>NW_028270169.1:35221516-37721516 GCF_037043375.1 Chiloscyllium plagiosum | reverse complement strand
TGAGTGCAAAATTTCCTTGCTGCAGCAGTATCATGATATTGAACCGGTGCTGCATTGAAGAGCCACAAGTGGGTTGGCGATGTACCATAAGGGTTCACAGAGGCTGGCACATGTTTAGATGCCAATGTATATTGTCATGGGGTGTGGTGTGATGAATACCCATGAAGAGAAGCCTGAGATATTGGTGTCTCGTGTTAAATATGAAGGTTCATTGAAGCATGTGGCATGTTCAAACCTCCAAGTGTCTGCTCAGCTTTCCATCTGGAAAATTCAGAGTCTCAGATGTGTACAGCACAGAAACAGACCCTTCGGTCCAACTCATCCATGCTGACCAGATATCCTAACCTAATCTAATCCCATTTGCTAGCACCTGGCCCATATCCTTTTAAACCCTTCCTATTCATCTTCCCATCCAGATGCCTTTTAAATGTTGTAATTGTACCAGCCTCCACCACTTCCTCTGGAGGTTCATTCCATACACACACCACCTGCTGCATGAAAACGTTATCCCTTTAGTCCCTTTAAAATTTTTCCCTTCTCACCCTAAACTATGCCCTCTAGTTCTGGACTCCCCCACGGCAGGGAAAAGACCTTGTCTATTTACCCTATCTACACCCCTCATGATTTTATAAACCTCTATAAGGTGGTGAACCTATGGAATTCACTGCTTCAGAAATTGATTGAAGCCAAAAACATGGAATAATTTCAAGAAGGAACAAGATATAGTTCTCAGGACTAAAAGATCAAAGGATATGGGAGAAAAAGGGAACAGGAAACTGCATTTGAAGATTAGCCATGATCATATTGAATGGTGGAGCAGGCTAAAAATGGCCACATAGCCTATCCCTGCTCCTACTTTCTGTGTTTTTTTACGTCTATGGGCTCCTAGCTAGAGGTTCTCAACAATAGATAAATAGTGTTCCAGTATATATTACTGACCCCCAGATTCCTTATAAACTGTCATGTAATATGTAAAAACATAAAAACGTTAGTCAGAAATTCAGAAGCCCACAGGTCCAACGAATTTTTGTTTTATCTCAACCGATGTAACCATTATCACACTATCTCTTCACTATTTTTCGTTACAGTTACTATCTGATACCATTTACTTCCTTTTAAACTCAGTTACACAATTAGCTTCAATGAACTTTCCCCATTGACATTGCATAAACTGTTTAAAAGTGTCTGTCTCAGTCCTAATTTCATATTCTAACCTGCAGTTGTTGTTCTGAAATTATCTTCTAAAGAGACCTTGGAGTGCAGGTTCATAGTTTCTTGAAAGTAGAGTTGCAGGTAGCTAGGATAGTGAAGAAGGTGTTTGGTATGCTTTTTTTTCTTGGTTAGAGCATTGAGTACAGGGGTTGGGGGGGGGGGGGGGGGTCATGTTGCAGCTGTACAGGACATTTGGTTAGCCACTTTTGGAATATTGTGTCCAATTTTGGTCTCCCTCTTATTGGAAGGATCTTGTGAACCTTGAAAGGGTTCAGAAAAGATTTACAAGGTTGTTGCCAGGGCTGGAGGCTTTGAGTTTTTAGGAGAGGGGTAAATAGGCTGGGGCTATTTTCTCTGGAGCATCGGAGACTGAGGGGTGACCTCCGAGTTTATAAAATCATGAGGGGCATGGATAGGGTGAATAGACAGGGTCTTTCTTCCTAGGGTATGGGATGCCAGACTAGAGGGCATAGGTTTAAGGTGAGAGGGGAAAAATGTTAAAGGGACTTAAGAGGCAACATTTTCACACAGAGGGTGGTGCGTGTTTGGCATGAGCTGCCAGAGGAAGTGGTGGAGGCTGTTACAATTACAACATTTAAAAGGCATCTGGATATTCATGGGTACACGAGTAGGAAGTATTTAGTGGGATAAGGGCCAAATGCTGGCAAATGAGATTAGATATTTAAGGATATCTGGTTGGCATTGATGAGTTTGACCAAAGAGTATGTTTTGGTGCTGTACAACTCTTTAACTCTATGACTCTATGGCTGCCTCCATAAACAGTTGGCAGCTGCCATGGAGTCCCAAGTCCAGAAACCTTAGGGTTTGCTCAAGAGATGTGCACACTAGTATCCATTATCCTACACATTGGTCCACAGGACTGAAGGTGACAGGATGGCTGGGGATATTGATCAGTCAAGGAGGCCCTTCCCCACAAAACTGACAGTGATGGTGCCAAGCATCAATCTGGGGAGGACAGGTCCTCCACCTCCATCCTGCCTGGCCGCCCTCAACCATTAGAAGCTAAACCAAGGAGGATCGACTTGCCTCTAGCAACACACACCGGGTTAGCTGCCCAACACTCCAAGGCCAACAATCTCCAATCTCCACTGTTCAACAGCACCTTCTACCCACCCAGCTGCTCAACCAGGGACAACACTAAGAGGTAATAGAAGGGAAAGAAGAAAAAAAAACTACGCAGGGCATTTTGGTAGCATAGATGACATTGCCACACAAAGTAACCGTGACATTTTACATTTGCTTACGACGTTCTAGACCCACATGTTTGAGTCGAGACTGTTGTGCTGGAAAAGCACAGCAGGTCAGGCAGCATCCAAGGAGAATTGGTGTTTTAGGTAAAGGCTAAGGATTCCTGATGAAGGGCTTATGCCCAAAATATTGACTCTCTTGCTCTTTGGATGCTGCCTGACCTGCTGTGCTGGAAAAGCACAACAGCCTCGACTCCAGCATCTGAAGTCCTCACTTTCGCTCGCATGTTTGAGTGTCCATGTAGCCCCTGATGTTACACAGAAACTGATTTATAAACTCATTTCCACACAGGATGTCCCATAGATTGATGTGAGTGTTGGGGCCTTGCTGCAGGATGTGGAAGCAATTTGGACAAACACTGAAACATAGTAGCTAGGAGTAAGAGTAGGAAATTCAGCCTTGGAGCCTGCACCACAAATCAATACGATCATGGCTGATCATCTGTTTCAACGTTAAGAACAGTAACAAATACATGTAAGACAGTCCAAGTAGATAAAAAAAGTGCATAGAATACAGATCCCCTCCCCCTAGCAACCCAACAAGCCACCCATCCCTCCCACCTTCTCCTGTTTATTTTATTTTCTACTTTTTGCATCCAATACTACCTCTAACTCCCCTCGCAAGCCATATTTTGGCGACTGTTCTGTTTGCACTCTGGTGCCAAACATGAATAAACATTTGTGTAGTTCAGCAATCCTGTAGTTCAGGGGAGGGACATTGGATTTGAAATTGGATACAGGGAGATGAAGGAGCATCTCCTGTTTATGTCAGACAGCCAGGGCTCCCTGATTAACCCAGGTTAACAACCTCAATCAAGGATCTCATTGTCAATGAGATCTACTTGGTCTTCATTCTAATCACTATCATACCAAAGTCTAAAACTTCACATTTAGCCATGTTTCACTGCATCTGCCATGCGTTGCCCATTCACTCAACTTATCTAAATCATCTACAATCTTTCTGGCATCCTTCTCACAGCCCAATGCTCCTAGTTCCACCTGGATTTATGTGGTTAGAAATTGTGGACATATTGAATCTGACACCCTCATCCATTATATATATCACGAATAGCTGAGGTCCAAGCACTGAGCCTTGCAGTATACCACTGATTCCCCACCTGCCACCAAAAAAATTACATATTTGTTCCTACTTTCTGTTTCCTGTTTGTCCACCAATTCTCAATCCATGTCAATACATTACCCTGAACACATATGTTTTAATTTTACTCTTGTGTGAGACTTACCAGAAATCAACTGAAAACTCCAATGCACCACATCCACTGATTGTCTGTCAACAATTCTACTATTTAATCTTCAAAAAAATCATGAGTAGATTTGTTAAGAATGATTTGCCTTTTCTAAATCTATTGTGGTTTTGTCCAATCAATTAACGCTTTCTAAATTATTTGTTGTCACATCTTTTATAACAGACTTGAGCATTTTCTCCACTACTGATGTTAGGCTAACTACTCTGTAATTTCCTCCCTTTTTAAATAGTGGAGATACATCTGGCACTCTCCAATCTGCAGGCACCACTCCAGAGTCTGTAGAGTTTTGAAAGAGGGCAACCAAAGCATTTAGTATTTCCATTTTCTTTAGCACTCTGGGGTGTAGCTATTCCAACCCTGGAGATTTGTTCACCTTTTAACCCCATTAATGTCCCTTGAAGACCGAACCAAAGTGTGTGTGTTCAATTCTTCTGCCATATCTTTGTCCTCCAATATAGTTTCCATGGCTTCTGACTTTAACAGACTTTCATTTGTCTTTACTAGTCTTTTTTCTCTTCCTGTATT
This sequence comes from Chiloscyllium plagiosum, assembly GCF_037043375.1. Classification (NCBI taxonomy): domain Eukaryota; kingdom Metazoa; phylum Chordata; class Chondrichthyes; order Orectolobiformes; family Hemiscylliidae; genus Chiloscyllium; species Chiloscyllium plagiosum. Next base: position 37,717,243 of record NW_028270169.1, on the reverse strand, counting down.
TATTGACTCTTTTACATTTCGTTTCTATAATCTGTGTAATCTGACACTCATTCTCTATTTTCCCCTCTTATCAAACTTTTTGTCCTCTGTTACTGAATTCTAAGAAGCTCCCAATTCTTGGGCTTACTGCTGTTTCTGACTATTTTATATATTTCCTTATCAGATCTAATGTCCCTAATTTCTTTGGTAAGCAATGGCTGAGCTACCTTTGGTTTTGCTTCAGGCAGATACGAATACTTGTTGTAATTCATTCATATGCTCTTTAAATATTATTCATTGCCTATCCACTTTTAACCATATCAACTTTTTTGATTCATTCCCCAATCCATCTTTAGTAATTCGAGACTAACCCTAATCCTAATCATTCTGATTCCCTGTATTTAGATTCAGAGCTCTAGTTTCAGAATCAACTAACTCACTCTCCATCTTAATGAAGAATTCTACCATGTTGTTGCTCTTCCCCAGGGCAACCTGCACAACAAGATTATTAATTCATCCTTTCTCATTGTTCATTTCCCAGTCAAAAGTAACTTGTTCTCTGGTTGTTTCCTCAATACATTGGTCTAAAAAACAATCACATTCACATGCCAGGAAATCTTCCTTCACAATACCATATCTGGTTTGGTTTGTCCAGTCAATATATAAATTAAAGTCACCCATAATTACAAGTGTACCCTTATTGCATGCATCTCGGCTTTCTTGTTTACGGCTTTCCCTTGCACTTCCATTACTGTTTTTCGACCTATCTACCTGCCCAACAATGTTTTCTTCCTATATTTCTTATTTCTGTCCACACAGATTCTACATCATGATTCTATTGAGCCAATATCCTTCCTCACAATGATGTAGAATTCCTCTACTAACAATGCTACCCCACCTCCTTACTATTTTTGTCTGTCTTTCTTAAATAATTGATACTAATGAACGTTCAATTCCCATTCTTTGTCACCCCACTGTTATGTCCCTGTAATTGCAACTACATCATAACCATTTATAACCTATTTGTGCATTAATTCCATCAAACTCGTGTTCTGTACATTAAGAGACAAATCCTTCAAACTCATCTTTCTAACCTTGTTAGTCATCTTAGTTTTACATCATGACTCCATTTGTTTTCCACCTGAGTTTTTTCTGCTTTTCACTTTTGCTTCTCATCTTTCCATAATTCTGAGATTACTACCTTTGAGTTCCTATGTTTTAGTTTATGTCGTAACAGAACTGAAAAATGTGTTGCTAGAAAAGCGCAGCAGGTCAGGGAGCATCCAAGAAGAAGAAGAATCGATGTTTCAGGCATAAGCCCTTCTTCAGGAATGAGGAAGGTGTGCCAAGCAGGAGGGACTTGGGGGAGGTGGGACTTTGGGGGAGGTGCGTTGGGAATGTGATAGGTGGAAGGAGGGTGATAGGCCGGAGAGGGGGTGGGGGGGGAGAGGTCGGGAAGAAGATTGCAGGTCAAGAAGGCGGTGCTGAGTCCAAGGGTTGGGACTGAGATAAGGTGGGGGAGGGGAAATGAGGAAGCTGAAGAATTCTGCATTCATACCTTGTGGTTGGAGGGTTCCTAGGCGGAAGATGAGGCGCTCTTCCTCCAGGCGTCGTGTTGCCATGGTCTGGCGATGGAGGAGGCCAAGGACCTGCATGTCCTTGGCGGAGTGGGACGGGGAGTGAGAGTGTTCCGCCATGGGACGGTTGGGTTGGTTGGTGCGGGTGTCCCAGAGGTGTTCTCTGAAACGTTCCGCAAGTAGGCGGCCTGCCTCCCCAATGTAGAGGAGGGCACATCGTGTGCAGCGGATGCAGTAAATGATGTGTTTGGAGGTGCAGGTGAATTTGTGACGGATATGAAAGGACCCCTTGGGGCCTTGGAGGGAAGTGAAGAGAAAGGTGTGGGCACACGTTTTGCATTTCTTGCGGTTGCAGGGGAAGGTGCTGGGAGTGGAGGTTGGGTTGGTGGGGGGTGTGGACTGATGAGGGAGTCACGGAGGGAGTGGTCTTTCTGGAACGCTGATAGGGGAGGGGAGGGAAATATATCCTTGGTGGTGGGGTCTGTCTGGAGGTTGCGGAAATGACGAAGGATGATACGATGTATCTGGAGGTTGGTGGGGTGGTAGGTGAGGACCAGTGGGGTTCTGTCCTGGTGGCGATTGGAGGGGTGGGGCTCAAGGGCGGAGGAGCGGGGAGTGGAGGAGATGCGGTGGAGAGCATCCTCAGCCCCTGAAGCTCTTCAGGCACGTCTTCAAACAGACTCGCTACCACAGCCACATCTCCTTCCTCAGCCGATGCTCTCCATGGCTGTACTCCTTACTAATGAATCCTTATGACTACAACCTGTCATTCTTTCCTCTCCCATCATAGAACCACCTGTGATGCCATGGACTTGACTTCAGCTGCTTTCCCCTAAGAAGTTCCCCACTCCACCCAAATAGTATTCAAAATGGTAAATATATTAGAGAGGGATTAGTTACAGGGATCTAGATTAGAGTGGTGCTGGAAGAGCACAGCAGGTCAGGCAGCATCCGAGGAGCAGGAAAATCGACGTTTCAGGCAAAAGGCCTTCATCAGCTCTATTCCTGACGAAGGGCTTTTGCCCGAAATGTCGATTTTCCTGCTCCTCGGATGCTGCCTGACCTGCTGTGCTTTTCCAGCACCAATCTAATCTAGATCCTGGTTTCCAGCGCCTGCAGTCCTTATTTTTACCTCAGTTACAAGGGTGTCCTGCAATACTTGCCTCCTCTCCTCTGTCTGGTAATCAACCATTCCCTTTCTCTCTGTTCAGTCTTCACCTGTGGAGAGCCAATCTCATCAAATCTGCTGTCCATGATCATCTCAGCATCACGGAAGCTCTTCAGTGACTGCACCCGCTCTGAAATATGGTTAGCCAATAGCTGCAGCTGGCCAGACTTGTTGTACACATGGTCATCAGGGAAACTGAAAGTGTCCATGACTTCTCACATAGCACAGGAAGATCATATCATGGGAGGGGCATATCATGAAGCATTTAAGGGACAGAGGGTTCTGCCACATCATTGACCCACATAGTGGAATGTTCCTACTCATTCCTTTGCCTCAATGTGGCAAAGATGCTTGTGTGAATAAGGTGGTCACTGATAACTTGGGCAAGGAGTTGTACATGGGGCCAATGTATTAGGATCCCAGGAATTCAAGACTCCTCAGGTCTGTGATCTCTACAGTGTCTGGTTCTACATGCAATGTGACTTCCCTTGAAAACATTTCACACTAGAAGGCCTTGCAGCTATCTCCTTCACATGTTGATACATTTACTGCACCCATTCCTGGTCTGGTCACAGCTGATTCCCTTCACATCAAGCTCATTCAAATTCCAGCGAGACGGAAGCCAATAGTGAGCACTCATCAGCGATTACATTCAATCTCTGCCTCATTTTGTGATGACCTGCTTAACATCCCGATTCCCCTTCCCTATCACTGTTCTCATGAACCTTATAGGTTTCTCTCATGCCAAGTCCTCACCATCCTGTCTGCATGACACTCCATCTCCTCACCTTTCTTCAGCTCAGCCTTTAGCATACATGATGACCATAATCTGTTCCCCTACTTGAAGCCAGGCTAATCTGAACTGTTGATGATCACCAACTCCTGTGTGACCCCACCCCCTCCCTCTCTATGCTTTGCCACTTCACCTCTTCCAAATATTGTAGCCTAATTTCACAACTGTGATTTCCTCTTCCAACCTGCATTCCCCACTCTCCACAATTAAGTTTCCAAGTCTCCTTTCTGCCACAGTGGCTCACAATTGACTGGCATGCACCTCTGTAGATCTAACTCAGAACTACTCCCCTAGTACTTTGGGACATGGCTGCTCACTTGCTCCAAATACAGTGCATTTGGCATGAAAACTGATAGCACATGGAAAACATGGCACTAATGTATCACACAAGATGTGTGCTGTCTTGACTGAGGACTGCTGACTAACAGACATTCTACTTGGTTGTGAAACTGTGTAATTGACATAAGAAGGTAATGCATGGATGCTATGAGTATGCAGGTAGGTGCTAAGTGACCAAATCCTAAGAGAGCAACAGAACAGCCCTAAGAAGCAGCCTGGTCCAGTTTGTGAGCTGAGTGCTTGTCCCTACACACGGTATCCCTGTTACAGCCTTTCAGGGAATGCTGCCTGTCCGGTCTGTAATGTGAGTATGCAGCTCCTAAACATGTCAGTGGATTAGATGATGGCTGAGAGGGATTGAGAAATGTGGGATATCATTGCCAAAGTATAAGCTAGTCACAGCCAGTGGCAAGCTGAATTTGCCAGGTATGTGCTCTGATTTCCATGTTGAATTTTCTCAACAAGTGTCTTATTTGATGTGTTTGGTTAGATAGAAAGCTGAATATTAATGAGTCAAAATTACTGAAGTGTTTAACAATCTTTAATCCCAATGAACTGCCAACTTGTCACTGCCTAGCAATTACTTCATCTCACCACTCTGCAAATGTATCAGAGATGGAAGAAGTTGCTGCTGACATCAAGATGAGCTGAATTAAATTGCTTGTTCAATTCTGCCATTAATCTCACCATAGTCCATGTTCGTTCATACATTTAATAGAATCTTATACCTCCCATGTCTTAATTCCTTTTTGTTACATTTCATCTGATACATTCATTCCCCATTAACTCAGTTGCACAATTAGCTTCAATTAACTTCCCCTTAGACTTATCACATAATCTTTCCTCCACAAATAAAATGAAGGTTAAGGGCCACGTTTAATGCATTTCTCTCGCTTTCACTCTGGACAGAAGATTCTGGCAGGGGCTCAGAAAGGTAGGCAACATCCTAGACAATAATATCATTTCAGAAAAAGTAACTCTGTTTTACTCCACAGATGCTACCTGACCTGCTACAAATGTTTTCAAAGCAGTCTTTTTTTATTTAAGGCTGTGATAATGTTTGGTCATAGTGAAACTCAAACTGGACATAGAGTGAAATTACGTTTGATGAGTAAGTGCCATTTGATAAAATTGTCAACAAAGAAGTCAAGCCACCATCATTTTGCTAATGATTGACTGGTGGCTCATGGGGTGGTTTGGAATTGTGCTGCTTCTTGTGTACAGGATATACCTGGAAAATTTTTCATGTTTACAGGTCAATGTCATTATTGTAGCTATACTGGAAGAGTTTGGCTCGAAGCATGGCTACACTAGCACACAAGGCTTTTGCAATATGTCTAGGATATGATCAGGATCCAAAGTCTATGTTTTGTCCAGTGCAGTCAGCCACTTAATATTGTGTACACTAAATTGAATTAACTTCTGTATGACAGAGATCTCAGAAAAAAATCTGGAATAGACCATTTACTCAGAACTGCAGGCTGAGGATGGTTTAAAACACTTCAGTGTAGTCTTTTGTATTCTTGTGTTGGATTCCACCATCATTGAGATGCAGATGTTCCAGAATGCTTTGTTTAATTGTCCTAATGAACTGAAAACATTCTTCAATTGCTCTTGAACATAATACTTCACTCACTTTATGCATCTTAGTTCTGTGTAAACCACTTTAGTGCCTTTGTTTCAATTTGAACATTTAACAAGCAGTGCAGTGCTTCAAATTTTGATTTGTTTTTCATGTCTAATGCAACTTAAACTTCCCACACCTGCGATAAAGATGTGATTGTTAATTAAAAATGACTTAAAAAGGAATATGTACAACTCGTATATCAACATATGATCCAGTCTATACTGAAGTTATCCAATTTGGTTACATCTGATGTTGTGCCAAGAAGATACTGAGTAGTTAACTTAAATGAACGATCAGAGGCATGACACCTGTAGATTTTAAACACCTTTAGTGGAATCTTAGAGGAATCTGAGTGACACAGTGTAGGCGATGGTGAAATATGTACAGAGTTGCATTAGAAGTAATGTGAGGTTAATCTCAACATCATCTCATCCCAACTTACCTAGTTTTCACAAGTGCCATGGTGAGATTCTTACCTGATAATGGTGAGTTGCCAATTAACAGTGATTGACTTTCTTCATTCCTGATGAAGAGCTTATGCTTGAAGCATCGATTCTCCTGCTCCTCGGATGCTGCCTGACCGCTGTGCTTTTCCAGCAACACACTCTTCGACAGTGATTGACACTTGTCAAGCTCCTTGTTAATAGCGTAATTTGCCTAGTTAACAGCAAACACCAAGAGTGCTGGACAAACTCAGTAGCTCTGGCTGCATCTGTGGAGAGAGAAACAGAGTTAATGTTTTAAGCCTGATATGTCTCTTTGTTTGGAGTTCTGAAAATGAGACATACCAGACTCAAAATGCTAACTCCGTTTGTCGCTCAACAGATGCTAATCCTATTGCTGAGTTACTCTGGCATTCTCAGTGATTGTTTCAGATTTTCAGCATGTTTCTCTTGCCTCATTAATATTTCAATTGTAATTTTACCAAACACTACCCAACAAATTATCTCCGGGGAAAACCTGACATGGAAACCAGAGCACGTATTTGCTGGATCCAGATTTCCACCTCCTCCAAATAATCTCCCTTTGCCCACAAACTGCAGAGCAGGGAATGATCTAAGAGCACCAGCAGCAAATACCTTTCCACCATGGACATTAGCACCTGACAATCAGGGAAGCATAACCAACTTTCCTGGCATCACTCCAATGCCTTGGAAACAATATTGCCTTTGAACACCTGATATGGCCCTGGTAGAGAGGGGAGAAGGTGATTGGCCATCTTTCAGAATGCAAGGGTCTTCACAAAGCAGAGACAGAAATGGCCAGGTGGAGATCTCCAACCATGCTGTTATCATCTGGTGGCATAGCCTCCTGTCACAGTCCTCCAGAATTAGAACATGTCTCCACTTCACTACCTATTGATCAGAAACTCCAGGTCCCTCTCAGATAAACACAGTGACAGTCTGCTATGTCTCCTCACCGAGCAGGAGAGTTGCCAAATGCTAGCACTCTTCCAGGTGAGCAACAGGCTCTTAAAGTTGGCATGGCCACAGGTGATCAGACGAGATACATTTCATAACCATGGAAAAGCCAATTAACGCAGTGAGCTTGGTCAAATATGGTGAGAAAATCCACTCAGCCTTACAGCGAGAAGGCCTCCATCAATTTGCACTTAGCTAAAAGGATTGAAGATTCAATCCCATACTTCTTTATGAGATATGCTGACTGCGTGATATGTAGTTTACTGTCTACATATTACAAATGGTAGCTCTGCTTACACCACATGATCGGGCATAAATTTGAGTTGCGGTTTGTAATACCTTAAAGCGAAGACTGAAGCTTCTGAAAATACAGAGCAGGTCAATTCAATCCTCATCTCAGAATCCAAAACATTGGGATTATTGCTATCTCTCCAGCAATGCTGCTGATTTAAAATCGGTTCATATAATATTTGTGTCCTTTTTGATTTGCCTTTTTAAGAACCTTTTGAGCGTTATAGTTATAGTGCCTCGTGGTGGCTGAGGACGTACTTCCATAAAATATCAGCTTTTGACTTCCCCTTTTTAATGGAAAAGAAACCAAGCCTGCTCATCCTTTCCTGATGGAAATAATCCTGTAGTTCTGGAATCATTACATCACTTTTACATTCTCTCGAATAGCGGCCTATTCTTTTCTAAAATAGCAACAAAACTGTACTCAAAGTTATAGTCTAACAAACTTTATTATTTCAATTTCATCCCTCAAAAAGTAAATTCAACCGATTGTATTTTATTGTTGTGGTTTGGCTGACCTGCGTCACAGCTTTCAGTCCTTTGGTTCTTTGATCATATTTAGGTTCTTACTTTCCAAATAAAATGTGTGCTCCTTATTTTTCTTGCCAAAATGTAGTAGTTGACTACTGTTGATGTAGTTTTTGTTATAAAGCAGGGTAATTGGGAGCCCAGTACGAAGGAGTATCAAGAAAGATGAAAAGAAAAGGAAATGTTAAAGGGAAAGCTCTGATTCAAAGATGGTTACAATGGGAGGTGGATTCTTATATCATCCTAAAACCCACAGATTTGTTTGACCTTTAGACCTTTAATGTTGGGTTTTCCTATTGCTTCAGAAGATGAGACCATTGCTCAACATCAATGTAAATGTAATTTCATTTGTGGTATAAGCCAAACCTGAATTTGTGGATCCAATTGCAAAATGTTACATTAAAAAGTCATTGTTGAACACTTGAGTGAAGGAGCTGCCTTTATGGAGTGCTTGTGTGTCCTATTGTGAAATGACTGGGATCCCCTCAAATGCTGAATGATTAATAGCAGGTACTTTTCCATTTAAATCAGTTTTCAATCATGTTTTCTTTTAAACCCCATGTAGTGGGGTCCAACCTGGAGCAAAGGGGCTTTCAGAATGTCTTTGCATCAGTTCCAATGTCTTATAGCACAGGTTCCCATGCTCAGTTGAATACATATAGGATACTCTATGCAAATTGTATTTTATTGAAGCTGGGTTCAGATGAGCATACCTCTGCTATGCAGTATGCAGTGTCTTGCATAAACATCAACATTGGGACTTTCTCTGACATTTGATGCTGCAGCTCGATCTTAAGACATCAAGAGAGGAATGTATCTAGATTTTTTTCCTGCTGAATACAGAGCTTGCTGGTGCTATGCAATGAGCAAATTGATCATTCAACATAGTGTCTTTACAGACGATGCTTCCAAGATATGCTGAATGTTAAATATTCACAGGAGAATGACTCAAAAATGTAAATATGCTCTCAAGTTCAGGCATATCATAGCAGCCTGAAAGTCTTCATATGATTCAAATAATGAACAAGATCAAATATTAGCTAACATGGATAACGTCACTGGATACTAATTTTGATTGTAGCATGGAAGCTTGCAAACCAATAAATCACGCTAAGAAAATGTAGCATAAAGCTAGCTTCAGAGTCTTCACATACATGGGAATCTTAACCAAAGCTACAAAAGGTGATGATGAAAGGGTTAACACAAGTTGAAATTCTTAAATTTAGTGCCTTGTTCTGACAATTGAATAATTGGTTCACACCTAAAGTAATAGAATGTGCAAAAATCTGTAATCATCAAATTTCTAAATAGCAAACAAAAATGCAATGACGTTTTACTCTAACTGTTACTTAACTGGATCAACCAGAACTTCAAACTTCCTATACAAATATTGGGACTACCCAAATGGTTTATAAGGTGAAGTGTCAGAAACGTTCTTGCAGATCAGGCCCAGGGATTCCAAGGCAAGTATCAGTCTGACTGCTAATTTCAAATCTTGTAGCTCATGCATGTAAAGTAATTTGGATGTTATGTATTGAACAGGTAATATTGAGTCAAAATTAATTTTGTTCATTATTTGATCCTTAAGATCTTAACTAAACTGACCTTAAGCGTTTTTAGCTGTCTCTTCACCTTGTGTACAGTTAAGTGGGAATCTTATTCCAATCTATAAATGACAAAACATGCAAAGTGAATCATGTCTTTGAGTGTTTCATATATGTAACATCTTTATTACATTTATGAGACCTCCTTTTAATTTCATTGGTTATTGATATAACATGAACAAATATTTAACTCAAAATAATCAATAAAATTGTTTATTATTTACTAGCATTTTGCTCTTAGTGCAATGGAACCAAATATCAAAATATTACATCTGTATTTCTAGATCACCTTTTTAAATCAGCATTTAATTGCTAACATCATCTCTGAATTACCAACCCAGTTCTTAACTTAATGTTGCTTATCTTCTTTCAGAATGGCACCCTTGTGGTTGTTGGGTGTGTTTCTCACTGGCACTCTCCTGTCTCAGACTGAAGGAGTTATAGAGGGTAAGTGGCTAAACCCAACTAATCTATTCCTTCTCATGTAAACTCACAAGCTATAAGGAACTGAACCTGATTCCTGTGGAATGGGTTGCTTGATCTCCTAATAGAAGAAGAGACTAGTGTTCCCCAACTCCATCTCTCTTTGAGAAAGGCACAATAATACAATGTGAGAATTAAAAAGAGATAGCTGAAAAAATTCTTTGCAATAATCATACAATCATTGAATCCCCATAGTGTGGAAACAAGCCATTTAACCCAACAAGTCCACTCCAGCCCTCCAAAGAGTAGCCCACCCAGACCCATTCCCCGACCCAATTACTCTACATTTCCCCTGACTAATGCACCTAATATTCACATCCCTGAACACTATGGGCAATTTAGCATGGCAAATTCACCTAACCTGCACATCTTTGGATTATGGGGGGAAACCAGAGCACCTGGAGGATACCCATGCAGACACGGGGAGAATGTGTAAACTCCGCACAGACAGTTTCCCGAGGTGAGAATCAAACCTGGGTCCCTAGCACTGTGAGGCAGCAGTGCTAACCGCTGAGACATCAGGCCGCCCCCATATGAAATTAGATGCCATAATAAAAACAAAATATGCCCTTAAAATGGATAAAGCTTGAGTACAAACACCAAGTCATTTCGGATGTGGGAAGCCTGATACCCAAAGCTTTGACACCCACTTTTCTTGAATGAAGACATTTGATAAATTCCATATTTAGTCAAACTGAGTTAATCTGCACTGTGGATTGTTATTTTCAAATGTAAAGAAAATCATTACAATCTCAATATGGAGAAATCTATTACAACACTGACCTTTAAAAAGGACCTAAATCATTGAATAAGATTTTACCTAATGGATGTTCATCTGAAGATTGCAATTGTGTTGACTATGAAATAAGAGTCTTTTGAAACTTTTGATTTAGACTATAACCTACAGAAAAGATTTACTGAAGTTGCAGGTTTGAGGTTTCTGAGAATTAATTACAAATAAATTGAGTTGAAAATTAGCAATGAGAAGGGAAATATTTCTAGCTTCTGACATGATGTACATGACAGTATGAGGGATGTAGCAGATTTCAAACTGTTTAATCATGCCACTTTTTGCAAATTACACCACATTGAAAACATTGAAAAATGATATCAATGTTTGATAACCTTTGCAAATCTTTTTGAATTAAGCCAATTAGTTGAGAAATAGTGGAATTCAACAAGAAATGTAAGATAACAAGTTTACACTGAAGTAAGATCAGGATCCAGGAGAGAACAGGAGCGGGGGAAGGGTATGTTGGTTCTGGATGATGTCAAGGAGTGGGCTGTGCAGAACAGAGATAATGGGGGAAAGAGGGCTTCACAGGTCCTGGGCTCTTCCTGTTGCCTTTGCCCATCCCTCTCTAGCTCCTAAGCTCTCCTTCTCAATTCAGAGGGTTTCCCATCAAGACCCCTCTCCCTTCAACTGAAACTCAGTTCAAAACCTCACACACTTCCCTGCGCATGTGCAGTAACGCATTTGTGCATGGTGTCCTTATAAGGTCTACACGATGACATCAGTGCGCAAAGCCGCACGTGCCCCCAATGAGCACGCGTGTGTAGTTGACTGAAGTTGTCTGTGATGTGGAGGTACAGGTGCAGATGTTGGAATGGGATGGACAAAGTTAAAAATCACATAACACCAGGTTATAGTCCAACAGGTTCATTTGGAAGTACTAGCTTTCAGAACACTGCACCTTCATCAAGTAGCTGTGGAGCAGGATCTTAAGACAAAGAATTTAGAGCAAAAGATTACATTGTCATGCAACTGAAATGGTATATTGACCAAACCTAGATTGCTGTTAAGTCTAGGTTTGGTCCATATATCATTTCAGTTGCACGAGACTGTAATGTTTTGTTATAAATTCTGTCTTATGATCCTGCTCCACAGCTACCTGATGAAGGTGCAGTGCCCGAAAAGCTAGTGCTTCCAAATAAACCTGTTGGACTATAACCTGGTGTTATATGATTTTTACTTTTGAAGTTGTCTGTGTCAGCAAACGCTATGATTTAAATACCTTTAAATATGTTGGGTACATCTAGAACATAATGACTGAACATTTTTATATATTTCTGAAAAATGTAAACTTTTCAATTTGTCTAAATATTTTTAAAAACTTTGAAACATATTTTAAACTTTGAAACCTTCTTATGATTTTTAACAGGCTTTGAAAGGCCTGTCTTCATTTTCAATTGGAGCTTTGAATTGATAGTGCCTCTCAGAACTTCAAAGGCTAGCAGAAAAATGCGAGATTCCATCAAATCTGTTCAAGCCCCATCTATCACTCCTTGTCTTGATCTTTGCTGAAACTGTTCATCTTTGATTTAAGCAGCTACCTCCCCTCAACTTCCAACCTACTCTTCAAATGGACACATTGAAAATCTAGGATTTACAGTCTTTACAAATTGAGGTATCGATCCTAAATTCAGGAATCAATAGGATAAATATTTTTTAAAAAATCAACGTAAGATAAAGAAAATGTTTCTATGAAGTAATAAGCTGAGATGATCACACCGGGAGTAGAATTAAACGCCTTCCCATATTGACAGGTTAGGTGGATGGAGGGTAACACCTTCCAGCATCTGCCCCAATCAAGTCTGGGTGGGATAATTTGAGAACAGCTTTCCTGTCCATTGCCTATTGAAGTACACAAGGCCCACTTTAGTCCTTAGCTTCCGTTACTGGTATAAATGCCAGAACAGGCAGAGATCTCTCAGACTAGGCACCCCCGAAGAGCAAACCTGATTGGGTTGTGGGCTGTAGGGCTTGTTCCTTCAGATGCACTCAGTGGCAATGGGAAGACCAGCCAAAAGTGCACCATGTGCTTCTTGCAAAAACAAATGAAATACAAAAGAGATTCAGAGATTAATGGCATACATATATTGCATTGTTTCTTGGAACCAGTGATACAGGTTGGTTAAAGCCTGTATTTGAGTTACTGTGACATTGGGATACAGGACCGTAGGAGCTTCTGTTAGGAGACGCTCCCATAGAGATGTTTAGATGTTAACTCCTCTCAATATAACCCTTGAGCCAAGTTATCATTCAACTCATTTGATTGAGAATAACTAGAAGACTTCAGAGGAGTTTTTGAACTAAGAGACAAAGGTTTACCACTAAAACAAAAACATGTCCAGGAAGGAAGGCAGTGAAAAACACAAATAGTTTGTTCATTTTTAATATCCCTTTTTAAATTCACAGTTAACAGTCATCTTCACTTGCCATCCCTTCCACTGACAGCCTTGTATATAACTGTATGGTGCTGATAGACGCTTAGTGATGAGTGTATTTTATTTCAAACACTCATTTGAATTCCTCCTAAGTTTACACAAAAAAAACATTGTGGATGCTGGAGATCTGAAATAAAATCAAAGTGCTGGAGAAACTCAGCAACTCTGGCACAACTGTCGAGATGTGCTTGATCGATTCTAACCTTTTTTTCACTTGTTATATTTTTGCATTCAATCCTTTGGAAAGTAAGATTTGCTCTAATAAGATTGATCTTCATAAATATCCAAAAAGTAGAATCAAAGTAAAATGAACACCATCTTTTTAAAAACCAGTTGGCAACAACTTTGCAAAAGAGAATCTAAAGATTTTAGCCAGTGAGTTTATTTTGCAAATTGCAAAGTTTTTTTAAAATTGATTTGTTGGATTTGTTAAAAGAGAAATGAAACTGCGTGATCATCAAATTCAGTGTGAGCATCAAGCTAAGTAAAATTGGTGAAAATGAATGTAACTGATTTACAAAACAGTCTGAGAGGACCTGCAGCAGTGCTCCTTTGGAACCTGTTAAGGAATATCTCAACTTGCAATTTATGTAGCAATTACAAATTGTGGAAATTGTAAGTTGTAAACCATCGTAATTACATTAAAAAATGACAATTCCAGAGCCTTTCTTAAAGTGAAAATACAACCCCCAGTATTTTAGAGCTATCAGCATTTTTTTATACATCTGTTGTATTCATTACAATGCTATGTCAATCTGTTTCTGCCATTTAAGCATTGTGAGATCATGTTTTGACATATTCAATTTCAGTATTTAATTAAAAAGAGAATGTCTTGAAAGTGCTGTGCGTGATTTCTGTGTCAAATACCTGTCACTTGGTTGAAAACAATCTTTTCTAGATTCCTGTTATCACTGCAGGCAGGGTACTCCACTCCAGATTGGTTTATTCAGCTTTTCCAGGTAATCTATGCTCAAAATTGAACCAATAAAAATGAAGCAATGCCCCAATTGCTGTCATAGCTGAGAAACATAGCTTACGGATACTACTGGGACAAATTGTAAGTTTGCTATTGGGAAGGCACTCAATAATTAGAAAGTAACAATAACAGTTTAAATTGGAGCTACATTGGCAGCATGTCGGGTCAGATGCTGTCACAGCTGAGTCGAGTTATCTTGGTCCTCTACTGCATTTCTGAGCCTCCACACAATAATAGTTTATTGCTTCAAAGCATGCTAATTAATACGTTCATCGCAATGAAGCACTTGCATCAATTAAACCTGAAAGCAGTCACTTTTGCAATTCTCTGTCACACTTTCAACAAGATGTTTTTTATTCAATTGACAAAATTAGCGAACGGCGCATCAAATCACTCCCCAACTTTCTCAAGGTGATGACCTGTTTGGCTCAGAACTGCATTGTTATTGTTATAGATGTTGCCCTGGGCAGTCCATTTGTGGAAAGTGCTGTAAGTGAAGCCATGGAACTCGTGGACACGGCCTACAAAATGTCCAGAGACCAGTAAGTAATTATTTCATATCCATTTACATGAGATGTTCAAATTTTAATATGAACCTTCTCATTGTTTATTCAATTCTGGGGATCAGAACATTTTGGTACAGCAATGATCAAACATACACCTTTTGTGTTAAGGGTTTAAATTTGGATTTGAAAATTAATTGTGATCATAGGAGAACATTCTTGCTTCATGTGTTGTGGCACAGAAAAAAAGTTTATGAACCAGCAAATTAAGAGGAAAGGCTAAGGAAGGACATTTTTCTCTGTAAATTAGTTTTGGAAGTGGCTTGAGTGAAATATTAAACGTGAATGTGAAACATGTGACTATGAGGTATATTTTTGATGAAATACATACTTTGCACTTATATGGTTTTAGGAGTATCAAAATAGTGTGCAACAACTAATTGCTTTAACTTTCAAGTGCTACTGCTATTACACAGGGAAACATCAGAATCAACTTGTCCATAACATGAACTCTCAAATCCCAGCATGAACACATATGAAATATGAGCAGGAATGGACATTTCAGTCACTGGAACCTGGTCCATCTTTCAGTTGGATCATGACTGATCTGACTGTAGCTTTAACTCCATTTTCTTGTCTGCCCTTCATAGCCTTTGACTCCTTTATCAATTAAAAATCTGTTCAATCAGCTTTGAATATATTCAACAATCTAGTCCCCACTGCTCGTATGGGTAGAGAGTTCCCAGGATCTTGGAGAAAAGAAATTTCTCTTGATCTCCATCTTAATTTTTTAAACTGAGCCCCTAGTTGTAGATTTGTCCACAAGAGGAACCATCAGATCAGACTCTAACTTGTCCAGCCCTCTCATAATCCTACTCATTTCAATAAGATTACTCTCATTCTTCTAAATTGAAAGACTTGGCATGACTTGGTCAACCACTCCTTTTAAGAGAGACCCTTCATCCAACAATTCACTCTAACAAATCTTCTTTGAACTAGTTCTAAAGCAAGTGTAACTCTCCTGAGGCAAGGCAACTTAAGCAACACAATCAATTGAATTGTGGACTCACCAATACCATGCACAATTGTAGCAAGACTATCCCAATTTTATACTCAATTCCTCTTGCAATAAAGGCCAATATTCTGTTTGCTTTCATAACCACTTGCTGTTTTTTTTATTCATAAACAAGGATATTGAGATACTGCTAACCTTTAGCATTTTGTAGTCCTCCCCTGTTTAAATAATATTGTGTTTTTCCATTATTTCTGCTGGAATGGACAGCTATTTCATCCACCACCACCACTCCACCCGAGTATACTCACATCTGCCCATTTTCTGCCCGGTCACGTAAACTATCTATGTTCCTTTGAAGACCCTTTTTACCCTCTTCACAAATTTATTTCCTACCTATCTTCATGTTATTAACAAATTTGGCTACAATTCTGCTGGCCCTTTCACCTAAGTTATTATTCATAAATAGTTCATGCTTCAGTACTCTGCTAGTTAGAGTTTGCCATCTTTTAAGTAACTCATTTTTCCTAACTGTTTCCTGTCAGTTAGCCAGACTTCTCTCCATACTAATATTTATCTTCAATATAATAAGATCTTATTCTGTACCTTGACAAGCCACCCTATCAAATATCGTTTGGACATCTAAATATTTTACATCACTGGTTCTCCTTTATCCATGCTATATGTTACATCCTCAAAGATCTATAAAATATTTGTCAAATAAGACTTCCTAAAGATTTTCTAAACAACTTGCTCCCCCCTCTTAACAAGGAATATGAACATTTTCTCAATGACAAATAATACACTAACTGACCACAGTTTCCTGTTTTCTATTTTAAATTCTTTCTTGAATAGAATTATTACATTATCAGGATATCTAATCTGTTGGCACCTTTTCAGGTTCTAAGGAATTTTAGAAGATTCCAATAAAACAATTACTTCTTGTAAGAACCTAGGATACAGGCCATTTGATCCAGGGAGCCATGTTTATAATGAGCAATAACAATACACAATAAGCATCTTAACAATAAATGAAAGCTCAGGGAACAACACCTCATTTCTCACTTAGGCACCTGACAACCTCTCAGACTCAATATTGAATACTACAGCTTCAAAGCCTGACCACATGATCTCTGTCTTCCATTTTCTTGCATTCTCTCTCTCTCTTCCCTCCTCTCCCCACCAATCCTGCAGCATTGTCTTATATATGTTTTGTTTACATTCCTGTCAGTGCAAAGAACTCATTTTTCTCCCTTTCACACCTTAACTGATGTACATTTTAAATTTCTATTTTGCTTTCACCACCATTAGCAACTCTTTTGTCTCCACATCATCTGCCCCCTCCACTTCTGTCAAAAATATAAAAGTCACCATTTTCCATCCCCTTTCAGTTCTAAAGTAGAGTCATACTGGACTCAAATTATTTCTTTATCCACAGATGCTGCCAGTTTTGCTGGATTATCCCAGCATTTTCTGTTTTTGCCTTGTTAATGACGTATCAATTCCTACTTCTCCAGTGTTTGTGATTGTGTTATGTTCCTCTGTTCATTTGTCTCTTGATTTTCTACTGATCTTGAGTTTCTTTTTATATCTTCAGCTATGAAGACATTTCAAAGCCTCTTTCATTTACTAATTCAATTTCCTCATTATTACTTTCCTCTAAGAGACCAATGCTGATTTTAGCTAGTCTTTCTCCTTTCAAATGTTTACAGAAGCTTTAACTGTGTGTTTTTATATTTCTTGTTTGTTTCCTCTCAGACTTCAATTTCTCCCACTGATCCTTAAAAATTTCCAACTGACTGACATACCACTAACCTTCATGGTTTTATGTGCCTTTGCTTTCAATTAGATGCAACCATTAACTCCCAAAGTTAACCACAGATTACGTAATGTTTAGCAGAACATTCTCAAACTGAATGTGAAATTCTATTATGTTGTGAATACCTTTGCCTAGATAATCCTTTACCAAGAGCTTTATAATTAATCCCATCTCATCACGTTGTTAGTGAAAAAAAAGATAATATATAATGATCAGTGTTGGGAAACTGTAATCAAAAGTGACTGAAACTAGTGTTCTTAAGTAACAAGCTGTTACTTAACACAGTGGTATTGTATCCCAGGTTCATATTTATACATTGACTTCCTGAGAGATGTCTCCATTTAGTCTGAGCTCTTTTATTTCCAGACACAAGGAGAAACTGAGAAAAAGGTCCCTGAGAACAACTGACCTTCTGCGTTTCTTTAAGCAACCTTTCGCAGAAACGAGGAGAGCAGTGCGGTCAGCAGAGTACATGGAAATGGCAATGCACCTTATTCAACGCAATGTTCATCGAATCCACAAGCGGTCCCTGAATGCATCAGGTCAGTTTAGAAGTGTTTCATCCACAGATGAGTGAAACACAAACTGAACCCAACCAGGCTAGTGTGAATGTGACATAAGAAGCAAATATAGAATGTTATAGCACAGAACACTATTTGATCTGCTGTGTCTGTACTAGCTGTCTGAAGCAGCAAATTACTTACAGTGACTCCCCTGCCTTCTCCTTGTAACCCTGCACAGTTTTATTTTCCAGATAATAATTCAGTTTTCTCTTAAGAGCTTTGATTGAACCTCCCTCACCCTTTTCAGGCACTGCATTCTACATCTTAACCATTATCTGTATAAAACTTCTTCCCTCAGATCACGTTTCCCTCTTTTGCCTTCTTCTCCTCAACTGCCTGCCTTTCCAGTAGGTGAGAAAGATGACCCAGATATCCAGGCACCTATCTGTCAGGTGTGAGGGTGGCTGGTAGCTGTATTCCCTCCAATCTGGAGAAATCAGAGGTCTGGATGAAGGCGGCAAGTTGAAGGACTCCGAAAGCTACTCCCTACACTGGCCTCTGACCACTCTCCCCATGCTACTCACTCCTGAAAGAGGCAAAAAAAAAGTTATGTTGCAAATGGAGCCTTGAAAGGTCACTGGCACTCTATAAGACCCAGAAACTCCTGGCCTTTGGCTGAGGAACTGCCTGGTCAGCACTGAGCAGTTAATTGAGTGATCCAGTGAATTTTGTCAGTGCAGGAGTCAGTAGATTAATCAGTGCAGAGCTTGCCTGCCCCACAAAGTCTGAAAAAGAGAAAATCATGACTCCCATCAATAAAAACAGAGGTCAATCTAGATCTAATTAAAGAAAAACTACCTAAAAAACTGCAGGCACTAGAAATCTGAAACAAAAACCAAAATTGCTAGAGAAACTCAGCAGCTCTGGGAGCATCCATGGAAAGCACAGTCTGGTGACTGGACTCGAGACATTAACTCTGCTTTCCCTCCACAGGTGCTGCCAGACTTGCTGAGTTTCTCTGGCAATTTTTTTTGCTTTTGTTTCAATCTACGTCTCCTGTTAGCCATTCTTTCATTGGTTGAGTAATCAAAAAACCCAGGCTAATACTCTGGGACAAGGGTCCATATCCCAGCACAGTGCTGATGACATTTAAATTCAAGTAAAATAAAGACACAGAACATAGATCTGATTATAGGAATCATGAGAATTAAATTATCATGTGTTATAATGTTAAAAATCCATCTGGTTCACTAGTGTCCTTTCATGAGCAAAAAATCTACCATCCTTTCATGGCTATGGTTCTGTGTCTCTCCAGTACTGTCATTAATTCTGAACTGCCCTCTGAGATGTTCTAGCAGACCATTCACAAGCAGGGGCAGACAACAAATGCTGGCCAACAACACCCACATCCAAAAGAAAATAAATCCAAAAAGACTTCCTGATAACCATAACATGCGAGGTGGAATGTAAAAGAAAGTGTTTTGCAGTCTGCTGCACGTGCTAGTCCATTTTTTTATTTGGATGCTTCAGAAATATTCTCACATTCCTGGAGCATGTGCTGAGTTCTTCCAGTGTGCAATCCAATCGTGAAGGCCGCACTTATCCCCGCATCAGTTTGATGTCGAGGAACCAGCTGGAGTCTCTCCATTGCTTTTCGCTTTCAGAAATGGTGGGATTCTGGTTGCAGTATAAAGGAAAATATTGATGTGATCAATAAATGGATGATGCCAGTACTTAGAGTCACCTCACTGATCAAAATAGGTGTCTCTAAATGGTTCACATATTCCGCCTCAACTATTTAAAGAAACCTGGAGGAAACACTTGCTGTATTTGGCAATTCAACCGACTTATTTCATTCGACCCCATTCCATGATCGCTAAGAGTTTGCAATAATATTAGAAACTGAGTCATGCGAGAATAGGTTCCATTCCCAAAAATACAATCAGCCTGGGACAGTGCAGACTCAGGCCAGGGAGTGAATGATACAAGTCAGAAGATCACTAGTGACTGGCTTCAGTCCAACTAGCAGTTTCCTGCATGCTGTCTGACCACAGGGAAGACATTCCATTTTTTACTGATATATTCAGTTCAAGACCCCGTTTCATCTACTGAGTATTACAACTCACCTCCAGCACATTTGAAGGTAGGTTGAGGAGAATCTCCCAGGAAAATCTGTCCCAGGATTTCAGATTCCTGCTCTGGTACTTTCCTGGCTCTAACCTGCAGCTGTTGTCCAATGTGAGAGACTGTCACTTACAAGATCTGCCTGGAAGCAGCCTGTTTGAGAACCCATGAATTTCTCACGCAGGCTGTGTGGAATAAAGTCAAAGTTGGCAGTGGCACATAACAGCAGGTCATACTACAATTCAAACCTACAATCACAGAACCTGGACTGGTGCAACCATTTGTACTCATCAACAAAGCAGAAGGTACTACTGCTAACGGAAAATCAGATTGTTGTTTAACTGCTACACTTTTAGTGTGTGAATTTCTCAGAGATCAGAACTGGTTAACGACTGTGTCTTTCCTCCAGATTTGTTAACACCAGCTGACCTGGATACCATTGCACGTGTCACAGGCTGTCTGGCCATACGTCAACCTCCAATATGTAAAGACGACTGTTTTTCAGACCGATACAGGACTTTCACCTCTGTGTGTAACAACAGGTAGGAACTGATGCTGCTGGTGACCACTATCCATTGCAGTGATTGAGTGCTAAGCAAATACAGCCATTGATTAAATGTTTTAATCTTCATCTTAATTAACATCTACTCATGATAAACAATAGACCATGTCTTCACAAGCATTTATATCATTGTAATACAAACAGAAAATGCTGGTGCTGCAAGCAACATTGTGGAAAAAAAATGTGACCTTTCTTCACAGCCATTTGACATCACCTTAAAGCAGGGGACCTTTCAATGCTGACAACAGTCTTAATTGAAGAGTGAGAGATAGAACAGGAGAAGGTCTGGAAACCAAGATGGATTGTAAAGATTTCACAAAGCCAGAGTTTTTCTTTGTAACAATAGATACCTGTTACTTTGGATAGATGTACATTGGGGGAGTGAAGCTTTTCCTACTGAGGTATTTCTGGGCATTTTCTATTTTCAGGGTCAGTGTGAACTTGTTGGGCCGAAGGGTCTGATTCCACTGGAGGGAATCTAAAATCACACAAAGTGTAGATTGGCCCCTGAACCATACAAGAAGTTGTAACTTTATAAATTGCACGGCCCCTTGTCTGTTGAATCCTCCAGAACCTTGAAACATCTCCATCAACAATTTAGTTGTAAATTTTTCACTGGTTTGTCAGTACCCTTCTAATTTCAAAGTAACATCTAGTTTGTGTTTACTATAGTTATACTTCCTTTAAACCATTGTAATTAATAGATGAATTTTTGAGTTTATTTTAATTCTTTCATGGATTGTGGGCATCATTGGTTGGGCCAGCATTTCCTGTGCATTTATAGCCACACTTGAGAAGACAATGGTGAGCTGTCTTCTTGAAGCACAACATTCCTTTTGACATTGTAAAATGTTGTTAGACAAGGAGTTCCAGGATTTTGTCCCAATGACGCTGAAGAACTGTGTCGTATTTCCCAGTCAGGATGGTGAATGGCTTGGAGGGGAACGTCCAGGTGGTAGTGTTCCCATTTATCTGTTCCCTGTATTCTTCTAGATGGAAGTGATTGTGAATTTGGAAACTGATGTGTGAAATAACTCCAGATGTTGGTATCCCGTCACAAACTCAGCCTTTGTTTACACCTGGAAAGTCCTTGACACTGGTCCAGCTCCCTCAGAACCAGCTGTCAGAGTGTCAGAATGTCTGATACTCCTCTTTTTATCTGTCGGCCAGAGCTCCCTGATTGGACCAGATTCACAGCCCTAGTCAGGGAACTCATATTCTATGATGTCCACCTAGCTGATCTCGTTACAATCACTACACTCTGTATGGGTCTTTGGTGAACCTCTGCACTGCACTTTGTAAATGGTGCACATTGCTGCTACTGAGAATTGGTGATAGAGGGATTTGATGTTTCTGAATGTGGTGCCAGACAACTGGTTTATTTTATCCTGAATGGTATCAAGCTTCTTAATTGACGTTAGAGCTGCACTCATCCATGCAAGTAGAAAGTATCCCATCACACTCCTGGCTTGTGCCTTGTCGATGCAGGACTGGCACTGGGGACTCAGACGTGAATTGCTCGCTGAAGGATTTCCAGCCTCTGACCTACTCTTGTAGCCACAGTACCTGTGTGGCAAGTCCAGGTCAGTTTCTGATCAAAGGTAACCAGCAGGATATTGGGGATTCAGTGATAGTAATGCAGGAGCTGAGTGATCCTGGTGGAAGATGAATAGGGTGTCAGTGAGCTGATTATTGCTGTCATGCTGTTGATTGTTAGCATTGTTGATTACACCTTCCATCATTTTACTAATGATCAAGAGTAGATCGATGAGGCAGTAATTAACTAGCTTGGTCTGTCAAGCCTTTTGTGTACAGGACATATCTGGGCCAATTGGAAGAAAGTGAGGACTACAAATGCTGGAGATCAGAGTCAAAGAGTGTGTTGCTGGAAAAGCTCAGCAGGTCAGGCAGCATCCAAGGAGCAGGAGAGTCGACATGTTTTGCATAAGCTCTTGATGAAAAGCTTACGCTCGAAACATCGACTCTCCTGCTCCTCGGAGGTTGCCTGACCTGCTGTGCATTTCCAGCAACACGCTCACAATATCTGGGCCAATTTTCCACATTATCGGGGAGATACTATTGTCGGAGCAGTATTGGAACAGTTTAGCGAGGGGTGCGCAAGTACTAGAGCACATGTCCTCACTCATATTGCTGGAATGTTGTCAGGGTACATAGCCTTTGCAGTATCCAGTTCCCCTGATCATCCTTTGATATCACGTGGAGCGATTTAGACAGGTTTCTGAGATGCTGAGGAACTCTGGTAGATGCAGGTATAGATAGGATAGATCGAGTGAATCCTTAGAAGACTATAAAAGCAGTAGGAGTATACTTAAGAGAGAAATCAGGAGGGCAAAAGAGCAGACATGAGATAGCTTTGGTAAATAGAATTAAGGAATATTGAAAGGGTTTTTACAAATACATTAAGGACAAAAGGGTAACTAGGGAGAGAATAGGGCCCCTCAAAGATCAGCAAGGCGGCCTTTGAGTGGAGCTGTAGAAAATTGGGGAAATACGAAACAAGTATTTTGCATCGGTATTTATTGTGGAAAAGAACATCGAAGATATAGAATGTCGGGAAATAGATGGTGACATCTTGAAAAATGTCCATATTACCGAGGAGGAAGTGCTGGATGTCTTGAAATGGGTAAAGATGGATAAATCCCCAGGACCTGATCAGGTGTACCTGAGAACTCTGTAGGAAGCTAAGAAAGTGATTGCTGGGCCTCTTACTGAGATATTTGTATCATCGATAGTCACAGGTGAGGTGGCAGTACACTGGAGGTTAGAACATAGAAATGTACAGCAGAGTACAGGCCCTTTGGCCCATGATGTTGTGCCGAGAATGAATCCTAATGTAAAATAAAATAACTTAACCTACATACCCCTCAATCCACGTGAATATCCAGCAGTCGCTTAACTGTCCCTAATGACTCTGCTTCCACCACCACCGCTGGCAATGCATTCCATGCATTCACAACTCTCTGCATAAAGAACCTTAGAACATAGAACATAGAAAAATACAGCGCAGTACAGGCCCTTTGGCCCTCGATGTTGCGCCGATCCAAGCCCACCTAACCTACACTAGCCCACTATCCTCCATATGCCTATCCAATGCCCGTTTAAATGCCCATAAAGAGGGAGAGTCCACCACTGCTACTGGCAGGACATTCCATGAACTCACGACTCGCTGAGTAAAGAATCTACCCCTAACATCTGTCCTATACCTACCACCCCTTAATTTAAAGCTATGCCCCCTCGTAATAGCTGACTCCATACGTGGAAAAAAGTTCTTATGGCCAACCCTATCTAAACCCCTGAGGAGAAAGTGAGGTCTGCAGATGCTGGAGATCAGAGATGGAAATGTGTTGCTGGAAAAGCGCAGCAGGTCAGGCAGCATCTAGGGAACAGGAAACCCCTAATCATCTTGTACACCTCTATCAAGTCGCCCCTAAACCTTCTTTTCTACAATGAAAACAGCCCCATGTGCCTCAGCCTTTCCTCATACGATCTTCCTACCATACCAGGCAACATCCTGGTAAACCTCCTCTGCCCCCCGTTCCAGTGCCTCCACATCCTTCCTATAGTATGGCGACCAAAACTGCACACAATACTCCAGATGCGGCCGCACCAGAGTCTTATACAACTGCAACATGACCTCAGTACTCCGGAACTCAATCTCTCTACCAATAAAAGCCAGTATGCCATATGCCTTCTTCACCGCACTATTTACCTGGGTGGCAACTTTCAGAAATCTGTGTACATGGACACCAAGATCCCTCTGCTCATCCACACTACCAAGTATCCGACCATTAGCCCAGTACCCCATCTTGTTGTTACTCTTCTTTTGATGTCCCCTCCATACCTTTCTCCTAATATCTTAAAACTATGACCCCTCATGCCATTCAACCCTGCCTTGGGAAAAAACCTCTGGCTATTGACTCTAGCCTTTCCTCTCATTATCATATATACCTCGATCAGGTCACCTCTCTTCCTCCTTCTCTCCAGAGAGAAAAGTCCGAGCTTAGTTGACCTTTCTTCATGAGGCAAGCCCTCCAGTCCAGGCAGCAACCTGGTAAATTTTCTTTGCACCCTCTCCAAACCTTCTGTATCTTTCCTTTAGTAGGGCGACCAGAACTGGATACAATATTCCAAGTGTGGTCTCATCAGGGACTTGTAGAACTGCAACAAAACCTCGTGGCTCTTAAACTCGACCCTCCTGTTAATGAAAGCCAAAACACTATATGCTTTCTTAACAACCCTATCCATTTGGGTGGAAACTCTGAGGGACCTATGTACTTCAACACCCAGATGCCTCTGTCCCTTCCCACTGCCAAGAATCCTGTCTTTAATCCTATATTCAGCACTCGAGTTCAACCTTCCAAAATGCATCACTTTGAATTTATCCAGATTGAACTCATCTGCCATTTCTCAGCCCAGCTCTGCATCCTGTTTATGTTGTGCTGCAGCCTGCAATAGCCCTCGATACTATCAACGGCACCTCTAACCTTTGTGTCATCTGCAAATTTACTAACCCACCCCTCAACCTCCTCATCCAAGTCATTTATAAAAACTACAAATAGCATAGCTGTGTCCACTACTTTTTGACTTTTACATAAATAATTTGGATGTGAGCACAAGAGATATAGTTAGTAAGTTTGCAGATTACACCAAAATTGGAGGTGTAGTGTATACAGCGAGGAAGGTTACCTCAGCTTAAAACAGGATCTTGATCAGATGGGCCAATGGGCTGAGAAGTGGCAGATGAAGTTTAATTCAGAGGTGCTGCATTTTAGCAGGACTTACACACTTAATGATAAGGTCCTCGGGAGTGTTGCTGAACAAAGAGACCTTGGAGTGCAGGTTCACAGCTCCTTGAAAGTGGAGTCACAGGTAGATAGGATAGTGAAGAAGGCATTTGATATGCTTTCGTTTATTGGTCAGAGTATTGAGTACAGGAGTTGGGAGGTCATGTTGTGGCTGTACAGGACATTGGTTAGGCCACTGTTGGAATATTGCGTGCAATTCTGGTCTCCTTCCTCTTGGAAATATGTTGTGAAACCTAAAAGGGTTCAGAAAAGATTTAGAAGGATGTTGCCAAGATTGGAGGATTTAAGCCAAAGGGAGATACTGAACAGGTTGGGGCTGTTTTCCCTGGAGTGTCAGAGGCTGAGGTTCCAGGGAAACCTTATAGAGGTTTACAAACTCAAGTGGGGCATGGATAGGATAAATAGACAAAGTCTTTTCCCTGGGGTCAGGGAGTCCAGAACTAGAGGGCATAGGTTTAGGGTGAGAGGGGAAAGATATAAAAGGGACCTAAGGGACACAGAGGGTGGTACGTGTATGGAATGAACTGCCAGAGGAAGTGGTGGAGGCTGGTACAATTGCAACATTTAAAAGCCATCTGGGTGGGTATATGAATAGGAAGGGTTTGGAGGGATATGGGCCAAGTGCTGGCAGGTGGGACTAGATTGGGATATCTGGTCGGCGTGGATGGGTTGGACTAGAGGGTCTGTTTCCATGCTGTACATCTCTATGACCTTATGACTCTATGCCTGGAAATCAAGTTTACACTGACATCTACTGGCTTCATTCTCACAAGAATACATGTGAGCCTAAATTTAAATGCTTTTATTATTCATCCTTCAGTTGTAGAAACATTACTTGTATGAGTTTCATTTAGACTGGGTTCTATTTTTGGATTGGGTACATTGATGAAAAGAAGTTTAACATTTTGTTTTCCTGACTTCCAGGAGGAAGCCTCGCCTGGGATCGTCCAACATTGCACTCAGCCGATGGCTCCCAGCTCGCTATGAAGATGGGTTTTCACTTCCACTGGGCTGGACTCCAATCAGGCTGCATTTTGGATTCCGGCTGCCACTGGTAATTGTTTGCAAATCAGGCAAAAATAAATCAAAATCTCTATGCTATCCATAAAAGAGCTGTCTGTTTGCGGTCACCAGTAATATACCAGTAATATACCAGCATCATACTTGGGGCAGGTAATGAGGTGTGCTAGTGTAGTGTACCTTCTTTATGACCCCAGCTGATATTATTACTGAACAAATTAGATCATGGATAGATTATATTTTATGTTCTTTAAATATAACAAGGTGGTCTGTCACTGAACCACGGACCTACAATATTGAAGATTTGGTTTTAATAATCATTTATTAATCAAGACAAAAGAAGATCAAACCGAATAGACAAAACTATTTTCACATGATACAAACTATAAGATTTCAAAACACTCAGTAACATACAATCCCATTTATTCCAACATCACCCCCCAAACACCAGAAAGAACCCATTCTCTGTCACTTTTATGGATTGACCTAATTTTTCTTTCAACTCCCAGTCCTAAAAGTTGGATAGCCTCTTCTTTGAGTGTTCACCTGATTGAGCTTTGACTCTCCTGGCTTCAAATAATCACTTCAGGGTCTAACTAAATATTTCTGGGTGTGGAGTTTTCAAACTGCTTATACTGAGGTAACTTGTACCTTAACCACTCTAAACCATGTTCTCTCTTCAGGAGAAACTGCTTTACACATCTAATTCCTCGTGTGACTTCTTCAAACTGAAACCAAAAAGCAACGTTTTTGTTTCCAAATGACACATGTTTCCTCTAAACAAAAAAGAAACCCTATTCAGATCCTTCTGACTGAAATTCTAAGGCATTTCATTCTTTACCTTGTCCACTGGTCCACTGTGAACACTTTCCAGGAAATGTATCTTCATACTTTTAAACCATCAAGGGCCCTGAAAACCAAACAAATCTGAAGCCTGTAGCAAATGATATTAAAATGCATATAAATCTCACACATTACACCCTACTGCACCTAGAGTTAACCTGTCAGACAGGATGAAATTCACTTTTACCCTTTCAGTGTTCAATGCTATTTTATGAGCTCTCTTTGCAACAGTTCAACACTGTCTTAGTGGATGTGGACACAAAACACAACTGACTCTTTAATGCAGTAGTAACTGAATATACATTTGCAGTATCATTGGAAAGACCACAATGCAATGGTGTATTAAATGGTCCACTGGTTGGACAAGATAAAAAGAAAATCCCAGTCTGCTATTGAATGTCTCTAGCTTGGCATGTTCTTTGTGTTCTCATGGGGTTTCAGTCTTTATTAATGTTTTCTTAGTCGGGAACATGTTGTAGAAGAGCAGATGAGAGGACAGTAGATATATCATTGATGAATGAGCCTTGACATGATTTCATGTGATGAATGTTTTCCACTTTTCCTCCAGGTTCGACAAGTGTCAAATGTTATCCTGAGAACAGCCAATAAAGATGTGGTCTCAGATTTAACAAGAAGTCATTTTTTTATGCAATGGGGTCAGTGGATTGATCACGACATGAGTTTAAGCCCTTTTAGTGGCAGCCTCCAGACCTTCAATGATGGCATCAATTGTGACCGAACTTGTATTCAGCAAAGTCCTTGTTTCCCAATTAAGGTTAGACCTCTATTCTACTCCTGAAATTCTTTGTATAGCATGTGATCTTTTCCCTTCCTTGCATCCTTGATCCAAGCATTTTCTATCGGCTCACCAGTGAAATTAAGAGTATTCAAATGTTTCCTGGAGATCCAGTTCAAAATTCTTAACGATACCCTCTGACCTGGTTTGACCAACAGTCTTTACTCATAATAGATCATGAGAGATGGAACTGAATTCTTCTATAGTAATTGAAATATTGACTAAGGTGGAATTGGGAGTAGAGTGAGGAACCATGTGGCATCTGATCGATGAATTATTGAGAAAAATTGAGACCAGTAGAAGATAGATCTGTTATTATACTCTGGAGCTATAGTGTCAGATTACCCATTGCGGTTAAAAAGAAATAGAACATGGGGTTTCTGTAATACCGACTTGATGTGTCTTTTTTCAGTTGTGTTCTTAGAATCTTCATTTGCACTCTTCTTCAACACTCTCCACTAAATCAACAAGAAGTCCATGTCTGGAGTCAAATCCAATGATTTCATCAATGAATTTTTATAGTTAATGTACTTTATTCTTTGAGCTATGTCTTGAATTGTGTCTATCCTTGATTATGTATTTGTAACTTATCACAGCTATTCTTTGTTAAGACATTCTTGTCAAATGATTAAATTTGTGCTTTTAAAAACATGCATTTATTCATTGCCTGTGCATAGTTCCTATTCTGCATTAACCTGCATTATTTTATGGTGTTATACTCTCATTAAAATCAACCAACTATTGCTTAGTCTTTTAATTTATCTGTTCTGAACCTATTTGCCTATCTTTTGTAAGCTTCCTGACTATGTGCCTTGGTGTCACCAGGCAATATTAAACAATTGCTGAAGTCAACTGCTCCATGTTATTTATTCTGTGAACAACAGAATGCAGAACAATTCCTTGTAGAATTGTCCCAGTCACTGACTGCAGACAGAGCCTCTTTCACTTTGATCTAAAGTGTCCTTGATCTTTCCTGACAGATCCCTCCAAGTGACACAAGAATCAAGGACACAACTAAATGCTTGCCGTTCTTCCGGTCAGCTCCTGCGTGTGGCAGCGGTGAGCTGGGTGCATTATTTGGAGATGTCAACACTCGTCAGCAGATCAATGCACTTACTGCTTTCATTGATGTGAATGAGGTCTATGGCAGCACAGACTGTTTGGCCAACAAACTCAGAAACCTCACTAATGAACTTGGCCTGTTGGCTGTCAATGAGAAATACTCTGACAATGGACGAGAATATTTACCATTTAACACCATTTCAAGCAACCTTTGTGGAAGTATGGGGGAAAGTTGTTTAACCAGTGAAAATTCAACTCCATGTTTTTTGGCTGGTGAGTATTAGCTGGATTAAGAACTTCTGTCTCAAGTCACTTTTATACGGGACATTCTTTTTACATGCAGTGCTCCAGCTTTACAATCGTTTAACACGCATCACAGGAATTTACTGTACATAGAAAGAAAGGTGTTAGGAGTTATCAAGTAGTAATTGATTTTGTAAGAGTTGGAAGATGGCCAGAGACAAGAATAATTGAAATATGAGAGAACATTGCACAAAGCTTTGCACATTGCAAAGATTTACTTTGCACAGTAAAGTCTGAAGAAAATAGCAATCTAATAGGAATTGAGCAATAGCAAGACAAAAAGGGCAATACCCCACCACTGCCTTTTTCATTATCCATTCAGTCACTGCTTTTCGTTTTGAGCTGGGCAGATCAGAAATGTATCTTTATAGGTACAAACTTGTTTGTCCTGTGTAACTTGGATGTTGCAGCTTGTGTGGTGTTAGTGGTGAGGTGCTTATGATGCACGTTCCATCTTTTGGCACTTGGCAAAGTAAGGTCATTAGACTCAAAAAGTAAGCCATTCAAGCCTGCTAATTGGGATGAGATGTGATAATCCTCAACTCCACTTCTGACTTTTCCCCATAACACTTGGTTCACTTACTGGTAAAATGTTGTTCTATCGCAGCCTTGAATATATTAATAACCCAATCTCAACAGCTCTTTGTGATATAGAATTCCCACAGATTCACAACCCTCTGAGAGAAGAAATCCAAGAAGTCTCATAACTGTTTTAAGTGGGTAACCTCTTACTCTGAGATTTTGCCTGAGAGGTCCTAGACTCTCCTACAAAGGGAAATGATCTCTCCCTATCTACCATGTAAAGTTCTCTAAGAATCCTATTGTTTCAATAAGATTTTCTCTCATTCTTCTAAACTCCTGAATACAAGCCCAGCTACTAAAATCCTTTTCATAAGGAAGCTGTCCTAACCTAAGCTGAACTTAGTGAACCTTCTCTGGACTGCCTACAATGATAGTATGTTTTTCCCTAAGTAAGGGGACCAAATCTGTTCTCAGTATTCTGTGTGTAATCTAACTAGTATCTTGTATAGTTATGACAAGGCTTTCCTATATTTATACTCCATTCCATTTTCAATAAAGGCCAATATTCCATTTGCCTTGTGTTATGGACCAGGCCAGACCCTCAAAACATTTTTAAGCAGGTAGCCCACACTGTAACTTTGCTATTTGTTTAGGTAAGTGTATATTGGATATTCCTGGAGCGAATTAGCTGATCCGACTGCCAAAGTTTAAACAAACATAATTTATTTCTAATTTACAGAATGAAACACAAAGAAAAGAAAATAGAATACTGGATTACTTATCTTATCCAAAAATCCAACAGACCATCCCGACTTAATGATGCTGTTCCGACACAATTTGCAACAGTCCCAATAAATACATCCCTTAGCATAAACAGTAAAAATGAAACAAGCCAGGGCTGACAGGCTTGAAGTTAGAGAGAGAGAGAGAGAGAATACCCGGCTGGACTTGCCCCAGCAGCCTTTCTTCACATACACTGCTGCTGAACTGAATCAAAATCTTTACTCTAAACGAAGGCTAGCTACCAGCTAGCTGGCCACTCCCCTTTGATTATACCTTTTTATTAAGATATGAAAGCCTTAGGCTAGAGGCATTATCTGTTCGGGATAAAAGTAAAGGGCCCCTGTAAACCTCAAAACCAGCGTAGTTAGAGCTGAGCCAATTTCCCCCGATCTGGAAAAACCTCAAGGGCACAGTAACCTTGTAAAAAGACCAACATTGTGACAATTACCTATTAGCCTGCTGAATGTGGAATCTAGCATTTATGTACGAGAAGCACCAACTTCCTTTGTCCAAATCCTTCAGCATTCTTTCTCCATTTAAATAATATTCAGCTCTTCTTCTTGCCAATTTGCATAAAATAGTTAAACTCTCATTTTCAGACTTTTATTGAAGCACAAAACCAATCCACATTGACTGTCACAGAATATAATAAATGATCAGATTTTGTTCTGGTACGGCTTGAGAGATAAATGATGAACAATAGGAATGTTGAGGGTCTCTACTTCCAATCGTATGTCAATCAGAGAGAAGAATGTACGGGACATTCTTTTTACATGCAGTGCTCCAGCTTTACAATCGTTTAACACGCATCACAGGAATTTACTGTACATAGAAAGAAAGGTGTTAGGAGTTATCAAGTA
The DNA here is from genome assembly GCF_037043375.1 of Chiloscyllium plagiosum. Taxonomy (NCBI): domain Eukaryota; kingdom Metazoa; phylum Chordata; class Chondrichthyes; order Orectolobiformes; family Hemiscylliidae; genus Chiloscyllium; species Chiloscyllium plagiosum. Next base: position 37,685,691 of record NW_028270169.1, on the reverse strand, counting down.
GTAACTGATTTTGCAAGAGTTGGAAGATGGCCAGAGACATTCCTGGAGCCTTGGTTTACATCTCATCTGAAAGGTAGGATCATTGACAAAGTAACATTTCCTCAGTGCAACCCATACTGCAATGTTAGCATTCTCTCAATGTAAAACTACAATAATCCCAGCCTAGATTGTCCAGTTTCCAGAATGAAGCTTTACGTTTTGTTTTCAATGGTGAGAATATTATTACAAGGCTAAAGGTACATTTTGTGACTCCATCCTTAATCCTCTGTTGATTACTCTTATATCTCTGAGTCTTTTAAATTGTGGTTTCAACTCTACTATCCCAGAGACAAGAGCACGTAGTCCATGTTTATATTCCAGTGCAGTACTGAGGGAATGCCCCACTGTCACAGGTGCCATGCTTTGGATGCTATATTAAACCAGAATCCCATCCATGCTCTCAGGTTGATGTAAATTATCTCATAGCACTACTTTGAAGCAGAAGCTTCATTAGATCGCTATTTGTCACTCAACCACTATCACTCAAAGTTTATAATGTAAACCATTATCTCTTGCTATTTATGGACTATTACTGAGCACAACTAAGCTGCTATATTTCCTATATTATAACAGCGATAGAAAGGATAGTGATGAAGGCATTTGGTATGCTTTCCTTTATTGGTCAAAGTATTGAGTACAGGAATTGGGAGGTCATGTTGCGGATGTACAGGACATTGGTTAGGCCACTTTTGGAATATTGCATGCAGTTCTGGTCTCTATCCTATTGGAAGGATGTTGTGAAACTTGAAAGGGTTCAGAAGAAATTTAGAAGGAAGTTGCCAGGGTTGGAGGATTTGAGCCAGAGGGAGAGGCTAACTAAGCTAGGGCTGTTTTCCCTGGAGCATTGGAGGCTGAGGGGTGACCTTATGGAGGTTTATAAAATCAAGAGAGGCAATCGGTAGGATAAATAGACAGTCTTTTCCCTGAGGTCGGGGAGTCCAGAACTAGAGGGCATAGGTTTATGGTGAGAGGGGAAAGATATAAAAGAGATCAAAGGGGTAAAGTTTTCACACAGAGGGTGGTGCATGACTGGAATGAGCAGCCAGAGGAAGTGGTGGAGGCTGGCACAATTGCATTTAAAAGACATCTGGATGGGTATATGAATAGGAAGGGTTTGAAGGGATATGGGCCAGGTGCTGACAGGTGGGACTAGATTGGGTTGAGATATCTGGTCGACATGGATGGGTTAGACTGAAGGGTCTGGTTCCGTGCTGTACATCTCTATGACTCCACTTCAGCATATTTATTGTCTACAGCTTACTTTAAAATGTCTTGATTTTGTGAAAGGTGACTTAAAAATGAAGATCCTTTAATATTTTGCCCTTAATATTTCCTTTTCAAAATTAGAGTCCCAAAATCTCTGGTGAAGATAAACTGTATCCATTAGGTTTTGGTGCCCTACATTTTCAATGATGTCCTACAGTCTTGCTGGTTTAACTGCAATCAGTAATCCTCCCACATTTTCACCATTATGCATTGTAAAATTATCAAGATCTCCTACCATCTCCAATCTTTTAAATCCATGTTCAGATTTTTTTTTTCATTCATTCATGGGTTGTTGGTGATATTGGATGAACCACCATTTAGTGCCCACCCTAGTTGTCTTTGGGAAGGTTGTGTTGAGCTACCTTCATTTTTCTACAGGTTTTTTTTCTTTTGTCAGTAACATTGTAAAGGATTGTAGACCTACCACTTGTAAACTTGAATGCATTTGTCTTCCCACAGGAGATGTACGAGTGAATGAACAGCTAGCCTTGTTATCATTACATACAGTGTTTCTCCGGGAACACAATCGTTTAGCAAGAGAGTTGAAGAGAATGAACCCTCACTGGAGCGGAGATACGACCTATCATGAAGCGAGAAAAATCCTGGGAGCTTTTCAGCAGGTAAAGAGAAAATGTCTTTTAGACATATGTAGGAACAAATATGGGCTATCTTTAATTAAGTTTGTGGTTCATCACATTTAATCAGACTATAAATTGTTCAATTATTTTGACCTGTTTTCCCTGTTTCTGGTCACTTGACATTTGTTGATGTAATGCTACCTTGACTTTCAATGTTGATGAATATATTCCTAGCTAATTGCAGATAAACAATGTTTTATTGCTCATGTGCTTCCAGGGGAATGAGGTTAGAAATTGAAATGATCCACTGCAAGTGTGCACCCCAGCCTTGGGGTTAGGCAGTGGTGTGTCCACACTCTGGGGTCAAGACAATCGGGTATCAATGTTTTGAGGTCAAGACTGTGGCATGTCTTGCTCTGGGGTCAGACAGTAGGGCAGAGTGGGTTGCCCGGCTATAGTGTCAGATAGTTGGGTACCCATGTTCTCCAGTCAGTATCTGAGCTAAGATGGCCTGTTGCGTTCAGAAGACTTCTCCTTGCAGTGGTAAACGTTCGAATGTATTGAAGTTGATAAGGAACCTGAATGGGATGAGGTGTATTCTAGGATATTGATGGAAGCCTGTATCCATTTTGTGGAGGAACTGTCTCTAATTTTCCAACCTTGGAATGCCAGCAATTGATAAAATTGCCAATGTTGCACACTTGTTCAGAAAAAAGTATAAAGGCAAGCTCAGCAATGGAGTTGGTCATTTCAATCTCAGTGGAGATCTCATTTTGGCAGATTCAGAATAACTGAGGGAGGCTAGCATAATTTTTCAAAGGACAAATGGTGTTGAACTTGCTTGAGTTTTTTGAGGTATTACGAAGGCTTCATAAGAGGTTCATATGGAGGATATAGATTAACAGATTTGATCAAGTGTACAATGTATCTATGAAGATTGTTAGATCTCATGTCCAACAAGAGGCAGTAGCAACATGACTTTTAATGAATTTGGCTGAATGAACAAAAACAGAGTATTGGTAAAAGACTGTTTTTCGGATGGGAGCAGGTTTATAGTGTTGGGCTCCATAGAACTCATCCTGTGTAGATTAATGACACAGATCTTAATGTAGAGGTCACAATTTCAAATGTTGTAGATGATATAAAACTTGAAAGTTTTGTGAATCATGTTGGTGTTAAACTTAAAGATGGACAAGTTGGTGAAATGGTAAATGAAATTTATTGAGGAGAAATGTGATTTATTTGTGACAAGCATTAGAAGTCATTTATTTCGATAGGAAGAGCATAAAGACACAATATGAAGTAGAGTGCGATTCCAGAAGTAGTGCAGTCTCAAAGAGACTGGATGCATTAACAATTGAAGGTGACACACAGATTAAGTGAGCAGCTGATAAAGCACACAGAAGCATGAACTTTATGAATCAGGGCATAGAATCTGAAAGCAAGGAACTCTTGTTAGAGCTGTATAATACTGCAGTTCAGTCTCAACTGGAATATTACATCCATTTCTGGTCACCACCTCTTTGCAAGGACGTGAAAATGTTTGGAACGAGAGCTGAAACAATTCAAGAGAATCATAGAATTCCTACAGTGCAGATAGTGACTATTCAGCCCATCAAGTTTGCACTATTCACCCTGAAGAGCATCCCACCTTGACCTATGATGCCACAGCCCCACATTAACTATGGCTAACCCACCTAACCTGTACATCCCTGGAAGCTGCAGAGTAACCTAACATGTCCAATCCAGCTAACCTGCATATCTTTGGACTGTGGGAGGAAACCCACATAGTGACGGGGTGGTGGGGGGGGGTGATTATGCAAACCCTACACAGATAGTCATCCAGGGTGGAACTGAACCCAGGGCCTTAACACTATGAAGCATCAGTGCTAACCACTGAGCCACCATGCCAATAATGTTTCCTGTAGTGAGAAACTTTAATTAATAGATTGATTGGACAAATTGCCTCAGATAAGAGAAAGCTTACACCAGAGTTGATAGATGCTCAGAATTATACAATGTCTAGTCAGAGTATGTAGAGAGAAGCTTTTCCTATTGGTGGAAGTATTGTGAGCCTGAGGATGCTGATTTAAGGTAATTGCTAAAAGAAGCAATGGCAACAGGAAGAAAACTGTTTTTACACAGCAAACGGTTAAGATCTGCAATGTATAACTTGGAGATGGGTTTAAAATTGAGACACTCAAAAGGAAATTTGAATCAAACTTGAATAAGCATCCGGGGCAGAGCTCTTAGGAAATGTTGGTCATTTAGGGTGAGAGGGGAAAGATATAAAAGAGACCTAAAGGGCAACTTTTTCATGCAGAGGGTGGAAAATGTATGAAATAAGCTGCCAGAGAAAGTGGTGGAGGCAGGTACAATTGCAGTATTTAAAAGGTACTTGGATGGGTATATGAATAGGAAGGGTTTGGAGGGATATGGGCCAGGTGCTGGCAGGTGGAACTAGATTGGGTTGGGATATCTGGTCAGCATGGATGGGTTGGACCGAAGGGTCTGTTTCCATGCTGTACATCTCTATGACTCTATGACTCTATTGTTGATCAATCCTTCAGAAGGTCAACACAGATACAATGGGTCAATTGAGCTCCTTTTGTGCTGTAATATTCCAATTCCAATTTGAATTTCTGTACCCAATCATTACTTTCTGAACTGCCATATCTTAAGTATCAGGGTAAAGAGCAATGTATATGCACTCTCACTTCCAAAACACAACAGTGATGGAAACTTGAATCCTTCTGAGTGTGCCAGAGATGTAACCGATTAATATCCAGCGACACAGAGATCATTTTCTAATACAATACTTATTGATCCTTTTTCAATTCTGACTACACTGATAACTTCTCTTCCTGCTACAGATAATAACCTACAGAGACTTTCTTCCATTGCTTATTGGGAATGAAGCAACAAAGAAATATCTCCCACGTTATGAAGCCTATAATGAATTTATTGATCCTGGTATTGCCAATGTTGTCTCAACAGCAGCTTTCCGTTTTGGGCATCTTATCATTCAGCCAAAGCTATTCCGCCTTAATGAAAACTACCAGGAACATCCTCAGTTCAAAAACATTGAACTGCACAAGGCTTTCTTCACTCCCTGGAGACTGATCAAGGAAGGTAGGTAACAATCTTTAATATAGAGTCATAGAGATATACAGCATGGAAACAGACCCTTCGGTCCAACCCGTCCATGCTGACCAGATATCCCAACCCAGTCTAGTCCTACCTGCCAGCACCCGGCCCATATGCCTCTAAATCCCTTCTGTTCATAGACCCATCCAGATGCCTTTTAAATATTGCAAGCAGCAAACTCATCTTGAGACATTACAGTGAGACTGAGAGCAATCTTCCACTTCAGTAATGGGCAAATAGACTCATGATTACAGTAACTAAGTTCAAGCTCTAAGTGTGATATGTCAAATAGAGTTGAACACAGGTAGTCCTTATTTAAGGTTATGGTTTCATTTCTGAGAATTGCAACCTTAAGTGAAACAGCTTTAAATGAAACTTAGATTCCTGTACAAATGAAACTTAGATTCCTGTACAAATCAATGAGAAAGCTATAACAAGGGAAGGGCCTTTCTTATCAGAAAGTACGAAAGCATTTAGAATCAAAGACTCCTTACAGTATGCAAACAGGCCTTTCGGTGTATCAACACTCTGAAGAGCATTCCAACCCTCCCCATACTATACCATGGCTAAGGTGCATAACATGCACCTCACTGGACACTACGGGGGAATTGAAATAGCCAATCCACTTAACCTGTACATCTTTGGATTGTGGAAGGAAACTGAAGCACCTTGTGAAACCACCACACACAGGGAGAATGTACAAACTCCATACAGTGATCCAAGGCTAGAAACAAACCAGGGTCCCTAGCACTGTGAGGCAGCAGTGCTAACCACTGTGCCACAGTGCAGCCTATTAAACTTAACCTATCCGCCTTAATATCTTACATTGCTGAACTCCCACATTTCAAAATACCATGGTCCCTTTCTTGATCAGATTATATTCCCTACAGTGTGGAAGCAAGCCCTTTGGCCCAACAAGTCCATACCGACCCTCCAAAAATTAACCCACCCAGACCAATTCTCCTACCCTATATTTACCCCTGACAAATGCACTTAACACTATGGGCAATTTAGCACAGCCAATTCACCTGACCTGCACATCTTTGGATTGTGGGCGGAAACCCGCACAGACACGGGTAGAATGTGCAAACTCCACACAGATAGTCGCCTGAGGTTGGAATCAAAACTGGGTCCCTGGCAGTGTGAGACAGCAATGTTAACCACTAAGCCACCATGCCATCCTGAATTGTTCTCCTATGTCATTCTACATTCTCATTTCTTGTTGCATCTGGCAACCACAGAACTTTTTGTCAGCTCACATTGGGACTCCAGCATTGGATCAGATCAGAAAGAGGCCACAAGTGGCAGAGTAGGTACTGGGAGAGATTGCAAACGAAGGAGACAGGCCACAAGTCAAAGAATTTGAGCATGGAAGAGGCCACAGAGCACATAGGTGTTACCTGTGAAATATTCTTAAAAGAATGTTTGACCAGTTTATAACTCATAAAATGCATATACCTTCATCTATAGAAGCAGAATTAGACCATTCTGCCCATTGGGTCTGCCCCACTGTTCGATCATGACTGATATTCCTCAAAGCCATTCTCCTGCCTCGCCCTGTAAAACTTGTTGCCATTACTAATCAAGAACCTATCTATCTCTGTCTTAAATATACTCAATGACTTGGCCTCTACAGCCTTCTGCAGCAATGGGTTCCACAGATTAATATCTTTTTGGCTTAAAAATATTTCTCCTCATCTTAATTCCAAAGTGTCATCCCTTCACTCTAAGGTTGAATACATGTTAATGGTTTTTTGGGCACTCCTGTTCCTCTGGGCTAATCCTTGTTTGTTTTTGATCTATGGTAACCTTGGCAGCTTTGCATACCATCAGGCCTTGCTTGCAGAAACTGTTTAGCCGAATTTGTGTTGGGCCTAGTTGAAGGGTGACCTTGTCGAGGTTTGTAAAATCATGAGGGGCATGGATAGGTTAAATAAACAAGTTGTTTTCCCTTGAGTGGGGGAGTCCAGAACTAGAGGGCATAGGTTTAGGGTGAGAAGGGAAAGATTTAAAAGGGACCTAATTGGTAATGTTTTCATGCAGAGTGTGTTGCGTGTCTTGAATATACTGCCAGAGGAAATGTGGAGGCTAGTACAATACAGCATTTAAAAGGTGTCTGGATGGGTACATGAATAGGAGGGGTTTAGAGGGATATGGGCCAGGTGCTGGCAATTGGACTGTATTAGGTTGGGACATCTGGTCAGCATGGACAAGTTGGACCGAAGTGTCCATTTCCATGCTATACATCTCAATGACTCTGTAACTCTTTAGATGCCACTAATTTAGTTGCCCTTTGCTTCTAATTATATGAAATGATTTTTCAGTCTGTTGCTGCAAACAAGGATTAGCCCAGAGGAACAGGAGTGCCCAAAAAACCATTAACATGTATTCAACCTTGCTGCAATTTTTATTATCTTCTATTAGACCTGATTCCCTGGCCTGCTCTCTTGCTTGTGTTATTTCTACCATAATAGTGGGTGAAGCAGGCATTGTTACCCATTTCCTCAATAGAAACTCTGTGAGGAGTGGCTCTAATTTTCAACTCTCGAGTAAAAGTAGCTGATTCAAGTTAAATGATCATGTGCACCTCTTCCCATTTTCTGTTCCATTGACTTCAGTGGTTGTACTTGATAAATAATGGATGAGATAACTAAAGTTCAATGAAATCAATTTCTGATTGGCTTCATGTTGTATTTGTGCTGGCACAGTGCCTGGCCAGCAAGTTAGTTATTAAATAACTGTGAAGGAAAACTGCTCACTATTGGTCAAGTTACAGTGTTAGTTAATGAGCCTGGTTGAATTACATTCTGTTTTTGTAAGCAAGAACCCACACTTTTCAAGTAGGTTCTTGTTTCAGTCCCAATTTTCTGGGCAGACCTATTTTCATCCGTACTATCGCACATTGCTGCAGATTCCTGAAGAAGGGTTTATGCCCTAAACGTCGATTCTCCTGCTCCTCGGATGCTGCCTGACCTGCTGCACTTTTCCAGCAACACATTTTTCAGCAGAGTTTGAGAACCTGAGTAAATTGAGATTTTTCTTTTTCCACAAATTGCATCCAAATATAAATTAATTGGTTCCTCATCATCACAAAAGACCTGTACTAAAATACAGAAAGGTTTAAGGAAATGATAGCAGGGAATGCCAACGCCATCTCCAGCCCTTGTTTCATTTGCATGCTATTTTTGATTCCCCCACAGACAGTAGATTATATACAGTACATTTTAAATTGACATTTAATATCCATTAATATCCTTATAAAACTTGATCAGAAATTACGAGCAAATTGTTTTACTATAATAAAATGAGAAAATGTTGAAAATACTTAGATCAGGCAGCATCTATAAACTAAGTTAATACTTACAGCATTTTCTGTTTTGATTTCAGATTCATAGCACCTGTAAAATTGTTCATATAGACATCAAGCTACAAGACAAAATGCAGACTCAAAAACATGATGTTAACATGCTATATTTTTTCTTATACTCTTCAACTATCAAATTGTATTTCTCTCACTCTTTCAAGTACCACATAGCATTACTTAGAATTTCTGAAAACAGAGTAGCGGAAGATTGATGAATCTTCTGGAGAAATGTCATAAAAGTCATTTATGCCAGTTTTGCAATATAGCCATTGAAATTATGACAGGAATCTTGAATACTACCTTCCACAACTCAGATGTCTATTCATTTTGCCAAACACTATTTATATTAAGCAAGATTCTATTACAGAGTCTTGCTTAAACAATGCTGATTTTGTCAGGTACCAATCTTTGTCATAGATATTTATGCATTTCTCCCACTCACAACTATTCCAACACTCTTCAAGGAACAGTTTAAACAATAGCATAATTATCCATAACATCGATTAAGAATGCATATTTATTGTGTGTGTGTACCCTCATTCATTTTAGGTGGGGTTGATCCCCTCATACGAGGGTTGTTGGGCAGACCGGCCAAGCTGCAGGTGCAGGACAAGATGATGCATGATGAATTACGTGAAAAACTTTTTGAATTGACCAGCCAAATAGCCCTGGACCTGGGTTCTTTGAATATGCAGCGTTCGCGAGATCATGGAATTCCAGGTAAGTGGAAAATCACGATATAAATGCAAAAAACATGTTGAAATGTCAGTTAATACAACAATTTTATTACTAAGGCTCATAGTATGAAGAAGCTAGCAGGAACAAACCTGGAAAATGCAGTTCAGCATGGCGGGCAGCATCTGTTGAGAGAGAAGTAGAGTTAAAAAGAGTCATACTGAACTAAAAATATCAATGCTGTTTACCACAGATGCTGCGAAAACTACTGTGATTCGCCAGCATTCGCAGAATCCTTACCAGTGTGGAAGCAGGACATTTAGCCCATCGAGTCCACACACAACTTTCTGAAGAGCAGTCCACCCAGACCAACCCCGCTATTCCTGTAACCCTACATCTCCCATGGCTAATCCATCTAGCCTACACAAACCTGGAGACTATGGGAAATATAACATGGCCAATCCACCTAATCTGCGTATTTTTGGACTGTGAGAGGAATCCCATGAGGGCATGGGCAGAGCGTGCCAACTCCACACAGACAATCACCCAAGGGTGGGATCAAACCTGAGTTGCTGCGCTATGAGGTAGCGATGCTCACCGCTGAGCCACTATGCCATGCCTTAACAAAAGCACTGCTGAGAATGAGACATAAGCCCTGGACTCTCAGATTAAAAGCCTGGTGCTCTACCAGCTCAGCTACGAAAGTCCACATTTTCTGCGTTTGTTTCAGATTTCCAGCACCCATAGTATTTTGAATTCATTAACTAGCAAATACAGATTTCATTCATATTAATAATTTGTTTTTTGCAAGGTTTGTAGCTCAGGTTGAGGTTTAGGGTGTAGATTTGCTCGCTGAGCAGTAGGTTTGATATCCAGACGTTTCATTACCTGGCTAGGTAACATCATGAGTTGCGACCTCCAAGTGAAGCGAAGCTGTTGTCTCCTGCTTTCTATTTATATCACCAGCATTCACAGAATCCTTACCAGTGTGGAAGCAGGACATTTAGCCCATCGATACGGGCTGCATAGATATAAATAGAAAGCAGGAGACAACAGCTTCGCTTCACTTGGGGGTCGCCACTGATGATGTTACCTAGCCAGGTAATGAAACGTCTGGATATCAAACCTACAGCTCAGCGAGCAAACCTACACCCTAATAATTTGTTGTATCCCAGGATTGATTGGAAAAGATGTGGAAAGACTTATATTAAAATGAAAATGCTCAAAATAAAATAAAATGGGAATTGCACTTTTTGGTTTCTTAACTACTAAATTTGACCCCCTACTTTCCCTCCCTTACAGTTATTATCAGGCCATACAGCCGAAATGCAAAATGTTATTCTAAGCTTTTGAACTCATGAATTTAGCCTTACTTTTATGGAAAATGCTGAAATTGCAAAAGGTTATTGAAAAGAATGGTAAACAGAATGAGTGCCTTCAGTTGCTGAAGGAGAAACTACAGAAGCAGGGGTTATTCTTTGTAAAACAGCAAAAGAAACAGGGAGTCTCCAGACAGAGTAAATGTTTGAGCCTGAGGAGGGAGATACAGAGGTGTTTCGATAAAAAGCTGGACTTTCATCCTCAAGGCTAGTAGAAAATGTTGAGAAAATTCCCAGCTTTGCATGCCTACCTCAGGAAGTATTACTTTCAAAAGTACAATCTTTATTGTTGATGGCTGGCTGCTGGTTCCAGCCTACTTCAGAAAAAGGTGGGATGCATCCGCAGTTTCATTGTATTTTGTTCTTAGCTGAGAGCCCACAAAAATGAAAATCATTTGCTTATTGAAATAGCTAGGCCTGGCTCGATTGACAGCTCTAACCTCAATCAATTTGACAATGTGTTGGTTTACAGAAGGGAAAACGTTTCATGTACTGAAAAGTTGAGAGGTCTAGATAGCTGACACTTCCAGGAGAATCTTTTACAACACATAGTTAAAAATTATGAAGGAATAATTTTTTAAGCTTTTGTTTATCTAACTGCCACTATGAAGGGTATGTTTCTCTACAGTGCATACATGGTGTATAGGCCTGGAAGTGCCATACCTTAGCATAGAGCGGCTGAAGGGCCATGGGGGTTATTTGGGGAAGCACACCTTTGCATAGGAGAAGGATATTTTGAACTTCCTTTTCAGTGGTTTATGAAAGAAGAATTATATTTGCTGAACCCACAGGGGGACATTTATTTAAACAATCTTGTAGATAAGATGAAGGTGAATCAGTTAGTGACAATCTCATTTCCAATTTCACTTTTGAAATCATTATTTTTTTCCACTTCCACCATCTCATTAGCAGTAAATTCCTTATCATTACCATTTGTTGCATAAAAGGTGTTCCTCCTGATATGCGCCTGCATTCATTGGCCAAGGCCTTAATCGTTTTCATCCAGTCCTTGTACCGTCAGCTAATGGAAATGGTATTTCCTGGTTGACCTTTCCCAGATCTGTCAAAATCTTGCATAGTTTCTAGAGTGTCTCCTCAATCTCCTTTTACTCCAAAGTCCAAGTCATTTATATATAGCAAAAGCATATAAATCACAGCATTGTCAGTCTTTATCAGTCTCCTAGCATCATTGAGATGGCAATGGAGCTAGGGATTCCCAGTTGCAGGGCAATTGTGGGTTCAGCATGGGACCTGCCATTGGTGAAGACATTGACAAGGTGGGTCCAGCAGCGAAGAGATGGCGCCTAAAGATTGGTGACTCCGACGTTGGTGGGTCTGGCACAAGCGCCAGTACAGGTGTTGTTGGTGAGCCAGCTCAGGATTCTCTTTCAGTTATATCTTTTATCCTTTTTATGCTTGAACAATTCAAAATGGCACTGGATTGTGGTGACTGTTGGAGTTTTTCACTGAATTTTAATGTACCATTCACGAAAATATCAATTTTAATAAACAAATAATTCTTTCTGTTACTTACTGGTGAATGGTTCTATTGACTCTGTTTAAATTTTGCAGGTTATAATGCTTGGCGGAAATTCTGTGGCCTTACGCAGATCAACAATCTTAATCAATTTCGTCAAGTTATCAAGAATTTGAAAGTGGCAAGGAAATTCTTCGAATTGTACAGAACTGCAAACAATATTGATGTGTGGATTGGGGCTATTGCTGAACCTTCGGTCACAGGTGGAAAAGTGGGCCCATTGTTGGCTTGTTTAATAGGACAGCAATTCAAGAACCTGAGAGATGGTGACAGGTAATGGATAATATTAACCGCACAAAAACAGCTCAGCACATTGATATTCAGTACTTCAGTAGAATATTATTTCACAATCAAACAATCATAGTTCAGAGACACTGGGTTGCCTAGAACTCCAGTCTGAAACTTTATTGCTGGAACAGCACAGCAGGTCAGGCAGCATCTAGGGAACAGAAGCTGTTCCCTAGATGCTGCCTGACCAGCTGTGCTGTTCCAGCAATAAAGTTTCAGCTTTGATCTCCAGCGTCTGCAGACCTCACTTTCTCCTAGAACTCCAGTCTACCAGCCTTAACTGTGTTATGTTCAGTCAATCAATTTTGTTACAGGTAAAGCCAGTTATCATAGAACCCCAAAGCGTGGAAGCAGGCCCTTCAGCCCATTGTCTCCATACTGACCCTTCAAAGAGCATCTCACCTAGACCCACCTACCTATCCTATCCCTGTAAACCTGCATTTCCCATGGCTAACCCACCTAGTCTGCACATTCTTCGACAATATGGACAAGTTAGTGTGGCCAATCTACCTAATGCAGATCTTTGGAGTGTGGGAGGAAACCAGAGCACCTAGGCAAAAGCTACAGCGAATGTGCAAATTCCACACAGCCAGTTGCACAAGGATGGAATCAAACCCAGGTCCTAGTGCTGTGAGGCAGCAGTGCTAAACACTGAGCCACTGTGCCATTTATATTGTATTTATGATTTATAGCAAACAACTGGCTTGGTGTTAACATTCCACTCTTGAGTCAGAAGATGCAAAATTTGAACCCAGCCTCAGATAGTCACAAGGCATTTGATTTGACTTGATCAATTTATTGTCACATGTACCGAAGTACAGTGAAAAGTTTTGTTTATGAGTGGTACAAGCAGATCATAGTAAGCACGGATGTACAAATCAAAAAGACTTAGACAAAGGCATAAAGGTTACATTTCATTGGATGCGTGCTAGGCGAGATCAACGTTAGCTAGATCAGTGTTATTTGGGGCTAGAATCTGTTCATCAGTCTAATAACAGCCAGGAAGAAACTTTTCCTAAACCTACTGTGCATGTGTTTAAGCTTCTGTATCTTCTGCCTGACAGAAGAGGTTGTAGGAGATCACTACTGGGGTGTAATAGGTTTTTGATGTTTTTGGCAGCCTTTCCATGGCAGCGAGCCATGTAAATGGACTCTATGGATGGAAGGTTGGCTTCCGTGATGGTCTGGGCTGTGCACACCCACCTTTTGTAGTTTCTTATGGTCCTGAGCAGAACAGTTGCCATACCAGGCCATTATGCACCCAGACAGTGTGCTTTCTGTGATGCATCTGTCGAAATTGGTGAAGGTCCTTATGGACATGCCAAATTTACTGAGTCTCCTGAGGCTGAAGAGGCATTGTTGTGCCTTCCTGACCATTGCATTTGCATGGGAAGTCCAGGATAGGTTGTCGGTTATCATCATTCTGAGGAATTTGACACTCTCCGCCCTCTCAACTTCCGTTCCATTGATGTAGATGGGGATGTGTTCTCCTCCTTTCTTTCTGGAGTCAATGATCTTTAACATTGCCGGCATTGAGAGAGAGGTTGTTCTCATTGCACTACGTCACCAAGCCCTCTTTCTCCCTTCTGTATTTTGACTCGTTGTTGTTAGATATGGTGGTGTCATTAGCGAATTTGTGGGTGGCGTTCATTTGGAATTTGGCAACACAGTTTCGATTGTACAAGAAGTACAGTAGGCGGCTGAGGATGCATCCTCGCAAGGTTCCAGTGTTAAGAGTGTTATTGTGGAGGAGGTGCACTTACCTGTCTGTGCGGCAAAAGACTGAGGATCCAATTGCAGAGGGCAGAGCTGTGATCTAGGTCTCAGATTTTGAGATCAGTCTGGCTGGGATAATGGTGTTGAAGGTGGAGCTGTAGTCAATGAGCTCGAGTCTGACGTAAATGTCTTTGTTGTTCAGATGTTCCAGGGATAAGTGCAGGGCTAGAGATATGGCATCCACTATGGAGCTGTTACATCAGTAGACAAATGGAGACTAGTTCTGAATTCTGGGTTGACATGCAGCTTAAATTTGTGATCTGGTGGTATCTTTTGTCACTCCTCCCACACCCACCCACCCCCTGCCTCCTGTCCCAATCCCTAATTCCCAATTATGTGCATTCTGAGATCCCATATAAGATGAAGAATCGTATTACAAGTTATGAAGTTGATTATGGATGTGTAAAGAATGTCACATTGTTAATCAACCAGCAAATCCTTCCATTACATCATGCTACTTTTCTATCAGAGACTAGAAACATGATTACAATCTTCAAAGAGTGTGATGTGTATGAAGTTAAAAATCACACAACACCAGGTTATAGTCCAACAGGTTTAATTGGAAGCACACTAGCTTTCGGAGCAACGCTCCTTCATCAGGTGATTGTGAGGAGCGTCGCTCCGAAAGCTAGTGTGCTTCCAATTAAACCTGTTGGACTATAACCTGGTGTTGTGTGATTTTTAACTTTGTACCCCCCAGTCCAACACCGGCATCTCTGAATCATGATGTGTATGAAGAGTGTGTCACCAACCTTTCCGTAAATGTATCTTCAGTCAATTGGAAACTATGTGATCACTTAGTGTCCTGAAGAAATTTGAAAATGAAGTAAAGTGTAAAACCAACACTTTGCAAAATATGCGAGGGTCGATTTTTCCCACCTGAGTTTACTATTTACTACATTTGAAGTCAATCAATGCTGTCCCTGCTGACATTTTTAAAACAGCTGCTCTAGGTTAACTGAAAGTCCACAGTTATTATTTTAAAGACAGCAAATGCACTACCTCTGATGTGCATTTGCAGTCATTGAGTAAGCAGAAGCCATGGAATTCATAGTGTTAAAGGAGGTCCCTTGATCCTTCATGCAAATATCAATGTTTGCTTTTCAACTAGAATTAATTAATCTGTTCCTATTTTCCTGATATCATTTTGTATTATTTCTTTTCAAATAATTGTCCAATTTCCATTTGTTATGAAGCAGACCAAACCCCCTTCAAATATATCAAGGAGCTATGGTCTAGGCTAACTTTTTTTAAAATGCAAGTATAAGGTGCTGTGTTCCAGATGTAATTTGATTGGTTATATTACTTAGCTTTAAGCAAACAATTTTATAATTACTCTACAGTTAAAACGCAAACAAAAGAAAAAGAGGAATTGGTGTAACATTAACTGTACTGGAAAACTTAACAGAATAATAATTACTTAACTGCTAAACAGCAACTATTCCAATATAGTAATATCCCATAAACACACCCTCGGTAAAGCAAATTCAGTAAAACAGAATGTTTCACATGTAATATTTCTCTAGTCAGGATGAAAGAATATCAGAAGAAAATTCTGGCAGAGAAAGAGTGTACTCAAGAATTTTGCTGTAGCAGGGAGAGATGTATGGAAGTTTCAAAACCCCAACAACCACTGAAAGCTAAACTAAGACTGACTGCACCCAATCATGCTGCTTCTATTGTTCCAACTTTTTTTAAAAAAACCAAAGTCTCACAAGCTGTTTATTTTATTTATTAGGAGCAGACCATTTTTCACCTATGTCTTAACCAGGACAAAATACACTTCTTAGAGCCATAATATGGTTGCACATTTAAATGAATGATGTCTCAATTTAATCTCATGGATGAAAAAGTACTCCACATTCTCACAGTTCTTTCCTTTTTTGAAAATATTTGTTCTCCTACGCTAATCATCATCCTGTGAAAGCCCTTTATTGACTACAATTGATTTGCAAATCTCAAATGATTCTCATACTATTTCAGATTCCACTTGTTTCCAGGTGATTCATTACAACAGGAAGCCGCCTCAATCATGTACATTGCAACCTGATCTACGTTAGCAATTTCAGAGGCTTCTCTATGATGCTTTTCCTCTTGATTTATCGGGCATCAGCTTTAGCACTCTGTTGGCATTCTCAGCTCTGAATTTAGCTATCATGGGTTCAAGCACCATGCCAGGAACCTACAGTCTTAACGCACATCTTAATGTTTAGAGGAGTGCTGCACAGTCAGATAAAATGTTAAACTAAGATCCAGCTGCCCTTTCAAGGGAATATAAAGATGTACAAGGAAGCTTTCCATAATCTTGGCTAATATTTCTCCTTCCACACAGAGCATCTGGTCATTTATCCCATTGTTCTTTGCTGTGCATCAAATTAGCAGCTGTGTACCTTAAACTACAAGTGACTGTACTTTAAATGTTTATCATTATCTGTGATAAGCTTGTGGGACATTGATGTTGTGAAAGGAGTATTACAAATGCAAGTTTTTCTTTCCCTTTAGATTCTGGTGGGAAAATGACGGTGTTTTTTCAGGCAGCCAACGCCAGGCTCTTGCTAAAATCTCCCTGTCCAGGATTATCTGTGATAACACCGGGATTCAATCTGTTCCTCGGGAAGCATTTAAATTCAGTCAGTATCCAAGCGGATATGTGGAGTGCAACACGATACCAGCAGTAGACCTGAGTGACTGGAAGGAGGATACTCAAGGTATCTTAATTACAAGACTGGCTCAGTCTTCAGAAAGCTGGCATTATTACTAATTGATTTTTGAGCGTAAAACTACCCAAATCTATTGTAATAAAACGACAAAGAGGAGCTGAAGTCTGGAACTTTGAAAACCATTTCTTTGTGATTTAGTCATGCACTTCACTTTTTCAAGAGCAGAGTGATCCACCTGCAGTTTCAAAATTAGATCTCTGACACTTTGGACTTACATTATCCAATATAATTATCCCATTCCCACCTTGAATAAAAAGAGATGCCTCAATATCAAGTTCAAGTGGGGTCTGCAAAAAATGTAGATTGTAGGCAAACTGTTCTCATTGGCGGAAGGTTCAAGACTGAAAGGACACAGACTTAAGATCATTGGCAAAAGCAGCAATGACAATGTACGGAAAGTCTTTCTCAGTCAATAAGAGGTTAAGATCTGGAATATGCTGCCTGAGAGTATGGTGGAGTTAGGTTCAACTGAGGCATTCAAAATGGAATTGGACTATTATCTGCACAATTTTTGTCCCCTTATTTGAGGAAAGATGTGGTGGCATTGCAGGCAGTTCAGAGGCGATTCACTGGATTGAGCCCAGAGATGAGGGGTTTGTCGTATGAAGAGAGATTGGACAGTTTAGGCCTATACTCTCTGGAATTTAGAAGAATGAGGAGAGATCAAAATGAGGTATTCAAGATGATAAAAGGTGTGAATAAAATAGATGTGGAGTGGATACTTCCTCCTTTGGGGCATTCTAGGGCAAGAGGTCATAGTCTTAGGACAAGGGGTAGCAAATTTAAAACAGAGTTGAGGAAAAACTACTTTTCCCAAAGCGTTATGAATCGGTGGAATTAGCTGTCCCACAAGGGACAGTGAATATTGGGATAGTGAGTAAATTTAAGGAGGAGTTGTACAGATTTTTAATTGGTAATGGGTTGAAGGGATACAAAAAGAAATCAGGAAAATGGCATGAGGAGCATATCAGCCATGATCGAATGGTGGAGCAGACTTGGTGAGCCGAATGGCCTAATTCTGCTCCTATATCTTATCAATCTGAAAAGGAAGGATGTACAGGATTACAGGGAGAAGATCAGGGGAATGGCTTTAGGTGACTTGCTCATTCAGAGAACCAGTACAGTCACAGTAAGTCAAGTAGCTTCCCTTTCTGCTATAATTCTGTGACTATCAACCAAGCACTCTCACCTTATTATCCTAATTTTCCACATTTGTTTCATTCTGATTTTTTAAGTACAACATTCATAAACATAACTAATAACTTATAATCTTAAAATAACTACATGAGTGTTCACTGCTTGATGGCATAAAGATTCCCTTTTGCAGTTGACATTTTAAGGCTACCTCCAGGTTTCCTCAGATCCCATTACCAACATTAAACTCATTTGCAAAAGAAGTGCATTAAATTATTTACTGAGTGTGGAGAACTGTTTCTAGTTGGCATGATATGTTTCATATCCAGTTTTTCAAGCACAGCTAAAAATGTTCAATTTCAAGCTTCAATAAAAAATGAAAAACAAAAATCAAAATGTTTCTTTCAAGAGAATTTTGCGGTCCTTATCACTTTGTTGTTACCATTGTCTCCAAAATGTCAGAAGCACCCAAACACCCTCAACAGTTAACCTTTCCGATTTTACCTCAGTAACATCATTCATCCTTGGCACTACCTTGGAATATTGCCTCCTGAAATTCCTCTCCGCACTTTTTTTTTTCTCAACACCCAATTACTACAAATGCTCTCTGGTCAAATTCCAATCTTTAGGGGTCAATAAATGTCAACTGATCCAAAACCTTTTTACAAGTTTAGAGACCACACAAAATAGCATTTTCCTTTCACCCTTGTCTTGAGAGATGTGGGATCATGTTCAATAATGACCAAGATCAGTGAATGGTGAAAATCATCTCTTTATTGAGTATTCTTTCCAGAGTTCGAGAGAGTGATGGAATCCAAAGTACAGTTTTACAATAGCCTCTTTCATATACAGTTTTTAGGTATGTTAGCATTTTTGTGATCTGGTGTCACATGATTGTATCGATTGTACACAAGTTTGTGTGACATCTATCCTCGGGAGATAGTTTAAGCACTTGCTAAATAGTGCTTGTTCCTCCTGATAGTATTAGAATGACTGTCCAGTCTGTGCTTGCATAATTAAATGGTGTTAGTCCCTTTGTCTTTAAAGTTAGTGATGTTAATAGAAATGCTAGACCTATATGATGTAAATAAGTGAGAAATTATATGTGTACTAAATAAAATTATAGAGGATATTAAACTGATCTCCAGCAGCTGGATCTAGAGATTTCATTTACTATTGCCAGTTTTGAACAGTTCTGACACATTCATTTATGCAGTTTCACGGAAGCGCTATTTTGATAGTAAGTTTCTTAAAGGGGGTAGTGGCTGTATTTAATATACATTTAAAAAGTATAAGTCCATACGTTAGTACAAGCTGGTAGTCCTAAATAAAAGTTAGAAATAGGAATTAGATTTAATAGAAATAGGTAGTATAAAAGGAAATTTCAAAGAGATAAAAAGCAGCAGACTGTAGGGCCATGCTTGTAAAGGAAACTGTTTGACGTCCTGCAACTATTCAGGTCCTGAGAGATAGTTACTAAGGGATAATTAATATTATATTCTTTACAGAGTTTTGTGTGGGTTAAGAAAACATGATGACATTGATGGCATTGTTCTGAGTAAGTGACAGTATTAACGTTTATTCAGAGGTAGCCTTTGATATAGAAACAGGTCTAAACACTGCTTGCAGCATGGGGCTGATAAGAATTGAATGGTGTAAAGTAACAGTAATGGGTTGGCAGCCCAGGAAGGGATGTTTAATTTGGTTTATCTTTGTAAGAGTAAAATGGAAATGCGGTATAGTAAACATAGGGCGCTAAATGCAGTTTAATGAATGAATGGAAATGTGGTATCGTAAAATAGAGTGCTTGTGAGTGAATTAGTGAAGAGAATCAGAATACAATATTTCACACTGATATGCCCCAGCTTTCAGTCCTCAACTTTCCAGACTTAAATTTTTTATCTTTATGCTCAAGGTTGTCCTCTTTCTGTCTCCTCATGCTCTGCTCCTTGATGTCCCTGAACTCTGCCATTAGCTTTTTTAACTCTGCTTCCTCATTTTATCCAACTATTGTTGGCTGGGTTTTCATATTCTCAGTCATTAAGGTCTATACACTGAAATTTCTTCTCATGTTCCTCAACATCTTCATCATCCTCACTTCCATTTAAGACTTACCTTTTAAGACTCACTTGATAACCACTTTTCTGTCATTCTGTTTAATCTTTGGCTGGGCACCCACAATCATTCAAACATTCTCTGTAACATTTCCTAATTGATGTCTATTTTCTCTCTTTACAGTGACCCCCTGTGGTTCTGTTCCTGTTGTGAGATTTGGCCATTTCTCAATCTGTAATTTGGCAGTCAAATACACCTGTAAGTCCGGATTCAAGATAGTGGGAGGTGACACAATAAAGTGTCTGAGTAATGGAAAATGGGACTCAACACCACCTAGATGTGCGGGTAAGAGCTTTAATAAATACATGAGTTAATAGAAAATTAAAATGGAGTGCAAGAAATGGAGGAGAATAATTTCTCACTTTAGCAGCCAGTCAGCTTACCATTCAGGAGAACCAGACTATTCCAGGTGCAAAATCTCAGTTGTATAGATCTGACAAGCTGGAAAGCCTCAGGCAATGTTGGGTAACCTGGAGACCGTAAAGCCAGCATTACAGTCAGACCTGTGACAGGAAAAGGCTAGATAAGGGCTTACAATTTCAAAAGTGTGTGAGGACAGCAAAACTCGGATTAAGTTCAATGAGCACTCCAACTTTTCCTGGTCCCATGAAAATAAATGTCTCACTTGCCACTGAGGACATCCACTTCATGATCAACAAGTTCAACTGCGTGCTCACAGAGGATACTTCACCAACAAAAGGCTTTGCAATCATTGTGAACAAGATCCTGATTCAAATCTGTTTTCAAGAATCCTACCTGAGTCTGATGGGTATGTCAGATATGTCCCAAACCAGCAGTGAGGTCTCTGCTGCATCTAAATGCATAAAAACCTACAAGAAAGAGGGAAGGGATAAAGTATTAGATAAATATAGAAAAATTGGATCAATCAGGCTCAGACGATGTTAGTGGTCCAAAATGGAATAATATAATACAGTTGATCACAGGAAATCTGCCAGATAGTGGAATTAGTGTGGAAGGAGTCTGAGGGAGGTCCAGTGAATTTCAGAGATATCAATTTTAAGAGTTTAATGTAAATACCAAACCAGTTCAATATGAGTTCCCTGACTGGTGCTGTTAACCTGGTCCAATCAGGAAGCCCTGGCTGACAGATAATAAACAGGAGTGACAGAGGTTCTGTTCACTCTGAGAGCCGGCTTTGAGGGAGCTAGATCATTGCCATGGACTCTCCAAGTGTAAATAAAGGATGACTTGGTGAAGGGAAACCAGCTTCTGTGGAGTTATATCAGAAATGAAAACAATATGACTTATACAATTAAAAGTAGTGACTTAGGTGGTATTGTAGAACTGTGAGACCTAGGGGTCTAGGTGCAATTTCTTTGAAGTTTGCTTCACATACATATAGGGAGGTTAAGAAAGCATTTAGTATACATGCCTTTGTTGCTCAAAGTTATGTTGAGATTATTCAGAATGTTGGTGAGGCTTGTTCTAGACTACTATATCCTGTTATGATTGCCCTGTTACAGGAAGAAAGTATTAAACTGGATAAGGTTAGAAGAGATTTAAGCTGCCAGGAATGGAGGGTTTGAATTATAAGGAGAGGCTGGATAGGCTGGAACTTTTGTCACTGAATCATAAGAGATTGAGGGGTGACCTTATAGAGGTTTATAAAATTATAAGAGCCATAGATAAGGTAGTGTATTTTCCCTAAGCTGGAAGATTTCAAGATTAGGGGCCATATTTTTAAGATGAATGGAGAAAGATTTAATAAAGACATGGGGGCAATTATTTTGCACAGAGAGTGGTTCGTGTGTGGATTGAACTCCCAGAAGAAGTGATGGAAGCAGGTACAGTTGCAACATTTAAAACTCATTTGGATTAGTACATGAATAAGAAACGTTTGGAAGGCTTTGGGCCAAATGCAGGCAGGTGGACTAGTTTAGTTTGGGATTATGTTTGACATGGACTAGTCATACTGAAGGGTCTGTTTCCATATTGTATGACTCTGTGACTCTATAATAGAACTATTGAATTATTTTCTGGTATATTTCACTAAATATTATAAATCTTTCAGTTCCCTACTAATTGTATCTGACTATATTACAGGTGCAAGAGTCAAGATTTGCTCAAAATGGAAGCAGTTAGAGAACGGATACCTGGAAAAGGTAAACTTTGGGAATTTCCTCTGATTTGCCTGCAGGGGTCTGCAAGATTCTTGCACCTCATTTTCCTGCTTTTCCATTCTGTATTGTTTTGAAGGGCAACGCACTGAAGAGGAATTAGGAAACTGTATCATCCCCTTGTTATTCAGATATTGCTTTTTGTTCTAACATTTAGGGACTAAATCCAACATTTAATTAAGCACTGAATGCAGGATCTTAATTTAAAACTACCTTAACACATCCTCGGAACGTAACTCAAGGAATGAAAAAGTCTTTTTTTTCTGGATCTTGCTCTTAGCTTAAAGTTGAGCTGATCCAAAACTTCACAGCTCACACCATAGTTTGCACCAAAATCTGATTCTCACTCATTTTAAACTCTGCAAAAAAAAATTCATTGGATGTAAAACAATTTGATTCAAACTTGTAGTTTTATATATACCTGTAAGTCTTTCTGGTATCTTTAAACCTTGGGAGTACGCTAAACATAAATTATTCAGTGTTATTTCTTTTTTTTTGGAAATTGTACATGAAAACTTAAAGCAGGTGCAGAACATTTAGATCTTTCAGTTTGTGTCTTCGGTCGTCCAAGTGCAGCACATTAAGTCTCTCTTGTTTTGGAGATAAATATTTGTAAAATGCTGCAGTGACATGACAAAACTGCCCTTCCTTAGGCAGTTCCACACCAAGTATTTCCCAGGCAGTCATTTTAATTTTGTAAGTCGATTCTTAGCACTTTCTAATTCTAGCCTTTTTTGGGGGATCCATGCATGGTGCAACACCAATCACTTTGCCAATAGTGGGAATATTCAGCCGCTTTGTCACAATTTCCTCTTGTGATGGCTTCTCAAAGAAATTCATTATGTGCTGGGCCATATTGTGTCTTATTGCCTTTTTCCTACGAATAATCCAAATGTTGGAAGCAATGTTGTTTAACAAGTGCAGGGAAATATCTGCATATTGCAGGGTGCAGATAAACATGTTGATCTATTCTTACAGGTGCATGGAGTTCCTTGTCAGGATGAAGGGGCAATAGCAGCGGAGGACAACTTAATTGAACCAGAAGAACATTAAGATGACGGTGGGCCACTGGAACTTAGCAAGAGAATTATTCCAAAAATATCCAAATTTTCTGCACAACCTGCAACTGAGAATCCAAAGCTAATTGGACTAATTCAATTCTATCATATCATTTCTGATGAACAGTGAGACTAGTCACATGTGAAATTTAACCCAAACATAAATGGGTAGGTTTAGACCGAGTTTGGAGCAGTGGGGATTCAGAATGTTTTAAATTGGGTTCCAAACCAAAACTAGCTCAACCTACTTTCAGTCTGAACTGAGACAGGGAAGAGATGGCTTATGTCATTTTTTTTTAGATTTGATTTAGATTTTTTGTTAGCCTTCCTAAATCTTGGCCCCAAATCAGTGATAGGAGACAAAAATTGTTTGGATCGAAGAATTGAATGCCCTTGTATCTAGCTCCTGGATTTAGTGTGACTACCTGAGGAAATTTCACAATCCAGCTCTCTCAAACCTTGCCCAGTTGCTCTCAGAACCCACAGCCCTCATTAGATCTTCAAGCCATCTCCTGATCCCTTTGATCTGCCTCATCAGAATTGTGAACTCCCCCGATCCCCACTTCTGACTTCCTGATCCACAACATTCCCTGTCTCCAACCCCAACCCTATCCATGAATAGCGGCCACCCTGGATTGCTCTCACATACTGATTGATTTCTCTATACGTGGAGTGGAATTTTAGATTTGAAATTCAGCTTGCTTAATCTGTGTATTTTAAAATGCTTTTTTGCAAACCCCTGTACTCTGAGAGAGGAGAGCAATTATTTTGTGTATTGATACATTGTGTCTGAATAGAGTCATCTTGTGCTGCTGCTGCAGTGATACACCTAATCTCAAAACACTGGCAGATTTAGTTATCAACCAAGAAATCAATGATTAATTAGAAGAAGCAGCGTAATTATATTTGTACTCAAAAAGTAAGTAATTGATCATTAGAAATAAAAATAATTTTAAGATTAATTTTTACCGATAAATCTAATAGAATTTACTCATAACCTGAGAAGCAGCCTCTGCAAGATACAAGGCCAAACACCTCCAATTCCCGAAAAGCTAAAACTGTCCTTGGGTTTCACAGTCACAGACGCACAGACTAATTAATGTAGGCCTGCCATTCTAGGAGAAAAGTGTGTCATTTTCTCATGTTAAGTCACCTTGTAGAATGGTAAAGACCAGTTAATTTAAGCATCACTGGATTATTAGCAAATTGGATACTTTAATTAAAATGTACCGAATGTACGGTAAAATAAGGTTTTTGAGTGTCATATTTTGTGCATGTGTGTAGAGGTTTTCCAGCTGAGGGAAATGATGCTTTTGCCCGCGTTAAGGCAGAAACTTAAGGTGTTTTGAAATGTCAGATTTTAAGACGGTGTAGTTAGGACTTCTGTCATTGGGAACTTTGATATGTAATGTCTTGGGAAAGAAGAACTTTTTCCATCCACAAATGGGAATCCAGTTGAACCAGAAGTCGGTCTTGTATATGAATATATTGCTTTACCCTCTTTTGTATGGAGGTTATTGTGAACCTCTCAAGCTTAGCATTATCTTCTGCTTGGTACTAGAATCATTTTGGTGGTTAGATTACTGTATTATGTTCTTTGCTTATATTCAATAAAATTTGGTTTTATGCATCGACTTAGTGTTCTGTCTTACCTGATGGTACATCTCTGTCAAACCAGAAACATCTAAACTGTAGAGTTTAAAGGGATTAACTTGAAACTTTTTAACAGCCTGATCAATCAAACTGAAGTAATCAAAATCCAATGAATTTCATTTTAAATCCTGTTATAACAGCACAGGGATAGCAAGCCAAACCAAATCAGCCTCACTATCACTGGATTTGTAGCACAGTGAAATTTAGAACTTTCAGTGACCCACCTAGTTGTTCAATTGTTCCTTACCATACTTTATGAATAACAGTTCTTGGACACAAGTTTATAACTTAAACAAAAATTAACAATTAACAATTAACGCACAGACCGACACACAGGTACAGTTGAGGGATAATTAAAGAGAAAAAATCAAAAGAATCATCATTGGCCGGTGCCAATATTAAATAAACTCTTTCATATGATGAATGCCAAGTCTTCAGAATTCCTTGGACAATGGGTTATTCACAGGCAAGTAGAACTGTACATCTTGCTTGAATTCTGAAGTCACCAGTTTATGCTCATTGTTTCAGTAGACTTCAAGAAATATTTATTTATTTCTTGCAGACTGGGATTCTTTTCTCAGAGTGTACAACAATAGAGACTAGAGAGACTGCAAAACAAAAAAATGACAATCTCCAGATATTTTCAAAAATCAGACTGCCTCCTGCCAAAACTCAATCAGAACTGGTTCTCTCTAATATATTCTGTGGTTAGCTAACTAGCACTGGTTCTAACTTGATTGACCAAATCAAAGCTCAACCTGCTGTCAGTCCTGAGCACAGCAACACCTCGGTGCCAATTCATCTACAGTATCCTTAGGTTAATAATTAAGTTGCATTATTTTCCAGGCCAGTTCCCAGCAGAAACCATCTGTCTTAGTCCAATCTTATTTTAAAAGAAAGCGCTGTTCAAAGTTCAACTTCAACTTACATTTCCAAACCAAAACAATGAGAAAAATAAAAGTAGTGATGATCTCAACACACTGTTCAATTTGAGCCCTCTTATCCCTTATCCTGGCAGAAGTGACCACTTTTCCCTTTAAAGGTTGCATACTCCCCCAGGTTCTAACCTAGCATGGCAGCATTCACCGGACAATTCCCCCTGACTGAAGCCAAGTCTATAGGTCAGATTGCCAATGCTGTGGCGATAGATCTGTCACATCAGGCACAACTACAACTCTGCAGTGTGCACACTAATACCAACTTTATGGTTTTGTGTAACGTTTTGAGTTACCCACTGGGTCAGGTCAATAACACTGACATCTTCTACAAACCCACCGACTCCCACAGCTACCTGGATTACACCTCTTCCCACCCTACCTCTTGCAAAAATGCCATCCCGTATTCCCAATTCCTCCGCCTCCGCCGTATCTGCTCCCAGGAGGAGCGGTTCCACCATAGAACACACCAGATGGCCTCCTTCTTTAGAGACCGCAATTTCCCTTCCCAAGTGGTTAAAGATGCCCTCCAATGGATCTCATCCACATCCCGCACCTCCGCCCTCAGACCCAACCCCTCCAACCGCAACAAGGACAGAACGCCCCTGGTGCTCACCTTCCACCCTACCAACCTTCGCATAAACCAAATCATCCGCCGACATTTCCGCCACCTCCAAACAGACCCCACCACCAGGGATATATTTCCCTCCCCACCCCTCTCCGCCTTCCGCAAAGACCGTTCCCTCCGTGACTACCTGGTCAGGTCCACGCCCCCCTACAACCCACCCTCCCATCCTGGCACTTTCCCCTGCCACCGCAGGAACTGTAAAACCTGCGCCCACACCTCCTCCCTCACCTCTATCCAAGGCCCCAAAGGAGCTTTCCACATCCATCAAAGTTTTACCTGCACATCCACTAATATCATCTATTGTATCCATTGCTCCCGATGCGGTCTCCTCTACATTGGGGAGACTGGGCGCCTCCTAGCAGAGCGCTTTAGGGAACATCTCCGAGACACCCGCACCAATCAACCAAATCGCCCAGTGGCTCAACATTTCAACTCCCCCTCCCACTCTGCCGAGGATATGGAGGTGCTGGGCCTCCTCCACCGCCGCTCCCTCACCACCAGACGCCTGGAGGAAGAACGCCTCATCTTCCGCCTCGGAACACTTCAACCCCAGGGCATCAATGTGGATTTCAACAGTTTCCTCATTTCCCCTTCCCCCACCTCATCCTAGCTTCTAACCTCCAGCAACTCGATCCCCTGACCTGTCCGGACTTGTCCGACCTGCCCAGCTCCTTTTCCACCTATCCACTCCACCCTCTCCTCCCTGACCTATCACCTTCATCTCCTTCCCCACTGACCTATTGTACTCTATGCCACTCTCTCCCCACCCCCACCCTCCTCTAGCTTATCTCTCCACGCTTCAGGCTCTCTGCCTTTATTCCTGATGAAGGGCTTTTGCCCGAAACGTCGATTTTGCCTGTCTTCGGATGCTGCCTGAATTGCTGTGCTCTTCCAGCACCACTGATCCAGAATCTGGTTTCCAGCATCTGCAGTCATTGTTTTTACCAGGTCAATAATAATCCAGGCCTTTAATCTTCACATAGGTGTGTTCACCTCTTGTGTACTAGAGTGTATCATTTCTATGTGTTATGAATTGTTAACACTGCAACTATTTCTTAATATAAATGCTTCTATTGTTGTTACTTCATAACAGAACAACAAACCTTATGTTAAAAGCACTATATAAATGCAAGTTGATGTTGCATCTCCAGATCACTTTGTGTTCTTTTCATTCCTGCCATGTTTTATTCTTAGTAAGTTGTTATTTACTCACATTCTATGTACTCGATATAAATAATGGTAAAGAATTGGTTCTGAACAAAGTGGGAGACCAACTATCATTAGATCTCAATGCTTTGACCAGGCTTGAAACAGATTGTTTGAAGTAATTTTTTGAAATGGTAATTTCCCTGAAAGCATGATTGCATAGAGTTTTAATCTTTTGTTGGATTGAAATCTTCAAAGAAAGCCAAATACAAACACAGATCTCCAATTCAGCAATACTGGCTCCAAATGTTTTACATAAATTCTAAGGAAAGGCTTTATCTCGAGTTAATGTTTCAATGAGTAAAATGACAATAATCATTCCATTAAATATCAACTACTAATATGGAACTGCCAACTGTTAGAGGCTAAAGTTATCACAGGTTGAAGGTGAACCTTGATAAAATACTGTCCAGTCCCAACTGGCATATTTAAGAACAAGGAGCAGAAAACCATTCAGCTCCTCAATTGTACTCCATGATTCAGTGAGATCATGGACAATCCATTTGTGAGCTTCACTCCACTTTACTACTCTCCATAATCTTTGACTCATTTATTGATTAAAAATTTGTCTCAGTCAGCTTTACATATATTCAAAGACCGAGTCCACAGCTCAGGGCATTTGGGAAAGAGAACTGCAAACACTACCAATCCCTAAGAATGGAAATTCTTCTTGTTAAATTGAAGACCTGTTTCTTTGAAACTGTACCCTCTGGTTTTACATTCACCTTGGAAGAAGATCTCAGCATTCACCCTGTCAAGTTTCCTCAGAATTTACATGTTTCAGTGGGTCACCGCTTGTTCTTCCACACTCCAATCAGTAGTCCAATTTTCTCCATCTTTTCTCACAAGACATCCTCCACATCCCAGGAATCAACCTGGTGAATCTTCTCTGAACTTCATTCAATGCAAATAGATTCCTCCTGAAGGAAGGTGACTAAAACTGTACACAATATTCTAAGGTGGGGTCTCATCAATTCCATAATCAGTTGTAAAAGACTTCACAACTCTTATACTCCAATCAATTGTTACAATCACCTGATGAAGGAGCATCGCTCCGAAAGCTAGTGTGCTTCCAATTAAACCTGTTGGACTATAACCTGGTGTTGTGTGATTTTTAACTATGAATCAGACGTTTTGCAGAATAATTTCTTGTGTGAGCTGTTGCATTATTGCACAAATAATGAGTCAATCTTAGCCTTTAAAATCACCAATCTCCCTGCAGCTGGTAACCACAGTACTTTATCCAGAGAAAGAAAACATTTGGCCCATCATGTGGACGGCTTAGTGGCTCAGTGGTTAGCACTGCCACCTCACAGCAGCAGAGTCCCAGGTTCAATTTCAGCCTCAGGTGACTGTCTGCGTGGAGTTTGCACATCCACCCTGTGTCTGCACTGGTTTCCTTCCCACAGTCCAAAGATGAGCAGATCAGGTGAATTGGCAATGCTAAATTGCCCATAGTGTTAGATTTATTAGTCAGAGGGAAATGGGCCTGGGTAGGTTACTCTTCAGGGGGTTGGTGTGCATTTGTTGGGCTCAAGGCCTGTTTCTACACTGTAGAGAATCTAATCTAGACATGTCTGTGCTAGATCAGCTCAAACCTAATCTTCTACATTGCAGTTTCCTCATTACCCTTTTTGTTCCTTCAAACATGTTTCAGTTTTTCACTTTAAAATGCATGGTATACAACTTTCTCTACTGTCTTTATGACATTTGTTTGTTTCAACTGATGCTCCCTTCTTGTTTAATTCCAAATTAAAAAAAACACTTCCAATGTACTTAATCAAACTATTCATTGAAAACCTCTAATAGATTTCTTCAGCTTTCTCTGCTCGAGTGGAAAAGATCTCACTATCTCTTCAAGCATACTTTAATATTCCTGATATTATTCGGGGGAATCTGTAAATCCTTTCTAAAATGAGGTACTGAAAGCAGCACATAATACCATAATTATCATTAATTCTTTGCTTTTGTGACCTACCTATTAATAAATTCCAAAGTATGGTAGAACAGTTCTTGTAGCTTTATCTGCACTCAAACTTTCAGGATTTATTTGAATCGCTAAACCTCAATTCATCCACAATCCTCAATATTACCGCATAATTATATATTTCAATTGTTCTATTTCCTTTTAAAACATATTATTTCAGACTGAACCAATTACATCTGCCATCCGTCTGCACATCCCATTATTCAGTGTCTTCTGGAAATCTTTTGTACCATCCTCCAGCAAACTTGGCTTCTCTGACTTTGTGTTGTTAGTTTTCAGAATTTTGTTCATTAAACCAGAGTCCAAATCATCTCTGCATTATCAAGAATGAAACTGGATGCTGCACTCATTCATTTTCCTCCAATATTGCTTCATTTCTTCTCTTATCAGAGAAAATTCCATTTCCTCTAAACTATTTGTTTCATGCCAACTTTATATTCCTTTTCTACAATAGGCGTGTTTATGTTCCTGTGAGAAAGCAAAGGAAAAGCTGAGCATTTGGTCAGCAAGTCGGCAAGTGTCAACCTGACAAGAGGTGTTAATATACACCATAAAACCATAGAAATGGCACAGCAAAAAAAGGAGGCCATTTGTCCCATTTTGTCCATACTGGCCCAAGGGCATCCAGACGTCCTTTCTAAACCCATCTTCCTGCACATAGTCCATAGCCCTGCAGCTTACAGCTCTTATATTATTTTTGAACAGTTTATGCTCCCTGCCTCCACCACCAATTCAATTTCTACCCTCTGTGTCAAAAAATCTTTTTCCACACGTCCCCTCGAATCCTTCTGGCATTCACCTTGAATCTATGACCCCAGTTTTTGAACTCTTTACCAAGGGAAATAGGTTCCACCAGTCTACTCTGTCTCTACCCCTCACAATTTTGTAGACCTCAATCATGTCAACCCTCAGCCTTCTCTGTTCAAAGGAAAATAACTCCAACCTCTCCAATCATTTCTCATAGCTACAATTCTCCAGCCCTGGTAACACCCTGGTAAATCTTCTTTGCATTCTCTCCAGAGAATTATATTTGTCCTGTAATGTGGTGACCAAAACTGCACACAATACCATAGTCATGACCTCAGCTATGTCTTATATAATTTCATCACAATACCTCTACTTCTATATTCCATTTGTCTGCCAATGAAGAAGATCATTCCATATGCCTTCAATGCAACCTTATCTACCTTTAGGGAAATATGCGCTTGCACACCAAGATCTCTCACTTCATCTACCCCTCACAGTGATATTCCTATCTATTGTACATTCCCTTTTGCTGTCTTACCTCCATAAATGCATTATCTCACATTTGTCAGAGTTGAACTCCAAATGCCACTTTCCTGCCCACTCCGCAACCTACCTATATCATTTTGGAGCTTACATTTTCCACACTATCCACTACACAGCCAAATTTTGTGTCATCTGCAAATTTTTCAGTTGTGTGCCCACACTTTAAAGTCCAAATCTTTAATCTATAAAACAAAGAAGAGGTATCCCAACACCGAGCTCTGGGGGACACCAGTTGAAACAGTTTTCCATTTGCAAGGGCAGTCATCGATCATTGCCCTTAGTTTCCTGTTATGAACCCAAATTTGGATCCTATCAACATATTATCCTGTATATCATGGTCTTTTACTTTTTTGACTAGTTTGCTGTGTGGAACCTTGTCAAATATCAAGAGTTCTTAATAGAACTTTCTCAAACATTTCAAGATTTATTTTTAATATTTATCAAGTCATTACTAAAACTGGTCCTTTATTAAAGCATTCTGTAGCTTTATTGAACCTTCTGTCTTGAATCCACAGCATCCTTATTCCAAAAGTTAATGTACTGAGTAGCTCCTGCCCCTTTCAATGTGGGAATAATCCTGATTGCTAAATTTACACTGCACATTGAGACCTAACAACCCTGATTTTTAAAACCAGAAGTGGACAAAGTAAAGTGGAACTCCAATAACTCCCATGTGGATAAAATAGGTCTCAACCAGAGGAGACGAATGCATGGTAAGGAGGTAGGTAGCAATGGATGAAGTAAAATTGGAAGTGGAAAAATGATGCTTTAGTTTAAACTGGATTGGAGAAAATTTCCAGATTGAATTGATGGGAGTGAAGTTGGTAAAAGGTAAGATGACCAGGAAATTTGAAGAGTCTGTGAGGTGATAGGCTATACTGGGAGTTCCAGTGAGTTATGCCCTTAGCAATCTCAAACTTAGAAAAGGGATAATAATTTATCCAACATGAGTAGAAGGTTAGCTGATGGCTGGCATGGAGATGCAGTAGAAACTGTTACCTGTAAAACTTAGCTGATAGAAATTAGTCCAGCCAGAAAGGCTGTAATTAGTTAAGGCATTGTCATGGGGAATGTAGCAGGAACTATTGTCTCTATAATCCCTTCCTCATTGTAAAAAAGTGCAATATATGGACACATTCTGTTTGCTCACAAAGATTAGGAGCCTATATGTGACTGTATGAAGCACACTGTGAACTGTACTGATAATGTCAAATTGGTTTTCAATGGAATGCCTAACACAGTCAAGATTATTTAGCAAATTTTGTGCATCGGTGTAATCACATCTCATGATTGACATGATGTTCTGAGATTTGCAAGCATGGGCTAGTTGAGCACAGTCAACCTGCTATCCACTGCAGATTATTAGAGGCAAATGTTGTTTGATACAATCTGTCAGTTATCGGCTGTACAGGTTATATATGTGACACTGAACCAGAATGGAAACCCACATTTCACATTATTTATCTGTATCATAGCTTCATGGTCCTGTGCACGACTGCTCCACACAGGACAAGTCACAGATTTTTGACCTTTTCAACACCTTGAAAAAGATGCTTGGCTTGATCTTTAACATTGTCAAGATGAAAATTCTCAACCAACATCCCCTGAGTCATCAAGCATTCCCCATGCCACCTACATAAACAGTATGGCACTGGAGTATTTGCAGCATTTCCTATACCTCACCAACCAACTCTCAGAAGGAACTTACTATCAATAAAGAAGTCCAGCTTCAAGTAGACTGTACCAGCACTACCTTTTGTGACAATATGTCTTTGACAACAAGGATCCATGAGTCAACAAGGTCTTGATCCATAAGGAAGTTGTGTTGACCACCCTCGTCCACTGCAACAAAACCTAGAAGATCAGTTAACATCTCATTAAGCTCTTTGAGAGCTTCCACTAAGTCTGCCTATGCCAAATCCTGAGGATCAAATAGGAGGACCACTGGACAATGCGAGCATGCTGGGCGAAGTTGTATCGGTCAGCATCGAAGCCCTGATCCTGAAGAACTAATTCTAACAGATGGGCCATTGCTTCTGGATGCTTTAAAACAATTCCTTGGCAGGTTCACTTCCCCTAATCCTATATTGGCCAGTGTTCATTGGGTGGCCAAATAAAAAGGGAAATGTTCAAGGTTGCTCGAAACTATAAAGGCATTGACATCACTGGCTGGGAGGAGAAATCTATTGAGCACTTGGCATAGCAATTCCTCATCCATCAAGGAGCAGGTCATGTTGAGGCTCACTGATTCCAACAGGAGGTGGAACAGGTGGCAGAGAAAGAAGGAGATGGAAAAGAACTGTAAATTCTATTTTCCAAACAACAATGCGCCAGCAAGGTGGAAAAAACAAGCAGATCCAAAATTGAGTTCTTCATCAGCAGACTGACATTGACCTTGATTTTGAGGGACCGCTATTTAAATTAATTGAGGATGCCACTTTCTCAAATGATTGAGACACTTTCTCCATCCAGGGTGATCTGTGGTAAACTGGAAACCCATCAGAGCTAAAAGTGGTGGGCTTAGCCTTTATGATAAGTTTGCGTGAAACGCAAAACAGCAGATGCTGACTGACCAGGATTGTGCAGTTCTATCACGGCATCAAGTCTGTGTGCCAAGAGGTTGACCATGGCGCTATTCATGAAGTTGCAAATAAGGTTGATTTTGTCACCCATGGAACTGTAGGAATCCTAATACATATAATGAAAAGTGAACATTGGGTTTTAATAGATATTATTAGAGAATCCACTGGCAGATGTTTCAACTGACACTTTGAGGAAAGGAAACTTGGTTGATAAAATCTTTCTAATAGTAAACTTAGGTTCAGGATGTAGTTCGTCAAGCTGTATAAAGAAATTCATTGATGCACTGAAGTATTATAAAATATGTAACGTGTGTGCAAGGGGTAAGAGTTTACTGACAATTCCTTGAAGACCAGCTTCTCATTGTCACTAATGAAGCCTTAGGCAAACCCATGACCTGGAGGGGATCCAATAGTAACACATGACATAAGGTCGAATGCAAATGATGATGGCTTCCATGAGTGGTATGTCAGTAAACAGGCTCACAAAGTCAAAAGAACAAATGGATCATTGCTCTCTAACTGTATGCTATGGCCGTTATGAAAATGAAGGAATCCTACACAATGTATGCGAAAGATTCATTTAAAAGTGATTACAGCTACTTGCTGAATTATTTTACCAATTCCTGTTGTGCAGAAT
Organism: Chiloscyllium plagiosum; assembly: GCF_037043375.1. Classification (NCBI taxonomy): domain Eukaryota; kingdom Metazoa; phylum Chordata; class Chondrichthyes; order Orectolobiformes; family Hemiscylliidae; genus Chiloscyllium; species Chiloscyllium plagiosum. The sequence continues at coordinate 37,651,559 of NW_028270169.1, read as the reverse complement.
CAGTCATAGATTAGATTCCCTACAGTGTGGAAACAGGCCCTTCAGCCCAACAGTCCACTCCGACCCTCCAAAGAGTAACCCACCCAGACCCATTTCCCCTCTGACTAATGCACCTAACACTATGGGCAATTTAGCATGGTCAATTCACCTGACTTGCACATCTTTGGACTGTGGGAGGAAAGCGTAGCACCTGGAGGAAACCCATGCAGACACAGGGAGAATGTGCAAACTCCGTACAGACAGTCGCTCGAGGCTGCAATCGAACCTGGGACCCTGGTGTTGTGAGGCAGCAGTGCTAACCACTGAGCCACCGTGCCACTCATTAGAAGATGGTTTATTGTCACTTTTAGATTAGATTCACTACAGTACGGAAACAGGCCCTTCAGCCCAACAAGTCCACACCGACCCTCCAAAGAGTAACCCACCCAGATCCATTCCCCTACCCTATATTTATTCCTGACTAATGCATCTAACACTACAGGTAATTTATCATGGCCAATTCACTTGATCTGCACATCTTTGGATTGAAACGCATGCAGATACGGGGGGAATGTGCAAACTCCACACAGACAGTCGCCCAAACCTGGAATCGAACCTGGGTTCCTGGCACTGTGAGGCAGCAGTGCTAACCACTGAGCCACCATGGCAGTTAAAATAGGGGACCTAATTCTTGGGCAGCCATACATACTTAGACACAGGGAGCAGAAGTGATATCTCCTATCATCCTTCAATTGAAAAGAAAATTCAAATGGTGTGTAATGTTAAGGAGGAGATGGAATGTAACTGGACTTTTAATCCAGAACTCTCAGTGAATGTTCTGTCAACATGGGTTCAAATCCCATCAGAGTGGATAGTGAAATTTGAACTCAATAAATTATCTGGGGCTAGCCTGATGATAACCACGTAACTGCTGTCAAATGGTGTAAAAACCGATCTAGTTCAGTAACATCCTTTTTGAAAAGAAGTTTGTCATCCTTAGCTGGTCTGGCCTACATGTGACTCCAGACCCACAGCAATGTGATGGGCTGTTAAGTGTCTTCTGGCCAAATAGAGAAGGGCAATAAATGTGACCACATCTTATGACAAAATTAAAAAATAAAATGAGCAGCTGATCAACTATTTCAACAAACCGTAACCAGTAAAACATTGGTTTGAGGTTATTTTTGCTTAACGAGGCAAAAAATAAGTCATTCCAGGGTTTTCAACTAACTGGCACAGATAATTCTCATTGCTTGTTTATCAAAGATAGTTTTCAGTTCAGTAGGCTTAGCTTGCAGCATTAGAAAAAAAGTTCAAATAAGCTTCAAGGCGCTATTTCACAACTCACTGACGCAAACCCACACCTCAGTGCATCTTTGATTAATTGAAGTCTGAAAGATATATTGAAATCACAGATGTCACTTTGTATCCTTTTATCTCAAATTATAATCCTGTTAAACCATGAGCTAGGTAACTAGTGAAACTGATAACAAATAATTTTAAAGCAAAGGCTTTTGTTGAAAAATGGGGCAACTACCTCTGCACCCATGCGTTCAATGTTATAATTCATGAGATTTAGATTTCCTCTTCAAGCTTTTGTAGATTCATGTCTTCTGTATAGCTAGAGCTTAATTACAAAACCTGTAAAAATACTATTCATTGCTTCCCTCATGCATGAGTGTCATTAGATTGACAATAATGTGGTTGACATTCTGATATTCTGACATATACATAGATACAATACATTCAGTACTGCAGGCTACTCCCAGTTAATGTCAAAATCCTAACATCTTCAAGTCTGTAATAACATAAGATGCAAGTTGGCAATTACACTGGTATGAAAAGAGATTAGGATACTGTACACACATTGTTCTAACGCTTTTGACACGAGTTTGGAGGAGTTGGTTTCATGGTACCTCTGCGTACAAAGCACTCTGTTGGAATTGTAGCAACTGCTGTTATTGAAACCAGAGTTCCGTGAAGCAGATTGCTCATTCTCTGTTCGCACTGTGCATCCCCTGGGGCTTCAAGAGCTCTCTTGCGTGCCCCAGTACATGAGCACACTAGTTGCTTGATCGTAATCGACATACGCTGATCTTTGTTTGGAAGATGGTATCAGTAAACTCCAACAATAGTTGCTAAATTGCAACTGGAAAAGTAAATTGAAAAATGCTAGATTCCAACATAATAAAGGAAGAAGCAAGATTGCGACTGGTTTTCAAAAGTTTGTCTTGACATTTAAAAAAGTGCTCAGGCATAGTTAAATATGTGGATAGCTATAATTCCTTTCTTATTCATTTGATAATTGAGAGACTGCGCGTGTGAAAGTCCCTTCTTCGATTGTTTGGAATGCTACTCGGTCAAAATCATATCTTTCTCATTGTTCCCCACTTATCACTTCCTCCCTCTCCATCCAATACATTCCTACGTTTCATCACCTTGGTTACATTTACAATAAGCCATATGCCAAAAATCTGTCAGTGTGCTACATTGGTTATCACTTAAATTGCAAACCTACTAGAAAATCACCCTGACTATAGTCAATTTCAATGCAAGTTTCAGTTCCCAAATTACTTTAAATTCAACTCCATTATCCCTAGTTAAAGATCAAAAAGGATTTTTTTTTTAATGAGACTCCTTGAGAACAACCAACACTGACAGAACACTTGTCAGAAACCAATCCAAATCTCTTCCCATTTTGCTCATAAATGGCCTTGAGAATTGAGGTGTGAATTTTGCAAACCAGACCTTCTGCTGTCCCATGCATGCATAAACTCCAGCATGAAGATAGCGAGTCACAATCATTCTATCAATAATGCTGTAGGCTTGGAAGACTCCAAAATCATCAGCCTGTCTCTATCAAATTAATGGGCATTTTAACTTGTTAACATGCCAGTTGATCCAAACAATACAATATCTATGCCAAGGTGTGAGCAGCTGAATGAGAGTCTACCATCCACCTTTCAGCACCTTCAGTGAAAGAGAATGGAGGAAGAGAGATTTAGGGGTGCTTTGAGCACATCACAGCATACTATTGAAATGGTTAATGTCAAGGAGATAAGACTAGCATCTCAAATAATAATGGTAAAAGTGAAAATATGACTGAGAGCCTTGGAGGGAGAATGACCTTGGCTTAGCACTGTGATGGGTTTGTTTCCATCGACTTTATGAGACCTAGTCATATAAATCTCTGTGTGTTTCCTTAATAGATAATAAACCAGTTACTGTTTAACCCAGAGGAACAACAGTAAATGATATTATTGCATTAGTGAAGCATCAGATAACTTTGAAGACATCTTGAAAGCCTTCAACAACTAAGTCAATCCCAAGGAGCAACAAGATTATGGAAAGGATCAAATTCCATAAAGGCTCCAGAAACCAATGGATGCTCTAATTAATTACTTTTACAGGCTGGTTGATGGAGTTGTAAATGGACACCTAAAAACAGAATTTGTAAGAGATTGTATTGTAGTCAGTATTGCTGATGAATCCCAATCAGACTTATTGTAATCAAAAGAAGATTTACCTGAGAACAAAAGAATGACTAGGGTAGGAATTGGTCCAGTCAAGGATAGTAGTGGGAAGTTGCGTGTGGAGGCTGAAGAGATTGGGGAGACACTGAATGAATACTTTTCGTCAGTATTCACTCAGGAACAGGACATTGTTGTCGATGTGAATACTGAGTCACAATTAATTAGAATGGACGGCTTTGAGGTATGTAGGGAAGAGGTGTTGGAAATTCTGGAAAAGGTGAAAATAGATAAGTCCCCTGGGCCTGATGGCATTTAACCTAGGATTCTCTGGGAAGCAAGGGAGGAGATTGCAGAGCCATTGGCCTTGATCTTTATGTCCTCGTTGTCTCCAGGAATAGTGCCAGAAGACTGGAGGATAGCAAATGTGGTTCCCTTGTTCAAGAAGGGGAGTAGGGATAACCCTAGTAACTATAGGCCGGTGAGTCTCACTTCTGTTGTGGGCAAAGTCTTAGAGAGAATTGTAAGGGATAGGATTTATGAACATCTGGATAGGAATAATGTGATCAAGGATAGTCAACATGGTTTTGAGAAGGGCAGGTCGTGCCTCACAAACCTTATTGAATTCTTTGAGAAGGTGACTAAAGAGGTAGACGAGGGGAAAGCGGTAGATGTGGTGTATATGGATTTTAGTAAGGCGTTTGATAAGGTTCCCCATGGTAGGCTACTGCAAAAAATATGGAGGTATGGCATTGAGGGTGAGTTGGAGGTTTGGATTAGGAATTGGCTAGCTGGAAGAAGACAGAGGGTAGTACATAGAACATAGAACATAGAAGAATACAGCGCAGTACAGGCCCTTTGGCCTTCGATGTTGCACCGATCCAAGCCCACCTAACCTACACTAGCCCACTATCCTCCATATGCCTATCCAATGCACGTTTAAATGCCCATAATGAAGGAGAGTCCACCACTGCTACTGGCAGGGCATTCCATGAACTCACGACTCGCTGAGTAAAGAATCTACCCCTAACATCTGTCCTATACCTACCACCCCTTAATTTAAAGCTATGCCCCCTTGTAATAGCTGACTCCATACGTGGAAAAAGGTTCTCATGGCCAACCCTATCTAAACCCCTAATCATCTTGTACACCTCTATCAAGTCACCCCTAAACCTTCTTTTCTCCAATGAAAACAGGCCCAAGTGCCTCAGCCTTTCCTCATACGATCTTCCTACCATACCAGGCAACATCCTGGTAAACCTCCTCTGCACCCGTTCCAGTGCCTCCACGTCCTTCCTATAGTATGGCGACCAAAACTGCACACAATACTCCAGATGTGGCCGCACCAGAGTCTTATACAACTGCAACATTACCTCAGGGCTCCAGAACTCAATTCCTCTACCAATAAACCCCAGTATGCCATATGCCTTCTTCACCGCACTATTTATCTGGGTGGAAACTTTCAGAGATCTGTGTACATGGACACCAAGATCCCTCTGCTCATCCACACTACCAAGTATCCGACTATTAGCCCAGTACCCCATCTTTTTGTTACTCTTACCAAAGTGAATCACCTCACACTTACCTACATTGAACTCCATTTGCCACCTTTCTGCCCAGCTCTGCAGCTTATCTATATCCCGTTGTAACCTGACACATCCTTCCTCACTGTCTACAACTCCACCGACTTTTGTATCATCTGCAAACTTGCTCACCCAACCTTCTAGCCCCTCCTCCTGGTCATTTATAAAAATGACAAACAGCAATGGTCCCAAAACAGATCCTTGCGGAACACCGCTAGTAACTGCACTCCAAGATGAACCTTTACCATCAACTACTGTTCCGGGTCATGTTTTCCGGGTCCTTAAGGGGGAGGGGGAGCAGCCCGAAGACGTGGTCCACATTGGCACCAATGACATAGGTAGGAGGAGCGCTGAGGATGTTAGACAGGCTTTCAGGGAGCTAGGTTGGAAGCTCAGAGTTAGAACGAACAGAGTTGTTGTCTCTGGTTTGTTACCCGTGCCACGTGATAGAGAGTCGAGGAATAGGGAGAGAGAACAGTTAAATGCGTGGCTACAGGGATGGTGCAGGAGGGAGGGATTCCGGTATTTGGATAACTGGGGTTCTTTCTGGGGAAGGTGGGACCTCTATAAACAGGATGGTCTGCACCTGAACCAGAGGGGCACCAGTATCCTTGGTGGGAGGTTTGCTAGTGCTCTTGGGGGGGGTTTAAACTAACTCTGCAGGGGCATGGGAACCCAGAATGTAGCTTTAGGGTGCAGGACCTGGAGTGTAGGGAGGTTAGGAACATGGCATCATTTTCAAAGGAGGGTGCCTGTAAACAGGGAAGTGGCTTGAAGTGTGTATACTTCAATGCAAGAAGTATACGAAATAAGGTAGGTGAACTTGCAGCGTGGGTTGGTACCTGGGACTTCGATGTTGTGGCTATTACGGAGACATGGGTAGAACAGGGACAGGATTGGCTGTTGCAAGTTCCAGGGTTTAAATGTTTTAGTAGGGTCAGAGGTGGGGGCAAAAGAGGGGGAGGTGTGGCATTGCTTGTCAAAGATAGTATTACAGCTGTGGAAAGGACGATGGATGAAGACTCGCCATCAGAGGTAGTTTGGGCTGAGGTTAGGAATAGGAAAGGTGAGGTCACCCTGTTAGGAGTTTTTTACAGGCCCCCTAATAGTCCTAGAAATGTAGAAGAAAGGATTGCGAGGATGATTCAAGAGAAGAGTGAAAGTAATAGGGTGGTTGTTATGGGGGCCTTTAACTTTCCTGATATTGATTGGGAAAGCTATAGCTCAAGTTTGTTAGATGGGTCAGTGTTTGTCCAATGTGTGCAGGAGGGTTTCCTGACACAATATGTAGATAGGCCAACAAGAGGTGAGGCCATACTGGATTTGGTTCTGGGTAATGAACCAGGCCAGGTGTTAGAATTAGAGGTAGGTGAGCACTTTGGGGACAGTGACCACAATTCGGTGACTTTTACTCTAGTGATGGAGAGGGATAAGAGAGCACTACAGGGCAAGAGTTATAGCTGGGGGCAGGGAAATTATGATGCGGTGAGGCATGACTTAGGATGTGTGGCCTGGAAAAGTAAGCTTCAAGGCAAGGGTGTAATTGATATGTGGAGCTTGTTCAAGGAGCAACTATTGAGTGTCCTTGATAAGTATGTACCCGTCAGGCAGGGAGGAAAGGGTCGTGTGAGGGAGCCGTGGTTTAATAAGGAATTGGAATCCCTTTTTAAATGGAAGAGGGCGGCCTATGTAAAGATGAGGCGTGAAGGTTCAATTGGGGCGATTGAGAGTTATAAGGTAGCCAGGAAGGACCTGAAGAGAGAGCTAAGAGCAGCAAGGAGGGGACATGAAAGGTCCTTAGTTGGTAGGATTAGGGAATAAAAGAATGACTAGGGTAGGAATAGGTCCAGTCAAGGATAGTAGTGGGAAGTTGCGTGTGGAGGCTGAAGAGATTGGGGAGACACTGAATGAATACTTTTTGTCAGTATTCACTCAGGAACAGGACATTGTTGTCGATGTGAGTACCGAGTCACAATTAAGTAGAATGGATGGCTTTGAGGTATGTAGAGAAGAGGTGTTGGAAATCCTGGAAAGGGTGAAAATAGATAAGTCCCCTGGGCCTGATGGCATTTATCCTAGGATTCTCTGGGAAGCAAGGGAGGAGATTGCAGAGCCATTGGCCTTGATTTTTATGTCCTTGTTGTCTACAGGAGTAGTGCCAGAAGATTGGAGGCTAGCAAATGTGGTTCCCTTGTTTAAGAAGGGGAGTAGGGATAACCCTAGTAACTATAGGCCGGTGAGTCTCACTTCTGTTGTGGGTAAAATCTTAGAGAGAATTGTAAGGGATAGGATTTATGAACATCTGGATAGGAATAATGTGATCAAGGATAGTCAGCATGGTTTTGTGAAGGGCAGGTCGTGCCTCACAAACCTTATTGAATTCTTTGAGAAGGTGACTAAGGAGGTGGACGAGGAGAAAGCAGTAGATGTGGTGTATATGGATTTTAGTAAGGCGTTTGATAAGGTTCCCCATGGTAGACTACTGCAAAAAATACGGAGGTATGGCATTGAGGGTGAGTTGGAGGTTTGGATTAGGAGTTGGCTGGCTGGAAGAAGACAGAGGGTAGTAGTTGATGGCAAAGGTTCATCTTGGAGTGCTGTCACTAGCGGTGTTCCGCAAGGATCTGTTTTGGGACCATTGCTGTTTGTCATTTTTATAAATGACCTGGAGGAGGGGTTAGAAGGTTGGGTGAGCAAGTTTGCGGACGATACGAAAGTCGGAGCTGCACCTTTCTGCCCAGTTCTGCAGCTTATCAATATCCCGCTGTAACCTGCCACATCCTTCCTCACTGTCTACCACTCCTCCGACTTTCGTATCGTCCGCAAACTTGCTCACCCAACCTTCTAACCCCTCCTCCAGGTCATTTATAAAAATGACAAACAGCAATGGTCCCAAAACAGATCCTTGCGGAACACCGCTAGTGACAGCACTCCAAGATGAACCTTTGCCATCAACTACTACCCTCTGTCTTCTTCCAGCCAGCCAACTCCTAATCCAAACCTCCAACTCACCCTCAATGCCATACCTCCGTATTTTTTGCAGTAGTCTACCATGGGGAACCTTATCAAACGCCTTACTAAAATCCATATACACCACATCTACTGCTTTCTCCTCGTCCACCTCCTTAGTCACCTTCTCAAAGAATTCAATAAGGTTTGTGAGGCACGACCTGCCCTTCACAAAACCATGCTGACTATCCTTGATCACATTATTCCTATCCAGATGTTCATAAATCCTATCCCTTACAATTCTCTCTAAGATTTTACCCACAACAGAAGTGAGACTCACCGGCCTATAGTTACTAGGGTTATCCCTACTCCCCTTCTTAAACAAGGGAACCACATTTGCTAGCCTCCAATCTTCTGGCACTACTCCTGTAGACAACAAGGACATAAAAATCAAGGCCAATGGCTCTGCAATCTCCTCCCTTGCTTCCCAGAGAATCCTAGGATAAATGCCATCAGGCCCAGGGGACTTATCTATTTTCACCCTTTCCAGGATTTCCAACACCTCTTCTCTACATACCTCAAAGCCATCCATTCTACTTAATTGTGACTCGGTACTCACATCGACAACAATGTCCTGTTCCTGAGTGAATACTGACAAAAAGTATTCATTCAGTGTCTCCCCAATCTCTTCAGCCTCCACACGCAACTTCCCACTACTATCCTTGACTGGACCTATTCCTACCCTAGTCATTCTTTTATTCCCTAATCCTACCAACTAAGGACCTTTCATGTCCCCTCCTTGCTGCTCTTAGCTCTCTCTTCAGGTCCTTCCTGGCTACCTTATAACTCTCAATCGCCCCAATTGAACCTTCACGCCTCATCTTTACATAGGCCGCCCTCTTCCATTTAAAAAGGGATTCCAATTCCTTATTAAACCACGGCTCCCTCACACGACCCTTTCCTCCCTGCCTGACGGGTACATACTTATCAAGGACACTCAATAGTTGCTCCTTGAACAAGCTCCACATATCAATTACACCCTTGCCTTGAAGCTTACTTTTCCAGGCCACACATCCTAAGTCATGCCTCACCGCATCATAATTTCCCTGCCCCCAGCTATAACTCTTGCCCTGTAGTGCTCTCTTATCCCTCTCCATCACTAGAGTAAAAGTCACCGAATTGTGGTCACTGTCCCCAAAGTGCTCACCTACCTCTAATTCTAACACCTGGCCTGGTTCATTACCCAGAACCAAATCCAGTATGGCCTCACCTCTTGTTGGCCTATCTACATATTGTGTCAGGAAACCCTCCTGCACACATTGGACAAACACTGACCCATCTAACAAACTTGAGCTATAGCTTTCCCAATCAATATCAGGAAAGTTAAAGGCCCCCATAACAACCACCCTATTACTTTCACTCTTCTCTTGAATCATCCTCGCAATCCTTTCTTCTACATTTCTAGGACTATTAGGGGGCCTGTAAAAAACTCCTAACAGGGTGACCTCACCTTTCCTATTCCTAACCTCAGCCCAAACTACCTCTGATGGCGAGTCTTCATCCATCGTCCTTTCCACAGCTGTAATACTATCTTTGACAAGCAATGCCACACCTCCCCCTCTTTTGCCCCCACCTCTGACCCTACTAAAACATTTAAACCCTGGAACTTGCAACAGCCAATCCTGTCCCTGTTCTACCCATGTCTCCGTAATAGCCACAACATCGAAGTCCCAGGTACCAACCCACGCTGCAAGTTCACCTACCTTATTTCGTATACTTCTTGCATTGAAGTATACACACTTCAAGCCACTTCCCTGTTTACAGGCACCCTCCTTTGAAAATGATGCCATGTTCCTAACCTCCCTACACTCCAGGTCCTGCACCCTAAAGCTACATTCTGGGTTCCCATGCCCCTGCAGAGTTAGTTTAAACCCCCCCCAAGAGCACTAGCAAACCTCCCACCAAGGATACTGGTGCCCCTCTGGTTCAGGTGCAGACCATCCTGTTTATAGAGGTCCCACCTTCCCCAGAAAGAACCCCAGTTATCCAAATACCGGAATCCCTCCCTCCTGCACCATCCCTGTAGCCACGCATTTAACTGTTCTCTCTCCCTATTCCTCGACTCTCTATCACGTGGCACGGGTAACAAACCAGAGACAACAACTCTGTTCGTTCTAACTCTGAGCTTCCAACCTAGCTCCCTGAAAGCCTGTCTAACATCCTCAGCGCTCCTCCTACCTATGTCATTGGTGCCAATGTGGACCACGTCTTCGGGCTGCTCCCCCTCCCCCTTAAGGACCCGGAAAACATGACCCGGAACAGTAGTTGATGGTAAAGGTTCATCTTGGAGTGCAGTTACTAGCGGTGTTCCGCAAGGATCTGTTTTGGGACCATTGCTGTTTGTCATTTTTATAAATGACCAGGAGGAGGGGCTAGAAGGTTGGGTGAGCAAGTTTGCAGATGATACAAAAGTCGGTGGAGTTGTAGACAGTGAGGAAGGATGTGTCAGGTTACAACGGGATATAGATAAGCTGCAGAGCTGGGCAGAAAGGTGGCAAATGGAGTTCAATGTAGGTAAGTGTGAGGTGATTCACTTTGGTAAGAGTAACAAAAAGATGGGGTACTGGGCTAATAGTCGGATACTTGGTAGTGTGGATGAGCAGAGGGATCTTGGTGTCCATGTACACAGATCTCTGAAAGTTTCCACCCAGATAAATAGTGCGGTGAAGAAGGCATATGGCATACTGGGGTTTATTGGTAGAGGAATTGAGTTCTGGAGCCCTGAGGTAATGTTGCAGTTGTATAAGACTCTGGTGCGGCCACATCTGGAGTATTGTGTGCAGTTTTGGTCGCCATACTATAGGAAGGACGTGGAGGCACTGGAACGGGTGCAGAGGAGGTTTACCAGGATGTTGCCTGGTATGGTAGGAAGATCGTATGAGGAAAGGTTGAGGCATTTGGGGCTGTTTTCATTGGAGAAAAGAAGGTTTAGGGGTGACTTGATAGAAGTGTACAAATGATTAGGGGTTTAGATAGGGTTGGCCATGAGAACCTTTTTCCACGTATGGAGTCAGCTATTACGAGGGGGCATAGCTTTAAATTAAGGGGTGGTAGGTATAGGACAGATGTTAGGGGTAGATTCTTTACTCAGCGAGTCGTGAGTTCATGGAATGCCCTGCCAGTAGCAGTGGTGGACTCGCCCTCTTTATGGGCATTTAAACGGGCATTGGATAGGCATATGGAGGATAGTGGGCTAGTGTAGGTTAGGTGGGCTTGGATCAACGCAACATCGAAGGCCAAAGGGCCTGTATTGCGCTGTATTTTTCTATGTTCTATGTTCTAAAAGAAGACATAGTTGCAAACAGACAGAGCTGTGTAAACAAAATAAAGCAATGCCATGAGGTGAAAACAAAACCTTGGCTCAGGAAACATCTAGTGGTCAGATAGCTTAAACTTAGAGAGCTAAAAGAAGCATCACAGAAGAATGTACGCTTATGAGGGAAAGTGCAGGACATCATAATGGTTTGCCAGTGTCATGACCATGCCTTTAGCTGCAATGGTCCAATACTGTAGAATTCCATAATAAACCTCTCTGTCTCTCTTTTGTCTTTAAAACACTCCTGTTTGATGAAGTTTTTGGACACCTGCCTTAATACCTCCTAATATGGCCTAGTGTCTAATTTTGTTGCTCGTGCTCCAAGAAGAGCTTTTGGGACATTTATCACGTTAATGGCACCAAGTAGATGCACAGTGTTACTTCTAAAGAGGAATCTCACCAAACGCTTTACAGAATTTCAAGCCAGCTATATCAGTTAAATGCACTTCATTAAGTAAAATATTTACCCCCTCAAAAATTTTTGATATCTTATGAGACATAACCTAGGGCTTCAAAGTTCATACCTGTGAGCATATGAAGTAGGTGCGGAAGTAGGCCATTCAGCCCTCAAAGCTATTCAGCCATTCAGTAAGATCATTGTTGATCAGAGTAGGTTTGAAGTTTCACATTTACATCTGCTCCCAATACTGTTTGATTCACTTGCCTAACAAAAATCGATGGAACAAAACATCCTTAAAAATGTTAATGACTGCTCCCAGTACCTCTGTGGCAGAGTTCCAAAATTGCACAATCTGCTAAGCAGCTTTTTTTTTCACTGCAACGCCCTTTCCAAGCTTTCACTTCATGTAAAATATTTTTTATGTTGTATACTACTTATATTAGGTTTGTGATATTTGTATGCATTACACAATTTTGAATTGACCTCCGGTCTCTATTGATTGTACAGTGTGAAGTTTCATTTGTACCATCATAGAATCTTTTAACATAGCCAAACTATATTGGTAAAGATTGAGTGTTTCATTATCTATTAGTTTTGGAAACAGGTCTGTTCCCTGTGACTTGACGTGTCTATGAAACTACTGAATATTTCAACAACCCTCAAAATCTGCCTTGCTATGTGTTTAAATAAACATCTTGGAGCAGTGGGAGACCAGAATTGACAGAATTTGAAAATAAAGGAAATGAGGCAGAAGTTACAGCCTGAGACGTATAGCTTTAGGAGCTTTTTGCAGTAAGAGCAAAGTGAAATTCAGAAGGCAAGACTGGCTGAATGATCAACTATAGATAATGGAGGGGAAAGGTTCAAGGAGCTAGTGGTTATCTGGAGTCAGAAGAGTAAACTGTGACAGGGTTGAACTGTGATCATAGTTAATACTCAGTGCTGCGGCCAGGACTGGGTTGGAGGCTGAGGCTGAGGCTAGCATCCATGGGGATAAATAGTAATTCAATCCGTCAGGTTGGGATGTTGGACTAGAAATGCTGATGGCAGAACTGGGTTTGAAGGTGATTTCAAAGTGAAATGAAGAAATTTTAAATGATCCTCTCCAGGCACCTGAAAATAAAGAAACCCAGCAATGACAAAGATAATGGGCATTGAGGGGCACTGTAGAGAAATGTATACAAAGCACAAGGTATAATTTAGCTGATAAGTGTTGGTTTCAAGGTCCTGCAGTGAGATGGTCACTTCAAAATCCATAAAGATATTCGTAAAGACTTCAATCATTCATTACAATTCTTTCACTTATAAAAGGATATTTTTTTTGGTGTACTGTTCTCCACAATATTTGTTGTATCTCACCTGATGAACTAATGCTGGCTGGATTCCATGTATGTCTCTGTGTTGAAAATGTTTTTCAATTACACAATATAAGTTGCTGCCCTATCAATCCAAATACTTTACTTATCTAAGTGCCTTACATCACCTTCATAGGAAACTCCTTTCTTTCTGAAATTTAAATTTGGTTCAGAAGGTCAATAATCTCATGTGATAACAGAATATCATATAAAAACACCAAATATACCAATTTTCTGAAACTCTTGATGCAGAGGCTCAGCAGATGTCACTGTTGGTGCCATCTCTATAAAGGTAGGTAAATGCATTAAATTAGTTACTTTTAAACAGGCGTTAATTAAAAAGCTAGTTATGGCAACTATCTAAAGACAGCATTAACTTATTCTTTGATCAATGAAGACAGATCTATCTTTGGAATAATTGTATTTTACAAGGATTATTAGGTGTATGTGCTAAGCTTTGCTGTGCATTGCTGTAGATAGGTGAGGACAGAGTTGAGAATGTAGGATATCGACTATTTACTGGTGAGTGGACGGGTGAAATTCTCTGGATTTTTTTATTGCTGCAAGTTAAGCTTAATGGACTGAGGAATATCTTTGACAAATTGACAGGGAAAAATATCTGTGCCAGTTAGATGAAAACCCCAGAATTATTTCTGTCCGATTATGCACAAATAACGTAAAACCAAAGTTTTAGTGGTTAATGTTTATTTGACAAATAACTTAGCTACATGGAATCAATCAGATTCATTCATCTAAATCTAAACAGGAAGCTTTAGCACTTTACTGACATCCTCAGCTGTGAGTTACTAATGAATAGTGTGAGAAAAACTCCAAGTTAATACTGCAATGACTGAACATATCGTGGACCTTGAAGCCACACATGGAACCCAAATCCCAGTATTAGCACAATCATATTGCGAGCTCAGACAAACTGTAGGAAATCCAATTCAATCCAGCTCTGGCTGACACCAAAAACTGGATCAAACTCCCACAGACACACGTGATAACTTGAAAGAGCCTGAGCTAATTTTTCAGTTTGTGATGATGCAGAAAGTTTGATTACAACAAATAAGTGAACCTTAAAAAAAAGAAAAAAGATGCTATACTCCAGAATTCTATACCATGCTGAGATTTCTGATCTAGTGTAGCCAGCTGTTCAAACATATTTGATTTATTAGCTGAATCTTGCATTCTAAAACATGAATTTTCAAAATCTAAACTTAAACTTCTCAGTGGGACAAAGGAGATTGAACTGGAGATGAGATTCAACTGAAGTGACAAAAAAAAGATGCACAACAAGCAATGGCTTGATGATCATCAACCATCAAAACCTTTCACAGCTACTGCACCAACCAGTAGACTTAGAGCCATAGAGTCATAGAGATGTACAGCATGGAAACAGACCCTTCGGTCCAACTCATCCATGCTGTCCAGATATCCTAACCCAATCCTATCCCACCTGCGAGCACCCAGCTCATGTCCCTCCAAACCCTTCCTATTCATATATTCATCCAGATGCCTTTTAAATGTTGTAGTTTGTACTAGTCTCCACCACTTCTTCTCTCAGCCCATTCCATACATGCACCACCCTCTGCGTGAAAAAAATTGCCCCTTAGGTCTCTTTTAAATCTTTCCCCTCTCACCCTCAACCTATGCCCTCTAGGTCTGGACTCCCTCACCCCAGAGAAAAGACCCTATCATGCTTCTCATGATTTGATAAACCTCTACAAGGTCACCCCTCAGCCTCCGATGCTCCAGGGAAAACAGCCCCAGCCTATTCAACTTCTCCCTATAGTTCAAACCCTCCAACCCTGGCAACATCCTTGTAAATCTTTTCTGAACCCTTTCAAGTTTCACAACATCTTTCCGATAGGAAGGAGACCAGAATTGCATGCAATATTCCAACAGTGGCCTAACGAATGTCCTGTTCATCTGCAACATGACCTCTCAACTCTTGTATTCAATACTCTGACCAATAAAGGAAAGCATACCAAACATCTTCTTCATTATCCTATCTACTGGTGGAGAAAGTCAAAAATCACATAACACCAGGTAATAGTCCAACAGATTTATTTAAAATCATAAACTTTTGGAGCACTTCTCCTTCATCAAGTGAAGTGGACCAGTAGGTGAACCAATAGATTGTCATGGATGATATAAAGAAACCAATAGTCCTCCATCACTTCAACACCCATAAACTAATAGGCTACCAATAGACACAGAGTCAAAAGTGTGGTGCTGGTAAAACACTGCGGTCAGGCAGCATGCAAGGAGCAGGAGGATTGATGTTTCAAGCATAAGCTCTTCATCAGAAATGTGCTCCTGCTCCTGCTGCCTGACCTGCTGTGCTTTACCAGCGCCACACTTTTTATTCTGATCTCCAGCATCTGCAGTCCTCACTTTCACCTCCCAATGGACACAGGCCAAAGATTAATTTCCAAGGCTGGCACACATGTACCAAAAGACCACATTAGCCAGTAGGTTACCATGGCTGAGAAATACACCAGAGCAAATTGGTAAGGATCAGCTGGAAGATTTCCTTCTCAGATTAGACCATTGTTACCTCAGGCATTCTCTCCTCTTCTCAATACCTGAGACAGATATACTAGCCAGAATTTAACCTTCTCTCTCCTAGTATTTCACCAAGGTTTCAGATACATAAAATGCCAACACATTTCAAATTTTTTAGAATTTCTTTACCTGTTCCTTTAAAACATGGCATATACCTACTGTAGTTGTCAAGGGTTAGATTAGCACCTACCCACTTTCCAAATATTTAGCAACAACTTCAAAAACAAATAGTCCTAACTTCTAGAAGATTTTGAATCTTTGCATGATTTTATTCAATTTAAAGGCGAAACACAACAAACAAATGACTAAAGGGTAATGCAATGTTGGCCTTTATCTCAATTGGGCGTGAATGCAAATGTTGTGAGGATAATTAGAGGTGGACAATAAATGTCAGTGATGCCTGCATCCAAAAAACAAACTTTTGGCAAATTCTATAAAGCTCTAGTTAGATATTGTCTGGTGTACTACATTCATTTCTGAACAGCAAATCTCAGGAGGCACATAGACTCTGGAATGGCTGTTATACAGAATCACCTGAATGGCTAAAACTGTTATGTTGTTCGGACAGGTTGCACGCACTCAATGTGTATGCCTTCTACTAATACGTATAGTAGAATAAGGAAGCTATAACAGAGGTACTTCGGCTGATAAATTTATTTGAAAGGGTATATAGAGAGGAATTATTCACTTTGGTTGATTGATTTGCTTATTATGACCATCTTTTTTGAACTGATGGAGCCCAATCCCTGTGACATGGATAGAACATTTTTCTTCCAGAATGGTGCCCATATGGTTCCTGGGAATGTCCATCGCTGGATTTCTCCTTACTGAGATCATTGGGGTTCCAGCAGGTAAGTGACTGAGTTCAGTGCAGAAGCTTTAAAAGCAGATTGTCTTTGCTAATTTTTGTTTCTGTAAAGGTAAATAAATAAAATGATTGCAGTCAATGAGGAAATGTGTTTTAAGAATTCAAAATGGCAACTTACAAAAGACTCCTTTGCAAAATTATGAGAAAATGTGTGCTTGGAAAGTTAGTTTTGAACAGAAAGCAAAAAGATAAATTTGCATCACTCGAATTCAATGATGGATGGGTGGATAAATCGAGTGACATTTGCTGTGAAACAAAGTTGCAGAGTTGCCAGAGCATGCAATGGGGAGTGATTCTGAAGATCATTTAATTTTTAAAATGTCCAAATTTTAAAAGTTATGTAAAGTACAGATCTGGAGGCATGAACAAGGCAACAGAATTAATTTTGGAAGGTTTAAGCAAACTGATGGCAAAGGTAGCAATGGTTTCTATATTGTGGTGTGTCAACTTCCAGGAGTCCTGGGTGTTCAGTCAGGACAGATTGAACCGTCTGCTCTACAATGGGGAGACAAAGCATAGACTGAGTGACCGCTTCACAGAACACATTCATTGTCTCTGCAAAAAAGACCGAGAGCTTCCAGTTGCCTGTCACTTCAACACACCATCGTGTACCCCTGGCCTACACCTCTGTCTCAGGCTTGTTGCAGTGGTCCAGTAAAGCTCAGTGCAAGCTGGAAGAACAGCACCTTATTTCCCATTTGGGAACTCCAAAGCCTTCTAGCCTCAATATTGAGTTCAACAATTTTAGAGCTTGAGGCACCTTCTCCCTTGTCCTTACCCTAACCCCGACACACCAGACCTTGTTATCAGATGGTCTGCTATTACACACTATCCATTGTTAGACACTAATTGTCCCTATTAGCAGAAATGCATTTTCCTAGGCTGACCATTACCCACTCCTTTGTCTTTCCAATTGTTCTTCTCTCTCTTTGGGCTCGGTCTCAACCTATCGTATATTCCTTATCCTTTCCCCTCCCCTATCTTCTGCATTATAAAAAAACTTTACTGGCCACCATCAGGTCTGAAAAAGGGTCACTGGATCTGTAACATTAACTGTGATTTCTCTCCACAGATGCTGGGACCTGCTGAGATTTTCCAGCAATTTCTGTTTTTGAACTGCGAAGGAATTGATGTAAATTCTATTCATTGTCAGGGAATGTCTGGAAAGGTAAAGAAATTTGATTTTGTGGAAGCAAGGAAGGGAGAGAAAGTAAAGCAAAATAAACTACTCTAATTAGACGTTCCTAACATCAAAAAATCTAAGCTAATACTAGGGACATTTAGACCATCAGATCCACATATGAAGGAGAATAACTATCTCACTAAAACATAAGGCATTTCAAATACAAGGGTTGTTTTAATAGGACATTTGAATTGCTGAAATATAAATTGGAACAACTCAAATGGTTCAAAGTATATGGATCTAATGCACGATTCAAATCTGACCTTAGACACACTCGACTATTGGTGACTATTCTTTCAGTTGTCTCAGCTCAAACTAGTCACATTATATTCTCCCTCAGTCTCTCTGCCTTATTACCCCTCTCACTACTTCAAACATACCTCTTTAATAAATTTTAATCACTGTCCTCATTTTGACTTCTTTGACTCAGTGTCGGTTTTTATCTGATTGTATCACAGGGTACAGTTTCCTATTGCAATGATTCTCTATCAGTGTAAGTTGCTTCGTGACCCAGTGTTTAATGGAAGCCCTGAGGAGTAGCGCATACTTCAGTTCCTTGTAAAATAATGAGCGTGATTATCAGGAGGAAATTTGAGTATTATTTTAGCAGTGATAGCCCTAAGAACAGGGGAGGAAGCATGCCTTCAGAAGGGGAAAATACTAGCTGATCAACTTTCTTGATATCTTTGAGGAAGTGAAAGTAATTTTGAATGAATTGAGAAATTAGGTTGAATTGTGGGGAAAGATGTGGGAATTCACAAAGCCTACATGTTGCAATCATTACTATCTCAACTATTTTAAAATAAACATGAGCCAGATTGCCCTGTAACAAAAACTCAGAGACCAATGGAAAATTACTCGAGGCACTTACCAAAATTAAGTCAAAATGACATTACCAGGGGTGGTGATGTATCCCCGCCACACCAGTCTGATAACTATTTCTAATGTAAATCAGTGGCTTGGTTTTAGAAGCCAATGTAATTTGGTCAGATTTACAGATAATATTAAAGCAGGGACAAGTGAACCAATGTGAGCCTTCAAAAAACTACAGAATGAGTTAAATTACATGCAAATCAATAATAGTGACAAATGAGGTTTAATGCAACTATGTAATGTATTTAAATGAATCTATAATAAATGTAAAAATTACATATAGGAACTAAATTGGCAAACATTTACTTCATGAATGTCATTAATGTAGGTAGTAATTAAATTATTGGAGACTGAGGAATAACAATAGATTCATTACACAACATGCCCATCCAAATCAGGGGAAGCAATGGCTAGTGGTATTACCACTAGACCAGTAATCAAGGTAATGTCTTGGTGACCCAGGTTCAAATCCAGCCATGGTAGATGGTGGAATTTGAATATGATAAAAATCTGAAATTATAAGTCTAATGATGATGAAGAGTCTATTGTTGATTTTTACTTTGGAAAATCTCACCTGGTTCCTGAATGTCCTTTAGAGAAGGAAACTGCCATCCTCACCTGGTCTGGCGTATATGTGACTCCAGACTAACAATATGGTTGACTCTTACCTGCCCTCTGAGCAACTAGGAGTAGTTAATGGATGCTGGCCAAGCTAGCGATGCCCTTATCCTGCAAAGGATTAATAAAAAAAAAATCAGAGCAGTAAACCATGGAGGATGGCGAAGTACAATATAGTGTGGGGTAGATTTTTATTTTAATTGTTTAGCCAGTAATCTGGGAGGTTGGATTAAATGTGATTTTCAAATTATCATGTCATCTTATATTTTGTCAAAGATGTTCTGGTCGGAATATATTTCAAGTAGCTGAAAAATAAACTCTCATATAAAAAGGAGGCGTTGAGAGTGTTAAAAGCATCTTGATGCTTCTTAGAGTCATAGAGTTTTTATAGCACATAAAGTGGCCCTTTGTATCTATACCAGTCATCCAATATCCATTTATTCCCATTTTCCAACACTTGGCCCATTGCCTTGTTTGCTACAGCATTTAAGTCTTGATATAAAGAGTTCTTCAATGTCTTGAGGGTTCCTGTCTCTACCACCATTTAAGGCAGTGAGTTCTAGATACTACCGCCTTCTTTTAGTTTAGTCTCTCGTGGCATATGGGTGTCACTGGCTGGGCAAGCATTTATTGCCTTCCTTCATTGCCCTTGAGAGCTGCCTTCCAAACACTGATACAGCACTGAATGTTGAGGTACAAACAAATCTATTTATTAAAAAGTTAACACAGCACATCCACCACTCATTGGAAATGTCACATTTGAAAATGTCACAGAGATGCTTGCTTTGCTGGAGGGGAAGAGAGGGACAAGCCGCTGCAGATGATTCTCTGACTATGACAATAAGTAAGTCTGCTTTATCTGACCCCTCAACTGACAAAGCATCTTATTTCCAAACATCATGTCTCTTCAATGACCTTGAAAGTATTAAGCGTGATTCCTTTTCTTCAAATTCCCTCTAAAGCTCTGATTTCTTACCTCTAAAACTGTGCCCCTTTGTATATAACTCCACTATTAAGGGGAAAATTTCTCCCTATCTACCCTCTCTTTGCCTGTCATAGAGTCACCGAGCACAGAAACAGACCCTTCAGTCAAACTCATCATGAATAATAATAACACCACAATTAGAAATCCCCTCAGATTTCTCTGCTTTAAGGAAAAGAACCCAAAAATATCTAGTCTCTCCCTTCATAGCAGAATGGCTCCAGCCCGTACAATATCCTGATGAGTCTCCTATGGGAGTGGTGAGAACGTGGGCGAGGGGGCTGCCGGGTGGGTCCCTTTTCCTGTTAAATGCTTACCTTGTGAATCAGCGGAGCAAAGGTTGTACAGAAGTGGACATGAACACAGGGATTGCTCGGTACATGAGTTCGAGCTGTGGCTGAACCTGAGACACTGCATGTGTAGTGTCTCCCACCTATCTTCCTCCTCTAACCAAAAAATAAAGACTGTATGTGCAGGGTTGGTAAGGTAAGGCTTTTTGAAAATGTATTCAATTCTCTTAGCAATTTAGAGCAGAGGGGATGTATGCTAGGGCAGTTACATGCTCCTTTTGCAGGATGTGGGAGGTAAGGGTCACCACTGGTGCTTCTTCTGACTTAATCCGCGAGAAGTGCACCCACCTCCAGCTCCTCACAGACCGCATTAGGGAACGGGAGCTGGAGCTGGATGAACTTTAGATCATTCGGGAGGCTGAGGGGGTGATAGAGAGGTGTTAAATAGAGAGGCAGCCACACCTAAGTTACAGGATAAAGGTAGCTGAGTGCCCATCAGGAGAGGGAAAGGAAATAAGCAGACAGTGCAGGGACCTCTTATGGCCATCCCACTCAACAATAAGGAGACCGTTTTGGATACGGTTTTGGGTGGGGGGGGGGGGGGGTGACATACCAGGGGAAAGCCACAGCGGCCAGGAGTCTGGCACTGAGTCTGGCTCTGTCACTCAGAAGGGAAGGGGGGCAATAGGAGAGTGATAATGAGAGGGGATTCAATTGATAGACGAATAGACAAGAGTTTTTGGGATCTTAAAATGAGACTCCCGGATGGTATGTTGCCTCTCGGGTGCCAGGATCAAGGATGTCTCGGACCGAGTCTGCAAGATTCTTAAGGTGGGGGAGAGCAGCTAGAGGTCATGGCACACATCAATACTAATGACATAGCTAGGAAAAGGGATGAGAACCTGAAAAGTGAGTATAAGGATTTAGGTTAGAAGCTAAAAGGCAGGACGAACAGAATAGAAATCTCAGGATTGCTACTAGTGCCACGGGATAGTAAGGCTAGGAACAGAGAGTGAGTGCAGATGTGGCTGCAGAGCTAGTGTAGGAGGGAGGGAGGGCTTCAGATATGTTGACCATTGGGTTACCTCTGGCGAAGGTGAGACCGGTACAAGAAGGATGGGTTGCCTTGAACTGGAGGGGCACCAATATCCTGGGCAGGTGATTTGTTAGAACTCTTCAGGAGGGTTTAAATTAGTTTGGCGGGTGGTGGGAATTGGAGCTACGGATCTGAGGATGGAGCAGCTGGCAAACAGCCAGATACAGCATGCAGAGAGTCTCTGAGGAAGGATAGACAGTTGATAGGGCAAAGTTGCAATCAGTGTGATGGATTCAAGTGTGTCTACTCTAACACAAGAAGTATCAGGAATAAGGCTGATGAACTTAGAGCATGGATCATAACTTGGAGCTACAATATTGTGGCCATTACGGAGACTTGGATATCATAGGGGCAGCGATGGTTGTTTTTGTTCCGGGGTTTGTATGTTTCAAAAGGATTGGGGGGAGGTTAAAGAGGAAAGGGAGGGGGAGTGGCATTGCTAATCAGGGCTAGTATAGCAGTTGCGGAATGGGAGGTCATCGAGGAGGGTTTGTCTACAGAGTCAGTATGGGTGGAAGTCAGAAACAGGAAAGTAGTAGCCACCTTTTTGGGAATTATCTACTTAACTCCCAATAGCAACAGAGGCATGGAGGAGCAGATTGGGAGGCAGATTTTGGAAAGGTGCAGGAGTAACAGGGTTGTTGCCATGGGTGACTTTCCCTAATATTGATTGGACCCTCTTTAGTTCAAATAATTTGGATGGAGCAATTTTTTTCA
This sequence comes from Chiloscyllium plagiosum, assembly GCF_037043375.1. NCBI lineage: Eukaryota > Metazoa > Chordata > Chondrichthyes > Orectolobiformes > Hemiscylliidae > Chiloscyllium > Chiloscyllium plagiosum. The sequence goes on along the minus strand of NW_028270169.1, from coordinate 37,629,249 downwards.
GGTGTGTCCAGGAAGGATTCCTGACTCAATATGTCGACAGGCCAACTAGAGAGGAGGCCATATTGGGTTTGGTGCTGGATATTGCATCAGGCCAGGTGTCAAATCTCTCAGTGGGAGAGCATTTCGGTGATTGTCATCACAACTCTCTGACCTTTACTATTGTCATGGAGATGGATAGGAGCAAATGGGTATATAGTATTTAATTGGGGGAGGGGGAATTACAATGCTATTAAGTAGGAACTGCGGCATCTAAACTGAGGACAGATGATCTCAGGAAAATGTACAATAGAAATTTGGAAGTTGCTGAGGGAGCACTTGCTGATACTGCTGGATAGGTTTGTCCAACTGAGGCAAGGAAGGGATGGTAGGGTGAAGGAAATTTGGGTGACAAGGGATGTGGAACGTCTAGTCAAGAGGAAGAAGGAAGCTTACTGAAAGTTGAGGAGGCAAGGATCAGATAGGGTTGTACAGGGTTACAAGGTAGCCAGGAAGGAACTGAAGAATAGACTTAGGAGCGCTAGAAGGGGGCGTTAAAAAGCTTTAGCAGGTAGGATTAAGGAAAACTCTAAGGCATTCCAAACTTAGAGTCATAGATTCGTAGAGATGTAAAGCACAGAAGCAGACCATTCAGTCCAACTCATCCATGCCAACCAGATGCCGTAACCTAATCTAGTCCCATTTGCCAGCACTTGGCCCGCATCCTGCTAAACCCTTCCTATTCATATACCCATCAGATGCCTTTTCATAGAATAGAATCACAGAATCCCGAAAGTGTGAAACAGGCCTTTCAGCCCAACAAGTCCACACCGACAATCCAAAACGTATACCACCCAAACCCATTCCCCATTACTCTACATTTACCCCTGATTAATGCATTTAACTTATACATCCCTGAACACTATGGGCAATTTAGCATGGCTAATTCCACCTGACCTGCACATCTTTGGATTGTGGGAAGAAACCCACACAGACACGGGGAGAATGTGCAAACTCCACACAGACAGTCACCCGAGGCTGGAATCGACCCCGGTCCTAGGCACTGTGAGGCAACAATACTAACCACTGAGCCACCATGCTGCCCCATTAACAGTATTTAAATGTTTTTAAATACTTACAAATGTATTTAAATACTTTTAAATGCTGTAAATGTATCAGCCTCCAGCCACCACTACCTCCTCTGGCAGCTCAGTCCATGCACACACCACCCTCTGTGTGAAAACGTTGCCCCTTTTGTCCCTTTTATATCTTTCCCGTCTCACCCTAAACTATGCCCTCCAGTTCTGGACTCCCCCACCCTATGGAAAAGACCTTGGCTGTTTATCCGATCAATGCCCCTCAAAATTTTCTAAGGTCACCCCTCAGCCTCCAATGCTCCAGGGAAACAGCTCCAGCCTATTCAGCCTCTCCCTATAACTCAAATCCTCCAACCCTGGCAACTTCCTTATAAATCTTTTCTGAACCTATTCAAGTTTCACAACATCCTTCCTGTAGGAAGGAGACCAGAATTGCACGCAATATTCCAAAAGTGGCATAACCAATGTTCTGTACAGTCGCAACATGACCTCAATGCTCTGACCAATAAAGGAAAGCATACTAAATGTGTTCTTCACTATCCTATCTACCTGTGCCTCTACTTTCAAGAAACTGTGAACCTGCACTCCAAGGTCTCTTTGTTCAGCAACACTCCCTAGGACCTTACCATTAAGTGTATAAGTCCTGCTCTGATTTGCTTTTCCAAAATGCAGCACCTCACATTTATCTAAACTAAACTCCATCTGCCACTTCTCAGCCCATTGGCCCATCTGGTCAAGATCCCATTGGAATCTGAGGTACCTTTTTTGTTGTCTACTGCACCTCTAAGTTTGATGTCATCTGCAAACTTACTAACTATACCTCTTATGTTCCCATCCAAATCATTTATATAAATGGCAAAAAGCAGTGGACCTAGCACCAATTCTTGTGCCACACCACTGGTCACAGGCCTCCAATCTGAAAAACAACCCTCCACCACCACCCTCTGTCTTCTACCTTTGAGCCAGTTCTGTATCCAAATGGCTAGTTCTCCTTGTATTCCATGAGATCTAACCTTGCTAATCAGTCTCCCATGGGGAACCTTGTTGAACACCTGACTGAAGTCCATATAGATCACTTCGACAGCTCTGCCCTCATCAATCCTCTTCGTTACTTCTTCAAAAAACTCAACCAAGTTCGTGAGACATGATTTCCCTCATGTTAGGAATAAGAGAATGGCCACAGTGAGGGTAGAGTCGATCAGGGATAGTGGAGGAAACTCATGCCTGCAGTCAGAGGAGGTAGGGAAGGTGATTACTGAATACTTTGCTTCAGTATTCACTACTGAGAGGGACCTTGTCATTTGTGAGGACAGCATGAAACAAACTGATATGCTCGAAAAGGTTCATATTAAGAAGGAGGATGTGCTGAAAATTTTGAAAAACATAAGGGTAGATAGTCCCCTGGGCCAAATTGGATATAGTCAAGATGAGAGTGGTGCTGGAAAAGCGCAACAGGTCAGACAGCATCCGAGGAGCAGGAAAATTGGTGCTTCGGACAAAAGCCCCTGATGAAGGGCTTTTGCCTGAAACACTGATTTTCCTTCTCCTGCGATGCTGCCTGACCTGCTGTGCTTTTCCAGCACCATTCTAATCTTGAGTCTAATCTCCAGCATCTGCAGCACCCACTTCTGCCCAGATGGGAATATACCCTAGGTTATTACAAGTGAGGGAAGAGATTGCTGCATATTTGGCAATAATCTTTGCATCCTCACTGCCTACTGGAGTAGTGCCAGATGATTGGAGGGTGGCAAATGTTATTCCCTTGGTCAAGAAATGGGGATAATCCTGGGAATTATAGACCACTCAATCTTACATCCGTGGTTAGAGACAGAAAAAACTGCAGAAGCTGGAATCCAAATCTCCCTCTGTGGAGCTCTTCTCCTGCCTTCAACCTTCCTCCTCCACTTGGTCATCCCCTGTCGTCCTTCTACCCCCCCCAGATGTCTTTGTTGCTGACTGCTGATGTGACATCGACCGCCTCAATTTCTCCACTCCCCTCGTCCACTCCTACCTCACCCCTCCGAACGTGCAGTGCTCCACTCTCTCCGCACCAATCCCCAGTTCACCATCAAACCTGTTGATAAAGGCGGTGGTAGTCTGAAGAATGGATGTCTATGTCACAGAAGCGAAATGCTAACTCTCCGACACCACATCCTACCTCCACCTTGCCTACGACACATCAGGCCAAAATCATTCACACTGTCTGTGCCCTCATTGTCTCCAGTGATCTCCCCTCCACTGCCACCAAGCTCATAGTCCCCTAGGCCCAAATTGTCCGGTTCCACCTGCTCCCCAAGATCCACAAACCCAATTACCCTGGCCAACCCACTGTCTCGGCATGCTTCCAACCCACCGCACTTATCTGTTCCCACCTCGTCTCCATCTTCTTCCCATTGGTTCAGGCACCTCCAATCTACAACACCAACAATGCCCTCCATCTCTTCAGCAACTTCCAGTTCCCCGGCCCCAAGCACTTTCTCTTCACCATGGATGTGCAGTCCTTATACCCCACAAGGATGGCCTCCAGGCTCTCCACTTTTTCTCCTCCAACACACCTATCCAATCCCCCTCCTCTGCCTCGCTGAATTGGTTCTCACCCTCAATAACTTTTCCTGTAACTCCTCCCATTTCCTCCCATTGGAGTTGGCCATAGGCACTCGATGGGCCCCAGCTACACCTGTTTCTTTGTCGGATACGTCAACCAGTCCATCTTTAGTACCTGAATGGGCACTGTGCTCCAGCTCTTCTGCCGTTATACTGATGACTGCATCGGCGCAGCATCCTGCACCCAGGCTGAACTGGAGCAGTTCAACAACTTCATCCACAACTTCCACCCCCCTGCCCCCCCTCAAATTCACTTAGTCCATCTCAGACACCTCTCTCCCCTTTCTTGACCTCTCCGGCGACATTGTCCAGACGGACGTTTACTACAGAGAGAAAATGAGGTCTGCAGATGCTGGAGATCAGAGATGGAAATGTGTTGCTGGAGAAGCGCAGCAGGTCAGGCAGCATCTAGGGAACAGGAGAATCGACGTTTCGGGCATTAGCCCTTCTTCAGGACGTTTACTACAAACCTATAGACTCTCATAACTACCTGGACAAGACCTCCTCCCACCTAGTATCCTGCAAGAACTCCATCCTGTTCTCCCTATTCCTCTGCCTTCACCCCATCTGCTCAGACGAGGAGACATTCCATCCCAAACATCGCAGATGTCACAATTTTTGAACAACGCGCTTTTCCTCCCTCTGTCATCCCGACAGCTTTTCAATGCACCACCTCCATTCCTCGGTCCATTTCTCTAACCCCACCCCCATTCCAAATGCAATAAGGATAGAGTCCCTTTTGTCCTCACCTGGCAGCCCATCAGTGTCTGCATCCACCGCATCATCCTTAAATACTTCTGCCAACTCCAAGTAGACCCCACCACCAAGAACATCTTCCCCTCCCCACCCCTCTCTGCCCTTCACAAGGACTGTTTCCTTTTGACAGTCCTTGGTTTGCGCCACCTTCTCTACCAAACCACCCCCCCACCCCCACCCCTGCACCGCCAGGTACATTCCCCTACAATTGAAAAAGATGCAAAACCTGCTTGTAGACCACTCTCCCTCACTTTCATCCAGGGCCCCAAACAGTCCTTCTAGATGAGACAGAGGTTCACCTGTCTCTCCTCCAACCTAGTTTACTGCATCAGGTACTCCGGATGTGGTCTTTCTTACATCGGGAAGACTGAATGTAAACTTAGGGAATGGTTTGCCGAGTATCATAGCTGGGCCTGCAGGTGCTAAACGACCTCCTAGTCACCACCCATTTTAATTCCCCTTCCCATTCCCTTTCAAACATAACCATCCTTAGCCTTCCCCATTGCCACAATGAACCACACTGCAAATTGGAGGTAACACCTCATCTTCCCCCAGGCAGCCTACAGCCAAGAGGACACAATACTGAGTTGTCCAATTTCAAATAATTTCCCTTCTCTTTCGCCGACTCCCTTACCAGCCCCTCCTCCTCCCTTCCATTGCTCCCTGCCACCAACCGGATTCAGTCATCCCACTGACCAACCAGATCATGCCCTCTACCTGTTTTCACTTATCCCACTTCACCACCCTGCCCCTGCCACACCCTTTATCTGCAGCTCCCCCTACACCCACTCCAGTCCTGAAGAAGGGGTACACCTGAAACATGGATTTCTGCACCTGGCTGATGCTGCCTATCTTGCTGTGTTCTTCCAGCCTCCTGCTTGTCTACTTACATCTGTGGTGGGCAAACTATTGGAGAGGATTCTGAGAGACAGGATTTACGATTACTTGGAAAACCATAATTTGATTAGAGATAGTCAGCATGGCTTTATGGGGGGGGCAGATCATGCCTCATAAGCCTTACTAAATTATTTGAGGATGTGACAAAACACATTGATGATATGTTGGCTAGTTTGATCTTAGAGCAGGATGTAAGGTCTGCACAACATGAAAGGCCAAATGGCCTCTACTGTGCTATACTGTTCTATGTTCTATGTGCTTCAAGGTAGGCGTCTTTGGAAGAGACGTCGCAGTAATGTTTTCAGCTACTAGAAGAAAGTGAGGACTGCAGAGTGCTGGACAGTCAGAGTCAGAAAGTCAAGAATTCATCAGAAGGACAGTGGGTGGCATGGTGGTCAGCACTGCTGCCTCACAGTGCCAGAGACCTGGGTTCAATTCCCACCTCAGGCGACTGACTGTGTGGAGTCCCTAACACTAAATTGCCCGTAGTGTTAGGTGAAGGGGTAAATATAAGGGTATGGGTGGGTGGCGGGTCGGTGTGGACTTGTTGGGCCGAACGGCTTGTTTCCACACTGTAAGCAATCTAATCAGCCCTGATGAAGGGCTTATGCCCGAAACATCATTTCGCCTGCTCCTCAGATGCTGCCTGACCTGCTGTCCCTTCCAGCGCAACACTTTTCGACTCTGAGGTTTCAACATCGGCAGTCTCACTTTCGATGAAGAAAATTGCCTATTCAGAGGGCCAGTGTGGATATGATGGATTGAATAGCCTCTTTCTGTACTGGAGACAGAGAGTTAAGCTGGAAATCGTACAGCAGGTCAAGCAGCATCAGAGGAGGATGTTTCAGGTCGGAGTCTTTCATCAGGACTGTACATCCTTCTGTACTGTGTTACTACATGGGGTAAACTCTCCTGCTTAATTTAAAACCAGCAATACAGAAAAGATTTATCCTGTGCAGTATTCTGTAAATAGTTGAGCAACCAAGAACTATTTAAAGTAAAACTTAACAGCTTTATTTCATTAAAGTATAACAGCCAATAATTAACTAACAACTATGTACAAGTCCTTACCCTAACCTATCTTTTACCTTACCTTCTATAATACTAATCCGATAAAACTTCCAATTGAGATTTACAAAACAACACCTTCTTGTCTCTCAGGCTTTCGGTTCTTCTATTTGAATCTTCCTGTGTTGTCTTTTCTTCCTCTCAGGATTCTGCTTCACAGGTTACTGATCGTAAAAGGTACTTTTAAAAGAGCTATTTTTCAGGCAGTCTTTTACCCACTGGAACTTAGCAGTTCTCCTCCCAACTCTTTAATTTTTCCCTGGTCTATACCCCAGCGCATCGGATTGTGACATTGGCTTTTAAGATTGTCAATTCAAACTTGATTAGAAATTGATATTTTTTGGGGGGATTAGTTTAAACTGATTGGCCTAATTCAAATCTTTTTTTTGATGTTTCTGGGCATCCAGCTACTCCAGTAGCTGGAGCACATGTCACATTGTGTCTTATTGAGAACACTTGATGCTGTCACTGCTAGCTTTTAATCCTCTTAAAAGGTATAGTTCACCCACATCTTCGTAACAATTCTGTGATTCTGCATACCCATGCACAACATTAGGGAAGGAATTCCAGGACTTGACCTCATGATAGTGAAGGAATGGTAATATAATTCCAAGTCAGGACGCTGTGTACTTTTGAGAGAAGCTTGTCAATTGCAGTTTTCCCACGTATCTGTTACCTCTGTTCTATTAGATGGTAGAGATTGCGTCTCTTTGGAAGGTGTTATTGAATAAACATTAATGAATCGTTACAGTGCATCTTGTAGATGTCTCATACTGCAGCCACATTGCACTAGTGAAGAGAATAAATGCTTAGACAATTGATGGGGTAACAATGAAGTGAGGTGCTTTATCCTGAAATACGTTGAACTTCATGAGTGCTGTTATTTCTGACTTGAAAAGCCAACATCCAAGATACTGGCCACAGTGGCTATGCAAATTACATTTTTGACCGATGGTGGCTGCCCATCCCCACCACCACTCCATACACCCCTCCCCGTTCAACCCCTAGCATGTTGACTGTTGGGTGTTCAGTGATCTTAAGGTCACTCAATGTCAAACGGAAGTGTTTAGACTCTCCTTCATTGGAAATGGTAACTTTCTGACACTTATGAGAAAAACAGACATGCTTCTTGCCTCCTAACAGCCCAAGTCTGAACGTTGCCCAGCTCTTGCTTCTTGTGAGTACAGAATACTTCTTTCTGTAAGGAGCTGTGAATGGTGCTAAATATTATGTATTATCATCAATAAATGTCCCAATCTCTGAGTTTAATAAGATAGAAAGGCCGTTAATGAAGCAGCTAACGGTGGTTTGGCCTAAGACACTAAATCGAAGGACTCTGTATCTATGTTCTGGGACAAAGGTGATTAACTAGCAATAAGCACCACCTTCGTGTTTTGTGCTGGCATGACCCTACCCCATCAAGAGATTTGTCCCAATTCCCATTGACTTCAATTTGCTGAAAACTCTTTGATGTCACACTTACTCGGTTGCTGCCTTGATGTCAGGGGCAGTTACTCCCAACCTCTGGAATCCAGCTACTTTGTTCATATTGGACCAAGACAGTGAAGATGTCTGGAGCTGAGTTGATTCTGGCAGAACACAATCTGGATATTAGTGAGCAGTTTCTTAGTGGCTGAATATTGGGGTGGGGGTGGAGGTTCAGTTGCATTGAAAATAATGGATAAAGTTGAAAGGAGGGATAGTTCAGAGGAGGTTTTTAAAGTTTCCAGAACAAGTAATAGGACAGAGAGTAGGGAAAGATTCAGGAATATAACTTCACGTACAAAAGATGAAGAGACAACTATGAGAAGTGGCTTGTCTATGTTGGATTGAGGGAATTGTACTTAACTGCATATTTTTCATGAAACAAAGTAAATGGGCTTGTAGTGCAGATTGAGATGAGCAGATAGGATGTTGTGGGTATCACAGAGATGTGTCTGCAGAAGAATCAAGGCTGGGAATTAAATATCCAAGGATACACGTCCTACTGAAAGGATGGGCAGATGGACAGAGGGGGCAGGGTTGCCTTGATTGGAAGAAATAAGATAAAATCAATAGAAAGAAGTGATATAGAGTCAGAAAACGTAGAATCTGTGTGGGTAGAGTTGAGGAAACGCAAAGGGAAGAAGACTCTGATGGGAGTTGTTCAGCAGTGGTCAGGATTTCTACAAGAAAATAGACCAGGAAATAGAAAAAAAAATGGAAGAAAGGAACTATAATAATAATCATGGGGACTTCAAGATGCAACTGGACTGGGATCTCAAGAAAAAGAATTCGAGAAATGTCTGCAAGGTGTTTTTTTGGAGCAGTTTGCAGTAGAAGCCAGTAGGGAACAGGCAATTCTGGATTTGGTGAAGGGTAATGAGGCAGACTTGATTTGGGCCTTAAGTTGAAGTAACCCCAGGAGGCAGTGGCTATAATATGATAGAATTCACCCTGCAGTTTGAGAGGAGAAGCTGGACTCAGATGTAACTCCAAGTGAAGGTAACAACAAAGACACAAGGGAAAATCCTGGCTGGAGTTGATTGGAAGGGAACATAACAGGAAAGACAGTAGAACTAAACGGGGAGGACAAGGTAAGCATGACTGATAAGGGAAGCCAGGGACAGCAGTTCAGCAAAAGAAAAACATACAATGTGGTGAAGATTACTGGGAAGCCAGAAGATTAGACAGAATGGCCTTGTGTCTGGGAAATCATGTCTCACAAACTTGAGTTTTTTGAGGAAGTAACAAAGAGGATTGGTGAGGGCAGAATGGTAGATGTGATCTATATGGACTTCAGTAAGGCGTTCGACAAGGTTCCCCACAGGAGACTGATTAGCAAGGTTAGATCTCACGGAATACAGGGAGAACTAACCATTTGGTTACAGAACTGGCTTAAAGGTAGAAGACAGAGGGTGGTGGTGGAGGGTTGTTTTTCAGACTGGAGGCCTGTGACCAGTGGAGTGCCACAAAGACTGGTGCTGGGTCCATTACTTTTCATCATTTATATACATAATTTGGATGTGAGCATAAGAGATGTAGTTCGTCAGTTTGCAGATGACACCAAAATTGGAGGTGTAGTGGACAGTGAAGAAGGTTACCTCAGACTACAACGGGATCTTGATCAGATGGGCCAATGGGCTGAGAAGTGGTAGATGGAGTTTAATTTAGATAAATGTGAGGTGCTGCATTTTGAGAAAGCAAATCACAGCAGAACTTATGCACTTAGTGGTAAGGTCCTAGGGAGTGTTGTGAACAAAGAGACCCTGGAGTGCAGGTTCATAGCTCCTTGAAAGTGGAGTCGCAGGTAGATAGGATAGTGAAGAAGGCGTTTGGTATGCTTTCCTTTATTGGTCAGAGAATTGAGTACAGGAGTTGGGAAGTCATGTTGCAGCTGTACAGAACATTGGTTAGGCCATTGTTGGAATATTGAGTGCAATTCTGGTCTCGTTTCTGTTGGAAAGATTCTATGAAACTTGAGAAATTTTCAGAAAAGATTTACAAGGATGTTGCCAGGGTTAGAGGATTTGAGCTATAGGGAGAGTTTGAATCGGCTGGGGCCATTTTCCCTGGAGCGAAGAAGCTGAGGGGTGACCTTATAGAGGTTTATAAAATCATGAGGGATATGGATAGGATTAATAGACAAAGCATTTTCCCTAGGGTGGGAAAGTCCAAAACTAGAGAGTATAGGTTTAGGGTGAGAGGGGAAAGATATAAAAGAGACCTAAGGGACAACTTTTTCACGCAGAGGGTGGTACATTATGGAATGAGCTGCCATGCGAGACTGATTAGCAAGGTTAGATCTCATGGAATACAGGGAGAACTAGCCATTTAGATACTGAACTGGCTCAAAGGTAAAAGACAGCGGGTGGTGGTGGCAGGTTGTTTTTCAGACTGAAGGCCTGTGACCAGTGATGTGCCACAAGGTTCAGTGTTGGGTCCATTGCTTTTTGTCATTTCTATAAATGATTTGGATGTGAGCATAAGAGGTAGAGTTCATCAGTTTGTAAATGGCATCAAAATTGGAGGTGTATCGGACAGCAAAGAAGGTTATCTCAGAGTACAATGAGATCTTGATCAGATGGGCCAATGGGCTGAGGAGTGACAAATGGAGCTTAATTTGGATAAATGCGAGGTGCTGCATTTTGGAAAAGCAAATCAGAGCAGAACTTATACACTTAATGGTAATGTCCCAGGGATTGTTGCTGAACAAAGAGACCTTGGAAAGCAGGTTCATAGCTCTTTGAAAGTAGAGTCATAGATAGATAGGATAGTGAAGAAGGCGTTTGATATGCTTTCTTTTCTTGGTCAGAGTATTGAGCACAGGAGTTGGGAGGTCATGTTGCAGCTGGACAGAACATTGGTTAGGCCACTGTTGGAATGTTGCATACAATTCTGATATCCTTCCTATCGGAAAGATGTTGTGAAATTTGAAAGGGTTCAGAAAAGATTTACAAGGATGTTGCTAGGGCTGGAGGATTTGAGCTATAGGGAGAGGCAGAAAAGGCTAGGGTTGTTCTCTCTCGAGTGCCGGAGGCTGAAGGGTGATTTTATAGAGATTTGTAAAATCATGAGGAGCATGGATAGGATAAATAGACAAAGTCTTTTCCCTGGGTTGGGGAATCCAGAACTAGAGGGCATAGGTTTAGGGTGAAAGGGGAAAGATATAAAAGAGACATAAGGGGCAACTTTTTCTCACAGAGGGTGGTACGTGTATGGAATGAGCAATCAGAGGAAGTGGTGGAGGCTGGTACAATTACGGCATTTAAAAAACATCTGGATGGGTATATGAATGGGAAGGTTTAGAGGGATATTGGCCAGGTGCTGGCAAATAGGACTAGATTAATTTAGGATATCTGGTCGGCTTGGATGAGTTGGACCGAAGGGTCTGTTTCCATGCTTCACTTCTCTATGACTCTATAACTGAGTGCATTGTTTCTAAGTTTGCAGACAACACAAAGATAGATGGCGGGTCAGGTATTATTGAGAAAGCAGGGAGGCTGCAGGAGGACTTGAGCATGATAGAAGTGTTGGCAAAAAGTGGCAGATGGAATACAATGTGGGAAAATGTGAATTTATGCACCTTGGCAGGAAGAATAGAGGTGGAGGCTACTTTCTTAATGGGAACAGAGTTTGGGAAAGAGACTTGGGAATCTGAGAACAGGATTCTCTTAAGGTTAACATGTAGGTTCAGTTAGAGTTAGGAAGGCAGAAGCAATGTTAGCATTTATTTCAAGAGAGGGTTAGAATATAAGAACATAGATGTACAGCTGAGGCTGTATAAGATTCTGGTCAGACTGCATTTGAAATATAATGAGCAGACTTGGACTCTGCATCTAAGGAAGGATGTACTGCCTTTGGAGGGCTTTCAGAGGAGGGTTAGAAGGATGATTCTGGGAATGAAAAGCTTGTCATATGAGGAGCGATTGAGAACTCTGGATCATACTTGATGGAGTTCAGAAAGATGAGGGGAATCTGATTGAAACTTTTAGAATACTAAGAGGCCTGGATAGAGTGGATGTGAAGATGTTTCCATCAATAGGAGAGACTACAATCCAACAGCATTGCCTCAGAATGAAGGGACGACCCTTTAGAATTGAGATGAGGAGGAATTTCTTCAGGCAAACGGTGGTGAATTTGTGGAACTCATTGGGGCCAAGTTATTGAGGGCATTTAAGGTAGAGATAGCTAGGTTCTTGATTAGTAAGGGGATCAAGGGTTGTGAGGAGAGGGCAGGAGAATGGGGTTGAGAAACATGTCAGCCATGATCAAATCGGCGGAGCAGACACAACAAGCTGAATGGACTAATTCTGCTCCTATTTCTAGGGCCTTATAATCTTATGGGCTCCCATTCACTTTATTTATGTGTTATTACATTTGTGAAGTTAATAACATTCCCAAACTAATTGTGAAAATGTTTGAATTTTTGTCTATTTGACCAAGGAAGTTGGTATATATGTATCTCCTTTCCACATCATGCCTGCTCCAGTTGACAAAGGGACACAGTCAGACAGTGGAAACGGTATAACCTGGCTCACTATTGATCCTATTGTCAGGCCAATGCATCCAAATGTTCCTAAAATTCAAAAGTAAACAGTGAGCAGAATTTCAACAATACAATCGCATTTTTTTCAATGAAGACTGCAAATAGATTCTGTAATTTGGGTGGGGTTCATAGCTCGCTCTCTGAAAACATTAAACAATTGGACAGATATTTGTAAATGGAGACTGGATCAGTTTAACACAAGATAGTGTGCAAAGCTGTTGTTAATCTTTCACCTTTACTTGATGACCTGTTAAGAATCAATAATAAAGTCAAAACTATAAATTATTATACTAGTCTTTGAGTTCATGTACACTTTATGTTGCTCTGGTTGGAGCTGGCGTTCATAAGAGATCTGTAAACAATGAATGAAAGTGACACTCCTTCAGTTACCTAGCCACAGGCTCTGTTCATGAAACAGTATGACTTTGCCAAACAGCAGTCAATCTAGTTCACTGTTAGATGACCCAGGTGCCTGAAGCTGCTAGTTACATTCAATTCAGCATTAGGAACTCGAGAGTCTGATGATACTTCATTTAAAGGTACATAATTAACTACACTGGGTGCAGTATCCTATTGATGCTACATCCTATAGCAAATGAGAGAATGGAAGTTCAAATCATATCTTGGTGTATTGTAAGGCAGATCTGAATAAGTTGAGTACTTAAGGGGTCATTGCTCAAATGAATATCAATCTTTATTTACTAATATAATGTATTACTTAGTGGCAATCTGCCAAGCAGAGAATTTGTTGCACAGCACTGCAATAATGGTATGTGCACTGTTTGGTTTGTGCTTCACAAGGTGGGGGCAAGAACATGCTTGGAGCAACGCTTTCAACTGACAAAATATCCCATGAAATTCAAAACAACAGTACCTTAGTGATGGGCATCTCCATCCAGTTGTGGTGGGTCACTCTGCTCTCACTGTGATCAGTAACTCCTTTGGAAACATCTGTCTCTTTGGTGACTATTTGGAAGTACAAGCTTTCGGAGCACTGCACCTTTGTCAGGTAGCTAGTGGAACAGGATCATAGAATTTATAGTAAAAGATCCAAGAATTTATAGTAAAAGATCAAATTGAACAAACCTAGATTGCTGTCATGTCTCAATCACTTAGAATGGGTTGCAGGTTTTGATTCATTAATGTGTAAATCCCAGAACTTTTTTCAATTCATATTCTCGAGATAACTTAAGGTCTTATAAAAAAAAGTGACAACTCAGCTCAGACAATGTATTAAAGGTGTGAGGTTAGAGTCTGTCTGTATTTCAACCTTGAGTCAGACCAATTCTATTTCTATAGTAAAAATCACACAACACCAGGTTATAATCCAACAGGTTTAATTGGAAGCACACTAGCTTTCGGAGCGTCGCTCCTTTATCAGGTGATTGTGACAATCACCTGATGAAGGAGCGTCGCTCCGAAAGCTAGTGTGCTTCCAATAAAACCTGTTGGACTATAACCTGGTGTTGTGTGATTTTAACTTTGTACACCCCAGTCCAACACCGGCATCTCCAAATCATATTTCTAAAGTAGGAATTTATAAAATGTTACATGGACTGACCACCTACAGATTGTGTGCTTTTGGAACTAAATAGAATGCATCTCGAAATATAAATCAGCAAATGCAAATGCACCCCATAGACTTATGTGCATGTGTCTGTCGGAGAGACAGAGAGAATGTCAGTGTGTGTGCGTATGTCAGAGAGGGAGGGAGAGAGGGTTTGTGCATATTCGTGTGTGTGAGAGAGAGAGTGGGAGAAAGAGAAAAAGAGAGAGAGAATGTGTGCGTGTGTGTGCGCGTGCATGTGTTCGTGTGTGCACAAGCATCTGTATGCATACGTCTGTATGCACGTGTGAGTGTGTGCGTGAGAGAGAGTGTGTGTGTGCACAAGTGCGTGTGTGGGTGAGAGAGTGCGTGTGTATGTGTGTGCTTAATAGATTGGGAGAGTGTATGCCTGCGAGAGGGTATGTATGTGAGTGTGTGAATGTGTAACAGTGTGTGTGTATGCGTGCGTACACTCTTACGTTCTTACACTCACACACTCATGCAGACCGTCTCTCGTACACATGCTCTCTCTCAGACACACACACACAAACTCACGTGCCCACCCTCTCACAAACATATGCTCCATCACAGTCACACACACACACACACACACACACACACACACACACACACACACACACACACACACACACACACACACACACACACACACACACACACACACACACACACACACACACACACACACACACACACACACACACACACACACACACACACACACCTATAGGGTGAATTTTCATTTGCAGGTTTGTATTTGTAGATACTTACTATTTTGTTCCAAAAGCACACAATCTGTAGGCGGTCAGTTCATGTAACATTTTATAAATTCCTACTTTAGAGATAGAACTGGTCTGACTCAAAGTTGGAATACAGATAGACTCTAACCTCACACCTTTAATACATTGTCTGAGCTGAGATGTCACCTTTTTTTAATAAAACCCTTAAGTTATCTTGAGAATGTGTTTTGAAAGAAGTTCTGGGATTTACACATTAATGAATCAAAACCTGCAACCCATTCTCAGTGATTAAAGACATAACAGGTTTGTCCAATACATTGCATCACTTGTATGACACTTTGATCTTTTACTATACATTGTGTATCCTATGATCCTTCCCACAAGCTACATGATGAAGGAACACTGCTCTGAAAACTTGTACTTCCAAATAAATCTGTTGGGTTATCACCTGTTGTGTGTGATTTTTAAACTTTGTCCATGCCAGTGCAACACTGACTTCTCCATATCATCAATATAAAGGAGGTGACACCTCCGGTCAGACAATGTATTTTAGATGTGAGGCCTTGTTTGGAGTCCATCTGTGTCTTAATCTGGAGTCAGACTGGTTTTATTTCCAAAGTAGGAGTTCATAAAATGCCACATCAACTGACTGTACATCTCTATGACTCTATGACTGCATGAGTACAGAGGAAATAGGGGAACAGAGCATGTTGTGAGCAAAGACTTGGTCAGCAGAGGTTTTGAAAATTTAAATCTCTCCAAAGTGAGAATGTGGTATCCAAGAGCATAGAATGACACAATAACCCCAACTCACAAACATGAAAGCAGCATCAAAATAATGCACTCAGTGCCCTTGATGCATTTATCTGGACGAACAACCTCCTTGTAAAATTATTGTTGTTCTACATGTAACTCTTAAGTAAGAGAATATATGACTATGAAATCACCTTTCGATGGAATTTTAAAATTGTGGTTATTTTTTGTTATTCTCTGAGTTAACTCATGTTTGACTTGTTTTCTCTATGCAGGTAGCTAATGTGCTTAGCCTGATTGGAAATTTCACTCAATTACATCCATGCTTTCATCAAATGAAGGTGAGGCCTCTGAAACTGTCATAGTTACAGAATGATAGTCACATCAAATTATGTGCTTTTTGAACAAAATAGAATTTATCTTCAAAAACAAACCTGCAAATCCAAATTCACACCACACGTTTATATACTGTGTGTGTGTGTGTGCGTGAGAGAGAGAGAGAGGAGGGGCAAGACTATCTGTGTGTGAGGGGGAGAGACAAAAAATGTGTGTGTATGAGGCGGAGAGAGACAGTGTGTGCGCAAGGGACAGAGAGAAAATGTGTGTGTGTTTCAGAGAATGTGAGGGAGTATATGCATCTGAGAGAATGTGTGTGTGTCTGTATGTGAGGGAGTATATGCATCTGAGAGATTATGTGTGTGTCTGTATGTCCATATGTATGAACGAATGTTTATGCGTGAGAGAGAGTGTGTGTATGAGAGAGGGTCTGTGTGAGTGTGTTTGTGTGAGTGAATGTGTGTGTGCAAGTGCATGTGTGTGTGAGAGTGTATAGTGGTGGTGGGTCACCTGTGGTGCGAAAGGAACCCAAACTGAGGCCTTCCTCAGTTTGACTCACTATAATATCAGTCAAGAAAGTGAAGGTTTATTCTTGATGTGACTATCATTCTGTAACTATGACAGTTTCAGAGGCCTCACCTTCATGTGATGAAAGCATGTACGTAATTGAGTGAAATTTACAGGCTAAGCACATTAGTTCCCTGCACAGAGAAAACAAATCAAACTTGAGTTAACTCAGAGAATAACAAAAAATGACCACAATTTTAAAATTCCATTGAAAGGTTATTCCACAATCACATGCTCTCTTACTTCAGAGTGACATGTCAAACAACAACAATTTTGCAAAGAGGTGGTTCATCCAGATAAATGCATCAAGGGCACTGAGCGCATCATTTTGATGTTGCTTTCATGTTTCTGAATTGGGGTTATTGTGTCATTCTACGCTCTTGCATACACATTCTCACTTTGGAGAGATTTAAATTTTTAAAACCTCTGTGGCCCATGTCTTTACTCACAACAAGTTCTGTTTCCCTATTTCCTCTGTACTTATAGAGTCATAGAGTCATAGAGATGTACAGCATGGAAACAAACTGTGCAGTCTAACTCATCCATGCTGACCAGATATCCTAAATTAATCTAGTCCCACTTGCCAGCACTTGGCCCATATCCCTCTAAACCCTTCCTATTCATACACCTATCCAAATGTTTTTAAATGTTGTAATTGTATCAGCCACCACCACTTCCTCGGGCAGCTCATTCCATGCATGCACCAACCTCTGCATGAAAAAGTTGACTGTTGGACCTCTTTTATATCTTTCCCCTCTCACCTTAAACCTATGCCCTCTAGCTCTGGACTCCCCCACCCTAGGGGAAAGATATAAAAGAGGTCCATTCACCATATCCATGCCCCTCATCATTTTATAAACCTCTATAAGATCACCCCGCAACCTCTGAAACTCCAGGGAAAGCCGTCACAGTCTATTCAGCCTTTCCCTATAGCTCAAACCCTCCAACTGTGGCAACATCCTTGTAAACCTGCTCTGAATCCTTTCAAGTTTGACAATATCCTTCTTAAAGCAGCAAGACCAAAATTGAACACAGTATTCCAAAAGTGACTTAACTAATGCACTGTACAGCCAAATATGACCTCCCCACTCCTATACTCAATACACTGACCAATAAAGGCAAGTATATCAAGCACCTTCTTCAGTATCCCGTCTCCCTGCAACTCCACTTTCAAGGATCTATGAACCTACACTGCGTTCAGCAACACTCCTCAGGATCTTACCATTAAGTGTATAAATCCTGCCCTGATTTGTCTACCCAAAATGCAGTACCTCACATTTATCTAAATTAAGCTCCATCTGCCACTCCGCAGCCCATTAGCCCATTTGGTCAAGGTCCTATTGTACTCTGAGGTGACCTTATTCACTGTCCACTACACCTCATCTACAAATTTACTAACCATATCTCCTACGTCCGCATCCAAATCATTTATATAAATGATGAAAAGTAATGGGCCCTTGTGGCATATCACTGGTCACAAGCCTTCAGTCTGAAAAACAACATGCCACCACCACCCTCTATCTTCTACCTTCAAGCCAGTTCTGTGTCCAAATGACTAGTTCTCCCTGTATTCCATGTGATCTAACCTTACTAACCAGACCGCCATGAGAAACCTTGCCAAATGCATTACTGAAATCTATATAAGTCACATCACATCCACTGTTCTACCTTCATCAATCCTCTTCATTACTTCTTCACCAACATATATGAGCTCCAGGCCAACAAATGTCTTGGTTTTAAAATTCACATCCTTGGCTGGGATTTTGTCAACAGTGTATTATTCCCAATGTCATAACCAAACTGTGCCTGTTACACTTTCGCTTCTTCCCATTTCCCACACAAGTGCAATGAACATGGTAGGTGCCAGCAGTGTGCATGCAAAGCAAATCATGTCTAATTCAATGGCAGAGAAAGCATTTCATCAGTCAAATTTGCCATCAGCTAATAAATGCAGTAGGTGCAGAGGTGCGATAGGAAGTCTCTTAATTGAAGAGGAAACCTCTGCATTGTGCCAAAGACATTACTGCCACACTTCCTTACCCATCAAAATCAGATTTGAGAACATAGGGGTGGCATGGCTGGTCCACAAAATCTGACAGAACATCTAAATATTTCATGCAACATTGATTTCACTTTGCTCATCTCTGCATCATTGTTACTTGTTGAGACTAGCTAAGTCAGAGAGTGAAATTTGCTGACATGCCCTCACGTTTGCATGCTCTAGTGCTTAGTTCAAGGAATTTCCTTTATTATGGTTTTTGTTTATTCTTTAGAAAATCTTCAGGTTAGTGTCCAGTTTATACCCATCACTTTTTTGGGCATGGCTGAAATAGCAGACTGAGCTGCCCTTCTTTCCATGTGGTGCAAGGTGCATTGTCTGAGAGCAATCGTGGCAGGATAGCCAAAAAGATATAAATGCAATCAAAGTCCTGTAAGGACCCTAATGAGCCAATGCACATTTCCATAATACTGACACCATCCTTTAAACATCTTATTTTCTTACCTTGATTGATTGTTCCTGCCAATCACCAACCCCTCTCCTTCCCCAGCATGCTTAGACTACCAGAACCTTCTCACATCACTCCTCTGTGCCCCGAACTCTGTCTCCTGCATCTTTCTTCAACTCCAAGTTGGAACCTACCTCACGCAAGAAGCATGCAGCTAACTTTACTCCAATACACTGTCATGAACTCAAAAATATGCACTTCAACTAGTGTGTCACCCGACATAGCACATTTATTGTTCTTCGGGGCTCTATATAATTCCATTTCACCTTTGCTAACTCTTCTGCTCAAACCCTTACAGATATATGTTCTCACCTAATCCTGACCTCTTGACCATCCCTGATTTTAATATGTCCACCACTAGCGTCTGTTCCTTCAGTTGCCCAGGTCCCAAGTTCTGGAATTGTGCAGCATCTCTACATCTCCAATTACCTAACTTTTGTCCTTCAACAGTTGAATAAGGAGAATATTGGGATGCTGAAGTATAACTTGATACTTCACCAACAGGGAGAACTAATCTTGGCAGTCTTAGACAAAACATAAAAAGCCTTTAATGTTCACTCTTTATATATACCAGCAGTCACTTGCATGTAAGATGATTCAACTCCACAGTCTACAATCTTATGCTAAACAAACGTCCCTGACTTCAGTTCCTTGTACCTGTGTGTAGATCCATTGTTCTCACCCATGCAAAGTTTCCTACATCTCACTGTTTGTGCAGTCTAGGCTGCCTCCTCATTTTTATCATTCATTCCCTGCCCTAGTCTCAATATTTATTCTGTCCAGAGTACATATTTTAATTGTTTCTTGAAAAATAAAGAAGCTGAACATTACTTAAATGGAGTAAGACAGCAGAGCACTGTAGAACAAAATCCTCCTGAATGTTTTTTTTTAATCTGTTTACTGAATGGTTATGTTCCTCCTATGCGTACAGATTCCAAGAAACTCCTGGGAAGTCAGTTCCAGCAAAATGCTTTGCAGGAAGCTATCAATATGATCAGCAAGTTTTATAAAGAGTTCAGTGATGGGTGAGTATTAACCTCAATGACTACTGTTGAACTGGATTCTCTCACAATTTATACAATTAGAATAACTTGTTTTCGTTGATCTATACCCTTCCATGATTCCAGCTCAGAATTAGTTTTGCTGCTTTTAGTTTTACATTGCATGCATAGCCAATTAACAATCAATAAACATTATCAAATTATTACCTTGTTAATCAAAATTCATTATTGTTTAGATATCATATTCTAACTGACATTTCTAGGAGGGTCTTGTGGTGCTTTTTGGTGTCCCTATCTCTGTATTATAATATTTCTGTGTCAGAACACGCCTAAAGAGGTTTCTTTGAAATTATCATTGCAAGTGACCTACATTACCTTAATGTCATATGCATTACAAAACGTTGTGCCATTTCATGGTTTAACTGCACTCAATCTTTTTTATGTTATGTCCAATGTAGCTTGATATCATCTGCATTACTGTAGCATCATATACAACTTCAGGATGATGCTGTCAACAATAAAAGTAGTGCAACTATAAGGAGCAAGACGAGTTTCAGTATCTTAGCCAATATGATGCGCAACCTCTCAGGACAGATTTGTGCTCCTATTGTATTTCATATTCTGTCAATGACTAAAATCATTGAAGTTGCAGCTTAGACACATATCATTTGGTGTCTCATACCTGCCACATCACAGCTTAGTCCCATTCCACACTTCTCCTTACTTCCATTAATGTTCCCTTTTCTAATTAGAGATATGAAATCTTTCAACAGTTGCTTACACTATCCATACAAAACACTACTTTTTTCTAATCTCCATGCATTTATTTTTGGGATTATTTCATACTTGTGCCTTCTCCAATATTTGGAAAGATCTATCCCTGTTTAATTCATTAATGCTAACGTTAAGGGCCTCTATCAAGTTACCCTTAACATTCTTGGGTCTCAAACAAATATGTCCTAGCTTCTCAAAATGGTTTGTAACAGATTTCTTTCTAGATTCTAGTCAAGTGCTACGAATTTATCTATTTTGTCAATGCACAGAAGAGGCCAAGATTCCTGTGTAATGCTGTCTAAACCAAGTTACCTCAAGGTTCACTGTACAAATTTCCTTTAATTGAGACACTGAATCCACACAACTAAGCTTACAATGGCTAAAACTCCAAGCTTGATTTGAAAAGCCCTGACTTGGAGTCAGACCCTGAGGCTAGAAATTTCAAACTGCTAATGTTAAAGTGTTAAGTTTTCTTATGTGAAAGATCCAATCTCTCAGATAAAATCTGTATCCTTACAGTAAAATCAAAGTCAACCCATGGCAAAAGTGAGGACTGCAGATGCTGGAAACCAGAGTTTAGATCAGAGTGGTGCTGGAAAAGCACAGCAGGTCAGGCAGCATCCGAGGAGCAGGAAAATCGACGTTTCGGGCAAAAGCCCTTCATCAGGAAGTCTGCCCATGTCAGGAATCTATCTTATAATTTATAAAATAATTGAAATTCTGTAAAAATCTAAACTACTTCTGTAAAAACCCAACCTTTTATCTTTATTTTTGCTTCACCTTCGGTTTACTCATTTACTTTTTGATCTGGAATGTGGTCACTTTGTTTCTGCCATAATCTTGATTGTATTTTGTGCTGCTGTTTATTCTATTGTCACACAATTCATTTCAGTAGAAGCTATTGAATCTTTTTTTAAAACACCTCACACCTGAAAGACATTTCCTTAAGATATAAAAGGGTTTCCGGTGGCACAATGATAGTGTCCCCTCTTCTCAGCCAGGACTCCAGGTTTCTACTCCAGCCATGAGTAGGTAACGTAACATCCCTGAGCAGATTGGGTAGGATATAAATGGAAGTTTTCCCTGTCATTGGTCTAAATGCATCATCAAGGAATCTTATCTATTGGCAAAGAATCAGAGAATGTGACCCATTCAGCAGACAAATAGCAGGGACAGAAGCTTCCCAGGCCCTAAATAACATGGGTTATGCCAAAAACACTTAGGAGACTGAAGTGAAACCTTTCTCCACACTGGGAGCAATGTGTCCCATTTTCCAACTAATTCCAGATGTTGAGACAGGATTTCAAATAGTGAGTACTGAAAGCCCTATTAACAAGATTATCACCCTCATCATTATGGGGGCAGCACGGTGGCACAGTAGTTAGCACTGCAGCCTCACAGCGCCAGAGACCTGGGTTCAATTCCTGCCTCAGGCGACTCTCTGTGTGGAGTTTGCACATTCTCCCCGTGTCTGCGTGGGTTTCCTCCGGGTGCTCCGGTTTCCTCCCACAATCCAAAAATGTGCAGGTTAGGTGAATTGACCATGCTAAATTGTCCGTAGTGTTAGGTGAAGGGGTAAATGTAGGAGTATGGGTCTGGGTGGTATACGCTTCGGTGGGTCAGTGTGGACTTGTTTCGCCGAAGGGCCTGTTTCCACACTGTAAGTAATCTAATCTAATTATCCAATCTCACCTCATTAATATGTAGGTTCCTATTGTACCACTCAGTAGACATGAAGAATTTCTGTCATGGAAGTCAATGTGGGTACCTGACAGCTCATGTTTTTACTTGCTTCTCCGGACCACCAGCTTGGACACACAATGTCTCAAAGGACGCTCCAATGTAATGTTGCATGTACCACACATCCACAAATGTCGATATCTAACATATGCCACCCTCTGCACATCATCAAGGTGTATCTCATATCCATCTCAATGCAACACTGGAATGCTGCTGCAAGGGCATATTCCCTACAAGGACACAAACCCAGCTCATTGACCAGACCAGGCTGCATCTCAAAGGTGCCCTCTTTCTCTCTTAATGCATCCTCACACAATGCCTACCTGGATGCTCACAGCACGCCTGCCTTGCCTTTTTTTTTGCATTGTGCTGCCTCAGCCAGAACGTAGAGGGTCACAGTTCTGCTGCTTGACTTTGCAGTTTAGCAGAGACACAAAGCCAAGCAGCTTGTCACGCTGCTCAGCAGCCATCAGTCAAGGGATGGAAATCTTGCATCCATAGCAAACCCACTGCTGCAAACCAACAGAATTGTCTCCCTGTCGACAGAGAATAGTCTGCAGTCAGGTCCAGGGAGACACCCTTCAGTCAGGTATCCCAGCACAATCAGTACAGGGCAGTCTGAAATCAGTCCAGGAACATAGGCACATTTAGGCATCTGGTCAAAGCAGTGCCAGTCAGGTATTTTGTACCTCTACAGTGTAGGAGTGGGCCACATCCAGTGGTAGATGTGGGTCTAATATAGCCAGTCAGGGAAGTCGCAAGAAAACAGTTGGGGAGCTATCAGGGGTCTGGTCACTCATTTCTCAGGGCTGTCAGGCTAATTCCCTCGAGGACAGAAATGTCAATTACTAGGGGACATAGCTTTAAGGTAAAATGGGGTAAGTTTAAAGGAGATATGGAAGACAATATTTTACATAGAGGGTGGTCAATGCCTGGAATGTGCTGCCACAGGAGGTGATAGAAGCAGATACAATAAAAGCTTTTAAGAGGCATCTGGACAGATACTTGAGAAGGCAGGGAATAGATGGATATCGACCACTCAGAGGCAAAATGTTTTTAGTTTAGTAAAACAAAATGTGTTGGTGCAGGCTCTGTGGGCTGAAGGGCCTGTTTCTGTGCTGTATTGTTCTTTGCTCTTTGTGCCGTGAGTAAGAGGATCAGGCTAGCACTGGATGCAAAGGTTTATGGGGGTGTGGTAGGTAGTTAATGTGAAGAAGTGGGACAACCATGTGAAAAACATGCTCGGTGTTGGGGAGAGAAGTCCAACACCAAGTTCAGTGAAGCTGATACTTGGCCAAACCGTGATCAGATTCAGCGTTAGGGTGAACAGGCTGTGTGCTGGGCTCTGTGGGAACCAATATCTACAACTTCGCTGGACATTTTTATGGATCTTCCACTGCATACAGGTGAACATTTCTTATTTATGACAATACTACATCAATTTTGCAACAGTATCTTGTTTGACAGTGGGGATGGAGAATAAAAGTGGAAGCGAATAGCTATTTGGTAGATACTCAATCAGGTGCTATAAAAGAAAGGACTTTGGAAACTTGCAAATATTCCCAAGCTTCGAGATAGTCCAATTGACTTATGGCCTTCATGAAACACATCACATTATTTTCTCTTCTCTGTTCGCAGTGAAGGAAATATTAATAAAGCAACACCAGTGCCTTTAGAACTCCAAAACTTCTTCAAGCAGTTAGCAAACGAGAAACAGCATGCTTCTGATTCAGTGGAGACTGCCTTAAGAATCATCCAACAACATGTGCTCTTACACCACCCCCAGTGGTCATTCAATATATCAGGTCAGTTCAGAAGTGACTCAAACTCAAGAATGTAGGTTATTGATAGTGGGTGTCTAGAAGGTTTGTTCATGTCAGCTAATGAAATGTTGACAGAATTTAATGGTCAAAGTATTTTTCAAACATGGTTTAACCTGTTGGCACACATGGAAAACCCAGATTTCTCCATCCCACTATCTGCTAACATTTTTATTATGCCAAAAGTGAAAACATAAAACATGAGAAATAGGAGCAGGAAAGACCCTCTTAAGCCTTCTGCATTGTTCATTAAGATCAAAGTTAATCTGAATGTGAATTAGAGTGGTGCTGGAAAAGTACAGCAGTTCAGGCAGCATCCAAGGAGCAGGAAAATCGACGTTTCGGGCAAAAGCCCTTCTTTTACCTTTAATCTGAATGTGGCCTCGTCTCCATTTTCATACCTGCCTCCCTTGATTCTCTTATTGATCACTTACCCATCTAACTCAGCCTTGAAAATATTCAGTGACCCAGCTTACTTCACAGGGTGGAGAGTTCCAAAAATTAACCTCCTTCTGAGAGAAGGAATTCCTTCTCACCTTTACCTCAAATTATCTTTATTTTGAGCTATGTTCTCAATTTAAGATTCTCCCATTCAGGGAAATATTTGCTCACCATCAACCCTGTTAATTCCCCTCAGAATCTTATACGTTTCAGTAAGATCACAAATCATGTGAATGTGAATAGGTCCAACTTGCATAAAGTTTCATCATAAGGTAAAACTATCATTCCAAGAACTAGCCTATCAAACCTTCTCTGAACTGCTTCCAATGCATGTGTATGCATGTATGTCCTCTTCTTTAGTAAGGTGACCAAAATTATACACAATATTGCCGATGATGGAAAGGATAGAACCAGAGTCAGTTCAAGAATAGGAGGTGGGTGATGTAAGGTTTTTACAGTTTATATTTTACAGGTTAGACAACAAATTTCAAAGTGAGTTCTGGGAAAGGATGAATTTCAGTATAAAGGAAAATTGATCATTGAAATACAGAAATAACACATAGAAATTCACCAAAGCTCCTTAGACAACACCTTTCAAACTCACAACATCTTCAATTTAGATGGGCAAGGGCTGCAGATGCATAAGAACTGCACCATCCAAAAATACCCTCCGAAACACTCACCATCTTGACTTGGAAATGTATTACCATTTCTTCAGTGTTGCTGGGACAATATCCTGGAATTCCCTCCCAATACAGCATTATGGATCTAACTACATAAAATGTACTACTTTGTTTCAAGAAGTCAGCTCCCCACCAGTTTCTCAAGGTCAACTGGGAATAGGCAATAAATGCTGGCCCAGCCAGGGATGCCTTCATCCCATGAGTGTTGCAGCCAATATCATTGCATCCAGTTGCCACGATGACCAATAAACCATAAAACCTTGGACCAACTTACAACCTCCTTTACAGGAAAACTTATCTGCGGTTAGCTCATTGATAGTTTACTTGATTATCAGCATTAAAACTTACGTTAAATATAAAATTCATTATTTGTCTCATTTTCAATTTCTGAATGTAATGCATATAAAATTTCAATTTACCTTCCATTATCATCAGTTCATGATTCTTTTTCTGTAGACCCTTTAACTTTGCCTGACCTTGATGATCTGATGCATACTGTAGAGCATTCAGCAGTTGTTCAAACCTCTGTCTGCAAAAAAGACTGCTGGTCCAACCGTTATAGATCCATCAATTCCAAGTGCAACAACAGGTACCTTCAGTGAAGTATTACTCACTTATGGTTCACAATAGGAGAAAGTGAGGACTGCAGATGCTGGAGATCAGAGCTGAAAATGTGTTGCTGGAAAAGTACAGAAGGTCAGGCAGCATCCAAGGAGCAGGAGAATCGACGTTTTGGGCATGAGCCCTTCTTCAGGTTCCTGCGCTTTTCCAGCAACATATTTTCAGCTATGGTTCACAATAGCTTATATTAAGAAAATGAAACGAGAAAGGGTGACTTATTGTTAATTACTGGGCTGCATAAATAAACTGAGCCAAATGTAATAATTCCTAAAAATACCATGAATAGATCTATGGATATACAACACAATCTTTCAGCACCGTATCTATTGGTAACAGCAACAGTAAAACTGCACTAAACAACAACTTAAACGTACATAGCTCCTTCAATGGAATAAGATGTTCCAATGTTCTTCACAATCATGTTATCAAAAGAAGTACATGCGCTGATGTAGAAAAAGTGACCAACAGCTTGGCCAAAGAAAATCATATCAAGGAGCATCCTAGAGGAGAAGATAAAGTTAGAGAGGCAAAAAGAGGACATTTTATTCACTTGAAACAATTACACATGTATCAGTTGAAGGAATCTGCAATAATAGAAAAATGGAAGCCATTGTTTGCTCATGGAGGTAAAAATTCTAGATGTCTCTGGTTGTTTCTGTCCTGAGAAGTTCACAATACTTTTTTCCTGCTCTTTCCAGGAGGGCTCCTCACCTGGGGGCAACTAATACCCCTTATGCCCGTTGGCTTCCAGCTCAATATGAGGATGGATTTGCACTTCCAAAAGGCTGGATTGAAGGGAAACTGTATTCAGGATTTCCTCTGCCACTGGTAATTATCATTGTTTCTTCCAAATCAGAGGGAGTTCAATGTCAACATTAATATGGCTAATTACTGTTAATAAGTGTGGTTCTGATTGCCGAACTGTGAATTTGTGTTGCAGACGTTTCGTCCCCTGTCTAGATGACATCGTCAGTGCTTGGGAGCCTCCTGTGAAGCGCTTCTGTGATGTTTTCTCCGGCATTTAAATGCCAGAGGAAAGATCACAGAAGCGCTTCACAGGAGGCTCCCAAGCACTGAGGATGTCACCTAGACAGGGGACAAAACGTCTGCAACACAAATTCCCAGCTCGGCGAACAGAACCACAACAACGAGCACCCGAGCTACAAATCTTCTCCCAAACCTTGAACTGTTAATAAGGATTATTACTTAGGTGTGATAACATTTTCATTCAGAAATTTTCTAAAGGCTCATTGTGCTGTCTACCAGGAAGGATAGAAATCAGAGAAGGTGATGGGATCAATCCAGGGGGAGACAGCAGCATAGTAGTAATGTTATTGGATTAGTAATCCAGCAGCCCTAACTCAGTGGGCATGGATTCGTGATAATTGGTGGACCTAAACTTCAGTTCATTAATGTGGAATATAAAGCTCATCTCAGTAAAGCTGACCATGATAACTATCACTGATCATTGCACAAATCTATCTGATTCATTAACTTCCTTGAGGAATGAAAATCTGCTGTGCGTGCTTGGTTTGACCAATGTGGGACTCTAGAAACACACAATATGGCTGACTCTTAAGTGGTCTGTGAAATAGCTAAGCCACTCAGTTCAAGAGCAATTAAGGACTGGCAACAAACACTGGACGTTCAGTGCATTGTTTCTCTCATGTTTTAGTTTTGTTTCTGTTACCACCTGCCGTTTAGACCCAGTGTAATTTGTCATGGTCTCAATTGGCAAAGATGGTTCACTTAAGAGCATCAGCTTGTTATCACTGGCACTCAACCAGCAGCACATGGAGTACTCACCAGGTGGGAGCTTTTGTGAATACCCAGGCTATGACCCTTGTGAAAGGGTACTCAGTATCTGATTGAGAAGGGGATGAAGTATTCCCTGAAAGCCTTTTTGCCTTTGATCTGCCTTCCATGACCCATCCTTTTCTTTACCCCTGGATCTCCATTCTGAGGATCCCCCTCCCCATTCCACAATGCTCAGCCTTCACTCCCCAGTGAACAGGTGTTTCTCAGGCCTCTACTGGATAGGAGACACTGTTCCTACTGATCCTGCAACCGCTGGCCTCTGATTAGTTATCCGTACTTAGAGGAGAGGGGTAACGTAATTTTCCCCTGGATTCTTGATCGCATCTCTGTCCACTTAAAAGGCTGATTGTTTCATAAAGAGAAACAAAGCTCGGTGGTCAGCAGATGGGATCGCCATTGCTTGTATTGATTACCACCGTGAGTGTGGCTGAGGTGGATTCTGTCAATCCCTCCCCTTTCATCCCTATTCACCAAGGAGATAAGATAATTCAACTTTAAAGCATGTGTTTTTGCCAATATATGGTGATTGTTCATTGAGTTGTAGAATAATGAGACATCAGCAGAATGTACAATGATTGTGATCTCTAATGTAATACTAAGATGCTATCAATCTCACATGATTATATAGGGTGATCCAGCAGGACGCAGAAGCCCCTCCAGGGTGGAAGAGATTGTGTGCATCCACTGTGTTGCAAAAATATCTATGGAGTGGAGAAGTAGTAATTGAGAGATGTGAGCTAGGTCGATACCATATACATTATTATACACCTTCAAGGTGCTGTCTTATAACATTGCTTTAAAAAGAATTTAAAATGTTGGGCTTTGAAGAAGTTTGTCCACAATTACAATAGGGAAATGTTATTTCTTCAGTTCAGGAATACACAATGAGATATGTCAAATTAAGGTCAGTAAGAGTAAAGGGAGCAGATAATAAATCTTTACATAAAAGGACAATGATTGAAGCTGAGGCCATTATGTATTTAAGAAACCAGAATAAATATATTTTTTAAAGATTGGGGAGAAGCCAGGTTGCATTGAGAGTATCATACAATGGTAGTTACTTTTGGAATGATCTAACATCCCAAGGGACTAAATAACTTTATTTGGTGGTCGCTAACTAGATGGCTGTATCCATAAGCTGTACACCAATCCTAAAATCAACAAATGGATTTGCATCTCTTTTATATGAGTTGCTTTAGAATGATTTATAATGGAAAAGCCTTGGAAGGTATGAGTGGTTTCAATTGTGCGTATCATCTCAGAGGTGTTTGACTGAGGAATGGGGAAATGTTGCGTGTGAAGAAACATCTATAAGGCTGTGTGAGGGCTTGGCCAAGGTGTAGGTGTTGAACAAGCTGACAAGTTGCAGTTTGTTACATTCAAATCTGGACCATTCACCATACAACATGATGCATGGTGTACAATTCTTCTTCTCCAGAGTGGGTCTGTAATGCGCACAGTATGGAGATACATTATCATCCATTGTCAGTTTTAGATCAGAAAGCTAATTACTGCAGATGCTAGAACCTGTACTGAAAACAGAAGAATACTGGAAATCACAGTGGGTCAGGCAGCATCCGTGGTGACAGAGAAAGCTAACATTTCGGGTCTAGGAGGCAGAGGAGGAGGTGGAGCTAATCTGCTTTCTGGAACTAATGCATTGCGTTGAACCATTGTGTTACTGGTGCTCCAGAACAATGCTGGGTAAGCATTTTTAGGGGACAACAAGCTGCTTTTGTCTTCTTGATTGAGGTTATGCAGGGTAAGCTTGGTGAGATTTCTGTAGCTCTATAAACTTCACATACTATAGCTATTGATAAAGTGCCCAGTAATGGAAGGGTTGGATATCTGGACTTATGTTTTACCTGTCAGTTGAATGTTTTGTCCTGAATTGTATTAGCTTTTTGAGCAATGCTCTGTTGTACCCATCCTAGCTCTTGTGATAGTGTTGATATAGAGTCATAGAGTCATAGAGATGTGCAGTATCCAACCCATCCATGCCGACCAGATATCCCAACCCAATCTAGTCCCACCTGCCAGCACCCGGCCCATATCCCTCCAAACCCTTCCTATTCATATACCCATCCAAATGCCTCTTAAATGTTGCAATTGTACCAGCCTCCACCACTTTCTCTGGCAGCTCATTCCATACACGTACCATCCTCTGCATGAAAAAGTTGCCCCTTAGGTCCCTTTTACATCTTTCCCCTCTCACCCTAAACCTATGCCCTCTAGTTCTTACCACCCTTCTTAAACAGTGGCACCACGTTAGCCAACCTCCAGTCTTCTGGCACCTCACCTGTGACTATCGATGATACAAATATCTCAGTAAGAGGCCCAGCAATCACTTCCCTAGCTTCCCACAGAGTTCTCGGGTATACCTCATCGGGTCCTGGGGATTTATCCACTTTTACGCATTTCAAGACATCCATCACTTCCTCTTCTGTAATATGGACATTTTTCAAGATGTCACCATCTATTTCCCTACATTCTATATCTTCCATGTCCTTTTCCACAGTAAGCACTGATGCAAAATACTCATTTCGTATCTCCTCCATTTCCTGTGGCTCCATATAAAGGCTGCCTTGCTGATCTTTGAAGGGCTCTATTCTCTCCCTAGTTATCCTTTTGTCCTGAATGTATTTGGAAAAACCCTTTGGATTCTCCTTAACTCTATTTGCCAAAGCTATCTCATGTCCCCTTTCTGCCCTCCTGATTTCCCTCTTAAGTATGCTCCTACTGCGTTTATACTCTTCTAAGGATTCACTTGATCTATCCTGTCTATGCCAGACATATGCTTCCTTCTTTTTCTTAACCAAACCCTCAATTTCTTTGGTCATCCAGCATTCCCTAGATTTAGAACTTCAACTTTTAGATCTGGTCTATTCTTTTCCATCACTATTTAAAATCTAATAGAATTATGGTCGCTGGCCCCAAAGTGCTCCCCCACTGACACCTCAGTCACCTGCCCCGCTTTATTTGCCAAGAGTAGGTCAAAGTTTGCACCTTCTCCAGTAGGTACATTCACATACTGAATCAGTAAATGTTCTTGTACACACTTAACAAATTCCTCTCCATCTAAAACCTTAATACTATGGCAGTCTCAATCTATGTTTGGAAAGTTAAATTCCCCTACCATGACCACCCTATTATTCTTCTAGAAAAGCAACCAATGAGTCCACATCCATGCCTGTGAAACAACTTAGCATGAAAAACACTTAAATAATCTGGCCAATTTCATCATTTTCTCTGATTCACCCCTTAACTGTGTTTGTTTGTCTATCTATTTTTGTGTGACTATGGGCTGAAAGCAAATATTTTGGGTTTAAAACATAGATATTGATCAGTTTATATTATTGTTTTTTTGTCTACTGGTAAGTTATTTTGTATTTAATAAATACTTAAGTCTCTTGTTTAAGATACAAAATTGGTTCCCGGAAATTAATTATTTGTTCTGGATTAATCTGGTTAGGCACCATTGGAGTGATCAGTTGGGGTTTTCGAGAGTTTAATCTCACTGCAAATAAAGAAGTCGAAAGGCTGATTTGATTTGGCTCCTGTTTGATCCTATGCTCACATTTTACCCAAGAAACATTATTAATTGAGTAATTTATTTTCTAGTGAACCACATTTCAACCGAAGCATGACAGCTGTAGTCTTAAAAAGAAATGAAGTACATTTTGAAATACATACCCTTCTGAAGAAGGGCTATTGGATGCGAAACATTAACTCTGATTTCTCTCCACAGATGCTGCCAGACCTGCTGAGTTTTTCCAGCAATTTCTGTCTCTGCTTCTGATTTCCAGCAGCCACAGTTCTTTCAGTTTGTTGAAATACATTTGTTGTGATCAACTGAGATAGGAGCTGA
Organism: Chiloscyllium plagiosum; assembly: GCF_037043375.1. Classification (NCBI taxonomy): domain Eukaryota; kingdom Metazoa; phylum Chordata; class Chondrichthyes; order Orectolobiformes; family Hemiscylliidae; genus Chiloscyllium; species Chiloscyllium plagiosum. The sequence continues at coordinate 37,597,587 of NW_028270169.1, read as the reverse complement.
TTCTTCCTCCTCACCTATTCACAACAACATTAGAATTGGGTAATAAGCAACTGCAGGCAACATAGCAAAACAGTGGCTACTATTTGGAATTTTAAAATATTAAAATATCTGGGACAGTTCTAACTTTAAGTATTGTGCTGCAGGGATAGGGGACATGTGAAGGGGGATATAAGGGAGTTACATTTTAAGACTAACCCCTAAAGCATCTGAATGCTAAACAAATTGGGACAAAGTCAGTGAATGGAAAGAAAGACACAATATAAACCTGAAAAACAATAAAAAGACATTTTTTACCATCTGTCGCTAATAATTTTCTTTTTTGTTTGTAATAATCTGCGATGTGTTGCTGGAAATAGCCAAGGACGAATGTGGTTTATAAGGTTCTGCTCAAGTCCTGTGACTCACAAAACGAACATATTGAAAATATGTAAGATGTACCAGGACCTGAATACTTAAAGTTAGTTATTATTTTTTCTTTTGTTTTGCAGGCCCGAGGGGTTTCCAATAAAATTCTGAAAACAAGTATTAAAGACATAATTGAAGATCCCGAATGGACTCAGCTTTTTATGGAGTGGGGGCAGTGGATGACTCATGATATGAGTTTAATCCGCCCATCTCAGGATCTTGAAGTGTCCAGTATTGGCATCCACTGTGCAAGATCTTGTATGCAAAGAAATCCTTGTTTCCCCATCAAGGTGAGGCATTGTTTGTCTGTTTCGAGTCAACGGAGGATTCTGTTGGAACTAGATGGTCACCAATGTTGGCACAATGAAATGTACTAGGAGATAGTGAGGACTGCAGATGCTGGAGATCAGAGCTTAAAAATGTGTTGCTGGAAAAGCGCAGCAGGTCAGGCAGCATCCAAGGAGAAGGAGAATCAACGTTTCGGGCATAAGCCCTTCTTCAGGAATGAGGAGGGTGTGCCAAGCAGGAGGAGGCCTGCTTGGCACACCCTCCTCATTCCTGAAGAAGGGCTTATGCCCGAAACGTCGATTCTCCTTCTCCTTGGATGCTGCCTGACCTGATGCGCTTTTCCAGCAACACATTTTTAAACAGTGAAATGTACGTCCATCTGGTCTATCCAAAATAAAAGGTTGTTGACAGAGTGGCTTAACTCTTGTTCGAACTAATTGCTTGTACTCCATAAAACACTAACAGCAAGCAAAAGGCAGGGTGATGTGAAATAAAAGTTTATAATACAGCAAGTCATTAGGGTTTTGAATGGAGATGGAGGCAGATTCAGCTGTGGCATTCAAGAGAACTGTGGATGGTTATTTGGATAGAAACAATGTGTAAGAATATGGGGGAAGGCAGGAGATTAGATTACATTACAGTGTGGAAACAGGCCCTTCAGCCCAACAAGTCCACACCGACCCGCCGAAGCGCAACCCACTCATACCCCTACATTTACCCCTTACCTAACACTACAGGCAATTTAGCATGGCCAATTCACCTGACCTGCACATCTTTGGACTGTGGGAGGAAACCAGAGCACCCAGAGGAAACCCACGCAGACACGGGGAGAATGTGCAAACTCCACACAGTCAGTCGCCTGAGGCAGGAATTGAACCCGGGTCTCCGGCGCTGTGAGGCAGCAGTGCTAACCACTGTGCCACAGTGCCACCCACTAAGTGCTGCTCAATGATGCTGTCTTGAAGAGCCTGTACAGTCATGATAGGCTGAATGGCCTTTGTTTTATGCTGTATTCATTCTGTGGAAAGGTCCTAAATGTCCTGATAATTTCTTACATTGTGATCATCCTAAGTTTCCATGCTGGCCTCTTCTTTCTATTTTTCCCTCTTTCTTCATAAGATGATCTCTGTGTTGTGGAAATGAAACTGCTACTGTTGCTAATGACCATTGTATGAGGTAAAGGTTCTAAACAGTCAATGTTTAAGTAGGAGAAAGTGAGGACTGCAGATGCTGGAGATCAGAGCTGAAAAATGTGTTGCTGGAAAAGCGCAGCAGGTCAGGCAGCATCAAAGGAACAGGAGAATCGACGTTTCGGGCATAAGCCCTTCTTCAGGAATGAGGAAGGTGTGCCAAGCAGGCTAAGATAAAAGATAGGGAGGAGGGACTTGGGGGAGGGGCATTAGAAATGCGATAGGTGGAAGGAGGTTAAGGTGAGGGTGATAGGCTGGAGAGGGAGTGGGGGCGGAGAGATCGGGAAGAAGATTGCAGGTCAAGAAGGCGGTGCTGAGTCTGAGGGTTAGGACTGAGATAAGGTGGGGGGAGGGGAAATGAGGAAGACATGGCATAAAACCCCACCACCAGGGATATATTTCCCTCCCCACCCCTATCAACGTTCCGGAAAGACCACTCCCTCCACGACTCCCTCGTCAGGTCCACACCCCCCACCAACCCAACCTCCACTCCCGGCACCTTCCCCTGCAACCGCAAGAAATGCAAACTTTGCGCCCACACCTCCCCCCTCACTTCCCTCCAAGGCCCCAAGGGATCCTTCTACATCCGTCACAAATTCACCTGCACCTCCACACACATCATTTACTGCATCTGCTGCACCCGATGTGCCCTCCTCTACATTGGGGAGACAGGCCGCCTACTTGCGGAACGTTTCGGAGAACACCTCTGGGACACCCGCACCAACCAACCCAACCGTCCCGTGGCTGAACACTTTAACTCCCCCTCCCACTAAGCCAAGGACATGCAGGTCCTTGGCCTCCTCCATCACCAGACCATGGCAACACGACGCCTGGAGGAAGACCGCCTCACCTTCCCCTTAGGAACCCTCCAACCACAAGGGATGGCTGCAGATTTCTCCAGCTTTCTCATTTCCCCTCCCCCCACCTTATCTCAGTCCCAACCCTCAGACTCAGCACCGCTTTCTTGACCTGCAATCTTCTTCCCGACCTCTCCGCCCCCACCCCCTCTCCGGCCTATCACCCTCACCTTAACCTCCTTCCACCTATCGCATTCCCAATGCCCCTCCCCCAAGTCCCTCCTCTCTACTTTTTATCTTAGCCTGCTTGGCACACCTTCCTCATTCCTAAAGAAGGGCTTATGCCTGAAACGTCGATTCTCCTGCTCCTTGGATGCTGCCTGACCTGCTGCACTTTTCCAGCAACACATTTTTCAGTCAATGTTTAAGATTGTACAATGGTGGAGGAGAAGCTCAAGGTTCCAATGCTGACAGATGCATCACCTGATAGTCTTTGTGATTACATCTAACTAGTAAGTGTAACTCGTACTATTGTGAATTAGGTGGACCTTTAGACTTAATATAAGAAGGAGGATTTGTGGCAACGTGCCAAACCAACCACAACTATTGATGGTTCACACAACATACAAACAATATGTGATCAGCAGTGGAGATCGCTGCGTAAGTACCTTATGGTAAGAGCAGTAGGAAAAAAAGTCCCTTTGACTGAGGAGAAACATTTTCAGAAGAACACTTAAGTATTTTACGAAGCTTACTGCTTAAAAACACGAGTTAAACACATTCACAAAGAAGCAGTCAGCAGTGCTCATGGAATTTTTAGTGTTTATATTAGGCAAAATGATTTCTTCTTTAAGACTTTTGTGAGAATGTTTATTAATAATCCCTATAACATGCTACTTCCTCATACTGCCAATTTGGCTCATTCAGTAACTTCAAAGAACAGAATATGAAAGGTCAATGTGAATTACTGTACTGCTCATTCAAATCAATAACCTTACTTGCCACGTCAACAGACCACTACAACACTCCTTTCAGTATTAACATACTATTTATATCTCAAGGCAAGCACATTCTACATGTTTCTTTTTCAGATAGTAGTTCAATATGCAAGGGGAGAATACTTCGCCCCACATAGCAAACTGAAGGAACATGTTAAGAATTAAGAATATTAAAGTTAACATTAAGAATCTGGTCATCAAGGGACAAACAGGATTGTACTCCCTCAGAAAATTACAATAGTTTTGAGTGGAGCCTACAATTATGAAACTCTTCTGTACAGCTGTAGTTGAGAGTGCTATTCTTTTTCTGATGTGTTACCTGGCACTGTTGTCTCAGGAAAGCAGACTCTTTAAGGGTACAGAAATTATTGAGCAAAGAAAAGTAACTTATGAGGCAATCTTTCTTGACAAAATCAAAGAACCTATACAAAAGTAAAGAACATCATGAACTACGATAATCATTCCTTGTCTTAATATTAGTGTTGGATGCATTCAAGAAAAAGATAATAATTCCTCAGATGCAGGATATTTTTTTCTTTTGAACTGGATTGTTCCTTTCACTGTCAGAGCTTCTAATGGGACTTAGAGGACATGCACTTAGTGTGAGACTCAGTGATTAATTATTTAAACATGTTTGAGTAGTTTTTAATACATATTTTAATTAAAATTAGATTTCTATGGTAGGGTTCATTTTTTTGTTATTCATTTATATGCAATGTATTTTTAATGAACGGGGAATATATGCAAAATGAAATAAAGTTAAAATTGAACAAAAAATACAATGAGAAATGAAAAATATTCTAAACTGACCTACATGGTTATACAAACACAATGTGTGGCTGGCAGGTGCCCCTGTGCATGATAACATCACTACCTTATAAAAACCCCTTCCATCCTGACAAAGGGTCAGTTAGACTCAAAACGTCAGCTCTTTTCTCTCCTTACAGATGCTGCCAGACCTGCTGAGATTTTCCAGCATTTTCTCTTTTGGTTTCAGATTCCAGCATCTGCAGTAATTTGCTTTTATTTCATAAATAATGGTTCTCGATTTAATGTTAAATATCAAGCATTGAAGTTCAAAAAAGGAAAGTGCTCCTCAAAGTAATTACACAACTTTCCAAGGACCAGCATATTCTGACCTTTGGCTATTTCCCCAAACCCCTTCATAAAACAGCTGGCATAATGTACTTTAGCAAGTTTTCTCATTTCTCCCATCATCCAAAGAACAAAGATTGAAAAAGTTTGTTTTGGCAAGAAACCCTTTCAGAACCACAACAGGATTATGTGTTGTCAATGCTCATCCACTGTATAGCCGCATCCCCATCTTTGGGCCTATGAATATCTGCTTCCATTACCATTCTGGCCTTTCATCCACAGCTACCACATGATGACCCACGGAATACAGATGCTCATCCGTGCCTGCCCTTCATCCGATCAGCTCTTGTGTGCTGCTCAGGGTTTTCGGGCCCGAATAGATGTGACCAGATCAATATGCAGACATCCTACATTGATGCCAGCAGTATTTATGGTAACACGGAGCACCAGGAAAAGAGACTCAGAGATTTCACCAGTGACCTGGGCCTGTTGAAGGTCAATCCCACCTTTACAGACAACAACCTGAAATACCTGCCCTTTGGAAACCATGAACAGGGAAGCCCCTGTGCCATGAACCACAACAGTTCCTCTTGCTTTAGCCGAAGTGTTCCCTGTATGTTAGCTGGTAAGAAACCATTGGGTAGTGAAATTGTATAAGCATCTGCTAGCTTGGTCAACCGAGACCTCAGCGAAACCAACCCAAATGCTGAACACTCTGCAACATATCATGTCATAGTGAGCATTCAAAAATAAGAATTGAACTTGATCATCTGAACAGTTCTGATTTGGTCAGTTCGGGGGAATACCTACTTTTTCCAACTGAAGAATCTAAAATTAAGGGGAGTGGTCAAAATGGGAGTCAGACTTTTCAGGAATTAAATTTCGAGAAGGGATAGTAGAAGTTTGCAACTTTCTTCCCAAAGTATCAATTTGTGCTATACCATGTGTTGATTTTTAACTGAAATTGATGGATTTTTGTTGGCCAAGGATGCTGAGGAATGTGGGGGATAAGTTGAGTTGATGAAGTTAAGTGACAGACGAGCAATGATTTAAGTGAGTGAATTGAATGGAATTAGCTTTATTGTCACATGTGCACGAATGATAAGTCGCCACGTACAGCACTATGTTAGGTACAAAGGTAACCGAGGGACAGCTTCTTCAGTTACAATGTAGCACTGTTACCAACATGGCGCCATCTTCGATACAGAGTAGCTAGGAAAATCCCTTACTTACAGAACAGAAAAATGAAGTAAAAAAGAGGTTACATCACAGTATAACTATACACCAGAAAAACAGGAAGTTAAAAAGACAAACATCACAGTCTCTCTCTCCAACAGTTCTCCCCAGCAGACCAGCGCACAGGCAATCTCCACACAGTCTGACCGCAGGCTGCCATCACGCACTGCACCAAGCCCCTGTCCCCACAGCACACCAGGCTGCTGGTCACTGATGTCCCCACCCCAGCTGCTGGTCCCTGGTGTTCCCACTCCAGCTGCTGGACCCTGGTGTCCCCACTCCAGCTGCTGGTCACTGGAGTCCCCACACCAGCTGCTGGACCCTGGTGTCCCCACTCCAGCTGCTGGTCACTGGAGTCCCCACACCAGCTGCTGGACCCTGGTGTCCCCACTCCAGCTGCTGGTCACTGGTGTCCCCACTCCAGCTGCTGGACCCATGTGTCCCCACTCCAGCTGCTGGTCAATGGTGTCTCCACTCCAGCTGCTGGACCTTGGTGTCCCCACTCCAGCTGCTGGTCACTGATGTCCCCACTCCAGCTGCTGGTCACTGATGTCCTTACACCAGCTGCTGGTCACTGGAGTACCCAGACCAGCTACTGGTCACTGGAGTCCCCACTCCAACTGCTGGTCACTGGAGTCCCCACACCAGCTGCTCGTCACTGATGTCCCCACTCCAGCTGCTGGTCACTGGAGTCCCCACACCAGCTGCTCATCACTGGAGTCCCCACACCAGCTGTTCGTCACTGATGTCCCCACACCTTCTGCTGGTCACTGATGTCCCCACTCCAGCTGCTGGTCACTGGAGTCCCCACACCAGCTGCTCGTCACTGATGTCCCCACTCCAGCAGCTCGTCACTGACGTCCCCACTCCAGCAGCGCGTCACTGATGTCCCCATTCCAGCTGCTGGTCACTGATGTCCCCATTCCAGCTGCTGGTCACTGATGTCCCCACTCCAGCTGCTGGTCACTGGAGTCCCCACTCCAGCTGCTCGTCACTGATGTCCCCACTCCAGCTGCCAGTCACTGGAGTACCCACTCCAGCTGCTGGTCATTGATTTCCCCACCCCAGCTGCTGGTCACTGATGTCCCCACTCCAGCTGCTGGTCACTGGAGTCCCCACACCAGCTGCTCGCCACTGGATTACCCACTCCAGCTGCTGGTCACTGTTGACCCCACTCCAGCTGCTGGTCACTGATGTCCCCACTCCAGCTGCTGGTCACTGGAGTCCCCACACCACCTGCTCGTCACTCATGTCCCCACTCCAGCTGCTGGTCACTGATGTCCCCACTCCAGCTGCTGGTCACTGGAGTCCCCACACTAGCTGCTGATCACTGATGTCCCCACTCCAGCTGCTGGTCACTGGATTCCCCATTCCAGCTGCTGGTCACTGTTGACCCCACTCCAGCTGCTGGTCACTGATGTCCCCACTCCAGCTGCTTGTCACTGGAGTCCCCACACCAGCTGCTCGTCACTCATGTCCCCACTGCAGCTGCTGGTCACTGGAGTCCGCACACTAGCTGATGGTCACTGATGTCCCCACTCCAGCTGCTGGACCTTGGAGTCCACACTCCAGCTGCTGGTCACTGGAGTCCCCAACCCAGCTGCTGGTCACTGGAGTCCCCACACCAGCTGCAGGTCACTGGAGTCCCCACTACAGCTGCTGGTCAATGATGTCCCCACTTCAGCTGCTGGTCACTCATGTCCCCTCTCCAGCTGCTCGTCACTGATGTCCCCACTCCAGCTGCTGGTCACTGGAGTCCCCACTCCAGCTGCTGGTCACTGATGTCCCCACTCCAGCTGCTGGTCACTGGAGTCCCCACTCCAGCTGCTGGTCACTGATGTCCCACACCAGCTGCTGGACCTTGGGGTCCCCACTCCAGCTGCTGGTCACTGATGTCCCCACTCCAGCTGCTGGTCACTGATGTCCCTACTCCAGCTGCTGGTCACTGGAGTCCCCACACTAGCTGATGGTCACTGATGTCCCCACTCCAGCTGCTGGACCTTGGAGTCCCCACTCCAGCTGCTGGTCACTCATGTCCCCACTCCAGCTGCTGGTCACTGGAGTCCCCACACCAGCTGCAGGTCACTGGAATCCCCACTACAGCTGCTGGTCACTGATGTCCCCACTTCAGCTGCTGGTCACTCATGTCCCCTCTCCAGCTGCTCGTCACTGATGTCCCCACTCCAGCTGCTGGTCACTGGAGTCCCCACTCCAGCGGCTGGTCACTGATGTCCCCACTCCAGCTGCTGGTCACTGGAGTCCCCACTCCAGCTGCTGGTCACTGATGTCCCCACTCCAGCTGCTGGTCACTGGAGTCCCCACTCCAGCTGCTGGTCACTGATGTCCCACACCAGCTGCTGGACCTTGGGGTCCCGACTCCAGCTGCTGGTCACGGATGTCCCACACCAGCTGCTGGTCACTGGGGTCCCCACTCCAGCTGCTGGTCACTGATGTCCCCACTCCAGCTGCTGGTGACTGGAGTCCCCACTCCAGCTGCTGGGCACTCATGTCCCCATTCCAGCTGCTGGTCACTGGAGACCTCACTCCAGCTGCTGGTCACTGATGTCCCCACGCCAGCTGCTCATCACTGGATTCCCCACTCCAGCTGCTGGTCACTGGAGTCACCACACCAGCTGCTCCTCACTGGATTCCCCACCCCAGCTTCTGGTCACTGGCATCCCCACCTCAGCTGCTGGTCACTGGAGTCCCCACTCCAGCTGCTGGTCACTGATGTCCCCACTCCAGCTGCTGGTCACTGATGTCCCCACTCCAGCTGCTGGTCACTGGAGTCCCCACACTAGCTGCTGGTCACTGGCATCCCCACCCCAGCTGCTGGTCACTGGAGTCCCCACTCCAGCTGCTGGTCACTGATGTCCCCATTCCAGCTGCTGGTCACTGGAGTCCCCACCCCAGCTGCTGGTCACTGGAGTCCCCACACCAGCTGCTTGTCACTGATGCCCCCACTCCAGCTGCTAGTCACTGGAGTCCCCACTCCAGCTGCTGGTCACTGGAGTCTCCACACCAGCTGTTTGTCGTTGATGTCCCCACTCCAGCTGCTGGTCACTCATGTCCCCACCCAGCTGCTGGTCACTGGAGCCCCCACTCCAGCTGCTGGTTACTGGTGTCCCCAGTCCAGCTGCTGGTCACTGATGCCCCCATTCCAGCTGCTGGTCACTGATGCCCCCACTCCAGCTGCTGGTCACTCATGTCCCCACTCCAGCTCCTGGTCACTGATGTCCCCACTCCAGCTGCTGGTCACTCATGTCCCCACTCCAGCTCCTGGTCACTGATGTCCCCACTCCAGCTGCTGGTTACTGATGCCCCCACTCCAGCTGCTGGTCACTCATGTCCCCACTCCAGCTCCTGGTCACTGATGTCCCCACTCCAGCTGCTGGTCACTCATGTCCCCACTCCATCTGCTGGTTACTGGTGTCCCCACTCCAGCTGCTGTTCACTGGAGTCCCCACTCCAGCCCTTGGTCACTGGAGCACCCATTCCAGCTGCTCGTACTGATGTCCCCACTCCAGCTTCTTGTCAGTGGAGTCCCCACAACAGCTGCTGGTCACTGGGGTCCCCACTCCAGCTGCTGGTCACTGGAGTCCCAACTCCAGCTGCTGGTCACTGATGTCCCCACTCCAGCTGCTGGTCACTGGAGTCCCCACCCCAGCTGCTGGTCACTGGAGTCCCCACACCAGCTGCTTGTCACTGATGCCCCCACTCCAGCTGCTGGTCACTGGAGTCCCCACTCCAGCTGCTGGTCACTGATGTCCCACACCAGCTGCTGGACCTTGGGGTCCCCACTCCAGCTGCTGGTCACTGATGTCCCTACTCCAGCTGCTGGTCACTGGAGTCCACACACTAGCTGATGGTCACTGATGTCCCCACTCCAGCTGCTGGACCTTGGAGTCCCCACTCCAGCTGCTGGTCACTCATGTCCCCACTCCAGCTGCTGGTCACTGGGGTCCCCACACCAGCTGCTGGTCACTGGAGTCCCCACTCCAGCTGCTGGTCACTGATGTCCCACACCAGCTGCTGGACCTTGGGGTCCCCACTCCAGCTGCTGGTCACTGATGTCCCCACTCCAGCTGCTGGTCACTGGAGTCCCCACACCAGCTGCTTGTCACTGATGCCCCCACTCCAGCTGCTGGTCACTGATGTCCCCACTCCAGCTGCTCGTCCCCGGTGTCCCCACTCCAGCTGCTGGTTACTGGTGACCCCACTCCAGCTGCTGGTCACTGATGCCCCCATTCCAGCTGCTGGTCTCTGACACCCCCACTCAAGCTGCTGGTCACTCATGTCCCCACTCCAGCTGCTGGTCACTGATGTCCCCACTCCAGCTGCTGGTCACTCATGTCCCCACTCCATCTGCTGGTCACTGGGGTCCCCACTCCAGCTGCTCGTCACTGATGTCCCCACCCCAGCTGCTGGTCCCTGGTGTTTCCGCTCCAGCTGCTGGACCCTGGTGTCCCCACTCCAGCTGCTGGTCACTGGAGTCCCCACACTAGCTGCCGGACCCTGGTGTCCCCACTCCAGCTGCTGGTCACTGGTGTCCCCACACCATCTGCTGGTCACAGTAGCCCCCACTCCAGTTGCTGGTCACTCATGTCCCCACACCATCTGCTGGTCACTGTAGCCCCCACTCCAGCTGCTGGTCACTGATGTCCCCACTCCAGCTGCTCGTCCCCGGTGTCCCCACTCCAGCTGCTGGTTACTGGTGTCCCCACTCCAGCTGCTGGTCACTGATGCCCCCATTCCAGCTGCTGGTCTCTGACACCCCCACTCAAGCTGCTGGTCACTCATGTCCCCACTCCAGCTGCTGGTCACTGATGTCCCCACTCCAGCTGCTGGTCACTCATGTCCCCACTCCATCTGCTGGTCACTGGGGTCCCCACTCCAGCTGCTCGTCACTGATGTCCCCACCCCAGCTGCTGGTCCCTGGTGTTTCCGCTCCAGCTGCTGGACCCTGGTGTCCCCACTCCAGCTGCTGGTCACTGGAGTCCCCACACTAGCTGCCGGACCCTGGTGTCCCCACTCCAGCTGCTGGTCACTGGTGTCCCCACACCATCTGCTGGTCACAGTAGCCCCCACTCCAGTTGCTGGTCACTCATGTCCCCACACCATCTGCTGGTCACTGTAGCCCCCACTCCAGCTGCTCGTCACTGATGTCCCCACTCCAGCTGCTCGTCCCTGGTGTCCCCACCCAGCTGCTGATCACTGGAGTCCCCACTCCAGCTGCTGGTCACTGATGTCCCCACTCCAGCTGCTGGTCACTGGAGACCCCACAACAGCTGCTGGTCACTGGCGTCCCCACTCCAGCTGCTGGTCACTGATGTCTCCACTCCAGCTGCTGGTCACTCATGTCCCCACTCCAGCTGCTGGTTACTGGTGTCCCCACCCAAGCTGCTGGTCACTGGAGTCCCCACACCATCTGCTGGTCACTGATGCACCCATTCCAGCTGCTGGTCACTCATGTCCCCACTCCAGCTGCTGGTTACTGGTGTCCCCACTCCAGCTGCTGGTCACTGATGCCCCCATTCCAGCTGCTGGTCTCTGACGCCCCCACTCAAGCTGCTGGTCACTCATGTCCCCACTCCAGCTGCTCGTCACTGATGTCCCCACTCCAGCTGCTGGTCACTCATGTCCCCACTCCATCTGCTGGTCACTGGGGTCCCCACTCCAGCTGCTGGTCACTGGAGTCCCAACTCCAGCTGCTCGTCATTCATGTCCCCTCACCAGCTGCTGGTCACTGATGTCCCCACCCCAGCTGCTGGTCCCTGGTGTTACCGCTCCAGCTGCTGGACCCTGGTGTCCCCATTCCAGCTGCTGGTCACTGGAGTCCCCACACTAGCTGCTGGACCCTGGTGTCCCCACTCCAGCTGCTGGTCACTGGTGTCCCCACACCATCTGCTGATCACTGTAGCCCCCACTCCAGCTGCTCGTCACTGATGTCCCCACTCCAGCTGCTCGTCCCTGGTGTCCCCACCCAGCTGCTGGTCACTGGAGTCCCCACTCCAGCTGCTGGTCACTGATGTCACCACTCCAGCTGCTGGTCACTGTAGCCCCACAACAGCTGCTGGTCACTGGCGTCCCCACTCCAGCTGCTGGTCACTGATGTCTCCACTCCAGCTGCTGGTCACTCATGTCCCCACTCCAGCTGCTGGTTACTGGTGTCCCCACCCCAGCTGCTGGTCACTGGAGTCCCCACACCATCTGCTGGTCACTGATGCCCCCATTCCAGCTGCTGGTCTCTGACGCCCCCACTCAAGCTGCTGGTCACTCATGTCCCCACTCCAGCTGCTCGTCACTGATGTCCCCACTCCAGCTGCTGGTCACTCATGTCCCCACTCCATCTGCTGGTCACTGGGGTCCCCACTCCAGCTGCTGGTCACTGGAGTCCCAACTCCAGCTGCTCGTCATTCATGTCCCCTCACCAGCTGCTGGTCACTGATGTCCCCACCCCAGCTGCTGGTCCCTGGTGTTCCCGCTCCAGCTGCTGGACCCTGGTGTCCCCATTCCAGCTGCTGGTCACTGGAGTCCCCACACTAGCTGCTGGACCCTGGTGTCCCCACTCCAGCTGCTTGTCACTGGTGTCCCCACACCATCTGCTGATCACTGTAGCCCCCACTCCAGCTGCTGGTGACTCATGTCCACACTCCAGCTGCTGGTTACTGGTGTCCCCACTCCAGCTGCTGGTCACTGATGTCCCCACTCCAGCTGCTGGTCACTGGAGCCCCCACAACAGCTGCTGGTCACTGGAGTCCCCATTCCAGCTGCTGGTCACTGATGTCCCCACTCCAGCTGCTGGTCACTGGAGCCCCCACAACAGCTGCTGGTCACTGGCGTCCCCACTCCAGCTGCTGGTCACTGATGTCTCCACTCCAGCTGCTGGTCACTCATGTCCCCACTCCAGCTGCTGGTTACTGGTGTCCCCACCCAAGCTGCTGGTCACTGGAGTCCCCACACCATCTGCTGGTCACTGATGCCCCCATTCCAGCTGCTGGTCACTCATGTCCCCACTCCAGCTGCTGGTTACTGGTGTCCCCACTCCAGCTGCTGGTCACTGATGCCCCCATTCCAGCTGCTGGTCACTCATGTCCCCACTCCATCTGCTGGTCACTGGGGTCCCCACTCCAGCTGCTGGTCACTGGAGTCCCAACTCCAGCTGCTCGTCATTCATGTCCCCTCACCAGCTGCTGGTCACTGATGTCCCCACCCCAGCTGCTGGTCCCTGGTGTTCCCGCTCCAGCTGCTGGACCCTGGTGTCCCCATTCCAGCTGCTGGTCACTGGAGTCCCCACACTAGCTGCTGGACCCTGGTGTCCCCACTCCAGCTGCTTGTCACTGGTGTCCCCACACCATCTGCTGATCACTGTAGCCCCCACTCCAGCTGCTGGTGACTCATGTCCACACTCCAGCTGCTGGTTACTGGTGTCCCCACTCCAGCTGCTGGTCACTGATGTCCCCACTCCAGCTGCTGGTCACTGGAGCCCCCACAACAGCTGCTGGTCACTGGAGTCCCCACTCCAGCTGCTGGTCACTGGAGTCCCCACTCCAGCTGCTGTTCACTGATGTCTCCACTCCAGCTGCTGGTCACTCATGTCCCCACTCCAGCTGCTGGTTACTGGTGTCCCCACCCCAGCTGCTGGTCACTGGAGTCCCCACTGCAGCTGCTGGTCACTGATGCCCCCATTCCAGCTGCTGGTCACTTATGTCCCCACTCCAGCTGCTGGTTACTGGTGTCCCCACTCCAGCTGCTGGTCACTGATGTCCCCACTCCAGCTGCTGGTCACTGGAGGCCCCACAACAGCTGCTGGTCACTGGAGTCCCCACTCCAGCCGCTGGTCACTGATGCCCCCACTCCAGCTGTTGGTCACTGGAGGCCCCACAACAGCTGCTGGTCACTGGAGTCCCCACTCCAGCCGCTGGTCACTGATGCCCCCACTCCAGCTGTTGGTCACTGGAGGCCCCACAACAGCTGCTGGTCACTGGAGCCCCCACTCCAGCTGCCCGTCACTCATGTCCCCTCACCAGCTGCTGGTCACTAGAGTCCCCGCTCCAGCTGCTGGTCACTGATGTCCCCACTCCAGCTGCCCGTCCCTGGTGTCCCCACTCCAGCTGCTGGCTACTGGTGTCCCCACTCCAGCTGCTGGTCACTGATGTCCCCATTCCAGCTGCTGGTCACTGATGCCCCCACTCCAGCTGCTGGTCATTGATGTCCCCACTCCAGCTGCTGGTTACTGGTGTCCCCATTCCAGCTGCTGGTCACTGGCGTCCCCACACCATCTGCTGGTCACTGGAGCCCCCACTCCAGCTGCCCGTCACTCATGTCCCCTCACCAGTTGCTGGTCACTGGAGTCCCCACATCAGCTGCTGGTCACTGATGTCCCCCCACCAGCTGCTGGTCACTGATGTCCCCACTCCTGCTACTGGTCACTCATGTCTCTACTCCAGCTGCTGTTCACTGATGTCCCCACTCCTGCTGCTGGTTACTGGTGTCCCCACTCCAGCTGCTGGTCACTGATGTCCCCACCCCAGCTGCTGGTCCCTGGTGTTTCCACTCCAGCTGCTGGTCACTGGAGTCCCCACACCAGCTGCTGGACCCTGGTGTCCCCACTCCAGCTGCTGGTCACTGGTGTCCCCACACCATCTGTTGGTCATGGTAGCCCCCACTCCAGCTGCTGGTCACTCATGTCCCCACTCCAGCTGCTGGTTATTGGTGTCCCCACTCCAGCTGCTGGTCACTGGAGTCCCCACACCATCAGCTGGTCACTGTAGCCCCCACTCCAGCTGCTCGTCACTGATGTCCCCACTCCAGCTGCTCGTCCCTGGTGTCCCCACCCAGCTGCTGGTCACTGATGTCCCCACTCCAGCTGCTGGTCACTGGAGCCCCCACAACAGCTGCTGGTCACTGGCGTCCCCACACCAGCTGCTGGTCACTGATGTCTCCACTCCAGCTATGGGTCTCTCATGTCCCCACTCCAGCTGCTGGTTACTGGTGTCCCCACCCCGGCTGCTGGTCACTGGATTCCCCACACCATCTGCTGGTCACTGATGCCCTCACTCCAGCTGCTGGTCACTCATGTCCCCACTCCAGCTGCTGGTTACTGGTGTCCCCACTCCAGCTGCTGGTCACTGATGCCCCCATTCCAGCTGCTGTTCTCTGACGCCCCCACTCAAGCTGCTGGTCACTCATGTCCCCACTCCAGCTGCTCGTCACTGATGTCCCCACTCCAGCTGCTGATCACTCATGTCCCCACCCCAGCTGCTGGTCCCTGGTGTTCCCGCTCCAGCTGCTGGACCCTGGTGCCCCCACAACAGCTGCTGGTCACTGGTGTCCCCACTCCAGCTGCTGGTCACTGGAGTCCCCACTCCAGCTGCTTGTCACTGATGTCTCCACTCCAGCTGTGGGTCACTCATGCCCCACTCCAGCTGCTTGTTACTGGTGTCCCCACCCCAGCTGCTGGTCACTGGAGTCCCCACACTAGCTGCTGGACCCTGGTGTCCCCACTCCAGCTGCTGGTCACTGGTGTCCCCACACCATCTGCTGATCACGGTAGCCCCCACTCCAGCTGCTGGTCACTCATGTCCACATTCCAGCTGCTGGTTACTGGTGTCCCCACTCCAGCTGCTGGTCACTGGAGTCCCCACACCATCTGCTGGTCACTGTAGTCCCCACTCCAGCTGCTCGTCACTGATGTCCCCACTCCAGCTGCTCGTCCCTGGTGTCCCCACCCAGCTGCTGGTCACTGGAGTCCCCACTCCAGCTGCTGGTCACTGATATCCCCACTCCAGCTGCTGGTCACTGGAGCCCCCACAACAGCTGCTGGTCACTGGTGTCCCCACTCCAGCTGCTGGTCACTGGAGTCCCCACTCCAGTTGCTTGTCACTGATGTCTCCACTCCAGCTGTGGGTCACTCATGTCCCCACTCCAGCTGCTTGTTACTGGTGTCCCCACCCCAGCTGCTGGTCACTGGAGTCCCCACTCCAGCTGCTGGTCACTGTTGCCCCCACTCCAGCTGCTCGTCACTGATGTCCCCACTCCAGCTGCTCATCCCTGGTGTCCCCACTCCAGCCGCTGGTCACTGATGTCCCCACTCCAGCTGCTCATGCCTGGTGTCCCCACTCCAGCTGCTGGCTACTGGTGTCCCCACTCCAGCTGCTGGTCACTGATGCCCCCATTCCAGCTGCTGGTCACTCATGTCCCCACTCCATCTGCTGGTTACTCGTGTCCCCACTCCAGCTGCTGGTCACTGATGTCCCCACTCCAGCTGCTCGTCCCTGGTGTCCCCACTCCAGCTGCTGGTTACTGGTGTCCCCACTCCAACTGCTGGTCACTGATGCCCCCATTCCAGCTGCTGGTCACTGGCGTCCCCACACCATCTGCTGGTCACTGGAGCCCCCACTCCAGCTGCCCGTCACTCATGTCCCCTCACCAGCTGCTGGTCACTGGAGTCCCCACATCAGCTGCTGTTTACTGATGTCCCCACTCCTGCTGCTGGTTACTGGTGTCCCCACTCCAGCTGCTGGTCACTGGAGTCCCCACACCATCTGCTGGTCACTGGAGCCTCCACTCCAGCTGCCCGTCACTGATGTCCCCACTCCAGCTGCTCGTCCCTGGTGTACCCACTCTAGCTGCTGGTTAATGGTGTCCCCAATCCAGCTGCTGGTCACTGATGCCCCCAATCCAGCTGCTGATCTCTCATGTCCCCTCTCCAGCTGCTCGTCACTCATGTCCCCACTCCAGCTGCTGGTCACTGGAGTCCCCACATCAGCTGTTGGTCACTGGAGTCCCCACACCAGCTGCTGGTCACTCATGTCCCCACTCCAGCTACTCATTACTCATGTCCCCAGTCCAGCTGCTGGTCACTGATACCCCCATTCCAGCTGCTGGTCACTGGCAACCCCATTCCAGCTGCTGGTCACTGGAGTCCCCACTACAGCTGCTGGTCACTGGCGTCCCCATTTCAGCTGCTGGTCACTGCAGTCCCCACTCCAGCTGCTGGTCCCTGGTGTCCCCACTCCAGCTGCTGGTCACTGATGTCCCCACTCCAACTGCTGGTCACTGATGTCCCCACTGCTAGTCACTGGAGTCCCAGCTCCAGCTGCTGGTCTCTGGTTTCCCCATTCCAACTGCTTGTCCCTGGTGTCCCCACTCCAGCTGCTGGTCACTGGTGTCCCCACCCCAGCTGCTGGTCACTGGTGTCCCCACCCCAGCTGCTGGTCACTGGAGTCCCCACTCCAGCTGCTGGTCACTGATGCCCCCACTCCAGCTGCTGGTTACTGATGTCCCCACTCCAGCTGCTGGTCACTGATGTCCCCACTCCAGCTGCTGGTCCCTGGAGTCCCCACACCAACTGCTGTTCACTGGAGTACCCACTCCAGCTGCTTGTCACTGATGCCCCCACTCCAGCTGCTGGTCACTGGTGTCCCCACTCCAGCTGCTGATCCCTGGTGTCCCCACTCCGGCTGCTGGTCACTGATGTCCCCACTCCAGCTGCTGGTCCCTGATGTCCCCACTACAGCTGCTGGTCACTGGCGTCCCCATTTCAGCTGCTGGTCACTGGATTCCCCACTCCAGCTGTGGTCCCTGGTGTCCCCACTCCAGCTGCTGGTCACTGATGTCCCCACTCCAACTGCTGGTCACTGATGTCCCCACTGCTGGTCACTGGAGTCCCAACTCCAGCTGCTGGTCTCTGGTTTCCCCATTCCAGCTGCTTGGCCCTGGTGTCCCCACCCCAGCTGCTGGTCACTGGGGTCCCCACTCCAGCTGCTGGTCACTGGAATCCCCACCCCAGCTGCTGGTCCCTGGAGTCCCCACACCAGCTGCTGGTCACTGGAGTCCCCACTCCAGCTGCTGGTCACTGGTCTCCCCACTCCAGCTGCTGGTCACTGGTGTCCCCACCCCAGCAGCTGGTCACTGGCATCCCCACCCCAGCTGCTGGTCACTGGAGTCCCCACTCCAGCTGCTGGACCCTGGTATCCCCACTCCAGCTGCTGGTCACTGATGTCCCCACTCCAGCTGCTGGACCTTGGTATCCCCACCCCAGCTGCTAGTCACTGGAGTCCCCACTCCAGCTGCTGGTCACTGGAGTCCCCACTCCAGCTGCTGGTCACTGGAGTCCCCACTCCAGCTGCTGGTCACTGGAGTCCCCACTCCAGCTGCTGGTCACTGGACTCCCCACTCCAGCTCCTGGACCCTGGTGTCTCCAGTCCAGCTGCTGTTTGCTGGTGTTCCTGCTTTAAACCTTCATTCATTGGCATTCCCGCTTTGGAGGCCGAGAGATGGGAGGAAAAGAAGGTGAAAAAATTATAAAGAAGAGGTGGAATGGACGAGTCTGAGCTGGAGCATCCTACATCGCCGGCATCCTCTTGGAATTTTGGAACAGCCATGAACGGAATGGTCTACTCTTGGTTCCATGTTCTGATTCATCAGATATTGAGTAAGGTCTCCATGACACTTTCCCCATAATGCTCCTGTCCAGTGGGCATACTGCAACTTAACACACCATACATCTATGTTTGCTCAGTTAACTATTAACTGAAGTAGAATAGTCAAGCACTTAAACCTGTTCTACCTTTCAATGAAATCATGGCTATTCTGCGACCTTCCTTCATCAACTCACACCGATCCATTTCCCTTAATACCCCAGTTAACAACAAATTATCAATTTCCATTTTAAACGTAATAGTTACTCTTGTATCAATTGCTATTTGCAGAGAGTATCAAAATTTAACTACCCATTGTGTTTAGATGTGTTTCATAATTCTATTCCTGAATAGTTTGGTTCTAATGTCTGCACTATTTTCTTTGTCCTAGTCTCCCCAGCTATTCCATTACAGCCCTCTAACATAAACATATCATAGAGTCATAGAGTCATCTAAGTGTATAGCATGGAAACAGACCCTTCAGTTCATTTTGTCCATGCTGGCAAAATATCCTAAACTAATTTAGTCCCATTTGCTAGCATTTGGCCAATTTCCCTCTCAGCCCTTCCTATTCATGTACCCATCCAGATGCCTTTTAAATGTTGTAATTGTACCAGCCTCCACCACTTACTCTGGCAGCTCATTCTAAACACACACTACCCTCTTCATGTAAAAGCTGCACATTAGGTCCCTTTTAAATTTTTTTCCTTTCACCTTACATCAATGACCTCCAGTTTTAGACTACCCTACCCTGGGGAAAAGACCTTGACTACTTGCCTTTCCATGTCCCTTATGTTTTTAATAAACCTCTATAAGGTCACCCCTCAGCCTATGAACTCCAGGAAAAATAGCCCCAGCCTATTCAGTGTCTCCCTATAGCTCAAACCTCCAACCCTGAACCATCCTTGTAAATCTTTTCTGAACCCTTTCAAGTTTAACAATATCTTTCCTATAGCAGAGAGACCAGAGTTGAATGCAGTATTCCAAAAGTGGCCTAACAATGTCCTGTACTGGTACATGATGAAATCCCAACTCTTATTTTCAATTCATTGACTAATAAAGGCAAGCATGCCAAACACCTTCTTCACTATTATATCTACCTCGGACTCTACTTTTAAGCAACTATGAACCTGCACTCCGAGGTCTAAGAACTCTTGAAAACCTCACTATTAAGTGGATAAGCCCTGCTCTGATTTGCCTTTCCAAAATGCAGCACCTCGCCTTTATCTAAATCAAATTCCATCTGGCACTCCTCCGCCCATTGGCCCATCTGATCAAGGTCCTGTTGTACTCTGAGGTAACCTTCTTCACTGTCCAATACACTCTCAATCTTGGTGTCATCTGTAAGCTCACTAATCGTACATCCGATGTTCACATCCAAATCACTTATATAAATGATGTAAAGCAGTGGACCAAGCACCGACCCTTGTGGCACACCACAGGTCACAGGCCTCCAGTCTGAAAAGTAACCCTCCACTACTACCCTGTATTCTACCTTCAGGCCAGTTCGGTATCCAAATGACAAGTTCTCCCTGCATTCCATGTGATTCTAACCTTGTTAACCAATCTACCCTGAAGAACCTTGTCTATTGCCTTATTGAAATCCATATAGGTCACTTCTGCCACTCTGCCTTCATCAATCCTCTTCGATACTTCTTCAAAAAACACAATCAAGTTAGCAAGACACGATTTCACATGCACAAAGCCATGCTGACTATCTCTAATCCGTCCTTGCCTTTCATTACACATATAAATCCTGTCCCTCAGGAGCCCCTCCAACAACTTACCCACCACTAATGTCAGGCTCATCAGTCTATAGTACACTGGCTTTTTCTTACCAGTTTTCTTAAAAAGTGACTCAACATTAACCAA
The DNA here is from genome assembly GCF_037043375.1 of Chiloscyllium plagiosum. Taxonomy (NCBI): domain Eukaryota; kingdom Metazoa; phylum Chordata; class Chondrichthyes; order Orectolobiformes; family Hemiscylliidae; genus Chiloscyllium; species Chiloscyllium plagiosum. Next base: position 37,577,281 of record NW_028270169.1, on the reverse strand, counting down.
CCTCTAGTCTTCCAACACGCTATTGATGATACAAATATCACAGTAAGGGGCCTAACAATCACTTCCCTAGCTTCCCCATATCAGATCCCATGGATTTATCTAGCTTTATGCGTTTTAAGATGTCCAGCACCTCCGCCTCTGTAATATGGACATTTTTCAAGATATCGCTATTTATTCCCCCAAGTTCTCTCGCTTCCATCTCCTTTTTCACAGTAAATACTGATGCAAAATACTCGTTTAGTATCTCCCCATCTCCTGCGATTCCAAACATAGGCGGCCTTGCTGATCTTTAAGGGGCCATATTCTCTCCCTAATTACTGTTTTGTCTTGGATGTATTTGCAGAATCCCTTTGGATTCTCCTTGACCCTATTTGCTAAAGCTATCTCATGTCCTCTTTTTGCCCTCCTAATTTCCCTCTTGATGAATGGTACCCAATGCTTACATTCTCTATTGATCCATGGTATGTTATGGGATTAATCCCAGACCAACAGGGCTGTAGCTTTAAGGCGGTTACACAACATCACAATGTGTTCCTGCATAGAGGTACCCACTTCACCTTCATTGTCTCTGCCTGTAATGGAGTTAGTTTTGCAATGTGTAGTCAGTAGTGTAATATTCAGTAAGCACAGAATCCTGACTACGAGTGTATGTCTGTGATATAGAGCCATGGACATTGATAATTTTGTTAATAAACTTCCAAATGTCTATCTCAACAAAAAGGCAACTCTCTGTGAGATATATTATGTAGATTCACATGTAAAATAACACATCAGTGAACAGTCGAATATATATAGAGAAACCGACACAGCCTCACCAGATCAGCACTGTTTCAAACGTTCTGTCGAGTATTGTCTTGTATGATTTCCTGTGGGTTTGATATTTTTAACTGTACACATTCAATAATATGATCATTAGAACACCATACTATATACATTAAAGCAGTATTGCTTCACCAACCACCACACACAGTTCTGCTAAGTCTGCTCTAAGTCTGGAAAACACCTTTTCCAACTATACCTTCATCTCTTAAATTACAGGAAATACAATCTAATGTGTAAACACTCCTCAGAGTTTAATCCTTAGGTTGCAGGTATAATTGTAATAAGTCTATGCTGCCCTTCTTCAATGACCAATGTATACTTTCTAAGATCTGGCACCAAAAATTGCATTCCAGGTCTAGGTTAACCAGCATTTGTATAGAAGAAACGGAATTGCTGCCCCTTGTATTCTTGTCCTTAAAATATAAAGGCCGGCATTCTAATAGAGTTTTTAAATTATTTGCTGCACCTGTTCATGGTGTTTTATTAATTCAGGTACACGGATCCTTTTGGACCTCTACTATTTCCACCTTTTCACTATTTAGAAAGCACTCTGTCCCATCCTTTCACATCCTAAATAAATGTTCTCATCAGCTCGTAGATTCCTTCGCTGAGTTGGTGTGGTTTTCTGCAGAGGTTTCGTCACCTCGCCAGGTGACATCATCAATGCATCTTTGATACAGTGTTGGTGGTCTGTGCACCTGGTATTTATCTGTCTCTTTTTTCTGGTACTTCCAGTTCTGTAACTGAGTGGTTTGTGTACGGGGTCCAGTTCAATGTGTTTATTGATTGAGTTCCGGTTGGAGTGCCAGGCTTCAAGGACCTCTCTCACATGTCTCTATTTAGCCTGTGCTAGGATGGTTACATTGTCCCAGTTGAATTCTTATCCCTTGTTGGCTGTGTGGTTGGAAATGAGAGAGTGCTGGTCATGTCTAGCAGTGGTGAGTTGATGCTCATGCACTCATATGGTCAGTTTTTTTCTTGTTTGTCCTTTGTAGTATTTTTCACAGTCTTTGCAGGATATCTTGTAGGTAACATTCATCCTGTTGGAAGTTGGTATTGGGTCTTCAACTTTTGTGGGGAGCTGGTGAAATGTCCTTATATTTGCCTTCATTGAGTTCCATTTGCCAGAGTTTGCCATTCACTTAATCCATCTCTCTATTATGTTATGCCTCAATCTATGTAGCTTGTGAAACTGCCGGTCTTTATATAACCCACAAATTCATTTGTAGCTTTCTGATCCTTCATGTAAGTTATTAATAAATAAGATGAAAAATTGAGGTTACATCACAAGTCTTCATGGGTCTTGAGTTCATGTAATCCAAATCTATTTCACTTAAAGTCTATTTACAGTAATTGCTTCAAGGAAAATGTTATCCTGTCATTTGTGGTTACATATTAGTACAGGTCCTTAAGGGAAAGTTGTGTGCTAACCCACCGCACGATTCAGTCCATTATTCCATTGTAATACATCCCTTATTCACCAGTCTGGGTTCATACCTCATGGTATAGATTCAATTTTGCCTACCTACATATTATTTATGCATGTTAATCATGTTCACACAGGCGATAACCGTGCAAATGAAAACCTGGGATTACTCAGCTTTCATACATTATTCCTTCGGGAGCACAATCGCTTGGCGAGAGAGCTGAAGAAGATGAATCCACACTGGAGTGGAGAAACAATCTACCAGGAGGCGAGGAAAATCATTGGAGCATTTCAACAGGTAGAGAAAGAAATGGATCCATCTTGAATCAAATAGCGGCTTTAGGACGAGAGATTCTCGAAACATTATGTCAACATCATCCCCATCGTTTGTTGCAATCTATTTGTTAGAGATTGATTGGTATGATTTGTCAACAGTTCTATTACCATTAAAACACATTAATATCAAGGTAGCAGAGGACAAAATGGATAGACCCTCACCTCTTCTTCATCTGACATTTGACATGATTATGTCTCTGTATGTTGCTGCATGTGAGATTCCATGTGTAGGTATGAAAATCTCTTGCTCAAAGCCATTCTTTGAACATAACAGAAATGAGTGACTTGTTATGATCCCAGTAAAGACTGCCAAGTATATGTTCCATTCTGACTGGGGACAGAATGTAACATAAATTTGACAGTCTTTTCTAGAATCCAAACAAGTCACTCATTTCTATTATCTTTAAAATAGTTGGACGTGTGACACACTAAGAGAGAAAAGGCACAAGATTTTATAATTTTAAAAAAAACAGCAATAAACTATTGTATAAAGTTTGATCAGTGCAATCTATGATATAAACATAATCTAACACCCAATTAGAATTAAGATGTAGTAAAATGGAAACAAAGTTGCTATAGTGAAGCACACCACAGACTACATTAAAGAGCAAATACAGCTAAGCTATATCCTGCAAATTTCTCAGCAAGTTTCCCCATGCTCCCCCCATACTGCCAAAATGTTATTGACATGAGGCACATCTCATTAAAACTTTACCTGGGATTGCAATTTTTTCTCTTACTTCAGAACTAGCTCAGAGGTCACTCTGTCAGAGACTGCTTAAAATTAGATTAGATATCCTACAGTGTGGAAACCAGCCATTTGGCCCAACAAGTCCACACCAACCCTCCAAAGAGTAACCAAACCAGACCCATTCACCAACATTTAATCCTGACTAATGGACCTGACACTATGAGCAATTTAGCATGGCCAATTCACCTGATCTGCACATCTTTGGACTGTGGAAGGAAACCGGAGCACCTAGACGAAACCCACACAGACACAGGGAGAATGTGCAAACTCCACACAGATAGTTGCCTAAGGCAGGAATCAAACCCAAGTGCCTGGTGCTGTGAGGCAGCAGTGCTAACCACTGAGCCACCGCACCACCCTAAATGACTGCTGGCTTTTCTTCTGTGGGAACCTTGCTCCCACTGGATTCTTGCAGATTATACCGAGCATTTACTCACAGGCACAACTCTAGCTGATGGTGGGGTGGAAGGGAGTAGGTCCACAGCTAATAATAATCCTGGTAGTTAGTACTAAATTATACAATTGATTTATTACTTGACTTCATCAAGCACAATCACACTTACTTTGTACAAGTTCAGTTAAAACTAACTTAATTCAATACAAGTTTAATACAGGCATTTTATATAAAACTTAAAAAATCCAAAATTGCAGAACTTAATGATTGCAGGCCCCAAGCCTAAGATACATGCACAATAAAAAGCAAATTACTGCAGATGCTGGAATCTGAAACCAAAAGAGAAAATTCTGGAAAATCTCAGCAGGTCTGGCAGCATCTGTAAGGAGAGAAAAGAGCTGACGTTTCGAGTCTAACTGACCTTTTGTCAAAGCTGTCAAATAATTATTGTACATGTATACCTCTGGCTCTGGATTTGTTTTGCCTGTTAGCTCCCTTCCATCCATCTTCACATATTTCTGTTTGTTTCTATTTATTTGTTAGTTTACGTAGGTAAAGGGATCATTTTCACCTTCACTCCTTGGACAATGAATTGGTGGTGAAGATTTCCTATTTTTTATAGAAATTATTGGACTTGGGAATTTTGTTCTTTAACAGACACACAACACATTCTGCTCTGCCAGTTTATTGTCGAAATAATGAAAGCAAAAATTATCCTCTCATCCTTTCAACTTGTTAACCTATTGAGTTATCCAGATGCTCAAATTTGTAGTATTTACTCATTGCTTGAACAGAATGCTAAGTATAATATGGTTGGGATTTTGCAGTTTTCGGGTGAGGGTTTTAGATAAGAGTGGAGCTTTAGTTCCAGGAAAAGCAAAGCAAGGGGTAGATCTGTGAGTCTCGGAGGCCACCCACTTGTCTTCGATCCAGTCACTTGGACCTGCAAAATGCATGCAGATTAATCAACACCTCAACCCCTATAAAAACTGACAGCCTGCCCATGCTGGTCTAGCAGTGGAGTAGGCCAGCTCCTTCTTGTCCCACCGAGAGCTGAAGCAATTACAGTCTTGGGCAGGATGAGGCCTTTTGGTGGTTATTAATTGACCACTTAACAGCCTTCTTTGTCAGTGAGTCAAGGCGGTCAAAACCTCATTTCTGAGGTGGCAGGAAAGATGCCGGTATAACCATGGTGCTCACCTATCCAATTAGCCTACCTCCCAACAGCTTCTTTGCTTCTTCTCATGTCTTCACTCTCCCTTGGTGGATCCTGAGACATGAAGGCTGCACAATTACAACATCAAGTATGTGTTTATTAATGGCAGACATTCAAGTCTTTCCAACCAGAGAGTAATTTCGAACATGATAAAACTTTAATGCTGCTGACTCTAATTCATTCTAGGAGAGTAACTGGACAGTGTAATGTAGATAAGCCTGCAATCACTAAGATTTATCATTTTATATTTCCAAATTTCATTTAAGAACGCCTATACCAAACCTGTATTGAATTCTTGACTGGCAAACCTATAGGGTTTGTGGTGTTTGTAAAGAACATTGATTTGTTCTTACTAATCTTAAATGGGAAGAAATTACAAAATTGGAGTTTTCTATATAATTCTGGGATCACATACTCTCAGCTGTAATACAGATCAAAGGATTAGGGGTAAAATGCTTTATTCCTATATTTAGCCCATGCCCCATTGAATTTTCTGAAATGTTCATTGGACGTGGCATCGTTGACTAGGCAGCATTTATTGTCCATCCCTTGTTGCACTTGAGATGGTAGTGGTGCGCTATCTCTTGACCCACTGCAGTCCAAGTGCTATAGGTAGCCCCACAGGGTTGCATGATTTTGACCGAGCAACAGTGAAGGAACTACAATATATTTCCAAGTCAGGATGGTGAGTAGCTTGGAACTTGCAGGTAGTGTGTTCCCATTCTGCTACCCTTGTCCTTCTAGATGGAAGCAGAGAGGTGCTTGGAAGATGCTGCCTAAGGATCTTTTTGGTGAATTTCTCCAATGTACCTTGTAAATAATACACATGACTACTGCTGAGCATTTGTAAGGGAGGAAGTGATTGCTTGTGGATGTGATGCCAATCAATTGGGCTGCTTTGTCCTGGATGGTGTCAAGCTTCTTGAGTATTGTTAGAGTTGCACCCATCCAGGCAATTGGAGCATATTCCATCACACTCCTGACTTGTGCCTCTTAGATTGTGGACAGACTTTGGGAGTCAAAAGGTGGGTTACTCGCTGCAGTATTCCTAGCCTCTGAACTGCTATTGTAGCCACTATATCTATGTGGTGGGACCAACTGAGTTCCTAGTCAATGCTAACACCCCCAGGAGGTTGATAATGGGGAATTCAGTGATGGTAACACCATTGAATGTCAAGGAGCAGCGATTAGATTGTCTCTTATTGGATATGGTCAAAGCCTGGCATTTGTGAGGCATGAATGTTACTTGCCATTTGTCAGCCCAATCCTGGATGTTGTCTACATCTTGTTGCATTTGAACATGGACTACTTCAGTATCTGAGGAGTTGCTGCCAATTTTGGAGCAAAGGATTACAGTGAGGAAAAATAAGAAAAACTGGTAAAAAAATTACAGAGAACATACCTGTAGCGACTATTCCAAACACTTAACTTGCTCATCACTTATAAATATTAATAATTGTGTTTTGACAGATAATAAATTACAGGGATTATGTTCCCCTAGTAATTGGTAAGGATGCAACAGGAAAATATCTCCATCAGTACCGAGGCTACAATGCATCAGTAGATCCCAGGCTCTCTAATGTTTTCGCTACAGCTGCAATGCGCTTTGGACATGTCACGATTCAGCCAACCATGAAACGTTATAATGAAAAATACCAGGAGGACCCGAGGTATCCCAGCATGCTCCTGCATGACACCCTTTTTGCTACAGGGAATTTACTTGAGAAAGGTACTCAACATTACTTTTCCCCCTTGAAAGAAACAGCAGTTCAGATGTCTATAAAATAACAACCAATTCAAATTATGAATGCACTTCTGGTTAAGTGAGTGCTGGATTATAGAACATTGGTCTAATTTCAGCTTTCAGAATTAATAAGCAGTTTTTCCAGATGGATAAAATTAGAAAAAGTATACTACTGCCCCATCAAGCACTCATGTAAATCACAGGCTAGATACAGAATAAAGTTCTCTCCACCATGTTACGTCAAATACTCATGACCAGGTATGGCATGAGTGCCGGAAATTACAAGATCAGAAATGAATCTGAAGTCTCTCTGGCAACATGTTCTACTTTGAACAGCAAACACTTTTCATATCCTTACGCAATACAATTATATGTATGTTCCATGTGTGTATCTACACCTCAGTCATCTACTAGCTAATGCAACTATAATATTTCCATATAATCTTCTCCAACAATCTCTTGATACACACACTAACCTCAATCAAACAGTTAAACCTAAATTATATCTGCATATCTCCTCCAAGTCCAAATTTTCTCTATACCATCTTTTCATTATCTTCCCTTCCACAGTGGGGTAATAGGTGGGTGCAGGATTGACTATAAAATCAGACACTATTGCATGACTCAAATAATCAAACACCCACGATCGAACAATTGAATATGGCAGTGGTATTTTCCCCAGCATCTAACCAACCCCACAGATATTTTATGACAGTTAGGGCTATGAGGGGCAGACAGGAAAGTAAAAGCTACGGTCAAAGAATCTTTGCCATATTGAATGGTGGAGCAGGTTCAGTAGGACAAAATAGCTGATTGCTGCTTTGCCTTCTTATGATCTTCTTATGTAAATGATTTAAAACATATCAAACCTAATGTTAATGTTATATACTTTCCACTTAACTCCATATCTTCCTCTGTTTCAAATATTTATCCAATATTCTTGTGAGTGATACAATGGTTGCACTGCAATGCATCAAAGTTGCATTGGAAAAGCTTCCATGTGTCTATAGTAAAGCATTTCTTTCACTGTACATTGGGAAACATGACAATAACTCAATCAATAATTTTCTACATAATAGAAACTTCAGTCTTCATCTAAAATTTCAAAATAGATAACTCCTCATCACAATCTCCCTAACTAGACAAAATAATCTACATTTCATTTCATCAAAACCTTTGTAACTTAACAATAAATTATACTAAATCACCTCTTATTCTCTTGTCTGCCAGTGAAAATCAACTCAAATCATTTCATTGCACCCCTATGTTTTATAGTTACCAATCCCAGATTAAATCTGCCATATACTGTTTAGTGTTTTAATACATAATTACATTAATTCCTAAAGCTACTCTAAGTACTCAAACAGTGGCCTCTCAAATCCTTTGTTCAAATTTAAATTTTATTTCTTACGTTTTGTACTCTATGCCCTTATTTAGAAATATAAAATGCAGTCAGCTCTTTCTTATGGTTCTTTAACCTGCTGTTATTTCCAGGGAATTAAATTTGACTGCCCACCTCCTTCTATTCATCTATTCATTTCAATGTCTTTCGATCAAGCCTTGCTCGAATCACTCACAGATATTTTTACTTTACATTTATTCACATTAAATCAGAACCATCAGTCTCCATTGGTGGTAAATTTTCATCTTCATCATCTGCGTGATAATCTGGTCAAGTGGTCACCCAAATTGCCCATCCATCCATGCATCCCATTTATCCGACAATCTATTGCATTTTCAACTCAATGAAATCAGTGGAATGACTGATCTATCAATTTTCCCTTGTCATTACTCACATATCTTTCCTTATATGCCTTTATTTTCTGAGTGATTCCTCCTTTCCACTTTTCACAACTGCTTTCTGTATTGATTAATATAAAATATATCTGCAGTCACCCATCAAACCCTCCCAAATCAAACATGAGTCATTTGCAAATTATCTGATCAGTAATTTTGATTTGAACTAATGCTGATGCACAACTTCAAGTTTTAGGTTAATAGTTTCAAGGTAAAGACTTAAGAAGACATAAAATGTGAAAGTAGCACACATAGTTGCAAATGTTCTACTGCAAAAGAAAGAAGAATTAAACTTGAAATAGCAATGTGTTTTGATTTTTAGGTGGAATTGACCCAATCTTTCGAGGCTTGTTTGGTTACCCGGCCAAATTGCAGTCCCAAAGCTCCATGATGCCAGATGAACTGCGTGAGAAGTTGTTTGTACCACCACACCACATAGGGCTGGACCTGTCTGCCATAAACATACAGCGCTCTCGAGACCATGGGCTTCATGGTAATAGAAAATGACTACAGTAAAAAGCTGGTCTGCTAATTCAGCTGTTTCAGTCTCAAGTGTAATTGATGATGCTTTTCCTGCCTCTCTGCACATTCTGATTATAGTTCACTAAGCACAAAATCTACATTTGATGAAATGGACCAGCAAGCACATTGAGAAATAGATTTTGTTGTGCTTAATTTGAAATTAGTGAAAACATCATACTCTGCATCTTCTTTCACTAATTTTATTTTGTACTTACCTTAAATTAGAAACAGAATAATAATCACCATCTTTACTCTTTAAATTCAGGTTATAATGCATGGCGCAGGTTCTGTGCACTTTCTGAGCCCCAAAATATTTTGGATCTTTCTCGCGTCCTTAACAATGTGGAACTTGCAACTAACCTCCTTAAGTTGTATGGAAGTCCAGACAACATTGATGTGTGGGTGGGGGGCATCTCAGAACCATTCATGGAAGGTGGCAGGGTCGGTCCTCTGTTTGCCTGCTTGATAGGACAACAATTCAAGAACCTGAGAGATGGAGACAGGTAAGAGAAATATTGAGACTTTCAAAGAAATCAATTTGTACACTGTGTTACAGTCTTCTCCCTTCAATGAAACAGCTTTTCCCTCCAGGTGGCCTAAATTTTGTTTCTCAGTGATTAACAAAAACATGGATCAAAAGTTGGCATTGCTAGTCCTAATGCTTCCATCTCATTCACCACTCATCCCACACTTACCACTATAACCTCCACCATGATACACCCAGTTCTCCTCCACAATATTATTATCGTGTTAAGACATCCTCTTAACTGCAGTTTCTAGAATTTCAGACATTTCCAACATTATCTCCATTAAAATTACCATTGGATCCTTGATTTGGAGACGCCGGTTTTGGACTGAGGTGCACAAAGTTAAAAATCACACAACACCAGATTATAGTCCAACAGGTTTATTTGGAAGCACTAGCTTTTGGAATGTTGCTCCTTCATCAGGTAGTTGACCACCTGATGAAGGAGCAGCGCTCCGAAAGCTAGTGCTTCCAAATAAACCTGTTGGACTATAATCTGGTGTTGTGTGATTTTTAACACAGGATCCTTGACGCATATGTCATTGTATTGATGAACATTTGCAACCTCACCCCCGCTGACAAATATAACAGAAATACCAGAAGAAGTTTGTTGGTAGCTTCTCTTCCCTTTTCCCTTTCAGATCAGAAAGCTATTGATCATGAGTCTTATTTCACAGACCTGCTAAAAAATACTACTTTCCCCTATAAGTATGCCATATTTCAGACCTGAGACACCAATAGGCCTCCAGGCTTTGACAATGCAAGTGTAGATGTATCTGCACCAACACATGTCCCTACAATTTGACAGTTTTAGAATCTGAACTCCTGAGTTAAAGAAAGACTCAGGCAAGTCAACATGATGGACTATTACAACATTTTAATATATCTGAATACATTTATCCCTATATGATGTCATTTAATCCCAAGTGCTAACTGTAGCAGAGAGAATAGGTGAAGACTAATTCTCAATGCCCTTTAGTGCTAACAGGTATAAACTGCAGAATAGAACAAGAAAGAAGTTACAATTAGATTAGATTACATTACATTACAGTGTGGAAACAGGCCCTTCGGCCCAACAAGTCCACACCGACCCGGCGAAGCGCAACCCACCCATACCCCTACATTTACCCCTTACCTAACACTGCGGGCAATTTAGCATGGCCAATTCACCTGGCCTGCACATCTTTGGACTGTGGGAGGAAACCAGAGCACCCAGAGGAAACCCACGCAGACAATGATAGAGTGTCTACCACGTCTCTTGGAAAAGTTCCAAATTCTTCACATAGATGAATGACCTTGTACAGTGACTGTTGCTAAGTTTTCAATTATTCCCAGTAATGTCTTACAGACACAATAATCAATTAATCTTTCTTTGTTGAAATTGTTTGAGTGATAAATGTATGCCAGAGCATTTACACCCGTCTGAATTATCGTGTTTTTTGTGCTTTAGATTCTGGTGGCAGAACAAAGACGTTTTTACTGCCAACCAGCAGCAGGCTCTTCAACAAATTTCATTCCCCAGATTGATCTGTGAGAACACCAAGATTGAAGACGTCCCGCAGGATGTGTTCAGATACAGGCCATTCCCAGAAGGATATGTCAAATGCAACCACATTCCACGGGTAGACCTGAGTGCCTGGAAAGAGAGCACTAATGGTATGACACTGTTGGGCCTTTCCTAGGATTCTGACATTTGGGTTCATTGTGTTTCTCCTAAAACTCGGCTTGTGACTGATGACAGTGTAAGAAGGTGCTAATAAGCAGTTTCAAAGCTGTGCTGATGTGATTTGATAGTTTGGACGTAAGAAATGCCATGTTAGGCAACCTTATTTCTATTGCTTTCCTTTGTTTTCTTCTAACTCTCAAGATCGGCCCTGCAATTTGCTGAAAGGATAGAGATCAGCTGAATGTTGTGTGGAAGCTTCTACTTCTCTGGAGAATTATGGATCAGTGCATCTTTAAGCTCTGAGCAATCACGTCCAATATTGCTTCTTTCACCAGTCATGATATTTAATGTGAGGATGTTCAGATTTAGATGTACAAAGCATATTGTGAATTCAATCTAGATTTTTAACATGCAATTAAGCAAGGGGCTTGTTTGAATTATTAAGTGTTAAATAAAATAAAACTCGTAAAGCTGTCATTGACTGTTGAAACAGGCTTTGCTACTCTCTCTTCAAATTGAAAAGAAACTAAAATTTTGATTCTAGTCCTTTCATCATTTGGTGCCCACATTTTAATAGAAATATTTCTCCTCAGGAGAAATCCTCCAGGCATCCATTTTATATAGGCCCCTCAAAATCTTCTTTAAAACATAAGATCACATGAAATTCTTCTAAATTTCATGTGATACTGGTTTAACCTGTTCAGTATTTTTTCATTAGCTTACTTTTCCCCAGGAAAGAGTCAAGTAGGCCATCTCCAAACTGTTTCTAAAGCAATTACATTTTTTTTTTCTAAAAAGGAGACCAAAACATGACACAGCACTTCAGATAAGATCCTATCAATGCCTTGAACAACTGCAGTAAAACTTCCTGACTCTTATATTCCAAATCCTTTACAATGAAGAATTACATTCCACTTGCCTTTCCAATTACCTGCTGTACCTGCACCTTAGCTTCTGTACCCTCAGTCTTGCAGACTCTCAGTTTAAATAGTATTCTGCTTTTCAATCCTTCCTGTCAAAGGTTCATACTTACCCACTTTATATTTCATCTTCCAATTTTTTTGCCGATTCACTTAACCCAGATGGAGACTTTCCACCTCCTTTTAGCACCTTACTTTCCTGCATAGCTCAAAGTCACGGGAACTTTAACTATCATACATACAGTCCCATCATCTAAATAAGTGGTATATATCATAAGTAGTTGAGGGCATTAGTTTGGCCACAGCGGTAGTAATGTATGTAGTTCAAATCACGACACTATATAAAGGATGTGATGCATTAGAGAGCATGTTAAAGCAAACCTGGAACTAAGACTCTAACAATGGCCATGAATCAATGGTCAATTGTCAGAAAAACGCATCTGCTTCACTAATATCCTTCAGGGAAGTAAACCTGCCAGCCTTACCTCATCTGGTCTGCATGTGACTCCAGATCCATAGCAATGTGATTGATTCTTAACTGCCCTCTGGGCAATAAATGCTGGCCTAGCCAGTGGCATCCTCATCCCATGAATGATTTAAAAATACATGTTACCAAGACTGGAGTATTTCAGCTATGGAGGGAGACCAGATAACTGGAGCAGAAAAGACTGAGGTGTACAAAGTTCTGAGGGGCATGAACAGTGCAGGTAGGGACAAAGTTGTCCCCTCTATTCATCGTGAATGCTATCTTGTCAAAACATTCTAAGAGATTAATTAAACATGATGTCCCTCTCAAAGCCAGGTTGGCTCTGCCTGATCACATCACAATTTTTAAAATGAAAGCAAAGTACTGAGATGCTGGACATCTGAAACACAGGTAGTTCAGGGATAACACGAATTCCAGCAGCGTGATTTGGCTATAACGTTGCTGGTAAATTAAGGAATGGTATTTTTGAGAACATTTACCTCCGTTAGCAATAGAGCGATTCCAGCGGGGATCAGTTCGCGCACTTCATTCAGAGCATGCGCCAGTGTCTGCGCTGGTCTTGGTGCCATTCTGCGCATTCGCCAGTGTGCGTGCTGGTCTTTGTGCCATTCTGCGCATGCGCCGGCGTCTGCGCTGGTCTTTGTGCCATTCTGTGCATGTGCCAGTGTCTGTGCTGGTCTTTGTGCCATTCTGCACATGCGCCACTGTCAGCGCAGGTGTTTGTGCCATTATGTGCATGGACCTGTGTCTGCGCTAGTCCTTGTGCCATTCTGCGCATGCACCGGTGTCTGCGCTGGTATTTATGCCATTCTGCACATGTGCCGGTGTCCGCGCTGGTCTTTATGCCATTCTGTGCATGGACCGGTGTCTGTGCTGGTCTTTGTGCCATTCTACACATGTGCCGGTGTCCGCGCTGGTCTTTATGCCATTCTGCACATAACGCGGTGTCCGCGCTGGTCTTTGTGCCATTCTGTGCATGCACCGGTGCCTGCGTTGGTCTTTGTGCCATTCTGTGCATGCACCGGTGTCCGCGCTGGTCTTTATGCCATTCTGCACATGTGCCGGTGTCCGTGCTGGTCTTTGTGCCATTCTGTGCATGCACCGGTGCCTGCGTTGGTCTTTGTGCCATTCTGTGCATGCACCGGTGCCTGCGTTGGTCATTGTGCCATTCTGTGCATGCACCGGTGTCTGCGCTGGTCTTTATGCCATTCTGCACATGTGCCAGTGTCCGTGCTGGTCTTTATGCCATTCTGCACATGCACCGGGGTCTGCGCTGGTCTTTGTGCCATTCTGTGCATGGACCGGAGACCACGCTGGTCTTTGTGCCATTCTGTGCATGGACTGGTGTCTGCGCTGGTATTTGTGCCAGTCTGTGCATGCACCGGTGTCCGCGCTGGTCTTTGTGCCATTCTGTGCATGGACCGATGTCTGTGCTGGTCTTTATGCCATTCTGCACATGCACTGGAGTCCGCGCTGGTCTTTGTGCCATTCTGTACGTGATGCGGTGTCTGCGCTGATCTTTGTGCCATTCTGTACATGCACCGGCGTCTACGCTGGTCTTTGTGCTATTCTGTACATGGACCAGTGTCTGTACTGCACTTTGTGCCATTTTATGCATGCACCATTGTCTGCGCTGGTCTTTGTGCCATTCTGTGCAGGCGCCAGTGTCTGCACTGGTCTTTATGCCATTCTGCACATGTGCCAGTGTCCGTGCTGGTCTTTGTGCCATTCTGTGCATGGACCAGTGTCTGCACTGGTATTTGTGCCAGTCTGTACATGCACCAGTGTCCGCGCGAGTCTTTGTGCCATTCTATGCATGGACCATTGTCTGCGCTGGTCTTTGTGTCATGCAGTACATGCACCAGTGTGCGTGTGGGTCTTTGCGCCATTCAGTGCATGGAGCAGTGTCTGCGCTGGTCTTTGTGCCATTCGGTGCATGCACCAGTGTCCGAGCTGGTATTTGTGCAATTCTGTGCATGCGCCAGTGTCTGTGCTGGTCCTTGTGCCATTCTGTGACTGCACCAATGTCAGTGCTGGTCTTTGTGCCATTCTGTGCATGCGCCAGTGTCCGCGCTGGTCTTTGTGCCATTCTGTGCATGCACCAGTGTCCGAGCTGGTATTTGTGCCATTCTGGCCATGCACCAGTGTCCGAGCTGGTCCTTGTGCCATTCTGTGACTGCACAAATGTCTGAGCTGGTATTTGTGCCATTCTGTCCATGCACCAGTGTCCGAGCTGGTCCTTGTGCCATTCTGTGCCTGCACTGATGTCCGTCCTGGTCTTTATGCCATTCTGCACATGCACTCGTGTCTGTGCTGGTCTTTGTGCCATTCTGTGCATGGACCGATGTCCGTGCTGGTCTTTGTGCCATTCTGTGCATGGACCGATGTCCGTGCTGGTCTTTGTGCCATTCTGTGCATGGACTGGTGTCAGCGCTGGTATTTGTGCTATTCTGTACATGCACTAGTGTCCGCGTGTGTCTTTGTGCCATTCAGTGCATGGACTGGTGTCCGTGCTGGTCTTTGTGCCATTCTGTACATGCACTAGTGTCCGCGTGAGTCTTTGTGCCATTCTGTGCATGGACCGGTGTCCGTGCTGGTCTTTGTGCCATTCTGTACATGCACTAGTGTCCGCGTGTGTCTTTGTGCCATTCTGTGCATGCACCAGAGACCGCGCTGGTCTTTGTGCCATTCTGCGCATGAACCGGTGTCCGCACTGGTCTTTGTGCCATTCTGTGTATGGACCAGTGCCTGCGCTGGTATTTGTGCCATTCTGTGCATGCGCCAGTGTCTGCGTGAGTCTTTGTGCCTTTCTGTGCATGGACCGGTGTCCACGCTGGTCTTTGTGCCATTCTGTGCATGGAGCGGTCTCTGCGCTGGTCTTTGTGCCATTCTGTGCATGCACCAGTGTCTGAGCTGGTCTTTGTGCCATTCTATGCATGCCCCAATGTCTGTGCTGGTCTTTGTGCCATTCTGTACATTCACCGGTGTCCGCGCTGTCATTGTGCCGTTCTGTACATGCACCGGTGTCTGCGCTGGTCCTTGTCCTATTCGATGCATGGACCGGTGTCTGCGCTGATCTTTGTGCCATTCTGTACATGGACCGGTGTCTGTGCTGGTCTTTGTGCCATTCTGTGCATGCACCGGTGTCTGCGCTGGTCTTTGTGCTATTCTGTACATGGACCAGTGTCTGCACTGCACTTTGTGCCATTTTATGCATGCACCGTTGTCTGCGCTGGTCTTTGTGCCATTCTGTACATGCACCGGTGTCCGTGCTGGTCCTTGTCCCATTCGATGCATGGACCGGTGTCTGCGCTGGTCTTTGTGCCATTCTGTACATGCACCGGTGTCTGCGCTGGTCTTTGTGCTATTCTGTACATGGACCAGTGTCTGCACTGCACTTTGTGCCATTTTATGCATGCACCGTTGTCTGCGCTGGTCTTTGTGCCATTCTGTGCAGGCGCCAGTGTCTGCACTGGTCTTTATGCCATTCTGCACATGTGCCAGTGTCCGTGCTGGTCTTTATGCCATTCTGTGCATGCACCGGAGACCGCGCTGGTATTTGTGCCATTCTGTGCATGCACCAGAGACCGCGCTGGTCTTTGTGCCATTCTATGCATGCACCGGAGACCGCGCTGGTCTTTCTGCCATTCTGTGCATGGACCGGTGTCTGCACTGGTATTTGTGCCAGTCTGTACATGCACCATTGTCTGCGCTGGTCTTTGTGCCATTCTGAGCATGGACCAGTGTCTGCGCTGGTATTTGTGCCATTCTGTACATGCACTAGTGTCCGCGTGAGTCTTTGTGCCATTTGGTATATGGACGGGTCTCTGCGCTGGTCTTTGTGCCATTCGGTGCATGGAGCGGTCTCTGTGCTGGTCTTTGTGCCATTCTGTGCATGCACCAGTGTCTGAGCTGGTCTTTGTGCCATTCTATGCATGCCCCAATGTCTGTGCTGGTCTTTGTGCCATTCTGTGCATGCACCAGTGTCTGAGCTGGTCCTTGTCCCATTCGATGCATGGACCGGTGTCTGCGCTGGTCTTTGTGCCATTCTGTACATGCACCGGCGTCTATGCTGGTCTTTGTGCTATTCTGTACATGGACCAGTGTCTGCACTGCACTTTGTGCCATTTTATGCATGCACCTTTGTCTGCGCTGGTCTTTGTGCCATTCTGTGCAGGCGCCAGTGTCTGCACTGGTCTTTATGCCATTCTGCACATGTGCCAGTGTCTGTGCTGGTCTTTATGCCATTCTGTGCATGCACCGGAGACCGGTGTCTGCGCTGGTATTTGTGTCATGCAGTACATGCACCAGTGTGCGTGTGGGTCTTTGCGCCATTCAGTGCATGGACCAGTGTCTGCACTGGTCTTTGTGCCATTCGGTGCATGCACCAGTGTCCGAGCTGGTATTTGTGCAATTCTGTGCATGCGCCAGTGTCTGTGCTGGTCTTTGTGCCAGTCTGTGCATGCACCGATGTCCGTGCTGGTCTTTGTGCCATTCTGTGCATGCGCCAGTGTCCGCGCTGGTCTTTATGCCATTCTGTGCATGCACCAGTGTCCGAGCTGGTATTTGTGCCATTCTGTCCATGCACCAGTGTCCGAGCTGGTCCTTGTGCCATTCTGTAACTGCACCAATGTCAGTGCTGGTCTTTGTGCCATTCTGTCCATGCACCAGTGTCCGAGCTGGTCCTTGTGCCATTCTGTGACTGCACCAATGTCAGTGCTGGTCTTTGTGCCATTCTGTGCATGCGCCAGTGTCCGCGCTGGTCTTTGTGCCATTCTGTGCATGCACCAGTGTCCGAGCTGGTATTTGTGCCATTCTGTCCATGCACCAGTGTCCGAGCTGGTCCTTGTGCCATTCTGTGACTGCACCAATGTCAGTGGTGGTCTTTGTGCCATTCTGTGCATGCGCCAGTGTCCGCGCTGGTCTTTGTGCCATTCTGTGCATGCACCAGTGTCTGAGCTGGTATTTGTGCCATTCTGTCCATGC
The DNA here is from genome assembly GCF_037043375.1 of Chiloscyllium plagiosum. Taxonomy (NCBI): domain Eukaryota; kingdom Metazoa; phylum Chordata; class Chondrichthyes; order Orectolobiformes; family Hemiscylliidae; genus Chiloscyllium; species Chiloscyllium plagiosum. The sequence continues at coordinate 37,559,688 of NW_028270169.1, read as the reverse complement.
ACCAGTGTCCGAGCTGGTCCTTGTGCCATTCTGTGCCTGCACCGATGTCCGTGTTGGTCTTTGTGCCATTCTGTGCATGGACCGGTGTCTGTGCTGGTCTTTGTTCCATTCGGTGCATGGACCGTGTGTCTGCGCTGGTCTTTGTGCCATTCGGTGCATGGACCGGTGTCTGTGCTGGTCTTTGTTCCATTCGGTGCATGGACCGTGTGTCTGCGCTGGTCTTTGTGCCATTCGGTGCATGGACCAGTGTCTGCGCGGGCATTTGTGCCATTCTGTGCATGCACCGATGTCCGCGCTGGTCTTTGTGCCATTCTGTGCATGCGCCAGTGTCCAAGCTGGTATTTGTGCCATTCTGTGCATGCGCCAGTGTCCAAGCTGGTATTTGTGCCATTCTGTGCATGCACCAGTGTCCGAGCTGGTCTTTGTGCCATTCTGTGCATGCGCCAGTGTCCAAGCTGGTATTTGTGCCATTCTGTGCATGCACCAGTGTCCGAGCTGGTCTTTGTGCCATTCTGTGCATGCACCAGTGTCCGAGCTGGTCTTTGTGCCATTCTGTGCATGCACCGATGTCCGCGCTGGTCTTTGTGCCATTTTGTGCATGCGCCAGTGTCCAAGCTGGTCTTTGTGCCATTCTGTGCATGCACCAGTGTCCAAGCTGGTCGTTGTGCCATTTTGTGCATGCACCAGTGTCCAAGCTGGTATTTGTGCCATTCTGTGCATGCACCAGTGTCCAAGCTGGTCTTTGTGCCTTTCTGTACATGCACCGATGTCTGCGCTGGTCTTTGTGCCATTCTGTACATGCACCGGTGTCCGCCCTGATCTCTGTGCCATTCTGTACATACACTGGAGTCCGTGCTGGTCTTTGTGCCATTCTGTGCATGGACCGGTGTCCGCGCTGGTCTTTGTGCCATTCTGTGCATGAACCGGAGACTGCGCTAGTATTTGTGCCATTCTGTGCATACACCAGTGTCCGCGTGAGTCTTTGTGCCCTTCTGTGCATGGACCATTGTCTGCGCTCGTCTTTGTGCCATTCTGTGCATGGACCGGTGTCTGCGCTGGTATTTGTTCCATTCAGTACATGCACCAGTGTCCGCGTGGGTCTTTGTGCCATTCTGTGCATGGACCGGTCTCCGTGCTGGTCTTTGTGCCAGTCTGTGCATGCACCAGAGACCGCGCTGGTCTTTGTGCCAGTCTGTGCATGCACCGGAGTCCGCGCTGGTCTTTGTGCCATTCTGTGCATGGAGTAGTGTCTGCGCTGGCATTTGTGTCATTCTGTACATGCACTAGTGTCCGCGTGAGTCTTTATGCCATTCTGTGCATGCGCCAGTGTCTGCGCTAGTCTTGGTGCTTTTCTGTGCATGGACCGGTGTCGGTGCTGGTCTTTGTGCCATTCTATGCATGCACCAGAGACCGCGCTGGTCTTTGTGCCATTCTGTGCATGGACTAGTGTCTGCGCTGGCATTTGTGCCATTCTGTACATGCACTAGTGTCCGCGTGAGTCTTTGTGCCATTTGGTACATGGACGGGTCTCTGCACTGGTCTTTGTGCCATTCTGCGCATGCGCCAGTGTCCGCGCTGGTCTTTGTGCCATTCTGTGCATGCGCCAGTGTCCGCGCTGGTCTTTGTGTAATTCTGTGCATATGCCAGTGTCTGTGCTGGTCTTTGTGCCATTCTGCAAATGCGCCAGTGTCAGCGCAGGTGTTTGTGCCATTATGTGCATGCACCGGTGTCTGCGCTAGTCCTTGTGCCATTCTGTGCATGCACCGGTGTCTGCGCTGGTATGTATGCCATTCTGCACATGTGCCGGTGTCTGCGCTGGTATGTATGCCATTCTGCACATGTGCCGGTGTCCGCGCTGGTCTTTGTGCCATTCTGTACATGGACCGGTATCCGCGCTGGTCTTTATGCCATTCTGCACATAACGCGGTGTCCGCGCTGGTCTTTGTGCCATTCTGTGCATGCACCGGTGCCTGCGTTGGTCTTTGTGCCATTCTGCGCATGCACCGGTGTCCGTGCTGGTCTTTATGCCATTCTGCACATGACGCGGTCTCCGCGCTGGTCTTTGTGCCATTCTGTGCATGGACCGGTGTCTGCGTTGGTATTTATGCCATTCTGCACATGTGCCGGTGTCCGCGCTGGTCTTTATGCCATTCTGCACATTACGCGGTGTCCGCACTGGTCTTTGTGCCATTCTGTGCATGCACCGGTGCCTGCGTTGGTCTTTGTGCCATTCTGCGCATGCACCGGTGTCCGTGCTCGTCTTTATGCCATTCTGCACATGTGCCGGTGTCCGTGCTGGTCTTTATGCCATTCTGCACATGACGCGGTCTCCGCGCTGGTCATTGTGCCATTCTGTGCATGGACCGGTGTCTGTGCTGGTCTTTGTGCCATTCTGTACATGCACCAGAGTCCGTGTTGGTCTTTGTGCCATTCTGTACATGCACCGGAGTCCGCGCTGGTCTTTGTGCCATTTTGTGCATGGACTAGTGTCTGCGCTGGCATTTGTGCCATTCTGTACATGCACTAGTGTCCGCGTGAATCTTTATGCCATTCTGTGCATGGACTGGTGTCCGCGCTGGTCTTTATGCCATTCTGCACATTACGCGGTGTCCGCGCTGGTCTTTGTGCCATTCTGTGCATGCACCGGTGCCTGCGTTGGTCTTTGTGCCATTCTGCGCATGCACCAGTGTCTGCGCTGGTCTTTGTGCCATTCTGTGCATGGACCGTTGTCTGCGCTGGCATTTGTGCCATTCTGTGTATGGAACGGTGTCTGCGCTGGCATTTGTGCCATTCTGTGCATGGACCGGTCTCTGCGCTGGTCTTTATGCCATTCTGCACATGACGCGGTCTCCGCGCTGGTCATTGTGCCATTCTGTGCATGCACCGGTGCCTGCGTTGGTCTTTGTGCCATTCTGCGCATGCACCGGTGTCCGCGCTGGTCTTTATGCCATTCTGTGCATGCGCCAGTGTCTGCACTGGTCTTTATGCCATTCTGCACATGCACTAGTGTCCACGTGAGTCTTTGTGCCATTTGGTACATGGACGGGTCTCTGCGCTGGTCTTTGTGCCATTCTGCGCATGCGCAAGTGTCCGCGCTGGTCTTTGTGCCATTCTGTGCATGCGCCAGTGTCCGCGCTGGTCTTTGTGTAATTCTGTGCATATGCCAGTGTCCGCGCTGGTCTTTGTGCCATTCTGTGCATGCGCCAGTGTCCGCGCTGGTCTTTGTGTAATTCTGTGCATATGCCAGTGTCTGTGCTGGTCTTTGTGCCATTCTGCAAATGCGCCAGTGTCAGCTCAGGTGTTTGTGCCATTATGTGCATGGACCTGTGTCTGCTCTAGTCCTTGTGCCATTCTGTGCATGCACCGGTGTCTGCGCTGGTATGTATGCCATTCTGCACATGTGCCGGTGTCTGCGCTGGTATGTATGCCATTCTGCACATGTGCCGGTGTCCGCGCTGGTCTTTGTGCCATTCTGTACATGCACCGGTGTCCGCGCTGGTCTTTGTGCCATTCTGTGCATGCACCGGTGTCTGCGCTGGTATGTATGCCATTCTGCACATGTGCCGGTGTCCGCGCTGGTCTTTGTGCCATTCTGTACATGCACCGGTGTCTGCGCTGGTATGTATGCCATTCTGCACATGTGCCGGTGTCCGCGCTGGTCTTTGTGCCATTCTGTGCATGGACCGGTGTCTGTGCTGGTCTTTGTTACATTCGGTGCATGGACCGTGTGTCTGCGCTGGTCTTTGTGCCATTCGGTGCATGGACCAGTGTCTGCGCGGGCATTTGTGCCATTCTGTGCATGCACCGATGTCCGCGCTGGTCTTTGTGCCATTCTGTGCATGCGCCAGTGTCCAAGCTGGTATTTGTGCCATTCTGTGCATGCACCAGTGTCCGAGCTGGTCTTTGTGCCATTCTGTGCATGCACCGATGTCCGCGCTGGTCTTTGTGCCATTCTGTGCATGCGCCAGTGTCCAAGCTGGTATTTGTGCCATTCTGTGCATGCGCCAGTGTCCAAGCTGGTATTTGTGCCATTCTGTGCATGCACCAGTGTCCGAGCTGGTCTTTGTGCCATTCTGTGCATGCGCCAGTGTCCAAGCTGGTCTTTGTGCCATTCTGTGCATGCACCAGTGTCCGAGCTGGTCTTTGTGCCATTCTGTGCATGCACCGATGTCCGCGCTGGTCTTTGTGCCATTTTGTGCATGCGCCAGTGTCCAAGCTGGTCTTTGTGCCATTCTGTGCATGCACCAGTGTCCAAGCTGGTCGTTGTGCCATTTTGTGCATGCACCAGTGTCCAAGCTGGTATTTGTGCCATTCTGTGCATGCACCAGTGTCCAAGCTGGTCTTTGTGCCTTTCTGTACATGCACCGATGTCTGCGCTGGTCTTTGTGCCATTCTGTACATGCACCGGTGTCCGCCCTGATCTCTGTGCCATTCTGTACATACACTGGAGTCCGTGCTGGTCTTTGTGCCATTCTGTGCATGGACCGGTGTCCGCGCTGGTCTTTGTGCCATTCTGTGCATGAACCGGAGACTGCGCTAGTATTTGTGCCATTCTGTGCATACACCAGTGTCCGCGTGAGTCTTTGTGCCCTTCTGTGCATGGACCATTGTCTGCGCTCGTCTTTGTGCCATTCTGTGCATGGACCGGTGTCTGCGCTGGTATTTGTTCCATTCAGTACATGCACCAGTGTCCGCGTGGGTCTTTGTGCCATTCTGTGCATGGACCGGTCTCCGTGCTGGTCTTTGTGCCAGTCTGTGCATGCACCAGAGACCGCGCTGGTCTTTGTGCCAGTCTGTGCATGCACCGGAGTCCGCGCTGGTCTTTGTGCCATTCTGTGCATGGAGTAGTGTCTGCGCTGGCATTTGTGTCATTCTGTACATGCACTAGTGTCCGCGTGAGTCTTTATGCCATTCTGTGCATGCGCCAGTGTCTGCGCTAGTCTTGGTGCTTTTCTGTGCATGGACCGGTGTCGGTGCTGGTCTTTGTGCCATTCTGTGTATGCACCCGTGTCCGTGCTGGTCTTTGTGCCATTCTATGCATGCACCAGAGACCGCGCTGGTCTTTGTGCCATTCTGTGCATGGACTAGTGTCTGCGCTGGCATTTGTGCCATTCTGTACATGCACTAGTGTCCGCGTGAGTCTTTGTGCCATTTGGTACATGGACGGGTCTCTGCACTGGTCTTTGTGCCATTCTGCGCATGCGCCAGTGTCCGCGCTGGTCTTTGTGCCATTCTGTGCATGCGCCAGTGTCCGCGCTGGTCTTTGTGTAATTCTGTGCATATGCCAGTGTCTGTGCTGGTCTTTGTGCCATTCTGCAAATGCGCCAGTGTCAGCGCAGGTGTTTGTGCCATTATGTGCATGGACCGGTGTCTGCGCTAGTCCTTGTGCCATTCTGTGCATGCACCGGTGTCTGCGCTGGTATTTATGCCATTCTGCACATGTGCCGGTGTCCGCGCTGGTCTTTGTGCCATTCTGTACATGGACCGGTATCCGCGCTGGTCTTTATGCCATTCTGCACATAACGCGGTGTCCGCGCTGGTCTTTGTGCCATTCTGTGCATGCACCGGTGCCTGCGTTGGTCTTTGTGCCATTCTGCGCATGCACCGGTGTCCGTGCTGGTCTTTATGCCATTCTGCACATGACGCGGTCTCCGCGCTGGTCTTTGTGCCATTCTGTGCATGGACCGGTGTCTGCGTTGGTATTTATGCCATTCTGCACATGTGCCGGTGTCCGCGCTGGTCTTTATGCCATTCTGCACATTACGCGGTGTCCGCGCTGGTCTTTGTGCCATTCTGTGCATGCACCGGTGCCTGCGTTGGTCTTTGTGCCATTCTGCGCATGCACCGGTGTCCGTGCTCGTCTTTATGCCATTCTGCACATGTGCCGGTGTCCGTGCTGGTCTTTATGCCATTCTGCACATGACGCGGTCTCCGCGCTGGTCATTGTGCCATTCTGTGCATGGACCGGTGTCTGTGCTGGTCTTTGTGCCATTCTGTACATGCACCAGAGTCCGTGTTGGTCTTTGTGCCATTCTGTACATGCACCGGAGTCCGCGCTGGTCTTTGTGCCATTTTGTGCATGGACTAGTGTCTGCGCTGGCATTTGTGCCATTCTGTACATGCACTAGTGTCCGCGTGAATCTTTATGCCATTCTGTGCATGGACCGGTGTCCGCGCTGGTCTTTATGCCATTCTGCACATTACGCGGTGTCCGCGCTGGTCTTTGTGCCATTCTGTGCATGCACCGGTGCCTGCGTTGGTCTTTGTGCCATTCTGCGCATGCACCAGTGTCTGCGCTGGTCTTTGTGCCATTCTGTGCATGGACCGTTGTCTGCGCTGGCATTTGTGCCATTCTGTGTATGGAACGGTGTCTGCGCTGGCATTTGTGCCATTCTGTGCATGGACCGGTCTCTGCGCTGGTCTTTATGCCATTCTGCACATGACGCGGTCTCCGCGCTGGTCATTGTGCCATTCTGTGCATGCACCGGTGCCTGCGTTGGTCTTTGTGCCATTCTGCGCATGCACCGGTGTCCGCGCTGGTCTTTATGCCATTCTGTGCATGCGCCAGTGTCTGCACTGGTCTTTATGCCATTCTGCACATGCACTAGTGTCCACGTGAGTCTTTGTGCCATTTGGTACATGGACGGGTCTCTGCGCTGGTCTTTGTGCCATTCTGCGCATGCGCAAGTGTCCGCGCTGGTCTTTGTGCCATTCTGTGCATGCGCCAGTGTCCGCGCTGGTCTTTGTGTAATTCTGTGCATATGCCAGTGTCCGCGCTGGTCTTTGTGCCATTCTGTGCATGCGCCAGTGTCCGCGCTGGTCTTTGTGTAATTCTGTGCATATGCCAGTGTCTGTGCTGGTCTTTGTGCCATTCTGCAAATGCGCCAGTGTCAGCTCAGGTGTTTGTGCCATTATGTGCATGGACCTGTGTCTGCTCTAGTCCTTGTGCCATTCTGTGCATGCACCGGTGTCTGCGCTGGTATGTATGCCATTCTGCACATGTGCCGGTGTCTGCGCTGGTATGTATGCCATTCTGCACATGTGCCGGTGTCCGCGCTGGTCTTTGTGCCATTCTGTACATGCACCGGTGTCCGTGCTGGTCTTTGTGCCATTCTGTGCATGCACCGGAGTCCGCGCTGGTCTTTGTGCCATTCTGTGCATGGAGTAGTGTCTGCGCTGGCATTTGTGTCATTCTGTACATGCACTAGTGTCCGCGTGAGTCTTTATGCCATTCTGTGCATGCGCCAGTGTCTGCGCTAGTCTTGGTGCTTTTCTGTGCATGGACCGGTGTCGGTGCTGGTCTTTGTGCCATTCTGTGTATGCACCCGTGTCCGTGCTGGTCTTTGTGCCATTCTATGCATGCACCAGAGACCGCGCTGGTCTTTGTGCCATTCTGTGCATGGACTAGTGTCTGCGCTGGCATTTGTGCCATTCTGTACATGCACTAGTGTCCGCGTGAGTCTTTGTGCCATTTGGTACATGGACGGGTCTCTGCACTGGTCTTTGTGCCATTCTGCGCATGCGCCAGTGTCCGCGCTGGTCTTTGTGCCATTCTGTGCATGCGCCAGTGTCCGCGCTGGTCTTTGTGTAATTCTGTGCATATGCCAGTGTCTGTGCTGGTCTTTGTGCCATTCTGCAAATGCGCCAGTGTCAGCGCAGGTGTTTGTGCCATTATGTGCATGGACCGGTGTCTGCGCTAGTCCTTGTGCCATTCTGTGCATGCACCGGTGTCTGCGCTGGTATTTATGCCATTCTGCACATGTGCCGGTGTCCGCGCTGGTCTTTGTGCCATTCTGTACATGGACCGGTATCCGCGCTGGTCTTTATGCCATTCTGCACATAACGCGGTGTCCGCGCTGGTCTTTGTGCCATTCTGTGCATGCACCGGTGCCTGCGTTGGTCTTTGTGCCATTCTGCGCATGCACCGGTGTCCGTGCTGGTCTTTATGCCATTCTGCACATGACGCGGTCTCCGCGCTGGTCTTTGTGCCATTCTGTGCATGGACCGGTGTCTGCGTTGGTATTTATGCCATTCTGCACATGTGCCGGTGTCCGCGCTGGTCTTTATGCCATTCTGCACATTACGCGGTGTCCGCGCTGGTCTTTGTGCCATTCTGTGCATGCACCGGTGCCTGCGTTGGTCTTTGTGCCATTCTGCGCATGCACCGGTGTCCGTGCTCGTCTTTATGCCATTCTGCACATGTGCCGGTGTCCGTGCTGGTCTTTATGCCATTCTGCACATGACGCGGTCTCCGCGCTGGTCATTGTGCCATTCTGTGCATGGACCGGTGTCTGTGCTGGTCTTTGTGCCATTCTGTACATGCACCAGAGTCCGTGTTGGTCTTTGTGCCATTCTGTACATGCACCGGAGTCCGCGCTGGTCTTTGTGCCATTTTGTGCATGGACTAGTGTCTGCGCTGGCATTTGTGCCATTCTGTACATGCACTAGTGTCCGCGTGAATCTTTATGCCATTCTGTGCATGGACCGGTGTCCGCGCTGGTCTTTATGCCATTCTGCACATTACGCGGTGTCCGCGCTGGTCTTTGTGCCATTCTGTGCATGCACCGGTGCCTGCGTTGGTCTTTGTGCCATTCTGCGCATGCACCAGTGTCTGCGCTGGTCTTTGTGCCATTCTGTGCATGGACCGTTGTCTGCGCTGGCATTTGTGCCATTCTGTGTATGGAACGGTGTCTGCGCTGGCATTTGTGCCATTCTGTGCATGGACCGGTCTCTGCGCTGGTCTTTATGCCATTCTGCACATGACGCGGTCTCCGCGCTGGTCATTGTGCCATTCTGTGCATGCACCGGTGCCTGCGTTGGTCTTTGTGCCATTCTGCGCATGCACCGGTGTCCGCGCTGGTCTTTATGCCATTCTGTGCATGCGCCAGTGTCTGCACTGGTCTTTATGCCATTCTGCACATGCACTAGTGTCCACGTGAGTCTTTGTGCCATTTGGTACATGGACGGGTCTCTGCGCTGGTCTTTGTGCCATTCTGCGCATGCGCAAGTGTCCGCGCTGGTCTTTGTGCCATTCTGTGCATGCGCCAGTGTCCGCGCTGGTCTTTGTGTAATTCTGTGCATATGCCAGTGTCCGCGCTGGTCTTTGTGCCATTCTGTGCATGCGCCAGTGTCCGCGCTGGTCTTTGTGTAATTCTGTGCATATGCCAGTGTCTGTGCTGGTCTTTGTGCCATTCTGCAAATGCGCCAGTGTCAGCTCAGGTGTTTGTGCCATTATGTGCATGGACCTGTGTCTGCTCTAGTCCTTGTGCCATTCTGTGCATGCACCGGTGTCTGCGCTGGTATGTATGCCATTCTGCACATGTGCCGGTGTCTGCGCTGGTATGTATGCCATTCTGCACATGTGCCGGTGTCCGCGCTGGTCTTTGTGCCATTCTGTACATGCACCGGTGTCCGCGCTGGTCTTTGTGCCATTCTGTGCATGCACCGGTGTCTGCGCTGGTATGTATGCCATTCTGCACATGTGCCGGTGTCCGCGCTGGTCTTTGTGCCATTCTGTACATGCACCGGTGTCTGCGCTGGTATGTATGCCATTCTGCACATGTGCCGGTGTCCGCGCTGGTCTTTGTGCCATTCTGTACATGCACCGGTGTCTGCGCTGGTATGTATGCCATTCTGTACATGCACCGGTGTCCGCGCTGGTCTTTGTGCCATTCTGCGCATGCACCGGTGTCCAAGCTGGTCTTTATGCCATTCTGCACATGACGCGGTCTCCGCGCTGGTCATTGTGCCATTGTGTGCATGGACCGGTGTCTGCGCTGGTCTTTGTGCCATTCTGTGCATGCGCCAGTGTCTGTCCTGGTCTTTGTGCCATTCTGTGCATGCACCGGTGTCCGCACTTTTCTTTGTGCCATTCTGTGCATGCACCAGTGTCTGCGCTGGTCTCTGTGCCATTCTTTGCATGGACCGGTGTCTGCGCTGGTCTTTGTCCCAATCTTTGCATGCACCGGTGTCTGCGCTGGTCTTTGTGCCATTCTGTGCATGCGCCAGTGTCTGCGCTGGTCTTTGTGCCATTCTGTGCATGCGCCAGTGTCTGCGCTGGTCTTTGTGCCATTCTGTGCATGGACCGGTATCCGTGCTGGTCATTGTGCCATTCTGTGCATGGACCGTTGTCTGCACTGGCATTTGTGCCATTCTGTGCATGGACCGGTCTCTGCACTGGTCTTTGTGCTATTCTGTGTGTGCACCAGTGACTGCGCTGGTCTTTGTGCCAGTCTGTGCAAGCACCGGTGTCTGCGCAAAGACCGGTGCATGGACCGGTGTCTTCGCAGGTCTTTGTGCCATTCTGTGCGTGCACCAGTGACTGCGCTGGTCTTTGTGCCAGTCTGTGCAAGCACCGGTGTCTGCGCTGGTCTTTGTGCCATTCTGTGCATGCGGCAGTATCTGCGCTGGTCTTTGTGCCATTCTGTACATGCACCGCTATCTGCGCTGGTCTTTGTGCCATTCTGTGCAGGCACCGGTGTCTGCACTGGTCTTTGTGCCATTCTGTACATGCACCGGTGTCCGCACTTTTCTTTGTGCCATAATGTACATGCACCAGTGTCTGCGCTGGTCTTTGTGCCATTCTGTGCATGCACCAGTGTCTGTGCTGGTCTTTGTGCCATTCTGTGCATGCACCGGTGTCCGCACTTTTCTTTGTGCCATTCTGTGCATGCACCAGTGTCTGTGCTGGTCTTTGTGCCATTCTGTACATGCACCGGTGTCCGCACTTTTCTTTGTGCCATTCTGTGCATGCACCAGTGTCTGTGCTGGTCTTTGTGCCATTCTGTGCATGCACCGGTGTCCGCACTTTTCTTTGTGCCATTCTGTGCATGCACCAGTGTCTGCGCTGGTCTTTGTGCCATTCTGTGCATGGACCGTTGTCTGCGCTGGCATTTGTGCCATTCTGTGTATGGAACGGTGTCTGCGCAGGTCTTTGTGCCATTCTGTGCATGCACCGGTCTCTGCGCTGGCATTTGTGCCATTCTGTGTATGGACCGGTGTCTTCGCAGGTCTTTGTGCCATTCTGTTACATGTACTGGTGTCCGCGCTGGTCTTTGTGCCATTCTGTGCGTGCACCAGTGACTGCGCTGGTCTTTGTGCCATTCTGTGCATGCGGCGTATCTGCGCTGGTCTTTGTGCCATTCTGTACATGCACCGCTATCTGCGCTGGTCTTTGTGCCAGTCTGTGCAAGCACCGGTGTCTGCACTGGTCTTTGTGCCAGTCTGTGCAAGCACCGGTGTCAGCACTGGTCTTTGTGCCAGTCTGTGCATGCGGCAGTATCTGCGCTGGTCTTTGTGCCATTCTGTACATGCACTGCTATCTGCGCTGGTCTTTGTGCCATTCTGTGCATGCACCAGTGCCTGCACTGGTCTTTGTGCCAGTCTGTGCAAGCACCGGTGTCAGCACTGGTCTTTGTGCCAGTCTGTGCAGGCACCAGTGTCCGCGCTGGTTTTTGTGGTATTCTGCGCTTGGACCGGTTTCCGCGCCAGTCTTTGTGCCATTCTGCGCATCCAACAGTGTGTGCGCAGGTCTCTGTGCCTTCTTGTACATGGACCGGTGTCTGTGCTGGTCTTTGTGCCATTCTGTGCATGCACCGGTGTTCACGCTGGTCTTTGTGCCATTCTGTGCATGCGCCAGTGTCTGCGCTGGTCTTTGTGCCATTCTGTGCATGCACCGGTGTCCACGCTGGTCTTTGTGCCATTCTGTGCATGGACCAGTGTCTGCGCTGGTCTTTGTGCCATTCTGTGCATGGACCAGTGTCTGCACTGGTCTTTGTGCCATTCTGTGCAAGCGCCAGTGTCTGTGCTGGTCTTTGTGCCATTCTGAGCATGCACCGGTGTCCGCACTTTTCTTTGTGCCATTCTGTGCATGCACCAGTGTCTGCGCTGGTCTCCGTGCCATTCTGTGCATGGACCGGTGTCTGCGCTGGTCGTTGTGCAATTCTGTACATACACCAGTGTCTGCACTTTTCTTTGTGCCATTCTATGCATGCGCCAGTGTCTGTGCTGGTCTTTGTGCCATTCTGTACATGCACCGGTGTCTGCGCTGGTCTTTGTGCCATTCTGTACATACACCAGTGTCTGCACTTTTCTTTGTGCCATTCTGTGCATGCACCAGTGTCTGTGCTGGTCTTTGTGCCATTCTGTGCATGCACCGGTGTCCGCACTTTTCTTTGTGCCATTCTGTGCATGCACCAGTGTCTGCGCTGGTCTCTGTGCCATTCTTTGCATGGACCGGTATCTGTGCTGGTATTTTATCCATTCTGCGCATGGACCGTTGTCTGCGCTGGCGTTTGTGCCATTCTGTACATGGACCGGTTCCGTGCAGGTCTTTGTGCCATTCTGTTTGTGGACCGGTGTCTGCGCTGGTATTTGTGCCATTCTGTGCATGGGCTGCTGTCTGCGCTGGTCTTTGTCCCAATCCTTGCATGCACCGGTGTCTGCGCTGGTCTTTGTGCCATTCTGTGCATGGACCGGTATCTGCGCTGGTCTTTGTGCCATTCTGTGTATGGACCGGTGTGCGCACTGGTCTTTGTGCCATTCTGTGCATGGACCGTTGTCTGCACTGGCATTTGTGCCATTCTGTGTATGGACCGGTGTCTGCGCAGGTCTTTGTGCCATTCTGTTACATGTACCGGTGTCCGCGCTGGTCTTTGTGCCAGTCTGTGCGTGCACCAGTGACTGCGCTGGTCTTTGTGCCAGTCTGTGCAAGCACTGGTGTCTGCGCTGGTGTTTGTGCCATTCTGTGCATGCGGCAGTATCTGCGCTGGTCTTTGTGCCATTCTGTACATGCACCGCTATCTGCGCTGGTCTTTGTGCCAGTCTGTGCAAGCACCGGTGTCTGCACTGGTCTTTGTGCCAGTCTGTGCAGGCACCAGTGTCCGCGCTTGTGTTTGTGCTATTCTGCGCTTGGACCGGTGTCCGCGCCAGTCTTTGTGCCATTCTGCGCATCCAACAGTGTGTGCGCAGGTCTCTGTGCCGTCTTGTACATGGACCGGTGTCTGTGCTGGTCTTTGTGCCATTCTGTGCATGCACCGGTGTTCACGCTGGTCTTTGTGCCATTCTGTGCATGCGCCAGTGTCTGCGCTGGTCTTTGTGCCATTCTATGCATGCACCGGTGTCCACGCTGGTCTTTGTGCCATTCTGTGCATGGACCAGTGTCTGCGCTGGTCTTTGTGCCATTCTGTGCAAGCGCCAGTGTCTGTGCTGGTCTTTGTGCCATTCTGAGCATGCACCGGTGTCCGCACTTTTCTTTGTGCCATTCTGTGCATGCACCAGTGTCCGTGCTGGTCTTTGTGCCATTCTGTGCATGCACCAGTGTCTGCGCTGCTCTTTGTGCCATTCTTCACATGCAATGGTGTCTGCGCTGGTCGTTGTGCAATTCTGTTCATACACCAGTGTCTGCGCTGATCTTTGAGCCATTCTGCACATACACCAGTGTCTGTGCTGGTCTTTGTGCCATTCTGTACATGCACCGGTGTCTGCGCTGGTCTTTGTGCTATTCTGTGCTTCCGCCAGTGTCAGCGCTGGTCTTTGTGCCATTCTGTACATGCACCATTCTCTGCGCTGATCTTTGTACCAGTATGTGCAAGCACCAGTGTCTGCGCTGGTCTTTATGACATTCTGTGCATGCGCCAGTGTCTGCGCTGGTCTTTTTGCCATTCTGTGCATGGACCAGTGTCTGCGCTGGTCTTTGTGCCATTCTGTGCATGGACCAGTGTTTGCGCTGGTCTTTGTGCCATTCTGTGCATGGACCAGTGTCTGCGCTGGCCTTTGTGCCATTCTGTGCATGGACCAGTGTTTGCGCTGGTCTTTGTGCCATTCTGTGCATGGACCAGTGTCTGCGCTGGTCTTTGTGCCATTCTGTGCATGGACCAGTGTCTGCGCTGGTCTTTGTGCCATTCTGTGCATGGACCAGTGTCTGCGCTGGCCTTTGTGCCATTCTGTGCATGGACCAGTGTTTGCGCTAGTCTTTGTGCCTTTCTGTGTATGCACCGGAGTCCGCGCTGGTCTTTGTGCCATTCTGTGCATGCGCCAATGTCTGCGCTGGTCTTTGTGCCATTCTGTGCATGCACCGGTGTCCGCACTTTTCTTTGTGCCATTCTGTGCATGCACCAGTGTCTGCGCTGGTCTTTGTGCCATTCTGGGCATGCACCGGTGTCTGCACTTTTCTTTGTGCCATTCTGTGCATGCACCAGTGTCTGCGCTAGTCTTTGTGCCATTCTGTGCATGGACCAGTGTCTGCGCTAGTCTTTGTGCCTTTCTGTGCATGCACCGGTGTCTGCGCTGGTCTTTTTGCCATTCGGTGCATTGAACGGTGTCTATGCTGGTCTTTGTGCCTCTCTGTACATGCGCCGATATTAGCTGCCAACAGTACATCTTTCTGTGAGCGGTACAGTACAGAGAGCAGCTATCTTACTTTTTTTTTAAATGCACTGTGTTAAATTTACTTCTGTTTTATTAATAAATCTGGTTTCAACCTTCATTCAGGCTGTGCTATACTTTGTGTTAAACATCTGAGTGATTTTTGAGTGAGCATGAGTGAGATTATTTGCTGGTCTGCCCCTAACTCCACTTCTCCCATAGGTCCCATTATTTCTATGAAACACTTTTCTTTTACGCAAGGTTTCACTGGAACGCAACTACGGCATTATGGGAGAACTACCTGTCCCAGCAAAGTGCTGCGGTAACTCATTAGTTCTAACAGCATCAGTACAGACAGAAATAATGTCAATGTTTTCAGTTACATATGACTGTTCTTTTGAGCTAGTTCCAAGGAAGCGTAGTACTGGATTCGGAATGCTAACTCTGTTTCTCACTTCAGCTGCTGAGGGTCAGTGACACTTTCTGTTTTGACTTTATAAATATCATACCAGAAACTCCTTAATACTGAACTGTATTCACATTTATATACTTTGAGCTAACTAACTGATCTTTCTATTATTCTGTTTTTGGCCTGTTTTTCTTCTTGAGAAAAGGGGTTACATTTGTTATTTTTCAATCCATTGGGACCTTCTGAAACTAAGGAATTTTGAAAGAATATAACCAAACGTCTATTATTTTGCCACCATTTCTTCTGAGAGTTATTAATATTCACTTGAAAGACTACCACTGCAATTCCACTAAGCTGCGTTTAACCTGATTTCATATCCATCCTAGCCAGCTCTGCCTTCAGGCTTTCCTAGCTTCCTGTTTTCAGTGCACCTTCTTTCTTGAGTAAAAGTCATTCCTTTATATCAAATTTGACTTTAAGCTAACATGGATCCAGTATTTTTTTCTTTTGGGGCCGCCAAACTTGCCCTCTCTGGGATTAATGGGAAGAGACAGTGTAATACCCTTGACCATTGCATGAGGAAGAACATTTTACTAAATTGGACATCATAAAAACCACCAGGTCAAATGGGGTGGCGTAAGCTGGTGATGGAGCATCTCACCCAAGATTACCTCACAAATATGGTATACCACAAAACAGAACAGTTGTATAGGATGTGGCAACCTTTTTAAAATTATATTGAAACTGACTTGTCAGCAATGGGAACCTTTATGGGCACCCGTGGGACCCTGGGAGGAGAAGACTGGAAGGAAAAGGATATAGGTACTGTAGGGGGTTCTCCCAGGGATGGGAGCCTCAGTGGAGGTGTGATGAGTAAGACAGAATAAAGTAGTAAGACATTATCTAATGTAAGTAACTTGAATGTAATTTAAGCTAGTATTTATTCAATATGTTTGCAGTGTAGTTATAGTTAAGTAGATAGGTTTGTTTTGGTAGAATAGTGGGTTGTTTAGTAACAATGGTACTATGGTATGGCCTTGTTCTTTGTACTGTTTCTTTCCTGTTTTGATGGGTTTTTTTATATATATAAATGTTTTGTAAATCATTTTAAAAAGCTTTTCAATAAAAAATATTTATATAAAAAAGGAGACATTGGAACCAGTGATCAAAAGATTGGTCAAACAAGTAGGATTTACAGGACATCTTAAAAAAGCAGATAGAGATTTAGAGAGGGAATTACTGATCTTAGGGCTTAGACAGATAAAGGCACTGTCACGAAGAGCAGGACAAAAGAGTCTGAGGCTATATAGGAGTGCAGAATAGGAGTGATGCAGAGTACGTAGATAGTTCAAGGACTGATAGAGATCACAGAGATACAGAAAGGCAAGGCTGTGGAGGAATAAGCATTTGCGATACAAAATCTCAATTTAAATTAACTCTTATCCACCTCCTTTTCATCAATATGTAAATCAGCCAATAGCAATGCAACAATACTTAAGTCTTCTCATGACTCAGACTGTCTTTGCAAAACCTAGAAGCAAATCTTCTTTTGGTGTTACCTGAACTGACAATTACTGTGTAAGGGCATTAAGACCCTGAAGTAATCTTGTGATGATATCACACAGCTGATCCTCACTGCGTATAAGTAGCACAGTGATTTAAAAACGAAGGGAGAGCTGTGGAGAGCTCGGCAGAAGCTAGTCACCTAGCCTTGCTAGATGTTAGAAACATGTGCATTTGGTGTAGACAAGTTAGCATTAAGTGGTAGGTTCAATGGAATGGCTTTTCAATAGTGTGATTTGAAATTAGAGCCTTGTATATCACTGTATGCTATATATTTCAGTTTTTAGCCATAACATGCGAAAATCAGTGTTCGAAAGAAGCACAAGGCTGAGGAGAGGTTTCTCAATCAGTGCCTTAGCCCAATTTCATTGAATAAAAGCAAAGTGCTGTAGATGTTTGAAATATGAAGCAAACACAGAAAATGCTGGAGAGACTCAGCATGTATGACAGTGTCAATGGGAAGAGAAACAGAGTTAACATTTCTAGTTCAGTATGACTACCAAACTCATATATGAAACCACTCAGCAAATCAATATCATTCACTCTAGCATTTTAGTAGCATTGTTCTCTTTAGATTGATAGAATGAATTATTAACTAACTCTTAATAAAGTACTGAATTTCCATAAAATATGCAACAAATGTTAGATTATACAGAAGATGTGTCTATACTCAGTGAGCAAAGCTTAGAAATATTGTTTTATAACATTTACTGAAACACTTCCTCTTTATTTAGATTTCAACTCTTAACAGCTTCTGTTTGTTCCCTTTGCAGTAATCCCCTGTGGCTCAATCCCCATTGTTGCTGATGCCCATTTCTCACTCTGTAAATCTTTGATCAGATACACCTGTAACTCAGGGTTCAAATTGATGGGAAAGGATACCATAAAATGTTTGAATAATGGCCAGTGGAATTCTGCACCACCTAGGTGTACAGGTAAGAGCTGAAATCCAGTGCAAAAGCTTTGAAATTAAGTCTTTCAACTTTAGTCAAACATTAATTGTTCATTAATCCAACCAAACTGTCTGCCAACTTAAAAGGGAGTAAAGAAAATGGTCAGAGCCAGAATTAACAAAGATTACTTCCACGTCACACAAGTACTTTGGTCAGAGGTAGATTTTTTTAAAAAGTTCCCTGCTACAAGTATTTAACAATTTCACCAGGGGTTGGCTGCCAGAGGGGTGACCACTGCTCTGTCTTTGTGCAGAAAGTCCCAAATTTACACTGAGGACATTGGATTGGATTGTGTGGCTCTACCACTGTGTGAAATGTGTTGGATTCAGAATAGACCGGCCATTCTTTAGATTAGATTTTTTTTTAGATTACTTACAGTGTGGAAACAGGCCCTTCGGCCCAACAAGTCCACACCGACCCGCCGAAGCGCAACCCACCCATACCCCTACATTTACCTCTTACCTAACACTACGGGCAATTTAGCATGGCCAATTCACCTAACCTGCACATCTTTTGGACTGTGGGAGGAAACCGGAAAACCCGGAGGAAACCCACGCAGACACGGGGAGAACGTGCAAACTCCACACAGTCAGTTGCCTGAGGCGGGAATTGAACCCAGGTCTCTGGCGCTGTGAGGCAGCAGTGCTAACCACTGTGCCACCGTGCCGCTCACTCTTGCCATAGTGACCTTCAACAAGCGCAACCATCTTCCTTTACATATGGGGTGAGGGGTTCTTTTGATGCAGTGGTAGTATCTCTACCTCTGAGCCAGAAGGCCTGGAGTCAAATCCCACCTGCTGCAGAATTCTGTAATAACATCTCTTAATAGGTTGATTGAAAAAAAACCTTGATAGTATGATTGTCCTTATAGCAACTATAATGGAAACCATTTATAATTTGGTCCCCATTGAACAAAACAATAGATGCTTCAAGATGTGACAATTTGAAAATGACTTTTGAGACAAACAAGTCACTGGAGAAGAGTCCTACAGGGAGTTCCAGAATATTAACTTTTCTTTCTGGGACATTTCATCAAAAGTTCAGATAGCAGTTTGATCATATAAGGCTTTGAAAGACCTGTGTCCAGTGGAGTTTAAAAGAATAAGAGGCACTTTGATGAAACATACAAGATCTTTTGGGGTCTTGACAAGGTAGATGTGGAGTGCATGCAATCTCATTCAGGAGAATGTAGAAATAGGGGACACTACTTCATAATAATTTGTTGTCACTTTAAGACAGAGGTGAGGAGAACTTGTCTTTCTTTCAGAGGTTGTGTGTCTTTGGAGCTGTCTTTGTCAAAGGATGACAGAAGCAGAGTCTTTGATTATTTTTAAGGCAGAAGTAGATCATTTTTTTGATAAGCAAGGGGATCAAAGGTTATCGGATAGGCTGGAATGTGAAGTAGTGTTACAACCAAATCAGTCATGGCCATATTGAAAGGAAGGCATGATGGCTGAGTGATTAACACTGCTACCTCACAGCGCCATGGACACAGGTTCAATTCCCACCTCTGGTGCTGTGAGGCAGCAGTGCTAACCACTGAGCCAGTGGGCGACTGTTGGTGTAAAGTTTGCACATTCTCTTCGTGTCTGCATACGTTTCCTCCCACAGTCCAAAGATATGCAGGACAGGTGAATTGTCCATAGTGTTAGGTGAATTAGTCAGGGGTAAATATAGGGTAGGGGAACGGGTCTGCATGGGTTACTCCTCAAAGGGTTGGTGTGCACTTGTTGGGCTGAAGGACCTATTTCCATACTGTAGGGAATCTAATCAATAAGAGCAGACCTTAGGGGCTGATTGACCTATTCCTGCTTCTAATTCATATGTTTCAAATTTAACATGTATCCTTAACAGGGACTCCTGGAACTTCTAAAACTCAAAACATTCTTCTTGTTGATCAGTCTTGAAGCCTTGGTGTCAACTATAACTTGTATGTTTTGAGAGGATGTCCTGAAACATCTTCTGGCCAATTAACACTGTAGTTTTGGTACTCCTTTATCCTTAAGCTAGATTCTCTGGAACATATACATGCCTAGCCAATTCACTCCAGGTGTTATTTCTTCAAACTACTTTGCAATAGTTGGTACTTAATGAGAATCCAACTTGTGACATTTCCAACACAACATGCCCCAAAATTCAAATATTTTCTAAGAACACTCACCAATTAAGAATTGTCACCACTAAGCTTATACATAGTACAATTAATAAGCTTATATACGATACAAATGTGCCAAAGAGGTAATGTTTAAAAACATTAACATATTAAATAATATTTTCAGACATTTCTAGAAACTTGAAAGGAATAACAGATTTCAAAGAAGGTAAAATAGAACCTCGATCAGTGGGATCCAAAGGAGAAACAGCAAATATCGATTTTCTTGAAGATGGCTCAGAAGTTGATGCTTGGGCTACAGCCTGAGGCCAAAATGTTTCTTAACTGTGAGGGTGCAAGGGAGATGGATGGGAATGAGGTTTTTCATTAAATATAAGAATACAGTTATGAGGTGGTCTCTCCCCCAGTGCTGAAAGAGTACCCAACGGAATGGAGTGAGTCTTCCCCTTCCCCTTTTAAAGCATGGTCTTTGACAATACAGTCACGGTATCTAATTTTAATCCTGATGCTTCTTGTAAATTTGATCCTGGAGTTTGAGTGATGATGACAAGGCAGCATTTATTTCCCATCCTCACTTGCAGAAGGTGGTAGTGGTGAGTGTGCACACCTCATTCTTTCCCAGAGCCTTGCAGAGTATTGCTTCCAAATACATGTGGTGTCATCAGCAGACCACATAAAATATTTTCCCCCAAGATGGTATTGTATTGTATGAAAGTAGTCCCCACATCTCACCCCTGACTATACATGCTCCCCATTCTCACTGCCCTTCCCCCCCCCCCCCACCCCAACCTCTTCAGAACCTCTTTCAAACCAATTATAATTCAGCAGAAAACTGCAGCAGAAATTTTACATCTTCTGGGCATAACACTCCAGTGAAATAATCATAAATGCTGGATTTTAAGAAACACTTTTGTTTGGATGGTTGTAGGATAAATTGACAATTTTGCCATCATTACAACCAGACATTCCATAAATAACTTCATCTACTTTTGCAATTATTAGAGTTGCTCAAATTGACTGCTCCATTTGCTTATCTATTAGTGACTGTGATTCAATAGAATGTAATATGCAGGCGCTCACAATAAATGCAAGATCTTTCCAATGACTACAGGCATTGTTTAAATTGAATAAGCTGTTTTATTTTGATGTTAAGTTGTTCTCAGCTAACGCTCTAATGTTCTAATCATTACAATATTGGCTGTTCTTTTGCTGTGATTACTCTTTGCTTGTGTAGAATCAGTAAAATAATGTAGCAGCAACCAAGCTGCATCCCATGCAATTTCTTGTCTGACACAGATTAAATAAATGGTGTTCATACCAGCACTGAAATAGTTTTTTTTTAAGACTTGCTCTCTCTTTCTCCCTGTCTCCTTCATTATCTGGATTTTCCCTATACCCTGCAAACTGTTTTGTTCTCTCTTAGTCCTTCAACTCAACTGGCAATTTCCCAGGAACAGTAGAAATAGAGTTAACCAGTATGTAAGTAACAAAGGATATAATTTTAGAAAGATCAAATGTTATTATTCAAGCTTTCTCCTAATTTTTTTTATGAAAGTCTCACAGAAAAAGATGGATTCAAGAACAGGTAGACTCTTTGAGATTAAACCTATAACTGCCTACATGTTATGGGTGACATAGTGCACACTGGAACCTATAATTATCCTTTATTACAGTGTAATGCAGGGAGGGTGACAATTACACTCTCCTGTGTGTTCTGACAGGCAGTAAATGTCATACTATCACTTTGCTACATTTAAGTGAAGCCTGATAGATTTATTTACCAATGAGATAATTCAGCGTAACAAGAAATAAATGCATAACAGATGTCTCTGAAAAAAAGAATAAAATAAAAAGTCTACAAGAGATTAAAATAAATTGCTCAGATAACCTGGATTTGTTTTTGGAAAGAAACAATCTTCCATAAGAGCTTATGATGTGATGTCAATAAATAAACATTTCCTTCAATTTCATGGCACTCATTTTGCAAGGCCAGAATGTGTAACTTGATTTGAACCTAAATTAAAATTGATCAGCAATTATGACAAACATCTATTAATGCTGTAGATATTATTGTCGGGACATAAATTATATTTAGCTCAGTTCTATTTTTTGACATGTTGAACATTAGTAATTTCAAATTACCCTATAAAGTTAAATTATTTGACATTTGTCAGCAGTTAATTTGATTCTTAGCTCAATTTCAGTCTACAAATCAAATACACATACATCCTACAGTCAATAACTGTGCAGAAAGTCTGACGTAAAGCCTTCGATGTTATTTTATGATATAATGGGTGACATTTGGGAAAATACAACTTCTGAAAATATAGATAGCAAAAATCAGGAAAAGTACCTATTTCATGGCTACCAAATGTGTTGGAATCTTTGAAAGGCATTACTGATTTGGACAAAGAATTCCAATTGATGAAACATTTTTGAAGCTTATGAATAATTTTGATGCGGTCTCTTACTGATTGATGAATAGATACGGGGAGCCAGAGAATAGGATATTAATACCAGGTAAATAACTTGTAAAAATTCTGAAACAGATCCAACAAATGAGAAGCTTTTAAACTGGAAAGGCATTATAAAGGAGATGATGTAGCCCAGGGATCATTATTGCCTTTTTCAATTCTTAATAGTTTGGTAAATCTATGAAATCTTTTGCACATAACTTGCCTATAGCAAAAAGAAAACAAGATATTTGGCAGAGAGAGTATGAAGGGAGTGTACAAAAATCATATTAAATATCAGGAATTTAAGTCATAAGTGGAAATTAAGGGATGTTTCAGTATTGTGGCATTTTGAATTTCTTTTGACAAAATGTAAGGCATGGACTTTCTTTTTACACAGGGTGGTTGGCTGTTTGCCTCCAAATCCCAAGAGTACCGTCAGACATTGCTCCAAGAGGGAGATCTGTATAGGTACACAAAGTTCCAGGCACAACAGCGCTCAAAGAAAGAAATCACCTTATGTGAGCCACACCATCTCACAGACTGTTAAACTAATTCACTACAAAGCCTCAGAAAGAACCAATGCTATTAAAAGTTAAGCTTTTGAGGTGAGGCAGAGATGTCTGCTTTGAAACATAGTCTGTGTAAAAGGAGGATCAACAAATAAGGCTTTTGCCACTGCTTTATGAGCCACTGCTAGCCCTGACTGGGCATAAGGCAGATAAATAGAGTGGAATTTCAACCATCTACAGATCTTTCATCATAATTATGGAAGGTGAGAGGGAGATTCCCACAGAAACTTATCCCCAATGGATCTGAAGAGGTGAGTCAGCAGAAACAGGCAAAGAGGCTTTTGTCTGTTGTTGGGCAGGGAAAGCAAATAGAAGGCTTGGTGTGTCTGCATACACCTGAGGCACACGCATGCACACAAACATGTTGCTTGTGAAGCATGACTGACAACACTCAGGACAGCATGCATTAGAACAATTGATACTCATTGGTCAGATATTGAAGTCTATTTTGAACAGTGGTATTGGATCATCGGTAATATTTCACTAGGCTGTAGATCTCTTTCTCTCTCTCTTTCTCTATCTCTCTCTCTTATCTCTTATCTCTACCTAAAGCATCCTTATTGTTGTAGGTTTGCTAGTATGGTTCAATAATGCCATTATGCAACAGTAGAGCAAGTCAAGACCAGGCCCCAGGAACTGCATAGCTGTTAGAAAAATTAAATCCACACTCTGATCAACTGAGCTAAATGGCTTTGACGGGCATAAGAAAGGGCCCAATGGGGATGAGATTTGAAGGCAAGGATGAGAATTTTGAAGTCAAAGTGTTATTTGATGAAAGCCAAAGTCGGTCAACAAGTACAAGAGAGAGGATATCAAATCATCCACGACCTCACTGAATGACAGATTAGACTTGAAGGGCTGAATGGTCTACTTCTGCTCCTATGTCTTATAGTCTTGGGATGAGTGCATGGAACTCAATGTGAGTAAGGGCATGAGCAGAGCCTCAGTTTGAATGAGCTTAAGTTAACAGATTAATAGTCACACAAATTTATACACTCACAGTCTGACACAAATATGAATTCTGTATCCATCAATCAGCCCTGAGGTAACAGCTGCATTAACTGTTTTTATTTGTTGATTCTGTAACAGGTTTAGAATACATCTAGGAACAGTAATCAATTGTAATCAGTGTGTTGGATGTAAACTGATTAGGACATTCTCCACTCTTGATAGTAGCAAGATCATCAGAATTTTCTATAAATTCCCAAACTGTCAACATAAATCCTCTGAACATCAGCAACATTTGGATGAAAGTTGCAGCTAGTTGCATCAAAAGATGGACTGAGGTGATCAAGTTGACAGTGTGTCTTGTTCTTTACATCTGGGTAGTATTCACACAGAAAGGACATTGGTGTCCTGGATGGCCTGATACATCCTTAGTATTACCTTCTTCTCAAACCAAACAGTGTGGAATCATATTTAATTCATTGCCATATCTGCAGAATAAAACAAAATGTTAGAATGAATCACAAACGCAAGAAGGGGAGAGTGGAAAAAGTGTTGTTGTAAACAAATTCCCTGTCATCAGATTCCACATGTAATGTAAACATATGCCAAAGGGAACTGCAATAAGGACACTTATAATGTTGTTAGATATCCACCAACAAAACTCTTGGACTGAAGAGAAACTGATGACTCATTTTGAGGGCCTATATAACCTGGGGCAGCACAATGGCTCAGTGGTTAGCACTGCTGCCTCATAACCCCAGGGACTTTAGTTCAATTCCATTCTCAGGTGACTGTGTGGAGTTTGCACATTCTCCCAGTATCTGCATGGGTTTTCTGTGGGTGGTCCGGTTTCCTCCCACGGTCAAAAGATGTGCAGGTTAGTTAGATTGGCCATTCCAAATTGCCCACAGTGTCTGGGGTTGTGTAGGCTAGGTGGGTTAGCCATGGGAAATGCAGGCTTACAGGGATTGGGTGGGAAGCTCTTCAGAGGGTCAGTATGAGCTGAATGGTTTGCTTCTACATTGTAGGGATTCTATGATAATCCATGTCATGCATTACTTACATTTCAATTTTGGGCTGTAAGGCTTTATCATGGGTATATACTAGGGGTGGGTCTAAAACTGCTTTGTGGTATAGCAGGACAAATCAGTGGGGAGGGGACACAGAGGCAGCTGTCGAGGAAAGAACTTTGGATCATGGTGGGGGCTGCAATGTGAGGAAGATCAGAAAGTAAATCATGAAATGATTAGAAAGAATTCTTACTAATAAATTAGACTACTTATCTAGGAGTGTTTCATGCTGATAGCCAGATGTCAAATACCAACTCAAATATTTAAGAAATAAAAGTAGAATTGCAAAAGAGCTGCTATTCCCCTCGGCCTGTTTTTATTAAACCTGCATCTTAGTGCACGACCAGGGTGGAGAAGGCTCATGGATCGTAGTTGTTTTTGTCAGACCTTAAGAATGTGAAAGTCCCTGGCAGACATGTGTCGCTTTGTCAGGACCTGGATGCCCAAATCAATTGAATAATCTTCTAATGCAATTTGATAGCCCCAGAAGACAGCTCTACACTTTATTAAAGTTATACAGCTACCAGTTTTCAGTTTTTACCTATACAGCTAGGTGGTTCCAGGTCCCACTGTCCATTACTCAGACAAGTTATGGTGTCGTCTCCCACCAGCCTGAATCCAGGTTCACAGCTATATCTGACTGAGGACTGACACACCGAAAAATAGGCATACTCAACAGCTGGGACAGAGCTGCAGGGGGTCACTGTAAAGAAGCAAATGAGGTGAATGCTAAATTGAGAGTCAAAGCACAGAATCAAATTGTGAATCACAAAATGTGCTATAATTCAGAGGAGGTTGCAATGATCAGAACAATGATGAGAGGCAAGTCAGGCTGCTATAGAACATATATCAATAAGATTCAAGTGAAAAGCTTCATTCCCAAACACAGAATTCTAAATTCTGACAGTATAAGAGGCCATTCAGTCCACGAAGTTCGAGTAGGTAGAGGTGGCTGGTTCAGGGGTAGCCCCTGGCCGGGGGAAGGAGTTGGGGGAGCTGGGGGCTGGGGGGTGAGGTGGGGGGGGGAGAGGGGGGTGCGGTTTGGGGGGGTAGGGAGGTGGAATGGGTTGGGGGGGAATGGGTGTGGGGGCTGATGGTTGGTGAGGCTGGCAGGTACGTGATAGAAATGAAAAGCTCAGAATGTATAATTTCCAACTTGTTGTGGCTTCACTGGATGATTTCTGCTGTTTATGTCCTTAATAAATTATTTGCATTTCCTTAGCAGCTTTAGCTGAGTAAATCCCACTGGAGGTGGCTTTAATAAACAATGTTTGCTTTAATCCTTGTTTTACTGAATGACTTCTACTATTTGCATCCTTTGAAGATGAATGCTGCTTCTTTTACAATTTCTTTCAGACTGATTCCTATTTACTGCAACTCTAATAATGATCACTATTTTCTTCATGGTCATTTCCTGAACGATTTCCTCTCCTTATGGTTAAATACACAGTTCCCATCTTTAACATGGTTTAAATGATGAATCTAATGTCTTTGCTTTTAGAAAGACTCCTAATTTCCTACTCCTGTCAGATCAGAGCTGCCTAAGTTCCTAACCTAGGAGAAAGTGAGGACTGCAGATGCCAGAGATCAGAGTTAAAAAGTGTGGCACTGGAAAAGCACAGCAGGTCAGGCAGTATCCGAGGAGCAGGAGAATCAATGTTTCAGGCAAAACTCCTACATTCCCCAAAACGTCGGCTCTCCTGCTCCTCAGATTCTATTTGGCCTGCTGTTCTTTCTCAGTACCACATTTTTTGAGTAAGTTCCTAACCTGCTTCTTTGTCAATTTAATTCTGGTTTTGCAACAAACTCGGGTCTATGATCTCAGCTTGAACTGTTTTTGTGGTTTCACTTTCCCTACACCATGCAGTACATACCACTATGGCACTGGCTCTTGATCTGACTTGTAAGTACTTTCCTTGCTTTTCACTTTCCCACTGCATGGACATTTTCACCAATGATTTAAACTTCATTCACAAAAACTCTGATGTCCATTCGCTCTCCTGTTGAACCTTGAGTTGAGGCTACTCCAACAGATCACTGCCACATAATGTTGTCTGGATCTGCTCTGGAACAAAGTAATCCCTCGCATGGGGTTTCTAACTCTCCTACTGCAGTGCACCCCTTACAAGGTTTAATACGTTTTAACCATGGACTGATTTTTTTTCTTGTTAAATCTTCCTTCAAGTGTTTCTTCTTATGGTACTTCCGTCTTCAACTCTTTCCTTCTGTTGTTATCTGTAGAATAAGTGTCTTAAGCTGAGTCTGAATTTTTTACACAAGGGTGGTTCACATGTGGAATGACCTTCCTGAGGAAGTGGTGCATGTGGGTACAATTACAACATTTAAAAGGCATTTGTATGGATACATGAACAGGAAAAGTTTAGAGGGATATGGGCCAGGAACAGGCAGGTGGGATTGATTTAATTTGGGATTACGTTCGGCATGGATTGATTAAACTGAAGGGTCTGTTTCTGTGCTGTATGACTCGTTGATTCTATAAGATCCCATACCTGATCAGTGTGTTGAATGTGCAATTAAACCAGGTCTGTACTTCAACAAGGGAGCTTTTTACTGCCACAGTGTTCTTTAAGTATAGGGAACTATAGAGTCTACTGGGTTTAATGTGGTAGAGTCACAGAGTCATAGAAAAGTACAGCATGGAAACAGACCCTTCAGTCCAACCTTCCCATGCCGACCAGATATCCCAACCCAATCTAGTCCCACCTGCCAGCACCCGGCCCTAGAGGGAAAATACTTCCTAGTCTAACTAGAAAAGATTCTTGTATTGAACAAGAAGTCATTTATAGTATGTTAGCAACTAGCTATAAGATGCCTTGATATTGTAGATAGAGATATAGAGATATGTGGACGATCAGTATTTTGAGTGTTAAGCCTTCAAGATCCTAAGCTGTTCTGCCCAGAAGTCCAAATGAGAACATCATAGTGGGAGGTACTTGGAATTTTCCTCAGTATTAGCCCTGTCAAACTCTTACACTTTATACACCATGAAGCACAATAGCACAGTTTACAAACTTACAAGATTGTAAATCATGGATGCATTCTAGTGTTGAAGCATATCACAAAACTAGTCAATCAAGATGCATTACTGTGTAGTTTAAAGGAAAGTAGTGGTGTTGAGACAAGTGACATTTTACTAAATAAATGGGAATAGATTTAAACAGTCAGACAGCTGGCCAACAGACAGCACCATCTGGTTATACCCCACCCCCTCGCGGCAGCAGGAAGCTGGCTCCAACCTGAGGGAGCCTTTTTGCCATGCCAATAGTAAATTCTGGGTGTTAAACGTAACCATCTTCAGGTTGACATTAAACCAGGCCATTCAGAGTTAGACAAAATGTAGGTGCACACTTGGGAAAGCAGCTGTGGAGAGGAGGAGTAACCCATGGTGTCAGCAGCAGCCTAGAGGCCTCAGAAGAGATTCCTGTTCATCCAGGCAAAAGCAAAATCTTTGTGCTTTTAGCTATTTGATGCTTCTTCTATTCTGCTGCTTTATAAAAGAATCAGCATTGTATAAAAGCAAAAGTATCTGGAAATAGTCAGCAGGTCAGGCAGCTCAGTCTCTGATGGACAAGCAGGAGGCTGGAAGATCACAGCAAGCCAGGCAGCATCAGGAGGTGGAGAAATCAACATTTCGGGTATAACCCTTCTTCAGGACTGCAGGCCCTGAAGGGTTAAACCTGAAACGTTGACTTCTCCATCTCCTGATGCTGTCTGGCTTGCTGTGATCTTCAAGCCTCCTGCCTGTCTACCTTGGATTCCTGCATCTTCAATTTTTTTTTTGTCTCTGATAGAGACAGATGCAATGTGAACATTCCCTGTCTGTGACCTTCCATTAGACCTTGGAAAGAAAATGGAAAGGTAATAAGTTCTAAGGAAGTGAAATGGGGGAGGGAAGAGAACAAAAATGGTTTGTTAAAACATTGAATACAGGAGTGATTAATTGTCAGGCTGGTCTAAGGCCAATGAGTGTGTTAGTGGGACTAGTAAAGGAAGAAAATCTGTGTCTAGCAGAGGTATGAATGACAGATAGAGAACAGCTGCTGTCCAAAACAAAAAGAAAGGAAAAGTAATTAAAATTGAAACATATGAAGAGAATGAAAATAAAAGGGAGCAGACATCACAGTCTGAGATTGTTGAACTCAAGGTGTTGGCTGAAAGGGTATGAGATGCCTCAATCAAAAGGTGAGATATTGTTCTTTGAACTTACATTGAACTTCAGTGAAACACAGCAAGAGATCGACATCAGAAGGATCAGCAGGAAAGCAAGGTCAAAAGTTAAAATGAAAACTCATTCAATACTCGGGGCCACATTTCTGATCTGAATGGACATATTTCATTCAACAGTCATCCAAAACTGTCTACATGATCAAACCATCACAGTGAACACACGCAATGTCCATTTGTCAATCGGAATTACATGTGGGAAGTTTTATATACATACATTCAAGTTGTATCATTATTATATTCTTAATTACCTTAATTACAACAACCTTAATTACTTTCATTTATTTGATAATCAAACAAACAATAAACTTTTATTCTCACAAGTTAATGCTTTCACCTCCATATTATCTAGAAAGGTTTCTCTAACTCCATCTCCAGTTTCTTCTTTGTAAACAGATGTTGCCAGATGTAGGCCAGCCAAAGATTGACAAGGATTGACAAGGAGAAACACAACTGTACCCCTGCAATACTATACCTTCCATGTTCTCTTTCCAAGCACTCAGGTCTACCTGTGGAATCTGAGCACACTTAACAAACCCTTCAGGGTATGGTCTGAAGGTAAAGGCATCTTGCGGGAGGTCTTCAATCCTGGTGTTATCACAGATTATTCTGGACAGTGAAACCCGCTGTAGAGCCTGCTGTTGGCTGGTTGTAAAAGTCTTTTCATTTTCCCACCAGAATCTAAAGTACAAAGGAAAAGATGTAACATTGGCATTTTGGGCAATTCTTGGACTGTACTATGTGTCAGACTATGATCAGACTGCATCTATTGGTGTTCAGTGGGAAGTGGTGAAAATGTGTTGCTGGAAAAGCGCAGCAGGTCAGGCAGCATCCAAGGAGCGGGAAGTTCCAATTATGCAGCAGAAGATTCCCTGGATATGCTGCCAATCTACTAATGCTTCCTCAGCAGAAGTATATCACAGACCTCTTTTTCAAAAGTTATTCTTACATGGGATGTCAGCATTGATGGCAAGCCCAGCGTCTGTTCACATTCCTAATTGCGCTTAAACTGAATGGCTTTTTAGACCATTATAAGTGACAGCTAAGAGTCAACCACATTGCTGAGAGTCTGGAGTCACAGATAGGCAAGGCCAGATAAGGAGAGCAGGTTTCCTCCCCTAAATGACATTCATCAAAGATTTTTTTTATGAGAATTGATGCAGTTTTGTAGCGACCATTACTGAGACTGGCTTTCAATTCCAGATTTTATAAAATAGTTAAATTTAGACTCCACCAGTTATCATGATTCAAGCTCATGACCCCTGAGTGTTAACGTAGGCCTCTGGATAATTAGTGCAGCGATGTTACCCACTATACTTAGCATCTCACTAGCTGTTGTTTACTCTAAGTTGTTTTGTTTGCTCTTGATGTCTTATGAGAAAATGATTCCATATGCACGTTGCAGAAGAATCAAGGCACAGAGAGTGAAAGATCACAGTCTTTGTGGGTCTCAGGAAATAAATTAAAACAGTTAATTTCATCTGGTCTTGTTATCCAGAAAAGAAAATTTGACAAAATTTCTATTATTGTTGCTGGAGAGTAACTTCAGCTGAAGACAAGACTGAGCTCAGCTTGATGGCCAAAGACAAATAACCCCTAGTAATGTATCTTCAGCTGAGAAGTAGCTGTTCTCTTTAACAGATTACCTCTATGATTCCCACATAAATGTTTCCTCCACCATTGTCCTGCTACTAGCTTGCACACATCAATTTGAGCTGCTGAGTGACCTCAGGTCATTTTCTATTGTTAGTAACAGCTGGAGACCACATTGAGAACAGTCAAAGGAGGAATTAGGAGTGGTGAGCAAATCAGCAAGCCCTTCTGAAGATGGTGCTTTAAATTTAATTGAGCCAAGAATCATCAAAAATCATTCCCTACAGTAGGAGAAGTTCAATGGTGCTCTAGGTTGGGGCTCAAGGGAAAGCTTTAAAATCAAGACTAGGAGCCATTTTTATCTGCATGAGTGAGTTGGTAAAGCTTTCTTTATATCTTTTTGACTTCCATGCATGTAATAAGTTGTCATTTACCTGTCTCCATCTCGTAGGTTTTTGAACTGCTGTCCTGCCAGACAGGAAAACAGTGGGCCCAGCTTTCCACCATTTACAGCTGGCTCAGACACTCCTCCTAACCACGGCTCAATGTTCTCGGGAGTTCTATACAGCCTAAACAGGCTCTTTGCCAAGTTTCCATTTCTGAGGACTGCAGTGAGCTCTGCCAAATTCCTAGGCTCAGAAAGACCACAGAATCTCCTCCATGCATTGTAACCTGTGATCAGAAGAGAGGGAAAGGAGACGATACAATTCATTCATTTCTCCTCTGGTTTTCTCTCCCAACTCCCATTCTCCATGTGCCAGCTCTCACCAGCTCAACACCTCCCCCCCGCCCCCACTCCCCCAAAACCACCATGGCCATTTAATTGAAAGTTCAGCCAGTTAGGCATTTCTGCCACAGTTAGGGCTTGAATGCTGTCTTTGCCCGATGACCAGCAGTGCACACAGAAACAGGAAGTCCAATTAATAACCCTCCATAACCCAAGAACCAATTGTCACTTCCTCACCACTCTGTGAACAGAGCCATGAGTATGCACTAACTAGGACAGGGATCTGGGACGTCCTTTGTCTGCATCATGTGCCACATAATGAATTACTTACTAAAATATTGACAGTTTAATAAAATTATTTTAAGGTACTGGTAAAATATCTGACTTAATCACATAGAAACTGCAGAATGTCACAACTCCTGCAACAGCAAAAATAAATAACTAAAAGTGAGTATGCTTGGGCACTCCGATGTTTTCCACAACTCATTTGTACTACCCACTGTGCTTTCTCATCCAAGGTCAGGGCTGTCAATTTTCTAGGTGCTAAATATTAAACAGCAGTGACAGAGACTTGGCAGCTGATAGCAAACTGTAAGCATAAAGCAGTGCTTGTTTATAGGGATGGGGCATCACGATAGATTACATGAGAAAGGAGGTCTTACTGAACAACTGATAAGATACATTACTCAGGAGTATACAAAGCATTCAAGGCACTTAATACCACAAGAGGATTTATGCCCACAGTGATGATACTCAGACTTTAGAGGTGATTATCTCCTAATGCAATTAATTACACTGTGATCAATTGAATTAGGCATGACAGCCCTTTAATAATTAAATTCCTCTTCTGGTGTCTTAGCAATACCTGGGGCTGGATTTTCAGTGTTAAGGAGCTTCGGCAGATCTTTAAAATTAACAACCAGGACACAGATGTGGACACTGTGAACCCCCTTTGAACAAATCCCATTTTTCCTGGTAGGAGAAGGAGCCAAGGCATGAAACAGAGGAATGAATGATGAATTGGAGAGGCAATTGAAACCCAGCACATATGGCAAGATTGTTCTCCAGGGATAGTGCCAATCTGTGCTATCTGTATGTATGGTGGAGTCATTAATGCTGTTGAAGAGTAGATAAGGTGTATAAAACTGTAAAAATGTCAATGTACGCACATCTCCTTTCCTTTAAAATTCCCCAACTTTTTCAAAATCCTCCCTCCACCCACCTTACACCACAATGTTTCCCTGTAATAGTTCGACCTTTAATTTTACCTCAAACATTATGGTCCCTTTTATCCTATACCATGAGATTCACTAAGGTTTGCATTCAGGATAATTATGAGAATGATGTTAGGAATAGAAAAGTGATTATCATAAGCATTTGAGGTGCAACAGAGACTAAAAGCAGTGCAAACCAGACAAAAATCTTTCACATGGTTCACCATCATTGCATTTTTTTCTTCCTGTTACTATAGTTACAAGTGTGTAATGGGCAATTTGCACCATTTTCTGCATAGGTTCCAACAGTATACAAGCAGACCATTGCACTGTAAGAGTGCTGTCCTTCATACTTCAGGGACTAATGTTAAATTTATGTTCATAAGATTATACAGCAAAGCATAGCTGTAGCATTCTGCAATGAGCACAAAGTAGTTTGAACACAACGTATTCTGGAGAAGTATACATGTTTGTGTCTGTATGGATGTGTTTGCATTGACTGTATGCTGTGTACATGCATGTGTGTCTACCATGTGTGTGTGCGCGCACATGTGTGAATCTGAATGTTTATTTTTATATCTGTGTATGCATTTTTATCTTAGAGTGCACTTTGCTGTAAGTATAAGAAAGTTTCTGTACTCTCAAATGTGTGCAAGTGTTTCCCGATACCTGGAAGTCCATGATCCCTGGAACGTTGCAAATTTAATGAAGCTAGGTCCAACGGTAGGCGACTGGTCAACTCAAACAAATGTTGCCTAAGTTCATCTACTATCATCCGATCTTGTTCCTGACGCTTGGCCGGATTGGCCAGTAGTCCCCGAAGAATTGGATCAATTCCACCTGAAAGAATAAAACATCATGGCAATAAATGTCAATAGTATTTTTCCTCCACAATTATTTTTTCAGCTTGTTTTCTTATCTTCGATTTCCATTGGTTGGGAAATACTAAAAATTACAGACAGCAATAGGCACCTAACTCTTGATCAAACTCATTTTCAGATGTAACCAGGGTTTCACCTTAGCCACTTGCCATCAGAAACCAAAGTTCACTGTCATAGCGCAGTTATACCTCATTGGATTTATATCTCAAAAGGTTTACTTTAAGTCCTGTCACTCTAAAATCAGTGGCTAGAATATGACTGTCTTCTGTCATGCTAAAGAATGAATGCATTGTACATGGTATTTATATTTCCATAAATGTATGATGCTCACATGAGCTTGAGTGTACAAACACTCTCACATGAGCACAAGTGTATCCTTAGAAAAGTAGATGTACATTGTCATGTACAAACACGCTTTCACCAAATCTGTCAGTATTAAAATGGACAACACATAACAAATTTTACAAATGTGTAGTAGAAAACGTTGATAGTGTTCGATGCAAAAATTCAACAAGTACTTTACTAATTTGTACTGATTAGCCATGTCTAAGGAGCACAATGTCTCACACAACCAGGCAGAGCAGATTATTTTTGAAAAGAGAGCAACAGTCTGCAGTTGAACATTTTGAGCATCATCCTATAATCAATAAACTCACTCTGCATTACAATGGAAATTTCAAATTTGAAACAAAGCTGATTGTGTAAAAATGTCTGATTAACCATAAACAGGCTAAAAAAGTTGCTATCAGAATTGCATTTACATTGATGGATTGGGTATGCAATAATGACAATTCACACAAAAATGCACTTAACTCCTAACACATCTTACACTGAAAGCCTGTTGTGCTCATAGTTCCCATAATTGTAGTCTTCAGCAGAGTATTCTTATGAACAGAAACATAACATTATTCCCTGAAGTACAAGAAATAACATTCCGCGCTGAAAACAATTAGTAATAATAAAAGCTCATTTTGTTATGTTATTGAACATCATCAAGTTAGTTGCACCATTGAGCATTTAGAAGACATTTACATTTACAATTAACATGACAAGTTACACTTGTCAATAGTGTTGCTTTATGTAAAGCACACATTGTTGGATCAGATCATACCTCTTTAACCTCTGAAAGGTATTTATTGTACACTACAGCAATAAGAATTGGCAAAGTGCAGCTCATACTCTTTGCACGGCATCCTTGGAGATTTTAGGCATTTACCTGTCCTGGAATTAGTGTCAGACTCACTGGTGACAATGCTCCAACTTACTAATACAACAACTCCATGTGCTGCACTGACGGCCGAGAAATGGGAGTAATGTTTCAGCAACATCCAGAGGCAGTATGCTTTTACACTACAGCCTCAGTGGCAGCATATGATTAATTTGTACTGAGATTTATTACTTACCCTGATCCACAATTCTCCAAGAAGAGAAGAAGGAATTGTGCAGGAGCAGGTTTGGGTAAAGTGGATGTTCTTGGTAGCTCTCATTGAAACGATGGACGATTGGCTGAATGGTGACGTGACCATACCGGAAACAGGCTGTAGCAAAAACATTGGCAATTCTAGGATCAATAGATTCATTGTAACCTCTGTATGGAGGAAGATATTTCTGCATTGCATCTGAACCAATGAGTCGAGGAATATAGTCTCTGTAGGTTATTATCTGTCAAAAAGGAGTCAGGGAGAGGAATGGGTAAATGTATTATCTAGTAAGAAGAAAGAAATCTAGACAAGAATGGATTTCAGACTATAACAAAGCACTGGTTTTTCACTCAGCGCTAAGTGAAATAAAGTTTTCTTCACGTGATGGGTCCAATAAGTAGCCTAGTTATGAAGGAATTGATCCGGAGTGTCAATAGTGGCAGAAAGGTCAGAAATTTGGCAGAAAAAGAGAATAATTAAAAATCAAAGATGCAGTTAGGATTTCGCAAAATGTCAAAACATGATTAAGGTTCATTAAATTTACTTGTTCTATTCTCAAGCCTCGGCAGTGGTGAGTTAATGGATAGTTTTGATCTTTAAGTCAGAACACTGTAGTTTCAAGTACTGCGAAAGGGACTTTAACACAAAAGTCCAGGCTGAGTCTTTTGTGATTGGCCACAATACTGAGGGAGTGCTATATTATTGGGAGATTCCATCTTTCAAGTCAGACATTAAAGCATGGCCTTATCTATTCCCTCAGATGATGTAAAAATCCCAAGGCACTATTTTGATGAAGAGCATGTGAGTTATCCTCAGTGTCCTTGCTAATATAAATTTCTAAACAGTTTAAAAACAGCTTATCTAGTCATTATCAAATTGCTATTTGTGGGAGATTGTTCTTTGCAAATTGACATCCCAGTTTTCTGCATTGCAGCAGTGACTACACTTGTAAAATCCTCTATTGGTTTGCTGTGATGGGCTTTGAAATGTCCTGAGGTGACAAAAGCTGTGAGATAATTGTGAATCTTTTGTTAACAATCTAAAAACCTGAAAAGTCTTACTGCACAGATAGAATTTCTGCTAAAAGTAGTAGAAGCATTAATAATGGAACATCGATTCTATAATTTTACCATATTTATTAGCATCTCATTGAACTCTGACTCCCCAGTCTAAGGCAGTTCTACGACTCCACCAAAAATTATGATTGAGCATTGCTAAAGTGGGTCAGGATGCAGCACAAGAAAAATTAGGTAGTATACAATACAAAATGGTGTCCTTTCGTTTGGATGTCTCCTGCAATTATTTTACCTGTTGAAATGCCCCCATGATTTTCCTCGCCTCCTGGTAGATTGTTTCTCCACTCCAATGTGGATTCAACTTCTTCAGCTCTCTCGCCAAGCGATTGTGCTCCCGCAGAAACAATACATGAAAAGATAATATACCCAGATGCTCATTTACACGTCCATCACCTGTGGACAAGGTGACGGCCATATTGATGGTAATTTTGCACAATTGTAAAAATACATTTTAAAATTTTGCCTACAGGAACATTTCTATTCTAAGACTATTTCCTTTTTTCTTTTACTTTTGCACACATTTTAGTTGGAGTTTTGCTATCCTCCTTAACCTAACAAGCTTCAATGAGATAAGTCTGCACATTCAACAAGCAAATTGACATTTATGACCATTTCCTACTAATCATTGATGCCAGTAGCTGTAAAAGTCACCTAAAGAACAACAAATTCTCATGATAGAACTGAATTGGTTTAATTAATTGGAATTAATAGTGATCAGGCCAATGAAGGAAAGTTTCCCAATCAAAAACAAATCTATATAATAACTTATTAAACCATTCTCAAAACAGAGAGCTTAAGGAAAAGATTAATTTTTGGCTTCCCTTTGGAAACAATGGCATGCAGTTTATTTCTCATCTACTAACTGGCAGCATAATGGCTCAGCGATTTTAACCAATGCGTCTCATAATCGACTACCAGTCCATCTCTTGCCTTTCATTTACAATTTAAAGCATTGTCAGCTCTGAATGTGCTGAGTTTAACATTTCCTCCTCCAACCCATTAAACCTGAGTGATATTGGCACAGTACATCTAAAATGTCAAACCCAAGTGATAAAGAGAGAGCATGCTTAATAGATTTCACCCCACTCACTGGTAACAGTGCTCAGCAGAATTGTATGGAATGTGTCTCCTTGATCTAAAGAACCTTCCATCCAAGGAATTCTAAAAATTCCTTAAAATTGCATTGAAGAAGATGCCATGGAACATTAATGAGAAGTATTCTATATGCACATGACATGTCATGTAGTGGAATTCTTACCTGCTAAGAAGCATGGGACTCCAGTACCATTGGGGTTCTTAGCACAAGGGCTCTCTGAATGTTTGCTGCTAAATGGTAAGTATTCCAGCCCATTGTCAGAGTGGTTCTGATTAACTGCCAGCAATCCCAAATCATTCGTATTGTTTCGGAGTTGATTTGCAATGGATTTACCACTACCATACACCATACTGGCATCAATGAATGATGTCACTGCACTTAGCTGTTCCCGAACATTAACATGTCCAGAGAGTGAGCCCAGATAACCAGTGTTGCATGTAGGAGCAGATCGAAAGAAAGGCATGCAGCCTGTGCTCTTATTGAACCTGGAGTCATCCAGAGGTATCTGACAAGGAATGACACGAACAAGAGCAAAATTAGTTTCAAACATCAATGCACACAAGTAAATTAAATTAAATTCCAAGATTTCTGTTGTCTCTCAAAGATATATTTGCAAATATAGATGCATGCAGTTTTTTTTTGACAAAATTGAATATCTTTCGCTAACCTCAACTATCAATAGATTCATCAGTTCTCCAAGATTGTAGGTTCCAGGAATAGACAATAGACAATAGACAATAGACAATAGACAATAGGTGCAGGAGTAGGCCATTCAGCCCTTCGAGCCTGCACCGCCATTCAATATAATCATGGCTGATCATTCCTAATCAGTATCCTGTTCCTGCCTTATCTCCATAACCCTTGATTCCACTATCTTTGAGAGCTCTATCCAACTCCTTCTTAAATGAGTCCAGAGAGTGGGCCTCCACTGCCCTCTGGGGCAGAGCATTCCACACAGCCACCACTCTCTGGGTGAAGAAGTTTCTCCTGAGCTCTGTCCTAAATGGTCTACCCCGTATTTTTAAGCTGTGTCCCCTGGTTCGGCACTCACCCCATCAGTGGAAATATGTTTCCTACTGCCAGAGTGTCCAATCCTTTCATAATCTTATATGTCTCAATCAGATCCCCTCTCAATCTTCGAAAGGGTATACAAGCCCAGTCGCTTCAGTCTTTCAGTGTAAGGTAATCCTGCCATTCCAGGAATTGACCTCGTGAACCTACGCTGCACTCCCTCAATAGCCAGAATGTCTTTTCTCAAATTTGGAGACCAGAACTGCACACTGTACTTCAGGTGTGGATTAATGTCCTGGACATTAATCCACACCTGGTTGCAGATTAATGTCCTGGACCCTGCTAGAACAATCCAGGAGAAATTTAATAGCAACATTTTTAAAATTATGCCTTTTTGTTTTTATTCAACTAGTTATAAACAAAGGTAGAAGATAGTAGGCTGGTTTATTGATTGAATGGAATGGTTGGATCAGGGTGGTGGTGAGATTGCAGCTGCTCATTAGATAGATAGTTCATGTTCATGTCGAAAAATATAAGTAAATCAATTCGGCAAACCTAATACTTATTGGATATCTTTACAAAACATCTATGGAGCTGTCAAAATTAGAAGTCTAGCCATCATAGATTTTCAAACTAAAAATATCATTGATGGAAAGCCCCTTTCTGAGTTGGATTGAAGAATTGATAGGACACCAGAAAACATTGACAGTTTTATGCAGGACTGTCATTGAGTGACTGCCAATATCTGTAATATTTCAGTCATTACAGTTGAGTGATTAGAGGTCCTAGGGAGTAATAAGGAGAAAGGGACCTTGGTGTACAAGTCCATAGAACCCTGAAGCTGTCAGCAGAAGAAGACAGGGTGGTGAAGAAGACATACAGATGTTTGCCTTCATTACCAGGGCATAGAATATAGAGCAAGAAAGTCTTGTTACATTGGTTAGATCATAGATGGAATACTGTCTGCAATTTTAGTCATCAAACTATCAGAAGAACATGATTGCACTGGCGAGGAAGATTCACGAGGATGTTGCTGGAGAAGGAAAGTCTCAGTTAAGATGAGAGACTGAATAGGCCGGGTTTGTTTCGATGGAGCAGAGGAAGATGAGTGCAGATCTAATGGAGGTATACAGAATTGTGTGTCCTAAACAGAGTAGATCATGACAATCTTTCCCCCATGACAGATGTATCTAAGACCACAGGGCATAACTTGAAGGTGAGGAGTAAGTGGTTTCGAGGAGATCTGAGGAAATGATTTTTCTCCCAGAGGTTGGTAGAAACTGCCTGACAGGGTGGCAGAGAGGCCAATACCCTTGCAACATTTAAGAAACATCTGGACGAGCACTTAAAATGCCAGAGAATAGTAGGCTATCGACCAAGTGCAGTTAAATGAGGCTAGGAATACTACGGCGAGTAACTCACCTCCTGACTCCCCAAAGCCTGTCCACCATCTACAAGGGTCATGTCAAAGGTGTTATAGAATACTCCCCACTTGCCTGGATGGGTGCAGTCCTAACAACACAAGAAGCTTGACATCATCCAGGACAAAGCAGCCCACTTGATCTATAAGCATCCACTCCCTCCACCAACAGCGCTCAGTAGTAGTCATGTGTACTATCTACAAGACGCACTGTAGGAATTCACCAAACATCCTCAGACAGCACCTTCCAAATCCATGACCATGTCCATCTAGAAGGACAAGGACAACAGATACATGGGAACATCACTGCATGCAAGTTCCCCACCAAGCCACTTACCATCCTGACTTGCAATATATCATTGTTCCTTCATTGTCACTTGGTCAAAATCTTGGAATTCCCACCCTACTGGCATTGTGCGTCAACCCACAGCAGGTGGGCTGCAGCAATTCAAGATGGCAGCTCACTACCACCTTCCCAAGGGCAGCTAGGGACAGGCAATAAATGCTGGCCCAGCCAGCGGCGCCCACATCCTACAAAATGAATGAATTTTTTTAAATGGGATTAGTGTATTTGTTATACAGCATAGATATGGTGGGCCAAAGGAACCTGTTTCTATGCTGTTCGAATCTATGACTCGATGACTTCATTGAGCTCAAACGTGTGCATCCCTATTTTCATAGATATAGGTACATGCTTGTCCAGTGTATCAGCATCAGGTTAAAAGCAAGCTGATGATTTACAAGCTACAACTTGGTAGACCTACATATGTGCAATACAGAGTAATAACAATATGACAAAGATATCATCTAATCAAAAATTTGTTATTAGCAGCAGAGTCTGACCTAATCTCAGAGTGTACATCAATACTATCTATAGTTACTGGTGTGTGTTGGTGATAGGGAGGGGGAGGAGGTGGGTGGGGAAGGGGAAGGAGAGTTGTTCAGGAACATAGAGTGAGCCAATGATCGCAAATCTGTAAATTGTTAAGGCTGCACATATTTATAGCTACGTCGTTGGTGTATAACTGTTACAGTTAGAGACTTTGCTGGCACTTATCAGGGATATATCATTGAGTTTTCAGCAGGCATATTTCAGCAATAGCAATTTAAATTAAATTAATTTTAATTTAGACAAGTTTCCAAAGGTATTTCAAAGATAGAATCAGTCAAGGAAGGAACAGCGGATTGGTCATTAAATGATGTGGGTTCTCAAAGGACAGTTAAAAAAAAGCAAGATGAAAGTGGAATTCAGTGGGGTTTTGGATGAGAATGCCAGTACATGGAGTCTAGACAGCCGAAGACCTGCTCACCGATGATAGCAGTGAGGAGTGGGTTTGTAAGGATAGAGAAGGAAGAGGCCATGAGTAATTTTAAAAATAAGGTTGAGAATTTAAAATTGAATTCATTATCGAACCTGGCACCAATGTAGATCAGTATTAACAGGGATTAAAGATGAGCAGAATGTAGAGAGAATAATTTGGATATGCTGAAGTTCATGAAGAGTAGAGGGTATGAGGCTGGACAGAACAGCATTGGAATTGTTAGGCCTGGAGGTGACAAATGGGCTGACATGGGGGTTAAAAGTTCAAACATGTATTGGTTTGATTTGTTTGATGGATTTATTGTCACATGGACTGAGGTACAGTGAAAAGTTTTGTTTATGACTAGTACAGGCAGATCATAATAAGCAAGGACATACAGATAAAAAAATACTTAAGAAACATACAGATGATGCAAAGGTGAAAATAAGTCTTTGTGATATAGACCATATAGGGTTAAAATGTCAGCTTGAGGTTAAATGCACAAATTTGTAAAGAGTCAGATTCAGCTTGATAGGACTGTGGAATCAGTGCCAAAGTCAACTCATGTCTGGGACTGAAGGTGATTCCTTCCAGTATTTCTGGTGGATGTTGCAACTCATTCACGACAGACCAACATACCAGTAGGGAAAGATTTGAGAGAGATAAAACTGGACGTCATCATTGTATTCACTGTAGTTGACATGCATGTCTCAAATAGATGTTGCAAAATTGTGGGATGCAGATAAAAAATGGAAAGGAAATAAAAGTAAATCCTTGTGATTTTTCAAAGGTAAGTGTGAGAGAAAGCAGAAGAAAACCATTGGTGGAGATATTCTGACAACAGTCAGCTCAGTAGAAGTAAATCAGCAAGAAAGATCACATTGACCTGTAGAATAGAGGAATGGTATTGCAGCAAATGTGCAGTCAACAACACAAAAAGCAGCAGTGAGGTTGTGATGGATGAGGAGAGATAAGTTATCATGGTCAGAGTTAATGAGGATGTCAATTGTCATTTTGAATAATACCATGGCCATGCTGGTAATAAAATCTGTAAGGCAGATAAACATGGATTTGGGAAATAATGTGTTCAAGGATTGAAGAGGAAAGTGAATTTGAATGAAGTTGTAGCTCACAAGGATAGAGAAGTAGAGGAGGCATTTTCTGAGGGAGTGGCAATTGTGATTAGGAAAGAGAAGGAGACACAATGGGTATCAAAACAACTTTGAGATTTGAACTATACCAGCAGACTGATATAAATCTGTGAATATAATAGTGGAAAATGAATTATTTTTCTGTTTTCTTGAGAAAATAATTTGGCTGATTGCTAAGTAGGGCTCTGTGTGAAGTACAAAGTGTCTTAACCTTGATGGGAAAGCATGGACTTCTTTTTGCACATGTTTTATCACAGCCAACACCATTGTTGAATGTTTCAGTGCTGCCAGATTGAGGAACCAGATCCAAGTCATGGTCAAGCCATTGGCCCCACTGTACAAAGAAGTGACTATGCTCCTGATCCAATGGTACAATCTGATTGGCCACTTGTAGAATGTGGTTTGATACAGTTCGCACCTAAGAAATGAAAAAGAAATAAATTAACACAAAACCATTAGCTTAAGTCATCACTTTGAGAACACAGTGCCAAGGTCTGAAAAATCCACAGGGTGCAAATCCGTTGAATGTGCCAGAATGAACCAATTGAAAACTTGTACCTCTGACCTTATTGGAGTGTCTGGGATTAAAAGTTTCTGTTGTGAATGTTTGCCTGACAGTCACAGCAAACTAAGGAAGTATGGTAGTGACACACTCCAGCCACTTTGGTTAGCCATGGCAAATCCAGTCAAATTGTACATTTCAATGGTTTTCTGAGCCCCTAGCAAAATAAGCTAAATAGGCTGAAAACAGAGGTTAAATGCTCATTGTTCCAGATGTATGCATGGGCATCAACCGCTTGGTGGCTTGCACACTTTTGACAGAAGGTTGATGCACCTCACTCCATCTGGATTATCTGCCAGACAGAACCCTAAACAATGGTTAGGGACGGTCCTTACCTGACAGTTCTCAACATCATCCACATCATGTTTGACGTCAGAACTCATGTTTGGGGAGGATGGAAATTCTGCTCCAAGCACAGTCTCCTACAGAGACACAGCAGAGACTGGCACCTGGGTTTGCTTGGATTCCAATTTCTGGGTCTTTGGTCACACTCCTACCTAATTTATGGTAAGAATGCTATAAGACATACAAGGCTTATTTGCAACCCTTTATCTGGGGAGGGGCTTGTCTACTCCCATGTATCAGTGGTATGTGTGACAGACACAACGTCGTGATAAATTGACGTTAAAAAAAATTGAGCAGCCAGGGTCAGTTGGCTGGATCGCTGGTTTATGATGACGAGTGATGCCATTAACACTGGCTTAATTCTAACACCAGACGACGTTATCATGACAGACCCATCATGTCAACCTCATCCCTTGCTTGCAGGTTAAAACCACCACCAGGTATTCTGTGTCTAATGAGACAGCAACCAACACTGCACTAAGAATGTGATTTTCACCTTTTTTATATGCAACAGCTGTGGGAAAACTGTAAGAAACTCTATTTTTTAAGGTTTGTGGTTCCTATTAGGCCTGCACAATACCATAACCATATATCTGCAAACAAATTTGTGACCTGATTTCCTGCCTGCAGAAGTAACTTCATTTAAATGTATTACAAAGGTACTATTCCCTAAATGTTTGGGTGCATGAATCCTGAAGGCATCCCTGAGGTTTGTTGTCAAACAGAGAGACTTAGGAGTTCAGGTACATAACTCCTTGAAAGTGGAGTTGCAGATAGACAGAGTGGTGAAGGTGCCGTTTGGCATGCTTGCCTTCATCGGTCAGAGCATTGAGTACAGGAGTTGGGACATCATGTTACAGCTGTACAGAACATTGGCCAGGCCACAATTGGACTACTTTGTATAATTCTGGTCACCCTGCTATAAGAAAGACGGTATTAAATGGGCAAATAGTGCAGAAAAGATTTGCAGGGATGTTAGCAGAGGGTTTGAATTATAAGGAGAGGCTGGATAAATTGGACCTTTTCCCTGGAGCATTGAAGGATGATGACGTCATAGAAGTTCATAAAATCATGAGAGGCATGGATAAGGTGAATAGCCAAGGTCTTTTCCCTAGGGTAGGGGAATTCAAAACTAGAAGGCATAGGTTTAAGGTGAGAGGGGAAAGATCTCTAAAAGGGGCCTGAGGGGAAACTTTTTCTACACAGAGGGTGTTGTGTGTATGGAACGACCTGCCAGAGGAAATGATAGAGGCAGATACAATTACAACTTTAAAAAAAACTTGGAAAGGTGCATGAATAGGAAAGGTTAAAGGTTGGACCGAAGACTCTGTTCCGGTGCTAAAAGACTCTATGTCAGTAAAGATGTG
This sequence comes from Chiloscyllium plagiosum, assembly GCF_037043375.1. Lineage (NCBI taxonomy): Eukaryota > Metazoa > Chordata > Chondrichthyes > Orectolobiformes > Hemiscylliidae > Chiloscyllium > Chiloscyllium plagiosum. The sequence goes on along the minus strand of NW_028270169.1, from coordinate 37,515,833 downwards.
CCTTTACTGTCCTCTTTGGACCAGAACGTTTTCTACAGGTTGAGAAATCTCATGTTGGTACCTCAGCAGAAAAATGATTTGGAGATAATGAAAGTTGTCCTATAAGCAATGGAAGATTGCCCTTAAAGTTGCAGAAACTTGCACAACATATACATCAGTCTCAATTTCAGTATAGAGTTCTACATCATGAAACTTAGTCTTTTCACAACAGTTTAATATGGTGGAGCTTCAGAAGTTGTGAGGATGTCAAGATTTTGACTTTATATCTTGAAAATTTTCCCTACTGTGTTATGTGGATATGAACAAGATTATTGAAAGGTATTGAAATATAGGAAACTACTGGACAGGCAACATTTTCAAACACACAATCTTGAGCTATCCATTAGCGCTTGATGGCTGATGTTTCCTGAATAAACTTTACGTCAGCATCCATTTCCATATACTATTGAAAGTAATAGAAAACAATCAGCATGATAGTTCCAGCTCTAACAACTCTCAACATCTGGCATTCACTAGAGGATGGTTCAGAGGATGAGCTGATGTGTAGAAAGGAATCTAAGCCTTTATAATAAAAGGTTTTTATTTTCATTAGTTGTTTAGTTGGACTTGCTGCCTCCAACAGAAGGGCAGCACGGTGGCACAGTGGTTAGTACTGCTGCCTCACAGCACCAGAGACCCGGGCCTCAGGCAACTGCCTGTGTGGAGTTTGCACATTCTCCCCGTGTCTGCATGGGTTTCCTCCAGGTGCTCTGGTTTTCTCCCAAAGTCCAAAAATGTGCAGGTTAGGTGAATTGGCCATGCTAAATTGTCCATAGTGTTAGGTGAAGGAGTAAATGTAAGGGAATGGGTCTGAGTGGGTTGCTCTTCGGAGGGCTAGTGTGGACTTGTTGGGCCGAAGGGCCTGTTTCCACACTGTAAGTAATCTAAAAATCATATTCCAGTTGTTACCCTAACCAGGGCTTACCAAAAATAAATAATTTAGTGCCTATATATTTCTTCTTGAATGCTGAGGTTTGAGCAGTGATTGGGTCAGAACTGACCAAATTCTTTGTCTCAGCTTATTTTTAAACTTACTAGTGGCAAACGGAATCGTGAATATAACTTCTTCCCGGTCCATCCCTTTGGAAGTGAGAAACCATCCTCATACTCAGCTGGGAGCCAGCGGGCAAGTGGATTATTAGCTGCTCCCAGGTAAGGATTCTTCCTGGAAATATACAAACAAAGACTAGGTCAGTTTATTTAATCTCACTTTTGTTTTACATCCAATTCTAATGGTCCCGGGACCAATGCAAGACTGCACTTCCTTTCCTCTGCTGACCCCAGGTTCCCTCACAACTTCCTGTCAAAGACAGCAGAATCTGCCAGGAACATTTCTAACTTCCTATTGACACTGGGTTCCCTCACAACTTCCTGTCAAAGACAGCAGAATCTGCCAGGAACATTTCTAACTTCCTATTGACACTAGGTTCCCTCACAACTTCCTGTCAAAGACAGCAGAATCTGTCAGGAACATTTCTAACTTCCTATTGACACCAGGTTCCCTCAGAACTGCCCTTCCACCCCGCTCCTGACCCAAGGAGCTGACAGGATTGTCCTTCCTAGCGCTATAGATTTTAGATGTGAAGGTGCTGCACATCCAACCCTATTGACTGTAGGTATTGTACAGATGGGTCTTTTCATTTCCTAATTAACTACACCATATTATATATACAGGATTGTCCTTCTAATCCCTACTGACTCAAGAGTTACATTGGGCTAATCCCTCACTACCAATCCTGATGCCAAAACTACCTGAGACTGACTACTCCAGTTTTTCTTGTCAGGAAATTACAAACCATCCAGTCTAACTTCAGTAATGGGGAAGCTATTAGAAAGAATTCTGAGGGATAGAACATACCTGCACTTGGAGAGACATGGATGAATTAAACAGGGGTAGTCAGCATGGACTCTTGAAATGAACAGTCATGTTTGATGTATTTGATCAATTATTTTGAGAAGGTAGCCAAGAATGTTGATGTTGTTAATATATTTGATGTGGTCTACCTGGACTTTTGCAAGTTTTTAATACAGCCCCTCATGGTAGACTTGCCAAGAAGTTAAAAGCCTGTGGGATTCGAGGTAAAGTGGCATATTGGATCTGGAATTGGCAGAGAGGTGGAAGCAGAAGGTGATGGTTGAGGAATGTTTTTGTGACTGGCTATCTGTTTCCCATGGATTTCTACAGGGCTTAGTGCTGGGATCCTTAGTGTATGCATTAATGATTTGGATTTAAATGTAGGAGGTATGATGAAGTTTGCAGGTGACAAAATTTTGTAGGCTAGTCAATAATGAGGAGGATAGCCATAAGCTACAGGAGTAACAGGCATAACTAACCATTTGGATACAAAATTGGCTTTAAGGTAGGAGACAGAGGTGGTGGTGGAGGGTTGTTTTTCAGACTGAAGGCCTCTGACCTGAAATGTGCTGCAAGGAGTTTTGCTGGATCAACTGCTTTTTGCCATTTATGTAAATTATTTGGATGTAAATATAGGAGGAATGGTTAGTATGTTTGCAGATTGCACCAAAATTGGTGGCATAGTGGACAGTGAAGGTTACCTCAGGACAATGGGACCTTGATCAGTTAGACCAAAGGGCTAAGGAGCGGCAGTGGAGTTTAATTTAGATAATTTAGATAAATGTGAGGTGCTGCATTTTGGAAAGGCAAATCAGGGTAGGACCTATACTCTTAATGGTAAGGTCTTGGGAAGTGTTGCTGAATGAAGGGACCTTGGGGTGTAGGTTCATTGTTCCTTGAAAGTGGAGACACAGGTAGACAGGATAGTGAAGGGGGGTTTGGAGTTGTGAATAGTTGCTGTTTAGAATAAATTGATATTATTTTCTTTAAATAGTGGAATTTGAGAGAAGTCTGTTACTCATATTATGAGGTGAGGTGAGCTTTTCTTGGCGTTTAGTTTAATTAATAGAGAGGTTCACTGCTGTGTTATAACACTGTCTATAATTCCTGAAGATAGCAGGCTGTTTATAAAGTAGGGAAGGCAAATTAGACACATGGCCTAGAATGGAAGAGCAAGAGATTTTGCCAGAACTGCATAAAACACCAAGTAGGCCATACTTGGCATACAGATTGCACTTCTGGTCATCACATTATCGGAAGGATTCTTTACACATTTTAAGTTTCATCCGAGGCTACTGCAACACAATTATGGAGTACATTACACTCGTGCGGTATTTTACTCTTATCAGCATTAAATTTTATTTGATACTGTTCTGCACGCTTAAGTATTTTATCTATGTCATTTGGAAGTTTCTGAGATGAATTATTTTAATTCCAAAGGTTTTCCTAGATTAGTATCATCTGCAAATGATATATTGGGATAAACAACTGGAGTCAGCCACTCAGCACCTCAAGTCTCCACTGAAACGCTGTTCTACCTCAATGCCATTTTCCTACACTAACTCAATTCTTTTACCACTTAATTTATATTGATGTAACAGATTTTTATGTGTTACCTACATTTTATGTATTATGTTTTATAATTTTTCAAATTGTACATAGATTTCCAAATCTTGGAGACATGAGTTAGTGTAGGAAAAGGACAACTATGGACAGGCAATAAATGTTGGGCAGCCAGCAATACCCAGGTCCCACAAGTGAATTAGAAAAGTTTAATTAGATAGCCTTTTTTGTCTTCAGCCATATTATCTTGCCTAAGATTGCCATTTCATTTATACAGAGGTATTGCTAAGTGTCTGGTGGTTATGTGGTCCAGGTGGATATTGCATGGTGAATATAGTTAAATCAAATGCTATATTTTATCACTTTAATTGTGGATGTCTACTGATTTGGTTCTGAAAATAATTCAAACGGTAGGATTTTTGCTTCAATAATATCACATTTCACTGCAGTTCTGATGGATTACCTCAAGCTTGTGCTTGAGTAATTGACTTGGAATTCATCTTGAATGTAATCCTCATCAGACTTATCAGAACCTACCTGTTGTTGCAATTGGAAGTGATGGTCCTGTACCGGTTTGACCAACAATTGTCCTCACATTCTATGGGTAGGAAACTAGCTGAACAACCTGTGTTCCGCAAGATGATGTCCACGTCAGCCTGTGTTAAAAGATCTGTATGATACACACATTTGTGAGAACATTGCAATCTCTGGTAAGGTTTTATTGACTGGGCTAAAACAAAGATCAAATTGAATATGACTGCTCTAACCCATGTTCTCTTGGCTGAGGTAAGACAAAGGTCAAACTGAATATGACTGCGCTACCCCATGTCAATATTGTTCACGTAATATATAATTTTATTTATGCAAATGGGAAATTCATTTTCTGACAGCAGTCCTTATGATCGATGCTCCATTAGTTAATGAATAGATTGTTCCAGTCGAAAACATTTCAGTCAAGCCGGGTTCAGTTTATCTTGTCTCTGGTAAGAAAACTTTTGTAGTTTTGCAAACAAATAAATGCCACGGTAAGGAACAGGGAAACTTTGGGCGGAAGATATCTATAAATATGACTGGCTGTACCTACTCTTATCCAACAAATGATGAGGAAAAGAATGGCTTCCCATAATGTCACACTGAGGAATCATGCACACAAGCTTACATCCAGAGCCTCTTTCCAAACTGACCTGTTGCATTCAGTGAGCGTTTGTAGACGTTACTGACATGACTCTGGATGAGAGTCAGTGCATTTTCCAAATACTCTGCAGACCTCACTGCCATTCTGGTTTCTGCCGTGGGCTGCTTGAAGTAGGCAAGGAGGTCAGATGAGGTAAAAGTCCTTTTAGCAATCTTCAGTTTGTGGCTGAAATGAAGAAGGCAACAAATATGAAGCATCATTTATCAGTCACCAAGGTGGTCCATAAGAGTGTAAATAACTAAGATACCATTACAGAAGTCAGTTAACAGATAACAAATGACAATTACTTCATAATTAAAGATGAGGAAGATCCTTTGATCCATTAATACATCCATTCAGTCCTTCTTTGTCCAAAAAGTATCAAGTTGATTCAGCGATTCTAAGACTTTCATCACTACTTTTTTGTTCATTTATTTTGAGAGGACTTGAATATAAATGCAAGGATGCACTTCTGAGGCTCTATATGGTTCTGGCCAGACCACATTTGGAGTAATGTGTGCAGTTTTGGGCCCCATATTTCATGAAGGATGCGCTGGCCCTGGAGCAGGTTCATAGGAGGTTCATGAGAATGGTCCCAGGAATGAAAAGTTGAACATATGAGGAACATATGAGGACTCTAGATCTATACTCGATGGTGTTTAGAAGGATATGGGGGAATCTAATTGAAACACACAGACTACTGAGTGGCCTGCATACAGTACATGTTGGAAAGAGGTTTCCATTAGTTGGAGGGACTAGGACCTGAGGGCATAGCCTTAGAGTAAAGGAAAGACCTTTTAGAATGGACATAAGGGGAAATGTCTTCAGCCAGAGAGTAGTAAATCTATGGAATTCATTGCTACAGAAGGCTGTGGAGGTCAGGTCATTGAGTATATTTAAGACTGAGATAGATAGGTTCTTGAGTATCAAGAGGATCAAGCGATACGGGAAGAAAGCGGGAGAATGGGGTTGAGAAACTTATCATCCATGATGGAATGGTGGAGCAGACTCAATGGGCTGAATGACCTAACTTCTGCTCTTATGTTTTATGGTTCTCAATTCAGTGGTCAGAGAAAGCATCTTATCCATATCCATCACATTACACTCCATAAGATTTTTGGACGTTTTGTTGAGATTTCATTTTTTGAAAATTGGGGTTAATGCAGAGCCAGGAATAGTTACATTGTTGGCAAATCCATTTCCTACTGTAAGGACATTTCAGCTTTTTTAACAATGGTTTGTATATAGTTCCTGACAGTTGAATTTACAGATGAAGGTTTTTTGTAAACCCTGCCTGACCTTCCAGTCCAAATTATCCATTCAATCCTTTCCAGTCTGCAGTTCCCTTCCTTAAACCATTGTTGAAATGAGACAGAAAACTCAGACTAAAATCAAACAGTAAAATAGGTGTCAAAACATTGAAACACATCTAAACACTATTCCTTCATAGCAGTATACATCTTTAAAAAAAACAATGCCAACAGATTCTTAATCCTCAATTCGAAGCCTAAGAGTTAGCATTGGATATAACAAACATGTTTAAATAATAAACTTAGATCACATCATGCAACTAGTTCCAGTCTCAGCCAGTGTTACTGAGATAATTACTCACCCATCTCTGGTCTTTTTATATGCTTTGTCCACCAATTTGACAGCCTCCTCTACTGAGCTGGATACAAACTGGCTGACCAGGGTTTTCTCTGGATCTGGACACACAAGAGGAATACTAGCAGCTTCAATCATACAGTCAGTTGAGAAACCTGATCAGCTAAAGGCTCCAATATCAGATGATTATAAACTGGAGCCATGGAGAAAACCAGAACAATTTGATGAAGTTCACAGTTCCTTGAAAGTGGAGTAGGATGCAACCTTCAGGCTGAAACAAGAATTGCTCCCTAATATCTGCCAACTGGGAGTGGCAAGTCTGGAAACCCAGAAGTTAAACCCCTTGTAGAGCAAGCACTGGAATTGTTACCAACTGTACACCAGGGACGACCAGTATGGTTGTTCCTAGATCTGAGGACAGGAGGAAATTATTTTTGGAATACAGACCACATGATTTTCCCTAATGTTGTGACTATTGTTTACAAAGAAAACCATACAATCTTTCTGTCTTTTACAGTGACTAGATGGAAGATGTGAACATATGAAGCAGGCGTAGGCCAGTCAGCCCATCCAAACTGCTCTACCAACCAAAATGATCAAGACTGATCTGGCTTTAACCTCAACTCCACCTTCGTGCCTACCCTGATAACCTTGCACTCCTTTGCTTATCAAGTGATCTACTGCTGCCTTAAAAGTATTTTAAATTCCTCCATCGGTGCCCTTTAAGGACAAAAGTCCCAAGGACTCATAACCAGTTGAGGGAAATAAAAAATTCTCCTTATTGTTTTAAATTGGTAACCCACATTATTGAACAGTGACCCCTCATTCTAGTTTCTCCCACATGAGGAAACATCCTTTCCACATCCGCTCTGTCAAATCCACTTAGGATTTTTTATGTTTCAACAAATTTGTTTCTTCCTCTAAACTCCAACTATCAAAATGCTGAGGCTGTCCAGCCTTTCCTCAAAAGAAAACCTGACTATTCCAGCTATTAGCCTAGTAAACCTTCTCTAACCTGCCTCCAATGCATTTATATCCTTCCTTAAATAGGGAGACCAAGACTGTACACTGCATTCTAAATATAGTCTCACCAGCACCCTATGAAGGCAAAGCATAACCTTCTTAGCTTTTTATTCAATGCCCCTCACACTAAACTATAACATTCTATTTGCTTTACTAGTTACTCTCTGTTCCTTCAGAACAACATTTTGCTAATAAGGCAGGAGGACACCCAAATCCCTTTGCATTCACATCTACAAACATCCACTCCCTCCACCACCGGTGCTCAGTAGCAGCAGCGTGTACTATCTACAAGATGCAGAAATTCACTAAAGATCCTTAGTCAGTGCCTTCCAAACCCATGGCCACTTCCATCTAGAAGGACAAGGGCAACAGATATTTGGGAACACCAGCATCTGCAAGTTCCCCTTCAAGCCACTCGCACCCTGACTTGGAAATATACCGGTGTTCCTTCACGGTCATTGGGTCAAAATCCTGGAATTCCCTCCTTCCTGGCATTGTGGGTCAACCCACAGTAAGTGGACTGCAGCAATTCAAGACAACAGCTCACCACCACCTTCTCAAGGGAAAATAGGGATGGGCTGTCAAGGCTGACCAGCCAGTGACACCGAAGTCCCACAAATGAATAAAAAATCCTAGAGCTCTACAATCTCTCAACATTCAGATAATATGCTTCTTTTATTTTCTGCCAAAATTGGCATTGTATCCTATTTGCCAGACTAGTACCAACCATCAAAACTTTTGTAGTGTCCATGCGCTCTCTTCACAACTTAATTTTCCTCTCTCCCCTTGTGCATCAGCAAATTTGGCAACAGTATCTTCAGTCCCTTCATCCAAATAATTTATATTAATTGTAAAAAATTGAATCCTCCGTATTGATCCCTGTGGCGGTCTATCTCTTGCCAACAATAAAATGCTCCAATGATATGTATGCTCTGCTTTCTGTTAGCTAGCCAATCTCCGCTCCATGCCAATATGTTATTCCCTACACAATGATATTTTATTCTCTTCGATAAACTTTGATGTGGCACCTTATCAAAAGCCTTCTGGAAATCTCCGCACATTATATCTGCTGGCTCCCTTTTATCTACAGTTAATGTTTTTTAGAGTCATAGAATCATAGAGAAGTACAACATGGAAACAGACCCTTCGGTCCAACCCGTCCATGCCGACCAGATATTCCAACCCAATCTAGTCCCACCTGCCAGTACCCGGCCCATATCCCTCCAAACCCTTCCTATTCATATACCCATCCAAATGCCTTTTAAGTGTTGCAATTGTACCAGCCTCCACCACATCCTCTGGCAACTCATTCCATACACGTACCACCCTCTGCGTGAAAAAGTTGCCCCTTAGGTCTCTTTTATATCTTCAGTAATCTGGACATTTTTCAGGATGTCACCATCTATTTCCCTACAGTCTATATCTTCCATATCCTTTTCCACAATAAATACTGATGCAAAATATTCATTTAGTATCTCCCCTATTTTCTGTGGCTCCACACAAGGCTGCCTCGCTGATCTTTGAGGGGCCCTATTCTCTCCCTAGTTACCTTTTTGTCCTTAATATATTTGTAAAACCCCTTTGGATTCTCCTTAATTCTATTTGCCAAAGCTATCTCATGTCCCCTTTTTTCCCTCCTGATTTCCCTCTTAAGTATACTCCTACTTTCTTTATACTCTTCTAAGGATTCACTTGATCTATCCTGTCTATACCTGACATATGCTTCCTTCTTTTTCTTAACCAAATCCTCAATTTCTTTAATCTTCCAGCATTCCCTATAACTACCAGCCTTTCCTTTCACCCTGACAGGAATATACTTTCTCTGGATTATTGTTATCTCATTTCTGAAGACTTCCCATTTTCCAGCCATCTCTTTACCTGTGAACATCTGCCTCCAATCAGCTTTTGAAAGTTCTTGCCTAATACCGTCAAAATTGGCCTTTCTCCAATGTAGAACTTCAACTTTTAGATCTGGTCTATCCTCTTCCATCACTATTTTAAAACAAATAGAATTATGGTCGCTGGCCCCAAAGTGCTCCCCCACTAACACCTCAGTCACCTGCCCTGCCTTATTTCCCAAGAGTAGGTCAAGTTTTGCACCTTCTCTAGTAGGTACATCCACATACTGAATCAGAAAATTGTCTTGTAGACACTTAACAAATTCCTCTTCACCTAAACCTTTAACACTATGGCAGTCCCAGTCGATGTTTGGAAAGTTAAAATCCCCTACCATAACTACCCTATTATTCTTATAGATAGCTGAGATCTCCTTACAAGTTTGTTTCCCTCTGACTATTGGAGTTCAAAGAGTTCTAATAAATTATTCAAACATGATTTCCCTTTCACAAAACTATGTTGACCCTGCCTGATTATCTTGAATATATCTGAGCTAGGATATTTGAAGACAACTTTACTAATAGTTTCACATATTTTCAATATGATTTATGCTATTAAGCTAACTGGCCTATATTTTGTGTTTACATCTTCAATGAGGTGGTACAATAGGCCAAATAGAGGGGAGAGTAATGGCCTAGTAGAATTATTATATATAATTCCATCCAGAAACTCAGCTAATGTTCTAAGCAATGGCAGATGATGGAATTTGAATTCAATAAAAGAAATCTGAAACTAAAAGTCTACTGATGACCATATTGTCAATTGTCAGAAAAAGCCATCTGACTCAGTAATATTCTTCAGGGAAGGAAATCTGCTATCCTCACTTGGTCTGGCCTATTTATGACCCCAGACAGCAATGTGGTTGACTCTCAACCACCCTTTGAAATGGCCAAACAAGCCATTCAGTTGTATCAATCACTACAAAGTCGCAACAAAGAAATTAAACTGGATAGACCACCTTAGCATTGACCTAGCCACAGGAAAAGGCAGCAGCTAAAACAGTCAAAGTCCAGGGATGTACAGCACGGAAACAGATCCTTCAGTCCAACTTGTCCATGCCGACCAGATATCCTAACCTCACCCAGCCCCACCTGCCAGCACACGGCTCACATCCCTCCAACCCCTCGCCCTAAACTCACACACCTATCCAGATGCCCCCCAATGCCGCAACTGCATCAGTCTCCACCACCACCCCCATATAGCCCACTGCACACACACACCACCCTCTTAAGTCCCTTTTATATCTTTCCCCTCTCACCACTAACCCTCACCCTCCAGTTCCATATGCCCCACCCCAGGGATAAGACCTTGTCTGTCCACCCCATCCATGTCCCCCCACAATTCCACAAACCTCTACAAGGTCACCCCTCAGCTCCCAACTGTACAGGAAAAACAGCCCCAGTCCACTCAGCAGCCCTCCCCCCTCCCCACAACAACCCAAACCCTCCAACCCTAGCAACATCCCTGTAAATACCCTCTGAACCCCCTCAAGTCTCACAATATCCTTCCGACAGGAAGGAGAACAGAATTGCATGCGATACTCCAAAATTAATCCACCCAACAACCTGTACAGCCAGAACATGAACCCTCAACTCCTACACTCTATTTTCTGACCAACAAAGGAAAGCACACCAAAAGTCCTCCCAACTACACCATTCGCCTGCGACTCCACCCCCAAATAACCATGAACCTGCACCCCAAGACCCCCCCCACTCAGCAACACTCCCCAGGAACATATCACCAAGTATATAAGTCCCACCTTGATCTGCTTCCATTCCCCTCCCCCATCTAAAAAGCAGCACCTCACACCCATCTAAATTAAACTCCATCTGCCACTCCTCAGCCCATTGGCCCATCTGATCAAAATCCCAAAGCAACCCGAGACAACCGTCCCCCTATCCACTATACCCCCAGCCCCAACCCCATCCACAAACCTACCAACCATACCTCCCATGTTCACATCCAAATCATTCATACAAAATAACAAAAGTTAGTGGACCCTTCACCAATCCCCGTGACACAGCGTTGGCCACAGGCCCCCAGTCCAAATAGCAACCCTCCACCACCATGCTCCATCCTCCATTTGCAAGCCAGCTCTGCATTCAAATGGCCAGCTCCCCCTGCACTCCAGGAGATCCAACCCCACCAACCAGTCTCCCATGAGGAACCTTGCCGAATGCCTTACTGAAGTCCATATAGATCATGGCCACCGCTCTGCCCTCAATCCTCTTTGTTACTTCTTCAAAAAACCCAATCAAGTTTGTGAGATATGATTCCCCATGCACAAAGCCATTTTAATACTTAAGCAGAGCTTGTCTTTCAAAAAAAATGTAAATCCCGTCCCTCAGGATTCCCTCCAACAACTTGCCCACCACCAATGTTAGGCTCACCGGTCGAAAGTTCCCTGGTTTGTCCTTACCACTTTTCTTAAATAGTGGCATCAAGTTAGCCAACCTCCAGTCTTCTGGCACTTCACCCATGACTATTGATGATACAAATATCTCAGCAAAGGGCCCAGCAATCATTTATCTAGCTTCCTGCAGAGTTCTAGGGTACACATGATCAGTTCCTGGGGATTTATCCACTTTTATGCATTTCAAGACATCCAGCTCCTCCTCTTCTGTAATATGGAAATTTTTCAAGATGTCACCATCTATTTTCCAACTTTCTATATTTTCCATGTCCTTCTCCACAGTTAGGACAGATGCAAAATACTCATTTAGTATCTCCCCCATCTCTTGCGGTTCCACACATCGGCTGCCTTGCTGATCTTTGAGAGGCCCTATTCTCTCCCTCATTACCCTTTTGTCCTTAATGTATTTATAAAAACCCTTTGGATTATCCTTAACCCTATTTGCCAAAGTTATCTCATGTCCCCTTTTTGCCCTCCTGACTTCCCTCTTAAGTATACTCCTACTGCCTTTATACTCTTCTTAGGATTCACTCGGTCTATCCTGCCATAGTTTCCCTCTTTTTCTTTTTCAAAACCTTAATTTCTCAAGCCATCCAGCATTCCATACACCTACCAGCCATTCGTTTCACCCTAACAGGAATATACTGTCTCTGGGCTTTCGTTATCTCAGTTTTGAAAGGCTTCCCATTTTCCAGCCATCCCTTCACCTGCGAAAATCTGCCCCCAATCAGCTTTTGACAGTTCTTGCCTAATACCGATAAAATTGGCCTTTCTCCGATATACAACACAGAAACAAACCTTTTGGTCCAACTCGTCCATGCCAACTAGACATTCCAGCATAAACCACCTGCCAGCGCCTGGCCCACATCCTTCCAAAGCCCCCAACTCACACACCCATCCAGATGCCCCCCAAATGCCCCAATTGTACCAGCCACTACCATCTCCCCTGCAGCCTACCATACACATGCTCCACCCTCTGCGTGAAAATGTTGCCCCTTAGGTCTCTTTTAAATTTTTTCCCTCTCACCCCAAACCACACCCTCCAGTTCCAGAACCCCAACACCATGGAAAAGACCCTGTCCATCCATCCCATCCATGCCCCCAACAATTCCACAAACCTCCACAAGGTCATCCCTCAGCCTCTAACCCTGCAGGGAAAACAGCTCCAGCCCATTCAGAACCCGTCCCCCCCCCCACCCACAGCCCAAATCCTCCAACCCCGACAACATCCCTGTAAATGTCCTCTGAACCCTCTCATGTCTCATGACATCTCTCCGATAGGAAGAAGGCCAGAATTATGCACAATATTCTAAAAGTGGACCAACCAAGCCTCCACACAGCTGCAACATGACCTCCCAACTCCTACACCAAATGCACTGACCAACTAAGGAAAGCACACCAAACACCCTCCCCACCACCCTATCCACCTATGACCCCATCACCAAGGAACCAAGAACCTGCACCCCAAAGTCTCCCCACCCAGCAACACTCCCCAGGACTCTCCCACCAAGTGTACAAGTCCTAGCCCTATCCATGCCCCCAAAATACAGCACCCAAATCCATCCAAACGAAACTCCATCTGCCACTCCTCCGCCCATTGCCCCATCTGATCACTGAGGTATTAGCAAAAGTGAATGAAAGGGAAAAAGTTACAAGAATTCAGGAAAATTAACTAGGATAAATGTGATGGTGTCAAATTCATTCCATTATCTTCAATTTCATTTCTTTTATATATAAAATATCATGATAACCAGGGAATGGATGGTGGGTTAAGTATTATTATTCCAAGTTGCAACTAAGTGTTTTAATGGAAGTTACTTTAAGTCATATGCTTCAACTTTATATAGACTTTACTTTGCAATTAAAGGCAATATTTCTATAAAGTTCCATTTTGCATATTCAGCACAGTCTGCAGAAACATCTTGTGTATCATCTTTACTGTAGGAGATAGCCACAGCATTTCAAAGGAACATAATGCTATGAAGGATTCTCCTTCTCACCTCTCTCCTCTCAAGGAGAAACCTCCACCAGTTGTCTCTCTCAAATGAAAGAACAGCCCTATGACAGTGACTTTGCCTGTTTTTATAATGTGTGATTGTGCCACATAACGAGATTTTTGACCAAATGCCCAAATTTTTAGTCTAAAAGTTAGTCCTTAAGGAGTATCCTATAGATAGAAAAGGACATGGCAACGTACGGAGGGAATAATCGAGATGGGCAACTAGCACGTCCATCACCAGTGATGGGATTAAAATCGGGACAATAAATTCCAAATTTGAGTGCATGCATCTCATTTGAGTGCATGCTTGGGAACTTCCAAGCAATTCTGTGCTGACAAGGTTCCACATGGTAGACTGGTTAGCAAGGTGCAATCACATGGAACACAGGCGGCGCCAGACAAATAAACACAGAGCCAGCCTGAAGGAGGAGACAGAGGTGGTGGCGGAGGTCAACTCCTGGCCTGGAGGCCTGCAACCAGCAGCATGCTACAAAGACTGGTGCCAGGCCCACCACCCCCCACCCCCCTGTACAAATGGTTTTGACCTAAATGCAGCAGGCATGGTTAATAAGCCTGAGATGGTACCAAAACCAATGATGCAGTGGACAGTGAAGAAGAATATCCCAGAGCATGACTGGACCCTGATCAAATGGGTCAATGACCGAGGAATGACAGATGGAGACCATAGAGTCATAGACTCATAGAGATGTACAGCATGGAAACAGACCCTTCGGTCCAACCCGTCCATGCCAACCAGATACCCCAAACCAATCTAGTCCCACCTGCCAGCACACGGCCTATATCCCTCTAAACCCGTCCTATTCATATACGCATCCAAATGTCTTTTAAATACTGCAATTGTACCAGCCTCCACCACTTCCTCTGGCAGCTCATTCCACACACGTACCACCCTCTGTGTGAAAACGTTAATCCTTAGGTCTCTTTTAATTTCTTTCTCCTCTCACCCTAAACCTATGCCCTCTAGTTCTGGACTCCCCGACCCAGGGAAAAGACTTTGTCTATTTATCCTATCCATACCCCTCATAATTTTGTAAACCTCTGTAAGGTCAGCCCTCAGCCTCCGACGCTCCAGGGAAAACAGCCCCAGCCTGTTCAGCCTCTCCCTATAGCTCAAATCCTCCAACCCTGGCAACATCCTGGTAAATCTTTTCTGAACCCTTTCAAGTTTCACAAAATCTTTCCAACAGGAACGAGACCAGGATTGCACAAAATGTTCTGTACAGCCACAACATGACATCCCAACTCCTGTACTCAATACTCTGACCAATAAAGGAAAGCATACTAAATGCCTTCTTCACTATCCTATCTACCTGCGACTCCACCTTTAAGGAGCTACGAACCTGCACTCCAAGGTTTCTTTGTTCAGCAACACTCCCAAGGATCTTACCATTAAGTGTATAAGTCCTGCTGTGATTTGCTTTCCCAAAATGCAGCACCTCACATTTATCAAAATTAAACTCCACCTGCCACTTCTCAACCCATTGGCCCATCAAGATCCCATTGTAATCTGAGGCAACCTTCTTCGCTGTCCACTACACCTCCAATTTTGGTGTCATCTGCAAACTTATTAACTGTACCTCTTATGCTTGCATCCAAATCATTTATGTAAATGACAAAAAGTAGAGGACCCAGCACCGATCCTTGTGGCACTCCACTGGTCACAGGCCTCCAGTCTGAAAAACAACCCTCCACCACCACCCTCTGTCTTCTACCTTTGAGCCAGTTCTGTATCCAAATGGCTAGTTCTCCCTGTATTCCATGAGATCTAACCTTGCTAATCAGTCTCCCATGGGGAACCTTGTTGAACGCCTTACTGAAGTCCATTTGATCACATCTATCGTTCTGCCCTCATCAATCCTCTTTGTTACTTCTTCAAAAAACTCAGTCAATATTGTGAGACATGATTTCCCACACATGCCTTTCCAAATACATGTACATCCCATCCCTCAGGATTTCCTCCAACAACTTTGTGGGCGGCATGGTGGCACAGTGGTTAGCACTGCTGCCTCACAGCGCCTGAGACCCGGGTTCATTTCCCGCCTCAGGCGACTGACTGTGTGGAGTTTGCACATTCTCCCCGTGTCTGCGTGGGTTTCCTCCGGGTGCTCCGGTTTCCTCCCACAATCCCAAAGATGTGCAGGTTAGGTGAATTGACCATGTTAAATTGTCCGTAGAGTTAGGTAATGGGTAAATATAGGGGTATGGGTGGGTTGCGCTTCGGCGGGTCGGTGTGGACTTGTTGGGCCGAAGGGCCTGTTTCCACACTGTAATGTAATGTAATGTAATGTAAAACTTGCCCACCACCGATGTCAGGCTCACTGGTCTATAGTTCCCTGGCTTGTCCTTACTACCCTTCTTAAACAGTGGCACCATGTTAGCATAGATAAAAAGTGAGGCTCCGTATCCCGGAAAGGCAAATAGGGCAGGACCCCCCCACTGCCGAACAAAGAGACCCGGGGCACAGGTGCACAGCTCCCTGAAAGCAGAGCCACAGGCCAATAGGGTGGTGAAGAGGGTGTCCGGCATGCCCTCCCCCACCAGCCAGTGCACCGAGGACCAGAGCCGGCATGCCAGACATGGTGTACAGGACACTGGCGAGGCCAACCCCAGAATATCACACACAGCCCTGCCTGCAATTCCTTGGGAAGGATGCTGCTAAACCTGAATGGGTGCACAAAAAACCAACAAGGATGCTGCCGGGCCCAGAGGCTCTGAACCACAGGGAGAGGCCGAACAGGCAGAACCTTCCCCACCGAAGCACTGGAGGCCAAGGGGCAACCCCACAGAGGTCCACAAAATCATGAGGGGCATTAACAGGACGAAGAGCCAAGACCCCCATTCCAAGGTTAGAGAGCAAAGGTCCAAGGTGAGAGGGGAACAGAGGATGTTACATCAACAGAACAAGCAGCCAGAGGAGGCGGTGGAGGCAGGCACAACCACAGAGGACCCTTGACCATCTGAAGGACACAGGTGGGGAATATTTTGTTTGGTTAATCGAATGCTGGATAATCAAATGCAAGATAACACAATCCTGGCGACCCTGGAAAGAACTCCTTACTAATATGTGGGAGCTAATGCCAAAATTGGGAGAGCTGTTATACAGAGTAGTCAAGATGCATCCTAACATAGTCATATTTATGGAATCATACCTTGCAGACATCACCGCCATCATCCCTGAAAATGTCCTGCCACACTGGCAGGACAGACCCAGGAGAGGTGGCAATACAGTTGGCTGGAAGTTGCCCTGGGAGTCATCAACATTGACTCTGGACCCCATGAAGTCTCATAGCTTCAGGCTAAACTTGGGCAAGGAAACCTCCTGCTGATTAACACATGCTGTCCTCTCTCAGCTGATGAATTAGTATTTCTCCACATTGAGCAACATTTGGAGAAAGCAGACAGTAGAATAGATGTAAATTGTATTCCAAGTAGCAGATTCTAATGTCCACCAATAAGGGTTGCTCGGCAGCAGCACTGTTGATTGAGTTGGTTGGACCCTAAAATACATAGTTGCTGGACTGAGCCTGCCACAGATGGTGGGAGAACCAACAAGAGGAAAAAATGTATTTGATCTCATCCATACCATTCTGTTTGCTGCAGGTGCATTTGTCCATGACAGTATCAGTAAGAGAGACCACTGCACAGTCCTTGTGGTGATGAGGTCCCGCCTTCACATTGAGAATGCCCTCTATTATGCTGTGTGACACTATCACTGTGCTAAATAGGACAGACTTTGAACTGACCTCTCAACTCAAGACTGCAGCACTCTGAGCCATCAACAGCAGTAGAATAGTACTCCAGCACATTGGCCTCATCGCCTAGCAAAACCTCAACTCAACCATTCCCACTAAGCCAGGGGAATAATTCTGGTTCAATAGAGAGTGCGTTAGAGCAGCACCAGGCATATCTCTAACTGAGGTGTCAACTTGAAACTACCAAATAAGACTACCTGCATGCCAAACAGCATTAGCAGCAAGTGATAGCTGGAACTAAGCAATCCCATCACGAATGATTAGATTTAAGTCCTGCCACATCCAGTTATGAATGGTGGTTGCCAATTAAACAACTCTCTGGAAGAGACTCCATATATATCCCATTGCATGTTCTCCTCCAAGCCATTCACCAACCTGACTTGGAAGTATTTTGCCACTCCTTCAGTATCATTGGGTCAGAAACCTCGATGCCACCCCATGGCAGAACTGTGTATCAACCTCCAGCACATGGACTGTAGCTAAAAGGCAGCTCACCGCCACCTTTCCCAGGCCTCTGGGATGTCCATGTCTCACAAATGATTTTTTTTTTAAATGTGATATTGCACCATTTCCATGATGCATGATTCAAATTAACCCATTAATAACCTAATATCCAAATTTACCCATTAAACTACACCTCCTCCACTGACCTCTCTACCACCACCACCCTGCCACTCCCAAACATATCTCTGATTCCTGTTTCTATAATTGTGAAGATTAGAAAAAAAAATCACAACTTTAAACTACATGTTGTGACCATTAATTATATTTTCTCCTATTAGGTCCTTGTCTTTTCCCCCAATTGTTTTGTATGTGAAGCCATAGTGATGAATTTACAAGTGCACCAAAATAGGTAATCTTCTCCTTTGGAGGCAGTGTGGATGTGTGAAGGAGTTTGTATCCTATGGGTGGCTAATTAGATAGAGTCTGTAGGGCAGGATGGGATTTTGTGAATGATTCAGTTCATCAGTCAGGTTGTCAATTGGATCAATGAATTAATGCAACATGTTGGTTGTGTAGATGATTGCTTGAATAGGTAGGAATTTGCTTTTGTGTGACAACAAGCATACATCTGTTCTGTCTCACCATCTTGGCTCTGTCTGAATGAAGTAGAACTGTGGATGTAGAACTGTGGATGTTCAACCACTTATCCAAAATGAGCTTGGTCTTGGATCCTGAATGACTTCCACTCCTTACAATTTAAAGAAATAATTCACAACTTTATTGCATTTCTTATGATGGATCTCCATCTTTCCTGTAGTCTGATTAAACTATCCCAGAATTTCAGTCACTGTTAGATCAGTCCTGCTCAGCCTTTCACTCTGACTGATTATTATTTCCATTACTGGGTTCATGATGTCTCCAGGTCTGTGACCACAGCTATTGCACTGTGCTCAGCAGTTTAGCACTGTTGCCTCCCAGCACCAGGAGCTGGGCTCAATTCCAGCCTCGGGTGACTGTCTGTGTGGAGTTTGCACATTCTCCCTGTGTCTGCGTGGGTTTCCTCTGGCTGCTCCAGTTTCCTCCCACGTCCAAAGATGTGTAGGTCAGGTGAATTGGCCTTGCTAAATTGCCCGTAGTGTGAGGTGCATTAGTCAGAGGGAAATGGGTCTGGGTCGGTGTGGATTGGTTGGGCCGAAGGACCTGTTTCCACACTGTCGGGAATCTAATCTAATCAATCCAAAATTATGCAGGTTAGGTAGATTAACCATAGGAACTGCAGGGTTATTGGGATATGCTGAGGCCTAGACCTGGGTCTGGATGGGATGCTGTTCAGAGGGTTCATGTGGACTCAATGTGCTGAATGGGCTGTTTCCACACTGTACGTATTCTATTATTCTAATAATACTTCGCATTGATTTTTGTAGCCATTCCTTGTAGTACCCACTCCCTGTGGAGAGACTGCTCAATCTGAGCAGTTGGTGATCTTTTTAACTTCTCACTTTTCCAGTGGGGATTACTGTGCCATTGTAAATTACATTAGATTAGATTACATTACAGCGTGGAAACAGGCCCTTCGGCCCAACAAGTCCACACCGACCCGCCCGAAGCGCAACCCACCCATGCCCCTACATTTACCCCTTACCTAACACTACGGGCAATTTAGCATGGCTAATTCACCTGACCTGCACATCTTTGGACTGTGGGAGGAAACCGGAGCACCTGGAGGAAACCCACGCAGACACGGGGAGAACATGCAAATTCCACACAGTCAGTCGCCTGAGGCAGGAATTGAACCCGGGTCTCAGGCGTTGTGAGGCAGCAGTGCTAACCACTGTGCCACTGTGCCACCGTGCCGCCCACTGAGTGTAAAGTGTCCCCATCTCAGCAAGGCTATTAAGACATTTTCACTGAGCCTCTAATAACTCTTTACTTCTTCATGAACTCTGAAAGGTGACCACTCCCACAGACCATGGCCTTTTAAGACAGACTGTATTGAAGTCATTATTTGAGAGAGTTGCCAATTCCCCTGTTGCCATACTTTTCTTATCAGGTCTTAAATATTTTACCATTTACGCGAGTATTTTTCATTGCTAAAGATTGTCTTCTTAAATTTTCAGTTCTTCCCTGTTGCAGACAGTGTTCTATGAATGGGTTATTTAAAGCGAAGTCTGTGGATCTTAGAGTACATGATTATGAGCAGTAATTCAAATCCACACCATTATCTACCAATTTGAATGGGCATGCTGGCTCACGACACTACATAATCTGCTGCTCATGATGAAGTTTGTTGCCATCATCCCCCTTAAATGTAGGAGACGTCAGGATCTCTCTGCTACTCTGTGACATTACAAGAATCAAATCTCAGCCTCTTACCTGTATGAACACCACTGGTCCAAGACATGAGAAATCCTGGGAAGACCATGCTCAGGCACCACAGGGAGGCCATTCTGAAAGAAACACATTCCATCTGTAAGATAGGATGATAATGTAGAGATGGGACTGCATACACCTGCATACATCTCACCATTATACTTTACAAAAAAAAACCCAACCCAGCATCAAGTCATGTCAACCTCAGATCCAGTCATGTCATCAACAGCATTCAATCACATGGCCAAACCAGTCATCCTGTTGTATCCTAGTCCAGCATCCAATCACAAATCCAGCACACTCTCAACATCAAAGAACTAGAACAGGCCCTCCAAGTCTGCGCCAACACGTTTTGCCCTTCCATATTAAAATTGTCTTCACTTACAGGATCCATATCCGTCTACTGCCTTTCCATTGATGTAATCATGCAGATGCTTCTTGAATGCTTCAATGTGTCTGCTTTCACCATCTCCTCTGGCAGTGCAATCCAGACACTCACCACCCTTTGTGCTGAAAACAAGCCTCACACATCACTTTTAAACATCCCCCCTTTGCACCTTTAACTTGACTACCCTCGTAATTGACCCCTCCATCTTAGGAAAAAGCTTCATTCCTTCCACTTTATTCATGTATTGTGGGGCATTCCATTGACCAGCAAAATTCACTGTACTCACAATATAAATACAATGGCTATGAGAGCAGGTCAGGGGTCTTGGAATCCTGCAGCAGATAACTCACTTCCAGATTTCCCAAAGCCTGTTCGCCATCTACAAGGTAGATGTCAAGATTGTAATGGAATATTCCCCACTTGCCTGAATGAGAACAAGTCCAACAACATGCAATAGCTTGATACCCTCCAGGACTAAGCAGCCCCATTGTGGAACCAAATCCACAAACATTCATTCTCTCCATATCAACACAAAAAAGCAGAGGTGTGTACCATTCTCAACAGGGGCATTGCAGAAATTTGCCAAGGCTCCTTCGAAAACACTTTCCAAAGACATGACCTCGACCATTTGCAAGGAGAAGAGCAATACCACCATTTGCAAGTTCCTCTCCAAGCCACTTATCATCCTGACCTAGAAATATATCACTGCTCCTTCAGCATTGCAGTTCAATTCCTACACCTCCAACCCTCACAGTGCTGTGGTTGTACCTACACCACATGGACTGAAGCAGTTCAAGGAGGCAGCTCACTCAACTTCTCAAAAGTAACTAGTGATGGGCAAAAAGTTCAGAACCAACCAATAATGCTCACATCTATGAATGATTTTAAAAATGCCTCTTTCACCATAGCCGATGCAACATTACTAATTTGGAATTGGATGTCAATTGCAATTTGAGGAAGAGAGTTCCTTTCTCAGCCATAAATGTCAAATCCAAATGAAAACAAAAGAAATAATATACAAAATTTATAACTAGACTGTAAAAGGCAAATGTACTAATGAAATCCAGAGACACCATGATTAATTCTGGATGATAGACAATTAAATGGAAACAATCTGACCATGGCACGTGAAATGGCAGAGAGACCACAGAGACTCCTCCTGATCTCCTAACACTCATATTCCTAATTCACACATCTCCAGGATTTGGAGACGCTGGCGTTGGACTGGGGTGGACAAAGTTAAAAATCACACAACACCAGGTTATGGTCCAACGGGTTTATTTGGAAGCACTAGCTTTCAGAGCGCTGCTCCTGGACGCAGTTACACTATATGGTGGGAACAGTTAAACCCTATAAATTTCCTTACACAGGCAAATACATAGGACTGAATCATCCAGATGCTTTTACCTTACTATGTACACCAATAGCAATCACATTACTGTCTATAAGGAAAGGATGTATTGATTTCCTTTCATAACAACTTAAAAGATCTCCAATCTAATATGTGGTCCAGTTTGCGCTACAATCTATATGCCTGACTCACTGAAGTATTTGGGGATAACGCTGTCCAGACGGATTGTCACTCACCTTCTGCAAGTCTCAGATGTTTTAAATCTGTGAATGACTCAGTCTATTTAATAGCAGAGCCGCTCCCAAATACTGACGCCCCTTCTGGCTACTCAGGTTACGAGTATCGCGTCTGCTTTATACAGGCGTGACAGCCTGTGTTTAACCAGGTATCAAATGCATGGAAATCACAAAACTGATAACAATATTGAGGAACTAAATCAAGTATCCGTGTCATGTATAATATGAGGTTTAAGTAACACCAGTCACTGTAACCGATTATTATTGATTGAGCTCCACAGCCTGCAATTTCAAGCATTTGAAATCTTCTCCAGTCAGTTCCAATCCATTGAGGGTTTGCTCGGCTCAAGTCAGATGTTGGGTTGGAGTTTGACAATGTGCATTTGTGTAAAATGTTCAAAATTAATCCAGCCGCCGGCTGACATCCTTGCCTACTTGTTTTTCCATTGACTACAAACGGGCTGCCCATTCTCTGTCACCCATCGTGTACTATTGCATCAAATCAAAATCTGTACCATCCGTTTAGCTTCGTATTTAGGATAATTGTTTGGGAAATGGCTTATAAAGTCAATCATTGTTCAAATGCGCACGGAAGCCCTGTGATCCTTTAGGAAACATTGGATTCCTGCTCCATAAATTTAAATAACAAATGAAAATTTCACTGAAAGCTACGGTCGGGCAGGAGAATCCAATTGCAATTTTGCTCCAAATTCAGAACTACCCACTTATGGGACTACTGTAATGATCATTTTCCAGACAACGCTTTAAAGATGTTTGTTCATTTGTAACTCATTCGTTCTTTTGCTGCTACTTAAAGTTATGCAGCTCCAAAAACAGAAAGAAAATATGCCTTACCTTTTTGCAAATATTCTACTGTCAGTGCTCATTATCTATTGAGCACAGAGACCATTGTGCTCTGTGGATCATTCTGTGTAGGTCAGTGTATAGCTGGAGTTATTGGTAATAACGTGTGACTAGGACTGCATGAGTTAATGTGCACTTGAAAAATGACCCCACACTAAAGGAGCATCAAACACTCGAACACAAACGTGAGTGCAAACATATAACTCCTTCTCAGTCAGATTTCTGTCCAAAGGCAGGTCCCACCCACACTGCTAGGATAACCAGCACAGGTCAGTGGGGAATCCAGCCTAGTGGAAATCCAACCTCATATTGTTGGTACCAACCTGAGGCACACTGGCTAACCAGCTGGTTGGCCCCTCCAAGAGTAAGACTTTTCCACATGCGTTGCAGTCGGGAACTGTGGATAGTGATGCTAGATGCTCCAATTCCCATAACATGACTGACCAAGTGTCTGGTCTGCTCTTATGTTGGATGGGTTTGCAAGTTGATCCTCAAACTGTTTGGCCACATAATGAACACATCTCCTTTAACCATCGTGTCCTGAACATGAACCCACAGCTACTAGATCAGGAAACCACTGTAAGGCCTCTGCCATCACACAAAAAAAAACCCTGCACTTTACTTTGCTATATTCTCTGGTGGACAGCACTTCCAACGGTGTAGCATTCCCTTAATTTTTGGCGAGTGTTTGTTCACCATTGTGTGTGGCTAAGTATTTCCAGAACATTATTTGGCGGTCAATATTTGATGATCATTATGTAAATGTTTCTGTAACATTTGAGGTCATAGTGTGTGGTCAACATTTGAGGAACCTTGTGTATATGGAGCTGTATTTAATGATGATTCAGTGCTGGAACTATTTGATGAGCGTTCTATGTTAATCAGCTGCAAGAGCAATCAGAGGCTGGAGATTCTGCATCAATTCATTCATCACCTAACTTCCCACATCCTGTTCACCATCTAAAAGGCACAAGTGTGACAGAATATTTTCCACTTACCTGGTTGAGTACAGCTTCAGCAACTCTGACATTTGATACTAACCAGGACAAAGCAACCACGTTGATTAGCATCCTATCCACCACTTAAAACATTCTGTTCCTTCACCACCAATGCACAGTGGCAACAGTGCGCACCATCTACAAGGTGAACTATAATAACTCACCAAAGCTACTTCAATAGCATCTATCAAACCTGTGACTTCAACCACCCAGAAGGACAATAATATGATGCATATGAACATTACCACATGAAAGATTCCCCCCAGCTTCACTTCACCCTGACTTAGAAATATATCACCATTCCTTCACTGTTACTGGGTCAAAGTCTTGGAACTCCCTTCTTAACATGACCGTGGGTGTCTATTACAGCACTTCCAGAGGCTGGCTTGCTATCACCTTCTAAAGTGCTATGAGGAATGGGCAATAAATGCCAACTTAGCCAGAAATGGTCACATCCTGTTAATAAATAAAAAAGAAATCAGCATTTACAATACACAGCTGAAGGCCAATTCTGCACCTAACGATCATAAACCTGGCTCACCCAAAGACGTGCTACACTGGGGGACTACACTGCAGATATAAATCTAATGGCTTTCTGGAGGGAGATGCTGAAATGTCACAGCTGCAACTGTCAAAGAAGCCTCAAATGGTGAAATTGCATGGCAAACCAAATTGTAATCTCCTGGGAGTTACCTCAACCCTTGAGGTGAAGGAGAAAAACACAGCAATGCATGTAAGATATGTTTTGGATCTTCCGTTTTGAAGAATATACAAGAACAGGGTTTAAAAGTCAGTTTAAAAATGGTCTATCTGTGCGACATATGTGGAACAAGATGTGCTATTGAGCTCGGATACTCATGTGTACCAGCCTAGGTTCAAGCATTAGTGCATTGTAAAAATCACAAGCAAAGAGCTACCCACTTGTCACCCCTGCTTTGTAGATAATCAACTGTCTAACTTTGAGTTGTCAAAGCTATTTATTGAGCAGGCCAGTCAAAAGAAAAACAAAACAAAAGAATTTTTATCAACTTGCAAAGAATCTAGAAGTTGACTCCTGAACAATGAGTGTTTCACTATCCACCCCTTGTGAGCCACCAACAGAGATTGAGATAGAGATTTGAGCCACCTATAAAGTTTTTAACCTATATCTCTTTTCTTGATTCATTTCTCATTTTTAAACATTAGGTACGAGTGTTGTGTTTTTGTTTCTTCATTCACCTAGCAACCGATTAATACTTGCTTTTATTAACTCAAGAAAGCCTGGTTAAATGGGGTCCTTTAAAGCATTAATTCAGTTTGCTTGGGTGAATGCCGTCCAAAAAGGGGGGGAGCTTTGTAAATTAATTGCTGTGGCCAACTGAGGGGCTGGATGAATAAAGAAGGGGATCAAGTTCATGCGCCCTCATCTGGTCTGGAACCGTAATAACTTGGGGAACCTTGCTGGGAATCTGGTTGTAATATTATTGTCAGACCTGTGAAGAAGAAGAACCATTAGCAGAAACAATTGCCATCAGGTTAGTGTTTATGGATAACTTTTTATGAGTTATTATTTTCCTGGCAATAATCCTGGAATAATTTTTCATATACGTTCAGGCAACAAGACGAGAGAGCTTCAAGAATGTTTCTAAAATGTTTTCACTGCCTCCAGGAAGTCTCCTGCCCGTTTGAGGTCCGAACAGAACAGTTACTCAGGAAGAGATTAAAAGTCTCCCCAACTCATTGGAGTCCCTGGTTTGTGACAGACCAAAATAGCCAATTAGTTCATTTTGAGACAACAACAAACACATTGACAGGCTTTAACAGCTACATACAGAAGGGAAAGCAATGCATTGGGAAGAATGCACAAGCTTCTAAATACCCCAGTTATTCAACCCTGCAAGCACCACCTGAGGGGAGTGAAGGCAAGTAAGCCTCAATATTGAGGAACTACGAGGAAGTAGATAAAGGCTAGAGGGCATTGGGTTTGTGTTGTTGACAAATTTAAGCCAAATATCAAGAGCTATTTCTCAAACAGAGGGAAAACAACAAATGAAGCAGGCTCACAGGAAGGCTGAATGAGTACAATGAGCTCCTTCAGGAAATAGTTAGATGGCATAATTGGTATTCTGATTAAAGGATATGAAAGACCTTCTTCATCTGAAACTTCCTCATGATGCACAGTGTATGTAGTGTGACGCACAATCTTATTCTGATATAAAGTGCACCCTGATGTATTTGGCTACACAGTGCATCCATCAAAGCATCATCTAATTTTATATTGTTCAATTATTTAAGGCACTGATCCTTTTCCTTTTCATGTGACACTGTCTCCAGGACCAACCCATTTCTAACAGCTTTTGGAATTTCAGCATTCACTGGGTTTTCAAAGAGTCTGCTGCTTGGGGAGAACAATTTCTTATGCTCCGATGATTCATACAAATCTAAATTGCCGCTTGAAGATTATTTGACCTCATGTAATCATTGTTCTGACTCACCTTTTATTTTCTTTCTGCTGATCTTCCTAAACAAGTATGTGATGGCCAATCCTTTCCCATTAAAGTTCATACAATCCAGATGATTGCACCTGACAGAATACCAATAATATGTGACATCTGAGGGAGACCAAATTATCATGATGTCTGCAATTGGCAAAATGAACAACTGTGTGAAGACACAGAGAAAGTGTACATGCACCCATTTAAACACGTCCAAACCTCCTGACCTAAACTATACTATTCCTCAAACAATATGAGGCCCTGTTGCCAAACAGCACCTGCTGAACAAATGTAATGTTGAGCCGAGCAGAACAATAGAATCTACAAGCCTCTCCTGTGGATTCACTGAACATCATAATAAAACACAGAAAGGGAGGATGTTTATTCTACTACTAAAAGCTATACTTCTTGATGAGAAAATGATTTCTTCAGTGTGTTACAAACCATTTGCTACAAAGTCTGCCACAGAGCCTTGTTTGGCTTCACTGAAAGAGACAGCAGGACTGTTATGGAGATGCCAGATTTGTGCCGGCTGTACAAAATGTTGACACCTGTACACACAAAAGGACTGCAATGTTGCTTAGTCTTTGCTTGACTGTCACTACATCTTGGTACCACCTTGGCAATACCAGTTGTACTGGAGGAAGCCTGCTGACTGCTTTATTAGCTTGCCTCAGACCACTTGGATGGATAACATCGAGTATTCTGTGACCTACAAGACTCTGGCCTGCTGGGAATCACCTGCACAAGCGCAGGCGCCACCTCCTCAGCCAGATCAGATGGAAGAATTCAGGACCCTGGCAAGGTGAGGTTGTGGTATGGCATGGCAGTGTCCACAAGATGGCAATCCCCGTGTGTCCTGTGTGTCTATTACTTCTCCTTCCTGTTGATGTGCAACAGCACTTCCCTCAGCCCTTGAGGCAATCGGGCACCTGGAGGAAAGCCAAAGACCCGCAGGCCCCTCTTGCCTAGCCAGTGAATGAATACGTTGTTGAGCTTGAGCAACGGAGTGAAGGACCTGTATTATTTACCAGATACTGGTTGTTCTGCTGGGC
This sequence comes from Chiloscyllium plagiosum, assembly GCF_037043375.1. NCBI lineage: Eukaryota > Metazoa > Chordata > Chondrichthyes > Orectolobiformes > Hemiscylliidae > Chiloscyllium > Chiloscyllium plagiosum. The sequence goes on along the minus strand of NW_028270169.1, from coordinate 37,488,313 downwards.
CTGGCTCTCCTTACCCATTCCATGAGTCAGACATGCTAGAGGCACAACACCAGACAGACCATTCCTGATGAAGAACTTATGCTTGAAACATCAATTCTCCTGCTCCTTGGATGCTGAGTCCAGCACCACACTCTAGACTCCTCTAACCTTCATACTAGCCAGTGCACGGTCTCTGGTGTCTTTGCCACACAGTCTTCTGCTTGTTCCTGTAATTTCAACAGTTCATTCATAGCTGCATTCAGCATCCTGGGCTCAGCAAGCACCTAATATCCAGAAGTCCCCTTCAGTGTCAGACAACTTTACAGTTTCTGCTCCTGTAACTGTGGGTCTACTTCAACTCTGTGTTCACCAGTATATGATCCCATGCCTCCCCTCACTAGATCAGCCATTGCGGTAAACGATGGAGGATGGGGAGGAAGGTCTCGGTGGTGCAATCTTGGAAGCTCAGAATTATTCCTCCTGACTAAGGAGGTGATACCTGGAGGAAAAAGGGAGCACAAAAGAAATGAATCAATGCTGCAGTTTGCCCCTCACAATGCAAATAAAATACTGGCATCCTGATCCTGTCCGTCTAAGATGGTCTGCTGCACCCAGCTCACATTGATTGGAACTGGCTGTCCGGCTTGTAGCACCCAACACAGTTGAGCTCAGACATTTACAGGAGAGCTTCTTCCAGCTCAGTATCCTCATCCTTCCCCCTGGACAGTAGTCCCAACCCCTCAGCATCTATCACAAAGCCTCCAATTGTGTAGAATACAGCCACCAGGATTGTGTTGTGCACTCTGTCCTGATTATAATGGAACACACACACACACTCCCCAGTTCACGCCACACTGTGGAACCAATCCTTCAGCAGCCCATATATTCTTGGTCACAGCATGTACACAGACTTAGAGTCATAGAGATGGACAGCATGAAAGCAGACCCTTCGGTCCAACCTATCCATGCCGACTAGATATCCCAACCCAATTTAGTCCCACTTGCCAGCACCTGGCCCATATCTCTCCAAACCCTTCCTATTCATATAACCATACGAATGCCTCTTAAATGCTGCAATTGTACCAGCCTCCACCACTTCCTCCGGCAGCTCATTCCATACACGTACCACCCTCTGTGCGAAAGAGTTGCTCCTTAGGTCTCTTTTATATCTTTCCCCTCTCACCCTAAACCTATGCCCTCCAGTTCTGGACTCCCTAACACCAGGGAAAAGACTTTGCCTGTTTACCCTATCCATGCCCCTCAAAATTTTGTAAACCTCTGTAAGGTCACCCCTCAGCCTCCGACGCTCCAGGGAAAACAGCTCCAGACTGTTCAGCCTCTCCCTATAGCTCAAATTCTCCAACCCTGGCAACATCCTGGTAAATCTTTTCTGAACCCTTTCAAGTTTCACAACATCTTTCCGATAGGAAGGAGACCAGAATTGCACACAATATTCCAACAGTGGCCTAACCAATGTCCTGTACAGCCGCAACATGACCTCCCAACTCCTGTACTCAATACTCTGACCAATAAAGGAAAGCATACCAAACGCCTTCTTCACTATCCAATCTACGACTCCACTTTCAAGGAGCTATGAACCTGCACTCCAAGGTCTGTTTGTTCAGCAACACTCCCTTGGACCTTACCATTAAGTGTATAAGTCCTGCTAAGATTTGCTTTCCCAAAATGCAGCATCTCACATTTATCTGAATTAAACTCCATCTGCCACTTCTCAAACAATTGGCCCATCTGGTCGAGATTCTGTTGTAATCTGAGGTAATCCTCTTCGCTGTCCACTACACCTCCAATTTTGGTGTCATCTGCAAACTTACTAACTGTACATCTTATGCTCACATCCAAATCATTTATGTAAGTGACAAAAAGTAGAGGACCCAGCACCAATCCTTGTGGCACTCCACTGGTCACAGGCCTCCAGTCTGAAAAACAACCCTCCACCACCACCCTCTGTCTTCTACCTTTGAGCCAGTTCTGTATCCAAATGGCTAGTTCTCCCTGTATTCCACGAGATCTAACCATTCTAATCAGTCTCCCATGGGGAACCTTGTCTAACTCTTTACTGAAGTCCACATAGATCACATCTACCACTCTGCCCTTATCAATCCTCTTTGTTACTTCTTCAAAAAACTCAATCAAGTTTGTGAGACATGATTTCCCACTCACAAAGCCATGTTGACTATCCAAAATCAGTCCTTGCCTTTCCAAATACAAGTAAATCCTGTCCCTCGGGATTCCCTCCAGCAACTTGCCCACCACCCAGGTCGGGCTCACTGGTCTATAATTCCATGGCTTGTTCTTACCACCCAGGTTTGCTAACCTCCTGTTTTCCGGCACCTCACCTGTGACTATCGATGATACAAATATCTCAGCAAAAGGCCCAGCAATCACTTCTCTAGCTTCCGGTAGAGTTCTCGGGTACACCTGATCAGGTCCTGGGGATTTATCCACCCTTAACTGTTTCAAGACATTCAGCACTTCCTCCTCTGTAATCTGGACATTTTGCAAGATGTCACCATCTATTTCCCTACAGTCTATATCTTCCATATCTTTTTCCACAGTAAATACTGATGCAAAATACTAATTTTGTATCTTCCCCATCTTCTGCGGCTCCACACAAAGGCTGCCTGGTAAAAGTTTCACACTGGCCAAGTAACCAGCACATTACATACAAAAAAGGTAGTGCCTGATATGTTCCAACCCACTTCTTATACCAGACCCATCGCAAACAATGCACTTCCCATTGTATTAATTTGAGTCCATGATCCTACTTACATGTCAATTGATGCAGAGACATCCCCCTTGTCTCACCACACTCTTGTCAGTGCCACAAGTGATTGAGTGCTTTTGCCTAGCATTCACCTCATTTTCAGTTATTGCTGCTAACTCCTCATCACTGAGCTGACAATGTTAGTTTAGGCAACACCAATTGCAGGTGCAATCTGCCTATAACCCCTGGGGCGATGCATTGTCAGGAAAGAGAGGAGAGCTCCCTAAAACATTGAAGTTAAGCCCAGGAACAAAAAAATTACACCAGAAGAAAAGTAGTCCCTATATATTCTTCGTACCATGCAGCAAAATTCCCACAGAATGAATTTTCTCCAGGACAACCACCACTCAAAGAAATGAGAGGGACAAGTTGTTCATGGTCAGTGCGAAAGTAGACCTTCAAATCTGGATCTAATTTTTAGAAAAATGCAAGGACATGTACATTGAGTTCTTGAGCACCAATGTCACAGTGATTACATTAATTCTACTAACTTTACTGGTTATTAGGTAGTTATTATTGGTAAAGAAGAATATTTTAATGAGACCATTTAGTGAAAGAGAGCAAGGAGTAGAAGTAGCACATTGAAGATCCGATATCTGCACATGCCTTGGATAGGTGCACCAGGACAGTGTGGACCATTGTTGGACACAATGTGTTGCCTGACAACAAACATTATGAGCATGGTAGCCAATGTGTCAACAACCATTTTATTAGTATTATCTTTGATCTCACTTTATTAATGTCAAAAGGGAATTTGGTGAAATTGTGTTCTTGGAGATGGAAAATATCCGTCATAATTCTTGCAACATGACTCCAAGGGAACCTCTGAAGTTTTGAAAGAATGTTAATGGATTGTCAGTCCTTGGTGAGATGTTTGCTTTCAATATTTGCCTTGTAGCTTCATGCTATCTGAAAATTTCAAGGAGATATATATATATCACAGTGTAGTGCTGTTTTCTGCAATTTTCTTGGCTTTTGCTACTCTGATATTGTCTTTTCTTGTTGCTTTAGAAGTTGCTGCTCCTTTTAAAGTTGCAGACTTATGCTTGTAGGCAATATTCTCACCAAAAATGAAGCTGTGATCATGCCATGTGTACCATGTTTTAATTTTTGCACCATTTCTGTAAAAGAAAATGCTATAATTGACTGAATTTTAGAAACAATTAAAAACGTTTTAGTATAGAAACTGTTTTGGGGATTTTATTAGTATTTGGTTCCAAGAGTATTTTCTTAGGTTGGAACTGTCTTTCAGCACTTCACTGCCTTTATTTCTACATTGGGTCAGCTGCAGTTTCTCAGGTTTTCTTTAGACAGTATTTGTTGTGCTTTAATAGTGTTTGTATCTTTTAATCTTGTTTGTAGTTGTAACTTCAGCCCTGAATTTGGGTAGACTGATGGTGAACTGTTCAGAAAAAAAGATGATTATCACAGTTATAATGTTGCTATCACCTTTACTGCCTTTAGTGTCTATTTAATTGTCAGTATCTTTCTGTCATGACTAGGTTTCAGTGCCTAATTGCAGTCACCTTTGCTGCCAGCATTCTGCACCTTGTGGTTTTCTATATGTGAGCCTGCATGACATATGTCAGCATTGGGTTCTTGTTGACACAGATGTCTGAAATCTTATTGTTTAGAAGGCTGCAATATCATAAGCATATATACTTAGTCTATATTCTATGTTTTTTTGTGTAACAGTACATCACAGTCGCAGTACTTGTATGGCTGGTGTGTTCGGTTTCTTGTCAATTGTAACCCCAGGATGTTGGTAGTGAGAGATTCAGCAGTGGTAATGCCATTGAATATCAAGTGATGATGGTTAGATTCTCTGTCATTGGGGATGGTCATTGCCTGGTGTGGTGTGAATGTTACTTTCCACTGGCTATCTAAAATCTGGATATTGCCTGGATCTGTCTGCACAAGGTCATGGATTTCTTCAGTATCTGAGGCGTTTTGAGTGGCACTGAACACTGTGCAATCATCAGTGACCATCCCCACCTCTGACCTTATGATGGAGGGAAGGTCATTTGTGAAGCAGCTGAAGATGGTTGAGCCTAGGACATTATCCTGAGGAACTCCTACAGAGATGTTCTAGCTCTAAGATATTTGTTCTCAAACAACCACAACTGTTTTCCTTTATGCTAGGCATGACTCCAGCAGAGTTTTCCCAATGATTCCCATTGGTTCCAGTTTTGACAGAGCTCAAGTATTGCCTTGATGTCAAGAATGTTCACCCTCACTCCCTTGCTTGAGTTAAGCAGTTTTAACCATGCTTGGACTAAAGCTGCAATGAGGCAATGAGCTGAGTGGCCCTAACAGACTCCTAACTGAGCATCAGTGGGCAGGTTATCATTGAGTAAGTACCACTTAATAGCACTGTTGACAATGCAGTCAATTAATAAAGTGTGACAGTAGACTGATGGGGTGGTAATTGGTCAGGTTGAATTCATCCTCCATTTTGTGGATAGGACAAATGTGAGTAAATTTCCACCTTTCCAAGTAAATGTCAGCTTTGTAACTGCATTAGAATAGCTTATTTAGTTGTGCAACTAGCTTTGGAGCACAAGGTTTCAATATTATTCCTATAATATTGTCAAGGCTCATAACCTTTGTTGTATTCAATACCCTCAGCTATTCCTTAATAACAGAAGGAATGAGTCAAATTGGCTGAAGACTGTCATCTTGAACCATATCATCAGGAGGAGGCTGAGAGGAATTGTTCACTTCACATATCCAAAGACCTAAGCTATTCATTCACTCTATTTTTGTGTCTATGTTACAAAACCTTTCCAAACACCAGAATTAATTGTCTGTTTAATCCATGTTTGAGCATGCCAGCTGGTATATTGCTATATCACTTTGCCACCTTTTTCTCCACATACAATTTTGGTTACATTTGGTTATTTACCACAGCCAGCCTGTTCATGCACTGCTAATGCACTATTACAGTCAGTGAGAGAAGAGAGATTTTCAAATGAAACTTTGAGATGTCAGGTTCTAGCACAGTGTTTGTGGGAAGGACCTGAAGCTGCAGTAATGATAGATGATCCACGCTGACGCGGGAAATATTGCCTCAGTGCCTGAACAATAATCACTTTTCTGCAGCTGCTTTATCTTGAGAATTTTGTTAACAGACAAGTCTAAAATTACAAAAATCCACAACCATTCATTTGCAACGTAATTGATTTAACGAATTAGGGTTGCATTCGGGGCTGTCATTAATATTTGATTGATGCATTATTTTGTCCACCATCTTGTTCATTTTATAAATGCAAGTTTAGGAAAGATTTTTGGTTGAAGTTGTACAGTTGATTAAATCATGGGAACTGTGATGTGTGGTGGAGGTTAGGTGTTGGAAATAGTCATTAATTCACTGATTTTACAGCTAACAAAGAGTGGGGTCTTTATTCAAGGTTGGTTCTATGCGTGGAAGTGAGGTATGTGACCCAATTTTATAAGCACTCCTTGTACAAGCAGAATTCCATTCATGAAACAGGTGTACCATGGTCTGATCATTATTAAAGAGATATAAAGCACACAAGAGTACCATTCTGCTCAACTGGAGTCCATAGTGGTGTCTCCCAAGCCTCCTCTTCTCTCTTCTAAAGCTACCATCATAACCATCTGTTCCTTTGTCACGTTAATGTTTGTCTACATTCTCTGTAATGCATCTAGCAAATTCACTTCTACCTCGTTCTTCCCACTCTTTGGGTAAAGGAGTTTTCTCCTAACTCCTTATTAGATTTTGTGGGGTTGAGTTCATACTGATGGTCTTTTGTTACATTTGAGAATGTGGTGCTGGGAAAGCAGAGCAGATCTGTCTCTGGTTATGTTCTCCAAGAGGAAACATTTTAATTGTACCAACTCTAACTAAACCTGACATTATTTGAAAGATCTCTATACAATCACCTTAAGCTATCTTTTATCAAAATAGATATAGCCAGACAATCATTTCCTCATATTTTGGTACTGTACCAGTAAATTTCCTTGGTACTTTCCCTAATGCCTCTGTGTTCTTTTTACAAGATGGTAATCTTAAGTACAAAATATGGAAGAAATATTTAATAAGGAAATGCACAACATTCAACATATTTTGGAGGCTCAGAAATCATGTTCACAACTCTCCAAATATCTGAAACATACAAAAGGTGTGATCATAATTCTTAGAATACATGGCCAATTAAATAATACTATTCTAGCTGTAGCACAATCCATATGATTAAAATTCCTCCCTTCTCTACTTCCTGCAAAGCAGTGTTGAATAGTCTGAAAATAAGTGCTTCTAAATGTTAATAAGTCATTTACAGCAGAAAGTAAACAAGAAATTTAAAGTTAAAAATCACACAACACCAGGTTATAGTCCAACAGGTTTAATTGGATTCGGAGATGCCGGTGTTGGACTGGGGTGTACAAAGTTAAAAATCACACAACACCAGGTTATAGTTCAACAGGTTTAATTGGATTCGGAGATGCCGGTGTTGGACTGGGGTGTACAAAGTTAAAAATCACACAACACCAGGTTATAGTTCAACAGGTTTAATTGGAAGCACACTAGCTTTCGGAGCGACGCTCCTTCATCAGGTGATTGTCTGTTGGACTATACCTGGTGGACTATAATCTGGTGTTGTGTGATTTTTAGGTTTAATTGGAAGCACACTAGCTTTCGGAGCGACGCTCCTTCATCAGGTGATTGTGGAGGGCTCGATCGTAACACAGAATTTATAGCAAAAATTTGCAGTGTGATGTAACTGAAATTATACATTGAAGACTTAATTGTCTGTTAAGCCTTTCATCTGTTAGAATACAGTGATAGTTTCACTTCTTTCATGTGTAAATCACAAAACCCTTTTTTTAAAAAGTTGCATTCTCGGGTTAGCTGTTAACAATGGTGATAGCTAGACAATATGTTGAAGGTGTTAGCTCCCTGTGTTCTCTGTCTATGACCTGATGTTTAGATTGATTCCAATCTAAAAAGTGAAATAACAGTTTTACATAAATTCATGCAGTTTTTGAGCTCAGAGTTCGACATGAATCTATGTGGTTTTTGAGCAAAGTGCAATGTAACTCTGAAAGTACCAAAAAAATTCACCACACACAATGTCCCTCCCAGTTGGGGAACACTTCAGTGGTCCAGGACATTCAACCTCGGACCTTCGGGTGACCATCCTCCAAGGTGGACTTCGGGACAGGTAGCAGAGGAAAGTGGCTGAGCAGGGGCTAACACCTTCAACAAGTTCGGTACCCATAGGAAGGGCCTCAACCGGGACCTTGGGTTCATGTCACATTACAGGTGATCACCATTGCACTACACACACACACTCACACATATATTCCTACACACACACACACTCTCACATGCACACGAACACAGATGCACACAGACGTGCACACAGACACTCACACACACCACTATAGACACACAGACTCCCACACATGCACCCTCTCACAGACTTAAGACACTCTGCACTCACTACACACACACACACACACACAGTTTCTCACACTCACAACCCCCACCCCAGACAGACACACATACAGACAGACAAAGACCCACATGTATACATATATATTGTGTGTGGTGAATTTTTTTGGTAGTTTCAGAGTTACATTGCACTTTGCTCAAAAACCACATAGATTCATGTCGAACTCTGAGCTCAAAAACTGCATGAATTTATGTAAAACTCTGTTATTTCACTTTTTAGATTGGAATCAATCTAAACATCAGGTCATAGACAGAGAACACAGGGGGCTAACACCTTCAACATATTGTCTAGCTATCACCATTGTTAGCAGCTAACCCGAGAATGCAACTTTTAAAAAAAGGGTTTTGTGATTTACACATGAAAGAAGTGAAACTATCACTGTATTCTAACAGATGAAAGGCTTAACAGACAATTAATTCTTCAATGTATAATTTCAGTTACATCACACTGCAAATTTTTGCTATAAATTCTGTGTTACGATCGAGCCCTCCACAATCACCTGATGAGAGAGCGTCGCTCCAAAAGCTAGTATGCTTCCAATTAAACCTGTTGGACTATAACCTGGTGTTGTGTGATTCTTAACTTTGTACACCCCAGTCCAACACCGGCATCTCCGAATCAAGAAATTTAAAACATTGTATGGCCCAATGGAGGAAATACAGACTGAATTTAATCTTTTGTTTTGAGGTTTTAGTTGTTTTCTGTCTGAGAGGAGGAAATTGGGTTAGCAAAACACCCAAACAATGCAAGCTTTGTCTTGAAGTAATTCTGGGAGATTATTGGGAATGCAGGTAATTGAGACATTTTAATACAAAAACCAGAGTAAACAGCAAGCAGACATGTTTAAAAGACAGAATAGTAGTTGTGCCCTGAGTTCCACAGTGGTAGCACATATGGTGTCAAGTGGAATCCCACAGCAGTGGCTAGTATCAGAGTGAAGGGTCAGGAAGTGGGAGGGAGGATGGTAAAAAAAGAGCTGCATGTGATCTTAATGGCTCAATATCTGACTGGGGCAGACGGAATATCTGTACACTCTCTGGCTCCTGATATATATCATTGACTTTGATATTGAAACCACTTGCAAATTCGCCGATGATACTGAAATGTTATAACAGTAAAGAAGGAAAATGCAGTGAATTAGTTATAGAAAGATTTGATTAATTATATTAACAGTTGAAATCTAACAACAATAACATTTTTTGAAAAGAGAAACAATCATAAAATCTTTCAATGTCTAGATGATATGGTCATGTCATTAATAAAGGTTATTGAATGACAGTGCATAGTGGCATAGATTTTGCTGAGGCTTTACACTGCATGATCTGACCTAGAGTTGCCAGTTCTCCCAAATGGTCAGGGGATGCCCTGGAAGAAAATATTAATCCCTTGGGCACTGCTGCGAACAACCTGGGGGAAATAGAGGTTTTATTTGCAGTTTACACTTATGAATTTACTTTGCCTACATAAGTAGCATTTTTGTTTGCAGAAATTCAGCCGCACCTCCCAAAGCAATGACAAGGGTATGCCATCCATCGTCCACTATTTCCTCAGAGTCACATGCAAACCTGACGTTGACATATGTCACCATTCCTTCATTATTGTTGAATCAACATCCTGGAAGGTCCTAATGAATAGCAGTATATGAGCATCTCACTGAAATGGTTCAAAATGCAGACTTACCACAACTTTCTCAAAGGCAACTAGAGATGTGAAGTAATTGGCAATTGTGTCACACAATCACAGAATTTATATAATGCAGACAAAGGCCATTCAACCCATTTTAGCTGCACTGGCATTTGTGTCAGTGATAACCAAACCCCAAAAACAAGTTATTTATCTTCTCACACCACTGCTATGTACATAAAACCACAAAGACTGCAAGAAACTCAAACTTTATTAGACAAGTGCAGCACATTATCAAACTGCAGGGAAGTGATCTATAGTCGGATCTCATGTAGTTGGTGTCAGAAGGTTGTTCCACGACAATTTTTTCTGACTTCACTTGGAGAACTGTACCAAGAATCTGGTCGCAATAATTTAAAAAGGACTCAAACGAGTACAGAGAGCAGAAATAAATTTCATCCTAATGTATGTAGGTTGTGCTGTGAAGGAAAAGTTCCTGACAATCTGGGAGAACTGGCTAATCTAGGTCAGATTGTGTAGTGCATAGCCTCAGCAAAATAATTTCAGCTCATGACAATATACTGCCATTAGCCTAATTAATAACATGACTATATCACCTTGGCATTGCAATTAACACTGTGTTCTTGGTATTGATCAGATCAGTTTTATACACTGAGTATCCCTTTCTCATTGCTTTTAAGTCGATCACAAGGTGCGAGCATTTATTATCTATCACTGATTGTCCCTGAGAATTTAGTACCTCCAAAATCAACATAGAAACGAATCTCTACAGTGTGGAAAGAGGTCCTTCAGTCCAACGAGTCCACACTGACCCTCTGAAGAGTAACTCACCCAGACCCATTCCCCTACCTTATATTTATCCCGACTAATGCACCTAACCTACATGTCCCTGGAACACTATGGGCAATTTAGCATGGCCAATTCACCCTAACCTGCACATCTTTGGATTGAATATCTCAATTTTTACTGGCTTACAAAGTTTCGGTGTACTTTACTGGTGGTAAAAGCTAGGTTGTGGAGTTTACATTCAATGTTTGGTGATGAAAAGGAGCTTGCACTTCATGGTGAGATCTGTGTCTCAAATTCACTTTGTCTCTTGCATCCCCATCCACTCCACATCGCATGGTGCCCAAGAAATATTTTATATAATTTTCTCTGATTAATGAACTTCTATTGTGATCATTTGTTTAAAAAAATATTTTAAAATGATCAAAAACTTAATGGTTTGGAATAACCGAGTTAACAGTAAGACAGGAAACAGAAAGTGGGAATTCTGTGATATATCAATAAAAATCATTACCTGGTCAGACCTTCGTCAGCTGCCTCAGTTAGACCATAAGATCATAAGACTGTAACACATAAGAGTGGGAATAAGGCCATTCAGCCCATCGGGTCCACTCCGCCATTCAATCATGGCTGATGGGTATTTCAATGCCACCGACCCACACTATCCCCGTGTCCCTTAATTCCTTGCGAGATTAAGAATTTATCAATCTCTTCCTTTAAGACATTGAACCTCCCTGTCTCCACTGTGCCCCAAGGCAATGAATTCCACAGGCCTATCACTCTCTGGCTGAAGAAACGTCTCCTCATTTTCATTTTAAATTGACCCCCTCTAGTTCTAAGGCTGTGCCCAGAGGTCCTAGTATCTCCACCTGACAGAAACAATTTTCCCTGTGTCCACCCTTTCTAAGCCATACATTATCTTCTACATTTCTATTAAATCTCCCCTCAACATTCTAAACTCTAATGAATACAATCTCAGGATCCTCAGCCATTCAACGTATGTTAGACATGCTCCAATGCCAGTATGTCCTTTCTGAGTTGGTGTGTGGCCCAAAACTGGACACAGTATTCTAAATGGGGCATATTGCTGCTTTTACATTCCAACCCTCTTGAAATAAATGACAACATTACATTTGCTTTCTTAACCACAGACTCAACCTGCAAGTCAACCTTTAGAGAATCCTGTACTCGCACTCCCAGATCCCTTCGTACTTTGTTTTAGGAGTTTTCTCACCATTTAGAAAATAGTCTGTCCCTGTATTCTTTTTTCCAAAGTGCAAGACCTTGCATTTGCTCACATTGAATTTCATTAGCCATTTCTTGGACCACTCTCCTAAACTGTCTAAACCTTTCTGCAGCCTCCCCAACTCCTCAGAACTACTGCCTGTCCACCTAACTCTGTATCATCGACGAACTTCGCCAGAATGCCCCAATCTCTTCATCCAGATCACTAATACATAAAGTGAACAGCTGCGGCCCCAACACTGAACCTTGCGGGACACCACTTGCCATTCCAAAAAAGAACCTTTTATCCCAACTCTCTGCCTTCTGTCAGACAGCCAATCCCCAATCCATGCCAGTAGCTCACCTCAAACACCATGGGCCCCCACCTAATTCAGCAGCCTCCTGTGAGGCACCTTATCAAAGGCCTTTGGAAGTCTAGGTAGATAACATCCACTGGGTTTCCCTGGTCCAACCTACTTGTTATCTCTTCAAAGAATTCTAACAGGTTTGTCAGGCATGACCTCCCCTTAGTAAATACATGCTGACCCTGCACTTCCAAGTATTTCGAAATCTCATCCTTACCGATGGATTCTAGAATTCTACCTACAACTGAGGTTAGCTAATTGGTCTATAATTTTCCATCTTTTGGCTTGATCCTTTCTTGAACGAGGGGGTTACAGCAGCAACTTTCTAATCGTCCCACTTGTGCTGCACCCCTGTGGTTTCATTCTTGCCAATGTTGTATGTTCTCCAGTCTCAGTCCCTATTACTCTTCTCTCTGTGGTGTCATTCCTAATACTGCCTGTAGACTTGCCTCACTGGAACTGTAATCCATTTGATTTCACCTCGACTCTCTCAGTATTCTATGCTATTTCATTCTGATGGTCATTACACTGTCACTCAACAATGTCAATGTACTCCCACATGAATTTTCTCTTACTGTTCCCTATATTCCATGAGTTCTTGTCCTGTTGTGAAAGGGGAGTGCTGTAAACAATGTAAAATACCAAGGCCTATGTTCAAGGGGCGTCCAGGCTCATGTTATCCTTTTCTATACAAATGTCAATGCCATGCATAGGTAATTACATTCTCCTAAGAAGTGGACTCTTATTTTCTATCGCATTCTGCTTCTTTCCTCCATGAGTGAAAGTGGGCATGAGAGGTCAAGCACCACAGAGCTAGGGACCTGACTGATATGAGATTTAAGTATTGCATTGTCTATGGTGCTGACCATCAATGTAACACCCATAAATGACTGGTTGAGCTGGTCTGGCACAAATTGGGACAGAAGCAGGTAATTGGAGGAGGTATGAAATGCTGCACACATAATGAGATTTTGGGAATCAAATTTAATTGCAAGTCTATAATCTGGTTAGTTCCTCTGGACTTTAAACAAACTACTTTTTGTATACCAAGATAATGGAGTTTCAAAAAGGATCACATTATTTCTCCATTCAAATTCCTCACCAACTTAGACCTATAAAATGTAACTAGCTGTTGCATCCACACAGCATCAGAATATTCCCAAGTAATTTGGAAATATATTTTGGGGAGATTTTTTAATATCAATTAGACCATGTTGTACTCTGCACGTTAAGTAACCCTGAATTCATAACTCTCTGCAGGTAACTGCTGAATGCACTTTAATTCAAAACCTGCAACTTTGAAAGCCCTCTCTGGAATTGTTCCCAGAACAAAAATAGGAAATGAATAGCTGATCTTCAGGTGACAGCTGCTGTTCTTTTGTACATGTGGGTGATTTGTGTGTATGCGAGTTTATAGTTGATAGATTCCAATTGCAGAAACCAGGTCATTGTTTAAAGAATAAAAGTGTACTGCATTCCCTTTAGAAGCAGTGGTTCAGTTATTCAGAAATTCCATAGCATGTATAATTTATCTGATGTAGTAATTCACGTTTTAGATTCCATGGTGCTCAGCTGTCTGTGTGGAAGAATTGTTCTTGATTCCAAATTACAAAGGTTTTATCTTACAAACAACAGATGGAACACCAGTCACTATCCTTCAAGTTAGAGGGTATGAAGTGAAAGATTTAGCTGTTAAATGATTTCCGGAAAGACTTTTGGACAGAGCATGAAAATGAATTTGGTGGGGAGTGTTTTGATGGCCTGATTATATTTAATCAGTGCCCATATGTAGTTTAATATAGTATATTCCATTATAATAAATTTGGTATTGCATGCAAAGATTTATTTTATTCATTCATGTGATGTGTGCGTTGCTGGCTAAGCCAACATTTATTACCCAGTCCCTGGTTGCTTTTGAGAAAATGGTGGTGCGCTTCCTTCTTGAATTGCTGCAGTCCTGAGGCTGTAGGGGTAGAAATGAGTTCTAGAATTTTAACCCTGTTAGATCAAAGTTATGATGATCTATTTCCAAGACAGGATGCTGAGGAGAGAGGAATTGATTTGTGGAGATATTGCTGCCAGGTGGTAGAAGTTACAGATTTGAAAAATGTGGATGGGTTTGGTGTGTTGCCTCAGTGCATCTTGCAGATGTACACCATGCTATTATTGTGCATAAGTACTGAAGGGAATGTCAATCAAGTGGACTACTCTGTCGTGGATGGTGTCAAGCTTCTCAAGTGCTGTTGGAACTAAATCCATACAGGTAACTGGAGAGCTTCTGTTATACTTCTGACCTTTGCCTTGTCGATGTTGGAGAGGCTTTAGAAATATAGGAAATGAGTTCCTTTCCTCGAATATGCTTTTGTAGCCACAGTATGTATATGGCTGGTCAGTTTTGTTTCTGGCTAATGGAAACCCAGGATGTTAATAGCACAGAATCCCACAATGGTAACACCGTTGAACATCAAGTAATAATAGTTAGATTTTCTCTTGTTAGTCATAGTTTTTTCTGGTTCTTGTGATTTTTATTTGCCACTTGTCAGCCCTACTCTGGATATTGTCCATGTCCTGCTGTATTTGGATATGGACTGCTTCCGTATTTTAGGAGTTGCTGAACAGTATGCAATCATCAACAAAGCTACCCATATCGGATCTTACTGGGGGAGGGGGGTCATTGATGAACAGCTGCAAATGATTTGCAACCCCCCCACCACCACAATATTAATGTGAAAGCCCTTCAATGATATCTATGGGCTGAGATGATTGACCTCCAAGAATACCGTGGGGTGGCACGATGGCTCAGTGGTGCTTCAGCACCAGGGAACCGGGTTTGATTCCCGCCTCATGCGACTGTCTATGTGGAGTTTGCACATTCTCCCCACACCTGCATGGGTTTTCTCCGGGTGCTCTGGTTTCCTCCCACAAACCAAAGATGTGCAAGTCAGGTGAATTGGCCATGCTAAATTGCCCATAGTGGTACGTGTATTAGTCAGGGGTAAATACAGAGTAGGGGAATGGGTCTGGGTGGGTTACTCTTCAGAGGGTCGGTGTGGACTTGTTGGGCCGAAGGGCCTGTTTCCATACTGTAGGGATTCTAATCTAACTACAACCACATTCCTTTGTGTTGGGTATTGAAACTCCAGTGCAAACAGAATGGTGAAACACAGTTAAATTTAAATTATTTAATATTATTACATAATCAGTGGGCCAGAAATCGGAAAAAAATCCTGTACATGATTTCTCTCCATGGCCCTCCCTCCTCATATTCCTGTTTCATAGTCAGGATCACCCCACCGCAGCTATTCTTGCATTCCTTTTCCCCAGTTTATAATAATTACTAAAATACATAGGTAGTTTCTGTGAAAATAGACTTTATTTCAGTAAAAACATTTCTATGTAGAAACAAGGGAAATGCATTTAACAGTTAGGGCCTGGCCCTATTCATAATTGCACTCCATGCAGAGCACAGCTGAACTTGATCCCAATGATGCATGCAAAACAAGAGGTGAAAATATTTATAAATGTCACAAACAATCATATAAACTCTTCTTTACAAAATCTTGACTGTATATTACAAAGTGGCGTGCAAGAATTTAAACATGATGGCAATTATTTAAGGTATGAAAATACGTTTCTGTTTTATGTTTGACAGCTGCTCAGGAGCCTGGAGCACAGTGTAAATGTGCACAAACTGAGGGTGTCAGCTGAAAACTGGCAGGGTATTGTGGCTTGGCATCTGAAAATCTGTTTTGCATGTTTAGAAATCCATTAAGCTGTCTTTCTTGAATAAGGCAAAGGACAAACCTTCCAATTACCCACCTGTAGCAATATAATGGATCAGATCTCAAAATACATGGACACATTGCACACTAGCGATTTCAGGCAAAGTTGCTACCTTCTAGTTTTGCACCTAATGGACTAGACTTTAAACAGTCTGTTAGTAAATTTCTAACATACAAACAGGACATCAGAAGTCTGATATCTGTCACGGAATAATATACCCCCATTTTCTTCGATATATCATGAAATAGAGCCATTCTAAAAACATTTTAGTCACTTTCATCAGTGAACATCGGCCCTGATCATAATCCCTGCCCTGCACCAGTAACATTTTGGGAACTTATTAAATGGTGACAACTCGAGACAATAAGTCACTGCTGATAACAAGTATAGAGCTCACCAGTGTGTAACTCTGGAAAGACATGGACCAGTGAGACTCCGTCAAGTAACAAACTGGTGGTTAGACCACAATTCTCTTATCACTCAAGCACTACCTGTCCAACTCTGAGGTTAATGAAATGCAGAGATTTATATCTCTGCAAATCTTAAACAATATTGTCATGAATAGAACAGCTCTGTGCTCTTAACTGGAGTGTCAATGCATGAACAATAATGGTGATAGGTCTTCTAACAATTACAAATGAGGTGATCCGAAGCTAGATATTTCAAGTTGGCTGAAAATTTATGGTTTGTAATTATTACCATTTGTAAAAAGGCATTCTCATCTAATAATTTTATAGGATTAATGCTCAACAGCTACTCAGTGCAGGTTAGAGTTTCTCGCCAATCAATCATTATTTCCATCACAGCAAAGAGATGGTGGAAGTTTCTTTAGGTTTTGCCGTGGTCAGGATTCTGTTGCAGTGAGTGTGATCCTGTTTGATGTCAACAATTCCACTCAGTTTCCAATCATTTCCAAGGTGCTTCATCGTCTGAATTGATATACTAGATTCAAGATGAAGTAATTCTCTATTACTAGAGATTGAATGCAAGTTACTCTCCATTACTGGATCCCAGGTAGGAGTTACTCTGCTGCTGGAAACCAGGTCAGAGCTACACCTATACCTGACTCAAGATCAGATCATTCTCTGTTACTGGATCCCAGGTAGGAGTACTTGCTGCTCCAGGATCCCATTTTTGAGTTACTCTCTTTTACTGGATCCCAACCTTTTGAACAGTTTTTTTCCTTTGGAAAAAAACCCCTTTTTTTTCTTGTTATTGGAGGTGTTCTCACTGCATCCCTGATTGTCCATACACAGTCCTGTAACAGCAGGATAGTCTGTTTCTTGCACCATAGGCTGTGGAGCCGCAGTTTCATCCGAGCTCAGCTGTGGGAAGAAAATCAGAATAAACGTTATGGATGTTAGACAGCAAGAGACACACTCCACATTGCACACCTGCTGCAATCCGAACAGACACTTCAGACTGAGGACAAATGATATTGTATCAAACCTTGCTGATTCTGACCTTATGTCAATAACTACTTAGCCCACAGCTATTCAAACTCTGTAAAGCTTGTCACAATCACCTCAATCTCTATTCAAAGTCTGTCTGATATTTTTCCATTACCAATCACTCTTATCAGAAATGTATCAAAGCATTTCAAAATAACATTGCCAGTGTTCTTGCACTCAGAAACATTAAAATTTTATGCTTAGCATCATCGAGCAATAGGGTGAATGACCAGTTGAATTTCATGTAGTAATAGTTGAGAGAAAGTCTGGACATTATATCCAAATATCTTTGCTCTTCTGTGAAAGTGGTTAGCACTACTGCCTCACAGTGTCACAGTCCTGGGTTCGATTCCACCCTCAGGTGACTGTCTGTGTGGAGTCTACATGTTCTCCCCAAGTCTGTGATGGTTTCCTCCGGGTGCTCCAGTATCTGCCCACAGTCCAAAGATGTGCAGGTCAGGTGGATTGGCCATGCTAAATTGCCCATAGTGTTCAGGGACGTGCAGGCTAGATGGGTTTGCCATGGGAAATGCAGGGTTACGGCGGTGGTATGCTGTTCAGAGGGTCAGTGTGGACTCAATGGGCCGAATGGCTGCTTCCACACTGTAGGGATTCTAAGTTTGGCTTTAGTTCTGTATAAATCCTGTATTCTCAGCTACCATAATCTCCCCACAATGGCCCTGATGATCAGAAAAGGCTGTTTTTTTTTATTGTGGGGTTTCGTTTAAAGTCAGAGGGCAGAACTAGCTGCTTGTCAGTTCTCTTCCATTTCCCAATACCGCTGATGTTCACTCATATCCTGCATACAAATACAATTTGTGAAAACAATCCTCCTTCAGTTTGTCATTTATGTTTCCAGAAAGTTTTTTTTTCTTATCCCAATGACCTTAAATGAGCTTCCTTTTAAAGATGATGTTTTAGACCAGAGCAATGGCAAAGCCAATCACAGTTGCATGGGATTTCATCGCAGTTTTCCACTTTCAGTACTTCAGTCCACATTCCCAGCAACACTCTGTTTCTTGGTTTATAAAGTAAGAACATCAAGAAAAGTCTATTCAGCCACATCCAGCCTGTTCTGCCATTCAGTATGATAAGCCAATTCAGTGCCTTTTTCCCACAATAGCTCCATAACACCTTATGTCATTGGTATTTAGAAATTGTCAATCTTGACTTTGAACATATGCAGTTACACACCATTCTCATCTCTATGGGGTAGAGAATTCCAATGATTCACAAGCCTCTGAATAATAAAAAAAAATCCTTAAGGGGCTCCCCCTTTGTTCTTGGCTCCCCAGCCAGAGGAAATATCTTTGTTGCATTTGTCCTGTCTACCCCTTTAAGTATTTTGTAGGTTTCAATAAGATCAGCTCTCATTCTTCAAAACTCCAGAGAATATAGGCCCAATTGCTCCAATCTCCCTTTCTCGGACAAGCCTACCATCCAAGTAACCAGTCTGCTGAACCTTCATTGTACTTCCTGCACAATACTCTTCCTAAGACAACAAGCCCAAAACCACACATAATTCTCCAGGACCGAAGCTGCATGCACAACTCTAGAGGTGAAAATTGGCCATCAATTGAAAAAATGAAGACTTCAAAAACACTTAATGCTGATTTAGAATTTGTTTCATGCAACCACCCTAAAGATTTTAACTTAATAAAACTTACATTTTAAAATTATCTGCCTTGATTTTAGATAAGTATTTATGAAGAAATTCTCACATTATTATTGCAGAGTGGAAGTATGTCAGTTCTTAATGAGATACTGCCTCTCTTCCATGTTGGTCTTACTTCCTACCTGATTTACTCTATTGGTTACTTTCTGTCTCTGTGCAGAAGGAACTGATTTACATCAATCTTACTGTAGACACTGCATGCCTTCTGGTCTAATGTACACAACTGAGACACAGGCATGTGAGCACACAAAATAAATTTTCTCACATTAATTAATTGAGATTAAAAGGCATAATACACACCAAAAGCTGCCACTGCTGAAGATACGGGGCAATTGAATTTGATTCGCTTCTGTTAATCTGAATACAGTGGGAACTGTACATTTCTTACACAGCTTTTTCACTTTGCTGCACTTTACCTTCTCTCAAAAAGGGCAACGATGAGGAAAATGGGAGACAAAGATTGAGAAATGGGGTAGATCTGCCTCATACCTTGTCGAGTTAATAACAGATTGCCACAAAACCAGTGCTGCTCAAAGAAGAGCTCAACAGAAGTATGAGGTACCAAATAACAGAAGCTGCCCAGTTGTTTCAAAGTAGGCAATCAACTGACTGGCTCAGCAGACCTCAGATGGTAAGAAATTGATCATTATGAATAGTCAGTAACTCCATCATCAATGCATCATGTGCATACCAGGCAAACAGAATTGAGTAGGCTGAACTTTGGTTTTCTAATAATTCTTGCTCTGCATATCAAGAGAGCAGGAAACATCATGCATTGTGATGACTTCTATTTCTGAATAGACACTGTTCAGTTCACAGATAACTAAGACTTGCGAACCTGAACCACAAACTCAGCACTTTTAACATGGATCTTGAAAACTGTAAGCCAGTGTAGCCATGTAATGCTGCAAATTATCCAAAAAGCAATGACTGTACAGTGTTAGCCAGTCACAACAGGATCATGCAAAGCAAGCAAGAGGCTGTTATTGGCCATGACCCAGGTTAAATCAATTTCCTTTCAACAAAAATCATATGACATTGTCAGCAACTCATACTTCTGAAGATACCTCAGTTGACAAATCTTCTGTACCTCACATTCTAGCTACTCTGCAACATAATCATCGCACCCTCATCAGTCAACATCTCCCCTTCTAATTCTCCTGGTGATTCACCAGTAAAGAAGAAAATCTAATAGTAAGCCAGGTTTGAAAGCTGATTTCATGCAGTGGATTACTCCCTTACCTGTTATATTCCATTAACATTGCGGTTTTGAAGTCATATATGATCAAAAGATCAATTTGAGTTCACTTCAACTTTTTCCACATCCAAATCATTGGTGCTAATGGATACCGTGAGTCTGCCTTTTAGTCAGTAAAATACCAGATGCAATGCCAGGACTAATGACAATCCGGAAGCAACTAACAAATAGAAGTGGGAAAGCTAGCTAAAACTAGGGTGAGAAGTAAAAATAGAAAATGCAAAAAAAAATACACAGCTTGTCAGGCTGAATCTATTGAGAGAGAAACAGACTTCAACTTTCAGGATGAGGCCCTTTTATCAGTGATCAAAGCATTTCCAGCATTTTCTGTTTTTATTTCAGATGCCCTCATCCGCAGCATGTTGGTTTTGTATTAAGGGTGACACGTCCTTCTATAACTAATCCGAGTGTGAGTGACACAGCCAAGCACATCTACGATCCAGTTACTGTAATCTAGCATTACTGCAGGTGAAGTGCACACATGACGTCCTACATTTGAAGCCGGTTCAAAGGACAGAGTCAAAAGAGCATAATGCAGGCAAAGCTGCCGAATCTTACCCTTAATCTGTTGTGAGAGATTTTATTATATTTAAATAGTATTCTTGCAAATCATAGAGAATCCCAAACCTTTTGGCCACATTCTGCGATTTTGCAGTTGCTGTTTATTCTAAGAATGGTCCGATCTTGGGGTATCTGAGACTTATGCTCCCTCATGATCAGCTTTGAGAGCTACGGAGCTCTCACATGAAGATGATACACCTGCTGAGCTGCACCAGATGAATCTCTAGTTTGGATCCTGCAGTGGGGCGGCATGGACAAGGAAATTACTGCAATTGGAAACTGAAGCTGAACTAACTCATACCAGAGGTCGCTGCTTCATCCCTCAACATCACTCGCTATCCAAACACATTGTAGTTACTCCAAGAATTTAAGCTAATTTCTGAAAATATCAGAATCTGAGCACATAGATGCACCTTGAAAATGTGATTATATTCCAAATAGCTTACTTAACTAGACAATTAGGTTTCTTTGCAGTCACATATTAACCATACCATTTCACTATGAGTATGATTTCCTGGATACTTATTACAATTCTCCAAATCATTCTCATTTTGATTTCCCCTTACACTATTGCTAAGAGGGCTGTGCAATGTACTCTCTGGGCTGAATTTTCATTCCCGGTGGGGAGTAGAGCCAGACTTGGGAGGAAGTGCTCTGAATGGTCTGACCTTCGTGCCAAAGGGAATAGGGGCTGGACATTAACTAGAGGCAGGCCCGGCATCACCGGAAGTAATTCGGAGACATTGCAGTGTGCCAGTGTAGGCTTTTTTAAAGTCATGGCTCAGTGCTCAGGCACTTCAAATCCATTTTGAAACAAACAATAAAACCAAAATCAGCCAACAAGCCTTCACATACCCCACACATACTCAGGAAGTCATCCGTATTAACTTATGTGATTCACCCAGCCTTATGGCTCCTCATTTCCTCTACGCCAAGCTATGCACATGACCATGGTTTCCCATACCCTCTTTCTACTACCAGACCTTATTAGTCCATGGCCTGTAATACCCACATGATAACTCAGTGACAAGTCATGACTTCCTATCCACACTACAGTATCTTATTATTCTGATGCCAACTTAGAGCCAATTGAAGACCCCCAATCCTTTCTTTTGTGCTTTATTCTCAGTCTGCCAACTTAGTGTCAATTTATGGTTGTATGTTTTTTTCAGAATTTAAAGGCCAGGTTATTTAAATAATTTAACAGCTCAAAAATCCAAAGACCTTATCCACATATGTATACTGATATCGACTCTTTACAATCCCAAAGAGGAGCATGACCTCTCCCAAAAGGGAAGCTGACTACTCCCAAAGAGTACCTAACTTTATCACAGGGTGAGGTTCCAGAGGACTGGAGAATTGCAAATGTTCCCCCCTTGTTTAAGAAGGGTAGCAGGGATAATCCAGCTAATTATAGACTGGTGAGCCTGATGTCAGTGGTGAGGAAACTGCTGGAGAAGATACTGAGGGATAGAATCAAAATTGGAAGAAAATGGGCTTATCAGTGATCGGCGGCATGATTTTGTGCAGGGAAGGTCATGTCTTACCAACTTAATAGAATTCTTTGAGGAAGTGACAAAGTTGATTGTTGAGAGAAGGCTGTAGATGTCACATACATGGACTTCAGTAAGGCATTTGATAAGGTTTCCTGTAGTAGGCATTTGGAGAAAGTGAAGTTGCATGGGGTCCAGGGTGTTCCAGCTAGTTGGATAGAGAACTAGTTGGGCAGCAGAAGGCAGAGAGTAGGAGTGGAAGGGAGCTTCTCAAATTGGAGAACTGCAACCAGTGGTGTTCCACAGGGATCCGTG
The DNA here is from genome assembly GCF_037043375.1 of Chiloscyllium plagiosum. Lineage (NCBI taxonomy): Eukaryota > Metazoa > Chordata > Chondrichthyes > Orectolobiformes > Hemiscylliidae > Chiloscyllium > Chiloscyllium plagiosum. Next base: position 37,465,514 of record NW_028270169.1, on the reverse strand, counting down.
TTGCTACCAGTGTTGTTGCAATATACATAAATGTTCTGGAGGAAGGTATAGGTGGTCTGATTAGCAAATTGGCAGATGACACTAAGATTGGTGGAGTAGCAGAGTAAAGGGGACGGTCAGAGAATGCAAAAGAATATAGATAGATTGGAGAGTTGGGCAGAGAAATGGCAGATGGAGTTCAATCTGGGCAAATGCCAGTTGATGCATTTTGGAAGATCCAATTCAAGAGCGAACTATACGGTAAATAGCAAAGACCTGGGGAAATTGATGTACAGAGCGATCTGGGTGTTTAGGTCCATTGTACCCTGAAGGTGGCAATGCAAGTCAATAGAGTGGTCAAGAAGGCAAACGGCATGCTTTCCTTCATCGGACAGGATATTGAGTACAAGAGTTGGCAGATCATGTTACAGTTGTATAGGACTTTGGTTCAGCCACGTTTGGAATACTGGGTACAATTCTGGTTGAAACATTACCAAAAGGATGTGGATGCTTTGGACAGGCTGCAGAGAAGGTTCACCAGGATGTTGTCTGGTATGGAGGGTGCTAGCTAGGAAGAGAGGTTGAGGATTATTTTCATTGGAAAGATGGAGGTTGAAGGGAGATTTGATGGAGGTCTACAAAATCATGAGAGGTATATATGGGGTGACGAGCTAGAAGCTTTTCCCAGAGTGCGGAACTCAATTACTAGGGGTCACAAGTTCAAGGTGAAGGGGAAATGTTTAAAGGAGATATGCATGGAAAGTTCTTTATGCAGAGGGTGGTGGGTGTCTTGTATGGTTGCCAGCTGAGATGGTAGTGACGGGCATGATAGCGTCATTTAAGATGTATCTAGACAGATACATGAATGGGCAGGGAACAGAGGGATACAGATCCTTAGAAAATAGGCAACAGGTTTAGGTAGAGGATCTGGATTGGTGCAGGCTTGGAGGGCCAAACGGCCTGTTCCTGTGCTATAATTTTCTTTGTTCTTTGTAACTCCAGTAGGTTTAGACACCTTCCCCAAATGTTTTGTTTCAGAAACATGGATGACCAAAATTGATACAATTCGAAGGCAGCCACTGTTGTAAAAGAACTGCGACTTTTGCAAACGGTGGATGTGTGAAATATTTTCCATCCCATTTCTGCCAACAACTCCCCCAGCTCCTCACTCCCAATAACCCAGAAAAACAGGAGTGCTGGTTTTGTGGCCAGGACCTCTGGATTCCGGGTTCCAGCACCACTTTGCCTAACGCACAAATTCTTTCTGACTTTATAAAAATTCAGCCCTCAGAGGTTACCTATGAAACTCTTGATCTCTTTGATACTTATGGTTTTAGGCATGGCCCTGAATGAAATACTCTCGCAGTCTACAAGGAAGAACTGTCTTCTGACTTTGACTTAATCCCTTTCTTTTAGCACAACAGTTTAGATCAACGCATTGGTGGCCAAGGGGAATAGAATGCAGATTATGGGCAGTCTGTTGAAAGGTTACTTTACCCTGAAGTGCTAGTAGGACAGAAAGGAGGGATGGGCATTGTTAAAATTTGACTGAGATATAGAAAAGATTGTATTATTTGGAAATATTTCCCAAGGCTGTAGATATTTCCTCTAACTCTGTTCTTTGCACCAGCGCTGTGTTTGCCATGGAAATGCAGCTTCTCCTGGTGTGCATGCTGCAATAAAGGACAGTGCCTGAAAGCTGCAGCAGTGTCTTCAGCAACATCAACTTACAAGCTTCCTGGATGCTAATTACCGCTTGAAATGAACAGTCTTCTTCTGTTGCCATAGAAAAAGGTAGAGAAACAGAAATATTATAATAAAAGAAAGCGAAACAGCTAAAACAAGAAAGTAAATGAACAAAAGAGCTTTAATAAGAACCAGCTGCTCTAATCAGGCCTGACTTCTGCACAAGCATGAATCATTACCTCCATTAGAATTCAGCCAGTTCATCATCTGAAGGGAATAAACCAAATACCTGCAGAGTGTGAACATTTTGTGAAAGGACTGAACTGTAGAATTCTTGGGCTAAAACCTGCAAACTTACCGTTCTCCAAAAAAAAGGTTAATGTGACAACTAAAAAATATGGATTGAGAGAAAACAATATGTGAATAATTTAAAGGCAGCAAGAACAGAACTTTCCAAAAGTGTTGCACTTGATAAGATTGTAATATGATTAAGAGCTTTAACATAACACAGCCACCTATTGCAAAAGTAAGAAACTCACTGCAAGAATCACACAAGGAAAAATTCAGGTTTTCAAAGAAAAGGTCAGTAATAAAAGAAATCCTCAAAAGATTTCAGTACATACAGAGAAGCATTCTTCACTCTGAAAAAGGCCCTAAAAATTTGACTTGGAAAAGATTAAAGGGTTAGTTAATACATTCATTTAAAAATGACTCAGAGCCTGTAAATTGATATCAAACCAGAGCCAAAACTACTCAGTCTTCCTTTATGTGGAGGATTGGGGGTGGGGGGGGGGTGGGGGGGGGGGGGGTGGTAGGCACAATGCCTCACGCATGCAAACTAGGCAAAAGGAGTTAGCCCAAAGTTGGAGGGTCTGTTTTTGTGCTGTACACCTCTATGACTCTAACACCATCTATACCTCACTGACTGATACGATTTTGCTTCTGACTTTGACTTTTGCAGAAAAAAATGGCGATGAGTGACACAGGTACAAAGCCCAGCTAGCCTTTAGCTGTAAAACAGGATAAGGATGTCAAGCCAAAGAGAGGACATGGCAGACCCAGGAAGCAAACCTAAGTATGACGTAATTTACATTTTTTCAACACGCTTTCACTGAAACCTGTACTTTACACACTTCCACCCCACTTGGTCAGACTGGTATGCACACGCATACAACACAAAAATATACTCCTTTTAAGTTAACAGGATCATCTTGCGTTTTAAAACTGCATTTTTCTCTTAGTGACCCATGATTTTGGATTTTAATGCAAGCTTTTTTCACATCACATGTACACCTCTAGTTGTCCGATTGCTAACATCTCTTTGTAAGTTACACCTGTTGTTGTAAAAAGCAGTTTATTTTGGGGTTGCATAAAAAATGCATAAGGTTGTTTTTTTGAATAATTGATCAGTTTTACAATCGCTCCGAGTTGCGGAGCACCATCTGGCTGTAAGGCAGCTGGTATAACATTTTTCTCCTTTTTTTTATTTGCGTGGCTTTCAAAGTATTTTTGTTTTTAGTGGGGAGGAGTGGAGGTCAGATGGTGCTGCTGAGGGAAGTTTTGAATATGCTACAGTCGAGCCCGCTACGTTCAATGTCTGCCTTTGTTAAAAAGCTGCTTATAAAAGTTAAAACAACAGCACTTTTAAAAGGGAGAAGAACAGACTAAGGAACCACATAGTGAGGTCAGTGCAAGAGAGAGAGAGAGAGAGAGAGAGAGAGAGAGAGAAAGAAAGAAACCCACATTGCTAACTGACAGTTACTGCCTTTGCTGTTGAATTCATGTATTGCTGAACATTGGAGTGCGTCTGGGAAAATTATAAAACAGTGAAATTCACAACTAATCTTGGAGGAATCTGTTGTGAGAGGTCACAGCACAGAAATAGATCAGTAGATGTTTTAAGTGTGGTTTTAAAATAAGTTTGCAGTAGTGAGTAGAGTGGGTTCCTTCTTGATTATATGTTTTATTGAGCTATGGCTCTTGATTAAACTTAAAATATAAGCTATAAGTATTAATTTAACCTGGAGCAGTGTTTTGTAGCGAAATAAGACAGTGCTATTTTCTGGGTCTGTAGATTGAAAGAAGCAAAAATGGCCTTTAGTAGAGTGATATGCTCTTCCTGTCAGATGTGAAGTTTAGGGAGAGTTTATGGGTTTTTGAGGATTATATATATGCAATAAATGCCATTGGTTGCGAATCCTATTAGAACGAATGGATCAGTTGGAGAGGCAATGAGGAATTTACAAGAGCAAGGATGTGTGATGGATGGCAGTTATAAGAAGGGGGAGAAGTCTCAGATACAGTCACATAGATGGGTTAACTCCAGGAAAGGTGAGAGAGGTAGGCAGGTATTGCAGGAGTTGTTTTCTGTGGCTATCCCCATTTCAAACAAGTATGCTGTTTTGGAAAATATAGGGGGTGATGGATTCTCAGGGGAATGTAGCACGAACAGCCAAGTTTCTGGTATTGAGACTGGCTCTGATGTAATGAGGAGTGTGTTGGGTTCTAAAGATCAATTGTCTTGGGGACTCTCTAGTCCGAGGTACGGACAGAGGCTTCTGTGGCCAGCAGCGAAAAATCAGAATTGTGTGTTGCTTCCCTGGTATCAGGATCAAGGATGTCTCAGAGAGGGTGCAGAATGTTCTCCAGTGGGGAGAGGAGCCAGAAGGAGGTCATTGTCCACATTGGAACCAACGACATGGGAAGGGAAAAGGTTGAGATTCTGATGGGATATTACAGAGAGTTAGGCAGGAATATAAAAAGGAGATTTTGGAGAGTAGTAATATCTGGATTACTCCTGGTGCTATGAGCTAGTGAGGGCAGGAATAGGATGATAGAACAGATAAATGCATGGCTGAGAAGCTGGTGTATGGGAGAAGGATTCACATTTTTGGATCATTGGAAGCTGTTTTGGCGTAGAAGTGACCTGTACAAGAAGGATGGATTGCACATAAATTGGAAGGTGACTAATATACTGCCAGGGAGATTTGCTTGAGCTGCTTGGGAGGATTTAAACTAGTAAGGTGGGGAGGAGGGGGGGGAGGAGGGGGGGGGGGGGGTACAGTTGAGAACGAAGGCGAGTCAAACATTCAGGGCAGGCAGGGATAAAGCAGAGAACAAGGTAGGACTGATAAATTAAACTGTATTTATTTCAATGCAAGGAGCCTACCAGGGAAGGCAGGTGTTAGGAACATGCGACTGGGATATCATAGCAGTTACTAACACGTGGCCCAGGGATGGACAGGTCTGGCAGCTTACTGTTCCAGGATACAAATGCTACAGGAAGGATAGAAAAGGAGGCAAGAGAGAAGGGGGAGTGGCGATTTTGATAAGGGGTAGCATTACTGCTGTACTTAGGGAAGATATTCCTGGTAATACATCCAGGGAAGTTATTTGGGTGGAACTGAGAAATAAAAAAGGGAGGATCACTTTATTAGGATTGTAGCAAAGACCCCCTAATAATCAGAGGGAAATTGAGAAACAAATTTGTAAGGAGATCTCAGTTATCTGTAAGAATAATAGGGTGGTTATGGTAGGGGATTTTAACTTTCCGAACATAGATTGGGACCGCCATAGTGTTAATGGTTTAGATGGAGAGGAATTTGTTAAGTGTGTACAAGACAATTTTCTGATTCAGTATGTGGATGTACCTACTAGAGAAGGTGCAAAACTCGACCTACTCTTGGGAAATAAGGCAGGGCAGGGCATGTGACTGAGGTATCAGTGGGGAGTACTTTGGGGCTAGCGATCATAATTCTATTAGTTTTAAAACAGTGATGGAGAAGGATAGACCAGATCTAAAAGCTGAAGTTCTAAATTGGAGGAAGGCTAATTTTGACAGTATTAGGCAAGAACTTTCAAAAGCTGATTGGGTGTAGATATTCGCAGGTAAAGGGACGGCTGGAAAATGGGAAGCCTTCAAAAATGAGATAACGAGAATCCAGAGAAAGTATATTCCTGTTAGGGTGAAAGGAAACGCTGGTAGGTATAGGGAATGCTGTTTGACTTAAGAAATTGAGGTTTTGATTAAGAAAAGAAGGAAGCATATGTCAGGTATAGACAGGATAGATGGAGTGAATCCTTAGAAAAGTATAAGGGCAGTAGAAGTATACTTAAGAGAGAAATCAGAAAGGCAGAAAGGGGACATAAGATAGCTTTGGCAAATAGAGTTAAGGAGAATCCAAAGGGATTTTACAAATACATTAAGGATAAATGGATAACTAGGGAGAGAATAGGACCCCTCAAAGGTCAGCAAGGCGGCCTTTGTGTGGAGCCGCAGGAAATGGGGGAGATACTAAATGTGTATTTTGTATCAGGATTTACTGTGGAAAAGGACATGGAAAATATAGAATGTAGGGAAATAGATGGTGACATCTTGAAAAATGTCCATATTACAGAGGAGGAAGTGCTGGATGTCTTGAAAAGCATAAAAGTGGATACATCCCCAGGACCTGATCAGGTGTACCCTAGAACTCTGTGGGAAGCTAGAGAAGTGATTGCTGGGCCTCTCACTGAGATATTTGTATCATCGATAGGTGAGGTGCCGGATGACTGGAGGCTGGCTAACGTGGTGCCACTGTTTAAGAAAGGTGGCAAAGACAAGCCAGAGGCAATAGACCAGTAAGCCTGACGTCAGTGGTGGGCAAGTTGTTGGAGGGAACCCTGAGAGATGGGATGTACATGTATTTGGAAAGGCAAGGACTGATTAGGGATAGTCAACATGGCTTTGTGTACGGGAAATCATGTCTCACAAACTTGATTGAGATTTTTGAAGAAATAACAAAGAGGATTGATCAGGCCAGAATGGTGGATGTGATCTATCTGGACTTCAGAAAGGCACCAGTGCTGTGTTTGCCATGAAAATGCAGCTTCTCCTGGTGTGCATGCTGCAATGCAAAGGACAGTGCCTGACAGCTGCAGCAGTGTCTTCAGCAACATCAACTTACAAACCCTCCTTTCTCTCCCCTTTCACTTCCCTCTCTTTGGCCAATCTGTACCTCTCCTCTCAGACTATCTATTCCCCATTCCCTCTGGCCTCTCCAGTATGCATTTATTTCTTGTCTTCACTCCTTTCCAAACTTTTCTCCCTCTCCTGACATACTGTCCAGCCTCACTTTCTCTTCCCAACTGATCTCTCCTCCTTTCCTTATTTTGCTTCAACTACATTTGAGCTGCTAACCCTCCTTTACCTGTGAATTACCCTTGGTCTTGAATTCCTTTGCGGAGAGCCCAGTAGTACTGTTATATATTACATTCAATATTTCACAAAAGTAAGTATATTATTTGTATTTTACATAATACAGGATATACTTGGTGTACCTGTTTTTCTTTGTGTGCTACAGTTGGAGAAAGTCTTGACATGATATTCCCAGCAGCTGCCTCCACTGTCTCCCCTCCAGGTATCACCTCCAGGAAGTTGGATGGTGCAAGCCCATGCAGTCCATTTAGGTCACCCTAGCATGAGAGAACACAGAAGCCTGTTACATACCACTCAAAACAACTAAATTAATCATGTCATCGGAATGGAGGCAAGATTCAAGTGTTTGTGTCGGAGGGGAAACTGAGGAGTAAATAAACCCCTCTTGGCAGCCCAATACGGTTTACATTTTTGTGGCCCTGGTATTTTTGAAAAGGTTGTTTTTAGCTCAGCTTACTGTTGGATTAATTCAAAATTAAAGCCAGTATCAGCAACTTGAGCTTGGGTCCAGGATGGAAATGCTTTACACGGCCTGTAAGGTGCTGGTACACACTACCAGCCCAAAACAACCTCAAGCAATTAAAATTGCTTTGAACATCCCTTTCTCAAAATAGGTTGGCACTGTTAGTCCAACGGTTTCAAACAATGAACAGGACTCAGGTCCCAGAAAACACTTCTTGTCTATTCGACTAGGAAAACCTTCAGTAACAAATAAAAACAAATACTGGTAACGCTCAGCAGAACCGGTAATGTTGGTGGATAGAAACAGAATGAACACTTGAGGTTGATGACCTTTCATCATATAATGGGTTATGAGTAAATGAAAAGATCCAGGAAAGGTCTAGGATAGGTCTGAAAGGCTGGAGAGCTTCAGTTACAAAAGTTCATGGCACAAGAAGCAAAGAAATAGACAAGGAAACAAAAGATATGTCCAGGCAAAAGATAAATGGTTGGCTATCATATATTTGAATGCAGAAGTGACTGAATTAAGAAAGAAATTTGAAAACTGAACCAGCAAAAAAGAGTTGAAACTTTATTGCTGGAACAGCACAGCAGGTCAGGCAGCATCCAGGGAACAGGAGATTCGACGTTTCGGGCACAGGCCCTTCTTCAGGAATGAGCAGAGAGTATTCAGCAGGAGAAGATAAAAGGTAGGGAGGAGGGACTTGGAGGAGGGGCGTTGGAAATGTGATAGGTGGAAAGAGGTCAAGGTGAGGGTGATAGGTCGGAGTAGGATGGAGGCGGAGAGGTCAAGAAGAAGACTGCAGGTCAGGAAGGCGGTGCCGGGCTGGAGGGATTCGGCTGAGACAAGGTGGGGGGAGGGGGGATGAAGAAACTGGTGAAGTCCAAGTTCATCCCCTGTGGTTGGAGGGTTCCCAGTCGGAAGATAAGACGCTCCTCCTCCGACCGTCGCGTTGTTGTGGTTTGGCGGTGGATGAGTCCAATGACCTGCATATCCTCGGTGGAGTGGGAGGGGGAGTTGAAATGCTGTGCTACAGGGTGGTTGGGTTGGTTCGTCCGGGTGGCCCAGAGGTGCTCTCTGAATCGCTCCGCAAGTAGGCGGCCTGTCTCCCCAATATAGAGGAGGCCACACCGGCTGCAGCAGATGCAGTAGATGATGTGGGTGGAGGTGCAGGTGAATCTGTGGCGGATATGGAAGTTTCCTTTGGGGCCTTGGAGAGAAGTGAGGGGGGAGGTGTGGGCGCAAGTGTTGCACCTCCTGCGGTTGCAAGGGAAGGTGCCGGGAGTGGAGGTTGGGTCGGTGGGGGGTGTGGATCTGACAAGGGAGTCGCGGAGGGAGTGGTCTCTACGGAAAGCTGATAGGGGAGGGGAGGGAAATATATCCTTGGTGCTGGGGTCTGTTTGGAGGTGGCGGAAGTGACGGCGGATGATGCGCTGTACATGGAGATTGGTGGGGTGGTAGGTGAGGACCAGTGGGGTTCTGTCCTGGTGGCGGTTGGAGGGGCGGGGCTCAAGGGCGGAGGAGCGGGAAGTGGAGGAGATGCGGTGGAGGGCACCGTCGACCACGTCGGGGGGGAAATTGTGGTCCTTGAAGAAGGAGGCCATCTGTGTTGTATGTATTTTGAACTGGTCCTCCTGGGAGCAGATGCGGCGGAGACGAAGGAATTGGGAGAATGGGATGGCGTTTTAACAGGGGGCAGGATGGGAGGAGGTGTAGTCCAGGTAGCTGTGGGAGTCGGTTGGTTTGTAACCTCTTTCCACCTATCACATTTCCAACGCCCCTCCTCCAAGTCCCTCCTCCCTACCTTTTATCTTCTCAAGCTGAACACTCTCTGCTCATTCCTGAAGAAGGGCCTGTGCCCGAAACGTCGAATCTCCTGTTCCCTGGATGCTGCCTGACCTGCTGTGCTGTTCCAGCAATAAAGTTTCAAAGTCACAAAGTGATGTAATTTTGAAGAAGAGTGTTTCTATGCAACAGGCGCCCTGTTCTTCCAGGTGGTAGAAGCTGCAGATTTGAAAAGTGCTGTCAGGAAAGTCTTGGAAAGTTGCTGCAACACTTTGTATAAATTGTACGTAATACACTGTACACTATAACAGACTGATGTTGGAGGAAGTGGAATGTTTAAGATGATGGGTGAAGTGCCAAAGTAGCAAACTGCTTTGGCCTAAGTGGTGTTGAGCTTCATGTGTGTTTTGTTTTTGGAGCTGCACATTTCCAGATAAGTGGAGAGAATTCCACTGCATTCCTGACACAAGGCTTGTAGGTGGCAAAGACTTTGGTCTGGGAAGGCAAGTTACCTCGCACAGAAAGTGTGCATCACTGTAAAAGAGAGTTTGGGGCTGACTTCTTTGAACTGACAGTCTAATGCAGCTAACATATTGCTTGACACATCTGCCTAGGCTTACGTAATAAAAGCCGTCCTCATCCATGTCCCCGTAAACTGTAATGATGTCACCAGCACTAAATGTCAGCTCAGCCTGTAAGGTAAAAATAAGGTTCAGTTTAGGGTTTGGCCACTATTGACTGGAATCCACAATTAAGCAATAAAAATGGAACACTTAGAAAATCACAAAGCAACAAGCAGTGTCAACATGAAAGGGAAATCACATTTGACAAACTCATGAGAGTTCTTTGATCATGTAACAAACAGAGAGGCTAAAGAGGAACAAGCACATCTAGTTTACTTACTTAGATTTCTAAAAGACATTTGATATGATTCCACATATAAAGCGACTACACAAGATAAACATTAAAAATCACAACACTAGGTTATAGTCTAACAGGTTTATTTGGAAGTACAAGCTTTCACAGCACTGCTCCTTCATTAGGTAGCTGTGGAGCAGGTTCATACGACACAGAATTTGTAGCAAAAGATCCCAGTGTCATGCAACTGAAACAATATATTGAACAAATCTAGATTGCAGTTAGGTCTTTCATCTTTTAGAATGGGTTATAGGTTTCGGTTCATTAATATGTAAATCCCAAAACTTCTTTCCAGTCATATCCTTGAGATAACTTAAGATTTTATAAATAAAGGTGACATCTCAGCTCCTTCTCTACACCTCCAATTCTCGCCTTTAAACAACTGCCGAACCTTAAACAGACCATTGATCACAGCAAACTTCAGAACAACATAGACCACAAAACCGTACAACCCTGTCATGGCAAATACTACAAGACATGTCAAAGTATCGACATGGATATCAGAGGCTGATAGCCAAGTTCGGTACCCATGTGGATGGCCTCAACCATGACCTTGGGTCCATGTCACACTACAGGTGACTCCACTACACTAAACACACACATACACGTCTTACATACTCACACACACCCTCTCTCATACACACATTTTCTCGCAGACACACGCACGTACACCCCCCACACTCATACCCATGCACACATCCTCTCACTGGCTTATACTCAGTCACACTCACGTACTCACTCTACCAAGCATGCACATATGCAAACACACACTCACACGCACAAACTTTCATTCCCACACAGACACGCGCGCGCACACACACACTCTCTCCCTCACATGCATGCATGCACATATATAAGTCTATGGAGTGAATTTGCATTTTCAGAATTGTAATTGTGGATGCATTCTATTTTGTTCAAAAAGCACACAATCTGCAGACAGTCAATCCAAGTAACATTTTATAAATTCCTGCTTTGGAAATAGAACCAGTCCAGCTCAAGACTGGAATACAGATAGACTCTAACCTCACACTTTTAATGCATTGTCTAAGCTGAGATTTGTCACCTTTTTTAAAAAACCTTAAGTTATCTCGAGAAAGTGACTGGAAAGAAGTTCTGGGATTTATAATATAATGAACCAAGACTTGCAACCCATGAAATACTTAACAGCAATCTAGGTCTGTTCAATATATTGTATCAGTTGCATGACACTGTGATCTTTTGCTGTAAATTCTGTGTCTAATGATCCTGTTCCACAGGCACCTGATGAAGGAGCAGTGCTCTGAAAGCTAATGCTTCCAAATAAACCTGTTGGACTATAACATGGCTTTGTGTGATTTCTAACTTTGTCCACCCCAGTCCAACACCGGCACCTCCATAAAGAAAAACGTTGGGAGTGATATACTAGTAGGACAGAGAATTAGCTCACCAAAAGCAAACAGATTCAGAATAAACTTGACATTTCCAGGTTAACAAACTGTAACTATTAGAAGGCCATGGGGATCAGTGCTGGGTCATCAACATTATAACCGATATTAAATGTGCTAGACGGGACAAAGTGTTTTAGGATCAAATTTGTTGGTGATGTGAGATTAGCTCATAACAAGCAGTAAAGTGTTAATGATAGGTTAAGTGAATGGACTAAAATTTGGCAGACAGAAAATAATGTGGGAAAATGTGAGGCTATCAATTTGCTGGAAAATATAGAAAACCAGAATACTTCAGTGAAGAGACACAGATAGATACAGTACAGAGTGATCTCCATGTCCTCATAATTGAACCACAAAACAAGCACGTGCAAGTATAGCATCTATGTTAGCCCAATCAGCAAAACAAAATTGCCTACTCTGTACTTTGCTCTGTGGCTATGAGTCTTTGCAACTTCTCAGTCTTTTAAATGGGTGACTTCTGATTTTTGAACAATGACTCCTAATTCTAGAATCTCTGATTGGAGGAAACATCCTCCATACATCTACTCTGTCAATATTCTTCAGGATCTTATAAGTTTCAATCAAATCAACTCTTACTTTTCTAAACCCCAACAGATAAAAGCCCAGTTTGTTTAACTGTACCTCATAAGACAACCTGGCTATTCCAGTTTAGTGACCTTTGTCTGAACCGCATCTGGAGTAATTACATCCTCCTTTGAATAAAGTGATCAATATTGTGCACAGCATTCCACATGCAATCTCATTGTGCCCTCCATAACCTCTCCACTTTGGTATTCAATATCCCTTGTGATAAATGCTAACATCTTGTTAGCTTTTCAAATTACTTGCTGTATCTGAATAGGATTCATGCACGAGGACATCCAGGTACCTTTGCATTTTACTACTCTGCAAACTCACACCATTTAGATAAAATGCTTCTTTTTTATTCTTACAGTCAATAGGGATAACTTCATATTTTCCCAGTTATACTTCACTTACCATGTCTTTGCCCACTCACATAATTAGTCATAGAGGTATACAGCATGGAAACAAACCCTTCAGTCCAACTCATCCATGCTGACCAGATGTCCTAACCCAATCTAGTCCCACCTACCAGCATTTGGCCCATATCCCTCTAAACCCTTCCTATTCATATACCCATCCAGATGCCTTTTAAATGCTGTAATTGTATTAGCCTTCACCACTTCCTCTGGAAGCCCATTCCATACATGCCACACCCTCTCTATGTGAAAAAGTTGCCTTTTGGATCCCTTTTAAATCTTTGCTCTCCCTCCCTAAACCTATGCCCTCTAGTTCTGGACCCCCCCCCCCCCCCATCCCAGGGAAAAGACCTTGTCTATTTACCCTATCCATGCTCCTCATGATTTTACAAACCTCTAGAAGGTCACCCCTCAGCCTCTTCACCCCAGGGAAAACAGCCCCAGCCTATTCAGCCTCTCCTTATAACTCAAATCCTCTAACCCTGGCAACATCCTTGTAAATCTTTTCTGAACCCTTTGAAGTTTCACAACATCCTTCCAATAGGAAGGAGACCAGAATTGCACACAATATTCCAACAGTGGCCTAACCAATGAGCTGTACAGCCGCAACATGACCTCCCAACTCCTGTATTCAATACTCTGACCAGTAAAGGAAAGCATACCAAATGTCTTCTTCACTATCCTATCTATCTATGACTCTGCTTTCAAGGAGCTATGAACCTGCTTTCCAAGGTCTCTTTGTTCAGCAACACTCTTCAGGACCTTACTATTAAGTGTATAAATCCTGCTCTGATTTGCTTTTCCAAAATGCAGCATCTCACATTTATCTAAATTAAACTCCATCTGCCACTACTCAGCCAGTTGTTTCATCTGATCAAGATCCCATTGTAATCTGAGGTAATCTTCTTCGCTGTCCACTACACCTCCAATTTTGGAGTCATCTGCAAACTTACTAACTATACCTCCTATGTTCACATCCAAATCATTTATTATAATTCATCTGTATGATTTGTAATCTCTTTGTGTTTTTTTCACAGCTTACTTTTCTATTTACCTTTGCGTGATTAGTAAATTTGGCAACCATACTTTCAGTCTCCTCATCCAAATAATTAATATACGTTGGCAGTGTCCCTACCTCTGAACCAGGAGACCAGGGTTCAAGTTTCTGCTCCAGAGATGCAAAATAACATTTCACAACAGGGTGATGAAAAAATACCTAAAAACAATTGAGGTCCCAGCAAAAATCGCTGTGACACACCACTTGTTATATTTTTGTGAGTGTGGTACTGGAAAAGCTCAGCAGGTCAGGCTGCATCTGAGGAGCAGGAGAATCAACATTTCGGGCAAAAGCCCTACATCGGAAATACCTGCTGTTTCCTGATGAAGGGCTTTCGCCTGAAACATCGACTGTCCTGCTCCTTGGATGCTGCCTGACCTGCTGTGCTTTTCCAGCACCACACTCTCAACTCTAATCTCCAGCACCTGCAACCCTCACTTTTGCCTACTTGTTATATCTTACCAACCTGAACAAAAACCCATTTACACCTACTCAGCTTCCTGTTAGACAACTAATCTTCAATCCATGCCAATATGTTACTCCCTACATCATAAGCTTTCATTTGTCACAAAACCTCTGAAGTGCACCTTGTTAAATGAAGGGTTGAATAGGTGACTCCTGCTTCCATTTTAATAAACTCTCTGAAGCCATCCCTTTGATCGAGCTTATATGGCCTTATGTAGCTTAGTGTCATATATCACTGTGTAATTGCCTTTGTCAAGAGACTGGAAATATTGTACTAAACAGCAATTTCAGTTGTTTTAGTATGGGGGGTAACAAGTTAATTTGATTAAAACAGGAAGCGCTGGAGAAACTCAGCAAGTTCCGGCAGCATTTATGGAGTGAGGGACTTTCAGTTTTGATTTCAGATTTCTAGCATCAGCCGTATTTTACTTTGAGCAGTTAGTCAGTTTTTATTGGTTCAGCTGGCTGGCTTCAGGAGCAATTTTGAACAGCTTTCTGATACCTTTACAACATTAGGCCCGAGACTGAACTGCTCAGGAAGTGATCTACTCCCATTGCAGACCTGGGAGTGGCCCCTTGTGGACTTAGGGACTGCTCAAGGGGCTTGCTTTGCTGAGGGGCAGAAATCCCTTTCTCACCCCATTCAGCCTGGCTGCAGTGCTGTAAAACTACAAGGCAGACTTATTCCTGGTGTGTAGGCTGACAAGTGATTTCTTTTCTGATGGAGGGAGTGTAACAGTCACTGCACCCCTTATCCCCACCCACCCTTATCCCCACATCCTTAAAAACAAGCCCGTGACCCAGGATAGCAATGTGTTTCAATGGTTAGCACTGCTGCCTCACAGCACCAGGGACTCAGATTCGATTCCAGCCTCGGACGACTGTCTGTGTCGAGTTTTCACATTCTCCCAGTGTCTGCGTGGGTTTTCTCTGGGTGCTCCGGTTTCTTCCCACAATCCAAATATGTGCGGGTCAGGTGAATTGGCCATGCTAAATCACCCATAGTGTTCGGGGATATGATGGATAGGGGAATTGGTCTGGGTGGGTTACTCTTTGGAGGGTCAGTGTGGACTTATTGGGCTGAAGGGCCTGTTTCCACACTGAAGACCTTCTAAGAAAAATAAACATTCATACTTAGAAGCGAGAGTACTATACGCTGAAATGTAATTTTCAATAGGCTGCAACAGGAGAGATGAAAATATATTTTTAATAAGTACTCAATATATGTTCCATTTTGTGATAATCGTACACACTCACTTAAAAAGTCTAAGAAAGCAATAAATGTGACTAGAGGGGACCCAAACTGAAAAGTATTTGTGGTATCTCAAAGCTACTTTCAGATACAAATGAAGACCACACATCTATTCCTTGAACCGTCACATTGGGAAGACTCATCATGTGGAATAACTGCAGAGAAATGCAAGTTACAGTTTGGTGCAGGAGAGTTTGGGCGTTAGAAATGTCTTGTGGAGCAATGACACTAGTAGAATTTTGTTAACGGCGAAGAGGTATTTGTTGACATTTGTGTACGTATGTTCTAAGGTTACCAAATGAAAATACAAATGGCTATAGAAACACACACAAAGACTTTTCACAGAAAACCGATCTCTGTTCACTCATTTGTTAATAGAAGATTACAATCTGGAGCTCGCTAAGCAAAGATTACTGAATTAATATGCACCCTGCGATTTTAGCAGAATTTTGTAGTTGTGTGGACTTGTCACTTCTTTTTATGACTACAGTGTTTTGTTTCACATGTGTATTTAATATTACATAGAACACCACATTGAGTCTTACTCTGTGAGTTGGACCAACAATCCCTACCATTGATGCCCTGTGCAGAACTAAGTTAGATTTGGAGGTGATGAGGAAGACAGGCCACTATTGTTGACTTGAATTAGTAACCAGCTGCCAACAATATAACGAGAGCTGATCAGATGCAGCACACCTCAATATCCACGTTAGGAGAGCTTTCCCTGGGATCATAGTCAAAGACAGCCACCATTCTTCTCATTGGCAATTTCTGTTGTCCACTGCCAGGCCGACTCCGCTCTGCAAAAGAAAGGGACGCTACTGGTGAACATCTTAAAGGGTAGATTTGTAATTGTAGAAGTCATCAAAATTCAAATTAAATAAGGAGAGATGATTCAAAGTAACTTCCACTTTGAAAGTGCATACGATATAGAAAGTGAAGTGATTCATAAATCCCTCACTGAGAACATACTGCAATGTTATAACTTTTATATTTATTATGTGCCTTGAATGAGAGTTCTTTTGATCTCCCTTACTGAAAATGCATGCTTTCAAGAGTGCTTGTAAATTTATAAAACAAAGTATACAACAAGAAGCACGTTATACGGCAAGGAGGGTGAACTCACTGTAATTACATTTCAAACAGTAATCTGGTTTCTAACCACTTAACAAACAAATAAACAGAAACCCAGATCTTGCGCTAGGAAGATAGGCATTGTAGTAATAATGGTTGGAATTGAATATGAGGACCCAGTGAACATCCCAATGCCGCTGGTTCTGCACAAACAGCTCGGGATGTCGAAACCTCTGATGGGCAATTACCTGGTTCCTAGAATTTTCTGAAAAAGTACATAATTCTGAGTTAAGGACAGACTTTGGAGGGTTTGTATTAATTTACCTGAACAGTTAACCAGGAAAAAGTAAAGGAATTAAAACCTGCTGTGGATTCTGGCTAACTATAAAACTGAGCTGCACCCTCTAACAACCCTCATGGACAGCCAACGCCTTACACACTGATACCAACCTGTGATTTACTCCTCCCCCCTCACGTCAATATCCCCCAAGAACTCCTCACAGACATTCAGACCCTGCACCACCACCTTCCCAACATCCCACCTCAACTAACATCCCCAAAGCTTCAGCTTGACTTCCATCACCGTGACTCCCCTCATTTACTTGACCTGTCATCCCCCAATCCCAAGACTCAATGCCTGACTCTCACTCCTGGACAACATTCAAACTCGGGCTAATAAGTGGCAAGTAAGATGCATGCCATACAAATGCCAGGCAATAATCATCTACAACGAGAGAGAATCTAACTTTGATCCATTCACATTGAATGACATCACCATAGTTGAATCTCCCAGTATCAACATGGACTACCATTAATCAGAAATTGAACTGTACTAGCCACATAAATACTGTGGGATTTAAAGCAGGTCAGAGATTAAGAATCCTGCAGCAAGTAACTCACCTCCTGCCTCCCCAAAGCCTGTTCCCCATCTATAAGGTACAAGTTAGGATTGTGATGTAATACTCCCCCTTGCCTGGATGAGGGTAGCTCCAACAACATTCAATAAACGTGACACCATCCTCGACAAAGCAGCTGCCTTGACTAGGTCCATATCCACAAAGACTGTCTCCTTCCACTACTGCACATTGTCACAACTGTGTGTACCATCTACAAGATGCACTGCAGAAATTCACCAAAGCTTCTTCAACAGTGCTTCCATATCAAACGCTAAACTATCCAAAAGGACAGGGGCAGTTACATCACCACTTGCAAGTTCCCCCCAAGCCGCTCACCATCCTGACTTCTACCGCCATTCCTTCAATGTTGTTGGGTCAATGTCCTACACTGAATGGATTCCAGCCATTCACGAAGGCAACTCACCACCACTTGCTCATGGGAAATTAGGGGGAAATGGCAATAAATGCTGTCTCAGCAGGCTTTGTCCACATCCCATGAATGAATAAAAATCAAGCTTGAGCTATTTAATTACAGCTGAAACTAGCATAAAGGATTGTTAATAAACCTCATGATCCTGTACAGATCACGACAATTATTTATAGTGCTTAAACATTCAAATAAAAATGGGAAGTCCTAAGGAATGCTCAATATAATTATTGTATAAGTTTTCAAACAAACATGCACAAGGGAACATTAAGTGCAATACTTCTACAACAAAGCTGCTGCCACTGAATTGAACTTTCTCTGAACACAATTTAATTATCTACGAAGAAATAACAAGAAGCTGACCTTGTTTTCGAGTGTCCTCCCACTTGTTGGACTGCACTGAAAGATCAAGGATAAGTTCGTTCGATACTTGTTTTAATACAGGTCCTGCTCCATACACATTTGCACACACTAAGTACTGTGATATTAGACAACGAATGGGAAGCAGCAAGTCAAACACTGACACAGATGTTTTCAATGGAAAAAAAGCAACACAAAGGTAAGCATGAAGTGAGACAGACCTTTTTTGGATCGCCTTGGTTTCGGAGGAGGCGCAGTGCGGCGTGGCGGTTGAGAGAGCATGTGGCTGCCTTCATACAGCAAAGGACGAGAGAAAAAAAAAGAGGAAATAAAGCAGCACACAGGAAGCTGAGACAGACAGAGCAGAATCTCGTTAGGTTAGTAAATCAGAGGGTCTAGCCAGTGCTGGGCCATTACCAATGACTGAATCAAGTTTATTTAATGTGCTGTGTACCTACCTCACTACTGAGGCCTGTGGAAAAAAAGGAAACATTGGGGCACAGTGATGTTTGGGGAACACTGCAATTCCAAGAGCTGTAAGCTCCAGCTTTGGACCACAAATTGTTTTGCTTTCCAAACAGCACTGCACTGTACTTGTATTTTCCATACACATCATATATTCCATACACATTATGTGATATTGTGTTGAATTGCCCAAATTATCAGTGTGGACTTCCACAAATGTCTGAAGGTACAAGCAGGACATTCAAAATCTTTTCCAAATAAAATTAGATTTTTCTATCTACTTTGGCATCTCATGTGTAGAGCTAATCATAACTACATTGCTTTTAAATAGTCAGATTTCCTATAATGTTTATTAGCAATACAGCCAGTATCTGAACTCCAAACCTAATCAGATATTTTGCCTTAGCCCTAAGCTGTCCTCTATCCCCACCCATCCTAACTTTGTCCCCTTTATTACTTCCAGTCACATCTATAATTATAGTAAAGCTACAGAATATAAACCAGCCCCTACATCTCCTTATCTCTGCCTTTTCCTACTGTAATTGCCTCTTTACACTCTACTGTCATAGACTTCAAATTCTTTCTTCCATAGGCAATTTGATGATTGTTAACTTTAACTAATGTAAAATTTTTGCTTGTTAAGAGTGCCATGGAAACAGCACATGGATATAATTTAATTTATGGACCAAAGCAGTAACCGATACACTGTGTACTGTATGAACCACTTACACAAATATAAAGATGACTGGCCTGGGAAACTGAGGAAGGAGTGCATTTATAGAGTCATAGAGATGTACAGCATGGAAACAGACCCTTCGGTTTGACTCATCCATGCTGATCAGATATCCTAACCTAATCCTGTCCCATTTGCTAGCACCCGGCCCATATCCCTCTAAACCCTTCCTATTCATGTACCCATCCAGATGCCTTTTAAGTATTGCAATTGTACCAGCCTCCATCACTTCATTTCCGCTAGCAGCTCATTCCATACATGGTTTACATATGTGAAAAAGTTGCCCCTTTGGTTCCTTGTAAATTTTTCAGCTCTCACCCTAAACCTATGCCCTCTAGTTCTGGACTCCCCCATCCCAGGGGACAGACCTTGACTACTTACCTTATCCATGCCCCTCATGATTTTATAAACCTCTATAAGGTCACCTCTCAACCTCGGACGCTCCAGGGAAAACAGACCCAGCCATTTCAACCTCTCTCTGTACCTCAAATTTGAAAAGCCTTTAATTTACAGTTCTATTTTAGAAAGCATAGAAAGTAATTACAGTGACGATGCAATGCTGGCTAATTTCCTCATGATTTTAACCTGAACCCAGATATAGCTGCCAACATCAGCATTGTCCTCGCCCTAGTCAGGTTCAACCCACTTTTTTTTTCATTACAGTGTCAACTGCAATAAGGAGGTCATTAACACGTGATAAGGATGCAAGAGGTTACATCTCTGAAGCTGTCAAGCTCGCTGCAAAGTAGAACGTAGCTCTTAAGTTCCAGAACAAGATTCTCATGAAGGGTGAAAATAATTTCAGCATTTCTAGCTGGGACTTGGAACTTCACCATAAGACTGGTCTCAAGTCAGCTCCATTATGGAACTCCAGACCAAGCGGTGTAAATCGGACACACACAATGTACTGATCTCAAGTTCTCCCTTTATCTACATGGATTAGCACATTCAAGATGAGCGTCTGTTACAGCAAGCAAGTCATTCATTGAGCCACTCAGGTTTTGGTTATTATAAATTGCTGACATCCCCATACTACAGCAGTAGAACTGGATTTCATGACAGTGCCAAGGAATATAATCTGACAAAGCACCAGCACCCACAGCAGACCAATGGGTCTGATTACTTAAGGCCAGATAAGACCTGAATTTAAGGCAGGTTGACACCACATCTTAAGCTTGGGAGCCAGAAAAATTCCATGTTCAATTTGCCCATTGCCATCTGTCCAACATACATTACCATGAGTTATTTGAGAGCAGCAATTGATGACGTTGTACCAAAGTGATGTGATAGGTTTCAGCACTGACATGCTCAGCTACAAATTGTTGGTAAATTTACTCATGACTAGCATTTGTTAAGAGACACATACAAATGCCTTTCCTGTTCCAAGCAGTGTCAAAACCTGCCTCCTTCACACTTCACCAAACAAATCTTGCTTCCTTCCTAAGTGCAATGAATTTAAATAATCTTCTCTGCTTCCCAGGCAAAAATTGACTTGTTTCTAATTCCGATTAACAATTCTTTGCAGCATTAGAAAAACATATCAAAAATGCCCTAGTGTGTGAACTGTTCGCTTAGCTAATTGCTCAATATGTGACATTATTTCTTGAAAACATTCTACATGAAAACAGAATACAATTGTTACAAACTATGCAACCTGTGCAATGCACCACTCACCCAGCTTCTCCATGGACATACTGGGAGCCAGATAACCTCTCTGTAATAGCTGCTCCACTATTCCATCATCATCCACCTGGATTTCAGAGACCATGTTGCATGGCACATAACCAGTCTGCCCATTGGCTTCTCCACGGTAAAACCCATCAGCATCTTTATCACCAAATACCTGCAATGAGATTATTCAGACTCTTTCACTCTGACCTTCAGTTTATACAGATACTCAGGTTCCTAGCTCAGTCTCATCTCGGTCTTCACACCCACTGATGAACGTACATCCCACAGGCTATCCCCACATGGAAGAGAAGTTGCCAGCCACAATGTTCCTAACATCATTTCAAGAGGGAATTAATATAGGTTTAAATATAACAACAGTTAACTGTCCATGCATCTGCTCCTTTGAGGTACCCTCATCAAGGAGGTGTCAGGTGACTCCAGCATCCTGTGAGCTTGGAGATGCGATCAGCTGAGAGAATTGCATAAGTTAACAATCTTTGACACTGCATTTTGATAAATGATTTATTTACTGAAAATTCCTCCCACAATGCATTAAAAGAGATCAATCAAACAGTAGACAAAGCGGTCAGATTATTCTTCGATCATAAGAAATCTGGATTAGGAGTTCATTCAAATTGATGTAAGCAACAAAGTGACATTGAAAAAAAATGGTACAAACGATTGACAATCCTTCGACCTGATGGTTTCCACTGATGTTTAAAAGAAAGTGAATAAATTACAATACTTTATCAAAAGCTTTTTGCACCTGTTTCAATTAAGGAAGTGTTTCTTTAGATTGCAAAACTACAACTGTAACTCCATTGTTTAAGAATATTGAAAATAAGGAAAACAAGGAAATTCTGAATCTGTTAATCTTACAACTATTGTGGGGAAATGACTGGAATCTATAATTAGGGACAGATTGACTGAGAATTTAGAGAAATCTGAGCTGCTTAAAGGTAGCCAATATGGATTTATAAAGGACAGATCGTACTTAATTGAATTTTTGGGAAAGTAATCAAAGTAGTATACACGGAAATGTCTATGGATCGGGTTTATATAAATTGCCAGAAGACATTTGATAAGGTTTCATCTAAGATGTTGGGAGGTGAAATTAAAATTAATGAAGTTGAAGGTAAATTATCGACCTGATTAGACAGAAGGTAAAAAATAAAGTTACCATAGTCTCAGAGAAGTGGAGGGCTGACCTCTCATAGGATAGAAATGACCGGTGATGAGTTTAATCTGAGGATCACCACACCTCAGGTGAGGGGTCACATTGAGAAGACAGCACCTTCATAGCAATCTCAGCTAGTACAGGAACTGAAGCTATGCTGTTGGTGTCATTGTGAATCACAGACCAGCCATCCAGCCAACTGGGTATATCTAGGAACAGTGACTGTCCCACAATGAGAAAAATTAGGGGTCCGGGAACACATCACTAAATTTGGTTGTCAGGCGTGATAAAAATTATAAACGTTAAAGAAATGCTAACATTTATTAACTGGACCTACAACACAAGAGAAGGAAGTTTTAAGGCAACTTGGTTAGACCAGAGTGAGACCAACAAACTACTGTGCTGGGCGCAGTAACTCTGACTCACCAGATTGTTACCAAGATTCTCCAAGGGTTAAATTATGGGACACAATTACATATACTAAGTGGTGTTCCTTAGAATACCAATCATTAAGGTCCAGTTTCATGACTGTTTTTGAATTTTGCAATACATTGATAGAATAGCTATAGAGAAACATTTCTGTTCGGAGTGACTATAATGGGTGAGGTGCCACACATATTCCTTTCAGGTTTTAGAGGACACTTGAGCCAGACAGCAGCAGTAGTAATAGGAATGTGGTTTAGAAGGAGATCCCTATCCCCTCTAGAATGTATGAAAGATTGATATGTTTTTCCAACACAAGGCTTTAACAGCTTTCTATCACACTATTCATCCCATTCGTATTCATTTCATGCTTCACTTGCAGTTTAATATTAATGCATTGTCTCTTTACATCAATGCACACCTATGTGTAGGCTCTATCAGAAATCAGAGATAAAATAAAATTGGCCAGATATTCCAATGGCCAAATGGTTATTCCAACAGCATAGATGGGAGTTGCATGTCAGGATTATATGGAATCTCTGATGAAGCAAACTTTGAAGTTATTGCCTAGGAAATTGAAGATTCCAGTGGGCAGCACCCCCCGTGCCAGGAACCCTCCAAAGGTATCCATGTAAAGTGGAGACTTAATTAATATCTACCCAGGAAAAGTTAAATGTAAAGCCAAGGTAATTCCTGGGGAATTATTAAACTAATTCCCCAATTCACTGTTAGCCATCCCAATCTCAAAAATTCCACTCCCCCACATAACAACTTCCCCCCTTCCCTTGGCACCAGACCCACCATCCCACTCACCTCATCATGAACCGACAGCACCACCCCACCCCCACCACTGCTGGACCCAACACCTCATCCCTTTACCTAAGATTCAAAAGCCTCTTCCTCTGAAGGACCCAACACCACCCCCCCACTCCCAACCTAGCCCTTGCCAGACACAACTCCCCTCTATCCCAGAGTTCCAACAGCCCCCTGCTTTGACAGACACAACTCCCCTCTTCGTTGGCAGACACAACATCCTCTCTTCTCACCAGATCAGAAAAACCCCACTCACCCTGATCTACCTAAACACTCCATTATTTACCTGATTCTCTGCCCACCTTGTGTCCTAACCCCAGATTCACTTTAGATATTTACCATTTCACAGGAACTGTCACCGGGGCTGTTAATGCTTCAGGATATTTAAATCACAAAATACAACAACTACTGGCATGAAAAATGGGGCATGATTTGAATTTCACAGCTATCCTGCACTGCAAGGCAGCTATTAGATTTCAAGTCTGCTTTGTATTTCTGAAGGACCTGTGATTGAAAACTCCGACAGAAAGCTTAGGCAGCTCACCATCACCTACTCAAGGGCAGCTAGGGACAGGCAATGAATGCTGACCCAACCACAGATGCCCATGTTCCAGGAATGGATAAAGACATGCAGAGCTCTGTCTTAATGGAAAGAAGTAGGAGCAGAGTGGTAATCTGACTGTGATTATTATTTCTCAGAAATTCCAGCCCATTATCTGGTAGGAATTCAGAAAGCTTGTCATTTCAAATAAACCTGTTGGACTGTAACCTGGTGTCATGTGATTTCTGACATTGTCCACCCCAGTCCAACACCGGCACCTCCAAATAATGGCGACCATTGACACTTAAAAAGATGAATTCAGAGGAAGTTCCTCATCATAGAAAGCTGCTTGCCTTGTCAGGGTGTATCAACCAGGATCCTATTCATCACAAGTGAAATACTTATGCAGTCAGATTGGCTGTTAAGGACTAAACAACAGGTTTATGAACTCTCCCCACATTTAGATGGACATTGTAGCTTTTCATTCTCAGGATTACCATCTTTCACATATACTATAGATGCTGCAAACTCACCTTAAGGATCTGACCCTCTTTAAATGCCAACTCCTCTTCTGCAGCATCTGGGTTTGGTGACATTGTCGCAGGTTCATAATCAAATAGAGCCACGAAAATGCGAACAAGACCGCTATCTATTGCCCCTTTTGTGCTTCTCTCGTTGTATCCATCCAAGATTGGAGTCTCTCGACTTCGCGAACTCTCTACTAATGAAGCTGAAATCAAAAGATCAATTGATGAATATCAGGCTTGTTCGCGTTACTTTGAGATTCAGAATGAAAACACATTGAGCAATTTAGCTATCGCAAACAATATTTCAGGCAAGCACACACAGTTATGAAAAAAAACAGAAATTGTTGCTTTTCTAAATACAAGAATTGTCAAATACTGATATTTACAATAAGAATGAAGTTACTGCATCTTGACTTAGATATATGTTATCATTATGTGAAGGTCAGTTGCCTGGAAATCTGGTTTGTGGTGCAGTGATGCCAACAGCATGGGTTCAATTCCCATACTGGCTGAGATCACTCAGATGATGGCCCCTGAGGTCTCAAGAAAGGTCTTCTAACCTTGTCACTCACGTAAGGTGTGATGATGGCCATCAGGTGAAACCTACCACTAATCTTCTCTCTCTCTCTCTCTCTCTCTCTCTCTCTATAAGAGAACAATCTCTAAGACTTTTGTCACTTTAATTTCGCTTCACTTCAAAAGACACTTAGGTAAATACATAACCAGGAAAGGTTTGGAGAGATATGGGCCTGGAGCAAACAGGTGGGATTAGTTTAGCTTGGAATTATATTTGCACGGACTTGACGGACTGAAGGGTCTGTTTCCAAGCTCTATAACTCTATGGTGTCATTTTACCATTGTTACAAAGCAATATCTGGAAGTCCCAAGCAGTGGACTACAGAGACTCAGTGTACACCTGCCACTACTTGTTCAAGATAATTAAAAATGGACCCTAGCTACACCCTCTCCAAAGACCAAATAAAGTAACAATAACAGTTTGTTATATCTACACATGACATCTGTTTCTAATGTAAACATCTTTACCAATCATCCTGTAATCTCCTCTATTCCATCAAATACAAGGA
Organism: Chiloscyllium plagiosum; assembly: GCF_037043375.1. Classification (NCBI taxonomy): domain Eukaryota; kingdom Metazoa; phylum Chordata; class Chondrichthyes; order Orectolobiformes; family Hemiscylliidae; genus Chiloscyllium; species Chiloscyllium plagiosum. The sequence goes on along the minus strand of NW_028270169.1, from coordinate 37,440,092 downwards.
CCATTTTATTTGAAGTAGCTCTTTGCATTTCTGTTTCCTCATAGCAGACAGCATCTCAGTGAAATAAAAACAGAAGATGGTGGAAGTATTTAGCTGATATGACAGCACTTGTGGAGAAAGAAACAGTTAACATTTCAAGTCTGCATCTTTTCATCAAAATAAATATCCCAGACTTGAATCATTAACTCTTATTTCTTACCACACCAATGCCATCAAACTTGCTGAGATTTTCTGTTTTTATTTAAAATTTCCAGCATTGGCAGACTTTTGCTTTTACTAAATCGTGATGCATCCTCCCCATTGCTTCAGCATCAATTGTACAATTGTAGATCCCAAAGCTGCACACAATGCTCATCATTGGTCAACATACTAAGGCTTTACACAAATTCATATTACATCCTGAATTTTATATCCAATGCTGCATTTGATCAAAATCCAATCATGAAATGATGGCGGTATTGAGCATGTGAGCAACTGTGGGGAGGTAATGCTGGACTGGATTTAATCAGCATGATATCTCAAATGTTGAAATTTGGTCTGAGGTCCACAAAAAAAGCTCTACAATAAAAAGCACCACAAACAATGGCAGCAAGAAAGAACATTATAATAGGTAAATAAAATGCAATGCTGGTTATTTTCTGTTTATTTTTGAGATTCTGGAAGCTGCTGCAGTTGGTGAGTGTTGATACTGACCTTTAGAAGAGGACAGTTCTCCTCTGCGAAGCTTCAGAGACGGGCTATCCTTGAGATGTACACCTCGTACTGCAGGCGAGTCAGGTAGCCCATGGGATACTGAGTCTGTGTTTACTGTAAAGCCCTGAAAACCAGATAATAAAGGCAGATTGAAGCATGAGGATCTGAGAAGTAATAGATTTGAGCATATATGTAACTCCACCAGGTTATACTCCATCTTCAAACACTCATCCTGCACACTCCAGCCCTCAAGCAAACTCACCAATATCACACAAGGTATACTCTCACTCCAATCTCTCACATACAGTATCACTCACTGCATCAGTACTGTACATACCAATAGACTCACTGTAATTTCTCACGCAATGTTGCCTGCAGAACTCTTTAACACCAGTAAACTCAATAGCCAGTGGCAGTTTATGAATTGATTCTACACAGAATGACTGCTTGCTGTATACATTTGTTATCTTTAATGTAAGGCCTACATTTGTATAGTGAGCTTTCAATGTTGGTACGTTGCATATACTATACAGTGCTGCATCACTGACAAGCACTGTGCTTGTTGGCATAGAGTGGTTATAGCTGAAAATGTGTTGCTGGAACAGCGCAGCAGGTCAGGCAGCATCCAGGGAACAGGAGAATCGATGTTTCAGGCATAAGCCTTCTTCAGGAAGGGCTTATGCCCGAAACATCGACCCTCCTGTTCCCTGGATGCTGCCTGACCTGCTGCACTGTTCCAGCAACACATTTTCAGCTCTGATCTCCAGCATCTGCAGACCTCACTTTCTCCTCATAGAGTGGTTATATCCTAGAGACAGCCGAGATGGTTCTGGGTAATGTGCACTTCTGGTAGAAATTTCTTTCCCTGGTAGTCATTTGAAAATTCAGTTCAATTTTTACACATCTTTCTAAGTTACGCAACAGTAGTATGGTGATCTCATTCAAAGATCAGGTTTAATGGGTACACTGGCCTCCCAAAGGGGACAAAAGAAGAACTTGAGGACTGCAAATGCTGGCGATCAGAGTTGAAAAGTGTGGTGCTGGAAGAGCACAGCCAGTCAGGCAGCATCCGAGGAGAAGGAGAGTTCACGTTTCGAGCATCAGCCCTTCTGTTTCCGGATGAGGCGCTTATGCTCGAAACGTCGACTCTCATCCGCCTTGGATGCTGCCTTCCCGGCTGAGCTTTTCCAGCACCACACTTTTCAACTCCCAGAGAGGACAGAAATATTAGAACAGCACAGACTAAACAAGAATTAATAGCAGACTGCAAAAAAACTCTAGTTCTGGATCGACAGAGCTTTCCATAAGGAACACATGGAAAAGCCAACCTTTCTTACTCCTGCCATTGACCTGAGACAAAATTTACCTTCATCATTACAAGGGGCTGGGATTCTCCATTATGATCATAAATCCCGTATGTTCACTTTTCCTCATGATTATTGGTCACTCCTGTTCTCAATCAGTGGTATGTAAAGCTTATATAAAGTCATAGAGTCATACAGCTTTCAAACAGACTCTATCTCACATTCATCGCTAAAGGCTACACATTCAGCTCTGGTACACAGTGGTGGGATTTTTGAATAAACATGGAAGTTGTGCATCTGAATTGAAACCCATAAACACTTTTTACTTACTGTTACAAATTTACGTCCGTAAAGTATTGGTGGAACTTTCTCACTCCAAAGATAACCGCTAAACATGTGTTTAGCACACATTTCCTCCCACACTCCAAAGATGTGCAGGTCAGGTGAATTGGCCATGCTAAATTGCCCGTAGTGTTAAGTAAAGGGGTAAATGTAGGGTAATGGGTGGGTTGCGCTTCGGCGGGTCGGTGTGGACTTGTTGGGCCGAAGGGCCTGTTTCCACACTGTAAATAATCTAATCTAAACCTTCCTTCTCTATCTGAGCATATTTGCGTTCAGCATAGTCAAAATCCAGGAAGCATACACTCTTGGGCGTTCCTCTCCACCAGGGCAACACTACCCCGATATTGTACAGGGAAATATTGCGTGTCAGCAACACCACCCGCTTGGGATTACAGTGGACCAACATCTTAGATGATGATAGGTAATTTTTTTTTAACTTCCCTAAAGGATACTTCTTGGCCATTTGTGGCCATTTCCAAGGCCAATCCTTTTCTTGATAGGTGTAAGGGTGCCAAGATGGAGGCCAGGTTACATATGAATTTTCCATAATAATTCACCAACCCAAGGAAAGACCAAACCTCTGGTGCAACGTGGGAGCTGGGACACCTTTGATCACCCTCATTTTTTCATCCAACAGGTGTAGCCCGGTCTTGTCAACTCTGTAGTTTAGGTAGGTCATTTGGAATGCCTGGAGCACACATTTTTTCCTTCTAAGGCAAACGCCCGCCTTGGAGAAACATTTAAGCACTATGTCCAAGTTGTCCAAGTGCTGTTTATTGGTCCTCCCAATTATTCGCACGTCATCCAAATAACTAGCTTGTTGGGTACATCTTGTAAAATATTCATCATTGTCCATTGAAAAAGGGCACAGATTGATGATACCCTAAGTGGGCAGTTTTGTATATTGGTACAAACCCTTATGCATATTAATTGAGGCATCCATCTGGGACCCCTCATCTAGGCGCAACTGTAGGCAGGCATGGCTCATGTCCAGTTTCGTGAAGGACAGCTCACCCCCTGTCTTCACCCGTTTTGCATATAAGTCCTGTATTCATGGAATCGTGTAATGATCCAGCTGTGAGAAGTGGTTTACCTTTGTTTAAAATCTCCACAAATGGGGAACAAAACCATCAGGCTTCATAATCGTTATGACCAGTGCTGCTCATTTGGCTAACAGCGGTGGTTTTATGATTTTTTCATTTTCTAGCCTCCTGATTTCTGCCTCCACTTTAGCCCATAAGGCAAATGGTGCTGAGCGGGCCTTGCAGAATTGTGGAGTTGCTTCCTGGTCAACATGTAAGGTGGCCTTGGCTCCTTTGATAATCACAGATTCATAGAGATGTACAGCATGGAAACAGGCCCTTCGGTCCAACCTGTCCATGCTGACCAGATATCCCAACCCAATCTAGTCCCACCTGTCAGCACCCGGCCCATATCTCTCCAAACCCTTCCAATTCATATACCCATCCAAATGCCTCTTAAATACTGCAATTGTACCAGCCTCCACCACATCCTCTGGCAGCTCATTCCATACACGTACCACCCTCTGTGTGAAAACGTTGAGCCTTAGGTCTCTTTTATATCTTTCCCCTCTCACCCTAAACCTATGCCCTCTAGTTCTCGACTCCCCAACCCCAGGGAAAAGACTTTGTCTATTTACCCTATCCATGTGCCTCATAATTTTGTAAACCTCTATAAGGTCACCCCTCAGCCTCTGATCCTCCAGGGAAAACAGCCCCAGACTGTTCAGCTTCTCCCTATAGCTCCAATCCTCCAACCCTGGCAACATCCTTGTAAATCTTTTTTGAACCCTTTCAAGCTTCTCAACATCTTTCCGATAGGAAGGAGACCAGAATTGCACGCAATATTCCAACAGTGGCCTAACCAATGTCCTGTACAGCCGCAACATGACATCCCAACTCCTGTACTCAATACTCTGACCAATAAAGGACAACATACCAAATGCCTTCATCACTATCCTAACTACCTGTGACTCCACTTTCAAGGAGCTATGAAACTGCACTCAATGGTCTCTTTGTTCAGTAACATTCCCTAAGTCCTTACCATTAAATGTATAAGTCCTGCTAAAATTTGCTTTCCCAAATGCAGCACCTCGCATTTATCTGAATTAAACTCCATCTGCCACTTCTCAGCACATTGGCCTATCTGGTCCAGATCCTGTTGTAATCTGAGGTAACCCTCTTCGCTGTCCACTACACCTCCAATTTTGGTTTCATCTGCAAACTTATTAACTGTACTTCTTAGGCTCGCATCCAAATCATTTATGTAAATGACAAAAAGTAGAGGACCCAGCACCGATCCTTGTGGCACTCCACTGGTCACAGGCCTCCAGTCTGAAAATCAACCCTCCACCACCACCCTCTGTCTTCTACCTTTGAGCCATTTCAGTATCCAAATGGCTAGTTCTCTCTGTATTCCATGAGATCTAACCATGTTAATCAGTCTCCCATGGGGAACCTTGTCGAACGCCTTACTGAAGTCCATATCGATCACATTTACTGCTCTATCCTCATCAATCTTCTTTGTGACTTCTTCAAAACACTCAATCAAGTTTGTGAGACATGATTTCCCATGCACAAAGCCATGTTGACTATCCCTAATCAGTCCTTGCCTTTCCAAATACCTGTACATCCTGTCCCTCAGGATTTCCTCCAACAACTTACCCACCACCAAGGTCAGGCTCACCGGTCTATAGTTCCCTGGCTCATCTTTACCGCCCTTCTTAAACAGTGGCACCACCTTTGCCAAGCTCCAGTCTTCTGGCACCTCACCTGTGACTATTGATGATACAAATATCTCAGCAAGAGGCCCAGCAATCACTTCTCTAGCTTCCCACAGCGTTCAGGTCCTGGGGATTTATCCACCTTTAACTGTTTCAAGACATCCAGCACTTCCTCCTCTGTAATCTGGACATTTTTCAAGATGTCACCAGCCATTTCCCTGCAGTCTATATCTTCCATATTCTTTTCCACAGTAAATACTGATGCAAAATATTCATTTAGTATCTCCCCCATTTTCTGTGGCTCCACACAAAGGCCACCTTGCTGATCTTTGAGGGGCCCTATTCTCTCCCTAGTTACCCTTTTGTCCTTAATATATTTGTAAAAACTCTTTGGATTCTCCTTAATTGTATTTGCCAAAGCTATCTCATGTCCCCTTTTTGCCCTCCTGATTTCCCTCTTAAGTATACTCCTACTTCCTTTATACTCTTCTAAGGATTCACTCGATCTATCCTGTCTATACCGGGACATATGCTTCCTTCTTTTTCTTAACCAAATCCTCAATTTCTTTAATCTTCCAGCATTCCCTATACCTACCAGTCTTCCCTTTCACCCTGACAGGAATATACTTTCTCTGGATTCTTGTTATCTCATTTCTGAAGGCTTCCCATTTTCCAGCCGTCCCTTTACCTGCGAACATCTGCCTCCAATCAGCTTTCGAAAGTTCTTGCCTAATACCGTCAAAATTGGCCTTTCTCCAAATTAGAACTTCAACTTTTAGATCTGGTCTATCCTTTTCCATCACTTTTTAAAACAAATATAATTATGGTCGCTGGCCCCAAAGTGCTCCCCCACTGACACCTCAGTCACCTGCCCTACCTTATTTCCCAAGAGTAGGTCAAGTTTTGCACCTTCTCTAGTAGGTACATCCACATACTGAATCAGAAAATTTTCTTATACACACTTAAGAAATTCCTCTTCATCTAAACCTTTAACACTATGGCAGTCCCAGTCGATGTTTGGAAAGTTACAATCCCCTATCATAACTACCCTATTATTCTTACAGATAGCTGAGATCTCCTTACAAGTTTGTTTCTCAATTTCCCTCTGACTATTGGGGGGTCTATAATACAATCCCAATAAGGTGATCATCCCTTTCTTATTTCTCAGTTCTACCCAAATAACTTCCCTGGATGGACTTCCGGGAATATCGTCCCTCAGCACAGCTGCAATGCTATCCCTTATCAAAAATACCACTCCCCCTCCTCTCTTGCCTTCCTTTCTAGCCTTCCTGAAGCATTTGTATCCTGGAACATTAAGCTGCCAGACCTGGCTATCCCTGAGCCACGTTTCTGTAATTGCTATGATATCCCATATTGCCATGTTCCTAACCATGCCCTGAGTTCATCTGCCTTCCCTGTTAGGCTCCTTGCATTGAAATAAATGCAGTTTAATTTATTAGTCCTACCTTGTCCCTGCCTGTCCTGACTGTTTGACTCACTTCTGTTCTCAAATGTACCAGTCTCAGATTGATTTTTTTCCTCACTATCTCCCTGGGTAACCCCCGCGCCCCCACTCAAGGGTGTACCATTAATTGTTTAAGCTCAACCCTGGTTTGTTGTACCAAAATGCAATACCTTGTATTTATCCAGATTGACCTACATTTACCATTTTTCAACCCATTGACCCATTTCATTAAGATCCCTTTGTAATCTTAGAAAACCATTTTCACTGTCCAAGATGTCACCAATTTTACGTTATCCACAAATTTACTAACCATGTCTTCTACATTCTCATCCAATGTAATTTATATAAGTAATATGTAACGGTTCCCCAAGACATGTTCTCAGCCTGGCTGAGGTCTTGTGAAAACTTAAGGGTTGGAATCTAGACCGAATCTTGTTAAAGACTGATTCCGCAACCACAGATAAAGCTGTGTCGGTATCATCCTCCATGAGAACCAGGCCATCATTTAACCAAACATTTATTTTGGTTGGTTCTAAATTGGATGTTGCTAAGCAATTTAACTGCTCCAAACTACATGTAGGTAGACTTTCCAGGGTGTATACTCTCCTGAGTACCAGCCTATGAATTATCTTACTCAAGTCAGGCTTCATAGGACTCCTTTGCTATCATGAGTCTGCATACCGACTGCAACTACAAAGACTTGGCAGCCCAGATCCAAAAGAACATTTCATCCACTTGGCCCAGGAGTGGCTTTGTAGTGGGGTCTTGAGGTTCCTCTGCTCAGGGTATGCCATTGTGTACACTCAAGTAGTTTTTCCCAAGCTCAGTTGGACAAGTGAGGGTGTCCACTTCCATTGGGATACACTATAGCTTATATGCTCCATTTGCCACATTTTTTAATGACAAGGCCATTTTGCAGTGCCTGTTTGAAGTCCAACTGGGCTTCAACTAGCAGCTGTTTTTGGTCGGTTACATCATCAATCCCACATACCCAGTCTCTCAGCATCTCATTCAGAGTTAACCTAAAATCACATGCCTTTGCCAGTCATCTCAACCTCATCAGAAATCCCGATACAAATTCCCCGGGTTCTCAAACTGCCGAATAAAATCAATAGTGTCTCAGAATTAGAGGAGGCATGGGTTTGTAATATTCTTTAACTAAATCCGTCAACGTTTGCAAGGTTTCAGTATCTGGAGGTGCCTCAGACAAAGTCAAGCTCCTAATAAAGGAAAATGCTGCAGATCCACAAGCAGTTGGAAAGATAACTTGTTGCTTTTCAAGTGCCTCAATGTCATTTGCCCTGAAGAAATATCATATTCTTTCCACATTCTAGGCCCAGTCTTCAATGGCAAGATTGAACAAGCCAAGCTTTCCAAATAATGGCGTGATGCCAGAAATGCTTGCCCCAACTCAAAGACGACTGTTGCAAACGAACTTTCTTCAGGCATGTACTGTTTACTCGCGTCACCACTAAAATAACTGCACAGAGGCTGGTATCCTGTTACCAAGTCACCCTTTACAAGCGCACAGTCAATGGTTTCTGACCAGCCAGCCCAGACCCAGTCCTTAGAGTGAGGTCACTCTCTGAACACTGTTTATTTATTTATTTTTTTCCTTTTTTTTTTAAAAAGTCCCAGCTTTTCTTTATAACTCAAACATTAGATTAGATTACTTACAGTGTGGAAGCAGGCCCTTCGGCCCAGCAAGTCCACACCGACCCGCCGAAGCGCACCCACCCAGACCCATTCCCCTACATTTATCGCTGCACCTAACACTACGGGCAATTTTTAGCATGGCCAATTCACCTAACCTGCACATTTTTGGACCGTGGGAGGAAACCCACGCAGACACGGGGAGAATGTGCAAACTCCACACAGTCAGTCACCTGAGGCAGGAATTGAACCCGGGTCTCTGGCGCTGTGAGGCAGCAGTGCTAACCACTGTGCCACCGTGCCGCTCCAACACTGTGTTTATATCTGTCAGCCAGGGGTCCCCGATTGGTCCAGGTTAACAGCCCTAATCAAGGATCTCAGTTAATAAGATCCACTTGGCTGTGGTCCCAATGACTACATTCGTTCCAATGACTACAGTCGAGTGGCCATTCATTCTTAGTCAGGAACGATGTATAAACAGTAGGAGCAGTGGCCTCACAGAATACATCTCTCACTCAGACTGTCCATCTGTCAGAACCACACCTTGTGCAGATAAAAGCTTTTGAATGGAAAATATCTCATAAATTAAATGTGTTTGTGAATTAGGAATGGATTTTCATATTTATTACGGCCAGTTCAGTTAACCTATCTTTGACATTCAGTACTAACAATAAAGTGTTATAGACTCCAGATATTACTTACAAAGTGCATAGAATACATTACATTGTAATCCATGACAAGCTATTTGTTCTTAATTTCTGTACAATAGACTTTAGAGTTCTTTTCAACAAGGCCTGAGTATTTTACAATTTCTAGGACATTGCAGTTTCTGGTCGACAACTGACCCAGTCTATAGCCTGATCTTGCTAATCTACTTTTATAGCCCAAAGATTATTTGGCAAGCCAATGAACGGTGTCAAACATGAGCTAGATTGGCTGTTTCACATGTTATCGTCATGATATTTTGCCCTGTAAGTTCATGGAAATTGAACATTGCTCTCTACAGGACATTAGGATTTGAGTGAGTGGTGCATAGCACTGTGTATCTCAATCCAGAATTGTGAAATGGACAATGCAGGGTCACATGTATGTCAGACTGAGTAAGGACGGCAGATTTCCTTCCATAATGATGGGTTTTTACAACAATTAAAGATAGATCCATGGTCACTTTCATTGACATTAGCTTTTAATTCCAAAATTATAATTTCACCAGCAATCATAGCAGGATTTGAAGCTGCTTTCCCAGAGCCTTGACCTCTAGATTATTAATCCAGTGACATTACCAGCACATTACAATCTCCCTCATTAGTGTCCACAGAAAGGAAAGACTAATTTGATCGGGGATTCTCTTCTGTTCCGACATTTTTTTTTAAATTTCTTATGAATACCTTCTCAGGAAACGTAAATCAGAGTGCTATGATTGTCCTCATAGCCTAATAACCTCAATCATTCTCTTCCACTGAAAGTGGTTAAGGCCAAAACAGGAACAAAAGTGACGGGCAGAAGTAGGAACCGCATACTGAGTTGTAATATCAGCCTAATCAATTGAACGGCAGAATACACTCGAAGATTGGCCGACTCCTCGCCCACCTTTCAATGTTTCTGTGCTTCACAGATATCTATGCTTCTTTCTTCACACACCCACCCTCCTCTCATTTATCTCTCCACCCTTCAGGCACTCTGCCTGTATTCCTGATGAAGGGCTTTTGCCCGGAACGTCGATTTTACCGCTCCTCGGATGCTGCCTGAACTGCTGTGCTTTTCCAGCACCACTCTAATCCAGCTTCACAGATATCAATCTTAGTTCTCTCGAAGTAGCTGAAAGTCAGTTGATTTTGAATGCGAGTGTGCTTTATGTATCCAGTCTTTCACAGAAATCGCAAAATAAATGCACGGTGATGACTGTACTTCCCATACTCCTTGAGATTATTATACAGCATGTATTCTTTTTGGGAAGGGACTTAATATAATTATTTAGAGTCATAGACTCATAGAGATGAACAGCACGGAAACAGCTCCTTCAATCCAATTCGTCCATTCCTTCAAACCCTTCCTATTCATATACTCATACAGATGCCTTTTAAATGTTGCAATTGTACCAGCCTCCATCACATCCTCTGGCAGCTAATTCCATACACGTACCACCCTCTGCGTGAAAAGGTTGCCCCTTAAGTCTCTTTCATATCTTTCCCCTCTCACCCTAAACCTATGCCCTCTAGTTCTCGACTCCCCCACTCAGGGAAAAGAATTTGTCTATTTATCCTATCCATGTGCCTCATAATTTTGTAAACCTCTATAAGGTCACCCTTCAGCCTGTTCAGCTTCTCCCTATAGCTCAAATCCTCCAACCCTGGCAACATCCTTGTAAATCTTTTTTGAACCCTTTCAAGTTTCACAACATCTTTCCGATAGGAAGGAGACCAGAATTGCACGCAATGTCCTAACCAATGTCCTGTACAGCTGCAACATGACCTCCCAGCTCTTGTACTCAATACTCTGACCAATAAAGGAAAGCATACCAAACGCCTTCTTCACTATCCTATCTACCTGCGACTCCACTTTCAAGGAGCTATGAATCTGCACGCCAAGGTCTCTTTCTTCAGCAACACTCCCTAGGACCTTACCATTAAGTGTGTAAGTCTTGCTAAGATTTGCTTTCCCAAAATGCAGCACCTCACATTTAACTAATTTAAACTCCATCTGCCACTCCTTAGTCCATTAGCCCATCTGATCAAGAGTCCCTTGTAATCTGAGGTAACTTTCTTCGCTGTCCACTACACCTCCAACTTTGGTGTCATCTGCAAACTTACTAACTATACCTCTTATGCTCACATCCAAATCATTCATATAAATGATAAAAAGTAGTGGTCCCAGCACCGATCCTTGTGGCACTCCACTGGTCACAGGTCTTTAGTCTGAAAACCAACCTTCCACTACCACTCTCTGTCTTCTACCTTTGAGCCAATTCTCTATTCAAATAGCTGGTTCTCCCTGTATTCCATGAGGTCTAACCATGCTCACCAGTCTCCCATGGGGAACCTTGTCGAACGCCTTACTGAAGTCTAAATAGATCATGTCCACCGCTCTGTCCTCATCAATCCTCTTTGTTACTTCTTCAAAACACTCAATCAAGTTTGTAAGACATGATTTCTCACACACAAAGCCATGTTGACTATCCCTAATCAGTCCTTACGTTTCCAAATATATGTACGTCCTGTCCTTCAGGATTCCCTCCAACAACTTGCCCACCACTGACATCAGGCTCACTGGTCTATAGTTCCCTGGCTTGTCCTTACCACCTTTTTTAAATAGCTGTACCATGTTAGTTAACCTCCAGTCTACCTGCAACTCACCTGTGACTATTGATGTTACAAATATCTCAGCACAGAGCCCAGCAATCACTTCCCTTTCTTCCCACAGGGTTCTAGGGTATACCTGATCAGGTCCTGAAGATTTATCCATTTTTATGTGTTTCAAGACATCCAGCACTTCCTCCTCTGTAATATGGACATTTTTCAAGATGTCACCATCTATTTCGCTACAGTCTATATCCTCCACATCCTTTTCCATAGTAAATACTGATGCAAAATACTCATTTAGTATCTCCCCTATCTCCTGCGGCTCCACATAAAGGCCGTCTTGCTGATCTTTGAGGGGCCCTACTCTCTCCCTAGTTACCCTTTTGTCCATAATGTATTTGTAAACACCTTTGGATTCTCCTTAACTCTATTTGCCGAAGCTATCTCATGTTCCCATTTTGCCCTCCTGATTTCCCTCTTAAGTATACTCCTACTGCCTTTACATTCTTCTAAGGATTCACTCGATCTATCTCGTCAATATCTGACATATGCTTCCTCTTTTTCTTAACCAAACCCTCAATTTGTTTCGTTATCCAGCATTCCCTATACCTACCAGCCTTTCCTTTCACCCAACAGGAATATACTGTCTCTGGACTGTCATTATTTCATTTCGGAAGGCTTCCAGTTTTCCAGCCATCCCTTTACCAACGAACATCGGCCACCAATCAGCTTTTGAAAGGTCTTGCCGAATACCATCAAAATTAACCTTCCGCCAATTTAGAACTTCAACTTTTAGATCAGGCCCATCCTTTTCCATCACTATTTTAAAAGTAATAGAATTATGGTTGCTGGCCCCAAAGTGCTCCCCCACTGATATCCCAGTCACCTGTCCTGCATCTAAACCCTTAATACTGTTGCATTTGTATCATGGAACATTAAGCTGCCAGTCCTGTCCATCCCTCAGCCATGTTTCTACAATTGCTATGATATCCAAACCATGCCCTGAGTTCATCTGCCTTCCCTGTTAGGCCTCTTGCATTGAAATAAATGCAGTTTAATTTTTCAGTCCTACCTTGTCCCGGCCTGCCCTGACGCATCTGTTCCCAATTGCACCAGTCTCAGATCGATCTCTTTCCTCACTATCTCCCTGGGCCCCACTCCCTCCATCTTACAAGTTTAAATTCTCCGGAGCAGCTCTAGCAAATTTCCCTGCCAGTATATTAGTCCCTCCCATTTCAGGTGCAATCCGTCCTTCTTGTACAGGACACTTCTACCCCAGAAGAGATTCCAATGATCCAAAACTGTGATCCTTTCTCATATACACCAACTCCTCAGTCACACATTCATCTGCCCTATCCTCCTATTCCTACCCTCACTCACTCACAGCACTGGGAGTATTCCAGATATAACTACTCTCAAGAACCTTCTTTTTAAACTCCTGCCTAACATTCTATATTCTCCCTTCAGAATCTCATCCTTTTCCTTTCCTGTGTCGTTGGTTCCAATGTGTACAATAACTTCCTGCTTGGCCCTCTCCCCCTTGAGAACATTCTTTACCCTCTCTGAGAAATCCTTGATCCTGCCACCAGGGAGGCAACACACCACACTGCTGGCCACAGAAACGTCTGTCTGTACCTCAGACTAGAGAGTGCCCTAACACAATTGATCTCTTTGAACCCGACGTAACCCTCATTGTATTGGAGCCAGTCTCGGTAGCAGAAACCTGTTCATGCTACATTCCCCTGAGAATCCATCACAAAACACTGCTCCAGGCTAGCTTAAGGTTTATATTTTTAAGTTTAATCAAGAGACATATCTCAATAAAACATATAATTAAGAAAGACCTCACTCTACTCACTACTGCAGACTTACTGTAAGGTCACACTTAAAAACTATTCACTAATCTATTTCTGTGCTGTGACCTGTCCCAAGAGGTTCCTCCAAGATTAGTTGTGAATTTCACTGTTTGTTAATTTTCCTAACTGCACTCCGATGTCCAGCGATACATGAATTCAACAGCAAAGGCAATAACTGTGCAGGTTCACTGCTGTGTCAGTTAGCAGTGTGGGTTTCTTTCTCTCTCTCTCTCCCTCTCTTGCACTGACTTGACCATGTGCTGCTTTTGTCTGTTCCTCTCTCTTTTAAAAGTGCTGTTGTTTTGAAGTTTTTTCCCAAAGTTCCAAATGCAACCGTATATAAAACAGTAATTGCTGCCCCTAGAATTTGAGGAAATTCCCTCCAACATCTAATATACTTTAAAAAAGGAGCAGTCTGTTATAGCCATAAATTTTTCCCGACCTCCATCTTGGATTACCCAGAATCAACCTGTCCTTCTGCTGATACACACATGCTCATATTCACAGATCCAATCAATCTTGAGATTTGGAGTGTTGTAATGTTTTGGAGCTCTTCCAGGATACATCATACATTAATTGTATCGTGATTTAGTTCCAGTCATAACTTCACAAAGTCAAGCACTCCCAAAGATGGAAATAAGTCAGAGCATGAAGCTCAGGCAGGTGGTTTACACCCACCTTTAAGATTATCCAGAAGCTGCTTGACAGGACAATATGGCAGAATCTCAGAATGGGAAAAGATCATTTTTTAAAAATCTTAAATTCAGAACAATACATCTTTGTTATTTCACCAGCTACACTGAATCCAAACTAGCAGTTATCGGATCACTTAACTCTTAATCACTATAACAGACACAAGCAGGATTGTCACTAGGTTGATTTAGTGCATTGGAGTCAAAATTCCATTGTGCCATGACATATTATTTATGTCTCTCATTTATGTTTCTCCCATTTCCATCTGGAGACCTGCAACAACCCAAAACTCATCCTAGTGTTGTAAAACTCAAAATGATCCCTTCAGACACAAACTGGATTTGTAGGGAATAACTAATAACTGTTGTACTGGGCAATTAACATTTCAAAAATATCCATAAAATGTTTGTGAAATTCTCGTGACATTCTGCTTTGCATCACTACCATGGTCTCTCAGCCTAAAAATTAGCATCAACATATGGATGTCTTAAAACTCTGATCTTCCAATTGCAGTTGTAATTGTAGCTGGTTATCCAACAATACCTGAAGAATAACCCCCTAATGATTAATAATTATCATAACACCTATGCCTTGACAGATATGTTCAATTTTAGTTTAGTTGGATATGAGCTCTCTGAAAGTCATTGATGCTAGGAAAGCATGGACCATGGCTTCAAAGTATCCACCAGAAATGAGGAGAAGTATTGCTGAGAAAATACATTTTGCCAAAGCTTTTTGTCTCAAATTCATCGACACAATTCACAAGGAATACCAAAGTATTTATACAGTACGAGATAAGAGAATTGGCAGTTGGCTTACAGTGTGGTACAGTATACTGGAAGAGATATATTACAACACAGGCCCCTGTTCTTTGCAGACAAAATGCACACACACACACATACACACACACACAAACATTGCACTTGCTTCAATTTAACATAATGGGTAACAATTTTCCTTTGGAAAATGTATTGTCTGATAAATTAACCAATCAGTGGCAACCTGTCTTGGTTAAAATTTAAAAAATGCTTGGCAGTTAATGGCCAGTTATCATTAACTGATGCATTCTTCATGGCAATACCTCTACCAATCAGAATCCAATCTGCACCCTCCAAATGCTGTTTCCCCTTTACTTTGGCATTTCTTGTAGATTGTCCTGACGGGTGCAAGAGGAAAGCTTCGAGAAAATCTGTCTCTTTTTTCCAATAACACTCAACTTCTGCACTACCAAACAACTATCTGAAGGTGATGTATACACGCAGCAGGAAACACACCAAGCAGTAAAACAAACTGACAACTACAGGATAATAGAACTAAGGAAAGGATGGTGTAGGTAAACAGTGAGATAAACACACACCCGTGAACATGCTGAATCCTCAGGCCTTGCCCTTGTCCTTCCCAATTCATAAGACTCCAACTTCCAAGCCTCCTCTGCTATCCTTCCTTGTAACTTGTTTCGTTCACAATGTCGCAATCTCCTGGTGAAAGCAGCCTTATTCTTTTTCTTATGGTGATGAAGAGACTTGGTGCTGCTGGCGTTTGAATCAAAAATAACGCCTTTTTCATAGGTCTGCCTCTGTTCATGTGACTGCACGGACTCACAGAACCTTGAACACTCACTTGCATTTTCTCTGTTAGTCTTGCTGCCATACCACAAACTTGATCTCATTTGTTCTGGATGAATGACTTGAGGGCAGAAGTGCAAGCTGGATGTCACTATTTCTTCATCCTCCTCAGTGCCATACTCTATATCTATCTCTAAGTGTTCATGAGTTACCTGCTGCCTCCTGTTGTAATGTTGATTCCCAATTCCTGCCACATTCACCTCTCTGGGATCTGTGGACCTCATCCATGTCTGCGATTGCATCTTTAAGATGGATGTTAAGTCAACAACATCTGGCTCTGAAACATCCCTGTCATCCTCCTCTGGTTGTGGTTTCTCTACACATTCAGCAACATCTAGGTGAGACTCATCAATGGTGTTGGCATGCACATATTCTACTGTGGTCTCTTCCTCTTGGTGGGACCTGTTATATTCCTGGGGGTATATGTGATGAATCTCGGCACCATGATATGCACACCCACTTGTCTCTTCACTCCATTCTTTGCTTTTGACATTAGCCTTTGTGTAGAGAGGTTGCTTTTCATGCGGCTCCTGATTATTGCTCTGGTCAGAGATGCAGTCAGATATTGACACCTCTTCCAAGCCCTTAGCTTTCAACTCATTCTGTTGAACAGTAGAACCCACAAATTCCTCAGCTACTTTTTTGCTGATATTCTGACTGACATCAGGGGTAGGTTTCTCTTCCAATTCCTGATCTTTGGTACCAAATTTCAAGGCCTGTTCAGTCTCTCCATGGTTTTCAGAAGTGTTCTGTACACACTCAAAGGGTTGACCCTGTTCCTCTAATTGTTCTTTCTCCTGAGTGTGGACAGAGACGTTTTCTACTTCCTGCTGGTTTTTGGTACCACCCTGGCTGTTGTTACAGATGACCTCCAGGTGCTTCTTCTCCTCCTCCTCCTCCTCCTCCTCCTCTTCCTCTGTTACTTCAGGAATGCTGAATAGTTTCTTACTGTAACGTTTCTGCAGAGGAAGCTCTAGAATTTTCTCCAGAAACTCCTCATCACTATCAGTTTCATATTGCTCAGGTTGCTGCGATATGGTTAACACGTACAGTGGTTGAATGCATGCAAGGACGGGGTTGGGGGTGGGAGAAAGAAAGAAAAAAAAGGTGAAGTGAAAATTGAAACAAGATCAACTCAAAGCACAGTCAAGCAACAGAAATCCACAATGTGAGAATAAGTTTCAAATACAAAAAAAAAGTTGGAGCACCCATCTCAGTGAAATGTGTACCATAACCACATTAGCAATAAGTGATTTCCAGAACCTGATATCTGACAATGGTGCTGAAGTAGAAATAAATTGAAAATTATGGGTACTTGTTACATATTAAAAAAATAGAAAACTTTCCACTGTTGAGATTTGCAAATAAAGTTACCTTGCGTGTTACATTTCAAATCATAATACATTCGCGTAAGTTGAAGACAATCCAAGCAGTGAATTGTTTCATCTTTGTTTTACTCAGTACATTCAGGCATCAAATAAGTCAAAGAAGCATACATGCTTCTACCTAGCTCCCAACATTTATACTGCAATATGTGAGGGGTTTATTGTTATTGGGATGAGCTGTGCATTTACAATCCACGAGTACACAAAATCAGTGCCATATGTATTTTCACTAGATATTGTTTCTGATCACTTTATTTCAAACTTTCATGAATTATGTGATAATCCACAACATTTAAAGTAGCTCCTCTTTCCAAACCTTTTCTGGAATATTGTCATAAATGATTCAAAAGTATCATGCCACTGAATTAACTCTAGAACACAATTTATAACAATGGTGCTGAAGTGACCAATTAGCAATGGTTTTACTGCTCAGAATTGATTGCAAACATCTTCAGCAGGGCATTAGTTATTGCTTCTGGATTAATTAGTATGACCTTGCACAGTAAGAAATATGCAAAGACCCTTGCACTCTTATTGTGAAGACCCTTGCATCATGAGTTGGTTCCACTCAATAATGGTTTGTAGGTTCAAATGTGCATTTATAAAGACAAGTCAGACAATCGGTACAACAGTGTGCTGCTTCTCCTTCTGCCACGACCAAGCACAGACATTTTGTCATGTCATGTCAACAGTGTTACCCATACATGCAAAGAATCAAGGAAGACCAACATCTGCTGGTAATATGATAAGAGTTTCTGAGCTAAGGTAGTCTCATGATGACTATTTTATTGAGTGAGCAACTTAATGCAGATTGTCCATGGCTGCTAACATGGTTTCTTAAAGGTATCATTTTCTTATCATTTTCAAAATTTGCATTTAGAATTGACTCTTCAGTTTTATTTTTAAATTTTGGGATGAGAGTATTGCTAGCTGGCCACCGTTTATTATCAGTCTCTAGTTGCCCCTGAGAGTGTGGTGATGAGCTGCCTTCTTGACCTACTGCAGTTCATCTGCTGCAGGTAGACCCATAACGGCCTCTGGGGGGGAATTCCAGGATTTTGACCCAGCAATACTGAAGGAATGGCAATAAATTTCCAAGTCAGGATAGTGAGTGGCTTAGAGGGGAACTTGCAGGTGGTGGTGTTACCATGGATCTCCTGCCCTTGCCCTTCAAGATGGAACTAGTTGTGGGTTTGGAAGGTTTTGTCTGAGGATCTTTGGCGAATTTTTGCAGTGCATCTTGTAGATAGTGCACACCGCTGCTACTGAGCATTGGTGGTAGAGACAGTGGATGCTTGTGGATGTGGTGCCAATCAAGTAGACTGTTTTGTCTTGGATGTTGTCAATCTTCTTGAGTGTTGTTGCAGCTGCAATTCAGGCAAGTGGGAAGTATTCCACTGATGTATGCCTTGTAGATGGAGGACAGGCTTTGGGGAGTCAAGAGGTAAGTTACCTTGGGCAGTAGCCCTAGCCTCTGACCTGCTCTTGTAGCTAATATTTTTTAATGTCCAGTTCAGTTGTTTGTCAGTGGTAACCCCAAGGAATTTGATTGTTATTGGGGATTCAGTGATGGTAACACCATTGTATGTCAAAGGATAGTGGTTAGATTGCCTCTTATTTGAGATGGTCATTACCTGGCATTTGCATGGCATGAATATTACTTGCCACTTGTCAGGCCAAGCCGGGATATTGTCCAGATCTTGCTGTATTTGGACATGGACTGCTTCAGTATCTGAGGAGTTGCGAATGGTGGTGAACATCCCCATTTCCGATGGACAGGAGGTCATTGATGAAGAAGCTGAAGATGATTTGGCCGAGGACACTTGTGGCAGTGAGTGGGTTTACTCAAGCTGGAGTATATTAACATGGATATGTATCATTTCATATCCAATCTCAAACTGGTTGCTCATTATGCTTACTGCCCTGTACATTTGCTTCAATACTGGAAATAGATAAGCAGCTGTAACCTCCCATTCATATGATAAAAAGGCGTAGAAGTCCTGTTGTGATGTGAATCCAGTTGAGCACAAGTTTTTTTCTTGCCTTCCACTCCCAAAGATGCTGGTCCATGCTGGGGTATGACAGCTGTCCATCATCTGCAAGCCTACACAGAAATGCTACTTGGCTACTTGAGTCTCACAGGAAAGCTTCAGCTGCTGTTGACACTGAGTTGGTTATTACATGCTGCTGCTGGGTGTGTTTTAGCCAGGGGAATGTTATATAAATGAGGTAGCTAGCTCACTGCCAAAATCACCCCCAACCCAAAATCGGCAGCCTGCCCAACATACTTAAAAACCTAAGTATCAATCGATATTCACTTGCAGCTCAATTAACCCCAATTTTATGCTATCTACATCAGAGAATGGTTGGCACAGACATTCAGATGGAAGGATTATTTTCTCTAGTGTTTTAAACAGAGTAAAAGAAGAGGGTATTAACGTCAGGGATACCCTTTACCAACCAGCAAAGAAGATAGCTCCTGTTTCTTTCCTCCCTGATGTAATTTACAACTTATTCCCCAGTCCATTAGCCCCCACCTCTATAAGGTTCCAACAATAACCTGGCTTGCTTCATTCTGGTTTCCATTGGGTCTACCTCACAGCCTGCCTGCAGTCCGAACACTGCCCACTACAGATCTCTGGCACTGCTGGGGCTACTGGAGTCTCCAGCCAAACAGATTAGCTCATTCCTCCAAAGGGTGGGATTTCCTTCAACTATGCCTCAATTTATTTTCTCCGTCCCCACCCCACCCCACCCCACCACCCTTCAATTTTCCATCCAACGTCTAGCATGAGTCTTTTGATACTATTTGATACAGTTTGGACTGAGCGGCTCAAGGAATTTACCTGTTGATATGAAACAGCATGCACTAGCAAATGGAACCTAAGACTTCCTCACTTAGAACGATAGAGATGTACAACACGGAAATAGATCCTTTGGTCCAACTCATCCATGCCAACCAGTTATCCTAAATGAATCTCATTCACTTGCCCACATTTGGCCTATGTCCTTCCTATTTATGTCTTTTAAATGTTGTAATTGTACCAGGCTCCACCACATCCTCTAGCACCACCGTCTGCATGAATAAAATCTCACCTTAGGTCCCTTTTAAATCTTTCCCCTTTCACTTTAAACCTATGCCCACTAGTTTTGGACACCGTCACCTTGGGGAAAAGACCTTGGCTATTCACCCTATCCATGCCCCTCATGATTTTACAAAACCCTCAGTATCTGACGCTCCAGGAAAAACAGCCCCAGCCTGTTCAGATTCTTCTTGTAGCTCAAATCCTCCAACCCTGGCAACATCCTCATAAATGTTTTCAAAACCTTTTTCAGTTTCATAACATCGTTCCTATAGCAGGGAGACCAGAATTGCATGCAGTTTTCCAAAAGTGGCCTCATCAATGTTCTGTACAGCCATAACACGGCCTCCCAACTCCTATATGCAGGTGAATCTATGTTTCGGGCCGGAGCCCTTCATCAGGAACCGAAACGTCGATTGTCCAGTTCCTCGGATGCTGCCTGACCTGCTGTGCTTTTCCAGCAACACACTCTCAACTCTGATCTCCAGCAAATGCAGACCTCACTGTCTCCCAACTCAATGCACTCACCAATAAAGGAAAGCACACCAAATGCCTTCTTCACTATCCTGTCTACATGTGACTCCACTTTCAAGGAACTACGAACATACACTCCAAGGTCTCTTTGTTCAGCAACACTCCCCAGGACCTAACCATTCGGTGTATAAATCCTGCCCTCATTTATGTTTGCACTCCCCAGAAGCCATATCACACTTTCCAAACTGCAGCAGCTCACATTTATCTAAAATAAACTCCATCTGCCATTCCTTGGCCCATTGGCCCATCTAGATCAAAATCCTGTTGTACTCTGAGGTAACCTTCTTATGTAAGAAACAGAAGATTTATTCCCTGGAAGGAGGATATTTCACCTACTGCATCCATACTTGATACAAAATCATCCATCTAACCTAATGCCATTTTTCAACTCCTTGTCTATAACATTGCAGGTCCGACACTTCAAATGCACCAAGTATTTTTTAAGAGTTTCTATCTCTAACATCCTTTGAGTTCAAGACTGCCACCACTCTGTGGATGAATATAATTCTCCTCAACTCCTTCCCAATTCTTCTACAAATTACAAGGAATCTATACTCCTTGATTATTGACCTTCCTGTGAAAGGAAATTAGTTTATTTCTACTCACCCTATCTAGCCCCTTTCTAATTTTGTGCAACTCAATTGACTCTTTCCTTAGCCTCTTCTGTTCCAAAAGTGATTAAAATTGCATGCAGTACTCTGAGCTCCAGTCAAATTAACAAATTCTAGCAAAAACTCTCTGCTCTTAGAACTTATGAGTTAGCTGCAAAGAAAATGATCATAAATTCCTTCTTAACCATATCAACTAGCTGTGCTGCTACCTTCAGGTGCCTGTGTATATGCACTCCGAGGTCCAACTGGATATATTTCTCAGTATCCACCCATTTATCTTTGTACTTCCCAGATGCCATATCGCACTTTCCAAACTCAATTCATTTCTCGTTTTTCTGTCTACTGATATCTGACCTGCAGCTTACAACATTCTACAGCCAACTGTCGTATGCTCTGGAAACTTCTTAATCGCTATCCCTGCATTTAAATCTAAATCATTGATACCTGGCAAAAAGTAAGGAATTCAACCTTGTGAAATAGAGTGGAATGACCTTCCAGTCTCAAAATTACCTACCCATTATGATCCTTTTCTTCAGATCACTGAGCAAATTTTGGATCCAACTTGCCACTTTCCCCTGGAATCCACTTTTCAAAGTTTTTGACCAATCTGTCACGGGCAACCCTGCCAAATGTCTTGATAATATTCATATAAACTACATTAAACGTGCTACCCTCGTCAATGCTCCTTGTCACCTTCACAACATATTCAATAACTTTAGAGGGACAGGATCTTCTTATAGCAAATCCATGTTGCTTTCCTCGACCATTCCATTCCTTTCCAATGCTGCCTCCGAATACTTGCTGATAATTTATCCACAACCAAGGTACGGCAGACTAGCTTGTGATTATCAAGGTTATCTTTTCCTTCTTTTTTAAACAATGATGTAATATCAATCATCCTATTATGGTACTTATATTTTTTCTAACAAAGAACAAATGGAAAACTATCAAAGGTTCTGCAATTTCTTCCCTTACTCAAGCAACCTAGAATAAATTTCCTCTGGGCCTAGCGATTCTTCCAATTTCAAGGGTGCAAAATATCTTTGACATTTTCTCTATGTCTAGGAGTATGTTTGCCAATATTTCACCTTTCTCTTCAAGAGAACAATAATTGCTTTGCCTTCCTCTTTTGTGGAAACAGTCACAAAGTATTCATTAAGAACCATGCACATCTTGTGCCATCACAGAAAAGTTACTTTACTGGCCTTTACTCTTTCCTTTGTTACCATTTTCCTCTGCATGCATTGTAAAACGTTTCAGCGTTCTTTGATATCACCTTTTTTTTTAAAATTACTTTTCTTCACTTTCCTAATTTCTTTTCCAATTTCACCCCTGCACCTTCTAAGCACCCAAGCTTTCTGTGGTATTTGTTTCTCAGCATCTGACATCTGCTAACCTTTATTGCCTTATGCTACTCTGTATGCTGTTTGACATCTGGGGTTTCAGACTGCGGAGACACACCCATTTCATTAGCGGGAACTCTTTTTGAGCTCCTCTTTGAATGCATCCCACTGCTCTGACACTGTTTTACCTACAAGATGTTCCAATTCCAATTTTGCCAAATCACATTTCAGCTTAGACTTTATGCAATTTAGAACTTTTACTCCTTGTCTTTCTTTCATAACTGCAGGAGATCTGAGTGAATAATGTACACAATCACTAAAATGTTCTCCAACTGATGTCCCTTCTACATGCAAACTTCATTCCTTGAAAGTGTTTAAGGCTGCTCCTTCTCTTGGTGGGGCTTGCTATGTGCCAGCTAAATAGATTATTATTTATAGATACCCTGAACACCCAATAAGAATTCTGTGCTCTCCAAAACCTTTACACTAATTTTATCCCAATTAGTATCAGGACTGTTGAATCTTCTTACCATTACTACGTTAGTGTTTCTGCACCTCAGTTAATTTGTTTCTATTTGTGTATTTACATCTCCTTTTGACAGTTTGAAGGAGCATTGCAAATTCTCAGCACTGTCTCTTTTTTTTATTTCTCAGTTTAGTTCAAATAGCTTTACTTGACGATCCTTCCAGCATATCATCCTTTCTCACTGCTGTGAATGTTTCTTTAACCGATATTATGACCAGACTTTCTTTAACCCATTTTCTATCTTGTCTGAAAACTCTAACCTGGAATGTTGATCTGCAATTTCTTTGAAACTTCCTTTCTTTAAGCTGTGTTTCAATAACTCAGAATCCATCTTCCCTGAGTTCATCTGCTTTATTCATGGAGTACTTGAATTAAAGTATATACCACTAATCATTCAACGATAACTCTGCCCTTTATTTTAGAGTCTTTGTTTCCTCAGCCTTCTATGTTCATTTAGTTTTTTTTTGCCTTCAAATTCCAACTTTGCTGCTGTCTCTTCTGAATTACAGGGTTTCATATCCTGCCAAGTTAGTGCAAATACCCTGAAAGCACTAGCAAGGCGTGTCCTGGTAGGGTATTGGTCCCAGCTTGTTGGGGTAGCACACTTTGGTTCATACTATCAGTTACATGTTGCATTTAGTCACTGAGAAAGGATGATGAAATGTTTTACGTATTTATCAAACTGGACTTTTTGAGCAGTCCACTGTTAATTGCATTGGAAAATCCGTCACAATTCAGGAACTTCAATCAGATTACACTCACTCAATCATAGAATCTCTACAGTGCAGAAGCAGGCCATTCGGCTCACTGTGTTCACACCAACCCTCTGAAGGGCATCCCACCCAGATCCACCCCCTATTCCTGTAACCCTACATTTTCCAAGGCTAAGCCACCTAGTCTGCACATTATAATATTGTGGGAGGAAACCGAAGCACCAGGAGGAAACCCATGCAGACACGAGGAGTACAAACTCCCACAGAGTTGCTCAAATGTGGAATCAAACCCGGGTCTCTGGAGCTGTGAGGCAGTGGTGCTAACCACTGAGCCACAATGCCACCCTCCTTATGATTCTATTAAGCATTCCTGAAATGTGAAAGCAACTGCCTATTATATGGGGATAAACAACACATTCTCACTTCATTGTCAAACACATTCTTGTCTCTGGTATATCTTGACCTCCCTTTATATATTTTATTTTGACTGTTAATAGTTTTTCATACTTCCTTTTGAGTGACCATTATCTATTTAAGTTTTATTCTCACTCCTACTCTTTTTTTTATTGGTTTAATTCCCTTTCACAGAGCGTTTTGCCTTTTCTAACAGCACATAGGATAAAGACTACAGTTGCCATCGGACCATCATTCCACCTCCACACCCCCCAACCCCTCACCCTTCCCTCAGCCACAAAGGGCACAATATTTACACCTGCGATTATGGCCAAAACTTGGATAAAACATTTCTCCTCAGGAAGTTTGGCCCTGCAGCCTTGCTATTCTCAGTACTCGGACTGTGTTCCTATTAAACGAGGTAACGTTGTTGAGGCTGTGTTTGATATATTGACATGAACAAAGGAGTAAGTTCCCACTCTCCAGCCTGCCACCCTGCAACTCACAAACCTACATGTTCAATCTGTGCATCAGCAAATGCCACAATTTTTGCTGGTTTTGTCTCTCAGGTAAACAAACACCAATTTCTCTCAGATTCAGGCTGCAATAAGCTGTGCTTCCAAAACCCCAATCCAGTTGTGGAAACATATTTAATTTCTGTACTTTGGGAAGCATTACAATTTTCGACACATTAGGGCCTCTGCAGAGCAATAACCATTTTGCAACGTAATGTGTGCTGTGACAATTTAGAAAATCTGTAATGTCTAAATATTTCATGGTATTTGTGTCCATGTGATAGTTTTCAGAGTAATAAATGCTTTTACTCAGATCCAACTACAATAAATCTATATTATTGACGGAATACTTCACAGAAAGGACGAGGATTATAAAATTGATTCCATTAATTTATGTTAGTGGATAGTGACTGAAGATTGATTGTTTCTTGTGTGCATTGTGACTTACCTTTGGCCTGAGGCAAAAAGTCAGCAACTGAATGAAATATAAACGCACGCAACAATATGCTAATCATTATGACAATAAATTCCAAGCCTCAGCCCTCTTAATTATGTTTGCCCGCTTCTTCCCCTAGGGCCAGTAAATTCCTAGGGGAGATAGCTGAGACTGTTACCTTTAGTGAGGTGTCCCTGATCAAGCTGCAATCTTGTTGAATTTCTTCATTCATCTGTGTGTCGGATCCCAGTTCTTCTTCATCCTCCTCCATGATGTCCGAGAGGTCAGAGCCCCGACTGCTGTCCAGGGGGTAATCTTCACTCTCGTGGTTCGCCGTATTATCGCCCTGCTGGAGGTGAAAAGAAATCAGAAAGAAAAAGACGGTATATAAAATATGTGAAAAGCAAACTGGTGCACTCCGAGTTGCTATGTATTTCTGTGGAAAGTCTGTGAGAACCAGTTTATCTAGTGCTCCAGTGTATCCTGGCAACCACAATTTAATTATTACTAGCTCCGCTAGCTCCCCTTTTGCAGAAACATTGTGATTTAATCAGAATTTGCAGCACAGATAAAGGTCGTTTGACCTACCATGTCTATGCCAACTAACAAACACCAAACTACACTAATCATATTTACATGCACTTGGTGTATAGCTTAGTTTGCCCTGGAATTTTAAATGCTCATCCAGACACTTTTTAAATGTTGTGAGAGTACCTGCCTCCACCACCTTCTCAGTCTGCATGTTCCATATTTCAACCATCCTCTGGGTGAATTTTGTTTTCCTCAGATCTCCTCGAAACCACTTGCTCCTCACCTTAAATTTGCCCTCTTATCTTAGACACGTCTGCGATGGAGAACAGATTCTCATGATCTATGCCTCTCATAATTTTGTATTCCTTAATCAGATTCCACCCCAACCCCAGTCTCCACTACTCCAAGGAAAACAAACCCAGTCTTTCCTCATAACTGAGACTTCTCATCTCAGGCAGCATCCTGGTGAATCTCAAGTGCAGTCACGTCACTCCAATAGTATCGCGACCAGAACTGCACACGGTATTCCATCTGTCACGTAACCAATGTTTTATAAAGTGGTCATAAAATTTTCTTGCTCCTATACTCTATGCCCCGGCTAATCAAGATAAGCATCCCGTATGCCTTCTTCACCATTTTGTCTGCTTTTGTTCGTCAGTAGCCCCCAGAGACTATCATTCATTGTGCAAATCCTTCCCTTATTGGATGCCCCAAAATGCATCACCTTGCACTTATTGGGATTAAATTCCTTCTCCCATCGCTCTGCCCAATTTATCTGCTGATAATATCAGAGTGTAGACCATATCCTCCTCACTATCAACAGCATTCTCTGTTTTTATGTCATCGGCAAACTTACAAACGAAACCTTTTACCTTCATATCCAAATCGTTAATGTATATAACAAACAGCAAGGATCCCAGCCCCAATCCCTGCGGCACACCACTTGTCATAGGCTTCCAAATATAAAAAGAACCCTCCATCATCACTATTTGCATGCCAATTTAGGAACCAGTCGGTGACAAAAAAAGGGAGGTTAGTGGCACAATTTCAGATACAAGACTTAGATTTTTATGATGTAAAACTGCTGGGTTTTCTCCCCCCTGAAGCCTTATTAGTCACAAAAGGAAGTCTGGACTCTGGAAAGTCACCATTCGATGGCTAAACATGATGGTCATTGAAAGGCAACTTCAATTCTCAGCAAAATAAGTAGAATAAGCAGGTAGCGTAGAGTTGCTTGCCGATGATGGACCCTGACATTGTGCTTGCAGAGGCATCACTGGTAAGAGTTGATGGAATCAATGATGGGCCTGAGAGCAAGAGACTCCACAGGGGTCCAGTCCACTCTACAAGGGTGCAGGATGTCTACATTGAGATGAAAGAGATATTGATTGTAATCTCCACCTTGCTAAGATCTGCCAAACAATGTAAAAGATTGATGATCACGATAAGGTAAATATCTGATGCCAATAAAGATCTTCTTGTCTTGAGACAACTTCATTAATCTCTTTACCTGTCATTATTTCTCAGCACCAAGTTAACTGAGAAATAAGTTTCTGCAAAGGGTAATGTTTCCAAACTTTCTTTATTCAAAATCAGTCTGAACTCACTTTGCTTGTTACAAGAGCTTCTATGTTTTAATAACTTTTATTTTCAAGGAACAGTATGCTTTCACCTCACATTCTTGATAATAAATTACCCCAATTTAGGCAAAACTTCATAACATTAATAAACTCAAAATAATGTCTCTTCATCCTCTACAGGAAAGAGTACATCAGAAACAACATTAAAGGACAATTAGACCATCAATGAGAGCTCTGGGTACACAGAAAAAGGAGGTGGATTTAATCAGCAAATGGAGAGGGGAGCCTATAGGACATATGGACAGGGGAGCCTATAGGACATAGTAAAAAGTTAGAGGACACTCAGCAACAACAAATTAACAAAGCTTCTTTCTTTGAGTCTCTCCAAAATAGTAACTGACTTCAATGGGGCATTTGTTGTGTGCCTGAGAGCTAAGATTGAAACAAGCTTGAGTCTGATTTGCTATTAACAAATCCACTTAATATTTCATAATAATTTAGAGATCTAAAATCATACAGCACAGAAACAGGCCTTTCAATCCAACTCATCCTTGCTGACCAAATTTTCCAAACTGAGACTAGTCCTATTTGCCTGCATTTGGCCCCTATCCTTCTAAATCTCTCCTATTTATGTACCTGTCCAAATATCTTTTAAATATTGTAACTGTACCTACATCTACCACTTCCTCTGGCAGTTCATTCCATATATGAAGCACGTTGCCCTCAGGTCCCTTTTAAATCTTTCTCCTTTCACCTTAAAATTATGCCCTCCAGTTTTGAACTCTCTAACCCCAGTGAAAAGAACTTTTCTATTTATCTTATGCATGTTCCTCACGATTTTATAAATCTCTAGAAGGTCATCCATCAACCTCCTGCGCTCCAGTGAGAAAAGTCCCAGCTTATCCAGCTTCCCCTTATAATTTAAACCCTCCAGTCTCTATAGCATCCTTGAAAATCTTTTCTGTACCCTGTCCAATTTAATATTATCCTTTCTCTAGCAAGGCAACCAGAACTATACACTGTCCTCCAAAAGGGCCCCAACAACATCCTGTACAACCGTAACATGACATCCCAACTCCTAAACTCAATGGCCTGAGCAATGAAGACAAGCATGCCTAACACTTTCTTTCCGCTTTGCCTACCTGCGATACAGCTTTCAAGGAATTATGTATTTGAACTCCTAGGTTTCTCTGTTCTATAACACTCCCTAGGACCCTACCATTAACCGTATAAGTCCTGCCCTTGTTTGTCCTAGCAAAATGCCACACCTTGCATTTATCTAAATTAAACTCCATCTGCCACTCTTTGACCCAATGGCCCGATTATCCTTTGTTGTAAGGCTTTTTCTTCATATGAAACAAAGCTATGCAAAATTGTTAGTTTATAATTACAGTCTAATTAATTAACTTTCATTCACCTACTCATTTCCTTCTTGCTAGAACTGAAAATCTCTTCTTCTGTAACTCTTACCTTTGCACTCACATGACCCCATTTTTACTTCAGGGGCATCTCTAACAGCTTGACAGTTAATAGAATTGAGATTTGGAATTCATAATTTAGGGAATGACATTCACTATTCACTCAAAGTAAATCAATGATGCGTCAATACACTGTACAATCATCCAACCCATTCTCTATCTAGCTTGTCAGTGGCTCGACAGTATTTCAAAAATTATTAACACCCATTGAAGTAATCTGTTCTATCAATTTGTGCTGATGTGAATTCAATTCAGTGTGCCTAAGTTCATTTTGTCTTTGATCCTTGAAGGGAAAAATCGGTTTTAAACATCAGTAACAAGAAGACCAACATAAATACAGAAACAGGATTTTGGCTCTGTTAGAGATCTGAACAATATTCAATCAGAAGACTATTAATAATGGTTAAATCATTTTAAATTGAAAGGTGAATAGCAGGAGATTTAGCGTAAAATATCTATCAAGCAAAGGCATCTGATAACAAAAGCAAATCTTGAGCTGCGATAGGATCTGAGGAAAGGTGTGGCATGGCCTTCAGAAAGGCCTATTTGTATTTCTTGTTTAATTCAGATATTAGTGGTTAAATAACCTCTGTGAGGGAATGCATTCCTCTGTTTTTGTTGCAGTAGACTGCAGTCTAAAAAGGAAAATCAATCCAATATCCAACTATGGTGGTGTACAAGTTGCAAATAAATTATTGCATCCCATAAAATATGTCCAGTTTTTCAACATAAAAGATGAAATAGCAAGGCCAAATTCACCTGACTTTCAACAATTTGATGATCATGTCAACTAGAAACTAGGGTGCTTCTGCTTCTTAGAACATTATGCATATTTTGAAACCTTCATCCCATCAGTCTGTCCTGGATTTGCAAAAGGTCTCATAAATGAAAGGAAATGCTCAAAATATATGCAGCTCCAAGATTTCGCCCCTCTCTCACCTTTACCTAACACAGTTAATGTTTAACTTTAACTAACTGGGACTCTCATCTAATGAACATCTTCTCAATGGTGTGTCTGAAGAAAACACCAAGGTAGAAACTGCTTTCATTTTTGTTTACAAACCTGAGGAATGTCTCCAGACTGGAACTGACTCTGTTCAATGACCTGCCCCAACTCTGGAATGTGCGCTTTTTCTTGATTAAACTCTGAATTAATCAGAAATTCCTCAATCGATGTCATCCTGGTATTACTTGGAGAAACACTGTCATCTGACTCTTGTGGAATGGTTCTAGCTAATGCTTCTATAGCTTTGGTGGTCTGTAACATCTGCTCATTTGGATCACTTTCCAGAATGTTTTCATCAGAATCTTCTTTAGTATATGTGTTACTGACATCAGGATCTTCCTCCTTCTCTAAGTTCACAAGAAAATCCTCAAGTGAACCAACTGGCCTCTTCATGTGACTATTTTCCAAATCTTCTACATCTTCTTTTGGTTGTTCCTCAAACTTGTCCACTCCACAAGAGTGTCGTAAATCTGCAGCACCATCCTGTGAAAAGATCAGTTGATTATATTGACTTTTGCTGAATTCAGTTTCTTGAACTTATTAGATGTTACAAATAGTCACATGAAATACTAGAATTTCACGAGTGGATGTGAGCAATTTGATCGTATTGTCTTTGAGATTAGCCATGGAGACTAGACACCAACGAAAACCAAAAGTCTTGAATATTGATCAATAAGAACATGTCCCACAAAGCCAGTTACTGAAAAACAGATTTGCATCTTACATGATCTTAGAATATCCAAAAGTACTTTACAACCAATTAAGTACTTTAGAAATATTGTAGTTTAGGAAACCAGTCTTCCCAATCAAGCCATGTCAGTTGTTTTTTAAAGTTAATACCGGAACTAACCATTCTCTGAAATAGGGGATCTGAACTGATCTTAAAAACCAAAATAAAGAGATGCAACTTTTTTGTCAAATTGGTGGTATCTGCCTGAACCAGGTAATGGAAAATAATGTCTCTCGAAAACCAACTACTCCAAAACACACCTGAATACCAAATCAGTTGGCTGAAACCAGAATCCACCCCAAATTAGGCAGCTGAAGCCAAGCCCAAAACAAGAAGAGGTAACTTCTTAGGTTGTACTTCTGTTCCCAAGATGGAACATTTGGCAGTAATTTTGAGCATTCTCCTCGCACTGTTTAAAAACTCCAATTAATGTATAAGCTATCAGAAAAGTTTGTGACCATTGCTGCCTTGTGATGTGGTACACTGAAAACAGTGAAAATCATGTTCCACCTACCTGCACATTTTCTTCCATTTTGGTATTTTCTCTTTGAACAGGTGCTGGTTCTTCGAAAGTAACACTTATTGAATTTGGCATCGCATCAACCACCTGACCCGGAGTTTTAAAAGCAGTTGGATAGCCACCCTGCTCTTTTCCGTTATAGCTTGTGGCACTCTGACAGTTGAGACCTTTGTCAGAGACCATCTCAGTCAGATCGTCAAATTCATCCTTAAAATCTGCAATGGACAATTGTTTCCTGACTGAATTACTGTCTTCAGGATGCTCACATATTTCAGGGGCAGACTGTAATGGCACAGAGTGCAGAGGGAATGTAAACAGTGTTCGAGGAATTCTGACAGGGCTAGAGTCTGCTGATTCACCGTAAGGAGACATGGTGCGAACTGTGAGCTCCTTAGAAATTTGAAGAAGCTGAATCTGGCTGGATCTTACTAGCACACTACCAGCTGTTGGTGATGCCACCTCAATAATCTGAGAAGAAATCAGAGGAAGTTATATTGTCCTGAAAATCTCAGTTTTAACTTCTAACAAATCTTACCAATTGATCATTTAACTGAAGCCATTGACATATGCATCAAATTTTCATTCAGAATGATGCAGCAACCTCAGTTGAAAGAATGCATGCTGACTTTTGAATGAAACACCGTAACATTCTGTTAATCAAGACGGCACCTAACCAACTGCATTAAGGACAGAGTACCAACAACACACCATTCTGAGGAGTAATGTTCAAAATTGAGAAGGAATGCTTTAAAATGCAGTGATACAACTGGGACTGACCATGGATAAGCAGCTGGGATGGCCATGGAGACAATTATGAATATATAGCAGAGGCAGGAGGTGGCATAATCATTGCCTTTATTTCCCCAAATAGATGGTGCCTGGGGTTTTATCTGTAGATGTTCATGGATTGGCAGTGGCTGAACAACTTTTGATTGTACCAGTTGCTCAAACAGTAATGAAGAAAATTGGACTCTACAATATATCTGGCAAGATACTATTCTGAACAGAGTTCACAAACTTACTTAAACTGTATCATCGAAGTCACGATTCTCCTGGTTCTCAGCCACAGAGAACGAAGCCACTCAGTGCATTAAAGGTGATGTATCCCTAAAGTAGAGTCAACCTTATCCATTCTGCTCAAAAATGATACCTCTCTTTTTTGATAGGCATTAAATTTGTGAAACTCACGAGCATATCAGGCAGCAGAAGAAAGTAAGTAGGGTTAACAAAGGGACCCATACACAGAGACAAAGTAAGAATTACTTACAGGAAATGCAAATGGAGCTTTACCTTCTGCCCGTCAACATAGACAGCATATCCAGTGACTCGCACGCCATTTGAAGTCCCTGCAGCATCTATAGTCACTGGCAGCCAGCTGATCAACACAATCCCAGGACTGGGGCTTGCTTCTATCTGAATATCCAGTGGGGCATCTGGAGGACCTGCGTCAACCAAAATGTCAGTCAAACAAGGACGTGCACTGGTCATTACATTCACAACTCAACCCCGTAATGCCTCGAGACACAGGCACATTGCAATGTCCAACAGTTTGCAAAAACAGACCGATAGCTAGATCCCTCAGCACAGCTACACTAGAACCCTAGTTTTAGTGAGGTGCTGGAACATAGCTGTCAAAAATCTATGTACTGAATGAAATGAAAGGACCAAGTATTATGTACCGAGCTTTGCTGATGACAAAAAACTGGCTGGGGAAGTAAGCTAGGATTTCAGTTGGCTGGACAGCCGGTTTGTGATGCAGATCAACATCAACAGCGTGGGTCCAATTCCGATATTAGCTGCAGTCGATATGCAGGTCTCTCATCTGACGTTACTAACCATCAGTTTACACCACCACTGGGTTTCTCTCTAATACAAGGTCAGCCCTACAAGAGTATGGTGATTTTACTTTATAAGTGTTTACAATTTCATTCTCTCTACCCTACTTGGACTCTACATGATTTTGAAAACGTCTATCAAATGTCCAAAGAACAGTTCTGACTTGTCCAATCCATCTTCCTAACTGAAGTTTCCCATCCACAAAATCATTCTCACAAGCTTCCTCTGCACCCTCTCCAACCCATCCTGAAGTGTGGCACTCAGATCAGTACACAATACTCCAACTGATCCAAGTCTTGTAAACATCCTAGATCTTGTAAACTTGGCCCGTATTAATAAAGCCCGTGGTACTGTCTGCTCTATTAACTCTATCTCCACTCATTCTGCCACCTTCAATGAATTACGTATATACGCATACAGGTCCCTCTGCTCCTGCACACCCTTTAAAATAGTGAGTATACAGACAAAAACTGAAGCCTTTGCAACCACCTTCAACCAGAGAGTCATTTGGTAAATGATTCATTCCAGTTGTCTCCTGATATTGTCATGACAGCAGCTGTCAGGATTGAGCCAACTTGACTTACTCTTTCTGCTAGCAAGAAATAGTTACATACATTCTATAAGGAAAGGATAATGAGTCCCAGTATTGTGTTGAAGATTTGAGTTTCAGAATTGCCACACTGCTATCTAAAATTTTCTAGTGCGGCTATCATATTCATCTATTTGTTAAAGTGTAAATGACCCAGGTTTTGCCTGTCGACAAAACGTCCTTGATGATTCAAGTGTAGGACAAACCTGACCCTATGAAAATGAATGGCAGAAATGTTAGGATTTTAGAATCTTGGATGAGAAGGCAAATTATCAGCTTAGTTAAAAAATAGCATAATGAAGGTCCAGGCAACTAAAAACAGACAAAGTCCTTGCAGAATATAGAGAAAGTAGAAAGGAGCTCAAATGGGGATTTAGGAGGGCTAAAAGTGGCCATGAAATGTCCTTGGCCGGCAGGGTTAAGGAGAATCCCAAGGCATTTTATACATATTTTAGCAGCTAGAAGGTAGCTAGGGAAAGAGCAGGGCCACTCAAGGATAATAGAGAGAGATAATGGGTGGAGCCAGAGGAAGTGGGTGAGATCCTTGATGAGTACTTTACACCTGTATTCAACAATAAGATGGACCCGAGGGATGTTGAGGTTAAGGAAAGGTGTGTGAATACTCTCGGGCAGGTCATCATGATGAAAGAGGAAGTGTTGGGAGTCTTGAAATCCATTAAGGTAGGTAAGCCCCCAGGGCCAGATGGGAACTATCCCACGATATATGGGAGGCAAGGAAGGAAATAGCTAGTGCTTTAACAGATATCTTTCCATCCTCTTTGGCCTTAGACGAGATTCCAAAGGACTGGAGAATGGCCAATGTTGTTCCTTTAGTTAAGGAGGGAAACAGAGATAATCCAGGTAATTACAGGACAATTAGCCTGATGTCAGTGATGGAGAAGCTGTTGGAAAAGATACTGAGAGAGAGGATTTATTCACACTTGGAAGCAAATGGGCTTGTTAGTGATAAGCAGCATGGGTTTGTGTAGGGAAGGTCATGTTTCACCATCATTGAGGTTTTTGAGGAGGTGACAAGAATGACTAATGAGGGAAGGCCAGTGGATTTTATCTGCAAAGACTTTGGTAAGGCATTTGATTAGGTAGCTCATGGCAGGCTAGGACAAAAGGTGGAGTCTCATGGAATCCGTGCTGACTCGATGGATTCAGAACTGGCGTGGTCATAGAAGACACAGAGTAGCAGTGGAAGGGTGCTTTCCCGAATGGAGATCTGTAACTAGTGGTGTTCTGCAGGGATCTGTGCTGGAGCCTTTGTTGCTTGTATTACATATAAATGATCTGGAGGAAAATGTGGGTGATCTGATTAGTCAGTTTGCAGATGACACCAAACTGGCGGAGTTGTAGATAGTGAGGAGGATTATCAAAGTTTGCAGCGGGATGTAGAAAGATTGCAGATTTGGACAGAGAAATGGCAGCTGAGTTTAATCCAGACAAATGCGAGGAGATGCACTTTGGAAGATCACATTCAGCTGTTAATTATACAATAACTGCAATAGGAGCATTGACATACACTTGGATCTGGGCGTACAGGTCCACAGATCCCTGAAAGTGACATCATAAAGGATAAGGTGGTCAAGAAGGCATACAGCATGCTAGCCTTCATCAGCCAGGGCACTGAATGTAAAAGTTGGCAAATTATGTTACAGGTGTATAACACTTTAGTTTGGCTACATTTAGAATATTGCAAGCAGTTCTGGTTGGCACACTACGAAACATCTGGATGCTTTGGAGAGGGTGCAGAAAAGGTTTACCAGGATGTTGCCTGGTCTGGAGGGTTTTAATTATGAGGAGAGATTGGATAAACTTGGGTTATTTTCACTGAAAAGGCAGAGGCTGAGGGGCAGCCAGATAGGTATCTACAAATGTATGAGAAGTTTGGGGAAAACGTTTTGCCCTGTGGGTACCTGGAATGCACTACCAGTGGAGGTGATGGAAGCAGGCACATTAACAATGTTTAAGGTGTACCTTGATAGACACAAGAATGGGACGCCAACAGAATGATAGAAACTGTGCCTGGGCAATAAATAGCGGGTCATATAAAGATTAGGAATCAGCGCAGCTTGGTGGGCCAAAGGGCTTCTTCTGATGTATTGTTAAATCAAGGCAAATTCAGCCAATTATCATACATCAATCGACTTTCAATCATCCGAGTAATGCAAGGCACCACTGGCAGGGCCATCATCATCAGTAAGTCAGCAATAACTGGCTCACTGATACATCGATTGGGTTTTTCCAGGTTTATCCAGCTCCAGATCTTAACCCTTGACGCAAGCATGAAGAGAAGAGCTGGTTTCCAGAGATGAGGTAAGACTGACTATAATATCTAGGCAGCATTTGAACAAGTTAAGCATCAAACAAGTGGAGTCTGGCAAAACTGAAACTATGGGAATCAGGAAGGAAGCTCTGCACTAGCTAAAATCGGTCCCAGCACAAAGGAAAAAACCGTCATTGTTTAGAGCAATCATCTTAGCCTCAAAACATCAGGGCAGAAGTTCTTCAGAATAATGTCCTAGACCCTTTCAGCTACTTCTTCAACAACATTTCCACTATCACAGGTGTAAGAATTCAGGATGTTCACCGATTGCAGTACAGTTTTCAATTCAGGCCATATCTACATGCATGACCTCAGACTTGGGTTTTTAAGTTACACGTAACGTTTGTACAATATAAGTGGCAGGCAATGATCATTTCCACCAAGTGAGAATATTCCCAATTCCTCTTGACATTCAAAGGGATTGCATTTGCTGAATTGCCAGTACCCTGGAGGGTCCCATAGACCAGAAGTTTTACTGGAACAGCCAGGTAGGTGCTGTGGTTACAAGAGCAGGTCAAGACTGAATACTCTGCAAAAAGTAATTGAACTCTCTAATTCCTGAAAGTTTGCACCATCTACAAAGGACAAATAATGAATATGGTAGAATAAAATGAATGAACCAAATAAATTAACCAAATAAAATGTGTAATGAAATATTCTGCATTTGATGTGTGAGAGCATTTCCAATCAACCTCAAGAAACTCAACACCATTCAGGTCAAAACTATCTGCTTGACTAGCACCCTATCCATCACTCAGCAAGTTGACTTAGAAATGCAACTGTTGTTCCATTGTAGTCACTGGGGAAAGTCCTGAGACTTCCTACCCAATAGAACTGTACAAGGCAGCAGCTCATCAGCATCTTCTCGAAGGAAGTTAAAAATTGACATTCAGTATTAATACTGCCAGAAGTATTGACACCACAAACAAAATACTATGCGGTTTTGACATCTGCACCTAAGTATGGATATATCAGACTTAGAGGGATGCAATAAAGGTTGACTGATTTGATTTCAGAGGACGGTTCTCTAATGACAGATTGTGCTGCATTAGTCTATTTTCTATAGGCATTTGAAGAATGAATCGTGATCTCACTGCAACATGAGAGTGTGAGAGGGTTGACAGGATGGATGCTGAGTGGCTACTTCCCCAGGTCAAGGGTCGAGAACTGGGTGGCATATTCTCAGGATAAGGGGTTGGCTAGTTAGGACTGAGATGAGGAGAAATATCTTCAATCAAAGGGTTGATCATCTTCAGAATTCTTTACCCCAGTGGTGCATGGATGCTCTAATGTCAAGTATACTCAAGGCCTGGATTGATATATTTTGAAAAATCTGGGGATTGAGCAGAAAGTGAGAGAGACAGCAAGGTTGGGTGAGAGACAATAAGGTTGGGTAAGAGGGTTTGCAATTGTCAGCAAGGTGGCCTTTGCTGTGGCAGACAAGACGACATGAGGGTGCTCCAAGATGGATGCACTCTCAGAAGAATTACTAAATTATTAAATTTATTTCCGGCCATAGTTGCATAGCTATCATTGTGGAGGAGGAGCTCCTCTCATAGGATGGCATATGGCTACTCCTGTAGCTCACTATCCAAAGTGACTCTAAGACCGGGGGACTGGTATACATAACATTCCCACTTAGTGGATGCCTCCAGGGAACTGCTGGATCTTATCTGCAAAGAGGGATAGGTTTGCCACTCATAAGATCCACATTTCCTCAAACTGGTCCCAAATAGCAGACCTGGCAGTTAGCTGCTTCCACACCTTGGTTGCGCCAGGCAAGATCATCCAGAGATGGGAACATGCCAATCCACTGACTTAACAGCAATATTTTGGATTCCAATCAGCCCCTCCCCTTTCCTGCCTTAGACAGGATGTTGAATAAATTCCAGTTTGTCTATGCAGTTGACCAACAAACCAAAATACACACAGAGTCTGGCAACAGTGAATATAATACAAACTGTCAAATCCATCTAGTCGCAACATCAAAGGCTAATTACCTCAACATGTACTACCTTTCAGTTTTCCAACAATGTTCTCACAGCTTCCCAAGTTTCCCACACAAGTTACAACTGATCCAGAATCCAACTACCTGCGTTGTGTCCCATATAATTCCACTCTTTGATCATCTCTCTGAACTTATTATCTCCCCGCTATCTCTGCATATTGATTTTGAAACCTTTGTTTAAAAATGTCCTCATGTCTGTGCTCCAGCTTCCTTCCACATACCAGCTAGAACCCTTCACCCTTATGATGCTGGTTGACTGTGGATTTGTCCTTTCCAATGTTGGCAAAACTTTCGGCCATCACAACTCTGGAATTTAACTCACTAAACCCATTCAACCCGCTACTTCTCACTGCAAATCCTAGCTCGTCAATCTCACCATTAATCTGAATTTCTATTTGTATTCAGCCTCCCCGATACAATGTTCTATTTGACTACCCAACACCTAATTTGGCTGCACATTCTTTGTACTGAAGAGATAATTTGTTATGTTACTGACCTCCTGGTAAGGTTGAGAACTGAGTACATGTGCATTTGAGCTGCCGTCGATCCGGTGGTAGTTCCCATGGTATTTGGTGTGGTCTGGCCTCCACTTTCACCTTGTACTTCATATTCGGCCTCAGGTTCATCAGGGAGTAGGAGTAGTTCCCAGCTTTCACCACTGTGTACTCCTCCTCATTGAGGAAAATTACATGGGTATAATTACTGTTGCTTGGCAACCAAGAAATGT
Source organism: Chiloscyllium plagiosum (assembly GCF_037043375.1). Lineage (NCBI taxonomy): Eukaryota > Metazoa > Chordata > Chondrichthyes > Orectolobiformes > Hemiscylliidae > Chiloscyllium > Chiloscyllium plagiosum. The sequence goes on along the minus strand of NW_028270169.1, from coordinate 37,401,543 downwards.
CCGCTGAGGTTGCGGTAATAGTCTGAACTTTCAACTGCGTAGGAGCAACGCAGACATCTTTCCCCACTAGCATGCTGCTACATATGATATCGGAGTTCCCTTTGTCAGTCACACTCTGCACATAGATGCGATAAGCTTTAGAATTAAGTTCTAGTCGCTCAATTACAGCTTTGGTTGGTGAACCAAACTTGACATTCATCCTCAGCTCTTGATCCACATAGATATTATAGCTGAATATTGTACCCCAACCCCCGGGCACCAAAGGGGACTCCCAGCTGACAATGATGCTTTTGGCAAGCTGTTTAATTAAGTTCAGTTTCCTGGGGTAAGGCACCACATCCTCATCGTATTCTGCCACCTCTTCGGTATTGAGAACAAGACCATTGCTCACATGGCTATCTGGCTTTAATTGTGACCCATGCAGACTGAGCTCCTCATGGAGGCTGGAGGTCTCCAGCTTTTCGATGCTGTTCTTCCTCAGTGAAAGGCTTTTCTCACTGCCACTATGGAAACTTATCTCCTGAAATGAGCTATGAGACAGCTCATTGATTTCCGGAGGATGAAACGTTAACATGTCCTCATCAGATACACGCTCAATAAAGTTTGAAGGGACTAATCCTCTTCTCCCATCCATCAGCTCTCCTGAAAATGAAACCAGGACATATTTTAATGCAAAGTGTTAAAATCCCAGAGGTGAAATGCAAACAAATGCCAAATAAATGGCTGAGAATTTTTTTTTAATAACATTCCATAACAACTCCCTGGGATTGCAGACATGCATAACAAAGTTCCACCACTCTAATGTGCTGAATCCTTAATTACTTAAGACGACATAAAATCATCATTCACTCCAAAGTTTGGAGATCCACTACACTACACAGCTCACATTGCTAACTGCATATTAATTGTATTTAATCATATGAAGATAATAAACTTTAACTACAGATTCATTTGTACATCCAAAAATAGAAATACATTGAAACTGAGTGTTTAGTCATTGGGTTTTCATATTAGTAAGGTGTTTCCCTGTAAAAAAAGCTTATTAAAATATGGAAAAATTGGCAACTGATTCATCCTTTACCACTTGGTGTGTTGGAACACAGTGAGGCAGCAGAGGTCGCAAGGGAAGTTTAGAACGTGAATATAAATTGTCAGAGTATGATCACTCTATGATGTTCTTAAAGTCTGGACAGTATGATCAGTGGAAAAATGAAGGGATATGTGGACACTTTATGTTGCCATGAAAGAGAAAGGAGTAAAATCTGAATAAATTCTGACAAGTCAGTGCTCATCTTCTTGATATTAACAAATGCTAGAGTTCTTGGAATGATATTTACAAGAAAAACAACCTATGAAATGAGGTATGGTCAGAATTTGATATTTTTGACAAATCAAAATCTATTCCATTAAAGGTTATATCATAGACCTGAACAGATTGCATAAAAGGTTGAGGAAATTTAATTGGGTTTCCTGAGGTCCATACTAGAATTTGAATTACTTTATTGCACTGAGATTTTGCATATTGACCATTGGTTTTACTAGTATACGAGTTTTAACATCTATATCATTCTCAGATAAGCAGGTCGGTTGGATCAGATGTCTGCTGCCTTAAAAAGTTCATGAGGAAATTGTCATTTCCTTCAGACTTCTCAGAACAAATGAGATATTCTGTGGTTACAAAAAGAGTCAATGAATCAACAATTGCCAGATTTCAGTATAATCCAGAGACAAAGATTAAAGACAGGCAGAATCAAAATGAAAGCATTTTAGCAGATATGGCAATCACAGCAAAAGACAATATTGGAACAAAACTAATGGATGAAAAATTCCTGAATTATCCATGGAACAATTAATTAGTGCTTCAGGTGTAATTCTAATTATCATTATGGAATGAACTGCCCAAATAGGAAAGGCAGCATCCAGAAATGAAACGTGGCAATGAGAATGCTGAGGAAGAAGACAGCACCATGATGAATGTGAACAAATTATGCGAGTCACAAAGAGGTTTAGTCCTCTAGTAAAAATGGACTTCTTTAGGAATTGTACTTCAACAAAATATGAAGCAAATTGGTGAAAATATTCTACTGATTCCCTAAGTTGTAAGGATTGATACAAAATAATGATTACAATACTAGTTGTTTTAGAGTTGGTGAAAACAACACAAGATCACTAATGAGAGTTTTAATTCCAAGGGAAATTGCTAGAGTAAGTCTTTTTATAATTACTAATGCATCCTTCAATAAGATCCAATATTGTTCAGAAAATATTCTGAGAAAAATTAAACTTGACACGGAGTATGATAAGGCAATTATTTTGGACAATCAATTGATCTGTGGTTTATCCAGTGATGACATTGTTGTATCTCCTGAATTTACTCTGATATTTCCCATCTACGTTAGACAAATATTCATGGCATCAGGTAATAAGAATCTGAGAGGAATAATAAAATCTATCCTAAAGATACATATATAATTATCAAAGGTTAAATAACTTGCACAATGTGCAAGTGTTTTTATGAAGACTATATGAGGTAGTAGCAGAAATTAGTGAGAATTGTGGGGTCTTTACATACAGCAAGAAATTTACGGAGTACAAAATGGCAGCAAAGTCAAGGAGAGATGGAGTTTAATGAATTGAGATAAAAGTTAAAATTGCTGAAGATGAGAAGTCCTTAATGTAGAAGTTGAGGAAGGAAAGCAGTGAAGATATCTCAGTAGGAAAATATTACTCTCCTGGAATATTGGAGGAAATCCAGGCTACAAGAGGAGGAACAAGGGAGATGTTTAGTGGAGAAAAAAGTGCCAAAGGAGTGGAGGGTCAGGCCAATGTATGATCTGGTGATAAATACCATACCACTACCACGACAGACTTGATAGGCAAGTAGTGGAAGCTAAAGCTAGACAGGAAGGCTTTATTCAGAGGAAAGGTCCTTCACTTTTAGGCTGCATTTCTGTTATTTTATATTATGTTCTACTATGATATTGATGCAATTCTGCTCAACAAATTCATGAATGCCAGTGTTTTGTTCACAAGTGATCTATCGTTCACAATGGAGAAGTATAGAATGGTAGTTAGAGATGAAATGCGAGCAAGGCCCACTGGGTCAGCACTCGAAGGAGTGAGCTGGGTGAGAACATTGAGGAAGATGCAGGAAGTGTACAGAGTAAGTTCAAAAGGAAGATGGCAAGGTCAGAACATACCATAAAATTCACAACCAGGCAAGGTTCACTCTTCAGTTCAAGGGAGTGATTAATTGGTCAGAATTAGAAAAAAAATCAATATAATTGATGATCAATCAAATCAATGGAGGGGAAATGACTGTTAATGTTCAAAGTTGTTTTTTCAGGATATAACAGTTTGCATGATTGGCACCCTATTCACCACCTTAAACTTTCACTCGTTCTAACACCACACAGTATTAGCATGGTGTATCATATATCAGATGCACTGCAGGTATGTACCAAGATTTCATTATAGGTGATTTGTAGAGAGGTTAAGAAAATATTTTTTTCACTGTTTGCATATTATTGGAACACTGTGCAGTCTAGCTTGGTAACAGGGTTGTAAGCAGAAGAGACAACAATCATATTTCACCATAAGATAACAATTTTTTTTTTCTAGTAGTTATATCAGTCAAACCTTCATAAAATCCATCTTCATCCATGTCCCCATATACATAAATATATTCTCCTGCTGTTAGGGGTAATTCTGCTTCTGGATTCTCATTGGGCCCATCAAAGGGATTGTAACTGGAAGACATAGAGAATTCAAGAAGAATTGAGGTGAAGTGAACAGAATAGGCCTGATTCTGAATAATCCTAGAAACCATGCCAATAATGCCCCTGCCAAAAATTATCCTGCACCAAAGCCTGAGAAGCAAATTCATCCCAATGAATCAACTCCTCATAAACATAATCACTTCACTGACAATATAATGAGAAGGAAGACTCCCTTCACAAACGACTGCTAAATTCAGGTTTATATACTCAATGTATAACTTGTGATGCTGACTGAATGTGTGCAGAGGCACAACATATAGACCCAAAGTAAACAGAGGCCCACCCCCACTCCCACCCCCCATCAGATTGGTTAAAAATGTATTCAAGTCCATTTCCTTCATTCCAAGGAAAAGGAACTGAGACAAAGTTCCCCAATTCTCTGACAATGATCTGCTATTGGTAAGATGGTGGATCATTTACAATGTTTGGACTAAATGCAAGTTCCGTCCAGCAGCCCTGTGTCATAGATTGGAGACTAACAAACATGTCTGCTCTAGAAATACTGCAATTCCAAAATAAAGGTACTTTTGCTATCTTGCCTCCTTTGAGGCATATTTTGGCTAGCGAGTGCCTGTTCCTGTTGATTTATTCTATATTATGGTTGGGACTAATAACATTCTGATTTTCCAAATCTTCCCTTTCATTGTTTTAGCTGGATAGTTGATACTGGATGAAACTGCAAACAACATCATCCAGACCAAGTAATGCAATCAGATCTGCAAGCTTAATGTTTATTCCTACACAGTATGGTGACTGATGACTCAATGAAAGAGACCAAGCATCAGCTTACCTGTACCGCGCGATGAACACTTTCAATTTTGCCGTTACTCTGCTCTCAGGCTCAGGAATGGATGAGACATTGTCAATGTCCAACTCCTCAGCTTCACTGGCTGTATCAATCTGTAATGCAGAAATGACAACCAGCAATCATAACAAGGAAAGTTTCAAGGAAAGTTTCAAAGGCTTGCAGGAATGATAACTGTTCAGAATCTCTCAATTTTGGGAATTACATAAATTGGCTGGAGCACAGATATTTTACTGCAATCCAAACTATAAACCTACATAGCACATGACAGAGGTAATAACACCACCATCACTTCTAGGCCTGGATGTTCCATACAGCTGTAATTCGAGATTAGATGGGACTTGTGTGGAATCCTCATCATAGCAGATACCAAAGGAACTACCTAAAAAAGTTAATTTTCCTCGGTATACCTAAAACCCTCCAATTAAAATAGAAACTTTGGATGGTCCAGACAAAATGAAGTAAATGGTTACTCAGGAATAGCTAGCCAAAAAAATCCATGTTCAAATTCCTGAATAACTATTAAACTAACCCCATACTTACTTCAGACACACTGGATTACACCACTCTGAGCCTGACTTGATAACAAACCATAACAAGCCCCCAACACTGCTCCCCCCACCCTCCCCATACCAGACACTCCCTCGGCAGAATCCGGGCAGATCTGATCCTACCCAAGCTAAGCCAACAACTGCCAGACCTGAATCACAGAAGCCCTACAGTGTAGAACAATGCTCCCCGGAGTGTGAAGCTGCTCTGAGGGTCCACAAACCCCAACGCCATGCCAACACATTCATTTCTGGTCTCTCCAGCCACAGTTGCCTGCTGCACATGAACCTCCGTGTCCATGCAGCAGCTGGAGTATAACAGAGAACGTAGGACCTGACTTGACACTACCGCCACATCAGACTTGACCCAACAACTCCTTCCTTGTCAGATCCATCCTTGCCCCTCAATTCCACGCACCGTAACACCCTGCCAATGTACCTGAGCCAGAATCCAACCCCGCTCCGGACCAACACCCATGCCTCATACAACCCTGCCAGGCTTGAATTCTTACCCTCTAACCCTAACGCTGACCCCAACTACTGCATCACATAGCTTGCCATCTGTTACCCCGACACCCTACATCTGGCACCCTACCCTCTGCCCAGCTTACAACCCAGCTGGTTGTCATCATACTTACCTAGCACCCTATTATAACTGACATACACATCTACACTCAAAAAATGATCACCTTTCGAACACCTCCCACAGGCAGATCCAACACGCTAGATGGGCGCACTCCTAATATCACACTTATATGTACTGTTTTGCAGCAGCTGTCAAAATGGCTGCTAGGTCCTTTACATTTCAGAATGTGGCAGCTGACTGCTGTGAAAAGAGAGTGTAGCTTGCCTTCCTCTGACACTTCTACACTACGAAAGAACTGTCAGAATGGAAAAACAACTCTGCATTTCTGAAGGAGCCACTCAGAAGTGCAAAGCTCCCTTATTTCATAAATAAAGAATAGCCAGAATGGCAACCTGTATGGAAATCTGGCCCATAGTTCACTTGTGAGCCTACCAGGAGCAAACACTAGTGAGGGACAGCATCTGTTGGAGGAGCAGTTCGGAGGATATGTACGACAGAGGGTGGATATGGAATGTGAGTGAGTTACCTATTGCCTCCTGCGGGGGTAGAAGCATTTAGACACTGGAGACCAAATCAGTTGGAGGTTGGGAGGCTTAGAAAGTGGCTGTAAGCGTAATGGAGAGGGGGGAAAAGACAGAAAATACAGGATCTGTGGGCAAATAAAAGCTGCAAGAGGAATGCAGTTAAAAAAGAGAGGTAAAGGAGAGGGAAGAGAGGAGGCTGCAAGGCGAGTGGAGGTAAAAATCAGAGATTCTGAAGTGGAGAAGAGTGATGTTATGAGGGGAGCAGGAGAGGCAGGCTGCACTCTGAGAGAAACAAGACCTGAAAGGGAGCATATAAAGAGGAAAAAGGCTCATGGAAGGTTAGTGGGAGGAGTATACTGAAGAGGAAGGGGGAAGTGAAGAAACACAATGTGAGAGGGAGGGGCAAGAGGGAGGCTGCAAAGTGGGGGGGGGGGGAGAGAGGAAGGCTGCAAGGGAGTGGGAGAAAGAGGAGGCTGCAAAGGAGATGGTATGGGGAGAGGCTGCAAGGAAGTGGGGTAAGAGGCAGGCTGCAAGGGAATGGTGAAGGGGGAGGGTACAAGAAGGTGGGGAAATGGGAAGGGTGCAAGTGGGGATGGGGGAGACTGCAAGGGAATGGTGAAAGGGGGAGGGTAAAACGGGTTTGGGGGGGGGGGGGGGAGGGAAACTGCAAGAGGAAAGGGTGAAGTTTAAAAGATGAGAGATGGAATAGTTTAAACCTGTCAACAAAAGATACTCAGTTAACAAGGAATCAGGAAACATGAATTCACTGAGGTAATGAGTTTCTCACAAATGAATACAGAATCTCTGACTTAAGGCTGCATACATTTAGGAGCTACAATAGGGGGAAACTGTAGTGGTTGCTTCTATTATAGTGAACAGTGTCAATTGTACAATTTAGATCTGAGATGAGATCTGCGATACAACAGAGAGAGGATGGTATCTGCCTGGTTAAAATCTTCCAGTTTTGTGCCCATGAGATGAACTGTATTAGATGTTACCTCATCAGTCTGTGGAAGGTGTACTTGGGGTGACAGCCTTTTTGAGTGTAGAAATGTATAGCTGTTATACAAAAGGAACACTTGCCTGTTGTCTTGTGCCAATTTAAGTACTGTTGTGTCTCAGAGATTAATGCTTTTCCTACATCCTGAGGCTTTAAATTTAATGAAGGGTCGGTAACTATTGAAAACTTTTTCTAATTCTAATTCTGCATCTGTGTTGAGTCCAAATTCACCATATGTCAACACAGGTACAGAAGGTAATGTTACCAGATGACTGTATTACTTAATAAAAATGTTGGCGAGAATGAAAAGGAGCATACCAAAAAGTAGCCTCAAAAATCAAAAATAACCCTTAAGAAAAATGACAAGTATCTTTGGGAGGAAAATAATAAGTATACTTTGTGCCGTGGTACAGGAGTGCATGTTAAACAGGGCGCTCACTCTCCTGGGGATAGAGTAGAAAATTTGTCGCGTTAACTAAAGCAAACTTCTAATGTACTAGTCAGTCTGTAAAACAAGTATACCTGTGACATTATTTTACTGTGACTTACCTCTGGAGTCATGCAAGACTTTGGGGTACTTCGTGCTGACTCTGTTTTGGGAGTGCCTCTGCTGGAACCATGTGTTGATTCCAATCCAACTTTGCCAGTGATGGAACCAACTTCTGTTTCTGCCTCCTCAGATTGCTGGGCGACACTGATTGTTTGACCCTTTACTTCACAAACAACCTGCTCTTCTTGCTGCTCTTGTTTCTCTTCTTGTTTTTCTTCTTGTGTTCCTTCTTGTTTCTCATCTTGTTTATCTTCTGGCTTCTCTTCCTGATTCTCTTCTTCCTGCACTGGCTGAGGAACTGGTAGAGGAACACTTTCCACATCTAAAAGAAATAGAACTTTCTCACTAGCGCACAAGCAGCTTTTAGCTGGGAGTTGTTGACGCAAACGTGTACAAGGCAGGAAACACATATTATAACAAAGAGGGTGACTGCAGTAATAATCTCACATTTCAAAACACTATCCTCACTGCCTAACAATGGCAGTTATCTGGCAATCAACAACCAGTTGCTTTCTGAAAAAAAGTGTTAATTAATTAGCAGTTGTAACTTGGGGTCAAGTTACAAGCTCTCCATACAAGTTGATGTTTTCTACTGTACAAAGTGTTTTGAAGTATTGGAAATGGGAATTCAGTGCAGGGAGATCAGCTTTATGTGGCATGAGTGCAACACATTTGGAGTTGAGGAGTGTGTCACACTCCTGGCTGATCAGACAGACAGAACTAGGAATGATGTGCTGCTGACAGTGCTTGATGAGTTGGGTCCAAATTAAAATCAAAAGTTACAAGTCTCTAGATTGCTTCTTGAGCCATGAGCTATATTGAGTGCAGAATCAAGAAGATGACTAAATGTGTGGCTCAAAGGGTGGTGAGGGAAGAAGGGATCTGATTCATTGGAGACTAGTGCCAGTATTCAGAAAAGGTTATTCTGTTATGATAACCTGCTCCTAAACTGGACTTTGATCAGTGCTTTGGCAAATTGTATAACTGAGGCTGTGGATAGTGTGTTAAAATACAAGAGGGTTCAGATGAAGTAAAGTTTAAAAATCTATAAAGCTAGTTCAAGACAACAGAGCAGTGTAGCAATTTAGATGCAGGCAAGCATTGTGGTACAAGGTGGTTTAATGGTGGTAATACATCAGTGAAAAAGGTCCATGAAAATAATAGTCATAAAACAAAATGTAACAGTCTTTACCTGAACGTGCAAAACATTCACAATAAGACAGACAATTGAGTGGCACAAAGAGAGAAAAAATGGTTTAGATCTAATTGCTATTATACAGAGTTCCAAGATCATCAAGTTTTGGAATATATAATCCATGGCTCACTTCATTTCAAAAATCAGGTAGGTAGAGGCCTCTGTTTGTTGATCATCATACCTTTTTATTTTATTGATTCCACCAACCTTCACTAGCTCTCCCTCATTTTAATGCAATTGGCTCTGATTAAGGTTCTTGAATGGAACTGGAATATGTTGCTTTCAAACTGAATACAAAATTCAATTGATTTATAGTCATTTGTCAGCACCCTAGTTGGTTCCTAACAGTAGTTAAGATAGGGCATTAAACAAAAAATAATTGTAGCCTAGAATAAAGGCAATGCAATAGGAGATTTTATATTTATAGTTTATATAGACCAGAGCAGTCCAATTCTAAAAGTGTTCTGCAAGATGTGTCTGTGAATGCTTTTGTGACAGTATTCTAGTACTGTATTTTGTCAAATCAGCTAAGGATAAAACTATTTTAGACCTAGTATTGTGCAAGGGGACAGAGCTAATTTGTAACCTTTCAGTAAAAATTCTAGGGGAAAAGAATGATCAAAGCATAATTGAACTGAAAGTAATATACCTAACTTTGCTGTGCAAATAAAAACTGTGAGAATGATACAGAGGCTACAAACAGACGGAGACAGGATTGAGCTGACGACAAGTTTAATTGAGCTGACGACAAGATAATAGAAGAAGTATAAATGTGGGGGAGTGTAAGGTTATTCATTTTGTCTGTAAGAATAGAAAAGCATAAATTTTTAATATAGCGTGTGAAACTTGTAAACTTGTGACTTGGATTTGCCCATACAAGAAATTAAAAAAAAATTTAGAATGCACAACAGCAAGCAGTTGGGAAGGCTTTGGGATGTTGGACTTACCGTAAGGTATTTGGATACAAAATACGGATTTGTACAGTGCTTTAGTGAGACAGGACCTGGAAGAATGTGTGCAGGTTTGATTTCCATTTTCAAAGAAGTATATACTTGCATTGAACACACAACAAAGGTTTGTTTGATTGATTCCTGGAAATAGAGGGCTGTTTGTTAAAGTACGGTTGAGTAAATTAAGTCTATACTCTGTGGAATTCATATAAATGTGTAGGGACGACATTGTAATGTGTAAGATTCTGAATGAAATTGAAGGGTAGACATTGGAAGATTGTTTCTTCTAGCTAGGGAATCTAGAATATGAGAGTACAGTCTCAGGATAAGGAGTTGATTATTATTTAGGATGGAAATGTGGAGATCAATTTTCTCTCAAAGGGTTCTGAATCATTGGAATTCTCTAACCTAGAGAGTTGTTGAGTACACTTAATGCTGATACAGACAATTATTTTGGTCTCTCAAGGAACCAAGGGCTATGGAGCAAGCAGGAAAATGGTATTTTGGCCATTGTTCATCGATGGTCCAACTGAATGGTCAAACAAGTTCAAAACGTTTTACTCTTGCTCTTGTTTCTTGCATTCTTACAGTTCTAATATATTGCTGTTGCAACAAGGAAATGACGTAGAGAAAGTGCAAAAATATTTAAATACACAAAATGACAATATAATCAGCACCATTCGAATAAGAAGAAAACAGTCTTAACTGGATACTTGACCAGAATAAAAAAGCTAATTAAAGCAAATTATGAAGTATGGCAAAATATGACAAGATTTGTGAAAGATTATAGAACTCAAACTATATAAAACACTGAAAATGGCCAAGAGCAACCTGAATTACTTAATGTTAATATATGTGAACATGACAACGAGAGTGCACAAGGCAGGATGGTAATGATAATTTACTGCAATGTTATTGGGTAGCTCTGTAGGTAGCAGGTACGGATGGTAATAATACATGCGAAAGGCTAGCATAAATGCAGCAAGAGAGTGGTTAACATGAAAAGTTGGGAATAATTACTTTAAATAGCATTATAGAGACTAGGTACTGTGAGAGGTAATATAGGTGCATAAGCAATGAAGGCAAAACAATAGAGGAAGAATTAATGCCAAGTTTAAGACAGCTGCAGGCTTATCCACCTGATAAAATTCTTTGAGGAAGCAGAGCAGTTGGATATAACTTGAATGCATTGTTTCACGTAATTTATTTTTGGCAGCTAACTGAGGTATATAAATAGACATTTGGTAGCATAGAACTTAGAGTCATAGAATCATAGAGATGTACAGCATGGAAACAGACCCTCCGGTCCAACCCATCCATACCGACCAGATATCCCAACCCAAACTAGTCCCATCTGCCAGCACCCAGCCCATATCCCTCCAAACGCTTCCTATTCATATACCCATCCAAATGCCTCTTAAATGTTGCAATTGTACCAGCCTCCACCACTTCCTCTGGCAGCTCATTCCATGCACCGTACCACCCTCTGCGTGAAAATGTTGCCCCTTAGGTCTCTTTTATACCTTTCCCCTCTCACCTAAACCTATGCCCTCTAGTTCTGGACTCACCGACCCCAGGAAAAAGACTTTGTCTATTTATCCTATCCATGCCTCTCATAATTTTGTAAACCTCTATAAGGTCACCCCTCAGCCTCTGACGCTTCAGGGAAAACAGCCCCAGACTGTTCAGCTTCTCCCTATAGCTGAAATCCTCCAACCCTGGCAACATCCTTGTAAATCTTTTCTGAACCCTTTCAAGTTTCACAACATCTTTCCGATAGGAAGGAGACCAGAATTGCATGCAATATTCCAACAGTGGCCTAACCAATATCCTGTATGGCCGCAACATGACCTCCCAACTCCTGTACTCAATACTCTGACCAATAAAGGAAAGCAAACCAAACACCGCCTTCACTATCCTATCTACCTGCGACTTCACTTTCAAGGAGCTATGAACTTGCACTCCAAAGTCTCTTTGTTCAGCAACACTCCCTAGGACCTTACCATTAAGTATATAAGTCCTGCTAAGATTTGCTTTCCCAAATTGCAGCACCTCACATTTATCTGAATTAAACTCCATCTGCCACTTCTCAGCCCATTGGCCCATCTGGTCAAGATCCTGTTGTAATCTGATGTAACCTTGTTCGCTGTCCACTACACCTCCAATTTTGGTGTCATCTGTAAACCTACTAACTGTACCTTTTATGCTCGCATCCAAATCATTTATGTAAATGACAAAAAGTAGAGGACCCAGCACCGATCCTTGTGGCACTCCACTGGTCACAGGCCTCCAGTCTGAAAAACAACCCTCTACCACCACCCTCTGTCTTCTACCATTGAGCCAGTTCTGTATCCAAATGGCCAGTTCTCCCTGTATTCCATGAGATCTAACCTTGCTAACCAGTCTCCCACAGGGAACCTTGTCGAACGCCTTACTGAAGTCCATATAGATCACAACTACCGCTCTGCCCCCATCAATCGTCTTTGTTACTTCTTCAAAAAACTCAATCAAGTTTGTGAGACATGATTTCCCATATATTTGCCTTTCCAAATACATGTACATCCTGTCCTTCAGGATTCCCTCCAACAAATTGCACATTACCAACGTCAGGCTCATGGGTCTATAGTTCCCTGGCTTGTCCTTACCACCCTTCTTAAACAGTGGCACCACGTTAGCCAACCTTCAGTCTTCCAGCATCTCACCTGTGACTATCAATGTACAAATATCTCGATCAATGTGGATATTGATTGGCAGGGTTATTGCCACAGAGAACTTGGTGCAAGTGCCAATCACTCTCCTCTCATTTACTATAATTGTTGGTTTTCCTTTTAAATTGGTATTTTTGTGTATTGTCTTGATGAATGCAAAATGAGAAGCTCTGACAAATTGTGATTTTTTTCGGCAATAGTGAAGTATATAACATATTAAATGGTACTAATATTATAAATGGGATTCAGCATATCATTACTAAGACAGAAAGTGCGACCAGGGAACATTAATGAAATTGAGTGAGGGTGAAATTATAATGAATATTCGGAAAAAAGTCACTACTCCAAGAGAAATAAGTGTTTAGAATGTTTTTTAAAATATAACTACACATCATGATAAGAAACTTATGTGTACAATAAAGATTTTGATAAGGGGACCTAATGTACCAATTGGACAAGGCTGAAGTTCTGAAGAAATCATATTGGTTGCGAAACTCTGTTTCTTTCTCCGTGGAGGTACTCCAGCACATTTTGTGTTTGGCTGTAATTGGATTTGCTCTGTTGAGAGATGTGGTGACAGGTAATTGACTTTAATGCCACACTAAAATAGGATGAATTTCAGGAAGTTGAACTAGTATTCTTCACCCCGAATGTAAATGTTTCAAATTTCAGAGCTAGGAGGAGTTAAATATAAAAAGAGAGACTGACATTATGCAAAACATTGGTGGCATAGAGGCAAGGTGTGGAACCTCACAATTTCCCTTTTGTTCTTTTGGAACCACATTTCCATTGAGCTGAACATATCAATGCAATACTTATATTGTTTGTTTCATTTCGAAACTCACAGCCAGAACAAATGAACAGGTTGCGAAAACTCGTGGGGGATTACCAGAGAAACCACATTGGTCTGAACAAAGAATCGCCTATATGATGGGAAATACTAAAGTAAATCTTTCCTCATCTCTTTGGTGTCATGCATCAGTGAGAAATGTTGTGACATTCATTGTCCCCTCATCTCAAGACTGTTCGCTATTAACATAACTACCACAGTCAAGTAGGTCTTGTCAATCTTTTGTGCCTGAGACTGATTCGTAGCTCTGCTTCTCAAAAGAAATTGTGAGAGAGAATTTTTATGGTCACAGCTGTGCGTGCTTTGGAAATCCTGGATCTCTCTGACATTACCTTTAGCCACTGGTGATTCCACTCCATTTGGCAGCAGTGGCTGGCCACGGGAGAACAATCCAGGTGCTTCCGTGCTCACAAGAGTGCTCGTTAGCAAGTCAATATTTCCTGCTTGCAGTCGGAAGTGCTCCAATTCCTGGGAGAGAAGACTGAACTGCATGCTCTGACTTCGACATTTCTCTTCCAAATCCCGTACCTTAGCCTGGTGGAAAAGATAAAAATCACTGAGTTCACTGTGTGGCAGCTCTGAATGGCAACACAGGAATTAACAGTCAAATCTTGCGCTATCTGTTTTCATGATATTATTTGTAGATTAAATGTCAGCCAGGACAACATCAAACTTGCCCTGCTCTTCTTATAAGCAAGACTTCTCCAACTTCAGATGCTGCCTGGGTTGCTGTGTTCTTCCAGTCTCCTATGTGTCTATCATGGATTCCCACATCTGCAGTTTTTTTTGTCTCTAACTTCTTATAATAGAGCAATGGAAGTTTGTAGAAACAAAAACAGAAGCTGCTGGAAAAAGCTCAGCAGGTCTGGCAGCATCTGTGAAGAGAAATCAGGGCCAGAAACGTTAACTTTGAATTTTCTTCACAGATGCTGCCAGACCTGCTGAGCTTTTCCTGCAACTTGTTCTTGTTTCTGAGTTACAGCATCCACACTTATTTTGGTTTTTAATGGAAGTTTTTAGGGCCACCTTCGAGAATATGTCCGTGGAACGTCTTGGAAAAAGATGACACTTTCAACTGTGGAGCACAGATATGGATGCATGTCATATTGTGTGAAATCTCTGGTGTGGGGCTTGAAGTCACCATTCCATGGCTCAGAAGCATGAGGGTTATCACTGAGCCAAGGCTGATCAGGAACAAGACAATGAGAAAATGCTTTTTCGTTTGTTTTTGATGGCTGGTTCGCTCATGGCATGGAGATTTCAATTTGTTTCTGGTCTTTCAATTCATTTTAATCAGCAGCAAAATAAATATAATTTCTTTTGGCCATAATGTCACCCTGTTCTACATTCAAAACTTCAGCTCTACTTCTTTTCTTATCTCATACCCAGAAATCCAGCTGTGTTGCTCCATACCAATGCTTCCTGTGAAATGTTGCTGATGTGTGTGACCAGCCTAGAGTACCCTTACAATTGCCTGCATGATAATCGACATGGAAAAAACATCCCTGAAATACCTTCCAGGCTGCAATGCAGGAATAGACATGCATAATTTAGTGGGAATAATGTTTCGTAACCACTGCCCTGTTATCATGTTTCTTGTGATAAATTTAAGAAAATTTGGCAAATTTCACAGGGTTCTATACTCCAATTACATAATTCCTGGCATCTGTTTAATGCTGACTCCTTGCTGTTCTCACACCATGAGTCACATATTCCATTCCTGGCCAGGATTGTTACTGTAATGAGGAAATTGTTACTATATAAATGTTGGATATCTGAAATAAAACAGAAAATGCTTCAAATGCAACATTAGAAAGAGAAATGACAACTTCATACTAAGCACGTATATTCCTCATTCTGATTAAAATATTCTAATCTATAATGCAGATAGTGACAAAAAGATGCAATCCATCCAAAATGTCTGCACTGATTGGAGAGGATAAATCTCGAACTTCACCTACAGTGAATGCACAAAATATTTTGTCAATTTCACTTTATATTAATGTTGCAACAAAGCAGATTCTTCTAATTGACGGATTGCTCTTAATACTAATGTCAGTAATACACACTCTGATCCATGCTTTACTGAACCATTCTGAGTTTACATAGGCACAAAAGCCTGGACAGGCAAAGTGAGAAATTTAACCTAAAACCAAACAACGCAAATCCGTTTTTTCAATGAATCTATCTGCGTTATGTTGTCTTGTTCAGACTGATCGAATTGACACTACACTATTTGCTGTTCATATAGTCAATATGACATAGAATAATCCATTCATTACATTAACTGAAGGTCTCAATTTCTATAAGGTATAATATAAAGTTAACTTTCGTCCTCAATTTCTAGAAGGTATTATACTATAAATTCCAACTTTCATTTGGGAGTGCTGAACACAAAGTGTTCCACAATATTATAGCACCGATGCTCATTACGAACACAGTACCCAATGAGGTAAAGTATTGCAGAATTACCTCCTTTGTGCCTCATTTTATTTCATGTACCATTCCAAAGTGATTCTCATTTAATTAACTGAGTCAATGCTGCTGTTACATAGATGAGCAACAGCAATTTTACTTACAAGCCACCACAAGGACCCATGAGAGGAATAGCTAATCTGGTTTTGGAAATGGTTGGAAAGAAAAGAAGATGGGTCAAGGTACTGAAAGAACTCCCTTTTGCTTTGGAAAATGTATGGTACCTTTTACATTCACTTGAATCATAACAGGTGAAGGAGACATTGATGTAATGTCTCTTCTGAAAACCAATGCCACTGACATTGCAGTATTCCTTCAGTGCTGCACTGCATAGCATCAAGCTTTCTTTATGCACTCGAATGATAGATTGATGTTCAAACCTAAAGCTCTCGGAAATTGTGATCTCCTCAGTAAACCAATCATCTGCAGTCATTGCAATAAATAAGCCAAACACCATCATCACAAATTGCTGAGACATCTGAAGACTTGTGTCTCAATATAGAGTGAATCAGCCCTATTTTCAAGATATCTGCCAATGGTACCAGTTACTACAAACATCAGAAAACAAATTAATCCAAGAAAGTACCTTTGTTCTGTTGGCTTTTAGTAGCATTCAATGGATTTTTTTTACTGAATTAACTACTACTTAACATAACGGGGAAGGGAAAAAAGTTGCATTCAACAAAAAGCATAAGCTATATACCTGTTCTATAAGAAACTAAAACAAAAACTGCATAGAACATATTAAACATCGATAAACTATAAAGTCATAGAGTTATACAGTATGGAAACAGACCCTTGGGTCCAACTAATCCATGCCGAACATAATCCCAAACTAAACTAGTCCAAACTGCCTGCTTCTGACCCATATCCCTCCAAACCTTTCCAATTCATGTATCCATCCAAATGTCTTTTAAACGGTGTAATTATACCCACATCCACCACTTTCTCAGGAAGTGCATTCCCCATGTGAACCACCCAGTATGTAAAAACTTTGCCTCATATCTTTTTTTAAATCGCTCTCCTCTCACCTTAAAAATGTGCCCCAAACAAATTGACAGAATATAATGTTCCTTGTTTTGTATATGCAGTGATTAAAATTTGAAAAAAACGCATCCAGATAAGTAGGATGTTCCCATATATTGCAAGAATTTATTATGTGGAAAGCTGAACAACGTATTCCCCAAACACAAAGAAAGGTCTACATGCTAAAGAGGGAGAAGTGCAATGTTGTGTACCTGCATGCAGTCCAAGGTATTCTATCAACAGGAGAAATAGAAAATGGAACACAATTAAAAAGAAGCATGCTTCAAACCATGAGAGAATCTCAAACCAATAAACAGCACACATCATTCAATACAGAATATACCAGCTTCCACTGTAAAACTAGGTGGGTCAACTCCTATAATTTAACAGAGATCAATGATTAGCGTTACATAGCGTGATAAAATCTTTGTTCAGTCATAGAGTTATGGCTCTAATGCACTCATAAAAGGAAGCTAGGTGTTGCAAAATTTCAATAACATAGTCTCCTGCAAATCTCTTAGTGGTTCAGAGATCATTAGTAGCTCACTGTCACTTAAGTCTGCTTTTACACACTCCTGGAAAACCCAAGATGGTTGATCATTCTATTTGGAAGCATGTGTGGTGTCTGGAAGCTGTGTGGTAGACAAGGTAAAAACAATGACTGCAGATGCTGGAAACCAGATTCTGGATTAGTGGTGCTGGAAGAGCACAGCAATTCAGGCAGCATCCGAGGACAGGCAAAATCGACGTTTCGGGCAAAAGCCCTTCATCAGGAATAAAGGCAGAGAGCCTGAAGCATGGAGAGATAAGCTAGAGGAGGGTGGGGGTGGGGAGAGAGTAGCATAGAGTACAATAGGTAGGTGGGGAAGGAGATGAAGGTGAAAGGAGCCTTCCACATCCATCAAAGTTTTACCTGCACATCCACTAATATCATCTATTGTATCCGTTGCTCCCGATGCGGTCTCCTCTACATTGGGGAGACTGGACGCCTCCTAGCAGAGCGCTTTAGGGAACATCTCAGAGACACCCGCATCAATCAACCAAATCGCCCAGTGGCCCAACATTTCAACTCCCCCTCCCACTCTGCCGAGGACATGGAGGTCCTGGGCCTCCTCCACCGCCGCTCCCTCACCACCAGACGCATTGAAGAAGAACGCCTCATCTTCCGCCTCGGAACACTTCAACCCCAGGGCATCAATTTGGATTTCAACAGTTTCCTCATTTCCCCTTCCCCCACCTCATCCTAGTTTCTAACCTCCAGAAACTCGATCCCCTGACCTGTCCGGACTTGTCCAACCTGCCCAGCTCCTTTTCCACCTATACACTCCACCCTCTCTTCCCTGACCTATCACCTTCATCTCCTTCCCCACCTACCTATTGTACTCTATGCTACTCTCTCCCCACCCCCACCCTCCTCTAGCTTATCTCTCCATGCTTCAGGCTCTCTGCCTTTATTCCTGATGAAGGGCTTTTGCCCGAAACGTCGATTTTGCCTGTCCTCGGATGCTGCCTGAATTGCTGTGCTCTTCCAGCACCACTAATCCAGAAGCTGTGTGGTAGACACAGAGTGTAACATCTGCAAACTGTGTGTGGTGTCTTTAGATACCGAGTGTGAAACTTGGAAGTTGAGTGTGTTATCTATAGATTCAGAGTGTGATGTTCAGAAGTTGAGTGTGTTATCTAGAGATACAGAGTGTGATGTCTGGAAGCTGAGTGTGCTATCTATAGATAGAGTGTGAAGTTTGGAAGTTGAGTGTGTTATCTATAGATACAGAGTGTGATGTTTGGAAGCTGAATGCGTTATCTATAGATACATAGTGTGAAGGTTGGTGGCTGAGTGTGTTATCTATGGATACATAGTGTGAAGTTTGGAAGCTGAATGCATTATCTATAGATACATAGTGTGAAGGTTGGAAGCTGAGTGTGTTATCTATAGATACATAGTGTGATGTTTTGAAGTTGAGTGTGTCATCTCGAAACATAGTGTGAAGGTTGGAAGCTAGGTGTGGTATCTATAGAAACAGAATATGCCTGGGCTCTGACACCTGTATTGAGAGACGAGCAGGAAGCATTTAAAGAGAGACTTGTTCAGGTGCAGCAAATATCCCTGTAATTTGACATAGCTGCTCTGAATGTGTAAGTCCAATATAAAATCTAGTGCTACTGGATAGAGACCTAGAAATGTCTCCCTTTTTCAACAGCAGTTAATGACTGAGGAGTGACTAACTGTACAAAATACTGGTTGGGTCTCATTTGGAGTATCTGTATCCAGTTCTGGGCATCATACTTTCAGGAGGATGTAAAGCTTTTAGAGAAGGTGCAGAAAAGATTCACGAGTAGGGTTTCAGGGATAAGGAATTTCAGTTACATTGAAAGAATTTGGGGCTGCATTCTGCTGGAACATGACATTTTATAGAGATAATCAGAACCTTGATAGTTAGTTTGGTTAAGGAAAACTGTTACCATTGGTGGAAGAATCGAGATTCAGAGGAAACAGATTTGAGTTAATTGGTAAAAGCGGCAATGGAAACACAAAGATCTGAAATGCTCTGCCTGAAAGTGTAATGCAGGCAAGTTCATCTGAAGCTTTGTGTAGGGAAGTAGATCATTATCTGTTAAGCAATGATTTGAAAAGCTAGAGGGAAAAGGCAAGAAAGTGATAGTAATTGAACTGCTCCTTTCCAGGTTTTTCACAGGCAAAGTAAACTGCCTTCTGTGCCGGCAACCATTGTATAATTTGCACATAAATTTGGGACCACAAATCCAGAATCAATTAAAGTTGGAGCGAGGCTACTTAAGACTACAAGTGATATCCCAGCTGGCAGCTATATCTAAATTCAACACCAGATTCAAGATGTCTCCAATTGGCAGTGTCTGGTCACTCTCTGTGACAGTTGTGTTATTCACTCTTCAAACAATTCAAGATAATCTGGACAGAGTTCATGATAGGGTCACCACTCTCTTGTTGATGTCAGCACAATAACAAAATCATTGAAGAAGTGCGATCTGGAGAATACTCAAACATTTTGCATTTAATTTAATTTTCCAATGATGGTTTTAATACTAGCTATTTTCTCATTAGCCTTTTCACACATGTTATTACACACTTCTGGAGAAGTGGGAGCTTGAACTCTGGCCTCCTGGCATAAACATGGGGTCAATTTTAATGGTAGGTTGAAGGTATGGTATAAAACACATTTGTTAACATTAATAACCAAGGATAATGTATGCTTGTTCTCTTACCTCCAGTAACTGGACCACGCCTTCATGTTCCTTCTTGGCTTCAAATTGAGCCTTCATTCAAAAACAAAACAGATAAATTTAGTTTCTGCACAGTGGCTGCTGCTTGCACCAGGAAGTGTTAGAAGGAAATGTTAGAGAAAGAATTACTTCGATAAGGGAGTGTGGGGGGCAGAGTTAGACTGTGGGATTGTCTATCACAGTACTTGCTAATGCAGGATCTATCAAATGTTTTAAAAGGAATAAGATCATGAGCTGAGATTAAAAAAAACAATAATTAAACTTTTTTTTATATTAAGAACAGGCAGAACAGTGAAATTAGGCTAGATAGCCCAGTTAAGGACAGTAATATAGACCTGATTGATGAAGGGCTTTTGCCCAAAACGTCGATTTTCCTGCTCCTCGGATGCTGCCTGACCTGCTGTACTTTTCCAGCACCACTCTAATCTAAACACTGGTTTCCAGCATCTGCAGTCCTCACTTTTGCCTATATAGACCTGATTGTCAAGTGGTTGTATTTATTTTTGAATGTGTTATGATCGTACTGTTCTAAAAACTGCAATTCTTTGACAGAGTGGAAAGGTAGCCAAGACTGCAGGTATTTGACACAAATGCCAATATCAGAGTGACCACCCATCAGGAATTCTGACATATACAATACTGAAAAATTCGAACAGCTCTCATACAGGCTTTGATGTTAGTTAAACAAGTTAAAGCACACAAACAGCCCAACATTTTAACTCAAGCTTTAACACAGAAGGACACAAGAAATTGGAGCAAAACTAAATACTTGGGCCTGTTGAGCCCACTCTGTCAATCAATGCAACCAATATGTTCCTTGGTTTCAACTCCATTTTCTTATTTGTTCCCTAAATCCCTTAATTTTCAGAAAGACTAAAATTCTGTCTACCCCAGGCATAAATATATCCAAAAATGGAGCAACACAACCCTCTGAGGCTAGAGAGTTCTAAAAACTCTCAACCAATTAAGTGAAGTAATTGTCCTCATGTCAGTCCTAAACGTTTGGTTCCTTATCCTATGACAAGTGGAAACAATCTTTGAGTGTCTACCCTATTAAGCCCTTGCAGAATCTTGTTGCCTGACAGATCTGGAACTCCATCTCACTATTCAATGTGACTAGGGAAATGGGTTAAACTCATACCTCCTCAAAAAGGGCAGAGTCTACTTGTTCTGTATTTTCCAGTCGACCTACTGCAGATTGGCTATAAAGTGGCTGGGGCTGCTTTGGACTCAAATACTGAGAGGACCAAGTGATTTGTGTTCAGTGTAGTTTAAACATTGAGGTATCTGCAGGGGCGCAACTGTCTAGTCTTGTAAAAAAGCATGTCTGAATAATTGACCAGCCTAGTTTACTCACTAACTCAGATTTTATTGAACTGCCAAATTGACCTCAGACTTTGGTATATTACAAATTACCATTTCAACTATCTGAAACTGACATCCTGCCAAAAATATTAATCTTCCAAATACTGCTGTCATTAAGAGCTTTGGAAGAGATCTTCATTTTCTTTTAGCAGCTGGTTTCCATTTCATTTCTGTGAGGCGTGCCACAGTTACCAGCTTGATCAAGTGTAACACTATGAGCTTCAATACTAGGGCGCCACACTGAGCTACACAGCAGTTAATACACAGCATTTAGGCAAGTGATAGAGCATTTTTAGAATCAGAGCCCACACTTCAGCAACAGAGATCGACATCCAAAATAACCTGAGTTATTTAATTTTAATACAATTTAGACTGCTGCAGAATTAATCCAACTTTATTTTCTTTTCAGAATTCCAGCTTTAAAACGTAGCCTGCAACTATGAAATCCCAGATCTATTTGTAACCAGCATATTGACGAGGGACCATTAAATTACAAATATACTTTTAAATGTCCCTTCACAGTTCAGCAAGTTCATCCAACGAGTAACTAAAACAGACCAGAAAGGTGTATCTTTCATCCTTGGAAAAGAAGGAGATACAAAATGGCTTTGGTTGCTTAGGTTCCTCTCCCTGACTTCTACTTAATGATACCTATGCGACTACTAGCAGAGGATAGAGTTAGTCTCAGATGCATTATCCCCACAGTCAAATGATCTGCCTATATTTATAGTCAATGTTTACATAAACATAACAGTCACAGGGAAACTGCCAGACATCAGTTTCAATGGATTGCAAGAATCCAATAAGATGTTTTGTGTCTTAAGCCAAGAGAAACAGGAAAACACATCAGAATCTTACTACCTGTTGTAGTCGTTCCACCTCATGCTGCTTGGCCTGAAGAATTGTCAATGCTTCTTCATGTTCCAACTCCAGCTGATGCCTGCGCTCTGCCACCTCTCGCATGTGCTACACAGGGAAACATTCATTACACCCCATGGCACATCACAGGAGCTATTCCTCACAGTGCCAGATACAACATTCTCAAATTATACAGCCCAAAAATAAGGTATAACTCTGTACAAGACATCGGGTTCTCTGTCGATGGGACAGCTGTCAAAATCCCCCGTACTCATGGGGCCTATTAAAATCCTTAGTTTCTCTGCATTAAAACAATACACTTAAAAATGTATCAACTGGAGCCATTCAGAAATAGATTGCCTTCTAACAACAATCTGCTGGATTCATGCCAGGGCCTTTAGAAATACCATCATCCACCTCTTCCTCAGTAAAGGTCCCACTTCTAGCCCAGATTTAAAGATTGCTGTCTTACACAGTTCTAAATTCCCAAGCTAATCAATGGGATCTCCCCAACCCAGTTCTATAACATTTCCTCACAATTCAGCAAATATCTCATTTTCCTAGTCTGGTTCATAATCACACCCACCTTGCATCCCTTCGCAGCTTCTTCAATTATATTTTCTATCACAACCTGTGCTCTTTTGGGAAATACTGCTCCTATTTACATTTCAGCATCTTGAGTATAGCCTGGGACAACTTTACTCTCTTTCCTGAGCCAGCATAGAAGAAATCACTTCCCATAAGAGCTTAACAGTCACTAAATCTCACCATTTAGGAAACATGAACAATGTGCTGTGAACTACCTAACTTCTACAGTCTCCCACCAGTACGTGTATTTATTACGGAAACATTCTTTGAGTTACCTGAGTTGAATGATAGCTCACTCATTGCAATGTCAATTTATTTTTGTGTATGGAGTTATTAGTGATCTTACCTTCAGGACCTGCTCTAGGTTCTCCAGTTTGGCTTGGAGTCGCTGATTCTCCTTCAGAGATGAATCTCGTTCGGCTGTTACCACTGAGAGTGTCGCTCTCAGGTCATTGTTGTGGGTTTTAATCTGCATTAACCATAGATACTTCAGCATGGCAAGAAAGGTCAAAAGGAACACAATCTCCAACTCACATAGTTTGTTGCTGTATAAAGGGATACTCTATTTGTTGTGATGAACAGTGCATTATATAAATAATTATATTTTAGGATATAGATTTCAAAATAGAGACAAATGGATGTAAGTCAATTCTGAGCATTGTTTTGAGAGATTAGAAAGCTAATTTGGAATAGTGACCGAAATACATTTGTTCCAAGACCATGTGATGATAGTCGAGTACCTGAGAAAAATATCACTGGTATTAATGGATAAAATATTTATACTGGTGGGTTTATGAAATACAGGGTAAGTACATTAATGCAGAAAATGTGAGGTAATATACTTTGGCTGGAATAAGACGAACCAAACATTGTTTAAGTTGAGAAAGACTTCAGAAAGCTGTCACACAGAGGAATTTGGAAAGCTTTGCACATAAATCACAATAAGACAGCACATAGGTTTAGCAAATAACAGGAACGTAAATGGTCTGTTAGCCTTTCTTTCAAAGGGTATGAGAAGTCTTGCTAAAACTATTCAAGGTATTATTCTAACAATACCTGGAACAGTGTGAACAATTTTAAACCCCTTAATTGAAGGAAAGATATATTGGAATTGGAAGACAGTCCAGAGGAGGTTCATTACGGTGATCCTGGGTAGGGAAGAAGTATTGTGTGTGAAGAGGTTGTATAGTTTAGGCCTGTAGAAGAAAAAGCAGCAACCTTGTTAAAGCATGAGAGATTCTTAGAGGACTTAGCAGGCTAGAAGCAGAGCGATTGTTATTCCTTGCGACAGGGTTTAGGACTAGGGCAATAATCTCTGATTAAGGAATCACCCAGTTAGGACATAGGCAAGGAGGATTTTTTTCACTAAGTTAATGGAATTCTTTACTGCAGAGTGCTATAAAGGCTGGATCATTAAATATAGTCATGGCTGGAATAGACATTTATAAGCAAGAGAACCGGGGTTATGGGGGGGGGGGGGGGAGGCAGAAAAGTGGAGTTGTGGATCAATAGATAACCCAAGATCTCATTGATGGTGTAAAAGATTTGATGGGTCAAATATCCTACTTCTACTTGTACACCTTATGGTTTTATAGTCGAATTGGTTGAACATTTTTACTTCAGAACAGAAGGTTCAACGTTTTAGCTGAGAAAACTTGGGATTCAGTTCAG
The DNA here is from genome assembly GCF_037043375.1 of Chiloscyllium plagiosum. NCBI lineage: Eukaryota > Metazoa > Chordata > Chondrichthyes > Orectolobiformes > Hemiscylliidae > Chiloscyllium > Chiloscyllium plagiosum. The sequence continues at coordinate 37,376,804 of NW_028270169.1, read as the reverse complement.
AAGGGAACAGTATTCTTCCTTACAGGGGAACTAATCACCTCAACAAAACTGGTTTCTAGTCTGTGAAGCTTTCAAGCCAGGAGAGTTTGGATGGAAATATTCCTGTCAGAACTGAAAACAATATAATTATGAAAGTTTCATGTCAGCAGAATTGGAATGGAATTGTAATGTTGCCCTGACAGCCCAAGGGAAAGAAATTGGAAAGTATCAGTTAAGTACTGTAAATAATCTAATCTAATCTAATGGTTTAAAAAGATGAAATTGGAATGATATTTCTCAGGCATCAACTCTCTCTAAGGGATGGTGTTGGGAAATAGGTTTGATCAAACATTGTTTTGATGTTTGTGAAAAGTGCTTTCGAAATACTTTCTACATATAGTTTGGATTATTTATTTCTGCTTTTGTGTAAAAAACTTTTTTTTCAGTCATTAAAGAACAATAGCAGACTCATGTGATACTTTCCAAAGAACTAACCATCATGTCAATCAACTGTAAATTTTAAATGTACAATCAATCAAGACAGGTTTCATTCTGGGATGTGAGTTGTCTAGTTTTAGGAACAGTTTGGATCATAACATAATAAACTTAGATTAATCCTCAGCTGGCTTTGCAGATAGTTTCTGATAATAGCAAAGGATTGAGACCTGAACTTGTTCAGAGACAAGTAATGTAACATAATTTTACATTTAAATTCAAGCTCTTGGAAAATACACAAAACGAAGTCACCTTTCCATTCCTCGGCTCTGTTTTACACAATGGCTAATTTCAGAAGTGTTTGTTTGGACTGTTGAAAAGAGATTTGTAGTGTAAGGCAGCAGCTATCAATGAATTAACTGATGATAGCATAAGAAGTGATGTCTGGTTATGTAACATTTAGTGAGTAGAAAGGTTTGCTCCAGGACGGTCAGAAAAGGATCTCTCTATGCTCTGTATTTCATGCATATCAATTAGCACCGAAAGATTAGCACCAAACATTAATAGATGCATTGCTGGAATGTGGCATCATCCGGTGTTTCAAATTGAAACAGTTAAAAAAAAACTTATAAAAAGTGATGTCAAGGAACAAAAATATCAGTATTTCGGCCATTAGATCAGAGTTGAAAAGCTCGTGAGATCTCTACATGAGCACTATGTGAACGACAGTGAAAAGAGGGGTCAGCTTGTGAGTAATTGTATAACAGATTTCTTTGAGTAGCTGGAGATGAGCTTCAGTGCAAAACAAATTAAGTAGATGCAGCCCAAGGAAATCATAGTGTAACCCACTAATACTCATTCAAGGATGATTCCAATCCAAAACTGAACAGCTCACTAAGCAGACCACATGCAGTCGAACAAAGCCATGGAAAGTGACGCTCCCCCCCCCATTATATCTGCAGATGAAAGCCTGGCAAAGATTTCAAGGAATGCAGTCTTTACCAAGTTGGATGCCAATTGTGGGTTCTGACAGCTACATTTAGGCGATGAATGTAGACGATAATGGCATTCAGAACACCGTTTGCAAGGTAATGCTTCAGTCAGCTCCCATTTGGGATCACCTCTATGCCAGAGATTTTCCAATGGACTGTTACTGTCATATTGAGAGGGAGAAAGAATCATTGTGGAGGACATGTTTATCTACAGTATAGGAACACAATGCCCAGTGCAGGCAGTATTGCTGGACCCAAAGGATGCCAGGGTTCACACCTAACCATAAACAGAAGGTCTACTTTTTTGGGACATTGTCCATCCACAGGCCCCCGAAGACCAAAGCCATCTGTGATTTCTCTCTGCCTCACAATTGTGAAGTTTCATCAATTTATGGGAGAGGCAGTCAACGGACAAGGTGTTAGACAGCTTATGGTCTGCCTGGATGGTGAATTCAAGTCCCAGAATGTACTCTGAAAATTGTCCACAGGCTTGCATGAGCACTGGTATTTCCTTCTCCCTGTCAGTGTTCTGTTAGCCTCTTTCAGTCAGTGCTGTGGATGTATAATAAATGTGCCTGAGTACTATCTTTATGGATCTGGAACAGTACAGCCTCTATTTGCTCTTCCCTAACCTGACCCAGGTAAACAAGCAACGACTGCAATAACTGAATCAATACGCTGCCTGGTCTTGGGATGAGTACCAACAGAGGCTATTCAAACAAATCCAGCAGACACTTAACTCAACCTAAACACCAGCTCAGTACAGCCCAGATCTTCCTACCACCATCACAACAAATAGGGGCTGGACTGTTCCAGACCCATAAAGATAGTACTCAGACACATTTATTCTACATCCACAGCACGGACTGAAACAGGGTAACAGAACACTGACAGAGAGAAGGGAATCCCAGGGCCCATGCAGTCCTGTGGACAATTCACAATCCAGGCAGATCATAACCTGTCTAACTAGATAAAAACAAGGACTACAGATGCTGGAAACCAGAGTCTAGATTAGAGTGGTGCTGGAAAAGCACAGCAGGTCAGGCAGCATCTGAAGAGCAGGAAAATTGACATTTCGGTCAAAAGCCCTTCATCAGGAAGGGCTTTTGCCCGAAACGTCGATTCTCTTGCTCCTCGGATACTGCCTGACCTGCTGTGCTTTTCCAGCACCATTCTAATCTAGGCCCATAACCTGTCTAACACCTTGTCCACTCCATGTAATTGGTGAAGATGTCACAAGTACCAAGATTCTACCTATCACTCTTGAGCTTTGGTGCAACAACAGAATATGCCCAAAGCAAACATCAAACCACAACATATGTATGGTCCTGCATTGCTGGAGAGAAGCACGAGCCATGGAACATCTTCAAAGAGAATGTGAGATTCCACACTTCATGGATTTTCAAATCGACAACACAAAGGCTTGAGGCAAATCAAGCAGCACAGAAAGCAGATAGGAGGTGCACACAAATACAAGAATTTTGCCTCAACAACTGTCTGGCGTGTGCTTTTGATGACTTTACCCTAAAACAGTACTTTGATCAGAAACTACACCTCAACGTTGTGGATGACGTAATGGGATATGATGAAAAGAGTAGTCATTGCCAGAGCCCTCAGACTCGGTATTCGCCAACATTTGCACCAAATACACCTGTCAGAGTCAGAGCCCAACATTCAGCTCAGCAGCCAGGAGTCTCCAAGGCCAGTGAGAGAATGGTTTCTTCCTGCCTTATATGCTCCATCCATTGACAAAAACACAGAGTCATTGACAGTTTCCTCATTTCCATTAAGACTATGGAAGTGATCAATTTAATACATTACGACATACACCTTGGCTACTGAAATAGCATAGCTCAAGGAAATTTATGCCAGATATGGCATTCCAGACTTAGTCATTTCAGGTGACCCTCTCTTCATGGAGATATGTGGTCAGTCCAAAGGTGTTCATGGGGATGCTTGTTGACCTCAGTGGTCATGAGGTAACAGAGAAGAATCATCCAGAGTTTTGATTTCTAATGATTTTCTTGGAGCAAGCATTGACATATATTAACACTGAGCAAGCGGACTCAAGTGTTGCTTGCGAATAACTCAAGTGTTGTATCCCAGAGTCATTTAGAACGTTAAGAGGTAAAAGCAGAAGGAAGAGGCTAAAATAAAGCGCATAAGTTTGCATTTGCAAAACATAATATTATGGTACATGTACACAGTCAGAAATTTGAGAATGAATGGGAAACACTAACTGAGAAAATGGGAAGAAGCACAGTACAAGGGATGGTGAGTACACGGTACAGAAAGGGGAATGGCAGTATACTTGAACAAGGGGAGGGCAGAAAAGAATTATGGATATACAGTATAGAATGTGGTGAGAGGAAAACAAGGCAAAATGGGGTTAGAAAAGGGCAGGACAGAACCAGCTGAGGGCAAGGACAGGACTGAAAGGGGTGAAGGGAAAGACAGAACAGTATAAGGTAAATAGTTTAAGATAAGAAGTACAAGATTACTTTAAAGCAAGTTTTAAATTTGCCTTTTCTCAAATTTATTGAGCGTTAAATGCAAGAAAGAGGCTTGCAGCTAAGAGAAACCACATCATTTCTAAACAATATCATTGAGAGAATAACAGTGGATAGCATATTATTGTTTGTGTGAAACATTCATGATTATAGTGCAAACATAAAGCAGATATTGTCCTAAATTAAAAGTTGCCCCACCAGGATATAATTGTGGAAGAATTGGCTTAGTGCACTGAAAAAAAGATGAAGCCATGCATTGCCTTTTCAGTCTCCTGTGCCTCTTGGCTGAGTCTAATGGTTTTTTCAGTCAGCCGTGCATTCTCACTCCAGGCTTGTTTCAGCTCATTCTCCTGTAAGTAAAAGCACACACATTCTAACTAGAACAGGTTAGAGCATTACATTTCAGCAGTGCTTCAACCTTTCTGCCTGTTTCTGTCCTCTAGCATTCATGGCTTCACATTTTCCAACAAACAATAGTTACCCTCTCTCACATTTCTATTCTAATAATAACTGTCTGAAAAATTGTATGATATTTTATAACATACAGTATTCTATTTTACAGTAGAAGGATAAAAGCTTTAGAGCAAGGCGTATCCAAATAATTATATCACTCACTTATAATAAGATTAGATTACATTACAGTGTGGAAACAGGCCCTTCGGCCCAACAAGTCCACACCGACCCGCCGAAGCGAAACCCACCCATACCCCTACATTTACCCCTTACCTAACACTACGGGCAATTTAGCATGGCCAATTCACCTGACCCTGCACATCTTTGGACTGTGGGAGGAAACCGGAGCACCCGGAGGAAACCAAGCAGACACGGGGAGAACGTGCAAACTCCACACAGTCAGTCGCCTGAGGCGGGAATTGAACCCGGGTCTCAGGTGCTGTGAGGCAGCAGTGCTAACCACTGTGCCACCGTGCCGCCCACAAATAACCTGAATACCAGGGACAAAAATAAAAATGGTTAGCAACAATGATGCTGGATATTAGGGAAATAGTTTTCCAACTGGCCACATTTCAGAGCAATAAAGCACCAGGCCTCAGAGAAGCTGCACATTGAACCTCACTGCAACTTCAGAGTAACAATTCCACTACACCTAAAGGTATTTTCCCACCCCTGCCCTGATTACATCTGGAGCTGGATGATTTGTGAATGATCTTCCTAAGTAATGGCCTCATGCCCTCACTGCTGGCAATCACTCAGTGTGTGATCAGGAGATTTGGCCTCAGATGGAGGACAGCCTTTTTATAGTGTATTTGTTCATGAGATGTAGTCATGATACTAGGTCAGCATTTAGGGCCCATTCGTAATTGCCATTGAGCAGGCAGTGATGAGCTGCTTTCTTGAACAGTTTCAATTCTTGGGGTGGAGGGAAACACAGAGCGCTGTTAGAAAGGGAATTCCAGGATGTTGAACCAGTAACAGTGAAGGAATGGCATTATAGTTCCAAATTAGGGTGGTGTCTGGCTTGAAGAAGTTGCAAGAAGTAGTGTTATAATGTATTTGTAACTGTATTTTAATGGTGAAAATTGAAGGTGGTGAATTAAGTGCCAAACAAAGTTGCTTTTAGTCAGGCTTCTCAAGACTATGTGTACCTGCACTTATCTGGCAAGGGGGAAATGTTCCATCACACTCATGACATGTGCCTTGTAGATGGATAGGCTTTGGGGAGTTGGGAAGTGAGTTACTCATAACATAATTCCTAGCCTCTGACCTTTACTTCTTATCACAGTGTTTACAAAATTGACAAAAGGCTGAACTGGATCAATGGTCACCCCAAAAGAAGTCAATAGTGGGAGAATCAGAAATTGTAATACTATTGAATGTGAAAGGGAAAAGGTTTAATTCTCAGTTGTTGGAGATGTTGGTCCTTGTGCAGTCTGAATGTTAACTTGCCACTTATCAGATTAAACTTAGACATTGTCTAGGTCTTGCTGTGCAAGATTACCAATTGCTTCCGTAACTGAGGAGTTGCAAATAGTGTTGAACATTGTGCAAACATCAGTGAACATCTGCGTTTCTGTCCTTACGATCAAGGCAAGGTCATTGATGAAGCAACTAAAAGATGGTTACACACAGATACTGTCCTGAGGAATTCCTATAGCGATGTCCTATGATTGAGATGATCGATGACCAAGAACTGGAATCATGTTCTCAAATGCTAGGTATGAATCCAACTAGAGTTTTTTCCAACTGACTGGTTTTCCCTTGGCTCCTTAATGCCATACATGGTCAACTCTTCTCCTTTCTTCCTTCTTCTTCAGCAGTGCCTCATAGTTGAGGATGAATTAATTCCACTTCAAGGTATGGGTTCTGTAGTGGTTGAACAGTCCAAACCCTGGAGCTGCAGACTCTGCCACAGGTGGGCAGGTGCGTGCCCTTTCCACCTGCTTGCATTGCCTCCGTTCAGTAATACTCCAAGTGGTTAATGCCTTCATGGATGTTTCTTCTCCAATTTGTGCATTCTTTTGTGCTCTCCTGAATATATATGGACCAAAACTGTAATGAGGCCAGGAGTGGAGTGTTCTCAGCGGTACCCAAACTGAGCATCAGTGAGCAGGTCATTGCTGAGTAATTCCAGTTTGATGGCACTGTTCACTACCCCTTCCGTTACTTTGCTGATGGAATAAGAGGAGACTGATATGGTGCCAACTGGCCAGTTGGATTTATCCCATTTATTTTGTGAACATGATATGCCTGAATACTTTTCCACATTTTCGGGTAGATGTCAGAGTTGTAGCTTCACTACAACAGATTGGCTAGGGGTGCAGCCAATTCTCAAATACAGGTTTTATTGCTGCAATGTTGGCAGGGCTCATAACCTCTGCAGTACTCAATGCCTTCAGCAGCTTCTTGGTAGCATTTGGCATGAACTGGCATGCCATGTTAAGACTGGCATCTGTGATGCTGGGGATCACTGGAGAAGGTCAAGATGGATCATCCATTTGGCATTACTGACTGAAGATGGCTGCACTGTTACACTGATGTTCTGGGATCTTCCTTCACTGAGGAAGAGGATATTTGTGGAACCTTCTCCTCCTGTTATTTGTTTAACTGTCCATCACCATTCACAACTGGATGTGGTAGGTCTGTAAATCTTCGATGTGATCATCTGATTATGAGATAACTTAGCCCTGTGTACTGCATGCTGCTTGGCATAAAAGTAGTCCTGTGTGAAAACGTTGCCAGGTTGACACCTAAGTTTTAATTTTTTTCCCCACACTACCGCCTAACTGCGGTAGTGCTTATTATTTTTTTTCCCCTGCACCCATGGTGTGTGTGTGCAGGTGTGCACCTAAGTTTTAAATATGTATGGTATGGTGTTGATCCTTCATTGGACGTGGGCTAATTGCAATAATAGAATCAGGGATTGGCCAGATTAGAAGATTACAGATTATGGTTGAATAAAATTCTCCTGATATCGATTGCTCACAACACTTCACAAAAGCCTAGAGTGAGTTGCTGAGTCTGTTCAAAATCTATCCAATCTTGCATGATGGTAATAGTATATGACCGACCAGAAGCTCAATGTGAAGGTGAGCTTTTTTTTTCCCAACCAGGAATGTGCAGTGGTCACATTTATCAACTTTGTCATGGGTAGATGCATCTGTACCATTTGGATTGGTAAGAATTAAAATTAAATGGACTTTTCTGTTCTGTTGGATACCTCACAATCTGTTACAGGCCTAGACTATTAGCTATATCTTTTAGGATGAAGTCAGATAGCCCATCCAATTAAATTCCTTAAATTAGAAAGTAGAACCAAAAAGGTAATAATATTTATATTACTACCTGAGCCACTAGCAAACTGGCGCAGGGTCAACGGGATTAAAGAGGTAATTGCGTGACTCAGATTGATGTGGAGAAACAGGCTTGAATTCATGGGACATTGGCATCAGTATTTGGGAAGGAGAACATTGTTCCAATGGGACGGGCTCCATCTGAATCATGGTGGGACCAGAGTCCTGGTGAATCTCATAATTAGGTCTGTGATAGGGCTTTAATCTAATAGTGAGGGGGTAGGTTCAGTTGCATGGAAAATTATGGATAAAGTTAAAGGGTGGGGAGAGCTCAGCAGAGGTTATTAAATTTTCCAGAACAAGGTATAGGTGAGAGAGTATAGAAATGCCCAGTAATCTAACTTCAGGCACAGCAAATAAGTGAACAGCTATGACAAGAGGGTAGTTAATGCAGGACTGAGTTGGTTTACCTAAATGCATGCAGAATAGGAAACAAGGTCAATGAGCTTGTAGCACAAATTGAAATTGGCACGTATGATGCTGTGGCTGCAAAAGAGCAGGGCTGGGGACTAAATATCCGAGGATACACCTCCTATCAAAAGGATATAGGGATGGCACGCTGCACAATGGTTAGCTTTGCTACCTCATAGCACGAGGGACCTAAGTTCAATTTCAGCCCTGAGTGACAATTGATGCGATGTATTAGTCAAACCTAGATGGCTGTTAAGTCTTTAATCACTTTGAGACACGCAACAAAGCAAAGTCACCGAGCAGAGGCTGATAGCTAACTTTGGTACCCGTGATGACGGTCTCAACCAGGATCTTGGGTTCACGTCACACTACACGTGACCCTACTATACTATACACACACGCACACACACATACAGGCCTTCTGTCATACAAACCTTCTCAAAGGCATATACACCATCTCTCTCTCTCTCACACACACACACACTCTCAAAAGGCATATACACCATCACACTGATGCACACACGCACTCTCTCTCCCTCACACGCTTGCAATTTCTCACTCTCTCCCCCTCACATGCGCACACTCTCTCCCTCTCTCTCCCTCACGTGCACACTCTCTCACTCCTTCTCCCTCACATGTGCACACTGTCTCACTCTCTCTCCCTCACACACACTCATTCTCACACTCACACCCTCTCTCTCTCTCTCACACACACACACGTCCTTGGTGTGAATTTGCATTTGCAGATTTGTATTTACAGATACATTCTATGTTGTTCAAAAAGCACACAATCTGTAGGCAGTCAATGTGACATTTTTAAATTTCCTACTATGGAAATAAAACCAGTCTGACTCAAGTTTAGGACACAGACAGACTCCAACCTCGCACCTTTAATGCATTGTCTGAGCCGAGATGTCACTTTTTTTATATACACTGATAAACCCTTGTTATGTCAGGACAATGACTAGAACAAAATTCTGGAATTTACATATTAATCAATCGAAATCTGCATCCCAATTCTAAGTGATTAAAGACTTAACAGCCATCTCGGTTTGTCCAATACATCACATCACAGTACGACACTATGGACTTTTACTTATGAATTCTGTGTCCTATGTATACTATCCCATAAGCTACCTGATGAAGAAGCAGTGCTCTGAAAGCTTGTACTTTCAAATAAACCTGTTGGACTATAACCTGGTGTTGTGTGATTTTCAACTTTTCTTTGGAGCAGCTTGTGGTACGAGCTCATTAGGGATTTGAATGATGTGTAATGATACAGATTTGATTAGGGAACTTAAGGTGAAGGAACTCCTAAGGGGCAGTGACGATAACATGATAGAATTCACTCTGCAGTTTGAGAAAGGGAAGCTGGAATCAGATGTAACAGCATTACAATTGAGTAAAGGTAATAACATAGACATGAGGGAGGAGCTGGCCAGAGTTGATTGAAAATAGCGGAGCAGTAAAAGCAGCAGGTTTGGGGAATAATTCATGAGGCACAGCAGACATTGCCAAGGAAGAAGAAATATACTAAGGGGAGAATGAGGCAACCATAGCTGACAAGGGAAATCAGAGAGAGCACAAAAGCGAAAGGAAAGATAAACAATGTGAAGGTGTAGATTAGTAAGAAGTCAAAGGATTGGGATTTAAAAACCAGCAGACGATAACTAAGAAAAGCAGAGTTGATAAAATATAAGAGTAACCAGTTAATCATGTTTCGGATGATTGCAAGCATTTTTTAGATATCTAAAAGGCAAGAGAGAGGCAAGAGTGGACATTGGAAAATGACGCCAGAGAAGTAGTAACGGAGGAACAGAATACATACTCTACACCAGTTTCCACAGTGGAAGACAACAGCAGCATACCAGAACCTCAAGAGAGTCAGGGGGCAGAGGTGATTGTAGTGGCCATTACTAAGGAGAAGCTGAAAGATCAACATGTGAATTAATCACCCAAAACAGATGGTCTATACCCCAGGATTCTGAAGGATACAGCTGAGGAGATGGTAGAGGCATTGGTAGTTGTCTTTCAGGAATCAGGAGTCAGGGAGAGTCTCAGAGGACTGGAAAATGGTTAAGATAACATCCCTGTTTAAGAAGGGAGAGAAGCAGAAGACAGGAAACTATAGGCCGGTTAGCCTGACCTCAGCTGTTGGTAAGCTTTTAGAGTCCTTTATTAAGGATGAGATTGCAAAGTATTTAGAAGTCTATGGCAAAATAAGGCTGAGTCAGCACAGCTTCATCAATGGGAGGTCATATCTGACCAATGTATTAGAATCTTTTGAGGAGTAACAAACTAGTCAGACAAAGGAGGGTCAGTAGACATGATTTACTTGGATTACAAAAAGGCATTTGACAAGGTGCCGCACAGAAGGCTGTTAAATAAAATAAGAGCCCAAGGTGTTAGGGGCAAGGTGCTAGCATGGATAGATGATTGGCTGACTGGCAGAAGGTAAAGAGTGGAGTAAAGGGGTCTTTTTCAGGATGGCAGCCAGTTACCAGCAGAGTTCCACAGGGGTTAGTCTTGGGACCACAACTACTCACATTATATGTTAATGATCTGGACAAAGAATTTGAGGGCATTGTTGCTAACTTTGCAGACAACAGAAAGATTGGTTGAGGGCAGGTGGTGTTGAGGAAGTGGGAAGGATATAGAAGGATGTGGACAACTAGGACAGTGGGCAAAGAAGTGGCAGATGAAGTACAATATGGGAAAGTGTGAAGTTACTCACCTTGGTAGGACAAATGGAGGTGTAGACTATTTCCTAAATGGGGAAAGCCTTCGGAATTCTGAAGCACAAAGGGATATGGGAGTCCTAGTTTGTGATTTTCTTATCATATAGGTTATCATCTCGGTTCAGTTGGCAGTTAGGAAGGCAAATGTAATGGATGTAAGTTTGCTCGATGAGCTGGAAGATTCATTTCCAGACGTTTCGTCACCCTACTAGGTAATGTCTTCAGTGGGCCTGAGGCGAAGCACTGTACATGATTCCTACTTTCTACTTATTTGTTTGGGTTTCTTTGGTTTGGTGATATCATTTCCTGTGATGATGTAATTTCTGGTTGTTTTTCTCAGGGGGTAGAAGATAGGGTCTAACTCAATGTGTTTGTTGATAGAATTCCGATTGGAATGCCATGCTTCTAGGAATTCTCATGCGTGCCTCTGTTTGACTTGTCCTAAGATGGATTTGTTGTCTCAGTCGAAGTGGTGTCCTTCCTTATCTGTGTGTAAGGATACTAGTGAGAGAGGGTGATGTCATTTTGTGGCTAATTGGTAGTGTTTGTTACAGTCCTTGCACGGTATTTTGTAAATGACATTAGTTTTGCTTGTTGTCTGTACAAGGTCTTTCAAATTCATCAGCTGCTGTTTTGGTGTGTTGGTGGGTTTGTGGGCTACCATGATGCCAAGGGGTTTCAGTTGTCTGGCAGTCATTTCGGAAATGTTTTATGATGTAGGGGAGAGTGGTTAGGGTTTCGGGACGTGTTTTGTCTGCTTGTTTGGGTTTGTTGTTGAGAGATCAGTGGACTGTGTTCATTGGATACCCATTCTTTTTGAATATACTGTATAGGTGATTTTCCTCTGCTTATTCAAAAAGAATGGGTACCCAATGAACACAGTCCGTCAATCTCTCAGCAACAAACCCAAACAAGCAGACAAAACACGTCCAGAAACCCTAATCACTCGCCCCTACAAAGACATCTCGGAAATGACTGCCAGACAACTCAGACCCCTTGGCATCATGGTAGCCCACAAACCCACCAACACACTAAAACAGCAGCTAATGAACTTGAAAGACCCTATACAGACAAGCAAAACTAATGTCATTAACAAAATACCATGCAAGGACTGTAACAAATACTATATTGGAAAAACAGGCAGAAAACTAGCCACCAGAACACATGAACAGCAATTAACCACAAAATGACATGACCTTCTCTCACTAGTATCCTTACACACGGATAAGGAAGGACACCACTTCGACTGAGACAACACATCCATCTTAGGACAAGCCAAACAGAGGCACGCACGAGAATTCCTCGAAGTATGGCATTCCAACTGGAATTCTATCAACAAACACATTGAGTTAGACCCCATCTACCACCCCCTGAGAAAAAGAACCGGAAATGACATCACCACATGAAATGGCATCACAGGAAATGACATCACCAAACCAAAGAAACCCAAACATATAAATAGAAAGCAGGAATCATGTACAGTGCTTCGCCTGAGGCCCACTGAAGATGTTACCTAGTAGGGTGATGAAATGTTTGGAAATGAACCTTCCAGCTCAGCAAGCAAACCTAATCCAGAACCTCAACCTGAGCTACAAATCTTCTCAAAACTCGCTAAAGTGAGTTGCCATTCATTTCAAAAGGGCTAGAATCATAATGTTGATGATGTACAAGTCTCTGGTCAGATTGTATTTGGAATATAGTGAGGAGTTTTGGGCCCCATATTGAAAGAAGGATATGTTGGCATGGAGTGTGTCCAAAGGAGGTTTACAAGAATGATTCCAGGAATGAAGGGCTTATCATATGAGGAGTGATTGAAGACTCTGGGTCTGTACTTGATGGAGTTTAGAAGGATGAGGGGGGGGGGGGATCTGATTGAAACTTATAGAATACTATGAAGCCTGGATAGAGTGGATGTGAAGAAGATGTTTCCACCAGGAGTAGAGGCTAGGACCTGAGCAAACAGCCCAACATGAAGAGACAACTCTTTAGATGATGATGAGGATGAATTTCTACAACCAGAGTGTGGTTAAGTTGTGGAACTCATTGCCACTGAGAGTTATGCAGGCCAAGCCATTGAATGTATTTAAGACAGAAGTAGATAGTTTCTTGATTCGTAAGTGGATCAAGGATTATGGGGAGAAGTCAGGAGAATAATGTTGAGAAACATATCAGGAGAAAGTGAGGACTACAGATGATGGAGATCAGAGTTGAGAAAGCGGTGCTGGAAAAGCACAGCTAGTTAGGCAGCATCCCATGAGCAGGAGAATCAACGTTTTGGATATAAGCCCTTCATCAGGAATAAGGCTTGTGGCCAGGAGGCTGAAAGATAAGTGGGAAAGGGGTGGGGCTTGGGGAAGGTAGCTGAGAACACAATACGTAGATGAAGGTAAGGGAGAAGGTGCTTGGTTGGAGAGGAGGGTGGAGCAGATAGATGGTAAAGGCAATGGACAAGTCAAGAGGTCAGTGCCGAGTTTGAGGCTTGGGAATGGGATAATGTGGGGGAGGGGAACTGAGGAAACTGGTGAAATCCACATTAATCCTGTGTGGTTACAGGTACCCAAGGCAGATGATAAAGGGTTTATGCCCGAAACATCGATTCTCCTGCTCCTCAGATGCTGCCTAACCAGTTGTGCTTTTCCAGCACCACACTCTCGACTGAGGAACTTCTCAGCCATGACCAAATGGCGGAGCAGACGTGATGGGTCGAATGGCCTAATTCTGCTCCTATGACTTGTGGTCTTACCCTAATACTTTCTGCAGTCATCTCTATTGAGAGATCTGGCAATGGACGTCAGGATAGATCTCAATATTATCCTGGCAGGGACCATTGATCATGCTAGCCTCGGATTGCCAGCAGCTATCATGATCTGGTTTAATCGGGGACTTGATTGCATGGCAGACTTGACATTGTCCTGGTTCGTGTTTGATCATCTCGTAATAGTGTCAGAGCTCCTAGGAAAATGATGTCAGGTTCCCACCAGGGGCATCCTCTAATTAGTGGATAGCATTTCTATTTCACTTATTAAATTTTGCCTACATCTGCATATTTATATTATCAACACATACATAATTCTACTAACTATAGAATGCTAAATATTACATGGCACTGGTACATTTTTAAGTGAGGTTTATCTTGCCTATTTTACACTATATACACTTTACATTCAGTACTCACACAGCAGTGTTGGCTGCATCTTAACTAATTCACAATGCTTCACATTTATACATTAAAATAGATGGGAACACACGTACCAAATCCTCACATATCCGTTGGCGTTTCTTTATCTCTTCCTCATGGCCCTCACATTCTTTCCGTTTTTTACATAATTCTGTTCCCTGAGGAGAACAAACAAATCCTGGTTGTGGCCATTTAACATTAATAACTCTCTTAATCGACCTCTTCAGACATGTTACGAACCTGGACCTTCTGCCCCAGAGGTAGGGCACTACCATGGCACCTTCCATTTCACAGCAGTAATTGGACAAAAATCCAGGAGGTAGCAGAGATATGTTCTTTACATTGGCAATTAACATTTTTAAGCAATAAGCAGTGACTATCTTCTTTGTGATGAAGATAATTAGGTCTTTTGGATTCCTCTTAGATGGAGATCAGAGTGCCAACCTCTTCCTGATGCTATCTGGCTAAAAGAAAATGAGCATGTTTCTGCAATGAGAGAGTGAGGATTCCAACTGTTGACCTATTTGCAAAACTTGCTATCAAAATCTGCCACATACCAGCTATCAAAATAAATGCATAACTTCATAACAAGTGGAAACATTCAATTTTTAAGAAGTACATTTTAGAAATGCCTAAACATCATGATTAACACCCACAGTTTGATCAAAAACTTGACAGAAGCAGCTACTACTATTGTATGCATAACACTGCCACATTTGGGAAGGTCTTCCAAAAACAATGACCTAGATATTTCCCGATTTAACTCTCCATCTGTGTTTGATCCCACGTGCTCAACCATGTGAAAATTTCACCCACTGTGTGGGGGGGCACAACACCAACATTACCATATTTTGTCACATTATTGTCATCCAACGCTGCAAAAACGTTATTTATCCACCACACATTTTATGAAGCAACATCTGAAATGGGAACCACTCACAATACACATTAGAAAGACAATGCTCAGTACTTTCCAACAGCTCAAAGGTATTATGAAGCATACTTTTGTTATAGATTACCCATACAGCAAACTGGGTTTAAGAAATCGAAAACAAAGCTGATAGTTGGAATGATCAGTGATTTGATCTGAATTTCATCCTGCTTTGACACCATCTTGCTTACAGAAATGTTTTACTGACCTGATTTTGGCTCTAGCTCCTGACACCTTTTCCAGCAATATCTTCCCAATATTATTCACGAGAATTTACCAAGACCATCCAGTTTGCCCCTCAAACAACAGGAAAGAGTACCATGGGTTACCTACCAAGAATTTCAACATCTCTGAAACCTGTTCTGGATTTAGGACAACAAATTACTCAGAGTAAACACATCAGCAGTTCAAAGCTTGAGTCATGTCTCCAATGAATCTGTTCTTAAGATTTGGTCTGATTTCTTATCTTTCATATTTGTGGTGAATTCAAGTGCAGTCAAACAAATCATTCTGACTGGGATTGTCAGCGACAGTCCAGAGCTGGAATAATACAAACTAGGTTACATGAAATGAATGAAGCACTGGGATCTGAAGAAAGAACCGCAGAAAGGAAAGGATTTGCTTTCCTTTAGCAAATCTTCACACATCCAATGAAATATACTCAAAAGGACAATTATCAACGACCATACTGAAACCTGACTGCCAAGACTGACCAACATGTCTGTAATCTTGCTCTTAGTCAGGCACTGGGCTCTGAATTGCAACCTAAGTAACTATTTTCCAAAATGGATAGAGTCAGAATTGACAATAAACAACATTGAAAATAATCAGTACTACTACATTCAGGACCAGCTCATGAATACTGGATTTATTAAAAGAGTTTCCCCCCCATACAAAGGAGCCCAATATATGCCAAATGTATTTTCCAGCTATTGGGGAAAAGGCACTGAATTCTAGCTGGAGATGTCTGATCAATCAGTTCTTAACAGTTAACTCAGCACCAACTTTCAAACAACTTGACATGTGACCACACCATTCTACACACAAATTCACAGAATAGCTAAGTCCAAGGTGCCAGCAGATGCTCTGAGCCAATTAGATCTATACTTCAGTAGGTGACTGAGTGTAATGTCAGCAATTTGTACTGGGCTTCCAATAAATAGCCCTCAACAGATCCAAGGAGCAGGAAAATAAGGTTACCAGAAAATTTACTGTGGATATAAGTGCATTTTAAGAGGATCTGGTAAATACAATAGCAACAACATCAAAATTCTGGCTTGATTTTAAAACTGGAATGGGAGATGGAAGCAACATAGCCTCACAGATCCACACCATTGCAGATGACACAATTCAGATAATAGTTTTTCCCTTCTGAGGTGATGTTTATAGACATGTTTTGCTCATGGAAGCAGGAGTCTATGGAATTCCTTTTTCAATGCGCAGCACGGTGGCACAGTGGCTAGCACTGCTGCCTCACAGCACCAGAGACCCGGGTTCAATTCCCGCCTCAGGCGACTGACTGTGTGGAGTTTGCATATTCTCTCCGTGTCTGCGTGGGTTTCCTCCGGGTGCTCTGGTTTCCTCCCACATTCCAAAAATGTGCAGGTTAGGTGAATTGGCCATGCTAAATTGCCCAGAGTGTTAGGTGAAGGGGTAAATGTAGGGGAATGGTCTGGGTGGGTTGCGCTTTGGCGGGTCGGTGTGGACTTGTTGGGCCGAAGGGCCTGTTTCCACACTGTAAGTAATCTAATCTAATGCTTGTAAGTATGCAATATGTCTACTTTATGTCTGAGCTTCTTCTTAAATTTTGCAATGTCGTTCTCCTCCAAACTGAACTCACCAGCTGCCTAACACTCTTGCTGTCCCAACCCGAACCTGTCACCTGAGTTTGTGCTATGGATCTACTTGCCTCTGAGGTTCTGCTGAACTCTGTTGTCACTTGCAAGGATAACGCTGGATGCACAAATTCTATTCCAACTGTGGGCTGTCAAATAATTGAAAAATAAGTTGTCATTACAAGAGCCAGTCTCTTTGCAACACATTCTGTCTCTAAAGCAGACGGATAATTGTTTTGCTCGCTCAAGCGCAGGCTCACATAAACCTGAAAATGTCCCTTAATAACTGCTTCAGAACAAAAACAAAACATTGGGAAATCTGAAATAAAAATACAAAATGCCAGAAATACTCAGCAGATCAGATAGTACCTGTGGAAGGTTCTTTTTAATTCATGCATGGGATGGAAGTATCACGGGTCAGATCAGCATTTATGACCCATCCAGCATTACCCAAACAGTAGCTCAGAATCAATTTCATTGCTGTAGGTCTGGAGTCACACATAGACCAGACCAAAAAAGGATGGCAGATTTTCTTCACTGAAGGATATCAGTGTACCAGATGGGTTTTTACAAAAATCGACAGTCGTCACATGGCTATCATTAGGCTAGCTTTTTATTCCAGACTTTTACTGAATTCAAATTTCACCACCTACCATGGTAGGATTTGAACCCAGGTCCCCAGAATATTAGGGATTCTGGATGACTTGTTCAGTGAATTACCACCTAAAATTTAGAGTGGGAGCTTCAGGAGAGATGTATGTGGAACTAGGGGGTAAGAATACATTTGTAGGTTTAGAAACAAAAGCAGAGTTGGGGATAGGAAGTAATAGAGGATTTATGATGTCAAGGTTTTTGTGTGTGCAGGGAATACTGACGGACGTTTGAAGGGAGATGTGATGGTGCCAATGAAATGGAGAATTATTAACCATGGCAGCTCACATAGGGCCCACGAAGGAGAACTGAATGGACATCTACTTAATGGAAAGCACACAGAAAAAGGAGAAAATCAGTCTCATGAATGAGAACTGATGCGTTTGGACTGTGCAAGAGGAGGAATGGATGAGAAAATGTAAAGTAACATAATTGAAGCAGTCACTCTGCTTCTCTGTCCACACATGCTGCTAGATCTTCTGATTATTTCCAATACTTTTGACTTTTATTAAAATGCAAAAGAACAAGGGTCTTTGATTGCAATGGATGAAATTCTTACATTTAGTGCTTGAGATTGGAAATGGGATGTGTGAAAGGATATCTTGGCTTTGGAAAAATTTGATCTATAGGAAATAGAAAAAGGAGTACTCCATTTGGCCATTCAAGCCTGCTCCGTCATTCAATATAATCATGGCTGATCATCCAACTCAGTACCAGGTTCTCACTTTCTCCCTATACCTGAAGTTTGAGTTCTCTCAGGACTGAATGATACAGCAGTCCCCAGTTTGTTAATGAGTTTCACTCTTCAGTCCATTCACAAGTCAATTTTGTATGTAGGTCAGAAAACAATGTGGAATATTATAAAATAACCTCTCATATACATAAGAAATGTTCGTAAGTTGCATCGTTAAAATGACACCCCTGTATGGGATTGCATTTGTAGGTACGACCGTTCATAAGTCAGGCGACTATCTGTGTGGAGTTTGCGCATTCTCCCTGTGCTCCAGTTTCCTCCCACAGTCCTATGTAGTTTAGCTGGATTGACCATGCTAAATTACCCATAGTGTCCAGAGATAGGTGGGTTAGCCATGGTAAATGCATGGTTACAGGAATAGGGTAGGGGTTGAATCTGGGTGAGATGTTCTTCAGAGGTTTGGTGTGGACCCCATGGACTGAATGGCCTGCTTCCACACTGTAGGGATTCTAGTGATTTTAACAATGTTAGCCAACAGTTCTCTGACTGGGGCTGTGAATTTGGTCCAATCAGGGAGCCCTGGTTGACAACATAAAGGGGACTGTCAGATATTCTGAGAGCTGACTCCAAAAGAGGCAGCTCTAAAGTCAAGGACTATTTATATATAAATAAATGGTGACTTGCTGACAGAATACCAGCCTCTGTGGAGCTATTTCAGAGAGGAATGAGGATTCATAAAGGAGGAGAAGGTTCTGGTGAGGTAATAGAGACCACACCACTGCCACAGTGATTTTGGATAGCAGTGGTATGAATATTATTAAGCTTAATCGTAACTTCTATTCTTTTTCTTAAAATTAACATTAAATAGAGTCATAGAGTTATAGAGATGTACCCCATGGCAACAGACCCTTCGGTCCAACTCGTCCATGCCAACCAGATATCCCAACCCAATCTAGTCCCACCTGCCAGCACCTGGCCTATATCCCTTCAAACCCTTCCTATTCATATTTCCATCCAGATGATTTTTATATGTTGCATTTGCACTAGCCCTCACCACTTCCTCTGGCAGCTCATTCTATAGCCATACCACCCTCTGCATGAAAAAGTTGCCCCTCAGGTCTCTTTTATATCTTTCCCCTCTCACTCTAAACCTATGCCCAATAGTTCTGGACTCCCCCACCCCATCTATTTATCCTATCCATGCTCCTCATGATTTTATAAATGGAACTTAATGATTTGCATCAAACTGACCTCATCAAGTGTTTGTTCATACTGTCTTCAAACAGATTTGCAAAACACCTGCATGAAACACACAGATATCCAGTACATGTCAGAAGGGATGATATTATTGCACCACTCTGCTGTGCTCCCATGCAAATTAATATAAGACAGAGTTAAACCATCTTCCATAAAGCGTTTAGTATCCAATGCCACTGAACTTGTATATAACTCAACAACAAATTTGTAGAAGAGTATGAAGTGCAATATATAAGATAGAAATACATCAAGTCTCAAGGTTTCATGTTTTTATAACCCTTGTAAATTCTGCAATGATGCTGATGCAGTGGAATGCAAGGCTCAGGAGTTTGAACAGTAGGAAAAAGTGAAAAGGGCATGTATCCAGTGGGTGTTTTATCCATCACAATTCAGAGATCATGCTTTATATTACAAGCAGTGGTGTATTTTGTTCTATCTGCACTATCCTTGTGAAGTGAATAAAATTATCTATTGAGCTGTAAGTCAGGAAAACAATATTTTTCCAAGATTCAGTAAAAAATACTTCACTTTCTTTAAGGAGATTGCCTAAACAAATTTTTTTAAGTTTTCACGGAAATATACCACCACTCCCAATTCATTATTCACGACGTTTCACTTTACCTGCATGCATGCGCGCGCGCGCGCGCACACACACACACACACACACACAGAGAGTAATTTCTTTCAAGGACTGAAGTCTATCATTGTTGGATTAAGCCAATCAAAGTAGATGCAAAATGTGCATAGACTGCAAAAGAATTATGAATAATTATAATAAATTTAACCATGTTTGAACGGGCAATGGGAGGATACTGACATTAGAAACGTATGCACTTTAACAAACGACCTCACACAAGATCTTAAAAACATAGGACGTAGGAGCAGGAATAGACCATTCAGTCCCTCAACTCTCCATCCTTGACTTGCTGATCAATCAATAAGCTTTAAACATATTCAATAATTCATCCTCTACTGATCACTGTAAGAGAATTCCAAACACTAATCTGCCTCAAAAGAAATTCCTCATAATCTGCATCCTAAGTAGGAGACTTATGAATCATAGAATCATAGATTCTATGTCATTTATAAACTGTGCCTCACAGTTCTAGATTCTCTCCTGAGGGGAAACATCTATTCAGCATAAATCGTTTCAAACTCCTTTGGAATCTTACATTTTTCAATTATGGTGTACAATTCTATTCCCTAGGTATTACTTAATGTCCAATGGCTCGTTGACTTTGTATAAATTCAGAATAGCAATGTATGATTGAGCTATTCCACAAAATGAGAAGGCAGTCTTGGACATACTCTATAATCATGCAATGCTCCTTAACATCTCTCCAATGTGTTCCTCAGTCAGCATCGTTAAAATTTCTATTTTCTGTTATTTTTTGCCTATGACCGACAAAAGCTTTCATCTGCTTTCTCCCATCTCAAACTGTGTAGGCAAACATCAAGCAAAAGCACCTGCTCTGTTTAACTATCATTAATTTAAACAATGTTGCTGCATCAGCCAAAATCATCCATTTTTTTTTCTCCTACTGACACATAATCTTGCTACCTTTGTTACACCAATCTTTCATGTAAACTCCATACCCTGTCAGTTTAATCTTCTAGTCAACAGTCTGGTTTAATCAAGCCCAATTCAGAGTACACTTCATTTGTCTTATAACAAGCCTCCTTCTGAGCATACAATTTTATTCTGTGCACATAGAGTGTTCAGAATAATTAGCTGTCCTTTTCCACTGCTTTCTTTTACTTGGTGTACAATCCTTCTCATTTCTCTATAGTATTTACCAAGTTGGACATTTATCTGGGCCCAAATTGTAATTTTATTTTCCTTCCCATCTAATCAACTAAAAATATGTACGTATTTGCCTATAGTAGTAGTCATGGTTTCTGCTCCCATTTGTTTAATGTATTGCCTCTTCCTGCATTTATCATTTACCCAAAACTTTGTTGTCATGACATAAATAAAAAATGCTGAGATATTCAGGATGTCAGACAGCTTTTGCTGAGAGAAAAAAAATCAGCTAAAGTTCCAAGGATTGATACGTTCCCAGAACTGGGGAATGAACAGTATGAGAAATGGATTAGAACAAGGGAAAAGCAAATAGAAGAAGGGAGAAAGGCAATGATTGCCTGTAATGGATATTAAATAGAATAACCTGCAAAGCTTCGTGTATGTGTAAAAATATCCCACAGTTTTAATTTTAATAATTCGAGAGTAGCGGTCTCAAGGTTGTTTATGCATCAGCTGCAAGAAGACCAAGACAGAAGACCACTCACTCCATTAAGATCAGGCAACAGAATATTGAACCACCTTCCCTATTTAGGAAATGATATCTTCAGGGAGGGTGATGTGGAGATCTATGTTCACTAATATCATTAATCTTCCAATGGTTCCAACAGTATGAAAATTCAGCAGCATCAACACAACCATGAAGCTGTGCATCTATTTTCCACAGTTGTACCAACTGCAATCTGCAGCATCGCAAATGTCAGTTTCAGTCAGGTCAATCCACTCCACATGATATCAAGAAGTGGTTACAGGCAATAAATATTGCTAAGGCTATGGGTTCTGCCAATATTCCATCAATACTACTGAAGCATTTGTCACACCACTAGCCAAGCTCTTCCAGTACAGTTACAAGACTGGCATCTACCTGACAATGTTAAAAATTGCCCAGGTGTGTCCTGTACACAAAATGCAGGGCAAATCCAACCTAACCAATTACTGCCCTATAGTCTACTCTCAATCATCATTAAAGTGATGGAAGGTGTCATCGGTATTGTTATCAAGCAGCACCTGTTTAACAACAACCTGTTCAGTGATGCCAGTTTGAGTTCCACCAGGGCCACTCAGCTCCTGACCTCATTACAGATTTACAGCTCATTTCAACATGGACAAAAGAGCTGAATTCCAAAGGTGAGGTGCAAGTGACTGCCCTTGACATCATGACATCATTTGACCAAATATGGCATATAACACAACATAAATATAGAAAATATAAGAAGTGGGCATTTTGGCCCTTCAAGCCGGTTCCGTCTTTCATTTTCAGCATACCAATTATCCAACTCAATGGCCTGTTCCCACTTTTCCCCCATATCTTTTGATCCCTTAGGCCCCAAATCTATGTCTAAATTCTTCTGAAAGCATACAACATTTTAGCCTTGACTGCTTCCTGTGGTGGCAACTTCCACAGGCTCTCCACTCAACTGGGTGATGAAATTTCTTGTTTCACTCCTGAATGGTCCACCCTGTATTATCACACTGTTACTCCTGGTCCTGGAATGCTCTGGCATCGGGAGCCTCATTCCTTCCTCATGGGGGCCTAGCAAAACTGGAGTCAATAGGAATCAAAGAGAAAACTCTTTGCTGGCTGGAGTCATACCTGGCCCACAGGAAGATGGTTGCTGGAGGTCAGACATCTCAGCTCTGTAGGAGTTCCACAGGGTAGCATCCTAAGCCCAACCATCCTCAGCAGCTTTGTTATTGACCTTCCCTCCAACCTAAGGTCAGAAGTGCAACATTGGCCTATAATTGCAAAATGTTCAGCACTATTCATAACGCCTCAGATGATGAAACAGTCCATCTCCAAATGCAACAACATCTGGGCAGCAAGCAACATTCACACCACATAAATGCTCCGCAATGATCATCTCCAATAAGAGACAATCTAACCATTGCTCCTTGACAAGCAACGGTGTTACCATCACTGAATCACCCACTACCACCATCCTGGGGGATGCCACTCATCAGAAACTGAACTAGACTCAGATGTTTGTCATGTTTGTAAAACATGACTGACTTGTAGCAAATCAACCTTGGATGTTGTTTACTAAGCCATGTTCTTTCAAGTTTCAATTCATTTTATGATTACAGTTGATTGTAATTTTGTTGATTATGCCTTAAAAATTCCCCAAATTGATGTTTGCCTCACTGAGCAGTAACTGGGTTTACCCATCTCTATTTTCTTGAACAAGGGTGTACTATTTATAATCCTCCAGGCCCTTGACACCACTCATACATCTGGGAAACACTTGAAGATTGTGGCCCGTGCCTCCATAATTTCCACTCCTATTTGCCAGGTTCCTAGGATGTATCCAATCTTGGAGAGAATGACTTTTTTTAAAACTTTGGGTTGTGGCAATCTGTAAGAATCTCATCAATAACCATTTTAATCCTTTCCAATCTCTCTGCTCAGTCCTCAATCATTGTGACATTGACAGTATCTTCTACTTTTAAAAAATGGATGGAAAGCATTTATTTAATATTTCGGACATGACCCTGTTTCAAGATTTCCTTTTGGTCCCTAATCGGTGACCTTTGTTTTGGTAATTCTTTTATAGTTATAGTTTTATTTAAGAATTCAGCATTTTTCGATTGTCCACTAATCTTTGCCCACTCAGTGGACTAGATTTTACACTCCTCCACTAGAAAGTTTCTAGTCTTAGGTTCCTACTGATATGCACCACATCATGCTTGGTTATATAGGAATTTAGGAGGAGAAAGTGAGGTCTGCCAATGCTGGAGATCAGAGCTGAAAATGTGTTGCTGGAAAAGCGCAGCAGGTCAGGCAGCATCCAGGGAACAGGAGAATCGACGTTTCGGGCATAAGCCCCTCTTCAGGGGGGCTTCCTGAAGAGGGGCTTATGCCCAAAACGTCGATTCTCCTGTTCCCTGGATGCTGCCTGACCTGCTGCACTTTTCCAGCAACACGTTTTCAGCTATATAGAAATTTACCTGTCTATCTCCTTCCCCATTGTGTAAGCTCAATTATGTAGAATCATCCCAATCCCTGAATGATATGGTTTAAGGTGTGAAATTTGGGAAAATCAGGTGAGATGTCCATCAAGGAATTCTACAATGTTGAGACGCATTTTCCAACTAAATCCTGAGATTTTCATTCAGGAGTGATGAGGGACCAATTACCATGGAATTTTGGCTCATTTTCACCTTTATTACTACCTAATCTCACCCTATTAACATGCAATCTCCCATTTTCCCACTTGCCAATAATTCCTGATATGAAAGTCAAGCCAATTCCAGCTCATCATTTGTTCCGCCAGATCTCCATCTTGGACAAACATTGGCATTGTCACATCTCTGATCCATCTACAGGTACATTCTTGCACTATAACAGAGCAGGAGGCAGTGATCATCCATTGCATGTAAAATTATTTATCTTCAATATGCAAACACTTCATTTCACAGGACAAGTGCAGCTCCTGTTTGTTTGATTTCTGTTTGTTTTTTGGTGATGGTGAACAGAAGTGAATGTTTAGAAGTGACTGATGGGTTCCCTATATGTATTGAACAATAATAATCTTCTGAGCAACAGTGGGCATTGAAGAAAGGGCAGGTGTGATTTCGACAGGGTTGTAAGATAGAATATGGTTAAGGACAAGTAAGTAGTGTGCCCTGGTCTTAAACAATAATTGAGGTCAAAATGTGCAAGCAAGTGCCAGCCATGCCACCTATATGTACTATGAGAAGCATTGCTTTGTGGCTACTGTCCCATTTGAATTGACAGTGAAGGGCAATTCCAGACTGCCAATCTTGGCCGGATGCATGGCTGTGGGTCAAATTTGGTGCTGGCATCAAGAATATCAGGATAACCTGGCAGTGATGAGTGGGAGAATTGGGTTAACTTTGGATGAAAAGCCCCCAAAATGTACATAGTTAATGAGGTGTATGTGGAGGATCACACAAAAAACCTGCTTGGCTTCACAGAGAGAAACTCTCCATGCAGTCCTAATATTAAATAAACCTTCAATTTGGTGTCAACTGCAGAGAAGCACAAACAATTCCTGAAACAATGAACAGTATATCCTAAGCCAAATAGTCTGAGGCAACTGAAGGATGAGAAAGTTGAGCCTGCCTCTCCATGATCATCTGTATAGCTCAAGATAACTCCATTGTTACTTTATGTTACAGAAAGGTTCTCAAATCGACCTGTTAACATTAGCTACAACAGAGCAGTTAGGGGTTGTTCTAAAAATAAGCCAGGTGAATAGCTCATTGCTTGTTTTCCATTTCCTAACAAGATGGGTATGGCATTGTTTACTTAGAGTCCATCTGCTTCATGAAATATTAATACAGGTATTAATTTTATGCAGTGAATGCCTGCCTGAAAATTTAGCTGAGCATTGAACTATACAACACTCATCGACTCAGCTGTTATATTCCCAGGAGAGCAGCAAGTTACCTAGGATACAGAGCAAGGGCTGAGTTAACCCTTTCACAGATGCAAGCCTACCATTACGCCTAATCGACAAATGCAGTGATTTTCCCAGGTTACACATCAAAAACCAGATCACAGTGGATTAAAATTCTCTGAAGTACAGAAATGCATCATCAAATTTACAAATTATACAACTGACATCAGCTCGGAGGAAGGGTCACTGGACCCGAAACGTTATCATTGAATTCTTTTCACAGATGCTGCCAGACCTGCTGAGCTTTTCCAGCAACTTCTGTTTTTGTTTATAAATAATAACCACAGCTGTGCATTGTTCTGCCACCTGTTTTTACAAATTAGTTACCAATATTGAATCTCAGCAAATTTAATCATTTGGGTGGTGTAGGACTTGAGTACTGCTGGAAAAGGTCACAATTTGCTGAAGCATATTTTCTTGAACTCATCAGGACAATCCACAAGAAATAATAATGTAAAGTGAAAGCAACATTCCCATTTTGTGAGGGCAGGGGACTGTTTGATTGGTGAGTGGACTCAAATTGGCAAAGCAATTGTTGTGGTAATAGTACCAGTTAGCTGCTGTCTGGCAGTTAACTGTCAAGCTTTGTTTAAATTTTAAACCAGGCAGGTTTACTTTAATTGGTCAAGGCATTCCACTGAGAAATGAGTTATAAACAGCTGTTACCTATTTTGATTTTGACAATATGTGCCTTTATTCAGCAGTAGACAACAGGCATAACAATTAATAAATTGCTCCTAGTGTTCAACCCACCAGTGATCTTAAACACAATTCTCTCCCGGTTGATATTTGGTCAGAGATCTCGGAAACAAACCACTTCGCATGGACACCCAACACCAGATCACAGACATCAACTGTTCCCATGGATACCCCACTTTAGATCAAAGACATAAACCACTTTCCAGTTAATACTGAGACCTTGATAATAGGCACAAATCACTTCTAGTGGATTCTTAGCCCAGGATCAAAGACACCACAAAACACACCCACTGGACATCCAAAACCAAATCACAGATAAAACAAATCCAATAAACAACTAAGTTTGGATCACAGAAAGATACCACACTCAGTGGGTACATAGAATTGGATCACAGATGCTAGTTATTCTCAGTGGATACTTGGCCCTGGATCACAGACACCAACTATTCCCAGTGGATTATAGGCCCTGGATCACACACATTAATTATTCTTGGTGGATACTTGGTCTGGGCTCACAGAAGTAAACTATCGCCAGTGGATTCTTGGTACCAGATCATAGAGACAAACTATTCCCAGTAGACAGATAAATGTAGATCTCAAACATAATAGTTCTCCCAGATCTCAGATACTGGCTGCTCCCAACAATAGCTGCCATGGGTTTGGAAATAACTCTCCTTAATAAAGTTGAGACTAGACTGACAAAAAAAAGATCTTGGAAAACAGACCAAATGTCTTTACACAAATGATCACTAATTAATTCAAAATAAGGCATTTTAAATAAATTGGCTGAACATTTAGCTTCCGTGTCACACTCTCTATCACTATCATTTCACATTGGAGCCTGGCCGTTTTTCTGGTCATGTCTACCAGGTTACAACCTTATAAGTGTCTACAAGGTCACAGAAATAGCCTGCAAACTCAGGGCATAATTTACATCAATATTTAACTGCCATTACAAAACAAAAGCAGAAGCAAATCAAATTCAACAAACAATAAATCTCAAGTCAACTTCGCCCTTGGGAGACAAGTAGACAGCTTGGGTCCATCGTGGAGTGGTTGCTTTACGTGGAATCGCTATAGGAAAGCAATAAACATTGACTGTTATAACACAGCAAGTAATGTACTGCTGTGTAAAACTGAACGTTCAGTGCTATGAAACAGTCATAAATTATACATGAAAAAGACCAGCTCTGAAACAACAAACTAACAATCAGGAATATTATCAGCAAGCTCTGGTCAAACAAACCAAAATCCATCTTGCCCCCCACCAAGAAGAGGTTTTTTTTTTGATAAACTTACAATACTAGTGGGAGAATGAAAACCCTTAAATTACCTGCTTTGTCTTTGTGATTCAGGCTGTGTCAATGTAGAACCTATGCTGGTGGTGCTGCATCGAACTAGGCAAAGCCCCTGCTGCTGCCAAGCAACAGACGAAGGATTTATAGGACAGTCTCATTGGTACAAATAGAGAGTGCGGCCCTCATCCTACAATCTCAAATGCTTCAGGAAAAACAATGATTTTACCTTTCTTTTGTAGAAACGAGGTTCTCATTCATGGTCACACTTTACAGCAGATTAATTGATGTGACATCACTAAGAAAGACACATACTACAGCTGTGATGGCTACACTTAGCCAGCCCTCTCCCTCCTTTTCCTGCACAGCATGGTAGAGTCTAAATCCACATAACTGTCTTATCAGGTATCATCATTGTTAACAGTTCTGCTGCAATCTCGCCTTCATTTTCTGATCGGGAGGGAGAATCCTACACAGGTTAAGATTCTGTTAACAGATGCTTCTGGAGTTTTGTATAAATGTGTGGGGAGGGGTGGTGGTGCAGGAGGGCATATCTCTCAATATGAAGATGCCTCAAAAACAACAGGATATATAAACACTTTAACACAGAAAGAAGTCTTAAGGCACTTTATAGGGATGTAAATCCGACAAAAAACATAGAGAGCCAAAAAAACAAATACCAAAAGGGATAACCAAATGCTGGTGCACTGAGATGCATTTTAGAAAGTGTTTTAATGCAAAAGAGATCATTGAGAATTGAAATGGATGAGTATCGGGAGGAATTTCAAAATGAGACTTAAATGGCTAGAAGCATGACTGCAAGTGTTTGCAGAAAGTAGAACATACAAATTAGGAGCAGGAATAGACCACTTAAACCCTCATAACTGTTCCTCCTTACAATACAATCATGGCTGATTTGATTATTCCACATTCCTGTCTATCCTTAATAATCTTTCAACTCTTTTAACATCAAGAAACTATCTAGCTCCGATTACTTCAAGGACTCGTGCGTCCACTGCCTTTCCAAGAAAAGTGTTAAAATGATTCACAAACCTCTGAGAAAAAAGGAATGTTGGATGGCAGCCAGTTGTAAATAGAATTGTCAAGGTGAGAAGTAACGTGATATGGATGAAGTGACTGGGGTCAGAATTGGTTTATAGATAGTATACCTTCACCAGAGTTAGACCAGAGGAGCGGAATTGGTGTGAACATTACACCATCGCTACAGTTATAAAACCCAAAAGAAAATCTGTTGTTTCGGACGAGTCTCAAAATCTTTGTCTCAGCGTCTCAGTTCAGGCTTGAGTAAGGACTGACCAAAAGTGAGATAGGAAAATGTTTATTATATTTGTATTGAAAACAAAAAATCCTGAAAGTCACAGTAGGTCAGGCAGCATCCATGGAGAGAGAGCAAGCCAACGTTTCAAGTCTAGATGACTCTAGATGACTGTTCATCAGAGCTGAGGTGAAGTCTGGAGGTGACAGTATTTATGCAATTGTCCCGGGGGAGGGGGGGGGGGAGGGGGTGGAGTGTTGGGGAAGAAAGGGTATAGATTGTGCAGATTAAGTGATCAAAATGTTCCATTTCCACATGACGACTTGCAGCCTCATCAGATAAAAAGAACCGCCATGCTTTTGGTGACAGCTAAGGTGAACGTGCAAAGATTTTGGCACAGGCTTAGGTTTCAGATTTAGGATAGTCATAGGATAGAGACCAAATACCGATGTTAGAAATAGTCCACATTGCTCTAAAAGCTAAACCCCAGATTGTTTTGGGAGCTGAGTAATCATTTCATTCTTTGAACATACAGAAGAAGTAAGAATTTTACTTCAGCTTACATAATCTAACTTGTTGGATTTAGCATTAAATTATGCTTAGAAGCCTCCTCCACATTTGTGATTCTGCTTCTGCTCTATTTGGGAAATAATTCTTCACATTTATCACCCATTGCATTTCAGAATTCATTCTGGTATTTAAATTGCAGTTATTTTTCAATTTTATGAATATTTATGGTTTTAATATTTTAAAATAAGATTTATTTTATCTAGACTGTTAGTTATTCTTGTTTCAGCCAACCTTAGTCACCTTCTTTCTAGATTATATAGCTTCTCTGTTCATAGCTCATTCTCTCCACACTGGGAATTATTTGAGTTGCTAATGGTAACCACTCCTACATTTGTATTCCAAGTATGGTTACACTATCTGTGCTTATCAAAGGCAGCCACCTATATCAGTCAAACAGCACGAACCAAGTGCAATTAGCATTGGCGTCAAATACATTAAATGTGGCAATTATTTTAAGCTGTTTGATCCTCTGCAATTACTAATGTAGTAAGAAACTGCCTATTTTTCCTATTGTCACAGCAAATAAACACTTTCATAATTTCTGAATTTACATTAATACATAGACTGCATTCATTTAAAAATTTCCCAGTCAATACTAAGTCACAAAGAATTAGTGTTAGACTACAGGAGCTAAGTGGTAGTCATTTATTAAGCTCACATAATATTTAATATTAGATTAGATTAGATTCCCTACAGTGTGGAAATAGGCCCTTTGGCCGAACAAGTCCACGGCAACCCGCCGAAGCGCATCCAACCAGACCCATTCCCCTACATTTACCCTTGCACCTAACACTTCGGGCAATTTAGCATGGCCAATTCACCTAACCTGCACATTTTTGGACTGTGGGAGGAAACCGGAGCACCCGGAGGAAACCCATGCAGACACGAGGAGAATGTGCAAACTCCACACAGACAGTCACCTGAGGCGGGAATTGAACCCAGGTCTCTGGCGCTGAGGCAGCAGCGCTAACCACTGTGCCACCGTGCTGCCCCAATATTAGGCCATATAAATTCAGAAAATATTGCTTCGATTCTGAAGAGCTTTTCCAATGCCTCTAAAATTCTGTTGGAAGTCTGCAAAGTACATGTGCTTTGAGGACATTACACAGGATGATTTGATGGTGCAATTCATTCAGGCCCGATAGCGAGGTCAACGCTTAACAGCAAGATAATCTTCAGTACATCAGGAAGCACATTCAACAACGAGTGAAGAAAAGATGGCGACACAATGTGACTTATCCTGGTGTCAATGTGACTATGGGATGTTGGATTGTCCCCAAGTTGGTTGATAGAATACACGTATCTGCAGGACAAAAGGAGTAAGACTGCAATGTAAATGCATGACTCCATCACATCGTGAACCAGCTCAGACTGATAAATCCTCTGCAGAAGCTTGTCCAATGTTATAAAGAAATTGGGTGATGTCAGCCCTCTCCCAATGCTCAGTTTACTGCCTTTGATATAATTGATATCCTTCTCAACATCGTCATTCAGTTGGGTAAGACTGCCTTCTTCTGGTTCCCATGTTTATCCATCAAATTACAGATTGAGAATCATTGAAGTTGTTTCCATTCCCAAATCTGTGTCATCTCCTTTGGTGTCTCCTAAGCATCAATCCTTGACTCCCCCTTTTTATTAGTTACTTGCTTAGAGAGTAGCTATTTCCACCTTTGTAACATTGTCTGATCTACCTCGTCTCAGCTTTTCTGCTGCTGAAGCCTCCATCTTTGTTGCACTCCTGGCCAATCTTGCACATGAAACTATCTATAAACAAGAGGTCATCCAAAACACTGCACCAAGTTCCTTTCCCCCATCACCCCTGTGATTGTTGACCTACATTAACTTCTGATTAATCAATGCCTTGATTTTTAAAAGCTCTTCAATATTTTCAAATCTCTCCACAACCTTAGCCTTCCCTATCTTTAATCGCTCCCGGTCCTACAACTCTCCAGGATATTTGCCCTCCAATTCTGGCTCTTGAGGTCCTTGACTTATAATCATCCCGCCATTAGTGGCCATGTCTTCAGCTGCCAATGTCCACAACTCTGGCATTTTCTCCTAAACCCCTTTCTTCCTTTGAGATATCAAATATTTGGCTAAGCTTTAGGTCATCCATCCTAATATTTTCTTTATGAGGAACAATGTCAAACTTTGCTTAACAATGTTCCAATGAGGTACATTGTGGCATTTTATTACATTGAAGCTGCTATGCAAATACATGTTTTCCTCACTATAATCACGGATCATACAAATCTGTCAGCTATTCCAGCATTGCTATAGGTAAAATGCATATCTAGAATAATAACATCAGAGGAACATATAAAAATAGGAACAGAAGGTGGTCATTCGGCCCCTGAAACCTGTTCCATTGTTCAAGATGATATTGGCTATCTGTTTGTGGTTTGAATTTCACATTCCTGTCTACACTTGGTAACCTTTGCTTCCGCTGCCAACAAGAATCTATCTGCCTCTCTTAAAAATATTCAATTACTCTACCTCGACTGCCTTGTGAGGCAGAGAGTCCAAAATGCGAACTGACCTAAATGTGCAACCCCAAAGTTTAAATCAATGAACATTTGTTCTGGAAACACCCAAAAGAGGAATCTACACTCACATTGTCAAGACCATTTAGGATCTCACATATTTCAATGAAATCAGTTCTCACTCTTTCTGAACTTCAAGCTCAGACTGTCCAAACTACCAAAATAACACAACCCATTCACCCAGGTATCAATCTACTTCCAAAGCATTTACATCCATCTTAAGATCCAACCTCACACATGGCATGGCGGCACAGTGGTTAGCACTGCTGCCTCACAGTGCCAGAGATCCAGGATCAATGCCCACCTCAGGCAACTGTCTGCGTGGAGTTTGCACAATCTCCCAGTGTCTGCGTGGGTTTCCTCCGGTTTCTTCCCACAGTCCAAAAATGTGCAGGTTAGGTGAATTGGCCAGGCTAAATTACCCGCAGTGTTAGGTGAAGGGGTAAATGTAGGGGAATGGGTCTGGGTGGGTTGCTCTTCGGAGGGTCGGTGTGGACTAGTTGGGCCGAAGGGCCTGTTTCCAAACTGTAAGTAATCTAATCTAATCACAGTTTCTGGGATGTGGTTTCACAGAGGGATCAATGACCAGGGCATAGATTTAAGGTAACAGGCAGAAGGTTTAGAGGAAATGTGAGGAAAAATGTTTTCACCCAGACAGTGGCGGAAATCTGGAATCACTGCCTGTAAGGGAAGTAGAGGCAGAAACTACATGGTTGCTGCGAGGCAGGTTCTATCCTGGGAGTGGGGGGTCTTATAAATTTACATTTAGTGAGTTTTCAATTTTCGAAACTACAATGAGGTCTGTGTGATTTCATTTTAGGTTTTTAATACACATAAAGAACCTCATAGTGATTTTAATGAATGATACACCAGACTGCCACATGATGCAATCTTCCTGGGGACTAGTAACTTTTATTATTAAAGAAGATAAAGTGTTAGATCCAAGAAACTTACTAAGATTATAATTCCGTATTTTTAAACGATCAACAGCAAACTTCACTGCACAATATTAGCACAGTATTACAGTCTATAATACATGTATAACTTATTTCTAAATATCCAGAATATCATATAAGTGACAGATTGATCAAATAACATACATCACATACCAAACAGCAATTGTGGTCAAGACATATCCAATGGATTTCTCAAAAATATCATCAGAATGTTAATAACATGATAACACATGAAGAATCTCACTGAAATTCTCAAAGGAACAACATTCTACACGTTTAATACCCTTGCCTTGAAACTCCCCCTCAGGAATCACTCCATCATAGACCTCCACAGCAACAGGCCCCTAACCAGTCCTGACTGACCTATTGAAAACCTAGAAATAAGCCACTCTCCAATTGCTGGCAGACTTCAATTTTGCCAACATTTTGAACAGCCACACGTAGCACCAATGGAACTAATGGTAGCATAAAGGTTACATTCTCACAGAATATTGGAAATGGATTTCATTAAATATCCACTTATAAGAAAGTGGGGAAGATTGTTTACAATGGGTTTGGAGGGATATAGGATATTTGATCAGCATAGACAAGTTGGGCCAAAGGAAAGGTTGTTTACAATGGCTTTGGAAAGAGGCAATTTCTTGTAATAAACATCTAACAAATAATTTACATACATTTTTACATTATCTTTTCAAGGCCGAACACCTGCAGTGAAAATACATCAAAATTTTCTTTAAAACTATTGTAAGCAGCTTATAACTCTATTTTGTATTGTAGGTATACTATCATTTTGGTATAACTGCAAACCAATATTCAAGTGACCACCATTCTTCACATTTATGCAAAACAATACAAATGGCCTTACCACTGTTTGCAAGTTAAATACTAAAGAACATAGAGTCATAGAGATGTACAACACAGAACCAGACCCTTCGGTCCAACTCGTCCATGCTGATCAAATATCCTACATCCCTCCAAACCTTTCATATTCATGTGCCCATCCTGATGCCTTTTAAATGTTGTAATTATACCAGCCTCCACCACTTCCTTTAGAAGCTCATTCTATACACGCACCACTCTTTGCATGAAAATGTTGTTCTGTAGGCCCCTTTTAAATCTTTGCTCTCCCAACCTAAACCTATGCCCTCTAGTTCTGGACTCCCCCAACCCAAGGAAAATACTTTGTCTATTTACCCTATCCATGTCCCTCAAGATTTTGTAAACCTCTATAAGGTCATCCTTCAGCCTCTGATGCTCCAGGGAAAACAGCCCCAGCCTGTTCAGCCTCTCCCTGTAGCTCAAACCCTCCAACTCTGGCAACATCCTTGTAAATCTTTTCTGAACCCTTTCAAGTTTCACAACATCCTTCCTATAGGAGAGAGACCAGAATTGCGCACAGTATTCCAAAAGTGGCCTAATCAATGTCATGTATAGTCACATGACCTCCCAACTCCTCCACTCAATACTCTGACCAATAAAGGAAAGCATACTAAATGCCTTCTTCACTATCCTATCCACCTGTGACTCTACTTTCAAGGAGCTATGAACGAGCGCTCCAAGGTCTCTTAGTTCAGCAACACTGCCCAGGACCTTACCATTAAATGTATAAGTCCTGCCCTGATATGCCTTTCCAAAATGCAGCACCTCACATTTATCTAAATTAAATTCCATCTGCTACTCCTCCGCCCATTGGCCCATCTGATCAAGATCCTGTTGTCCTCTGAGGTAACCTTCTTTGCTATCCACTACATCTCCAACTTTGCTGTCATCTGCAAACTTACTAACTATACCTCCTATGTTCACATCCAAATCATTTACATAAATGACAAAAAGTAGTGGACTCAGCAACAATCCTTGTGGCACACCACTGGTCACATGCTTCCAGTCTGAAAACCAACCCTCCATTACCACTCTCTGTCTTCTACCTTTGAGCCCCTTCTGTGTCTAACTGGCTAGTTCTCCCTGTATTCCATGTGATCTAACTTTGCTAACCAGTCTACCACGAGGAACCTTGTCAAACATCTTAGTTAAGTCCACATAGATCACATCCACCGCTGTGCCCTCATCAATTCTCTTTGTTACTTCTTCAAAAAACTCAAACAATTTAGTGAGACGTGATTGCCCATGTTCAAAGCCATGTTGACTACCCGTCATCAGTCCTTGTCCATTCAAATACATGTAAATCCTGTCCCTCAGGATTCCCTCCAATAACTTGCCCACCACCAATGTCAGGCTCACCGGTGTATAGCTCTCTGGCTTTTCCTTACTTAAACATGGGGGCTTTTTCTTTATTTTCCCCTCTATCGATAGAAATATATATTCAGTGGGACCCCTAAGTTAGAAAGCATGCATTTCAGATAAACAACCAGCTTCAATGTTACTTCAGATGAAAATATCAACATATAAAATAGGAGCAGACTTACTCCCCATTAAGATCAAGGCTGATCTGTTTATATTTTGAATTCCACATTCCCAACTACCCTCAATAACTTTTGGTTCTCTTGTCTGTCAGGAATCTATCTTATCTCTTGCTTAAAATAATTGCTGCCCTTACTTTGAAACTGCTATCCAGGAGCCACTCCTTCATAAATCACCACAATGATGGCTCCTGTTCTTGTAGATCACCTACTGTTCCTGGTTCTATACTCCCTGGATCCCAGAAATCCATTCCAGCACTCATTCACAAGAAAAACTCTAGCTCTTCACCAACAGAAAGCTTCATCAAGCATGTCTATCCAGGATTCTAAGAGCTTCTCACAATAGAGGTCAAGCTAATCAGCTAATATTTCCTCTGTTATGTCTCTTTCTTCCATTCTTTAATATGGGAATTATACTTTTATGAAAAAAAACAAAGAACTGCAGATGCTGGAGATCTGAAACAAAACAGAAGAGGCTGGAGAAACTCAGCAGGCCTGGCAGTATCTGTGGGGAGAAAGCAGAGGTAATGTTTCAATTCTAGTGGCTCAGAAATAATAGCAACCGTATTTTCTAAGTGGTATTTATATTGGAGATGGGACTGGAGATGGAGCTGGGGTGGGGGTGGGGGTGGGGCACGGTGGTAGTGAGATGGGGATGATGTTGCAAGGTAAGAGATGAGTGGATAGATAGAGACAGAGTCCAAGCTGAGGGAGATAGGAAAGTGGTAAGCAGGCAAGGGGGATTATTTATAGTGGAGAAAGTGAGGTCTGCAGATGCTGGAGATCAGAGCTGAAAATGTGTTGCTGGAAAAGCGCAGCAGGTCAGGCAGCATCCAGGGAACAGGAGAATTGACGTTTCGGGCACAAGCCCTTCTTCAGGAATGAGGAATGTTTGTCCAGCAGGCTAAGATAAAAGGTAGGGAGGAGGGACTTGGGGGAGGGGCGTCGGAAATGTGATAGGTGGAAAGAGGTCAAGGTGAGGGTGATAGGTCAGACTGGGGTGGGGGTGGAGAGGTCGGGAAGAAGATTGCAGGTTAGGAAGGCGGTGCTAATTCGATGGATTAGACTGAGACAAGGTGGGGGGAGGGGAAATGAGGAAACTGGTGAAATCCGAGTTCATCCCTTGTGGTTGGAGGGTTCCTAGGCGGAAGATGAGGCGCTCTTCCTCCAACCGTCATTTTCATTAGTCCATACACATCAGGAGATCAGGATGAAGAAATTAAACTAGCTGAAACAGCATAGAATTGCTTTGGCTGTGGCTCAGGTGATAGCACACTTGCCTCAGAAAAATAAGGTTTCAGGTTCAAAAAACCCACTCCACAGTTTGAGCATGAAAATTAAGGCTAACAGTCCAGTGTAATACTGAGGGAGCACTGCACTGTCTGAAGTGCTATTTATAAATACACAGTTAAACTCCGGTTTACCTGCCTGTTTAGAGAGATATAAACACGAGGTCTTGCACTTTGGAAAAAAGACCACAGGCATGGACTATTTCATAAACGGTGAGAAAATTCATAAAGCCAAAGTACAAAGCGATCTGGGAGTGTTAGTAAGGATTCTCTAAGGTTGACTTGCAGGTTGAGTCCGTGGTTAAGAAAGAAAATGTAATGTTGTCATTTATTTCAAGAGGGTTGGAATGTAAGAGCAGTGAGGTGCTACTAATAATTTATAAAGCTCTGGTTAGGCCCTATTTAGAAATACTGTGTCCAGTTTTGGGCCACACAACTCAGGAAGGACATACTGGCACTGGAGCATGTCCAGCGGAGAATCACATGGATGATCCCTGGAATAGTAGGCCTAACATATGATGAACAGCTGAGGATCCTGGGACTGTATTCGTTAGAGTTCAGAAAGTTATGGTGAGATCTAATAGAAACTTACAAGACAATGCATGGCTTAGAAAGGATGGATGCTGGGAATTTGCTTCCATCAGGCAGGGATACTAGGACTTGTGGGCACAGCCTTAGAATTAGAGGGGGTCAATTTAGAACGGAAATGAGGAGACATTTCTTCAGCCAGAGAGTGGTGGGCCTGTGGAATTCATTGCCACAGAGCACAGTGAAGGCAGGGATGTTAAATGTCTTCAAAGCAGAGATTGATAAATTCTTAATCTCACAAGGAATTAAGGGATACAGGGAGAGTGCGGGTAAGTGGCATTGAAATGCCCATCAGCCATGATTGAATAGCGGAGTGGATTCAATGGGCCGAATGGCCTTACTTCCACTCCTATTTCTTATGGTCTTAAAAGATGAGTAGGTGAGTTATCTTGGTGTCCTAGTCAATGTTTAACTCTCAATCAATACGCTAAAGAACAGATTATCTGGATTGGTTACACTGGTATTTGTGGAAATTTGCTATTTGCAAATGAGCTGCCATATTTCCAATATTATAACAATGACTCCACTTCAAGATGTTCTTCATTGACTGTAAGGCATTCTGTGATATCCAGTAGTCATGAAAAATGCTACATAAATGCAAGTTCTTCTTTTCTTCATTCTTTTAATTCTTCAATGGCAACAGGGGAAGTGCCAGAGGACTGGAGGACAGATAATGCGGTTCCACTTTTCAAGAGGGTGGTAAAGATAAACCAGGGAATTACAGACCAGTGAATCTCAGACCAGTGGTAGGGAAGGTACTGAGGAAAATTCTGAAGGAGAAAACTAATCTCAACTTTGAGAGGCAAAGATTGATCAGAGATAGTCAGCATGGCTTGGTCAGAGGAGAATCATAGCTAACAAATTTGATTGAATGTTTTGAGGTAGTGACCAAGTGTGTAGATGAGGGAAGTATGGTTAATGTAATCTATATGGAATACAGCAAGGCCTTTGATCAGATCCCACTTGAGAGACTAATAAAGAAGGTTAACTTTCACGGGATCCAGGGCAACTTGGCAAGTTAAATCCAAATTTGGCTTAATGATAGAAGATGGAGGATGATGGGAAAAGGCTGTTTTTATGACTGAAGGCCAGTGTCCAGTAGCACACCACAGAGATCAGCACTTGGTCCCTTATTGTTGATGATATATATGTAGAAGAGAATATGGGGATGATGATAAGTAAGTTTCAGGATGTACAAATATCGGCTGAGTTGTTGACACCAAGATGAAGATATTAGAATTCAGTAGGATCTAGACAGATTGATGACATCTGCAGATCGGTGGCAAATGATGCATTGTGGAAGAAGTAACAAGACAAGGGAGTAATCGTGAATGATGGGACGCAAGGAAGCTCAGAGGAACAGAGGGATCGTGTAGTGCTTGTTCACAGATCCTGAAGGTGGCAGGATAGGTTAATAAGATAGTTAAACAGGCATACAAGACATTTGCCTTTATCAGTTATGGCACAGATTATAAGAGCCCAAAGATTATGTGGACTTGGCTAGGCCACAGTTTGAATACTGTGCTCTGTTCTGGTCATGACACTTTTTGAAGGAATTGATTGCATTGGTCGGAGTACAGAGGAGATTCATCAGGATGTTGCCTGAGACGGAGTGGTTTAGCTAAGAAGAGAGGTTGGATAAGCTCAAGTTGTTTTCTTTACAGCATAGAAAGCTGAGAAGGGATCGGATTGAGGTGTATAAGATTATGAGGGGCATGGTCAGTGCGGATAAGGGTCAATAACAAGTGGTATATTTTTAAAGTGAAAGGCAAGAGGGGATTTGAGGAAAATATGTTTCACTCAGAGGGTGGTAGGAATTAGTACTGTATTGCTGGAAGGCTAGTTGAAGCAGGAAACCCCACAATCTTTAAAAAGTACTTGGGTGACCACTTGAAATATCATAACTTTTAAGGCTTTGGGCCAAGTGCTGGAAAGTGGGACTCATATAGATTTAGAGTAGTTTTTTGCCAGTACAGACTCGATTGGCCAAAGGGCCTCTTCTGTTCTGTATGATTCTATGCTCCTAGAAAATCCTTGCTATATATGAATTGAACTGGCTGGTTACAGTTATCCATGTAAAACCAAAATACCACAAATGTTGGAGATCTGTGACAAAAACAGGAAGTGTGGGTCTCGGACCTTCTGTAGCGAGAGAATTAGAGTATCAGTTCGAGGTCAGTGACCCTTCTTCAGACATATTAACTCTGCTGTTCTCTCCATAGATGCTGCCAGGCCTGCTGAACTTCTGCAGCACTTTTTGTTTCTATTTCAGTTGTCAACTTGCCTGGTTTTCTTCATCCCACAAACAAAATCTCTCTGCTTCACACTGGATTTTGATGCTGCCTACTCTGTTAACCATTGGTCTTTGGAGTGAAGGAGTCCGAAGCTCTTTGTGCACTCACTTGTTCCTGTTTCAGTCTATCCTGACTGTACAAGACCCACATCCCATATCTCATGTCAGTGATTGTGTTTGAGTAAAACAATGAGCAGGAGAATAGAGTGGATTGGAATTCAAGTATTGGATTTTCCAGGTTAGATAATAAAACAGCATTCAGCCAAGAACAGGACAATTCACTCCTCTAGAATAAGCTACGTGACTATGCAGCGTAATCACAGATCTAAGGAGGCCAACATGTAACTAAGGAAATGGGGAGCAATTGATCTTTTTTTTTAAGATGGGAGTTATTGAAATAAGGCTATGCTGCACAAGTCTTTTACTCACAGTCCCAAGGTTGTGCTGGTGGGAAGGTTCTCGCTGAGACACCACAGCTAACTGCCTCTGTAGCCGCAGCACTTCTTTCTGAGACTCTCTCAGCACCCGCTCAAAATCACTCTGTTGCAACCTATCAGGAGCCTCCTGTGCATAGACAAAAACAGAAGAGGTGCACAGATTTATTGCAGAGATTTATATTTTGAAATATGAAATCAGATAAGATTAAACTGTGAATAAATGAGAACAAATTTTAGATTACAAGATGATAATATGATCTGATTTTCCAAAGACTCTGTAAATAAATCTATAATAATAGTGTACTAAATGTAGTCAGATTGAATACGGAGGTTAACAAGGACAAGTTAGTGTTCATTCTCCACTTTTATGTGGTACTTTTAGCTGACAACATTTTAAACCATGTAAATTGGAACCATGTGGTGTGACCACAGTACAAAAAGAATGAGTGACAATACTTCCTCTTGGCTTATAACTAGGTAATTATATTGAAAGTACTTTCAAGAACCATTTGGAAAGATTGCAATAGATTTAACAACAAAAAGATCTGAATGAGGTGACACCCATCAGGCTGAGATTCAGGAACTATCATATCAATAATGACATTTCTTTTCAAGGGAAGCAGTGTAGGAAGCAAGGGCACATTTATGAAGTGACACAAATTAAACACTAAACTTTAGGCATAAATTTTACATTTGCCTTAACTTAAATTGGATGTGTTCAGTAGCAAAGCATGACAGCAAGCAATTATTTAATATGGCCACTAGCAAAGGAATACTCCAAATAGTAAGAATGTCAGGAGTGATTAAACAATGAGGTACAAATGACTTAGCAGAATATGTGCAAGGAGTCATATGTAAATCTGCCCCTCAAATACGACAAGTACGACAGAAGATTTTATGAACTAAACATCTCCAGATATTCACAGAAGAACATAAGACATAGGAGCAGAAATGAAGCCAAGCAACCCATCAAATCTACTCCTCCATTCAATCATGGCTGATAAGTTTCTCAACCTCATTCTCCCGCTTTCTCCCCATTCCCCTTGAACCCCTTAACCTGCTGCATTTCCACCCACAGTGTACATGCAAGATGACTGATCTTGTAACCCATTAAATTTCGTATACAAGTGATTCAGTTGAGCTATAAGATTCAAGTTGAATGATCCCAAATCAAAGTGCCAATCAGCATCATTCAATATCATAGGCTTGGTGCAAATATGCAGGAAATGTTGAACATGTCAGAGAGGTTTGAGGAAGAGATTAAAAGAAAGTTGATACAAGGCTTTATAAACAGTGGCATGGAATACAAAAACAAAAAAAAGTTATAATCAACTTTTATAAAACACTGATTATGCCTTAACTGGAGTGTTGTGATCAATTTTGGCCATCCAACTTTGGAAGTGTCACAAAACCCATTCGAGAGAGTCCAAAAAAGACTTACAAGAATGATTTCTGGAACGATTCCAGTAAATTCATTCGTTGGTGAAATTTGGAATGTTGTTCTTAGAGCCGACAAAGTTGAGAAGATATTTAATAGAAATGTTTAAAATCATGTGAGGTCTGTACAACAGCAACTAGAGAGAAATGACTTCCATTGCTGGGAAGGTCAAGAACTAGAGTATACAGATTTGGGAAAGTGGTTCTGCATAGGCAGAATGAGGAGCTAGGAATTAGACTAAAAAGCAGAACCTCACAGGTTATGATATCTGGTAATATCACTGACCTGACATTAGGTACATTAAAAACAGGTACTGTTTACATAAATTTGGAAAGTCAAATACATAGTTTGAAAACTGGCATGGGGGAAGTGAATGTAGTTCCTAGAGAACAGGCTCCAGTTGTGGCAAAGTGGGGGTTAGACTGCTTTGATGGTCTACAGAAAAGCAAAGCTGACTTGAAAACAGGCTATTTTTAATGCAACAAATAGTTATGATCTGTAAGTGTGGAAGCAGCTTCAATCATGACTTTTCTTGACTTTTAAAAGGGAATTAAACAAACACTTGAAGGAACAAAATTTGGAAAAAACTTGAAGTAATGGGATGGGCACTGGGACTAGCTAAATTGCATTGGC
Organism: Chiloscyllium plagiosum; assembly: GCF_037043375.1. Taxonomy (NCBI): domain Eukaryota; kingdom Metazoa; phylum Chordata; class Chondrichthyes; order Orectolobiformes; family Hemiscylliidae; genus Chiloscyllium; species Chiloscyllium plagiosum. The sequence continues at coordinate 37,334,728 of NW_028270169.1, read as the reverse complement.
AGAAATCTGGGTTGGAGTCAAATGGCTTCTTTTGCTATTATAACTACTTTGCAATCCAATTAAGTGAAAAAGGTTCTCAGGAGTTGGTATCTTGCTTAAATTTGCATACTTTTGAGAGGAAATACAAATTAACAATGTGATGGGGTCCTTTTAACCATTAGGAAACTGAAGTTCAACAAAGCTGGTATGAGAAGGGGAAAACTAATTGATTACACATCACATCCATAATAGGGGTTACATCTCTAGCTGCAACGTGGGCAATCGAAGAATTCTACAGGACTCCCCTCAAAACTTAACATGGGAAAACCTTTGCTCCTATTCATGCATTTTTGATTGCATGATACACATTCATTTACCTGAATTTATAGCACATTAAATCATATTTGCATAATCAAAATGGAATGGCAAATGCTGCAGAAAAGCCTCTTCATTCTCTTTAGAACTATCTTAACCACAAACGACGTTGGTTGAAACATTTGGCCTGCAGCTTGTGAAAGAATTATGGGCAGTGCGATTTAAAATCTCATCCAGGGAATGGGTCACACCATCTGGGGAGAACATATTGACACTTGTTGACTTTGGCAATCAGAGTAGAGTGTCCCAATTAAATTGTTTGGGCTAAAAGACATGTAGGCAAACAAGTGTAGTTGAGTGCAAACCTGGAGTTTGAGTAGGAGGTTCAGTGAAGGGGCAGAAGGATTGTTTTCTTCTGTTTTTGCTTTTCTACCCTTATCACAATGGAATTGGTTTTTGCTCTACAACATGAAAGGGAGTTAGTGTCTAAAGTCTATTGTATTTTTAAGATTAACATCAATACAAATTGGTAGCAATGTTTAAAATACGTCGGTAAGTGAAGAATACAATGAAATAATGAATTAAAACTCAAAGGACGGCAGGTCAGGTGATGTGTCAAAGCTGCAGCCTGGCAAGCTTCTGGATTCCATTGTGATGCAGGGTCAACATGCCCACAAAAAGGCTTTGAAGACTGAAAAACTCTGACTCAGAGGTTAGGTGGGGAGGCTGAATTACAGACACCCTAAAGCATCAAGCAAGGGGAAACTTAACTGGACTCTTTGCACCAGGAAGCAGACATACTGCTTACATTAGGACTGGTCAAAGATTAGGGACAGGAGAGTGTGACTGAGAGTGGGAAAGGTAAGGAACCCAGAGAGAAGCTGTCAGGAGTGTCAACTTTGCAATTATCCATTAGAAGTGAAGTACTCTCAGCTTGTTTGGATGAGAGCAGGGACCAAAGGATGGATGAGCAAAGTGACCTTGGCACCATGGTACAGGAGGAGCATCAAGGAATAGTGGGGAATAGTATATTGAGAGGGAGTGCCACTGTTCCTTGCAGCAAAAAATGAGAGAAGATGGCTCAGTTGCTTGTTCAGTGCTAGAATTCCAGAAATCTGCTCAGGATTGGAAAGGAACTTGCAATGGGATGGGGAGGATCCAGGTCTTATGGTCCATTACGTACCAGCAGCATCGAACTTGGGAAAGTGGTTCTGCATAGGGAGAATGAGGAGCTAGGAACTAGACTAAAAAGCAGAACCTCACAGGTTATAATATCTGGTAACATCACTGACCTGACATTAGGTACATTAAAATAGGCACTGTTTACATAAATTTGGAAAGTCAAATACATAGTTTTAAAACGGCATGGGGGAAGTGAATGTAGTTCCTAGAGGACAGGCTCCAGTTGTGGGAAAGTGGGGGCTAGACTGCTTTGATGGTCTATATATGAATAGTTCTGGGACCAAGGTTCTTGTGAACCAAATAACTAGAGAAGTAGAGAGAGTTTTAAACAAAATAGTAAGGGCAAGAGTTCAAATGTGGAAAGATATGGTGCATCACAGAGTAAAGACAAGAGAGAAAAATAGTAATGTGGCAATAATAGGAAGGGACAGAGGGAAAGAAAAACTAGAATACACCAATCAGGAAGAGATGTCACGAAGATAACTTTTAAAAATAAACTGAAGTCTCAGTACATGAATGTGCATAGTATTCATAACAAATCAGATGAACTGATAGCATACCTTGAAGTGAATAAATATAATTTAATAACCAATACAGAATTGTAGTTTCAGGATGACAAGGAACAGGTTCTGAATACTGTGGTGTATTTAATATTTAAGAAGGATAGGAAGCTAATTATATCTGGAGGGGTAGCACTGTCAATTAAGATTTCCAAGAAGAAATCAAGAAGAAATACTGGGCACTTGTGATTAAGAGACAGCAGTAACTATAGGGGACATGCATCGAGACATAAATTTGAAAATCAGACTGATCACAGTATTTGGATGAGGAGTCCACAGGATGAATTTGAGATAGTTTCTCAGAGCAGCATATTCTGGAACTAACCAAAGATTGGAATTCCATAATGTGACAGGATTAATTCGAGGCATTCCTGGGCAACAGCAATTACTATTGAATTGAAATTCATGTTCACTTTGAAAGGGACAACTTTGGGTCTAAATTTAGTATTTTAAATTTAAATAAGATCAATGTTGTGGGCATGAAGGCTGAACTAGCTGAAGTGAACTGGCACTCTAGGCTAGGAGATCGATCGACAGTGTCACAGTGGCAGACATTTAAAGGGATATTTCAGAATAGACAGAATAACTTCATTCCTATGATAAAGAAAATTCCCAAACACCTCTTCAATAATTAAAGAGGTTATTGAAAGTATCAAATTTAAGGCAAAAACACATAGTTGTGTACAGACGAGCAGTAAGTCAGATGATTGGTCAGAATATAAATAATGGCAGAGAATGGCTAAAACATTAATCAAGACAAAGAAATTGAAGTATGAGAGGAAGCTAGCTATAAAGATTAAAAAAGAGACAGCAAGAGTTTCTGCAGGTACATTTATATGGCAAAGATTGAGTATTTGTCCTCTACAAAGTGAGAATGGGGCATTACCAGTAGATAATAAGGAAGTGGTGCAATCCGTGCTGGTACAAACAACCTTGATAGGACGAAAATGGAGGTTCTACTGAAAGAATTTGAACAGTTTAGGGCTAAATTGGAAAGGCGAGTCTGCAAGGTAATAATGTAGAAGTCAATGTATTATAGCCAAATTTGCAGATGACACAAAATAGGTGGAAAGGCAAGTAGTGAGTATGACACAAAAAGTCCATGCAAGGATATAGGCAACTGGGCAAAAACTTAACCAATGGAATATAATGTGGGGAAATGTGAGATTATGCCTTTGCCAGGAAGAACAGAAGAGCTAAATATTACTTAAATGGAGAAATACTGCAGAAAGCTGCAGCACAGAGGGATTTGGGGTACCTCATGCATGAAGTACAAAAAAAGCTAGAGTACAAGTTCACCAGGTAACAGGGAAGGCAAATCGAATGTTGGCCTTTATTTCAAAGGGAATGGAGCATAAAAATAGGGAAGTCTTGCTAAACTATAGAAGGTACGAGTGAGAGTGCAGCTAGAACACAACAGAACAGTTAAGGGCTCCTTATTAAAGGAAAAATATAGTGGCATTGGAGACAGTCCCAAAAATATTCACTAGGTTGACTCCCAATATGGAGAGATTTTCTTATGAAGAGAGTTTGAGTAGTTTGGGCCAGTACTCATTCAAATGTAAAAAGAATGTGAGGTGACCTTATTGAAACATATAAGGCTGTAAAAGCTGGTTGTAAAACATATTCAAGATTGAGACAGTTTTTTTATCATTAAGGAAATTAAGGATTATGTGGAAAAGGGAGGAAAGTGGAGTTGAGGTTTACCAAATCAGTCAGTTTCTCAGTGAATGACAGAGTAGACCCAATGGGCTGAATGGCCCAGATCTACTCCAATGAGTTTTGATCAAACTTCCATTTATGAGCTAAAACAATGATATGGCAAAACTCCACATTTAACATTTTTTATGGTAGCAAGTTACTAAAAAAAAAACTGAACACTTATTTTTGTCAGCAACGTTTTCCTTAAACTAGAGAGAGAAATGTTCCCCTTTTACAAATGGCACAGATCAATTGTATGGATTGACAGTCCTCATAGCAAACAATCGACAACTGCTCTCAGCTCCAACAGCTTCCTGTAGCTCCAATTTGCTGAGTTGTAACTTCAGGTGACCATATCTGAGAACTTCCCTCAATTTTCAGAGGGTTTCTTAAATCTACTGCAAGTATTGAAGCCTTTTTGAAAGATTCTCCTATCCATAGCTATGCCAGGATGAATCTCCCAGAATCTTTAAATTGTTACAGGATACATCTCTTCAATGAGAAACCATCTCACCCTTCTAATTTGATTATGCAAAGTCAAGCAGCTTGTCTCTGTTATCCACTTAGAACTGCCATCGTTTGGACATATTTACAGACTTTTAGGGGAGCCTGTAACCTAGTTTCAAAAAAAGCTTTCTCTTCTCTCTTCCCTCTAGCAATGCAAAACACATTAGCCTTGTATTTAGGTGGAAGTGCTAATTAGTTATCTTGATCCCAACTCCCTTTCATCTTAGACGTAATCAGTTTATAGCACAACTCCTTCCAAGCTGATAATTTTTCTGGCCATTTGAGAGACTCAACAGACTATTCATTGTAAACTGAGAGATTTATCTCATTGCCTCTAATTATAAACACCTTGTGCATTCTTCTCAGTGAAACAATCTCAGCTTTCCTGTCATCATTAGCAATCAAACCACCCAGTCTTATGGTCAAGCTAACTGCAGAACAGCTTACATGAACCCCCGTTTTATCCTAAATTTATAACCTGCAGTCCGAAAAGATAATAATCATATACTCCTCACAACGCAAATAAGACAAAGACAGGCAAAAGGAGTAGATCAGAAGAGAATGAGAGGTGCTGGACAGGGGTTTTTGAGCATGGTAAAAATTAGGGGAAGACATGCCAAGACCTGAAGCAGGGTATGAAAGGCCAAGGTGAAAGATAAGAGAATAAATTGAGAGTCTCAGGCCAAGCTTAAAGAATTTCAGATAATGGTAGCATGACCAATTCAAGGGGAAAAGAAAGGGGGAATCAGCAGGCAATGATTGTGGGGGTGGGTGGTTTGTGCTATCCATTACACGTCTGACCCCTTTAGTTCCTCAGTCTGTCCTGCCCCACTTTCAAACCCCAAACCTCCCTTACATTGTCGGACCTTATCTTAAGTACGTCCCTGAAAATTAAGCAAACCTTTCAATGAGTCTTGGCAGCAACACTGGGTTCAGGGCACTTATCAAATGCATAAGAATAGCAATAAGCCATTCAGCCCTTTAAGCTTACTCTGCCACTCAACTAGATCATAGCTGATCATCTACCTTAGTGCAGTAATGTGGCATAACCTCCTATATGCACCTTGATGCCATTAGTCTCTAGAAATCTCTCGATTCCTGTTCTAAAAATACTCAATGATTTAGTTCTAGAGCCTTGGGATACAGAATTCCAAACATTCACCACCCTTTGAATTCATATTCCTCCTCACCTCAGTAGTAAATGGTTTATCCTCATTATCCTATACCTGACATTATCTTCCCTGGTTTTACACTCATCAGCCATGGAAAACTTATCTACATCCGGCCTGTCATGCCCTGTAAGAATTTAGTAAGTTTCAGTGAGATCATCTCATATTCTTCAAAACTTTTGGGAACACTGACACAGTTTCCCCAATCTCTCCTCATAAGACAATCCTAACATGCCAGAGATCAGTCTGGTTAATCTCCACTGCAATCGCTAAAAGACAAGCATAGCCTTTATTAGATCAGGAGCCAAAACTGTACATAATATTCCAGTTGAGGCCTCACAAGAAAGCATGTCAGGTACTGGATATTGAGAGATGACATGAGGTATCGGATAATGAGTGACAATGAGGGGATAAGATAATGTGATGTGAAGTGTAAGGGAAAAGAATATATGGTGCACGACAATGAGAGATGAGAGGCATAAGATACTGGGAGAGAAAATGAGGTAGAAACAGAGTGAAAGAGAATAAGAGGTCGAGGATAATAGGAAATGTGAAGTACAGGATAATGAGAGAGAATACAAGGTACAGAATAACACAAAGTATGTGAGGTGCAAAATACAAGGAGAGAATAATGTGGCAGTTTATTACAAGATAATGAGAGCAAATAAGGGAGTGAATGTGAGGTGTGGGCAGGGAAGATTAAAATAGTAAAGCAGCAAACAGCAAAAAAACCAAGAGCATTAAACAAAACATTCAGAAATGACACAGGTGCTATGAGCACCATGAATGTACTGGTTTGATAATCAGCACATCCTAACTTCCTGAGAACAACTTCTGAGGATCTTCTCTCATATAATTCCTCCTCCCAGCAAATAGAAGTCTAGGTTATCCATCAAGAGAAAAATAGGCAGAAGGAAAAACCAAAATACAGAAGGGCGAAAAGATATCTACAATAACAGAGATAGCAGAAGGAAATTAGAGAACAGAACAAGGAATGAAAAGTAAAAAAAAGTATGAGATGTAATGAAACAAAAATCGTTTGAATTTGAAATACTTTTGAAACAGTAACTTAAGGATATGTTAGGACTAGGCAACTTAAAATCAGTTGTTTAAAGTTTTGAATTGCTAATCTTCCTCTCTTTTGAGAATTGTGTAATAATTGCTTTATAAATGGTTGGGGTGGTTATCATTTGAACATCACTGGGAAATTCTGCTTAATAGTATGATAGTGATGAACTACCAATGCTCATCTACACTGCTGCTCTTCTCCCACTGTCTATATCTATTTTCACTGGAGTTTATTAAAAGCAAATTTGGAAGAAGGGATCCCAGTTGACTTTCCCCTTATGAATACACAGTGCTGACGACAATAACAAAGCCTTTATCACTTACATTAACTCAATTTGAGATTTTTCAATTCTGTAATTGTTCAAATCATTCAGATGTCAACCATGGTCTGATACATCTCACTCTCACCATTTGAGACAGAATATTGTAGATCTGATCCCTTCTCTACACTTGAACACATAAATCAGGCTAACAATCCCAATTACAGTAACTAGGAAGCACTGAACGTGCAGTCTTTCAGATGAAATATTAACCCAGAGCCTTCTCTACCAGCTTAAAATGATGTAAACCACCCCTTGTTCACTACTGGATGAGAAACTGGGGAGTTAGAATCATAGAATCCCTACAGTGTGGAAACAGGCCATTTGGCCCAACAAGTCCACACCAAATCTTTCCAGTATCCTAGCCAGTGCATATCCCTCAACCAACATTGTTAAAAACAGATGAACTGACCATTATTACTTTGCTATTTATGAGATTATGCTATTCATAAGTGGATTGCCCTATTTCCCTTATCACAGTGTTCAAAAATAACCAATCAGCCAAGTGCTCTGGAACACAATAGCCCAATTATGAAGATCTTTAAGGGAAAGCAGTAAAGTCGGGAAACATTTAAACAACATCTGCAGAATCTGTAATTGGTCCAAATGTTTGAAAATTACTTTTAAGAGTTTTTGAAGGAATCAACTGTAATTTTCATGTATAAGAAGAAATCCTAGTTCTTGTGACCTGGCAAATCCGGAACTGAAATCAATATCAACAGGAAGAAAATTAAGAAATAAACCTACAGCGGTATAATACAAAGGAGAGCTACAACCAAATAACTGAAGGGTGGAGGCAATCAGCAGACACAAACAGTAAGCAGAAAGAAAGATGAACATAGAGAAATCTTGCAAAGAGCAGATAATAATCCACAGGAAGAGATCAGTTTTTCTGTTTAGTGGAAAAGGAGACATGAGTTCTTGAAGGTGCAATGTGAGCTAGATTTTTTAAAAAGCCTTGAAATCTGAAGTAAAGCTCAGAAATGCAACAGAGCTGGATATGTTCTCAGAAGTGGCCAAATTGTGAACCACGGTGCTATTGGTTGGTCAGTTGAAAAGGAACGATGAAATTATATACCATAGGATAGTCATGATGCAAGCAAGAGTAGGTTTGTAGAAGTGGGTTTTGCTGATGACTATTGATTGTGAAAGCTGGTGTATGTTAGGGCTCTTGATCTACCCAGCAAAAATAAAGAACAGCATTCTGGGGAACTCTGTTGCATTTGTCACATTGACACGGCATATGATGAAAATCCTTGAGATTCCACAAGATTCTGGTAAGATGTGAAAATATCGGAGTTGTTTTGGTGGGTGACATCAACTCCACCCATATTGACTGGGACTACCTCAGTGTTGGGGTTTGGATGGGGAGCAATTTGTTAGGTGTGTTCAGGAGACCTTTTTGAAACAGTATGTGGATAGTCTAATGAGGGAGGGCTTGTTCTGGACCTGGTATTGGGAAATGAGCCTGTTCATTTTTGGGAATAGTGACCATAATTCAGTAGGTTTTTGGTTACTCATGGATAAGGACAAGAGTGGACCTTGGATAAAGATGTTAAACTGACAGAAGGCCAACTACAACCAAGTTAGACAAGAATCAGAGAATAGGCAGAAGTGGGTACTGCAGACGCTGATGATCAGAGTCAAGATTAGAGTGGTGCTGGAAAAGCACAGCAGGTCAATCAATGAGGCTGGGAGCCTCAAGAGTTGAGAGATAAATGGGAGGGGGTGGGGCTGGGTTGAAAGTAGCTGAGAGATCATTTCCCCTCCCCCACCTTACCCCAGTTCCAACCTTCCAGCTCAGCATCGTCCTCCTCACTTGTCCTACCTGTCAATCTTCCTTCCCACCTATCCGCTCCACCCTCCTCTCTGGCCTATCACCTTTATCCCCATCTCCATCCAACTATTGCACTCTCAGTTACCTTCTCCCCAGCCCCACCCCCCTCCCATTTATCTCTCCATCTCAGAGACTCCCAGCCTCATTTCTGATGAAGGGCTTTTGCCTGAAATGTCAATTTTCCTGCTCCATGGATGTGGCCTGACCTGCTGCGCTTTTCCAGCACAACTCTAATCAAGAGTCGGAGAATGTATATTGGGAGCACCTGCTTGAGATTAACTCCACATCTGACATGGGGGAGTCTTTAAAGATCAGTTGATTAGTGTGCAGGACAGGCAAGCTCCTGTGAAAATGGAGGACAGGAAAAATTGTCAGCTTAGTCAAAAAAAGCATACTTAACATTCAGGCAACTAAAAACACACAAAGTCCTTGTAGAACATAAAGTAGGAAGGAACTCAAATGGAGAGAAGGGAGGGCTAAAAAGGGGCCATGAAATGTTCTTGGCCAACAGGATTAAGGAGAATCCCATGGCATTTAATGCATACTTTAGCAGCAAGAAGGTTCCTAGGGAAACACTAGGCCCACTCAAAGATTTAGGCCAGAGGAAGAGGGTGAGATCTTTCCTGAGTACTTTACATAGTGTGGGAGAAAGGTAAACCGCTCTGCCGGCCCACTACTTATTCACAGAACCCATACCTGTTGTTAGCTGAACACAGCATATCCATAATACCTCAACTTGACCACGATCTGCTCAGAAACTAAACAGCAAAACAAGACATTACCTAAACAGCTTCCAGACTGAAGGAATACACTCCTTAAATGACCTGATAACAGACATCCTACCTCACAATAGCATCACAACTCTTGTAGCCCTGATACCATCCCCAGTCTCCTCAGGTCCTAACTAGACTGAATGGCACCCAGATACCTGACGAAAATACACACCACCCTGCAGACCCATTGAAACCAGAATACTGGACATTAGCACCTGCTCGAGCAGAGGACCAGAACCTCCTGTTACAATTATTACCTGATTGCTACTACCGGACAACCGATTGTTTTCCATTGAATTCATACTGTCTTGTAATTAACAGTACACTACTGTAACACTATAAAAACTTTGTATCTGCAGCCCGGGGAAGAGGATCCTTGACTTAACTGTGCAGAGTATCCGTTTTGTACCAATCCTGTCAATTTCTCTTCCCCACCATAGCGTGAGAAATAAGCCAGTCGTGTCAATTTCACAAGATCTGTGTGTGGCCTCTACTTGTAATTGGATGATTCTCCGACAGTTTTGGTGTAGCCGACAGGCCCTTAACAGAGTAACGGACTGCACCTACATCTTAAACAACTCGGGGTTGGTGGGCTCTGACCTCACGCAGTGGGCCAGGCCTCAGGGAAAGAGTGGAAGATGCAGAAGGGAACTAAAATACTAATGATACCGAGTGCATTCCTCACCTCATCCTGACAGGGGACAGATGGCAAGGTCAGACGGTAGACAGGGCGGCCCCTACAACTTCTCCCCCAATACATTTCTCTCAAAATTCGGCTATTTTGCATGAACCTGGCCTGAGCTGGCGGGCCGGTGTGCAGAAAAGACACGTGCCAAGCAAGACGGAAAATTGGAAAGACTGTTGATTCAAATTTCTCAACTTGAAGGTCCTGAGATCATGGGAAATTGACTAGGGCGCCCCTGCTTGCTTTATTCATTTGTCTAGTGTTCTGTACTGTCTGTCTGTCCTACCTGTGTGTCTCTGTGACAGTCAGTGCTGCAGCCTGCCTTGCACTCCCAGTTCGGCCACTTAAAGGGACATGGGTGCGCGGAACTCCAGACTCTGCAAGGACCGACTGCACACAGGAACAGCTCTGCCTCGTCCCCTCGGGGAGAAAGGTCCATAGCCACTGATTTTGTCATGGAGAACACAAAGGCGCCATGGTAAATACGTGTGTTTCAAGACCAAGGTAGGAGATCCTCTTTTTACACCTGGGTCACCGGCAGACACAGTTTTAAAAGAGACAGAGGACAGCAGATATGTAATCCCCTTCAGCGGGAACGTCTACATATGGTCTCATGGCAACTGGCCATATGGAGGATCCTTTAATATTGATAAACTTGATTATTGGACCGCGACTATGATGGGCAGGCATAGGGACCCCTCCTGGGACACTTCCTATCTGCTGCAGTGCCTGGAGAAGTTTAAGGAAGTAACGAAGGGATACCAGCCCCTGACGTTAAAGAGCACCATCAGGCCCCAGACACTATGTCCCTGGCAGCATCTGTAAGGAGAGAAAAGAGCTGGTCAGTTAGACTCGAAATGTCAGCTCTTTTCTCTCCTTACAAAAGCTGCCAGACCTGCTGAGATTTTCCAGCATTTTCTCTTTTGGTTTCAGATTCCAGCATCCGCAGTCATTTGCTTTTACTTTTACGACTATTTCCCTGAATCCCATGCCCACTGCCTCGCCGCCGTACAACCCTCAGTACCCTAAGGTCTCCCTGCCAACTCCAGAACCAGACCCACTGACAAATGCAGCCCCAGAAGGACGTGGCAGCTACAGAAGCCTGACTTGACACCGCCACCCGAACCCGCTCAGACCACCACGCTGACGTGGCGTGGAGCTCTGCCCTGAAAGCACAACATCCCCCGCATTATGATCAACTCCACTGGCCTTGATAAGTCCTGGACCCACGCTGAGGTCCGAGCTATGCTGCAGGACGCCCCAGACCCGCGAAAGCGCCCTAGTGCATTCCACAACTGGCTCTCCCAGATTTGTGCCATTTACAATTGCCTGCAGCAGGATGTACAAACCCTCCTGCAGCTGGCTTACGGAAGCCACTGGGCAACGGTTCGTCCATCCATCGAGTTTCCCATCAAGCCGTGGGATGCAGCACGGGAGCACAGTAGCTGGCTCTACAGAATTGTTAAGGAGGCGATTAAAGCAGCTGCAAGGCAACAGGCTGACTTGGGTGCACTTACCCATTGCCTGCAGAAAACAGATTGTTCCTGACTGTATCACCCACTTTAAGGATGTCTGGGACTCCTTAGCAGGCATACCCTTACTAGGAAACGAGAAATTAGCTGTTCAGACTCTGTCGATAGCATGCTGCCTATATATGCCCCTTGTCATAATTTGACTTGGCAGACAACAGAGTGGGGGGAACACACTCGCCCCATTAAACAGTTTAGACAGGAGTGGACTGTTTGAGGTGCAGAACCAGAAGGAAGCGTATCCCTGGCTCACACAACCTGATAACCGGAGGGGCAGTTATAGGCAGACGCAGCACAATCGTTACAGACCTAGAGATAAGTTGTGGGGTCCGTAGTAAGAGAGGCCACTGGCCAAAGGATTGTTGGGCAGCTCCAGCCAGCAACACCTGAATGCTTCCACCCTCCTCCAGCCCTCACAGACACAACAAAATTGGATTCCCCCTCCCCCCCAGTGACAGCATCAACAGGCCGCCTACACTGTTGCTGAGCCATTTCCCTGGGGCCCGAAACCCTCGGGCTGCCGTGGGAGGGAGGTCCTGCAGGCTGCCTCTATACGCCTCTCCCACTTCCCGTTGGAAAACCCAATGATAGACGTGGAGGTGGGGGGTGTCTCATTTCAGTCTTGGTGGACTCTGGGGCCACCCACTCGTCTGTACCTCCCTCTCACAAACCGTTCGCACCGTGGGCATCTCCGGAGTATCCATGCTACAGCCACTATCAAACCCTGTCAACTTTAGCATAGGTCACTGCCCTGGATACAGCGGTAATCTCTGCAGTAGCCTTCCTGGGCTGGCAAACTCTTTGTAACTTAAACACTAGCATTCATTGCTCTCCCCAGGGTCTCACATTAGAAATCCCTGACACACCATTATTTCATACTTCAGGCTGCCATTTCCAGCAGCCTAGAGTCCTCTACTCCTACCAGCTACATTTACACCTCATCATGTTGGCACATGCCTGTCCACACCCTCCTTGACCCCTTCCTTTCCCTCCTCCTGACAGCCTTTCCATCCCCTGCTGTATCCTTCCTCTGCCGGGTGATATTGACAGGCCATGTCCTTTGTCAATGTCATTGCACTGCCTCAGGCCCAGAGGACCTTGGATCACCTTCCATTGCACTTGCAGACTCCCATCTTGCTTTGACCTCCCCGCTGGCACTGTCTGGACTGTATTTTGTGGGACCACAGGGGGGTTGTAGCAGAAGTCCAGCTCAATGCAGAGCAGACTGCACTGTTCTGCCACGAGCTGGCCTCATCAACAGCCCCTCGATCCCCAAGGATTTAGGATCCATGACAGCATGGCTATGATTCCATAGCGACCATTCCACTTTTTGTCCCTTGACCCTGCCAGTGGCCCGTCAGTTCAGATTGCCCAACTAAGACAGACTGAGTTCTGCGTGCGCTGCACTCCTATATCGGTGCAGACCACCTTCACCAAGCAAAGTCCAGCCGCTGCCCAACCTTCCGGGCTCGCTGTGGGCACATCACTTCAATCATGCAGGCCCAGTGCTATCTGTCCCACCATGTACAGTAACACTCAAGCACGGAGCTGGCCTGCCATCAATACGCCAGTACCCACTGTCACCGGTGATAACAGAGGGAATCAAACCGGTCATTGACTCCCTCTTGAAACAGGGCATCTTGATGCCTATGACTGCCCCTGCAATTCCCCTATCTTGTCTATCCCAAAACCCGGGAGGCCAGGGAAATGGCGTTTTCAGGACCGACAGGCAATCAATTCCATCGTTGTTCCCAGCTCCCCGGTGGTCCCTGACATGAACGCCATTCTCACCAGCGGACACTTGCTTCTCTGTAATTGACTTCTGTTCAGCCTTTTTCTCCATCAAATCATCCCCTGAGAGCCAGTACCTCTTCGCTTTCACTTACGGTGGCCACCAGTATACATGGATCCGGCTTCCTCAAGAGTATACAGACAGCCCCACAGTCTATGCCTCTGCAGGAAACTGGATGCTTACAACCCTGCACTTGCTGTGCCAAAGCACTCTCCTTCAGTACGCCGACAATTTATTAGTGGCCTCCACCTCCACTGATTCATGCATTCGGACACTGTTGGTTATTCCACTGCCTGGCACAGGATGGACACTGGGTCTCCAAAGACAACATGCAACTCTGTCAGGAGACAATACAATACCCGGGATATGAACTCTTGCATGGCCTCAGAGCACTGTCTAAGGAGCGGGTGACAGCCATTACCAAGCTCTCCCTGCCTGCCACATGGTCTCTGCTGCTAGCTTTCCTGGGGGATGATCAATTATTGCAGGCATTAGATTCCTGATCACTGTGCCATTAATGCGCTCCTTACGTGAGGCATCCTCATCAAAGCAGCCAAAGATGTGCTGGACGCCTAGGATGGAACAGGCATTCACAAACCTCAAGCAACGGCTAATCTCCGCTCCTGCTCTGGGAATCCTTGACTATTCACAGCCATTTTACCTGTACATGACTGAGAAAGAGGGATATACATCCAGCATCTTAACACAGGTTCATGGAGATCTCCAGCACCCCATAGCTTTTTATTCTGTACAATTGCCACTGGTTGTAAGGGGAATGCTGGCCTGTTCAAGAGCTGTGGCGGCCACTGCGGTAATGGTAGAGAAGGCCACCTGCATTGTGCTGGGCTACCCATGCACTGTTTTGGTTCCCCATTTGGTCTCCCTGTGCTTAACTCAGCAGCAACACATCACTCGGAGAACAGGTTACGAGATTGCATTGCTCTCCCAGGCCAACTTCTCCCTTCAGCGTGCCCCCACTTTAAACTCCGCCACTTTTCTTCCTGTCACCCAGGAAGCCTCTGCAGACAACCATGATAGTTTCGACCTTGTGCAGCAGGTTGTCACCCCACGCGCTGATCTCTCTGAAACACTGCTAGATAACCCTGACCTAATCGTCTTTACAGATAGGTCTTCATTCAGACCCTCAGACCAACAGACACTGGCAGGATACGCCAGGGTACACCCTTTGAGACCAAGTCTGCCGCGCTACCAATGGGACATCCGCAGAAGCTGGAACTACTCGCCCTCATCAGAGCCTGTATTATCACTGAAGGCAGTTCAGCCAACATTTATATGGACTCCAGGTATGCTTTCGGAGTCATCCATGACTTGGGCACCATCTGGAAACAGAGGGGTTTTATTACTTCAGCAAGGAAGCCATTACAACATGCTCAGTTAATTGACGACCTGCTAAAAGCTATCCTCCTACCCTCTGCTGTGGCTATTATAAAGTGTGCTGCCCACACCTCTGCCAGTGACGCTGTCATCCCTCAGAAATGCCTCTGCTGACACAGCGGCTCGATAATTTGATTTAAACCCTACTACAAACATCCTACAGACCCCCAGGATACGGAAACCTCTGGAATCCCCATACCTCACAGACGCAATACAAGCAGCTCAACAAGCTGTTCCACAGGTGGAAAAGGATAGTTGGTTCCGCCTCAGGGCGAGGCAATCACCCTCCCTACAACTACTGGTGCATTCCAATGGCTGCATTATCTGTCCCAAGGTCCACCTACATGCACTGGCCCTAGCAGTCCACGGCATTGGCCACACAGGGAACAGGGAGGGTGGTACATCCGGTCAGGCAATCTTAGTATGTGCCAGGATTTGTAGCTACAACCCAAGCCCTGCTGTCACGCTGTGCCACTCGCCTCCAAAACAATGCAGGCAAGCCTATCGCCAAGTATGACCACTTACTTATTCCTGAGGGACCCCTTCATTCATCTACAAATCAACTATGCCCACACGCCCCCGAAACAAGACTTTAAATATATTTTGGTCATTATTGATATGTTTTCTAAGTGGGTGGAAGCGTACCCAACAAGAGGGGATGACACCAGGAGAGTGATTAAATGTCTGATGAAAGATGTTATTCCCAGATTCGGAATGCCGGTAATATTGCAACGGACAGGGGGACCCACTTCAAAAAGAACATCACAACTGGTATTAGCGAAGTGCTCGGAATACCATGGAAACGGCACATTCCCCATCAGACATGGTGGAACAGATGAATGGCACACCTAAAACT
Organism: Chiloscyllium plagiosum; assembly: GCF_037043375.1. Classification (NCBI taxonomy): domain Eukaryota; kingdom Metazoa; phylum Chordata; class Chondrichthyes; order Orectolobiformes; family Hemiscylliidae; genus Chiloscyllium; species Chiloscyllium plagiosum. The sequence continues at coordinate 37,319,060 of NW_028270169.1, read as the reverse complement.
ACCCTAACTAAAATTACCCAGGAAACAGATCTGCCCTGACCAGACACCTTGCCCCTTTTGAGGTCCTTATGGGAAGACCCATGCCTACAGCAAAAAGGCCCCCAAAACTCTCCACAGAAACAGCACTACTCCTGACACAGGAGGCTGTGCTAGATTACATCCAAGCCCTCAGTTGGGTCATTAACCCTAATCATGATTTGGTGAAGGCAGGGATGTCCACACCCCACCTCGAGCCACTTCATCCGTTCAAACCTAGGGACTATGTAATGATCAAGTCACTAGAAAAAGATCCCCTCTCTCCTCGGTGGAAAGGTCCGCACCTGGTGCTTCTGACAAGCTGTCAAACTGAAAGTGGATAGTACTGATGCATTTAAGGGAAATTCAGATAGGGACAAATGAGATGAAGTAAGATGAGAGGAGGTGGCTTGTGTGAAGCACAAACACTGTCACAAACCTGTTGCACTGAATGATCTATTTCTGTGGAATACTGATGTGCAGTTTGAATGCTGTCCTTTAACAGCAAGTGTGCCCAGCAGAGGGCCAGCACCATACACTCAGCAGTGACTTGCAAAATAGTCATGCTGCAACACCCAAACTTCAGAAACCAAAGGACACTGCAAAATTAAACTGTGGAATTTTGTGAATAAATTCTAACAGTGTTTAGAACTAACAAATGGTGAATTTTAATTTTCCATTGCCATAATCCCTTGATACCTTCCTGTGACTTTCCTCTGTGCATATGGTGATGGGGCATTCTTTCTAAAGCTGTTACTGAAAGGAATAGAATGTACACTGTGCTTGAAGTTTCATATAATCTGCAGTCCTTATCATTTAGCTCTTTACTATGATGAGTTAATGGTTTGGGGATTTACAGGACTTACTCTTGATGGTTGTTACATAATGTTCAGTGTACTTCAATGCAGCTGAGAGTAATACAAGCAAATACAAAGGCAAAGTCTACACGTGTATGAACAGATCTGCACGTGGCCAATTTTAGTGTCAGAACATAACTAATGCATTTGAATTTATGGATTATTTAATAGAGACATTTTTAAACTCAATTATGATTTTCAAGGCATTGTAGGAGAATGATGGTGAGGTACAAGATCAGCCATGATCTCCTTATATTTTTATGAGTAATTCCAACCTCTGCATAATCTTGTTGAACAGCAAGAATTCTCTTGAGAATAAGATGATATTCTAAAGCTGAGAATTTTTTTTTACCTTTGATGGTTCCAGTTTTTCATGAAGATCACGACATTCTTGCCTCAGTTCCTCAATCTGTTTGTCCTTGGCAAGGATGATATCAGCATGTTCGGAAAGATCTTTGGCACGTTGCCTGGCAAAGGCCTTCTTGTAATGTTCCAGATTGGAGCCTTTAGCTAGGACAGGAGAGTTCACCTAAATGAAATACCAGAGTAAGATACTAAGGATAATTTTCAACAACAGCAATAGGTACATACTGATAGTCTGACTTTGATTAAAATCTGACCTTTGAGTGTCAATTCCTTACCAATCCCCATCTGGCTATACTTGGCATCAGCTGTGCCAGTCTAACCAATCCAAAGGAAGAATGTCTGAGTCACTAAGACATACTTTGACTTTCCAGCAATTTCTCCAGCATCATGGTCTTCTTATCCCAGTCTTTGACTGTCAGCCTCTAAACTGAGCTCTCTCCACCTCATCTCAATCTCTAGCTCAACTCCTTTTAGCCTCTGAGGAAGGGTCACTCGACCTGAAACGTTAACTCTGATTTCTCTCCACAGATGCTGCCAGACCTACTGATCTTCTCCAACAATTTCTGTTTTTAATCCCTTTAGTCTTCTTCCTCCAAACGTCCTGTTCTCTAAACATCCTAAAACCACTTCGTCCCACATGAATTCACTGAATCACATTCACAGCCAATCCCTTACCATTACTTTGATTTTCTATCTTCTCATGGCTTCAATCATTGACAATGCCATTTCTGGTCATTTCCATACATGCCTAACTGTCAATGTTGCCTCATTCCTTTTCTGTCTCTATCTATGTCCACATTGGCAAGAAATCTTTCCTCAAGTTTTTTTTTCCCCAATTGCATTGCTTTAAATGCCCGGTCTTGACGTTTTATTCACTACCTCTGCAACTGTCAATCATTCCTATACACGCATTTGATGGCCTCATTCCCTGGAAAACCTTGACTTACTTTTATCCTGAGGATTATATTTGGTTCTGTCCACATCAACTCTCCCATAAATTCAAGCATCATAAACTTTAGCATATGTGCCAGATAACTGGAATAGCCATTCATCACCAGTGCTGCTTAGACAACATAAAATAGCCCAATACTGGAGAATCCCCATAGAACACCTCAGGCTCCTGAACTTGCTTTCAAAATCTCTATCTTTCCAGCATCTTGATTCTATTTATTTTTTAAAATTCACCTCTATGAACAAGACATTTGGTTATCTCCCCTAACCTTTACCTAGGCTTCGCATGCATTTTTGCTTACTTGTCTGTAGACTTGCCCTTACAAATACAAATGGTTGCACCCATCACATTTCTGCAGGCATGACCAAGATTTTGGTAGAAGTAACACACAAAACCCGAAGGAAGCAAAAATAGATAGAGATATATATAACATGATACCCACTCTAGTACACCAGGCAAACCAGTATAAGGTCAGTGGGAATACCCTATCTTAGACCAAGAAAGCTACTCAACTGTTGGGAAGAGTAATCTTCAATTTTTTTGTCTCTTCAAATGTTTATCTAATTTCCTTTTGAAAGTGTTTATCACTTCTGCCTCCATTACACCTCAGGAAGTACATTCCAAATGCTCACCACTCACAGCAAAAATAGATCTTCCTCACGTTGTTTTTGCTTCTTTGGTCAATTGCCTTAAACCAGTGCCTCCTAGTTCTCGATGTTTCTACCATTTGGAACGGTTTCTTATTCTTTACTCTATAAAGATTTCTCATAATTTTGAACACATGCAATTTCTTCTCAACCTTCTCAGCTCAAAGAACAAGGATTTGAACTCAGTAAATCTATTTATGCAAGTGGAATCCTTTATCCCTGGAAAATCCTTGCTAAACTTTTCTGTACTATCTTTAATGCCCTCATATCTTTCCTAAAGTGCAGGGCCCAGGACTATACACAGTTCTCCAGTTCAGACTCAGTAATGTGTTATAAAGGTTTACCAGAATTTCGTTGCTTTTGTACTCCATGCTTCTATTTATGAAGTCCAGATCTAATATTCCTTTTTAATAATTTTCTCAATATACACCACCAGCTATCTTTGTCCTTGCATCTCCTTTAGAATTCCGTCCTTTATTTTATAGTGCCTTTCTTCATTCTTTCAACTTAAATATATTGCTTCAAACTTCTCTGCACTAAATCTCACCTGCCACATGTCTGCATATTCCATTAACCTGTCCACAGTCCCTTGAGCACTGTTACAATACTCCTTAAAGTTCACAATTCCTTCCAAGTTTTGTGTCACTGGCAAATTTTGACATGGTGCTCTACACCCCTAAAATCTTGCTCCCTCTTCATTTTAATAAAGATCAAGAAATTCTGTAGCGTGATTCCTGGGGTCCCTGACTGTTTGTGTTCCTCCAGTCCCAAGAACAATTATTCACCACCACCTCTGGATTCCAAAGAAGAATCATATTGCATTTGAAACATTAACACTGTTTCTTTCACCACAGATGCTCAATATTTCCAGAACTTCCTGTTTTAATTTGTTTAAATGCTCTTTGTTTCCTGTCACTCAGCCAGCTTCATATCTATGTTGTCTGTGTCCCGTTTTTCCCCATGGCTTCAACTTTGCTAATAAGTCTAATGTGTGACATTTTATCAAACACCTTCTACTAGTTCTTATGCATCACATCAACTGTATTACTTTCATCAACTACCAAAAACTCAATCCCAATTAATTAAACTTGACTTACTTTTCACAAATCCAAGGTGGCTTTCCCTACTTAATCTGCATTTGTCCAAGTGACAGTTAATTTTGTCCCAGATTATCATCCCTAAAATTTCTCCCATAACCAATTAGTCTGTAGTTGCTGCATTTTTGAATTTGACATCCTTTTTTGAATAAGGGTATAATATTTGCAAATTTTTATTTCTCTAGCATCCCCTTTCCATCTAGGGAGCATTAGAAGATTGTGGCCTCTACCTCCTCTTTATCCACTTTTAGATCATACACTTTCCTTACTACTTCAATTTCACTATGACCTGGTAGTTTCTCCTTTCTTGGCAAAGACTGACATAAAGTGTACATTTAGTACCCCAGCCATATCCTGCAACTCTATACATTGACCATTTTTTGGCCCCTAATCAGCCTAACACCACCCCCGAGTACTCTTTTACCACTTATGTGCTAACAGAAAACTCTGTATTTCTTTTCATGTTAACAACCATTTGTCTCTCATACTCTCTTTTTGCATCTCTGCTGTCTTTTTCCACTTTCCTTCTTAACTACTAACAAAATTCATTCAGTCATCAACTTTATTTACTAAGATTCTTTTTTCAGTGTAAACCCAAGGCAAATCTCATTGTAAATCACTTACTCCATATAATGCTATCTCATTTTGTTACTGTAGTGCTATCTGTATCTCCCAAACCTTTATGCGATGTATTTATGCGCCACTGGTTCCGTTCCGTGCTAAGTTAATTTAAGCCATCTTCAAAAACACTGGCAAATGATAAGTGAGAATATAGGTTCTGATTCTAATTAAGTGCAGCCTATCCAGCCACTAGGTTCAGATATCTCCAGGACCAGTCCCATAATCCCAAGAATCTAAAGCTGTCGTTCCTGCCCCATTTCTCCAGACATACATTCTGATCTACATTCCTACTTTAATACTCAAGAGTACGTGGCATAGGGAGTAATCCTGAGATTACTATCTTTGAGACCTTGTTGACTAGACTCTTTGTTCATTGCTGAAAATCCATTTACAAGACCACATCATTTATTCGACTCAGATCTTTCAAGCTGATCTTTTTACAACCTCTGGCTGCTCACGGTCTCCCATCACAATATTCTGTAGTCACTCAGAGTGTTGACTCCACCAGCAGCAAGGAAACAAACCGTTCTGAATTCACATCTGTGGCTGCAGAAATGCCCTATTCTCAAAACCATACAACACTCAATCATTATTGTTTCCTCAACTTTTAACCTACCCCCACTATATGGCTGAGCCCCAAACTGTCTTGACTCAAGCTGTACTCCCAGACAAACCATCACTGGCATTCAGAACTGATTAAACAGTGAGATGCACACATGGGGCTGCTCTACTACCTGCCTGGTTCTACTTAATTGTCTTGTGGTCACCCATTTCCTTCCTCCCTAGACATGCTTAAGCTGAGGGATGGCCATATCTTGCAATGTGCTACTCTGAAAAGTAACATGGATGCACCACACTGCAGCTACTGTTGAACTTCTAAAGCCTGGAGTGCAAATGCTTCCAGCTGATGAGACAAGTGCAGTGCCCCAGGAGACAAGAAGAATTCTGTAGTACCCACATGGAAGGAGACGTGAACTGAACAGGATTGAGGTGCCCTCCTATTTCTCCATATATTAGACTAACTAAACTTCACAGAAATAAATGAAAGTCTTACTGAATGTAGATATTAAATTGCTTATCTTGTTTATTAACTTGATAAGTAAGTAATATGTTACAGTTTCTGAGTTTGAGACACCTCCCGATCTTAAGCCACAACATTAAAACTGCAATACTCAAGAGACAATGTCCTACCTATTGTCCAGGTCAGATCACCCCTTCATTTTCTTTTGTTGATTTTTAACCTCTGGGTCATGAACCTTATACAAGCGCACCCCTGAGCTTGCACTGTTTCTCCTACAGGTCCACTCCAATGCCTCCTTTAACTCACACTGATCCTCTAACTCTCATGTGGGCTTGCTTCTGTACCTAGCTTTAACTCCCAATGCTCGTCTTGCTCTCCCACAGATCTTCTCCTCATCTGGCTTTACCTTTTGCCATTCCTTTCACTTTCTCCAGGCGGCTTTCATCTCCCAACAACTCCTCTGGCTGGCCCTCACCCAGGACCACTCCTGACCTTCTTTATCAGCTGCCCTGACTCTCAACCACCTTCTCTATTCCAGGATAATAAGTCTTCTTATAGTACATAAGAACTGCCCATGAAATCAGTTAATTCATCACCAACTAAGAATAAAAAATGAGACCCATTGGTCCACCTGGATTGTATGCTGTAGCACAAAACTACTGGGGAAGCAGTTCATTAATATATGAAATACAGACTGTAGATACATATTCACTACATGCGAATTCTTACAGTATCACCTGAACATTGGGAAGGAATGATAATTTAAGCCTTCAGCCAAAAATCAGTGTATTATCGTATAGTGATCAAGACTCGGTAAGTTCTTGTGACTAGTAACTTTGCATCATCAAATTTGCTTTGTTGAAATCTTGAACCTTTTAACATAGGAGATTTTTATAAGACAGTGAGCAGACTTAGCTCCACGTTTCCGAGACATTGTCATTTAAATCCTCATAAATATTAAAAAAAGAAAGTGTCTTATCCACGAGAAAAATAAATTTTAGTTCAACTGAGTGCTCTGAAATGCTTTTAACATCTAAGAATAAAATTTGAATATGTTCATACCACTAGGAGTTTTAACACAATTAAAATTCTAAACTAGGTGCAATGCTTGGAGGCAATATTTGTGCATCACACAAAAGTGCGAAGTCTGCAAAAGCTGTTTGCCTCCGAGACAATATTGTCACGGCTCTGATCTGTCATGTTACCTTGATCAGATGCATTTGCCATATGTTGGAGTAGGTACAGCACATACCAGCTCCACGTATAGTCTGATCCACTTGCCTGATAGTTGTGTAGATAGATTATATAATGACTCCAAGTAATGTGTGATCTATCAGACAGTTGTTCAGGTAGATATATGAAATACTGATGATGAGTACAGCAGAGGTACACAATGTTGTCAACAGCTTCCAAAGTGGCAATGGTTCTACAAGCAGCATCCAGGCACAAGTTCAGATGTTGAAGTTAACGATTACACAGACTGGATGAGTGAATGTACAGGCTCAACAAACCTTTAAAAATTATTTTAGAATCTATGTATTTTCTACTTGACATTTCTACCTGTGATGAATAGGGGAGGTAATGGCCTAACAGTATTATTGTTAAAGTATTAAACCAGAGGTCTAGGCAATGTTCTGTGGAGCGGGGTTCAAATCCTGCCACAGTGGATGGTAGAATTTAAATTCAATAAAAATCTGGAATTGAGAGTCTAATGATGACCATGAAACCATGGTAAACTGTCAGGAAACATACATCTGGTTCACTATTGTCCTTTAGGGAGGGAAGCTGCCATCCTTACCTGTTCTGGACTATATGTGACTCCAGACTCTCAGAAAATCTGGATGACTCTTAACTGTCCTCTGGGCAATTAAGGATGGGCAGTAAATGCTGGTATAGCCAGCAACACCCTCATCCCATAAATAAATTTTTAAAAAGTACTGGGCTTGTAAAAGAATGTATGGAAAGCAAAAGGCACTGATTGTTTTGATGGGAAGTCATTTCCATAACTCTTCTCTTTGGTGATTGATTAAACATGTGGTAGAATTCATAATAAATTCAATTCCAGAGGAAAAGAGTAGTTGTGTCATGTTAAATACTATGTTCTTGCTTTATGATTTCTTAAGCTGTTATAATCATAACCGAAGTTCAGTTGATTAATTATTGCAGCTGCTGATATTTAATAATTTGCTTGTATTGTATATCTACAAAATGACTAAACATGTCAATCTGCACAAATAGAAGAACAAAAGTGTGTCAAGATTAGAGTTGAGTTCGGATGCTGCCTGACCTACTGTGCTTTTCCAGTACCACTCTAACCTTGACGCTGATCTCCAGAATGGGCAGTACTCCTTTTTACCAAGCAAACATTTGTGCCAACCCTAAGTGATGTTTGGTGTAGATTTTGAGCATAGGGCATTTGAACTAAAAGCAGCATTCCTAGAATCTGGAAAGAGATGTAAACCAATCCTGGCAAAGTTACACATGCCTTTAACAGAGTGTCATCTTCGATTGTCCTGACTTGATAATATTGGAAATTATTACTTTTTGAGTACTCTAAAATCAATGTCAGTGACATAAACAATGCTTGAAAGTGGAGGACACAAACTGAAAAATGTTTGTAACTGACGACAGTAATGATATTTGGACCACTGATCAGATTGGGATCTAACCTTGCTTCACTTGTTTTCAGTTACATAGTCACAGGCAAAACTATCAAGGTCACATGACAATCAAACTATTCCCTTAAAACAATGGATTCCTATGTATGGTCTGGTGTCTTTATCTCTTCCCTCAATGCAGTACACACCTGTCTTTCATTTTTTAGTTCACCACAGGGTGAAAGCCAACCTTCCAGTATTGCATACAGCAGAACCACTCTTTCAAAGAGAAAACAAAGAACTGCAGATGCTGGAAATATTGATGGCTGTAAGCTGTGGCAGATTGCAACTGCAAGAACTTGTTTTCCATCAAGTTTTAAGTTGTACTGTGATGTAGAAAGATGTCTTGGGATTTTAACATTGCATTTACACTTTGTGATATTTGACAAGTCAGCTGTGATCTTGAAGCAGAAAATTTAATCCAAACACGATTCAGAACCTTGCAATTGTTTGCGTGAAATGGGGTATTTGGATATTCGGCACCATGGGCAAATTGCATAAATCACATGCAGTTACAAAGAAACACAGCTGTGAAACGACAGAAATACTGAAAGCTTTTTCAGCTCATCAGTAAATGTACAAGAAGCGTTGTGTCACATCAGTAGGGATGCTTTCTGTCACATCTCTTTGGTTACGTGATTAATGTATCTTTTGCAATGTTTTACTAAACTTAATTGTGAATAAGATAAAACTAATCCCCAGCATTCTGTGTACCTCGTAAGTGGATGTTACTCATTCACATCTTTCTGTAGCAATCGCAATGCAAGTAAATATATCAGACTCAAGGTCTACAACTCTGATTTAAAATATTCGTAGAGAACTTAACACAGAAGTAGCTGCTTCCAACTGCCCATAAAGCTTTCTTCTCATCTTCAGAAAATTTGCATAAACAAAAGTTGTTTGAAGAAAATTAATGATGTACAATTATTTTAAGGTCCCAGTGATTATTCTTCACAATTGCTTACAATAGTTTGAGGAGGTTATATTTTAATTCCTGGAGACTCTAGAGCAATGCTGGAGGGTTGGAAACACTAACCAGATTCGAACATTACAAAACCTCCCACACCAGCAGCTAGCTCACTGAGAAATGAGTACTTTTAGTCACTTTCCTCTTTTAATATCAGACTGCTGACAGATTTACTTTGGCAGCTTAGTGTTTGGACACAATAAAGAGAAAGCAGAGCATCACACCTGGCAATGACATATCACCACATCCAACCTATCTAACACTGTCGAAGCTACCTTGCTGCACGGAGATAATCTCCAGGAAGGTGTAAGTTAAGCTCCTGCACTGGGACTCTTGACCCTTTCTTCATTCAGCAAATCATTCACCTTCCTGGAAAGCAAATGTTGAAAACTTGAATTGAGCATTTGCATAATGACTTTGAACACTCTGTTCACTGGTTCAGGAAGAGGCTGAGGATTGCTCAGATGAAGCTGCACACTCTGAGGAAGCACCATCACATAGTCACCCTCCATCAGTTCAGAAACACACACTTCAGTGGGGGAGAGGGGGGCACCATGACAGTTGTCACATGATGAGGTACACACATCCCAACTGAGCAGAATCAGATAATGAGACAGGGACAGCAATGGGAAGCAACTAGGTTGTGCTCCGCTGGATTAAGGTTTGCACCTTGGGTGCCATCCACAGTGAGGATTACCCTGGAGCAACATTGGACAATGGAAGTTTCTGTTAATAGTTCCGCAGGCACTGTGCACCACTGCAGAGACTTGAGGGATCTGGCTCGCATGAACACCAGTACGTCTCAGGGCCTTGCACCAATGTTCATTTTCAAGAAAAACAGAGGCAGACACGGCAAACAATTAAGTGTTTGTACATCCTCATTAACGGCCTGCACACTCAGTCTGCCACTTTATCAACGATAGGCCTCCCTGAAGAGCAGGAAATTGCTTTATGGTTCTTGACCAGTAAGGAATTGTGGATGGGCCATGAGATGGAAGATAGAGAAAGCACATGTGGAAATGGGAACTCTAGCCAAAGCACTTACACTTCTCAGATATTTCCTTGCACTCTCTCACATTTAATCTCTTGTTCCAGTGCCTTTACACAGATGTGGATGGAGTAATCTTCAGAACCTGTGTCTGCAGCAAAGCACCTTAAGCTGCCAAGCTACAGACCCACTGCTGTTAAGTGGGATTAGAATGTGCAGCTAGTTTATTCAGCCAGCATGGATGTGAGGGGTCAACGGTCTTCTTCTGTGTTGTAGCTTTTTTTTAATTCTGTGACTGTTGTGTCCTTCACAGGCCTCAAAACACAAAGGACGACTGTCATTGGCAACTCAGAGTAAGAGCTAGGGAACTAGCAGCTTATCTCTTGTTCCACTGAGCTTAGAAGAGTAGGACCATGTGGAAACGCAGGGTTTCTTAAATTTAATATGGGTACTCGCATGTTTATAACAATGTCACATGTGAATGTTTTTGAAAATGTCAATGAAGTTTAACTTCTAGCTTCCACTGTCACCTTTTACTGCTAAATGGCCATAAACCTTCAGGAAATTGCTATGACCAGTGTAGAAGCTGATTGAAAGGTGTCAATGAGATGGAGTGATTATGGGACTATGGAGACTGTGAGCTGGTGGGGAGGCGTTGATGGGTTTGGGGTGTGGTGGCTCAGTACATGTACACCATATGGATTCTCCCTCTCAAGTCATCTGAACTCAAACAATGTAAGTCCATTATGGGGTTCTCTAGTAACTATGTGACTGGCTGCAGGGACCATGGTGACCTCACTCATCCTCCTTTTCCAAGATGCAAACCTTTCTCACCTGTTAGCTTAGTCCTCTCTGCAGTGCTATCCTTTGTAAATCTCAGAAGACCATCACCATTCTAAAGTCCCTGCTAATACGTTCCAAAGGGGGCCCCTCAGATCCACCTCAGTCTGAATCATTAAATAGCTCCATAGAGGTCGGTATCCTGTCACCAAGTCCCCCTTTATTTACGTGTGGAGAGTTCCTGACACTGATCCAGCTTCCTCAGAGTCAGCTCCCAGAGTGTACAGGATGTCTGACACTCCTGTTAATATCTGTCAGCCAGAGCTCCCTGTTTGGACAAGATTAACACCCCCAATCAAGGAGCTCATATTCTATGATGTCCACCAGATTGAGCTCATTACCACCACTACAAATCACATCTTCAATAATCCAATTGGTTGCTCTACTAACCTTCTGGGTTCATGTGGCTGCAGTTGTAACTTTCCTCTACATCAGTGGTAGAGTGACTGACAGGTGTCATTAGACATCTCATATCCTAGCCGCCCCCCTCCCCGCCCACCCAAAAAAAGTAACTTAGTCTGGAACCATGTGGAAGTATGAAGCTGTGTCAGAGATGTGACTGGTTAGGCAACCTCCAGCGTATCTAGCACAAATATGAATCAATGTTCAAGTGGTCACATATCAACTGCACACTGATCATAGAAACATAGAATCCCTACAGTGTGGATTCAGACCATTTGGCCCATCGAGTCCACATCAACACTCCGAAGAGCATCCCACCTAGATTTTTCCCCTACCATATCCCTGTAACCCTGCATTTCCCATGGCTAATCCACGTAACATGCACACCCCTGGACACAATGGATAATTTAGCATGGCCAATCCACCTAGCCTACACATTTTAGACTGTGGCAGGAAACCAGAGCACCTGGAGAAAACCCAGAGGAGTGCAATCTATTTTGATTAATGAGTGTGGCGGTTTGGTCTGAAGGGGCCTTAACTGCAAGGGCGTATTTCATGAGCCTTTTGAAATCCAGCCACTGCAGCAAATCAGACATCCTCTCAATCTGATTGGTCTCATGAGCTGTAAAGTGATGTAATCAGCAGTCTTGGTCACCTAACGCATCCAGTTATGTGTAGCAGATTATGAAATCCTGCTGTGGTCACCAGCAGATTCCTGGAAGGAGCCAGAGGCAAAGGAAGTCAGGCCTGTGGTGCCTAGCTGGCCCACATGGAGGAAGGTCTTGTCCCAGGAGGGTCCTTATTTCAGCAACAATCTGCTGGGAAAGTCTAACCCTCCTAGGACAGTGTCGTTGAGGCATGTCAAGAAAGTCAATCTTCTGTCTGCATATCCTGTGGTGGGGCTATCTCCTCCTGCAAACTGGAGATTTGACCTCATCCCGTCTGTCCTGAGGAGTGGCCGGGAGCTGGGGAGAAAGCAGCTGCTGATGCTACTGCCCCTGTGCTGCAGCGAAGACTTGCAGGAGAGAAGTGCAGATCAAGAGGGGTGAAATCCGAGATAGCTGAAATGATCTCCAAAATGTTGGATATCACCTCAAACATCAGTGAAAATATGATCAGAGTATACGTCCTCTGAACAAATATCTTTCAGTGAGGTAAGGAAGATAATGTCCCATTTCAGCATTAAAAATCTTTGCAATTTGACAATTTCCAAGCCTTGACAATCCTTCTGTACTCTCATCTTGTTGATCCTGGTGAGATTTAGACAGCTCAAAAAAAATTCTACTGGCAAAATGCAGAGCTAAATGTGCTTTCAATCACCTTTTCGCACATTTAAACATCAGACCCATCGTGATGACAAAGCTTTCCATACACTTTCCAACAAACACCAAATATTTGTGAGCAGGATCACTTCAGGTTACTAATATGTATTAACGTTTTCTCTCATTTACTCACCAGCACCAGCCCTCACCCATGCAAGTAAAAATTCTGTATTCAGTGCTGAAGAAATATATCTGAGGTATAAGGAAATACTTTCAGGTTGCATAAGTCAATGAACCCTGTACCACCTCTACTTACAAAATAGCTTTAAATTACAGATCAAGATATCTTATAGAAAATGATCTGGAAAGCAGTCAAGGAAGAAGAATTAAAAGGATTGGTCAGAAGTGAGTTATAAGGATGACAGAAGAAAAGGATCAGAGAACGAGCTGCTCATTTCCACCCAGTACTTGATGGTTCACAGCCACAACCTCTTAAGTGGCCGTGGTAAGCCTGGGGGGTGAGCTTTCTGTTGGTAACTGAACACTCAACCATCCAAGTGCAGCATAAACATGAACCCTATTAAAAGCGTCCAGCTGTGCCCAACCTATCAGAAGCTTAAATCTATGTTTGTTGCCTTATTCCTGCTGACACAGCTGCTCTGAGCTACAATTGCTTATAGTCATTTTGATCAATTGATCCTCCCTGGTGAATAGAAGGAGAATGGAAGAAAAGCTTGTAGTCAGTTAGCAGTGTTTGGTCCACATGTTTGAGTACATACGATGAGCTTTGTCTTGTATAATTTCACTATATTGCAACAAGCAGTGCAAACAGAGCAAAATCAAAAGCTGAGAATTTTAGAAATTTGATCCAGTCATATGCCCTAATCATATGCCTCTTTGCTCTTTACACGTACTGACTGACTTGTTTGCAGTCCTAATATTGTCAATTTTTTACTTCAGAGAAAGCAGGCTTCCATTTGTAAAGTTGTGAAAATCAACTTTATAACCTCTCCATACGGTACTGAAAAAGAATGAGCAAAAAACCAAATTGAATTATTCTTCAGTTGCAGCATTTTTTTTCTTTCTATTCTCTTTCTCTTCCCTTTCTTTTCTTTCTTATACCCACTTGGCTGTGGGATTTATAATTTTTCATTTTCTCTCCTCAGTGAAAACAACAGAATAAAATGAAATGACAGCATTGAACATTCTCCATTAAAGTTGCAAATCCTGTATTTTTAAAAGAAGCTTTCAGCGTTGAGGAGGATCTACATTCATCACAGGACACCCAGTGAGAAATAGACAAATAAGAATTGAAATGAGGGATTTTATGTTTGCCAGTGGAGGAGTGGAGTTCTAAAGGCCATCAGTACTTTTGGATGATGATAAATCTTATACTGTAAGATTACACAGTTCAGAGGTAGTAGGAATTGCAAAAAAAAGGAAATAAACAATAGGTTTTAATGTGTGGTATGATCTAACATTAAGTTGCTCAGGTTCACAGAGACAGACTCACCACTCGGAGGTTGGCTTCTTGCAGTTTCCTGGCTCTCTCCTCTAACCGCTTGGCAATGTTGGCCAGCTCCGCATTCTTCCGTTTTAGTCGCTTCACTTTCTCCTCTGTCTCGGGAGAGCTGCTCTTCCGCTGAACAAAGAAACACATTTTAAAAACTTGCTTGCTACCCTGTGATCCTCACAGTTGCAGATAGAAAGCAATCATAACTGAGGACTGCTTCTCGTGCTCTGACACACAAGCAGCCAACAGGAGGTACTCCTGACCTGCTAAACATGTGCAAATGACAACAGCTTGAACAGTGACATTAATAGAAACCTATGCAGTATTACACTGGCACTAAATCCAGGTTCAGAAATGAAGACAAAGAAACATGAAAAAGAGTACTCAGAAGAAGGAGACCACCAAGAGAGACAGGGAGAATGGACAGAGTAGAGGGGTGAGAGAAGAACAGAATGATAAATGAGTAGAGAGTGGAGAAGATAATGTCAAAAGAGAAGGGGAGAGAAATATAGAAAAGATAGATTGAAAAGTAGAACAAAAGATTGAGAAAACAAAGGTATATGATAAGTTACTCAACACATAAGGCGAAGGGAATCAATGAAGTGACTACAGTACTAAATGAAATATAAAATGAACACACTGCCCTTACCAATAAAGTATTTTCCTCTCTAAGTGTTATGCATGTGTGCTCCAACTCCTTGACAGCTTTTAGCAGTTCTGTGTTGTGTCTCACCAGTGATCCATAACTGGTACCATTCTGCAAACAAAACAAAAAAAAAGGGCACTTCAACGGAAACAGATTCCTGGAAAGCCAAAGATAACCTTACTGATTTAAAAGGCTGCTACATTTTTTAATAAACCATCCATTTTAGAACATATAGTATACTGAGCGATGTGGACATGAATACTGGAACTATATGTGATATGACGAAGGAACAATTCATCTCTTGTGTTTGATTTACAAAGGCTTTTATTTTAATTGCATGACTTAGAGTACACTGCTACAATCCTTTTCATACTGAGCTCCTAACCAGTTTACAGCAAACCATTTAGCAACCTGGCAAAAGCCATTTGTTCATCAAGCTCATTTACCTTTACTTAATATTAGCTCCATTTTTCCCCCTTCTATCACATCACTTCCTACTTTCTCCAGAAAAATGTGAGTAGCTTTGAAACATGTGTATTACTTACTTCCATATTGATTTCCTCAGAATTGGATTTCACATTTTTATATTGGGTGAAATAGTTCTGCCCTTTCTCCCTCTTCTAAAAAATTACATCACCAAATTGACAACAATACTTCTGGATTAGCTATCCTCGAGTGAAAGAGTAAAAGCACTTACTCAGGGACTCTCCAAAGAATAAAGAAACATCCTTAATCATGATACAATACTTGGATTCCTGACACTCAGAACCATTCATCAGCACCTGTGATGGAATAACATCTTTCCATAAGTTTATAATCAGAATGACATCTAGCCTCCAGATGAGAAGCAATACAACACAACTTCTTTAGAATTGTATTTAATCTGCTACTAATGTAATTCATGATCTTATTTCCTCTTTTACTATGTCCATAGATTTCTTCATTATAGTCAGTCAATCTCTCTTGATCATCGCCTAAGTCAATAACAATGTAAGTAATAAGAGTAGGCCATTTAGCCTCTCAAGCCTGCCTCAGCATTAAGTAAAATCTGTCCCAGGCCTCAACTCCTCTCTTGTACTGACTGCTCATAGCCCTGATATCCCAGATATTTCCAAAATCTACCTACCTCCTCTTAAATAACTTTAAATGGTCTAGTCTGCACAGTTATCCCAGGAACAGAATTCCAGACGTTCAGTATCCTCTGGGAGAAGAAACATATTCACATCACAGTTTTAAATGAGTGTCTCCTTATTCTATAAGTATATCCCCTAGTTTGAGACTCCCCCACTAGTGCAATCATCTGAACATTGACCCTATCAAGCTCCCTCAAAATCTTGTATGTTTCAACAAGATCACCTTTCATTTTTCTAAATTCTAATAAATAAAGGCCTAACCTGTTAAGCTGTTCTTGATGAGTTAACCTCTTAACCCCAGGAATCAGCTTTGTGAATCTCTCTTTTAAACTGCCTCCAATGCCAATACACCTTGTCTTAAACTGTGCACAGTACTCCAGGTGCTGCCTCATCAGCACCCTGTACAGCTGTAACAAGTCTCACTCCATTTTTAAATCCAGCCACCTAGTAATAAAAGTCAAAGCTCCATTTGCCTTCTTGATTACTTGCTGCAACTGCTTGCTAATTATTGGTGTTTCATACATAGGAACACCTCTGCACTGCACTTTTCAGATATCTACCTCCATTTAAATAATAGATTGCTTTTTGATTCCTTTCCCCAAAGTGCATGATCTCACATTTCCTACATTAAACTCCATCTGCCAAATGTTTTGCCCATTCATTCAGTCTATCTAGATCTCCACACAGATACTTAATGCACTTATGTTCTCCTACCTCTCTGTGTATCATCAGCAAATTTGGATGCATTACACTCTCTCCCTTCCTCCAAGTTATTAATATAGACAGTGAATGAATGAGGGCTAGGACTGATTCTCGTGCACTCCACTAGTTACATCTTTCCAATCTGAAAAAGATCTATTAATCTTGATTCTTTGTCTTCTGTGCTTTAACCAATCCTCAACTTAAGTGAATACATTAATCCCAATACCATAAGCTCATATCAAATGCCTCCTAGAAATCCAAATATACCTTTACTATCAGTTCCCTTCTATCAACTCTGCCTGTTATATCCTCAAAAAACTCTTGCAAATTTGTCAAACATGCTTACCCTTTCACTAAACTCTGAACTATTCTGGTCATGTTATGCTTTTGTAAATGCCCTGCTACTTCTCCTCAATAATGGACTCCAGCATTTTCCAACAATAGATGCTAGGCTGACTGTCCTATAGTTTCTTGCTGTCTGTCTCCCTTCCTTCTTGAGAAGGGATGTCACCTTAGCAATTTTCCAACCTCCCAGAATCCAGTGGGTTCTTGAATATTTCAGTAAATGCCTCCAATTATCTCTGCAGTTATTTCCTTCAAGATTCTTAGATGGAGGTCATCAGATCATCCATGACTTTGTTCCTTATGATAGAAACTGTTATATGATTTTTCCTCCCATGAGCACCATGATAATCTGTTATCTTTGTGAAGTTTATAGTGTACTCCAACATGAAGACTGATGCAACATATTAATTTAAATTAGTTATAATATTCCTATTACCCATTTGTTATGGACCAGGACAGACCCCTCAAAACATGTCAAGAAGGTAGCCCAGACCCAAACTTGGTGATTTGATTTAAGCAAGTGTACAGTGGATATTCCAGGAGAGAATCAGCTGGTCAAACAACTTAGTTTTAAACAAAACAGAATTCATTTACAAGATTACTGAATGAAACACAAAAAAACAGAAAACAGATTACCGAATAACTTATCCTATCCGAAAACCAACAGACTATCCCAACTTAATGATGCTGTTCCAAAATACATGCAACAATCCCCATAAACACCCCTTGTCACAAAAGGAAAGATCAAACAAGTTCGAAAAGTAGATAAGTCAGAGAGAGAAGGTCCAGCAGCCTTTCTTCACACACACACACACACACACACACACACACACACACACACACACACAGCTGCATTAAAACCAAACCAGAGGATAGCTGAGCTGGGAGAACCGGCCATTCCCCTTTCGTTATGCAAGTGTTTTTTTTACTTGAAAGCCTTCTGCCTGAGGCAGTATCTGTTAGCTGTAAACAAACTGGCCCTAAGATCCATCCAAACTCAGACTTTTCGGAATATGTGTCATTTACACCCTTTCTGAAGAAAATCAAGGACAGCATAACCTTGTTAAAGGAGCAGCTTTGTCACACATTATTAATTCTTCAGATCCATCCTCCAAGGTCCCACACTTACTTTAGCCACTCCTTTTCTTTTCATGTACCCATTTGAAGCTTTTTTTTAGATTACATTACAGTGTGGAAACAGGCCCTTCGGCCCAACAAGTCCACACCGACCCGCCGAAGCGCAACCCACCCATACCCCTACATTTACCCCTTACCTAACACTACAGGCAATTTAGCATGGCCAATTCACCTGGCCTGCACATCTTTGGACTGTGGGAGGAAACTGGAGCACCCAGAGGAAACCCACGCAGATACAGGGAGAACGTGCAAACTCCACATAGTCAGTCGCCTGAGGCGGGAATTGAAACCGGGTCTCAGGCGCTGTGAGGCAGCAGTGCTAACCACTGTGCCACCGTGCTGCCCTCTTATGTTTTGATTTCATATTTCTTTACCAATTTACTTTTATAAACACTTTTTTCTCTTTCATTAGCTTTTTAGTTATCTTCTTCTGATTCTTAAAAAGAACTTCAATCCTAGTATTCAAGGCTTTGAATAGCTTAGATTTTGATTATATTCTCTCCCGAATAGCCTTCATTAATTGCAGGTGGTTTACCCTTCCATTGAGTCTTTCTTTTTGACCAGAATAACTTTTTGCTGAGTTTTCTGAAATATCTGCTGAAACCTCTGTCACATCATATCTATTGACTTTTCTGGGTCACTTTACAGAAGTAAGGAGAAAGAATCGCCCAAATTTCCCTTACTTAAGTCAAGTTACTGTTTGAGCCTAGATTTGCTTTACCTCAAAGTGAATTTTAAATTCTAACATGTTGAGATCGCTACCCAACTCCCCCACCTCCCCCAGAGGATGCTAAATTATGAGATTCCTTATTAATCCAACCTTGATACACATTGCTCGATCAAAAATAGCCTGTTCCCATTTAGGTTCTGCAATGTACTGTTCTAAAAAAAAATCCCTGATGCACTTTACTGATTCATCTTCCATGTTACTCTTGCCCATCGGATTTGTCCAGGCGATGTACAGTCCATTATTCTACTTAACAAATGTCATAACAAATGAAGCTGTTTCTCCTGATCAATGTCTTGTCAGACCACCCTACTGACTATAGGATTGCTTGCTTGGTTACTGTTCCCACATTATTTATTTCACCACGAATCTGCTTAAGGGTACTTCAAATCTTTCCTGTATTTTTTTTAAATCTGCCTTTCTTTGATGCATAAGACCTAAGATTAGGTCATAAAGCACATCAATCCTACTTCATCTGTCAACGTCATGGCTGATCTTCGACCTTAACTTCATTTTCCCACCTGATACCCATACTTCTCAATTCCCTTAGAGTCCAAAACTCTATTCATGTCAGCTAGCACATTTTTGACAACTGAATAGCCATATCCTGCAGGATTGAGAATTTTTAAAATTTACAACCCCAAACTGAAGAAATTCCTTATCACGTTCCTGAATGGTTAGCCCCTTATACTGATGTGACTATAATCTCTGCAGATAAAACAGCTTTCTGGCATTTATCCTCACAATCCCTCTTGGAATCTTATATGTTTCAATGTCAAATCACTAATTAATATTAGACATTGGAAGTACAGTCGGATCTTTTAGTCAATTTCTCACATACTGGATTGTCAGGTATTGACTAAAAGTATAAGGAAGGAAAGGAAATTACTGGAGAAGATTCTCAGGGACAGGATTGAGAAACATTTCAAAGCAAATGGACTTATTAGTGATTGACAGCGTGGTTTTGTACGGGGGAGGTTGTGCTGCACTAATTTGATCAGTTTCTTTGAGGAGATAATGAAGATAATTAATGAGGGAAAAGTGGTTGATTTGTTTACATGGACTTCAGTAAAGCCTTTGATAAGGTCCCTCATGGCAGACAGGTACAAAAGGTGAAGTCACATAGAATCAGGGGTGAGCCGGCAAGATGGATGCACAACTGGCTTAGGAGACAGAGGGTAGAGGCGCAAAGATGCCTTTTGGAATGGAGGGCTGTGACTAGTGGTGTTCCACAGGAATCGGTGCTGGGATCTTTGCTGTTCGTGATCTACATAAATGATTTGGAGGAAAACGTAGCTGGTCTAATTAGTCAGTTTGTGGATGGTACAAAGATTGGTGGAGTTGACGATAATGAGGACGATTGTCTGAGGATGCAGCAGGATATAGATTAATTGGAGGCAAGGGCAGAAAAATGGCAAATGGAATTTAATACAGACAAGTGTGAGGTGATGCATTTTGGAAGGTCAAGTACAAGTGGAAATTATATAGTGAATGGCAGAACCCTTGGGAGCATTGATATGCAGAGGGTTTCGAGTGTGCAGGTCCAGAGATTACTGAAGGTGGTAGCACAGGTAGATAAGGTAGTAAAAAAGGCTTATGGCATGCTTGTCTTCGTTGGAAGGAGCATTGCATATAAGGATAGACAAGTTACACTGCAGCTTTATAGAATTTTAGTCAAGCTCATTTGGAATATTACATACAGTTCTGGTCCTCACACTACCAGAAGGATGTGGATGTTTTGGAGAGGGTACAGAAAAGGTTTACCAGGATATTGCCTGGTATGGGGCATTTTAGTTATGAAGAAAGGTTGGATAGACAGGGTTTGTTTTCACTGGAATGCAGGGGATTGAGGGATGACCTAATAAAAGTTTATAAGATTTTGACTGGCATGGATGGAATGGAAAGTATGAGGCTTTTTCCTAGGGTGGAGGGGTCAAATACTAGGGGACACAGGATCAAGGTATAAGGGGTGGGGGGGGGGATGTTTAAAAGAGATGTGTGAGACAAGTGTTTTGCACAAAGGGTGGTGAATGCGTGGAAAATGCTGCCGGGGAGGTGATTGAAGCAAACACAATAGCAGCATTCAAGAAGCACCTGGACAAATACTGAATAGGAAGTGAACAGAGGGATACCGATCCTGTAAGTGAAGACAGTTTAGCATAAGAGGGTCAAATGTGGCAGCACAGGTTTGGAGGGCCAAAAGGCCTGTTCCTTTTTTTTATTTTTCTTTGTTCTTTGGATAGACATACGTTCAGTGGAAGGAGGGAAATTACAAATAGGGTGCTTCAGAAGGGAGGAGACATTAAGGAAGAAGGGAGAAAATGTATCTAATAGACAGGGAGGAAAGGATACTGGTCACTGTTGCTGAATGGAGAAGCTGCATTAGAAAAATCTCCATTAAAGCATAGACATTTTAAAAATGAGTCTGTGAGTAATCCACATCATTCCTGCAGAAGAGTTAACTGATGGGATCCTTTGTATAGCCAACTCTTGACTATATGTTTGCCTTTAATAATTCTCTTTGTTGCAAGCAGACAGCATGTATGCTCCTTTTTACTGACAATCATGGGATATGTATCTTTTTGGCAAATGGAAAAAAGCAGTTTTCGTTCAGGCTTTAATGTCTTTGAACACAGCCACTTGAACAACAAAAAAAAGCCCTGACTATCCAACAGCACTTAAAACATCTCAATTTACTTAGATTGTAAAATAAAAACTCATCATTTTGCTTCACTTATCCTTATACAAAAGATCCCATCAGTTAACTCTGCAGGACTCCACCTGTCACAACATAATGACATATTGTCATGTTCCTCTGCAGTACTCTAGTTACAGAAAGGAGAGAAAGCATACTGAGATTAACATACCACAGCTATTCTTTCAGTAACCACATGTCTCTCAAACATTGCTGCATCATATTCACCCAATCTGGCCAGTACTAGACACAAGTCAGTATATTTAACTGAGTACAAAGACACTCCAGGCAATACTTCACAGATTACAAAGGTTGAGATTAAGTTTAGTTAACCGT
Organism: Chiloscyllium plagiosum; assembly: GCF_037043375.1. Taxonomy (NCBI): domain Eukaryota; kingdom Metazoa; phylum Chordata; class Chondrichthyes; order Orectolobiformes; family Hemiscylliidae; genus Chiloscyllium; species Chiloscyllium plagiosum. The sequence goes on along the minus strand of NW_028270169.1, from coordinate 37,297,134 downwards.
TTCAAAAAATGAGATCGACAAGCTGAGGCAACTGATTCATGCTATCATAATTTTTAGAGGTGAAGAAATCCTGGCAGAACACTAGCATTTGACAGGAACATACAAAATTATCGAGCCACACAAATTGCATGTCTGATGACAAAGGCAATGATGAACAGGAAATCCTTGACATATAAGAGGCCCAGGTAAGCACTGACATGGTTTACATATGGACACTCACTGACATGCAGATACACATATAATCACTAACATGTGGGGACATAGAGAGAATCACTGACATGTGGTGACACAATGAGAGAATTACTGGCATGTGAGGACTGTTATGGACCACACCAAATTCTCAAAACACCTTAAGATGATTGTCTAAGTTCTAACTTCTTCTTATTTTAAAGGCAAGTGCCAGACGTTGTGTTCTGGATGGAAATTGATTGGTCAAACTAGCACATTTGAAGCTAAACATACTTTATTCATTCAGCATTATTAAAATACAACAAAAGAAAGAAGGAATTGGAATAATTAACTCTATTGGAAAACTAACTGAATAATAGATTATTTAACCACTAAACAGTAATTGCTCCAATATAGTAACAACCCACAACCACACCCTTAGCAAAGGCAAATTCAGTAAAATAGATTGTTTCACAGACAATTCTCCAATCCAGGAGGAAAGAACATCAAGAGACAACTCCGACAGAGAGAGTAGCAGGGAGAAATGTACTGTAGCTTCCAAACCCAGTTTAAAGACCCCAGCAACTGCCATTAAAAAATTCTGTCTCTGGGGGAGCTTGACCAGACCCATTCAGGCTGCTTCTACTGTTCCAACTTTTAAAAAAAACAAGACGTCAAAGGCTGTTTACTTTATTGGATTCAAATAGACAGCTCATCTCCTATCTTAAAACTCAGCACCGCTGTCTTAAAACTCAGCACCGCTATTTTAAAACTCAGCACCGCTGTCTCAAAACTGCTTTTCAAAAAAAAGGACAAAATACACCTCTTTAAGCCATAGTATCATCACAGGACAGACAGATAATCACTGACATGGTAGGTCACACAGTTAATGTGCACAAAGGGCACACAGAGAATCATTGATTTACAAGAACTTCACAGATAAACATGAACACTGAGAATATACAGTTCATCATTCTGACATGAGAAAACACTGCTAATTACTGACCATTAAGAATACACAGATAATCAAGCATGTGTGATGAATACATGTGTAATGACTAACTCATGAGAGTAGACAGGTAATCAAGATTTCTGCTTTTTATTTGATGTCCTCAATCAAATGCCTCTAAACTAAACTTAGATTTTAGATTGATTTTGCAGATGACACCCACTAGCTTTGCAACTGACTGTAATGGCACTCTCAAATAATGGTGAAAGCACAAAAAAAAATATCGATACTCTAATCTTACAGAAAAATGTGGAAAAGAGTTTTTCCGGTCACATTCAGAAAACAGCATCGCCCTAGTGAAGGGTTTCGGACTGCACTGCAGTGGTTCACACATCTGTCAATCTGTTTTACTAACGACAATTTACTTAACATATTATTTATTCACTCCCATTGTTGAGCTATTTTCACAGCAAGTGCTGACAGCTGTCCCTCGAGGTGCTTCTGCAGCACACAAAGGTTAAAAGAGCGCTTCCTGCCCACCTCCAGGGACCATTCAAAGATCATTTGTTCAAATAATTACATATTTCTGAACTTTATAGGATAAGCATTAAAGACAGTATGAAATTTAAATGAATGAGTTGACAGTAAATCAACCCTAAACGAACGTTTCAAATTCCATCCACACAATATAGTGACCTTGCAATCAGGTAAACAATCCCTAACCAACTCTGCAGCCCATGACCCTATAACGCCTTCACTCTGAGGGTTACAAACATACTTGTCTACCCACACTACTGTAGCACTCACTCAGCAGCTGCACGGAATTCTTAACAGAACCTGGCCAAATCAAGCATACATGACATGGCAGCATGATGGGAACCTAATGTCAGTTGCTAACAGAGAGGGAAAACACTGGCACTACTATTGAACTGATGATTCATAGACCCAGACTCAGATCCTGAGATCACAGAGTCAAATTGCCACAACAGATTTAAATTCATTTAATTCACTAATTTTAATTTAAGACAATTTTACAAGTAGCAGTTAAACTATCATCAATTGCTTTACAAGCTGACTAAGTTCACAGGGAAGGAAATCTGTCCTTCTTGCCGAGCACGACCTACATGTGACCTCAAAGTCAATACCGCAGACACCTTTGTCACCATTCCTGTCTATGTCCGACAATGGCACAATAATACACAGTTCAGAGGGAGTTACCCTGAGAGCTTGCAACATTTACTCTGGATCCCATGAAGTCTCATGATCTCAGATTAAACAAGGACAAGTAAATGTCCTCCAGGTAATGAAATGGAATTTGGGGAGGGATGAGGCAGCATGGTGGCACAGTGTTTAGCACTGCTGCCTCACAGTGGCAGTGACACAAATTCTATTCCAGTCTTGGGTGACTGTGTGAAATTTGCACATTCTCCCAGTGTCTGCATGGGTTTGCTCCGGGTGCTCCGGTTTCCTCCCACAGTCCAAAGATGTGCAGGTTAGGTAGATTGGCCATGCTAAATTGTCCCATAGTGTACAAGGATATGCAGCCTAGGTGGATTAGTTCAGGGATATGGGCATAGGGTGAAGAGGTGGGTCAGGATGGGATGTTGTTTAGAGGCTTGGTGCGGACTCGATGGACCAAATAGCCTCTTCTTGCACTGCAGGGATTCTATTATAATCCTATAAATCAATGAACTCCTCTATGTGCCATTTGAGGGAAGCACTGAAAGGCAGAAATTATGCAGGTTGAGGGACCTTAAATGTCCAATACCAGAAGCGGCTTAAAAGCACCACAACTGAATTAATTTGCAGAATCTTGAAGGACATAACTGCCAGAGTGGCCTACAGTAGGTAGTGAAGAAAACAACAAGAGAAAGAAACCTACTTGACATTGTCCTCATCAATCTTCCTATAGCAGATGCATCTGCCATTGCAGTATAGGTGGGAGTGATCACTATCAAGTTAACTTACCAGCCATCAAGTTGTATGACATAAGTGCAAACATAAGATAGATTTAGAACAGACCTAGCAGCTCAAAGATTTATGAGGCACTCTGGGCTATTAGCAGAAAGAGAGCTGTATTCAATCACAATAAAAATTTCATGATCTGGCATATCCCTTAATGTTCTGCAGACATGAGTTTGAATTACACTTGGCTTTTGAATTCAATAAAAATCTGGAATATAAAGCTAGCCAAAGGCAACCATATAACCAATGTCATTAGTTGTAAAAACTCATCTAATTCACCAATGTCCTTCAAGGAAGGAAATCTGCTATCTTTACCTGGTCTGGCCTACATGTGACTCCAGAATCATAGCAATGTGGTTAACTCTTAACTGCCCACTGGGCTGTTAGGGTCAGGAAATAATGTTGGCTTAGCCAATGATGTCCACATTCCATGAATGAATTAACAATTTTATCTTGCCAAGGGATCAATCCCGGTTCAATGAAGAGCACAGGGTGACACTGCAGACATAACATGATGGAGGAGAAAGTGAGGTCTGCAGATGCTGGAGATCAAAGTTGAAACTTTATTGCTGGAACAGCACAGCAGGTCAGGCAGCATCCAGGGAACAGGAGATTCGACGTTTCGGGCACAGGCCCTTCTTCAGGAATGAGCAGAGAGTGTTCAGCAGGAGAAGATAAAAGGTAGGGAGGAGGGACTTGGAGGAGGGGAGTTGGAAATGTGATAGGTAACACCATGATGCATATCTAGAAAACATATTGGCAAGCCAGTTAAGCTTAAACACAGGACTATGTACATATCAAACAGCAGAAGCAACATGAAATAGAAAGGGCAAAAACAAATCCTGGAACCATTGGATCTGATCTAAGTTCTGCAGACCTGCCATATCTTGTCATAAATAAAGGTCAATGATTAAACACCAGCAACATCCAAATTCTCAATGATGGTGAAATGTGGAACGTCAGTGCAAAGGTCAGGTCTGAAATATTTGCACCCATCTGCAGCCAGATGTGCTGAGTAGATGATCCATCTCAGCCTTCATGTAAATTTACAGAATCATACATGCCATACTTTAGCCATATCGATTCATTCCATATGATATCCAAAAATGGGAGGAACTGAACACTAAAAATGCCTTGGGCCTTCACTATTACAACTGAAGACTTCTGCTCCAGAAGTAGCCAGCTCCCTAGCTTAACTTCTCTAGTAAAAGCTACAACACTGGGCATGCACCTAACAAATGTAGCAAAGTCTGGATCAGTGGTGCTGGAAGAGCACAGCAATTCAGGCAGCATCTGAGGACAGGCAAAAATCGACGTTTCGGGCAAAAGCCCTTCATCAGGAATAAAGGCAGAGAGTCTGAAGCGAGGAGAGATAAGCTAGAGAAGGGTGGGGGTGGGGATAGAGTAGCATAGAGTACAATAGGTGAGTGGGGGAGGAGATGAAGGTGATAGGTCAGGGAGGAGAGGGTGGAGTGGATAGGTGGAAAAGAAGCTGGGCAGGTCGGAGAAGTCCGGACAAGTCAAGGGGACAGTGTTGCTGGAGGCTAGAAACTAGGATGAGGTGGGGGAAGGGGAAATGAGGAAGCTGTTGAAGTCCACATTGATGCCCTGGGGTTGAAGTGTTCCGAGGCGGAAGATGAGGCGTTCTTCTTCCATGCATCTGGTGGTGAGGGAGCAGTGGTGAAGGAGGCCCAGGACCTCCATGTCCTCGGCAGAGTGGGAGGGGGAGTTGAAATGTTGAGCCACGGGGGGGTTTGGTTGATTGGTGTGGGTGTCTCGGAGATGTTCCCTAAAGCGCTCTGCTAGGAGGCACCTAGTCTCCCCAATGTAGAGGAGACCGCATCGGGAGCAACGGATACAATAAATGATATTAGTGGATACCTAACCCTAACCCCCCCATCACCAAACCATCATCTCCCAGACCATACAGAACCTCATCACCTCAGGAGATCTCCCACCCACAGCTTCCAACCTCATAGTCCGGGAACCCCGCACTGCCCGGTTCTACCTCCTTCCCAAGATCCACAAGCCTGACCACCCTGGCCGACCCATTGTCTCAGCATGTTCCTGCCCCACTGAACTCATCTCTACCTACCTCGACACTGTCCTATCCCCCCTAGTCCAGGAACTCCCCACATACGTTCGAGACACCACCCACACCCTCCACCTCCTCCAAGACTTCCATTTCCCCGGCCCCCAATGCCTCATCTTCACCATGGATATCCAATCCCTTTACACCTCCATCTGCCATGACCAGGGCCTCCAAGCCCTCCGTTTTTTCCTCTCCAGACGTTCCCAACAGTACCCTTCCACCGACACTCTCATTCGTTTGGCCGAACTGGTCCTCACCCTTAACAATTTCTCCTTTGAATCCTCCCATTTCCTCCAGACCAAAGGGGTAGCCATGGGCACACGTATGGGCCCCAGCTATGCCTGTCTCTTTGTTGGCTACGTAGAGCAGTTGATCTTCCGTAGTTACACCGGCACCACTCCCCACCTCTTCCTCCGCTACATTGATGACTGCATTGGCGCCACCTCGTGCTCCCGCGAGGAGGTTGAGCAATTCATCAACTTCACCAACACATTCCACCCTAACCTTAAATTTATCTGGACCATCTCTGCCACCTCCCTCCCCTTCCTGGACCTCTCCATCTCCATCAGTGACAACCGACTTGACACTGACGTTTTCTACAAACCCACCGACTCCCACAGCTACCTGGATTACACCTCTTCCCACCCTACCTCCTGCAAAAATGCCATCCCGTATTCCCAATTCCTCCGCCTCTGCCGTATCTGCTCCCAGGAGGACCAGTTCCACCATAGAACACACCAGATGGCCTCCTTCTTTAGAGACCGCAAATTCCCTTCCCACGTGGTTAAAGATGCCCTCCAACGCATCTCGTCCACATCCCGCACCTCCGCCCTCAGACCCAACCCCTCCAACTGCAACAAGGACAGAACGCCCCTGGTGCTCACCTTCCACCCTACCAACCTTCGCATAAACCAAATCATCTGCCGACATTTCCGCCACCTCCAAACAGACCCCACCACCAGGGATATATTTCCCTCCCCACCCCTCTCCGCCTTCCGTAAAGACCGTTCCCTCCGTGACTACCTGGTCAGGTCCACGCCCCCCTACGACCCACCCTCCCATCCTGGCACTTTCCCCTGCCACCGCAGGAACTGTAAAACCTGTGCCCACACCTCCTCCCTCATCTCCATCCAAGGCCCTAAAGGAGCCTTCCACATCCATCAAAGTTTTACCTGCACATTCACTAATATCATTTATTGTATCCATTGCTCCCGATGCGGTCTCCTCTACATTGGGGAGACTAGGCGCCTCCTAGCAGAGCGCTTTAGGGAACATCTCCGAGACACCCGCACCAATCAACCAAACCGCCCCGTGGCTCAACATTTCAACTCCCCCTCCCACTCTGCCGAGGATATGGAGGTGCTGGGCCTCCTCCACCGCCGCTCCCTCATCACCAGATGCATGGAAGAAGAACGCCTCATCTTCCACCTCGGAACACTTCAACCCCAGGGCATCAATGTGGACTTCAACAGCTTCCTCATTTCCCCTTCCCCCACCTCATCCTAGTTTCTAACCTCCAGCAACACTGTCCCTTGACTTGTCCGACCTGCCCAGCTCCTTTTCTATCTATCCACTCCACCCTCTCCTCCCTGACCTATCACCTTCATCTCCTCCCCCACTGACCTATTGTACTCTATGCTACTCTATCCCCACCCCCACCCTCCTCTAGCTTATCTCTCCACGCTTCAGACTCTCTGCCTTTATTCCTGATGAAGGGCTTTTGCCCGAAACGTCGATTTTGCCTGTCCTCGGATGCTGCCTAAATTGCTGTGCTCTTCCAGCACCACTGATCCAGAATCTGGTTTCCAGCATCTCCAGTCATTGTTTTTACCAAATGTAGCAAAGTGCCCAGCTAGGTTGTTCCACCTCACTGAGGCAACACACAGGAAATCAAGCCCTGCTATTCCTGGAGTCATCACAAAAGTTTAAAACTTTTAAAAGTATGCAGAATTTCCCAATTTAGGTGACTTTCAGACCCAGGTTGACAGAAATCACAGACCAAGTTTCTGTACTTAATAAAAATTACCATTTATTAAAAGTAAATAAAGTCTATCTACAGGTAAACAACTATGAATACATAATTCTAGTAGTTAAAACTCTAACCCTTTATATACTTCCATTTAAACAGGAAATATAGTGATGTCATGGAGGGAAGGGAAAACTGGGAATATGATTCAGTGGTCCCTGTTCATAGAATATGCTGAGGTAGCTCTTGTGTTGATAAGATCTTCCTTCTCTAGATATTTTCACTGGTTTACATGAGGCAAAGAATGGCTGGTTCACACTTACAAAATGCAATGATGTCAGGAAACTTAACAATTAATATTCACAGTTTACAGCAACTGTTGAAGGAAGTTGGTTTTATTCAGGCTTACTGTGGGTTTTGCTGCAGACAACAGAGACAGCCCTGAGCTGGTGGAGATTTGAAGGCTCCTCAATATCATGTTCACAACACCAAATTATTCAGCTACCTGAGAATCAATCACACAGTTGTTGGTAGGCACAAGATCTTTGTCATCAATAGCTGGTTACTAGTCCACAGGCAAATTATCTACTTTTTGCAAGCTTCCATCTAGAAGGACAAGGGCAGCAGATACATGAGAACATGATACCAAAAAGTTCCCCTCCAAATCATATCCCACCATGACTTGTAACTGTAAGACTATAGCTTCATTGTTGCTACGTCAATATCTTCTACTTTCTCATCAACAGTGTGTGGGTATCCATATCAGATAGGCTGCAGAGGTCTTTCATGATAGCAATAAAACATTAACTATAAATTGTCAACTTTCTCATCTGATATTCATCAACTGAAATGGTTTCAGAAAGAAAAAAAATTACTTAGAAAAGACTATAGTGATCACCTGGCCACAGATTGAAATTCATGAAACCATCAACACATAGAGCTGGTTTGAACTGAAATTAACATGTTATCAAAGAGAATGAAATCAGTCACCCAGATCTCTTGTTCTATTTACACCTGCCTGATACGTTTCACATATTGAGATGAAACACTCACCTGCAATTATCCAGCTTGGAAATAATTACCTCAGACATGGAAATATGCAAATGAGTCATATTTTAAGTTATTGCTTTGACAGAGGAGAGATATGGATTTGTAACTGGAATAGGGGAAGCTCTTTCTCTCTGCTTTTTCAAAGACAGGACTATGTAAACAGTGACAACTCAAATTGGAGAAACATCCAGACACAGAGAATGCAAAGGAATCCTCATTATTCATGGCTACTGCTAGCCGAAGACAGTACTAACTAATTGTGTTATCACGTTGACATCTTAGGATAGCCGAAGGACATTAAATTGAATATGTTTTATCTTCCCATTACTACTGGACAATATTTCTTACTATTGTGTGTGTGTGTGTGTTAATGTGTCAGGGTTAGGAATTAATAAAATTCCTCTTTCTATCACTCAGGAAAACCTAGTAATTTCCTATGTAATGTCTTCAGCCAATTAGTCAATTACATTTTAATTGGAATATAGTATAGCTACACACTAAAAAAATCGTTAAGTCTTTGTTGTGGCCAATCTCTTCACCCAGTCATATCAGGTTCAAGAAGGTGTCCCACCACTACCACCTCAAGGACAATAAGGGACAATGAGGTAAGAGGGAACTCATCAGTATTAGATGAACAAATATAGGCTAAGACTACACAGGAGACAGCTTGCTTAAATCTAAATATAGGTTTGTGCAGGTGAAAGAATTGGAGCATTGCAACTATCAGCCACTGCCTCAAGTCTACAGAGCAACCAATACACTATCTTTGTGCATCTGACTCTGACTAACAATGAAACCACTAAATATCATCTGTAACACTAAATATCATCTGTAAAAAATAAACAATATGAACAGTAATATAAGAAAAACAGCAGAATAACGCCGGACATAGCTGGAGTCAGACAAAGAACTCTGTTTCCACATATGTTGCCTGACCTAAGTGTTTCTAGCACTTTCTGCTTTCATTTCAGACTTTCAACATCTGCAATAATATGCTTTCATTCATCTGCACGAATACGATCACTAATTTTCATCAAAGATTACAAGTGACATTTATTAGTTGGATGCGTTAAGGCTATTTTCTGGACAATGAGGTGAGCGCAAGGTGATCAGCGCAATTTGGACAGACTTGGTGCTTCCTGCCTTATGTTGTGAGGATCCCCCAGGCTGTCGTTCCACAATACGTCCCACCCACAAAACAACAAGGTGTAAGGAGAAAAGCTAGAACTATGTTACACAGATTTCAGATCTGGAAAATATGACAATCTAGAGTGTCTAACAAGACTTGACTGGAGTAGGTGCCTACCCTTTACTACTGAAGCCCAGAATAGACTCCAAGTCCCATGCAATCATGCCTGACAAGTCATCTCTGCCTGGCTCATTAACCTTTGATGCTCCAGCTTTCACTGCCCATGATGCTATGAAATTATGTCCATAGGTACAGCGAGCATGCAGAATTGTGGACAGGCTTTGGGTTCAACACATTTATCTGACATCGTTAAGTGTTGCACTGCTCTACTGATTAACCAGTGTGTTTTTTGCCAGATTTAATCTGGGATCAAGAAACTCAAATACTGCAAAATGAAGGAGTATAGAAATGCTGACACCACACCTACTCTACATAGTGCCATAAACAAGTAGTTCATGGTTACTAACCTCTCTACCAGCTGCAGAGCCAAGAAATTGGTATCTTTAAATAGGTGCAATAAATGTTGATAACATCACAAAGACTCCGATCTGGCAGTTAGTAGTACAGTGTGTTCAAATGTAAAATTCAGTGTCATGTTGCCTTTCAAATGAGAAACCACAGGGGCAAGGAAAAATATTCAATAACACATGTTCAAACACAAAGAGCCAAGCTTCTCTTTCTAACACCTAGTGTCTACACTGAGTACCAAGACCTTTAAACAGCAATTTTCAGGAAGAAATTGCAAGTGGTGAGGGTTAATCAAGAAAGATTTCAACAATAGTCTAAACTAAAATAATCAACAATAGTTTGTACCTAGTTGTTTTGCAGGTGGGACCTATCATTGAATAATAGCCCTGGGTGATCCTCACAACATAAGGCCGGAAGCAGCAAGTCTGTCCAAATGGAACTGATCACTTTGCACTCACCTTGTTATCCAGAAAACAGCCTTAATGCATCTACTGGCAAATATCACGGTGGCTCAGTGGTTAGCATTGCTGCTTCACAGTACCAGGAATCTGGGTTCCATTCCACCCTCAGGTGACTGTCTGCATAGGTTTCCTCTCACCGTCCAAAGATGTGCAGGTTAGATGGATTAGCCATGCTAAATTGTCCATAGTGTCCAGGGATGTCTAAATATAGGGATAAGATGGGTTTGGGTGGGATGCTCTTTGGAGGGTCAGTGTGGACTTGATGGGCCAAATAGCCTGCTTTCACACTGTAGGGATTGTATGAAACACTGTATGAAACATCTGGATTATTTTGCACTTTCGCAGCTCGTCCAAAATAACAAATGCCTGAAAGCATTTTGTACAAAATTGTAGAACTTCAAGGAGAGGCTACAAGATTTCTAATGAGGTGGAGAAGTTTAGGAACAGAGTTCCAGAAGGTAGGAACATAATGGCTGTAGAAGTGGAGGGAGAGACATGTGAAAGGAGATTTTGGATGCCAGAAACAAGTCACTGTTATCAATACACTGGAAAATACTTTCTACAAAAATCAGATTAGACTATTTCAAATGCCTCCACATCAGGTTTTACCTGCTAATTCTCTGTTCTAAATCAACTTGTAAACATTAGTCAAGATGCTGTATGGTACTCAGAGTTTACTTGGAATATACTGTTGTATTGAGAGTGCATCATGGGATACAAGGGGTCCCATGTGAACTCAGGATGCAATACAATACTAGAGTTCACCATGCTAGCGAATTGGAAGAACAATTATACTCATATCCATCAGATTAATTTGTTTAAGAAATCAAGAATAAAATAAAATGTGGTTCATTGTAGGTATGAGTTTGCATAAACACAATATCTTTAAGCAACTGATAGGTGACAGCTTTCCCACTATCCCTGTGCTTTTCCAGTAAGTGTGGGGTATTAATTGTACAGCATGCCACTGTACGTAACACAGATTCTGTGTTGCAAAATGCACAACACCATGAATGTGCCTTTAGCTACCAACTATTCAGATATCAATCACATACTGAACTGCCAAATAGTGGATACTGGTTGGACTAAACATCCACAGTTACATGAGTAATCTCCCTGAATTAGTTTGTAAACCAAAAAAAGTGAAGCAGCTTCAATTTGTATGAAATGTGGAAGAATCAGGATATTAAACAGAGTCAATTTTAATGATGGCCGAGATGATGGTCCATCAGAAAATCTAAAATATATTCATGGTGTAATATGTTGTGAAAGTCATGCTCCATGATATCACTGAATTTTTTATGAATCAAAATGGAGGATTTGTCAAATTTTCATAATTTATCCTTTTGAACTGTATAAAGCACATAGCAATACAATTGCAAATGCTTTACTTTCAACCTGGAGTTAAATTGAAGCCTGGAGCATATGACATGCAGCACTAACCTGGGCCTCTGTCAAAAATTCCACAGAGGCAATGTCAGGCAATCATGTACCAATCGGTCTTCCTTAAATCCAGGGAACTCTGTGACAAGCACAGACAGCATCAGCTAATTGGTGTCCTCAGGCAGGTTGGTTAAGAAGAGGATGTTATTGGGAGGATTCTCAGGCATAATTTCAGCAATGAGTGGCATTTGTGAACTGTTGTTGAAAAAGCTTTGGATAGTTGATATATTGCATAAATAGTGCACCAGTGATGGTTGAAGTGAATGTTTAAGCTTATGGATGTGGTGTCAATCCAATAAGCTCAATTGTGTTGAACTTCCTTTTAGCGTTATTAGACCTGCACTCATCCAGGCATGTGAAGACTACTCACCATACTCCTGACTTATGCCATGCAAATTATGCAAGTGTTTTAGGAATTTAGAAGTTGAGTTCCTCATCACTCCTGACTTGCTCTTGTACTAACAGCTCTATGTGCTGGTACAGTTGCATTTCTGGTCAATGATGACACCCAGGGTGTTGTCTTTATGAATAAAGGCAAGTTGTTGGTGAAGGAGTTGAAGATGGTTGGACCTAAGACACCCACCCTGCAACGACTTCCTCGACTGAGAAGACTGATATCCAATTGCAAGCAGCATCTTCCTTGGTATAATGCATGTCTTCAATCAATGGAGAGTTTTCTCTTTGATTCCCAATGATTTCAGTTTACTTCGGCTCTTTGATGCCACACTTAGTTAAATGTTGCTTTGATGTCAAGGACAGTCACTCCCACTTCTGAAATTCAGCTCCTTTGTTCATTTGCCACGGAGTTGATGTCAGCATAATGGTACCTTGAGCGTTGCTCATCATTCATTTTTGGTATGTGTATTTGCAATCCAGAGTATGGTCCTGAAAAAGCACAGCAGGTCAGGCAGCATCTGAGGAGCAGAAGGATCGATGTTTTGGGCACAGCCCTTCATCAGGAATGATGAAGGGCTTTGCCCAAAACATCGATCCTTCTGCTCCTCAGATGCTGCCTGACCTGCTGTGCTTTTCCAGCACCACACTCTTGACTCTGATCCCCAGCATCTGCAGTCCTCACTTTCTCTGATGTGTATATTTGCACTTTTATTTTTGGTTCATCATGAAGCAACAATATTGCATTGCAAAATACTGGTGAATAGTGCAGAATTGTAAAAGATAGAGGCACTAAAGGACGCATAAAACTGGTCCTCATTAAAGTGGTACACAGCACCAAGATGCATCACAAAGTTTCAAATTATTACTGTACCATACAATGTGTAGATTACTGTAGTTTGGAACTGCTGCATAGCATGCCATTACACGTAAATGGTGTGCAGTACACCAGCAAATTGCTGATGCAAAGTACAGCAATATGCATTCTGGCCTGCAATGCAAGGATAAATCAGCAGAACACAGTAACATTAGTGATAAGCATATACCATATTTGTACCATGAGGACCTTTAATGCTTCAATGTCATTGCTTGATCACTCCCCACTCCTTTAATGCTGCACATTATATTTAAATCACTGACTGATGCAAAACTAAATATATAGATCTGAATATTATAACTCAGATGACCCCAACTCGTACTTACATAGCTTATATTCTATGGCTCTTGCATATGGGTCACGATAGCAATGAGCTGCTCAACGGAGCAAACACAAAATAATTACAAAAAGCCAGGGACATAGCATAGAATTGCTTCCATTAATGATACATCGTCCAAGCAAGAAACAGAAAATCATTAACAAAAATAAAAAATACTAGAAATATAAACTAACTTTCTAGTTGTAAACCTTCAAAGACATCATTCATAACTGGATATGTAAATTCAAACAGTCAAAGAAGGTGATGCACTTCACTAAAAACACTAAGATGCAGCAAAGCTGAACAATCCCATGGGTCAGTTTCAATTTTTGTCCAAAAAGAAGAAAAAACACTGGATATGCTCAGCACGTCAGGCAGCATCCGTGAACAGAAAACAGAATTCATGTGTATGTCTTTGCATTAGTTCTCATGAAGTACAAATAGAATTAACAAAAGGATATTTTTGCCCAGCCATTTCAATCACTGGATAGAAAATCTCTGAAACAGAATTCACTAGGGATTGGACTGCAAAAGCAGGAAAGTAGAACACAAGTATAAAATTAGCAATCCTCAAGAGAATCAAAAGATTAGAAAGTACAGCCACAGCTCAATGGATACATAAACAGAAAAAACAGTGTTGTGTCGATTCATGTACTTAAATGAGTTAAACTCATAAATATTGCCTCACAAAATAGTACTGTAGTTAAAATAGATAGAATTCAATAATACATGCTTGGCAACCTGGACACATTGTGCTTGGAATGATAATGTAAACTGCAATGAAGCAGGGCTGAACACTGCAACTTCGAACACTAAAGTGTTCAATTCCATTAATCTCAAGGTCAAAATAGAGCTTCACTTAATCCTTACATTATGTTTTGTTACCTTCCTCAGAGATAGATTCCATTTGTGGGATGAAACTAATTGGGTTGTTGCACGCTTACATTATTTTCTAAGACTGTTCTCTCCCCTGATTTTTTTCCCTCCCGTCTCAAACCGGGTAAAATTTAAATGGCCCAGCAGCAGCTCTGGTAGTTCACCATCCACTTCCTCAGGTGACAGAGAGATAATGCAGAGCCTGATCCAGTCTGCACTTAGTATCTTACAATAAAAGTCACTGGATGGAGGAAAGCCTAATAATTTCCTACATTTCTACACAATGAATCATAGAATATTGAACAAACCTGTTAATGGGTAAATCCTCAGAAAATTAGTGATTGGTTTTCAAAAACAACACTAACATGATTTAGAATCAGTTTACACTCCTTAGAGGCCTGGGATCCATTTACCAAACAAACAAAAATGAAGGACCACAGATGGAGAAGTCAACAGAGAAATATAAGGAAAGGCACTCACAAAACAATAGCACAGATTGGGAAATTGCAAGAGATGAATACAGAATGTTCCAAACAGACCGGTAACAGATTTACAAGAAGGGAATATGAAAAGTGACTTGCAGCTTTAAGGGTATTGTTACAAAATGGCTTGAAAAACTCCAGCTGCTCAGTAAGCCTACCAGTCAGATTAGAAAAGAGTAGGCCATGAAAACGTGACTAAGGTAGTGGACAGCAGAATGTCGAAGGAAGGCATTGGACAAAGTCACTCATAGGAGCCCATTGGCTAAAAGTGAAGCCCATGGAGAAGAAGGTAAATTACTGACCTGGAACTGGCTAGGGAGAGAAGACAGCGAGTAGGGATAATGGGGAAGTATTCTAATTGGCAGTATTGACTCATGGTATTCTCGAGAGATTTTGCGATAAGGATTTAATTATTTACTAAACATAAAAAGTACAAAATGGGGCAGGAAAAGGCCACTTGGCTTATCAAACCGGCTCTGCTATTCAATAAGATTGCAGCTGATCTAAAAATTCTCCATTCCCAGCCACCCCGATAATGTTTCACCTCCTTGCTGATCAAGAGAGTGTAAATCAGCCTTATAAAATATTCACTCTGCTTCCATCTCTTTTTAAAGGAAAGAGTTTGAAAGACTCAGAACCCTCAAAGACAAATTCTCCTGATTTCGGTTTTATTATGGAAGGAAGGTAAGCAGCTAAAGGTGATTGGGGTGAGCACACTACTCTGGGGAAGTCCGACACTGATGTTCTGGGGCTGAGATAATCGATCTCCAGCAACCTGTTATGTTTGATTCTAGCCAGTGGAGAGTTATCCCTCATAGCCCCATGAGCTTCATTTTTCTGGCGCTACTAAATGCCATACTCAGTTAAAGGTCACATTACCGTTAATGCCAGTAACTCTCAACTCACTTCTGAAATTCAGTTGTTTTCGTTATGTTTGGACAAAGGCTGTAATAAGTATTGGAGTCCAGTGGCTTTGGCAGAATCCAAACATGGCATCAGTCAGCAGGTCATTGCTGAGTAAGTGCCACTTTATAGAACTGTTGACATTTTTTCCATCACTTTGCAGATGAATGATGGAGAGGAAATCAACAATGTTGGATTTGATCCTGCTTTGTACAGAACAGGACATTGCAGGCCAATTTTCCCCATTTCCAGACCATTTCCAGCTTCACTAGTGGCATCAGTAGTTCCATGGGTAGAGCACCAAGCCTTCAATATTATTGCCACAATGCTATACAATCCCACTTTGGCACTGTCCAGTATCTTCAGCCATTTCTTGACATCATGCAGACTGAGTCAAATTGACTGAAGACTGGCATCCACGATGCTGGGACCTCATGAGGAGACCAAGATGAATTATACACTCAACACTTTTGGTGAAAAATTGACACAAATGCTTCAGCTTTTGTCTTTTGCTCTGATATGCTGGCCCACCTCAATCATTGTGGATGAGGATGTTTGTGAAGCCTCCACTTTATATTAATTGCCTAATTGTCCAAAACCATTAAGCTGGATGTGGCAGGTTTGCAGCGTTTAGCTTGGACTTATTATGAATTACTTAGTTCTGTCTATCACCTGTTGCTTCTGATGTTTCATATACAACTATTCCTGCCCTCTGGCTTCACTAGTTTGACATCTTATCTTTAAGTATGTCTGGTGCTGTACCTAGACTTCCCTCCTGAACTCTTCAGTAAACTAAGGTTGACTTTCCAGTCTGATGGTAATGGGAGAGTGGGTGATATACCTGGCCATGAGGTTGTAGATTGTTGCTGAATACAATTCTTCTGCTGCTGATAGCCCTCAATGTTATATGGATGTCAAATGAAACACAATGGAGGGCATATCAATCTGAAGATTGGGCTTTGTCAGTGATCACACCTACCAATATCAACATGGATGATATATCTGACATAGGTGATCATGGGGTTTTTCCTTTTTGGTGCTTCCCTCACCACATGCTGCAAATTAGTATAGCAACTATGTCCTTTAGAACTCAAAGCTCGACAATATTGGGACTACTGTCCTCAACTCCAGTTCACTCTATGCCCTTGCCATCTTCAATCCACATTCAACATGGAGGAGTACCCTTACAAGGGCCGTGACAGGGCGTTAACTTGTAACAGAAGCAGAAAGTTCCCTTGCCCATTGAAATAACTGCACAGAGGCCAGTATCCCGTCACCAAGTCACCCTTTATTTATTTGTGTAGGGTACACTGGCTGTGGCCAGCCAGCTTGGAGTCAGTCCCCATGAACTGAGGAGATTCTAAATCTCCTGTTTGCATTAGTCAGTCAGGGCTTTCTGATTGGCCCAGGTGAACAAACCCAACCAAGGGCCTCAAAGTCAACAAGATTCACCTGGTTGCAATCACTACATCCACCTTTGAGCTGACATCTTGAGAATTCCTGGGTTACAGAGTCATTATTGAGGACTCCCAGGGTGACTTCTTTAAGACTGCACATTACTGTGCTGCCATTGCCTCTGGTGGTGCCTGGGTCATTGTTTGTAAGATGCAGTTCTGAAGAATGACTGTCTTAGTCTGTTGCTTGACAAGTCTGTGACACAGCCTCCAGATTTAGAGGTGATAGTTGTATTCCTTAGAATGGAGAAGGCTGAGGCTGACTTATATAAAATAATGAGGGACTTGCATAGAATGGACGAGGAAGAACTGTTTATCCCCAGCAGAGTGGTCAGTTACTGGGGTTACAGATCTAAAGTGATTTATCGAAGGATTGGAGGTGACATGAAATAACACCTGTTACATTCAGAGGGTAATGAGAGTCTGGAATTCACCACTCAATGTGGTGTTTGAGGTAGAAACCATTAATTCATTTAAAAAGAATCTAGACCTGCATCTGAAGTGCTGAAAGCTGCAAAGCTATGGACCAGAAGCTAGAAATCAGGATCAGAATGGGTAGGTAGTTTATTCACTTGACATGAAGGGTTAAATGGTCTCTTTCTGTACTGCGACTTTTCAGTAGTTCTGCAGACAGTGGCATAGTGATAATGTCACTAAACTGGTAATCAAGAGGCCCAGGCTAATTCTCTGGAATCATGGGTTCAAGTCTTGTCATGGATGCTAGTGGAATTTGAATTTAATTTTTTAAAAAAGCTAGTTTAAAAGTGGTGATTACTATTAAAAAAAACTAACTAGATAATTGATGTCCTTTTAGGGAAGGAAATCTGCCATCCTGACCTGATGTGATGTACTTATCACAGCACTGTTGCTGTAAAGTTCCTCCAAAATGACCATCAAGCTACTTGGTTGTATCAAACTGATACAATATTTAAAAAGAATATTGCTAAATGAACTATATAAATTGACCTAGGCACTAGAAATGGTAATGCCAGACCCAAAAAAGTCTTCCTTAATAACATCTGGAGGTTTGTCAAAAGCAGGAGGCTGTGTCACAGACTTGTCAAGCAACAGACTAAGACTATCATTCTTCAGAACTGCATCTTACAAACAATGACCCAGGCACCACCATTGTCACCAGAGGAATACAATGTTTTCCTCACAGCTAGAATTTTCAAGCCCTGGTGACACAAATGTCCTAATCTCTGAATGAAAGACCAATGATTGGCCACATGCTCACCCTCATTGTTGGGACCCTGAATGTGCAGCCTGACAGGGCAAGTTAAAGAGAAAGAAGGCAACTCAAGAATGGAGGCCCGCTCTTAGCACTTTTAACATTGTTGAAATGAAAGGTGCCCACTGCTGCCAGGCAAAGTTGCCACATGATGCCCTTGTCTGCATGTATACCAGCTGAGGGAAATTAAAACAAAGTTTTGGGGAGAGCTGGTGCCCCTATACACCCCATTACCCCATCCCAGTTTTGCCACTGGGAAGCGGCCTCCTCTCGTTGATTGTGTTGTGGTTACCACAGGGGGTCAGCCAAATGGACAATTCAAGCAAGCGTGGGAGGGTGGTCTATTACCTGATTTATTATTCTGTACTTGCAGGCACATAACCATTACATTTCTGACCCAGGCATTTAAAAGATGGCCTAGGGGCAGGTAAATACTGGCAAGTCAGCAACACAGCACCTACTGTGATTTTTCTGGCCCCTCCACTGGTCCCACCATCACAAGTCATGTTAATCCAACCAAGTTTTTTGGGTATAGTATGTCATCAGCAGCAGTTTTGACTTTAATAATGGAGTAGGGATGGTATGTGAGAGGCAGGTGAAGGGAGTGATGAATCTAGCAGATTGGGAGACGTGGAGATTCTATCACCTTAAAGATAGTTTTTGTATAGTTAATCATTCAGCCCTTCCACCAAAATTGCAGATGTTTTCATGATTATATTTTCGAGCCTCCCTTGTGTCATGCTACCAAACTCATAGATTGAGCCTTTCCAGCTCTTCCTAATTTCACCCACTGGTTTACCTGTTCCCTGCACACCCTCACTCTCTCTCCCCCCCCCCCATCCCACATAAACTGAAACCTACTTAAGGCCTTCCTTCCCTCACTCATTCCAATGGGCATTTTGTTCATCTGCTCACAAGTGCCAACGAAGACAAATACACGATCAGACTGGAATCTGAGGTGGTCAGTCATTGGCCTTATTTCAATAACCTCTCCACCCAGTCACCACCAAGCAGTTAGAATGGGGCTAGAACGTTGATATGCAGTATGTCGATATCAGTTCGTTGGGATACAGTGTCATTATCACTTTGATGAAATACAGTGTGTCAACATCAGAATGTTGGCATGATGTGTCAATTCAGTACAGTATGTTAGGACAGAGTATCAATATCAGTATTTTGAAATACTGTGACAATATGTTGGGATAGTGTATCAATATCGATAATGTTTTAGACAGAGTATTAATATGAGTCTGTTGAAACACAGTGTCAGATTCGGCATGCCAGGGTGATTTATGTGTGATAAGGTGGGCAGAATCTTGATGAGATTTTGGGGGTTCTCACCTAATGGCTGGAGACCCAGCAAGAGACATGAACTGCCTCTCAGCAAAGGCCTAATGAACCACAAATTAATCAGGCATTGATAAGCTTACCTTTGAAATCCATATCCCAGGGACAAAGGCCTACTTAAAGCTATCAGACAATATCACTCAGCAGTTCTTACAGTCAGCAGAGCCACAGAGTAGGCCATGGTTGGCATCAGACAGCAGAATCACTGAGCCACCTAAGTAACAGGTAATTAATCAATGAGACGGAGCAGGGGGCGGGGAGACATCTGTTTTGGTGGGTAGTAATGACCGGGACAGATGCTTGGGGACGTTGACTGGAAGGGAAACAGTTGGTCTCATTGAGGCACCACACAGTTCTTCCCCCCCCTCACTCCCAATTCTCTATATCCGCAAGTATCTTTAATTCAGGAACCAACCCTCCAAGCCCAAGAGGTGATGCACTGATTGCGCAGTCTTAGCTGCACTTTTAGGGATTCTTTGCATACATACAAGGTATTTCTCAAGAGTTAAAGGAAAATTCAAACCATTTGGTCTAGCACCTCATGAAATGTAATTGGTGGAGGGGCAGGACACATACCACAGACATGGTCAGTTCTGCTGTATTAGCTCAATGACTTACAATCAGAGATGTACAGATGGAAACTTGTCCATGCCAACCAGATATCCTAAATTGATCTCGTCCCATTTGCCAGTAATTGGTCCATATCCCTCTAAACCCACCTTCTTCATATATCCATCCAGATGTATTTTAAATGTTGTAATTGTACCAGCCTCCACCACTTCCTCTGGCAGCTCATTCCATACACACACCCCCATCTGTGTGAAAAAATGTTGTTCCTGAGCTCCCTCTTAAATCTTTCTCCTCTCACCCTAAACCTATGCCCTCTAGTTCTGGACTCCCCGCTCTGGGGAAAAGACCTTGGCTATTCACCCTATCCATGCCCCTCATGATTTTATAAACCTCTATAAAGTCACCCCTCAGCCTCCAATGCACCAGGGAAAATAACCCCAGTCTATTCAGCTTCTCTCTATGGCTCAAACCTTCAGACACTGGCAACATCTTTGTAAATCTTTTCTGAACCTTTTCAAGTTTCACCACATCCTTCCTATAGTAGGAAGGCCAGAATTGAATGCTGTATTCCAACAGTGGCTAAACAATGTCCTGTACAGCAGCAACATGACCTCCCAACTCCTATACTCAATGCACTGATCAATAAAGGCAGGCATACTAAACACTTTCAACACTACCCTGACTACCTGTGACTCCACTTTGAAGGAATTATGAACATGCACTTCAAGGTATCTTTGTTCAGTAACACTTCACATGATCTTACTATTAAGTGTATAAGTCTTGCTTTGATTTGCCTTTCCAAAATGCAGCAACTCACATTTATCTAAATTAAACTCCATCTGTCACCCCTCAGCCGATTGACCCATCTGATCAAAGTGTAACAACTGATAACAGAACAGGTACATATAGCAGGAATGCAACACACATTATCGTCAAAATAACTGATTTTTAAAACTTATTTGTAGGACGTTGCTATATCCAAAGAACAATTGTCTATATGAATGGTTGAATTGCATAATTATTTTAAGGCATTTGTACAACAACTTACATTTATACTGCACCTTTTAAAATAGAAAATATCTTTACACAGGCATGAGAACAAAAAACAAATGCAGGGATGAGGATGGAGATAATATTTGGGATAATCAATAGTCAACCATGGTTCCTGAAGGACGTAAAAGAGGATGAAGATAAAGAGATGGAGAGAGAATTGTACAGCATAGGACCTTGATGGCCTAAAACACAGTGACCATTGATGGGACAAAGGCAGGGAGGGAGTCACACAATGTTAGAGTAAGAGGAATGGAGTGCTAAGGAGGGTTGCAGCAGGAGTGATGTTGCACTGTGAGTGAAGAAGTAAAAACAACATTCCAACAGAGAGCTGAGAATTTTCCTTTTGAGGCATTGGAGAATCCAACGATGGCAGGAGTGACAGACAAGCAGGTCTTAACGTCAGATAGAAAATAAATAGTAGAGATTCTACAGAGCTACTTTTTGAAGAAGATTGAAAATTAACACTGGCTGGAAAAGTATTGGAATTGTATGCATGAAATAGGAGCAGGGGTAGACCATATGGAGTGGAATAGATCATTAAGTCAAGTATGGATGTCATAAAGGTGTGGATGAGAATCTAGATAGCAGGTGAACTGAGGTAGGCAGTGTTAACAGAGATAGAAATTGGTATTCTTTACAATGGAGAATGTGTGGGATTAAGTAGATGCTGATGCAGAAAATGTGTTGTTTTAGTTTGACACAATAAGCAAGGACAATGAAGTCAGTCGCAAAAATACAGAGATTGCTTCAAAAATGATAGTGTCAGTCTCCCCAGTGTGAGACAATTTGGGTCAATGTGAGAATCTAAGAGGTTGGACAAATATAATTGCATTCTTTATCAATTAACATTGCTGTAAAATTATAAAACAAAGTGTCTTGCTAATTCTTTGTGTGGTATTTACAGTATCAAACAATTGGACAGTATTTGTCATCAAGAGGATCTTCAATTGTATCTCATCTCCTGCAATCCCCAGGTCCTAGTCTACTAATACAATCTAATTACAAGTCTATCATATAGAAGCCCAGGAGAGCTCTAATAGACTGATAATGAAACGATCATTCAAAGCATGTGAGGTGGTTAGGATATCCAGGATTACTCAGGAGCAACTGCTGCTCTTTAAAATGGCAGATTACTCAATGTTTCTTTGAAATGAGCACAATCCATGTAAATTAAATAATCCACTCAACTACAGAATTTTCCTTTAAACTCACATGGTAAGTTTGTATTGATTTTCTGTTATCTTCCAGAGGCTGGAGGCTCAACATTTTACTTCTGGTCTGAGCCTGGGAGCTAGAGTGATAACACAGATTGCAAGCTGTATTTCAGAACAGCTCTGTTAACTGACCCAGCAGTTGAGACTCAAGATGTTTCTGGATGTTGACCTTGGTCTGATGGTGCATTCAGTTGATGGAAAGTGCTTGAGCATTAGGTATTGGAAAACCTTCTGATGGGCATTACCCTTTGAATTCTACAGCATGTCTTTGAAAAGATGCATGAAGACAGATTCTGTTTAAACCCTAATGCAAGCTTCTCACAATTCTCCCGTATTTCCAGTTCTGTTATAAAAAAATATTCAGCTCTGTTCAAACAGAGGTGAGAATGCCACATTTTACCAGGAGCAATATCTACAAGTGTTACCACAATAAACAGACAGAGGAGTTTACGCTGAGATACTGAAACTTTCACGCTGCCCTTCTCTTGAAAGACAAATTTCCATTAACATGCTGACAGATATTGACCACATTGTTCACTGCCATGTTTCACACATGGTCAATTTCACACATGCTGCTTCGCAGACCTGCTGCTTAAGTAAATGGCAGTCAGTGTAAGACTCAGGCAGTCTTTCATTTCCCTTCAGTTTATAATTGCAGTTTCTCTGTGCAAAAGCTGACTGCCTCTATTGCTGTTACTGTAGATCATAAGTCAGTCTCCTCCATAGGCTAACTCTATGGGGAGAAAATGACCTATAAAACTGCATTGACAGATTTAGCTCACATAAACTAACACTGTTCCTAATGCAAACAAAAACAAAGAACTGTGGATCTCGGAAATCAAAAACAAAATCAGAAATTGCTGGACAAACTCAGCATGTTTGCCAGCACCTATGGAGATGCCATCCCCTACACCTCTGCCCTTACCCCTTCTCTTCCCTCCTACAACATCAATAGGGTCCCTCTGGTCCTCATTAACCAGCTCACCAGTCTCCGCAGCCAAAGGATTATTAACCGCCATTTCTACCACCTCCAGCAGGATGCCTCCACCAGACACAAATCTCCCTCTCCTCTGTTGTCCAGCTTCCCCAGGGACCATTCCTCTCCAAGACACCTTGTTCTACTCCTCCTCCATCCCAATACCCCATGGCACCTTCCCATGCAATTGCAGAAGGTGCAACACCTATCCATTTACTTTCTCCCTTCTCCTGATCCAAGGCCCCAGACACATCTTCCAGGTGAAGCTGCAATTCACTTAATCTAGTCAGTGGTACTCGTTGCTCACAATATCCTCAACAATAAGGAAACACTTAGATTCTGTCTGCAAAAATGACCAAGCTTCTAGCTACCAGCCACTTCAACACACTACCTTGTTTCCTGGCCAATATCTCTGTCTCAGGCTTGCTGCAGTGCTCCAGCAAAGCTCAGCACAAGCTGGAAGAAAAACATCTCATTTTCCACTTTGGAACCCTGCAGCCTTCAGGACTCAATATCAAGTTCAGTAATCCGTGAACACAAGGGGAGAGATTTAAAAAAGACATAACAGGCAAATTTTTTACACAGAATAGCTCACGTATGGAATGAACAACCTGAGGAAGTGATGGATGCAGGCACAATTACAATATTTAAAAGACAATTGGATAGAGACATGAATTGGAAGGGCTTGGAGGGATATGGCCGGGAACAGGCAGATGGGATGAATTTAGTTTGGGATTATGTTCAACATGGACTAATTGGACTGAAGAGTCTGTTTCCATGACTCAATGACCTTTACCCACATATCAAGCCTTGTCATCACATGGACTGCTACCGCAAACAACCCACTGTCAGACACTAATGGTCCCCATTAGCAGCTATTGATTCTCCCAGGCTGACTTTTACTCATTCCTCTGTCTGCCTCTGTTGCTATTCTCTCTCTGGGCTTCACCACCACCTATCATTTACCCCAATATCCTCTCTGCAATCTATCTTTAGTATATATATACCTTTTCCTAGCTATCATCAGTTCCGAAGAAAGGTCACTGGACTCAAAATACTAACTCTGCTTTCTACAGGTGCTGTCAGACCTGCTGCGTTTTCCAAAAATTCCTATTTTTGTTACTGCTCCTAATGCATTTCATCCACTATTCCCCTACAAACAAACTTCCTGGTTAACACAGGAATTTATCTCCTTTCACGTCCCCACACCACTCCAATTCAAGTAGACACACTTCTCTCCCGCCAATTTGTTCCCAAGGTGAATGTTCATACTGCCATCAGTATTAATGAAATAAATACTATTCCTCACTACCTCTCAGTTCATCTTCCCTTCCCCAACCTGAAGTACTGTGCCCAGTTTCCTTTCTGCTTTTCAAAGTATAAGTCACATTTTATCCCTGCCCTGACTCCTTATTGTTATCCAGCCATGCCCTTAGTTTACCTTCACTTCCATCTCCAGTGTCACCCAAAACAAGTCACATTCCTAATGACATTCTGGCAATCGCATGAACTGTCACCTGAAAAAGGTGCAAACTTCTACAAGATTCTAAATGAAAAAGGAAGCCCTGTTCTCATGGGAATTCCTGCCTGTGGTACCCCAGCAGCCTTTTCTTCGTGGATGTTCCACTGGAGTTGAGTTGGCCAGAGCACTATTGGTGGTGACTTCAGGCTCATAGACCTGATGCACGACAGTGTGTCGACTGCAGTAATGGCAGAACAGAGACTCTTGGCTATGGATAGGCCCAAAGTGTGAACTCTTTTGGCGGCAGTGGGTCGTCAACTGAAGCAGTGTTGGGGCGGGGCCCTTGCACAAATCCTAGAGCTATGTTTGACACCCCAGTGAGGAAGATAAACTCCATTTAAATACTTTCTTTTTATTCTGTTGTACCTGAAAATGGCACTGGATTATGGTGACAGAACACGTTTGACTCCATCTCCCTAAATTTTTGTGACAATAAATCATTCGTTTATCATTCAGCTAGAATAATTCTGAACAGCTATGAGTCTCATTAGGAGCCATGCTGAGGAGGAGAGGTCTGGTTTACACAATGTCATGAACAAACACCAACATTCATTGACATGTGGATACCTACAAGATAATTGCCTGTGAAATATATATAATGCATGTAGCTAATCTAGAACTTCTTTGATACTTTCAAATTCAAATCTTCTTCAAAATTGCACTGTTGCAGAGACGAAATGTATTTAAACTCTGCTTTAACAATGTATACAACAAAAGAGAGGTTTTCTCATTATTGCTAGGAGTTACCCACATTCATCTTTAAATGCACTGATAAAGTATATATCAAAGGCACATCCTCTCTACATCTAATTTATAGTGTTCTGCTGCAACCTGTAAAGAGAAGCAGGATTAAGGAAAGTTAACAAAAGAGTTTCACGATTCACAATTTCTCCCCTTAGACAATATGTGCCCAGAGCTCATTTTCATCAATTGACATTTGTGCATTCAAAAAGGAAAGTTGTTGTAGGTTAGTAGACAGCAGTAAAGACATTGTTCTGGAAATTAAATTTCTTAAACAACCATGACTTGCATTTATATATTTCCTCCAAAGCAGCAAAATGTGAAATTTGCAAAACTTAAGCAAATGTTACCATACAAAATTTAAAAAGTGTCTCAGTAGGAAATATTAACATAATTAAGCAAAATCTTGGTCAATACAGAGTTTAAGTCATGTCTTAAAGCAGAAGAAAGAGATAAAGGGACAGAGAGGCTTTCCAAAGACTAAGGTTCAGTTGTCTGAAGGTATGGCTGCTAACGGCGAAGTACACAAAGTTGTAAGAGGCCAGTATTGGAGCTGCACGGAGAGCTGAGATAGTTGCAGGGCTGTAGGATTGTAGGAAGCAATGGACAGACTTGGAAGTATGATTAGAATATTAAAATTCAGGCATTACTAAACCAAGAGCCAATTTAGGGCAGCAAACACAGGAGTGATATGCGAATGGGACTTTGTGCAAATTAGAATGTAAGCAGCAGAGCTGAATAAGCTCAACTTTAGAGGGCGCCAGCTGGGTGAGTAGGGCAATTGGCATGAGGACTTTCAGCACCAAATTAGCAGAGAAAGGACATGAAATGGACTATACTAGAGGGAAAAGAAGGTGACATTAGTGATAGTGATAGAGAGAATCAGGGACAGGAAACCGAGCTCAGAGTCAAACAACACACCAAGCATTAGCCTCAGAATGTAGACAGGGACAGGGATTAGCTGGGAGCCAGATTCTGGAGTTTGTGGCAGACCCAAGATGGAAAACCTCTGTTGTGCTTTTTAATATTTATTTCAGAATTACAGTAATTTATGCCATTTGAAGGTAACAATTAGTAGCAGCTCCACTTTACTAGCAACAAAATCTCAATCTCTTTAATTCCAACACAACAGTATATATTATGAATCTCATCAGCGAGTGCAAAGTTGCGGTACATGTAGGGGAGTGAAATTGAAAATCATATGAAAACATGAATTAGGAGCAGGAAGGCTACTGGACACCTCTAGCCTGCTCCACCATTCAATAAGACCATGATAAGAATGAGGTGAGATCTGATGACTCCACATTCCCACCTGCCCTCTGATAACCTTTTCACCGTCAAGAATTTGATAACTTCTGTTTGAAAAATTATTCAATGACCATGCTTCCATCACTTTTCAGGAAGAGAGTTCCCAAGGTTCATGATCTTTTGTGAGAAAATGTTTGCCTTAATTTTGTCTGAAATAGGAAACCCTTCATTTTTAAATAGCAACCCCATATTTGACCCACAATACCGTTAATGAGGGAGTTTAAGTGTTTTGACCCAATGATACTGAGGAACAGCAATACTTGTCAGGATCAGAATGGTGAGTGGCTTCAAGGAGAACTTGGCAGTGTTCCCATTTGTCCGCTGCCCTTGTCCTTCTCGATGTTAGAGATTATGGTTTAGAAGGTGTCTAAGAAGTTCTGCAATGCATCTTATAGATCATTTTCTCTATTGCTACTGATTGTTGGTGGTGTGCAAGTGAATGTGCACGCAGTCAGGAGGTGAATTATTCATTACGAGATTACTCGTCTCTCACCTTCTACTTGTCTATGCCAACCAGATTTCCCAAGATAATCTAGTCCCATTTGCCTGCTTTTGGCCCATACCCCTCTCAACCTCTCCTATTTATGTACCTGTCTAAACATCTCGTACATTTTGTAACTGTACCTGCATTGACAACGTCCTCTGCCAGTTCATTCCACACACATTCTATGTAAAAGAAAGTTGCCCCTCATACCCTTTTTAAATCTTTCTCCTCTCACCTTAAAAATATGTTCCTGAGTTTTGAACTCTCACACCCTAGGGAAAAGACCTTTGCTATTCACCTTATCTGCATCCCTCATGATTTTATAAAACTCTACAAGGTCATCCCTCAATCTCTCATGCTCCAGTGAAACATGTCCTAGACTACCTGGTACCATCCTGGTAAATATTTTCAAAACCCTCTTGAATTTAATAATATTCTTCCCATAACAGGGTGACCAGAACTGTACACGATACTCCAAAAGTAGTTTCACCAATGACCTGTACAATCACAAAATAGTGTCTCAGCTTATACTCAATGGTTTGAGCAATGAAGACAATGGTAATACATTATCAAATTCCTTCTGGAAACTAAAGTGTAGTACATCCACTGGTTCTTACGTGGCCACAACACATGTGACTTCTCAAAGAGCATTAACAAATTGGCTAAATATGATTTCACTTTCATAAAACCATATTAATTTTGCCAGATTACCTAATCATTTTCTAAGTGCTCACTCTAACATCTTTAATAAGTTTCTAACATTTTCCCAAAGACAGATATTAAACTAAGAAATCTGTAGTTTTCTGCTTTCTGTGTCCCTTCATTTTAAATAAAGGAGTCGCATTCACTATTTTCTAATCTAACTGGAAGGAAGTTTGAAAAAATAAAAACAAAACATCAATGATATCATTAGCCACTTCCTTTAAGACCCCAGGATAAAGTCAGTCAGGGCCTAGGAGTTCAAACATTCAGAGCTCCAGAAATTTCCTCAGTTTCATGTTCCTGGTTATGGTGATTTCTTGATTTGCTCTCTTCATTCCATTTCCTGATTTACAGATAGTTCTGGGGTATTATCTATATTCTCTATAGTGAATACCAATGCAAAATACCTATTCAATTAATCTGTCTCCTTGTTTTCCATTATTAATTCTCCAGACTCACTTTCCATTGAACCAAGTCTCACTTTGTTAACTCATTTCCATTTAAAACATCTATAGGAACTTACTCTGTTAAGTTTTTTTGGAACTAGTTTCCTGTCATAGTCTAATTCTTCCCTAGTTGTTATTCGCCATGTTTTATATTCTGTCCAATTTTTCAAACTGCTATCAAGATTTGTGCAATTATATGCTTTTTTTCCAAGTCTGATATCAACTAACGTTTTTAGTTACCTATGGATAATGGGTCATCCTTTTGGAATATTTTTCTCATTGGAATGCATCCATTCTGTATATTCTGAAATAATCCTCTTAAATGCTGCCTCATAGCGCCAGGGTCCCAGGTTCAATTCCAGCCTTGGGGCGACAGTGTGTGAGTGGAGTTTGCACATTCTCCCCGCGTCTGCATGGGTTTCCTCTGAGTGCTTTGGTTTCCTCCCACATTCCAAAGATGTGAAGGTCAGGTCAATTGGCCATGCTAAATTGTCCATAGTGTTAGGTGTATTAGTCAGAGGGGGGTGGATTACTCTTCGGAGGGTCGGTGTGGACTTGTTGGCCAAAGGGTCTGTTTCCACAATGCAGGGAATCTAATCTAATCTAATCTAAATGACTGCATTTCTATTGACCAATCCCATAACTAAATTCACTGGCAAGTTCTGCTTTCATGCCTTCATAATTAAATTTAAAACACTAGCCTTGGACCTACTTCCTTCTTCCTCAAACTGAGTGTTAAATTAAATCATATTATGATCACTGCTACCTTGGGACACCTTCATTATGAGGTACTTAACGAATCCTTCCTGTCATTGGACTAATTATCCAGAGATTAGAATGGTGCTGGGAAAGCAGAGTAGGTCAGGCAGCATCCGAGGAGCTGGAAAATCGACGTTTCGGGCAAAAGCCCTTCTTCAGGAATGAAGGGCTCATTCCAGCACCACTCTAATCTTGACTGATCTCCAGCATCTGCAGTCCTCACTTTCGTCTAATTATCCAGAGACCCATGTCAAGGTCTGAGCAATTGGATTTGAATCCTATTATGATAGATGGAAAATTTGAGTTCTCCTTGTGGAAATGAAGTTCTGTCTTTATTAAGAGAAAACCTTCCATTTTGTTATTCGGCACCATCACTGTGCTAAATGGAATAGACTTCAAACAGATTATACAACAACACTGGGCATCCAGGAGCCACCGTGGGCCATCAGCAGCAGCAGAACTGTACTCAAAGACAATCTGCAAACTCATGGCCAGTCATTTTCAACACTCCACCATTACCATCAAGCCAGAGGATTAACCCTCTCTCAATGAAGAGTGCAAGGACGCATATCAGAAGCAGCACAAGGCATAGCTAAAGATGAGATGTCAACCCGATGAAGTTACAAAGCAGAACTTTGTGCATGCCAAAGGGCACGTACAGCAGGTGATCCCAATTCTAATGGATCAGATCTAAGCTCTGCAGTCCTGCCACATCCAGTAGTGAATGGTGGTGTACCATGAAACAAATCACTGGAGGATGAGACTCCACAAATAGTCCCAAACTCAATGATGGGCGAGCCCAGTACATCAGTGCAAAAGATAAAGCTGAAGCATTTTCAACAATCTTCAGCCAGAAATGCCAAGTGGATGATCCACCTTGGCCTGCCCCAGAGGTTACAGCATCACAGATGCCAATCTACAGCTAATTCAATCCACTCCACATGATTCCAAGAAAACAGCTGAAGGCAGTGGATACTGGAAAAGCAATGGGATCTGACAACAGTGCTGAAGGTCTGTATGCCAGAATATGCCAATAACTTTAACAATTTCAGACTTTAATGACTGCTCTCATTTTCTCTCTGCTGATAGGGGTGAAATTTGGGACAGCAAGCAGATGGGTGCTGGGAATACAGAACACCTTCATCTCATTCTTAGAGGTGATCTATTTTTATTTTTCATCAGACTCTTGGGTTACTGGACCCTGCCCCACTTGTCAATTTTTCCCATTGTACCAATTCTCTTTCTAGCTCTACCTCATTATCTCAAAAACATCTTTTATTTAGTTGCTGTCTCTAGTTTTGCCTCTGACTGTTTTTTGCACATATTGTAACTCTTTAATCATGTCTGAATCTTTTACCTCTTCACTTTACAAATTATCCCCTTGTTTTTAAAATACATATGTTGTCACTGTACTCATCTCTCTTGTACTATTCCTTCTGAAAATTATTCATTTGCAGATTGTTTAGCAACAAGGAAGGGTCACATCTGAAATGTCAACTCATTTGTGCTTTGTTTAACCAGTGCTGGATCCCATGTTTTCTGTTTTGTTTTTGTTTCTGTTTCTTCACCCTTCCCCTCACTGACACTAGATTAAATTTCACTGCCTACCTTCACTACCCTCACTCCTGTTATGCACTGTCACTTCACCACAATAGCATTACACAAACTGCACACAATCAGACATTGGCCATCTGTCATTTGCTATAATGTTCAAAACTGGATGAAGAGACTACCAAAATAGAACACAAGGCTGCATTCATCAACAGGATTTAAAGGGACAAAAATCTTACTGGAAAATGGTTAATCATTTTGTTAGCCAACATGATCATTGATGCAATTAGTGTCAAGTAGTCACCGCATTTTCAAAATGTTACAGTGCCATACCACATGTCATCAGCATAAAAATTACATACAGCTGCCTCTTTGTGATAAGGACAATGATCATGGAGATCTGAAAAAAGATCAGTAATAGCAGGCAGTCCCATTCTAGGAATTCATGGCCAAGTCAGCCTGTTCCATTTATCACATTCTCATCAGTGAGCACAGGCCTCAGAGAACATTAATAACTTCAGTCCTGGGCTTTCTCACTCATTCATCACCGGACAGGTTTTTGACAAAAGACTGAGGAAAGCTGCAAAGTCTTTAATATGTTGCTGGGGCTTGATAGGATGAATGTGGAGAAGCATGTTGATGAGTCCATGACAAAAGGGCTTAGATAGAAGATGGCTACCTCCAGATAAAAGTAAGAATTTAGGAGGAACATCTTAACAGAGAGTGGTGAGAATCAGAAATTCTCTGGCAAAGCCATTTGCTGAAGCATTATTACATTTAAGGTAAGGTCGAATAAATATACCATGTATAAAGGGACAGAGGAATATGGAGAGGTGAGAAAAAATAATTAGAATTGGGAGAAAATTTGTGTGACATATGAACAAAAGCATATTCATAATTCAGCAGATAGTCTGTTTCCATGCTGTAAGTTCTAGCCAATGTTATATAAAATATGCGCATCACATTACATTTACCTGATCAGGCAAAGTTGAAAAGTCTTAAAAATCCTTACAGCTGTTAATACATGACATGAAACGATTGCAATATTTTATTCATAGCATACCCATCAAAATTAAACCTAATCATCAATTCCATATTTGGCAGATGTTGAAAATATTTATACTGGATAATATAATATTATGATTGCCACTTCAGGCAATAATTTTAGCTGTTAACATTTTGCAGAACACAATTAATTCATTTATTACGCATGACTTTCACTGATAAAATAGTTTATAAGTGATAAGACTTCACAGAAATGTATAACACTTTCAGTACTATTATTAAAATCCATGACATGGTGCTTTATGTATCTTCATTTTTCCTCCTTTAAAAAATGCGTGCACTGAGGAGAACAGTAGTATCCAAAGTGGATTAATACAATTTTTTCAATTAATTTTCATCAGCATCAAGTAGTATTCCAAAATTGAAACTGTTATTCCACCCACTACAATATCTCTATTTAATTTTAGGTTGTCCTTATTAGCAATGGCAAGGGAGAAAAGTCTTTAAAAAAAAAGCCAGATTTTGCACTTTCTGACTCCTTTTAGAAGTTTGTGTATGTGGGTATTAGCTGCAACACTAACACTACCAACAATTGAGCACTCAATGCTCATAGTCACAATGAAAGCCTGGCATTTGGCAAAAGTACTGAAAAATGTTTTGTATCTGTGAAATAAAGCCCCATCAAGAATACCCATCTTGAAAATACGTGAAGAAAATAAGCATATGTTGATTAGTATTGCTCAGAACATGTATATCTCTTGCTTGCATCTCTTACATATCTGCTACAATCAGTCTTCATGTGACTAGGGCACTCAAGGCATTTCCTGCACAATGCCTTAAATATATCTATCCCAGACACATTTAATTTCCTATGCTACATAAAAAGAATGCACTTTTTTTTTAGATTAGATTAGATTACATTACAGTGTGGAAACAGGTCCTTCGGCCAACAAGTCCACACCGACCCGCCGAAGCGCAACCCACCCATACCCCTACATTTACCCATTACCTAACACTACGGGCAATTTAGCATGGCCAATTCACCTAACCTGCACATCTTTGGACTGTGGGAGGAAACCGGAGCACCCGGAGGAAACCCACGCAGACACGGGGAGAATGTGCAAACTCCACACAGTCAGTCGCCTGAGGCGGGAATTGAACCCGGGTCTCTGGCGCTGTGAGGCAGCAGTGCTAACCACTGTGCCACCGTGCCGCCCACCAATCAAAACCATTTCCTCTCACAGTATAAGGTCTCTCAGAAGTTGAGATGTTGATAAAGTATATTTTCTGAACCACATTGTGATGCTAGCAATGTCTTTCTTCAGGGCTTATAGTTGAGAATCAATGGCTACAGTAGATGCTCCCTCTTTCTTCATCCTGCCAACCCACATTAGAATTTACTGATGAACACCTCAATGGTATATCAAATTAAGACCTTTTGAAATTCCATTCATTCCTTACAATGGCTCCCAGTAACTGGCTCCTCAATTGCAAACTAGTACACTTTCAGAGTAGGGGACCACATAAGCTGGAGCATGTCTTCAAACATTAGCAGTCTTATTCACAATACACTTTCAACATGGAAAACCAGCCCAAAGCACTTCCACTATTCATTCTGGAGTGGCCACCCTCTGTTAAACCAATATCTCTAGGTGGCCAGGAGGCCCTAGCCTAGGGTCCTCAATTAGGAGGAAGGCTTATCC
Source organism: Chiloscyllium plagiosum (assembly GCF_037043375.1). Classification (NCBI taxonomy): domain Eukaryota; kingdom Metazoa; phylum Chordata; class Chondrichthyes; order Orectolobiformes; family Hemiscylliidae; genus Chiloscyllium; species Chiloscyllium plagiosum. The sequence continues at coordinate 37,263,467 of NW_028270169.1, read as the reverse complement.
TCAAAATGCCTGATGGCTGAAGATCTGATAAGTCTTCCTTCCAAGAGTCAGCACAAGTATCTTAGCATCTGCCAGAATGGGAAGATTCTGCACTTGATCTTCTCTATTCAAAGAAATATAAAACAAATTCATGCAATCAGCCCACATATTTTAACCCTTTTTGTTCCAGTTTCATTCTGGTGAACCTGAATTGCACCCCTTCCAGGCTAACACATTTTTCCTAAGGTGTGGGGTCTAGAACTGTTTAAACAGAGTTATTTACCAATTTGCTTCCAAATCCTCAAGTCACCAACCTCAACCATTCACATTTAGATTAGATTAGATTAGATTACAGTGTGGAAACAGGCCCTTCGGCCCAACAAGACCACACCGACCCGCCGAAGCGAAACCCACCTATACCCCTACATTTACCCCTTACCTAACACTACGGGCAATTTAGTATGGCCAATTCACCTGACCCTGCACATCTTTGGATGGTGGGAGGAAACCGGAGCACCCGGAGGAAACCCACGCAGACATGGGGAGAACGTGCAAACTCCACACAGTCAGTCGCCTGAGGCGGGAATTGAACCCGGGTCTCTGACGCTGTGAGGTAGCAGTGCTAACCACTGTGCCACCGTGCTGCCCACTTAAAATGGCCTGGAAATGGAATATGCTAACAAGTCAGCACACCATTTTCAAAAGGCCAATTTTCCAGTCCTGCCTCCAACATGAATCAAAAATTCTTCTTTATTGGTCATATTTGACCAACTTGAGCACAAACCAAGTATTCCTACTCTCTACTTCCTTGTACCTAACCAATCCCAATTCAAGATAATAGGTTGTCTCCAATTTCATGCTGTCTCATTTTCATTGTTTCTTCTGTGTAACCATACTGAATGCCTACTAAAGCTCAATATAAATAACATATATAGATACTCTTGCATCTATAACAGTGGTTTCTCAACTAATTCAACTAGGATTATTGTACATGATTTACACTTTACAAATCCAGGCTAGCTCTTTCTGATCAGTGCCCATTTGTCGAAATGCTCAGTCAGTCTAGCCCAGATCTTTGGGGAATTGGGCCAACAGCAGGATCATTTGCAAATGGTAGGTGATGTTTGATTCCAGTACTCCCACACTTATTCCCAGCTTTGGGCACTTCTGACAGCATGAGAAAAGGGCATGTGTAATAAGTACACACTCTCCACGTGAGACTTAGCTGACCCCACTGCAGGGGGAGCATCTTCTATCCACTTGCAAGTTGCATGAAGTCACAATTACTTCCGCATGACTCGTTTGCGGCAGTTCAGGAATTGTGAATAGATGAGCTGGATTCTGAAAATTAAGTTCAAAAGGTCTTAGTTATGTCCCCAAGTCTCTTCCATGTTCACTTACGTTGCATGCATTGAGTCACAAAACCAATGAGTCATATAATAACATGTTAAGTGTTGAAATGCTGGGAATAGAAAATAGTCAGTCATCTTTATTTTTAAAAATGAAATTTTGTTTCTACAACACTGAAAGTGTCATTCAGACAGGAAAATTACAGTATCAATAACACACACTCACCATTTCACATTTCTTAACCTTGTCCAAATCTCTCTTGGGCAGTCCCTCAGGATAAACGATAACTTACTTTCACTCAAGTTCAATGGATTCTGAGATGGCTGACAAGTGGAATTTGATAGATTTAGTAGATGGGTTTTTTTGGAGGTTTCTGGGTTCTTTTTGGCACCTCAGGGTATCTCCACTGCAAGTTTCCGATGATGTTTCTCAATGTGTTTGACGTGCCTTTCCAGGTAAATTGTTATCCGTTTTGGTTAATCATAAATTAGGGACTCCCTTGAGTTGACAGGAATGTTTGACCATCTGAAAGTATTTCCGCGATCCTCTATGTGGCTAATATTATCACCCAGTGATGCTGATTTTAACTGATTAGCACCTTGGTTTTGGGCAAGTTGACTTGAGAGAAGATGCTGCTTCTGGATTGCTGTCCTCCCACTGGATTTGGAGGTTATTGTAAAGATGCCATTCATGGTATTTCTTCAATGCTTTGAGGTGCCTTCTGTTACCCAAACTTCTGGAGTACACAGGAACACAGGAATCAGTGAGGTACAGTAAACCATGACTATAGTTACAGGTTGAGATCCTGGTCCTCAACATTTTTTCCTCAGTGGACTGACGGCTGAGTTGGCACATTAGAGAGATATTGTCTATGTCAAGAGGAAGTGCCCCAAGATTCCTAAAGTTGCTTACATTAATCAATGGAAGAGATAATGTTCTGTGAGAACTGATTCAATGGTTGGAAGAGGACCTTAATTTTCCAGATATTTAGAGAAAGGTGCATTCTCTCAGATGCTTTGGAGAAGTAGTTGACAATGACCTGAAGTTTCTCAGTGAGCACAGATACAAGTAGCATCTATGTACCAAAGCTGTACCTCAATAACTGAGGTGGGAATAGTTTGCTTTTGGATTGAAGACAGCCCAGATTGATCAGTTTCCTATCTGATCAGTGGTTTATCCCCATGTCAGTCGATAATTTGTTGGAGGTGAAGTGCTTGACTGCAACAAGGAAAATAGAAAAGGAGTCGGTATAACAAAATGGCCTTGTTTGACCACAGTTTCCACAGAATTGAGATTTATGGTGGCTCCATTAGTGAGGATCAGGAATTGCACATCATCATGGAGTAAATGTTGGTGACAATTTTTTGAGCACAGCCAAATCTGAGGAAGACACTTCACAAGCCTGTACAGTTCACAGTCAAAGTTTCGTGTGAGGTCAAAAAAGGCCGTGTACAGCAGTTGATGCAGCACTTTTGTTAAATTAACTGCACAATAATGATCATGTATGTGGTGCATCATGATGGGTAACAATTTAGGACCCCTCAAATATCTGACTGTGAAGGAGTTCCTCAACCTTGAGGTGGTGGTTAAGGAAGATCTTGAAATGATCCTCCTTCAGGCAGAAAGCAGGGAGGCTCCTCTGCAATGACTGCAGTTGGATTTGTCACCCTTCTTAAGCATAGTCATAATCACAGTTCCTTTGAGACTGTCCAAACAGGGCTTTTCTTTCAGGTAAGGGATTTAAGGTTGTGCAATTGTGCCAGCAATGTTCATTTGTTCATTCACAATGAGGTAATTTGAAAGTTGTTTCAGTAGAAACAGATAAGCAGTATTCTGCATCCCTTGTCTGAGTTTCTATTTTGACAACTGATTACTATTTTAACTTTGCTTGACTGATGTGTTTTTGTGTTGGCAAGCCATTTATTTCTAAGATGCCTTTGTCCATGTCTGAGCTTTTATTTGTACAAGATTAAAAAATGTAAAGTGGTTAAAATATTTGTATCTTTTAGTGCCCTGTCTCATTCACACCTTTATCAGGTTGGAGAAATGGAGTTCTTTACTCAAATAAAAAATTAATGGACAGGTCATGGAGGTGGCAATGAAGAGGGCCTGGAGACCATGGTAGGGCTTTGTAGGTCAAGGAAAGGGTATGGAGTTCTACAGAGAGTGGATGTATTTGAGAGGGTGTGAGTGATGAGGGCTAGAAGTCCTAATTGCATTTCATATAACTGGATCCAAGAGAATGGAGGTGGGCCTTCTAACCAGCCAACCACAGCAATCATCTCACCTTTGTGGCTGACCATGGTCAGCTCCCAGAGTCAGCCAGCTCAAATCTACCTCACCCTGCGGTCACTTTATTTCGCTAAACATTCCCCCTAACGAGGACCTTTAAATAAAGCCAGGTCTGTAGAGTCAGAAATTCTCCAACGCAAGTAACCTGTCACGGCAGTAAAATCCCAGCCCTCTGTCTCTAACAACGGTTTCAGAAGCATTTCGACAATAATGCTAGTCCAGTAGGTCTGTAACTTGACAGTTTCAAATCCAAATGAACAATTTGTATAACGTAATGGCTCTAGAAGGGCTACTATTGAAGAATGAATCAGATGGGATGGAGCTTAATTATGTCATATAGTCTTGGATGGGGAAATTGGGAGAAAAGATCCAGATCTCAAAGGAGAAAGGCGTACTATGTACTTCTCCAAATGGTTTTAGTAATAATGTCTAACCAGTTAATGTACAGATTTTTAATCAACCTGTTCAGGTGTGATATGAAACAACTCTGGAGTAAGTGGTACTCTACCGTGGGCCTTTGGCTCAAACATAGGGACACTACTACTTGCCACAAGAACCTTTAACCAGTTAATGTAAGTGTACCAGTTACTATTGCACAATAAACTGCACCATGTTAAAACAAGTGCCTCTTGTTACAATCCATGAATAACTGTAACTCCATCATTGTGAACTAAGTAATCCCTCCCAACCAGTCAAGGCAAAAGGAATGGTAGCAGCATCCTCCGCCCCACAAATACCACAGACAATTCCTTGAGAGAGATTTGGACGATTCTGACCAGTGTGTCAACAATTTCTCTCACCTAATTCTTTTAGTACACTTTGAGTTATTTTTTAATGCAGAGGTAGATGGAGTTTTGATGAGCAAGAACGTGAAAGATTACTTTGGGAGGCGGGAATATAACATAAACTGATCGACCATGATCTTACTTATTAGCAGAGCACTTTACAAGGGCTGAGTGGCCTATTCCTGTGTCCAATTCACATGTTTATATGTTTGTATCAGTTAAAGATGTACTCTGCAAAACAGTATTTGCTGACACTTTCCTGCTATATGCTTCACGCATCACATTAACTGTGTTAGTAAATAATCCTGGCATGTTCAATCTCTCTCTCCATGCTTACGTACTGGAACAAATTCTCCCCTGTTCCATATGGAAGTGTGCCATGTGGTCACTCCATACCTCTGCCCGCATGTTGCAACATGTTAGCTTTTTCCTTTAGCATTGCTCAGCAGCAAATGAATTGTTCTCAGGAACATACTGTACACCAACAGATTGGAAATGTTCAAGGCACAGCCAACAAATACTTACCAGAAACAAGATAAATTCCTGGCGCAGTGGTAGCTGTAACACTCAACAGGCTTCAGAGCACAAATATTTTCAGAAATAATTTCTACAAATCGTGCTGTGTTTTAAGAAATCCTCGTAATATTACCTTCACTATATGCAGAGACTGAGAATTAGATCAACTTGGTACTAACTCCAGTCATGAGGTACCAGTATGAAGCACAAGTCCAGAAAAAGTAAAAAAATGCAAATTTCAGCACCAACTGAAAAACGTCTGTAACTTTCTTTTGAGGGCAGAAAAGGGTCGAAAGTTTATTACACTGTGTTTTGTATAATGTATCCCTTTAGAGAATTCAATGATGAAAATAATCAAAGGAAGTGCTCAGGACTGAGTCCAAGAGCATAAAGGAGCTGAATCAATGCCAGCACGGAACAGCACGGCACGGCACGGCACGGCACGGCACGGCACGGCAGAGCATAAATACATTAAGTCCAAGGTTTTCCAACATCACTGCAATTTCAGCAATTAATGGTAAATGCAGCCCCTTAACTTTTAAGTAATCAACTCTATTATATTTGGCTCCATTTGCATTGCCTTTATTCAGCACTTCATTACGCAGGTACATTTACATCTTTGTTACTCAACTCTTCAGACCTGGCTAGAATCTTTACCTGCACTTATTTTCTTAAAAGTTCCAGCACAGTCCAGGGTCACTGCAAAAATTTAATTCTGCAATTCTCCCTGGGTGTTACCCCTCTATAAAATCTTGCTATACTGAATCTGGACCAAGATGGCAGTATCCATTTAGCACATTACATAATCCACATTACACTTCTGCCTAACATATATCCTATAGCTGACCTATTTTGTCTTTCACCTGCTATCTCACATTGCAGAATTTTTTTTTGTTTCAACTTACATCTGCCTTTCACTTGCCTTATTAGCGTTCTCACTGTCATTTCATTTATCCTCAACTGACCTTGTCTGTCATCTCGTTTCCATGCTCTCATTAATTTTGCTTCTTTGTGGTCTTTGAGTTGTATTTTTTCATCCCTCCAGCCTTCTAGCTACTTGTGCTTTTTAAATTAATTTTGATTAGATTTCCTACAGTGTGAAAACAGGCCCTTCAGCCCAACAAGTCCACATCAACCCTCCGCAGAGTAGCCCACCCAGACCCATTTCCGTCTGACTCATGTACCTAACACTATGGGCAATTTAGCATGGCCAATTTACCTGACCTGCACATCATTGGAATGTGGGAGGAAACCTAAGGAAACCCACGCAGACAGGGGGAGAATGTGCAGCAGACAGTCACCTGAGGCTGGAATCAAATCTGAGTCCCTGGTGCTGTGAGGCAGCACTGCTAACCACTGAGCCACCATGTCACCAAAATGCTGTTCAGCCAAGGTGGCATTCTATTCTTTCCTCTTTTTTTCTGATTGGCACACATTCCACATTGTTTAAAAAATTAATTGAAAATTTAGTTATGTTTTACTTTTCAGGTTCTGAAAACAAGTCTTCTTACGACTCCAGAAGTTTGCACTGATTCTTATGGTGGTGTTGTGACTAATATTACAGTTTGAAATGAAACTGCAACACAATTACCAGAGCCCTAGAACTCATCAATGTTTAGCCTATTACAAGTCATATTGGATTATCACTTCTAAATCTTTCAACAATGTCCTCCCACAATCTCTTCAAAGAATCATTAGGATTCAATGAGTATTTTCACTGAAGAGAAAAATAAAGGACTACTCTGAAAGGTCCAAGAAACATACTCGGAGTCCAGTTGCAATAGTCAAGTGGTGTCTTTATTATGCATCTGGGGAGCCAACGCTCAACAGTCCAGGCATTTCTCCACCAAGGTTCAAACCAGCACAGTTTATATAAGTTTTCATTATCAGTTACAACTTAATAGTATTAGGTGGTCAAGGGCCACACCCATGTGGTAATAATTGTGTTCCTATACGGTAATTGCAATGCAGAGACTTGGTATTCTGTAAATAATGTATATGTATTTTACTTAAAAAGGTTTAGGAGGTGAATTGGTGTGATTTGGGACCATCAGACAATGTGACAATGGCTTTCCCCATTCCTTAAATATGTTATCTTGTGCATTCTTTTTGTGTCTCCCATTTCTTATTCAGGGTAAGCTGCATCATTATTCATATATGCTTTGGCACCCTAGCTGCTGGTTGTGACTGGCACTCGAAAATAAATTTTGTACCTTCAACTCAAACATTTATCTCCATAGCAAGAGGACATAATGTATTTCAGAAAGAGAAAGAAAATGAAATTTAAATTAAATTATCGGTGAGAAGGAGTTTGGCAAAGTAGGGAGAAAGTGACGTTGCAGAGGTCAGTCTTGCAGAGGGGCTTCACATAGATGTTCAAAGAAAGGCACACTCAGTTGCATGGAAGGGACTCCGAGGAAGATATGGTAAGAGAGACATTCACATCTGTGGTCCAAGAAAGGAAGCTTCCTCGAGAAGGAAAGTTTCACCAAAGCATAAAATTCCCAAAGAATTGTTGCTAAAAGTAAATATAGAGAACAAGATGTTTATTATATTTTATAAAAGCGTTGGGCTTGGGATGGGACTGGGCAGGGCAGGATGTTTCTCAAGAAATAGTGCCGGAATGGAAGCTGTACAATAATTAAATAAACAACTGAATTTGGGAATTGGAAGTCCAACTTCAAAATTTGTAGTTGACACCAAATTAGGAGCAAAGTTAACAAAGATGAGAACTTCAAACAACTTGCAGAAGGGGTAAATGGGAAATGCATTTTAATCAGGACAAGTGTCAGGTCACATAGTTTGATCGGAAAAGTAAGAAAGCTACATATGCTTGGGAAAATAAATCTAAATGAGATGGAGAAACAATGAACTCTTGGAATACACATTTGCAAATCATTAAAAATGGCAAATGTTAAAAAAGGCCACAAAAATTATAACAAAAGCACTAGTGTTCAATTTTCAAGGAACAGAATTGAAATACAATAAAGTAACATTCAAATTGATTTTATTAGACAAAAGTTGAAGAACTGAATAATGCAGTGTTTTTCAACCCACAGTCCATAAAGGGTTCTCATCCAAATGACTTGAAAATTGTGTGGAACCATTTAGAGTCATTCATTTGAAAACTAAATCAATTCTTAATTGCGGGCGGCACAGTGGCTCAGTGGTTAGCACTGGTGCCTCACAGCACCAGGGACCCAGGTTTGATTCCAGCCTCGGGCAACTGTCTGTATGGAGTTTGCTCATTCTCTCGTGTCTGCTTAGGTTTCCTCCAGGTGCTCCGGTTTCCTCCCACAGTCCAAACATGTGCAGGTTAGGTGAGTTGGCCATGCTAAATTGGCCACAGTGTTCAGGGATGTGCAGGTTAGGTGCATTAGTCAGGGTTAAACCTAGAGTAATAGGGGAATGGGTCTGGGTGGATTACTCTTCGGAGGGTTGGTGTAGACTTGTTGGACTGAAAGGCCTGTTTCTATACTAGGGATTCTAAATTCTTAACAAAAAGAAACTGTTCTTTAATTTAATGGAAATTCAAAATGTTCACATTTTTGTTATATCTAATACTGTATATGGCAGTGGGAGGGAAAGGGAAGTTCCACAGATTTTCACAATACATTATAAGATTCCTTATTAAAAAAAATTGAAAACAATGTGTTCACATCTGATCTCGAAATAACATAAAAAACTGAAAAACTGAAGAAGGCAAAAATAGATATACAAGAATGATTGCAGAACTGAGACGTTATAATTGTCAAGAAAGATTGGATAGGAGATGTTAATAGCATTAAATAAAGCAGAATTAGAGATATTCCATATTAAGCATAAACAACAACTTAGACAACTGGACCTGTGGTCTGTCTGTATTCTATAAATTCTATGTAATTTTATTTAACAAATTCATATATCCAGCTGATAACAGAAACTGATTTTGAAAGCTTGTTATGCTGTAATTACAATCGCCAACCAACAGTGACACTACAAAATCTCCATTGATGGCAGAATACAATTATTGTGAAACCAAGTTCATACAAGCATTCAAATGCAAATATGGGAATTTATTGTGGAAAAAGCTGATAGAAGTTAGATATAAATACAAGATTTCCAATACATTGATACATGTTCAATTACATAACATCTTCAAAATAATATTGTTTATCAACCTTCAATGTTTATTGATGGAAAGCTCATTAGAACAGTCAAAGCATGCACACCTAAAGGAACCAGTAAACAAACTCACCTATATGTCTATACAACACAGGGATTCAAACCATTTGTTAATAACTCTCACCTAAAGAGAATGTCACATAGATTTAACCTATTACCCTACTTAATTAGCTTCCGAACCAATAGGTTAACTGTAAACTCATTTACCATGTGAGGAATTGAGGATGAGATCTCCTTTAAAGCTAATTCAATAGAGACCAGTGCTGAAGTGCATGAATGCAGATTTGGATGAAAACCATGTGTTCATGGATTGTAAATAAAGACTGCTAGCATCAAAACTTTCAGCAATATATATATTCCAAAACACATGTTTCCATACAAGTAAACATATATGCCCCTGAATGGCTTCAAAAATTCACACCAATAACTGTATCACAATGTTTCCTCTGAGCATTCTTAAGCCGGCTCAAGTTACCTCATTTCATTCAGCAGAAACAGATACAGTATACACATTTCCCCAGGGAGTACTTTCACCAGACACAGAGAAAGAGCCCGTCACTACTCATAAATCCATTGGTATTGCCTTGTTTAAGAAGCTGCATAATGTATGCAATAAAGCATACAACTGCAGTGTACTGCAAAAACAGGAGACTGCAAGATATGACAGGGAATGCTGATGCAACCAGACAGAGACGAGGACAGGAATTGCAATACGTCACTACTGGCTTGAAGCTTTAGTCTGAAATGGGGGTAACAGCAATTGAACCCCAATTTGGCATTCAACAGTGCTTTTTCAGCAAGGTACCACGTTGGTACTCTTTCCATTTCTGGTTGTAGGTTTCAAAAACCTGGACTATGCTTAATCATTCATCTGAGGTTAATGCATCAAAAAAAGAGGATAAACCCAACAGACAGATAATATAATTATATCTATATATAATTCAGTACAAGTATAGTGTCAGTAGTATACAGAAAATGTCTTATTATCTCAATGCTGTAATTAAGGAGGTCAGATGCCATCATGAAATCAATGCAGGAAGAAAGCTCCAGTGTATAATAGCAAACATCACAAATACAGAGAGACTGTAGAGGATATTTCTGTTTTTACTCTCTTTGATATTGCTTCTTTTATCAAAGGCATATACCAAGGCTGATGCAGGAAATTCAGCCACACAAGCCTGACTTCACCATTCAATGAGATCATGGCTGATCTATGACCCAACTCCAGATACCTGTCTTTGGCCCATAGTCTTGAATACATTTGGTATTTTAATAGGCACAAATCAATGACTGCAACATTCTATTTATTACCTCCACTCTGAAGGATGATATTGTGATATAATCATTATAGATCCACCAAATTTAGTCTTCATTAACTAAGAGAAAGCACAGAAAATACATATTTCTGTATAATATACACAGAAACCGCAGCAGATATTAAAATCTTCTGAATGATACCAGATTTCTTGACAGTACAGTTTTCATAATGAATTGTGACGTACAGTTAATTGATTAATATGCTGCGCAATATTATTCCTCTGGACGTTCCTCCTGTATTAGCATGGCTTTTTAAGGGCAGTCCAGCCCATTTTGGGCTGCAATGGCTATTCTAATTACAGCATCATCTTTTAAAATGACACTACTTTGTCGACCTACTGTCGGGAGGGTTGTGGACTCTGTATCACTGCCCAGCGGCTTTTCTATCGAAGTGAGACAGCATTCAGGTGAAAACTATGACCTGTCCGAATCAACGTCATCAGCAATAGGCAAAAATAGCAAAAGCACTTAAAAATCATAGAATGGTCAAAGACAGAAATGCACACACTGAATAGTTACTGTGTTAACCTAAAAGTGTTGGGCTGTCTTCACTAATATACTGCAGAGTGTGTTAAAAGTATACCTTACACTTAATACCATTCAGTTTGCTTTTACGAGAGACATTGGCAGAAATTGTGGTTTAACATTGCTGTAAAGGGTCAGCAGTGATCTACACAGACAGCTGTAATATTTAATGGGGGGGGGGGGGGCACGGCATTCCCTTTTTAAGTAATGATGCAATGACATTGTCACAGTTCTGCAATGGTTTCCTGTTTATGGACGTCAACCAGTTCCCTCCGAGTGCCCAGGAACGAGAAGCGGTCACTTTGAACTGAATTTGTCCTCAGTGCTTGCTTCAGACCAGCTTTGCGCAGTCCCCTGCAGCTGGGGCACTCAAACATACAACAGTTCAAACCCCGACAGCAACCATGTGATGCGAACCTGTCAGTCACATCTGCAGCCCAGCTTTGGCCATACACCGCTCTTACCTGCTGGAAAGCCTCCATTTCCCATCCGTTCATGTTCTGACACAATGAGCGGTGTCCTGGTGCCCCCTCGCTAGTGACAAAGGGATGTTGCGATGCTGACCGCCTCTCCTCCTCTGTCTGTGCTTCCATCCCGGGCTCTGAAGTGAAAAAGCTGCTCACAGCTCCTGGATCAGCTGCCAGCATCCACCGATCCCATCATCAACACAAATCTGTCATACATCAAGCACACAACTCCAGGGTGATTCTTCCCCCCTCCAGTTAGTAACACAAAGGGCAGCAATCTACAGTTTCTATAGAGACGTGAGTCTGGCTTGTGAACCGTATATTTGAATCTGGCTCAACGACACAGCAGGTTCCTCACAGCCAGCCAGTGTACATCAGATCAGCCTGTTTATTCAGCAGCCTCCCATCCATCAATAGACATGCTGCTCCTTCAGCCACAGCGTTGTGAAGGTCCAAGCTGCACTGCAGTGTCAGAGATGTACCTGCTATGCTATTGCTTCCCTATTTGGAACAAATCAACGTTAAAACCCACCACTTCAGAGCCACCTTCTGCAATCCACCAATCCAGTGCTCCTCTCCGGGCTGGCCTATCAGCAGGCAGTGTGTGCCCGTTGCCTGGGTTACAGTATTAGAATGTTGTGTTTGCTATTGATTAGAGAGGTTAGCACACAGCAATCGTGAAACAGCCCTCAGCACACTTCAGAAATGATCCGAGTCACCGTAACCATCCCCCTGCCAAGATCTGAAAGAATAGCATAGTCCGCTGTGCAGTCCTGAAAGAGGGCACTTGAAAGCAAATTTAATCCCCAGGTGACAACCTGCAACAAACACTGGAAACTTATCGGCCGTTCACAGACTGTGGGGCAGGCCAGCATCAACATTCATCCACAGCAACCCATCACTTCATGTGGACTGCTGGGACTTCTCAGCAGCAACTGAATAAAAATGAACTTATAGCAACGACAAGATCAGTATTCTGTCCATGGCGTACTCTCAAATAATTCCGATTAATTAAAGACTTTTTTTTCCAAACTGAAATAATTTATACAACTTCAGGTGAAAGAGGATTTGCTCTTTCAGGTTGCAGGAATAACCCACTGTAAATTCTCAGCTGGCAGTTTTCCTCACAAACAAACTTTAGTCCACTAAACCATAATCAGCAAGCTTGCTGTTTCTGCTCATCTCTCAGTAATGCTGCTGTTAAAATGTAACTGGGAAGTGGACGAATGAATGGCCTCATGTACACACTTTCCACAGAGAAGCAGACAAACTTTGCACAATACATACTAAACTCTCAACATATCTACTGAATAATACACATTGAGTTTCAGTCCAACAGATCAGTTCTGCTCATGCTCCACATGAGCAAGCCATCTCATAACATAAAAACATAAGAACTAGGAGCACGAGTACGCCACCTGACCCTCAAGCCTACTCCGCCATTCAATAAGATCATGGCTGATCTTTTCATGGATTCAGCTCCACTTACCCGCCCTCTCAACAGAACCTTTAATTCCTTTATTGTTCAAAAAATATCCATCTTAGCTTTAAAAATGTTTTCTGAACTAGCATCAACTACTTCAGTGGACAGGGAATTCCAGAGATTGTCCACCTTACTCGTAATGTCTTCATAGAATTCCAAAAGATTTGTTAAGCATGATTTGCCCTTCATGAACACATGCTGTGTCTGCCTAATGAGACAATTTTTATCTAGATGCCTTGCTAGATCTTCCTTGATAATAGACTCAAGCATCTTCTCCAATACAGAAATTAAGCTAATCGGTCAATAATTCCTCATCTTTTGTCTACCTTCCTTTTTAAATAGTGGCATCACATTCATTATCTTCCAGTCTGCTGGAACTGCCCCAGAGTCCAACAAAGTTTGGAAAAGTACCAAAAGTGCACTTGCTATTTTTCCTGCTATCTCTTTTAGCACCCTGGGATGTATTCCATCAGGGTCAGGAGACTTATCTATCCTTAGCACCATTATCTTGCCCAACACTACCTCTTCAGTAATAACGATTGTTTCCAGGTCCTCACCTACCTTTGTCTCTTTGTCAATTACTGGCATGTTATTGGTGTTCTCCACTGTGAAGACTGATATAAAATACCTGTTCAATGCCTCAGCCATTTCATCATATCCCATAACTAAATGCCTCTTCTCATCCTCTTAAGGACCAACATTCACTTTAGCCACTTTTTTATTTAATATATTTATAGAAACTTTTGCTATCTATCTTTATATTCTGTGCTAGTTTTTTCTCATGTTCTATCTTACTTTTCTTTTTGTGGCTTTCTGTTGTCCTTTAAAGTTTTCCCAATCTTCTAGTTTCCTGCTGTTCTTGGCCACTTTGTACGCCTTTACTTTCAATTTGATAGCCTTCCTTATTTCCTTGGACACCCATGACAAACTACCCCTTTTCTTACTGTCCTTCCTTTTCACTGGAATATATTTTGCTGAGCACTTTGAAAAATTGCTTTCAAAGTCTTCCACTGCTCATCAACTGGCCCACCATAAAATCTTTGTTTCCAGTCTACTTTAGCCAAGTCGTCCCTCATTCTACAGATGAAGTAACCTACTTCATCTACTCTTAGCTGCATCCTCTTCTACTGTAGACTCCTGTACCTCGCTTCCCCTTGAAGGTATATATTCTATCCACCTCAACCATTCCATGTGGTAGCAAGTTCCCAATAAGAGGAGTCACTCCTTACATATTAGTTAGACCACAAATTGAATTCCACTTCTGTTGAATTTAACATAACTGTCCTGCTTTTAAATTCTATTCTAAAATGAACAAATTGTATTTTAGGGCCTTTACATGTCTTGTTAATTTAATGTTTTTAATGTGTACCTGCAGATTTCTTTGCTTTGTTTCATCATTTCGACTGATTTTCCAAAGAGTCCATGCGCATGTCATATATGTATATATACTGATCATGTTTCAGGTAGACAGTATACGCAAAATGCATTGGCAAAGCAACACATTCAGTGCTCATTGCACAAATAAACTAACACAGGAAAAAAAATTACATTATATTAGCGCTTCCACATTTTCAATTTTTCATGATAGAAACTATCCCGCAGTCACAGTAGACAAATAGAAGAGGTTGGAGAGGGTAGACAAATAGAAGCATGTCAGAGAGCATAAGGATAGCTCAGAAGCAGCTACGAGACTATCCAAAGAAGGATGCCTACACTGAAATCAGATGTTAACAAATGATAGGGGTAGACCTAAAAATTATCAATAGCATCTTAGATGCTCCATTTATTAGATGAAAATGCCAATAATAAATTTTAAAGGCCAAAATCCAAGACAAATATATCCAAAACTGAGAAACAATTGGTTCTCAATGTTTAATAATAAATAGCTTTTTATTCCTTATCAATAATTTCCTCACTTTCTTATCAACAGACAGAAAACAGGCCAGCATGTTTTCTATTAATGGGTACAGCATCTCACCAATATCATTTGCCTGAGAGAACTTCACAACATTGAAGCACAATTTTTACAATATTACAATTTAAATCATTATTTGTTAACAGAAGGCAAATAAATATTAAAATCTCACAGCTTGAGAAACATGCCTTTATAGCTTTCAACTCCTATTGATGCATAGCTGTCACTCTTGGAACACAGGAGGGTTCAAGAGAGAAGTAATGTATCATTCATTCCTGGGAGTCTGTTCTCACATTCAATGACAACTTAGGGAAATATTGTTATGTTAAAGGTAATTTATAAGTACATGTTCTTCTTGTTACTGTATTCATATGTGACCTGTGCCTTATAATTCCCTTTGGTTGACAAAAAGAATCCATCTCAAATTTAAAATTAATGAGCATCTACCGCTTTTTCCAATAGTTCTATTTTTCTATATTTTTTTCTGTGAAGCATGTTTCCTGACAACTCTCCTAAATGGCTTGCCTTTGATTTATAAGCCATGTCCTTTGCCCTAGATTCCTTCAACAATGGAAGGCATTTCTTTCTATCTACCATTCCATGTTCTTTCAAAATCGTAACAACCCAACAGTTACTTTTACTTTTAGCCTTTTACTCATTCCAAAGGCAATGGGCTGGATTTTCATCAAAGAGGAAGAAAATGATAAACTTCTGAATTTGATAGATATATCCTCTTTTAAAAATTATTCTGCCCACCATAGTTTTGTTCCAGGAAGGTGTGAATGGAATGGAGTTAAGTCTAGTGCCTCTGATGGCAGGCCAAAACAGCAATGGAGATAAGCAAATGGCATGGCTAACAAATTAGAAAACCTGCCTCTATTTGTTGAGACATCAGTCCAGTTTCAATGATGAATATCAATCTCTCAGACTTTCTTCCCTACTTGCAGCCCCCATGGTCCTCCATCCCCTTCCACATGTCCTCATGTCCCTCATGCTCCTCACATTCCATTCCCCCATAATCCTCCATGATACTCCATGTTTCTCCATATCCTCCACCTAATGCCACAAACTTCCCATGATCCTCCACACCTACCCATATGAATGTAGCATTCAGCTAACACTCATGTATTTGAAATAGCCATGTATTTGAAATAAAATGAAAAAAAAGCTCAGAACAATCTAATATCATTGCCACTCAAATACAGTTCATACTAAAAATGATATTTCATAAAAACCGTTGAAATAATAAATCCTCTTTGAGTGGTTAACCGGTTGCAAAAATAAACAAACATCTGTTTCACTAACCACAACAAAGACCTTTAACTCCTTTAATAGTCTCTTATAACCATCAATCTCATTTGCTGCTATTGAGATAACAGGTCCTGGAACTGTGGAAACTTGGCAAAGTAATTGTAATAGCTAGAGATTTCAAAATAAATCACTAAGCTCCCAATAATGAAGCCTTTAAAATTGCAAAAATGGCTGGCTACATTTTTTTCTTTAAGATTGCCTATGAATCATCTTACTCAAGGAGCGGATAATTTTGTTTTTCTCCAAGTGAGAGCTGCAGTCCACCTTTATTCTCAATTTTACGGGCTGGAGAGATTTACACTTAAAGTTTCCACGCAGTGTTTCCCTCAGTTTTGAATGCAGAACAGACATTTCTCAACATGAAAGTGTGCTAATGCATTTCAGCACTTATACAATAATTGTCAAAGTGATAGTCAACTTAGCTTGAAAGGGCGCACTCCTATAACGAATCAATGCAGAAGAAAAAACACAGCGAGCCTCTAACCATTGAAACTGAAAGAATGAAGTTTTATTGTACTTTTTGAAATTCATCATGAGATGTGGACATCACTAGTAAAGCCAGAATTTATTGCCCATCCATCACTGACATGAAACTAAGTGCCTTGCTGACCTATTTCAGAGGGTAATGAAGAGTCAACTACATTGCTGTGAAGTCACAGGTAGGACAGACCAGGAAAGGATGGCAGATTCCAAGCCTAAAGAACACTGGAGAACAGAATCATTTTTTAATGAAAATCAAGACTCTTATTGATGTGTTGGATGTAGGTTTGCTCACTGAGCTGAAAGGTCCATTTTGTTACCTGACTAGATAACAGCTTTAGTGGGCCTCATGGGAAGCAATGCTGAAAATTCCTGCTTTCCATTTATATGTTTGGGTTTCTTTGGGTTGGTGTTGTCATTTCCTGTGATGATGTTATTTCCTGTGGTGAAGTCACTTCCTGTTCCTTTTCTCAGGGGGGTGGTAGATGGAGTCTAATACATCAAAGTCCATTGAAGATGTTACCTAGTAAGGTAATGAAACATCTGGAAGCGAACTTTTCAGCTCAGCGAGCAAACCTACATCCAACACATCAACCTGAGCTACAAATCTTCTCAAAACTCTCACTGATGTGCCATAATCAGATTTGAACCTATGTCTGCAGAACATTACACACATTACACAGAAACAGCTGGAGAAAGCGTTCTCTCCATAGAGTTTCTCCAACTGTTTCTGTCTTTCTTTCAGATTTCCAGCATCTGCTGTTCTTTGCTTTTTGGTTACAGTTTAGAACAAGAAGTTCTGCTCCACTCTCCAACAGAATTTCCATTCTTATCTTTCTTCTTGTTCACCATCGTCAATTTTGTTGCCACTCCTAGTGTTTGACAAGGAATTTGTCAAAACTTGCTTCCACAGTCATATAACAATTCTCAGTGGCTGCCTCTGGCTCAGACTCACTCCACATGGATACCAAATGAAGTTTCATCCTTGGTGTTTTGAATCCATCCAGGATCACACACATCTCCCTGATGTACAACACTCCTCAGATAGCTGCTGTGGCTACATCCTGAGATCCACACTCTCTGCCATATGCAAACTCTCAACCTCTCCTTCCATCAGCACTGGCTCATGTTGGCTCAGAGCTGGCCTACCCCCCAGTTCCACTTCATTCTCCAGCTCATTCAACATTCTAATAAGAAAGTTTTTCTTTTCCTTTCAGGCATTAAGGTACACAAGCAGCAACAACTCAGTGATATTTATACACATCTGGAACCTTCCTTCACTCCCCTTCCCTGTGTCTCCATCCCTCCTTCTAACCCCACCCCATGTTTACTATCCCATCTCAACTTTTGCTCTCTGATACTGAATGTCTTGTAATTAGCAAAGGTCTTAGTTTCATTCCTCTGCACCCACCTCAACGAATTTTGGGACATGACACTGAACTCTTCTTTATTCATCCTCATCTCTGTGCCTATTTCTTTGGAAAGGGAGTCCTCTCCAGAACCTTTCACTCACATTCAACACTCTCCCTCCACCGAGGGAACTTTCCCTCTGTCTCTTGCCTGCTCTCGACCTGTTTGTCAAGACCTGTCGATGTGATACTGGTTGCCTCAATTTCTCTGTTCCCCTCACTCATTCAAACCCTATCTCCCTCTGAACTGACTGCATTCATGCTCTCAGATCCAACCCAGACTTTGTTATCACGCCTACCGAGGAGGGTGATGCTGTTCTTATCTGGTGTGCTGACCTCTACATTGCAGATGCTGAGCGCCAGCTTTTGGCCATTTCCTTCTATCTCCCCCGGACCATGACACCGCCATCTAACACAAGACCATTGTGTCCACAATAGTAACTAATATTATTGCATCTGGTGGTCTCCTCACCACAGCCACCAGGCTCATATTGCCCCAAGTCTGTACAGCCTGCTTCCACCTCCTTCCCAGCTCTGCTTTCTCTCCACAGATGCTGCCATATCTGCTGAGCTTTTCCAACTATTTCCATTTTTCTTTCAATTTCCAAAACGCACAGTTCTTTATTTTCTTGTTCCCATAGAACATGAGCCTGGGGTTCTGGATTACTAATCCAGTAATATTACCATGACACACCATTCTTTGAAATTCTCATCCAGGCTTCTACAGTCATTCTGGTTTTCTGATTTTATATCTAAATTAAAATAAGCCCTTTATTAGATTAAAAGGCTGTTTTAAAACCTGTCAATAAAATAATTCCTCCAGGAAAAGGTGACTTTTCTTTTTGGTTCCACACTCAGGGTCTCTCCAGGTAGCAATGAACTACAAAAGCTTCACAAAAGACACATGACTCCACAAACATTGCACAGGGTGAATGCAGAGGGAGGGTTAGGACTGTAACCAGCAATGTAACTAACCAGGGCATATAGGCAGTCTACCAGCCAGAAATGGATAGATAGAGGAGGAAATCCCAGAATCAGGTCAACCCACCACTATCAAAGGACATCCAACTCAACCTGACTTGGCAAAACTGCAGGCCAACATGTCCTTTCGAGGATATGGTGCCCAGATGTGTACATTAAATCTTGATCTGATCTAACCAGGGCTTTGCATAGCTGTAGCGAAGCATCTACCCTTTATATTGGGTGCTTCTGATAAAGGGATAACAATAATCTAATAAAGGGCTTGTTTTAATTTAGATATAGAATCAGAAAACCAGAATGACTGTAGAAGCCTGGATGAGAATTTCAAAGAATGCTGTTAATACAGTTTATCAAGACAAAATGTTTTGGAACAAATCAAACAGCAAGTTATGTTACACTAGGAATTGTATAATGTGACAGGACTAATTAATAACCTAAGGCATCCTGACACAGTAGCAACTAAAAATTTTACATCCACTTTGAAAGGGAGAAGATTAGGTCTACAGCTTTTAAGCTTAAATAAGGGCAATTATGTCAGCATTAAAAGCTGAGGTAGCTGAAGTGAACTGGCAAATGAGATTAGATTACTTACAGTGTGGAAACAGGCCCTTCAGCCCAACAAGTCCACACCGCCCCGCCAAAGCGCAACCCACCCATACCCCTATATTTACCCCTTACCTAACACTACGGGCAATTTAGCATGGCCAATTCACCTAACCTGCACATCTTTGGACTGTGGGAGGAAACGGAGCACCGGAGGCAACCCACGCAGACACGGGGAGAATGTGCAAACATTACACACAGTCAGTCGCCTGAGGCGGGAATTGAACCCCGGTCTCTGGCGCTGTGAGGCAGCAGTGCTAACCACTGTGCCACCGTGCCGCCCAGAGATTGGAGAACAGATCAAGAGAGACATAGTGCCAAATATTTGAGGGATCAATCCTATGGAAGAAAAATATAATTGTGCAGAAATCAATGTTAAGTCATATGACTAGTCAGAATATCAAGAATGGCACAGCATTACTAAAAGTTAATCTAGACAAAGAGATTACAATATGTGAGGTAGCTAGCTAGGAATGTGAAAAAGGAAAACAAGAATTTGTAACGTGAGTGATGATCCTTTAAAGAGTATGAGTGGGGAGTTAACAGTGGATGAAAAGGAAATTGCAGATGAAATGAACAAAATTTTGCTTTTGTCTTCACTATAGAAGATACAAAAGAAATTCTAGTAATAGCTGAAAAGCAGGAGTGAGTAGGAAGAGAGGAACTTTACCAAATTACAATCATGTTGACTAAGCAAACTGTTGGAGCTAGGGACTGACAAATTTCTTAGTTTTAAAAAAGATTGCTAATGAGAACGTAGAAGCCTTGGTGACATATTTCCAAAATTCCTAAGATTCGGGAAAGGTTCCGTTAGACCGAAAACCAGCAAATGTAACCAATCTATTCAAGAAAGGGTAGAGGCAGAAAACTGGAAACTATTTGCTAGTTAGCTTGGTGTCAGTTATGGGGAAGGTGTTGGAATTGATCATTAAAGAGATTATAAATATGGATTTAGAAAAACCCAAGGTAATCAGGAAACCATATCTAACAAACATTCTTTGAAGTTCTTCAAAGGAGCGTCATGTACTATAGATAAAGAGGAACCCTATAGAAGTCCTATACTTGTATTTCCAGAAGGCATTTGATAAGGTAACACATTTATGGGAGGCACGGTGGCTCAGTGGTTAGCACTGCTGACTCAGAACACCAGCGACCCGAGTTTGATTCCAGCCTCAGGTGACTGTGTATGTAGTTTGCACATTCTCCCTGTGTCTGTGTGGCTTTCTTCCCGGTACTCCGGTTCCCTCCCATATTTCAAAGATGTGCAGGATTGGTGAATTAGCCATGCCAAGTTGCCCATGATGTTCAGAGATGTGTAGGTTAGATGCATTAGTCAGGGGGAATGGGTCTGGGTGGGATATGCTTCGGAGGATCAGTGTGGACTGGTTGGGCCAAATAGCCTGTTTTCACACTGTAGGGATTCTAGATTCTATGAAAAGGTTATTGTAGAAAAGAAAGTTCATGGCATAGGAAGTAACAAATTAGCATGGATAGAAGATTGGCTGGCTAGCTGGCTGGCAGAAAACAGAGTACATACAAATGGGTCTTTGTGGGATTGTAAGGGTGTGATCCGTAGAGTCCTCCATGAAACCTTTACAATTTACATAATGAATTAGATGAGCCATAAAGGCACGTTAACTAAATTTGCAGGTGCCAACAAGATGGATAAAAATGTATACTGTGAAGACGACACAAGGGCAGATGTGAATGGATTGATTGAGTGAGGAGGTAAAAATCCAGCAGATGGAGCATAATGTGTGAAGATGTTCACAGTAGCCGGAATAATTAAAGAAGCAAAATGATAATTACAGGAAGATAACTGCAGAATGTGATGTGGAGGTGCCAATAGTGGGGTAGACAAACTTAAAAGTCACACAACAAAGTTACAGTCCAACAGGTTTATTTGAAATCACAAGCTTTCAGAGCACTGCTCCTTTGTCAGGTGAAGTCCTGAAGTGCAGAATGTGGAGGTGTCGAGGGATTTGGATAACATGCCGCATTCTCGTGTATGAGCCACAAAAGGTTAATATGATCATAATCACGAAGACTAAAGGAATATGTTCAATTATTACAAGAGGAATTGAACATGAAGATATGGATGTAATGTTTCAGTTATACATGTTATCATCTAATATAGTCTGACAGGAAGTCTGAAACCTAATGAAATTCAGGAATAAGTGATGGATATATTACTTAACAGTTAATTGGATGAGAATTGACTGTGTAAATATGTGGAGCTAGTAATCTGTAGCGTGACAGTTTAATGAAGTGTGGTTAACTGAAATAAAGCTTTTGTTACCACACAGAAGTAGGATAAGCAACAAGGGTTTTTTTTTGGAATTGAAGCCTGATGATTTAAACATAGGTAAAACCAGATTATTAACTTTCAATAATAAGATCAATCAAAACAATGATTTGATATTGCTAATGAGATGTTTCCAGATTTTGACAAACTTAAAAAGACTGAGGATAGTACAGTGAGAGAGTAGATAATGGAATTTAATAGATTGCATGCAAGACTGCAAAATTTCATTTGAAAATTCCAAAATGAGTGCTGGTATTTACATTACTGGACTGCATCAAAGTGCCAACTAAGGATATATTTCTAGTTTTGACTGGAGTTAAATTTACAGATAAACATAAACTGCAAGAATAAACAGAGGAAGCACTAAAATAATTCTTAGGAAAGCATTCCTTTCCAGCAACAGTCATACCTGCTGGAAAGGGGGAATCAGTGATGTAACAGAAATTGGAGGGCACAATGTTAACAAATTAGCAAGTCTGTCTTGATGCAGGTCACAGGCAATGTATAAAAGGAGATTTATAACTGAGATAAATAAGACAAACACTATTAACAATTTTGGAAACAAAGAAAATTTGAGGTGTACATTAAGACAACGAACCGCAGATATATTCAATTAATGTTCACGTGCAATTCAAAGTGCCAGTATGCCATGAACTGTCTTAAACAGTGTAATTTATTATTCAAAACTCAACATGAAATGGAAGATTTGGAAGGAGGAGATAGGATACACGTGAAAGACAGGCACTGTATTGATCACAAGAATTCTCAGACCAGTGATGAATGCATTGGTGGCACAATCTTTTATTTTACAGTATTAAACAGAGAATACATGTCTATTGTGTTTGGAAAAGACTGGCTAAAATGCTACCTTGATTCTCTGAGTAATAGGAATCAGAAAAAAGTTAAGGAATTTGAGAGTTTGGGAAGAATTACTCCCTAAAATCTCTGAGAAAGAGTGGTTATTTCTTGCAAAATAATCAGGATCATTTTATTAACATTTATTGCATTCAGTGAAATTCCATTGTTATTCAGTAAACCATTGATGAAGAATGTACAGATGAAACTGGATCTGAAAAATGTCAAAGCTATTGGAACATTTACGTATTTATAATTTACACGATCAGTTTCCGTTCAATGGACCAAAACCTTTCCATTAAAGAAATTAAAGAAGTGTTATTGACATCAGGAGGTAGAAATTTAGAGGAAGTCTCTATGACTCTAAATCAATTGCATTAAAATTGCATTGGCAATTTATCCATCTGTCTTCAAAAAGGTTAACAATTCTTGTAAAAGACGCAGAACTAATGGATAGGGAGTACAATGAACTCATAGAAGAGATTTGAGATTCATAAGAACATTGAAGGATGCCATCACAGATCACAGTAAGAGTACCCTTACAGAATAAAGGAAAAACAATTTCATTTTACATTTTGTAGATTTGGCAAACAGTTTTCATCAGTCAACAATAACAAATTGTAAAGATAAGAACATAATTTTTAAGAAGGGAATAGAAAAGTAGATAGGAACTAGACTTGGATCACCAATAAAACTTCTCACTGGTAATAGTGGAGAATTTTCTAACGTTAAATTTAGAGATGTGTGTGTGGATATGAACATATTAGGAATGAATTTGTTAACAGAAAGCCCTTTTAGTGATGGGGTGTAAGAAAAGATATATGCAATAAAAGACAAAATGGCTCAAAGTTCTGGCAGATCAGCCAAAGTGTAAATTATTGTCTGCACGATCAAGGGTTAAGAATTTGTTGCAGATGGTTGGAGGATATATCCATTTCAATTAGTTTTTGGATGGAATCCTAAAGTTCCATTTGTAATCAGTGATCATCTTGGGAAGAAGCAGCAATTACTCCCACCTTTTCAGAGCATTTGAATGTACCGCACACAGGCAAAAAGGCTTTCATTAAAGCCAAAGTCTCAGAAAGAATTTTTCAAATCTTAGGACCTTCAGAACTTTCAGGGAGTTATTGTTTGGACACTGATTGATCTAACAGGTGTCCCCTTAAATCTTTGAATTGCAGTTGCAAGATCGCTGCTGTGGCATGACATTTTAAAATGCCCCTTCTCAGTGGTCAACATTAATGGCTTGGCAATATTGGCACTGATGAAATTTTTGCCACCATAATATGGGCACGCTGTCATAGCTGTGACTGAGCCCTCTGCCATTCCATCTGACTTCTTGTGGGAGCTCTCAAGGTTCCCTTATTTCCAGGTGTAGCTGGCCATCATTAGAGATCATTGGCATGGAAATAGAGATTTACTGCAGATCCCTGGGTTTCAGTTGTGATTTTTCTTCCTAGTCCATGGAAAGCTACCTTTGGAAGCTGAAGTAAAATTCAAAGGCTTCAAAGACCTTATCAAATGTAATGGTTTTTGGCATCAATTCCTGGTTATCTTTTGTCAGGGTCACTGCTGATTGTATGCAGGGGCACCATGACACGATTTTGTCCTGGAATCTCAGTGAGCCTGCAGGCAGCCCTGTATCGTTAGAATCAACAACATCCATTTGTCCAGTGTGGTCACAGCGGGAAGTTAAGACTGGATACTTCTAGTCAGTTAACATGAGGCTCCAGTAATTGTGAATTGATCTGATTACTTCCGTGGTTGTTCCACTTGAGTTCTGCCAGATAGAGTCATTCACTCGCCTGGCTTTCTCAGTATCAGCTAGGGTCCCTTGTAAATGGCTTGCAAACCACACACTATCTCTGTCACTATACATTAATGTCATAAACAGATTATGCAGGCCACACCACACTTGTAAGAAACAGAGCTGAGGAAAGATGTGGATGCTTTGGAGAGGGTTCAGAGGAGATTTACCAGGATGCTGCCTGGACTGGAGGGCTTATTTTATAAGAGAGGTTGACTGAGCTCGGACTTTTTTCATTGGAGAAAAGGAGGAGAAGAGGTGACCTAATTGAGGTATACAAGATAATGAGAGGCATAGATAGAGTCGATAGCCAGAGACTATTTCCCAGGGCAGAAATGGCTAACACGAGGGGTCACAGCTTTAAGCTGGTTGGAGGAAAGTATAGAGCGGATGTCAGAGGCTGGTTCTTTACACAGAGAGTTGAGAGAGCATGGAATGCGTTGCCAGGAGAAGTTGTGGAAGCAAGGTCATTGGGGACATTTAAGAGACTGCTGGACATGCATATGATCACAGAAATTTGAGCGTGCATACATGAGGATCAATGGTTGGCACAACATCGTGGGCTGAAGGGCCTGTTCTGTACAATACTGTTCTATGTTCTACACAATGCCAGCACTCAATATCCTAGGGAGCCAAAATCCAAGGCCAGGGAAAGATACAGAGGGCCAGAGAGAGGTTCACATTAAAGGCAGAAACAGACAGTTAGTTAACTGAGAAGATGTTGTGGAAATATGGGGAAAAAGACAGAGCAGTGGGACTAACTGAAGAAGTGAGAGCTTTGAGAGGCCAGTGAGCTCTAGCAGAGTAATCTTCTTGTAATCCTTAAATTGTTGCATTGATGTAATAATCTTCATATTGTTTACTCAGCTAGTCACTTCTAGTTAGAACAGAAAGGTGGCTAATCATCAGGTTTTAAGGAATCCACATCCAACATGGTAAGCAGCATTGTGGTGACAATGGCAGGCCTTGGCATAACCACAATGGTGATTGGCGCTTTTTCTAAATGGCACTGACGAAAACAAATTAGACTTTTCCCTATGGTGGGGGAGCTCAAAGCTAGGGGGCATATTTTTAAGGTGAGAGGAGAAACATTTAAAAGGGACATGGGGGGGGAGCTTTTTCACAGAGTGTGGTTTGTATTTGGAATGAACTGGCAGAGGAAGTGATAGATGCAGGTACAGTTACAACATTTAAAAGACATTTGGACAGGTACATGAATATGAAAGGTTTAGAGGGATTTGGCACTAATGTAGGCAAGTGGGATTAGTTTAGTTTGGCAAACTTGGTTGGCTTGGAGTAGTTGGATCAACAGGTCTGTTTCTGTGCTGTATGAATCTATGACCATATAGCAATCTAATTAACTTGCCAAGGAATAACTAAAACATCAAATTCAGAGAGATATTAAAATTCTTTGATAATTATTTCAACTTCAGAATGAATAAAATTCTTAAAAGGGCAAAATGTAACAATTGAGTATAGCACTCAGGTGAATCAATAAATAATTAATTTAATCATCTTTACAGGCTAGTTGAGGGATGAGACCATGATGACTTAAAGTCAGAACTCATAAGAGACCAGATTGTCATCGGCAAAAGTCTTTGTCTGATTTCTTACAGTCCACAGAGGTTTAAGCTCTAGAGAAAGATGGTTAAAGGAGCAGAGTATTGGGAATTCAAATAGATCAATCCCAGGAGAAGATAAAACTTCAAACAGGCCCCCTATAGAAACTAATCTTTTCTTGGGCCACATTGCTAGCTATAAAGGCATAATTGGGATCCTTCAAAAGACAAGCCAACACACAATTCCCAACTCTAGACTCAGTCCAGGATCTTGACAGATTCTTGGGTACAGTGAAATCAATTGATAAAATTTTTATCTAAGTCAGCAACCATTACAAAACTCTTGAGTTCCTCAAGAAATACGGTGTTGGAATTTTCACCAAGAAAATCATTTTCAGAACATGGGATCCCTGACTTGGTTGTTTCAGCCTACAAGCCACAATTCACAAATGGGTGTCTCCAGCTACTTTGCAGCCAGTTCAGGATTTGTGTGCATCGCAGGCTCACTGCTGCACCCAAACTCTAACCAGGATGGCCAAGCTCGGAGTCAGAACGATTAGCTTACTCTTACAGAAGAATTCTGACTCCTCACGACACTGTGAAATTATTGGTCCACTGCATTCACATGCAGTCCAATGCTGTCAAGAGCCACTGTTAGGCAGGAAGCTGTCTCCTTATCCTGTCGAAGAAATTTGTTCCACACTAACATCGTTATGGTTACCATGTGGCACATGATAAAGAACAAGCCCTATTGCAAACAACACACCACATATTACAATAAAAGCCACTTTGCAAGGCATTTGCTAGAGTGGGGTGTGAGACATGAATCTTGGATTACGGGCTTAAAGAGAAAAGATACAACTGGCCACAAAGACGTGCAAACTACAGAGATTGTACATCATTCATTCTGCCAAAGCAGCCTTACAAAGGAACTGGAGGATCTCATGTAATTATGGATGAGTCATCCACAGATTATTAATGAGATAGCCCAAATGGAAAAACTGGGAACAGGGAACTACAGACCTTACACCATTAAATGTCAACTACCTTCTACCCAGCAAAATACTATTCTTTCAAGTCCAGAGAGAACATATTCAAGGAGAATAATGAAATCTGTAGAACATCTGAATTTGTAATTCTTGCAAGATTTGGCGGGAGATGAGGTAGAAGTATACATATGTATAGAAATAAATTTCTAACAATAGTACTATGAGAAAAGAAAAGATGTGGGGATTGAGGGGAAATGTTGGATCTGATTCTGAAAGGACTTGAAAGGATTAAGACTTCATTAAGTATGGTAAACCCCACCTACTTTGATGATGTCATGGGGACTTAGAGCAAGGAAGGAGGTTGTAGGTGATAGACCTGAGTCTAACATTTTCTGTAGTAATGCACATTTTAATGTACCAGTAAATAGTTGCAGCAAAGCATTAAACTTTATATTGTTTGTTCAACTAGACACTCTAATTAGACCAGTAGGTTGGCTTTCCTCATCCATGATAGACCACTGTGGGTTTGAAGGAACCCACATGCAACAGGTCCAATTCAGGAGGTTTATCAACAAAATCTGAGCATATGTAATTGGGTACAATATACTGGAATGGATTGAGAATTGGATAACAGACAGAAAACAGAGTAAGAATAAATGTATCATTCTCAGCATGACATGTTGTTGCTATAGGGGTACTGCGAGGATTAATGCTAGTGTCATTGCTGTTCATGGTCTATATAAATAATTTGGGTATGAGGTCTGAATGAAATATTCCAAATTTTCTGATGAAACAAAAGAAAATGTGACCAAACACTTCTGGTTGAGAACTTTCAAACTTAATGCCTTGATGTAATCTTTAGACAGAAAAATTGCAAATGTAACATATTATTTAACAAAGACAAGAGTGAATTCAGGAAATTCTAGATGAGTTTATCTAATATTTGTTGTGGGAAGGTTATTGGAATCAATATAAACTGATGCAATCTATTTCTTTACAGTTCTAAACTACCTGCTTCAGAAGAAATAATGTCATACATTTAACTTCAATCAGGACTTTTTTCAATCAGAAACCAAAAACTTTCCAAGCTGTAGGTTTTTACCCCAATACAATTTCTAATCCTTCAAAACTGAAAGCAAGTCAATGTCCCTCAATGTTTTCTCGATCCAACTCAAAATTCTTCTAATGCAAACAAATTTCCATTTTATCCAAAGACTTCTCTCGTTTTTCTCATATTAGTTTAAACAAAATCATGGCTCCAGAAATGCTGACAAGCTAAACCCCTCATATAAATCCAAACTCAAAATAAATTCATACCACTTACAACACACCCTGGAAATGTTCAATGAATTTTACAAAAGTATCTTTTTCCATGAGTTAGTTTCAACCAAATCAAACATGCAGTCATGTGATATCTTGGAGCCACTGCAGGATTCTGTGTCCACTTTAAAGTCATATTTTATTAGAAAGGCTGACATATCATATTATAATTACAGAAACTTGGCATTTCAACAGATGAGGAGAGGACATCATACCAGTGAAAACATGCATTAATATTCATACAATGGACACAGGCATGATACAGTTAGAATTCAACAGAAAGACTTGGACAAGCTTCTTCCATTCTGTCACATCATCTGACAATGCAGTCTCACTATTAGCATTATGTTAAAGCCATATACCTTAGTTGGAAGGATTCACAAGTTGATAGTGACTGTTGCTGTTCCATTATTCAAATTTTAATAAGTATCATGAAGAGTTGAGACCACAAAGAAATCTTTGAGAGATACAATGATTTACTTTCTTCCATTTCATTTATTATCCTTACTTCTACCACCTAACCAATCTCCCAATCAGGTTAATAATTTGTCTGCAATTCTGTGAGTTTTAACAGTATGATAACAGTCTTTTCTGCGGAATTTTATCAAATCTCTTCTGAAAGTCCATACAGACTGTATGCTTAGATATTCTGTTACTAGCAGTTACTTTCTCAAAAAATTCAAATAAGTTTGTTAGACATGACCTACCCATTACTAATCTATACTGGTCCTCTGTCATTCGCCAAATCACACTGTCCTTAATTATAGATTCCAATAACTTCCCCACGACAGATGTTGGATAACGTGGTCTATAATTTCCTGAATTCACTCTCATTTTTGTTAAATAATAGGTTACATTTGCAATTTTTTTTTCTATCTGAAGGGATTATGATGACTTGGAAGGTCAAGGGCAGGAGTCTCATGGAAACACTGTCACCAGCAACTTCCCCTCCAAGTCACCCTCCATCCTGACTGAGAATTAACTAGCTGCTCCTTTACTGTCACTGGATTAAAATCCTGGAACTCAGTCTCTAATATCACTGGGCGTGTACCTACACCATTTGGTCTGCAGTGATTCAAGAAGGTAACTCACCATTGCTTATCCAGACAGTTAAGGATGGGCAATAAATGATTACTTTACCAGTGACACCCACATTCCCAAAAACGGCACGGTAGCACAGTGGTTGTGGGCGGCACGGTGGCACAGTGGTTAGCACTGCTGCCTCACAGCGCCAGAGACCTGGGTTCAATTCCCGCCTCAGGCGACTGACTGTGTGAAGTTTGCACGTTCTCCCCGTGTCTGCGTGGGTTTCCTCCGGTTGCTCCGGTTTCCTCCCACAGTCCAAAGATGTGCAGGTCAGGTGAATTGGCCATGCTAAATTGCCCGTAGTGTTAGGTAAGGGGTAAATGTAGGGGTATAGGTGGGTTACGCTTCGCCGGGTCGGTGTGGACTTGTTGGGCCGAAGGGCCTGTTTCCACACTGTAATGTAATCTAATCTAAATCTAATTTAATCTAAATAAAAAGATTTCAAAAACTTTTGAACCAAGAGTGTTTAGAAAGATTTTTTATAAAGTATTCACAATTTCCTCACTAGTCACCTCTAAATCTTATGGCGAAAACCATCCAGTCTTAGGGATTTGTCAGTTTTTGTGCCATACTTTGTCCTGTTCTGTTTTATTGCTTACCTTAATTTTAGATTAGGTTAGATTCCCTACAGTGTGGAAACAGGCCATCGGCTCAACAAGTCCACACCGACCCTCCGAAGAGTAACCCACTCAGACCCTCTGATTAATGCACCTAACATTATAGGCAATTTAGCATGGCCAATTCACCGGACCTGCACATCTTTGGATTGTGGGAGGAAACCGGAGCACCCGGAAGAAACCCATGCAGACACAGGCAGAACGTACAAACTCCACACAGACAGGTACCCGAAGCCGGAAATAAACCTGGGACCCTGGTGCTGTGAGGCAGCAATGCTAACCACTGTGTTTTGATTATTGATTCAAAAGTTCCTAGATTGTGAGGTATAATATTACTTTTGTCTACCATAAAAGTCGCTGAAAGTAAGCTTGCAAGGGAAGCAAGCAGTGAAGAAGGGAAATAGTATGTTGGCCTTCATAGTGAGAGGATTTGAGTACAGGAGAAGGGATGCCTTGCTGCAATGGTATAGGGCCTTGGTGAGCCCACACTTGAAGTTTTTGTCTCCTTATCTGAGGAAGGGCCTTCTGGATATGTAGGAGTGCAACAAAGGTTTGTCAGACCAATTCCTGGGAGGGCAGACCTCATGTATGAAAAGAGATTAGATCAGTTGGGACTATATTCACTGGTGAAAATATGTTGCTGGAAAAGCACAACAGGTCAGGCAGCATCCAAGGAACAGGAGAATCAACGTTTCGGGCATAAGCCCTTCTTCAGGAATGTTCACTGGAGTTGGGAAGAATGAGGAGGGAACTTCACAGAAGCCTATAAAATCCTAAAAGTGATAGACAGAGCAAATGCAGGAAACATGATCCCAATGACTGGAAAGTCCAGAACCAAAAGTGTGAGGATAGGCCATTTAGGACTGAGATGAGGAGAAATTTCTTCACTCAGAGAACGGTGTAAACTGTTACTGAGGAAAATTGAAGGCACACAAAATATATTTCAGGGAGCATTTTGATTATTTCTACTATAAAATTTGGTAGAGATATATCTGTCCAAGGAAGAATCAGGAGCTGGTCTGTTTTCCACCTGGGTTTATTTATAATAGCCAGAACAGTATAATAATACATCACTACTCTTCCACAGACCAGGATTTCTCAGATGGGGTATAGGCTCTTCCAATTATTTTTAATCAACTTCATCAGACAAGTTATGACACATTTCTGGGGCAGGTGAATCTCCTAGCTCAGAGGTTGGGACAATTCCACTAAACCACAAGTCACCTAACCCTGACTCTTCATAATTGACCTAATCATTATATACATATATGTGTGCATAAGTAAATGTATGTGTGTATTTAATCACATAGATATATATATAAATACATACATACTCATTTGATACAGTAATTGCAGCATTACTATCAATCTCACATTCTTCCTTTTGGATACTCTTTAAAACCTGTCTCCATGCCATGTTTTTAATAATCAGGTTTAATTAGATCATCACCTGACTCGGTATGATACTCACTTTATAATGCATGTGTGAAGCACCTACTGTACTTTATTTGTTAAAAAGACTAATAAAAACAATTGATTCAAGCAAAATGCTATGGATAATAAAAATAAAAACAGAATGTGCCTTCAATTTTCCTCAGTAACAGTGTTTCTAATATTGAAAATGATGGTTAAAAATAGAATTTCTGGTTCACAATAATGTAGCTACACATACCTACTGAATTGTCCTGTTTTTTCTTAGAATCCTGAGAAATGTAACAAGTCTAGTTGCATTCATGAACCGAGAGCAGTTCATTTTTTTTTTTCTTTTTTTTTCTACTTACAGTGTGGAAACAGGCCCTTCGGCCCAACAAGTCCACACCGACCCGCAGAAGCGTAACCCACCCATTCCCGTACATTTACCCCTTTACCTAACACTACAGGCAATTTAGCATGGCCAATTCACCTGACCTGCACATCTTTGGACTGTGGGAGGAAACCGGAGCACCCAGAGGAAATCCATGTAGACACAGGGAGAATGTGCAAACTCCACACAGACAGTGACCCAAGGCTGGAATTGAACCTGGGTCCCTGGTGCTGTGAGGCAGCAGTGCTAACCACCGTGCTACCCGTTCTGCTTATTTTTTATCCACAATAAAGATGAAACAACCTACATAAATTAGGGTAACAGTAATGGGTCACCATTGAACAGTATGTGTGCAATCCAGTTAAACAACACAGAAAACTGAACACAGAGTTAAAGCAGAAATTGAGATTTGGACAATTATACTGTTGCTGTTTCAATTTTTCCAAGACCGAGCAAACTGTTTAACAGGGTTTATTGAAGGAATTAGATAAAAGCATCTCTAAGAAATCTGGGCAAATAAGGTTGTTGTGAACCAAGCTAAGGAATTTGTGTAGACATGTGCCATTCAGGGAACAACCATGTCTGGAGATCTCAAAACCTTTGGGACTAATCAATGCAATGGGAATGTAAGAAGTTCTATATATCAGATTTGTAGAAATTGAGAACTGCATGCAGTGCTTGTGATTGTGTTCATATTTATAGATGAAAGATCATAATGTATTCTTTTTATAATATAGGTTCTAAAGTGAAGACAAAATGCATTTTAGTTTTCAGTTCTGCTAAGGTCTTGTTTTATATAAAAAGATCATAAAGTCACTTTGAGACATAAACAGTATTTCTAAGAAACACATTACTTTAGCTACTTGGTGAGAGAATTACCACAGTGTTTGTTGACTTGAGTACTATAACCCTAAAAGTGGGGGTGGGGCTTGGTGAGTCACATAAATAGGTTCATTCAGGGAGAGGGAATCAATAATCAAAAAGAAGTGCTGTTAGCAGCAGTCTCTGAACAGAGCAGGACAGGACTGAGGAAACGTCCTGATTTCTTTAAAGAAAGCTCCAGAAATACAAAGATGTGGAGGTACCAAAGAACAAGGCAGAAATTTAAGGAACTCACGTTCAGGAGTAATAATGAGCCAAATTAGGAGCTTGTTTACAAGTCTGGGAAGAGACATTAATTGAAGAAAATAATATTAAATGAATGCACAAAAAGAGAAATTGACTACAGCCACGCCAGCTGAGCAAGAAGCTTTAATGTGGAAATAGAAATGGCGCCTCACTGAGATTTCAGTGTCTGTGATGTCTCTCCTGGAATAAATGGAATGAACATTTATTTCTGATATTTGTATTGAGAGCTTTCCAAAGTATCATTTGCCTCTTAATTCATGTTCAATATGCATTGGTTGTGATTTGTATTGAAACTGAAGTTAGAAAAAATGAAATACTGTTGGCAATTTCTTCATTTGTGGGTGGTTTAGCAAATCTGATTATTTTCATTTGCAATTCCCTTACACAAACATAATAGATGTCTATTTTTCTTAGATTCGGAGATGCTGGTGTTGGACTGGGGTGAACAAAGTTAAAAATCACACAACACCAGGTTATAGTCCAACAGGTTTAATTGGAAGCACACTAGCTTTCGGAGCGACACAATCACCTGATGAAAGAGCGTCGCTCCGAAAGCTAGTGTGCTTCCAATTAAACCTGTTGGACTATAACCTGGTGTTGTGTGATTTTTAACTTTATTTTTCTTAGAAACTTTATGTGGCAGCCTTTTATGTTGTAAAAGGAAGGTTTGTGCTGACTCGGTTAACTTTATGTTAAGCGTTGCCTGGTATTGCTCAAGAGTTCCACTTTTGTGTGGCAATTTGCTGTAGAGGAAATAGTGCATGAACAAAAATGGTTCATGTCAATTATCCTTTCCAAGCCTCCAGTGCTTTCTCATATAGATGAAATGAAATATCTTCTAACTAAATATCGGGATGATGCAAGTATTTTGATTCCCATACAGTTTTTATTCCCAAGCTACTGATTCCATTTCCAACCCCAATGACAAGCATATGTTCAGACAGTTTACAACCTCAGCATACCGTTTGATTCAGAGTCTAGTTTCCAAACTCAGATCCTTTCAGTATCAGTGATTACACCAGTATAATTTCACCTGTCTCCACACTGACTGCCACCTTTCCACCATTGTAATCTTCATTTTTGCTTTTGTTATCTCCACATTCAATTACATTAGAGATACAATAAAAATGCAAGTTTTTCCAATTCAGAGGAAATCCAGGTTAATAAAGAGGAAAGTTTCATCCATCCGACAGCTCTATTTATAGCCAAGTTTGAGGAAGGAACACAGTCTGACCAGCCCAATGCTCTTTCTTTATTTCATGCCTTCCCAACTTACTGTAAGAAGTCCTGAGCTCAAATCAAAAACTGTTTTGAATTCTGGATTTAACTGGTAATCTTTCTCAAAATGGTTATACAGATGGAATCTTGGAGACCTACATAGCGGCAGATTGGTGTAAAATTTAGTTTGGAACTTAGATACTTTCTTGTGGGAGAAAAGAAACTATGTGATTGTGCATCTAATCTCTTTCACATCTAAGTAGGGGTTTCTTTATACTGAAATCAGCTGACATTTGTAATAGGAATGAGTTCCTTTTTTTTAATATGAACATCCCTCAAGATAACAAAATTCACAACTGAACAAAATATATAAATTACAAACAATTACAACTTTTGTACTGCAAACACTGCAAAAGACGATTGATTAGGTGACCTACATATGCAATTTATATAACCTGACAATTAGCAATTTTTAAAAGCGGAGAACTTATCTAGCAGTTTGGACAATGCTACCATAACATTTCTCCTTGTTACTATTGTCAGCCGAAAGAAAGAAATTTTAGAAAATATTCACTTTGCATGATTCAGAATAAGCATTACTTAAACATATATAAACTGATGATAAAGTCCTTTCTACCCATCAATAAGGAAAAGTACTGTGCACAGAATAATGTCTGCCATTTTTTCCCCTATACTCAATTATTGTGTTTCATATACACAGTATTCTGAAAAATCAATTCCTTCTTAACATCAGCATGCTTTCTGGAGTTACCTCACCATCCCACTTCTCTGCCCTTCCCTCCCATGACCTCTCGACACATTTTGCAGCATACTCAAACAAAACATAAATTCTGCTCTTTGTCATTTTATATTCTGGTGACATTCCCCAAGGGGCAGAAGGTTTTTAGGGAAGTTAACTCACTCACACCACAATAACCCTAGTCAAACACATCATAAAAAAAGCAGAGTTGCTTCAGGCTTATGGAAGCTGAAGGACTCGGAATCAAACCCTTAAAAAAAATTAGATTGAACCTTAATCAGCAACTAATTGGCTATTTAACTATGATTCTGAGAAGCTGTATTCTCTAAACAACCTGTTCAGAGCTGTTATTACACACCTTCTCAGCAGTGGGATTTGAACCCAGGCCTCCTGGCTCAGAGGTGGAAACATTTCCACTGTAACTCGACAGCCCATGACCCTAAGTAACAAAGCGGCTATTAACCCAACACTTTAAGTGATTACTGAACTATCTGAAGAGCAACTAGTGAACAAATAAACCCAGAATCTGAAAAGAAACTAATGAGTTAATCACCTAACAACATTAAACACATAGATGTAGTGCAAATGGCACTGTGCTCTAAGGCCATCGGACATTACATTTGAGAGTGCAGCTTACAAATTCTAATATGTTTAACTTCTGATGTGCTGTACAGTAAATAGTATGATTTCAAACAAGGAAGCCTTATGGTTGCACAGTGGATGCCTTCTATTATTGCCTTTGGATGTAATTACCCACTAGTAAGTTCACTGAGAAACAAGTCAACCAGGCTCCAGAGGCTCCCAGTGGAGAAGCAAGTGCAGTAAAATGGCTGAGATTGGTTCAGCTTCATTACAAAATAAATGTACTCACCCAAAAGATTAAACACAAAGCTCTGACTCATTTACAGTGACTTTAGGGACAGATGAAGTTCCAAAAATGGTTAAAGTAATAAAGTGAGCTTCATAGGCTATAAATTAAATAGTTAATCAATCTGATGTGTTGCTATTTGTTTGTAATGGCAACTCTATCCTTTTAATCAGTTTTCTGGCCCTTCCACATGTGCCTGGTGTGTTTCAGTATTCCTTTCAATCACTTCAATGGGGTGGCACAGTGGCTAGCACCTTTGCCTCACAGCATTAGGGACCCAGGTTCAATTCCAGCCTCAGGCAACTGTTTGTGTGGAGGTTGCACATTCTCCCTGTGTCTGTATGGGTTTCCTCCCACAATCCAAAGATGTTCAGGTTAGGTGAATTAGCCATGTTAAATTGCCCATAGTTTCAGGGATGTGTTAGTTAGGTGCATTAGTCAGGGAGAAATGTAGAGTGTGGGTTTGGATGGGTTACTCTTTAGGGGGTTGGTGTGGACTTGTTGGGCCAAAGGGCCTGTTTCCAAACTGTAGGGATTATGTGATAAAGTGCTGCAGATACTGAAAATGTGAGACAAATCACAAAGAATAATAAAGAGCCTTAGCAGGTCAGGTAGCTTAGTGGAGATAAAATCAGAGTTTACCGTTCAAGTCAGGTATGATTCTTCTTCAGACAAAGTCACATTTGACTCAAAACATTAACTTGATTTCTCTCTCCACAGATACTACCAGACTTGCTGAGTTCGTCTGGAATTCTTTGTGCTTGTTAGCCATTTCAATCATTTCAAGTAATTATGCAAATATCAATGTTTGATGGTTTAGAAGAATGGGAGGTTACTTTGTTGAAACACAAAAGATTTTTCAGGGTCTTGATGGAGTAGATACAGAAAGGTTGTTTATCCTTTTGGCAGAATCTAGGTCCAGATGACATAACCTCACAATAAGGGGTCACACAGTTAAGGCAAAGATGAGAAGGAATTTTATGTCTCAGAAGGTAGTGAAACTGTGAAATGCTTCATTGCAGGGGGCTGTTGAGGTTGGGACATTAAATATATTCAAGGCTGAGATAGATTTTTAGTGCGAATTAGCTGTAACATCGCTGAAGAATTAGGGAATGCTATTTTTGAGAACACTTAACTCATTTGCAATAGCACAATTCTAGTGGGGATCATTTCGCACATTTCGTTCTGGACATGCTCCGAAGTCTCCACACCGTTCTGCACAGGCCCTGATGTCAGCTGCTGTCAGAGCATGTGAGAGGTACAGTGCTATACATTAAGCAGCTTCATCTCAAGAACTAAACAAATACACATTCATTGCTCTCCCTTTGAGACAAGAATATAAGCCTTGTATATTTCGTACAGGACTGCATTACTCCATTACATACCACTTGCCTTTCTAATTTACTCTTGTACCTGCATATCACACAATCCAAACCAATCCACAAGAAACAGTCAAAAGACAATCAACCACTGCCATCCACTTCTGCAACCACAACTGCACCTGAAGGTGGGGAGGATGATGACTCTGTCCTTGCATTAATAATATTTTTTCAATGAAATGTGTGAAATTTACTTTTGTTTCATTAGTGAATATGGTTTAAAGCTTCATTCAGGCTGTGCTATACTTTGTTTTAGGTTTTACGTGGTTTTTGAGCGACCGTGAGTGTTATTTTTTGCAAGTTTGCCTAAACCCCACTTTTCTCATAGGCCCCATTATTTCTATTAAGCAATTTTTCACTGGAATGCAGTCACGGCATTATAGGACAACTACTTGTATCAAGGGTATTGGAGAAAAGACAGGAAAGTGGAGTTGAGAATGATCAGATCAGCCAGGATTTCACTGAATGACTCAACAGACTGAAAGCTCTATTGTTGCTCCTATGCCTTGTGGTATTAAATCCAATCCAATCCAGTACATATTTCTGTGTCCTTTGTGTTTGACAAAGCTGCATAAGAATATTGAATAAGTGACCATAAGCTTGGTAAAAGATGCAGGCTTTAAACAGCATCATGAAAAGAAGAGTATGGAGAGGCTAAGTGGTTAAGGAGGAAATTCAAGAATGTAGGGCCTAGGCAGCTGAAGGTATGTCATGAACCATGCAGTAGCAAAAATTATGAACACACAAATGCTAGTATTGAGGCAGCAGGTAGATTATAAAACCATTGTCAGGTTGGAAGAAATTACAGAGAAAGTGAAAGGCGGGATCTCAGGAAACAATAGAAACAAAGAATGAAAATGTTTTAAATTGCCTGACAGTCAACGTATGGGCGGCACGGTGGCACAGTGATCAGCACTGCTGCCTCACAGTGCCAGGGTCCCAGGTTTGATTCCAGCCTCGGGGACTGTCTGTGTGGAGTTTGCACATTCTCCCCGTGTCTGCATGGGTTTTCTCCGGGTGCTCCGATTTCCTCCCACAGTCCAAAGATGTGCCGGTCAGGTTTATTGGCCATGCTGAATTGCCCATAGTGTTTGGTGCATTAGTCAGAGGGAAATGGGTCTGGGTAGGTTACTCTTCAGAGGGTCGGTGCGGACTTGTTGGGCTGAAGGGCCTGTTTCCACACTGTGGGGAATCTAATCTAATCTAATCTAAATCAGTGAGTGCAAAAGTGATGATTGACCAGAATATTATTTTGATAAGCTTATGTTTATAGCAGATGTAAGATAGGTGATGGTCAAGAGGGCACTGGAATGATCACTTTTGAAGGAATCGATAACATGGAGAAGGGCTTCAACAACAGATAAAATGAGGCAGACATGGGGCAGGACAATGTTAGAGAAGTTGGCAGTCTGACTGATGGAGATATATGGTTCAGGAGATGTGTTAGGTGACAGGTAGGTCACCTTGATTATAAAGAATGCAATTCAACAATTACTTGTAATTACACAATGCCTTTGGCATAATAAATTGCCCAAAGTTCTTAAATGGAGGTTTTCTCAAACAGACTATGACAATAAGATACACAAGAAGATGGCCAAAAGCTCAGTCAATGGGGTCGGTATTAAGAAGTGGATTAAAAAAGGAAAACAAGTTACAGGAAGAATTAAAGAGTTTAGGACCTAGGTGTCTTCA
This sequence comes from Chiloscyllium plagiosum, assembly GCF_037043375.1. Classification (NCBI taxonomy): domain Eukaryota; kingdom Metazoa; phylum Chordata; class Chondrichthyes; order Orectolobiformes; family Hemiscylliidae; genus Chiloscyllium; species Chiloscyllium plagiosum. The sequence goes on along the minus strand of NW_028270169.1, from coordinate 37,224,503 downwards.
AACATACGTAACCAGGGAAAAGATTGGAGCTCATGGTTGAAGAATGCATTACTTAGCAGGGCTAAACACAATGGATTTGATCACCTGGAGGGTTGTTTTTCAGACTGGAGGCCTGTGACCAGTGGAGTGCCACAAGGATTGGTGCTGGGTCCTCTACTTATTGTCATTTACATAAATGATTTGGATGCGAGCATAAGAAGTACAGTTAGTAAGTTTGCAGATGACACCAAAATTGGAGGTGTAGTGGACAACGAAGAGGGTTGAAACTTTATTGCTGGAACAGCACAGCAGGTCAGGCAGCATCCAGGGAACAGGAGATTCGACGTTTCGGGCACAGGCCCTTCTTCAGGCCTGTGCCCGAAACGTCGAATCTCCTGTTCCCTGGATGCTGCCTGACCTGCTGTGCTGTTCCAGCAATAAAGTTTCAACTTTGATCTCCAGCATCTGCAGACCTCACTTTCTCAACGAAGAGGGTTACCTCAGATTACAACAGGATCTTGACCAGATGGGCTAACTGGCTGAGAAGTGGCAGATGGAGATTAGTTCAGATAAATGCGAGGCGCTGCATTTTGGGAAAACAAATCTTAGCAGGATTTATACACTTAATGGTAAGGTCCTAGGGAGTGTTGCTGAACAAAGAGACCTTGGAGTGCAGGTTCATAGCTCCTTGAAAGTGGAGTCGCAGGTAGATAGGATAGTGAAGAAGGCATTTGGTATGCTTTCCTTTATTGGTCAGAGTATTGAGTACAGGAGTTGAGAGGTCATGTTGCGGCTGTACAGGCCATTGGTTAGGCCAGTGTTGGAATATTGCGTGTAATTCTGGTCTGCTTCCTATCAGAAAGATGTTGTGAAACTTGAAAGGCTTCAGTAAAGATTTACAAGGATGTTGCCAGGATTGGAGGATTTGAGCTATAGGGAGAGGCTGAACAGGCTGGGGCTGTTTTCCCTGGAGCGTCAGAAGCTGAGGGGTGACCTTATAGAGGTTTACAAAATTATGATGGGCATGGATAGGATAAATAGACAAAGTGTTTTCCCTGGGGTGAGGGAGTCCAGAACTAGAGGGCATAGGTTTAGGGTGAGAGGGGAAAGATGTAAAAGAGACCTAAGGGGCAACTTTTTCACGCAGAGGGTGGTGCATGTATGGAATGAGCTGCCAGAGGAAATGGTGGAGGCTGGTACAATTGCAACATTTAAGAGGCATTTGGATGGGTATATGAATGGGAAAGGTTTGGAGGGATATGGGCCGGGTGCTGGCAGGTGGGACTAGATTAGGTTGGGATATCTGGTCGCCATGGACAGGTTGGGCAGAAGGGTCTGTTTCCATGCTGTACATCTCTATGACTCTATGACTCAATGACCTGAATATATTACTAGAGAATATAATGCAAGTTTAAGCCATTTCTCATAATTCTGTCCTTTCAGTAATGGAAAGAGGGAATGAGGTAGATGACATGCAACATATATGCTGTGTTGTCCAAAATAGTATTGAACATTTTGAGTGTCGTTGAAAGGAGTATTCTTTCATACTCCTGACTTGTGTCTTGTAGATGGTGAACAGGCTCTGGCGAGAGAGGCTGAAAGTTCCTCACCAGACAATTTCTAAGAATCCACTCTCCCAGTGTCTATATCAGCTAGTGTGTGATGAAGCTATGGCTTTAAGAGGTGTGTTTTGTCCCAGCTTCTTTGAGAGACAGGTTGGGAAACAGGTACCGAGCAGTGTGTAAGAATATAAATAACTTGTGAGGCCTTGCTTTTTTTTTAAACATTGGAACAGAAGAAGTAGCTTGAGAAGGTGTGGTCAAACTCTCACAGATGGAAGAATGTTACTTAGCTTTCAGTAGTTGCTGCTGGGTCTTAGCAGGGTTAGAAAGCAGTTAATCTCTCCTGGCTGCTACACTGTTTCTCTCTGGGGAGCTGCTGCATGTATCTCTTTCTTGCTGATTGGATTGCATGTGAAACAATCTGTTTTTCTAACCTTGCCTTTTTTTCACTGGTGTGTTTATGGGATGGTGCAACATTGGAACAGTTACTGTTTAGTAGTAATCTACTTTATTTTGTTAAGTTTTCCAATACAGTTATTCCAAGTTCCTCTTTCTTTTGTTGCATTTTTGCTATAGTGGTTGAATAAATTCTGTTTTTCTTGAAGTTGAGTAGTTTGATCAATTGAATTGCATCTGGCACACAGCACTTTACATTTACCTTTAAAAGAATAAAAGGTAAGCGTTCATATTTTGAGGGGGTCTAATCTGATCCGTAACAAGTGCAATTAATGCTTGTCAATAGTAACCTCAGGTTGTAAGTGGTGGTGTATTCAGCAATAGTAATGCTAATGAACATCTAGATCAGAGGGTTGGATTCTCTCATGTTAAGAGTTGTTCTGTCCCTGAAAATTGTGAGCTGCAAATACTACTTGATACAAGCCTGAATGCTGTCAAGGTCTTGTTCCATGTAGGCATTAACTGATCTAGTATTCAAGCAGTTGCAAATGATATCAAACAAGAGTATTCATGAAGGTCATAAATGAAACAGCCGAAGATGGCACACTTAGCACAATACCCTGCAGAACTCATGAAAATGATCAGCTTATTGCCACTCCATTTTTAGTCCACTAATTGAAATATGATGGAATACTCCCATTTTGCCTGCACAAATGCAGTTCCAATAACACTCGAGAAGCTAGACAATATCCAGGACAAAGCAACCTGATGCACCATTTAATACCTTAAAGGTTGACTTCCTCCATCACTGGCCATAGTGATTCAAGAAGATGGCTCAACACCACTGTCACAAGGGAAATTAGAGAAGGACAGTAAATGCTGGCTTTTCTATCAACGCTCACAACTGACAAGTGAACAACAGAAGGTTGCTGCAAACACTGATCTCGTTGCTCTCCAGAGATTTTAGCTGTTATTCACACTCTGATTAAATGGCATTTATTGTTAAATATGAAACAATTAGCACAGAAGCCAGTGCATTCAGAGAACACTTGCTGCTTTTAATACTGATTGTGTGAGACAATGCACCTCCTGTCACACAGTAATCTTCTCAAAGTTGTGTTAAATACAGTGATGTGTTGTTATTGCTTATTTAACAAAACTGTCTACAAAGGTTCTATTTCACCATAGAATTTCACCAAAGTCTTTCAGTACCCTTTCCACCACTCCATTAACACAAGCAGCTTCAGATTCTCCCCTCATATGAACAGATTCCCACTTTCCCTTATAACATTCTGCACTGACTGTCAACTCAGAATCCAGCCAGTCTTGCATGAGCTGTGAACACAAGTGCTTGGTAAACATTTCTGCTGCATTCACTCATCTGCTGATTCTTGGTGACTGGAGAAGAGGAGTGGAGAAGGTTTGGGGAAAATAACCTAAAATGGAGAGTGAATAATTAGCAAGAGTAGGACAGGGGAGTGGTTTTTGAGGATAAGACATTGAGCATGGTTGTGAAGGAGAGAATAAGGGTCTTTTTTATCAAGGAGAGGGTGGGGTATGTTTGTTGAGCATACAGAAGGGGTAGTTGCCAAAGTGATGGGTTGATGGTCGTAGTCAGTAAGTGAGAGGGATTTTTTTGTTGAAATGAGACGACAAGGGCTACTTTTGAGAAGAGGAGATGGGGATTTATTTGGACAGAATTATTTGCTGAGGGAAGGAAACAATGCATTGCAAGTGGAAAATGATTGGGGAATGAACAGGCAGAATAGATTTCAGTCAGTGATAAGTGAAAGATGGAAGGCAAAATAAAAGAGAGAAACATTGCAAGTACTGCTTTGATAGAGGAAGGTGCAAAAATTGATAGATTTATTTGAGGTGGCAATAGATAAGTAAAGAGTCCCGTCGTGAAGTGGAGTACAAATTTGGTAGCAAGAATGCAACAAATCCTGGAGGGGGAGAGGTGAAGGATTGGATGTAGAAAATTTGGAAGTAATTTGGTAGCTGTTGAAAACAGAGGTTGAAATGAGTCATGGGTTGCTTTAACAAGCAGAAATGACAGCATGACTGAGGATGGTTAAGGAAAAGTGCCTTCCTGTGAAAGGGTGAAAGTTGAATGGAAATCAACAGCTGAGTAATTCTTAATAGCCGCTACAGCTATTGCTACAGAATTGGCCAGAAATAATGGCAGTGAAGTGAGAAATTCCAACCTAGGTCTTGATAAGCTTATTCCAGAAGACGTAAAGTGCCTTTGTAAAATGAGGAGCTGGGAGTAGAATGATGCAGAGTGATGGCCTAGTTTGCTTGCTGAATATCTAAATGTCATTTTGTTCTTTCTTTTCACTAAAAATCTATTAATTGTCAAGTGTAAAAGTACATGAAGTGAATCTGAATGTTATTTTTAGTGTATGATTTGGAGGTTCCGGTGTTGGACTGGGTGTACAAAGTTAAAAATCACACAACACCAGGTTATAGTCAAACAGGTTTAATTGGAAGCACTAGCTTTCAGAGCACTGCTCCTCCACCTGATGAAGGAGCAGCACTCTGAAAGCTAGTGCTTCCAAATAAACCTGTTGGACTATTTTTGATGTAAAGATTCAACATTTCCCAGGGTACAATTCTAACAATTCTATCATATTGATATTATTCTTATTCAGGCTTTCATGTGCTTGTGTTTCCTGTCTGATATAAGTGGAGAAATGTTGTGTTGCATTTGACACACAATGCAGGTGTTCACACATCATCTTGTTTTGTGCTGTCAAGTTTTTTTGAAATCATTCAGCTTTGGCTACTTTTCTATGTGCACGATATATTAACAGTCCTGTCTCTGTAGCTTGCACTTGCACTTACCACTCTTCTCCCACTTCCCCCTCCTCACACTAGCTTCAGGAACAAACCCTACACACTCTCACCACTTTTACCAAAAACCCTTTTCCTTCTCTCTTTACAGTAACAATCCTACTTTCAGTGTGATCACATAAACAGCCTCTTTCTCCAATAACACAACATCTCTGTCCTCCTTTACATAAGCAGCTTTCTCCCCTTAGCACACCCAGCAGCTGAATTGTTCCATTTGTTTTTTTGGTTGAAGGCAAGAGAGAACTTAACACCCCTCAAGGCAGCCAGCTAAGGGCAATAAGAGTCGTCACATAGAATGGGGCTGCTGTCAATGACAATTTCTCTTTCTTGAAGATTATTCATGAACATGTACAGTTTTTGATAACAATTCAGCAGTACTTATGGTCACCTTTGCTACATTTATTGAATTTAATTTCAAATCATAACCTTTGGATTATTATCCCTGGCCATAAGCTAAGCATGCTGTACCCATAAGTCAGAAAGGGCTGTTCATATAGAATGCACTGGAAAATATGCCAGTCAAGGCACTGAAAATTAGCAGACAAAATTTAACCCAAACAGTAAATGATAAAAGTAAAATTCGGCAGTGGCCGTGCTCCACGACTGGTGTTAAAATAACCATGGATGAAGTCAAAACCGACCTTGGAGTCCAATCAAATTTGCTTTACAGCTTATCCAACCGTTGCAGAGTTAGAGATAATAATATCAACAGAAAGTTCAAACTGAGTAGAAAAAGCCAGCAGATTACAGGTCAGTTCATCATGATCAAACTGCACAATGCTTCGATCAAATCTGATCATTCCTTGAGTACAGTGTTCAGTTCTATTTTTTATATTCCCAGGATGTGGGCAGTTGAAACAGGATGATATGTGCTTTGGAGGAAACTTCTGGTCAATAAAACATAAAGCAAATCTCAAGCATTGGAAGCAAAGGAGAAATTCTCAAGGCTGATGTCTCATGTTAGGGTTATAATGTGGAGGAAAGATTGGAGAGATTTGGGCTTTCAAACTTTGAAAAGATGTGTATGACAGCTGATTTTATAGAGGTAGATAAAAAAGTGAAACAGAGAAGGAAAAAGATAAGTTCACTTTCAAAGATAACACCTCTAACAATGCAGGCCTCAGACAGAGTGACATTGTTGGAAGTGCTGGCTTTTGGACGAAACATGAAAATGAAGCCCATCTCTCTGCTCAGATGGATGTAAAATTCCAATGACACTACTTCAAAGATGAGCAAGGGAATTATCTCCAGTATCCTCACCACCACCAGAGCATGTCAATAATATGGAAAGTCCTGTTTGAGAGGGGAGTGGAGGCAGGTACTCTTGCAAGATTTAAGAAGCATCTGGATGAGCACAGGGCATAGAAGCTATAGACCAAGTGCTGGTAAGTGGGATTAGTGTTGTTTAGTGTTTGTTGGTCGGTATAGACATTCATAGTTTCATAGTATTAGAAGCAGGAGTAGGCAAGTTGGCCCATCAAGCCTGCTCTGCCATTCATGGCTGATCTATCCATCGTCTCAGCTCCCCCTACCTGCATTATCCCCATAACCCTTAATTCCCCTACTATGCAAAAACATGGTGGGCGAAAGTGCCTGTTTCTGTGTGCAAGACTGTATGACACTATTTGTCCCTTAATGAACATAACAAAAAAAATTATTTCGTCAAGATCAAATTTGTTTGGAGAGTTTGCTGAGCACACATTAGTGGCTGTGTTTGCTACATTACAACAATGCTTATACTTGTAAACAAAAGTATTGCATTGCCTGAAAAGCACTTCAAGACATCCAATGGGCATGAAAGGTATTAATATAAGTCAAAATCCTTTCGTTTTTAAGTACTGTTTTCACTTCCAGTCGTCTTGAGGCAAGATCTATTACTGGTAAAACCATGAGGAGTACTCTTGATGGTTTCTATGAATTTTAACAATATTCTAAGGATATTTTAAGATTCATTCATCTTTCAAATCGGGGAACGCAAATAATGTGCTAGACCTCAGCTGAGCACTATTTTGTGGAGCTCTTGAAGATCATAACCAAAACTCACAGGGAGGTAGATTTTTGGTTTACCACCTGGTTAGTCTGTAACTTTGCAAAGTCCTACATCTTTGACAATATTTCCATTTAATGTTGAATTAGGCCTGAGTTAAGTCCCATAGATAATCAAGCAACTCACAAATGTAATCTCTCCCACTGCACAAGCAGTTGACGTGGCATAAGTTTGTTGACAGATCAAGCATATACACTGTTGTCTCATGTGTCAGAAAATTCAGACTCAGTCCGAACTTCACTGAGGCACATTATCATTCTGTTTTGTGTTGTTGTACAAACTTGAGCAGCTAATATTTTACCATTAGACATGACTGATTACCAGAACGTGTCTTTTGCTGAGAAACAGAGATTTCTATGAGGCCACACATAAAGCTTCACCATTAAAGTCTCTTTAAGTTTGTGTAGAACTGCAATGAATCTCACATAGAGCCCCATGCTGACTCAGCATTATACAATACTTCAGCATCAAGTTCTTTCTTTTAGGCTTTAAACCCCTCTGTCAGCTTTAAAAGGGAGTCTGAAATCTGAATTGTGTGACGGCCATAGGTCACCTGTGATTATCCCAAATGTGCCAATTATAGGCCAGAGGACAGGCTCACTATCCAATCACAGGCAGCCTGTTGGAGCTCAAGTTCGAATGAAGCAACAACAGGATATCATTGTGGCTAAAGGCTGCATTTTTGTAGCAATGGGCAGGGTGTCTAGCTTAGCCAGTGTGACTTGGAGGTCTGATTTCAGAAGTCCCACTGTGAACAACAATACCACCAGTTTCCCAAGAGAGAAGGATGGGGATGGATTATAATTTGCACATACATGATTCACAGGGCCAACAGCACATATTAAAGTGCATATGCTTCAGTAAGATCCAATTTTCACAATGAAAATCAGAATTTGCGGCATTTTTCTGGAGTTGGATTCACAGAGAGGAGAATTTTCCTGGCTCTGCTCTTAATTTGAGAACAGAAATTCAGAGCGAGAAGGTGCCCGGAAATAACAAGTCCTCACTCCTACCTTTTTTATCAAACAAATAGATCTGGCAGGCAGGTCACTGATTTGGAGAGTTTTGTGAATGTTTCCACAGGGCAGCCGAGGGAGTGTCTCAAGGCCTCTCTCATATTGCTGCAGGGAGGCCAACTCACCATCAGTCAAGGAGAATTCTGGCTGCCCTCAAATATCGCCTGAAAAACAAGGCAGTGAAATCACTGACCCAAGAAGTCTTAAAAAAATCATTCTTTGAGGAGTTGGCAGCTAATTGGAAGCAAACAAAAAAAAGAGAGGCAATCATCACACAACAACATAAGAAACAAAAAAAAATGAACAAAGAAAAAGCTATTGATGGTGTCCGAAGTCAAATACATTGATCATGAACTGACAAAAAAAGGACTTCACCCAGATCCCAACAAAATGAAAGCTGCTGTGTAGAAGAGATGCAGCATCCAACTAACTTGAAAACAATGTCGCAAAATGTTGGCTTCATGAACTATTTAGTTCAATTCTTGCCTAATTTATCATGAGAATGCAAACATTAATGCAAGCTCACTGCCAAAAATATGTAAGAGTACTGGGATACACAAGCAGCTTTCACTAAAATCAGAAAACTAGCAACAACAGCTTGATATGTTCTGGAAGACGTCAGCCCAGAAGAAACATTGATTCTGAAAAGAAAGCACTTTGCTTTGATGAAGCACTCACCATGAAAACAATATACCCCATAGAAGGAACATTACTCTGGGAAAGAGCAGACACCAAACTAACAGCCAAAGATACACTTGGAGGTGCTGCATGATTTTAAAGCTTAGGTACGCAATGTATGTTCAGGGACTGGTCAAAATGAACCAACTAGAATTAACATACAATTTTGCTGATACATGATAAATTTGTTTGTTGACCATGTGTACTGGGTAACACTGGCATTTTGCAGTTACAAATGGTAGAGGTGGGTAGTTTTTAATTTTTTTTTGAAAGTGGGAAGTTTGGAGAAATGCTGTTGTTAATCATGTACAGACTGGCTTTCCATAGTCGTGTGATCTTACTCCTGCTGTAAGTTGCTTTTGCTTTAGATTGTGGAAGCCGTTGTGCACACTACTTAAAAGATAGAGCATCTCAGCGCTGAGGTCGCACACATCTTCTCACACCCAGAAATATGGAAACCCCTCAGAGGCTCAAGGCCCAATTGACATTGTCAGCTGTGCATCAATTCAAAAACTATTAATGTCATTCCAAATACTCCTTGGAAACCAGTAGGTCCTAAAGGATGGAAATTTCTGTCTAGGAGACTACTGCTATATTTTAAATATCTTCATTTGTTATTAGGATTGCAATGTTTACAAGAAAACTGTTTGTTTGATTCTTTTAAAAAAAGGAGACCAATGAAATAATCAGTTGAACCAGAAAATTGCTGTAACTAAAGGGCGTCATTTGCTATTACAAATGGGTAGCTGAGTGAAAACAAAATGATTATTTCATGAAATGGAGTCAGTAAATGACTGTAACCAAGTGTGAAATTGTTTCCATGTAACACAGTACCAAGCTGCTCTTTACGAAGTATTTAATTCCAATAAGGAGGCAAAACATACCACGTTGAACAACCCCAACGTACTGTGACAATTCAATATGTAGCTTTATAATTCCTGCTACGTAGAAATAAAATGGCAGTTAGATGCAAAGAGGAGTAGAATTGTGACTTTGTATGAGACAAGATAAATACTTAATAGTTGATCCTGTGCTGCATCCTACCAAAATAATCAATATGATTAACACCTTTTAGTACCATGTATATTAATCAGCGTATGTCCTGTCTACTTTTGTTATTTTATCATTGCAACAACCAAACATGAGTTGACATAGCACCTTGAATACTGCAAAAGTTCCCATGACACATTAGGCAATAAAGCCAAAGACATTTCACATGGTTATAATGCTAATCTACTCAGTGTTTGTTGCAGATTTTCTCTAAGCCCCAAATCTTTGCATCACACCCACAACAGGCTTGAGATACCTATATCAGGGTCACTACTGATCTGACCCAATGTGCCAATTCTCTTTAACTTAAAATGTATTGCATCATCTTCTAGTTCCTATCAGCATGTTGGAACTTTCAAGACTGAGTTTGTTCAGTTTTTCTAATTTAAGGCTTTCAGGGAAATGGAGATAAGGAAAGTTAAGTGGGGTTCAGATAGGGATCAACTACGATGTAACTGACTGATAAAACAGACTTCTCTTGTCCCATGACCGATTCAACAGAAACAGTTAACAACATTTTCAATCAGATCTTGCATTAACTCTCTTTGTTTTAATTGAAACTTCTCGGAAGATTGCTTCAACAAAATATATCCGCTGCCCAATGATTGTAATATTCATGGATTCTCAACAGAATTGTCATGATGAGAACATTATCAGCAGGGGTGGCAGAGTTTACAATGCTGTTTAATTGCGTGCAACTGTGACATGCTTCAATCCACTGATATTTTAAATCAACCAACAGATCTCCTGTGGTGTTTATCACGGTGAGTCAAAGAATATACTGCTTTCTGACAATAATATTGCTACACCATACTATAATAAAATATTATGTATTATCAGGACAGTGGTTACACCTGGTTATCCCTTTCTTAACAGATTTAAAAAGACCCTTAATATTTATGGGAACAGGCAGTACATTTGTAGGAAGGAGGGGGAGGGGAGGAAAAGGCAGAAATCCCAGGCTTGAGAAGAGCCTTCCTGATAGATTCACCAGTTAATGGACGAGAAGCCAGTGATATAGAATTCTGCAGCCAGAGAGTGTTGGGGACATTTCCCAGCACTTAGCAAAAGAAAGGGGGAAATTCTGGGGATAGTGAGAACTGCAGATGCTGGAGATTAGAGTCTCAAGTGTAGTGCTGGAAAAGTCTGACCTGCTGTGCTTTTCCAGTACCACACTCTCGAAACTCTGGGGATGCTCAGAGGCAATTGGGAGGGAGGTAACATTCACAGGTATAGGCCGCGCAGAGTGTCACAGGGACCAAGAAAGGGTCTCCAACCGGGCCTGGGACAGGGCCACAAGCGCAACATCCAAATAGGAGATGGATAAAAACTGCTGGGAAAGCTCAGCAGGTGTGGAGACAGGGCAGAGTGTCACACCATCTTGTAGGTGTCCTAAGGCAAGCTGGGGGATGACAGAAACTTGCCGTGGCGCAGCAGGGTAAAAGCTCACCTGATGTTGATTTTCAGTCCCAGTCCAAGCCCAAGCCATGAAAGCAGGGCCTTATGATCTTTCTGCCCTTTCGGGCTTTAAGGGAAAGATGTCAGAAAGTTGCCACAGGGGTGACTGGCTTGTGGCGGCACAAGTGGCTTTTTGCTCCTTCAGTCAGTGTTGGCTCTTGCTATCACTGTGAAGCAGAGTTCACCGAAGCCTTGGATTAGATTAGATTAGATTAGATTACTTACAGTGTGGAAACAGGCTCTTCGGCCCAACAAGTCCACACTGACCCGCCGAAGCGCAACCCATCCATACCCCTACATTTACCCCTTTAACCTAACACTATGGGCAATTTAGCTTGGCCAATTCACCTGACCCACACATCTTTTGGACTGTGGGAGGAAACCGGAACACCCGGAGGAAACCCACGCAGACACGGGGAGAGTGTGCAAACTCCACACAGTCAGTCGCCTGAGTCGGGAATTGAACCCGGGTCTCTGGCGCTGTGAGGCAGCAGTGCTAACCACTGTGCCACCGTGCCGCCCACTATTGTTCACTTTCACCTTGCTTTTCCTCCACAGATGCTGCCAGAGTTTTTTCCAGAAATTTCTGTTTGTGTTTCTGATTTCCAGCATCTGTCTTCTTTGACTTTCTTTGTTCAGTACCTGAACTATGAATCCAAAGATGTGCAGACTAGGAGAATTGGCCATGCTAAAATTGCTCATCGTGTAGATTATTAGTCAGGGGTAAATATAGGGTAGAGGGAATGGGTTTGGGTGGGTTACTCTTCAGAAGGTTGGTGTGGACTGGTTGGGCTGAAGGGCCTGTTTCCACTCTGTAGGAATTCTAATTCTAATTTACAGGGTCGGATGCAGAGTACGTCGGTTAAACACGGCAGAAAGGATAAATCACAACATGTGAGTTTCCTCGACGGATTAGAGTTATATTCCTGTGCCTCCCAACATACATGGTGTGCTTCACCAAGGTAGCTGCTGGATTCAATTGCAGTCATCTCCATTTAATTCCTATGTTCCCTAAGCCAGGGTGACTATTTAACAGTTCCCAATCAGACCAGAAGCCTGATTTAAATGTTACAATGAACGTTCAGCTCTCAAAAAGATGATATCACTGCACCCACTCAATACGTTGGTGTAAGAATAGGTGTGTGCTGCCAATTGGAGTCATGATGAAGATGTTTACTCTCCTCTGAGCATCATCTGTATCTTTCTGCGTAGGCTTCCTCTGGGTGCTCCGGTTTCCTTCGACAGTCTGAAGATGTGCAGGTCAGGTGGAGTGGCCAAGCTAAATTGTTCCATGGTGTCCAGGGACGTTCAGACTAGGTGGGTTAGCCATGGGAAATGTAGGGTTACAGGGATGGTGGATCTGGGTGGGATGCTCTTCAAATGGTCAGTGTGGACCCGATGGGCTGAATGGCCTGCTTCCACACTGCAGAGAGTCTATGGTTCAAATCATCTGTCTTGAGAGAAGCTAAAGTCAAACTCAGTTTAAGGCTACAAAATTTGCTTTGTGCGCATTTGTTCTTAATGCCTCATCCTCAAGTCAATAGTCAATGAGAAGCTAATGGCTAATGTTTAAGGAATTGTAAATTAACAACAGCTTGTAAATCTCTTTTTTCCACTTCTCAGAAATGTTTGGTTGTCAAAGCAAGAGGAGGCTATAATTTTCCTTTTAAAAAAATGTAATTGTAATTTATTATTGAACTTATAAAAATGATACTAGACAAACAGAGTGCTCCAGAGGGAGAAACCTACAAACTTTCACCCCTACTGATAAGAAGGGAACTTCAAACAAAAGGGAGAAAGATGCAAGTCAATTTGTACCGGGCCATGATCTGTTGTGACTACAAAGATAACAAGGAGCTGATTACCACCTGCTCAATAGCAAGCTACCTCCTGTGGGTTATGTCCCAAACTCGAGAGACATTTTGTGCTTTTTTTCTCTCTTTCAGCCACACTCTCCAGGACCTTACTATTAAGAGAGTAGGTCTTGTACTTATTTGCCTTGCTAAAATGCAGCAACTCATATTTATCTAAATTAAACTGAATCTGCCATCACTCGGGCCAGTCGCCATCTGATCAATAACAGGAGTTAGAAAGCCAGTTTCAACTCTACTAGAGTTTATTGTAGGACTGAATGTTCTCATGCTTACCAGCCTGCATTCAAGTATGCTGTCAAGGTTATAGCCAAAGAACTATCCCATAGTTACCCTGTGTTGCAGGTAAAGACTCTCTTACTCAGAGTGCTGTAAACCAATTGAAAAGAAAACAGGACTGCAAAAGGACACTCTCATACTGAATGTTGGAATTCAATCACATCTGAAAGGAACCAGAATTACAGGATCTCAACAGCTTTACAAAACTAGAGATCATGAAACTGGCTGTTCAACTACCAAAGTTGATGCAACCAGTAACTTCCACTTGATTGCCATTATGTTCAATTAACCATTCTTTGTGAACAATTCAGAGCTGGTCTGTACAAACTGCACAAATTTTGTTTCCTTATTTGAAGTTGCATTGCAGACAGTTCAGAGGTGATTCACTACTTTGATTCCAAACATGTGGGGTTTATTTTCTACAGAGAGACTGAGCAGCTTCATCCTCTGCTCTCTGGAGTTTAGAAGGATGAGTGGAGATCTAATTGAGGTAGAGAAGATGCTAAACAGGATTAACAAAATAGACGCAGAATGGATGTTTCCTCATGTGAAGAAATCTAGAATGAAAGGTCAAAGTTTTAAGGCAAGGGGTAGCAGATTTAAAACAGAGCCGAGGAGATATTACTGCTCTTAAAGGGTCATGAATCTGTGGAATTCACAACCCCAGAGTGTAGTGGATGCTGGGACATTACTAATTAAAAATCTGTCCTTAAGTTTACTCAATGGGTTGAAGGTTTATGGAGAGTGGACAGGAAAGTGACGTTGAGGTCAAAATGAAATGAGCCATGATTGTATTAAATGGTGGAGACGGCTCAAGGGGCAGAATTGCCTACTCTGGCTCCGAGTACTTATGTTCTCAAGTGTATAGTTTTTTTAAAAAATTATCTTTTTGAACTCAACTCATTTTTAATGTTGTAATAATAATTTCACTCTGTTTGTTAATTCAAAAAACCTGCTTAAATTGGCTCCTTTTAAATTATAACTTTATTTGGATCTGAAAGAAGGGAAGGGGATTTTTTTAAAATTTAACCTTGTTTATTAGTATCTGAAGAAGCAAGTGAAGAAAGGGAGCCAGTTCATTCCACCTCACCCAGAAGCTTAGCATTTAGGGTATCCCATCTAAAACCAGATCAAACTGGAGAACCTCAGCTGGTGTCTGGTCATAACAAAACACATTAGTCAAATCACCCATGAAATAACATGGTAAATTCTGATCACTTTGGCCCCCACCCCCAAAATAACATGTTTAATGGAAAATCCATATCAGAAAAGCTGAGAATAAGAGGAAAGTAACTTAATTATTCAATACTCAACTCTTATGCCCTAACTTATGTAACAAAGCTAATCTTTCAATAAACCAAATTTTCCCATTAAAGCCCAACATTCAGTCTTAACTGTTTAGTTTTCATTAAATGCTTATAATTTCTTTGTGATGATAGGATTGCATCTGCTTTGAGTGGGAATATTAAAACACATGCCTTTAAAATCCAGACCAGGGTCAAGCAAGACTATATGATCACCCATGTATGATTTACAATCTCGGAGAGTAGTTATTCACCTCATCCACATTTCAAGGCATGCTCTGTACTTGCACTAACTACACAGTAGGCCCAGTAAGAACAAGAGATTAGAACAAGAACATATCTCATTGTATGGATTCTGGCTTATTAATTCCTAAAGTTATAAACTAAAAGTGTAAAATTTGATCTTATAAAGATTTTTGGTACAATCCACTGCATTGAAACATATCAAGTTTGCAGATCATTAAAAGTCAAAGAGAGATACTTCATACAAATTTTAGATTAGATTACATTACATACAGTGTGGAAACAGGCCCTTCGGCCCAACAAGTCCACACCGCCCCGCCGAAGCGCAACCCACCCATACCCCTACATTTACCCCCTTACCTAACACTACGGGCAATTTAGCATGGCCAATTCACCTGACCTGCACATCTTTGGACTGTGGGAGGAAACCCACGCAGACACAGGGAGAACGTGCAAACTCAACACAGTCAGTCGCCTGAGGTGGGAATTGAACCCAGGTCTCTGGTACTCTGAGGCAGCAGTGCTAACCACTGTGCCACCGTGCCGCCCACGGTGCCGCCCACGGTGCCTCTTATTTCTGCCTCTTACTCTTTAAGTTTGGATTAACCACATAAATACAATTGCTACCAAGCATGTCAGCAGCTAGGTACAGCTATTCTGTGATGACGGCTTGTTTACCAGTTTCCTGAGTGCTGTTTGCCAACTATAAGAAACAAGGAAGCTGTGTGGCTGAATGCTGTCACTTGTTTGGGTGCAGTCCAACACACAAGCTCAACACAACACCATTCCAGACAATACATATTTAATTAGCAACCTGTCTAGTAAACATCCACTTGCTCCACCACCAGCGCATTGTTCTTATGTATACATTGTCGCAATTTACCGAGGCTTCGTCAACAGCATCTCCCAAGCCTGCAAGCTCTAACAATAAGGATAATGGCATAGAAATAACATCACCTACAATATCCATGCACCACTCATTCCAAAGTGATGCACTCCCATTTCCACTTGGTCACACAATGCTGTTTCTTTATTAAAATCTAGTAACGCTCTCACTAACTGCAGAGTGTAAGAATCTTCACCATATGGTGAAGATGACACTTGTCGCACCTACTCAGGTGAATAATAACTGGCAATAAACGTCAGCCTTCTAACCAACTCCACAATCCAGTATTACTTTTATTTTGAAAATAATTTTGTCCATAAAGTTATGTCAAAAAGGAAGAGATCAGAATAAATGTGTTCTCCACAAAGGGTAACTAAAATAGAAAAACATCAATAAGAATGGCCTTTGAACTGAGTCAGTGATCATGTTTAAGAAGAAATTAAACATGTGAAGACAAAAGGTATCAACAGATGTGACCAAGAAAAGCAGGAAATTTGATATGTTTTAGCAGCTCTGATGTAGGTCATACTGATACAGATAAAGTAAGCCAAAATGTCTTCTTACACGCTAACATTTCTATGATTAAAAATTATTGCAAAACTTAGGTGTTTAGACGATGAAGCTGGAAAACAGGGCCCTGAGGGTACTCCATGTTACTTTTAATGAATATCAATTTAATTAGGATGCTTTTTATAGTTTTAATAGGAAGACCTTGGACTGTTCTCTGTGACACTGACATAAAATGATATTCACACATGGATTAATAAGGTGAGGTTACTGAATATTCATTCAGAAATGGTCTAAAAATCCAGTTAAATTTGTGCCAGACTTTTTTTTTATTATAAATTCATTTCCGTCAAAGGTGGTTATTGATTTTTTAAAATTATTCATTAAGCAATCTTTGTTGCACTGAATCTACTCCTTTTGGTTTTCTCTCTATTTTGATTTCTGTTGACTTCCACATATATGCTCTGTACTCATTTGTCTCCAATTCTTCTGCATGACCAGTTTTCTTTCTGGAAGGCATGTACTTTGAGAAGGCAGTTAGTGTGTGCGTGTGTTTGGGAAGAGGAGCTCTGGCGGGGGGAACACATCACAGAAATCAAGTCAATTGCTTTCTGATCGCCTTGCGACAGAAGCAGTTGTCCCAGCAATACCACAAATTTCCAGGCCATTTCTTTTGTTCATGGTTGGTGTAGAGACCACAATCTTCACAATCTACATGAATAGCCTGGAATCAGAAGAAAATTTCTATAATTTGCAGATGTGAGATATTGTCTTATGAGATATTGTGTTATAGGTTATCTTTATTAACTCACTCACCAACTTGCTGTATTTTACTGCATTTTCACACTTCATCAGCCCTTGCTACAATCAGTGTTTACCTCTGAATAGGTGTTGCATACAGAACAACACCATCCCCATCAAGTTTCCACAAACCATTATATTAATCAGCCCTTACCAACCATCTCCTGGATCTGAATAGATTCCCCAATTAGTAAACACCTGTTAAAAACCTTTTAACTTGGCCATTATTCCTTTAAGAAACTATCAAAACAGCTATTAAGTGAAATTGCATGGATGAATGAAACTCATACTGGCAAACTGTAAATAGATCTCACAACTCAGCTGCAGTAATTGGTTTAATATCCTTTATTCTTTTATCAAATACAGGTACAATTTCAACTTATTTAGAGCAAATAGGTCTAGTATTTTTACTAATATCTACTAACTTAAAAGACAAAAAGACTAACGCCTCTTAATTATGCAAGCAGACTGGACACATACTCTAAATCCCAACAGAAGTAGCAGCCTGCACTTACCATGTGGTTTAACCGATCTCATATCTCCCAGGACTGAAGCCCCTCAAACATTTGTGTACTATAGATAAAACAATGTAATGGCAGTTTAACGTACGAAAGAACAGTGTATAAATTGGCCAGAGTAAGAACTGTATTTCGAGATTCTATTGCTGCCTCGAGCTTGTGCTGTGATTGCCGAATAAAAGCAGCTATTTTCACCCCTCCCCAATTTTGGTCATTATTTGAACACAATCCCATACAGATGACATCCAAAATAGAAAGGGGTGGTGTTGTAAGTAATACTGAGAAAAATTATGTGAAAGAGTAGATATTAATAAATAATGAATGTGCATAAAATTGACAATTTCATTTCACTATGAGCATTTGTGAGGAGTGGATTTGTGAAGTAAGAATAAAGAAACCACACATTGCTTGGAAAGGAAGTTGAAATAGGTGGATGGGCAAAAGAACCTGGGAGTACATATTTTAAAATCATTAACAGTCAGGGTACAGGTTCATAAAGCCATGAAAAAAACGTAATCCAATAAATGGCAGAGAAAGAAACAGAAGAATATGCTGGTAGGGTTAGAGGAATTAAATTGGGAGGAGTTTGTGCAGTGTAAGGATCAGGATGGACCATTTGGACTAAATTACTCCATTGTGTATAAGCAGATAAACTTTCAGAACAAAAGACTGAATCTTATGTTTTTTTCACAAAGTACAAATTACAACCAGATTGGTGGCATGATTCTCTGTGTGAGGCAAAGCACATTTTATCTTCCTCTCTTACCAAACACACTTAATTGATTCATTACTCGGCGTTGACTCCTTCCAGTGAGAATAGCGTCCAATTTCCCCCTCATCTTACCACATGCCCTTCTTGAAACAACTTGCACTTCCAGAGATCCCAGAATTGACTGCACCCTTGGCACTAGTACCATATTTAAAATTCCATAGCGCACTCAGACAGACACTGTCAGTCCATAGTTTCCCTGCACAATCCTTGACATTTTTCCCTGACAAGAAAGAGCAGAAAATCTGTGCCCTGTTTTGAGAATGGGGTTCTGGAGTTCCTGGTGGCCATGTTGGTGTGCAGATGGGACTTCCTCTTCCCCCAGGATAAGCAGTGGAGGCCACAACACTGAGGTTAATGGGTGGTACCCAATGCCCAATATGGCAGCCTTTTGGAGCAAGAGGCAAGTCAAACCTGCTTCAGGCTCCGTATCAAGTTTTTTCTGACAGCTAGTTTATCTTGTGATTTTGGCAAGACCACAATCGTGGTGAGTTGGGCTGTAAACAAAGATGTTTACAGCATTAATTTGAGAACCTGCTGCTGCCTGGTGAGAATCGCACCACACTGCTTGAGAAAAGCAGACAAGATATGGTGAGATGATTTTACCACTGAGATGGGGTTTGCTAAACATCTCACCCGATTCTACCATGCATCCGCCATAGCCCATGTCACTCCAAGATTAATAAGATTCCCCTCAAAGTGTGAACTCAAAAAGGCAAGGTTAACGTGAAAAGAAAATTGCAATGAAGCTGCAATGTCCACTCAACTGATTTTGACATCCTGTATGGACACGACATTGTCACAGAAGCATGGAAATGTAGGAAAGTACATAATGGCTTTAAACAGAACCAAAAACATCAACTGCATTAAACACTAAAGGAAGCACAAATGACACTGATGAAATGTTGATGCCAAGCACAACAGGCATTGATCGCAAAAGGTGTGACACACACGGTGACTGTAAGCACAAAGTGATCACATTTAGATACTAATTTTCACAGTTGTCAAATCATTGGAAAAGAAACTCACAAAGAAATGCTCCTGCTAAATCTTTTTAATCACTGGGATTGTTCCAAACATCTGAACAGACAGTAAGCGCTCAATGAAACAGCATCAGATGGTGTGTAAGTACTGTACTGATAACAAGCACTGGGATCTGGTCCAGTTCTGTCTTTTGTATCCAAGCTGTGGTACTTTCTGTACAGAAACTGTTATAGAGCTGCTTCAAGGTATGATATTTGTGACAAACTGTTAGGATTTTAGCTACATTGAATTCTATTCTGCTTTGAAAATGAATATTTCTATTGGTTGAAAAGTTCTGGAGGCACGTTAGACATTCAAATGTGTATGCTGACACTGCAGGAGTCAATCCATGTGATAATGGTGGCAAATTACAGCTTGGACAGCAATAGCACAATGTCTTTGAGAAAGACATATGCTCCCTGCACCATACAGAAGTGTTGCTCTCAAACTATGTTCTAGTTACAATACAAAAATAAACCATTCAGCCCGCATGGCCCATGCTGAAAGGACCATGTTGTTTTATTTTTGTGTTTTCAGAACTAGGTACTAAAATCAGTTCTGAAGAAGGGTCACTGGACCCGAAACACTAACTCTGATTTTTCTGATTTCAGATGCTGCCTTGCCTGCTGAATGTTGCCAACAATTCCTGTTTTTGTTTCTATTTTTAAATCAATGCTCGAAAGAGTGGTTGAAGCTTTGAAATGCAAGTAATCTGACACCCATAACAAGCACCAGATACAACTGTTTAATCAAGCAGTAATGAAGTTTGATTTCCAGATGATTTCGAGTCAACAGGAAGCTTTTGCTGGCATCCAGCTGTTCATTGGTCTATGCAAAAGTAACCAGTTATCGATGGCAGAAACCTTAGGCCTGCCAAGAACTATGTACAGAGGAACCGCGATTATCCAAATATCAGATTATCCGAAGGAGATCTTGAGATCCCGACAGAAATATTACATCAAAGTGGTGTTTCCAACATTGATTGCGCCTTTTGTTTACAGTGATTAAAAACGAACGCGGATTACTGAAATGGTGCCAAGAACAGTCCTGGACATCGATGGGAGCCCAGGCACCGTCTCCAAATGACTTATCTCCTACCCTCT
Organism: Chiloscyllium plagiosum; assembly: GCF_037043375.1. Lineage (NCBI taxonomy): Eukaryota > Metazoa > Chordata > Chondrichthyes > Orectolobiformes > Hemiscylliidae > Chiloscyllium > Chiloscyllium plagiosum. The sequence continues at coordinate 37,204,157 of NW_028270169.1, read as the reverse complement.
CCCCACACTTTCCCTGGAGTTCTACACAGGGGTCTACCCTAAACCTCCCCTTCCCCAGATAATCTCTCTAACATTGTTCTGTACAGGACAAAGGTGGAACTTAACAAAAGGTTGCAGTAAAACGTTGTGTGTGTGTGTGTGTGTGGTGCGCACGTGCTATTTGGAAACTCACACCCCAAAGGCAGCAACAGTCTTAGTGTTGGTGTGTAGTCTGGCTGCCCCGGAGAGGCGGTTGGGGGCTGAAGTGCGGGGGGGGGGGGGGGGGCAGGGCAGACGAGTAGGGTGGGGGGAGTCAGCGCCAACGGGAGTGCTGGACGCGCGAAGTGGCGCAGATGTTGGGTGGGGACAGACGGAGGGGCAGGGGTGGGGGCAGAGGCAAATGGGGTAACGGAGTTGGACAGAGGGCAGGAATGGGGGCTGACTGGGGGGGCATGGGATGGACGGGGGTGGGAGCTTGCACGCGCTGTGTTGCTGTCTCATCTCCTGAACCGGGAGTGGACTGAAAGTGACTGTGACACTCTTTGCCTCAAGTTAATTTCTGAGCTGTGTGGTGACCTTGTGGGTTATTTCAGACAGCTACTTACCACCACATCCCTGCCATCACAACCTTCTTCACAAGGCTACCTGACAAGCACATGGGCATGGGATCTTACATCTGTTATTGATCCATTGTAGCCCTCAATATCCTGCCTTTAACGGGCCTGTGTTTTCCACCTCTTCCTCTGAATATAATCAACAAAAATGTTGCGACATGCCCTGTCAAACTTACTTTTCATATTTGCCTACCACAGGGAATAGGCAGGGCATTGGGGCCAGCAGAGTTTCTCTTTCAGAAAGAGTGGACATAGAGTCATAGAGATGTACACCATGGAAACAGGCCCTTCGGTCCAACTCATCCATATACCTCCAAACCCTTCCTATTTATATACCCATCCAGATGCCTCTTAAATGTTGTAATTGTACCAGCCTCCATCACTTCCTCTAGCAACTCATTCCATACACATACCACCCTCTGCGTGACAAAGCTGCCCCTTAGGATTCTTGCATATCTTTCCCCTCTCACCCTAAACCTATCCCCTCTAGTCCCAGACCCCACCACGACCTCTTTCTGTGATGAAAGCGTTGTTTAATTTTTTTATTGTTTCTTTTCCTTTGTGATCCCTTCAAACTTGCTCTGTATCCCTTTGTTCCTTGTTTCTAACACTCTGGATTTCTAATTTGTTGCATTTGCGTAGGTAGTTTCTTTTAGTTTGATACTGTGCCTTGCCTCATTTGCTGAATATGGTTGTTTCACGTCACAATGGAGCTTTTGTCTTTTACAGATACATGCTTGCTTTGTATCATGTCAAATATTTCTGAATACTGTTGGAGGCAACTTATCTACCAAACACTCAACCCAATTCATCTTGTTGTGACAACATTCTTTCCTGTGAACACACAGAAGGAAAAGTGTTAAAAAGTACCCGGTTCAGTACACATACGCACATACAAAGAGTTAACCTATTTCTCTAATCTAAGAGATGTTATCCTAAAGCGCTGGAGTGTACCGCATTCAGGAATTTACTCGTTTCCTGCATTTTTAATACACAGCAATAGAAATTATGTAGATATGTTGTGCTCAGTATTGCTAACACCAAAAGTTCAGCCAATTTCAGTCTGTGTTTTGCTGCCTTCAATGTTTCTCTTTACATAATGTAGCAAATTATGCTGAGGAGGAAATTCCAATTTAAATGGTCATTGGATAAACGTATGGATAAAAATTGAACAGTGTAGGTTAGATGGGCTTCAAATTGGTTCCACAGCTCAGCGCAACATCAAGGGCCGAAGGGCCTGTACTGCGCTGTAATGTTATATGATATGCCACTTAGACAAACATAATAAAAAGGGCCTCCGCAAATGGGACTGGTCTCAATGTTATAAGATACAGCCTCCAGGAAACATTTTTGCTAGTTTTACATCAGAAACACAGACCTCTACCATCAATTATATAACAAGTACCCAAATCATAGGTCTCAGATAGATATATACCCATGTGCAACATTGTGATGTCAAGAATAAAAACAGAAAATGCTGGGGTAATTCAGTAGCATCTGTGGAGAGAGAAACAAAGAGCTAATGATGATTCTTCATTGAATTGGACTCGAAATGTTAATTCCAGTTCTCTCTCCACGGAAGGTGCCAGACTTGCTGAGTCTCTCCAACATTCTTTTTATTTAAGATATCCAGTATCTGTACCACTTTCCTTTTATTATTATGTCAGACAAATCCAGAGAACTATAACCCAATGAGCCTGACATCGGTGGTGGACACATTGTTGGAGGGAATCCTGAGGGACAAGATTTATATGTATTTGGAAAGGCAAAGATTAGGGATCATCAACATGGCTTTGCACATGGGAAATCATGTCTCACAAACTTGATTGAGTTTTTCGAAGAGGTAACAGAGAGGATTGGTGAGAGCAAAGTGGTATATGTGATCTATATGGATTTCAGTAAAGTGCTCAACAAGGTTCCTCATGGTTGACTGGTTAGCAAGGTTAGATCATACAGAATAGAGGGAGAACTAGCTATTTGGATACAGAATTGGCTCAAAGATAGAAGACAGGTGTTGGGGTTTGGTTTTCAGACTGGAAGCATGTGACGAGTGGTGCATTACAAGGATCGGTGCCGAGTCCACAGCTTTTTGTCATTTACGTAAATGATTTGGATGTGAACATAGGAGGTACAGTTAGTAAGTTTGCAAATAACACCAAAATTGGAGGTGTAATGGACAGCGAATAGGGTTACCTCAGAGTGCAATGAGATCTTGATCAAATTGGCCAACGGGCCGAGGTGTGGGAGTTTATTTTAGATAACTGTGAAATGCTGCATTTTGGAAAAGCAAATCAGGGCAGGACATATACACATAATGATAAAAGTCCTAGGGAGTGTTGCTGAACAAAGAGACCTTGGAGCATAGGTTCACAGTTCTTTGCAAATGGAGTCGCAGGTAGATAGGATAGGGAAGAAGGTATTTGGCATGCTTGCCTTTATTGGTCAGTGTATTGAGTATATAGGAATTGGGTGGTCATGTTGCGGTTTACAGGACATTGGTTAGGCCATTTTTAGGATATCGTGCACAATTCTGGTTCTCCCTACTAGAGGAAGGATGTTGTGAAACTTGAAAGGATTCAGAAAAGGTTTACAAAGAAGTTGTCATGGTTGAAGGGTTTGAGCTGTAGGGAGAGGCTGAATAGGCTGGGGATAATTTCGCTAGAAGGTTGAGGGGTGACCTTACAGAGGTTGATAAAATCATGAGGGGCAAGGATAGGGTAACTAGACAAGGTCTTTTCCCCGTGGTTGGGGAGTCCAGAAATTGACGGCATAGGTTTAAGGTGAGAGGAGAAAGATTTAAAAGGGACCTAAGGGTCAACTTATTCACGCAGAGGGTGGTGCGTGTATGGAATGAGCAGCCAGAGGAAGTGATGGAGGCTGATACCTTTTTAAATGCTGTAATTGTATCTGGATGGGTATATGAATAGGAAGGTTTTAGTGGGATATGGGCCAAGTGCTGTCAAATGGGAGTAGAATTATTCAGGATATCTGGTGGGCATGGAACAGTTGAACTGAAGGATCTGTTTCTGTGCTGTATATCTTTATGACCTGGGCCCAATAACTTTATCTCAGTAAGCTCACAATTTGTATCATTATAACTTCTTTCCCTTCAATTCAACATATAAAATACTCATAATCCAATGCCTCCATCGCATCCTCCTCCACAATTAGTCCAATTTGTCATGACCCTTAACATTTACCCAACCCCACAAACGGACTTGGATTGATAGATCTCTGCTATGGTCCAAATGTTTGATCACTATCAATCGTATTGTCATCAATCTTCTAGTGGTTGACAATTCCACAGCCATAGAATTTTCCACTTTACTTGCTCTGTTTACCCAAACAAGACTAAAGCAATATCTGGAGGTCAAATTCTGAATATTGTCTTGAGACCCCACACCTTAGACAGAAATGTTTTTCTTAAATGAATAATGTAAACCCATTTTGTTTTTAACAAATAGAAAATTCTGGAGATCTAACAGTTATTTGAGTTTTCAGTACGTGAAATGTCAACCCCACTGCATTCCATGCCAGTATAAACATGGACAAGACACGGACATCTCTCTGATCAGGTAGTTTTGTAAAAGTCAAACCCAGTTTTACAAGTACCTGTGAAGAAGCGTGAATGAACAAACTGCTAATTAACAGCATATAGAAGATTAATATTAAATGACACCATTCTGTTTAAGGACATGCAGTGTTGGTACACCAGAGTACTGCTCAGCTCCATTTAATACTTAAATGTAAAAACAATGACTGTAGATGCTGGAAACCAGATTCTGGATTAGTGGTGCTGGAAGAGCACAGCAGTTCAGGCAGCATCCAAGGAGCAACGAAATCGACATTTCGGGCAAAAGCCCTTCATCAGGAATAAAGGCAGAGAGCCTGAAGCGTGGAGAGATAAGCTAGAGGAGGGTGGAGGTGGGGAGAAAGTAGCATAGAGTACAATAGGTGAGTGGGGGAGGAGATGAAGGTGATACGTCAGGGAGGAGAGGGTGGAGTGGATAGGTGGAAAAGGAGATAGGCAGGAAGGATAAGTCCGGACAAGTCATGGGGACAGTGCTGAGCTGAAAGTTTGGAACTAGGGTGAGGTGGGGGAAGGGGAAATGAGGAAACTGTTGAAGTTCACATTGATGCCCTGGGGTTGAAGTGTTCCGAGGCGGAAGATGAGGCGTTCTTCCTCCAGGCGTCTGGTGGTGAGGGAGCGGCGCTGAAGGAGGCCCAGGACCTCCATGTCCTCGGCAGAGTGGGAGGGGGAGTTGAAATGTTGGGCCACAGGGCAGTGTGGTTGATTGGTGCGGGTGTCCCGGAGATGTTCCCTAAAGCGCTCTGCTAGGAGGTGCCCAGTCTCTCCAATGTAGAGGAGACCACATCGGGAGCAACGGATACAATAAATGATATTAGTAGATGTGCAGGTAAAACTTTGATGGATGTTATTTTATATGTTTTATATGTTTTAGGGCCTTGGATAGAGGTGAGGGAGGAGGTGTGGGCAAAGGTTTTACAGTTCCTGCGGTGACAGGGGAAGGTGCCAGGATGGGAGGGTGGGTTGTAGGGGGGGCGTGGACCTGACCAGGTAGTCACGGAGGGAACGGTCTTTGCGGAAGGCGGAAAGGGGTGGGGAGGGAAGTATATCCATGGTGGTGGGGTCTGTTTGGAGGTGGCGGAAATGTCGGCGGATGATTTGGTTTATGTGAAGGTTGGTAGGGTGGAAGGTGAGCACCAGGGGCATTCTGTCCTTGTTACGGTTGGAGGGGTGGGGTCTGAGGGCGGAGGTGCGGGATGTGGATGAGATGCGTTGGAGGGCATCTTTAACCACGTGGGAAGGGAAATTGCGGTCTCTAAAGAACGAGGCCATCTGGTGTGTTCTGTGGTGGAACTGGTCCTCCTGGTAGCAGATACGGCGGAGGCGGAGGAATTGGGAATATGTGATGGCATTTTTGCACGAGGTAGGGTGGGACGAGGTGTAATCCAGGTAGCTGTGGGAGTCAGTGGGTTTGTAAAAAATGTCAGTGTCAAGTTGGTCGTCATTAATGGAGATGGAGAGGTCCAGGAAGCGGAGGAAGGTGTCAGAGATGGTCCATTTAAATTTAAGATCAGGGTGGAATGTGTTGGTGAAGTTAATGAATTGCTCAACCTTCTCGTGGGAGCATGAGGTGGCGCCAATGCAGTCATCAATGTAGCGTAGGAAGAGGTGGGGAGTGGTGCTGGTGTAATTACGGAAGATCAACTGTTCTACGTAGCTAACAAAGAGACAGGCATAGCTGGGGCCCATACGTGTGCCCATGGCTACCCCTTTGGTCTGGAGGAAGTGGGAGGATTCGAAGGAGAAATTGTTAAGGGTGAGGAGCATGCTGAGACAATGGGTCGGCCAGGGTGGTCAGGCTTGTGGATCTTGGGAAGGAGGTAGAACCGGGCAGTCCTCAGTGTGGGGTCGAGGATGAACGATCAGTCCTCAGCAAAGGACTCACCTTCATCCCCCTCCGTCCACGCATTAATGAATTTAATACACGCCATGACGTCGAAGACTTCTTCCGTCACCTCCGCCTCCGAGCTTACTTTCACAATCAGGACTCCCGCCCACCTTCTAAGGACCCCTTCGCCCACCTCCAACACACTGCATCCACCTGGACACCCCGCGCTGGCCTGTTAGTTGGAAATGAAGAGGTCGAGGGCAGGTAACAGGCCAGCGCGGGGTGTCCAGGTGGATGCAGTGTGTTGGAGGTGGGCGAAGGGGTCCTCAGAAGGTGGGCGGGAGTCCTGATTGTGAATGTAAGCTCGGAGGCGGAGGTGACGGAAGAAGTGTTCGACGTCATGGCGTGTATTAAATTCATTGATGCGTGGACGGAGGGGGATGAAGGTGAGTCCTTTGCTGAGGACAGATCGTTCATCCTCGACCCCACACTGAGGACGAACGATCAGTCCTCAGCAAAGGACTAACCTTCGTCCCCCTCCGTCCACGCATCAATGAATTTAATACACGCCGTGACGTCGAACAATTCTTCCGTCACCTCCGCCTCCGAGCTTACTTTCACAATCAGGACTCCCGCCCACCTTCTGAGGACCCCTTCGCCCACCTCCAACACACTGCATCTGCCTGGACACCCCGCGCTGGCCTGTTACCTGCCCTCAACCTCTTCATTTCCAACTGCCACCGGGACATTAACCGCCTCAACCTGTCGACCCCCCTCCCCCACTCCAAACCCTCACCCTCACAACGCGCAGCCCTCAAATCCCTCTGCTCCAATCCCAACCTCACCATCAAGCCAGCAGATAAAGGGGCGCAGTGGTAGTCTGGTGCACTGACCTCTACACCACTGAAGCCAAACACTAACTCGAGGACACCTCTTCCTACTGCCCCCTCGACCATGACCCCACCCCCCATCACCAAACCATCATCTCTCAGACCATACAGAACCTCATCACCTCAGGAGATCTCCCACCCACAGCTTCCAACCTCATAGTCCGGGAACCCCGCACTGCCCGGTTCTACCTCCTTTCCAAGATCCACAAGCCTGACCACCCTGGCCGACCCATTGTCTCAGCATGCTCCTGCCCCACTGAACTCATCTCTACCTACCTCGACACTGTCCTATACCCCCTCGTCCAGGAACTCCCCACATACGTTCGAGACACCACCCACGCCCTCCACCTCCTCCAAGACTTCCGTTTCCCCGGCCCCCAACGCCTCATCTTCACCATGGATATCCAATCCCTCTACACCTCCATCCGCCATGACCAGGGCCTCCAAGTCTCCGTTTTTTCCTCTCCAGACATCCCCAACAGTACCCTTCCACCGAAACTCTCATTTGTTTGGCCGAACTGGTCCTCACCCTTAACAATTTCTCCTTCGAATCTTCCCACTTCCTCCAGACCAAAGAGGTAGCCATGGGCACACGTATGGGCCCCAGCTATGCCTGTCTCTTTGTTGGCTATGTAGAGCAGTTGATCTTCCGTAATTACACCGGCACCACTCCCAACCTCTTCCTCCGCTACATTGATGACTGCATTGGCGCCACCTCGTGCTTCCGCAAGGAGGTTGAGCAATTCATCAACTTCACCAACACATTCCAGCCTGACCTTAAATTTACCTGGACCATCTCTGACACCTCCCTCGCCTTCCTGGACTTTTCCATCTCCATTAATGACGACCAACTTGACACTGACATTTTCTACAAACCCACCGACTCCCACAGCTACCTGGATTACACCTCTTCCCACCCTACTTCTTGCAAAAATGCCATCCCATATTCCCCATTCCTCCGCCTCCGCCGTATCTGCTACCAGGAGGTCCAGTTCCACCACAGAACACACCAGATGGCCTCGTTCTTTGGAGACCGCAATTTCCCTTCCCACTTGGTTAAAGATGCCCTCCAACGCATCTCGTCCACAACCTGCACCTCTGCCCTCAGACCCTACCACTACAACCGTAACAAGGACAGTATGCCCCTGGTGCTCACCTTCCACTCTACCAACCTTCACATAAACCAAATCATTCACCGACATTTCCGCCACCTCCAAAAAGACCCCACCACCATGGATATATTTCCCTCCCCACCCCTTTCCGCCTTCCGCAAAGACTGTTCCCTCCGTGACTACCTGGTCAGGTCCACGGCCCCCTACAACCCACCCTCACATCCTGGCACCTTCCCCTGTCACCGCAGGAACTGTAAAACCTGCGCCCACATCTCCTCCCTCACCTCCATCCAAGGCACTAAAGGAGTCTTCCACATCCAAAGTTTTACTTGCACATCCACTAATATCATTTATTGTATCCGTTGCTCCCAATGCGGTCTCCTCTGCATTGGGGAGACTGGGCGCCTCCTAGCAGAGCGCTTTAGGGAACATCTCCGGGACACCCACACCAATCAACCACACCGCCCTGTGGCCCAACATTTCAACTCCCCCTCCCACTCTGCCGAGGACATGGAGGTCCTGGGCCTCTTTCACCGCCGCTCCCTCACCACCAGACGCCTGGAGGAAGAATGCCTCATCTTCCGCCTCGGAACACTTCAACCCCAGGGCATCAATGTGGACTTCAACAGTTTCCTCATTTCCCCTTCCCCCACTTCACCCTAGTTCCAAACTTCCAGCTCAGCACTTTTCCCATGACTTGTCCGGACTTGTCCTACCTGCCTATCTCCTTTTTCACCTATCCACTTCACCCTCTCCTCCCTGACATATCACCTTCATTCCCTCCCCCACTCACCTATTGTACTCTATGCTACTTTCTCCCCACCCCACCCTCCTCTAGCTTATCTCTCCAAACTTCAGGCTCTCTGCCTTTATTCCTGATGAAGGGCTTTTGCCCGAAATGTCGATTTCGCTGCTCCTTAGATGCTGCCTGAACTGCTGTGCTCTTCCAGCACCACTAATCCAGAATCCATTTAATACTTAGCTGTGTTGCCTTGCCTGTTGAGATAGTTATTACTGGAAATAGCTAAGCAATTAGTGGGGACTTGGAAGGTATAACAATTCACATTTAATGCAGTAATGTTTAATATTTAGCACAGTAAAATCATTTGACAGAAGTTAAAAATGGTGCAATTTTATAACTAAACGGACATCCTTCAGCCCATGATTGGAATATATATTAGCCTAAGATGGAATGCCTGAAACAATTTTACCATCTTTTCTTCAGGATATTCATTGCTGGAGTTCCACAGAATAGTGTCCTAGGCTCAACTATCTTCAGCTGCTTCATCAGTGATCTTTCCTCCATAAAGTCAGACGTGGGAACGTTCACTGATGATTGTAAGGATCTAAAATTGGAATTTAGGCAACAAAATATGTCGATTTTTATTTCAACAAAATGGTTTCTCGATTTAAAAGAATACTACAAAATGGCCTGTGAACCATACTGCTGAACATACTGCTGATTTGCAGAAGTAACTTGCAGTTCAAAGATAAGAAAACAACAAAGTTTTCATAAGATGAATACTGACACATTAATTGACCATTTGAACTAACCTTGAACTAATACGTGGCATGACAATTTATGTAAATTAGATATCCTTCTTCAAGAAAATATCATTGGATAAACTTGCTGTAAATCATGTCACCTTATTTTATGGGATTGGTCTTTCGTGTAATTAAGGCTGTACTATTTCTTAAAAAACATATCAATAATGTGTAATTTTCAAATGTAATTGCGCAACTTCATCATGGAACACAGAAGCTTCAATCTCTGTGTTGCTGGATAGAATTACATCAAGGTACCTTAATTCAATAAACTAATGAACCTTGCTTTTTGAATAGACCACATTTGTCGATTCCTTTGACCAGTCTCGAACCAAGAGGCCCCTCTTGAGGGGACGTAGATCTTCAATTGCACAATGTTCAGCACCATTCACAACTCCCCAGATACTGAAGCAGTACACATTATTGGAGCAAGTCCTGGAAAAATTCAGGTTTGGACTTCAAAGTGGCATGGTACTGTGCTCTAGCCAATGACAGAACACTCACTCACGGTGCTCCCTTGCAAGTGAGGATGACTCTCTTCCACTCTCAGGGGGAGTCCATAGGTGGCTGTACGGACTGATGCGACTTCCACAGACACTGCTACACTTGAGGCATAAGGTGGCTGTGGGAAGGGATGGATGGGATGTTGGTGTGGCAGCATGCTTTTTACACTGTTTTTGCCTGGTTTCCACTTTCTTCGAACATAAGTCTGAAGGTGTTCGACTCCTTTTTGGAAGCTCCTCCTTTAGATGGTCTTAAGCCACTTATTCAGTGATCCCCTCAAGGCCTCCATGGAACACCTCCTCTATCCACCTTGGACTCACCTGCCATTCCAGAATTGGGAGTGGAGCACCTGCTTGGGGAGTCTCATGTTGGTCATGCGGAGCAAGTGCCCAGCCCATCACAGTTGCTCAAAGGTGGTCAGTGCTTCAATGCTGGAGATGGTGGCTTGGTCGAGGACGCTAATGTTGGTACATTTTTCTTTTCCCAGGGGATTGACAGGATCATGAAAATGTAGCGTTAGTGGTACTGCTCCAATGCCTTGAGGTGTCTGCTGTAGACAGCCACATCTCGGAACCATTTGGGAGTCACCACAGCTCTGTATACTTTGAGCTTGGTTTTGGATCTGGTGTTGTTGACCTTGAACACCCTTTTCCTCAGACAGCCAAAGGCACCACTTGAGGTGGTGCTGAATCTTTTCATCAATAGCTGCTTTGGCCAACAGGACATTTTTCAGGTATTGGAAGTGGTCAACATTCTCCAAGGCCTCCCCACAGACCTTGATGATTGGGGGTTCAAGCAGCATTTTTCAATGTCTCAAAGACACCGGCATCACTAAATCTAGTTGTAGCAAAATAGTTCAGGCACATGAGTCCTAAGGGTCTGCTCTTTGGGAGGTCGGAGGTTGAAGCTTGACATCATCTAGGATAAAATAGTCAATTTTATTTGCACTCAATCCATCACCATTAACACCCACTCTCCCCATATCAACACACAGAAGCAGCAGTGCGCACTACCTACAAGACGCACAGCAGTAACTCGCCAAGGCTATTCCAGCAATACCTGACAAACATGCAACCTCTCCTACCTAAAAGGGCAGAGTGCACAAGAATAGCAGCACCTGCAAGGACCCCTGGCAAGCTACACATAATCCTGAATTTGGAAATATATCACTGATCCTTCACTGCTGCTGGATCAAAAACCTCAAACTCCCTTCTAACAACAACATAGGTGCGTTTCCACCCCAGGACTGCGGCGGTTCAAGAAAATAGCTCATCATCCCGTTTTCAAGGATAGTTAGGGACATGTAATAAATGCTGACTCGACCTGAAATGCTCACATCCCATAAATTAACGAACAAAAAGATTTAAGGCTCAAAGTGAAAGGGAAAAAGATGACAAAGTGAAGTAAAATTGAAAAACAGTATATCAAGCCTATCATAATCAATATGTGAAAAGACAACTCAAAAGAGGTAACAGGCTCAGTGGAATATGGAAAACAGAAAGATGAGGAAAATACCTCCAATATCATGGAAAAGAACTAAGTATTCTACAAGTATATTAGTTACAGAAGAATCGTTAAATGTGAGTGGGAACTCCAGAATTAGGAAGACGGTGAAGAGGATAAACAGAAACTTTCAAGGATACATAGCTAATAATTCGTATCAATATTTACCAAAAAGAGAAAGAAATGGGGAAGTAATTAAATCCTGATATGGTTAAAAGCAAAATTGGAGAGACAAGATAGGAAAGATGATGATTAGGCATATTAATTTAGTTAAAGGAAAGATTATTTCAGGGTGGAGATACACTGGAGGTGAGAAGGGCAGACCCAGCTAATTATAAGCCAGTTAGCTTAACATCTGAAGTAGGGACATTGAAATCTTTAATTAAAGATAAAATTACTAACTTTCTAGAAGAGGAAAAAATAAATTAAAAACAGACACAGTTCTCAAAAAGGCAGATCCTGCTTGACAATGCTGACATTTCTTTGAGGAGGAGTTTGCACATTGTAGGTGTGGGAATTGCAATGGATATGATATTCTTGGATTTTCACAATCACTTCAACAGGTTGAGCAAAGACAGGAAACATTATTGAAAACTGGTCAGAAAGGAGTAAACAGAGTATGGATTAAGGATGGTTTCTCTTGATGGCTGGAATTAATAGTGTACTATATGTATTTCTTCTGGGACAGTTTCTGTTCACTGTGTACAGATATGATTTACATCAGGAATGAGAGAGAATGGTGTATAACTTTGTGGATGACATCAAATACAAGACATAGCAAATAATTCTGAGGAGAAAGAGTCATTGAAATAGAATATGCTAAGATGGTAGAATCAGTGAGAAAAAGTGACAGATGGAATTCAAAATTAGTACTTGAAGTGGAGACAATATTAGTGTCTAATAGCACACAACATGGGGACCCAACAAAAAAAAAGTCAAGGAATATGGAAACTAAGTGGGCCAATGTGATTCTAACAACTGCTAAAATGGAGCATGAACCATCAAATGGAACAACTGTGGGGAGCAGCCTGCTTTTCTTTTCCTGTTGTAGTTTCTATACAAATATTTAAGTATTCTGGATATTGCTAGAATTTAGATTTGAATACTGAGAATGTAGGTCGAAACATAGTCACAATCAAACTTAAACAGTCACCATCCAGGTCAGAGATGGTCTCAGTTCAGATCGAAATGTTGACCCAGATTCAGTGGTAGCAGAACATCAAACAAAATCTTCTCTTAATTTGATTTGTAAATTACATACATTTAAGTTTATACATTTTTTACTATGGCAAGTGACTAAAATTACAAATTGATGACATGCAATTAGTGGAACTGAGGCACTTGGGGCCATAAAGATCTTTTCTTATACAGTTCAGTTAAAGGACTGATAGGTCAACAGCACAGAAACGAGAAGTGTGTATAAATCAGAGCATGCAATTTCCATGGCAAATCGAGTTGAGAAAGTGAAATGGAGAGGGAACTAAATGTTGCACCAAGAGGGATATGAAAACAAAATAGACATTGTTTGCCTCACCATTATTTTGACAGGAGAATAAAGACCATTATCAGATTCAGGGCTGCAACATCACACCAATCTACTCCAAACACCATCAGGATCGGAGTATGAACACCATCAGGATTTGGATACAAACACCATGACAAGTCTGATCTAAATCTTGGTTTAAACACTTTCATGATCCATACTTAAACACTGCGAGTACTTCTGAATTTCTGGAGAAAGTCCAACAAAATTTCATTCACATATTATATTGCTTCACGTGTGCGTGATTTGTACCACCACAATTATCTCTCTGGTTATTCACATTGTGCCAAAATCCTTAGCTGAACAGAGATATCGAGTGCAGGAGGAGATGTTGTAGAAAGAGCTTCTTTGAGAGCCACACACCACAAGAATGTGTCAACCACATGCCAGCTTTGTTTTGTATAAATACAGCCACTACCCTGAATGGACAGCACTCACCCAGCAGGCAGCAAGAAGTCGGAAACAATCAGTGAAAAGGATTTTAGGGAAGTCCTATTATCCACAAAGAAACTGTCTGGTGATTAACAGTTGGATTTGGCTAGCAGCTCATGTATGTGTGATAATTAGACTAATAGGAGTTAGTATTCTTGTCACAGCATCAGCAGCTGCCACAGCAGGGCTGACATTCCCAAAGGATCGCAGGCCTCTGATCAGTATGGCAGGGATTAGGCACTTCAGGGTCACCTTCAGTTCCCGGTTCCTATTAATAATCCCATCTCTGCAAGATACTTATTCCTGGCAGCTCATATCAAGGTGACAGAGGACATTTGCTTCCTCAACTCTATTAATACAATAATGTATTCCTGCTCATGTACTCAATTCCCAAGCTAAAAAATCTTGCCTCTCCTGAATGTCTCATTGATAAAAATAAACTCCTGACTACACAGCCATTTCTGTTCTGCATTTATCTCCGTTCAACATGGCATGCACAACAATCCCCGATTGGATTTTGCAGGAATTTTGCTTCTGCACACTGATGCTAGGATAGATTTTATGTTTATTCAAAAACAATTAAAATGCAAATCAGAGCATACTCAACATGAAAAGACCAGCTAGCAAGTTAATGTCTTGAGCAGTTTTCAGATTTAGCACAAAGCAGATTTGATTTAAGCTGTCCTCACAGTGACATCCAGTAACAAAGGAGGGCAATCTGTGAGACAGTCTAAACATTTCAACTTGCAGTTTCACCTCCACCTCAAGTGGTGATATTTCATCAGGAAAATGTTGCTTAGCAGGAAAAATAGAGCTTTTCAATTCAGTAAATTTGTATTTTCTTCTACTAAGTCTCACTACCACTTGCTATTTTCTGATACTATCTACCACTCCATTTCTTCCGCATTGACCACATTCCTTTAAAAATTATTACCAGCCACGTATTAGAGAGCAAACCTACAATTCTAACAAAGTGAATAATTGTAAATGCTGGAAATGTGAACTAAAACAGAGCATGCTATAAACACTCAGCAGAATCTGTGGTGCAGGAAACAGAGTTAATGTTTCAGGTCAATGACCTTTCATTACAACTTTAGATTTATGTATTTTCTCAAACTAAATAACTTTGAACATGCTGCCACTCAACTACTGTACATGCTAATTCCTCCCATTGCACACTGAGTCCTCAATTCACTTTATGACCAATCTTGAACCGGTCATAACTAATATCCAGTATCCCTGTGTCTACTGTTCCCTGAACTTCTTGTCCTCCTCAATTGTTGATAAAGTTGTTAGTGCTGTTTGTCTTCACCATTTTGATATGGCTCAATCTTTGCGTCATTCTGTCATATTTGCACTTCTTAGATTAGATTCTTTACAATGTGGAAACTGGCCCTTCAGCCCAACTAGTCCACACTGCCCCTTCGAAGAGAAACCCACACAAACCCATTCCCCTACCCTATATTTACTCCTGAATAATACACCTACCACTGTGGGCAATTTAGAATGGCCAATTCACCTGACCTGCACATCTTTTGGATTGTGGGAAGAAACCGGAGCACCCGGAGGAAACCCACGCAGACACAGGGAGAATGTACAAACTCCACACAGACAGGCGGGAATCGAACCCAGGACCCTCATGCTGTGAGGCAGTAGTGCTAACCACTGAGCCACTGTGCCGCGCTTAGATGAAAATAGTTTGAGAGATAAATTATTCGAGCAGATTTTGCTGGAACATTTGGACCAGAAAGCAAGGTGAAAGGAAGGGGAATTAATTTCATTAGTGTATATTCTAGCAAAAATCAAGAAAGTGCAGAAAAGAAAAAATAAGCTTTCTCTTGAAGACAACTCAGTCTTTGCTTACACAGTACAATAAGAAATGGCATTTTTGAGATAACTGGACCAGCCAGATAAACAATGATATCCAGAGACGTCAATGATTTTTTGATGTGTGTGCAAGAGGGTGAGAGGTATGTCTGCATTTAAAAGTGATTTGTTGCTTGTGAGGCAACATAATGCAGGATAAAGACACATTGAAAGAAATGTGCCTCAGTGACGTTAAATTACATCACAATGCAGGAGTGGGAAAATTTTTAATCAATGCACTCAATCATACCACATAGAAAAATACTTCTTAATTAAAATAATGTTAAATACACTGTTACCTGAGATTAAAGTACAGAGACATAGAATTCAGATTTAGAAAATTCAAGCATGCAGTACTGGAAATTGGACAAAAAGAGAGAACTGCAGAGGAATAAAAGTTGGCAAGGATTGAAGAATGTTTTAAGTCATAATTCTTTTATAAATGAAGCTACAGTATATTACATTATCACTTATAATTTTCTGTGTCTGTAATATTGACCAAATAAAAAAAGGGCATCAGCGAGTGCAGGCCCCATGTGGAATGGTGGACAAAGTGGAGGCACTGGCCTGGGGAGCAGCAAGGCCAATGAAATGTTGAAGGAGGAAGCATCTGGTGGCAGCAACACCACGACAGGGCTGAAGTGCCTCCACCCCAGCTCCAGGTCTCCCGGCGAGAGTGGAACAGGTCCCTGGTCCAGGCTCGCAGGCTGAGCTGAGGCTCTGGGTCCATGACTAGGCCCCAGGCAGCTGACTGTGGAGGTGGCAAAGGCAGCAAGTTTGGGCCCAGTGCAGATCCCTGCGGCACTGCCAACGGCTGCATTGGTGAGGTTGGCCCAGTGTGAACTCATGGTGGTGGCACTGGGTGGAGACAAGAGCGGCGACTCTTTGTTCCAGCAGTGGCTGCGTGGTGAAGCGCGGTTACAGCAGTGTCATCGGTTTAGCAGCAGGAACCCGAGGCATCAGGGCAGAGAGGTCTGGATCTAGGTCCTTGCCTGAGCTCGAAGTGGGAGCTGTTCCAAAGACCACTTTACTGAGATAAGACTATAAGATGAACTTTATTGTTTTATTTTGCTGGCTTTATATTCTATGTTTTGGTTTCTTTTCTGTATTTTAAGATGGCGATAGAGTGGTGACACTAAATAACTGTTTTCACTATATTTGTAACAAATACACATGATAATAAATAGATCAAAACTTAGACTAATTGCAATCTATGTATAACTTAGAAAATTTTTAAAAACACAAAGGAGCAGGTCTGCAGAAAACGCTCCCTATAGTTTACAGGGCAGCTTACTGATATTTATTAACAAATGACGTACAATCAAAAAGATTATGTTGTAGTAATTTTTATCCCTTGTGCTAACAGAAAGATAACGTCAGTCATCAGATAACCATGATGCTCTGAGAAATTCTGTGTCTTATGATCCTGCTCCACAGCTACGTGATGAAGGAGCAGCGCTCCGAAAGCTAGTGCTTCCAAATAAACCTATTGGACTATAACCTGGTGTTCTGTGATTTTTAGTTCTGAGAAAAGGCAAGAAAGTTAAGGGGTGAAGTGAAAATACCTGCCTAAAAATGAACAACAGAATGGTCTCACCCATGCCCAAGCTTAGTGAATGTTAGATATCTGTAAGTGGTTTAACAGGTCAAATACCCCAGCAGGAGGTGCATTACCACAAAGTGGAGCAAGTGTTCAACAAATTAATCTTGTTCTTGATGACTGTGAACAAAGGGAGCTTAGAGATGGAGAATGCTCATGTTCCATTTAGCTGTTACTCACAGATCAAAAAGTGACTTTTTACTGATAAGAAAGTGGGTTGCTAGGAAATCCATACACTCAACATTGCTAACTGCTCTGGCTTGTTGCTATACTTTGATAGTATCGGCCTTTGCAATCATGAAGGATACAGACAAGATATGAGAAAGAGACAATTATCATCCCTTAATCTGCTAATGCAGAGATAGGATTATGAGCCAATTTACATCTGGACCATAACAGTAGGTTATGAGTATTTATAACCAAATGCAGTTGGAAACTAAGCGAGATAGATTTTGCCCTTTGCAAGTTAGAATTCAGGGTAATTAGGTCCGATCGGTCTGGGTTTGAGGAGCCAAGTTTAATTATTTGCTTGTATTTCTTCTTTGTCATTTAATGCAAAGACTGATATATTGCACAGTTGTCTAGACAATACACGTTAAAACCTGTTGCTGAATAAATCATTCGGGCTGAATCATGTAAAAGTCATTGTTGAAAGATTAACAATTCTTTGTTATGCCAGTAACTACATTAACCATCTGCTTTCACCACTGTTTACTTCCAGAAATCATCCTACAGCATCACCAAGGATAGCATCGCCTATACCTGCACTGGCAATTCTAGTGTGCCCAGTGCTCTGTTCTCAGCCTCTCTAATCCATAACCAACATTCCACACTTCAATGCCATTATCTCAAGCAAGAGATGAATTTCCTAATCACTTCAAAGGATCCAACAACTTCTCAGCATTAAATCCCAACACAAAGTATCTTACAAATCAATATTGACACATCGTGCCAATTTCCAGATGCCAACGACAGTACAGATATGAAACTTACACATTACATCTAATCCTGACATGCTTCAAAGCCTATATCTGGTCCAACAGAAACACCCTCTGGAACTCTGCCCAATAACACTATCACCTTATGCTACTGGAATTCTTATTCTTGTCCTAATCTTGAAGATTCATTTCTCACCCCCTGACCTCCCCTTTACAAACTTGATCTCATTCAGAACAATGTGGTCTGACAGCCTTCCCTCACAGGTCTCCATCACATCGCACTGACTGCCACTGGTGCCCAGTGCTCCAGAATGTTGCCCAAGTCCAGTTCCTGGTTTTATCCAAAAAACAACTCTTCACTTACTCCATAAATTTGGAAATCCTTTTCAATCATTCATTTCAATTCATTCCCTTTATTTCTCTGCCTCTCACTCCAAATTACTGCTTATTCCCTTTCCCTACTAATCCATTCATTGTGGGTAGCTATTCTGCATACTCTCAAAACACTGTAAATAATGGGTCATCCGGAGTCAGAATCTTTCAATGTAGTCAACCCATTATTGTCTATTCCCTGGTCCCCTCTGATTCTAGATGACTGCTTACCCCCTACTCTGTCATCTCTACCCTTCAAATTTTCCTATAGCCTCATTATTTGTTAGACACTTTCCCCCCTACTCTGAAGGCCTAATGATGATACAAAGTCATTAAGTCAAAATGTTGAGATGCCAAATCATTTTGATAAATTTCTCCTGATAATCCACTGATAGCATCCATCAATGCTCATGTTACCTCGTACATATGGGTTCCAATAAAAATACATTTGATAAGTTCTAATAAAACACAATTCAAAATGAGCATTGCCTGCATTGACTCATGGAGTATAATATACTGGTGTAAGACGAGCTTTAATCTAAAAACAATGAGCTGAAGTTGGTGCAGGAACAAGAGACAAGAGCAA
Organism: Chiloscyllium plagiosum; assembly: GCF_037043375.1. Lineage (NCBI taxonomy): Eukaryota > Metazoa > Chordata > Chondrichthyes > Orectolobiformes > Hemiscylliidae > Chiloscyllium > Chiloscyllium plagiosum. Next base: position 37,185,256 of record NW_028270169.1, on the reverse strand, counting down.
ATAATAAAACACTGCCATCAAACATTGAGGATATAGCAATTTAATTATCATCAATCACTACTTCTTTATTCATAGATAAAAACAAAGTTCGGAAGAAACTCAGTGAATCTGGCAGCATCAGAAACACAACTAGTGCTTCTACTCCAATGATTTCTCCAGAACAAAGATGGTGCAAGACCTGCTGACTTTCTCCAGCACTTTCTGTATTTATTTCAGATTTCCAGCATCTGTAGCATTTGTTTTCAATGCTTCTTTAGGGTCTGTCTGAGTCAATTCAAGGCAGACTACATTTGTCAAGTGGCTGAATCACAGGTTTCGTCCTGCACCTTACCAGAATATTGGAGACAGTCTGTTTCGGTATTTCTCTGATCTCTCTGGCAGATCTCTCAGTCATCCATTCTTTGCATGACTTTCCTTTGAATCATCAAATGAGACACAGTGGTAAAGAGAAGAGGCAGCATTGTTCAGGAACAGCACACTTCATAAAAACTGAACAATGTTTTCTCTACACTTCTCCAACTTTGTACCTCAGCATCAATTTCAGAAATGCATATGCCAGCTCTACATTCCCACCAACATTCATGTGCTTGAGATTGATAACTTCAGAATAGTTGTGTGTTGGCAACTCCACCACCAACCACAGAACACCAGACTTGGAACAGCCCCAAATACATTCAGCTCACAGGCAGTAATGGGAGATCTTCTGCCGATCAGTCTGGACTGGATCCATACTCAGGTCACTGAAATAAAATAACGGAGTCTAACCCAACTCCATATTGAACAAAAGGCACTCTGAAACAAATTATGGACTAAATGCAATGCAAACACTCAAATATTGAGGGCTGTACCCAAAATAGACAAATTAAAACTCTGAAGTTAGCATCAATGTCATTTTCTGATATACAAAAATACTGTTAATTATCCCTTGCTATTTAAAGCAAGAGCCCAGCTGGAATTAATGATGTTCCATCTGAGCTGTCTCAAACAGGATCCACCCTGAAGTTGCAGTAAGTATGGATCATCAGCTCTGCAGTTCCCACCCTATAATCAGAAAGGGGATTGACTCCAGCGAAAAAGTTACAAGCTTACTGTGAACTGACAGTTGTCTAAACATGAGAACATTCATAAGCAACTGGATTAAACAGATGGTCCCACAAGCTATAAATGTCAAGCAGCAGCACAGCAACACAGGACTGGTGTGAGAACTGGAAATTGTCCAACAAGGTACCAAACTTTCAGGCACTCAACAAGCTGCTCCTCATGTTTTAGCACCGTTTAGTTAAATTGGTTCTCATGTTGTAACTTCCATAAAGTGATGTTTTTGGTGTCAACTTGAATGCTAAGGGTCCACCAATCATTCCAGATTTCCCTGAACACATATTTTCCAAATTCTTTAATGCTCTTGGCTGATAAATTTATCTCTATCTCAGTTTCAGAGATAGAGATAAATTTGTGTGTGCGTTGTGTGTGTATATGTAGTGTATGTTAGTTCCAGCTCAGTTGGTAGCGTCTGAATCACCATCTTCTGGGTTCAAGTCCCACCCACAGGTTTGGAGATACAATTCAAGGCTGCCACATGATTGGAGATGCCATCCTTCAGATGAGAAGTTAAACTGCCTTCCTGCCTTTTCAGGTGAATAGAAACGATTACAGTACATGGCACCATTGCAGAGCAGAGGGAGGCAAGTGCCTCAGAAGTCCTGTACAATGCTCAATCAAGATTACAAGAACAAACGATTTGCTCATAAGCATACCACTGTTTGTGGTACCTTGCTATGTCCTGATACACTGCCATGTACACCATTACGTCACTGACGTTTTGATGTCTGGTAGCCATGAAAGGCCCTATAGAATGTTATAGCTTTCTTCTTAACTTTCTCTTGTCACTCAACCCTTGTGTCTAGATACCATGTTAGTAAATCGACAGTGCACGCCCTCCAAAGTAAATATATCCTTCTTATCCATTTTGGATAGTGCTGGTGGGGACGGCCTACCAGGGGAAAACCATAGTTGGCAGGTCAATAGACAATAGGTGCAGGAGTAGGCCATTTTGCCCTTCAAGCCAGCACCACCATTCATTATGATTATTGCTGATCTGGCACTGCAGCTCAGAAGGGAAGGGGGGAAAAATAGAAAAGCGCTAGTGGTAGGGGACTCAATAGTTAGATGGATTGACAGGAGATTTTGTGGTCAGGAACGGGGCTCCTGGAAGGTACGTTGCCACCCCGGTGCCAGGGTCCGGGATGTCGCTGATCGGGCTTACAGGATTCTGAAGGGGGAGAGTGAGCAGCCAGAAATCGTGGTACATCTCGGCACCAAAGATATAACCAGGAAAGAGATTGAGGATTTGAAAAGTAACTAGAGAGAGCTAGGTTAGAAGCTGAAGAGCAGGACGAGTAGAGTAGTGATCTCAGGTTTGCTACCAGTGCCATGAGATAGTGAGATGAGGAACAGGCAGCGAATGCAGCTTAACAAATGGCTGCGAGGCTGGTGCAGGAGGGAGGGCTTCAGATACCTAGACCATTGGGATACCTTCTGGGGAAGGTGGAACCTGTACTTGATGGACGGGTTGCACCTGAACTGGAGGGGCACAAGTATCCTGGGTGGAAGATTTGTTTGTGTGGTTTGGGAGGGTTTAAACTAGTTTGACAAGGGGGTGGGAACCAGAGCTACACATCTGAGCGGGGGGTAGTTATAGATGGGGCAGTGACAGGATGTAGTGAATTTATCAGGAAGGTTTTTCACGTGATGAAACAAAGGGATCAGTTAAAGTATGGCTGCTTTAACACAAGAAGTGTCCAAAATAAGAGTGATGAACTTACAGCATGGATCAGTACTTGAGACTATGATGTTGTGTCCATAACGGAGACGTGGGTTTCACAGGGGCAGGAACGGTTGCGAGATGTTCCAGGGTTTAGAACATTTAAAAAGAACAGAGAGGGTGGAAAAAGAGGAGGGGGTGTAGCATTGCTAATCAGAGAGTCCATCACAGCTACAGAAATGAAGGTTGTTGAAGAAGGTTTGTCTACTGAGTCAGTATGGGTGGAAGTTAGGAGCAGCCACCCTCATTGGGGGGTTTCTACAGACCCCCTAATAGCAGTAGGGAGACTGAAGAACTCATAGGCCGGCAGATTTTGGAAAAATGCAGATGTAGCAGGGTTGTTGTTATGGGTGACTTCAACTTTCCCAACATTGACTGGAACCTCCTTAGTGCAGAAGGTTTGGATTGGAGCCGTGTTTGTCAGGTGTGTTCAGGAGGGTTTCCTTTCTCAGTATGTAGACAGGCCGACAAGGGGAGAGGCCCTTTTGGGATTTGGTGCTCGGCAATGAGCCAGGACAGATGTCAGATCTTGCGGTGGGAGAACACTTTGGTGACAGAGATCACAACTGCCTCACATTTACCATACCCTTGGAGAGGGAAAGGATCAGTTACCAAGGGAAGGTATTTAACTGGGGAAAAGGAAATTATGATGCTATCAAACAGGAGTTGGGAAGTAGAGATTGGGAGCAAGTGTTCCACAGAAAGGGCACAACAGACTATTTAAGGAGCAGTTGTTGTGAGTGATGCACAAAGTTGTCCCTCTGAAACAGGTAAGAAGCGGTAAGACTAAGGAGTCTTGGATGGTGAGAACAGAGAAGTTTCTCATCAAAAGGAAGGAGGTAGCTTACATAAGGTGGAGGAAACAAGGATCTGGCACAGCTTTAGAGGATTACAGGCTTATTAGAAATGAGCTCAGAAATGGACTGAGAAGAGCCAGGAGAGAGCACAAAAAAGGCTTGGCAGGAAGGATTAGGAAGAACCCAAAGGGCATTTTACTCATACGTGAGAAATAAGAGAATGATCATGGAGAAGGTAGGGCCGATCAGGGATAGCGGAGGGAACTTGTGCGTGGAGTCTGAGCAGATAGGGGAAGCCCTAAATGAGTTTTTTTTTTTGCTTCAGTTTTCACCAAGGAAAGGGACTTTGTTGTGAATGAAAACTTTGAGGAGCTGGGATACAGGCTTGAACAGATCAAGATTGATTAAGTTGATGTGCTGGAAATCTTTGCACACATTAAGATTGATAAGTCCCCTGGGCCAGACCAGATTTATCACAGGTTGCTCCGGGAAGCTAGAAAGGAGGTTGCTAAGCTGCTGGTGAAAATCTTTGCTTCCTCATTCTCCACGGGAGTCGTACCGGAGGATTGGAAGGAGGCGAATGTTGTTCCTCTTTTCAAGAAGGGGAATAGGGAAATCCCTGGCAATTACAGACCAGTCAGTCTTACGTGTGGTCAGCAAGGGTTTGGAAAGAATTCTGAGGGATAGGATTTATGACTATTTCGAAAAGCATAGCATGATTAAAGGCAGTCAGCATGGTTTTGTGAGGGGCAGGTTATGCCTTACAAATCTTATTGAGTTCTCTGAGATGATGAGACAGGTCGACGAAGGTCGAGCAGTGGATGTGGTGTGTATGGACTTCAGCAAGGCATTTGATAAGGTTCTCCATGGTAGGCTCATTTATAAAGTCAGGAGATAAGGGATACAGGGAGATTTGACCATCTGGATTCAGAATTGGTTGGCTGACAGAAGACAGAGAGTGGTTGCAGATGGTAAGTATTCTGCCTGGAGGTCGGTGGTGAGTGGTGTCCCGCAGGGCTGTGTTCTTGGGCCTCTGCTCTTTGTAGTTTTTATAAATGACTTGGATGAGGAGGTTGAGGGGTGGCTTAATAAATTTGCCGATGACACAAAGGTTGAAGATGCCGTTGATAGTATCGAGAGCTATTGCAGGATGCAGCACGACATAGACAGGATGCAGAGCTGGGCTGAGAAATGGCAGATGGAGTTCAACCTGGATAAATTCAAAGTGATGCATTTTGAAAGGTCAAACTTGAATGCTGAATATAAGATTAAAGACAGGATTCTTGACAATGTGGAGGAACAGAGGGGTCTTGGTGTTCAAGTGCATAAATCCCTCAAAGTTGCCACCCAAGTGGAAAGGGTTGTTCAGAAAGCATATGGTGTTTTGGCTTTCATTAACAGGGGGATCAAGTTTAAGAGCCGTGAGGTTTTGCTGCAGCTCTACAAGTCCCTGATGAGACCACACTTGGAATATTGTGTCCAATTCTGGTTGCCTACTACAGGAAAGATACAAAGGCTTTGGAAGAGTGTAAAGAAGGTTTACCAGGATGCTGCCTGGACTGGAGGGCTTGCCTTATCAAGAGAGGTTAACTAAGCTTGGACTTTTCTCTCTGGAGAGAAGGTGACCTGATTGAGGTATACAAGGTAATGAGAGGCATGGTTAGAATCAATAGCCAGAGACTTTTCCCCAGGGTGGGATTGATGAGGACAAGGGGTCATAGTTTTAAGATAGTAGGTGGAAGGTATAGAGGGACGTCAGAGGTAGATTCTTTACGAGGAGAGTTGTGAATGCATAAAAATCGTTGCCAGTGGTGATGGTGGTGGAAGCAGAGTCATTAGGGAAATTTAAGCGATTGCTGGACATGGAAAGCAGTGAATTAAGGGGTGCATAGGTTATGTTACTGTATTTTAGATTAGGAATAATCCTCAGCACAACATCGTGAGCCGAAGGGCCTGTTCTGTGCTGTACTTTTCTATGTTCTATGTTCTAAAGTGGTGTGTGGACTGCTCCTCTTACTCGAGAGTAGATTAACCTGGCCTGTGGTTAGTAACATCATGACTTCTATCCACTTCCATGCTATCACTCTCATACTGAAGACTGGCATCACACCAGATGCTCTTGAATTTTACACACCTATTAATGGCGTCCAAATGATTTGTAGACCCGGAACTCAATCTAGCTTTTGGAACTCTACTCTTCCTTGTTTTTCACCATTTAAAAAGTATCTTTTTTATTAAAAAAAAAACCCTTTTGATCCAAAGTGGATGAATTCACATTTGGTGACAACATAATCCATTTGCCACAGTTTTGCACATTCACTTCATCTTTTTCTCTTTGTACATTCCATCTGTGAAATAATGCCATTGATCATCAGCAAATTTGCATATCTTTCTTTACATCCCAACATCCGTCATTAATAAACATTGAACAGTTGGAACCTTAACACAGTTCTTTGTCATGAAATACCATGAGTCACATCCTGATAATTGGGCTCCTGTTCATTATCCCTACTCTCTGTCTTGGATGGCTCAGCTAGTTTTGTATAAGGAACTGCATCAAATGTCTTCAGACTCCCATATACACAACATCCATAAACTAGGGAGGGGCTGAATAGACGAGGGCTGTTTTCCCAGAGCATCAGAGGCTGAGGGGTAACCTTACAAAGGTTTATAAAATCATGAGGGGCATGGATAGAGTAAATAGATAAGGTCTTTTCACTGGGATGGGGAAATCCAAAACTAGAGGGCATAGTTTAAGGCGAGAGGGGTAAGATTTAAAAGGGACATAAGGGGCAATTTTTCACACAGAAGGTGGCGCGTGTATGGAATGAGCTGCATGAGGAAGTGCTGGAGGTTAATACAATTACAACATTTAAAAGGCATCTGAATGGGTATATGAATAGGAAGGGTTTAGAGGGATATGGGCCAAGTGCTGGCAAATGGGCCTAGAGTTATTTAAGATATTTGGTCAGCAAGGACGAGTCAAACAGAAGGGTCAGTTTCCGTGCTGTGTACCTCAATGAGCTGGGACTCACCTGACCACTAATTTAGTCACCTGTCCAAAGGGTTAATCTAGCCTTTACAAATCCACACTGGTTAAACATTTCTTAGATGTCACATCACACAATGCAGCTTCATACAGATCTCACCAGTTAGTTAACAATTCAGAGTAAAAGTTGTCAATTCAAATCTCAAACTGCTTTTTTTAAAAGCATGAAACATTCTTGCGGTGGTCATTGACACTGACGATTCCCCATCAAGAGGCCAACATCACACACTCAGTGGTGGAACAACAAACATTCCTAATAGGGGACATTTGCTACTCGTAGAATTTGCTTTCTGTCTCTAGGTCAGAAATGAGAAACATTAGATATGTTCTCAACTTGTGGAATACTCTTTTTAAAAGTTGCTATGGAAACAAAAGCCTTTACAGAATGAACATCAGAGACGATGTTGGCTGAAACTCGAGTATATGATGATTCTTATAGTACTATAGGGCAGGAAGCATCTTCAGATCAGGTTGGAGAGTGCCTTTCTTATTGGGGACAATGTCTGCAAAGTAAAGCTGTGTACATTATTATCAATGCAAGTTATTTCATTGCTGTCGCCTACTACTTTTGAACTAAATACCCCGGTTGAGACTAGACTGGTCAGGGTGTGGACAGCTTGCTTAAAGGTAAAAACAAGGACTGCAGATGCTGGAAACCAGAGTCTAGATTAGAGTGGTGCTGGAAAAGCACAGCAGGTCAGGCAGCATCCGAGGAGCAGCAAAATAGATGTTTCGGGCAAAAGCCCTTCATCAGGAATAGAGGCAGGGTGCCTGCAGAGTGGAGAGATAAATGAGAGGAGGGTGGGGGTGGGAAGAAAGTAGCATAGAGTACACTAGGCAAATGGGGGTGGGGATGGAGGTGATAGGTCAGAGAGGAGGGTGGGGGAAGATAGCAAAGAGTACAATGAGCGAATGGGGGTGGGGATGATCTTCACCAACGTACCTAAATCAGGTGGATCTTTCCATGGCAGTATTTACAGAGATGAGCACCACACACACACTCCATGACCGAAAATGTCCCAACACTCTATCATTACCATCAGGTCAGGAACCAACCTGGTTCAGTCAGGAACATGGGAGGGCTTGCCAGGAGCAGCACCTGGAAAATGAGGGCCCAAACTGGTGAAGTTACAACATGGCACTGGGAAAGCACAGCCGGTCAGGCAGCATCCAAGGAGCAGGAGAGTCAGCGTTTCAGCCATTAACCCTTCATCAGCCCTGATGCTGCCTGACCTGCTGTGCTTTGCCAGCGCCACACCTTTCGACTCGGGACCTCCAGTATCTGCAGCCCTCACTTTCTCCGAAGCTACAACACAGCTGTGTCGATATGTTAAACACCCCCAGAAGCAACTTATGGCTGATCCTGGTGATCCCAAAAACAGAGAAACATAGAAGAAAGGAGCCAGAGAAGGCCAATCGGCCCCTCAAGCCTGCTCCACCATTCAATACGATCATGGCTGATCATTAAGCTCAATACCTTAACACCAACCTCCCCACCCACCCCCCAAAAGCCCGACTTCCCCCCCCCCCAACCCCCCAGAGCCCAGCCTCCCACCCCCAGCCTTTGATCTCTTTAGCCACATGAGTTAAATATACCTCCTTCTTGAAAACACAATCTTTTGGTCTTCTGTGGCAGTGAATACACCACTCTCTGGGTGAAGAAATCTCTCGTCTCAGTTCTAAAACATTTACACTTCCATCTTAGACTCTGACCCCTGCATCTGTACTCTCCCGCCATCAGGAACATCCTTCATTTATCTAACCTCCTAGTATTGTTGGAATTTTACAGGTTTCTATGTGATTACTCCTTCATTCTTCAAAACTCCAGTGAATACAATCCTAACTGACTCGATCTCTCCTCGTACATCAACCCTGATATCCCAGGAATCAGTCTGGTAAATTCACAACACTCCCTCGACAGCTAGAACACTCTTCCACAGATTTGGAGACCAAAACTGCACACAGTCTTGCAGGTGTGGTCTCATCAACACCCTGTAGAATTGCAGCAACAAACCCTTGCTCCTGCACGTGAATCCTCTCTCTATGAAGGCCTTCTGAAGGCACACTACTGTTTCCCTTCTTTACTGCCTGCTGCACCTGCACACTTACTTTCAGCGATTGGAGCTTGAGGACACAATAAATATTGTTGATTAAAGATCTGCAGGTCCTACCACCAAGCCATGGATGGTGGAGAACAATTAAACAACTAACAGGGCCCACAAATTTTCCCATCCTCAATGCTGGAGAAGCCCAGGGCATCAGTGTTTGCAACCATTCGACCAGAAGTGTTGACTAGATGAGCCTCCTCCTGAGGTCCCCAGCAACACACAAGCCTGGTCTCAACCAATTCAGTTCCCTCCGTACGATATCAAGAAACAGCCGAAAATACTGGGCACTGCAAAGGCTATGGGCCCTGACAATAGTATTGAAGAGTTGTGCTCCAGAACTAGCCATACTACTAGCCAAAGTGTCCCCATACAGTTTCAACATCAGCATCTATCCAGCAATGTGGAAAATTGCCCAGCTACGTACTGTACACAAAACACAGGTTCACTCCAATGTGATCGAGTACTGCCCAGCAGTTGACTCTTCTCTTAATCAAACTGTTCGGAGATGTCAAGGCACACCACTGCAGCAGATGGTCTTCAAACCAGGCCTCTTGACTTAGACGTAGGGACACTACCACTGAGCCACAAGAGCCCCACCCCAGCAGCTTACTCTCAATCATCAAAGTGATGGGAGGTGTCACCAACAGTGTTATCAAATGGCACTTACTCAGCAAGAACCCGCTCAGTGACACTGAGTTCGGGTTCCACTCGGGCCACTCAGCTCCTGACCTCCTTATGGCCTTGGTCCGATATGGACAAAAGAGTTGAATTCCAGAGGTGAGGGGTCAGTGACTGCCTTTGACACCAAGGTAGCATCAAGGTGCCCCAGACATTTTTTAAAATCATACTGATGGTCTTCCTGGCCCAGAGGTAGGGACACTACCACTGCACCATACAAAGTTCCAGTTCCTCAGGCCAGTGTCGTAAACCTAACCATGTTTAGCTGCTTCATTAGCAACCTTCCCTCCATCGAAGATCGAAATTTGGATGTTTGCTCATAATCATACAATATTCATTTCCTTTCACAACTGCCTTTGTGAAGCAAGGTCTACACAACATGGATGCCTGGGTTAATAGGTGACAAGTGACATTGAGCATACAAGTACCAGGCAATAACCTTTCCAAGAAGGGAGACTCTGACCATCTAAACATTTACCGGCACTGCCATGTCTGCGGCCCCCCCCCTCCCCCGCAACCCCAACACCTCTACCCCCCACAAACACCGGTCAACATCCTGGGATTTCCACTGATCTGAAAACTTACAGAACTGGTCACATAAATATCATGGCTACACAAATAGTATTGAGATTGGAAGCACAGTGGTGAATAACTCTACTCCTGACTCCTCAGGTCACAAAGTCAGGAGTGAGATGGAATATTTTCCAATTACCTAGATGACTGCAGCACCAACAACACTCAATCCAGGCCAAAGCAAACAATTAATGCACTCAATTCACAATTTAAACATTCTCCCCTTCCACCGCTATCACACAGTGCACCATCAGAAGATGCAATGCAATAACTCAGCAAGGCTTGCTTAACAACCCTTCCTAAATCAGTGACCTCTACTACTGAGAAGAACAGGGGAGGTAGATGCATGGGAGCACTTCCATCTTCATGTAACCCTGAAAATCACACAATTCAGCCCTGGAACTATATTATTGTTCTTTCATTATCACTGTGTCAAAATCCTGGAATTTCCTCCCTAACATTGTGGGAGTTTCTTCAAGGGAAGTTAAGAATGATGCGCACACTCAGGTACTTTTTTTTTTAAAGCTCACTGCTCATACAATCCAGAAATCAGTCTGACGTGATCACTTTTATTTTGATTAATTATTATTCATTCATGGGCGTAAGGCACAGTTCGATCTCACAGCATTGACAGTTTGAATAATTGCATTAATACTGTACATTCGCTGCACTGTTCATCTAGCTCCTCAAATTTGGGATCTCTCGCTCCCAAAACCTGCAGCTATTTTGCACTGAAACAGTAATAAATGGTACCCTTACAATTCCTTCAGACACGGCCCTGTCCCTCATTGCATTTATCTTGGTTTGTACACAATTTATCAGTGAATTCACTCGATAGACCAAACATCACAGACGTGGTACAGCAAGAGGAATCAGGAAAGTGGAGCAGTTGGGCGTTAAACATGTCAATCTCTCATAGTGTCCAACTCTATCTCATCTTATTCCAAAAGCAAGTTTGATTTCTCATAAAAACACCACAAACTGGTGATCTGAACACAACCTAGACCTTACCACGTTCCACGGCATCATTATTAACCTTTCCTCCATCAGAAGATCAAAACTGGGATGTTTGCTAACAAATAGTTGAGTTAGATGGTGATCTTATCCACTCTCCATATATTAAAGTGTCCCAACTAACCTGTGTGGGGGGGGGGGGGGGCACTGATCCTAATTACAGCACCCAATCCCTTATCTGTCTATTCCAGCTGAGACAGAGTAACTCAGGACAAGTAACATTTCACAAGAATTCAATCAGAGAAGCTTCAGCCTCTGTGGCTCAGTACCATGTACCAAGAAGAAATAAAAGCTTGCATTCATATAGCACCTTTCACATTGAAAACTATCCCAAGGAGCTTCGCTGCAGAGTTTTTCAAACTTGATATGAACCACATCAAAAAGTCAAACCATTGGTCAAAAAACCAGTTCAGAAACACTACAAGGAGACAGTGTAATGATCGGAGAGGGAAAATTAGCCGAATTAGCAGAAGTTGCTGATGGGACAGATATGGAATTGGGGGATGTACCAGGTTACAGGAAGAGGAGTGTAGGGATTTCTGAGTATCAAAGAGAAGGAGGCCAGGGAGAGACAGAGGGAGAGAGCAAGGCAAAGGTGGGATTTGAAAACATGGGTGAGAGTTTTAAAAATTAACCCACGGTGTCTTTAACTTCTGAAGACTCAGTACAGCACCCAGTGTGCTAATAATTTTTCTGAAAACGGAGGGTGCCTGAGTTTTAATCAAAGCCCGAGGCTGACGGGTGAACGAAGGTGCATTCTTACCGTGTTGTTGATGCTGCCAATCGATTGGGAGGATTTCTGGGACTGCCATCTTCGGGAGGACATGGATAATGAGGAGTAGCTGCAACAGACCCTGATAACACAGCATAGGCCAGTTAATAGGCTGGGTTTAGTCCACTCTCATCAGGAAATAGAAACCGCCCCAGGTTGCCAAACACTGGTCTGAAAGTACATAGGAGTGGCCTGTTGTTACTGCAGTTTCTGGCCAGTTGCTATGAGATAGTTTGCTGTTGTGTGTCTCCCAGGACAGTTACCAGGAAACATGCAGATTATAATGATTAAATGCACATTCAGGAATACTTCTCTCACAAGTACAATGATAGATGACTATTCTGTCAGGGGTTCACCAGCAAATGTCTATATAGCCATGCCACCCTCGGTTTGCTGTGAAATGCCTGTTTAATGGATGTCCATTCAGAACAGCACCAGGAGGCTGCCGCTCAATAATGTGTCTCCAGCATCCATGGGCAGATATCGGTCCAACTGTGTTTCTCTCACAAGCCTGCACCAGGAAATTGAAAATAAGGTCAGTCAGCACTATCCAGAAACCAACTTGAGCCTTCAGGTTACTTCAATCCTTCTCTTTGAGTTTAAGAGTCTTCTGCCCTCTCAACTCAGCAGTGTTTACAAAGTCTCTCACCTGCAGTCACCTGATTTTAATTGCCCATTCACACCCAAGCTCCACTCGTACTGACCGGTTCCTAAACTAGGCCGGTAATGCAGCCTGTCCACCATGAGAAGCACCTTGCAGCCTCTCACCCCCAACTCATTTAGTTGCAAGTTATCCAAGAAAACCCCCTTGGTTCAGTTGTGTACTCTCCTCCTTCTCTGGGACCTCCTTCAGCCTCCACAAGCTTTGAATTGTCAACTGTAATCAGTTTTACAGGTTCATGTTTATCCACATCTACACATTGTCTCACTTAACAGTGCCTTGCTCCTGCTGTGTTTCCTGTTTCTGACTCACCTGTCTATAATCCCCCTCAAACCCACTTCCACCTTCATTAGATGCAAGATTAAATATATTGGAACCATAAGACATAGAAGCGGAAGTAAGGCCATTTGGCCCATCGAGTCCACTCCGCGATTTTATTTAACCTCAGTCTCAGCATAAACTTTGTGGGGGACACGGACTCTTAAGTTCAAGCACGCAAACTCTGACTGCAGAAATGACCTGGCCTTAGCTGAGGTCAAAAGTGAAAAGGTTAATAATCTAATAATGGATAATATTTTAACAAAAGTTAATAATGGATAACACCCACAGGAGTTCAGTGTTCCCTCCCTGGAGAATTATTAAAATGTCTATTAGAGTGGCCAGAATAAGGCTCTTTAGTAGGTTCTCTCTTTCCCATTGCAGGAATAAGTGGCCAGTACAGCTCCTCTCTTTCTGACTTGAGTTGATTAATGGTCACTGTTGGGTCTGGTCTGACCTCTCAGTTCAGGTGAGGGAGGAAATGGGGTCTGCCTCCCTCTACTGGCCAAGTGGGGCAGGTGCAGCTCCAGATGGAAACAGCGCCGCCCTCTGACTCTGGGAGTCACTGCACTCGCCCTTGGAGCGGGGATAACGGGGATTAGGAGCCTGGCTGTAGGTCCCTCCACGCTCCCGGCTCACGATGCAGGGCCCCCGACAGCGTGATTTACTGCCGCCTAGTCTACTCAGCCTAGACCGGACCCCTGTCCTTCTGACCTATCCCGGCGGCAGCTCAACCGGCTCCAAACGCCCCAGACCCACGGGCTCTTGAAGCGGACGCGAACTCACCAGGAGGCAGCGGCGACCGTTACCCCAGCAACAGGGGGAGGTGTCCTCTAGCGGAGGGAAAGGGAACTGCGGGAAAGCTGTGCCCCCTGGTGGAGATGGAAGGAACTGCGAGAAAGCCGTGCCCCCTGGTGGAGATGGAGGAAACTGCGGGAAGGCCATCACCCCCCCCCCCCCCCCCCGTGGAGATGGAGGGAACTGCAGAAGACTGGTGCCCTCAGGCCAAGAGAGAGATTTGCAAAAGAGCGGTGCCCCCTGTTGGAGAGGGAGAGACCTGCAGGAGAGCGGTATCTCTGGCAACAACAGGAGAACAGAGGAGCAGGAGGAGACCATCTGGCTCTTCGAGGCTGTTCCACCATTCAATAAGATCATGGCTAATCTTTTCATGGCCATAGCTCACCATAAGCCTTAATTCCTTCACTGTTCAAAAATTATCTTAGTTTTAAAAACATTGACTGAGGAAGCCTCAACCCTTTCACTGGGCATGGAATTCCACAGATTCACCTAATTTTGAAGCTATTCCCTCTTGTCTTCATTTCACCTGCCAGTAGAAACATCCTCTCTACTTCTTTCTTATAAAATCCCTTCATAATTTTAAAAGTTTCTATAAGATCCCCTCTCATTCTTCTAAATTCCAATGAATATAATCCCAGTCTACCCAGTCTCTCCTCATAAGCCCATCCTCTCAACTCCTGAATCAACCGAGTGAACTTCAACTGCACCCCCTTTCTCAAATAAGGAGACCAAAACTGCCTGCAGTGCTCCAGGTGTGGCCTCACCAGCACCCATTGCAGCTGCAACATAACCTCTCTGCTTTTAAACTCAATCCCTTCAGCAATGAAAAACAAAATTCCATTTGTCTTCTTAATTATCTGTTGCACCTGAAGACCAACCTTCTGTGATTCATGCACAAAGACACCCAGATCCCTCTGCACAGCAGTGTGCTGAAATTTCTTCGAGGAGAAAGTGAGGACTGCAGATGCTGGGGATCAGAGCTGAAAATGTGTTGCTGGAAAAGCGCAGCAGGTCAGGCAGCAATTCCTGAAGAAGGGCTTATGCCCGAAACGTCGATTCTCCTGTTCCTTGGATGCTGCCTGACCTGCTGTGCTGAAATTTCTTACCAATCAAGTAATAGTCCTTTTTACTGTTATTCCTGCCAAAATGGATGACTTCACATTTATTAACATTGTACTCCATCCGACAGACTTTTGTGCACTCACTTAAACTATCTATGTCCCTTTGCAAAGTTTCGCAGTCCTCTGCACTCTTTGCTCTACCACTCATCTTAGTGTTATCCACAAACTTTGACATACTACACATGGTTCCCCAATTCCAAATTGTCTATGTAAACGTAAGGGAGTTGGACATTGAGGTACAGGATGCTGGGACCATTTACTAAGCAGACAATATTATGGGTCAATTGATGAATAAAAATCCTCTGCTGGCCCAGATACAAACATATATCCTTCCAGCAACACAAATAACTCATTAAAAATTGTTTCACTCAATCTACTACATGTAGGTTTGCTCACTGAGCTGGAAAGTTCATTTTCAGATGTTTCGTCGCCATACTAGGTAACACCTTCAGTGAGCCTCCGGATGATGTTACCTAGTATAATGACGAAATGTCTGAAAATGAACCTTCCAGCTCAGCAAGTGAACCTACATCCAGAACCTCAACCTGAGCTACAAATCTTCTCAAACCTTGCTAACTTAATCTACAATTATATCTTTCTTTCACCAATTAAGTGTTTTGACTAGAGTTACTAAAATTCAAATGAAACTATTCCTTTATGGCTTTGCATTTGTCCCTGACCCAAAAGAAATACACTCCAACATTCAACAAATTGTAATAAAGTTAAAAATCACACAACACCAGGTTATAGTCAAACAAGTTTAGTTGGAAGCACTAGCTTTCAGAGTGCTGCTCCTTCACCAGGTAGCTGTGGAGCAGGATCATAAGACACAGAATTTATTGCAAAGGATCTCAGTGTCATGCAACTGATAGGATATATTGAACAGATCTAGATTGCTGTTAAATCTTTCATTTTTTAGAATGGGTTGCAGGTTTCAGCTCATTGATATGTAAATCCCAGAACTTCTTTCCGGTCAATTCCTGAGATAACTAAAGGTTTTATTTTTAAAAAGTGACATCACAGCTCACACAATGCATTAAAAGTGTGAGGTTAGAGTCTGTCTGTATCCCAATCTTGAGCCGGGCTGATTCAATTTCCAAAGCAGGACTTTATAAAATGTCACATGGATTGACTGCCTGCAGATTGTGTGCTTTTTGAACAAAATAGAATGTATCTGCAATTACAATTCTGAAAATGCAAATTCACCCCATAGACTTATATGTGTGTGTGTGTGTGTGTGTGCATGTGAGGGAGAGAGAAGGAAAGAGAGAGAGAGTGTGTGTGTTTGCGTGTGTGTGGGCTTGGCAGAGTGTGTGCATGAGTGTGATGGAGTATAAGTCTGTGAGAGGGTGTGTACATGGGTGAGTGTGGTGGGGTGGTGTGTGAGTGTGTATGAGAGAAAGTGTGTGTAAGAGAGAGGGTCTGCATGAGTATGTGTGTATGTAAGAGTGTGTGTATGTGTGCTTGTGCGTGTGTGTGAGAGAATGTACAGTGTAGTGAGGTCACCTGCAGTGTGACATGAAACCAAGGACCCGGCTGAGGCCATCCACAAGGGTACCGAACTTGGTTATCAGCCTCTGCTCAGCCACTCTGCATTGTTGCGCATCCTGAAGTCCGCCTTGGAGGATGGTCACCCAAAGGTCCGAGGCCGGATGCCCTGGACAGCTGAAGTGTTCACCGATTGGGAGGGAACACTCCTGGCTGGTGATTGTTGAGCGGTGTCCATTCATCCATTGTCGTAGTGTCTGTTTGGTCTCGCCAATGTACCGTACCTCGGGGCATCCTTGCCTGCAGTGTATGAGATAATGTTGGTCGGGTCACATGAGTACCTGCTGCATACATGGTAAATTGTAATAAAATAGATTCACCTAAGTCTGCCAACTCTGCAATTAAAACTCATGGTCAATGGGACTTGCTGTTTTTGACACAAGGCGAAAGTGAGGACTGCAGATGCTGGAGATTAGAGTCGAGAGTGCGATGCTGGAAAAGCTCAGCAGGTCTGGCAGCATCTGAGGAGTGGGAGAATCGATGTTTTGAGTAAAAGCCCAAATTCCTGATGAAGGGCTTTTGCCTGGAACGTTGATCTTCCTGCACCTTGGATGCTGCCTGACCTGCTGTGCTTTTCCAGCACCACACTCTCCACCACACACTCCCTTAGCAGGGCATCCACATAACCATATGGATTAGGAGCAAAAGTAGGCCACTTGAGCTCTGCCATTCAATACAATCAAAGCTGATCTGATTACTCCACATTCCCATCTATTTCTGAGAAGCTTACACCCTTCTGCTTAGCAACAACCTCTCTACCTCTGCCTTAAAAATATTCAAAGATTGTGCCTTCTCTCCCTTTGAAGGAAGAGTGTTCCAAAGACTCACAATGCTTTGCGAGAAACAACATTTCCTCATCCCTTCATTCTAGTATCTCCAACAGTTTCCACATCTGCCCTTTCAAGACCTTATGTGTTTAAATCAAATCCCCTCTTTCATTTCCAAATTTCAGGGGACGTAAGGACAGACTGTCCAACTTGTTCTCATAACACAACCCACCCATTCCAGGTATTAATCTAATAAATTCTCTTTGAACTGATTCCAATGTATTTAAACTCTTTCCTAAAATAGGGAGACCAATACCGTAAACAGTGCCCAGATACGGTCTCACAGATGTCTTGTATTACTGAAAAATAACTTCCATACATTGGCATTCAATTCTCCGTACAATAATTCCCCATTCAATACATTCTAATAGATTCTTCAATAATTTGCATTATGTGCATAATGGCATTTTGTAAACATGCATTAGAACACCCAGATCCCTCTGCATCTCTGAGCTCTGCAATTTCTCAACAAATTTTAAAAATGCTTCTTTTTTAATTCCTCCTGTCAAAATGGACAATTTTACATGTTCCTACATTATACTTCCTATTCACTTAACCTATCTATATTTGGATTTGATTTGATTTGATTTATTATTGTCACATGTACCCAGGTACAGTGAAAAGTTTTGTTTTGCATGCAAATCAGGCAGATCATACCATAAAAACCCCCATATCGGGGTAATGGAACAGACCAAGGAACTCAATGTTATGGCTGCGGAGAAGGTGCAGAGACTGAGGTCAACATTAAACTTGAAATCTGAGAGGTCCATTCAGAAGTCTAATAAGTGAGGAAGAAGCTGTTCTTGTACCTGTTGATATGTGTGTTTAAGCTTTTGTATCTTCTGCCCGATGGAAGAGAGTATAACCAGGGTGGGAGGGGTCTTTGATCTTGTTGACTGCCTTCCTGAGTCTGCGAGGAGTCAATGAATGGAAAGACATCTCCCTTACATCCCCTTGCCACTGACCTTCCTATCTTTGAATCATTGTCAAATTTAGCAACCACCTCATCCATCCCTTCATTCAAGTAAACATTTAAAGGTCTTGGGACTGATCTCTGAGATACACAAATATTGCTTCTTGCAATTGAAAGTGACCCTTTTATGCCTACGTTCTGTTTCCTGTTAATTAGCCAAGCCAATCTTCTACCCACAGCAATATTTTACCCTCTCAACATCACACTTATTTTCTGCAATAAACTTTTGTAAATTCTTTTGGAAATATAAGTTGGAAAATGGACATTTGGAGGTTGCTATTTTGCAGAGAATGAAATGATTAGCTTTCCAACAACACTGAGGAAAAGTCAAACTGTGTGGTGTTCACTTATGAGTTACCAAGACCATTTGTAAAAGCTGGAGCGATAGCTTTGTGAGACATGCTGGCACCAGATGGCTTTGGGTTAAAACATCACCTCCCTACAGCAGTTAGTCACAGAACTGAGGAGAGAGCAATTGCACTCAGACCCCCAAAGTACCAGCAAAAGAAGATACATCTCTCTCTCTCTGACTATTTTTTTCTTTCAGTGGAAAGGAACAGTACTCATAGGCTCTTTGAGTCCAACTGTCTAGCTGCTAAATCACAGTTAGCAACAGTGTGATAAGATCGCCAAAAAAACAGGAGAACTGCAAAATATTCCCTCTAATCTCCCTTGGCTTTGGACTCCAACATGAGAATTTGTTCCTTTTTGCCTATGTTTTACACAAGTTATATTTCTGAAGCACAGCCTTGCCTGACCTAATGGATATGGAGATCAGAGTGGTGCTGGAAAAGCACAGCAGGTCAGGCAGCATCCGAGGAGCAGGAAAAGTGACATTTCGGGCAAAAGCCCTTCATCAGCAATCTTGACTCCAATCTCCAGCATCTGCAGTTCCCAGTTTTGCCTAATGGATGTGGATGTGTGCTGGGAATTTAAAGGGTGTACAGTTTCAGTTTGCACTTTAATGATTAATCTTTTGAGCTCAAGATTTCAGCAACAAAGATGTTACTTTTCAGTTTTGCCAAGGTGACTTAAACAAAAAGCAGCAAGTCATTTTGAGCAGTGAACTAAAGATGTTTTCCAAGAAACTGGATAAGTTAACTGTCTCAGTCAACTGGCTGGGGAGTTAATTAAGACCATAAGAACATAACAGATAGAAACAGGAGTGAACTGTTCAGCCCCTAAGCCTGCTCCATCATTCAATATGATCATGGCTGATCGGACATTCCTCATGTCCTCATTCCTGCCTTTTCCCTATAACCTGTACATCTCAGTCTTAAACATAGACAAGGACTCTGCCCACACAGCTTTCTGTGGCAGGAGTTTCAAAGACAATTAACCCTCCAAAAGAAGAAATTCCTCCTCATCTCCATCTTAAATTGGTGTGCTTTTATTCTGAGACTAATCCATTTGGTCCAATACTCTCTCATGAGGGGAAACATTCTCTCAACATTTACCCTATTAAGCTGCTTAGGGATCCTTTATGTTTCAATAAGATCATCTCTCATTCTTCAAAACTCCAGTGATTAGAGTCCCAATCTGTTTAGCTTTTGCTCATAAGACAATCTCTCCACACCAGGAATCAGCTTTGAGAACCTTCTCTGAACTGCTTTCAATGAAATTACATCTCTCCTTCATTAACAGACCCAAAACTGCACAAGTACTCTCAAGTCCCTTGGTGTTGCAGCTCCCTGCAGTTTTTCTCCATT
This sequence comes from Chiloscyllium plagiosum, assembly GCF_037043375.1. Taxonomy (NCBI): domain Eukaryota; kingdom Metazoa; phylum Chordata; class Chondrichthyes; order Orectolobiformes; family Hemiscylliidae; genus Chiloscyllium; species Chiloscyllium plagiosum. Next base: position 37,165,489 of record NW_028270169.1, on the reverse strand, counting down.
GCTGAATGTTTACAAAGTTGCGTTTTGCAATGCAGAAAGAAACGGGCAAGACCCACGAAAAGTTTGAGTTCAGAAGAAAAGGCACCTATCAACCTATCAAAAGAACAGCTTTAATTTACTTTATTGATGTCTTCAGGCTGAGAGAGTTGGTAGAAGTCTGCAGGCCATTGGGAAAACAGTGCTAAGCTGCTTCAACTGTCCAAGGAAGAGATCTGAAAAGTGTAACTTGAGTCATAAATTAAAGAAGTAAGATAGAAATGATAGATAACTGGGTTTGCATATCTGTCAAGGATGTTGGGGTGAAAAGGGTTCAATCTGTCTTTTTGCTGTTTATGTTAATATCTTTCTGAATTATTTTACAGGTGTATAGTTTTTTTCTCAAAATCAATGTGTTTTTTTAAAGTATATCGTCAGCCTTCTGCAAATATATTTATTAACTGGGCACCATAGTAACCAAATTGCAAAAATATAATGTTGTTTTCTACTCTGAGATCTGACTTGGGATCAGAACACTTGCACATTTTGTACACATGTCCCAATGGCATGATTGCTTGGTGTGCTCTTTGAGAAAAAAATTCCTGACAACAAGAATGAAAGCAATTCCATTTTTATATTTCTCTCTCTCACACACAGGCACTGCACATGCCAACATACAAGCACATACCAACCAAGACACATCCATATGCCACTCACAAGAACACCAATACAGATGCAAACACATGGGCACTTTCACATGGGTGTGTAAGGAGCAATCGTATAGGGTACATCACAAATACAAGGAATATTTATAAATAGGAGCTTCAGTTGTCTTGGAAACAGAGCAGAACCAGAAAGGGATGTAAATTCTATGAAGAAAATTCTATGAAATATTTATTATTATTAACAGAATCAATTATTCTGAGAATTTTGTAATTTTGAATTAATTTATAACGGTATAGATTTAGTTATAGATCTAAAGAAAAAATCCATAGTTGTCTGACGTAATTATCTCATGAACAGCGGTTTTACAATAGAAGAGCATGAAGATTGAGTGGTTGCCTGGTCGACCAGACCAGCTGATTTATAACTTTTATTACCATTTGTGCTTTGAGAGAATTCTTCAGTGACTGTGCCCTGGATTGGTACAGTTTTACTTATGGATTGTACTTCTCGCATAACTTCATGGTTGTCCCTTCATTGACTCCAAACACTCCAGAGTGGGGAGTGGATTACTTCAGTTGGCTGGATATCTGGTTTGCAATGCAGAATACCACCAACAGCATGCATTCAATTCCCACACCAGCTGCAATCAGTATAAAAGTCCTGCCTTCTCGACATCAGGCCTTGCCAGAGACAGAGTGACCCTGAAGTTAAACCATGACCAGTCACTCTCTGTAATGAGACAGCAGTCCTCTGTGATGATGATGATTATACCCTGGATTATTTTTGGATTTCTATACTATAATCTTAGAGGCTGGACTGTTACTTCCCTGAGTCCCTTAACTTTGAGTAATTCTCAAACAAGCCTATACAAAGCCTTTCTTTATACAATGATGTACACAATGCTGAATACTGCTCGTTTCTCTTCTGTTCTTCTTTGGATCTCGAACATCTTTCTTTCTGCTCTTCTGGTGTCAGAGCAGTAGCTTATATCATTATTAATATTTAACAATAATGAATAAACAAAAATAGACTTTTATTGAGAGATGTTATTTTCAAATGAGTTTGTGGCAAAAATAGATCTTAATACAGAGTTCCATGTGTCTGAGTAAATAGAGAAGTTAAATCAAAAAGAGTGGAGATTGGGCTACCAATTTCACTTCACCTCATTTTGTGCCTCAGTTTAGTATCGCATTTAAAAGAGCAAAAGTCACTGAAGCAACAGAGGACTGTTACACACTCTACTGCCAAAGTGGCACTGTTCATCAATAGGAGAAAGTGAGGTCTGCAGATGCTGGAGATCAGAGATGGAAATGTGTTGCTGGAAAAGCGCAGCAGGTCAGGCAGCATCTAGGGAACAGGAGAATCTAATGCCCGAAACGTCGATTCTCCTGTTCCCTAGATGCTGCCTGACCTGCTGTGCTTTTCCAGCAACACATTTCCATCACTGTTCATCAATAGCCAGTTGAAGAAAACTTGTGCACAAATATTACTGTAGTACAAAAAGCAATACCTAAAAATGAAGGAAGACAGCAAAGTGAGGGGTGTTGTAAATATCTGAAAGTTCATATTCAATGTATTGTGTGTTGAGTGCCAAAATGTTAATGAAGACAGTAGAAAATACTCCACACAGATATACATATACTGTTAGAAAATGAACAAGTAACATTGAAATAATTTGCAAACAATGACCAGAAATCTTTGTTTTTAAGATCTCTGATCCTTTAGTTTTTTTAAATCTTCAATTGTTATCATAACAAGCAAAAAATTCTGTGAATATTAGGTTACAATCAAGTCAATACAAAGGGAACCTGGTTCCCATGTTGTGTTAATCATTCAAGGATCTCATCCTTACTGGAGTCTAACCAACCTTGGAAAGGAATCAAATGTGTAGTGTGGTCCAGGGTCTATAAATGAAGAGGCATTGCCCTTGGTTCTGATGCTGCCATCCTCACAGGTGGTCAAAGGCAATGAGCCATTACCAAGGAAGTTCCCTTCCCTCCAAATCCAGGAATTTTCCAGTATCACATTGCGACAGGCTGGCAAACAGCTTCATTAAGTTGCTGACACTGTCAGTAACTGACATGGGTGCCTGAAAAACAAGGAAAGTAATTGGATTCAACCAGAATGGGATTCATCAGGTATTTAACCTGGACAGAAATACATCCAACTGGTTGGCATAGCACAGAAGTAGCTGGCAGCAGCTGATAAATGCCAAGATTATGTCTGTAAGAACTGGGGGGAGGTGATGACCTAGTGGTATTATCACTGGACTGGTAATCCAGAGACCCCGATAATGTTCTGGCAACTTGGATTGAAATCCCACCATGGTCTGGAATTAAGACTCTAATGATGACCATGAATCCATTGTTGGAAAAATCCCACCTGGTTCACAAATGTCCTTTAGGGAAAGAAGCTGTCATCCTTACCTGGTCTGGCCTACATGTGACTCCAGACCCACAGCAATGATAGAAACCTTATAGTGGGGGAGCAGGCTATTTGGGCCATTGAGTCCACACCACCCTCCAAAGAGCATTCGAGACCCATCCCTGTAATCCTATGGGCAACTTAGCATGGCCAATCCTGCTAATCTGCACATCCTTTGGACTGTGGGAGGAAGCCAGAGCATCCAGAGGAAACCCACACAGACACGGGGAGAACATGCAAACTCCACACAGAGAGTCACCCGAGGGTGGAATGTGATTTACTCTTAAGTGTCCTCCAAGCAATTCAGGTGACTAGGAATGCGATAGGTGCATGGGTGAGGGGAGGTGGAAAGTGATGGTGATAGATCGGAGTGGAGGGTGGAGCGGATAGGTGGGAAGGAAGATGGACAAGTAGGACAATCCAAGAGTGCATTGCCAGGTTGGAGAGTTGGATCTGGGATAAGGTGCGGGGAGGGGAAATGAGGAAACTGATGAAATCAACATTGATCCGTGTGGTTGGAAGGTCCCAAAGTATAAGGTGGTGTTCTTCCTTCAGTCAGCCGGTAGCTAGGATTTGGTGGCGGAGGAGGCCCAGGATATTTGTGTCCTTGGCGGAGTGGGAAGGGAAGTTGAAATGATCAGCCACAGTACGGTGGGGTTGTCAGTGAGTGTGTCCCAGAGATGTCCTCTGAAACGGACGCCAACTTGTGGAACATGGGACACACGCGCAAAACAACCCCTGTGGCTGACCACTTTAACCCTCCCTCCCACTCCACCAAGGACATGTATGCCCTGGGCCTCCTCCACTGCCAAATCCTAGCCACCTGACGTCTGGAGGAAGAACACCTCATCTTCCGTATTGGGACCCTCCAACCACATGGAATCAATGTTGATTTCACCAGTTTCCTTATCTCTGCTCCCCCACCCTATCCCAAATCCAACCCTCCAACTCAGCACCGCCCTCTCGAACTGCCCTACCTGTCCATCTTCCTTCCCACCAATCCACGCCACACTCCTCTCCATCCTATCACCAGCACCCCCCACCTCATCCACCTATTGCATTCCCAGCCACCTTGCCCCCAGCCCCATCCCCTCCCATTTATCTTGCAATACCCTCGGGCCCACACGCACCCCCACCCCAACACACACACATCCTTGATGAAGAGCTTATGCTCAAAACGTCAACTCTCCTCCTCCTTGGATGCTGCCTGACCTGCTGTGTCTTTCCAGCACCACACTCTCGACTCTGAGCTCCAGCATCTGCAGTCCTCACTTTCTCCAAGCCTATCTCTAAGCTACAAGCAAGCAGAGGGGATAACACATACACAAGGAATTGAGTAGTGCTGACCCCTTTGGCCTCCTGAATGAGGATTCCTAATGTTTGGATGTTTCTGTGCACAACTGTGTAGCTGCCAAATAGTGGTCCAGCAGTGGCTGGGCCAAGGAGACACCAGCTCCAGGTGGGTTCAATGCCATACAATGGCCAGGGAATATACTGCCTGTGGCCTATGTGATAAACCTTTCCAATGCTGCTGACCCCGGTTGTTCCCCTTTCACCTTTCCTGTACAATATCATCCTCTTTGAAAGGCATCCTAGATCATAGCCACTTGCTGAATTAGAAAGTCTCCATTCAAGCTGCTTTTTCTTCATTTGCCAGTCATTTTAAGGCCATCTCCTCTGGTTCTAGATCCTTTCACCAATAGCATCTCTATGTTATCCAAAACATTTTCGAAGACCTCTCACTTACTCTCAACCTTCTTCTCTCAAAGCTAGTCAGTCTATCCACAAAAACTCAGCCTTTAGAGACTCGAGCAGGATGTGAACAATTTCCATTACTGGCCCTCAGCTTTCAGCAGCTTAACTAATGTGAATGCTCACTCTAACAGCATCAAAACTCCAGTCTTTCTGCTGACCTGTCAGGATCGTTGACCTGATTGCCTTTCACCTCCACACCAATGAGGACAACATTTCAGGCTCAAAATTGAAGTCGTTGGAATGCAATGAGTTAGCTGTTCGATTTCAAAACTAAAATTGATAGACTTCCATGACTGAGAGTTTAAGAATTACAAAACCAAGATAGCCTAAATAAAGAGAAGGTACAGATCTTATAGGCATTGGCTTTTTCAATGGTGGAGAAGGCTACAGTGTCTGAAATTTTCTGTTTCAATTTTCTTACTTACTTGGCTGTAAATGAAATGCCCAAGATCTGGAAACATACTTCTGAAATGGAAATCTTCAGTTCTTTTCCACTTATACAGATGCTTGTATCATTCGGCCTCAGATGAATTACAACTAGCAACCAGCACTTGCACACATTAAGAGGAGGGAGGATATCGGACTAACCCACTTTACTTACTTCCTCGCCTCCCATGTCTGTTCGAACCCAGCCGGGATGGACAGCAACAGAAAGAATCTGATGTTGCTTCAGATCCTCTGAAAGGCACATACTTGCCATGTTTAATGCAACCTAAAAGTAAAACGAATGAAAGATATTTGTTCATTAAAGGTCCATGTTTCATGATAGATTCAGCTATTGAATATTAAGAGAGTGTGAACAGTGAGCACATAGCAGCAGGAGCTGGTATGAGGTACACCACACAAAAAAACATAGATGTTCCTTCAAAGATATTGTAAGTGTCTTCTCTTTGCTACAACACAAATGGGTCCAAGATTCCGGGAGACTCATTTAATTGGCAGAGGTTCAATGAAGTGGAAGGCTTAGCAGAGCGTGCATCAATTCTTTACTGGCAAAGTGCTGCTGTGAATGACCAGGGATATGATGGTCCACACTGTAGGATAGTGCAGAATTCCTGAAACATGGGGAGAGAGCAGTTGGAACATTTACTTACATATTGAAATTATAGGGCACTTCTACGGTTGATTGGGAAAAATCTTTATATTTCAGTGCAGTACTGAAGATATGGAGCACAGCTGGGCATTGTAGCTTCAGAGATCTCCCTGCTGCCTTCAACAATATTTATCTCTCAGGCAACACCATTAAACAGATTGTTCTTTCTTAAGGCCAATTAAGTAACATAATTTTAGACTCTCTTTCCACAGATACTGCCAGATCTGCTGAGTTTCTTTGGTTTTATTAACTATAATCTTACATCCAGGTATTTGATCCAGATATCCATATCAGGAGTAGTGGAGTGGATCATTCTGAAAGACAGAGACACACAGAAAGAAAGAAAGATAGAGAGAGAGACACACAGAGTGACAGAGAGACAGAAAAATAGAAAGACACACACAGACAGAGACAGAGAGAGAGAGAAAGAAAGAAAGACACATACAGAGACACAAAGGGAGAGAGAGAAAGAAAAGAAGAGACAGACTGACACAGAGACAGACATGGACACCGAAAAGAGTCAAAGACAATATTATTAGATTTGAATTGAGAAATGGAGGAGTTATTGCAATATTAACTGTTCTCTATAGGTCACCATCTGAAGGAAAGGATATAAAGGAACAAACTTGCAAAAAACACAGCAATGCAAAAACTATCAAGTATTTATAATGTGGGAACTAAATATTTGACTATAGACTGAGATAGTAATAGTGTAAAAGTCAGAGAAGCTCAAGTGTTTCTGTTGTGTGTACAAAGGCATTTTCCTGATCAGTATGTTCCCAGTTGCATGAAGAAGAAAGTATTGATTGAAAGAAAAAGAACTGCGGATGCTGGAAATTCGAAACAAAAACAGAAATTGCTGAAAATCACAATAGTTCTGGCAGCATATGTGGAGAGAAACCAGAGTTAATGTTTCAGGTCCAATGACCCTTCTTCAGAACTGAAGGCAGTTTTTGGTGTCTCTCCAAATGCTGGCAGGCCTATTGAGATTTTACCAGCAATTTCTGCTTTTCTGTAAAGTGTTGTAGTGTTTGGTTTCAGGGGAATGAAGTGGGATAAATGAATTACATATTACTGGAGAAACATTTAGGGAACAGTGATAGGAACACGGGAACAAACAGGAGTAGGTCAATCATTATCTTGAGCTTGTTCCACCTTTCAATGAAATCATGGCTGATCTCTGGCCTAATTCCATATGCCTGTTTTTGGCCTACTTCCCTTAAATCTGAACGAGATGAATTTTTGTGAAGTAAAGGTATTAAAATCAACAACCAATCCAGCAATCACTGCCATTTGTGGAAGGGAATTCTAAATATCTACCAGCCTTTGTGTACAGATGTGCTTCTGAACATCTCTCCTGAATGGTAATCCCTAATTTTTAGAATATGCCCCTTAGTCCTAGAACCCCCAACCAGCGGAAATAGTTTTAGGCTGATTGTGGAAAAAAAACAAGGAGTAATCCAGTGTAAAAATTTCAGTGTGATAGGGACAGATCCGGCTCAGGTAAATTGGAATCAAAGATTGGCAGACAAAACTGTAACTGACCAATCGGCTGCCTTTGAAGATAAAACAGTTTCTGTACAGTCAAAGTGCATTCCCATAAGGGGGAGTTGGTAAGACAAACAAAACCAGAGTTCCTCTAGATGTGAGGAATAGGCCGTACAATGAAAAGGGTGTGACAAATGTCACAGGTGGACATTGGAAGTGAGAACTCGGATGAAGACAGCAAGTTCTCAGGGATGAGAAAAGGAAATAGCAGCAGAAAAGTGAGAAGAAAATGGCAGCTAATCTCAAAGGGAATCCAAAAGTCCTCTTCAGACAGAGAAGTAATGAAAACGTTGTGAGAGGAAGAGTATGATCAATTAGGGACCAATTAGGGGAATTATGGATATGGAACAGGGTAATAAATGATTACTTTGATATCACCTCTTTCCTTGATAAAAATAGATGCAAGGTCTTAGTAAAAGAGCAAATTGTTGATATATTGATCTAAATATTGATTAGGAGAAAGTATTAAAAATATATGCAGAATTCTGGAGAGACCTGTCCCTGTCAGATCTTGCTGTACTTTAAAGTTGATCATTCACCAGCACCAATGGGAAATAAGGATGGAAATATCAAAGCAGCTGACCATAATTTGAGGTCCTCTTTGATACAAGGATGGTACAGAGGACTGGAAAATTGCAGACCTTAACACCCCTTTTCAAAATGGGTGTAAGGATAAGCCCTAACATTAGAGGCCAGTCAGTTTAACAATGGTGCTGCAAATCCTTCAGAGATTATAATCAGGGACAAAATTAAGAGTCACTTGGACAAATGTTGATCAAGGGGAGCTAGTTTAGATTTGTGCAGAAATATCATGTTTAACCACTTTGAGGACTTTTGGTGATATAACAGGATGAGGAGACAATGCATTTCATATGCATGGATTTCAAAAAGGAGCCTGATGAAGTACTATATAACTGGCTTGTCAGTAAAGCTGAAGCTATTGGAAGGGTCAGTGGCAGCATTATAGGAAGTTGGCTGAGTAACAGGAAACAGAATTGTTGTCAACAGTTGTTTAGTGAGTCATATCAGCATCTTGCTTTTTCTTGATTTGTATTAACGGCCTGGTCTTAGTGTACTGTGCACAATTTTGAATTCTGCAGGTAACACCAGGTAAAAAAGATAGTGACAGTCTTCAAGGAAGAAGCAGGCAGAGCGTGCAGACAAATAGCAGATGAAGATTCAATTCAGATGAATTGATGTGATACATTTTGGTAGGAAGAACAAAGGAATGGCAATACAAAATTAGGGATAAAATTCAAATGTGGGTGTAGAAGCAGAGGCAGCTGGAGATGTTTGTGTATAAATCGGGCAGGGTCGAATGAGAAAGTGGCTCACAGGGTGTTTGGGACCCGGTGTCTTGTAAATAGAGTAGAAAAGCAAGTAAGTTACAGTGAACCCTTCTCAAACACTGATTCAGCCTCATCTGAGATATCGTGTTCAATTCGGAGCAATGCAGACTGAACAGCTTCCACTGTGCTATTCCCATTCTATCACTTTTTTCTTATTCACTCTTGGGACATGGATATTGTTGGCTGGCCAGCACTTATTGCCTGTCCCTAACAGCCCTTGAGATTCCATGAATCTATTTGATTTTCCGAGCATCTGAGTTGAAGATCAAAGAAAACTTGCAAAGGCACTTATCACTGGACTCTCAAAATCAATTATGTAACCTTCTGCCTTAAATTCATCATGATAGTTTGTTAGTTATTGACGCACTAAATCACATCCTGTCCCCCGCATTTAATGCCTTTATCTCCACTGGTGCCATTGTTCTTGCAATAAAAGGGAGGGATTGTGAGAACTTCCATGTGGCTTTTATCCATATTTCTTCGAGACACACCAACATTTCCCTGCTCACCAAGAGCTAGAAAGCCTTTTGCAGGAATGAGAATGACCTAAGAAAAATGAAGTTTTTTTGTGAATTTTACAATCTGTAATAAAATGCAAATTCATCCAGGGTATTTCATGTAGTTGGAATTATTAATCTTCAAGTGGTTTAGTTTTCCCTTTGCTTGTCTTCCATGACTGTAAAGATGCAATTGCATAAAATTACCAAAAGTGATTTTGGCATTCAGTGCATTTAGTGTATGCAATGCAGAATGAAGTCATACTAACAACTGAACATCACCCTGATGGATTATATACATGCAAAGGGAAGCAAAGGACTCCGGCTTTACTTCATCATCTATTTTCCAAAGTGGTCCAATACTAATTCACCACACTTTCAAGGGAAATTAAAGATGGAATCAAAGACTGACCCCCAATCTCAACTATACTTCAATCACTCACTCATCCCCTCATTCCCTTCTCATTCACTCAATCATTTATATCCTCCCTTCTCTGTCACGCATTCAGGACTCCACATTCACCCACTATTCTCTCTTTCCCCATTCAGTCTTCGCACATTCAACTCCTCCTCTTTCACCACCCTACCACCCCGTTTAAGTGTGGAGAGCTCAAATGGAGAGACCAAACTCCCGACACCCAACTCACTCTCAGTTTAATTGGAACTGCTTTTTGCCTCTTCAGTTGCTGGAATGATAGCTCAGAAAAACCATCAACTTGACCCAAGTAACCCAGAGGGCATTCTCATTCTCTCTCACCACCCTAACCTCCCCAAAAGAAACTGTGAACATCTCTGGACATGACTAGAAAGCATAAATTGTTACAGTTAGAAAAAAGGATGTATTTATTCACTTCATTAATTATGCATACATATAACCTCTAATTCAAAGTTAAAACAATTAATTTCCAACATATTTAATTCAGACTTCAAGCTGGCGATTAAATGAATTTTGAATGTATTGACTCTGTCTCCTCCCCAGTTCCGAAGAGAATATTAAAATACCATCACTTCACAAACTGGATTAAGTATTTTGAAAATGTTGAAAGGAAATGTAAAGTTGCCATATTCCTGGATGACCAGAGGGCTGCCTCCCTCATGACCGCGAGATAACTGGTGGTGATTTCACCTATTGATTTTTCCACCCTCAGTGAGTGGGAGAATAGGATAAACAGGGCAATATAGCACTGCAGTACATAGGGAATGAGGCAAGTTTGGTACAATAGTGAGAGTGAAAGCATTATGCTTCACAGAGATAAATTGTAAAACTCAGGAAAAATTACACTGCCAGCTTCTGGTCAGCCTCTTATGTCGATGCCAGCAGAATTGTGAAAAACCCTGAATCTCCTGAGGCATATCAGGAGAGCTGTTCCACTAACAACAGATCCTATTTTGGGGAGTCTTGCCTATTTCCAACTGGATCTCTGTGTCTGTCACCTCTGTGCTTCGGACAGTCAAGTGAGTGTGGAGGTACCAGCTGGTGTTGCTGATCCTGCTATATCTTACCTTGGCCCTCAGGAAGGAGCTGCATATGCTGCTCCCACACAGTGGAAAAAGCTGACAAGTGGGATGTGCAACTAAAGGTGAGGGTCTTGCTACAAAGTGCAAATGTTTTCAAAGATGATAATCTCCTGTCAAGCAGTGAAAGCAGTCTCAGGGGAAGGAGGTGCTATGAAGAGCAAATTTTCACCTGGCCATGGCTGGACCTCTTTAGTTCAACTGCTCATAACCTTCCCACCTGGAGGTGGTCACTGTGTAAGTTTAAGAATGTGCAGTCAGCGAGGGAATAGGTATCTACCGGATGGATAAGGACGCCAAGGAAGACAGAGAGCAAAATATACATGGGGTCTTCTTTTGCTGTCAGGTGTTCCTTTTTGAATACAAATGAACATGATGGTTCCTCTAGAGAGTCCAGATGGTTCTATCAGTGCTCAGCTATACCAGGAGAGTGAAGAGGAAAGTCAGAAAAGCAATGTTGTTCAGGGATTCGGTAATTTGGAGAATCAATAGATGTTGCTGCAGCTAAAGGTGTAATTCCAGGATGGTATGTTGCCTACCAGCTCTCTGAGCAGGGATGTTACTTTGCATTGGCAGAATATTCTGAAGTGGGGGTTGGGAGTGGGGTGTAGTGTGAATAACCAGAGATCTTGGTACACATTAGAACCTATGATATTGGTACAAAGAGGGATAAGATTTGTCAAATTTACTTATCCCCTCCATAATTCTCATCTACATCATTTCTGATTATCGCAATTAAGAAAGGGACCCAGCATTGATCCCTGTGGAAACCACAGGACACTGGCCTGCACATACAAACAGCTTTCTTCCAACACTATGTCTCCTCCAACTAAACCAGCTTTGGATCAAACTTGTCAAGTTCCCCTGGGTCACAAGAGCTTTTACATCCTTTATCAGCTTTCCATGTGAGACTTTGTCAAAAGCCTTGCTGAAATCTATATAAACTACATCAACTGCACAATCATCATCGACACACTTGGTCAACTCATTGAAAAATACAATCAAATTTGTGAGGCATGACTTGTCCCTGACAAAGCCATGCTGACTATCCTGATCAAACCTTCCCTCTCTAAATTAAGGTTAATTCTCTCCTTCATCAAGTGAGATGTAATTTTATAGTCTACTCTAAGTAAAAATTAAACATTATACACACCAAAATTTGGGAAGAAATCAAATCTGCGCAGAGTATTACATAGAGGAATGGGCATCCAACAATCTCTTTGTATATTCATTTCTTTTTGCAAAAGAAAAAGCTGTCCGATAATCACTTGAACTGACGCGTCTAATTTTAGAGATTTCCTTTCTCCCAATACTTGTGCCAAGTCAACACTGTCAGTCTGAGCTCTTTCCTCATTCAGACCTTCCCTACTGTTGCCACTATCCCACAAATGGTCTACAATGGATATATTTCCTTCAGCATGCTCATTGTGCAGAATGCTCCTGAAAATGTTAAAAATAGAATTCAAAACCAACTACCTTCAGAAAAGCCAATATTTCAGCAATCACGATCCTTATAATTAGCCTTTTTTCTTATTTGCTCAACTTACGAAACCTGCAGACCTAGAATACTCATCAGGAGGAACAGTACATAGAGCATCGTGGACGAGAACTGGTTTCATATTTATAGGGTCACCCAAGGATGGAAAGTTCAAATTGTACTGAAGAATTAATGGGGAATGGAAGAGAACCATTTTCCTGATAAATGGAATTGGGTTGGCTCATAGTATAATTGGTCGCTGCCAAACAGTAGTTGAGTGAATTGTTATGGACCAGGCCAGACCCCTCAAATCATTTCTAGAAGGTAGCACAGACCCTAACTTTGCTAGTTGTTTTAAGCAGGTGTACAGTGGGTATTCCAGGAGAAACACTGTTGGTCAAACCACTTCATTTTAAACAAAACAGGCCTTATTTACAAGATTACTGAATGAAACACAAACAACAGAAACCAAAATATCGAATAACTTAACATCTCCGAAAACCCAACAGATCATCCCAACTTAATGATGTTGTTCCAAATACTTGCAACTATCCCCATGAACACCCCTTAGCACAAAAAGTAAAACTCAAATACAGGGTCTCACAGGATAGACGTCAGAGCGAGAGTACCAGCCTGGACCTGCTTCTTTGGGTCCAGCAACTTTTCTCCCATTATTGCTAAAAACCAAACCAAACCAGAGAAAAGCCAAGCTGGTAGAACAGGCTACTCCCTTTCATTGTACAAGTTTTGTTTTAAACTTGAAAGCCTTCTGTCTGAGGCAATGTCTGTTGGCTATTATCAAATTGGCCTGAAAACTCTTCAGTCTCAGACTTTTTAGAGTTTCTGTCTTTTACGATCACTCTGAAAAAAAAAGCCAAACGCAAGGACAACATAACCTTGTTAAAGGAGCAGCCTCATCACAAATTCAAAACAAAGATCATTACATCTTGGAATACTAAAGCAATTCAGGGAAAATGCAAGAAGGTGGAGTGGCAGTAGATGATCAGCCATGATCTCAGTGAGTGGTGGAATAGGTTTGAGGGGCTGAAAGTTCTACTCCTGCTTCTAATCTTTATGTTTTTAAAAGAGTTCAGAACAAGAGGAGATAACATTACAATTAGACCATGCTATTCAAGTACAGTGCCAGAAATCACTTCACATTGTGGGTTATGCAAAATTGAATCTCAGTTCTCCTGAAAGTTTAAGGCTAGGTCAATTGCAAATTTCAAAACTAATACTTGTTTGGTAACAGTGTTAACAATTACAGAACATAGGGTGGGTAGGAGAAATTACAATATACAGCAGCCATGATATAACTGACCAGCAAAACAGCATTGAGGGGCTGAATGGTCTGTTCCTGTGTCTTATGTTCCTATTAACTACCTTGCTGAGGCGGTATGGATACATTGGAGCGCGTCTGAAATTCTTCTGACTCAATGTAATGGATCCCAGGAGCGAGGTGATATTGACAATTGCTGCCTTGTTACAGCTCATCTTTTCCATATCCAAGGTCTGGGCTGCCTTCTTTAAGAGAGGTAGAAAAGCCTGACAACAAAAAATATAGAACAGAATAAGCAGCGAGAAAACTACTGGAACTGAAAATGAAAAAGGAGATAAAACTTGCTGGAGATGATTAGCCTGAGTAATAGCAGCCCAGAAGTACAGTGAGCCCTGAAGTGAGAATAATAACAGTTCCCTCCTTTTGTCCACTCATTTCTCTGAGGCAAACTCCTGCTGCAGAGTCGATCCCCGACAGTTGGGAATTATCCTTTCTTAATGTTTATGAGCCAAAGCGAACAAGTCCCAGTCCTTTAACATGAGGAAAGTATATGTGACTGCTCCAGTCAGAACCTCAGGGCTAATGTGCAAGCAGGTACTAGCAGAGTGAAAGCTATCCCTGATAGGACAACTAACAGAAGTAGGAACAGTCCACAACACGGAGGCCTGCACACAGTTATCACATGGAATATTTTCAGCACTACTTTCATTCGCCAGTTCGGATTGATTGACCTTGTCTAGCACAACTCTAAACTCCCTGCTCAAACCTCTGTGTTTGTTTGCTTCCAGACACATTATTCCTTTTGTTCTTTCAGCATTTGTATGGTTTCCCAAGAAATGTCTGAATACTTGATTCCCAAAATAAAATCATTAAGGCCATTACCATTAAGCTAAATAAAGAAATTTTTAAAATTCATCCTTACGATCACTGGTAGAACTAACCTAATTGCCCAGAGAAAGCGCTGCTGAATTTTTATCATGTTTCCTTGTAAAAACCCATACTCTCAGTGCAGTCACATAGGAAATGTGAGCTTTAAGTGAGAGGAAAAGTGTTGCATAAGTTAGAATATGTTGGGTTCGGCATGGAGAACGGTTTGATTTTTCCAGCTATCTGTTTGATTTCCAGATTCCGCAGCCACTCTCCTGGAAGTACTAACTTACACAGGAGTACAGCACAATAGGCACACTCGTTCTTCACCCAAGTAGCCAGTCTTTGCCTACATAACAATTTCAATTATGTTAAAAGCCCAGGAGATTTTGTGTTCCAGATGCAGTTCACCAGACTTGTTTCTGATGCCCCCATAGTCAAAATATTCAACCCAACACTTGCTACTTCAGCTAAAACATGAAATATAACCACTTGGCCAAGATTCAAAGATCTCCCATCAAACTTGAAATGGTATCACCAGGATGATTGAGTGTTCAAGGCTGAACAAGTAAAGAAAACCAGAGAAAGTTAGACAAAAATTTAAAAAAATGCTCCTTATTCATAGCATTCAAAATGTATAAACTTGAGACCATAGAATTCATTTACCTGGATCACCAATAAGGGGCCAACCACATTTGTTTGGTAAACCACCATCATGTCTTCAGCTGTGACAGTTTCGAGAGTTGCATGAGAGTTTATTCCAGCATTGTTGATGAGCAGGTTGAGTCCACTACTGCCAAGAATTGCTTCCACTCTCTCTACAGCTCCTCGGATGCTGGCCGAATCTGTAACGTCTTAAAAAAAGAATAAAGTGAATTAGATCCCAAGTGGGTTATGTTGGCAAAAAGACAAAACAACAGAGTTTGAGCTGATAATGTTGCTCTACAAGGAGTTAGTCAGCCTCCATTTGGAGTCCTTCAACAGTTCTGAGCACACAATAACTTGAAAAGCTATTGTTTCTGGGAAGGTATGCAAGAAGCAAAAGCAATGATTCAACTTGCTTGTTAAATTGCTTTCAATGTCTATTCTACATTGAGAAACAATGAGCTCAGGTTCACACCTTGGCTTCTTTCCAAAACTCAGTGCTACCTTAATCCCATTCATTCTATATTTTTCAAAACTAACATTTTATTTTCAATTTACGCAAACAAGCAACACCGTGGAAGGGGGCCATTGCAGGCCCTGTAAGCCTGCATTTCCCATGGCTAACCAATCTAGCCTGCACATCTCTGGGCCGAATGAGGTAATTTAGCGTAGCTAATCTATCTAACCTGCACATCTTTGGACTGTGGGAGGAAACCTGTGCACCTGAAGGAAACTCACACAGACACAAAGAGAACGTGCAAGCTCCACACAGACAGTCACCTGAGAGTGGAATCAAACCTGGTTCCTTGCTGCTGTGAGGTAGCAGTGCTAACAATTGAGCCACCATGCGGCCCTATTCTTCTACCTATGCCATTTGTAAAAGAATCAGTTTATAACTGGTTTTAGTCACAATCACATGAAAATAATTTAAAAATGACAGGGGATCAAGTGTCATGTCGGCCTTTACTGTCATGGCCTCGATCTGACACTTGCCCCAGTCTCTCACTGATTTAGACAAACTCCAATTGGCACTTCCAGTTTAATATGATCCTCTCGAAGATCCTCCCCTAATTTTCAATGTTGGAAGATGAATGAAGGGGAGAAGCTCTACTATTTGTAATTTCTGTAACAGTCCAAAAGACAAGGAATGCACCACCATCTAACATGTATTTTCTTGTTTCTTGTACTCTCTTGTTCCTACTTCTCACATGTCTAACACCCCTTCTTGAACATACATAAGTGGCATTTGTATTACAGGATATGGAGGCGGTGATTGTACCACAGGCAATTTAGGATATAATGGCGCAGATGGTCCTGCCTTTCCTATCTCCTTTGTCAAATCTGTTGTGAAGGTACCACCTACTCCCTTTTGTAATGTTTCTACCGCCATACAGGCTAACGTCATGTTGTGCAGATGAATCCTCCTCTCTTCTTTCTCCCCGCCTTCTTTTGTCCACTTTCTTCTAACTAATATTGACCCTTTCTTTCCCTTCATGTGCTCTTCTACTTCTAATTTAGCTTGTTCTTCTGCTTTTCCTAAAAACAGTGACAATTTCTTCTTCTCCTCATCTTTCGGGACTTTGCCTTGTTTCTGTAATTCCTCCCTAATCTTATCATATTTCTCCATCATTGTTTTTTGTTTATTCTTGGCAAGCCCACTGACTAACTGACTTCTGGCTTTACCCCACTGCTGTTTTATGGGCAACATTAAATCGGAAGAACATCCTCCATATTCTTCACATTCTTTACCAAACTCCCCTTCCATTTTATGTATTTTTATTTTAATCCTCCCATCCAGTAGTCAGTTAGTTTAGATATAAATATAACCAAACAACCAACCCAATCAAAGACAAAGCCGGTGGCTGGTCAGTTTGGATGAAATACACCCGAGCAACTGACCCTTTCAGCGAGATTTATCAGCAGTTTCGTTGTCACCGTTAGGTTTCCACTACTAACTCTCTCTCACCGAAACACCACTGTCTTGGTCTTCAAAACGCTACTGGCTTTTCTTCCACCCTCCGTACATTCCCCAATCTAATTTCTAAAACTTACAAAACATCAATCATACATCAAAATTTGTGAGCGTTACTTTTATGAAATCCTACTCAATGGACTTTAAACCTCCTCACATTTACGTACCTTGTTGCTTTTATGGGGACTCTAACCCCAAGGGACTTTAAACCTGTACGTATCAAACTTTGTTGCTTTTATGGGGACTCTAACCCCAAGGGACTTTAAACCCGTACGTACCTTATCAATGCTTTGTCCACTTACTACTACTAGGACACTTGCAGTATAATGACAACAATCAATTTAGTATCTCCAATTGCAGAACTTCGATATAAACAGGCGTCTGCTCACCTTTTTTATGCGGCGCCGCTTGTTGTCATCAGACGTCAGTTGTCCGTTGTTTCTATTTTTCTCTCTTTCCGTCACTTCTCCGTCTTCATCACGTCAGGGTCACCAAATTGTTGGACTTTGGCTCAATCTACAAACTTACTTTCTTCTATGTGTGAGCCAAGTCCTGCGTGTTCTTTTAAATGAAGCAATAGGAGAAGATATTCGGTCTCACACTCTTAATTTATTTTACACAGTAAGTGAACAAAGCATTCAGAGCTCTGGGTCTCAACCCCTTTGTCCCTGACAAACTATAAAAGTATGCCAGTTCAAAAAGAAAAGACCTCGTTTTGTCCCTGCCCCAGTATTTTATACAATAAAAAATGTCATACATACAATAAAAAACGTCATATAAACACTGAGGTAGAATTATCTTCTGATTGGGTGTTAGTCTGACTCCATTCCCCGCCTCCTCGCATTCCTAGCTGTCCGACCCCACGTGACCTTCTTTTGCCCGCGAAATGGGGCATCACGTGGCCTCCTCGACCCACATCCGAGGCGCAAAACGGGACGTCACGTGATCGCCCGCCCTCTTCCGGGGCGCGAAACGGGACATCACGTGACCAGTCCGCACTTTTCCGGGGCGCGAAACGAGACGTCACGTGACCAGTCCGCACTTTCCGGGTGCGAGACGGGACATCACGTGACCAGTCCGCACTTTTCCGGGGCGCGAAACGAGACGTCACGTGACCAGTCCGCACTCTTCCGGGTGCGAGACGGGGACGTCACGTAGCCACGCCCCGCACTCTTCCGAGTTCAAGATGGGGACGTCACGTGGCCACGCCCCCTGCTTGAGTTACAGAGTCACCACAGTTTTAAATACTGAATCCATCCAGAGTCACAGCCAGCCTTCCGTTTTTAAAGTAAGAAATATATTTACAAGTCCCCCTTTTGGTCTCATGAAAATGAGACCAACCAACCAGTTCTATACATCATATTCGCTCTCTGATGCATAGTCCTCCCTCCTTGCTAAAGCCATGGTTTCCGTCTCCATCAGTGACATCTGGTTAGATGGGGGAGCCTTCCCTTCAATTGCTGTAATAATTACCCTGTTTAACAAAGATCTAATACAGGGAATACAACAACATCCGCACAACACTAACACAATAATCATACCCCCGAGGGACATAAACACAGAGGCAATTAATCCCTTCCATTTCCCAACCCATGAATCAAACAGTCCTCCTAGAGGATTGTAAATACCTAAGTGTTCATGCATTTCTTCAGACAAAATTCTTAGCCCTTCCAAGGCTCTAGTGACCGAACCATCAGGTGCCGTATTGTTGGGGATGAACGTGCAACATTGATCTCCAAACATAGAGCACACTCCCCCTTTTTCCAAAACCTTCTTCGTACAAACATTAAACATTTAGGACCCTTCTACTCGTTTTCTGTTCTTATTTGTTCTAAAGTTCTTGTTGGCGGTTCCGTGGCTGCACACTGGCTCCAATGGTACCAGCTTTCTCCTTTCCCCTGTAGTCTAACCGCATGAGATGTCCTCTCCACCACCTTATAAGGCCCTGTCCACCTCGGCTCCGACCACTTCCGTTTGATCACCTTCAGCAGGACCCAGTCTGTCGTAGATGGCACCTGGCTCTGTAGTTCCCCCTTTTCCGGTCCAACCTGTTTGGAGAAAGCTGACACCAAAGCTGTTAGTTGGTCATAGTAAGGTTTGTACCTTAAAGAGGCTCCTCCTCCCTCTAACATCTGTATTCCAGCTCCTGGTCCCGGGAACTGCTGCCCTGTTGTCAGCTCATACGGGGTGAACCCTGTGATAGAGTTTACTGAGCTTCTAATGGACATTAAAGCTAAGGGTAGGGCATCCACCCAGCTTAACTTTGTTTGTGCACACACTTTTCCTATTTTTCCTTTTATGGACTGATTCATTCTTTCCACTTTTCCCTGTGACTGAGGATGGTATACTGTTCCAAACGCATGTTTCAGTCCTAAAGCTGCTTCAACTTCTTGCAGGTCTTTATTCTTGAAGTGTGTGCCATTATCCGACCTGACTTTCTTTGGAAACCCATGTGTTGGAATATATTGGTTTATCAAGAATTTGATCACTGTCTTTGCATCTTCCTTTTTCGCAGGTATTGCTTCTGGCCAACCAGTGTATGCATCCACTGCTACCAGAAGGTACCGATATCCATTTACTCTCTCTATCATATCAGTGTAGTCAATCACTATTTCCTGACCTGGCATTCTTGGAAGAGGGAATTTTCCCTCGTGTGGTTTCACTGTTGGTCTCACATTGTATTCTATACACGTTCTACATTCCCTAATATAATTTTCAATCAATGCTGGCAAGAACGGATGCCACCAATGTGTCAGATACCTCTGCATCTGTGTTTTTCCACAATGTGTGAGCCCATGTGCCTCCTGAAGCATAGAAGCTATCAAACCTGGGGGTAGCACTGGTCTACCATCCGGTGACCTCCAAATCCCTTCTGACTCTGTGGCCCCTCTCTCTCCATACTGTCAGTTCATGAGGAGAGGCTTTCTGCTGCTCTTTTATTAACACATTCGCATCGCAAGTGGGCAGCAGGTCATACACTATTCTCTCTGTTTGCATCATTATATACTGTGGTGTATACCCTGCTGCTTTCTTTGCTGCTGAGTCTGCTTCCTGATTACCCTTCACTACTACTGTATCTGCTTTATCATGTCCTCTACACTTGACCACTGCCACTTCTGCAGGTTTCATCAGGGCCTCCACTAACCTTTTCATATCTTTTTCATGTTTAATTGGGGTTTTTGCTGCTGTTAAGAATCCTCCATTGACTAAGTTCTACTTGTATAGCCCCTGCCACATATGCAGAGTTGGTATAGATATTTATTCTTTTTCCCTCTGACCATTCTAATGCAGCTATCATTGCCTGTAGTTCAGCCAACTGAGCTGATTCTTTACCTGTCACTTTTCCTGTCAACACTTCCTCAAATCCCTCACTTGTCTGTCGCACCACTGCATAGGCTGCTTTAAGTCCTTCAGTTGGATGTCTGTAACAGCAACCATCTGTGAACAGCACTTCTTCTGGGTCTACTAATGGAATTGCCTGTAAATCTGCCCTAACTTTGGTATCTCTCTGTACCCTTTCCTCACAGATGTGTGGCTCTCCTTCTCCCATATTATCAGCCATGTTAATTCCTTCATGTGTAAAAATTATATGTGGTGCATTCAAGATTTTCTCTAACCTAGTTTGCCGCAATGACGTCATTGTAAAAGCTGTTGAGTTCACATAGGCCACTATACTATGTGCCGTCAGTACTGTTAATGAATGGCCCATGACTATATGTGCTACCTTTTGGAGAATTTTTGCTACCCCTGCTGCATGTCTTGTACATGGCGGGTGTCTGTCCTCCACTGGGTCAAGAGTAACACTTACGTACATCAGCACCTGCCGGCCTCCCCCTTTTTTCTGAAAAAGAACACCATTTATTGTGTGTAATTTTTCAGAAACATTGAGGAAAAATGGCTCTTTGTAATCTGGGACCGCTAAATCAGCAGCCCGCGTTAAAGCCTGTTTAAGAGATATGAAACTTTCGTCTGCCTCCGTAGTCCACTGCAAATGGGCCGACAAATTTCTCATACCTTGCTCATTTACCATGGCCCTCAGAGGGAAAGTGAGCTCCCCATATGATGCAATAAATTGTCTACTGTATCCTGCCAACCCAAGAAATGAGAGCATGTCTTTTACAGTGACTGGTTTGGTATGATGCAGAATGGAGGATCTATGGGACGGAGACACACCTGTTCCCTTAGCAGAAATAACTCTACCCAGAAAAGACACCGTCTGTCTGCAGCATTGCAATTTAACCCGTGAAACTTTAAAACCGACACTATACAGGTGAAACAGCAACGACTTTGTGGCTTCCAAACAAGAAACATGATCGGGTGCTGCCAAAAGAATGTCATCCACATACTGGATCAATACCACCCCCTTTGGGAGCGTCAGATCCTTCAGCTGCTGTTTCAGTACCTGATTAAACACCCCAGGTGACAAAATAAACCCTTGAGGGACCCTTGTATAATGTAATTGTTGGCCTTTATAGGTAAATGAAAAAATGAACCTCAAATGATCAGCTAAGGGCAAACAAAAGAACGCATTGGCGAGATCAATGCACGAGAACCATTTATGGTCAGGGGTCAGCACAGACATTGCAGTGTAGGGGTTTGGAACTGGAACTGTTGGAGTAGAAACGGCACTATTAATCCGTCGAAGATCATGCGCCATCCTATATCTGCCTGTATTCTGCTTCTCTACAGGTAAGATAGGGGTGTTCCAAGCTGACCGGGAGGGTTCTAGCACCCCTGCTGCTAACAATCCTTCGATTGTGTCGGCAATGCCGGCTTCAGCCTCTGGTTTGTGTGAATATTGTCTCTGCCAAATCGGAGTGTGGTCTATTAAATCAAATGTGATCGGTGTGACATGTTTGCAGTACCCAACGTCCGTTGAACTAGCTGACCACAAGGTATCTGATAGAGAGTCAAGCATCGCCGCAGCCTGTGGATGGTCTGTTTTTTCCCTACCATGAAACCGTTCAATCTGCCTATGTTCCAGCAGTACCTTGTCAGTTGTCCTGTACATAATTCGATAGGCTTCCTCCGATGGTGAATATTGTAAACCGGGTAACTGAGTCCACACCCAGTCCGTTAACACCATCAAGCGTTTGGACATAGGTCCCAGATCCTTGGCCTGATGTTCAGCATGCACGGCCAATGTGACATGAGGTATAGCTTCTTCAGACATCTCATACCATTCCAACTGTTCTACAGTTAATTCAACAATACCTGCCACACCTTCGTTTCCAAGCAGAATGCAACTGGAAGAAATATCCCATTGAGTCCCTTCTAAGTGCTGATAGAATGCATGCTGATAAATTTCATTATCATCTCTATCATAATATAAAGTAACATGAAGGGGATCTGCAGGAGGAGCATAGGGATGCAACATCTGAACCCAGGGTCGCCATTGATTGTATAAAGACTGTATGCCGTTGTTTTGCCTGTTTTCGGGTTCGAGAAGTCCCCAATATATATCTGCCCACTGCCCTTCTGCCATGGGTGATGTGTCAGGTGATAACATCATTTGAGATCCAGAGTGAATCATTGTCATAGAACAGTTAACGGAATGGCCACCACCAGTCCATCTGGCCCGCAGAGAACCGAAACCCCGCATCTCACCAACAAGTCACGTCCCATCAAATTCACGGGGCATGCAGGTGATGAAATATACTGGTGACGAAAGGTCTGTCCGGCCACTGATGTAATCAGTGGCGATGTCAAAGGCAGATTTTCTGGTTTACCCGAGAACCCTACTAACTGGACGCTAGAGGATGATATGCTTGACCGAGGTATATCACAAGTGATGGTAGAAAATCTTGCACCCGTGTCAACCAAAAAAGACAGAGTCTTGTCCATTACCCTCATTTGCATATAGGGGTCTGCCAACCCCACATGCCCCTGGGTTCTCGGGCCCCGTCAATTTTCATACCCCTGCCCTTCCAGCATAGTTTGGGGGTACTGTCCTTTCACCGGGGCTGCAGCTGCATTCGGGACTTGACAAGGCTGAACAGTCTGTTGAAAAGGAG
Source organism: Chiloscyllium plagiosum (assembly GCF_037043375.1). Lineage (NCBI taxonomy): Eukaryota > Metazoa > Chordata > Chondrichthyes > Orectolobiformes > Hemiscylliidae > Chiloscyllium > Chiloscyllium plagiosum. The sequence goes on along the minus strand of NW_028270169.1, from coordinate 37,142,412 downwards.
GCTGACTTGCTCGGAGGTACTGCCCTTGGATCAATCCCTGGCCTCCCTGGAGTCCCCACAGCATGGGACAATCCCTTCTCCAATGCCCGGGTTGGCCACATTCAAAACAGGTGTTAAGTGGCTGACCTCTAAATCCTCCGCGGCCCCTTCCTCTACCACGCATTCCTCCCGGTACACCTATTGGTCTGCCCCCATATTGGGGATAGGGTGGCATCCAATCAGGTGTTGGAACTAAACTTGGCGGATGTTTTGTGGCGACGGCCGCTGAACCATCTGATTCGTCGTCTTTTGGGAGGCCTTCTTTGTATCATTAGTCTTCCTTCTAGCCTCATCGAGCTGTAACTTCAGCAACTGCGCTTTAGCTGACTCATTACTCTGTTTATCCTCATCCTGTTTTGTCCTGTAACACTTCATGTGATGCGTCAAATGTTTTTCCCACTGTTCTGTAGTACAACCTGGGATGTCAGGATTACTCTCCATTGCCTCTTTTACTTCCTTTGGCATCCCTGTCATTACGGCATTCCTAAATAATGTGGTCTGTAGCTGACCTGACCCTGGATGGCTCCCCGCAGTATCTGCCCACGTGTCCTTACACCTAGCCAAAAAGACAGACATATCCTCACCCTCCTTCATTGTGAAGGTGAGTGAGTGCATCGCTCCCGGTAGAATCGGAAACCTATCCCTCATTGCCCTTCCCACACTGGTGCATGCTGCACAAACGGGTCCGAATCAGGTAATAAGGTGGTCCCCGCAGATGCTTCAATCTGCTGTATTTCCCACATATTCAATTGCTTACCCAGCAACGCTCTCCAATCGCCCATGGCTAACTTGTACCCTAGTGTATATTGAGAAAACTTTACCATCCAGGGCCCACCCCCCTCCATGGGTGGGGGCATTTTATCCAGGATACAGTTCATATCAGCAAATGTAAAAGGCTGATAGACATTCCCCAGATAAGAGCCTCTGTAAATTAACGGCATTTGGTGGTGCTGATACTTTATAGGTTGTCGTAATGTGTCTCTTTGACGCAAGTCGTAACTCAGTTCAGGGAGGGGCTTCAGTGGAGGGCCATGTTCAGTATGCATTGTGAGTGAGCCTTTCAAGGTGACCGGGTAGGTGTTTGGATCATTGTCTGTCAGGGATTCCTCGTCCTCAATATCTATACTACTTTTAGACTCCTCATCCACTTTCTCTCTATCCTGTTCTTCCCTCAAATCTCTCCTCCTTCTGTCTGAGAACCCATCATCCAATAACTGACCTGAATCATTTAATCTTCCCCTCTTTTCATTCTCAGCACTAGATGGTGTTGAATGAGCATCTGGCTCCTGCCCTGCAAAACATCTCCCCTGTTTTAACTGTTCTTTATTCCTACTGTGCATCATTGTCACCCTATTTGCTTCCTCCGCTTCCTTAACCCTCTGATCAACTTCTAATGTTAATTTTTCTACTTTCCTAATACTTTCTTCTACAGCCTCCGCCAGTCTCTGTTTTACTACATTGTACTCTCTTGTTCCTACTTCTCGCATGTCTAACACCCCTTCTTGAACATACATAAATGGCATTTGTATTACAGGATATGGAGGCGGTGATTGTACCACAGGCAATTTAGGATATAATGGCGCAGATGGTCCTGCCTTTCCTATCTCCTTTGTCAAATCTGTTGTGAAGGTACCACCTACTCCCTTTTGTAATGTTTCTACCGCCATACAGGCTAACGTCATGTTGTGCAGATGAATCCTCCTCTCTTCTTTCTCCCCGCCTTCTTTTGTCCACTTTCTTCTAACTAATATTGACCCTTTCTTTCCCTTCATGTGCTCTTCTACTTCTAATTTAGCTTGTTCTTCTGCTTTTCCTAAAAACAGTGACAATTTCTTCTTCTCCTCATCTTTCGGGACTTTGCCTTGTTTCTGTTATTCCTCCCTAATCTTATCATATTTCTCCATCATTGTTTTTTGTTTATTCTTGGCAAGCCCACTGACTAACTGACTTCTGGCTTTACCCCACTGCTGTTTTATGGGCAACATTAAATCGGAAGAACATCCTCCATATTCTTCACATTCTTTACCAAACTCCCCTTCCATTTTATGTATTTTTATTTTAATCCTCCCATCCAGTAGTCAGTTAGTTTAGATATAAATATAACCAAACAACCAACCCAATCAAAGACAAAGCCGGTGGCTGGTCAGTTTGGATGAAATACACCCGAGCAACTGACCCTTTCAGCGAGATTTATCAGCAGTTTCGTTGTCACCGTTAGGTTTCCACTACTAACTCTCTCTCACCGAAACACCACTGTCTTGGTCTTCAAAACGCTACTGGCTTTTCTTCCACCCTCCGTACATTCCCCAATCTAATTTCTAAAACTTACAAAACATCAATCATACATCAAAATTTGTGAGCGTTACTTTTATGAAATCCTACTCAATGGACTTTAAACCTCCTCACATTTACGTACCTTGTTGCTTTTATGGGGACTCTAACCCCAAGGGACTTTAAACCTGTACGTATCAAACTTTGTTGCTTTTATGGGGACTCTAACCCCAAGGGACTTTAAACCTGTACGTATCAAACTTTGTTGCTTTTATGGGGACTCTAACCCTAAGGGACTTTAAACCCGTACGTACCTTATCAATGCTTTGTCCACTTACTACTACTAGGACACTTGCAGTATAATGACAACAATCAATTTAGTATCTCCAATTGCAGAACTTCGATATAAACAGGCGTCTGCTCACCTTTTTTATGCGGCGCCGCTTGTTGTCATCAGACGTCAGTTGTCCGTTGTTTCTATTTTTCTCTCTTTCCGTCACTTCTCCGTCTTCATCACGTCAGGGTCACCAAATTGTTGGACTTTGGCTCAATCTACAAACTTACTTTCTTCTATGTGTGAGCCAAGTCCTGCGTGTTCTTTTAAATGAAGCAATAGGAGAAGATATTCGGTCTCACACTCTTAATTTATTTTACACAGTAAGTGAACAAAGCATTCAGAGCTCTGGGTCTCAACCCCTTTGTCCCTGACAAACTATAAAAGTATGCCAGTTCAAAAAGAAAAGACCTCGTTTTGTCCCTGCCCCAGTATTTTATACAATAAAAAACGTCATACATACAATAAAAAAACGTCATATAAACACTGAGGTAGAATTATCTTCTGATTGGGTGTTAGTCTGACTCCATTCCCCACCTCCTCGCATTCCTAGCTGTCCGACCCCACGTGACCTTCTTTTGCCCGCGAAATGGGGCATCAAGTGGCCTCCTCGACCCACTTCCGAGGCGCGAAACGGGACGTCACGTGATCGCCCGCCCTCTTCCGGGGCGCGAAACGGGACATCACGTGACCAGTCCGCACTTTTCCGGGGCGCGAAACGAGATGTCACGTGACCAGTCTGCACTTTCCGGGTGCGAGACGGGACGTCACGTGACCAGTCCGCACTCTTCCGGGTGCGAGACGGGGACATCACGTAGCCACGCCCCGCACTCTTCCGAGTTCAAGATGGGGACGTCACGTGGCCACGCCCCCTGCTTGAGTTACAGAGTCACCACAGTTTTAAATACTGAATCCATCCAGAGTCACAGCCAGCCTTCCGTTTTTAAAGTAAGAAATATATTTACAATTTCAAGACTTGTCATCACCATGCCAAGTTTGCACTTCCCTCAACCATCATGTGGGCAAGATTTTCCTTTATAATTTCCCATTGTAGAACATCTTCCCTGAAATCTCCATGTTGGGTAGACACACCTGGAAAGATTTCACCTAGGACCACATGCCTATGTTTCCAACAATGGTTTACAAGTTGTTCCACTGTGGATTTTGACTAACTCCTCTGAATGTATGTTAAAAGCATGTGAACATTTGAAAATGTGATAGAGAGGAAAAGACCATCTGTTCCAAAAGCCTGCTCCATAATGTCATGATGCAATATAGTCCCAACAGCATTCAAATGCTCCCAACAAATAACAGCACAATTGACTAGAAGCCAGAAAATAACACTAGGCCAGTAGAAAATCTGGTAAATTCTCTTCCAAGCTCCCAAAAAACAATGAAACAAGTTGCTAGAAATCTCAGTGATCAATATTTTCTGTACTCTGAGTTTTATCACCATCACTAACTCATCAAGATCTCTTTCGAATGTCTGCCTGAGCTGGCAAATCCTTTGAAAATTTGACAACATTCAAATGAAAAATCTCTCTCACCTTGTGCTCGCATCATTTACATGGTGAACCTCTGTTCCCCAGTATGAATAAGCAGAAAAGCTAAATAGTAATGCGTGATGGGGTAAGCCAACCAAAGCATTTTCTAGCTTCCATACAAGATGTCATGGATGGTTTCAACTCCAAGTTGTGAATGTGCAGAAAAGACCCAAATTTAACTCTGGACTTGTGTCAAATTGGCAGGGAATGAGCCAAGATGTATTGGTTCTTCTGTCACATTAGGTCTGGATTAGTCATGGTGCAAAAAACATAGCCACAGCTGCTTGCCAACCACTGACCCCATCTGGAAATTTTAGGTACAGACCAGCCTCAGTTGTAGTTCTAGTTGAAAAATGGCCATTTATACTAGATGGCATCCATAGAATATCCCAGTTAAAAAAAGGTTGGAGGGGAGACAATTTAAAAGGTCCTACAGGCATCTTAATGACCATTCATCGCAAAACAAAGTCAGGTAATCTCCTTATTACTACGTACAGGCAGATAAAGCTTTCTCAAAGTACATCAATATTTTGTGTCTTTAAAGATGTAAAAATGTTGAAAGGCATGGTCAACAGAGCTCTAAACTATGGTAAAAACAATGATGGCAGATGCTGGAAACCAGATTCTGGATTAGTGGTGCTGGAAGAGCACAGCAGTTCAGGCAGCATCCAATGAGCAGCGAAATTGACGTTTCAGGCAAAAGCCCGTCCTGAAATGTCGATTTTGCTGCTCCTTGGAATGCTGCCTGAACTGCTGTGCTCTTCCAGCACCACTAATCCAGAGCTCTAAACTATGGCCTATCCATCTCCTACATTTCTACCCTCACCCCTTTCCCTTCCCACTCAGCACAATTATGGGCTCACCCTTGTTCTCATTTTCCACCCCGCTGGTCTCTGAAATCAAAGGATCATCCCTTTGCCATCTCCAGCAAGATACCGCCACTAAACACATCTTCCATTTCCACTATCATCATTATGCAGGTCCACTCCTTGTGTGCCACCCTGGTCCACTCCATCACTCCTATTGTTTCCTCAATCCCCCATGGGCCCTTCCCATGCAATTGCAGAAGGTGTAACACTTGCCCATTCACTTCCTGAAACACACCTGCAAGGAGAAGCAGCATTTTACTTGTACTTCTTTCAATCTTATCTATTGTATTCGCCGCTCAATGTGATCTCATTGGTGAATGCAAATGCAGACTGAGTTACTGCTTTAAAGAACACCTCTTCTCTGTGAGTAGGACTCTTGTAAACTTTCCAGGCGCTTGCTATTTCAGTAAACCACCAAGTTCCCATGCAAACATATCAATTCTGGGCCTGCTACAGTATTCCAATGATGCACAATGCAAGTCAGAGGAACAATATCACATTTTCTATTTAGGCACTTCTGTATCCTCCATTTTTCGTTTATCCCAACCCATCACCCTTCAACACACATGCACACACACACACAGAATTGTGGTTTGTTTGTGCCTTGCTGATTTTAATCTCAATAGAGCAGATCCATTTTCTTACCTTCACACCTTACACCCATTTTACATCTATTTCTCCCTCACGACCACTAACAACATCTGTCTGTGACTTTGGGCAAAATACATAACCATGACACGGGTGGACAGTATTTCGTTCAGTCAATCAAATGCCAGATAACATGGTTAGCCAACCATCGGGATCATGCCATCTTGTCCAGATAATCCGAAATTCCATTAATCGAATGCCAGGTAATCGAGTTTCCTCTGTATTTTGCTTGCTCCTTTGCCCCCTCTGTCCAGAGCATAAAAATTACCATTTCTCAGCTCCTTTTAGTTGTGGAGAATAGTCATACAGAACTTGAAACATCAACTCTGTTTCTCTCTCTCAACTTTTGCTGCCAGGCCTGCTGACTTTCTCTAGAATTTTCTGTATATAGTTATAAGGATGACACTTACCTAGCTCTGTCATCCTCACAAAAGAATGTTCATTTGCTAAAGCCTCCAGCTCCTGTTAGGAACCAAATAAGATGTATTACTTGATCAGATCAGGGCAATCAACCCAATTTTATACCATTATTCAGTTTAACCTGAGAGGAATGAAGGTCTGATTAGGGTGGCATGGTGGCTCAGTGGTTAACTCTGCTGTCTGACAGATCCAGTGACCCAGGTTCGATTCCAGCCTCGGGTGACTGTCTGTGTGGAATTTGCACATTCTCCACATGTCTGCATGGATTTTCTGCAGGATTAGATTAGATTACTTACAGTGTGGAAACAGGCCTTTCGGCCCAACAAGTCCACACCGACCCACCGAAGCGCAACCCACCCAGACCCATTCCCCTACATTTACCCCTTCACCAATTTAGCATGGCCAATTTAGCATGTAGGTTTTCTCCTACAGTCCAAAAGTCAGGTGAATTGGCCATGCTAAATTGCCCATAGTGTTAGGTGCATTAGTCAGGGGTAAATATAAAGTAGTTGGGGAATGGATCTGGGTGGGTTACTCTTCATAGGGTCAATGTGGACATATTGGGCTGAAGTGCCTGTTTCTATACTGTGGGGAAACTAATCTAATGAAGAGGAAATGGCATCCAACTTCTATTTTGGTGGCACGGAGCAGGGACTTTTAAATCACTGTAAGTTATTCTTGTCCACCTAAATACAGCCTGCAAGAAATCTAAGAACATTACTAACAGCTGATCCAATCTCAAGAAGCTGATAACTGCTTACTTACAGGAATGAGTTTGAGTTATGCGGACGATGTACCTTTTGATACGTGAGATTCCTCACTTGCATTGGAGAAAACAAAAAATGTAAGTACACAAATTAAAAAAATCAACATGTCAAAGAATCAAAATTGGTGAAGCATTTCTAGAAGGTCTGATTGCAAACATCAAGAAAGTTTGGCTTTTTATGCTAATATAAGGCAAGCTTGAACACTATGGTACTACACAATTAACTAATACTTCAAAAAGAAAAACATGAAGCAGGATTTGGATTTTCAATTCATCAAATGCCTACACGTAACAGTCACTCCTACATTCTGTATTTGCTTTACCAATGTTCCAGACAATAAGACCTCTCTATACTTACTTTACAGACACTGAGCACGCTCCCTCCAGAAACACAATGCTTTCCTCCCTCCCCCATTTATTGCCATTCTGTTTGATCTTCTTTCACTGCCACCTAATCACCCCCTGGATCTGGAGCCTCTGTTTGTAAACTGTACTGGAACAAAACAGCTCTGCAGCAGGTGACAATGACCCAGGTAAATAGAGTAGCCTTAGTTCTCCTTTTCATGATAATGAATTTTGCCCAAGGACTTCAAGTCAGCAATTACTGTACGCTATTCAAAAAAGAGGAGTGCCAGGAGATTACGAGTCAGCTAATAATAGTTCAGTCAGTTTCTAGGCTGTGGGATTGTAAAGATTCCATTCCACAGTTGGAGTGTGGTGGGTCAGGATTTTGTGGTCCCACTCAATTGAATTGAATTAGCTTTATTGTTATATGTACACACATGTGAAAAGTTTACAAGTTGCCACTTACAGTGTCATCAGAGGTACAAAGGTACCTAGGGACAGATTTTTAAGTACAGATTCTTAGGAGAAAAGTACAGAAAAATAAAGAAATAAAAGATCCTGTATTACAGATCATAGGAATAAATTAGAAAAACAGAGATGTAAAAGATTCAGTAAAACAGTCCTCCAAGACAGTCCATGTTGGCACCTAGCCTCCTGTAACTGAAGGAGAGTCCTCTACCACTTCAGCCCTGCCTGTGCCGGACCCACCAATGTAGGAGTCACCACTCTTTAGGCACCACCTCTTCGCTGCTGAACCCACCATGCCAATGCTGCTAAGTCCCATTGCTGAATCCACACTCACCCCTCGGCTGGATTCCTCGGCTCTGATGCTGCCGCTGACTCACCCATAAGCAGAAGTCCCCATTCCGGGCCTATTACAACCAGGAGTCCCTGGCTCTGCTGCTGCTGTGATGACACAAAGAGTCCTCACTTTGGGTATATCATGCTGCCACCACTGCAGCCACTGCCTCACCAATGCCAGGAGTCCTTGCTTTAGGTCTATTGCAACTAGGAGCCTCTGTCAGGCCACCACAGCACTGAGTCCCATTTTGGCTGCAGATGTCGCCTTGCCAGGGCCGCCATCCTGAAGAGCCTGCTGCCACTGCTGTTGCCACAGTCTCCAATTGCTGCAAGAGCTTTGCGGTTGCCAGCTGCAAACACCAGGATGATGCCCTTGTTGCCACTGCCGCCTCAAATCGCCAGGAGAAGCCGCATCCTCCTCCATCTGCCAGGAGCCTGCCGTCACTCTGCGCACAGTCCATTCTCATTGCTGCACCAATGCTGCCAACTAACCTGCCACATGACAGAACAACAAAAGAAAACGAAAGAAAAAAGAAGCAAGTAGGGGCGGATCAGCCCCAGGGAAAAACCTGCACCCAGCCTGCCACTCTGTCATCATTGTGGAACTTTAGGGAGAGGGATGACATTGTCATTATCCATGTCAAGCACCATGGGCGGCACGGTAGCACAGTGGTTAGCACTGTTGCCTGACAGAGCCAGAGACCCGGGTTCAAATCCCGCCTCAGCCAACTGACTGTGTGGAGTTTGCACATTCTTCCAGTGTCTGCGTGGATTTCCTCCGGGTGCTTCGGTTTCTTCCCACAGTCCAAAAATGTGCAGGTTAGGTGAATTGGCCATGCTAAATTGCCTGTAGTCTTAGGTGAAGGGGTAAATGTAGGGGACTGGGTCTGGGAGGGGTTGCATTTTGGCGGGTCGGTGTGGACTTGTTGGGCCGAAGGGCCTGTTTCCACACTGTAAGTAATCTAATCTAATCTGCCAATCTTCATACATACAACTTGACAGGAGGTGAATCCTGCTGTCAGTGAAATCCCAGGACCTTCACCAATGCAGGAATAAGGTATTAGATTAGAGTGGTGCTGGTTCAGGCAGCATCCGAGAAGCAGGAAATTCGACATTTCGGGCAAAAACCCTTCATCAGGAATAGAGGCAGGCTGCCTGCAGGGTGGTGAGATAAATGAGAGGAGGGTGGGGGTGGGGAGAAAGTAGCATAGAGTACAATAGGTGAATGGGGGTGGGGATGGAGGTGATAGCTCAGGGAGGAGGGTGGGAGAAGGTAGCAAAGAGTACAATGGGTGAATGGGGGTGGGGATGAATGTCAGAAAGAAGGGTTGAGTGGATAGGTGGAAAGGAAGATAGGCAGGTAGGACAAGTCATGGAGACAGTGTTGAGGTGGAAGTTGTACAAAATGGAATGAAAAATGATGCTGCTAGAGGTTGCTTTCTAATTGTAATACATTCTAGAGAAATTGCTGGAAATGTGTTGCTGGAAAAGCGCAGCAGGTCAGGCAGCATCCAGGGAAAAGGAGAATCGACGTTTCGGGCATAAGCCCTTCTTCAGGAATGAGGAAAGTTTGTCCAACGGGCTAAAATAAAAGGTAGGGAGGAGGGACTTGGGGGAGGGGCATCGGAAATGTGATAGGTGGAAAGAGGTCAAGGTGAGGGTGATAGGTCAGACTGGGGTGGGGGCGGAGAGGTCGGGAAGAAGATTGCAGGTTAGGAAGGCGGTGCTGAATTCGATGGATTTGACTGAGACAGGGTGGGGGGAGGGGAAATGAGGAAACTGGTGAAATCCGAGTTCTTCCCTTGTGGTTGGAGGGTTCCTAGGCGGAAGATGAGGCGTTCTTCCTCCAACCGTCGTTTTGTTGTGGTCTGACGATGGAGGAGTCCAAAGACCTGCATATCCTTGGTGGAGTGGGAGGGGGAATTGAAATGTTGAGCTACAGGGTGGTTGGGTTGGTTGGTCCGGGTGTCCCAGAGGTGTTCTCTGAAACGCTCCGCAAGTAGCCGGCCTGTCTCCCCAATATAGAGGAGGCCACATCGGGTGCAGAGGATGCAATAGATGATGTGTGTGGAGGTGCAGGTGAATCTGTGGCGGATATGGAAGTTTCCTTTGGGGCCTTGGAGGGAGGTAAGGGGGGAGGTGTGGGTGCAAGTCTAGCACCTCCTGCGGTTGCAGGGGAAGGTGCCGGGAGTGGAGGTTGGGTTGGTGGGGGGTGTGGATCTGACGAGGGAGTCACGGAGGGAGTGGTCTTTACGGAATGCTGATAGGGGAGGGGAGGGAAATATATCCTTGGTGGTGGGGTCCATTTGGAGGTAGCGGAAATGACGGCGGATGATGCGCTGTACATGGAGATTGCTGGGATGGTAGGTGAGGACCAGTGGGGTTCTGTCCTGGTGGCGGTTGGAGGGGCAGGGCTCAAGGGCGGAGGAGCGGGAAGTGGAAGAGATGCGGTGGAGGGCATCGTCGACCACGTCGGGGGGGAAATTGCGGTCCTTGAAGAAGGAGGCCATCTGGGTTGTGCGTTTTTGGAACTGGTCCTCCTGGGAGCAGATGCGGCGGAGACGAAGGAATTGGGAGAATGGGTTGGCGTTTTTACAGGGGGCAGGATGGGAGGAGGTGTAGTCCAGGTAGCTGTGGGAGTCGGTCGGTTTGTAGTAGATGTCCGTGTTGATTCGGTCGCCTGAGATGTGTTTCCAGCAACACATTTCCAGCTCTGATCTCCAGCATCTGCAGACCTCACTTTCTCCTCATTCTAGAGAAATTGCCAACAGCAGCATTGTTTGGAAACTTCTAAATAGCAGAAAGGTTTAGCCAACAGCCAGTCTAAAGGACGGGGAAGGAAGGCAATCTGTTGAATGAATTATGAATTGAATTTATTGTCATGTATACTGAGGCACAGTGAAAAGCTTTGTCTTGCGAGCAATTCCGGCAGATCACAAAGTTAAGTAGCATAGATAGTAAATAATAGATAAACAGTGGCAAAAACAAAAACACAGGTACAGACGAATGTTAAGAGTTTGTGAGTCCATTCAGTATTCTAACAACAGTAGGGTAGAAACTGTTACGAAACTGGCTGATGCATGTGTTCAGGCTTCTGTATCTCCTCCCTCATGGTAGAGGTTGTAGAAAAACATTGCCAGGGTGGGATGGATCTTTAAGAACGCTGGTGGCCTTTCCTTGACAGCAGGCCTAGTAGATGGATTCTCGATGGGAGGTTGGCCTTGCTGATTATCTTGTCCGAGATCACCACTCTCTGTAACCGTCTCCGACCTTGAATGGTACATCCAGTGATACATCCAGGCAGAATGCGCCCAATGGCTCAACTATAAAAGTTGGTAAGGGTATTCACCATCATGCCAAATTTCCTCAGCTGTCTGAGGAAGAAGAAACATTGTTGGGCCTTTGTAACCAGTGCGTTCACATGAAGAGACTAAGAAAGCTTGTTGTGGATGATCACTGCCAGGAGCTTGACACTCTTCACTTGTCCCAACTCTGTGCTGTTAATGTGTAGGGGGGCATGAGTAACATCCCGCCGAAAGTCAATAATGAGTTCCTTGGTTTTGCTGGCATTGAGAGCTAGGTTGTTCTCAGTGCACCATTTTTCCAGGTCTTCCACCTCCCGTCTATAGTTTGTTTTGTCGCCATCTGAGTTTCGACCAACTATGGTGGTGTCATCAGTGAACTTGTAAATGGTATTATTCTGGGATTTGGCGACCCAGTCATGGGTATACAGTGAGTACTTAGGGGGCTGAGTACGCACTCCTGGGGGGCTCCAGTGTTGAGTGTTAGTGAGGATGAAATATTGTCCCCAATCTTCACTGATTGTGGCCTGTGGGTCAGGAAACTGAGGATCCAGTTGCAGAGAGTGCGGCTCCGTCTGAGTCGAGGGGATAATAGTGTTGAAGGCTGAACTGGAGTCAATGGGTAGGATTCTTACGTAGCTGTTCTTGGTGTCCAGATGTTCTCGGAAGGAGTGAAGAGCAAGTGATATGGCATCTGAGGTGGATCTGTTGGTCCGATTGGAGTGGGTCAAGAGTAGTAGGGAGATTGGAGTGGGCAAATTGGAGTGGGTCAAGAGTAGTAGGGAGGCTGGAGTTGATTAATGCCATGATCAGTCTTTCAAAGCACTTCATGACCACCGAAGTTAAGGCCCACTGGGCTGTAGTCATTGAGACATGCTGCATGAGCCTTCTTAGGCACAGGGATGATGTTGGCCTCTTGAAACAGGCAGGGACAATGGCCTGCTACAGGGAGAGGTTGAAGATGTCCGAGAAGACCTCTGCCAGTTAATCTGCATATGCTCTGAGTGCACAGCCTGCTACTCCGCCTGGTCCCATCACTTTCCTTGGATTCACACGAAGGAAAACTGATCTGACCTCTGATGCAGTGACTGTTGGGATAGGTTCGTCAGGACCTGTCAGAATAGGTATTACCTCTCTGCCGAAATTCTGCTCAAAGCGAGCATAGAAGACATTAAGACGATCTGGGAGGGATGTGTCATCATCTGCTATCTTGCGCTATCTCTTTTTAGAACCTGTGATGTCAGTCAGTCCTTGCCATAGTCAATGAGTGTCTGTCTGGATCGGTATTGGTCCTTGACTGTCTTAATGGTTCTGCAAAGGTCATACGGTTGTGATTTTCTCAACCGTAACGGCAGCCGACTCTCCAACCGGACAGGAGGAAAACCAGTAGGAAATCAGGTAACTTAAAATTACAGCATGTTAGTGTCAGAATGGGCAACAACAAGTCAAGAAAAGGTTTGGAAAGAACTATGAAAAAGGGATGTAATATTCAATTGACACAGCCAGCAGTGATTTCCATTCTTGACAAAGCTTTTTCAGTACTTGAACCAAGTTCTTCTTGTGAGGCAATCTCTGTGGATACTTCACTGAATTTCTAGCTTCATTGGTGCAAGGCCTGTTAGCAGAAATGTAAAATGCTCCCACCTAATTTACCATGGACAGATCTCTTCCTTCCTCTGTCCAATAGCTCTGTCTCGGTATCACGTTGACAGAAACTGTGTGGGTCCTGCTAGTTACAGATGTGGCTCTCTTAGACACATCTTTGCCCGTCTCTGACCCTTTCTACCAAGACATTTCCACTTCAGCTCTTCCATGCTCAGATATTCCCCTCTGATAATTCTTCGACCTCACTTTCTCAGTTAAGATATGTTATGCATCTTTGTCAAACTTACACACACACACACACACACACACCTCCCCGATAACCAATCTCTCCCTCCTTTCTGATCTGAGCTCTCTGACAAATGCTTCCTCTCATGACTGTCCCAGCCCAACGGATACGGATGGTCCCTTTCTCTCCCTCCGCCACTACTGACAAAAGTTGTCCCTTGCATTTACCTGGGTTGAACTTGATTGCCAGAAAGTTGCTAAGATCTGAGCTGGTGGAACGGGGGAGTTGATCAGCTGTTTAACCAGTTCAAGCCCGATTCCCTTGTTTGCCCCAGTAATGAGAACAGACTGAGTTTTCAGCGTCGCCATGGTCAGCTCCAACCGTCTGGAGGGACAACAACAGCTCTTCAAATAGTGAAGGAGGAGGACACTGTCCAACCCTTAACTTCACTGCCTCCTACACAGACTCCGAGTCCTGGTGTGTTAACAGTTCCAAACCAACACAGCTCTCGAAGCACACTCCGCCCCCAGTCCACCCAGCTCTTTGATTCTTTGTCTCGTTCTGAACTCCAGGTTTCAGAAATAAAGTAACAGTTGACTCAGTGGAATTTACATTTTTTAAAAAGTAAGGTTGCCATAATCAACCAGATTATAGGTCTGCTCTGGTAGTGGTTTAACCTGAGGGTCACCATATCTCAGGCAAGGCAAGGGACTGAGAGGAGAGTTCTTCCTGGTAACCTTAGCCAATGTGGGAATTGAACCCCCGCTGTTGGCATCACCTCTGTGGAATACACTGGAGAGGAATTGGTTATCCTGAGCGCTGTCTATTGTTTTCACTACCCATACATGAAGGAGATTTAACTTCCAGTCACATAAATTAAGTTTACATTTAGTGATATATACTGTGTGCAAAATGTTTACTGTTTCTTGGCTCTGTTTTCTCTCTCTCTTTCTATCTGTCTCTCTCTCCATGCATGCTGCCCTGTATTCCCCTAGCATTGATTTTTGTTTGTTCCAAGGGGAATGATGATGGGACATGAAATGCAACAGAATAACGAAAAGATACACCAGGAGCAGGTGTGCTGAGAAAATATGAAACATTGGGACAGAATATACCATCTGACACTGTTGAAGTCAAACTTATTTTTTTCCCCCTAATCAACCTGTTCAGTAATGTCATTTCACACCTCTTGAGTAGGTGGAATTTGAACCTGGCCATCCCAGTCCAGGGGTACAGATGCTACCGTTATGGTTTAAGAGAGCACATGAGTCTAGAAGGCTGTATTTGCCCAATCACAAGCTGAGGTACCTTCCTCAGATTTCAGTGGAACACTGCAGGAAGCAGAGGACAGAAAATCCAGAGTAAGGGCAAAGTCGGGAATTCACAGAGATATTTCAGAGACCATTCAGTCCATCCTGCTTGCACCAGCTCTCCAGAAGCGCTTCATGGTTTAACACCATTCTCCTGCCTTTTCCTCATGTCCTTGCACTTTATTCAAATAGAAACAATCATCCGATGCCCTCTTAAATGCCTCAACTGAACCTATCTCCACCACACTTTCAGTCAGTCCATTCCAAAGCCACCTGAACAGAGGTTTTCTGCAAAGCAGTCACCCATTCTCCCAACTGTAAAGGACAACACACTTTGAGCAGCTGAGGGAATGATCCCTTCAGAATACTAAAAGGGGAGGTGAGGTAATTAATGTGTTTGGAGCTGATAGTACCCAGAAGGGGACAGAAATGATGGAAAATGGAGTGGACAGATGCACCCTAATTCAGGAACAGGGTTGAGGTGAGGACAGGGTGGATAGGGTGGAGGTGAGGACAGCCAAAGGAGGCCACAGCATCAGACAATGCTAGACTGGACCTAGATAGCCAACCGAGTGAGCACAGTATCCCAGGTGAGAAGAAATGACCAGTAGACAGGGGTAAGTGCCACCATCTTAGATTTAGAACTTTATTCTCACAGGTTCCCAAGTATAAAAGCACAGTGAAAGGTTTTCAATGTTGCCACACGCTGTGCCATCTTTGGTACAAGAACCTAGGTACAAAAACTTAAGAAGAAAGTAGGAAAAAAAGAAACAAAGTTAAAAGCTAAACATCACAGTCACTCTTCTGTCTGCAAGTTCACAGTCATTGTAAACCTGCCATCGCATACCACTCCCATCAAAGCTGAACACCACTCTCATTATTTCATGATGGCTCTTCACCACATTGTTCCCAACTACATCATTCTCCCAAATTACTAAGCCTACCTGCCCTCTATGCTCTCTACACACTCACTGGATACTTCACTATCTCTCCTGTTCCATCATTACCACAAACAGCTCTTCCAACCATTTTCATTTCACTCAATTCCTCCTTTTATTAGATTGTTGGTGACTTACAAAAAAGAGACACTCCCACAGCACCGTGGCTCTCCCATGCTATCCCACCTTCTATTTGGAGTTGCTCTCTTTCAAGTTATTATCCCTTCTCTGACCCATGTAATGGCTCCAATCTGCACTTGAAACTTCCCACTTTTCCCAAAACAAATGGATTGGCCCTGATACCTGATGTTTATTCCCCAATTCCCCTGGACTGACCGTGGCCAACTCTCAAGTGTGAGACCAGATGATGACCTTGACCAAGTGTGATTGCTTCCCTTGACTGACCACAGTTCCCTTCATTTGTCTAAGGTTACATTTTCAGACATGGATATTGGGTTGAAGCATAATCTGGCAGATGCCGTCAGTGTGACATTACATGGCACAGTTTCTTATGGCAACTCATCTACCCCATTGATTGTTCAGTGCTGGCAAATATGACAAGCAGTCTGGTTTTGTGTGTGTGCACTAAGAAACAAGGCAAGGCAGAGATGCTCTAAATGTCCCAATAAAGTGCAAAGTTAGTGAAGGCTAAGATAGCAAACTATGAGCTGACATGTGCTCTCTGTGCCAGTAGACAAGATTGGTGTGTTGCAGTTACCTGGCAGGAGCATTGCCATGTAAATATGTGATCGCCAAAGTCCTGTACTGAGGAGCTGAAATGTCTTCTAGATTCTTCCAAGATTAGCCATAGTGATGTAGTGAGGCTGGTGTTCCATCAGTGCTGACTTCAATGGACAAATGGTGAATTGGTCAATGCCCATGGGGTATGTCATGGGCATGCCCATGCCCATGGGGTATGGGGTTGTGAAATTACCTGAACATGGAGGCCTGGAGAGGCAAGTAGTGATCATCATCTATCATGTCTGGCTTTCAAGTCAGGAATTAGCATCATCTATTTTCTCACAGATGCCTGGGAGAATTGTGAGCTGTATAGAAATGAGTCAGAATTTGCTAATGATATGCAAATAAATGGCAATCAAAGTTCCTTGCCAATTACTAGCATAATTCTGATCTAGTGGCTGAAACCTTAAGTGGAAAATCAGGTGTTTTTCTCTTGACATCATCAATTGCATTGTTTCATTTTTACTGTGTTAACAATAAGTGTCATAGTTACATGCTAAAGAGGGAAACGTGGAAATGCATTGGTTGCAATCAGCCGTGAGGGGGTCAATAAAAGGGGAGCAGTGTCTCTCACCCCATCACAACAAAATATTCCTCTTCTAGGACCTCAAATAATTCATTTCTGCAAGTTTTATTTTTGTAAAGCCATCCAAAAGTAGGTGACTTGTATCAATCTGTTTTATCTTGGAGATTGTTTGGCCCTTTAGCATTTCTTTCATTTGGGAGATCAATCCATAAGACCTTAAGAAATTGGAACAGGAGTAGGCCATTCAGCCCCTCGGGCCTGCTCTGCCATTCATTAGGATGATGTCTGATCTGACATTTCTCACATCCACTTTCCTGCCCTTTCCCCATGACCCCTGATTGCCCTACTGATCAAAATCTATGTCAGCCTTAAATATACCTAAAACTGGATGGAAATGTAAACTGAGGAGGACAGAGGTAAACAGGTCAAAATTTGAACAGGCAACTAGATGACTGACAGAGTATAAATGTGGGGAAGTGTAAGGTATCCACTTTGCACAAACAGAAAAGCAGGTTTTTGTTTTAAAAAGCTGAGAAGTTTGTAAATGTTTATGGTCAGAGGGACTTGGGTGTACCTGTAATAGGAACACAAAGTTACCCTTCAGGCTCAACATGATGCCCTTTATTACAAGAGCATCAGAATATAAACATAAAGACATCATTCTACAACTGGCGAGACCACATTTGGAATACTGTATGCAATGTTAGTCTCTATACTTCATCTATATTCTCCAGAGAAAGGGACTAAAATTAGAAGCAGCTTTAATAGAAAGGAAGCCAGATTCTGACAAGTGAAGGTGCATGATAGCACTTATAGCTGAAGGTAAGTGCAAAGACTGGGTGATCCAAGGCCAGGGAGAAGCTTGTGGTAGAATTTTCCAATTCTTAGAACGAGATCAACAATTAGCTGTAGTGGGACCACTGAGAAAAGTACATTGAAATGAACAGCTGGTTGTGATGCAGAGTAATATTAACACCATGGGTTCAATTCCTGCACCTGCTGAGGTCACCAGGAGGTCACTCTCCTTCTCTACCTTGCCACTCGCCTAAGGCGCAGTGACCCTCAGATTAAACCACCACCAGTCACCTTTCTTTCTAATAAGAGAGCAGTCCTGTATCTGGTGTGATTGTGATGACTTTTATCTCATTTAACACCTACCATCTCTTCCTTGGGACACCTTGATATAATTTTGATCTTAGAGCATTGGGCATGGCTCAGTTGCCTCTGAATCAGAAGATTCTTGATTCAAATTCCTTAACTCAAAGGCTAGAGCGTGATTATAGAAATGGTTATTGGAGGCAGTGTCTTTCAGATGTGATGTTGAGGTTCCATTTGCTTGAAGAGTGAACATACAGAATTCCACAGACTCTTTCAGAGCAAATGAATTAATCTTGGTGCCTTGGTCAATGTTTATGTCTCAACATCATAAAATTACCCAGTCATTGTCACATTGCTATTTGTGGAAGTTTGCAATGTGCAAATTGTCTACTTCATTTCTGATATTACAGCAGTGATTACATCTCAAAAAGTACTTCACTGCCTGTTTAAAATATATATATTATAATTGTGCAGTAATAAACGAATGCAATTTTCCTTTTCTTATCCAATCATAGGCAAAGCAGACTTTCCAGCCTCAATTACTGGGTGCCATCTAGCAGAAACTCAATTTATTAATCTGGATACACTTAGGCTGATTATATTACCCTCAACATTGATTTGGCTAGAAGTGAAATTAACTGAGAATGGATCATCCATTCTAGGACCTGCCTGCTCTATATGCTTCAGTCCCTCCAACAGGTGGCATTTCCTAAAGCTGTTCCAATTTTGAGCCCTTTTGCAAATGTCTAATGCTTTATTTCACTATCAGCTTCAAACTGATTAAAGATTTTAATTGTTTTGCCGAAGATGGTGCCCTTTCTTCAGAGTTTTGAGGTCCTGAAGTGTGCACACAGTAGGTTAATTTGAAACTGACCATTTGCTTTGTTTCTTAAGAGACATTTGTCATTTTTAGCTGATCTATTTAATACCGAGCAGCTTTTCGTCTGCTATTTTTGTTTTGGAGACATTAATACTACAAAGCTCACTGCCCCTGTGCCTCACAGTAACTCCTCCAGTGTAATGGTGGAGTTCTCTGCTTGATCTTTTCTTTGTCATTTACATGGTTACGAGCCACAGACAAATGGTGTCAATTCTGATTTTAGATTTTTTAGATTTTAGATTTTAATGTCAGGTGTACTCAAGTACAGAATTGCAGGAGTGCAGTGATAAGTGTACAATAGCGCCATCTTAGGTACCAAGGTGCCTAGGTACAAAGAGAGTTTAGGAACAAAGTAGTCAGGGAAACAAGAGTTAAAAAGTTAAGCATTATTTCATACAATATTAGAAAGTAAAGAAACATGTTATAGTTTACATTAAGGCCTTTTGTAGTTTAAATCTGGAAAATAAAGGAATAGTTAAAAGATCAACATTTTTTGATGAGTCCTTTGCTTATCTCACCTTGCTGTCTGTTCTCGACACTGCCACCTCTCCGATCTTTCCCAGTGCACCGGGAGTACGCCTAGGCAGGGTCCACTCACACGCCGAGCCAAAACATCGCCAAGAGCCACCGTGAGACCAACTGGCACACTGCCAAGAGACCAGGCCGAGAGCCGCTGAGAGACCAGGCTGGGAACCACCAGGCCACCAACTCTGGGCACAGTGCAGCAGCCATGCTGCTGGTCTGGTGTTGAGTATTCATGACCTCCAACAGTGGCTACTCTATCACTCAGCCAACTCCATGAGCTTCACATCAGACAGTATTTAGATTGTGATGCTTGCAGCTCCTAAAGAAAATAAAAATGATTGTCAGCTTACTTTTGCAAAACACTCTAATCCAACAGCACATTATATCTAGCATCGTCCTATGGAATATTGCTGAACAAAGAGACCTTGGAGTTGGGAGGTCATGTTGCAGCTGTACAGGACATTGGAGTACTGCATTCAATTCTGGTCTCCCTGCTAAAGAAAGGACGTTGTGAAACATGAAAGGGTTCAGAAAGGCTTTACAAGGATGTTGCCAGGGTTAGAGGGTTTGAGCTACAGGAAAAGGCAGAATAGGTTGGTACTGTTTTCCCTGGAGCATCGGCGGCTGAGGGGTGACCTTCTAGAGGTTTATAAAATCATGAAGGGCATGGATAGGTAAATAGACAAGGTCTTTTCCCTGAGGTGGAGGAGCCCAGAACTAGATGGCATAGGTTTAAGACAAGAGGGGCAAGATTTAAAAGGGACCCAAGGCGCAACATTTTAATTCAGAGGGTGGTGTATGCCAGAGGAAGTGGTGGAGGCTGATAAAATTACAACATTTAAAAGGCAACTGGATGGGTATATGAATAGGAAGGGTTGAGAGCGATATGGGCCAAGTGCTGGCAAATGGGACTAAGATTGGGTTGGGATATCTGGTCGGCATGGACGAGTTGGACCAAAGAGTCTGTTTCCATGCTGTACATCTCTATGACTCTATGATACCTCAAGTATCCACAGGAACACCACCCTCTTGTGTGGATGAAGGTGAAGTAATTTACTAGGCTTTTTTTCTAAACACTTAAAGTTGCTCTTTGGAGTAAACAAATGAGATGGAGTTTAACAGATGTGATACTGCCACTTTGCTTGTTAATTTAACAATGGTGGAAGCAGAAGGAAGTAGAAATCATGAAACACAAAACAAAGGCATTCAAGTATTGAAAGATCAAAAGCAGTAGCACCAAATTTTACTAACATAAATATTACATTGCATTATTTAATTGTTAACATTACATTAGCTTGTAATAGAAATCCTTAAACTTTATTGGTAGGAAAAGCTTAATAAGAATGCATGATGTCTCAGCCTACATTGCTCTGTGAACTGACTAAGCCAAGATACAATGGCCAACAAAGAGGGTATAACAATGGTAGAATAAATCAAGATAGACATTACAGTAAAAAAGAATGATAGAAAAGCTAAACTAACTCAAGGACAATCTCTCAGCTCCAGACGGATAACACCTGTCGATATTCAACCAAACTAGGGAAGTGATAGTACGGGTAACAAAATATGTTAAAATAGTAGTGTCAATTTTACAAAGTGGAATTCCTGATTAAACTGTTTGAAATACCCGGCATACTTTTATCATTAAAGGTTCCATTACTCCATACAGATTTTTAAAAGTCTCCGCGCCATTTGCTTAATATAAACACAAGATAAGGTAGCGCATTTTAAATGATAGGTCTTCAATTGCTAGAGAACTGGCAAATAGAAATGTTTTTTCCATCTTCAAAACATAGATATGAAATTAACTTAAGGAGCTGTGGGTAAACTGTAGACATTAATGATAGGAATGACAATCTTTGACAAATGCTTTGGAAATCTGAGCTCAAACCCAACCATGGCAGGTGGAGGAATTTAAACTGAATTGTTTAATAAGTTTAGAATGAAAAGTTAGTAGTGTTTACAACATACCCAATTGTTGCAAAAAGCTGCCTGGTTCACAAATGCTTTTCAGGGGAGGAAATCTGCTGTTATCACCCAGTCTAGATACATGTGGCTCCAGATCACACCAACATAGTTGACTCTTATGATATCCTCTGAAGTGGCTCAACAGGCCAGTTTTTAGTCACCTCACCACAACTTACTCGAGGGCAATTTAGGGTGAATAATAAATGCTGGCCTTACCAACAACGTACATCAATACATCAGCAACAAACAACAAATAAGGTTTGGACATCAATTATGGGAACAATGAATGTTTGGCAAAAGCTTTGGTGGGGTTTGGCTCTAAGGAAAGGCTGGATAGGCTGGGACTTTTTCACTGGGATGCAGGAGATTAAGAGGTTGCCTTATAAAGGTTTATAAAATCATGAGGGGTATAGATGGAGTGAATGGTCGGTGTTTTTTTCCCCTTGGGTGGGGGATTTCAACATTGGGGGTATATTTTTAAGGTGAGATGAGAAGGATTTTAAAACGATATGGGGGCAATTCTTTAGAGTGTGGTTTGTGTGCTGAATGAACTTTCAGAGGAAGTGGTGGATGCAGGTACGGTATTTAAAAGACAATCGGATAAGTATATGAAGAAGAAATTATTGGAGGGATATGGACCAAGCACAGGCAGGTGGAACTAGTTTAGGTTGGGATTATGGTTGGCATGGGCGGGCTGGACCGAAGGGTCTGTTTCTGTACTGTATGACCGTTTGACTCAAAATCGGAGCTTAAAGATAGCCATGGTAGTTGGCGGAATTTAAGTTCAATTAATTGATAAATGTAGAATAAAATGTTAGCCCTGCATTGAGAGGGAGAGAGATGGGCATCACAGGGAGTAGAATACTTTATCTCCCCTTCCAATTTCATTTTAATTAAGCCCCCTCCATCACACCTTTGTTGATCTGACATGACAGGCTTTCCATGTAAATTAATCAGTTGGAAACATGGGTGATTTAATAATGCTAGCTAATATATGGAAAGAAATTATGGGTGGTGATTTGGTGATGGAAACAAAAAGTGCTCAGTTGCTTGTAAAAGCACTTCTGGATATTAAAAATACAGGTTAGTCTCATTAAAACTTGACTTACAAACTGAAAGGGAATACTGGTAACGTCAATACAAGCAGTCCATTAAATTTAGTCCAAGCATCATTTTAGTGAAATTGCATGTCATCTTCTCCATAACTAATATGTCCACAGATGTAATACTAGAGTTAAATAGACTAGATGTCATTGAACCAGAGTTCTATGTAATTACAACATAAATTGTAGCCATTTTTATTCTAGCACCCTTCAGATAAAGATTAAAATTTCATCAGCCTTGTAAATTTTGTACATGAGCATTTAATATTTTGTCTACTTTCATTTCTAAATCACCTTCTGCTTATACATACTTCCAAGCTTCTCATCACTTAATAAGAACTATGTTCTATCTCAAGTTTAAAGGTCTGAACTCCCTATGTTTAGTTTTATCTGCCACAGATCTCTCTTATCTGCCCGTGTTCATTCATTCAACTTGTCATCATTTTATCATTTTAGAATTTTCTGCTCATATCTATGTGCAATCCAACTTGGATATTCTAAAGTTGTTCATTGAATCATTTATAGAAGTAATGAAAAGCTGAAGTCCCAGTAAAGACCACAGAGAGCATCACTAGCCACACCTTTCCAATATGTTCCAACTCTGTTCTCTACCACATTTGTTATATATGCCAAGAGGTTATCTCTAATTCCTTGCATTCATTTCAATTAGACTCTTGTGTGAAACATATCTCATGCCTTTGAATGCCCATGCAAGATGCATCTATATACATTCCCTCAACTATCACTTAAGAGAAATTCAACATTTGCTCTGCATAACTTATCTTTTACAATCTCATGTCCCTAAGCAAAACATGCCTTATAATAACCTCTACTCATGCATTTAAAGAGCTGGATGGAAACTAGGATCCTTCTTATTATTGCATGAGCTGAATATTTCTGAAAGATCACAGTTTATTTGGCCTCCTGAAACTGCTTAAGTGTCACACACCCCATTACATCTATCACATTAGTGCCTTACAGTGCAAAGAAGAAGGGCCAAGCACAAATAAGGGAAGGTGACTGGTGGCATTATCACTGACTATTAATCCAGAGAGCCAGGTAATATTCCATGGACTCAGGTTCGAATCACGCTAGGCCGGTAATAGAAGTTGAATTCAATCAAAATCTTGATTTAAAAGCTGAATGTTGACCACGTAATTGTCAATTATTGGACAAACCATCCAGTTCACTGATGTCCTTCAGGAAAGGACATTGCCATCCTTACCTGATCGGCGTATGTGAGGCCAGACCCACATCACTGCCTTTTTAACTGACGCTTAACTGTCCTCTAGATAATTAGGATTGGGCAATAAATACCAGCCTAATCAGCAATGCTAACATCCCATGAGTGAATACAAAGAAATGAAGACAACAATACACAATACAGAGACACGCAATCAATTCCAAAGCCATGCAAGTGAAAGAGTTGCAGATGCTCCTGTATTGAGAAACCCTAAAAATCTTTTCCTCAGACTTGGGTTGCAGTAGCACAGGAGATTGACGACTAATTTTTTTAAGTGCCTTACAAATTTAAAACTAAACTGGTGCCTTTTGTTCAAAGAAACTACATATTGAAAATCAACTATGTGTTTGTGCTGAGCTGCATGTATTGTGTACAGAATAACTGCCATTTAAAACAGTTGCTTCATTAGACCCATCACATATCCAGATGAAATGGCTAAAGTGTTAAGTGGCAAGTAATTCATTGGTGCACCATATATTTAGGAATCTAGATTATGTAGTGGCGACGAACTAATTTCTTTTAATTTGTAATTCATTAATCTCCTGGCACATTGACTAAAAGTGATTCAAATTTCCTTAATGCACTTTGTACTTTATGCATTACACTCCTTTTTACTGCCGAAAATGTGTTGCTGGAAAAGCGCAGCAGGTCAGGCAGCATCCAAGGAGCAGGAGAATCAACGTTTCGGGCATAAGCCATTCTTCAGGAATGAGGAAAGTGTGTCCAGCAGGCTAAGATAAAAGGTAGGGGGGAGGGACTTGGGGGAGGGGCGTTGAAAATGCGATAGGTGGAAGGAGGTCAAGGTGAGGGTGATAGGCCGGAGTGGGGATGGGGGGGGCGGAGAGGTCAGGAAGAAGATTGCAGGTTAGGAAGGCGGTGCTGATTTCAAGGGATTTGACTGAGACAAGGTGGGGGGAGGGGAAATGAGGAAACTGGAGAAATCTGAGTTCATCCCTTGTGGTTGGAGGGTTCCTAGGCGGAAGATGAGGCGCTCTTCCTCCAACTGTCGTGTTGCTATGGTCTGGTGATGGAGGAGTCCAAGGACCTGTATGTCCTTGGTGGAGTGGGAGGGGGAGTTGAAGTCTTGAACCACGGGGTGGTTGGGTTGGTTGGTCCGGGTGTCCCAGAGGTGTCCTCTGAAACGTTCCGCACCTCTGGGACACCCGGACCAACCAACCCATTTTCGGCTCTGATCTCCAGCATCTGCAGTCCTCACACTCTCCTTTTTACTGCCAACATTTGTGTTTGACATTTATTTAAGTTGCTTTACTCTTCACCCACAAAGACAGTAATTCTGCCATGCCTTTTAACCATCTTCTACTAAACAGTAATTCTCAAATTTCTGTCTGATAATCTGGACAGTTTCTGTAAGTTTCAGTTAGGCAGAAGGCCCACACTTCAACATGATATTTTCAGTTGTTTATTGCCAATGATTTCTGTGTTTCAAACACCAATCCCACTCCCTTCTCTGACAGATCTCTTTCTTTTCATTGAGATCGGTGTATCTTGCCTATGTCTCTCTTATCACTCAGTCATCATTTTTAAAAAGAGCAAATTTAGTATGTTCCAGCAGGAACAAATAGGACAGAAACAGGGTAATCACTGTAGTTACTGCTTTGAAGAGTTTGTGTTTTGCATATTTGAACACATGGGATCTTTGGATTTTGAGATTATCAATGCTACTGAGATTGAAACTATTGTATGTTTCTAGTTAAACTGTCCATTATGGTAAGGCTATGGTGCAGGTGGCTGTAAGCTGCACACAGCTAATGTCATATTGGAACCCTACCAAATGACAACGGAGCTCACAGACTTGTCAAAAGTAGAGGAGACACTCAACTACTTGATGATGTCTTTATTCATGGATTATCAAATTGTACTCAGTTGACTCAATAGAATTTGATTCTCAATAAAGAGAAATGCACATTTGAGGCAGTCCTGATTGACACTCCAGTGTACAGAGTGACAGCAGCTGGAGTAAAACCTATACAACTACATCAAACGCATTCAGTCACTTCCAATCCTGTTTAACAAGACACGGTTGGCATCGTTCTTCTGTACCACCAACTTTTGTCACTAATTCATTCCAAAGCGCAGTGATCGTGCAGCCTCTTCACAAGTGTCTGCACAAAGATGCAGCATTGGCGCATTAAAAAAATGAAGATGCATCTGCACCAGCCATCTCACATTTCAACCCACATGTACAAATGCAAGTCACAACCGATGCATCATGTAGTGGGATTGGAGCTGTTTTCTAACTACATTGAAAGAGACAAATGGCCATTCACCTCAGAAGCTAAATGCAAATACTCTCCTAGAGAGTGGGAAGTACTTGCCTTTATCTACTTGTGATATTGGCATAGGCTTTCACTTTCCACACCAACTGCCACAACTGACTACATTATTAATTACATCAAGATATGGACATAAACAAACAGTCAGATCACCCACATCAGTATAACTTCCACACATACATGTAACTAAGCTGATCACGCAGAGAAACAATTGCGATTTTGTTGTTTCAGAAATAGTCATCGGAAAGTTTCATATCTCAAATATTATGTCTATACTTAGAGAAAACTGATACATTTAACTTTAACAAATGTACATATTTTGTTACCAAAAGAGAAAATTCTGGAAAATCTCAGCAGGTCTGGCAGCATCTGTAAGGAGAGAAAAGAGCTGGCGTTTTGAGTCTAACTGACCCTTTGAGTCTAACTGACCCTTTGAGGGTCAGTTATACTTGAAACGTCAGCTCTTTTCTCTCCTTACAGATGCTGCCAGACCTGCTGAGATTTTCCAGCATTTTCTCTTTTGGTTTCAGATTCCAGCATCTGCAGTAATTTGCTTTTATCTTTTGTACATATTTTGTTGTCTGGAATAGTTCAATTTAAGTGAGTTAAGAGATACAGAGATAGAGTGCAAAATTGGAGTGGATTTAAGATCAGTCAAAATCTTATTGAATGGTGGAGCAAGTTCTGAGTATGGTCAACTGTTGCTTCTGTTGCATTTTTTAAAACCTCAAAGAATGTGGGTCTCACTGGCTGGGCCAGTATTTATTGTCCAATTGCCCTGGAGAATTTGCTGGTGACGAATTGTCTTCTAGAATCACTGTAGTCCATGTGGTGTAGTACGCAGTGTTATTTGGGAAGGGGAATTCAGTACGCCTGACTCAGTGAAAATGAATGAACAATGATCTATTTCCAAGTCAGGATGGTGAGTGTTTCTATTGTCCCTGTTCGTTTAAACATTAAAGTTCATGATGTTACCTGGCAAGTTGACAAGTCCCCAGTTCTGATGGATTTCATCCAGGAGTCTTAAAAGAAGTAGCTAGAGAGATAGCTATTGCATTGCTTTAATTTTTCAAAACTTGTTAGATTCAGGGATGGTTCCTTTTGATTAGAAAATTGTTAATGCATTTCCTTTGTTCAAAAAGAGAGGACGGCTGAAAGCAGGAAACTGCTAGTCAGTTAGTTGATATCTGTCAAAGGTAAAACGTTAGAAACTTCTATTAAAGAGATTATAACAGAGCACTTGTATAAGTTCAAGGTGATCAGGCAAAGCCAACATGGTCTTGTCAAAGGGAAATCATATTTCACTAATTTTTGGAACTTGAGCCATAGATAATGGGAAACCAGTGGATTTGTTGTATTTAAATTTCCAGAAGGCATTAGATATGGTGCCAAATCAAAGATGATTGTGAAAATTAAAAGCTCATGGTGCAGCGGTCAACATATTGGCATGGATAGAATATTGGCTGGTCAAAAGCAAGCAAAAAGTAGAATTAAATAGGCATTTTTCAGGCTGACAGAATGTCACCAATGGTGTGGCACAGGGGTTTGTTCAGGGGCCTCAACTCTTTCTATAAATGACTTGAATTAAGGGTTTGAAGGTTTGGTTACTAAATTTGTTGATGACACAAAGATAGATAGGAAAGTGAGTTGGGAAGAGAATATAATGAGCCTACAAAGGGATATAGAGAAGTTAAGAGAGTAGGCAAAGATCTGGCAAATGAAGCATCATGTAGGAAATTGTAAAATTGTATATTTTGGCAGAAAGAATAAAAAAAATGCTAACTAAATGGTGAGAGGTTGCAGACCTCTGAGATGCAGAGAGATCTGTGTGTCTTAGTGCGTGAATCACAGAAGATATGCAGGCACAGCAAGTAATCAGGAAGGCCAATAGAATATGATGGTTGATAGTGAGGGGAATTTATTGCAAGAGGAGGGAGGTTATGTTTCAGTTATACAAGGTATTGGCGAGATCTCATCCAGGGTACTGTGTACAGGTCTGATCACTGTACTTATAGAATTATGTCAATACAATGGAGCAGTTCTGAGAAGGTTTACTAGACTAATACCTGGAATGGACAGATTGCCTTATGAGGAAAGGCTAGACAGTATAGGCCTGTATCCTCTGCAGTTTAGAAGAGTCAGAGAGGATTAAATTAAAACTTGACTAGGTAGATTTTGAAAGGATGCTTTCACTGATGGGAGATTCTAGAGTTAGAAGTGATAGTTATAAAATAAGGGAGCACCCATTTAAAACAGAGATGAAGATTTTTTTCTCTCTCTTAGAGAGCTGAGAGTCTTTGGAATTCCCTTCCACAAAAGGCAGTGGATGCAGAACCTTTAAGAATTTTTCGGTCAGAGGGAGATAGATTCTTGATTATCAATTTCCTTGAAAGTGAATTCGAAGGTAGATAGGATAGTGAAGGCGGCATTTGGTATGCTTGCCTTTATTGGTCAGAGCATTGAGTATAGGAGTTGGGAGGTCATGTTGTGACTGTATAGGACATTGGTTAGGCCACTTTTGATATACTCCATGTAATTCTGGTCCTGGGGGCCAAGAGCTGGCAAATAGGAATAGATTAATTTAGGATATCTGGTCAGCATGGATGAGTTGACCGAAGGGTCTGTTTCCATGTTGTATACCTCTATGATTCTAGAGGGTGAAACATAATTGGGGGAATATACAGGAGTGTGTAGTTGAGGCTAAAAATCAGATCAGCCACAATTTTATTGAATGGTAAAGTAGGCTCATAGGGCCAAGTGGCCAACTCTTGCTCCTTGTTCATATGTTCATATGGGAGGTGCTGTTGAAGAAGCCTTGGTGAATTTTTGTCATGCATCTCGTAGGTAGTACACATTGCTGCAACTGGGTGGCTAACTGTTAATATGATGCCAATCAAGAGGTTCGATGGTGTCAAGCTTCTTGAGTGTTGTTGGAGCTGCATTCATCCAGACAAGGGGGAGTATTCCATCACACCCTTGACTTGTTCCATGTATTTAAAGGACAGGCTTTGGGGAGTCAGGATCTGAGTTACTCGCTGCATTATTCCTAGCCTCTGACCTCTTCTTGTAGCCATAATATTTATATAGCTGATCTGGTTTGGTTTCTGGTTACAGATGACCCCTGGATGTTGATAGTGGGGGATTAAGTGATAGTAGTGCCATTGAATGCCTCTAGGCAATGATTAGACTCTCTTGTTAGATATGGTCATTTCCTTTAGTTACCCACTGTTACTCACTGCAGGATTTCTAGCATTTGACCTGCTCTTGCAGCCACAGTACTCCTCCAGTTCAATTTCCAGTCAATGGTAACCCATTGGATGTTGAAAATAGGCACGTCAGCGATGGTACTGTCATCGAATGTCAAGGAGTGATGGTTAGAAACCTTCTTGTTAAAGATAGTCAGGATGGTCAATGCCTGGCACTATGTGGCATGAATGTTACTTGCTACTTGTCAGCCCAAGCCTGAATATTATCCAGGTCTTGCTGCATTTAGATATGGACTGCTTCAGTTTCTCAGGAGTTGGGAAAGGTGCTGAACATTGTTCAATCATTCATGAACATCTCCATTTTTGATTTCATGAACACTACTGCACTGAGGAATTCCTGCAGAGATCTCCTGGAATGGAGCTGACAAGGCTCCAACAGCCACACCATTTTCCTTGGTGCTAGGTCTGACCCCAACCAGTTGGAGAGCTTTTCCTCAATTCTCATTGAGACTAGTTATACTAAAGATCTTTGATGCCACATTTGGTCAAGAATGGTCTTGATGTCAAGGGCAGTCACTATTACTTCACAGTTATTAAACTGTTGTTATCTTCTTTGGAGGCTTTTCACTGAAACATTAAAGGACTTGCAAGGTCTGTAAACTCTGGTCGTTCCTAGCTGCACTTCCTCTTTCTGATTTAGCCTTAATCTATGCATCTGTTATTTTCCTTCCTGCTCCCGTTCTGTTCTTCTGCTGCGAAGGTTCACCTCCACTATCCTGACAGCAGTGTTCAACCACCCCATGCAGAAGTGGTAGAGTGCATTTGTTGAAGTGTACAATGCTACAAATAGTCTTGAGACAGAATACCCCGAGGCCTTGTTCATCATAGCCGGTGACAACCAGGCCAACTTCAAGAGCCTGCTACCAAAATACCATCGACACGTCTCCTGTCCTACCAGAGGTCCAAACATCTTTGAGTATTGCTATACAACCACCAAAGATGTCTACCATTCCATCCCCTGTCCACATTTTGGAAAATCAGATCACAACACTGTGCTCTTCCTCCCGGCTTACAAGCGTTACTGAAGTGTGAGGATCCAGTACAAAAGTAGCGCAGTATGGGTCTGAGGTGACAGAAGGGCTTGTACCAGATTACTTAGAGTCAGTGGACTGGTCAGTATTAAAGAACTCAACAGCCAACCTTAAGGAGAGTGCCACTACTGTCACAGTCTAGAAGACTGCATGCTAAAGAGCCATGGATGACCTGGGGGATCCAATTCCTATTGACGTCCAGGGACCTGAAGCATACAAGTTGGGCACCCTGATCTATACAGGAAATCCAGATATGTAAGGCCATCAGAGATACCAAGTGGCAATACCAAACTAAACTTGAGACCGAGACCAGCTGCACAGCCAGCCTGTGGAAAGGCTTACCTGACATAACAAGCTCCAAAGCGCAGGCAATAGTACACCTCTAAACGATGAACTCCATGCATGCTATGCTCACTTTGAACAGAAGGTCAGTGAAACAAAGTCACCTATCCCAACAGCCTGGGATGCACCTATCTATGGTCACTACTGCAGATGTTAGATCAGGCTTCTTGAGAATGAACCCATAAAAGGCGATTAGCGCAGATGGAATTCCTGGCCGTACACTCAGATACTGTGTGGACCAGCTGGCAGGAGTATTTACAAACATCTTTAAACACTCCTTACTATGATCTGAAGTCCCCACTATCATCCCGGTGCCAAAGAAAGATCATGCAGCGTGCCTCAATGACCACCGTCCAATGGCTCTGATCTCCGTAATTACAGAGTGAGGTTATTCACTTCGAGAGGTTGGTCATGGCTCACATCAAATTCCAGCAGGGCAAATTGCCTTGATCCTTTGCAATTCACCCGCATCAGGTCCACTAGCAGACACCATCTCCCTGGCCCTACACTCATCCCTGGAACATCTGGATAATAAGGATACCCAAGTCAGGCTCCTACTTATTAACTATAGTTCCACCTTCACCACCATAATTCCAAACAAACTCATCTCTGAACTCTGAGATCTGGGTGACAGCTCCCCTTCCCCTCCTGCAATTGGATCCTTGGCTTTCTGACCCATAGACCACAATTAGTAAGACTAAATGGCAACACCTCCTCCACCATTATGCTCAACACTAGTGCCCTGCAAGGCTGCTTGTTCAGTCCCCTACTATCCTCTGTATACATTCAAAACTGTGTGGGCAAATTCTAGACCAATTCCATTTACAGGTTTGCTGAAGACACCACAGTTGTAGGTTAGATCTCAAATAATGACAAGACAAAATACAAGAAAGGGATTGAGTGTGAAGCAACATGGTGAAAAGACAACAATCTCTCCATCAACATCAGCAAAATAAAGGAGCCAGTCATTGACTTCAGGAAGCAGAGTGGAGGGCATGCTTCTGTCTGCGTCAATAATGCTAAGGTGGAGATGGTCAAGAGCTTTAAGCTCCAGGGATGAATGATCACCAACAATCTGTCCCGGTCCACCCACATTGACACAATGGTCAAGAAAGCACAATGTCTACTTGCTCAGGAGGGAAAGAAAATTTGGCATGTCTACAAGGAGAGACATGCCAACAGCAGAGGGCGGTGCGAGCTGGGCGGAAGTGAGGTTGGAGCGCAGAGCTGGTCGGGAAGGTAAGTGATTGATATATAAAGAACTTACCTCGACGCCAACGGTCTTTTCACAGCAGAGAGCGGCGCGAGCTGGGCAGAAGTGAGGTTGGAGCGCAGAGCTGGTCGGGAAGGTAAGATTGATGTTTGAGTGGGTGTGTTCTAGACCCCAGGCCCTACATAGTAGGGCCTCCCTCCCATCCTCCTCCTCTAACCTAATTTTAAAGTCCACAGGTAAGCTACTCAGTGTTCTTGTTTTGGAGACGAGATGTAGAGTAATGGCAGAGCAGGCAGTGGAATGTTCCTCCTGCAGGATGTTTGAGGTAGGGGTGACCACCGATACTCCTGCTGACTTCATCTGCAGGAAATGCAGTCAGATCCTGCTCCTCACAGAACGAGTTAGGGAACTGGAACTGGAGTTGGATGAACTGAGGATTATTCGAGAGGCTGAGAGGGTGATAAATAGAAGCTACAGGGACATAGCTACGCCAGAGAACAAAGGTAGCTGGGTAACAGTTAGAGGTGGGAAGGGGAGGAAGCAGGCAGTGCAGGGATCCCCTGTAGTCATTCCCCTAAACAATAGATATACCGCTTTGGATACTGGTGGGGGGGACAGCCTAGCAGGGGTAAGCTGCAGTGACCGGGTCTGTGGCGTGAGGTCTGGCTCTGAGACTCAGAAGGGAAAGGGGGAGAGGAGGAGAGCGCTAATTATAGGAGACTGTCTAGTTAGAGGGACGGACAGGCGGTTCTGTGGACATGGGCGAGACTCTCGGATGGTTTGTTGCCTCCCGGGTGCCACGGTCCGAGACGTCTCGGACCGTGTCTTCAGAATCCTTAAGGGGGAGGGTGTGCAGCCAGAAGTCGTGGTGCACGTTGGCACCAACGACATAGGTAGGAAGAGGTGTGGGGAGATCATTCAAGAGCTCAGGGAGTTAGGCTGGAAGCTAAAAGCTAGGACAGGCAGAGTCGTCATCTCTGGGTTGTTGCCGATGACACGTGACAGTGAGGCAAGGAATAGGGAGAGAGTGCAGTTGAACACGTGGCTGCAAGGATGGTGTAGGAGAGAGAGCTTCAGGTATTTGGACAATTGGGCTGCATTATGGGGAAGGTGGGACCTGTACAAGCAGGACGGGTTGCACCTGAACCAGAAGGGCACCAATATCCTGGGAGGTAGGTTTGCTAGCACTCTTCGGGGGTGTTTAAACTAATTTGGCAGGGGGATGGGATCCGGACTTGTAGTCCAGCAAGTAGGCTAGCTGTTTGTCAGGATGTTCAAGAATGTAGGGAGGCTGTGAAGAAGGTAGCACTGACAGGGAATACTTGCGGACACAGAGATGGGTTCAAGTGTGTATACTTCAATGCAAGGAGTATCAGAAATAAGGTGGGTGAACTTAAGGCGTGGATCGGTACCTGGAACTACGATGTTGTAGCCATCACGGAAACGTGGATAGAAGAGGGACAGGAATGGTTGTTGGAGGTTCCTGGTTACAGATGTTTCAGTAAGATTAGGGAGGGTGGTAAAAAAGGAGGGGGGGTGGCGTTGCTAATTAGAAATGGTATAACGGCTACAGAAAGGCAGTTCGAAGGGGATCTGCCTTTGGAGGTAGTATGGGCTGAAGTCAGAAATAGGAAAGGTGCAGTCACCTTGTTGGGTGTTTACTATAGGCCCCCCAATAGCAGTAGAGATGTGGAGAAACAGATTGGGAAACAGATTTTGGAAAGGTGCAGAAGCCATAGGGTAGTAGTCATGGGCGATTTCAACTTCCCAAATATTGATTGGAAGCTCTTTAGATCAAGTAGATTGGATGGGGCGGTGTTTACGCAGTGTGTCCAGGAAGCTTTTCTAACTCAGTATGTAGATTGTCCGACCAGAGGGGAGGCCATATTGGATTTGGTACTCGGTAATGAACCGGGACAAGTGATGGGCTTGTTCGTGGGTGAACATTTTGGTGATGGTGACCACAATCCTGTGACTTTCACCTTGGTTATGGAGAGAGATAGGTGCGTGCAACAGGGTAGGTTTTACAATTGGGGGAAGGGTAATTACGATGCTGTAAGACAGGATCTGAGGAGCATAAGTTGGGAGCATAGGCTGTCAGGGAAGGATGTCATGGAAATGTGGAACTTTTTCAAGGAACAGGTACGACGTGACCTTGATATGTATGTACCTGTCAGGCAGGAAAGAAATGGTCGTGTGAGGGAACCTTGGTTGACGAGGGAGGTTGAATGTCTTATAAAGAGGAAGAAGGAGGCTTACATAAGGTTGAGGAAACAGGGTTCAGACAGAGCAGTGGAGGGATACAGGATAGCCAGAAGGGACCTGAAGAAAGGGATTAGGAGAGCTAAGAGAGGGCATGAAGAATCTTTGGCGGATAGGATCAAGGATAACCCAAAAGCATTTTATGCGTATGTGAGAAACATGAGAATGACGAGAACGAGGGTAGGTCCGATCAAGGACAGTAGTGGGAGACTGTGTATTGAGTCGGAAGAGATAGGAGAGGTCTTGAATGAGTACTTTTCTTCAGTATTTACGAACGAGAGGGACCGTATTGTTGAAGAGGAGAGTGTGAAACGGATTGGTAAGCTAGAGGAGATACTTGTTAGGAAGGAAGATGTGTTGGACATTTTGAACAACTTGAGGATAGACAAGTCCCCCGGGCCTGACAGGATATCTCCTAGGATTATGTGGGAAGCAAGAGAGGAAATTGCAGTACCGTTGGCAATGATCTTTTCGTCTTCACTGTCAACGGGGGTGGTACCAGGGACTGGAGAGTGGCGCATGTTGTGCCCCTGTTCAAAAAAGGGAATAGGGATAACCCCGGGAATTACAGGCCAGTTAGTCTTACTTCGGTGGTAGGCAAAGTAATGGAAAGGGTACTGAGGGATAGGATTTATGAGTATCTGGAAAGACACTGCTTGATTAGGGACAGCCAGCACGGATTTGTGAAGGGTTGGTCTTGTCTTATAAGTCTTATGAATTCTTTGAGGACGTAACCAAGCATGTGGATGAGGGTAGAGCAGTGGATGTAGTATACATGGATTTTAGTAAGGCATTTGATAAGGTTCCCCATGGTAGGCTTATGCGGATAGTCAGGAGGCATGGGATAGAGGGAAATTTGGATAGAAAACTGGCTAACTGGTCAAAGTCAGAGAGTGGTGGTAGATGGTAAATATTCAGCCTGGAGCCCAGTTACAAGTGGAGTTCCACAGGGATCAGTTCTGGGTCCTCTGCTGTTTGTAATTTTTATTAATGACTTGGATGAGGGAGTCGAAGGGTGGGTCAGTAAATTTGCAGATGATACGAAGATTAGTGGAGTTGTGGATAGTGAGGAGAGCTGTTGTCGGCTGCAAAGGGACTTAGATATGATGCAGAGCTGGGCTGAGGAGTGGCAGATGGAGTTCAAAACTGCCAAGTGTGAGGTTGTCCATTTTGGAAAGACAAATAAGAATGCGGAATACAGGGTTAACGGTAGGGTTCTTAGTGAGGTGGAGGAACAGAGGGATCTTGGGGTCTATGTTCATAGATCTTTGAAAGTTGCCACTCAGGTGGATAGAGCTTGTAAGAAGGCCTATGGTGTATTAGCGTTCATTAGCAGAGGGATTGAATTCAAGAGTCGTGAAGTGATGTTGCAACTGTACAGGACTTTGGTTAGGCCACATTTGGAGTACTGTGTGCAGTTCTGGTCGCCTCACTTTAGGAAAGATATGGAAGCTTTGGAGAGGGTGCAGAGAAGATTTACCAGGATGTTGCCTGGAATGGAGAATAGGTCGTACGAGGATAGGTTGAGAGTGCTAGGCCTTTTCTCGTTGGAACGGCGAAGGATGAGGGGTGACTTGATAAAGGTTTATAAGATGATCAGAGGAATAGATAGAGTAGACAGTCAGAAACTTTTTCCCCGGGTACAACAGAGTGTTACAAGGGGACATTAAATTTAAGGTGAAGGGTGGAAGGTATAGGGGAGATGTCAGGGGTGGGTTCTTTACCCAGAGAGTGGTGGGGGCATGGAATGTGCTGCCTGTGGGAGTGGTAGAGTCAGAATCTTTGGTGACCTTTAAGTGGCAATTGGATAGGTACATGGATGGGTGCTTAAGCTAGGACAAATGTTTGGCACAACATCGTGGGCCGAAGGGCCTGTCCTGTGCTGTATTGTTCTATGTTCTAAGGAATCTGACCAAACAGATGCACCATAGAAAGCATCCTATCTGGATATATTTCAGATTGTTACAACAACTGCTCTTCCCAAGATTGCAAGAAACTACAGAGAGTTGTGAACACAGCCCAGGAGAAAGTGAGGACTGCAGATGCTGGAAATCAGAGCTTAAAAATGTGTTGCTGGAAAAGCGCAGCAGGTCAGGCAGCATCAAAGGAACAGGAGAATTGACTTTTCAGGCATAAGCCCTTCTTCAGGAATGAGGAGGGTGTGCCAAGCAGGCTAAGATAAAAGGTAGGGAGGAGGGATTTGGGGGAGGGGCGTTGGGAATATGATAGGTGGAAGGAGGTTAAGGTGAAGGTGATAGGCCGGAGATGGGGTGGAGGCGGAGAGGTCGGGAAGAAGATTGCAGGTCAAGAAGGCGGTGCTGACTCTGAGGGTTGGGACTGAGAAAAGGTGGGGGGAGGGGAAATGAGAAAGCTGGAGAAATCTGCATTCATCCCTTGTGATTGGAGGGTTCCTAGGCGGAAGATGAGGCGCTCTTCCTCCAGGCGTCGTGTTGCCAAGATCTGGCGATGGAGGAGTCCAAGGACCTGCGTGTCCTTGGCGGAGTGGGAAAGGGAGGGTTGGATTGGTTGGTGCGGGTGTCCCAGAGGTGTTCTTTGAAACATTCCGCAAGTAGGCGGTAATCTCCCCAATGTATAGGAGGCCACATCGGGTGCAGCGGATGCAGTGAATGATGTGTGTGGAGGTGCAGGTGAATTTCTGACGGATATGGAAGGATCCCTTGGGGCCTTGGAGGGAAGTGAGGGGGGAGGCGTGGGCGCAAGTTTTGCATTTCTTGCGGTTGCAGGGGAAGGTGCCGGGAGTGAAGGTTGGGTTGGCGGGGGGTGTGGATCTGACGAGGGAGTCGCGGAGGGAGTGGTCTTTCCGGAATGCTGATAGGGGTGGGGAGGGAAATATATCCTTGATGGTGGGGTCTGTTTGGAACACAGCCCAGTCCATAATGCAAACCAGCCTCCCATCCATTGGCTCCATCCATACTTTCCACTGCCCTGGGAAAGGAAGCAACATAATCAAAGACCCCTCTCACTACGATTATACTCTCTCCTACCCTCTTCCATTGGGCAGACGATATAAAAATGCATGAAGACACTTCCAAATAGGTTTAAGAACAGCTTATTCCCCATTACTATCAGACTTTTGAACAGACCTCTAAATTCTTAATGTTGATCTCTCTCTCTACACCTTCTCTATGGTTCTAACCTTGGATTCTGCATTCAGTTCTGCTACCCTGATGTATTTTGTATGATACCACCTGCCTGTATAGCACACAAAACAACAGTTTTCACTGCACTTTGGTACATTTGACAACAATCAATCAATCAATATAAGAGCATATATGAAAACATCCAGGGAGAAGCTTTGTTGGAGCATTATGATAGAAAGTTGAGAAGTAAAGTACCTCCCTCACTGTAATTGTTGAAAGGCAGCTTTCCAAACTTAGAGAAAGGTTATGTAACCATTTCAGCAAGAATTAATAATTCAGTCAAAGCTTTTGAATTCAACCACTTCATGAGTGAGTCATGCCAGTAATTTGCTTCTCTTTTCTACAAAGTCTCATCAGGTTCAATTCTAATGGTCACAGTGAAATGACTGGCACACTAACTATCCATATTATTGTCACTTGAATGCAACACCACTTAAAGGCCTAGTGCATCTTTTATAATCTTGCACTTTAGAGATACTCTAAAGCTGACTTCAGCACCAAATTCTATCCATTTATACTGGAAATGCATCAATTTAGCAGTAAATGTAAAATAGGAATTTCAAGTTCAGTGAAGTTACAGTCCTTAACAAATTTTGCTGTCCCTCAAACAACAAAAAGCATCTTCCATCATAAATACATGCCAGAAAATGAATGTTCACCTCCTCTGTCAGAATTCATCACAGCATCAAAGTAGTTCAGACTCTTAACTATTTGTAATTTGAATTGTAATATTGGGTTTCCACAGAAAATTTCTCAGCCCAGGCCTATAATGGCCATTAATTAGTTAGCATTGGAGCCCAATAACAGAAATTTCTGTCCCTTTAATATAACAGTCCCAGTATTTTCTGTCACTTTAATTAGCAAGTATCATCTCAACTTACATCCCACAAAGCTGCATAAACCTGGCTTATAGATATGTGGAATGAAAAAGCATTATTGATACAAAATAGCGAAGCAGAAATCTTGAAATGTCTCAAAGAATAATTGGTTAAGTGATATATTTAAGATTTGGTGTAAAATTAACTGAATGGATTTATCCAAATTATATTGGTTTGGAGACCAGGGTTAAATCAATTTTATGTATATAAATATTTTATCATGTGTATATAACAGAAAATGGAAGTATTTTACACTTACGTACTGACAAAGAGGATGTTTATCAGGGATGACTAATCAGTCCAGGAGAGCTTGCAGAAAAGAACGTGACAGAACTACTGACACTGGGCCGAGTTATATTGCTTGAAGATAATCTGTAAACAATGGTAAATGATGTGTCTGAACCCATCAATTCTGAGTTTTCTATCACATGATCCTTGCATGTCATATGCTACAAAACCAGTGGATGGCAGTACTGCACTATATAGTTGCATGACATACAGCCTGTTCCCATTGGATAGTGGTTGACATTTACTTTCCTATTGCTCAAAGAAAGATAGTTGGACAGCACCAATGAATAGTTCTGGACACTACACCTCTAAGGATGTTCTGAAGAAAAATCATCAGACCCTGAAGTAACTGCACAGAGGCCAGCATCCTGTCACCAAGTCACCCTTTATTTATATGTGCACAGTACTCTGGTCTGAAGTGAGGAGATTCTAAACCTCCTGTCGATATTTTTTTATTCAACGTATATTGGACAGCCAGGGCTCGCTGATTGGCCCAGGTTAACAACTGCAATCAAGGATCTCATAGTCAATAAGATCCACCTGGTTCCACTACAAAACAGAATCATTAATTCTGCTTCCTCTCCATAGATGCTGTCAGACCTGCTGAGTTTTTTGAACAATTTCTGTTTTTGTTTCTGATTTTCAGCATCTGCTGTTCTCTCAGTATTTTATCTCTAAGATGTACTGGCCTCAGAGAGAGTTAATTGTCGATCCACCATATCTGGATTTCAGGAATTAAGCTATGAGGAGTGAATACACAAACTAGGGTAAATAAAGATAGGACGCTCTGGAAATATAGCATCTGTGCAGAAAGAAATAGAGTTGACATCCAGATGTGACCAGGTTTTATTTCAGAATTCTGGCATCTACATTATTTTGCTTTTAAACCATGTAGGAACGTATTCACTGGAATTTAGAGATTAAGAGGTGACTTGGTGAAAATTTACTGGAGCAAATTGTGTAGATAGAAAAAAAAAAGTCTTTTGGGTAGAAGAGCCAAACAATTGAAGCAGAACTGGAGGCCTGTGACCAGCGACGTTCCACAGCGATCGGTACTGGGTCCACTTTTGTTTGTCATTTATATAAATGATTTGGATGAAAATATAGGAGACATGGTTAATTAGTTTGCAGATGACACCAAAGTTGATGGTATAGTGGACAGTGAAGAAGGTTATCTAAGATTACAAAGAGATCTTGATCAATTGGATCAATGGGCTGAGGAGTGGCACATGGAGTTTAATTTGGATAAATGTGAGGTATTGCATTTTGGTAAAACAAACAAGGACAGGATTTATACAATTAATGGTAAGGCCCTGGGTAGTATTGTAGGGGTTCAGGTACATAATTCTTTAAAATTTATATCACAGGTAGACAGGGTAATTAAGAAAGTGTTTGCCTTCATTGCTCAGACCATTGAGTAAAGAGTTAGGACGTCATGTTGAAGTGAGGCCTCTTCTGGACTACTATGTGCAGTTTTGGTCACCCTGTTACAGGAAGGATATTATTAAATTAGGGAGGGTTCAGAAAAGATTTACCTGGATGTGCCAGGAATAGAGAGTTTGTGATATAAAAATAGACTAGAAAGACTCAAACCTTTTTCACTGGAGTGTATGATGTTGAGGGGTGACCTTATTGAGGTTTATAAAATCATGAGGGGCATAGTAAGGTGCATGACAAGTGTCTTTTCCCTAGGGTGGGGGAGTTCACAGCAAGGGGATATTTTTTAAGGTAAGAGGAGAAAGATTTAAAAAGGACATGAGGAGCAACCTTTTTACACAGAGAGTGGTTCATGTATGGGGATGAACTGCCAGGGGGAGTGATGGATGCAGGTACAGTTACAGTGTTTAAAAGATATTTGGATAAGTTCATGAATAGGAAAGGTTTGGAGGGACATGAGCTAAATGCAGGCAGATGGCACTGGTTTAGTTTGGGAATATGCGACATGGACAGATTGGACCAAAGTTTCTGCTTCCATGCTGTATGATTCTATAACTTACGGAAATGAAACTAGGAAATAAAGGATGATAGGCATTTGAAATTCTCTTGTGCAATTGATAAATGATAGTAAATTAATGGTTAATCTTAAATCTGGGTTGATGCAATTTTGTGTGACAAAGATATTAAGGAATATGGAGAAAAGGCGGATTGACAGAGATAAGCCACAGTGCAGGTCAGCCATGATCTCATTAAATGTCATAGCTGGCTCAAGGAGATAACTAGCCTTCGACAGCACCTTCCAAACCCACAATCACTACCATCTAGAAAAACACCAGGGAGGCAGATACATGGAAACATCACTATATGTGTATTCCTCTCCAAGCCAATCAGCTTCCTGCAGGCTCATATTCCTGGAACTCTCTCTCTAACAACATTGTGGATGGTATCTACACCACATATCAACAAGATAACTCACCATAGCCTTCTCAAGGGAAATTACAGATGGACAATAAAATCTGGGCCAGCCAGCAACAACTACAATCCATGCCTCTTCCTATCCCTATGGTATTCCTGGAAGATAACACAAGTTTGCATGGTTAGAAATAATCCACTTTATTACAATATTAACAACTGAAACTGAGACATAAGGAGTAGACTTTTCAACTGCTAATCCCTTCCAAAAATAAACAAGATTATTACTAGTTCAGGAAGGGAGCTGTCCAATACCAGAGAAAGAGAGTGACCACTCCAAGTAAGCATGTGTGACGTGCACATGGTCAGGCAAGGCAACAGCAGAAATGTGTCCCAACAACTTGAAGAAAGTGCACCAAGAGGTTTGAAGATCTTAAGAGGACATGACAGATGAATGGCCTAACACTCCCAAGTGCTAGGTTCCACAGAGTCATTTTCCCAATATTCTCCTACACAGCGTTCCTCAGACAAGCACACCTTGCAGATTCACTCATTGTATTCTCTGAAGGTAGGTTGTGCTCACAGCCAGTATTAACATACATCCTCAATCTAATGCCATCTAGCATCCAAACCTCACAGTCACCCTGTAGAAAAAAAAAATTGCCTTTCCCTGCAAGCCACGGAAACATTTCAGACATTTCCATTTCTGATCTTACAGTGGAATGGAGGACACAATCTTAGAAATAGGCAGGGACTTTGAATTGATGAAGCAACCCCACAGTGACTGACATCGTGATAATAAGGGACACGTTGTGCCCAGCCAACCATGGAAATGTAGCCATGGTGCAGAAGGATGCCAATGCCAACAATGACTCACCCTGAAACTGGCGCCCACTGAGGTACTGATGCCCAAATGCATTGACAGCTGATCCTCTACCTGAAGGCACATGTTGGGGATATTACTTCCTTGGAGATGAATTTCTGTGCATCTCTCTTCTGCCCTGTGGAACAGCATCTGGCTGAGAAATCTGCTGCTGGCACTGCTGCTGATGATGATAATTTTAGTGTTGCTGTTCCTTTTATTCTTCAGCAGCGGTGAAAGGCAGAGATCCATAAGCTGCTCCAACGACTTGGTGAAGGCTGGCGTCAGGGAAATGCAGCTGAAGGTGTATTAAGTGCAAGCTAGCCGAAGTGGCTTCCAAGAAATTGACAAACACTTGCCGAACAGTTCAAACACTCTGTGAGGAGTAGTGCTGTGTGCAGCAGCCCCTCACCTGAAACTGACTGCAGCTCTTTGCTTTCACGGCATGAAGGCTTCTCGGCCTGTCAGTTCCACTGAAGAAGCACTCCCAGCTGTGCACCCGTCTTGGTGACCCTTGGAAATTTGCTGACAGCTTGGGAAATAGGTCCGGACATTGTTAAAGCCACAATGTCATGTTCAAAGAGTACTTCATGACATCATAACATCTTTAAATCATTTACCAGACAGAGGCATGGGTTTCCTCCAATGACTTACAATCCCACCCAGATGGGGTGGAAGAGTTAAGATGCCAACTCACTTTCACTTTTTCGGTATTTCCCTGTCAAAGCTCTGC
This sequence comes from Chiloscyllium plagiosum, assembly GCF_037043375.1. Classification (NCBI taxonomy): domain Eukaryota; kingdom Metazoa; phylum Chordata; class Chondrichthyes; order Orectolobiformes; family Hemiscylliidae; genus Chiloscyllium; species Chiloscyllium plagiosum. Next base: position 37,100,231 of record NW_028270169.1, on the reverse strand, counting down.
CCGTCGTCTCCAATATTTTACCCAAACCTTTTGATGTTTAATAAATTACCTTAAACTAACCCCTTGCTTAGCAATATTTACATAACAGAATCCTAATTAGCTAATCTAAACCGTGCACTTGTCTTTGCCAAATATGATACAACTTTTAATTGAAAGATATTAACATTGACTTATAATATTATAATCTTATAATATTCTACACTGAGATCAAAAGAGCATGTGTTGTTATAGGAAATGATTCTGAACAGATTAATGCTGAAGACATATGGGCAGACACGGTGACTCGATGTTTAGTACTGCTATCTCACAGCAGCAGGGACTTGGGTTCAATTCAGGTCTTGGTGGTCTGTCTGTGTGGAGTTTGACATTCTCCATGTGTCTGCATGGGCTTCCTCTGGATTCTCTGGTTTCTTCCCACAGTCCAAATATGTGCTGGTTAGGTGCACATCTAAGTTGCCCTGTAGTATCCAGGGATGTGCAGACTAAGCAGGTTAGTCATGGAAATAGGATGGAGTGCATGGGTGGGGGGGGAGGGGGGTTGGTGGGGGGTGGGTGGTGGTGGTGTGCTGGGCCTGAGTGGGATGCTTTTCAGAGTGTCAGTTAAAATTGTGTGAGTAGAATGGTTTCTTTCTTCACTTTAGGGATTCTATGACTGCATTAAATTGCCAAATCTGGTGACCTTAGGATCTTAAATAGATGGCAGACAATGTCGCACTGCAATTTTTTGTTTCTGCATAAGTACGTTTGTTTCTCCAGCTTTGGATTGTGTTGCCCATAAATGCAGCCTTAATTTCAGCCAGATACAGGGGTGAGTGTCATGGATCGTTTACCATGGATGAAGAAACAAAAGTTGCAGGCTACAGAGATGAAATTTCATGGTCCAGTAGACGTCTTTTAAAATTAAAGCTATGTTACAAGTGACATAACAGTGTAAGATAGTAGACAATGCATATGTAATTCAAACTCAAGAAATCTCATGCTTGAGCATGAATATAATGTCCCGACTTCAAATTCTGAAATAAAATAAATAGGAGTTTAACTAATTACAATGGACAGCACAGTTTAAGAGAGAGCAAGTTGTGCCAAGTCTAGCCAAAGATTCCTGAAGAAGGGCTTATGCCGGAAACATCGATTCTCCTGCTCCTGCCTGGCCTGCTGCGTTTTTCCAGCACCACATTTTTCAACTCTGGTCTCCAGCATCTGCAGTCCTCACTTTCTCCTAGCCAAAGATTAGCTAGTCAGCGAATAACTGATCAAGGAGACCACCTTCCTACCCTCCCCTTAACCCTTTGCCTAGTTTCTCAAATCTTCCCCTCTCCTTTTCCATAGAAGTCTACTGGCAGATCCTAGCTAAGTCCAGCTCCATAATCTCCTATGCTTTGGGCACTGCCTACAGTCCCACTCGTGGTCACCATTCAAACCTAAAGCTGCTGGAATTACAGAGCATCACGTCAATCAGACAGATACACAGCAGCAGCTCTTTAAGGCTGGATTTTCTCCCCAGCTGGGGGATGAGAAGACTCAATCTTAGGCAATTTATGCTACTTCCAGGGTAAAATGACTGTGGGGCAGCTGACTGTGGGATAGCTGACAAGCTGTCTATCAACTTTTTCTCAGAGGGGTTAGTGTAGAATATGTTACCCTATAAAATCAATCCCTCAACCCTGAATTTCTTCATAATCTTCAGTACAACAATGAAGAACCACATTGCCAAATATTTCCCAAGATAATTCATGATCAACAATGGTTTTATGTTGGACACTTGCAATAAATATATTTCCTTGTTGATTTGTACCGCTCCTGATTTGGATTTGCTGAAATCCTGGGTAGTCCATTAACATAGCAAGGTTTATATGCACTGAATATTGAAGTATTCTACATTCGCTAGCCTTAGATTATCGTAGCTGAAGTGTTTCGTGTCTGGATCAGGATTAAGATCCTTTCTGAAAATTCATAGCAAATTTTGGTTTGTTTTGAATTTTTTTTTCCCCACTGGACTTTGATTGACCTTGCTGCACTTTTGAATGTGCTATAATAGCATCAGAATCTGCAGCATTAAAAACCCAAAAGCTTCCGAGGCTGCATTTTCTCAAAGAACTTAATGAAAGGTGGATAACTTCAAACTAGTTCTGACAAGATCAGTACGATAATGCGTGCCTTAAAGAAGAAAGATAAAATTTTCCTTACAGTATCCTTTGGACCCCGAAAGGTCATAATGAATTTATTTTTAACTTACATTCATTTCTGTAACCCAACAAATGACATTTGATGGATATTTTGGATGTCTCACAGTCTGCAAGATCAGCATAAATTTAGGTACAGATTTTGGTGCAACCAGGTCAAGAAAATTCCAAGCCTTTCAGTTGGACCATCATGACATCCTTATGTTAAGAAAGGAAAGTTATAAATAAATATGTTGTTTTTAAGGAACTCAGTATTTGGTCCTTCACAAAATCATATATTCATATTGTCATAGCAACCAAACAGATCCTCAACTACAGATAATACCCAGTTTCAATCCAGCTGCAAGAACACAAGATAAGTTTGGATATAAAAACACCTACAGCCTATTTGTATTCATTCTTTCAGAATATTACTTCCACAGCATTCCATGACAATATCAGTTGTTTCTTAAATAAGCTTCCCCCATCTTTACTGGGATCCTACTCTAGCTATTTAACTCGGTGTGTGAAAGAAATATTTCCTAACACCTGGACTGAATTTACCATTTGCAACAGTGTCCTCTTGTCCTCCTTGTCATTCTCATAGCTCCTCATGTTACAGGGACTAGATCCATTTGATGCCTGAGCAAGGCCCCGTACGGCAACCAACACAACTCTAAAGATTTAGACAGAACCAAATTTGTTGCCACTTCACACTTTTCAGGCACACTGAACAAGAGGCCATTTGGCGTTCTTCAAATTTCCCTCCTTAAAGTTCTGACATGACGTTTGAGTACAGGTACTGTTATTACTCCGTTAAAAATCACACAACACCAGGTTATAGTCCAACGGGTTTATTTAGAAGCAGTAGCTTTCGGAGCGCTGTTGTGCCTGACAACCACCTGAAAGCTAGTGCTTCCAATTAAACCTGTTGGACTATAACCTGGTGTTCTGGATTAGTGGTGCTGGAAGAGCACAGCAATCAGGCAGCATCCGAGGAGCTTCGAAATCGACGTTTCGGGTAAAAACCCTTCATCAGGAATAAAGGCAGAGAGCCTGAAGCGTGGAGAGATAAGCTAGAGGAGGGTGGGGGTGGGGATAGAGTAGCATAGAGTACAATAGGTCAGTGGGGGAGGAGATGAAGGTGGTAGGTCAGGGAGGAGAGGGTGGAGTGGATAGGTGGAAAAGGAGCTGGGCAGGTTGGACAAGTCCGGACGAGTCAAGGGGACAGTGTTGCTGGAGGTTAGAAACTAGGATGAGGTGGGGGAAGGGGAAATGAGGAAGCTGTTGAAATCCACATTGATGCCCTGGGGTTGAAGTGTTCCGAGGCGGAAGATGAGGCGTTCTTCTTCCATGCGTCTGGTGGTGAGGAAGCGGCGGTGGAGGAGGCCCAGGACCTCCATGTCCTCGGCAGAGTGGGAGGGTGAGTTGAAATGTTGAGCCACGGGGCGGTTTGGTTGATTGGTGCGGGTGTCTCGGACACCGGCACCACTCCCCACCTCTTCCTCCGCTACATTGATGACTGCATTGGCGCCACCTCGTGCTCCCGCGAGGAGGTTGAGCAATTCATCAACTTCACCAACACATTCCACCCTGACCTTAAATTTACCTGGACCATCTCTGACACCTCCCTCCCCTTCCTGGACCTCTCCATCTCCATCAGTGATGACTGACTTGACCCTGACATTTTCTACAAACCCACCGACTCCCACAGCTACCTGGATTACACCTCTTCCCACCCTACCTCTTGCAAAAATGCCATCCCGTATTCCCAATTCCTCCGCCTCCGCCGTATCTGCTCCCAGGAGGAGCAGTTCCACCATAGAACACACCAGATGGCCTCCTTCTTTAGAGACCGCAATTTCCCTTCCCACTTGGTTAAAGATGCCCTCCAACGCATCTCGTCCACATCCCGCACCTCCGCCCTCAGACCCAACCCCTCCAACTGCAACAAGGACAGAACGCCCCTGGTGCTCACCTTCCACCCTACCAACCTTCGCATAAACCAAATCATCCGCCGACATTTCCGCCACCTCCAAACAGACCCCACCACCAGGGATATATTTCCCTCCCCACCCCTCTCCGCCTTCCGCAAAGACCGTTCCCTCCGTGACTACCTGGTCAGGTCCACGCCCCCCTACGACCCACCCTCCCATCCTGGCACTTTCCCCTGCCACCGCAGGAACTGTAAAACCTGTGCCCACACCTCCTCCCTCACCTCCATCCAAGGCCCTAAAGGAGCCTTCCACATCCATCAAAGTTTTACCTGCACATCCACTAATATCATTTATTGTATCCGTTGCTCCCGATGTGGTCTCCTCTACATTGGGGAGACTGGGCGCCTCCTAGCAAAGCACTTTAGGGAACATCTCCGAGACACCCGCACCAATCAACCAAACCGCCCCGTGGCTCAACATTTCAACTCCCCCTCCCACTCTGCCGAGGACATGGAGGTCCTGGGCCTCCTCCACCGCCGCTCCCTCACCACCAGACGCATGGAAGAAGAACGCCTCATCTTCCGCCTCGGAACACTTCAACCCCAGGGCATCAATGTGGACTTCAACAGCTTCCTCATTTCCCCTTCCCCCACCTCATCCTAGCTTCTAACCTCCAGCAACACTGTCCCCTTGACACGTCCGGACTTGTCCGACCTGCCCAGCTCCTTTTCCAACTATCCACTCCACCCTCTCCTCCCTGACCTATCACCTTCATCTCCTCCCCCACTGACCTATTGTACTCTATGCTACTCTATTCCCACCCCCACCCTCCTCTAGCTTATCTCTCCACACTTCAGGCTCTCTGCCTTTATTCCTGATGAAGGGCTTTTACCCAAAACGTCGATTTCGAAGCTCCTCGGATGCTGCCTGAATTGCTGTGCTCTTCCAGCACCACTAATCCAGAATCTGGTTTCCAGCATCTGCAGTCATTGTTTTTACCTCATTGATTATAACCTGGTGTTGTGTGATTTTTAACTTTGTACACCCCAGTCCAACACCCGCACCTCCAAATCATGTTATTACTCCAGTCTGGTATCATCAACAATTCCTTCTTTCCAACACAGAAGCTGTATTTCAATATTTTTTCTGTATTTCAGATTCCAGAAGGATTCCCAACCTGGATAGTTGAGCCATTTGTTAAATACCTTTGAATCACCCTTATGGCATAACTATGAGCATGCATTAAAAAATGACTCTTCTATAGCTGAAATTTGAGAGAACTTGAAAGCTTTGCTTAGTTAACTAGCCCACACACTCACTGCCGAATGGGAAATCAGAATAACAAAGGAATCTGTGCTGCAACTATCTCATGCCCACATTTTGAAGTTATATAATTAATAACAATTTCTCCCCAGAAGCCATTATCCATTATATAAGGATTTCTATCCCCTGCCATTTAGCAATTGTTCCTCCTTCTCATGAGTATTCTTGTTAGATTTCTTTGTTGAAGAAAAGTTGCATATGTAATTTGTAATACTTTTATTTCAAGTCTCTCTGATTTCATTAATTGCTCATGATCCCTCTATAGGTTATAGAGAGCAAATCACTTGGCTGGGTGCTATGTTATTTATTTTGTTTTTCCCAGTATCCTGTGCCCTGCCATTGAATCCTGATGCAGTGATGAATTCAAACTAGTTCCTTTTTTCTAGGTTTGGATGACAACAGCAATTGTAAAGAACCTATGGTTTTTCCTATGGGAAAGTCTTTTTATCAATGTTCAGCCAGGGTGCCATCAGAAGGAATGATTTCTGCTGGGTGCATTAGATGCTGGAAGATACCATGGCTCTTGCATCCTCTGGCTGTCATGCTCTCCAACCTCTTGAGGAAACCAGGAAGAAATCCTACCAATGAAACCCAAGAGCAGTACAAAGATAGTCATATATACACCAGATGTATCCTGAGCAAGGCATGCTAAAGATGTGCTTCAGGCATCTAGTAGGCCTGTAGCCACCTTTCCATATTTGTTAAGGAGTGTGTCCAGAATTATTAAGTTGTTCTACATTCTAAATGAACTATGCAACAACAATGGTTGGATCTGCTGGAAGAACAAGCATTCATCTCTCATCCTTTATGGATGATTGTGATGAAGATGAGGAGGTGGATGTTGAAGATGGTTACATTGCTCCCTTTGAATCCAGATGCCCAGAACTCCTTTAAAGACATTAGTTCCATTATTCACTATCACTGGAGCAATCTAAGAATCAGATTCAACCCTGACCAAACTCCAAAATGCTACAGATATAAAGCTATCCTGTAACCAAATGTTCATCCATTACACATCTTTTCATTGCTCGCTGTCAGTCAACATCTTCCCATTCATCACGAAGCAATTGAAAATGCAAATTGCAACATGGCAAATCAAAATTTGAAACATTAGAAAGTAGAACAAATTAATTATGTTCATGCTGCTTCTAATAAATAATGCTACAATGCTACAAAATGTTATTCTTACTTTCCCAACCACTCCTCCATGTGTAACTCTTGTGGCTTCAGCCAAAGTAGCAAGAGGTTGCTCACATCTTTGTTGTGGGGTTCTGACATTCTTTGTTAATTCTGTGGCCCACTAGGATCCTGTCAAGGACTGCTTTGCCTGTGGAGACAGTCTTAACCATAATGAGAGGAAGCAGCTTTTGGGGTATTTGATGATGGGCATGTGGGATTTGGCAATGGGTGAGAAATGCCAGTGCTTTAAGTGTTGCTTCCTTATCCCCTTTTTCCATCCTTTCTCTCCTGGGTCAATGGCACTTCACTCCAACCTCTTTTTGGAAGAACATCTGAGAGCAAAAGGGTGACACCTTCTAAGGCCAAGGATAAGGCATCCGTCATCTTGTTGAAGGTGGCATCCATTGTCCACGTGGTTATAGTTAGTGCCTGTACACACTCATTTGATTTTTACAAGTCAACATGATTGGAAAAATTATTGATAGAAGATGTTACCCACACAATGCCCATACTTGGTGTTGACTCCTTCATTCCCTCTGTAATCGTGAATGGTTGTAATGAAATCCTGCCAATACCTCACAGATTCTCTGCTGCCCTCACCCAACTTTCTTTTCACCATTAGCCCATGGGATATAGAATCTGTCAGCAGGTAGGCAGGGCTTGAAGAGAACCATGAGCTACCATACAGATTCCCCACAACTCTCACTGCCATTACTACCTGCCTGTACTCACTTGTGAACTGTGAGTCACCAAGTGAATTCATAAGTAACGGCCTGCACTGGCACATGATAAGCATGGGTACATTTAGAGTGAAGCAGCTTTCCCGAAGATTTGTCTTTGGGAAGGTCCACTAGCTGCTGAACACATGAAGGTCTGGGAGTGAGAAAAGATTAGGAATTAGAACTGGCAAAGTAAAAATGTTACAAGTTATCATTGTGAAGATAGTCATATTTCATTCACTGCTGAAATCAGATCAATGTGACTGAAAGCTCACAATAACCATTCTCAGTTTGTCAAATGTTCCATTCCTAAGGCTCAATGAGAAATGGGAAGGAAGCAACATTAGAGATGCTATAAAATGGAGTATGCTCAGATAATTATTTTAATTAACAATGCTTCTGGAACAGACCTGCTACAGACACATTTGGTAACCAGTTCATGAGTTATGGAATAAGTTTTGATTTATTTAACTTTCATTTGCATACAGCACTACTTTCAGAGCTGATTTGAGTGTGCAGTGCTATTGCTTTTTTGTTTTGTTCTCATTTGCCGAGCAACCTGTTTTTCAGGGGTGATAAATGTATGAAAAGTGCCCTCATTTATTGTACATCAGGTGAAAAGAGTAAATTTGGAGGGGGCGAACAGGGTAACATTCCGTCGCCTCCAAAAATAGGTGCAGAGATTTCAATACATGTTTACCAATTCCCCCGTTCCCACGCCCACCCCCCTTTCCACCACTCCCTGTCAGTATTTCCAGTAGATAGGCATTCTGCTGCCTATTCAGTTACATGATCATGGAGGCCATGGTGGCATCAGTGGAGGTCATGTGGATAGGAGGAAAGATGTTTTCTCCTTGTGGTGGAGCAGGCAATCCACGAGAGATACTCTAAAGGGAAGGATTGCAACACAATTAATGCCAATAATGTAACTCTGAGAATCTGAATAGTGCCACAAGAAGTTCAATGATCTCAAACAAGTAATCAAGTTCAGTGAAAACTTTCAAATGCCATATTTCATCATCTGCCTTCATTAGCCTCACGTACTCCTCAATTCGTCAATAACACCATCAGCCCCCACTGCTGTTACTGACCTTCTACTAATTTCTATCAAGAATAACTAATACTTCATGTTCATCACTTCTTTTCACCATTACCCTCATGCACTTGCCAATGATGAGTGTTTTATGGCCACATCTCACACCTTCTATAATTTTACATGAAGTGGATGTTTAATTGTATTTATGTGGTGGGCAGTAACTGGAAATTCATTTGTTTTACTATAAATAGTTACAATCTGAATCTGTATCAGTTGGATTTACATGTGTATGTTCTTAATGTATGTCATTGATAATAAATGTATGGAAAACCTAGTCTCTAGTTCTATCCTTCACCAGGCTATTTAAAAGTGAACATCTTGGACTTAGCATGCAGATACTCCATGCAATTAGGAAGGCAAGTTGTATGTTGGTCTTTATTGCTTCAGGATTGGAGTACAGAATGAAGAGGTCTTACTGAAATTGTTACAGGACTTTGGTAAAACTGCATTTAAAGTATTCTGTGCAGTTCAAATCACCACGTTTACAAAAGGATGTACTTAGACTGGAGGCAGTAAAGCAAAGGTTCACTAAATTGGTCTCTGGGAAGGGAGATTTGTTGTTTGATGAGCGACTGAATAAATTTGGCCTTCTTTCTCTGGAGTTTAGAGAATGAGAGGCAATCGTGTTGAGAATACAAGATTCAGAAGGGACTTGAAAACATAATATGCTCAGAGATTTTTCCACTGGTTGTGGCATTTAAAACATAGGATAGGAGGCTGATCAATTATTTTGAGATGAGGACAAATTATTTCAATCAAAGAGCTGTGAACTAATGGAATTCTGGGTCACAGATCCATCATTGAGCACATTTATGATTGGGATAAGGATATAGGGAGTGGATGGCAAGGTACAGTGGAAGCTCAAGATTAGTCATGATCATATAGAATGGTGAAACAGAGACGAAAGTGGAAGAAGAGGAAGGATAGATAATGAAGAAACATTAACACTCATGCTGACACAGAGACACCAGCTCAGAGATTGAATACATTTCAAAGCAAGGGTTTTCAACATTTTTTTTCTGAGGTCTCACTGGTCCCTATTATTAGCATTCTGCAGACCCCGTAATTAATAAGAGCTCTAGAGGTTCTATAACACAGAAGGAGGCTCTTCAGCCTATTGTGGGTGCACTGTCATCAGACGTTCTATCCATTTTAATTACATTTTCCAGCACTTGGCTAAATCTTTTATGCTTATCTAAATATTTCTTGAGGGTTTCCACCCCTACAATTTTTTTTAGATATTGAATTCCAGACATCCACCACCTTCTGGGCGAAAAGGTTTTGCACAAAGCCCTTCTAAGTCTTTTGCTCTTTTCCCTAAAACCATATGTCCTGTTACTGACCCTTGTACAAAAGGAAAATATTTCTCCTTATCTACCTTATCTATGCCCTTCATAACATTGTGGTCCTCAATCAGGTTTCCCCCTTAGCCTTCTCTGATCTAAGGAAATCAACACCAGTTTATTTGGTCTTTCATCATAACTGAATCCATGGAGCCCAGGCAGCATCCTGGTCAATCTCTTCTTCACCCTCTCTAGTGCAATCACATCCTTCTTATCATGCAGCAAGCAGAACCATACACTGTACTGCAGCTGTGGATAACTATCGCACACAATCGCAACATCGCAACACAATCTCCTTGTTCTTGTATTTAATGCTTTGACTTGTAAAGCAAATTTTCTTTTTCTGTATGAACAGTAATTATACAATGAAACTTATATATTATTATTGTTCTTGTTAGACTTGTTATGAAACTTGTTGCTGATGTTGAGCGACATTCCTGTCAAGACTTGGCAGTATATCTGACAAGCACCCTTTCAATTCAGCTCAGTGAAAAGTTAGTTCCATTAATGGTGACCATGAAACTAGCATATCAATGTAAAAGCTCTTCTGGTTTGCTAATTTCTTTCTGGGATAGAAATCTGTTGTCTTTACCTGATTTGATCTATATGAAAATTAGGACCTGCGGTAATGGAGTTGACTCTTAATTGCCCTTTGAATTGTGTTAAACCAATAAAGGTGGCATTAGGAATGCAGCTACAACACATTGACTGCACAGATTCAAGATAAACCTTTCCAAATAAACCTGTTGGATGATAACCTGGTGATGTGTGATTTTTAACATTGTCCACCTTAGTCCAACACCGGCACCTCCAAGTCAGAATCAAGAAGACAATTTATCACCATATTCCCAAGAGCAGGTAGGGATGGCCAATAAATGACAGCCTTGTCAGCAATGCTCCCATGCCAAGAATGAATAAAGACAATTTTTCGGGTCTGGGTTATAACAGAAGCTTGAAACAGCACCCAGAGCAAAAATAAAACACTCTCTGCAATCAAAAGTTGTGGCATATAAGTCCATGGAAGGAAATGTACAGCAAGAGTCAGGTTTATGTATTGTGTGTGGAAACTTTATGTTAGGATATGGAATGTCGACCAGGAATAGGTAGCATTGATCAGAGGTGTGGATCTATTTTGAGGCTCGCAAATATATACATTGAGGTGGGAAATGAATATCAAAATGGTTAATGTGTACTGAGAGCAGCAGAGGTGTACATGTAGGACTGACTGTGGCACTAAATGCCTAAGTGAAAAGACTAGACGGGGAACATTGCTGAAGGTTAAATTATGTGTTTTAACAATGACTTCATTTCTTCAGTAAAAAGTATCACGGGTATATAATGGTGGCCACTCAGCTGTTATCTTCACAGCTGAGTTAATACATTGGTTAAATTAGCACAGTGACTTTCTGAAAGATTATTCTGCCCACATTGGAAACTTATAATTATGATTTACATATTTATTTATGATTTACATCTTCAAACAATCACTTGTCCTACTTATCAGCTCAGCAACGTCTATAGTTATTATTATCCTTAGTCAAAAATGTCCGGTTATCAGTCACTATATTTCTTTAGGCAATAATGATCCCATGGCATGGTCCAAATCTGACTCATAACTGCCTGACACAGACTCTATATAGAAAGAGGTATGCTGTGCACATTATAAAGCCTGTTTATAGTCAACCATTTCTATTCTAGGTTTGTATCTGGATTGTTTGCTCAGACAGGGAATATAATCATTGTGTAGTCAATAATCACCATAAAACTTTACGATCACGTGATGCTATTGCTTCAGGTATTTCTCCAGGTAACTTTTCAATGCAATATAATTTGTCGTTTCACAGCTGATGACAAGGAGAGGAAAAGTCAGAGTCTGGATAACTGATATTTCTCTCCTTTCTAACTGGCATCAAAGAAGTTCTTCCATTTGTACAGGACAGATGGAGCTTGGAGAGATCCTGTAGTCTGCCATGATACATTGTACACTAGTACAGAGCATTGTATGTTGTCACAGGACCGCACTACTGCTGCAGGAGCCCATATGCTAGTAGACGATGTTGTATGCTGGCATAGAACTCATATCACAAGACAGCAATCATCGTTTCTAATTTACTAATTCCTACTTTATAATAGAATGCTGGCATAAGACATCAAGCTCTGCAAAGTATCCCTTACTCTATAAACAGTCTTTGTATGTTGGCATAGGGCCCAATAAACATACTTGGAAAGGGCATCATATTCAAGCCCAAGAACATGCTCACAGTTTCTGCAGATAGAAAATTGTCCATTTAAATTTATAATACCCAAACAGAGGTGTTAGGACAACTTGCCCACACAGACTGCTTTAGTTCAACAAAACGGTTTGCTCCACTTTCAGAAGGGAGCTTCAAAGGATGGGCAATAAGTCCTGGCTTTGCAAAAACCATGTAAAACTCAAGAATGAAAAAAAAATCATATCAGTTAGACTTCCACAAGATGTCTAGAACCAATTGTTTCCTTATCAGCCCATAGAGTGATAAGATATCATCTAATTTCCAGCTGCCCACAAGCAGTTAGGAATCAATTTATTTGGATTAATATTTGGATGAGCAAGTGTTTGTCCTAGACAGCTATAGTCATGTAATGTCTACCATGAGGAATTCACCCTATAGGCAGGCATCCTCAACTTTCACATTACTAAAGTCTTCACATTGAATATATTGCAGTGTTGGACAATTAAAGCATGGTGTCAGGAGAGGAACTGCTGTGAGTGTCTAAGCTGAAATAAAAAGCACAGTTTCAGAACTGCGAGATGCCACTGAAAATAAATGATCACAGTGAAAACACTGCTGAAGAGAAGGAGGTACGTCCAGTGTAGGGAAGCCAGTGTTTTCACTGCACAACGCTGAATTCTTTTGCATACAAGTGTATGGCAAAACTGAGACACAACAAATAGATACAAATGGTCACTGAAGAAATAGCAGCTAAAGATCCTGATGAATCACTACACACTGTTCAACAAGTTGATAAGTGAGACATAGTTTATGACTTTTGGAATATGGACGGCAAAAAGAGAACATCTAGTCAACAAAAAAATGTCAGTTCGACCAAACAGACAGCAAGAGCTTCTTTAAATATATAAAAAGGAAGAGAGTGGCCAAAGATAACACTAGCCCTTAAGTGAGTGAGGCTGGGGAAATAATAATGAGGAACCAGGAGATGGCATATTAGTTGCATAAATATTTTATATCACTCTTAACTGTAGAAAACACTAATCGCATCCTAAAACTAAAAAATAATCAAGGAACAAAGGGGAAAGAAAATAAGTACATTAATTGTCACGAGAGAAAATGCGATAAGAAACCTTATGGGGCTAACCACCGGCATGGCCCCTAGATCTGATGGATTGCACCTTAGGTGGCATGGTGACTCAGTGCTTAATACTGCTGCCTCACAGTGCTAGGGACATACGTTCAATTCCAGCCTTGGGTGACTGTATATATAAAATTTGCGTGTTCTCCCAATGTCTGTGTGTATTTTCTCCTGCAGTCCAAAGATGTGCAAGTTGGGTTTATTGGCCATGCTAAATTGTTCACTGTGTCTAGGGATGTGCAGGCTAGGTGGATCAGCCATGGTGAATGTGGCATTAAAGAGATCAGGTAGGGAACTGGGATGCTCTTTGGAGGGTTGATGAGGGCTGATTGGCCACTTACTGCATTGTCGGTATTCAATGATGTTTAAGGATGTAGCTACAAAGATAGTGGATGCACGGTAGTAATATTTCAAAAATTCTTATATCTTGGAAAAGTCTAAGAGGATTAGGAAATGGCTGCTGTAAAACACTTATTTAAAAAGGGAGAGAAACAAAAAAACAGTAGGCCAGTTAGCTTAACATCTGCTATTGGGGAAAATGTAAGAGTTTATTATAAAGGATGTAATCGCAGAGCATTTAGAAATACATATTATAATCAGATTCAGCATGGCTTCAAGCAGGGGATATAAACTCTGACAAGGAGATGCAGTGCATGTAATATATTTTGATTCCCAAAATATTTTTGTTAAGGTATTACTTGTTAGACTATTTAAAAAGGTAAGAGCCTATGATTGGGGATAGTATGGATTGACGATCTAATGGAAGATAGACGGTTAGTGTAAAAGCCATTTTTCAGATGGCAAACTGTAACTAGTGGAGTGCCACAGGGATCAGCGGTTGTGCCATTATATATATATAATATATATATCTATCCTGGATGGCCAAGTTTGTGGATGTCAAAAAAGTAGGAAGACAAGTTGTGATGATGATGCAAAGAGTCTATGAAGGGATATAAGCAGCTTAAGTAATTGGGCAAAAGGTTGGCAGTGTTACACATTGGGGAAATACAAAGATGTGCACTTTTGCAGGAAGAATAGAAGAGTTCAATATTCTTTGAAAGGGAAATAACCACAGAAAACCACAGCACAGTGGGATCTTGGAGTCCTTGTGTATGAATCACAAAAGCTAACATTCAAGTTCAGCAGGTAACAGGGAAGCCAAATGGAATGCTGTTTTTTATTTCAAAGACAATGCAGCATACAAATAAGGAAGTCTTGCTAAAACTATTTAAGGCATTAGTCAGAGCAAAACTGGAATACTAGGAACAGTTTTGATTCCCTTATCTAAGGAAACATATATTGGGAGCTATCCAGAGAATTTCACTCGATTAGTCCTGGGTAGAAGAGATTTTCTTATGATAAGAGATTAAGTAGGTTGGGCCTGTACTCATTGGAGTTTGAAAAAATTAGAGTCAACCTCATGGAAAAATGCAAGATACTGAGGGATATCGACAGGGGAGAGGCTGAGGTTCTTTGCCCTTTTGGGAGAGTCTAGAAAAAGAGAGGTTAGTCTCAGAGTAAGGGTTTGCTAATTTATGACAGAGATAAGGAGGAATGTCTTATCTCAGAAGGTAATGAATCTGTGGAATTCTTTACTACAGAGGATTGTAGGGGCTGGGTTGTTAAGTATATTCAAATGCAACATTTAGGAGGCATTTGGATGGGTATATGAATAGGAAGGGTTTGGAGGGATATGGGCCAGGTGTTGGCAGGTGGGACTAGATTGGATTGAGATATCTGATTGGCATGGATGGGTTGGACTGAAGGATCTATTTCCGTGCTGTACATCGCTATGACTTTATGACTCTATATTCAAGATTGACACATACAGATGTTTAATCAATAAGACAATCAACAATTATGGGAAGAAGGTAGGAAAGTGGTGTTGAGAATTATCAGATCAGTTATAACCTCATTGAATGGCGAAGAAGACTTGATTGCTGAATGGCCTACTTATGCCTCTACATTCTTTGGTCATAAAATACATGACCTACATGGATCTGTGCAAAGTGGCTCAACATTGTGATCCAAAAAAAATGAAAGTATGTTTAAGGCTATATGATGTACCATATATGTGCAGAGAGGACAGATTACTCTGTAAACCTATTATAATAAAACAAGTATATGGAGTTCCAGATCAAAAACAGCAAGTAAATGGCACTAATCATTGCCAGAGCAAATCTAAAGCTTTAACTGGTAACCCTTAATGTGCCAAAATAAAATTGGCATGTTGGAACACGCCAAATAATTGACCATGTACCACTCCAAAGTTGTGTTCACACAGTTAGGTTATCTTCTGGGAATACATTATCTCAAAGTAGATGAGAATCAGGTTTAGTTCAACATTTGCTGAGAGAGGTTCCAGCTGCCCCCAGACCCTTTTGAAAGGTAAGATAGAAGGAAGCAATTCAGAAAGTTACATCTCATACAGAATGGATGAGCAACACAGTAACAGTGAAACAATCTGGAAATCTGAGAGCACAAATTGACCCAAAGGATTTAATTAAAACTCTGAAGAGATATCACTACCCCATGCCCACCATCAAAGAAATTTTACCATAATTTGCAAAGATAAAAGCCTTCACCATCATAGATAGAAAAGATGTTTACTGCCAAGTGAAGCTAGATGAAAACAACAACTTTCTAATTACATTCTGGATATTCTTCAGGAGATACAGATGGTTGTGCATGCCACTTGGCATTTTTACTGCTCTAGATCAATGAGGTAGCCAGAGATCTTCTGAGAATGGAAGCTATTGTGAATCATCTGCTAATGTTGTGATCCAGAGACTCAATGGAATAGGACATTGCTGATCAAAATCTCATGTAGTTGTTTGACAGAACTTTCCAAGGTTAACCACAAGTTGAACAAGAAAGAAAATCACAACAAAGGTTTCTGATGATCAAGTATACAGGTCATGCACTGAAAATAAAAGTCCTTTGCCTGGATCCGGAAAAGGCTGCGGCTGTAGCAGGAACCAACAGATGTACAACCTGTGTGACAATTTGTTGGATGCATCAACTATTTGGCAAAGGTCTTGTCCAATTTGTTGTAGAATTGTGAATCATTCCGCCAACTCATGGCCAAGGAGGTGCAGTGGTATTGGAGCGAAGGACAAGAAGCAACATTTATCAAAATCAAGAAACTAGATGTCAATGCTGAAATAAAGTCTCAATTGTCCCAGAAGACTATAGGGCTGCTCTCTCATTACAGACAGATGAATGGTGGTGAATTTAATCTGAGACTCACCTCTCCTCAGGTAAGGGGTAAGGTTGAGAAGGCAGGGCCTTCATGGTAGCCTCAGACAGTACTGAAACACCATGATGTAAATGATGAAGTCACCCTGCATTGTGGTGCCAATATAGATTAGATTACATTACATTACAGTGTGGAAACAGGCCCTTCGGCCCAACAAGTCCACACCGACCTGCCGAAGCGAAACCCACCCATACCCCTACTTATACCCCTTACCTAACACTACGGGCAATTTAGTATAGCCAATTCACCTGGCCCTGCATATCTTTGGACTGTGGGAGGAAACCGGAGCACCCGGAGGAAACCCACGCAGACACGGGGAGAACATGCAAACTCCACACAGTCAGTCGCCTGAGGCGGGAATTGAACCCGGGACTCTGGCGCTGTGAGGCAGCAGTGCTAACCACTGTGCCACCGTGCCGCCCACTAGGACTTGGAAAAACTCTAATGCAGCAAGGTCAACCAGTTGCTTTCGTATCCAAGACATTAATACAAACACTAATTCAAATCAAGCTAACTGTCCAACAAGATGCAAGTCACGAACTATTACAAGAAGTAGTGATAATAGCATGGCCAGAGGTTATACCCATTGCTACTTGAGCACATTGGACAAATGGAGATGAATTGACAGTTCAAGGTGGCATATTGTATAAAAGAAATGGAGCAATTATCCCAAAGTATTTAGTACTAGAGATGCTAAATTGCAACCATGCAAGCCACAAAATAATTGAATCAAATTTAAGGAAGGCAAGAGATAAGCTCTAATGGCCAAGTGTGAAATGAACGATTATATCAGCCAGAGCAGAATTTGTACTGATGACGCTGGATGAAGCTGAGAATGACTTCTTTACACTCATAGGAGTTTGCTGCAGTAGACTCTATTCCAACTACTGGTAAGTGGACCAGTTGACTTTAATGACTACCATTGAGGTTGTCGAATGAGTAGAAATGTACTTCAGCTGTTGTTGCATTCCAAACATTGTTATGAGTGATAATGGCCCTTAGTTCATGAATGAAGAATTCAGTTGCTTCATGTAAGATTGGTAAATTCAACACTGCATATCATTGCAATACGATCCCCAGTCAATTAGAAAGGCTGAAGTAACAGTGAAAACTGCCATAAAGGAACAATTCTAGCCCAGGGTCTGAGTCGGATGCTCTTTGGAGGGTCGAAGTGAATCCAGTTGGCCAAATGGCCTGCTTCCACTCTGTAGGAATTATATGATTCTATGATTGAAGCACTTATGTATGTAATGTATGTGCTGAAACTGATGGAAATAGCAGACTCTGAAGTCATGAGAACAGCAGTGCAGATAGTTGGTAAGGTGGGCAATTAAAATTGTATAATGCATATAATTTGTTACAATTGAAAGTGAATGCTTAGTCTGAAATACAGTCATGTCCAAATATCTGTCCTAGTTTGCCATAGTCCATATGACCTCTGTGGCACCCTCGCTGTAGGCAGACATTCACTTCAATAAAGTCCTTATGTTGAACACATTGCAGTGTTGTATGCTTAAAGCACAACTAATCACAAAGAAAGCTTCACTTGTTTCCATGTTGGAGACTTGTACAATTGGCACAAAGGGACACTGACAGGGACTGCAACCCTAATTATAAACTTGTCTGAAAGCCCAGGTTAAGTATAAGAGCTTGTATTGTATTGAATTGGATCAACCTATTACCTGCCACCTTAACCATAGGGATAGAATAAAGTATGTTTTTGCTCTATTCAAACCCTGAAAGGAAGCATCATTTATGAATCTTTTATTGCACTTTTCACTAAGTACAAATCAATAGAGTGCGCATTGATCTATCTAGAACAGTTAATAATAAGCATTACTTATTTTAATTTATGTTTTCAGGATTTAGGTTATGACTCTATATGTTCTTAGCCATGGCTCAGGGAAAGCTCTTCTAACTCTCAATTAGAGGTTACAGATTCAAGTTCTGCATCACAAATTTGAGCACAAAATGTAGGCTGACATCTCAAAGCCATTTTTCAGATGACATGTTAAACTGAGGCCTCCTTTTCCACTTCAAATGGGTTCTGATGATCCTGGAGTTCCAGTAGAGAGCAGGAATTGCTCATTGGCATCTTGTCTGGTACTTATTGTTCACCAATATCTTAGGAACAGGTTGCCTGATCATTTATCAACCGCAGCAGGTGGATGTCACCTATGGTTCAGTTGGAGAAATGTTTAGCTTTTATTTAGAAGCTTGAAGTATCAAGTCTTACCTTAGAACTTTGACACAAAAATCAAAAGATGGCTCTTAAAACTTATTACAGAATTGCCAAAGCACAAATGTTGGTCCATTGAGTTTCTGAGTTAGTGCCATTCTCCTGCCTCTTGCCTGTGACCATGCATATTGTCGCAATTTAAATAATCACTTTTTACCCTTTTCATCCTTAATTGAACCTGCCTCTACAACACTTGCAGACGGGACATTACAGACACTAACTACTTGCTGTATGGAAAAGTTTTTCTCACGTCACATTTGTACCTTTTGCAAAACACTTTAACGCAGTGCCCTCTACTTCATGATCTTTCCAAGATTTTACATACTATTACATTAATTCCAAAGTAGCATATAACCTCAAATTTGGGGATTGATACTGACAAGGACTGCAACAAATTGATGGAAAATATTAACAAACTTACTGATATATAACAATCTGATTTCCAGAAGCCATAGCTTTCGGGACAATTATAGCTAAGATGGAAAGTTAACTCATTTTTTTTCACCTGTTATAGGCTACCAGTTGAAATATAATCATACAAAACTTTTAACTTCATGTCTAAATTTGTTCAGGGCACAATAAGCAATCTGAATATAAAATAATTGAAGTCCAGTGCCTATCGTCTGCAAACACAAGGAGTTTTGGAAAGATGTCATCAGACTCTTAAGACAATGAACAAAACACATTGTCCTACAAACCCTCAGATTTGGGATAAAGGTTAAGATTTCTTACTACTTGCTCCTGGAGATTTCACAAGTGAATCTATTAAGTTTAGTCCATGATGGTCGATCTTTGGACATGAGATAAAAGGTCAGTAAAATTGGTAAAGGAGATGATTTTCAGATAAAAAGACTAATAGCTAATGTTGGATTATCTAGACACATTGCTGCTACTGAGCATTGGTGACAGAGAAAGTGAATGTTTGTTGGTATGGTGCCAATCAAGTGGGCTGCTTTGTTCTAGATGGTGGCATGCTTCTTGAGTATTATTAGAATGGTGCATTTCCGTGCAAGTGGGGAACATTGCATTACAATCCTCACATGCGCCTTGCAGACGATGAACAGGCTTTAGGTGAGTTACTCACTGCAGTATTCCTACCTCTGACCTCTGCTTGAAGCCAATGTGTTTATATGGCTAGTCCAGTTCAGGTTATGGTCAATCATAACCCCCAAGATGTTGGTTATGGGAAATTCAGTGTTTTTGACATCACTGAATGTTAAAGGGTGGCGCTTATATTGTTTCTTATTGGAGATGGTATTGCCTGATAATTGTGTGGTGTGAATAATATTTGCTACTTTTCAGTCCGAGCCTAGATATTGTCCAGGTCTTGCTGCATTTCCGTGGACTGCTTCAGGAGTCACAAAAGGTGCTGAGCATTGTGCAATCATCGGCGAACATCCCCACTTCTGACTTTATGATTGAGGGAAGGTCATTAATGCACTAGTTGAAGATAATTGGATAGTTTACCCCGTACATCCACCAATATTATTTATTGTGTCCGTTGCTCCCGATGCGATCTCCTCTACATTGGGGAGACTGGATGCCTTCTAGCAGAGCGCTTCAGGGAACACCTCTGGGACACCCGCAACAATCAACCACACCGCCCTGTGACCCAACATTTCAACTCCCCCTCCCACTCAGCCGAGGACATGGAGGTTCTGGGCCTCCTTCACCACCGCTCCCTCACCACCCGACGCCTGGAGGAAGAATGCCTCATCTTCTGCCTCGGAACACTTCAACCCCAGGGCATCAATGTGGATTTCACCAGTTTCCTCTTTTCCCCTTTCCCCACCTCATCCCAGTTCCAAACCTCCAGCTCAGCACTGTCCCCATGACTTGTCCTACCTGCCTATCTTCTTTTCCACCTATCCACTCCACCCTCCTCTCTGACCTATCACCCATTCACCCAGTGTACTCTTTGCTACCTTCACCCACCCTCCTCTCTGACCTATCACTTCCATCCCCACCCCCATTCACCTATTATACTTTCTCCCCACCCCCACCCTCCTCTTATTTATCTCTCCACCCTGCAGGCACTCTGCCTCTATTCCTGATGAAGGGCTTTTGCCCAAAGCATTGATTTTCCTGCTCCTCGGATGCTGCCTGGCCTGCTGCGCTTTTCCAGCACCACTCCAATCTAGAATCTGGTTTCCAGCATCTGCAGTCATCGTTTTTACCTTGAAGATAATTGGGCCCAGGACATTACCCTGAGCAACTCCTGTCGAGCTGGAATAACAACATCCAACAACCACAAGCAGCCAGCTGAATGCCAGGTATGACTCCAACCAACAGATAGCTGTCCCCTAATT
This sequence comes from Chiloscyllium plagiosum, assembly GCF_037043375.1. Classification (NCBI taxonomy): domain Eukaryota; kingdom Metazoa; phylum Chordata; class Chondrichthyes; order Orectolobiformes; family Hemiscylliidae; genus Chiloscyllium; species Chiloscyllium plagiosum. The sequence goes on along the minus strand of NW_028270169.1, from coordinate 37,079,314 downwards.
CCCACTGAGTCCAGTTGTGTTGGGGCTCCTTGACACTACACACTCAGTCGAATGCAGCCTGATGTCAAGGGCAGTTACTCTCACCTCACTTATGGAACTCTGTTTTTTACTTTCCCAAATTTTGAACCAAGGTTGTAATGAGGTCAGGAGCTGAGTGGCTCTGGCGGAACCCAAACTGGGTGTCACTGAGCAGGTTATTGCTGAGCAGGTGCTGCTTGATAGCACTGTTGATGACTCCTTCCACCAAGTTACTCAAGGGTAGGCTCATGGAGTACTAATTGGGCTGGGTTTAATTTGTCCTTTTCTTTTGTGTACTAGCCAATTTCCATATTGTTGGGTAGATGCCAGTGTTATAGCTGTACCCAAACGTTTTAGCTAATGTAGCAGAAAATTCTGGACTACAACTTTTCAGTATTATTACTTAAATGTTTTCAGGACCCATAGCCTTTGTAATATCTGGTGCTTTCAACCATTTCTCGATGTCATGTGAAGTGAATTGAATTGGCTGAAGACTCGTATCTGTGATGCTAGGGACCTCTGCACGAGGATGAGATGATTCATCCACTCGATGCTTCTGCTGAAGATTGGAGCAAGTGTTTCAGCCTTTTCAGCAATGTTCTGGGCTCCCCCATCATTGAGAATAGGGATGTTTGTGGAGTTTCCTTCTCCAGTGAATTGTTTAATTGCCCAACACCATTCATGATGAATGTGGCAGTGCTGCAAAAGCTTAGATCTGATCCCTTTAGCTCTGTCTTATCACTTGCTTCTTATGCTGTTCTGCACGCAAGTAATCCTGTTTTGTAACCTCATCAGGTCCATGCCGACCAGATATCCTAAATTGATCTATCTCATTTGCCAGCACTTGGCCCATATCCCTCTAAACCCTTCCTATTCATATACCCCTCCAGATGTCTTTTAAATGAGGTAATTGTACCAGCCTACACTACTTCCTCTGGCAGCTCATTCTCTGCACGTACCCCACCCTCTGCACGAAAAGGTTGCCCCTTAGGTCTCTTTTAAATTTTTCCCCTCCCACTCTAAACTTATGTCCTCTTGTTCTGGACTCCCCCATCCCAGGGAAATGACTGTTTCTATTTAACTTGTCCATTGGTTAGGCGGAGAAAGTGAGGTCTGCAGATGCTGGAGATCAAAGTTGAAACTTTATTGCTGGAACAGCACAGCAGGTCAGGCAGCATCCAGGGAACAGGAGATTCGACGTTTCGGGCACAGGCCCTTCTTCAGGAATTGGTTAGGCCACTATTGTGTGCAATTCTGGACTCAGTCCTATCAGAAGGATGTTTCAAAATGTGAAAGGGTTCAGAAAGGTTTACAAGGATGTTGCCAGGGTTGGTGGGTTTGAGCTGTAGGGAGAGGCTGAAGAGGCTGCGACTTATTTCCCTCAAGTACCGGAGGTTGAGGGGTGACCATATCAAGGTGAATTGGACCAAAGGGTCTCTTTCCATGCTATACATCTCTATGACTCTATGTTTTATGACATTTTATTTTTCGGTATGCCTGGTGCTGCTCCTGGCATGCACTCCTGCATTCTCCAGTGAACCTTTACCTTTCACTTTTTAATATCTCACCTCCCTCATTTTAAGCTGTTAAAATTACTCCTATGGTTCTGCTGTCTTTTTCCCAACCTTACTCCATAGCTGAATCAATGGAACAACTTTCAAAGTTTAAACCTATTAACTATTTAATGTAATTATTTATCTCCAAATATTGTTTTTCCACATTGTCATCAGATATTCTATAGCACTTTTTTCATCTTCCTTTTAAAAGGAGATATCTATTAATCATCTCTCTCAAATTCCTCATTCTCAAGTTTATAATGATTGCATTCCTCTCAAAATGATCTTACACTTCATGATTCTCCTTTTTATCTGTTATGGCTATTTTCTTTTAAGAACTGCTCCCCCATCAACCAACATAATTTCACTGGAAAAGTAGCCAAAACCCTACTTACACATGTTCCCAAGATTAACTACAGGGACCATGTTCAGAGCAGAAGATTTAGATGCAAAGCTTTTCATTGGACTTCCTTTTCAATGTTGGAACACAGCACCATTCTGGCATTTCACATGTTACCTTGGATCAGGCATTGCAAAATCATCCATCTGGAAAGAAGAATATGATTTACATTTTCTAATTAACCCATCAAACATCTCTATCTTTAAACTCTTTGTATTTATCCGTGTTCAGTATGAGCCCAATTAGGTTATGGTCATTATTCTGCAGTGTTCTCCATTCTTCAGATCCCTTGTTATCTCACCTTATTATTCAGTATTAATCTAGCACAGCGTCTCCTCTTGTTCCATATGCAGCATACTGATTAACAAAACCATTCAGCTGTGGGACAATAGTTAGCATTTGCCGCTGACTCTGAATTTTTGAGATCACATTCCACTCCAGAAGCGTGAACACAAAAACTTAGGCTGACACTACTGCAATGCTGGAGGTATGCAACACCATCAGAGGCACTGTCCTTTGGACAAAATTTTAAATCACCGCTGTCTGTTTTCTCAGGTAACTGTTAACAAATTGATGTGCTATTTTGTAAGAAGAGTAGGCTGGTGTCCTAGTCAATGTTTGTCCCTCAATCAGCGTCACTTCCAATAAAATAGGTTATTTTGGTTATTCACACATTGCTATTGGAAGGAGCTCACTGTGTGCAAATCACATTTTCCATATTACAACCAGAACTATGCTTCATTGATCATACATTTTTTAAGTTTGTAAAACATGCAATGCGAGTTTTGTTTCAGTTCTGGAAGCATCCTAAAACTGTTCTTTTGGTTTGATGATAAGTATTGTCTTAGTCAGTTTTACTTAGAATAGTTAAATATTTCTGTTATTAAAACTGGTGACATGGTGGCTCAGTGGTTAGCACTGCTGCCTTACAGTGCGAGGGATCTGGGTTTGATTCCCACCTTGGGTAACTGTCTGTGTGGAGCTTGCATATTCTCCGTGTGCCTGCATGGGTTTGCTCTGGTTTTCTCCCACAATCCAAAGATGTGCAGGCTAGATGAATTGGCCATGCTAAATTGCCCATAGTGTTAGGTACATTAGTTAGGGAAATGGGTCTGGGTGGGTCAGTGTAGACTTGTTGGGCTGAAGGGCTGAAGGGCCTGTTTCCATCCTGTAGGGAATCTAATCTACTCTACCATTTCAAGCCAATCTAAGTTGCTGACAAATCTTGGGACTAATATATTTCTCATTATAATGTGAGTTAAGATCCTCTGGTAATATGTTATTCCCAGGGATTATAATTACAGTTATCACCATAACTAGGTTTAAGGTTAGGATTAGAACTAGAAATACAGTTAGAATTAGAGGTTTAAAGTTAAATTGAGAGAAGCTTCACCACCAACTAGGTCAAACTACTACATAGTGCTGGAATATGGCTTTATATGTAAACACATAGCCTAAACTAAAACTTCAGTAGAAGAGTTGCATTGTCTATGGTTTCTGCATTTCAGTAAGTTGCTAACCCAGGTTCAATAACCAAGTTGTTTGAGCAGATGTAAAAGTAAGAGAAAATGAGATGTAGAGATAGACAGAGAGAACATAAGCTTAATATTTTCAAAGTGTTACTGTTATGATAGTCACTTGATGAAGATTCAACTCTCATCAGTGCTCACTGTACCACAAACTGACGTTAGATTTCTATGTTGTAACTAACACAATTTAATAGAAAGCAATATGATTTACAGTAACAACTTTAGAATCAAGCACAAATATCTGAAAAATAAATCTTCACTGCAACATCAGAAACCCCTTGCTTAAGTTGCAGGAGCATTTGTTCCAGAACATAACATATAGGCTGGGCGTTATCCAACTCCCCTCATTCATTCATTAAATCAAGTCAGTCACATTTTCCTTACCATGAATCATCCTTAAGCTGTCACTGATCTGACTGTTAGTTATATGGGGATGATAATAGCTTTCCAGGTCATTGTTAATTTACAAAAATTTTCAACAGTCTTGACAGCAATTCAATATTAGTGAATTTTGGCATCTGGGTTTCAAATGAGGTATGTCCTGCTTTTACATCTTTGATGTTCATCTGTGACATCTGAGCCAAGGTGACCCCTGAGTTTCCAGGCACCTAAATCTAAAAATCTAAGTAACAAGTAGCAGCGTACATCAGGAACTGCACATGCAGTTGTAAGTGTGGCACTGGTAGTTGTTAGCAGGGTCGAAAGTCTTGGAGAAACCATTGGGGGCCAACAGGAAATTTACACTATTCCCAGAGCTCAATGAATGAATTAATAATCTTAGTTCAGAAAGACAATGTTAGCAGTTTGGTTGAACATTATTAACACATAGGTCAGGTGACTGTACTGTCTAACAGGCCTAGAGGAAGAAAAATGAGGAAGCAGACATTAATAACAATGCCACTGAAAGAATTTGGTTCAGTTAATTTTATCTGTGTTGAATTAACTTTTGCTAATTTCATTCTTGTTAATTTCACGCTGTGATTTAATTTCATTATGAGTTAATGTCCAATCAATTAATTCCAAGTGGTTACTGCAGTGTAGTAGAACTGGAAACAATCAAGTTCTTAGTACTTCTGTTCTATCTGATATTGCAGATGAATTTGATATTCCTTAATTTCTAATCAGTTGTCGAGAATACAGTAGTTCTTGAAAAAAAACTTCCATTCTGCTGATTACAGATAGTGAGTAGTACATTCAAAGTCATCTAACAATTGATTTTCCAACGTATCAAGTAAACTGTTAACACAAATTGTATATCTAAGTCACTGTAATTGGGCTTAAACAAGAGTTCACATTTTGAGGTCATGGAGTTCTGTTGATAGCATGCCAGCTCACTTTATATCTGAATCAGAAGATCAGAAGTTTAAGTCCCAAGCCAGAACATGAGTACATAATCTATGTTGTTACTTCAGTATTGAAGAATTGCTCCATTGTTGGAAATGTCTTTCAATGAAGTCAATAAATTGCTCAGGTTGATAGATCATATGGGACCATTGGGAGAAAAGCAAGGAAATTTGAAACATTCTTCCCTCAACCAACATGACCAAAAGAAAAGAGTTAGTCATTCACTTGCTGGTCTTGGGAACTTACTTTGTGGCAATTGACAGCTATATTTGCCTAAATAACTGTTAAATACAATGCTATTGGTAATGAAGTTCACTAACATGATTGAGAAGCATGAAAAATGTTATATCAATGTAAATCACATTGTTCTTCTCGATTTTCTTTTCTCTGCATGTTTACCCTATAAAGGTTCAAAGTTGCAGATGACAGATGCATGAAAAATAATCCTCTACTAAATTCCTATGATTTCGTTTCATCATGAATATTGTTTCCACTTGAAAGGATATTCAAGTTATTTACTTTCAACTTCCACACAGGTAGTTAAGGAAGGTGATGAATGCAAGGAAATGTTTTAATCCCTCCTTGGGCTAATGGATCCATATTACAACTTGACAGTTTTTTGGGAAGAGTGATTAAATGTTTATTTTTCAGTAAATGTGACATTACCAAAACAGGATAAATTCATGACCAAAATGCCATCTATTTGAAGCCAGGCATGCAATAGATATTACCATTCATTCATTTTAATGTATGTTATGTCACCATCAATTTGAACTGAATAAATTTCACATTGTTGCACAAATTTCACTGTGTTCTTTGTTAATATTATTGTTCTGTTCTTGTAAATAATCTCATGGTGACTTGATGTGGTGTTAGTAGTTTGATTTGGTGCTGTATTCATTTCACATTGTGCCACTAATTTTGTATTGTGCATTTTGAATTCACTGAGATAATATGGCATTGTGGAAATCTCATTTTAAATTTACTACTTTGTATCAATATTGCTTTGTATTATGGTTTTTATATTTTACTTCGTAAAATATGGTGTTGGCCTGTCTGTTGGTGTTTTACTTTGGTACAGTATGACTAATTTTGCTTCTAATGTCATGTGTCATCTTGACTGTAGGTTGTCAATCTCATTGTATATTATGTTAATTTATTTCTTAATCCACCTCAATCTCTCAGTGGTGTTGCAATAATGCTGTATTCTAGTTTTATGGATCTGTCCTCCTAGGTATGGCTCCATTCTTGACTCATGCATCTCCAGCATTGTTCTTTCTTTATCCCACTGACAGTTTGGAGAAATTTTGGTTCAGCATTACCCCAAAAGCAGAAAATCTGGATTCAAGTCTCACTTGTAGGACTTGTTGGCCACAGGAGCCATGTTGATAATGTGGTCCAAAAGTTTGGTAATCAGCTGTCTATTCCTTTATACACTTTCCAAAGGGGAAAGAGATATGTGTGAGGATATTAAATAAAGTTGCTCCATCACCTGCTGATTCAATGCTTGCTTCCTTTACTTAGCCACATGCCGCCCACCAGAGTCATCATTGTAGACATGGGTCAGTGCCTGCATGAACACCAGTAATACATTGCTGCATCTCTTTATTCTATCAAAGTATGATGGAATATTCAGCAAATGTCTGGTGACACTGAAGAAATGCCACATCATTCCAGAAATCTGTTTATATGATTTTCCTGCCACTGGACCGTGCACTGTGAGCAAAGCATACACTATCTGCAAGACATGTACATCTTATTTGGGTACCAACTTTAGGCTCAAAAACCCCACTACTATTGAGAATAGCCAAGACTAACAACAATATGAGAACACCACCAATTACCACCACTCAACAACTACTTTTGACAACAGTGTTGTCAACCACCTGAGTCCTATTTTATAAAAATATTTCGCTATTTTACAGTTCAGCCTTAAAAATATTAAATTTATTTTTTCAACCTAAATTTCAGTCACCTCTTCTAGTTGTGATAAATGTTTGTCCCATCTATCTTTCAAAGCACCAATAATATCAAGAGCAGCAATGTGGTCCTCTTTTAACTGCCCTTTGTAATGTGTGGCACTGGAAACGGTCAGGCAGCATTCCAGGAGCAGGAGAGTTGATGTTCTGGGTTTAAGCCCTTCTTCGGGAAATGTGTCATCACATTCCTGATGAAAGGCTTTTGCCTAAAACGTCATCTCTCCTGTTCCTTGGATGCTGCCTGACCTGCTGTGCTTTTCCAGCGCCACACTTTTTGACTCTGATCTCCTGCCCTCTGTAATGGCCTAGCAAGCTATCTGTTAGACCACAGCAGGAAAGCTGAATAATAATAAAACTGGTTGGACAACTGAGGTACCAGAAATGGCAAAGGCATTCCCTGCCCAATTGATCCTGCAAAGTCCTACCTGTTAATATGTGAGGACCTGGCCAAAATTGGAAAATTTGTCTCATAGGGCCAGTCAAAGACAGAAGTGAGAAGTTGTGTGCAGACCGTGTAGAGAATATTTCTCAATGGTTTTCAATCAGGAAAAGAATAAAATTGTAGGGGAAAAGAATGAGATATGAGACTAAGAAGGATCGAGGTTAGTAAGGAAGACGTGTTATCAATTCTAGAAGGAGTGAAAGTAGACATGTACCCTGGGCTGGATGAAATTTATCTGGGGATTCTCTGGGAAGCTAGAGAGAAGATGGCAGAGCCTTTGGCTTTGATCTTTGAGTTGTCATTCTCTCCAGGTTTAGTACTAGAGGACTACAAATTGAGGGGTGTTAGATTTAAGACAGATGTCAGAGGAGATGCTTTACTCAGAAAGTGGTAAGGGCATAGAATGCCCTGCCTGCAAATGTTGTGCCCTTGTTCAAGAAGGGCAGTAGAGATGACCCAGCTAATTATAGACCAGTGAGTCTTACGTCTGTTGGAGGAAAAGTTTTGTAAAGGATTATAAGAGATAGGATTTATAATCATCTAGCAGGCAACAATTTGATTTCAGGTAGTCAACATGGTTTTGTCAAGAGCAGGTCATGTCTCACAAACTTCATTGAGTTTTTTGAGAAGGTGACCAAGCATGTGGATGAGGGTAGGGCAGTTGACGTGGTGTACGTGGGCTTCAGTGAAGTCTTTGATAAGGTTCCACATGGTAGGCTGTTGGAGAAAATGCAGAGGCATGGGATTGAGGGTGATTTAGCAGTTTGGGTTAGAAACTGGCTTTCTGAAAGAAGGTAGCGAGTGGTGATTGATGGAAAATATTCAGCCTGGAGTCTGGTTACTAGTGGTATGCCACAGGGATCTGTTTTGGGACCACTGCTGTTTGTCGTTTTTATAAATTACTTAGACGCAGGTATAGGTGGATGGATTAGTAAGTTTGCAGATGACACTGAAGTCGGTGGAGTAGTGGACAGTGTGGAAGAATGTTGCAGGTCGCATGGGGACTTAAATAAATTGCAGAATTTGGCTGAGAGGTGGCAAATGAAGTTCAATGCAGCTAAATGTGAGGTAATTCACTTTGGGAAGAATAACAGAAGGCAGAATACTGGGTCAATAGAAAGATTCTTGGTAGTGTCGATATGCAGAGGGATCTTGGAGTCCATGTACATAGTTCCGTGAAAGTTGCCAGCCAGGTTAATATTGCTGTTAAAAAGGCATACAGTGTGTTAGGTTTCATTTGTAGAGGGATTGAGTTTTGGAGCCGTAATGTCATGCTGCAACTATCCAAAATGCTAGTGCGGCCACACTTGGAATATTGTGTACAGCTCTGGTCACCACACTACAGGAATGATGTGGAAGCATTGGAAAAGGTGCATAGGTGATTTATCAGGATGTTGCCTGGTCTGGGGGAAGGTCTTATGAGGAAAGGCTGAGAGACTTGGGTCTGTTCTCATTGGAAAGAAGAAGGCTAAGAAGGGATTTGATAGACATACAAGATGATCAGAGTATTAGATAGGATACACAGTGAAAGTCTTTTTCCAGGATGATGATGTCAGTTTGTACAAGGGGGCATAACTACAAATTGAGGGGTGATAGATTTAAGACAAATGTCAGAGGAGATTCTTTACTCAGAGAGTGGTAAGGGCATGGAATGCCCAGCCTGCTAATGTAGTTAACTCAGCCACATTAGGGGGATTTAAACAATCCTTGGATAAGAATATGGATGATGATGGAATGGTGTAGGGGGATTGGCAAGTTAGATCTAAAACTAGCTGAGTGGCAGGAAGCAATGTGTGATGTGCCTGGTAGACAGTTTTGGGTGGACTTCTGGAGGACTCATTAAAGGATTGTTTGCTGTTCCTGCTATTTATCAATGACTAAGAACAAAATATTGTGGCATGATTATGAAAACTGCAAGTGGCATGAATTTTTGTGATTTGTAGTGGTAAAGGAACTATAGGCTCTAAGATAACATCAATAGGTTGGTCAGGTGGGTATGAAATTGTTAGATAAATTTCAAAGAGGAGAAGCATGAGCTAAGGCATTTAGAGGTAGACAAACAAGACAAGAGAATTCGTAATAGCTGGTATACTCTGAGTAGTACAGAGGAAGAGATGGTCATTGGGGTTTATGTCAACAGATTCCTGAATAGCAGGACAAGTATGTATGCAAATGTGCACTGACAGGCTCCTGAGCTAATTTAAAACTACTGTCAAATCTTAAATTCAGCAAGTTCCAATCCCTGAATACCACTGTACCCTCTGAACTTTTTTGACTCCTACTCAAGCAATGTCTTCACCTTAAAATTATTATCCTCATTTTCAGATCCCTCCACAACCTCACCTCAGTCACCACATCCCCTCCCTCCATCTCTGTAATTCCCTCTAGCCTCACAAACCTTTGAGATATCTGTGCTTCTCTAATTCTGGTCACTTGTGCATTTCCAATTATAATTTTTCTTCCCGCAGAGATTGTGCCTTCAGTTACCCAAGCCCCAAGTTCTGAATTCTCTCCCTATTACTCTCTACCTCATTTGCCTCCTTTAAGACACTCCTTAAAATCTATTGTCATACTTGTCCTGCTATTCAGGAATCTGTTGACATAAACCCCAATGGCCGTCTCTTCCTCTGTACTACTCAGAGTATACCAGCTATTACGAATTCTCTTGTCTTGTTTGTCTACCTCTAAATGCCTTAGCTCATGCTTCTCCTCTTTGAAATTCATCTAACAATTTCATACCCACCTGACCAACCCATTGATGTTATCTTAGAGCCTATAGTTCCTTTACCACTACAAATCACAAACATTCATGCCACTTGCAGTTTTCCTAATCATGCCACAATATTTTGTTCTTAGTCATTGATAAATAGCAGGAATAGCAAACAATCCTTTAATGAGTCCTCCAGAAGTCCACCCGAAACTGTCTACCAGGCACATCACACATTGCTTCCTGCCACTCAGCCAGTTTTATTTCTTTTTTTCTTCTTTTTTTTGTGTGTGTGTGCAGGTGTGAGACACAGTGAAAGACACAAAGTGCACCAATCTTTATTCAATTTCAACCACCAGGAAGATAGGAAAACACTCGGGTGGCCAGTGACAAGCACTGCCCTTCACATCAAAGGGTAGTGCTGTGTGATCAAAACAGTGAAGGGGAGGGTAGGGACTAAATCAAAATAGAATTGGAGGGAGAAATGATGCACTCCACTCCCTGCGGCGCCCACCTCTCCCTGAACAACTCCAGGGTGTTGGTGGACACCGCGTGCTCCTTCTCCAAGGACACCCGGGCTCTAACATAACCGCGGAAGAGGGGCAGGCAGTCGGCCCTAACGACCCCCTCCACGGCCCGCTGCCTGGACCTCTCAGCCAGTTTTAGATCTAACTTGCCATTTGCCAATTGGTTATATGAGATTATGATTATCTGACCAATCTGCCATGTGGAATCTGTTCAAATGTATTGCTAACACCTGTGTAGACTACATCAAATATGCTATATTCATTGACATTCTTTTGTTGCCTCAAAAGATTCAATCACATTAGTCAGACATGATCTTCCTTCATAATAGTCATAGAGTCATAGAGATGTACAGTATGGAAACAGACCCTTCGGTCCAAGCCATCCATGCCGACCAGATATCCCAACTCAATCTAGTCCCACCTGCCAGCACCCGGCCCATATCCCTCCAAACCCTTCCTATTCATATACCCATCCAAATGCCTCTTACATGTTGCAATTGTACTAGCCTCCACCACTTCCTCTGGCAGCTCATTCCGTACACATACCACCCCCTTGTGAAAAAGTTGTCCCTTAGGTCTGTCTCTTTTATATCTTTCCCCTCTCACCCTAAACCTATGCCCTCTAGTTCTGGATTCCCCGACCCCTGGGAAAAGACTTTGCCTAATTACCCTATCCATGCCCCTCATAATTTTGTAAACCTCTATAAGGTCACCCCTCAGCCTCCGACGCTCCAGGGAAAATAGCCCCAGCCTGTTCAGCCTCTCCCCCTAGCTCATATCCTCCAACCCTGGCAACATCCTTGTAAATCTATTCTCAAAGTCCTTGATTGATTCCTGCTTATCCAAATGATCACTTCTATTATCTCTCAAAGATTTTTCCAATAATTTATTTACTAATGAATATAGGTTGACTGCTGTTTAATTACTCAATTTACTTCTGCCAAATCATATTTTAGCTTAGTAACATCACCTTTTCTTCAATTTAAAACATTTTCTCCTGTTTTGACATTATCCTTTGCATAACTACACTAACTCTGAGTTACAATCAATACAACCAGAATGTCCTTCCACCAATGTACCTTCTGCCTGCCCAAATTTATGTCCTAAAACTAAATTTAAAACTGTCCCTTCTTTTGCTAAGTTTGCAATGTGCTGGCTAAACCAATTTTTTTCAATATGTTTTAAGGATTTTATGCCCAAATTGTATCTATCCCAGTTGATATCCCCTCGTATTGCTGCCCTATTAGTTCTCACCATGGCAGTTTAGCCATATGTTTGTTGTTCTATCTCCCTCTGACTGTTTGGATGTCTACAGTATGTGTCTATATGGGTTGTGATGTGATTACCCTGATTTTCCCTCTTCAGATCACCTTATTCAACTCATTTAATGTCCCTTCTTGCACAACATCTAATATTATTTCGTGAGCTCATTTTGTAACCCCATCTCTATTTTTATCCTTCTCCCTACCCTGTCTGAAAATGTAATATTCAGGAATGTTGAGCTGCCATTCCTGTCCTATCTGGATGCATGCTTCAGTAATAGCTGCAATAACAGTAGTTTAGTTGGAATCATGGACAAATAATCCAGAGGCCCAGACTAATGTTCCAATAAGTGCTTACACATCGTAATTCCACCATGGTAACTGGTGGATTTTAGTTCAGTTAGGTAAATAGGGGTCAGTAAGGATCATTATGATCTATTATTGATTGCTGTAAAACCATCTGACAAGTGAAATCTGTTGTTTTTACTTGGTTTGGCCTCCTGTGATTCCAGACCACAACAATGAGTGATTCTCAAGAACACATCCACGGCCTTAGTAAACTCCTTATTCTGAAGTATATGTTACTAATCACTGAACAACTCCCATGTTTTCTATTCTCTCACCCTTTGCTTCACTGGCCTGTCATATTGGTTTACTTAAATGCACAGCACATAAGAATCTAAGAACACAGCAGGAATAGGCAATTCAGCCCCTTGAGCCTGCCGCACTATTCATAGCTGATCACTTCTCAACCTTAACTCTACTTTCTTGCCCACTCTCCACAACCCTTCAACCCAATACTGATGAAAAATCTGTCCATCTCCTCCTTAAATTGACTCAATGTCCAGCACACACTTACACTCTGGGATATTTCCAGCTTTGCTTCTCGTTCTTCTGAATCTATACACAGGTCCCAGCCCACCAAGCTCAATTAAACTCTTCCTGTAGGTGCTAGCAAACTGGTCTGACAAGGTTAAAAATCGCACAACACCAGGTTATAGTCCAACAGGTTTAATTGGAAGCACTAGCATTCGGACGCTGCACCTTCATCAGGTGAAGGAGCGTCACTCCGAAAGCTAGTGCTTCCAATTAAACCTGTTGGACTATAACCTGGTGTTGGGTGATTTTTAACTTTGTACACCCCAGTCCAACACCGGGATCCCCAAATCATGGTCTGACAAGATGTATGTTTCAGCCCCCTTTGGGTACAGGTTCTGTCTCCCTTGCAATGTCCCAGGAATCTTAAGCAACCCTTCTGCACCACCTCCACAGCCACACATTCAACTGCACTGCCCACCAATTTCTGTATTCACCAGCATATTACCCCTGGATTTATCTGCAGATTTCAGGATTTGAGATTTGAAAACCTTTGAGGTCGTAAATCCTTTCCCAGCTCTTTAAAATCTATCTCGAGGACTTCATCTTTCCTGCCATGCACCTCGCTCGTACTGAAATATCGATGTACTTATTTCACTATAATTTTCGCTTAATGTTAGTTTGACCACGTACTGCGGTTTTCGCGTTTTGTCGGTTCCGCCGTTAATTTCACGTGCTGTGTAAATTTCACTTTGTGTTCAATTCATCGTATGCTGTACTTATTTTCAACTATTAATCTCATTGTGTGTTAATTTTACAGTGTTTCACTGTCAATTCCACCATGTGTCGCTTTAATTGCGCTGTTAATTCCATCGTGTGTTGTGTTAATTTCACAATGTGTTGTGGTTATTTTCAACCTGTGTTAATGTCACTGTTTCACCATGTGCTCCGTGTGAATCCATGTATCGTTCTGTAAGTTGCAGCATCCTGTGTCAGTTTTCGATGTCGGGGGGTGTGAGATGTAATGAATTTTTTTATATCTCTCTCTTTCTGGTTTCATTCCCCTGTGAGCTGGAGTGAGCTGATAGGAGCTCCGCCCCGACATGCGCTCTGCCGGCAGCTGGCAGTGTTTGGAGCCGCCTCTCTCGCCTGGTGAGTGGGGGAGAGAAGCCGCAGAGCCCGGCGTTGACATCCTTCTCTTGTTGCTGCTGCTGCTGCTGCTGTGTGTGGACGGTCCGCGCAGAGACACTCCGAGCCGAGATGAAGGATCGTACCCAGGAGCTGCGGGCTGTGAGTATCCCCAAGCCTGCTGGAGAGGAGGATGCTGAGTGTGTGTGTGTGTGTATCTAACGGGGCTTGGGGAGGTGCCCCGGCTGCGGGGCTTTTTGATGAGCTGCTGCAGTCCGGGGTAAAGCATCCGGTTTGAGATCGCCTTGGACACATCGCTTTGCAAAGACGTGCCGTGGGGCATAGGGAGCCCAGGAGGAGGGGGGAATGGAGCCGAACTTTCACCGCAGTCCTGCACATCATAGGCTTGAGACTGGTCTGCCCCAGGGATCGTGAAGCTTCACCCGATCTCTGTGTGTGTGTGTGTGTGTGTGTGTGTGAGAGAGTGAGAAAGAGAGAGAGAGCCGTGCCCGCAGCCTCACTCAGAGCAGAGGTCCCTGAGTACTGGCGTTGACCAGTGCTGTGCTCTCTGCCTCTGAGTCACATCGGGGGCTGCAGGTAAAAGCCTGTGATTGATCGTTCTCGCTTCTGAGCCGGGTCGTCGGGTGAATATTGAGCAGCTAACCCCTCCATTCCTCAGTCTCTTTCCTCCACCCACCCCCAGACTGGCGAGTGTTGCTGCAGTTTAATCAGATTGTCTTGCAGCTCGACGCTCGGTCCAGCACCACCAGCCCACCTCCTAAGACCATAAGACATAGGAACGGAAGTAAGGCCATTCGGCCCATCGAGTCCACTCCGCCGTTCAATCATGGCTGATGGGCATTTCAACTCCACTTACCCGCATTCTCTCCTGTTCCCCCACCCCCTTCCCCCAAAAAAACCCTACAGCCGGGGTGTGCTGTCTTCCCCAACCCCCTCCTCACAGTAGCCGGCTCTATGGAGCACATCTGGACCAAGAAGTGAATCTAGTTCAAGAGAATGGAGCCCGGTCTGGGGAGTTACACATGCAGCCACCCACACAGCTTTCACCTGATGGTTTCACCCTCGCTGTCAGTTAGTCTCCGTGACCCGTGAAATCAGATTGATTCTAAGTGTTTGATTTGGAAAGACAGTCACAGACGCCCCTTCGATTGCTGGATCTCTTTTTACCTCTCCCCTTTTGAAAAACAATATTAATACTTTGGTTTGAGCCCCTCTGTTTCTCCAGTATCCGAACTCTCTCTTGCTCCTATCCAGGACGTACATGGTTGATACATGTGTGTGGGTGATGGAATATTTAATGGTGGGCTCCTTCCATGAATAGCAAGTGGAAGTGCACATTTAAAAATAAAATCCATCTCACTCACAGGGAACACAGTTTGTTATTGGAACAGCTCTCTGGTCTGGAGCAGCCAGGAACTGTGTGGCACTTTGATTTATCTGACATCCATCAATCACTGATATAGTGCTACCTTGGGAAGGGGCTCAATACGATTAGATAAATTAAATGCTTAGGGGAGTTTAGGAGACCTTGTGGACAGGCCTCTTGTTGGATCAGTGAGTATCAATAGGAGATGGTCTCGAGCTACAGCAGGCCTGAAAATGCCCACATGCAGTCCAATGGCAGTAACACCAGCTTCAGTGCTGGGTTACCACAATGTCCTGTGCAGGTCGCTACAGGACCCTCTGCAGAAAAGAGTAAACTGTCAGGCAAAAAAAATTAAAGTGTGTGAAAATTAGCCATGGATGCAATTGGTATCTAAATCAATGGTGTCAATTGGCTCAATGGTCATCCTCAATGACAATCCCTATGGAGGAAATCACTTCAGAGTAGGATATATGGGCAAAAATAACAGGTGAAGTTACAAAATCATACCCCTTGAAGACTTACTGCACTGTGCATTGTCACCAAATAAAATTTTGCCGCTTGGAATATGCTGTCTAGTTTGTCATTCTTTTATGCTGCAAACAGTCAGTGATAGATCAATTCAAACGTTCAGTTCTTAGGCAAAACTAAACATGTAAAGGAACCAGCAGATTGCTGATTGTAAATCTGTCCAATGGGAAATGATACTGAATAATTACAGAGTAGATAAGAAGTTATGGGAAATGAATTGTCCTTTGCAGCAGTGACTCATCAGCTGCTATTGGCTCCTATTGACCTCCTGTCTTTTCTTGCCATTGGCATCAATATGAAGCATACTGTTCAGTTTTGCCCGCTGTGTTATGACATATTATGGTCCCCATTCAGAAATACAAACAAATGAACTGGAAATATATAGCATCTGTGGAGAGAGAATCAGAGTTAATGTTTCAGGTGGCTGACCTTTCATTAGGACAATTCTCAGGAAACACCATCAACCTGAAATGTTAACTGTGTTTCACATTGCAGAGATGCTGCTTGGTCTGCTGGATGTTTCTATATTTTGGTATGTTTCAATTTCCGACTTCCAGCTCCTGCAGTATTTTGCTTTAGCAAACATGCAAATTGATTTTTGCAATCTTCATTGTGAGGCTCTGTGTTCTGAGCATTGTTGCATCGGATCTTTGCCAGGGTACAGAATTCTGTAATGATGTCTCTTGCCATTATTGACAACATGGTTGAGGACTTAGCCAGCCAGTCTGCCCTGTTTGATAATTTAATTCTAATCCAAAAATGTGTACCCCCTAACATAGTTATGATGACTTAGAAAACTTAATTGCTGTTCTATATTCTATTCAATTCTACTTAATATATGATCCACATTCAGTAATCTGTATTGCTTTCTGCACTCAGCATGCATGGTTAATGTTACTGAAATACTTTCCCTTCCTATTTCGAGATGTCCTCTAGTTGTTACTGCGAACATAACTGGTTAGTTGTGCACCGTTAATGTGCTTTAAAATAAAATAGCAGTGCAGTAGAACTGTAGCTACATCTGCTGAAGTGAATATGGGCGGATGAGTGATGAAACAGACTTCAGTTACTGGCTGCTTGTACATTAGAATGGCATCGTGACTGTTTCCTATGGTACGGGTACATCAGTGATTTTTTTTAAGTGTAACAATTGGAACTAGTGATGGCCTTCACTGCTGTTGGTAATGTAGTGTGAATGGTTCACTGTTGTGGCATATCATGGAGCAAATATGTATGTTATTCATAGTTTTCACTGGACCCTGAATCTGCTCTTACATTGTTCCTTCCTGAGAATCAGGTAAACATATGTCCTGTGTTTTATCCAAGGGGTGGTTTGTTCTGAACATGGAACCTCTTACAGAAACAATTCAAACAATTCTTCCCAGACTGGTGTAAAACCTTACCCACATTCCTCCCAAATAGTGTCTCACTATCCTAATAAATAATATAATTTTACTTTCTTGGTCACTGCCCCCATTGCCAGTGTATACCTCCACCCTGGCTGTATGGCAGTGATGCTCAAACCAACTAGCAGCCTCTTCTCATGCTGTATAAATTGGTGTGCTTCTTTTCAAGTTTGTTTCTTGGATCATAGTTCTGACAAGAGCAACATAAAAAATCTATAACATCTTGACTCCTTTTAGACATGTCGAAGTTGTAAAACAATTTGTGTTCTCACACTTTAACAGCAGCCATGAAAGTGATTAGTGAACCAATATCCCTTTGAGAAGGAAAACTGCTGTCCTACAGGTCTAGCCTGCATGTGACTCCAGACACATGCTCCTGACCTGACTATTAATGTCCTGAGGGCAACTCAATGACTGGGCTGAATTACTGCCTCACTAATGCTATCCTTTGAATAAAACCTATGAATAATCAGAGAGTCAGAATGGCAGTGATTATGTATTTTCATTATGTACCAGCAGTGACAAAAGTGTATTACATCAGGACTCGGCTCTTTATTCAGTGGGAAAATTGTCAACAATCATTTAAGAACTATTGGCAGCAAAGAACAAACATGAAGTAATTGGTTCTACAGACAATAAATGCTGCTGGTTGGGATGCTGCCAGTCCCTTGTGATATGTGAAGCAGGTGTTGCAGTTACTATTGGGTGCTTTATGTAACGTGGTTTATTGTTTAGCTTTCTAAAAATGTTTTCATCATGAGAAATGTATTAAGGTTGATGGTGATGGTAAAACTGGAATGTGACTGTTTAAATCTGAAATCATTCGAGGGAGCACAACTGTTGAATCAAAATGAAGGTAAAGCAGTACATGCATTACAGTTCTGACGTGCAATTCTGGCATGCAATGCTCAGACAACAAGTTTACCAATTGGAGAAAGAACATAAACAATAGGTATAGGAATAGGCCATTCAGCTGTTCGAGCTTGCTCTGCCATTGTACAATCTTGGCTGATGTTCTACCTCCACTGCATCATTTTTTTTTTAGTAGCATTCAAAAAGCTATGGAACTCTGTCTTACATTCACTGGGGCAAAGATATCTAAAGATGTCTGGGGCAAAGAATTCTAAAGATGCACAAACTTGTTGAGTAAAGAATCTTCTATTCATGGTCTTAAGTGGAAAACCAACAAATTTGGAGACTGTGACCTCTTGTTCCAAACTTCCCAGCCAGGGAAAACATCCCTCCAGCAACAATTCTGTTAAACCCTTGAGTTTTTCATGTTTAAATGGGATCACTTATTTTTTCTAAATTCAAGCAAATAGAGACCAAGCATATTGAATCTCTATTCACAGGATTATCCCTTCATAAGGGCTGAATTTTATTTAATGTTTCCTTTTATGATTTCTCAAGGACAACTTTGATGTTCAGGTGTGTGTTTTTGGTTTTCAACCTTTCTCAGTCTCACTGACTCCTTCATTATGCGATGCAGTTACTCTAACAATACTTGCTGAATTTGCTTTGAAAAATGGGGCATTTGGACTATAGAAGCAGAGTTAGGAGAATTTATTAGTAACCCTAAGAAGCACCATGGATAAAAGTTAAAGCTCAACACACAAGAAATGCATTATTTTCCTAGCCACAGCGCTATTTAAATTGATAAATCAACATACACAAGGTAGCAACAAATGTTACTTTTTAACAAAAATCAGACACTTCTATACTCAAAAAGCCATCACACCAAACACTTTCTGCAGACTAGCATGGTCACAGCTAAACAGTTGAATGTTTGTCTTCAACAGAGTCACCTCACATAATTTGTAGCACATAAGATGTTTTGAGATTTGATAACAACAAAGTCATATGGCATGGAAACAGACCCTTCAGTCCAACCAATCCATGCCAAACAGAGTGCCAAGCTAAACTATACCCACCTGCTTACAATGTTCACTGCAATACCATCCACTACATTTCTTCCCCATGTAGCATCTCCTAAACCCTTGAATCAGGAGATTCCACAATAACTTGCATGGAATTCATTACTTCAATTCACTTTTTCCAGGGGTAGCTTTTTAAAAAAAATAAAGAACTATTTTCCCCTCTGACCAGCCTCTCTGTCCCCTTTCAGACTTGTGCCAATCTTTGCAGCTCTTCACTTCCCCTTAACAGCACCTCTTCTTCTTTGCAATCCCTCAGTCTCCACTTTGAACCTTCCCTCCTTCTCATTTCACAATCTCACTTTCCGTCTAAGTCCCCAGTCATACACTCCAAGCCTTGGCCTCACCTGTCTTGCTGTCTGGTCTTGCACCTTGGCTTCACTCATCTCTCTCCCTGGATGCACTGTTAGGCCCAGCAGCCTCACTTTCAATTCCCCCAGTGACCTCTGACTGCAGCCTCCCATCTTGTTGATCCAATCACCATCTTCTTCTCCCTTACATTTCCTGCTGGAAAAGGCACAGACAAGGAATGACTAGCCTGTGATTGGAAGAACAGCAACAATAATTGATGCCCTTTCAAGTCACAGGAGTGATTTTTGCAAATTGGTCACTCCTTTAAATGAATTTTCCCAAGATTTCCCAATGGGATTTCTGGGTGAATTCAAATGCCACACATTTGAGATTTGAGCATTACCAGAAATTAGTGAACTTACAATTTTCTCTTTTCAATGTAAGTAAAGCCTTCCTTCGGTAATCCTCTATATGTAGCCTTTCTAAGACTCTTCACAATTTTACCAGGATTTCCCTATTCTCACATTCCCTAACTTTGCAATAAAAGGTAACATAGCATTTGTTGTCTTAATTTCTTGCTGTGTATGCATGTTAGTTTTCTGTGTTTCAAATAGAAGGACATCCAGGTCCCGTAGACCTGGTTTGTTTCCTAGTCTGTCACCGTTTTTAAAAAAATCATTTTGTCTGTTTTTCCCTTTCAAAATAAATAATTTCATAATTCTCACATGTTATTCCAACTGTCATGATCTTGCCCTCAAACCCAAGTCATCTGCATCCCTTGATAGCCTCGTTCTTTCTCCTCCGAGATTACTTTCCCATTTAATCTTGTCAGGAAACTTGGATATTTTACACTTGGTGCTCTCATTCAAGTCATTCATATCATTTGTAAATAACTGAAGCCCAAGACTTGACCTTACAATAACTTATAATTACAGCCAGCCAACTTAAAATTGCCCTGCTTTCGGCTTTCTATTCTTTAAACAATTTTCAGTCTGTGATCATGTATTGCTGCCAAACCCATGAACCCTAATTTAGTATAATAAACCCCATATGTGGCACTTTATCAATGTTTTTTAGATTAGATTACTTACAGTGTGGAAACAGGCCCTTCGGCCCAACAAGTCCACACCGACCCGCTGAAGCGTAACCCACCCAGACCCATTCCCCTATATTTACCCCTTCATCTAACACTACGGGCAATTTAGCATGGCCAATTTGCCTAACCTGCACATTTTTTGGATTGTGGGAGGAAACCGGAGCACCCGGAGGAAACCCACGCAGACACGGGGAGAACGTGCAAACTCCACACAGTCAGTCGCCTGAGGCGGGAAGATATAAATTTTGACTTGACCATTATTAAGGTTGCCCCTTTTCCACCTGGCTGGTTATTTCCTCAAAAAAACTCAGCAGATTTGATTTTTTTTAAATAAACTGCTATTGATTTTGCCTAATTATAATTTTTCAAGTGTCCTGTACTATGTCCCAAATAATAGATTTATGTGTTATCTTTGCAACTGGTGTAAAAGGGAATGGGATGTCAACTTTTGTGGGCACATGCGAGAGAGCTAACTCTCATTTATCCAGTGATTGTTGTTAACAAAATTCTATCTAACAGAATTGTATTGTGTGTCTTTAGCTCAGCAACACTTCCCACTGTGAATGGGGAGGGAGATGATGGAATTTTATCACTGATTATAGAATGTGCCACCAGACAAAAAGAACTAAATGTGCCTGCTCCCTGCCAACTTCATTTACCACAGATAATGATGACCTGTTTAGTTACAGCAGATAAGCTCTCAACACATTCTGGTATTTAACCCTGTACTTGCTGGACTCTTAGTTTAAGTTATAACTTCAGTTACATTTGGTCTGAAGTAAGAAACGGCTTGGAAGAAGGATGTTTGACAAACAATAATAGGAGTTACTAGGCCAGCTCTTTGAACAGTGCAGTCAAGTCTTTCCTCATTTCTTTAATGGCTCCAGAGGTAAATTTCTGTACATTTCTGTGGTTTGATGCCTTGAGTGAGACGTTATGTGTTATTTCCAAATGAACAGCATTGACTCATGTGCAATATTTCACTGTACCATTATCCAAGGCGAGTATGCCATCCCACAGGGGAATGTAAATACACCAGATTCTGTCCTAAATATCTTGGGGAAGACAGTGGCACTTATTTTTATTTTTTATGCGTAAATAAAAATAATTCTATCCAATTGAAGAGTATTTCTACGCATATTTGACCCTGCAGTCTATCTATCCACTACCTATCTGTGTTCCTCTGTTAGATTTTGTTTTGTTGATGTTGATCCCAATTTTCCACTTAGTTAACAGAAGTTTTCTTGTAACAAGTTGTGCCCCAAACCAAGGCTGCCACTGGATATGATGTACCAATTAGTCGGGTACAAAAACCTGTAGTTGATTTTTAACTCATCAGGGTCTGAATTCAATTCAGTAAATTTGGAATTCCATCCTTATTTAATTCATTACATTATAACCAGAAGTCAAAACTCACACAACACCAGGTTTAGTTGGAAGTACTAGCTTTCAAAGCACTGCTCCTTCATCAGGTAGCTGTGGATCAGGATCATAAGACACAACTATTATAGCAAAAGATCTGAGTGTCACACAACTGATATGATATATTGAAGAAACCTAGATTGTTGTTAAGTCTTTCATCTTTTAGAATGGGTTGCAGGTTTCAGTTCATTAATATGTCAATCCCAGAACCTCTTTCAAGCACCTTCGCATCATCACATGTAACCAGAAGAAAATGATTAAATGAGCTTTAATAGTTTGAAGAAGTAAAATGATCTTAGAAGAAGCAGTAAAGATTGAGTTTCAATGCATTTAATCGAAACAGAAGGTCACACAATACTGTCATTAATTATGATCTATATGATGAGGTTCCAATCCCAATCATACAACCATATGGAGGCTCAACAAAAAGGTTGTACACAGATTCAAAGGGCACCAGGAAATACCCTTTACTTGTTGGACACGTTATTAGAGTAACATTGACAGAGGATGAGGAAGAGTCCCTATCTATTCTTGCAGTGAATAGTTTAAAGTAGAGCAACATTGAAATCCTGCTTACACTTGCTTTGGTGTGTGGTCAGCTCAGCTGGGTGGATGGCTATTTTATGATGCAGAGTAAAACCAACAGCATGGGTTCTCACATCAGCTGAGGTCACCATAAAGGTCCGATTTTGTCAACCATGCCCCTTGCCTGAGGCATGGTGACCCTGAGGTAAACTCACCGTTAGTCATCTCTTTCTTTAATGAAAGAGCAGATTATGGCAAATGGCACTTTTCTGTTCTACGCCATAAGAACCCTCCTCCCTTCCATTAGATTAAATTAGATTCCCTCCAGTGTAGAAACAGGCCCTTCAGCCCAACAAGTCCACACCGACCCTTCAAAGAGTAACCCATCCAGACCCATTTCCCTCTGACTAATGCACTAACACTATGGGGCAATTTAGTGCAGCCAATACACCTGACCTGCACATCTTTGGACTGTGGGAGGAAACCGGAGCACCCGGAGGAAACTCACATAGATAAGGGGAGAATATGCAAATTGCACACAGACAGTCGTCAGAGGTTGGACTTGAACCTGGGACCGTGGTGCTGTGAGGCAGCAGTGCTAACCACTGAGCCATCGTACTGCCCCAAGTTAGGGTCTAGGCTACCTTCTTAAAACATTGAGGTGTCTGGTGTGGTCCATAACAATCTCAACATTTAACTGTAAATTTACTGTTCAATTTCTAATTAGCAGGGAGTTTATGGAATTGTTAAGATCTTTGTGGGGAATTAGAAAACCATTGTCTTTGACATGCTATTGTACATTATTTGTTTTATTTCAAATATAACTTATTCATAAAAATATCTCTATATACATACTTTTTTTTTAGATTACTTACAGTGTGGAAACAGGCCCTTCGGCCCAACAAGTGCACACCGACCCACCGAAGCGCAACCCACCCAGACCCATTCCCCTACATTTACCCCTTCACCTAACACTACGGGCAATTTAGCATGGCCAATTCATCTAACCTGCACATTTTTGGACTGTGGGAGGAAACCCACGCAGACACGGGGAGAATGTGCAAACTCCACACAGTCAGTCGCCTGAGGCGGGAATTGAACCCGGGTCTCTGGTGCTGTGAAGCAGCAGTGCTAACCACTGTGCTGCCTACTTACTAGAACATTTTGATTCTGTACCATTTTTATGTATTGAAGAACAAACCCAAGACATTTCTCACATAGATAAGACTGTATTTACAAACATTTGAGGCAGTGGGCAAGTCTGATAACCTGGATGCCCAGCAACTTGGTGAAAAGTGCTCTTTGATCTGTTGAAACATGTTGGTCTTCCAGTGCTCAGAGTTGACTTTGACTAAGTGTTGCAGCCTGGCACATTCTAAGGTCCAGGACTCTGTGCTGAGGGATGTACGAAGGCATGGGGTAAATGCCACCAAGGTGCAGTGGAGAAAGACCACTGTCTAAGGAGGGTCCGGTAACTAAACTCACCCCAATTACACTTCAGTAGAAAGACGTTAGACAATGATCTTTCCTCACTGCGCCACAGCGGTAGATACCCTAACCTTTCATACATCCCTCAGCATGTAGTTCTGGACCTTAGAATGTGTCAGTCTGCAACACTTAGTTAAGGTCAACTTATTGCACTGGAAGATCGTCAAGGTTCAAGCAGATCAAACAGCGTTTTTCACCAGGTTGATGGCCTTCCAGGCACAATCAATGTTTGTCTTGGTGTGCGTCTCAGGGAATAGACTGTAAAGCACAGAGTCCTGCATCTGGATTGCGTGATGAAGCTTGGGATGAACCTCGACAAAAAAACCTTGCATCTCTATCCAGACTTCATTTGTAAAGGCACATTCCAGCAGGAGATGTGTGACAATCTCTATGATAAGACTGCAGCTTAAACCGTTTTGGTCAAAGAACCCCTTTCCAAATGGTTAGAAACTATCGCCCTCCCCATTATATTATGCTTTATAATACTCAGGATACAAATGTCTGGCTTACAAAGGGTGATTTATTATTGCTTTGCAGAAAACAAGGAACGTGGGTGTGCTGCTTCTCAATGAAAGGATTGTTGAGTTTTGTGTCCTCCCCTCTGGATGAGCCATTCAGCCAGTCCACTCTGATAGAATTGTGGCAGTTACACCCAACATTTGCCTCCAGCCCCGCTTCACATTATTTTGTGGTCACAGGAATGATTGTTGCACCTAGTTTGTGTACGAGTATAATAAGACATTGAAATGGAAATTGCTTTTTAGTTTATAGGAACAGCAATTGACATATGTATTGACTGAGTGTAATCTGACTGAGCTGCTATTCAGAGAGTCTGACGTTAATACATCACTTTGCCAGCACAATTTAACAAATTAACTGCAGCATTTTGGAACAAGCTCTTGCAATGCAGCGTCTTATTGTGGCTTAGATCAGTAAGTTCAATTGGAGGCTCAAATACTGTCTGCCTTATCTGTACCCTGTCTGAATCTCTTTATTGCCCCTATCATAGAACAGAACTGAGTAAACCCCAGATCAGCATTCATCACTTAATCCTGATTTAACTCAGTAAGCTTTTTGCTTTCTATGTGCAGTAATCACAAGTGTTTTTTTTCTCAGATTCACAGCAATGGGAAAATCAAACACCTCAAAAGAAGCAGCCCCACAGCCCTCAAATTAAACACCCCCAGGCTCATTACAGCATTGATTAAGTAAAGTTAGATCTATGCTTTCCATCAGCAATTGCAGGAAAACTTCAGAATTAATTAGGTGTAAAGAGAAACCTCTTTAGTCCACACAAAAGCATGCTATAACTCAGCCTCAGAAAATCCGCTCTATGTATCATTGTGAGAGTTCAGTATTTCACTTCAGCCTATCTTCATGTCCTTCAAATGAGATTGTGAAAATAATCCCAATTGGAAGCAAATATTAAAGAGTTTGTCCTCTGGACTTGTTGTCTCCCACATTGCACACTGCTAAATATATTGAGCCTTCCATCTTGACTCAACCTTACAACTTGGCTTGGCATTAAAACAACAATTATCATAAAATGGTACAAAATAGAATGAGACCATTTGACCCATCAAATTGATGCCAGTCCTTTTGAATGAGCTATCTAATTAATCCCAGTGCTGCAGCCTGCTCTCTCCCCATAGCCCCAAAGCTTTACTCCTTCTAATTGTTCTCAAATTTCCTGTAAAAAAGCTATTATTAAATTTTCTTCCATTACCACCATCCTTTCAGACATTGAATTCATAGTTAAAAATCACACAACACCAAGTTATAGTCCAAAAGTTTAATTGGAAGCACACTAGCTTTCGGAGTGTCGCTCCTTCATCAGGTGGTAGTGGATAAAGGAGCGACACTCCGAAAGCTAGTGTGCTTCCAATTAAACCTGTTGGACTATAACCTGGTGTTGTGTGATTTTTAGGAGAAAGTGAGGACTGCAGATGCTGGAGATCAGAGCTGAAAATGTGTTGCTGGAAAAGCGCAGCAGGTCAGGCAGCATCCAAGGAGCAGGAGAATCGACGTTTTGGGCATGAGCCCTTCTTCAGGAATGAGGAAAGTGTGCCAAGCAGGCTAAGATAAAAGGTAGGGAGGAAGGACTTGAGGGAGGGGCGTTGGAAATGTGATAGGTGGAAGGAGGTTAAGGTGAGGGTGATAAGGTGAGGGTGATAGGCCAGAGTGGGGGTGGGGGCGGAGAGGTCAGGAAGAAGATTGCAGGTTAGGAAGGTGGTGCTGAGTTCGAGGTTTGGGACTGAGACAAGGTGGGGGGAGGGGAAATGAGGAAACTGGAGAAATCTGAGTTCATCCCTTGTGGTTGGAGGGTTCCTAGGCGGAAGATGAGGCGCTCTTCCTCCAGCCGTCGTGTTGCTATGGTCTGGCGATGGAGGAGTCCAAGGACCTGCATGTCCTTGGTGGAGTGGGAAGGGGAGTTGAAGTGTTGAGCCACGGGGTGGTTGGGTTGGTTGGTCCGGGTGTCCCAGACGTATTCTCTGAAACGTTCCGCAAGTAGGCGGCCTGTCTCCTCAATGTAGAGGAGGCCACAGCGGGTGCAGCGGATGCAGTAAATGACATGTGTGGAGGTGCAGGTGAATTTGTGGCGGATATGGATTTGTACACTCCAGTCCAATACCGGCATCTCCAAATCTTGAATTCATAAGCATAGCAATTTTCTGTTTCTCTTTTCTGTCTGCATGATTGAAATCTTTCACCAATGCTGCAATTCTAATAAATCTTTTCGACACCCTTTTTAAAGCCTTGGTATGTTTCCTAAAATGTGATGCCCAGAACTGAGCAGAATACTCCACTCCAGCAAAGTCCTAACCAGTGTTTTATAAAGGTTTAGCATAACTTGCTTTTTGCTATACTCTGTATGTACAAAGTGTGGAACCTAGTGTGTCTGTTTAACAGTTTCTCGACATGGTCTGCCAACTTCAAAGATTCCTGTATGTAAATCCCCACTTCTCTAAGATTCCTGTATGTGAATCCCCACTACTCTTAAGATTCCTGCCCTCTTTAATTGTACTAGACTAGATCATTGAACGTACTTTAAGAGAAGATAGATAAATTATGAAATATTGGGAGATGAGGGTTACTTGGAGCTGGCACTGAAGAAGAGATGAGGCCTCGGCAGATCAGCCATGATGTTATTAAATGATAGTGCAGGCTTGAAGGTTTAAATGGAATATTCCTACTTTTGTTTTTATGTTTTTAGTTTATATTCCTTCTCCTCGTTCTTCCTTCTAAAATTGTGCGCTTCACACCTTCTCTGCAATAAATCTCTTAAACTATACATGTGCCCATTTCACCAGATTCCTATCTCCTCCAGAAATCTGTTACTGTTCTTCACAATATTGTTTACATTTTCAAGTCTGGATTATCTAAAAATGTTAATGTTATACCCTTTCTGCCTAAGTCTCGGTCATTAATATGTTTCGGAAACAGCAGTGTTCCTAAAACCGACACAGGGAAGCATCACTTCCAGTCTGAAATATAAACTCCTATCCTCTGCATTTTGTTGCTGAGCCAGTGTTGTGTCATGTAGTCACTGCCCCTTTAATGTCATGATCTTCAATTTTGAATCCGGGTTTATTGTGTGTTACTTTCTCAAACACCTTTTAATGTTTCATATATACAAAACCAACAGCATTTACATCATCAGTCTTCTTCACTACTTCAGTAAAGAGCATGACCAAATTTGTCAAACATGAATAACCTTTAACAAACCTATGCAGTCTTTTGTTTATTAATCCATATTTTCAAAGTCTCAATAAACTTGTTTATGATCGTTGGTTCTAAAATTTTCCTGACCATCCACATTAGGCTTATTACCTTGCAGTTGTGAAACTTAGCCCTCTCCTTTCATTAACAGATATCTAGCGTTTTTGCAATCCTGCAGGCCTCGCAGACCACTTTAGTACCTAAAAGTATGGTCAGAGCCCATGTAATTTACATTCATCCCTCAACAAGTTAGGATACATCCCTAACAAACTGAATTATTTTTCTACTTTTAGTGCTGAGAACCTTTTTAAGTACCTCTTTATGTATTTTATCCTGTTCAAGTTTTTGACTTCCTCCTCTTACTGTGACAATGGCAGTATTATCTTCGGTAGACAAAGATCATTTATTATCTCAGCCATGCTGTCTTCCTGCACAAGAAGATCTCTGTTTTGACCCCTAATCAGCCCATTGTTCCATTGACTGTCCTTTTATAATTCTGCTTTTAAAAAGAAGTATAAGTTCCCTTTAATGCTGTCTGGTAATCTATCACTATGCATTCTTTTTGCTCCAGTTATTCCCTTTCTCCTCCCTACATTTTGAATTCACCTTGGTTTTTCCACTGAATTACCAACCTGGATGTTTAGCATAAGGCTGCTATTCTTGTTTAATTTTATCTACTATATTATTAGTCATCCAGGGACTTCTAGTTTTGGATGCCGTTATTATCCGCCTCGTGGGAATCTGTCTGACTATAAGTGAATCACAGTAACTCCTCTTTGAAGGCCTCCTTTCACTCAGTTACTGTTTTACTCTCGACATCTGCCTTTAAAGAGCAGGTTTAACTTGGACAAGTGTCATGAAGTACTTCAGAGGCATGAGGGAAAATGAACATTTTGCTGAATCTCAGGAGGGTCACTGAAGACTTAGTCACAAAGATTTTATAGTAGGACAGATACCTGCAAGAGGGAGATGGGGACCTAGGGAGTAGGACTAACATCAGGAAATAATGTGAATGATTATGAGGCTGGAGTTATACAAATGGGGAATTAGAAGGACAGTAATATAAGGCTGGGAAAAAAAGGTCACCAAAGCAATTAAACACAAAGATGATAATGTTACATTTAACACATTTACACTCTGAAAGTCATTGTAAATCACTGAGAATAAGGACAACAGGACAGTCCGATTTAACAGAGCTTTGAATGCGCCAAAGATTATAGAAGGTAACCTATCGAATCTTGACACTTTTGAGTTTAAAGAGGTTTGCTCCATAGGACACCAGGTGAATAGTACTGCAGAACCAGATATAGTGGTCTGAAAAGTGCTACCAACCATCCATGCAGGCCAGGAAGATTTGGAGTAAGGAGACTGTCATTTATTGTAAGGAAGGAGGAGAGAATTGGGAGATTTTAGCAGTCAGGATCCTAGGCGATTTGCTAATTGAATGCCTGGTGATAGATTGAATTTTATTCAATTTCTCTGTCCATAAAGAGTTCAACTTAGGGGCCACTTGACTCTTGAACAGAAAGACCTATCGCATCAGATCACAGTTGGGAAATGGCTCCCTTTCCTTTCTCCCACAATTAGATTGATGTGTCACAAAAGACATCAGGCAACTGGGTGAGGTGAGTTGAGGGTGCACTGGCATAAGTCTGGCTGAGAGTAGATCTGAGTTGCAAAACCAATAATGTGGACTGAGAGTACATTGTAAAGCAGACAGTGAGTAGATTTGGTGGTAGGGAAGGTGATCTAATTGCAAAGCAGGAAGCAGATAAGGTTGGCACCCTGTAAAATGGAGAAGAGTATGAGGGGAGCTCTCCTACATTTCATGGCGCATAAGCAATGGTGCAAAGGCATTATCGTAACGCACCTCTGCTAAAATCAGAAGTGAGCACATTGGAAGCAGATTGAGGTTGCATTTACAAATGCTTGAATTTCTAACCCTCTCTGTCCTTCTTTTTCTGCAGGCTTAAAATTATCCCCATTGTATTTTTAGATGAAAAAGGCATGAATAAAGAATTTAGGTGACTGATAAATTTAAGATAGTATCAAGACAGCCAATATGAGAGAGAAAATGTGACAATGCAATGGAAAGGATATTTGAGTCAAAAGCTGAGCTCAGAGTTGAACGTGCAGAACACTGAGGTTGTGAGCTGTCTCATTCACCCATTAACACTGAAGGCTGTAAGGCCGTGCAAGTACAGGTGTATGTATACTGCAGGGTTCCAGGTAAATACAGTGGTAATATGAGCTTGAGTTCCAGATTATCCTTACTCCTGAGGCATCAAAGATTTCATCTGTTATGAAAACATATCACCAGTACTGGAAAATGTATCAGTATACCCCTCAAGAAGTTGTTTCCAACTATGATTGTTAGTGCAGAGGGAAAGATCTGAGTACTCCAAGCATATCCTTGAGAAAGGATCAAAGGTAACTCATGGATTTATTAACACCTCTGCACTTGTGAACAGCATATCTGGCAGCTATCTACACAGGCCATGCTCTCCCTTTGTAGGTGTTGCCAACTGTGATTGAATCTATACCTGGATGTTTCACAACAAGGCTTAACCCATTCTGCAGCCATTGTTCTGCTGACATATACATCAGTTTGACACCATTTGAATGCACAGACACAATACTCAATTTAATGATGTTTATCTGTTACACAGAAAGATTTCCCCATCCCCGTTTTCAATATTTTTAGAAAGAGTAATGTTCTGGGACAATCCTGCAGTATTGGCTAGGCTACTGTATTTGCTTTGTTTCACCTTTCTATTCTTAAATCATACTTCACGTACCTTGCCCCGTACTGCACTGCAGTTCTTGCCAGTGTGTCTCATACCCTTTGTGATAATCCCTCTGTGTCTGAGACCTTTCTTTCTTTCATATCTCTAGATTGGTCTTATTCCTTCTTATCTAGTGTATCACAGTTTATTCATTCTTAGAAGCTCACATTCTTAGAAGCTCCTAATTTTTGATGCTTTCTTGATTTTCCTGCAAATTTTTTTTTGACCAGTGAAATGTTTCCCTATGAACAGCAGACACTGTACCTGACAAATGGTGATTGGATATAAGGCCCAAGCCTAGTTGTAAAAACATCTGTTGTTACTCAGCCTGTAATCTTTTATTTCTGCACACACCTACATTATGTCTTTATGTGAGAGCTGTTTCTTGTGTGCCTATTATTCTCTATTGTTATTCAGACCTGCACATGGCACTTTCCATCAATGCAGTCATGTTTCTGTGAGCAAAATTACATTCATTATACATATCTTTTAAGCATATTAGTCAGAGTAATTAGAGTAAATTCTTGCTGTATCTTTAATTATACAAAATAAAAAAATGTTTCACATGGTGTCATTTGGGCCAATGCTTTTGGAGTTGAATAATTGAAATGTAAGAGAACTAGTAATTTTTAAACAAGGTATTTCAGACACCTTTACCCTTCTGTCCAGTGTAATCAGATTTCCCCTTGCAATGTTCCATTCTTTTCTATCTAAATGGCAAACTGTACATCATATCGTCCCCCAGCACCGTCGGATCCACCCTGGGCTGTCTCCTCTTCCTTCTCTGCATTGGCAATGTCACAGCCCGGGAGGGGAAGCAGGTGAAGGAGTAAAGGTTAGTGTTCAGATGTATGCTGAAAACCCAGATCTGCCTCTAATACCTAGCTCAGCTGAACCACTATCACTGTGCCATTAGACTGTCTGATATTTCCCCTTCCCCCACCTCACCCCAGCTCCTACCTTCCAGCTCAGCACTGCCCTCATGACCTGTCTTACCTGCATATCTTCCTTTCCACCGATCTGCTCCACCCTCCTCTCTGACCTATCACCTCCATCTCCACCCCCATTCACCTATTGTACTCTATGCTACTTTCTCCCCACTCCCACCCCTCTGTCATTTATCTCTCCACTCTGCAGGCACCCTGCCTCTATTCCTGATGAAGGGCTTTTGCCTGAAACGTCGATTTTCCTGCTCCTCGGATGCTGCCTGACCTACTGTGCTTTTCCAGCACGACTCTAATCTAGACTCTGGTTTCCAGCATCTGCAGTCCTTGTTTTTACCTGTCTGATATCCAGGATGACTTGCAACAATTTCCAGCTCAATATTCCACTGATTCAACCTTCTTTGTACTGCCACTGTCTAGCTCTGTAATGATTCTCTGTAATCTTGGCACCCTTAACCTAGATCATTTACTTTGATCTCAGTATGCCTGTGAGCCACACTGATTAAACTGTAATAGCTGCCCACTAAAAGCTTGTCCAATCTAGATTCCCATCCTCCATAAATTCCCTACAATATTCCCAGTAAATGAGATTTCTCTTTCCCCTTTGATATTGAGCTGAAAAAATATCAAAAAATATCAACATTGAACAAACTTACTAAATGAGAGTTCACAGACCCATGGTGTCTAAAGCTTTTTTTATTCTATATATGTGCTATTGGAGGCAGCCTACCACATCCCTACAGAAAAAGAATTGTAAATTTACAGTTTTAGGTCATGAAAGTTGAAGTTTTCAAGACTGCTATTAGCATTCGGTTTCAGTAAGAAAAGCAAGGGAGATGGATCAGGAGAAGTTAGCACCGCTGCCTCACAGCGCCAGAGACCCGGGTTCAATTCCCGCCTAAGGCGACTGACTGTGTGGAGTTTGCACGTTCTCCCCGTGTCTGCGTGGGTTTCCTCCGGGTGCTCCGGTTTCCTCCCACCATCCAAAGATGTGCAGGGTCAGGTGAATTGGCCATAATAAATTGCCCGTAGTGTTAGCTAAGGGGTAAATGTAGGCGTATGGGTGGGTTTCGCTTCGGAGGGTCGGTGTGGACTTGTTGGGCCGAAGGGCCTGTTTCCACACTGTAATCTAAAAAAAAATATAAATGGAGTTTGGGTACAGATCAATAATAATCTCGTTGAATGTTGGGATGGGATCAAGGGACTGAATGATCTACCCCTGTTGCTGTGAATAATCAAGAGAATAATATTTGGCATTTGGCATATATGTCAAACAGGCCTCATAACCAGGTTGTTCAGTAACTGTTTGAAGTGATTAGACAGCAACATGGGTTTCATTCATATTTCAGAGGAATTCTTCAGCATCAGCCACCACCAGACCATTCCCTTGTCACAATCCCATCATATTTGATAATTATATTATGACATTTTACATCAACCAACAGGATAGAGAATTAATGGGAATCTATTTTAAAAAAAATGCAAGGCAGTGACCCAGTTAAAGATTCACTTTAAAGTGTATCGCACCAAGATTTATGTGATGGAAAGCAATAGAGATCTGTGTATAAATTCATATTCTGTAGCTCTAGATCAGAAACTATTAAACCGCTGGCTCCTGTGGAAACTGTGATGTGTGGGGTGGAGTCATCATAGGGTAAATGTCTGGAAGCTGCTGATTGCCGGGATAATTTCCTTTGCTTTCCTCTTCTTTCCTAATTGTGAAACGTAGCTGAGCAGGGACATAACTAATTAGACACTGGAGGCTGCCTTAAGAGTCAGGCAGACCTTCCATGAAACGGAAGGAATTGAACCAAGTGGTATTACAAGTCAGCTCAGCACAAATTTGAAAATAATGAAAAAAGAAACTCCTTGCAATTCCTTATTCTTTTTTTTTAGAAAAATCTTTTGGGGATGAGTAGTAGTTACTGCAGCGCTGTGATGAGGAGCCTATCAGTTTGGGTGTGAGAATTGACGATAGAAATCATTATGTTAACTTGTAGACTTGGTGTCATACCCCAGGGTTAATTGAGATCACATCAATGAAAGCAGGTGGAGGCTAAGAACCTACATTAGCAGTTGGATCAGATGGCAATTAGTCTAACTCAATGAATCTACAGTATTGCAGGTAGTTGAAAAGTGCACGGAAGTGACGATTATGTAGCTCAGTCACTTCAGGATAGAATCCAATTTAGAGTTCTTGTGGTACAGTGGTAGTGTCCCTACACCTGAGCGCAAAGGCCCAGTTCAAATTCCACCTGCTTCAGAAGTGTGTAAGTAACATCTCTGAACAGGTTGTTTAAAAACACCTTCAATCCTACAGGCCAACTTGATCCTGGTACATTGCAAACACTGGCTGGAGCAATTCAGCGAGACAATAGTTGCTGTTGAGGTTAAATCTATAATTTTAAAAATAGTAAACATTGGTCAAAAATTCATGACCATTAAACAGAATGCTACATCTAAGGTAAGCAGTTATTGATTCAGCTGTATAAACTAGAGATTGCAACTGGAGTCCAACTTTTGGTGGACATGAGCTTTTTCCATTTTACTGACAGTAGTTATCGATGAGTCTGAGTTTTCAACTCTGGAATGCTAGGTCTGTAAGTACATTGAAATAAGTGACTTTATGGGTTTTTTTGGCAGTAATTTAAAATGAACACCTCCTGCTAAAGGATTTGGAGGTTTGTTAAGCTCAGTATTGCAATGGAATCAGGACCGAGTAACACTTTAAGAAAACTAAAATATTGTGGATGCTGAAGATCTGAAATAAATCTAGAAAATGCAAGGAAAAGCTCTGGCAGTCTGTCAGCACCTATGGAGAGAGAACCAGAGTTAATATTTCAAGTTCAGTGTGACGTTTCTTGTGAACCTAATGGTTCAATGCCAGATATATGGCAGAAGCTTACAGGGTTCTGAATGAAGCAGACTACAGTGTATATTAGAAAATGAAGCAAGGCCTATGGTTGTCAACTGTCCTCAGTTAAGGGAGGTAGCGTTCAGTCAAGGAGTCCCAGCACAGTAAGTGAATGGTTTCCTCTATCACCAATCCAGGGCTTGGACCCAGTCAGTCCAGCTGCAATAGACAGATTCAGGATCCTCTCCTCATAAACGAGGAGAAGCTGAATGTCAGACAATCCACTACCTGCCTTGACTCTTTCTGCCCTATTGTGGGCTGTTTTTCTCTTGATATGAGAGAGAGAGAGAGAGAGGCAGGTGTTATGGCAGATGAAAGTGGGTGGCAAAGCTGTTACTTGGATCGTAGGTCTGGAAGATCGTATGAAGTTCCTGCAAGGCAAGTCCCTTATCCAGCTTGGCGTTAATAAAAGTTGTGGTGCAATAAGGTTCTTTTAATGGTCATAATCATCCACCGTGTGATAAGTGGGGCAGAAATATGCCCACAATCCTTTCCACCACAGACATCAGATGGAGGCAGGAGGGCAATGGGACCTCACCTGACCCCCTCCTGCCTAATTAAGATCCTTAGCACACCAAACATACCACAGGAGAGGACACAAGATTCCACTCTATATTTGTGTGGATGATTGATTTTATTTAGTGATGTTCATTGTTTAATAGCAGTCTTGTGGCTGTGTATCAGTTTAATTTCAGTTTGCCAATCTGTCTCAGTGGTTGATGTTAGTTAGTTTCTCTGCTTGTGTCTCAATGGGTTGGATTTCAGTAGGTTGGTTAAAGTGCCTAATTCTGGGCAATGTCAGTTTGCAGCACAAAGTTTACCAGCAGCTGTTTGAGGGAAGTAGAGGTCAACACCTGTTATCAAATGAGCTGTGAGTGCTGTTATTAGACTGTCTGCCATATTCTCTATCAGATCAGCCTTTCAATATCTACAATCTGATTGATCCTGACTCCGAACACAAGCCAGCCAACTTGCCCCTGCTTCAGATTAATTAGCAGGCTGCCTTAAATCAGGGAGACTGATAACAATTTAATGGATGATCTAATTAACCTCTAACCTTTAAAGTGTGTGCTATTTTTGCTTCTGTTGCCGCTTATGGTGCAGAGAGACCAAGGGCTGTAATGTCATAACTCTGATTGCACGGAAGCTTCACAGTTTTATTGATTGAAAAAACAATATTATCTTTACTTTCCTACAATTCCTGTCATCAGCCCATCTTATTGTTTCAGCTATATTTTGCACTGATTCCAACATAATTATGTGACCCCATTTCATCTCTACTGAGCCCACAATCTGCATGCAACTAAAGTGTGACAGGCTGGAGAAAGAATGTGGACGCAGGACAGAATTCTCAAATAAGGCTGGTTTTCTACAAATAACCCCCTGAATATTTTCACAAAACTCAAAATTCAAGTGCTAATAATAAAAGCTCAGGTCTCCTCAAGGGATTTTTAGACTTAACTTGCTGGTCATAGTAATCTGTTTCATGTTAATACTAATTGCACATCAGGAATAGATTAACTCTTGTGGGTTACTTTATTTAAAACCATGAAACACATTAAAAGCTATGAAGCAGACATTACAGCAATCAACTTGTTTCTGTGCATGCAATTTGTAGCCACAGTAGACTCACTCACAGGTAGACTCTTGATAGGGATTGATCTGCTTACCTGTAAGTGTTTTCAACAAGCTTCAACGTTACAATGAACAAAGACATTGCAGTTGTCTCGTGCACTTTAGTGTGATTTAAGACTGTTGATGATGTGTTTTATCTATAGATTAATTTGGTTGCTCACAGTTCAGGCATGGTGAACCTCATCAGCATGATATTTTTCATTAACAAAACAGAAGTTGCTGGAAAAGCTCAGAAGGTTTGGCAGTATCTGTGAAGAGAAGTCAGAGTTAACGTTTTCGGTTCAGTGATATTTTTCACTGTTGTTTGCCATGTCAAATACTGATCATGAGCTAATAATGAAGTGCTCATCAGAGGTTGTGTAGCTCTCTGGGTTTATATATTTAAAACCGAAAAACACATTGCAAGTTACGAAGCAGACATTACAGCAAACCACCTAATGTGTATATGTGCAGCTTGCAGATTTACAATCAGGCAGAATTGTGCCATTGTGTACAGACAACACATTGAGTCTTTCTCACAAGGAGATACACCTACAATAATCTGGACTGCACATGGTTGTGTAAGGTTGACCATTGTCCCAGGGGCAGAGTCATAAATTGGTCCAGAGCAGGATGGAGTGCTAGCATCCTGCTTCCAATGGTAGTACATGTGGTAAGTACCCACAGTAATGCACCAGAAAGCAGCAAGCAGGTGGTGAATAGATTTCCAAGACAGAGTGGAGAGCTGGTGCTGCACACCCCAGCAAAGCAAGCTGGTATTCAGAGACCATGGGTAGGCAGAAAGATATATAATTAGAGGAGAGAGAGTGAGAGAAAGAGACAGATCCACAGTAGAAGGAGAGGTGGTGTGTAGTTTTGAAATCAGCTGTATAAAAAGGGTCAATTTGACATTTCTAGCCATGTTAGCCTCCTTCCATTTGCTTACACATGGCCTTCAAGAGTATATTTTGCTTTCCTCTTCCAAAAATGGGTGCTCCAAGATATTGATACCCACCTGCCCCATGTAAATGATCTGACCTTGAAAACTCCCAGCTCTACTACTAATGTGATGTGAGTGCTGCTGCATTGCAGTTCCACAAATGGAGCTAAATTGCAGGTATTCAGGGACCATATGTCCATGGTGCTGGTGACTGTACCTTTACTGATAATTCAGGTCCCTTCACATTGTCTGCATCTGTGATTCCTATTCAGCATCCTCTGATTGACTTTTGGTTGTGTCAGCTGCAGTCTTGGCTGTGTTTTAAATCTTCAGATCTGTGCGCAAAGCGTCATTGCTGAGATGTCAATCCTTCCGTCAATATTTAGTACTCATGCCTATTAATGTGGCATTGATCAACAATCCAGTTCTCAAAACAGAATCATTGCACCAAGATCAAGAGAGCTAACCTAAGTGCCTGAGGCTAAAAAAGAAGATCCTGCACTCATTTTGTGGCCCTACTTTTGTATTTCACTTGTAATATCAGGTAAAGTGGCCAATTTATCTGTGTTCTTTCCCAGTAATTAAACTTGGATTATACATGATTGTTTTTTTCCTGTGATTCTACAGCCCTGCAATCTTTATGATTAAATAACATGAAGCAGAATCACTGACTCAAGCCTGACACTGCACCTGTTTGTGTCCAAACTGAAACTAAAACCATAGCTTACAGGAGCTCCTCAGTGTTTCACGTTAATAAACAGTGAAGTGGAAGGAATTAAAAGCTACGTTTGAATTTCTGGCTACAATAGGAAATTACACAATCAGAGTTTGAATTTCTTAATACAATATCTCTTGTATTCATTCTAGATAGTTCTGCTTTCAGTTTCTGGAAATGCTACCATCAAAGGTTGGGGCCCTTAATGGGTGGCATGGTGGCTCAGTAGTTAGCACCTCTGCCTCACAACGTCAGAGACCCTGGTTCGATTCCGGTCTCAGGTGACTGTCTGTGTGGAGTTTGCACTTTTCCCCCTTTTCTCCATGGGTTTGCTCTAGTTTCCTCCAACAGTCCAAAGATGTGCAGGCCATGTTAAATTGGACCTAGTACTCAAGGATGTGTAGGTTAGGTGGATTAGCCATGGGAAATACAGGGTTATAAGATAGGCGGAGGGTCTCGTTAGGATGCTGTTTGGATGGTTGGTGTGGGCTTGTTCGGCCGAAAGACCTGTCTCCACACTGTAGGGATTCTACGATCCATAGACTGCCCTCTGATAAGGCAATAAATTCTGGCCTGGCCTGCAGAAGCCCTCATCCTGTGAATTAATTAATAGGAAAACAGACTTTAATGTACCAGCTTGGATATTGCTAAAATGTTTAATGCACACAGATAGGATACACTATTCAATGATTGAACCTATATTGACATGAATCCCTTCCCCTTAAGACCATTGGTCTTAATCGGCTCTTATGGAAAACTCAAGAAGGGTAAAATTAAATATAATGCTGTTAATAATTCAAGTGAAAAGTAAGATGGGCAAGTTCAGGGTTTACTTGGGTGTCATTGCCTTGTTCAGTGGGTGAATTCCTGACCTGGACTGTGTGTAACATTTAGTCTTTACTCTTTCACAGGCAAAGGACAGCGATGATGATGATGAAGTCAGTGTTAATGTGGACAGAGACCACTTCATGGATGAGTTCTTTGAACAGGTGAGATTATTACAAGTGGAGGCAGAAGGATGAGCGCATTGAAATGGCCATGGTAACAGCAGAATTTAAGTGTCATTGTAGGTGCATTCCAAACATGTGTCAAAGTCACAAAGGTACAGCAATATGGCTGTGGACCGTGAACACAAAGTGTTAAATGTCAGCACAGTCAGATCATTATTAGGGGCAGTACAGTAGAGAAAAAAAGTAGTTAGCACACAAAAACAGTCCAAGGACAAGTGATGTGATTGCACATTGCAGGAGATTCTGGATCCCAGCGTGATCCAGTAAGAGTCTATGACTCAAGGAACTTCAGCTCAGAGACAGTGAGGTTGGTATGCTGTATGCACTGCAATGTATGGAGGAGGGCAAATTTTACCTGGACACTTTATTCCAGAAGGCAGTGACGTTGTTTTACAATTGGATCTTCCAATTTGGTCAACAATCAGGGCCAGGAGGACATGAGCAGGTAAGGGAATTGAGAAGGTAGAGCCTCAGCCTTTGCAGGAATCCAACAGGTTTGAATCACTTGCACCCAATATGGACAAAAGTAGGTGCTATGGTGTTGGTGAGCATTTTAATGGAGGAAGTCACTCAAATGTTGAGAATGGGGTGATGTGTCACAGCTGCAGTATTTAGGGGCTTCTGGATACCCGGGTGATCCAGGTCAGAAATGCCTGCAGTAAGTGTTTGCAGCTTGAGCAGCTTTGGCTCATAATTCATGAGCTGGAGATTGAATTACAAACACTGTGACACGTCAGGGAGGAGAAAAGTGACCTGAATATTTTGTACTGGGGGCAGTCAGATCTGTTTGGTTATGGTCTTCTGAATTGGTCAGGTGGAATAGGAGAGTATGAATTTGAGAGAGGCTGTTAAGGAACCCAGAGTGTCAGATTTTGCAATTGCACTTCTACTTGTTTGGATGTGAGTGAAGCTGCATGGTAGATGTGCTAACTGTCCATGGCACTGTGGTACAGAAACTCATTCAAATGAGGAGAGCCAAAAGCAGTGTAGCAGCAGTTGGGAGAAGTATTATGAGGGGAATAGTCATTGTCCTGTGTAGCCAAGAATGGGAGTTCAGAAGACTATGTTGACGACTTGGTGACAGGACTCAAGAAGCTGTTCTGAACTGAAACTTGGAGTGGATGGGAACGATCCTGTTGTAATGGTTCATATTGTTACCAATGACATAAGCAGAACAAGGAAAGATGCTTTCCCTTAGTCAGAATGAGGACTTAGGCTCCAAACTGAATATCTAAACCTCAAGGCTAACAATTTATTAACTGACCCACATACATTTGGAAGACCGCACATAAGATTAGTGAAATGAATTAGTGGCTCAAAGACTGGTGTGGAAGACATCAGTTCAGGCTTATGGAGCACTGGCATCAGTACAGGAGAAATAGTCAGGAAACAAACATTAGAACAGCCTGTATGTGATCTATACTGGGACCAGTGTCCTAACAAATGCTATAACTAGGCAAGTAGAGAGGGCTTTAAACTTAGCAGTGCAGCTGAGAAATGCAACCTGGGTAAATGTAGAAAATCAACTGGTAGAATCAAGCCAGGAGAGCAGAATAGTAATTTGGGAAGGGAAGGTCAGAGAAAGACAGGATGAGACTAGAGTAAAAGAGACAGAATAAAGCTAAGGATACACCAACAGTCAAGATTAGATGTTAAAAGATAACAAAGAGATGGATGGCATGTCACATGATTGGACAGAATACCAAAAAGGGCAAAGGATAACTAAAAGATTAATCAGCAGAAATATATCAGCAATATGACAGGAAGCTACCCAGAAATATAAAAAATGGATAGCTGGAGCTTTTACAGGAATTTTAAAAAGGAAAGGGGTAAGTAAAGTTTACACAGGTCCTTGAGAGAGAAAGAATTGATATGAATAAATTTGCTTTTCTCTTCATTACAGAGGATACAAAAGACATTCTAGTAATTATTGTAAATCAAGTGGTGGAAGGGAGAACTAGCTGAGATTACAATCAATAGGGAAGTGGTGCTGAATAAATTGATGGAGCTGTGAACTGACAGGCCTCAGGTCCTGATGAATTTCATTTAGTGGCTTAGAAGAAAGAACTAATAAAACAGTAGATATATTGGTGTTAATTTTTCAAGAAGTGCCAGATTCGGGAAAGGTACCAACAGAAGGAAGGTAGCAAATACAAGTTCTCTGTTCAAGAAGGGAGCGTGGCAGAAATCAGGAAATGATATCTGTTGTGAGCAAGGTGTTAGAATTGATCATTATGGAAATTATAGCCAGACACTGCAAAAGCTCAAAGTAATCAGGAAGTGTCAGCATGGTTTTGTGAACGTGAAGTGATGTTTAACCAAAGGAGTAAAATGCACTGTAGATAAAAGGAAGCCTGTAGACATACTGTACTAGATTTCCAGAAGGAATTTAGATTAGATTAGATTAGAATTGGTGATGGAGAAATGGTTTACCATTCCTGGCACGCTAGAACAGTTCCTGGAAAAAGTAAGTGATTTGTACCATTCTGACTCTTTCTGAACCATGTTGAGCTCAGTGTTCTGGTGAATCATATAACTAGGCAGTAGTCAGAGCTTCAATCTAATACAGAAGCGTGAGTGAGCCAAGGTGGAAAGATATGATAAATTAAAGAGAGAAAACAAGGCATTAGAGCCACATAGCTATAAGAAAAATTATGATCAAAATGCAGAAGGAAGAGACAGAGCATACAAACCCAGGAATGCAGTATTAAGGGTAAAGGTTGCAAAAATGCTAAATTGACTGAACTAGAAGCACCATATCTCAATGCACATGATATTTGTGACAAAATAGACGGAGTGACAGCTATAAAGTAAATTACATATGATAGACATGACTGCATACTGACAAAGTCTAGGACCTGAATATTCAAGGGTACAATGACATGTGGAATGGATAGAAAGCTAGGAAAAAATGGAGGAGTAATTCTGTTAATTAAGGATGAAATTAGTACAGTAGAATGAGGTGACCATGGTTCTAAAGATCAAAATGTAGAATGAGATTGGGTAGAGATAAGAAATAGTAAAGGTAGGAAGTCATTTATATTAGTAGATTACAGCCCACCTAACAGTGATGGAAATGGAAGGTGAGATGCACAGGGGAAAAAAAATACTAATTGGAGCTTGTAAATAATGTATGGAAATAATCATGAGTAATTTTAATCTGTGAATGAATTGGATGTATCAGAATTGCAAAAGTAGCCTGGAACATGAGTTAGAGAGTGCTTACAGGATTTAGCACAACAATTCTTACAACAGCAAATTCTAAAGCCAATCAGACAAAAGTCTAATCTAAATCTGGTGACGTACAATGAAATAAGATTGATTAATTACCTCATAGGAAAAGCAGTGATCATAGCATCATTGAATCATACATTCAGTTTGAGGCTGAGAAGACTGGGCCTAAGTCTGGTGTTTTAAACATAAATAATGCAAGTGTGAAGTTACGAACATAGAGCTGGCTACAACAAACTGCAAAATTAGGTAAAGGAATAGGTCAGCAGAAATGTAGTGGTAGACGTTTAAGGCATATTTCATAACACTCAGTAACAATGCACTCCAGGAAGGATGAGAGTCTGATGGAAAGACAAACTATCTATGGCTATAAAGGAAGTCTAAAGTCTGTGGTGAGCAACTTATTGGAGAGGATTCTGTGGCACATGATTTATGATTACTTGGAAAAACATAGTTAAAAATCACACAACACC
This sequence comes from Chiloscyllium plagiosum, assembly GCF_037043375.1. Taxonomy (NCBI): domain Eukaryota; kingdom Metazoa; phylum Chordata; class Chondrichthyes; order Orectolobiformes; family Hemiscylliidae; genus Chiloscyllium; species Chiloscyllium plagiosum. The sequence continues at coordinate 37,037,182 of NW_028270169.1, read as the reverse complement.
AGGTTATAGTCCAACAGGTTTAATTGGAAGCACACCAGCTTTCGGAGCGACGCTCCTTCATCAGGTGACAATCACCTGATGAAGGAACGTCGCTCCGAAAGCTAGTGTGCTTCCAATTAAACCTGTTGGACTATAACCTGGTGTTGTGTGATTTTTAACTTTGTACACCCCAGTCCAGCACCGGCATCTCCGAATTGATTAGAGATAGCCAGCACGGCTTTGATGAGGGGCAGGTCATGCTTCACAAGCCTTATTGAATTCTTTTGAGGATGTGACAAAACACGTTGAAGGTAGAGTAATGGATGTGGTGTACAAGGATTTGAGCAAGGCATTTGATAAGATTCCCGATGGTAGGCTCATTCAGAAAGTAAGGAGGCATGGGATACAGGGAAATCTGGCTGTCAGGATACAAAATTGGCTGGCCCATAGAAGACAGAGGGTGGTAATCGATGGAAAGATTCAGCCTGAAGTTCGGTGGCCATTGGTGTTCTGCTGGGATTGGTTCTGGGACCTCTGCTCTTTGTGATTTTTATAAATGTCTTGGATGAGGAAGTGGAAGGGTGGGTTAGTAAGTTTGCCAATGATATGAAGGATGGTGGAGTGGTGCATAGTGTGGAGGGCTGTTGTAGGTTTCAGCAAACATTGACAGGATGCAGAACTGGGCTGCTATGCAGCAGATGGACTGTAACCTGGAAAAGTGTGAAGTGATTCATTTTGGAAGGTCAAATTTGAATGCAGAATACAGGGTTAAAGGCAGGATTCTTGGCAGTGTGGAAGAACAGAGGGATCTTAGGGTCCATATTGGTAGATTCTTCAAAGTTGCCATCCAAGTTGATAGGGTTGTTAAGAAGGCATGTGGTGTGTTGGCTTTCATTAGCAGGGGGATTGAGCTTAAGAGCCATGAGGTTATGCTTCAGCTCTATAGAGTCCGAGTTAGACGACACTTGGAAATTGTGTTAAGTTCTGGTCATCTCATTGTAGGAAGGATGTGGAAGCTTTAGAGAGGGTGCAGAGGAGATTTACCAGGATGCCGACTGGAGTGGAGGGCATGTCTTATGAAGAAAGGTCGAGAGAGCTAAGTTTTTTCTCATTGGAGTGAAAAAGGGTGAGAGGCAACTTGATAGAAGTGTACAAAATGATGAGAGGCATTGATAGAGTGAATACTCAGAGACTTTTTCCAAAGGCAGAAATGGCTATCAGTAGAGGCCATAATTTTAAGGTGATTGGAAGAAGATTTAGGAGAGATGTCAGATGTCGGTTCTTTACACAGAGAGTGCTGGGTGTGTGGAATGCACTGCCAGCAGTGGTAATACAGTCAGATACATTAGGGATATTTAAGCAACTCTTGCATAGGCAAATGGATGATAGTAGAATGATGGGTATGCAAGTTAGTTTGATCTTAGAGCAGGATAAAAGGTCGGCACAACATCAAGGGCCAAAGAGCCTATACTGTGCTGTACTGTTCTATAATGTAAAACTCGGAAAGGAAATGCATACAATTCCATGAAAATAACAGCAGATCAGATGTCTGTGCAGATTTTATATACATGTAAAACTAAGAAGGAAAAAGAATATGAGAAAAAGCTGACAAAAGGTGAGAAGCAGGCAGTAAGTAGATATTTAGAAATGAAAAATGTAAATAAAATTAGCTTTCATCTTCGAGAGGGTATGTCTGTAGAACCAACAATGGAAAATAAGAAAATGGCAGAGGAATTGAACAGTTATTTTGTTTTTATCTTCTCTATATTGAATACAAATGACATCTCAAAAAACCAGGAGGTGAAAGAGAGGGAAGAACTTAAAACAGTTATATTTACCAGGGGAAGGGTACTGAGAGACTTGTTTAAACTAAAAGTTAACATGTTGTTAGGTTCTGGTGGGAATCAGTCGCAGTTATTAAGAGGAATGGCTGCTGAGATAGTCAATGCATTGGTTTTAATTTTCCAAAATTCCCTTCATTCCAGAGATGTCTGACCAACTTGGAAAATAACAACAAAAGTAATTCCTGAATTCAGGAATAAGGGTAGGGGAAACAGGAAGGCCAGTTTGTCTAAAAGCTGTCAAATTGTGGTCATATTATTAAGGAGGTCATAGGGCACTGAATATCTCAGTGCAATCAGTTAGTCACCACAATTTTGTGAAAGGGAAATAGTGTTTAACTAATTCAAAAATGAGTTGTTTGAGGAAGTAATAAGCAAAGTAAATCAAGGGAAACATGCAGATGGGCTGTACTTATATTTTCATGGGGCATTCAACAAGGTACCACATCAAAGTTAACACAAAAAAAACTCATGGTGTAGGAGCTAACATATCAGCATAGATGGACAATTGATTAGCTAAGAGGAAACTGAGAGTTGGCGTAAATGGTTCATTTCACTCACTGAGTAGTAACAAGTGGAGTGCCATATGGCTGTGCTGGAATTTCACTAGGTTAAACCTGACTAGGATGGAACTACCAAGGTGTGGTTGCTTAATTTGCTAATAACATGAAGGTGAGTAAGTTGATAACAGGACATGAGAAGCCAGCAAAGGGAAAGAAGTTGGTTAAATAAATGGCAGATGGAGTAAACTTGTAGACTCTGGAATGAAAAAAACAACCAGCACATTATTTAAATGGAGTGAGATTGTAGCACTCTGAGGTACTGAGGAATCGAGATATTCTGGAACAAGCATCATGAAAACATTAATATGCAGACACAGCTAGTGATTAGGGAGGCAAATGGAATTACAAGGGGAATGGAATATAAAGTAGGGATGTTTTCCGACAATTGTACAATACATTGCCATGGCTACATTTAGAGCAATGTGTGCAGTTTTAATCTTTTTTTTAAAGGAAAAGACATAATTGTATTGGATGTAGTTCTGAGAAGACTGATGCCTGAAAAGTGGGTGTTATCTCGAGGAAAGGATGAACAGGCTGAGCTTGCATTCATTGGAGTTTAAAAGAATCTTTTTGAAGTTCTGACAGAACTTGACAAGATGGATGCTGAATGGCTGCTTCTCCTCATGAGAGAAGCTAGAGCAAGGGGACACAGTTGGGATCATATATTTAAGACTGAGATTAGGATATTTTTTCTCTTTATGGACCATGAGTCTGTGGAACACTTCTCCACAGTGACTTAAAGTCAGGATTATTGAATACTATTAAGGCAAAGATAATCTCTTGACTAACAAGGAAGTCAAAGGATATCACTGATTGGCTGGACAAGAATTGGACCCGCAATCAGATCAGTAATGCTGTAATTGATTAGCAGAGTTGGGTTGAATCTTGAATAGACTGCTCTTGTTCATATGTTTGTACATATGTTTGCATGTTCTTGGATATCATTGGATACAATCTGCCATTAAGAGACATTCTCTATAAACTTTCAGATCTACTGAAACAGAGGATTGCAATGAGTTATCAATGCAACAAGCCAACTCTTTGATGTAGCAACACTTTTGTAAAGTTCCACTATTAATGGTCTAGAACTGCTGCATTTCTTCTTTGAGAGAAAGCTTGTTAAGTCTGAGATACAAAGGCAGAGTTTAGGAGATGGTCATGTTCAGCATGTACCTATAGAAACAATAAAACCGTTGTTGTTTACAGCACAGGAAGAGGTCTTTGTGGGTTCCCGGTCAGATCAATTTAAACCTGATCCTACTTCCCTGCTTTCTCATCACCTATTCCCATTCTCCTGTTCACTCCCTATATCCTGACAAACGATTATCAAATTCCTGTTACAATAAAAAAAAGTGGCTTTGTCTTGAAGCCAAGGATTCCACAGTCCCAGTGGCTTCTGTATCATAATTATGTTTAGTTTCCCCAAGAGACATATATATCTGAAGAGGAATCCAAAAGTGCTGTGGGCAGGTGAAATTTAAAAGATGCAGATAAAAGGAACTGTCAGAAGGAGGCATCATGTTTTTCTTGCCTGAAGAAATTTTCTCACTGATAACCTTAGAGAAAGCTGAGAGAGTGGTGAACTAAGAAGAGATGGACAGAAATGTCGATAAAAGAAACCAAAGGTGCAGGCATCAGTCTGCAGGTGAATGATAAAGCAGTCAGCACCCAACCATCTCTTGCTGAGTGTGGAGGTGTCAGTGATGCAGTGTGAAAAGGTTTACTCTGGCATTCACATCTCGTTCTGGTGCCACTATGTCTGCTGGCCTAGCTTTCATTGGAATATGGCCTTTCATATGAACTGTTTACTTGTCAAAGTGATGCTTGCCTCAGTATGAGCGTGCAGAAGTACTATGAATGGCAGTCATGCACAGGGTACTTTTAGTGACTTTCCCTCTTACTCTGCTCATCATAACATCTTGAGCACAGGGATTTCTATTGTAATTAGGAAGCAAAATAATGTATTGAAGCCTTGGAAGGGGATAAATAAGCAAATATGTGAAGGGAAAACTAGTTATTTGTAAATCTACAATGCCAACGTATTTATTGTGACCATTAAAAACAAAATCCAGCAACTAATTTCCAGAAACCATTTCTAGGAATATTCAACTGATCATCGAACATAACCAATCCATCCAGTTTCGGAAGCTCCCTGAAATCCTTTAGGACTGAGACCCTGTAAACTAAATCAATGTTTAAGTGAATGCTGTTTACCTGTGTCACTACCAGCATTCCTTGCTCATAGGAGCTGGGTATAATGCACAGTGAATGGAGGTCTGGTATGGGATGGGATTCTACACAATTTTCCAGTTGAGTCCACCTGATTTACTCCAGTTAATTTGGTGTACCTGATCAGAAAATCGAGCCTGAGGCAATTCTCTCTCTCTCTGATTTTCTGTCTTACTGCATTCAGAAAATGTTGTGGTCGGTCAGAGCTGATTGTCTCTCCCAGTTGAAGTGAACTTCAAGGCAAATCCATCTATAATTTATACCACACAAAATTTTTCCTGTGCTTTCAGCAAGGTTGAAATGTTTCCTTTCTATTTTTATCTCTTTAATGAGGAGTTGTTGGTGTCCAAAGACCAAATCAATGCAAGTACCTACTGACTGTCAAGGTCATAGAGTCATATGGCATGGAAACAGACCCTTCAGTCCAACTAGTCCATGCCAACCATGTTCCCAAACTAAACTAGTTCCACCTGTCTGTGTTTAGCCCATATCCCTCCAAACCTTCCTTTTGATATATAATAACAAAATATATTTCTCCCCCCCTCCCCCATGAGAAACCTACAAGAAAGTCTGAAACTCAAGAACAGCTGCAAGATCCACACTATCTCGCATCCAAATGCATGAAGATGTGACCATTTGTTTTTCAGACATTTGCATAACTCCTGATAGGAAAACAGCTCATCTCAGCTTTTTGCTGCCCTCTGTATCTCTTGAAAATGAGAACATCTGTTATGAAGCCGATTTTATCAGAAACTGATTTTAATATGCATTTATTAATGAGCAAATGTGATGTTTATTCCAGTGGCAATTATGACTAATTCCAACAAAATTGATCCATTTGGTCTTATTCCTTGGCCGGTTTAGTCTATTGCTTAGTTACTGGCAAGACTCCATAAAGCATTTTTCATTGTCTTTTTTACATCCAATTCCAATTTCTCTGATCTCAGAAATGAATGTTTCCTAATCTGGTTGATTTGTTGATCAAAAATGCATGCATGTATTGCTGAATCTGTTGTTAAACTTCACAGTGATTTGAGTAATGGAAGAGGTGCAGAAAATCTGGATTCCAGGACAGCAATTATTTGTTGTAGGGCCTCTGGCAATGTACCACAGATCTTGCTAAATTTCATAGAAAGCTGGAGATTGTGATGATGGTTATTTTAATTTTTTACTCCTTTAGTATAACTTGTCTGTAATGTCTTCTATTTTGATGAGACTTTGAAGGGAATAAAACATCTTTTGCTAGGTAGAGTTATGTTATAACAAGGGGTCCGCTGCTTTTTGTCACTATACAAATGATTTGGATGAATATAGGAAGTATGGTTAGTAAGTTTGCAGATGACACCAAAATTGGTAGTGTAGCGGGCAGTGAAGAAGGTTACCTCAGAGTACAACAGGATGTTGGTCAGATGGGCAAACGGGTCTTGGAGGGCAGAAGGAGTTTAATTTAGATAAATGTGAGGTGTTGCAGTTTAGTAAGACAAATCGGGACAGCACGTATACACTCAATGTTAAAGTCCTGGGGAGTGTTACCAAACAAACAGGCCTTGGGTTGCAGGTTCATAGTTCCTTGAAATTGGAATCCTAGGTAGACAGGGTAGTGAAGATGGCATTTGATACACTTGTCTTTATTGGTCAGAGTATTGAGTAAAGGAGTTGGGAGGTCATGTTGCGGTTGTACAGGACATTGGTACTGAGGCAGCAATGCTACCCACTGAGCCACCGTTCCAACCACAAAATGTGTTGCTGAGATTCACTCTCTGTTCCACAGCTATGAAAAGAGTCTGGAGAATTTGGGACTTTTTGTATATTCTGCTGAGAAAAGTTCAAGTAGTTATCTAATCAAGGTTTTCAAGATTATGAAGTGTTAGCATTAAGATAAATTGTTCCCATGATCAATTGGATGCTAACGAGTGGACACAAATCTAAGACAATCTGAAAGGAAGGTTAGGAAAATTAATTCTTTACAAAAGAGGGCAGTTAGAATGCAGAATTATTTAGCTAAATTGTTCAGTCAATATTTCTAACTGTTTCAGAAATGATTTTTAAACCTGATAGTTGAGCAAAGCACAGTCAGCCAAGGCAACTCCAGTTGAATAAAACACTAGTACAAATATGGAGTACTGAATCCAATTCTGGCCTCCCTGCTGTAGGAAAAATGTTGTGAAACGTGAAAGGGTTCAGAAAAGATTTACAAGGACGTTGCCAGGATTGGGGGTTTTGAACTATCGGGAGAGGCTGAATAGGCTGGGGCTGTTTTCCCTGGAGTGTCGGAAGCTGAGAGGTTTATAAAATCATGGGGATTGGATAAGGTGACTCGTCAAACTCTTTTCCCCTGAGTGGGGGAGTCTAAAACCAGAGGGGCATAGATTTAAGTTGAGAAAAAGAAGATTTAAAAGGGACCTAAGGGGTAACTTTTTCACACGTGTATGGAGTGAGCTGCCAGAGGGAGGTGGTGGAGGCTGGTACAATTACAACATTTAAAAGGCATCTGAATGTGTATATGAATATGGGCCAAATGCTGGTAAACGGCACAATTTGAATATAGACTATCCGGTCGGTGTAGACAAGTTGGACCAAAGAGCGTTTCTATGTTATTTATCTCTATGACTCTACGTAGACAAATGAGGGAAACAGACAATGTTCATTTATTCATTTTGATTGATTTTATTCATTGTGATTGTTTCTACCATCAGGATGTCTTATAGGAAATACTTGGTTTGGTTTGTCCTAAAGCTAATTACTATTGGTAAATTAATTTGTGGGAAAGTATCCTAATTTTTTGAACTCCAATGGGAGTGTACTCAATCATGAAAGAAATCTTCCTGATATTACTTGATCTTAAAATTAGCATAATGAGAGAAGGATTGGGTGTAATTGTTGCCATACATATCCCATGTAGTGTGGCTGTCCAAATGCGAGGCAGTTGAATGAGTTGAGTTGTAGAAAATACATTGTAAGTGTCGAGTTTTACATAGCGGTTTTTTGCACACCTTCCAAGTTATGAGGCCTATCATAGCTGTTCAGTCGTGTTGGTGGTTGTAGTTTGAAGAAGTCCACTGGAGTGTAGAGTGGTTGTAGTACATGGTGTAGTTGGGGATGATGGGCATTTAAAATGTTCTGACTTCATTGATAGAATTGCATAGATGAAAGGGAATCAATATTGCATTTCAGAAATAGGCCATTCAACCTGCCATATTTGTACTAGTGTTTTATTCAACTGGAGTTGCCTTGGCTGACTGTGCTTTGCTCAACTATCAGGTTTAAAAATCATTTCTGAAACAGTTAGAAATATTGACTGAACAATTTAGCTAAATAATTCTGCATTCTAACTGCCCTCTTTTGTAAAGAATTAATTTTCCTAACCTTCCTTTCAGATTGTCTTAGATTTGTGTCCACTCGTTAGCATCCAATTGATCATGGGAACAATTTATCTTAATGCTAACACTTCATAATCTTGAAAACCTTGATTAGATAACTACTTGAACTTTTCTCAGCAGAATATACAAAAAGTCCCAAATTCTCCAGACTCTTTTCATAGCTGTGGAACAGAGAGTGAATCTCAGCAACACATTTTGTGGTTGGAACGGTGGCTCAGTGGGTAGCATTGCTGCCTCAGTACCAGAGATCTGGGTTTAAGACCAGAAGACCGTAAGACATAGGTGTGGAAGTAAAGCCATTCAGCACATTGAGTCCACTTCGCCATTCAATCATGGCTAATTGGCATTTCAACGCCACTTACCCACACTCTCCCTGTATGCCCTAATTCTTTGTGAGATTAAGAATTTATCAATCTTTGCCTCGAAGACATTTAATGTTCCAGACTCCACTGCGTTCCGTGGCAATGAATTCCACAGCCCCACCACTCTCTGGCTGAATAAATGTCTCCTCCTTTCATTTTAAATTGACCCTCTCTAATTCTTAAAGCTATGCACATAGGTCCTGGTATCCCCGCCTGACGGAAACAAATTACCAGCGTTTACCTTTTCTAAGCCATGCATTATCTTGTAAGTTTCTATTAGATTTCCCTTCAATCTTCTAAACTCTAATGAATACAATCCCAGGATCCTCAGCCATTTATCGTATGTTAGGCCTACTATTCCAGGGATCATCCGTGTGAATCCCCACTGGACATCCTCCAGTGCCAGTATGTCCTTCCTGAAGTGTGGGACCCAAAACTGGACACCGCATTCTAAATGGGGTCTAACCAGAGCTTTATGAGGTCTCAGTAGCACTTTTACATTCCAACCCCCTTGAGATAAATGACAACATTACATTTGCTTTCTTAAGCACGGACTCAACCTGCAAGTCAACCTTTAGAGAATTCTGGAGTAGCACTCCCAGATCCCTTTGTCCTTTGATTTTATGAATTTTCTCACCATTTAGAAAATAATCCATGCCTGTACTCTTTTTTCCAAAGTGCAAGATCTTGCATTTGCTCACATTGAATTTCATCAGCCATTTCTTGGACCACTCTTCTAAACTGTCTAAATGTTTCTGCAGGCTCCGCACCTCCTCAGAACTACCTGCCTGTCCACCTAACTTCGTATCATTGGCGAACTTCGCCAGAATGCTCCCAGTCCCTTCATCCAGATTATTAATATATAAAGTGAAAAGCTATGGCCCCTACACTGAACCCTGCAGGATACCACTTGTCACTAGTTGCCATTCCGAAAAAGAACCTTTTACCCCAAATCTCTGCCTTCTGTCAGACAGCCAATCCCCAATCAATGCTAGTAGCTCACCTCGAACACCATGGGACCCTCACCTTACTCAGCAGCCTCCCGCGAGGCACCTTTATCAAAGGCCTTTTGGAAGTCTAGGTAGATAACATCCACTAGGTTTCCCTGGTCTAACCTACTTGTCACCTCTTCAAAGAATTATAACAGGTTTGTCAGGCACGACCTCCCCTTACTAAATCCATGCTGACTTGTTCTAATCTGACCCTGCACTTCCAAGAATTTAGAAATCTCATCCTTAACGATGGATTCTAGAATTTTACCTACAACCGAGGTTAGGCTAATCAGCCTAGAATTTTCCAGCATTTGTCTTGATCCTTTTTTGAACAAGGGGGTTACAGCAGCAACTTTCCAAACATCTGGACTTTTCCTCACTCCAGTGATTTTTGAAAGATTACAACCAACGCCTCTGCTATTTCTTCAGCCACCTCCCTGAGAACTCTAGGATGCAGCCCATCCGGGCCAGATGATTTATCAATTTTTAGACCTTTTAGCTTTTCTGGCACTTTCTCTTTTGTAATGGTTTCCATACTCAACTCTGTCCCTTGACTGTCTTAATTGTTGGGATATTCCTCATGTCTTCCACTGTAAAGACTGACACAAAGTATTTATTAAGTTCTTCAGTTATTTTCTTATCTTCCATCACGAGCCTTCCTGCATCAATTTGGAGCAGCCTAATTTCTACTTTTGCCTCTCATTTGTTTCTTATGCTTTGAAGAAACTTTTGCTATCATTTCTAATATTACTGGCTAGCTTACCTTCATATTTGATCCTTCCCTTCCTTATTTCTCTCTTTGTTATCCTCTGTTTGTTTGTTGTAGTCTTCCCAATCTTCTGATTTCTCAGTGCTGTTGGCCACTTTATAGGCTCACTCTTTTTCTGTGATACATTTCCTGACATCCTTTGTCAGTCATGGCTGTCTAATTTCCCCCCCCCTCCCCCCACCCCAGATAATCATTCTTTTCTTTGGATTGAACCTTTGTACTGTGTCCTCAATTACACCCAGAAATCAATTACATCTGATTTTGCCTTCTGTCTTTCCAACTGCAGACTGAACTCTACCATATTATGATCACTGCCTCCTAAGTGTTCTCTTACTTTAAGATCATTTATAAAGTCTGGCTCGTTACATAACACTAAGACCAGAATAGCCTGCTTCCTTGTAGGCTCTATCACAAGCTGTTCCAAAAAGCAATCCTGTAAGGATTCCATGAATTCCCTTTCTTTGGATCCACTGGCAACATTATTCACCCAGTCCACCTGCATATTGAAGACCCCATGATCACCATGACCTTGCCTTTTTGACATGCCGTTTCTATTTCCTGGTACAACTTGCGACCATGGTCCTGACCACTGGGAGGTCTGTACATAACTCCCATTATGGTTTTTTTTGCCTTTGTGTTTCCTCAACTCCACCCACACACCTGACCCTATGTCATCCAGTGCGATAGACTTAATTTCATTCTTAACTAACAAGTCAACCCTGCCCCCTCTGCCCACCTCCCTATCTTTTCGATAAGTTGTCAATCCAAATATGTTTAACTGCCGGTCCTGAACCCCCTGCAACCTTGTCTGTGTGATGCCTACCACATCATATTCATTCACGATGATTTGTGCTGTTTATTCATCTACTTTGTTACAAATACTATGAGCATTCAAGTAAAGCACCTTAATGCTAATTTTCTTATCCTCATGATTTCTATCAGCGGTACTAATATGTCCTAAGTTGTCCTTCCTTTTTGCTTCATTTCTAGTTTGCCTCGAATGTAAACCCTGCACACATGCTAACCCGCTGCTTAACTTTCTACTTGACTCCATATTCCTTTGCTTTCCCTTTCCCTTCCCCCGACTCACAAGTTTAAAGTGCTAGTGACCACCCTATTTATCCTTTTTGCCAGAACACTGGTTCCAGATCGGTTCAGGTGGAGACCGTCCCATCGGTACAGATTGCCAAATTTCCAAAACTGTTGCCATTGTCCTATGAAATGGAATCCCTCTTTCCCACACCAATCTCTTAGCCACATGTTTACTTCCCTAATTTTCTTATCCCTATGCCAGTTAGGATTTGGCTTGGGCAGTAATCCAGAGATTATGACCCTTGAGGACCTGTTCTTCAATTTCCTTCCCAGTGCTTGATACTCCCCAAACAGGAGAAAGTGAGGACTGCAGATGCTGGAGATCAGAGCTGAAAATGTGTTGCTGGAAAAGCGCAGCAGGTCAGGCAGCATCCAAGGAACAGGAGAATTGACGTTTCGGACATAAGCCTGAAGAAGGGCTTATGCCCGAAACGTCGATTCTCCTGTTCCTTGGATGCTGCCTGACCTGCTGCGCTTTTCCAGCCACACATTTTCAACTCCCCAAACAGGTCCTCCTTCCTAACCTTGCCTATGTTGTTGGTACCAACGTGGACCACAACAATTGGATTCTTCCCCTCCCTCTCCAATATCCTTTCAAGCTGGTCAGAAATGTCCTGCACCCTGGCACCGGGCAGGCAACACACCATGTGGGACTCCCCATCCGGCTCATAAAGGATACTATCTGTCCCCCTAGTTATAGAATCCCCTGTAACAACTAGTCTTTTTGCTCACCCCTCTTGAATGTCTTTCTGCACCATGGTGCCGTGGTCAGCTGGCTCATCCTGTCCACAGCCCTTTTCCTCATCCGTAATGGGAACAAGAATCTCATACCTGTTGGACAAGGTCAAGGGCTGAGGACCCTCCACTCCTGAACTCAGAATCCGTCTGCCTGCCTCACTTACAGTCGCACCCTGTTTTCCTGATCACTAGCTGAATTTGAACTACTTAATCTCCCAGGTGTGACTGCCTCCTGAAACAAAGCGTCCAGGTAACTCTCCCCCTCCTGATGTGCCACAGTGTTTGAAGCTCAGATTCCAGATCATCAATTCTGATCCAGAGTTCCTCCAGCAACCAACATTTGCTTCAGATGTGGTCACTGCCATTCACAATGGGATCAGCCAGCTCCCACATCATACAGCTACAGCACATCACCTGTCCAGCCATCTCTACTTATTTAATTAATTTGTACAAATTTATGAGTTAAACAATTTATAGTACTTCTCTGTTATCTTAATCAATTAACCAACTAATAGTAAACTTTTGATCAATCTCACAATACACAAGAAATATCAATCGAAATGCCTTACTTTAGCAACACACAAGAGTCCTTTTTTTTGGTCAGAGGAGGAGGGCTGGTCGGAGACACTACACGTGTAGTGTCTCGGGATTCAGCAACTCCTGAGGTGAGTTTTTATATGTAAAAATTATCTTTCCGTCTGGCCACTGGTCCTCGCTGTTGCTCCTCTCACTCCAATTGCTGCCAAAAAATAATTGATTCCACCCTCGGGGCAAATGTCTGTGTGCAGTTTGCACATTCTCTGGGTGTTCGGTTTCCTCCCACAGTCCAAAGATGTGCAGATTAGGTGGTCTGGCCATGCTAACTTGCTATAATGTCCAGGGATTACAGGCTAGGTGGATTAACCTTGGGAAATGTAGGGTTCAAAGGAGATAGGTTAGGTAATGGGTCTGGGTGGGATGCTGTTCTGAGGGTTGGTGTGGACCCAATGGGCTCAATGGCCTGCTTCCACTCTGTAGGGGTTCTATCATGCATATCCATTATTTAATTTTCAATGTTTCCAATAATGGAGTTTCAAAACAGTACGCAAAACAGTATTGAATGTACGAGCAGGCGTACACCATGTGACTCCTCAGGTCTGTTCTAACATTCCGTAAGTTAATGGCATATCTGATTGTGACCTCACTTCTATATTCCTACTTATCCCCAATACTTGGTTAGTCAAAATCTTTTGCCCCCAAGTTAAAAATACTAAATGACTTAGCTTTGATTGCTTTCTAGGAAACAAAATTCCACGGTCTCAATGCTCTCAGAGAATATAATTCTTCCCATGTTCAACTCAATCGTAAATAGAAGACCACTTCTTTCAAACTGTGTCCTAGTTCTAGTCTCAATAATGTAGCTAATGAAGTCTTAGACGATTAGTTCAACATTATCTGCTTGCTTTAGTTTTAGTGTCTCTAGATACAAACTCAAGGGTTCTGTCAGTACTTTTCTGAAGGCTTTATCATTTTGGTTCACCACTTTTATTCTTCTATTTGTCTATACACACAGTCCATCTGTTTTATACTATTTCATATTGCAGCAGTTAAAATGTATTCCTTTCCCTTTTTCTTATCTTCTGTATGTGTCACTATTACTGACTCAGTCACTGCCTGGATTTTGCACAGGTTTCATTCCTTGTTTTATGCTTTAAAAGTCTTTTGAACATTTCTAAGCTATTTGTTAATGCTGCACCCAATTCATATTTCTTGAGGTTGCATTCAGTCACCTTACTTAAGGAGGAATTTGATAATTGACTGACTAGATTGATTGACATCCCAGATATGAAACCCTGTTGGCCATTCCCTTTATGCAGAGATATTCTATATCTTTCATTGTAAACCTGAGTTTCTAGCTGCTGTATTTCTGCTGGACAGTGTGTTTTGAATGAGCTGATATTTAGTGAGGTGGAGTTCAGCGTTGCGAGCTATAGGTTGAGGATAGTAGTTAACAATTCCATCCCTCCCTCTGGCAACAGTTTGGAACTAAACAGGACCACTTGCAACCTTGGTAGCATTCCTGATTTCAAGGTAAACGTCCAACCACACTCACAATATCATCATTAAAACTGCTTAATTTCACTTGCACAACATTGCCTGGCACAGTTATCAAAACCAAAACCCTGATTTGTCTCTTCATTACTTCTCAACTTGACCAATCCTGACTACTCACCCACATTCCATGTTTTGTAAACTTGACATAATCTAAAAGTCTCCTGCCTGTGTCCTATCTGACACCAAATTCTGTTGACTTTATCACTCTGGGCTTGCAGGCCTACATTACCTCAAGATTCAAATTTCAAAATCATCAATTGATTTACTCCTTTCAAAATTCTTGCTCTTTATTAAAATCTCTCCATGACCTTGCTCGTCCCTATTTCTGTGATCTCTTCAACCCCACAACCTTCTGAGATATCTGTTCTCCTGACCTCTTGTGCATTTCCAATTATTATTGGTGACAATGCATTCAATTGCCTAGGCAACAGGCTATTGAATACACTCCCTAAATCTTGCTGCCTCTCTACTTTCCTTTTTTATGTTTATCCTTAAAACTTATCTTTCAGACCAAGCTTTTGCTCATCTGATCTAATTTCTCCTTGTGTGGCTCAGTATCTGTCATACGTTGCTTTACAATGCGTATGTAAAACACTTTGGGATATATCAATTATCTAAAGATGCTAAAGAAATATAGGCTGTTAATGTACTCATTTACTGTTTGCTTTGCATTATGGCATAAGCCATGCTAGAGGTCGATGACCTGATCTCTGTCCTATTACTGTTGAGATTTTAAGACTGAACAATATAACCTGCAGCTGGCATGAAGCTAGACCTATCAGAAAGCAGTAGCTAAACTTGGCATTAACTGGAATCTTGGAGTTAATTCATGCTAATACCCTCTTGCCCTTTCTTGTAAGCCAGCCATAAAACTGGCTTTCAAGGAACAAACTTCCCTAAAATCAAATTCTTCCCTTTTTGTGGTAGGAGTGCTTTGATATCCCAGTTACTTTGGAAATCACAGTGAGTTGGAAATTCAATTTATAAAAATTCCATTCTGCGCTTTCCGAGATGTGCTCATTTTAGATTGGATAGGAGCACTAAGTTGATTGAATTTAAAGGGAGCAAGTTTTGATATCTCACCCAAAAACATATCCCAACTGCACCTTACATATTAAAATTTGTTCTGCTTTAATTCTAAAGATCAATTTTGCCAATAGCAAGTTTCTCCCTATCCTCTGTGTTGATATGTTCATGAAATTGATCACCTCCATCATATCTCTCAATCTTCCCTACTCTAAGGAGAATAGCCTCTCCCATCTACCATTCTCCTGCCGTCTTTTCTCATCCCTGAAAAAACAGCAGTGCAGGTGTCAAATTCACTGGTGCACTTCATGCCAGAGCCCCAAACAGTCAGTTTACATGCTTAAAAAATAGATCAAGAATTAGGATGTGCAA
Organism: Chiloscyllium plagiosum; assembly: GCF_037043375.1. Classification (NCBI taxonomy): domain Eukaryota; kingdom Metazoa; phylum Chordata; class Chondrichthyes; order Orectolobiformes; family Hemiscylliidae; genus Chiloscyllium; species Chiloscyllium plagiosum. The sequence goes on along the minus strand of NW_028270169.1, from coordinate 37,021,745 downwards.
CACCAAGTTGACTAATATGAATTAGTTCATTTGATCCCTCTATAAAGTTCTGTGGTTACATTTCAGCATGTCCAGAACTCCACAAAATGATACAAAAAAAAACTTGATTCAAATTAGAGTGATTGCAGCGTGAGTTTAATGAAGCTTGTCAAAATACAAATGACATTGCAGCAAAGTCAATTAAAAATAACACTCCTAATGCTTTGAAACATCGTCTGAACTTAACTAAATAAGGTTCTGACATTTTGTAAAACTTTTGTGCTGACTCCAACCTAGTCTGCAACACAAACAAATAAGAAAAGTGGCACAAGTGCGCCTTTGAACTGGGTTGAAGCTGAGTGAACTTGAATTCATTCAAAATTATAATTCTCCAAGCTTCTCCAATTATAGACTCTTGTGCGTCTGTAATGTTTTAGCACTCTGTGATTGGTAACCATGCTTTCCACTGTCTTGGGCCTAGTCTGGAATTCCTTCCCTAATTCTCTTCATCTCCCTCTCCTTTAAAATTCATTTTAACATTACATTTTTGAACAAGTTGTGGTACTAATTTTGTGTCAAATTTGTTGCTAATAAAACCTGTGAAGTATTTAAGGATTTATTTTTCTATGTTAAAGATCAAATGCATAACAAAATATACCTCTCTGTCCTGTTGAGGTATTTTCTGTTCTTCTTTCTAAATGAGTGTTGTGTTTGTGTTCAACAAATATCAAATTTAATCTAAGTCTCGTCATTCATCCCTGGAGACACTCTTCTATTTATCTGTTTGGGAAAATCTGATACAAATTATTCATGTCTAACCTGTTTTTAAAAAGAAGGTTAAAAACCATATTTGCTTGATCTGTTTTATTGCCTTGAGTTTTTGCATCCCAGTCTATATTGGGAGGATTAGAATGACCTATTACTGTATTGTTTTCTGGACATAGTCTATCTTACATAGATTGTGCTCATGCTGTGTATTATAGTTGTGTGCATACTACCTGCAGGGAATACTGTAGCAATTTACCAGTTAAGGCTGAACTGGAGCAGTTCATCGACTTTGCCCATAACCTCCACCCCATCCTCAAATTCACTTGATCCATCTCGGACACCTCCCTCCCCTTTCTTGACCTCTGCGACTTCCGGCAAGAGACTCCTATAATGACTTTGACTACACCTTCTCTCACCCAGTACCCTGGAGGAACTTCATTCCACCTCCACTGCATCTGCTTGGATGAGGAGACATTCCACTCCCAAACATCCCAGATGTCCACCTATTTCGAACAACATGTTTTCCTCCCTCTGTCAACCAGACAGCTCTCCACCACACCAGCTCCATTCCCCATTCCACTGCTCTAAATTCTTGCCCCCCCCAAAAATGCATTTAAGGTGAAGTCCCCCTTGTCCTCACCTAACACCCCACCAGTCTCCGCATCCAATGCATTATCCTTAAACATTTTCGCCAACTCCAACTAGACCCCACCACCATGAACATCTTCCCCTCCCCACCCCTCTCTGCCTTCCACAAGGACCATTCCCTTCGATAGTCCTTGGTTTGCACCACTCTCTCCACCAATCCCACCAAAGCCCCAGGTACCTTCCCCTGCAACCAGAAAATATGCAAAACTTGCCAGTACATCACCCCCCCCTCACCTGCATCCAGGCCCCCAAACAGTCCTTCCAGGTGAGACAGAGGTTCACCTGCCTCTCCTCCAACCTAATTTACTGCGTCAGGTGCTCCCGATGTGGTCTTCTCTACACTGGGGAGACTGTATGTAAACGTAGGGAATGGTTCGCCAAGCATCTCAGCTGGGCCCGCAAGGGCCGACTGGACTCCCAGTCACCTCACATTTTAATTCCCCATCCTATTCCCTTTCCAACATTACCATCCTTGGCCTCCTCCATTGCCACAACGAAGCAAACTGCAAATTGGAGGCACAACAACTCATATTCCCCCTGGGCAGCCTGCAGCCCAAAGGAGTCAACATTGAGTTCTCCAATTTCAAATAATCTCCCTTCCCATCATCCAACTTCCTTCCCAGCTCCTCCCCCTCCTTTCCACCAAACGGATTCATTCCTCCCATTGACCAACCAGGTAATACCCTCTACCTGTGTTCACCTATCCCCACTTCACCATCCTGCCTCCGCCACCCCCTTTATCTGCAGCTCCCCTTAAACCCACCTCCAGTCTTGAAGAAGGGCTACACCCGAAACGTCAACTTCTCCACCTCCTGATGTTGCCTGGCTTGCTGTGTTCTTCCAGTCTCCTGCCTGTCTACTTTGGATTCCATTATCTGCAGTTTTTTTTTGTCTCTAGTTAAGTCATCTTCAGCTACTTTCCAAAATCTTGACTCCTACCACCAAGAAGGTTAGAGGCAGTAGGTGCATGAGAACTCTGTGCAAATCACGGACAATCCTAACTTAGAAATGTTCCACCGTTCCTTCACTGTCACTCAATCAAAATCCTAAAGTCCTCTGGCTAAAAGCATTGAAGAAGTAGCTTCCACACATGGATTCAAAGATAAAGTCCATCATCACATTCTCAGCACAATTAGATAGGTCAATCAATGCTGGCATTGCCAGCAGCAGTCATGATCCACAAATGAGTGTTTTAAGGTTCTGCTTCTGCCCAGAAGGTGAGTAGCAGACCTCCATAAATAGCCCTGTTCTCCTGCTTGTTAAGTTGAGTGAGACAAGTTCATTTTCTTTTTTGTTTTCCTTAGGGATAGCAAAGCTACTTACTTCTTTTGAACAAGTAAAGCTGCCTGCCTCCTTCGTTCCCCCTCTACTCCAGAATTTTCTATCTCAATAAACAATGGATTTATTTTCACTCATGGATGTGAGCTACATAAATAGCTGCAATAATTACCTGCTGCACAAACACCTTGACCTCAAGAATATTGTTCCAAATGCATTTGGATTGAGGCAAAGACACTAATTTGTAGTTTTAGATTTTTTTTTTTACATTTGTTCACTTTCTGCATTCACTCCCACTTCCTGGGTCGTCTTAAGTTGTCATCTTTAAATTCTGATTTTCCACTGTTCACCTCGAATTTAAAGCAGCCTCAGTTCCTTCCACTACACTGAAGGTTCCTGTTTCTGATTTCCTGTTTAGGGTTAGTCCGTCTTACTACTGATTTTCGTTTTTCAAAAAGCAACCATTTTATTATTGGTAACAATCCAAAATGTCTGTGAGATGGTTTGTAGAACAATTAATGAAATTATTTATGAAATCAGCCCCAAGTGGACTCACTTTTTCGTACAATTCTGTCTGTCAGCTCACTGCATTAACTGGGATGCATAATAACCCAGAAAACACACATTTGTAACATTTCACTTGTCTTCACTTTCCAAGATTCTTTCTTAACCTACTTTTAACCTTCTTTGCTGTCCTTTGTTATTAGTCATCGATTGTTTGCTACTGGGTCTGCTCTTATTCCATAAGGTATCTTATCCTCAATATCAGGAGCTTTAGACCCTAACAGTTAAAAACCTCACTTTTTGACATTTTTAACAGTGGGAACTATCTTTTACCTTGGAATGCAATTCTCTCAAGTCTAGGCATGATGTGTTTGGACACACCATTATTAAAACTAATAGCTGCAGTATTAAGTACCTCTGGGCTCCCTTTCCCCTTCCTCGTTATCGTTGTAGCTGTTTTTCAAGCCATAACGAGGCACAACGGAATATAGCCAAATTCATAAAGAGATGCTTGTGATGTACATGATGTATTTTACATTAGAAGTAATAAAAAACCTGTTGAACACTTAGATGCATTTACATTCTGTCAGCCTTTGGTAAGACATTCTATTAAAAGCAAGCAAACACCTAGACTTCAGGTTTTCTAAACTAATTGGCAGGGCTCCTTCAGATTTTGAAGTAACACTGTTTGCTAAGGGCCAGACATTACACAAGTTCTTTTCACCTCTTCACTTCGATTTTAGGTGCTGAAATATTCCAGGAAAGGAAAGGGTATTCCAATTTCAGCTTACTAATCGTAGCAACTTGAAATTTCTGGAAACAATGAATTCAGCGAATCATTTGCTTTTAACCAATAGTTGAGCTCTTTTGCATTTCCAAAATTTCCAAAAAACATTTGTGCCTTTGGCAGGTCTCCTGACAGTAGTTGACTCAATTTTGCTGCATTATTTGGTGTGTGGTGGGTTGATGTGGTTATGGAGGATGGGGATTGTGGGTTGTCTTGTGATGTGGGTGTGATAAAGTGGTGAGTGTGTTTCTTCATGTGTTAAACTTGTGGAGTCCATATTTGACCAAGAACAATTCTGGAGGAATAGCAGCACTTAACATTTGGGATTAGTGTATATTTAAATAAGGTGTTATGTTGTGTAACTGTATAAGGGTGCATAGGAAAATGATCAACATTAGCAAAGTTTAGGAATTAGCAGTTGTCATTATAGTGAAACCAGTGAAGGTGCAGCTTGTGTAGTTTGTCAGTAAACCATCCTCATGACATAGCACTGTCTGTCGACAGAGATAACAGAATATTGATTGCAGGAAAGGCTGTGACTGTGAAGTGCAGAGATGGCTAATGTTTACACACATTGATCCATGACCAAATCAAAGAGACAAATCTATGACCAGAGAAAGCTCAACCTGTTGGAAATCTGTCTGTGAACTGCAAGCACAGGTTTAAAGGGTTTGATACCTGTGCACCCATTATAACATTGTGACCGTAAGTGTCAACCTGAAAACAGCAAAAGCTGATGACTCAGAAATAACTTTGAACATAAACATTTTGCTATGAAAAAGAGGAGAAGAAATGACGTTGAAGTTGGTTGTGGCTGAGTAATAGGTTAAGGTATGACTAAACTCAACATTTAATTACTTTAAATCCAGGGAAAAATTTGTAAAGGAGATAAAAGCATGATTTGCAGAAATAATTGAAGGTCACAAAAGAATCTTGAGCAAATACACACAAACAAACTGGAAAAAAAAAGCCAAATTGCTGAATGTAAATAGATGCAGGGCAAGGGTGAAGAATTTAACATCCAAAAATGGGCTAAGTTAATAAAAACATTCAATATAAAAACACTTCATCCCACTGCCCAGGCATAATCTGATGCCCTCATGGTGCACCTCCATTTCTTTCTTAATTACTTCAGGTGGCTCGAGCCTTACTCTCAATGCCCCTAACCTGACGTTCAGTCTCTTCAGACCCTCAAAATAAACTCTTCATTGCCCCCCTTTCCTTCTCTGAAATCCTGGCTGTGACCTGATGCCTTCTCTATACAGTCTTTCTCTCAATCTGTCCAAAAATGAGAATTAAGCTCTGCCAGTAAACTCAGCAAGGCTGGAACAGCCCCCAACTTTGTCCCCTCCTCACCTCCCATAGTGGGGCCTCTGACTGTCACATAATCAACACAGCAGGTTACACCTGCAGTGCACTGCAATAAAATCCTAAATATTGGGTGCGTAATTTGGTTTCCTTAAGTTAACTGAAGCACGTGACCATGTCTACCTCACTCAGCATCTTTTAAACCCAAGTATTTTGACTTTTCTAATGAACACTCAAATAAGCTTGATTCAAACCACAAAGTATGTCCCAGTGTTGAAAAAAACTATTCTTCATATATAAGACAGCAACCAGGCATGTTCATAAATGTTGTTAGAAGTTATGTTTTAGCAACTTGGTATGACTGAAGCAAATGAAAACACCTACAATACAAATCTCCAAGAAATGACCAGCTTCTCTCAATATTTCTCTGCTCCATAATGGTGTTTGGCAAACAGTAAGCAAAACATGGTTCTATTAACGTACATCAAATCCTACTAATGACCCAAACTGCTGCTTTCAGATTCGGTTGTACTTCATTACTGATCTAGTTGGAATGTATGGACAAAATCTGTAAATCAATAAGTTTTCATTTTCTTATTTAATTGATGAAGCTGGTGATTGGTCAGTGTAGCCAGATAGGATTCAGGGTCAGTGCAACAAGAAAATAACAAACCTGCCCAATAGAAAGCCAACAACAAGATTGTTTGGAGTTAAACAAACATCTTTGCTTGGTGATTCAAAAACACTTCTCAAATCCAAGTAAAAATACCAGCCTGACTGCAGATGAAATAGTCTAATCAGTGTCTTACATTTGGTGCAGACGCTAAACTGCCCAAGATCAGGGTGATACTGTATATAACAATAAGCTGATTTAGATCAGTATGACATAATCAGCTGTCCTAAGTCACCTGATAACAGTATAATACAGAATTGTAACATTGAGAGCTGAAAGGGCTCAAATACTTTGCAATTTGTTCTTATTAGATTTGTGAAATGTCCTTGGACCATGTCATGTGTTCACCTTAGTCAGTCCATTGGGATCAAGAATGGTTCAGTAGGCTCTGAAATGGCTGCTAAATCCAATGCAGAGTCTACAGACTCAGCCAAATGCTGGCAGGGAATGTTTGAAGGCTGAGTCTGATGAAGCGTTTATGAGGTTTGATCATTCCTAGCTTACCAGTAGCAGAAGCAAGACATGGTTCAGTTATCTTTCAGTTTTGCTTCTATTGTTGGCATCAGCCTTAGCTTCACTGCTGTTGTAACCTGTCTATATTCAGTGCATTTGAAAAAGACTCTCGCTTATTTTAGATGGCCAGAAGCCAGGAGTCCCATGAGTCAGTGAAATGGTTGACCGCTTCAGGAATACTTCAAGGACATCCCAGAGTGATTTTGCTCTTCCACTGGGAGTCTCCAAGTGCATCTGTGTTCAACAGAGCTGTTCCTTTGGGAGTCTGATTTCAAGCATTTGAATAACATTTTGAACCCAAAGGAGCTGTTTGATGTGAGTAGTGTCTCGGTGTTGGCTCGGGAGAAGATGGTGTTGAGGTGTTTCTTGCCAATAGATTTGAAGTACCATGCAAAGACAACGCTGGGTGATACTTGTCAGTGGTTCGAAGTGCCTGCTGTAGGTACCATGAGGTCCAGGCCCAACTATTATTTTGATGAGTAGATAATGACTCCATGTGAAGTTCTTTTAAAGTGAGGTGGTTGTTGCATGTTGACTGGCGTATGGACTCAGCAGAGACTCAATAATAAGGGGGAATCTCAGACAATTGTGAGATACTAGGAGTGTCTGTGCTTATGTAATTTGTAAAATACTCATCTCAGCCATTGAGATTTAGTAAGGTACTGTGGATAATCTCTGTATCATCCATCACCGTAGATGGATTCTGCTGTCTTCCGATGAGAAACCTACCATACCTTAAAAAAAACAACAGTCTGAGTGTGATATATTTTGCTCCTGGGTACAAAATGATGTATAGTACTGCTCCTGGATACAGGCTGTTTGTACTGTATTGCTCCTGGGTACAAGCCCATATAATATTGCTTCTGGGCACCCATTGTATCTGTATTACAAGGTCCCTCATTAGGATTTCTACTGACTGACTGACTGCACATTTACCATGCTACGTCTCAGATACAAAGTTACTCGATGATTCAAGAACAAAACAAAACATCCAGCTATTTGTTTAATTTTTTTCCATCATTGATCTTCATTGCAGTCTGCTTCTTTAAAGTGCTGTTATTTGAGACCTTGTCCAATCACCCATTGTGCTGCCAAATTGCAGCAAACTGTTGCATTGGGTATTGCTTCCGAAGGGTTTCATGTTCATGTTACATTGGCTCCGCACACGGATTGTGGGTGGAGACCAGGAGTTCTGCTTTCTCTTTTGGAAGGAGCAGATGTGCCTCTTTTAGCTCCTGGTAATAATGTCTGACCAAATATAGTTGTAATTATTACTATTGTGCAATAAACTTTTTGTTAGCTAAGAACAGTGCCTGTGCTGGACATCCCTACCACACCTCTAGCATTCACCACTAAGTAGGTCCAAGACAAAGGAAAGAAAAAAAAAGGATTGATGGCAACAAATTATCCCAAGTGATACCTACCCGGTACCACATCCTTGAAGAGATGACATATAGTACAAATTACTATGTGCGGTGATCTGGAAAAATACCACACAAACCTGTCTCTCATACTTGATGGTTTAGCGCAAGCTGCTGCTGCAGCTTCTGAGGTCCTGGTACCAGTTCTTTTCATGTTGTAGTTGCATTTGTATTAAGTTTTCCTGATATATTCAGAGTTTTATTTCCTATTGAAGAAATCCAAAGCCTTACACACTGAAGAAATTCTTGTCAGAAAATGCTGCTTTGTGCAGTGCAGAAGACTTACTGAATCTACAGTTTCACTGACACAACATAGTTCAATGTTGGAAGCTTAGATCGAGAGTAAAGCCTCCAATGCACTATCCAATCACATGTTCCTAAGACAGATACACAACTGGCTACTAATTGAAGTTGCCCATCCTCCAACCACTGAATCCACCAAAGTCATGTTTCTGTTTCTTCCCAGTAATCATAAGAATTTTTCAGTTACCAAATCTGCGGAAGGTTTTGCTGAATTATCACAGATCTTTTTCTCGTGTTAGATCCATGCCCAGTAATCATTGAGTTGAGACAACTCAAACATATTCCTGTATCTGAGAAAATCAGGTTTCAGCTTTCTGCTTGGGTATAGTTCACTCTCACTATGGTTCAAAATTTTGCAGCCACTGACCACAACAGTCCACTGTCTCCAGTTTAACCGAATAGGTAGTAACTTTCCCATTTCATTCAACACATTTCTGAAATGTTATCAAAGAGAAATTCTTTGGCCAATTTGTTCCAATCCAACAAGGAAGGAGTTATCGCTTGACCTCGTGCTGAGAAATGAAGTGGATCAAGTGTTTGAGCAGGAACATTTATGTAATTTATGTGATCATCCTTCACAAGATTTTGATTATTAATGGAGAAAAGTAGAATAATCTGAAGTAAAATAGCAGAGTGCCAACTTCTTAGGGATGAGAGGGGATCTAACCAGGGTAAATAGTTCTAGAAATGTACAGCACAGAAACGGAACATTCAGTCCAACTTGTCCATGCTAAACACATATCCTAAATAAATCTAGTCCCATTTGCCAGCATTTGGCCCATATCCATCTAAACCTTTCCCATTCATATACCCATCCAAAAGACTTTTAAATGTTGTAAATGCACAGGCCACCACCACTTCCTCTGGCAGCTCATTCCACACACGATCATCCACTGTGTGAAAAAAGTTGCCTCTTACATCTCTTTTAAATCTCTCCACACTCACTTTAAACCTATGCCCTTTAATTTTGGACACCCCCACTCTGAGGAAAAGATCTTGTCTAATTCCAAAATTAACAGGAATAGCTAACAGAACAAAAGATTTTTTTTAAGGAAGCATTGTTTCATGCATCGACTAGGTTATTTTCAAATAAGGCGAAGGATAACGGAGCTGAGCCTTCTTGGATAATGAGAGAGAGAGAGAAAATATGATACAAAAATACAGGATACATGTCAGGTGAAATTCTTAAAACCAGACCCAATAAAAGATGCTGTGAGGGAATGAAAGCATGGAAATAAGATCAGCAAAGAGCAAATACCAGACTAGAATGGCAGTTAACCTGAAAAAGAACTGAAAGTCATTTACCAGCATTTGAATAGGCAGTACTCCCAAAAGGACAAAAGTGAGGACTGCAGATGCTGGAGATTAGAGTTGAGAGTGTGGTGCTGGAAAAGCAAAGCAGGTCAGGCCACATCCGAGGAGCAGGAGAATCGACGTTTTGGGCTGATGAAGGGCTTTTGCCTGAAACATCGTTTCCCCTGCTCCTCGGATGCTGCCTGATCTGCTGTACTTTTCCAGCAATGCACTCTTGACTCAGTACTCCCAAAAAGGTGGGGTGGGGCCTATTCATGATAATGAGGATGATGTAGGCTTAGGAGGAAGAGGCAAGTGTGGAATTTCTGTTGGTGCTTTCTGTTGGTGTTTACTAAGGAAGAGGATGCTAACAAAGTATTGGTAGAAACAGAGGTGGTGGCAGCAAAAGTTGAAGTGAAAATTGAGAAGGATTTGCTGAAAAGATTGGCTATCTCTAAAAGTGGATAAGATAAATCATTTGTTCCAGAGGGTTTGCATTCCAGGTTGCTAAAATAACTGGGAGCGAACTTAATAGAAGAGCTCACCATAATTTTACAAATTTCCCTAAATATGTGGGAGGACCTAGAGGATTAGAGATTGCAAATACTATTCAAGGAAGCGTCTGAGGACATTTTTAATAACTACAAACTGTCAAGTTAGCACGACTGGTGGATGGTTTTCCAGAAATAATAATCAGAGAGACAGGTACTTGAGAGGTTTGTATAAACTAAACAGTCAATAAGGCATTTGATAAGGTTCCCCACAGTCGGCTATTGGAGAAAATATGGAGGTATGGGATTGATGGTGATTTGTGGTTTGGATCAGAAATTGGCTAGCTGAAAGAAGGCAGAGGATAGTGGTTGATGGAAAATATTCACGCTGGAGTTTAGTTACGAGTGGGGTACCGCAAGGATCTCTTTTGGTCCACTTTTGTTTGTCATTTATATAAATGACCTGGATGAGGGCCGAGTAAATTTGCGGATGACTCTTAGGTCAATAGAGTTGTTGATAGTGACGAAGGATGCCGTAGGCTACAGAGAGACAAAGATGAGCCGCAGAGCTGGACTGAGGGGTGGCAAATGGAGTTTAATGTGGAAAAGAATGAGGTGATTCACTTTGGAAGGAGTAACAGGAATGCAGAGTACTGCGCTAATGGTAAGATTCTTGATAGTGTAGATGAGCAAAGAGATCTCAGTGTCAGGTACACAGATCCTTGACAGTTGCCACCCAGGTTGATAAGGTTGTTAAGAAGGCATGCCATGTATTAGCTTTTATAGGTAGACGGATTGAGTTATGGAACCATGAGGTCATGCTGATGCTGTACAAAATTCTGGAGCGGCCATATTTGGAGTATTGCGTGCAGTTCTCATCACTGCATTTTAAGAAGGATGTGGAAGCTCTGGAAAGGGTTCAGAGGACATTCACTAGGATGTTGCCTGGTAGGGAGGGAAGGTCTTATGAGGAAAGGCTGAGGGACTTGAGACTGTTTTTGTTAGAGAGAAGAAGGTTTAGAGGTGACTTAATTGAGACATATAAGATAATCCGAGGGTTAAATAAGTTGGATAGTGAGAGCCCTTTTTCTTCGGATGGTGATGGCTAGCACAAGGGGACCTAGCTTTAAATTGAGGGGTGATAGATATAGGACAGATATCAGAGATAGTTTCTTTACTCAGAGATTGTTGTAGACTCGCCAACTTTAAGGGCATTTAAATAGTCATTGGATAGGCATATGGACAAGAATGGAATAGTGTAGGTTAGATGGGCTTCAGATTGGTTCCACAGGCCGAAGGCCTGTATTGCGCTGTAATGTTCTATGCTCTATGTTCTAGAGTCAGCAATAAATGACATGTCATGCTTAATCATTTTCATAGAAGTTTTTCATCATATAATGGCGAAGGTTTTTAGATTACATTACAGTGTGGAAACAGGCCCTTCGGCCCAACAAGTCCACACCGACCCACCAAAGCGCAACCCACCCATACCCCTACATTTACCCCTTACCTAACACTACGGGCAATTTTAGCATGGCCAATTCACCTGACCTGCACATCTTTGGACTGTGGGAGGAAACCGGAGCACCCGGAGGAAACCCACGCAGACACGGGGAGAACGTGCAAACTCTACACAGTCAGTCGCCTGAGGCGGGAATTGAACCCGGGTCTCAGGCGCTGTGAGGCAGCAGTGCTAACCACTGTGCCATCGTGCCGCCCCTGATGAAGGCAAAGCCATGGACCTTGTTGATATGAATTTTAGGAAAGCCTTTGAAGAAAAACCATATAGAGTCATAGAGATGTACAGCATGTAGACAGACCCTTTGGTCCAACCCATCCATTCTGACCAGATATCCCAACCCAATCTAGTCCCACCTGCCAGCACCCGACACATATCCCTCCAAACCCTTCCTATACATATACCCATCCAAATGCCTTTTAAATGTTGCAATTGTACCAGCCTCCACCACTTCCTCTGGCAGCTCATTCCATACACGTACCACCATCTGTGTGAAAAAGTTGTTCCATAGGTCTCTTTTATATCTTTCCCCTCTCACCCTAAACCTATGCCCTCTAGTTCTGGACTCACCGACCCTAGGAAAAAGACTTTGTCTATTTATCCTATCCATGCCCCTCATAATTTTGTAAACCTCTATAAGGTCACCCCTCAGCCTCCGACCCTCCAGGGAAAACAGCCCTATCCTGTTCAGCTTCTCTCTATAACTCAAATCCTCCAACCCTGGCAACATCTTTGTATATCTTTTCTGAACCCTTTCAAATTTCACAACATCTTTCTGATAGGAAGGAGACCAGAAGTGCATGCAATATTCCAACAGTGGCCTAACCAATGTCCTGCCAACATGACATCCCAACTCCTGCACTCAATACTCTGACCAATAAAGGAAAGCATTCCAAATGCCTTCTCCACTATCCTATCTACCTGTGACTCCACTTTCAAGGAGCTATGAACCTGCACTCCAAGGTCTCTTTGTTCAGCAACACTCTCTAGGACCTTACCATTAAGTGTATAAGTCCTGCAAAGATTTGCTTTCCCCGTGGGTGGCACAGTGGTTAGCATTGCTGCCTCACAGCGCCAGAGACCCAGGTTCAATTCCTGCCTCAGGCGACTAACTGTGTGGAGTTTGCACATTCTCCCCGTGTCTGTGCGGGTTTTCTCCGGGTGCTCCGGTTTCCTCCCACAGTCCAAAGATGTGCAGGTTAGGTGAACTGGCCAGGCTAAATTGTCCATAGTGTTAGGTGAAGGGGTAAATATAGGGGAATGGGTCTGGGTGGGTTGCGCTTCGGCGGGTTGGTGTGGACTTGTTGGGCTGAAGGGCCTGTTTCCACACTGTAAGTAATCTAATCTAATCTAAATGCAGCACTTTGCATTTATCTGAATTAAACTCCATCTGCCACTCCTCAGCCCACTGGCCCATCTGATCAAGATCCCGTTGTAATCTGAGGTAACCTTCTTCGCTGTCCACTACACCTCCAATTTTGGTGTCAAATCAAAACTGACACTCATGGACTAGGAGAGTCAGTGTCAGCTTGAATGATGAATGGCTTCAGGTTAGAAACCCGGGTGTTGTGGATAATGGTTATTTTTCAAACTGGAGGATGGCAGATAGTCATGTTCACTGTGGGTCAGTGTTAGAAGTTTTGCTTCGTTGTTTGCTTTTTTTTGTAAATGACTTTGATTTTGGAATCCAGAGTAAAATTTCAAAATTTGCAGAATATTCCAAATTTGACATTGTCTGGCTAACAGTGAGAATATACCAATTTACCATAACAGTAAAGGATAAGGTTGCAGAAGGGCCATACAAGTCATAAATGGTGATTAATGCAGAGAAGTGTGAGATGATGGACTTTGACAGAAGGCAATATAGACTACATATAGCTCTCAGAAGTTTTCAAAGGCACACGGGGTTCATGTCCATAGATGTTTAAGAATGGCATGATATATGAGAAGACAGTTAACAAAACTTATGGGACCTTTTTCTTCATAAATAGAGATATTGAGTACAAAAGCAGGTCATTAATGCTGAACATGAATAAATTTTAGGTTAGGCCCCAGCCTAACTTCCAGGTCTGTAATATTACAGTTTAGAAAACACATGAAGGTCCTTGAGAAGTTTCAGAATGGTTCCAGAACTGAAGGGTTTTAGCCAAAGATAAGATTGGAGAAACAAGGGTCATTTTCCAAGGAAAAAGGAGATAGAGAGCAGTTTGCTCAAGATTAATACCCATTTACTGAAGGTAGGCAAAGAAAATCTCTTCTTTGCAATTGGTGGTGGAAAAACTAGGGAACACAAATGTTAAGATTTTGGGCAAGAACTCCAGGGGGAATACAATGAAGAACTTGTGGTCCCTCAAACAGAAGGTAGCAGGCCAAATAGGTTAGGTGGTTCGACCTATGAGACAGTTGCCTTTTTTTATTTAGCTGATGCATAGAGTACAAGAGCAGAGAAGGTATGCTGGAACTGTTTAAAATACTTGTCAGGCCATAATTAGCGTGCTTGATCAGTTCTGGTCACCACCTTATAAGGATGTGATTGCACTAGAGAGGGTACAGAGGAGATTTATCAGGATGCTGCCTGGACTGGAAGGTATGAGCTATGAGTAAAGATTGAAGAGGCTGGGATTGTTTTCTTTGCAGCTGTGGAAGTTGAGAGAGATCCTGAAAGAGGTGTATAAGATTGAGGGATGTAGATAGGGTGGATAGAAAGGCACCTTTCCCAGTAGCAGTGAGTTCAATAACCACACGACCTAAATTTAAGATAAGTAGTGGAAAGTTGAGAGAGGTGAGGGAATTGTTTTCACACAAAGGATGGTGGGAGTCTGGAAGTCACTGCCTGAATGAGTTGTTGAGTCAGAAACTCTTGTCGCATTGAATCAGTTTTTAGATACACACTTGCATTGCTTAGCCTCCAGAACAATGGAGCAAGAGCTGGAAAATGGGATTAATGTTATCGCATTTTTGTTGATGTGATGGGCCAAATGGCTTCCTTCTGTGCTGTAAACAGCTGAGTCTGAGTCTCAAGATCAAAACAGTTCCTTACCTATATCAAGAACACTTTTATGTGGGGTTTTTCAGCACTTCTGTCAGTGAATTTGCTTCTGATTTCTTGAGAGCACCAGGCATTTCCACTGTTAGTAAACAAAAAAGTCAATGTAAATTCACTTACCATCATTTTTAACCAAGTTTTATTAAAGCTTATGTTTGAACTTTAATCTGTGAAGCTAAGTTGTGGAAGTCAGTCCAAAGGATCCTCTGCATACTCTACACACTGAACTGGAATAAAGTAACAGAAGAGTTCAAGCCCCAAACTCTAATCATTGTCAGCATCTCTGCGCAAGGTGCTAAAATGAAATGGTCTGGACTGAGTAGGGACCAACTATTTGCATTGGAAGAAGGATTGAAAAGCAGAGGGCATAAATTGAACCTAACTGATAAAAGAAACAATGACAACATAAACATCTTTCAGTCAAGATTTCTACCTTGGTTAAATGTCAGCAAAAAATTGAATTCCAACAGATCCTCTTCTTTTTTGCATTCCTTTACCCAAGACTACTCCCATGTCTTTAGAAGAACAAAATATAAATGAGGATTGAATGAAAAGTAGATGCCTGAGTTAGCAAAGGGTGCAAAGTTATCAAAAAAACAGGATGTTAGATGACGAGGATTACATTTGGAGAGACTATGCTGATTTGAATATTGAAAAATGTTCATGAACATGGTTTTGGAAAGACAATGGGCAATTAACAAAAGTCATTGTTCAAGTCATAGTACTGTGATCACAGCAAATGGGAAATAAATTTTAGGTTTGTAAACAGACACAAGAAGTGTAAATCTATGGGAATATTGCTGATGTCCATTAAGAATTGCTTAGAATGCATAGATAGTGTTTCTAAACAATTTTAATTTTAGCTCTGAAATTTCAATGTGATGGAAAGAATCGAGAGAGCGATGTTGAGGGTCCAAGTTTCAAATCATTATGCCGAGTGGAATTTTTTTGGGGAATAGTTCAAATTTCATTGGAATTATGAAAGCAAACAAGGTGCTTTACTACACATAATGGCAACCAGTGAGGTGGAATTAAAAGATCAAGAGTGCATTGTTTCAGCTGGGTGAAGATGAGTAATACATAATATTCTAAAAGATCAGTCTAAGTGAGCGGCTTGAATGGAATTATCTATACAACTCCAGGCATACAAACAGGTATGGATTAGAATCCTGTATTGGTGATTTTCTTCTTGATGATTCTGTGATGTCATGGTCCAGTCTGCTCAATTTACTGCACTGTCCTTGTTTACACTGTATTGCATAATGGTAATGTTTTAAATATAAGTCTGCTTTCTTTTATTTTCTGGTTTTAAATGAATAGTGAAAGGAACGTGTTTCAACATGTTTTGATCTCCTGTAATTATCAGGTTGAAGAAATCCGAGGCTTCATAGACAAGATCTCCGAGAACGTGGAAGAGGTTAAACGAAAACACAGTGCAATCCTCGCTGCACCAAACCCAGATGAAAGTAAGAATTTGATTTTTGAGAATTTCTGAGCAGGTCATTGAGGATAGTCACAGCATGAGGTCGCAGAGGGTGATTTCAATGGATCACTCCAGCTGGAGTTAGATCATCGCTTAGTGTGATCGTGCAGGGTGTAGCAGTGACCAATCACTCTACTCGTACTCTGAGGACAGTTAATTCAAGTCTCTAAGACATCATATTGGGTCAAAGAGCAATCTCATTTTTAGGGGTGACCACTCAACACTTGTCGATTTTTGACCACTTACCTTAATTTATCTGGGTAGTCTGAAAAATTGAACAGACTGCAGGAGATTGAGGAGATTGGTGATTGGTAGCCATACACAAAAAATGTCAGCTGTTGCTGTTAGTACAATGTTTGTAGGAATTATAGAAATCTAATCTTCCTACTCTGCAAGCCTATCTATTTCATGCTGACATTTGTGGTTTTGGGACATGCTGAAAGTGTCATTGTTTGTTGCTCCAACCAAGCAATTGCTAACGTACTGAAGAAATACCTCTGCTCCTCTTTGTAATACTCATAGCAGTAAGAAATACGTGTGCTACTTCAGTTAGTTTGGAATTCTTCTGAAAATGGGAGTTTCAACATCCATTAGCATGCAGAGGCTGCAAAACTGGGAGCTAACAGGAATAGGACCTGTTAGCACCAGCCCTGGCAGGAGCAGAAAAAATGAAATGAATGCTAATCAGAAAGGCAGAGTGCCCAATATGGGGAGACTGGGGCAATTTAGAATCTGTGACAAAGGGAAAAGGTTGGGATGAGTCAAGGCCTGTCAAGGGAGGGGGATGGCAATGAATGGAAAAGGGATGGGGTGAATGGATGGCTATGAAGGTGTCATCAAGTGTTGAGTGGGCGGCACGGTGGCACAGTGGTTAGCACTGCTGCCTCACAGCGCCAGAGACCCGGGTTCAATTCCCACCTCAGGCGACTCTCTGTGTGGAGTTTGCACATTCTCCCCATGTCTGCATGGGTTTCCTCCGGGTGCTCCAGTTTCCTCTCACAATCCAAAAATGTGCAGGTTAGGTGAATTGATCATGCTAAATTGCCTATAGTATTAGGTGAAGGGGTAAATGTAGGGGAATGGGTGTGGGTCGGTGTGGACTTGTTGGGCCAAAGGGCCTGTTTCCACACTGTAAGTAATCTAATTAACTGGGAGTCTGAATTTGGTGAGAAGAGGGCAACAATATTTTGGGACAGAGGAGGAAAAAGTAAACTGCTGATTGAGGGCAACTTGGGATGAACACTGGCTTGATTAGATTGGTTAAGAGAGGAGAGTCAGTATGAAGTGGGAAGTTTAAGGAAAGGTCTTCCTTGGTGAAATTGTGGAAAGTTGGATGGATATCTCTGTGAACTAGGTCTGGAGAGAGAAGAGTACTTTGATAAATCTGAGCAGTGAGGGAATGGATATGGGGAACAAATGGGATGGGTTGTTTTGTTGAAATTCCTAAAGTCCTTTTGTTGTCCTAACAATCTAATTGTAAATTATGAAAATGCTTTAAAGTATTTAAACTACATCATTTTAATGTAACCAAAAATACAAAATTTACCATTATCTCATGCATCTGGACAAATTTAGAATTTCATTAACAATTTTATGCCTTCAGTACTTTTGTTTTCATGTATTAGTGTTTTCAGTCCAATAGAACTGAAGGAATATTGTGTCTACTTGCAACTTAAGAGACAAAGTAGTGCAACTACTTGTTTTCACATGTGAGGTTGTGTTTTTGTGGTCTTGTTGATCAGCTTTAGCTGGTTATTAGATTGGTATGTATAATCTGGGCATAGCTTCAGCAGCATCTTCAATATAACAGCATTGAGAAAGGATGGGCCTGAGTAAGGTCAGCACTTCTGTTTACTGCACTGATGTTGCATTAGGCATAAAAAAAACCCTGAAGTTCTGTTTACAGTTGGTGAGATATCATTATCTCCTGCACAAATATTTCTAGGATGAAAAGGATAAAGAGGATGTGCTGTAATCACCACCTGCTGATTCACTGCAGTCGCTGTAGTGAGCTGAAAAAGATGTCGTGTTCGGCTATAGAACAAAGCAGGGCAGCTCCTGCATCCTCAATCTCCTGCAGTGAGACAGCACAGGCTGCACGCAAGGGGAGAGCGGTTAACAACACGTATGAGGACCGGACTGCTGGTGTGAATGGAGATTGCGGCATGAGTGTGGGGGGATGGGTGGCCAGCCGCCTTGCTTCATTCATATTTTCTGCACAAAGCTTTAAAGGCGGTAGACTGCATTAGCAACAGACCCTCTGCAATGTCCAATTAATGAAGCACCTATGAGTTAAGGCTTTTTGGAGTAATTCTGACTGCAATAGTATTGTAATCTGTAATTAAATGCCTTCTGTTAGTGGTTTTGTTGACATCAATCACATTAACCCCTCTGCAGTCCTCCGCTGCAGTGACGTAGAGTCCTGATAGAGCATTGCTTGCCCGTACGCTTGGCTCCATCGAGATTTTGTAAATAAAGTCAAGTACGGTTTGGAGGCTAATGTGACTTCAGAGCAGCAGTTGAATGAGGACAGATGTGAGTTCTCTGCATTGTTATCAATGCATGAAGAATGCAGAGAGATTAAAGGATGCTCCCCACACTGCTCAGTAACTTAACATCAGTGATGGCTGCATATGATATTATGAGACAGAGATGCTGGCAGTAGGTGTACTGTTGTTGGCACAGGTTTTGTGCAACAGGAAGTATCAAAACTGACAACATGAAATGTGGCATTGCAACTCGAGATTGATGCTTCTGTGTAATAGCACCAGAGAGAGGATTTGACAACTTTTTCTAAAAACAAAATCTTCTCTGGATGTGAAGGAAATTTGTTTTTTCAAATTTGTTTTTGAATTCTGGGTTGCCCTTCTTAAACAGTTGCAGTCCTTATGTTAATGGTTTTTCCACAGTGTTGTGATAATCAGGATTTACTTAATTTAATAATTATGTCACAGCCTAAAATCAGGGTGGCATGTGATTTATCAAATTACAGATGGAGATATTCTCGAAATTTTGCTGTCCTTGCCTTCCTCTGTGAGAGAGAAGTCAAGAGTTGAGAAGTGCTACTTGTGCTTACAGACTGGAAGCAAATTTTGATAACATGGTAAATATTGAAACCAAAACCAAAGGTCAATCAAAAAGATTATTCTGAAGATTATTGAGCTTCTTCAGTGTTGTTACAACGATTCAAGTGAGTGATGAGTATTCCATCACATTCCCGGCTTGATCCTTGTTGATGATGGAGACACTTTGAGGGGTCATGAGTTGTGTTATTTGTTCATGAACATCCAACTTCTGCTTGTTCTTCAGCCTGTTGATATGACTGATCCATTTAAACCACTGTTCAATGGTACCCTCTGGAATGTTGGTGACAATGAATTTGGTGATGATGATACTTATTGAAGGTCGGGGACGTAGTTGAGTATTTGGTTGTTGAAATGATCCGTTCATTTCATTGATGATTTGAAACTGTCTGTCACTTGTCTCTCCACATTTGATGTTGTCCATGTATTAATCTCAGTATTTCTGTATTTTGTCATAGTTGATCAAACAAGAGCAACTAATCTTGCCTCCTGCTAGGCATTCAGCTCCCTTATATTTACATCTAAATCAAGAACTTGATGACGTCCAGAACCAAGGTGGCATTTGAAGATTTAAAGAATAAGTTGGATATAGCACTTGGAGCTAAAGAGATCAAAGGATGTGGGGGAAAAGGAGGAGCAGGCTATCAGTTGGATGATCAATCATGGTCTTAATGAATGGTAGAGGAGGGTGGAGGGCCAAATGGCCTACTCCTGCTCCTATGGTTCATATTGACTGCATTGTGTACACAGTCACTTTGTAATATCTGGAGTGAAGTGAATTGACGGGCACTGGTACTTATAATAATGAGGGCTTACATGGCTGTTTTTTTTTACTTAAAGCATTCTCAAATGCTTCAGTCTCAAATGCTTCAGTCTCATATCATGCATTCCCAGCGTCTCTTCATGTGAGTTGAAAATAGAGGTTCCCATGGAGTTTCCTCCTTCTGCTAGTTGCCTGATCCTGCACAAACATTTTTGGTCTCATACCTTGTTATGATCTCTCACAGTGGTTTATCTCTGCTATATCACACTGCTTTTTGTCTGTTATGCAGTTGATTCAATATTATACCAGATTAGTGCCTCAGTGTAGGGAATGTTTGGTGGTGCTTTTACATAATGGAGCCAGAGTGGTCTCCCTGTGACACTGCTAGTAATGGAAGAATGTGTGTTCAGCCAGACCCTGAGATTGTGGATTGTGATAATATACAATTCAGCAACTGTCTGTGATCTACAACACTTCACAGATGCCCAGTTCTAGTCCAGTTGTTGTTTATGACACACTGCATTATGGGAAGAGGTGGTAAACAGTAGAATTTTTTTTCTACTTCTTTTATCATGAAGCCATTTGATTTACAGAGTCCACAGTCAATGGTGGAGATACCCAGGGTCAAGCCCACTCAACTGTATACCACTGTAGCCTTACCAGTGGACATCCTGCCATCTGTGTGGAGTTTGCACATTCTCCCCATGTCTGCGTGGGTTTCCTCCGGGTGCTCCGGTTTCCTCCCACAATCCAAAAATGTGCAGGTTAGGTGAATTAGCCTGGCTAAACTGCCCGTAGTGTTAGGTGTAGGGGTAAATGTAGGGGAATGGGTCTGGGTGGGTTGCGCTTTGGTGGGTCGGTGTGCACTTGTTGGGCCGAAGGACCTGTTTCCACACTGTAAGTAATCTAGTAATCTAATCATTGAGACATATCCGTTGATGTTACTGGAGAGTTTGGGGATGTTAACTGATAGTTATGATTCTGTGAATATAAATTTATAAGGGTGTGGTTTGGTTTTTCTGTAAGACATCTCTTAAAGTACAGACCCCTGTCCTCAGATGTTAGGAAGACTTTTCATCGTCAACTAGTCTGTCCTAAGTTGATTGTTGCTGAAAGGTCCACCCAATATTTTCCTCATTAAGCATTATAATAACACACATGCAGTTTTCAACTCTAGCTTGCTAAACCATGTCAGTGGGTACATGGACTCAACTACATGGTCATACATAGTGTTTGCTTCTTTTCCTGAAGGACATTGGTAAACAGTTGGATTCTTATGAGAATCTAGCAATTTGTTTGCTTACCTTTCACAATGTCAATCCACAAGTGACCATATTTATTGAATTTGATTTCAATTTGTTATTCCAGATATTGAACTTGTTTGTTCATTCAGTACCATAAGATCTACAGTACAGGACCCAACTGGGTGATGCTTAGTAGAAAGTCAGAAGTAAGTGTTGTGTGGGGAGATTAGGAACCAGCAATTGTAGACAATGCAAAACTAGAATCCATGTTTCAGACAATTCTGCAATTCGGCAACAAGAAGACAGACATTCACAAATTGAAAAAGTGAATGCATGTCAGAGATGGGGGAGGGAGAATGTGGATAGTTGGTGGTGGGGTGGAAATGTGTCTGGGTTGGAGGTGAAATCACCCAGACTTAAATGAAATAAATGTTGGACTGATATTAAACTGCATGAGATACATCACAATGAGAGGATAACCCATCTCTGATAGACTTAGATTTCAATTCTCCCTGAACATTCTGCTCAATCAATCGATGGCAAGATGTTACTTTGTAAAATAAATTTATTTGGTGAAAGGTGAGGCCAGAGTCATGTTTCTTGAAATGATCAGAATTGTAAATTACTTTGTAAATTAGATTTTCAATTGAACAAGTTATTTTTGTGTGAAAAGTAATGCAATATCTGTCAGTTATTTGACAAACCCTAACACTGATTTATATCAGTATGTATTTTATGTCACTGATAATGGCTTTGTTGACAAACTGATTGCAGCTGTCATCCATCATCAGTCCTGACTGGGCTACAGCAAGAACTCTTGGGTCTTGCTCTGCTCTGTCAGAACTGCTCACTACTCCAAGATCATCCTGCAAAGCCATGATAACCCCTGCCATCATCTTCTAAAATGCCGTAAACTTGGTTCCTTAAACTCCTCTGCCTATTCCATCCTTATATCTATAATAAATACAGCAGCTTATGAATCTCTTTGCCACAAATAATGCATTCTGTTATCTTAACTATTCTGGTTCCCTATGTTCACCATCCCCTTCCTCAGATCCTGAAACTGCACCTTTATCCACTTTTTCTTCCATAAGCTCTCATATCATTTACTATCTCATTTTCATCTATCAGAACCTGTTCCTTATAAATCCCTGTCCATCAGCTTCATGTTTCACTTTTCTGACATTTAGTAAACTCTTCCCTTTCTCTTTCTCAACATCACACCCACTGAAAAAACTCACCCTTCACCCCTCTTTTCTTAAAATCCAAGGTCTCATACAGCACGGAAGCAGACCCTTCAGTCCAATCAGTCTTTGCCAAACATAATCCCAAACTAAGCTAGTCACACTTATTTGCTCCTGGCCCATACCCCTCCAAACCTTTCCTATTCTCTAACTCCTCAAAAGTCCCTTATTTCACAGTTCTTCAACTTCTTCAAACAGATTTCTACTTTTGTGAGACAAAGAAATGTCTTCTGGTGATAAGAGTCAATGTGATGCAGTTTTCCTGTGGCTCATGTCTTCACTGCAGAAATACCCCCTTCCAAATCTCAATATTTCCTGGGGCTCTCGTGTGAGAGCCTTTCATCTTACAATCCTTTCATCTTACAATCAGGAGTTTGCACACTATGCTGTAATATCTAAGCATATGCTCATGCAACAATAGAGATAAACTATTTTGGCTAGTTATGGTGTCTGAGACTCAGCCTAAAATCTTTCAGAAGGGAAGTTAGGAATCACTCCCAGATGGGAAGGGTTGTAGAACTTTATTTCACAAGTAGCGGTTTATGCAAGAACAATTGCGAATGTTAAACCTAAGATTTTGGATTCATATTTAACCAAAGGTATTAAGTTAATGGGGTAAGGGAACCAAAACCTCATCAAAGAGGTAGTTTTCAGCTGGAATAGCTCACAGATCTGCTGCTATTCTTATGTTCCCAGGAATCACCTTGTGATCTGAATGGAATGTTTTGATTTTGATGCATTCTGTCAATTTTGCTACTCCAATCTTTCATTAGGCAGATGAGAGTAGTGCAATTTATAGTGACTTGATTTTACAGAGAGCAAGTGGACAGTTGTAATCAAAACTCACTTGTTTCACTTAACTATAAATCCCTAGTTATTCTTCAACATGTGAGTGGTGAAAATATAGAGTTTGTCACCAAGTGAAATGGTTGAAATAAATAACACCAGTTCACTCAAAGGAAAATAGGTAAGTGCATGAGGGATAAAAGGAATTTGGAGGATAAGTTGATCACATTAAATGAGGTAATTTGAATGGGAGGAGTCTCATTTGGACTATAAGCACCTATGTAGACCAATTGAGCCAAACGGCTTGCTTCTATGTTGTAAATTCAATTTAATTCAATTTAATAATAGAGTCGCAGAGATGCACAGCACAGCAACAGACCCTTCAGTTGAACTCATCCATGCAACTAGATATTCTAAATTAATCAAGTCCCATTTGCCAGCATTTGGCCCATATCCCTTTAAATCTTTCCTATTCATGTACCCAGCCTTTTAAATGTTGTAATTGTACAAGCCTCCAAGACTTCCTCTGGCAGCTCATTTCACACATGCACCACCATCTGCGTGAAAAAGTTACTGCTTAGGTCCCTTTGAAATCTTTTCCATATCACCTTAAACCTTATGCCCTGTATTTTTGGATTTCCCTATGCAGGGAAAAAGACCTTGGCTATTCACCCGATCCATGCTCCTCATGATTTTACAAACGATAAGGTCACTCCTCAGCCTCTGACGCTCCAGGGAAAGTAGCCCCAGCCTATTCAGTCGTCCCCTATAGCTCAAACCCTCCAACCCTGGCAACATCCTTGTAAATCTTTTCTGAGCCCTTTCAAGCTTCACCACATCACCAGAACTGAATGCTGTATTCCAAAAGTGGTAAATCATAGAGCCCTGTCCATATTGCAATTTGACTATTCTGTAGAATAATCTAACAGCTTTGAAAGATACCAATGATTACATGGGTTTTTAAGTAAAGTGTGTAAAGCATTCTAGCTTTTACCTCCACACACATCCCAGTTACTAATACCAATTGAGGATGTTTCTCTTATATTACTTCTGACCATTGTCCTGCCTTCAGTGACTTGCTGTTGAAAGTCTACCTGCCAACAGCCCCTGCCACCAAGATCTTTCTCCACCCCCAACCTGGCCAAGTTAACTGGGAGTAAATTCTCAACAGACATGATGAGCTGTGCTCCAATAAAAGAATCATTATAACATTAATAGATGGGGGTGTTTGCAGGAAATCTAAAACAAGATAACTAATTAATTATCACTGATTCTCCAGTAAGTATATTTTCAATGCAAGCTCATTAATACGCAAACATTCCTCTTTCTCTGACTACATTGTATGCTCTTCCTTTAAAATGAAACTTTTAAATATGAATCTTTCCCATGAACTGAAATGGTGAAAAGACCTGAAATATGATGTTTTCATAGTGAGAAGGCACAGCACAGAGCAAGAGTTAGTTTCATCAGGAGAATTTTATTATTCACCTTTGATAACGTCGAGGCGATAACAGCATTCTGTTGGAACAAGATAATCACTTCCTTCTGAAGCCTAGATGGGGTTAGCTGCAATTAATAAGTACTAAGAGGAATATGAAAGGTACCGATATTAGACACTTCACAAAAATGGAGCAATGAGAAAAGAAAAATAGCTTGATAGTGACTAATTAAGTCAAAGAATGGGACATTAGGATAGATGAGAAAAACCATACACAAAGAGGCCAACCTGTGAAGGAGAAAGAAACAGAAAGACTTACAAAGTTCTTATTAGTGAGAGACAACTGATGAGATGAGGCAAGACAATGGGTGAGATTGAGAAGATGTGACCTTTATTATAACCTCAGCTGATGTGGGAATTGATGTTGTTGGCATCACTCTGCATTGTAAACTAGCTGTCCAGATAACTGACCCCCAAAGGCCTGCTGCCTGCCAACAGCTACATGGTCATTAGTTGAATAGCTTGGATCTGAATAGCTTGCAGCTGAATAGCTTGGAGGTGTAAATGGTTTGGCAGAAATCATCAGATCCCTGGAGGAGAAGGAGCTGTTTCAGCTCTGCAGTAAAACAGCATCTCAAGCTCGAAGGTAACCAGTTTATTTCTCTTTTCCAATAGCTACAAACAGTGACTTTTAATTAAAGCAAAGACCTTTATAAATGTGAACCAGTCACCCTGTGCCTCTTGCAAATAAATGAAACAATTGGGAGAAGAAAGCTTGAAGAGCAACGTACTGATCAGCACAAAAATCATCCAGTGAAGCCTGTGGGCAGGGACCAGTGAACCACCCTCCCAGTTTACTCCTCCACCCATTAAATCCTCATATTCTGTATACAGAACAACCTCAGTTATCTGAACATCAATTATCTGAACTTCTGATTATCTGAACAAGATCTCAAGAAGCTGTAAAAATGTTATCTGTTATCCGAACAATCAGGTGAAAGGACTACAGATGCTGGAAATTAGAGTTGAGAGTGTGATGCTGAAAAAGTACAGCAGGTCAGGCAGCATCTGAGGAGCAGGAAAATTGACGTTTTGGGTAATGAACAATCAGTTATCCGAACAACACACTCCCTACCCATCTCGTTCGGATAATCGAGGTTGTTCTGTATATGTATAGAGTGGAAGTTTATACAAGGGTTAGTGTTTTCACTTGAGTTATATGTTAGCGGTTAATAATTGTTTATTTGTAGCTAGAATCTATTTATTTATTTATCTGTTTATCCTCTCTCTCACATGAGTGACAGAAGACACTCCGCCTGACTGCCCTTGTGAAACTGGAATTGATTTGTATGCCTGTCACCACTTCTGATGACTCTTCAAAGCATTTCTATATAGGTTCCAGATTAGTAACATGAGATGTTTGGGTACACCAAAGTTTATAAGTGTCTTCCATGGAGCATCAAGCTGGATAGTGTTGAAAGCTTTGGCACAGTGTCTGAGCAGATGAGCCAAAGCAGGGCTTCCTGCTCATTTTCACGTTTTTCCATGAGATTTCTGAGCACAATTGTGCACTCAGTTATACCCTTTCCAGGAAAGAAGCCAAGATGCTCCGCTGCCACTTCTCTGTTCACATTGGGGATAAGCCTCTGACTGATGATGTCAAGTAATATTTAAGATGTATGGCGGAAGGAACTTAGCATACAATGTTTAGGATTGTCATATGTGCCTTCTTTGGACATTGTGTCTTTGACCTAGACCACCGCAAAGCCTTTCATCTGTTGATCTTATCATTGATCTCTTTCATTGCAGCCAGTACTTTTTGCCTTCCTACTTTAGCCCTGTCATTGGTATCTGATCTTGTTTTCTACTCCTCACAACTTTTCTCTCATTTTTCAGTACCTCAGATATCAGTTCTTCCTTAACTTCCAAGCATTGCTTATCCCCCTGTTTCTTCTTCAGAGTGTTTCCTGAAGTATTTTTTTCCATCTCTGTCTGACTTAGCAAGTGGCCATTTTCACCTCATCCACATTTCTGGGGCTTAAAACATTCTTTCCTAGTGTGGCTAAATACCCTTCGTAAAGCAAGTGTGGACTAAGTGCAATCAACTCAGTAGAGTTAATGGTTCTTGATTAGTTCGAAAGCAACAAGTTGTTTGTACTGAAAATGTCTTGCATTATATATTGTGGCTTCCATTGTATTTACATGATGTGGAGGTGCCGGTGTTGGACTGAGGTAGACAAAGTTAAAAGTCACACAACATCAGGTTATAGTCCAACAGGTTTATTTGAAAGTACAAGCTTTCAAAGCACTGCTCCTTCTTCAGGTTAGCTTGTGGGACAGGATTATAGGACACAGAATTTTTGGTAAAAGATCAAAGTGTCACACAACTAATGCGATATATTGATCAAAGCTAGATTGCTGTTAAGTCTTTAATCACTTAGAATAGAGATGTCAGTTTTGATGGATTAATATGGAATTTCCTGAATTTCTTTCAAGTCACAGTCCTGAGATAACTTAAGGCTTTATTTTTTTTAAAAAGTGACATCTCAGCTCAGATAATCTGTATTTGTTCAATACATTGCATCAGTTGTATGACACTTTGATCTTTTATCATAAATTCTGTTTCCTATGAACCTGCCCCACTAGTTAGCTGATGAAGGAGTAGCACTCCAAAAGCTTGCACTTCCAAATAAACCTGTTGGGCTGTAACCTGGTGTTGTGTGGTTTTTAACACAGGATTTACAGGCAATGAAATACATTACAAGTGTAGTCATTGTTGAATTTAGGAAATACAGCAGCTAATTTGCCTACAACAAGCTTCCACATTTCACAATGTGATAATGACCAGATAATCAGATTTTGTCATTTTGAATGGGAGCTAAATGGATAAGTTTCCTGCTCTTTTCAAATGGCACCTAGGATTTTTTGACCATCTGACTGTGGACAGGGCCGCAGTTTGACAACTCATTATACCCTCAATTCTATGTTAGAGTGTGACCTTTGATTTTTGTGCTCAAGTCCAAAAGTGGGTCTTATACCTACAGCACCAGACTCAAAGGTGAGAATATAACCATTATGTAGTCTTAGAGTGAGACTATAAATGGAACCATGCTTAAGGCAATGTCCATGGTCTAAAATGACTGGCATTTGCCTATTAAATGTGAATTACTGTAATTGGGCATTGGAAGCATCAATTTTAACATAACTGCGTATTTAACATGAATGATAAAATAGAAGTGAATGAGGTAGTGCTGGAGATGTGCAGGAGACTGATGGTGATTTTGGCTAAGTATCTGGAAGGATCAGTTACAGTAGCTGCTTAGTGTGAATGTAACTGAACAGGAGGACACGTATGTTAATATTCCTGGGTATCAGTATGACTGAATTAAAGTCACAGGGTAGTTTTTTAAATATAAGTTAGCCTATTTTAAAATTCAGGTATTTTCAGTATTATTATAACTGCACAGATCTTGAAAATAAAGAAATCAAGAGGGGATGGAATAAAACCAAATGTGAAGTCACCAAAAGGATAAATTTAACACAGTTCAGAATCTGCTTATTTTGTTGGCAGAAGTTAGTTCTGGCCTGGCAGAGTTCCCAGTCTAGGTTGGCAAATGCAGCTTTCATCTTTTGATATATTACTGCTGATGCTGACTGCGACCCGTTAATGTGGATGTTTGAGTATGATTGTGGATGTATGTTTTGTGTTCTCTAGTTAATGCTTTATTAACGTTCATTAATATGCTGGCACACATACCACAACTTGCTCATACAGCAGGTAACATGTTCCAATTGCAGCAGGGACACCTCTTGCCCACCCAGCTCCGAGGCCACACCAAATGTTTTGCAGAGTGTTGTGAATTGGTAACAAGACTCCTGTCAATGCACTGCTAAAGCACAGGGATGCAGTGTACTGTTGCTGGAAATCTCTGCCCTCTGTGATGTCTTTTTATAGTGAGGAATGTTGTATTATGGGCATGAATTTCAGGCCAACTGGACCTGTATGTTGAAGATATTTACATAATATCATAGCATGTGATGTCCTGGTATAAAGGTACAGTTACACACTCTCTCTATGCAGTGAAGTCAGTGCAGTGTCTTCAGCTATGAAGTCAATATGAGGTAGCTGTGTGTGCGTAATGTACAGCAATATCAGAAGACATAAAGGCAAGACTATTGCACATGTTTATAACATTATAGCCATGCAAATAGTGTTGTTAATAAACTTCAAGACATCTGTCTCAACATGAACTTGAATCTCTCTAATTTATGCTATTCAGACGATCACCACTACATTCATGTCTATTGAGGTAAAAGTGAGTATAAAGCTCCCTTACTTTTCTTTGAAATTGTGGCATGGAATTCTTTTACATTCACCGGTAGATGCAGCTGGGCTTTGACTAAATAATGCATGCACTCCCTCATAGCTGCATTGGGATGTCAGCTCAAGCTTTTTTGCTTCAGGTCTGTCAAGTGAGAGCTAAACCCCTAAGTTTCTGTGTGACATGATTGACATTGGCACTGATTTTCTGTCCTTCAAAATTGCCATTCATATCCTCTCCTTCACTCTGACGTACAGATCCAGTCCTATTCTAAGTCTTCTTAAAATCACTGCTGTCCTCAATGTCTTACGCTGGTGTTTAGTTTATCATGGACTCAAGCCAGAGACCTGTACGCTGAGCAGTAATAGAGAGTGGGAGGAAGGATTAATGGGGGCTTCATGCTCAATTGAGAAGGTGAAATGTTGCATGATCAGGAATAGAGAGAGAGGGGTGACTGTAGTCAGCAAGAGTTGGAAAACGAGATGTTAGGCATGGTCTTCTAGTGACAGCAACCAGTGTACACAGTGTGCAGTTAAATGTCAAACGTTTAGTGAAACAGTTGGGGATTTTAGTTTGAGGCCATAGAGCAGTGAAAATAAATCAGTCTAAAATGATAGCTGAAGAGCAGAGAGACAGAAGAAGAGGGAAGTTTAATTATAGATGGAATGGGTGTGGGAGAATAGGAAAAAGGCCCATTAGGAGATGTTAGTGAAGACGTGGACCCAGGAGCTGTTAGATCAACAGACTGTTGGCTAAGATGTTAATAGCGTTTGATGAAATCTAGTGGATTTATGAAACAAGAATTGGAGTGGAGCTTCAATTAGAAATTGACTAAGGTTGATTCAGATAGCTTCAAGGACAAACAGTGGAAACTAGCATATCCAGTAAAGAGTTTTGAAAGATGAGGTCACCTTTCAGCCTCTCGAGTATATTCAACATTTAATTGTAGCCATTCTGTACATTAATTCCTTTACCTGCCTTTGTCCTGCACACTTTGATTTTGCTCGTTAGGATATCAAGCAGTCTTAGTTTTGACATTTTCAATTGATTTAACCTCAATAGATTTTGGAGATGATGGGCAGAAAGGCAATGGTGGAAGTATTGGGTATGAATTTGATTGGATGAGTGATTTTTTTTTTTAATACTGTTAAACCTCCACTCCTGAGTTTGGATTCATGACAGACTGGTTGAGAAGACAAGGCCAAGACTGCCTTCAAGCTTCTTTATAACACTTTATTACATAGTAAGTCTAAACTCTACTCTATATGACAATGAGATTTACTAATCTCTAATCGTCCAATACATTATTGAAAGACAATTCCATAAATACTATTTGGTCTACTCTAGATGCTTTTCTGTAAAAGTTTCTTTCTCCTATTCTTTAACTCCACCCCACACTGCGCTATTTATTCCCAGTGAGGAGTCGTCCTGTCACAGCATTGCAAGATTGCTTCAGAGACTTAGAGCTCTTAAACAACTGGTGAGGAGTTCCTGCTTTCCACTATCCTTTGTGTGAGGAAATGTTGTCTGTCACAATACTGGTTCTTTTTACAAAGTTACTATGGCCTTGAATTTTTTTCAGAGAAGTTCTAATGACCCAAGGTTCCAACTAGGCTGGGTTTGAAAGTTTTATTGGGGCCCTTTTGTTTAACCTAACAGATAATACTTCCAACCTAAGACTTTCATGTCTTAAAATAAACTGATATAATCAAAGGGGAGTTGCCAGCTAGCTGCAGTAGCTAGCCTTCATTTAGATAAGCGTTTTTAAAAATTCAGTTCAGAACTTTAGTGAGTTCAGTGGCAGCTGTGTGTGGAAAAGCTACAGGATTTTCTCTCTCTCCTTCTGCCCTTCTGACTTCGCAAACTATAAGCTGTCTGTGTCATTTTTACTTTTTATGCTAAGGGATGTGTGTAATGGAACGGTTGCATGTATTTTCGGAACAGCATCATTAAGTCAGGTTTCGATAGAATAAATGATCCGGTATTCTATTTTCTGTTCTTCATGTTTCATTCCGTAATTTTGTAAATAAATTCTGTTTGTTTAAAACTTGGCAGTCAAACCAGCTAATTTAGTCCAAGAATATTCACTATACACTTACCCAAAACAAAAAACAAAGTTACGGTCTGGGCTACCTGCTTAAAAATGTTTTGAGGGGCCTGGCCTAGTACATAACATGTCTGATAGCACTGTTGAATGGTTGAGCTCTAATTATATGTCCTTGGTCTACACATACTGATAGTTTTTTCTCTATCGGTACCAACACTAGCTTTGATTAACTTAAGTTTGTCAACTGGGTTACCTTTTAATCTTTTATATTCAAGGCAAACAAGTCCCTGCAAACTGTCTTCATAATGTAACACTTATAGTCCCAACATGATTCCAGTGAAATTAATTCAAGAAACCAGTTGTAATGAGGCTTGAAATTTGTAATGAAATTTGAACCCCTCCCCATTCAGATTTTTACTTTTTGTTACAATTTTGAATTTTTGTGGAATTGTTTTCTATCAATAAAAGCAACTTTTCACATGAACTCTGGTAGCTGTGTTTTTATTATTTTTCTACTGTTCAGATCAAACTGTGAACATTAATGGTGATCTGAATTGAATTAATGAGTTTTGCAATTAACAGTTTTGCCCTATGAATGGCTGGAACGAAGCATTAAACATGAGGTTTTTCTGAGTCAATAATATATTTTCACCTACATGGTGCTGCTGACTATATCCTAGAAAGGATATTCAAATACTTCCTTCAGGAGAGTGGAACAATTGCTATTTGAATTGGTGAAGCCATTGACAATTCAGTAGCCACTATCTGAATTGGTCTACATGGTTGGTCTGGTCTGGCCTGGGAGTCCTTTTGGCTGATTTGGTGACTGTTTTTGACAACATTGGATTGGGTCTCCTTGTGGCAGCTTCAGTCAGTCTGTGACTCCATGCAATGTTTTCATCAGCATCGTGGTGGATCTGACCCAGAATTCCAACAGAAGGGGGCAGTGAACAAGGTCCTCGCACCCAACGCCATGAAATGAACTGTGTAGACTGTGTGTCAAATTACTGTTTTCTCATTATTAGATTATGGTAGCAACACTGTTATTCTGAACTTTTCATTTCTTTATTTTTCTAATTTATTACCGCAATTTTATACTTTTGAATTTCTGTCATGGTGGTCTTTTTATTTCTTTATTTTTTCTAATCGTTTTTCCAAAGAGTTTGTTCTCGAGAATCTGTACCGAGGTGCCTATGTACCGCAAATGACAACTTGTAAATTTTTCACTGTGCCAATATGACAATAAAGCTACTTCAAATAAAGACAACTCATTGGAGTGACAGCTTGCACAGTTTATGAACTATAAGATTTCCACACTATTTCTGTGGAAACATTAGTGATCAGTGCAGGGAAGAGAGAATAAGGAGAGATTGAAGGATGAAGGTATATAGCACAGTTTTGAGATGCTTTTGAAAGGCTTTTGCGGTGCTCACATTGAAGGCAAAACCAGGGAGTTCCAGTGGTGTAGTAAGTCAGCACTGTGGCAGGATTGAAAGAGCAGTTAAGAATGAATGGCCTGGTTTCAGAGTTACTGAAGGTCCTTTCAAGTTGGAAGAGGTTGGAAAGTTATACTGAGTCTAAGAGGCATGGTTGAATTAGGAATGTTACTTTCAAGTACAATCACTGGAGTAAAAAAGGAGCTAGTGGAACTTTGTGTGGGCAGTGGTAATGTAGGTGAGAGATTTGGTGCAAGTCATGTCACAGTTTCTCCATCTCATTGTAATTTGTGGATAAGTGATTGGAAGAGGTCAGTTAGAAGAGGGCTAGAAAAATTAGAACCAAAAATTCTGGAAATACTCAACAGATCTGACAGCATCTGTGGCAAGAAAGAACAAAGTAATGAGTGAATGACCTTTCATCAGATCTGGGAAAAAATTTAAATGTAAGGCTTTCAGCACATGAAAGGGGTGGATATTTGAGGAAAATAAAGCAAGGGGAAAGGCCTATGATAGGCTGGGGGGCAGGAGAGCTTAAAAAGCAACAAGTTTTCATGTGCAAACCCAAAGGAAACGGTGACAGAGAAGCCCAAAGGAGGATCTTGAAGAGCAACCATTCAAAAGCTAAGGAAAAAGAGGGAATAAAAAGAGATTATTTTTAAAAATTCAAATCAGCAAAGAAAAATGGAACAAAATGGGTCAGGGTTATGATCAAAGATTGTTGAACTCAATGTTGAGTCCAGAAGGCTGTTAAGTTCCCAACTAAAAGATGCCATTTTCTCAAACATACATTGAGCTTTGTTAGAAAACTATTGTAGGTCAAGGACGGAAAAGGTTGGAGAATGAGCAAGTTGGAGATTTAGAATTTCTGGATCATATTTGCAAATTGGCTGGAGTGAAATATTTCTGTCTCCATGAATGTTACCAAAATTGCTGAGTGTTTCCAGCCTTTGCCACTGCTTTTGTACTCAGAGTTAAGCCTGTGTGGACAGGAATGGAGACTGCAGGGAGGGTGAGTCAACTGACCGCAGCACAGCAATGGAGGGAGCTATTCAAGTGGGGGAAGAGAAGGGAAATGTCTTCATAATTGGGGACAGTATAGTTAGGGACATAGACATTGCTCTCTGTGACTAGGATCAAGAATCCCGAATATTGTATTGCCTGCATGGTGCTGGAGTTCGGGATATCTCATCTGGGCTGCAGAGGAACTTGGGAATAGGAGGGTAAAGATCCAGTGGTCATGATCCACATATGTAACAACAACATAGAGGTTCTGCTAAGGGAGTAAGAACAGCTAGGAGCTAAATTAAAAAGCAGAGCCAAAAAAGTAATACTATCTGGATTACTACCTGAGCCACGAGCTGATTGGCACGAAGTCAACAAGATTAAGTGGGTAAATGTGTGGCTCAAAATTCATGCGGGAGAAATGGGTTTGAATTCATGGGACATTGGCACCAGTACTGGGGAAGAAGGGATCCAATCCGATGGGATGGTCTTCGTCTGAACGTGCTGGGACCAGAGTCCGAGTGAATCACATAACTAGGATTGTAGACAGGGCTTTAAAATAAATAAGGTGATCATGTGGTTCAGTTATAGAGGAAAATTTTTTAAAAACTTAAAGGAAGAGGTAAGGGTGCAGGTTAGCGATGTGATGGATGGTTACAGACCATAACGGTGAGGAACAGAACAGTGAATATTGTTATGCACTAAGAGGTTATCAAAAAAGTAGGGAATTTTAACAGTGGAACAAATTTCAAAGCTTTGTATGTAAATGCACGAAGCATTCAAAACAAAATTAAGTTAATCGCGCAAAAAGAAACAGAAGGCTACAATTTGGTAGTGATTACCGAAACATGGTTACAAGGAAACCAGATCTAGGAATTGAATATCCAGGGGTATTCAGCATTTTGAAAAGATAGACTGAAAGGAAAAGGTGGTGGTGTGGCCTTGTTGATGAAGGAAGGGATCAGTGCTATAATGAGAAATGACATAAACACGGGAGACCAAGATGTGGTGACCCAAGATGGAGGACAGGAAAAGATTGTGGCTGTAAGAGCTGCATCTTTTTGAGGTATTTTCAGTGATGGAAACCTTCCATCACCAGAAGCAGCAATTACTGTTTTATATGCTGTTCCATTGTTTTGAAACTTTGGGGAAAAAAGATCAAAACAATGGCTCTTTTAAAAGGAGGAAGACACAAAAGGCATCAACCACATGGTCAGTTAGGGAGAAAGAGAAAGAAACCTACACTGCTAAATTCCACAGCAGTAAATCTGCACAGTCACTGCCTTTGCTGTTTGAGCTCATGTATCTGTGGACATCGGAGTGGCTCCGGGAATAGTTAACAAACAGAGAAATTCACAGCTGACCTTGGAGGAACCATTGTGGGTGAGCTCACAGCACAGGAGCAGATAAGTGCATAGTTTTTTAACATGTAACCTTGCTGTAAGTCTATAGCAATGAGTAGAGCGGGTTCTTTCTTAATTGTATGTTTTATTGAGATCTGTCACTTGATTAAATTTTAAAAGTATAAACCATAAGTACTAAGTTAGCCGGGAGTACTCTTTGTTTACAGCAAAAAGATGGCGCTATTTTGTGGCTCTGTAGATTGTGAAGGAGCAAAGATGGCCTTTAGTGGAGTGATATGCTCTTCCTCATAGATGTGGTAGATTAAGGAGAGGTTCCATGTTACTCAGGATTATGTCTGCAGGAAGTGTCTTTAGTTGTGAATCCTATCAGATCACATGGATTGGTTGGAATGTCAGTTAGAGGCAATGAGGAATTTACAAGAGCGAGGGGGTGTGATGGATGGCAGCAATAGGAAGGGAGAAAAGCCGCAGATATAGTCAGATAGATGGGTTAACTCCAGGAAAGGTAAGAGGAGTATGCAGGTAGTGTGGGAGCCTTCTGTGGCTATCCCCATTTCAAGCAAGTATGCTGTTTTGGAAAATATAAGAGGTGATGGACTCTGAGGAATGTAGCACGAACAGCCAAGTTGCTGGTATCGAGTCTGGCTGTAATGTAATTAGAGGTACATTGGGTCACAAGTGATCAATTGTGATAGGGGACACTCTGTTCGGAGGCACAGACAGATGTTTCTGCAGCTAGCAGTGAAAAATCAGAATGGTGTGTTGCCTCCCTGCTGCCAGGATCAAGGATATCTCAGAGAGGATGCAGAATGTTCTCAAAGGGGAGTGGGACCAGCAGGAGGTCACTGTATGTATTGGAACTAACGACATAGGAAGGGGAAAGGATGAGATTCTGAAGGGAGAGTATAGGAAGTTAGGCAGGAATTTAAAAAGGAGATTAGTAATATCTGGATTACTCCCAGTGCTACGAGCTAGTGTGGGTAGGAATAAAAGGACGGAGCAGATGAATGCTGAGGAGCTGGTGTATGGGAGAAGGATTCACATTTTTGGATCATTGGAATCTCTTCTGGGGTAGAAGTGACCTGTACAAGAAGGACCTGAATTAGAAGGGGATGAATATAGCAGGGAGATTTGCTAGAGCTGCTTGGAAGGATTTAAACAAGTAAGGTCGGGAGTTGGGACTCAGGAAAATAGTGAGGAAAGAGATCAATCTGAGATAGGTACAGTTGGGAAAAGGAGCAAGTCGAATAGTCAGGAATAAAGCAGAGAACAAGATAGGACTGATAAATTAATCTGCATTAATTCAATGCAAGAGGCCTAACAGGGAAAACAGATGAACTCAGGGCATGGTTAGAAACATGGGACTGGGATATCATAGCAATTACAAAAACATAGCCTAGGGATAGACAGGACTTGCAGCTTAATGCTCCAGGATAGAAACGCTACAGGGAGTATAGAAAAGGGGAAAGAGAGGAGGGGGAGTGACGTTTATGATAAGGGATAGCATTACCGCTGTACTGAGAGAGGATATTCCTGGGAATATATCCAGGGGAGTTATTTGTGTGGAAATGAGAAAGGAATGATCATTTATTGGGATTGTATTAAAGACCCTCTAATTGTCAGCAGGAAATTGAGAAATAAATTTGTCAGGAGATCTCAGCTATCTGTAAGAATAGTAGGGTGTTTATGGTAGGAGATTTTAACTTGCCAAACATCAACTGGGACTGCCATAGTGTTAAAGGTTTAGATGGAGAGGAATTTGTTAAGTGTGTACAAGAAAATTCTGATTCAGTATGTGGATGTACCTACTAGAGAAGGTGCAAAACCTGATCTACTCTTGGGAAATAAGGCAGGGCAGGTGACTGAGGTGTCAGTGGGGGAGCACTTTGGGGCCAGCAACTGTAATTCTATTAGATTTAAAATAGTGATGGAAAAGGATAGACCAGATCTAAAAGTTGAAGTTCTAAATTGGAGAAAGGCCAATTTTGATGGTATTAGGCAAGAACTTTCAAAAGCTGTTTGGGGGCAGATGTTCACAGGTAAAGGGACTGCTGGAAAATGTGATGCCTTCAAAAATGAGATAACAAGAGTCCAGAGGCAGTATATTCCTGTTAGGGTGAAAGGGAAGCTGGTAGGTGTGGGGAATGCTGGATGACTAGAGAAATTGAGGATTTGGTTAAGAAAAAGAAGGAAGCATATGTCAGGTATAGACAGGATAGATCAAGTGAATCCTTAGAAGAGTATAAAGGCAGGAGGAGTATACTTATGAGGGAATTCAGGAGGGCATAAAGGGGACTTGAGATAGCTTTGGCAAATAGGGTTAAGGAGAGTCCAAAGGGTTTTTACAAATACATTAAGGACAAAAAGGTAACTAGGGAGAGAATAGGGCCCCTCAAAGATCAGCAAGGCAGCCTGTGTTTGGAGTCTCAAGAGATGGGGGAGATACTAAACGAGTATTTTGCATCAGTGTTAACTGCGGAGAAGGATATGGAAGATACAGAATGTTGGGAAATAAATGGTGACATCTTGAAAAATGTCCATATTACAGAGGAGGAGGTGCTAGATGTCTTACAACACATAAAGGTGAATAAATCCCCAGGACCTGATTAGGTGTACCTAGAACCCTGTGGGAAGCTAGGGAAGTGATTGCTGGGCCCTTTGCTGAGATATTTGTATCATTGAGAGTCACAGATGAGGTGCCAGAAGACTGGTGGTTGGCTAACGTGGTACCGCTATTTAAGAAAGGTGATATGGAAAAGTTAGGGAACTATAGACCAGTGAGCCTGACATCGGCAAGTTGTTGGAAAAAATCCTGAGGGATAGGATGTACATGTATTTGGAAAGGCAAGGACTAATTAGGGATAGTCAACATGGCTTTGTGCATGGGAAACCATATCTCACAAACTTGACTGAGTCTTTTGAACAAAGAGGATTGATGAGGGCAGAATGATAGATGTGATCTAGATAGACTTCAGTAAGGCGTTCGACAGGTTCCCCATGGGAGACTGGTTAGCAAGGTTAGAACTCATGGAATACAGGGAGAACTAGTCACTTAGATACAGAACTAGCTCGAAGGTGGAAGTCAGAGGGTGGTGGTGGAGGGTTGCTTTTCAGACTGGAGGCCTGTGACCAGTGGAGTGACACATGGATCAGTGCTGGGTCCACTGCTTTTTGTCATTTATATAAATGATTTGGATATGAACATAGGAGGTATAGTTAGTAAGTTTGCAGATGTCACCAAAATTGGAGGTGTAGTGGACAGCGAAGAAGGTTACCTCAGAGTACAATGGGATCTTGATCAAATGGACCAATGGGCTGAGGAGTGGCAGATGGAGTTTAATTTAGATAAATGTGAAGTACTGCATTTTGGAAAAGCAAATCAGAGCCATTATAGACTTAATGGTAAGGTCCTGGGGAGTGTTGCTGAACAAAGAGACTATGGAATGAAGGTTTATAGTTCCTTGAAAGTAGAGTCATGGGTAGATAGGATAGTGAAGAAGGCATTTCGTATGTTTCCTTTATTGGTCAGGACGTTGAGTATAGGAGTTGGGAGGTCATGTTACGGCTGAAAGGATGTTAGTTAGGCCACTTTTGGAATATCCTGTGCAATTCTGGTCTCCTTCCTATCGGAAGGATGTTGTGAAACTTGAAATGGTTCAGAAAAGATTTATAAGGATGTTGCCAGGGTTGGAGAATTTGAGCTATAGGGAGAGGCTGAACAGGCTGGGCTGTTTTCCCTGGAGTGTCAGAGGCTGAGGGGTGACCTTACAGAGGTTTATGAAATCATGAGGGGCAAGGATAGGATAAATAGACAAGGTTTTCTGCCTGAGGTGGGGGAATCCAGGGTATAAGTTTAGGGTGAGAGGGGAAAGATATAAAAGGGACCTGAGGGGCAACGTTTTCACACACAGGATGTTGCATGTATGGAATAAACTTCCAGAGGAAGTAGTGGAGGCTGGTACAGTTACAGCATTTAAAAGGCATCTGTATGGCAATTTGAATAGGAAGGGTTTAGAGGGATATGGGTCAAGTGCTGACAAATGGGACTAGATTAATTTAGGATATCTGGTCAGCATGGACGAGTTTGATCGAAGGGTCTATTTCCGTGCTGTACATCTCTATGACTCTATGTGGAATCAGTTTGCTAAAAATACAAAATAGAAAAGGGAAGAAGTTCTGCAGTGAGGCACTATATAAACCAGAAAATATCAGAGGCTTGCAAGAAAGATACAGCAATAATCATGAATGATTATAACATGCACGTATAGTTAATGATCTTTAGGGAGTAGTGTCCATAGTATGATAGAATTCAAAATTCAGTTTGGGGGCGCGGAAGTGGAGCCCTACAGTTGTGTCCTGGAAGTTAACAAAGAAAACTTTATTGGCATGAGGACAGATTTGGCCTGAGTAGACTGGGCAGGAAGGCTAAATGGAAAGACAGCGGTTGAGCAGTGGCAGTTGTTTCAGGAGCTACTCAATTCCTCACAACTAAAATATATCCCAGTAAGAAAGAAAGATGGTAAGGGGTGTTTAAAAAAAATCCATGGCTAAACAAGGAGGTCAAGAACAATATCAAGTCAAAAACTAAGGTATATCATATTGCAAAGGTGAGTGGCAGACGGAAGATTGAAAAAACATAAACAAAGGGATACTAAAAAAATTAATAAATAAAGCTAAGGTAAGTTATGAAAAAAAACTAGCACAAAATATCAAAAAGGATAGCAAAAGTTATTTATATATAAAAGGAAAGAGGGTCATTAATGTGAATGTTGGTCCCTTGGAAAATGAAACCAGAGATTTAGTAGTGGGGAACACTGAGATGGCAGAGATGCTGAATCAATATTTTGCCTCAGTTTTCATGGTGGAGGACAGTAGTACCACTCCTGTTAGAATGGGCAAATCAGAGGCAAGATGGGGTAGAACTTAGAACAATCAACATCAATAGTACAAAGCTACTAAGCAAACTATTTGAATTGAAGACAGACAAATTCCCTGGACCTGATGGCCTACATCCTGGGGTATCAAAGGAAGTGGCAGCGGACATAGTTAATCCATAGGTTACGATATTCCAAAATTCCCTGGAGATTTTGGAAATGTTTGCAGATGACACCAATATTGGAGGTATAGTATACAGCGAAGAAGGTTACCTCAGAGTACAAGGGGATCTTGAAGAATTCAGAGCAGGACTTACACACTTAATGGTAAGGTCCTGGGGAGTGTTGCTGAACAAAAAAGTCATGGTGTGCAGGTTCATAGTTCCTTGAAAGTAGTTGCAGGTAAATAGGATAGTGAAGAAGGCGTTTTCCTTTATTGGTTAGAACATTGGTTAGGTCTCTTTTGGAATATTGCCTGCAATTCTGGAAAGGTTCCTGTGGATCAGAAAATGGCTAATATAACGCCATTATTCAAAAAGGGAGGGAGGCAAAATGTGGGAAATTATAGACCAGTTAGTTTAACATCTTTTGTTGGGAAAGTATCCATTATCAAGGAAGTAATACCAGGACATTTGGAAAGTAAAAAAACTACCATCGCAGTCAGTATGGTTTTATGAAGGGCAAATTATGTTTGACTAATTTGCTGAAGTTCTTTGAAGAAGTAACAAGCAAAGTGGATAATGGGGATGCTGTAGATGTACTTTATCTAGACATCCAGAAAGTGTTTGATAAGGTACCGCACAAAAGGTTAATTCACAAGGTTGGATCATATGAGATTATGGATATTAATTAGCCTGGATAGATGTCTGGCTGATGGACCAAAAAAAGAGTTGAGATAAATGTTTTTTTTTCTTTATGGCAAGATATAACAGTGGGTGCCAAAGGGTTTGGTCCTTGGTACCAAGCTATTTACAATCCACATTAATGAATTGGATACAGGAATAGAAAGCTGTAGAGATAAATTTACGGACCACATAAAAATAGGCCAGATGGTAAATTGCAATGAGGAAATAAGAACCTTACAAATAGATATAGATAGGTTAGGAGAGTAGGCCAAAACATGGCAGATAGTTTAATGTGGATAAGTGCAAGGTCATGCTTTGGGTCAACACAATGGAAAGACGACCTATCTTTCTGGCGAGAGACTTTGAGTGTTTTGGTGCAGAGGGATCCAGATGTACTCATTCATGAGTCATAGAACGTTAGCATGCAGGTACAGCAGAAAATAAAGAAAGTGAATGGAATGTTGGTTTTTATAGCTAAGGGAATAGAATATAAACATAAGGAAGAATTTTTGCAACTATATGAGGCATTGGTGAGAATGCACCTGGAGTATTGTGCACGGTTTTGGTCCCCTTATTTGAGGAAAGATGTAATGGCATTGGAGGAGGTTCACTGGATTCTTCCCAGAGATGAGGGATTTGTCGTATGAAGAGAGATCGAACAGTTTAGGCCTTCTCTGGAATTTAGCAGAATGAGGGGAGATCAAATTGAGGTAGTCAAGATGATAAAAGGTGTGGATAAAATAGATGTGGAGTGGATGCTTCCTCTTGTGGGGCATTCTAGGATGAGAGGTGATAGTCTTAGGATAAGGGTTAGCAAATTCAAACAGAATTGAGAAAACTACTGCTCCCTAAGGAGAATCTGTGGAATTAGCTACCCCAAAGTGCAGTGGATGCTGGGACAGTGAGTAAATTTAAGGAGGGGTTAGTCAGATTTTTAATTGGGAGAACGAGTCGAAAAGGATGGTGCTGGAAAAGCATAGCAGGTGAGGCAGCGTCTGAGGAACAGGAGAGCTGACATTTTGAGCATAAGCCCTTCATCAGCAATGTGCAGGGTTGGGGGGGAGGGAGGGGGAAGTGTAGGAGGTGGGGCTGGGGCTGTGGGGAAGGTAGGTGGGAAGACTATAGGTGGGAGTGATAGGTCGGTGGGGAGGGTGGTGTGGATAGGTGGGAAGAAAGATGGACAGGTCAAGAGGGCAGTGCTGAGTTGGAGGGACGGATCTAGGATAAGGTGGGAGGAATGAAGATTTGGAAACTGGTGAAGTTGATATTAATGCCTTGTGGTTGAAGGGTCACAAGGCAGAAATTGAGGCGTTCTTCCTCCAGGTGTCAGGTGGCTTTGATATGGCAGTGGAGGAGGCCCAGGACTTGCATGTCTTTGGTGGAGTGGGAGGGGAGTTGAAGTGGTCGGCCACAAGGCATTGGGGTTGATTGGTGCGGCAGACCAGAGATGTTCCCTGAAATGCTTCACGAGTTTGTGTCCTGTCTCCCTGATTGTAGAGGACACTACAATGACAGCAATGGACACAGTAGATAAGGTAGATGGATGTGCAGGAAGGTCTCACCGGATTTAAAATAATCGCCTGGGCTCTTGGATGAAGGTGAGGGGAGTGGGTGGGGGGGGGAGGTGGGGAAGGTGTGGGCGCATCTATATTTACAGCATCCCCAAATGTCCTGATACTGTTTCTTGCGTGGCAAGGGAAGATGCCAGGTGTGGAGGCTGGGTTGATTGTGGGGTGGACCTAACAAGGCATTCACGGTGAGAATGGTCTCTGAGGAATGCAGATAGGGTGGGGAGGGAAATATATCTCTGGTAGTGGGGTCTGACTCTAGGTGGTGGAAATGGCGGAGGATGATGCCATGTATACAGAGGTTGGTGAGGTGGAAGGTGAGGACTTGGGTGTTGTATCGTTGTTGCAGTTGGAGGGGTAGGATGCAAGTGCGGAGGTGCGGGAAGTGGAGTAGCTGCGCTGGAGGGCATTGTTGATCATGTGGGAAGGGAAATTGTGGTCCCTAAAATAGGAGGCCATCTTGAATGAGCTGGAGTAAAAATTGCTTCTCCTGGGAGCCAATATGGCAGAGGCAGAGGAATTGGGAGTAAGGGATCGCGTTTAATAAATTGAAGGGATGTAGAGAGAAGGGAGGAAAATAGGGATGAGGAGCAGATCAGCCATAATTGAATGGTGAAACAGACTCGACGGGCCAAATGGCCTAATTAGATTAGATTAGATTAGATTACTTACAGTGTGGAAACAGGCCCTTCGGCCCAACAAGTCCACACCGACCCGCAACCCACCCACACCCCTACTTTTACCCCTTCACCTAACACTACGGACAATTTAGCATGGTCAATTCACCTAACCTGCACATTTTTGGATTGTGGGAGGAAACCGGAGCACCCGGAGGAAACCCACGCAGACACGGGGAGAATGTGTTCTGCTCCTATATCTTATGAACTTATGAAGTCATGGTGACTCAGACATGGGAGGAGTTGGCATAGATAAAATAGGAGAGGCAGTTGCAGCATTATTGTGGATATGGAAGGACCTGCAAATGGAAAGGAAATGAAAGTTGTATCTTGGAATTAGCGAAACAAAGACTCCATTGTGATAGTAGGTTGTTAGAATCAAAGCCAGAGTTGCAGAGGTGTTGGCAGGAGCTGAAGAAACAGTGTGAGCAACTTAACACATTTGTAATATTTCCAAAACTGCTTTAAATCATTAAATTGTTCCGAGTTATTGAACCAAAACTGCTGGACCACAACTGCACAAATATTTTGGCAGAATTTAAGCCAGTTTCCCTACCAACTGGAACATTTGCTGAAAATGTCTGGACAACTCATTTGCCTATGTCAGAGAGTAAACATCTGCTAATAACAACTGGAAGTGCAACAGCAGCAATAACTGCACGTTTTGCAATGTGACCTCAGAGACCCTTGTCTCTGCTGCTGCATGGATCCCATTGAGATGGTTATTCAAGCTATTTTGTCTTCAAGAAGTTTTGAGGAGGAGACAGGTATGTGTGCAAAGAATTTTGCAGCACTGAGATTAGTGTACTGGTTAACCAGTTAGTGTAAGATCATCAGATATAGGAACAAGAATAGGCTATTTAGCCCAGGAGCATGCTCCATCATTCAATAAAATCATGGCTCCACTGATAGACTTGTCTCCACCTTTTGGCTACTCCCCAAAATCCTTGACTGCCATGTAGATCAAAATCTGTAAAACTCAGTCCTGAATATATTGAATGCTAGAAAACGAGATTTGAATAGTGAAATGGTGATTTTTACCCAGTGCTGACTAGATGGACCAAAGGGCCTTTTTTTTTTCTGCTGTGGACATCTATCTCTATGATTCTAACAATACAGCTTTCACTGAACACGGAGGAAGAGAATTTTAAAAGCTCATGACTCTCAGAAGAAATTCCTCCTCATCTCAGTTTTAAATCGGAGATCCCTTATTTTAAAACTATGTCCCTTAGTTTTAGATTTTTTTATTATTCACTTGTGGGACTTGGGTGTCACTGGCTGGCCAGCATTGACAGCCCATCCATGAGCTGCCATCTTGAATCGCTGCAGTTCACTTGCTGTGGGTTGACCCACAATGCCGGTAGGGAGGGAATTCCAGGATTTTGACCCAAAGACTGAAGGAACAGCAGTATATTTCCAATCAGGAGAGGAAACATCCTCTTGCATCTATCATGTCAGACCCGTCCAGAGTCTTATCTTTCAATACGATCACTTCTGATTCTTCTAACTTCCAAGGATTACAGGCACAATTTGCTGAATCTTCCCTGATATGACAACCCTATTGTGCCAAGAATCAGCTGAGTGACTGTTCTCTAAACTGCTTCAAAAATATGTTGCTTCCTCGGTAAATGGACCTAAGTTGTAGGCTCAATAAGTAATATTGAGAAAAGTACAGGAAAGTGGCTGCCAATTCCTGAACTTTGATACATTGACTTTGAACTGCATTGTATTGAAAATTCAGGGTGAAAGCCTGTGCCATTTTCTTTAGGTAAATCCTGGCAACTGTTTTGTGCTACGGCAGAGCGATATAAGTGAGTAGCCAAACGTTTGAATGGAGGGATCTCTGAAGCACAAATGGTTGAGAACATTTGCATCTTCCAATTGTTCAGATAAATCACTCACACACAACTTTACTTGGAAAGCAATGGAACACAAAACTTTCCAGGATATGGCACATTTGATGAGCTCTTTGGACATTTGCCCCATTTTGCTGCTTGATTGTTTTTTAATTAAATGGTGATAAAATGTTATTAGACATTGTTTGGTTGTGGTGATTAACATAGCTGTACAGA
Source organism: Chiloscyllium plagiosum (assembly GCF_037043375.1). NCBI lineage: Eukaryota > Metazoa > Chordata > Chondrichthyes > Orectolobiformes > Hemiscylliidae > Chiloscyllium > Chiloscyllium plagiosum. The sequence goes on along the minus strand of NW_028270169.1, from coordinate 36,976,963 downwards.
CAGCCACTGGAGCAGCACAGATTAATAAAAACATTACCAATTGAATGTCACAGAATATGGAACAAACTCAAATTTTAAGGCTGAGCATAAGGTCATGGTAATAAATTCAGTTGTTACGCAATTGTGTAAATCTCTGAATTAGATTTCAATCACTGGAAATAAGGGGTAAATCTTTCTGTGGCTTGGAGTCATGCCAAGCACAAAGAAAATTTGTTGGAGGTCAACCATCTCAAGGCCAGGACATCTCTGCAAGAGTTCCTCAGTATCATATCCTGTGCCCAACCAGCTTCAGCTGCCTCATATTGACCTTCCCTCCATCATAAGGTCAGAAGCGGGGATGTTCACTGATGACTGCACAATATTAAGCACCATTTGTCACTCCTTGGAATCTTGAGCACTTCATGTCTGCATATAGCAAGGACTGGACAACGTGTAGTTTTTTTGCTTTAAAAAGAAGGCAAGTAATAGTTGTGCTACACAAGTGCAAGGCAATGACCATCTCCAACAAGAGAGAGGGTAACCACCTCTGCTTGACATTAAAAGGTATTACCATCACTGAATGCCCCACCTTCAATATTTTTGGGGATCATCATTGCTAAAAATTCAACTGGATCAAAATGTACAAATATTGTTACTGTACGGGCTGGTCAAATGTTGAAATTTTGGTGGTGAGTTGTTCAACACCTGTCCTGGCTTTCACCTATCAAGCACAGTTGGGAATGTGATACAATGCTCATCAATTGCCTGGATAAGTGCAATGCACGAAGGGAAAGGAAGGCACACACTGGCTGGGTTGGGTAGTTGGTGTCAGCTGCTGACAGGGTTGGTGATCAGATAGAGCAAGGCGGTAGATGGAGCATGTGTTGCTGGCAAGACCAGTGACCAAGGAGGTGGTCACCAGCATGAAGGAATTGCCCATATATACAACTATGCCACCACAACATTCCACATTTAAAATATCAACACTGAGCATATAGCTCGTAGTCATCCAGATTGCTTCATAGTACACATAAATAACAACCCCTGCAAACTCCACTCCCCTGATAGACTTAATCAAACACTCCTCTCCCCAAACTCACTCCTCAAACACATTTAGAAATCCCTCTCCCTAAATCCCCTCTCCCCACTCACTCAGAAACTCCTCTCCCTAATCTCCTCACTGCTGGTGTGCCACAAGGATCAGTGCTGGGTCCACTGCTTTTTGTCATTCAAATAAATGATTTGGATGTGAACATAGGAGGTATAGTTAGTAAGTTTGCAGATGACACCAAAATTGGAAGTGTAGTGGACAGCGAAGAAGGTTACCTCAGAGTACAATGGAATCTTAATCAGATGGGCTAATGGGCTGAGGTGTGGCAGATTGAGTTTAATCCAGATAAATGTGAGGTGCTGCATTTTGGAAAGACAAATCGGAGCAGGACATATACACTTAATGGTAAGGTCTTACGGAGTGTTGCTGAACAAAGAGACCTTGGAGTGCAGGTTCATAGCTCCTTGAAAGTGGAGTCGCAGGTAGATAGGATAGTGAAGAAGGTGTTTGATAAGCTTTCCGTTCTTGGTCGGAGTATCAAGTAAGAGATTGGAAGATCACGTTACGGCTATACAGGACATTGGTCAAGCCACTTTTGGAATATTGTATGCAATTCTGGCCTCCTTCCCATAGGAATGATGTTGTGAAAGTTGAGAGAGTTCCGAAAACATTTACGAAGATCTGCCAGGGTTGGACGATTTGTGCTATAGGGAGAGGGTGAATAGTCTGGGGCTGTTTTCCCTGGAGCATCAGAAGCTAGGGGCGACCTTTATAGAGGTTTATAAAATTATGAGGGGCATGGATAGAATAGATAGACAAGGTCTTTTCCCTGGGGTGGGGGAGTTCTGAACTAGAGGGCATAGGTTTAGGATGAGAGGGGAAAAGTTTAAAAGGGACCTAAGGGGCAACTTTTTCCACACAGAGGGTGATGTGTGTATGGAATGAGCTGCCAGAGGAAGTGATGGAGACTGGTACAATTACAATGTTTAAAAGGCATCTGGATGGGTATATGAATAAGGAGCGTCTAGAGGGATATGGGCAAGTGCAGGCAAATGGAATGAGATTAATTTAGGATAATTGGTCAGCGTGGACGAGTTATACATCTCTATGACTCTACTCAATCAGAAATCCATGCAAAGTCCTTTTCCCCAAGCCCTCTTTTCTCATTCATTCTGAAATCTCTCTCATCAACCCCTTCTCCCCCACTCTTTCAGGCATGTCATTAGACTACTCCTGCCCTGCACCCCACAACATCAGTGGGCCTGCCATAAGACACCCACCTTTGTCTCAGGCCTGCTGATGGAATTCCCCCCCCGACCCTGATTGAAGTCTGCTAACAAACACCTCCCACAAAGTCAGGCCTGCTGTTCAACCACCCCCATCTCCCAACTACCTACCTGCCAAACAATTTTCAGAGACAGTGGGTGAGTCAAAGCCATGACCAGCCACAAGCTCCCTCGCAGATGAGTGGGCAGTGGGCTAGGTTGTGCATGCACAGGTCCTAAAGATACTCAAAGAGCAGCAGAACAAGTTTCCAGGTTTCCCTTGTCACCACTGCCTGGAGGAAACTGTAACAAATGGCACCCTTGAAAGCTATCATCAGCATTGTACAGCAAGGAAAATTGCTGGATGATCCCGTCTAGAACAGTCCCAACACTTAAGCCCTACAAAATCCAGGACACAGTATTGGTCCTTCATTCACCATCTTAAACATTGACTCCCTCCATGACCAACACAGCAGCAGCAGTGTGTACTGTCTCAAATTCATCAATACTCCTTTTGAGAGCACCATCCGAGTCTGCAGCCTCTACAAGTTAGAAGAACCAGGGAACAGGCACATGTGAGCTCCACCCAATGTGTGGTTTGCCTGCAGCAGGGTATTTGTACTTGATGCAGCATTGATTGTGTTCTCTTTCTTATTATAAGAACTGGAAATGTATTATGTGGTATTAAGAATTGAACAGAACATGTATCGCAGCTCACTGCTTTATACAAATATTACATACACAAACCCGTAATCATAGAGTCATACAGAACAGAAACAGCCCCCTTTGGTCCAACCAGTCCAGGCCGAACATAATCCCAAACTGAACTAGTCCCACCTGCCTGCTCCTGGCTCATGTCCCTCCAAATCTTTCGTTTCATGTACTAATCCTGGTTAGTATGAGGCAATTCGATTACCAACAGCAGTGAGCTTTCATCGGCATATCGTGTTTCAAGTAGCCTGAGTGAGGTTACTTGCTATGATACAGTTTTGATACCATGACCATATCCTTTCAAGGTAGGCATAACACCTCCACCTCCAATTTCACTGATAAATCTCTCACCACCCTGAATATATTTCCCTTCCTTCAATGTAGCTGAGTCAAAATCCTGGATCTTCCTAACAGCACTGTGGGTATACCTCGACCAGCAAGTTCATTCATCACCATCTGCTTAAAGGTATATTCATATGGAAGGTAAATAGCCGATGATGCTCTCTTCCCATGACTGAATAAAAATAGTGCTTCCATTGCTATATCTGACTGTATACATGTAGCATCTATATTTATTGTTATTTTATTTAAAACAGCTGATTGAGTAGTTGTGTATCTTTAAGCTGTGTCTGCTTTTTGTTGCTATTTATAATTATACAAAAAAGGGACTGAAGGATTATCCCTGCTGGGGAAAGAAAGAATGAATCCTCAGGACAATTTGGATTAAATATTTTTGGTCTGGTTGCCTATATTAAGGAGCAGTGATTCCAGATTGCGGACAAAGTAGCAAATGTTGACCTGCTGAGATGTGACAGATTCTTCCTGCCATTTGATTCAGATGATTAATGACCCCATCATGAGGTGTCCTCAAGTTGCCTCACTGTGCTTTACTAGTCCAGCTGGAAGACACTGAGCTGTTGATCTAAGACACTGTAGTAATGTATTAGTAAGAGAATGATGAATAGTGCTGATTTGTCAATGGATGCATTGTAGCAGTAACAGAAGTTGATTCATTTCTACTGACCAGTGCCTTGAGCTCTTATAGATGTGGCCTCCCTTGTGCCTGGCAGTGATCTCTCCCTTCCTCGAAGTATCATGCCGCTCAAAAAGGATTAAAAAAAATTGGCTGTAAGCATATTTTGCAAACCCAGAGTTCCAATTGGCAAACTCCACCTTAATATGGGAGAGAATGGCATTCCGTAACTTGGATCAAACAAAAAAAACTTTTACAGGTAGTTAGTTGCTGGGATACTAATGGAAGAAAATAAGTTACTGTACAAATAAGTTTCATATGGTCACAATAAACATCATTACCTCAAGACACCAAATTTCTAGCCATTTGCCAGAATTGTCTGCTTCTTATGAAAATGAAATTGTGTAGAAAATTCAAGGACCTAACAAAGTGTCAGAGACTGATTTGAATTTGTCATCTGAATTTCAAGACTGAACATTAAAAAATATTTTTGACACCGTTAGAAGGATCATGTAAACTCAGCATTGAATTACAGTATAAAACTGCAAATACAATCTATTTGACAGGTTCCTGAAGAAAGAAAGTGCTAATGCTTTAGGTCAATGACCATTCATCAGAACTAGCCTTTTTAATTGCAGATACTCTCTTGTTCATGCTTTTGTATGATGGAATTTACTGTCCAGTTTTTCTTATTCAATTCTAAACTCTATAAAATCATTTCTCCTGCTGTGTTTAACAATAATATGGACTGAGAATGTGGAAACTTCTTTCTTTTGGAGTGGGCAGTAATACCTGTTCTTCATGCTGGTAGATTGGCAACTATAAGCCTGTGATACGCAAACTAATCTATACACGCATTGTGTAGTGAATCAGCGGTTTCTGCCTAGTAAAGCTGCCATTTTGTCCTTAACCTGAAAGTAAAGGTTTAGAGAAGCGAATGGTGGGGGATGGAAGGAAGACGGATTTAGTGAGAGAAACTGAATGCTCAAATTCCCATTGAGTGCACTGTTAACACATGTCAATTTTACAACTCTTCTGTGGGATTGATTGAAGCAAACACTTGAAATAGCTACAATTCTCTGTGGAGATGAAACTGAAAGACTCATTACTCACAGAGCATCTTGTTGCAGCGAACTCATTTTCCACCTACAGGAGCTCTATGTTACCAAAACAAAGATTAAAGCAAACATGGGTGGGTGATTTTCCATGTAATTTAACTACTACGACAGACTGGGATAGTTCTGTCAACCACATTGTACCTGTACAAAGAGAATCTTGTCAACAAATAGTAATCCTAATCATCAAAATACAGTCTACTTCTTCCACTATAGGATGTGAATTGCATAATTGGTGATAAGATTATGACCTAGGTTTATTTCTTGCATTTCTCTCAGTTGAAGTGACTATCTGTAAGAATGTTTTACCATTTGTTTTAGCTGTGGCTTAGTTGATAACATTGTTGCTTTTGCATGTCAAGGTTCAGGGTCAAGTCCCATCCCAGGACTTGAGCACAGAAGTCAGGCTGGACACTCTATTGCAGTACTAAGCTGTTAGAGAGTGCTATCTTTCAGATGAACCTTCCACCCGCCTGCTGTACTGACGTAAAAGATCCTATTGTATGCTTTTAAAGGAGAGCAGAGGAGTTTACCCTTTTGTGTGGTTAGTATTTCTCCCCTCAGTCAACATCCCTAAAGTAGATTATCTGGCCATTATTAGCACTGCGGTCTGTGATGGTTTGCTGCGTGCAAATTGGCTGCTGTGTTATCTTACAGAAATGGCCAGTCCAAAAGTACCTCACTGGCTGTAAACCATTTTGTGAAATGTTCTAAATACGCATCTTTCTTTCTAATACTCACCCTCCTCAGATTGAGAGGGCATTTACAATGTGGATTTCTATACTGCTGATGCTGTCTTGCTCATCACCACTGCTTTGGTTCCAGTCAAAAAACAGTTCTACTTTGCAATTCATTCACAGCATCTGAGTCACTATTAACATGTGTCAATAGCATACCATACATTTCTCATTGCTTTGTAAATGCATAGGAAATTACGTGTGGATGTTAACTCATCGAGGAAATTAAGCAATAAGGTTCTCTAAAGCACATTGAACAGGATTTACTGGGATGTTGCTGAGAATGCAGGGTTTCAATTCTAAAAATAGGCTGGATAGGCTTGGACTGTTTTCACTGGAGTGTAGGAGGTTGAGGGATGACCTTATAGAGGTTTATAAAATCATAAAGGGTATAGATCAGGTGAATAGCAAAGGGCCTTTCCCTGAGGTAGTGGAGTTCAAAACTAGGGGGCATATTTTTAAGGTGAGAGGAGAAAGATTTAAAAGGACATGAGGGGCAACATTTTTACACCAAAAGTGCATGGAATGAACTGCCAGAGGAAATTGGTGGATGCAGGTACAGTTCCAATGTTTATAAGAGCAGGCAGGTGGGCTAGTTTAGTTTGGTATTATGTTCAGCATGGACTGGTTGGACCGAAGGGCCTTTTTCTGTGCTGCATGACGTATATGAGAGATTGGACCAAAGGGTCTGTTTCCGTGCTGTAATACTCTGGAGCAGTAAGCAATTCCATGAAGAATCTGAGTCGATGCGAAGTGATTTTCTGTTGGAAAACCACAGGAAAGCACAGACATCTCTCCTTCATTTGGTGGTGTGTTATCAGTCCTGACTGGTTGAATGAGCAATAGGATTGACATATATGTTTTACACCATTCATGAGTCAGCTATTGAATATGCAGAAGCCCTGTGTCCCAAACATTGTCTTGTGCTGGTAGCAGAGAAACAACAGTGGGTGAAGGTGTGTTACTGATGTTGATGCTCAGTGTTGAGGCTCCAAACCTGCTGCCTTATAAAAGGGTACACATGCATCAAAGCCAGGAGCTTTAACTCTCAATTCTGGATGTTATGTTACAGTGTGTTCATCCAGGCAGTGAAGCCAGATTGTGAATTTTACTGTTGGAACAAAAGCCATCTTTCCACTGTTCTATTTGTAACAACCAGGGATGTCTTCCCACTTATCAGAGCCTACTTATACAAACACAGCATTTTGGAAACAATATCCTTGCCAGTAAGTCCATCTTCTACCCTGGTCACACTCAAGTGAAGCGGAGCTCAAGCTCAATGTCTGAGCCAGTATTCTCTTCAGCCAATTCCATCCCACTTGATGCTGGAATAGCAATTTAATCAATGACCTCATGAAACATCCCAGGATCGTACACAGGAGCATTAGGAAAAGAAATATGATAGCAGGCCACTGCAGGAGCTGTTACAGCAGGTGACAAAAGCTCAATTGAAGAGCTAGGTTTTAAGGATTGTGCTTTGCAAAGGAAAAAAAAGGTACAGAAACAGAGAGACTTCTGGTTCTGGGGGGAGTTCAAGCGTGAGGAGCCAAGGCAACTGAAAGCATGGCAGCTAATGGTGAAGCAATTAAAATTGGGGTTGTTCATGGAGGCAGGATATAATGATCACTGACTCATCAGAGGATTGAGGTTAGTGGAAATTGCAGACAGGGAGGGTCAGAGCCAGAGAGGAAGTTTAAAACAAGGATACAAAATTTAAAACTGCAATGTTGCTTGACTGGGAACAAATGTATGTCAGTCAGCATGTGTGTGATGGGTGAATGTGACTTGGTGAGAGTTAAGACAGAAGCCAAAATATTTTATAGATTACCCCAAGTTGACAAAATAGTGAAATGTAGGAGTGCAGAGAGAAATGTATTGGAATAGTATAAAGACATGAACAAGGATATGAGCAACAGGATTGACATGTATATTTTGCACCATTCATGAGTCAGCTATTGAATATGCAGAAGCCCTGTGTCCCAAACATTGTCTTGTGCTGGTAGCAGGGAAACAACAGTGGGTGAAGGTGTGTTACTGATGTTGATGCTCAGTGTTGAGGCTCCAGACCTGCTGCCTTATAAAAGGGTACACATGCATCAAAGCCAGGAGCTTTAACTCTCAATTCTGGATGTTATGTTTCAGGGTGTTCATCCAGGCAGTGAAGCCAGATTGTGAATTTTACTGTTGGAACAAAGACCATCTTTCCATTGTTCTATTTGTGATGTCTTCCCAAGGATGCCTTCCCATTAATCAGTGCCTACTTCTACAAACACAGCATTTTGGAAATAATATCCTTGCCACTAAGTCCATGTTCTACCCTGGTCACACTCAGGTGAAGTCAAAACTCAAGCTCTATGTCTGAGAAGGTTTTGGCAATGGATGCGCTGAGGTAAGGGTAAAATCAGATTATGTTATAGAAGTGAAAATGGGCAACCTTAGTGATGACGTGAATGTAGTGGAACAAAGTAAGGCACATAGGTGAAATTGAAAACTGCAGATGCTGGAGATTAGAATCGAGGTGTGGTGCTGGAAAAGTACAGTTGGTCAGGCAACATTTGCGGAGCAGGAGAATCGACAGTTTGGGCAAAAGCCCTTCATCAGTAATGAGGTTGATTTTAACCCCACTGCGAAGCCTTTTCCAAGGATGCCTACCTTGAAGAAGTTCTCTTCCTCTCTCTTCAAATATCTCAGTGAGTCTCTCTCTCACTGCAACCCCCAGGTCATTACTCATTCCTGCTGAAGGGCTTTTGCCCGAAACATTGATTCTCCTGCTCCTCAGATGCTGCCTGACCTGCTGTGCTTTTCCAGCACCCCACACTCAAAAATAAGATGCATACTGAGCCACACAAGGAGAAATTAGATTAGATGAGCAAAAGCTTTGTTTAAAAGATACGTTTTAAGGAGAAACTTAAAGGAAAGCAGTGCAGAGAGACAGAAGGGTTTAAAGAGTATATTCAATAACCTGGTACTTAGACAACTGAATGCATGGCCACCTATGATAATTGGGAATGTATACGAGGTCAGAATTAAAGGAGCACAGATATCTTGGAAGGTTGTACAGTTAGAAGAGATCATAGAGATAGAGATGAGCAAGGTCATGGAGGGAATTAAAAAAGAGTGAGAATTTTGAAAGTAGTAAATCACTTGATAGTTTTGAAACTTGGATCTTGAACTCATGTAGGCCAGCAAGCGCAGGGATGATAAAGTGTCAGATAAGACAGTGGCAGGAGAGTTTTAGATTGTCAAGTTTACAAAAGGGGAAGGGGAGAGAGTAGTTACGATTGGTCAAGTTGAGAAGTAACAAAGACACGAATGAGGGTTTTAGTCTGGGTAGCCGTGCCAGATAATGTTGTGAAATAAAAATAAGCAATCTTAATGATGATAATGTGTGTGTGATTGGAAGTTTATTTTGAGGTCAGATACAGTACCAAGGTTGCAGGTGTACTGGTTTAGTTCTAGACTGGTGTGAGGGAGAAGAATGGAGTCAGTAGCTACCCTATTTAATGCCTTTTAAACTTAATGTTTTCTATGCTGGATTCCACCTGAGCTCATCCAAAACACCATGTTCTTTCCACACCTTAAATTCTGTCCAGATACTGCCCTAGCTCCAAATTCCACCAGCTGTGCAAACACAGCTCTACAAAAGTATTCAGCAAAAAATGAATGCATTTGTGCACCGTATACTAGCTAGTTTGCCATAGTCATATGACCTCCATATTTGCTGAAGTGCTTTCACATTCATTTGTGCCATCCGTGCAACACATCACTTGACACATCACTCCTGAAATGCGAACGTGAGATTGAGTGAACTTTTGGAGATATAGGATAGCCAACAATTCCAACAAGTCAAGCAATGAAGAATTAGACCTACAGTCTTCTACATTGAAGTATGAGATGAGTCAGAATGGCGATGAATTTTCTAACCTCTGTGGAAATGAAAGATATGAAACAGAATTAGATTTTTTTTCAATTCTTAGTATCAACACGATGAGACAGGTACAAAATTTAATGAAAGACTGAGGAAACAGAGTAGCAACACTGTTGCAGGAAAGCGCAACAAACTGTGTAACACACTGTCACTGAGAAGCAGAGAATTCAGGCAGGAGAGATTTTGAACATAAAGACTACTTTGAACACCTTACTAATGTCAATGTTTGTAGGTTTTGTGTATGAGTTGAGAGGAAGAATTGTAATCAGTGTGGGTTGACACAGACACCCAGCTGAATTCAGAGAGCTTGGACAATGAAAAATATTGCATCAAAGATAGGATTGTCTTAGGCATAACAGATCTCCCTCTGAGGGTATGTCTGCTGAGAGAGGAGAAGCATACTCTGAAGAAAGTCTTAGACACTCTCACTGCTGTACATGTCATTCATCAGCTAGAGTGTATTGATAGAGAGCAGATCAGGTATTGCATTATGCTGAGACATTCAATGTGACCTCTACCTTTGCTGTCATATATTCACTTTAGTTTGTGGCAGAGATTAGATACATTACGTAAAAAATTTATGGTACATGTCCACAGAAAAAAGTGTTGACAAAGAGAGCAGAATGTGCATTAAGGTATGGAAATAGAACCTTATTTCTGCAGTTCCAATGCACCATCAATGCGCTGGTCAGTAATGAACCAATAACAACTGACTGACTTCTTTTTGATGTACACTATTATCAATGAACCACGTTTTCATTGCTCTCCTGGCTGTGAAACTCAAATTATTCTGAGACATGGAAGGAGGCCATTCAGCCCAAAATGTCTGCACTGATTCTGTTACATGGTGCCAATTGTCTGCCTTTTTTTCCATTCCATTTCTATCCAAATAATGATCCAATTCCCTCTTGAATACCTCATTTAAACCTACTTTCACCACATTTCCAGGTAGTGCATCCATACCTGTAGTGATTGTAACAACACCTCACGGAATAAGTTCCCTGATTGGGGCTGTTAATCTGTCCACTCAGGGAGCCCTGGCTGACAGGTTAGAACAGGTTCTGTTCACTCTGAGACCTAGCCGTGAGGAAGCCGGACCCAGTGTCAAGTACTATGCAGGTGTAAATAAAGGGTGACCTGGTGACGGGATACTGGCTTCTGTAGAGTTATTTAAGTACTCATTTTGATGGGCCAAAGGGCCTCTTTTATGCAGTAGACCTCCATACGTCTATCCTAACTACTCACTGTGTGAAAAAATATTCTCTCACATCACCCTGCTTTGCTTGCACTGGCCTCTCGCTCTTTTTTTCTCTTACGAACACGAACAGTTTTTTCATTTCTACTCTGTCCAGCCCACTCATGGTTTTGAAAACTTCTATCAAACCTTCTGTCAGTCGTCATCTTTCCAAGGAGAACAGTCCCAACTTCTTGAAACTATCCTTGTAATTGAAGTTTCTCATTTTTGGGACCATTCTTGTAAGTTGTGTCTGCACTCTCTCCAATGCATTCTCCTCTTTTCTGTAATGTGGCACCCACCACTATACACTAAAGCTTAAAAAAAACTAATTTTTGTACAAATTCAGCATCACATCCCTGCTCTTGTACTTTATACTTCAATTAATAAAGCAGAAACACTGTATGCTTTATTAACTGCTCTCCATCTCTGTGCTGCCATATTCAATGATTTATGCATACCTACACTCAGATCCCTGTGCTCCTGCATCCCATTTATATGTTGTCTTTCAACACTCTTATGACTAAATTGCATTACCTCACACTTCTGTGCATCTGACACCTATTCACCCATTTCACCAGCTTGTAATTGTCCTTTTGGACATGCTTCTCCTCGACAGTTTGCGATTCTTCCAGGTTTCATGTCATCTGCAAACTTTGAAATTGTCCCCTGCACACCCGACCCTTTTTATTAATGTATTATAGGAAAAACATGGATCCCAATACCGGCACCTGGGTAATTCCACTACAAACCTGCCTCCAGCCTGAAAAGTACCTATTGACTATAACTCTGTTTCCAACAACTGTCAATTTTGTATCCATGTTGCTACTAAACTATGACCTGTAATTTTCCTTACAAGTTCATTGTGTGGCGCTGTATCAAACACATTCTGGACGTCCAGGTATAACACATTGACAGCATTCTCCACATAAAGCCTGTTACCTCTGTAAAAAGAAACGCACCAGCAAGTTAGTTTAATGGAGTTTCTCCTTTAGAAATCCATGCTGACTCTTCCTAATCAACTCCTCTTTTTCCATGTGATTACTGATTATATTCTGAATAACTATTTCTGGAGGTTTTCTCCAATATCAACTTAAACTAACGGGTATGTAATGGCTGGGATTATCCTTGCAGTCTTTTTTGAACAGGGCCATAATGTTTGCAATCCTCCAGTCTGGGACCTCTCCCTAGACCAGGGAAGATTGAAAGGTTATGGTTAGTGCCCCACAACCCGTCTACTGACGGCATTTTTGCTATAAAATTAAATATATTTGATATATATAAATACGTTAATTATTTTTATGTCATTGTGGTCTGGGTAATATTGTCCTTTTTTTGTAAAGACAGGTGCAAAATATTCATTTACACCTTAACTATGCCCCCTACTTCCATTTGTAAATCCTATTTTTGATTTCTGATAAGCCCTACTCCTCCTTTAACCACTCCCACTGTTTACATACCGATGTTAGCTGGTCTTTTCTCATAATTTGTCTTTGCCTCTCTAACTTGCTTTTCCACATCTCCCCCAAATCTTTAGTATTCCTGTTGATTCTCCATTGTATTTTCTGTTTTACTCCTATGTTAAGCCAGACGACAATCCACTACATGTGGATACAGTTCATTCTGTTGGCTACAAATTTCACTTTTTTTCAGTGTTTGAATGACATTTCCTCACATCCAGTCTGGCAATTAAGTCATGTTTGTCATGTAAAGCCTGATTGTCTACTTGGCCTAGATGCAGCTATGCCAATACAGCTCATTAGTCTACCTTCAGCAATATGTAACATCAATATATAGTACTAGAACTGGAGAATACAACTCACAATGATTTTTCTGAATTAATTCACTGAGTTGATAAGCTGAAGGGCATGCAGCTGTCTTATTTGAGATTTGTGTTCATTTTCTTAATAGAAAGAAGTATGGGATTGTGTAATCCTTGAATGATGTGCATTAAAACAAGATGATCTGCATTGCTGTAAAGGGAGAGAATTAGCACATTAAAGCCAGATCGGATAGTTGGAGCAATGTGACAACTAGAGATGTTCTAAATTGGTACAACAAGAATCTGTATCTCATTCTGAAGCTTCTGACTTAAAGGAACTAGGGACTAGCAATTTATGTTCTCCTCTCAAATGGCTAACCAATATTCAGAGCAGTTCTGGCGAGATTAGAGAGTGAAGACAGCATGAGGAGGGGAAGAGGGAGAGACTAAAAACAGTGCGAGGGAGAGAGAGGTAACAATAGAAAATATCAAACTGCCACATTTGGGTGGGAATCATAAAGTGGAGAAAGAGAAGAGGATTGCTTTTGTGAAATTGGAGTTTGTTTGGTAGGCTGAAAACCCCAATATCTTTTATAAAATATAAAAGTGCTTAAACTTAGCCAAAATGCACCATTTATGATGTAAAAAAGATCTCATTGCACCATTAAGTAGAAAATATAATTAATTTGATGGCACAAAAATAAAAAAGATAGATTTATGTAAGACTGGTTCCAACAAATGCATTTGTTCGAACTGGTCCAGACTAGGCGTGCCTTTCAAGGTTCAGCAGCCTTGCATTTGAGCTCCTCTTCTTCCTGATCTCACTCTTTGCCAATTCATTTGCTGCCACGTAGGGTGCAAAATAATGTTTTCTTTTTCAAAGGATGTTCTTGAATTATTCTTTAGAGTTCTTTAGAGTTTAGGGACTTTTTTTTGGTTTTCAAGGACTCTTTCATTCTCATTAACTCATTTTTTTAGGTAATGCAGCTACTTGGTGAAAATGCCTCCCATATTTGCATTGATATACGTGGTAATTGGACACTCAGAAGCAAAATTACAAGAATTGATCAGCATTTTCATAAATTATCAGCTCTCATTAAACCACACACATTAAGTTCTTAGACCCCCATGGTATTTGAATTGGGGCAAGATAAAAGAAATGACACACACACACATGACTGTAAGCAGGCAATTACTATCCTTCTCACTGTATTTCAGATCTTTATCTCTGACTTGAATTAAGCAATTGACACAGTGTTCGTTATAATGGTATCCACTATACTTACCCCACATACTAAATCTTGATTTACACAACCTTAAGTCAGCTCTTCTACATTATTTGCAATGAATTCATTACATAAGTGGTTTCAAGATTTTGCAGACTCCTGGTTAGCTGAATATTCCATTGTTAACAGTTTTAAAACTGTGTTCTCTCCCTTGCAGCCAGTCCTCTTCCCTACCTCTCACAGCCACTCCTCACTCCTGGGAAATCTCCCATTCTCAAAAACTTGCAGCCTCTCTCTCATGTTTCCTTGCAACCTATCCTGATCTCCCCCAGCAGCTACCTTTCTATTCACTTCCTCACCTTTGCATCTCATATATCCCTGTTCTTGATTCGATTTGATTTGTTATTGTCACATGTTACAACACTGGCATCCACCAAGCAATGTGGAAAATTACCCAGGCATGTCCTGTTCATAAAATGCAGGACGAGTCCAACCCGGTCTGTTACTGTCCCATCAGTCTACTCTTGATCATCAGTAAAGTGATGAAATGTATTATCAACAGTGCTATCAAGCAGCACCTATTCAATGACAACCTACTCAGAGATGCCCAGTTTGAGTTCTGCTAGGACCACTCTGCTCCTGACCTCATTACAACCTTGGGCCAAACATGGACAAAAGAGCTGAATTCTAGAGGTGAGATGAGAGTGACAGCAACTGGACATTAAGGCTGCGTTCAACCAAGAATAGCATCAAGGAATCAGTGGGTATCAAGGGGAAAACTCTCTGATGGTTGGAGTCATACCTGACACATAGGAAGATGGTTGTGGTTGTTAGAGGTGAGTCATCTCAGCTGCAGAACATTTGTGCAGGAGTTCCTCAGGCCTGTGTGCTGGGCCCAACCATCTTCACCTGCTTCATTAATGACCTTCTCGCCAGAAGGTCAGAAGTGGGGATGGTCATCAATGACTGCACAATGTTCAGCACCGTTCGCAACTCTTCAGATACTGAAGCAGACAAGATCTGGACAATATTCAGGCTTGGGCTGCCAAGTGGCAAGTAACATTTGCGCCAAAAATGCCAGGCTAGGACCATCACCAATAAGAGACAATCTAACCACTGTCCATTGACATTAAATGGTGTTACCATCACTAAAGTCCCTACTATCAACACTGCGACTTATCATTGACCAGTGGACTCACCACATAAACATAGTGGTTGCAAGACTAGGTCAGAGGCTAGAATACTGCAGTGAGTAGCTCACTTCCTGACACCCCAAAGCCTGTCCAACATCTACAAGGCACAAGTCAGAGTGTGATGGAATACTCCCCAACAGCACTCAAGAAGCTTGATACCATCCATGAGCAGCAGGCTTGATTGGTATCACATCCACAAGCATCCACTCCCTCCGCCACCAACACTCAGTAGCAGCAGTGTGTACTACCTACAAGATGCACTGCAGAAGTTCACTAAATATCCTTAGACAGCACTTTTCTAAGCCTCGACCACTTCCATCGAGAAGGACAAGGGCAGCAGATATATGATAACACCACCACTTTCAAGTTCCCCTCCAAGCCACTCACTATCCTGAGTTTGAAATATATTGTTCACTGTCACTGGGTCAAAATCCCTCCCTGATGGCATTGTGGGTCAACCCAAAGCACGTGGACTGCAGTGTATCAAGAAGACAGCTCAACACCACTGTCTTACAGTCAACTGGTGATAGGCAATAAACGCAGGCCCAGACAATGGTGCCCACATCCTACAAATGTAAATGTTTTAAAAATATAGATAGTTGCAGTGAAAAGTATTGTTTAGCATGCTGTCCAATCAAATCACACCTTACATAAGTACTTTAGGGTAATAAAACAGGATGCAGAATATAGTGTTACAGCTACAGGGAAGGTGCAGAGAAAGATCAAATTTAATATATGAGAGAGCTGTTCATAAGTCTGACAACAGTGGGGAAGGAGGTGTTCTTGAAGCCTTCTTTCCCATTGTTAATATGAAGACTTTCCCTCTCTAATTCCTGCAGTCTTCTTTATTCTCCTTTTGCAATGTACCCATCTCTCAATCGTTTTGCAGTATTTTCCTCTCTCCTTCCTGGTTCTAGTCTCTCCTCCTTACATCTTTCCCCTTTTCTCTCCATACAGCCCCTCCATCCTCAGCAGTCTTTCTGTTGACCACTTCCCACATCGAATCCCAGTTAATTCCCATTCTCTCCCCCAGCAGCCTGTTCCTTGCCTGCGTTTGGCAACTTCACCCACTGTCACTCTTCCTCACAGTCTCTTCAGATGCATTACTGTCACCACTTGGTCTCGGGCCCTGTGAGATTTTGTATTATGATTCTCTTTACTAACTCACTCACAATCACCCTATGTTTACTATACTGTTTCCATTCACTCATTCATAAAACCACATTTTTATTCTGACAAAATAAACTAAATTAAATATCCCTTCCTACTCATTACTCTTTCTTTACACCTTTCAGTTATTATCAGCCCCATACTTCAAACAGCATTTAGACCTGATTCTGTATCAACGGCTACCCCTGAATAATTGTTCATACTGTAACCTTCTCAGAACAATGCTCTCTCTGCCATCTTGTCTCCATAACTCATTCGAAACTATGGAGCGATTATAATATTAATTAACCCTTAGTAGCAATCTCGCAGGACCTGAATAGGTTGCAGGACGTCAAACAGTTTCCTTCACTAGCATGTCCCTATAATCTGCTGCCTCTTATCTCTTTGAAATTTCCTGTTTCAAATAACACTACCTATTTGAATACCACTGTAATTCCTATTTCTAACTTTTATTTAGGACTACCATTTTGTACTGCACCCCTTAATTATGCAAGCTCAGACTGGACGGACATTCTAATCCCATCAGGTGGAACAGCCACCATTTAGCAAGTGCTTAAACTATCTCCTGTTTCCCAAGAACATATGTCATGCAAACTTGTGTAGAATTGATACAACTATGTGACACCATCGTGCTAATTTTTTAATGTATGTAAAAAACTGTGTATGAAAGAGGCTATTGTAAAACTGTACTTTGGATTCCATTGCCATCTCAAACTGTGCCACTGCGAATACTCAATGAAGAGACTATTTTCGCCACTCACCAATTTTGGCCGTTATTGAACATGATCTCACAGCCCAGTCATCCTGATTTAAGATACCCTATGGCTTGCTTACTTAGTTTTTTCCTTTGTCTCTCTCTGCTCTCCAGTCACGCCAATCTCTCCTGATAGGTTAACTAGTTATGTGGACTTGCTAATCTGACCAATCTGTTTGTATGCACTGGGCCTGATCTGCTTTTGTATACTTGTTACGAGCATGAAACCTTTAGATGTTGATAGTCAAAGAGATTTTGGTGTCCTCATACAAGGCAGTCAGAATATGATTATGCAAGTAAGAAGGCACCTGCATGTTTCTTTAATCTAACTGATGTGTATATTTTATGACTCACATTCATAACAGATGGGTCTTGAACCTGGATTCAGCTGCCTCAGAAGGTAGAGATATTACCACTGTGCCACAAAACCATTATTGTAGGGAGGGAAATTCCATCTTAGCATTTATTGTGAGGGAAATAGAGCACAAGCATTCAGAAGTTTTGCTACAGTTGTACAAAACTTTAAAGAAGGATATATATCAGATTAGATTCCCTACAGTGTAGAAACAGGCCTTTCAGCCCAACAAGTTCACACCGACCCTCCAAAGAGTAACCCACCCAGACCCATTTCCCTCTAACTAATGCACCTAACACCATGGACAATTTAGCATGGCCAATTCACCTAACCTGCACATCTTTGGATGGTGGGAAGAAACGGGAGCACCTGGAGGAAATCCACACAGACACGGGGAGAATGTGCAAACTCCACACAGACAGTCGCCCAAGGCTGGAATCGAACCCGCGTCCCTGGTGCTGTGAGGCAGCAGTGCTAACCACTGAGCCACCATGCCATCCTAATGCTTACCTTGGAGGTGGGTACATGTGCTATAGGTAGGCACACATTGCCCTTAGGGAGGGAATTCCAGGATTTTGGCTCAGTGACAATAAAGGAGAGGTGATGTATTTCCAAGTTAGGATGGTGAATGGCTTGGAGGGGAACTTGCAGATTCTGGTGTTCCCATGTATGTGCTGCCTTGTTCTTCTGAATAGAAGTGGTTGTGGGTGTGGAAGGTGCTGCCTAAGGAATTCAGTGAATTTCTGTGGTGCGCCTTGTACATAGTACACATTGCTGCTACTCAGCATCGATGGTAGAGGGAGTTGATGCTTGTTGATGTGGTGCCAATCAAGTGGGCTGCCTTGGCCTGGACGGTGTCAAGACTGATGAGTGTTATTGGAGCTGCACCCATCCAGGCAAGTGGGGTGTATTTCACCACTTTCCTGACGTGTGCCTTGTAGGTGTTGGGCAGGGTTTGGGGAATGAGTTTCCTAGCCTCCGATCTGCTCTAATAGGCACTATGTTGTTGTGGTGAGTCCAGTTGAGTTTCTGATCAATGGTAATCCCAAGGATCTTGATACTGGGGGAATTGAATGATGGTAATACCATTGAATATCAAGGGACAGAGTTTAGGTTGTCCCTTGTTGGTAAAGGTCATTGCCTGGCATTGTGTTATATGAATTATACTTGCCATTTGTCATCAGAAGCTGTTCAGATCTTGTTGCATTTGAACATGGATTGCTTCAATATCTGAGGAGTTGTGAATAGTCATGAAAGTTGTGCTAACGTCAGCGAACATCCCCATTTCAGCCCTATGATGGAGGGAGGGTCATTGATGAAGCAGCTGAAGACAGTTGGGCCTGGGACATGACCCTGAGGAACTCCTGCAGAGATGTCGCACAAGGCGTAAAAGGCAGTTTTCCCAGAAGATTCATGTCCCATCACAGTAGGTTGGTCATAACAGCAGTGTGAGCTCAAGGCTGGCAAAATCTCTTCCTCATACTTGATAATTGTGGATTAACACCAGCGAGAATATTCCCATGGTGAATGTAACCATGTTTGTATCCCATGCTTGTTCCTAAAAATACTCCTTTCTGATAAAAAGATTACTTGATATTAAGACACAAAACATGAACAAAACAAATTACAGTAACTCCAATAAATCACAACGAGAAATCAGTTTATCGTTCAGCAACAGTCCATTCCTTTTTGATGTAAAGTGCAATGACTGTTTTTTTTTACATATTTTAAAATGCTGGAAAATGTGCAGTATAAACGTTGAGCAGAATCTTATTGAGTCATGGGCTATGGCGGGATTTGTGTTAGAGTTGTGTTGAGATGTCCTGTGCAATCCATCATGACTTTGGTAGCTCATCTGGCAGTCTGTATCTTTTATGCATCTGCCAGCTGAGTTTCTCCTTTGGCAGCAGCGATTTAGCAGTTAAGAGGGATTAAGGCTTATTAAACATCCTGTTACTTGCACATCTTGCCTCATTGATATGCAGCTTCCCATTTGACCAAACATGCCGTGCAAGTAAAACATCAAGAATTTTCAACATGGCAGTCAGAATGGGTACCTGGCAATGTCAACTCTCTGCTGGCTACGAGGAGCCTCCGTACTGTTAGGCACAAAGCAGCACCTCCGGGCACAATCCATGGACACAAGCTGCACATCCCCATCTGCAGTCATTGGCATCTGATATTTAC
This sequence comes from Chiloscyllium plagiosum, assembly GCF_037043375.1. Taxonomy (NCBI): domain Eukaryota; kingdom Metazoa; phylum Chordata; class Chondrichthyes; order Orectolobiformes; family Hemiscylliidae; genus Chiloscyllium; species Chiloscyllium plagiosum. Next base: position 36,957,323 of record NW_028270169.1, on the reverse strand, counting down.
TGACCCCTAAGGGTTTCTTGTGGACCCTTCGGAAGCTCAAGCCTACATTGCAGGGTGTGTCAGCACCTGGAATTGAAAGGTTATTGCAGGGGTCACTTTGTATGCAGGGGCACGCATCCAGCTTGTGGGCTGGATCAGGCTGTGTCACAGATCTCATTCACTTCATGTCTACCTGCATGCTCATGGCCCCTTTGCCTTGTCCGGCCACGCTATGTCTGGTCTTGTGTCGAGCCAAAAGCGTATCAATACTGTCACACTGATGTCTTCTTCTGATTCAGGTGGGCAGTTTTCCAGTATGAATCTGTCAGACTGGGTAGGGATAGTCCTCATTCCAGTCATTGATTGGAGGGAGCAGAATCGGTATGTTGTTAGGAGTTCCTGGGACCATTAGGCACAGTCTGCACACAGTGCAGGGGTTTCGTAATACTTAGCCGTCTCCGAGTTGCACAGTCAGCGGAATATGCCTTATTACAGTCTAGGAAATGGGCAATGGTGAGTCCTTCGAGCCATCAGACAGGGAGCTGCAAAGGCAGCAGTCAGGGGTCTGCTCAGTCATGACTAGGGGCTGCTCGGTGAAGTTGGTCAGAGGTCTGGAGTAAATACGTTCTGAAGGTGTGTGCATTGATCAGTGAGGAGACTTCAAAGGAGGGTTTGAGTGCTAAAGGGACTGTATGGAAGGTGGGATCGTTGTCTAAAGGGATGGAGGAGTCAAGAATGGAGTAAGCCTAGGCCTGAGTTGAGATGAAAGGAAGGACAGTGAGGAGGGCAGACCCAAAGTATATGGTCTTGTGGGGGAACAACACTGGAGGGTGTGGTGGGCAGCAGGAGGGGTGTTACTGAGATGGACGCACAGCATGGCCTCCAACAGGGAAGTGTAGAGAAGCAAAGTGGATATTATTAACACCTAGGGTGGGTCCAGTCAGTGTAATTTTGATGGGCAAAAGAACAGAATCCATGATTGTTGAATTGTAGGATATAGAAGAAACGATATGCATGCATTTACAAACTCCAACTAGATATAATTTGTAATTGCTTCCTCACACATTTGCAATGCATGCAGAGTGAATGTGCTTAAGGCTTCAGTTTTTTTAAAATTCATTCATGGGGTGTGGGCATCTCTGGCCAAGCCAGCCAGAGGGCAATTAAGAGTCAAACACATTGCTATGGTTCTGCGATCTCATGTAAGTCAGCCCAAGTAAGGATGACAGATTTGCTTACCTAAAGGGCAAGAACCAGATAGACTTTTACAACAATAAACAATAGATACACAGTCACCATTAGGCGGACTTTTATTTCAGATTTTTAAAAAAATGAACTCCGCTTTCACCAACTGTTGTGGTGGGATTCAAACCCATGTTCCCAAAACACTGGCCTGGATTCTGGATAGATAGTTCATTGACATTACTACCCATGCCATTGCCATCTCTTCAAATGCTGGTCAAAGGTCTTTTGCTCTGTGCCATTGACATTTGCAACTCTAACGTTGACATTGGAATTATTCAGAAGGCTAACAGCATCATGGAATGTTAACTAGTCATTGGCCAGGTTGCCAGCATTTGTCTTGCATGTGGGGCCCCACTGCAACCTCTATTCGATTTCTTCTTTTTTTGAGTTCTCTTTTGCTGACTGGAAATAAAAGCTCATATTTGGAGTTGTCTCAATGCTTGCCTGTTTGCGATGTTCCCATACTGGAACGATGATGTGTGGCGGATCTCCAGTCGACAGTGGTTATGTAGTTCCAGTATTTTAGAAAGGGTATTTAGACAGAATACAGTGAGGTGTGTGGCCTAATGGTTAAACACAGGGTGTGAGAATGGGGTTGGTATGTGCAAGGAGTATCGGCCATGACAGCTATGTGCCACGTGCAGTGCGGCTTTGAGACTGCTGTGCCAGTATATTGCTAATGAGGAGTAGCACTGGATTGCTGACCCTTGGTGCTGAGCAGCCTTTTGTAAATAGTGCTTGCGCCAAGAATACCTGCCTTTAAGTGGGTGTCCGCTGATTGGCAAATTGTTCTGGGAAAGTCCTATGGTAAAATAGGACTTGAATCCAACAATAGGGGCACCACCTAGGGCGGGTGGGTAGTTACTGAGACAAGGTTGGTAAGATTTAGTGAGAAATGTCACGAGGCATCATGGCGGAAGACTCTGTAAAACATTTGACACACTTGACATTTAGTCGTGTCTCCTTTCTGAGTAGTTAACTGAACCTTGTACAGTTACAAACCAAGTACAACCTCATTTCCAGTGTAATTATTTTCTTTCGACATTGACATGCGCTTGTATTCACGGTCATTTTGAACTGAACCAGTGTTAGCTCGCGTTCTAGGCCAAATGCCTGGACTGTGCAGTCAATATTCATTCTATTGGGGATTGGCTTTCACAACTTGTTATGTCTATGGATTGTTGCCAGGATGAAATAAAGAGATTATTATTTCTTGTTTGAATTACCTGCCAATTCTGTACCCATCACAAATCAGCCTGGTGAATCAAAAATCCCCTTATTAACCACTAATTTGCTTGGGCTCATCAGGCAAAATTTTGAATTAACTTTGCTTAAGAGCTTGTATTTGGTCAATTTCCAAAAAGGCCTTGTGCACATTTCATATTAAAATAATCAAGAGAATGCAAGCAAAGTAAGTATGCAAGATAGGCTGACTCAGGGGAAAAGGAGAGATTGTGTGGGTGGTAAGAGTGAGATTCCTTTTCAATAAAATGTTGAATAGGAATTTATGTGAAATGCTTCAGACCACACCTAATAGAGGATATACTGCAACAAACACATCCCAGTCTTGCCGTTATGTGGCAGATGCACATCTCAGCTCATTCCAAGATGCTCCAAAGTTGTTGAAGTACTTTGAAGTGTAGTCACCTTTGTAAATGCAGCAACGAATTAAGACACAATGGTTCCACAAACAGCCAATTAATAATGATAAAATAATCAGTTTTAATTACGCGTTGGTAAGAGATAGCTTGTGGCCTGTAAAGCAGGGAAAATTCTCCTACTGTCCCGTGCTTCTTCTTTGTTTGTCTGAGAGGGCAAATTGGGACCTCGGTTTAATTTGAAAGATTGCCCCTCTAAAAGTGCAGCACTCCCTAGGTAATGGACTAGTGTCAGATTAGATTTTAATCGAACCCATTTGGCATGAATCAGTTAAGTCAATGGAAGGTAAAATAGAGTATTATTCAATTTGATCTTGTCCTGTTTTTGTAGGGAGGGTTTAAAATACCCACTAATATCTCTTTGCCTAGCTCACATAGTGGAACCATCTATATTACACCAGTGGAGAGTGAGTTCTGAACCTGTGATCTTCTGATTCAGAGATTGTTACCAACTGAGCCATTCCTGATATCTTTTTGCAAATGATAGTAATACTGGTTAATAGACGAGTTTAATGCATTATCATTTTCCATCAGGGGCTCCCATCTCAGATACAGCAGGGGTAAAATAAAGAGTAGAGCTTTCTCTAGACAGTTTCATTCAGCACCTGTAAAGCTGTGAGATGCAGTGTAATAAAATGCACTTGGTTTTTTTCAACAAGCTCTTGATTTAAGTATATTGTCAGTAAATTAGAAATTCCACTTTGAGCTCTACATGGATGGTCAATGTATGAAATTAAAAAGGTATATTGACATAATAGGGATGTTGCTTCTGAGTTACAGTAAAGAAAGTTAGGGAGTAACTTTAAATCTTTGTGGCAAAAATGGACAAGGTCAAATCAAATATCTGTTTATACCCTATTACATTTTTCTCTCCATTGGCTGAATGGGAATGGTCAAAATCAGAACCCTATCCTTCAGCTAGTTAGACAAATAGCTTATGTTGATCTTTGAAGTCGGAAAGTCTCTATCACAGGAGTAAGCCATCTCTGATTGATTGCAAAAGTTCTTTTTGAAACATTTTCAAATTAAATATAACTTACAAGTCTTAATTGGGGTTTCAGGTTCCACAAAGTTAGTCAGACAGGGATATAGCGGTATGTATGTCTGTGTATATTTTTAACTATTCCTGTCTCCATTGACTTACTATAGGTGAGTTAGAGACTGAGAGGTTTAAAGAAATCCTGAAAGGAGTTTTTAACATTATCAATATTTTTAACCCAATACAATAGAGAAAGTGTTTCCATTTGCGGGAGAATCAAAGTCTAGGGGTCATCAATACAGGATATATTTGTTTTCTTTATTCTTTCACGGGATATGGGTATTGCAGGGCAGGCCAACATTTAGTAGCCAGCCTTAATTTTCCTTGAATCAAGTGGCTTGCTCAGCCACTATTGAGAGCAGGTAAGAGTCAACAACATTACTATGAGCCAGAATTCACATTGTTGGCCAGACTGGGTAGAAATGGCAGATTTCCTTCTCTACAGGACATTAGTGAACCAGAATTTTATGGTGCAGAATGAGGCAATTCAGCCCATTGAGTCTGTGTTTGGGTTTTTACAACAGTTGATTGATAATTGTTACATTCATCATACTGAGACTAGCGGCTGGTTAACTTAGATGTTTAGGGCATGGAGCAAATAATACCAAATGCAGGATTGTTCCTAATAAATCCAATAAAGTGATTAGGACTTTTTTTTTGAGTAGTTAGAATTGTGGAACTGACTACCACATCGAGTGATTAAAGTGGATTATTTTGATCCTATCAATACATGTTCAATAGGTGTATAGTGCAATGGTGTATCCATGTGCTTTATATATATGTGTGTGTGTTGTGGGTGTGCCTGAGTAGGTGGATATACATGCCTGCTTTGTTGTCACTCATTACTAAAGATCATCCAGGCCCATATTCCCTTTGAGAACCACTAAAGTGCATTATTAAAGTCACTGGCAGTTGTGCATTGACTCAGTGACTGTTACTGGAGATACTGTAATTTTCCTTGTCAAAACCACCACAACTGACATTAATTTATAGTAATTACAGTGATGGCATTTGTTTAGTCTTTGTATATTTGAAAGATTTTTAAAAAAAATAGAACTAAGTTTGATAATTCATTTTTAAAAGGAAGGTAGTTATGGTTGGTAAAACAATAGTCACAGAGAAATATGAAGCTGCTTCATGAAAAATGAAACAAATGGAATATCCACCAACAGCTCACTACAAATGTAATGGGTTGCAGTTGAAGAGGGAGTAGTGGGGATATTTGTTGTTCAAAAAATATAGGATTGCATTCTTGTGAATCTATTAGTTTTCTGCAAAATGGTCAAGTGTTGGCAATTGGTCCCAGGACCCATCACTTTTATGGCCCAGGCATCTTTGACATGATTTTCTATTGGCCCTTGTGAAGTGGATGTGGTAAATTAGATTTGAGAAACATAAAATAACGACAGTCTTCAAGTGATTGAAGTAAACTGCATGTTTTCTAACCCATGAAGACACATAGTCAAAGACAGTGAAGGAAGAAATTTCACATTTTTTGTTTTAAGTGTTTTTCAAGTACAATTCTAAGTGTCCTGACTACATGGCTCGGAGCGACTTTCCTTATGCAATATTCTGCCTGTTAGTTATGCGACTGGGCTCTTAGGCACCTTTCTCAAAAACTCTGTCCTCTCTTCCCACCCTGCTACTCACACATTGCCACCCTGCTCATTCGTCACCACCAACTGCTCTTATTTTCATTCACTTGTGAGATGTGGATATGGCTGGCTGGGCCTGCATTTTATTGCCTGATCCTAGTTGCCCTTGAGAAGGCAGTAGTAAGCTGCTTCCTTGAACTATTGCAGTCCACATGATGAAGGTAGACCTACAATACCACGAGAGAGGGAATTCCAGGATTTTGACACAACAACAGTGTTGGAGCAGCGATATATTTCCAAGTCAGGATGGTGAGCAGCTTGGAGGGGAACTTGCAGGTGGTGGTGGTGTTCACATGAATCTGCTACCCTTTGTCCTTCTAGATGGAAGCAGTCATGGGTTTGGAAGGTGCTGTCTGAGGATATTTGGTGAATTTCTGCAGAGCACCTTGTAGATGGTACACACTGCTGCTACTGAGCATTGGTGGTGGATGGAGTGGATGTGATGCCAACGAAGTGGGCTGCTTTGACTTGGATGGTGTCAAGTTTATTGACTATTGTTGGAGCTGCCCTGAGCCAAGCACATAGGGAGTAATCCATCACACTCCTGACTTGTGCTATGCAGATGGCGGACATACTTTGTAGACTCAGGGTGATGAGTTACTCGCTACAGTATTCCTACTCTCTGACCTGCTGTTGTAGCCACTGTGTTTATGTGGTGAGTCTAGTTGGATTTCTGGTGAATGATAACCCCACAGGTGCTGATAGTGGGAAATTTAGGGATGGTAACACCGTTGAATGTCAAGGCGTGATGATTAGATTGTCTCCTATTAGAAACAGTCATTGCCTGGCGTTTGTGTGGCACAAATGTTACTTGCCACTTGTCAGCCCAAGCTTGGGTACTGTCCAGATCTTGTCACAGTTGAAAATGGGTCACTTCAGTATTGGAGGAGTCGCGAATAATGCTGAATTTTGTGCAGTCATCAGCAAACATCCCCACTTCTGATAGAAAGAAGTGATGATAGAAAGAAGGACATTATTGGCACAGCTGAAGATGGATCTTTTATCTCAGTACTCTTCCATCCACTTCCATGCTTTGTCTCATTGCAGGAAAAATTAATGCACTCCCCTCCCCCTTAACAGCCGGCTTAATAGCACCCCAACTATCTTTGCTTTAACCCCTCAACTGTTTGCACTTATCTGCAGGACTGACTGTGGTGTCTCGCAACTGGACTGCAAGGACACAGGCTCCGATCAAGCACTTGACTGATGATGACCAATGCCCTGGACTGGAGTAGGACTGGTTCCTTTACTGAATATGTGTAGATCCCCCTTCATCCCACCAATGGCTGACAGCCTGTAACTGAGCACCAAAGAGTTAAGAAAAGATTGTGGCCCACACGGAAGCTGACACAGAGTGAGTGAGTGCTGCAGAGAGTGACTGGCACTATGAAAGCAATGTGAAGTATATAGAGGCTGTAGCAGCTGAGTAAGTGGTAAAGTGAGCAAGCACTAAGAAAACAAACTAAGACCCATAAAATGAATGAGGTGTGTGTATATGTGTGTATACCTGTACACAAAGTTGCCCAGTAGAAGCATGCAAGTCATAAATGTCCCTGACATGCAGAGTGAAATGTTGAAGGGCTGAGGTAATGATTGATTTGGTTCAAGAGCAGACATGATGTGCTGAGGCTGGTGGTCTGTTGAAGCTGACTTTCATGGACCAAGCGCTAAGGAGGATGGTGCCCACAGTGGAACACTGTTGTGGAGATGCAGTTGAGTGATATATAGGACGAGTATTCAGCAAGCCTCAACCATCAGGTGCCCACTCTGACTTTCATGTTGGGAGTTAGTGCCATCAAGTTTCTCAATGGAGAGGAAAATCAGAAGTGATGTATGAAAAAGGTAAGTTGGTGGCTTTAATGAGATGCAAGCACATGGAAATAAGGGAGTAACCACTTAATGGTTAGATTCTGAAGTCACTATTGAAGGTGTGAGGGAAAGATTGGGATAAGGTTTTTTTGATCTTAAAAATCTAATACTTTTTATTTTCACTTATTTTCCTACATTTTTTGCCATTGCTCATGGCACTTCAGGAAATGGAAAGTTCTGCCCATGGTGATTCACTGTGAGAGGACTGGTGTTTGTAAGCATTTGAAGTAAGTAGTTACAGAGAGCTGACTAATGTATATTGAAATCATCTGCCAAAGATTTAAGAGTGCTGGATATGAGTGGAGGTGTTCATTGTAGAGTAAGAAAAAGGTTCATTTTATGCATCATCTATTATGCCATTGGGATGTCGCAAAGTGGGATACTTTTGAAGTATGATCATAGTTGTTTTGTTGGCAGGCTTGCACAGCAAGAGCCCACAAATGACTAAATGATCTGTTTCCATTGGTTAACTTGGCCAGAATGCCAGGTGGACTCACTTCCTTTTCTTCAAATGATGGCACAGAATCTTTCACGTCCATTTGAACAGACAGATCCTCCTCCCAAAGGCTACACTGTGAAAATGCAGCACTTCCCCATTACTGTGTTGTCCCATTGGTCAACATGTTCTGCTTAATTCTGGAGTGGTTCTTAACCAGAAGGGAAAGAGCTATGGAGAAAAGGCTGGTACCAAGCGGAGGTGATAACAGACGTTTGTGAATTCTTCAGCCTAACAAGAAAAAAGGGAGAGTCATCATATGCAGTAATGGAGTAAAGGGAGAGTCTTGGAGATGGTGTTGAATAGCACATGACGTTAACTTGTAAAGAAATGCACATGGCCATTCTTTGTCCAAAGCTTTGGAGAATATCATGTCAGGCATGAGACAATGTTGTGTTTTCTATCTGCTGTCAGTAGAAGTAGGAGATTTCATTTGAATCCAATCCAACTCATTGCAGAGCTTTCACACTGGAATACATGCACTGGGTTGTGGTTATTTTTTGCTTGTGAATGAAGGACATCATTGAAGTTTGTGTCACAAAAGAACAAACATCTGAAATGCTGTTTGAAGCAGCAAATGGTTCAATATCCGGCACAGAAAAAGTCAGCTGAAATTTTGTCTGTTGAAGAGAATTTCTTTGCTAGTCGCTATGATTTGGTCTCACTTGACAGATGTTTGACAACAGAGTGTGTCAGTGATAATTACACTTAGTAGTGGATGGCTTAGACAAGCCTGTGTTCTGTACTTCACAATCCTCTCAATGCAGATAGTGTTAGGCGGCTCTGGTCACCCGTGAGAAATTGGTTTCCTTTCTGCTATCACACGATTAACTTGGTCTAAAACTGCCTGAGGAAGTTGTACTAAATGTTTGTGTGGAATGTTTTTGATACTGGGTGTTACATAATGGGAATGTTAGTTTGGTACTGAATTGGATTGTTGCCAACCTTTGTGAACAGCTGCAGTATATAATGCATAGGATTGGATCTGCTCTAATTACCACGACCATCGTTTGCTGTTTTTAATCAATCGCTGAGTTTGCTGTGTTGAAGTGTGGAGGCTGACACCATTGTAAGACTATTGGCTTACTCAGCCGTGAGTCCTGGTAATTTAGCTTTCAGCCTCCTGCAGTGTGTCTTCATTTTGTTGGCTGGATCTAGCGGTTGAATCTGCGTTTATTGCTTTTCCTGTCACCTCAATAGCTGCTGAATTTGGTGCAAAAATTTCTGTAAGTAGCTATTTTTGGCGATTGGATATCGGCAATATTCTCCAGGCTGTCAGTCTTTGATTTTGTGCTAATTCAGAGCTGCTGTAGAGGAGTCTCCTGCACTTTTGAGTGTGGATTGAGCATAAATTGAGCACATTACACAGTGAATGTAAGGATGTTAAGTTTTCACAGTGAGTTAAGGCTGATATATTGAAAGGGTTGTTCATATTATTGGGCTGGCTCTCTGCATCAAGCTGATCTAGCTGATGTACAAGCTTTCCACCTGTATATATTAGAGAGGTTATGACATACAAATCAAAGAGATTTTGATCCTTGCCACAATTGTAAGATGAGAGGGATTGATACCAGCAAAAATCTGTTGGACTGTCTGATCTGCCTCTAGAGCACGGAATGTCACTCCTAATTTTTGAGCCACGTTTCATATGCAGGAAGTGTCAGGTTCAGTGATCGATTGCAACCACCACCCTTGGGACTAGCAACAATGTTCAGAGTCAAATCTATCCCACTCCAGGAATAATGTCCACTTGCTTTTACTTAGCTTCTGTCACTCACGTGGAATTAATTTGCTGACAGTACATCCACACCAAATGGACTCAATCTGTTCAGTCCAGATTAATATTTTGTCAATGGAGCACACTGCTCTTTGATATTTTCAAGTAGGTGATGTGTAGAAGCTATGTCTCCAATTAACCTGTCCTTCCACTTTCCATAAATATGTCTCCTGACGACAGAATCTATGGGGAAGCTATCACCACGAGGATAGAAAGAAGACAGAGAACCCTGACGGAAGCAATAAGGTGATCTATGGATTTCTGCCGAGATAACACCATCTGCAATTTAGAGAAGTGAGGCGTTGAGGTTGTGAATTGGCAAGATTTGATAACTCTGATACAAATTATGAGCTGACGATATGCATTGTTAGTTATGTAGTTATAGTTACCAATGTGTGCCTCGAAGTAGCTTGTGTTTTGAATTGCACTTGCTTCCCAATGCTAATTCCAGAGTATTGTCAACGACCTACGTCAGTGACCTATGGGAAATCACCAAATCTTTCAGCAGCTGAAATACAATTAAAACAGTAATAAAATGTTTTATTGTATCTGGAAGTCTCTCGATTCTCGATCCTGCTCTCAGCAGGATTAGTTTTCTTAGGCATGTTGGCATTACTCATCTATATCTCCTCATCAATATCCCCAAACCTTTTACCGCTACTGTTTTGTCAGTCTACCAGTGACCTCAAACCCTGGATGAATCACAGCTTCCTTAAGCTCAGCATTGAGAAGACCAAAGCCATCAGCTACAATTCTGCTGATGTTATCCAACTCACTAGCATTCTCCTGGGCTGACCCACACCGTTCCGTCTTTGCCTTTTGATAAATCCTGAGTTTTAAAAGCCGCCCTTCATTCATTGCCAAGACTGCTTGGATTCATTTCTACGATGTTTCCTACTTCATCCTACCTCAGCTCCTGCTGAAATGCCTCTAGTCCAGATAATTGTTTTGCTTTTGTTGGACTCCCATCTCCTTCCATAAATTTTAACTGATCCAAAATTTTGCCATTTCTGTTCTGATCTACACTGTCCATCTTATCCATGATCTTCGTCCTCACCGGCTCTCATCCCCCACACATCTCTCCTTCTCAATAAGTCCCTTTGTGATCAGTCCTGACTCAATTTCTGCAATGTTCTCCAAGGCGATATCGTCTCCGAAATAATCTGCTGTATACCCATCTCCTTTCATCCCATGACTGGCAGCAAAGCTTTTCATTATCTAAATACTGTGCATTGCACTTCCAGCCATGAAACATTCCTTCTCTTCAAAGAATCCGTCTTTTTGTCTAAGCTTTTGTTCGCACCTCTGAAGACCTTTTGTTTGACAACATCTGTTTTCCTTATGTCAAACCACGCAACACTTTGGGATTTTCTTTTAATGCTAAAGGCACAGTTTCATTGCAAGTTGTTGTCAATTTCCTATCTTGTTCAAAGAAAAGCACTGAAGCACGTTTTTCTTCAGACAGCCACTTTGTTACTCTTGCGCCACACTTTATCCAACTCATTCTTAATGGTAGACACTAAGGACAGTGATATTGAATGAAGCACAGTGCCTGATTTCAACGGGTATTTAACTGCACAGCTTAGGTGAACATTCACAGAAAGGCAGCAAATCTTGTGGTGGCTGAAATCCTTGAAGGGAATCAAGGCTGTCAGTGGGAAATGTCTGATAAATGGTTTTATCAGCAGTTTTAATCAAGGAAATGCTGTGGTGATTGTGCAAGAGAATGACCTGCACAGATGAAGAGACCATTTAGTTTATTCATCCAGGGCCGTCACTGCCCTCAAATCAGCCCTTTGGCCACACCTTAAATGGTTGCATTGAATACCTTGCGTATTCTTAATGTTGAGTCCTCTGAAGAATTTCTTCATACTTGTGTAACATTCATCTTTCAGTAAATTTTAACTGTTGCGGCTCTTGTCCTCCTGATACTTTTTATCATTCATTCCTGGACTGCAGCAATACTATTATTTGTTGTTGTCCATCCCTAATGGCCTTTGACAAGGTTCTTGTGAGCCAACTTATTTAACCATTGACGTCTATAAAGTGTAGGCCATTGAGCTGTTATGAACTTATTACCAGGTTTTTGACATTGCAATTGTGTCAAAACAATGATATAGTTCCAAGACAAGATAGTGTGTGTCGTGGAGAAGGCTTGCAGGTAATGGTGTTCCTGAGTGTCAGCTTTTCTTTGCTTGGATGGCAGAGCTTTCAGTTTGGCAAGTGCTCTCAAAGTAGTCTTGGTGATACTGCAATGCATCTTGATTTGTGGTGCACAATGCTGCTATTGTACAGTGGTGGTGGAAGGAGTAAAAGTGTATTATAGTGAATGGGATGCTGATCAACAGGCTGCTCTGTTCTAGATGAAGTTGTTGCATTTACACTCATCCAAGCAAGTAGGGAGTATTCCATCAGACTCCTGAATTGTGCCTTGTGGATGGTGGACAGGTTTTGGGGAGTTAAGCACCAAGTATTCCCTGCAGAATTCCTAGCCTCTCCTCTGCTCTTGTAGCGACAGTATATATGTGGCTTGTCTAATTCAGTTTCTGGTGAACGGTAACCTCCAGGCTGTTGATGCTGGGGGAATTCTGTGATGGCAATTCAGTGAGATTAAGAGTCAATCGTTAGATTCACTCTTATTGAAAATGGACATTGCCTGGCGCTTGTGTGGTGCATATGTTTATTGTCATTTATCAACCCAAACCTGGGCTTTTCCAGGTGTAGTTGCATTTGTGATGGTTTAATTTGAAATAATGTTATAAGTCAACATTTTTGATGTTGTGGGTCGTGCTATATGAAATTCCCTTTAGGTCATGTCTGTCAAAGGCTGTATCCCTTCACCTACTCCAACACCTTTTCATGCAGGGCTTCAATAATTATTTTCTGAAGGTTGAGGATAAAGTAGCTGCCTTGATGTTGCTTCCTCAAAAATAAGAGTTAAGAAAATGAGTTACATAGTAATCATTTCCTCTTTCATTTTAAACTGCTCTTCCAAGTTAACTCCATGCTTGCCTCCAACAAAAAGTGTGTGGAGCTCCAGACACATCGTTGTCAATAAGAATAGGAAACCCTCCTCTGCTTTATCCCTCTCTTCCATTGGTTAATTTTGTCCATGACATCTACTTCGTCCATCCTTCATCCTGTGGGCACTAAATTGCTCGCCACCCAACAACCTGTCCCGTTCTGAAAAGGGTCACTGGACTCGAAATTTTATTTCTATTTCTCTCTCCACAGATGCTGCCAGACTTACCGTATTTCTCCAGCAATTTCTGTTTTCGTTTCTACCCTTCCTTATTAGCTGATATTGTCAATTGTTCACTCTCTCCAAATGCTATCCATCTGTCCTTTGTTTGCCAATGTCTGTCATCTCTCTAAATAACCAACTCTTGACTCTGTCTCCAAACTCCTTTTCCTTTACTAAACGTTTAAATGTATCTTTGCCTCCAACGCCACTTCTTTTCACAATGGCATGTGTGAAGCCTTCCAACCAGGTCAGAAATAGTTCATATAAAAATTACTAATTACATTCTAGGTGACAATGACAAAAGCAATCTTTCCCTTATTATCATTCACAAGCTGTTCTTAACCTTTGACATGGTTTTCATACCTTTGTCATCCAGTTAGGTGGGACTGCACTTAGCTCCATTCTTTATCTAATCATTGTCAGAGCACTTTCTAAAATGGTTTCTCTTTCCATGCTACAATGTTATCTCTTCTGTTACTCCAAAGATATATCCTTGGCTTACTTATTTTCCTTATCTTTATGCTGTCATTCAGTAACATCATACAAAAGTAGTGTTAGTTTTCTCACATATGCTGTGATATCCAGCTTTACCTTACCATCATCTCTGACAACTTCTCCACTATTGTAAAATTATCAAACGATTTCCCTGACATCAGTATTAGATAAGCAGAAATTTGTACTGACTTAAATATTAGGAGGGCTGAAACCATTGTCTTTCACTACAAACTCCAATCCCTCATCATTGACTCAAATCCAGACTGTTCACAACCTTGATTTCATATTTCCCCATGCAACCCGAGTAGAACTTCTAACCAAATTCTTTTGCTGCCATTAATATCCACCTCCATAATATCACCTGTCCCTACCACTGTCTCAGCACATCTGCTGCCTTAATTGTATCTTTGATACCTTGAATGTCCCATCCTTCCTCTGTAAAATTCATGCCATCCAAAATACAGTTGTGCGTGTTCTTACATATACCAATCATTTTATTATTGTTTGCTGATCTACACTGGCTTCTGGTTAAGCAAAGACTAAATTTTAAAATTCTCATCCTTATTTTCCACCCCACTAAAGCCTCAGCTCCCTTTCTATCTCTCCAAACTTCTTCAGCTCCACAACCCTCCAAATAAATCTGTGCATCTCTAATATTTGACTCTTGTACACCCTCAGTTTTAGTTGTTCCATCATTGCTCACTGTGTTGTCAGTTGCCTAGATTCCGAGCTCTGGAATTCCCTCCATAAGTGTCTCTGCCTCTTTTTCTTCCTTTTAAAGCGATTCTTATAGCTTTTTTGCCACCTGTCCTAATTCATTTTACCTAACTAGGTAATAACCTTTGTTTAAAATGCTGCTATGAAACACCTTGGAATGATCTGTTATGTTAAGGCACAATATATATATTAATTGTCATTCAGAATCCATGTTGACATGTGTTGACTAAATTACTCTTCGAGTAAACACAAAATATGCTCCTGTAACTCAATCCCTTTGTTTTATCAGATATTCTTGGTAGATTTGTCATGACGTGATCTGTTTTAGCAAATTCCACAGGAGGAAAGAGGTCAAGTTTGAAAGCAGGCACTCACGACTGGAGGATGGGGAGGGAAAGAGAATGGCAGAGGAGTTTGATATGGAGCAGAGTCAGGGACTGAAATGGTTGCTAGGATATAGGAAAGAGTAGATTTATCGCATTCCCTACTGCAAATGCAGGTTTCACCAGTACAATACAATCTTCAACTGGCCGATTGTAAATCAGTCTATCGACCCGTCTTCTGTCTCACCAATTTATTACTCTAGTCATCACTTTCTTCATTCCTTCCAATCCTCTCTCATATTGATTGAACCACCCAATTGTCTGTTGAATTTAAATGTTTGTGCTGATCTAAATGAAATATGCACCACAGAGGAAGTTTTGCACCCAGTGTCAACGTCAAACACTCCCAGATCTAATACATCATGGGTTAAGATTAGAAGTTAAAGGGATTCGGGTAGTTTATGTCAAAAGGTAAGCCATATTCAGCAATATGTTACAGTCTGGATTCGAGGCAAGGAAGGTAGCTAGCTTGTATATTCAAATAACAGTTTGTCCAGGACTGAGTTGTAGCTTGAGTGAGAAATGACCATTTGGGTTGTTATGCCATCTCGTAATGTTGACAAGGTAATACATTCCACTCCACTCGTACCAACTCCTGGGAGAGGCAAAAATCCTGTGATCAATTCAGAGAAATTTATTTGACATGCAGAGAGTAGTGCTTCCTAACCTTTTTGTGACCCCATTTTAATGTTTGAAATGTGGTGCAATCCCAGTCAGAATGGGCAGTGTGGTGAACGGGGGCAGGGTGGAGAGAGTTCTGTATTTGGTAGATGAAAGTGTTTGAGGAGAGATTGGAGGTTGGGAGACAAGGGATGGATGCCAGTGACTTCACCAACAGCTCTTTTGAAAGCTCTGATAGAGCCTTGGCATTAAGAATAATGTGAGCGCGTGGTTAGCAAGCCTCAACACCTCAAAACCGGCACCCTATTTGCAACAGTTTGCAATCTGAATGCTTCTTCCATTATCAGCACATCCATGGAAATTTCCAGTCAGCCAATCTGTTGGAACAAAAAGAGTTTACGTGTCAAAATTCTCTGCTCACTATTCACCAATGCTACCTTGGACCTCATAACCCAATGGCTTAGCCTATAGCACAAATAGGATTAATGGCCTCTTCCCTTTGGCAATCAAGTAAACTTCAAGAGACTATGGCTTATTTTTTTTCTATTTACTAATTACTGGCTGTTTGACCCTTGCCTCCAATGAGTACATAGAGTGTAAGCACTTCACTAAGATTGAAGTGATTCCTTCCATTTCTTCTGTTTTATTCTTCACATTCCATTGCCCATCAATAGTACAGCTCCAACAAGACTCCCCTGCTCTATCCTTGAAACCTCATTCTTATAAAATTTGGTGTTGTCAGTGACATCTCTCTAATACTTTGATTTCCATCATTTTCTAAGGGGGCCAAAACTGGAAACAGTATTCCAACTGCAAATCTACCAGAACCCAATACAGCTTAAGATCTCTGAATTAGTTACAGGCTAAAATCTATTGACATATCTTGAGATTAAATTGTGGTCTTAAATGGCAACATTTCTTTTGAATTTCTGAGTTGCGGTATTTATGTTTGGGTTAGCTAATGCTATGGTTAGTGACTTTTATTGTACTACCTCCATCACTCAAATGTTTGACTGTGGTTGCTAATGCTATTTATTAGGAAAGAACATTTTGCGAATTCACACAAGGTTATACTCAACCTTGTGAAGGAATATCAAAGAGATGAATTGGCTTCTTTCCATTCTAGCAATTCGTTATTCTTCCTGTTGAGTCTGTGTTCTGGAATGTTTGAGTTAATAAGGATACACTGTATTCTCCAGCATTGTCATGCTCTCATGGTTAATATTCTCTGTCTTTTCAGAAACAAAGGAGGAATTGGAAGAACTGATGACGGATATCAAGAAGACAGCAAATAAGGTTCGCTCCAAGTTAAAGAGTAAGTAAAAAGAACTAACGGAATCCAGCACCAGTGTGATTAAATTTTTAATGATTCAGCACTTCAGATTCTGCTTCATTAACTCCTCTGTATGAAACCTGTGTCTTGTTTTCCTTCTTTTTCAAACTTCACTAAAGAACCATGTGCCAAAGCACGGGGAACTGTCATGCGTTGTGATTGTGCCAATTCGCTGAAATATCTCAGGGGCGGCACGGTGGCACAGTGGTTAGCACTGCTGCCTCGCAGCGCCAGAGACCCGGGTTCAATTCCCGCCTCAGGCAACTGACTGTGTGGAGTTTGCACGTTCTCCCCGTGTCTGCATGGGTTTCCTCCGGGTGCTCCAGTTTCCTCCCACAGTCCAAAGATGTGCAGGTCAGGTGAATTGGCCATGCTAAATTGCCCGTAGTGTTAGGTAAGGGGTAAATGTAGGTGTATGGGTGGGTTACGCTTCGGCGGGTCGGTGTGGACTTGTTGGGCCGAAGGGCCTGTTTCCACACTGTAAAGTAATCTAATCTAATCTAATCTAATCTAATCTAATCTAATCTCCCCCTTTTTTTGTCCTCCAGCCATTCAAATAAAAAACAAATTCCATCTTAAAAGTTGCTTTTGAATCTCTTTCCACCTACCCACTGCATTTGAAGTGATTAAAAACTCAAAATTAAAAACTCAAAACAAACAGCTCCCTGCTGTTTCTTTTTGTCAGTTACTTTGTCCTGTGATTACTGACCCTCCTGTTGTGGAAACAGCTTCTTAAATCCCCTTTTAAAATTTAGTTTGCAGTAAGGGGAATTGAAGGAGAAAGTGAGGACTGCAGATGCTGGAGATCAGAGCTGAAAAATGTGTTGCTGGAAAAGCGCAGCAGGTCAGGCAGCATCCAAGGAGCAGGAGAATCGACGTTTCGGGCATAAGCCCGTCTTCAGGAATGAGGAGGGTATGCCAAGCAGGCTAAGATAAAAGATAGGGAGGAGGGACTTGGGGGAGGGGCGTTGGGAATGCGATTGGTGGAAGGAGGTTAAGGTGAGGGTGATAGGCCGGAGAGGGGGTGGGGGCGGAGAGGTCGGGAAGAAGAGTGCAGGTCAAGAAGGCGGTGCTGAGTCCGAGGGTTGGGACTGAAATAAGGTGGGGGGAGGGGAAACGAGGAAGCTGGAGAAATCTGCATTCATCCCTTGTGGTTGGAGGGTTCCTAGGCGGAAGATGAGACGCTCTTCCTCCAGGCGTCATGTTGCCATGGTCTGGCGATGGAGGAGGCCAAGGACCTGCATGTCCTTGGCGGAGTGGGAGGGGGAGTTAAAGTATTCAGCCACAGGGCGGTTGGGTTGGTTGGTGCGGGTGTTCCAGAGGTGTTCTCTAAAACGTTCCGCAAGTAGGCGGCCTGTCTCCCCAATGTAGAGGAGGCCACATCGGGTGCAGCGGATGCAGTAAATGATGTGTGTGGAGGTGCAGATGAATTTGTGACGGATATGGAAGGATCCCTTGAGGCCTTGGAGGGAAGTGAAGGGGGAGGTGTGGGCGCAAAGTTTTGCATTTCTTGTGGTTGCAGGGGAAGGTGCTGGGATTGGAGGTTGGGTTGGGTGGGGGGCTGTGGACCTCGTCATCTTCTGCCTAGGAACCCTCCAACCACAAGGGTTGCTGCCTGACCTGCTGCGCTTTTCCAGCAACACATATTTCAATAAGGGGAATTCACTACCTGACTCCCCAGAGCCTATCCACCATGTGCGTGGCACAAGTCAGGAGTGTGATGGAATACTTCTCACTTCCCTGGACGGGTGCATATCCAATAATGCTCAAGAAGTTTGACACCATCCAGTTCTAAGGAGGTTGCTTGATTGACACTACAAGCACAAGCATTCACTCCTTCTACCAATGATGCTCAGTAGCAACAGTGTGTACTATCTACAAGATACACTGCAGCAATTCATCAAAGATCCTCAGACAACATCTTCCAAGTCCATGATCACTTCCGTCTCGAAGGACAAGAGCAGCAGATACATAGGAACACCACCATCTTCAAGTTCCTGGAAATCTGAATTAAGAACAACAAAAGCAGTATTTGTGGAGAGAAATGGAGTTTACAGTTTGGATCAAAGATTTTTCATCAGAACATCTAATTAAAAGTCATCAACCCAACAATTTAACTCTGTTTCTCTCCACAATACAAAACATTAGTGTCATCGCGATCTATTGGAATATCAGATAGAAGTGGGAAAGCTATTTTGTATTCAGGTGAGACAGACATTTAAAATCCTGTCAAATTAAATTAGCATACAGTATGAAGTTACATAACAGTTTGTTCATTTAAAAGATTTGTCACAATTTGATGCATTTAAATTAGTCTTCCATTGTATATTTAATTATCTAAAATGCATTTCTTTCAAAAACCCGTTTCATGGTATTATCAAATGGTTAATAATTAACAGATTGAGAAACCAAGTTAAGTTGTGATTAAATTTCAATTTAATTATTTCATTCCAGACAAGAATTAATATTATACCAGAGCACATTTAAAATCTTCATCCCAGGGCCTTCAATCAACTACTGGAACCAATGACTGCTGACTTCAGCAGGGTTTCAATTATCAGTCAATTGTATCTTGTCTCAACTCAGCCATTCTTTTATATAGTTCCTTTAGCGTAACAAAACATCCCAAGACTTCCCTTCATGCGGTGTGTCAAATAATAAAGTATCCCAAGACTTTGTTATAATATCCTGTGCAAACTATTTTCTATTTAAGTAAAGATAACTGCTAGCAATGATAGTCCTAAGCTCTGTATGTATTTAGCCATAGCAATTTGGAAAACTTCACTCTGCCAACAACCAGCTGCGTACAGTCAATATGTCCAAGACAATGTCCAAATGCATAACTACACAGCAGTCTTAAAGGGGCCACCGAGTGAAACCAATGAGGTCTTGGGCTTTGTAGGTGATGCCCCCGATTCTGAGCCAAAAGATATTGGTTAAAGTTCCATTTCAGCAATATTTAATGTGATTTAGTGGGTTGATAATGGTTGTATAAGGGCCTGAAAAGATTAATACTTAATTGAGTGCAATAAACAGCACCTACAGAGACCACTTGGTCAGAATAAGAAGGAACTTCTAGGAGACAGGCCTGAGGTTAGTATGCTCCTAACAGCTTCTGTAGTAATGATCTGTGTCCTGTAAATAGTTGCAAGAATGCAACAAATTCCTATTGTTTACTCAAAACGTCTCTTTTAGTTAGACCAGAAAAGTGGCTGTCCTCACTCTTGACATATTACATAGGGATCAAAGAAACCCCCACACACAACATGGCGATCAGTGATGGGTTCTGAAGATTTTATTTGGCTGCTACAATGTGGTGAACAGTGGTGACCAGCACTGTTTCTAAATTGTGCCAACTAAGAAAGGTCAGCCTTTAGAAAAATCAAGAAAAATAGTGTTGGTGACCCAGAGAACTTCAAAAGAAACTGATCCTGCTGATTGTTAATGACAAGGAACCCCAAAAACCTTGTGACAATACTCAACAGAGGAGAATCTTGAGATTTACACAGAAAGCATTTCAGATCTGACAGATGATATGCAAGATTAGGGACAAACAAAACTGTAGATGTTGGAATCCAAAGTTGACAGGCAGGGGTCTGGAAGAACACAGCAAGCCAGGCATCAGGAGGTGGAGAAGTCGACATTTCAGGTATAAGTAAGTGCAGAGTTTGCAGGTCCAAGGCTGCAACACATGGCGCGGATCTATGAGAATTGTTGTGTGTTCGAGGTGAGCTGGGGAGCCAGGATTTATTGATGATTCTGAGAGTTAAAGCAAAATATGCCTCCTACACAAGAAGAAACCTTAAACAACACAGTAAGGACAGTAATTTACAAAGTGTTTGCTGCTCCAATTAGTCTTTACTAAATACAGATAGCCCAAGCCAAGACTAGCTAAACAGAACCTACGGGGTCTTGAGGGGAGCTTGCATATTCGTGGAGTGAGGGTCAGAAGAAATTGCTAGCCAAGCCATTTAAAGCAGATAATGGGGTAATTGGGCAGTTTAAAGAAGTGCATGATGCTGGTTATCATAAATATTTTTCAGCATACAGGACCTCCATTACAGCAAAATTTAGGGAAACTTTCATTGCAGTCGCAAACACAGAAAGATCCTTCATACAGCTGTAATGCATGGGAGAACTGCAGAATAGAAAGCTTTCAAGAAGATAAAGTATTTAATCACATTAGGAAGCTGTGGCATCAAAAGTGTAGTGTTGCTAGCAGGATTTAATTTCAGAAAAGGGCCAAATAGAATACAAGCTTAGTCATTAAAAAAAAACCCAAAGAACTGCAGATGCTGGAAGTCAGAAACAAAAATAGAAATTACTGGAAAAACTCAGCGGGTTTTGCAGCATCTGTGGAGAGAAAGCAGAGGTAACATTTTGGGTCCAGTGACCCTTCTTCAGAACTAGTACAAACTTGGTCATCTCAGAAAACAATTCAGGGTGGTTTATAAACTGGCCACAAAGACAGACAATGAACAAGTAAATGTACTTCTGTATATCATTTTAAGAATGACATTGCTCGCCAAGGAATCATTGAAGCATCACTCAAATTCAAAAGCCTTTGACAATTATTTCAATTTCAGAAAATTCTTCAACCGGAGTGTTTCAATGAAAGAATGCAACAACCAGATGAATCAATGTTTAATTTCATTGATTATCTCTTTATCTAATGGAGAGGTATGAATTTAGAAACAAGGTCAGAATTTCCAAGAGACCAGAATATTGGAGACATTACTGCTAGTCTTTTTCAGATTTATTACAGTCCAAAGAAGTCCTAACTTTAAAAAATGTCACTCAGGTGATAGGTGAAGTAGAGGTCTGGAAACAAATTAGATCAATTCTAAGAGGAGAACGTAAAATTTAGCACAGAACCTATTCATTTGTTAACATGCAGAATCACAAATGATGCATCACATTCACCAGTACAGTGGTATATGACAAACACCAGACAATAAAAGTCCTCACCAAAGCTATGGAGCAAAGAGGCTTCAAAGGTAGAAACATTCCTAGATTTAAATCTGAATGCTGTCATTCAAAGATAGTAGATGACTTAGAGACAGTTGTGGCAATTTGTAGCCACAAAAACGCAAAGGATCAAAGAATTATCTACACGTGAGGTAGAACAGTTTCCTGTAGAAACTAGTAGCTCAAACCAAACATTTGACATGCAGACGTTATGCCACAAATATCAAGTTAGACATGGAAGCATGTTGTCACAATATGATCGCTTTGGCAGTCCAGGACATTCAGCCTCCAATCTTTGGGTGTATCCTCCAAAGCAGACTTCAAGATATGCAACGATGCAAAATCACTGAGCAGAGGCAGATAGCTAAGTTCTGTATCCATGAAGACTGCCTCAACAGTGAACTTGGGTTCATGTCATGCTCCAGATAACCCCACCACACTATATACTCTCTCTCTCTCTCTCTCTCTCTCTCTCACACTGTCTCTCTCTCTCTCTCTCACACACACATTCATACAGACCCACTCACACATGCACACTCATACTCACCTATCTCTATATATCTCTCTCCCTCTTGTGTACACACACCCTCTCTCTCTCACACACACATCTGCATGCGCACGCTTACACGTGCACACACAGTCTCTACCTCTTATGTGAACACACACACCCTCTCATGCGTGTGCACACGTGCACACACTCTCGCTCTCGAGAGTCGTTGCATTAATGTTAAGAGAATACTATGAACAACTGTCCAACATTGGGGTTAACAAAAACTCAAAAACCTTCATCTACTTAACAACTATGAGTACTTCCTTCTCAGTAGACGTGTGCATATTGACCTCAGTCACAATCAAAAGGTGGAAAGATTCAAGCAACAGAAGATTTAAAGTTATTCTGACAGGGATATCCCAATTTGTTCAAAGGTTAGGAATGTTAAAAATTGAATACAGCATTAGACTAAAGAAAAATGCTCACCTTTATGCCTTCATACACTTAGGCAGCTCTCTGAATGAAATACATTTAAAACCAACTTGCTGAGATGACACAAACAGGAGTCATTTCTCCTCTCATGATACTAACAAAGCAGAGTTTGGACAGGTCACTGTACCCAGGTGTAATGGTGCTATTCATATTTGTGTAGACCTTATATACCTCAATACGGCAGTGGTGAAAGAAACTCACCCTGTTTCCAATGTTGAAAGGATCTAGTTAAACTATGCAAGAGCAAAATTAACATAAAATAGGACACAAGTAGCAGATTTCATTGAATTTACAAATTTGCTGATGACACCACCATAATGGGTCAAATCTCGAGCAACGATGAAACAGAGTACAGGAAGGAGATAGACAGCTCAGTGGCATGGTATAAAGATAACAATCTCTCCTTCAATGTTAGCAAAATGAAAGAATTGGTCATCGACTTCAGGAAACAGAGTGAAGCACATGCCTCTGTCTATATCAATGGGGCTGAGGTGGAGGTGGTTGAGACCTTCAAGTTCCAAGGAGTAAATATCATCAATGATCTATCCTGTTCCATCCATGTCAACGCAGCATCATGAAAGTATACAAATACCTCTACTTGCTCAGCAGGCTAAGGAAATTCAGCATGTCCACAAAGACTTTTAGCAATTTTCATAGATGCACCACAGCATCGTATCCGGATGCAGCAGAGTTTGCAATGGCAACATGCTCTGCTCAAGACTGCAAGAAATGTCAGAGTTGTGAATGTAGCCCAATCCATCAAGAAAACCAACCTTCCTTCCTTGGACTCCATTTATTCTTCCCACTGCCTTAGTAAAGCAGCCAACATAATCAAAGACCCTCCCACCCTGGTTATACTCTCTTCCATTCTTTGCCATTGAAAAGAAGATACAAAAGTTTGAAAACACATATCAATAGATTTAAGAACCATTTTATTTCTGCTGTTATCAGACTTTTGAACAGAACCCTCATATATTAGATCCTTCTCTGTAGCTGTAACGTTGTATTCTGCATTCTGTTCTTTTATCCTGATGTACTGACGTTAGGTATGACTTGTTTGGTTAACACTGAATATAGTACTTTCCCTGTTTCTAGGTAGATGTGCCAATTATAAATCAAGTGCTATTGGATGAGAAATTAATCTTTATAACCCTGCTGGGAAGATTTTGTTTTAATACATTACTATTTTGAATTGCACTTGGCCCTGAGGTTTTCTAACTAATGGGGTCCAACATTTGCAAGGTCTTTACAGAGTTATAGCCACATGCATGTGGCGTTTGATCAGGAAACAGTTGAAGAGCACGTGACTGCAGTATTGAGATGGTTCCAAGAAGGCCTTGTCAACTCTAAAGTCATAATGGGGGATCCTCAAAAGACTGAAGCCAGCTCAAAATTCCCATCTTCAAAATCAGGCTTTGATTTCTTGGGTACAGTGAATTAGTCATCAAAACTTGTACCTAACCAGTAATCCCTACAATGCCATTGAGCCACTTGCTCAAGAAGATATAAATATGGTGTTGGATTTCTCAGCATGATAACACTTTAGGGAAGATTAAAGAAATGTTGACATCTACAGATACCTTAGCAGAACATAATCCTTCCTATCCAATGAAAATAGCAGCTGATGTTTCAGCTACAGGTTTAGCAGCAGTTAACTTCCAGGAGTTGGGTGTTGCAAACCAGTCTGTAATGCAGCTAGAGCATTATCTGATACACTAACATGTTATTCTGTGATTAAGAAGAAAGCTCTGTTGGTTACATGGGCTTGCAAGAGAATTTCAGAATATGTTAGTAATCTGAAAATGGCCATTTAAATTACTTACAAACTTCCATACTGGATGAGAAGGAACTTGCAAGAATGCCTCCAAGAATGCAAAAGTTTGTATTTTGCCTCATGTGATTCAATTATGAAACAGTTTATGCAGTTGTGGGCAGATGCGCTTCCTCTCCAGGTAAAATGGTCTTGGTAACCATGGTGTAAATGTCTTTCAAGAAACCAAATTACATAACTAGGTTTCATGGCAGCTCAATGACCAGCAAATCACAATAAACTTAGCCAGCCAATTTGTTTGACTAAAACAAATGGTTCTGCGAGCAAAGCGGAAACTGAGGGTGGGATAAAAGGCGATGCCCAGAATCTTAATCGTGAATTGTGTAAATAAGCGCATTAAATGGCAAAAAGTTAGATTACAAAAGCAGCAGTATCATTAAAGCATAAGATGAGGAGAAAGGTTTTGAAGTCATTATGCTGGAAAGGCCAGGGACCAAGTGGACGTTTAAAAGTTTTTATTAAAGGTATGTTCAGTCCATTGATTATTTGCATTTTCATAACATTTAACTGAATCCTGTTTCGTGCTTGTTCTACAGTTCGAAGTTGGTCTCAGTTTTACATCAGAGCTCTTGTACACTTGGTGTTATCTGAAACTACAAAAGGTCATGGGACATTCATCACCTCAAACTCATGATCCCAGTATGGGTTTCAGCATGGCTGCTCTGTTGCTGAATTTGCTGCATGTATCCTTCGCCTTGGACCCAGTGGTGATATATCACCTTGCACATCTTCAGAGCCTTTGGCAGAGTCTGACAGTTGGCATTTCTGAATCAGACACCTATTCATGAAAGCTATGTTCAAGTTGCAAAAATGAATCTTCCTATTAACTCTGGATTTTTCTTCTCTTTTGTACTGACCCCATCATCTCTTGCTGATGATTCCCTGTTATGATCATGAACCCTGCAAACCACAACCTCAGTATACTTAACTTGTCTTTATTGCAGCAATGGCAGAATGATAATCTCTTGGGGTGGAATTTTATATGGGTCTGAGCAATGTGGGCTATGGAGAGAAATCTGACATGGTCTGTCTCGGCAATGGTAGCATGCTAGGCCATCTCTTATGCTATTGCTCAGTGGTGAAGCAAGTTTCTTGCCTAGCAGCAGTGACTTGCCAATTGAGCAGGATTGTTACTGTAAAAGACCCAATTCACGTCATTAATATTTAACTTTGCATCTTGCCAAGGAAGCCAGATATCTAGAAATGTCATGATGGAAACCACAGCATGTACCTTACAACTTCAGCTCACCGCTTTCTTGAAAGGATCTCCATGTTGCTCAGAACCAAATGGCATTTCAGGACACAAGCCATGGCTGCATGCATTCCTCACCGACAACCATTGGCATCCAGCATTTACTAACCTCTCATGACCATCCTGGCACCTCTCCAATCCACTTGCAGGTCACTTAGGAAGCATAGATATTCATTTGCAGCGTTCACTGGTAACTAGCATTGAAACGTTGCAGCATGGATAGCTTATGTGCGTGGACAGGCACCACCTCACAGATTGGATCAGGTTGCATCTCAGAACTGCAGGCTTGTTCAGATTAGTGTGTTTTGATGTTTGTTGGTTGGACAAATCTGGATTGTTTTTGCTAGGCCATCAGAGGCTGAGAGGTGACCCATAGAAGTATAGTGAGAGGCAAGGATAGGGTGGATAGTCAGAGTTTCTCTCCCAGGGGGCATAGGTTTAAAATGACAGGGGAAAATTCAAAGGAGATATGACAGGCAATTTTTTATTGCACAGTAGGTAGCTGGAGCCTAGAACACACTGCCCGGGGAGATGGTAGGAGCAGCTATGATAAGTTTAAAGAGGCTTTTAGATAGACATATGAACAAGTAGAGAATAAAGAGATATGGACCATGTGCAGGCAAATGGGATTAGTTTAGAATGACATCATGGTCAGCACTGACACAATGAGCTGAAGGGTTTCTTCCTGTGTTGTGCTGTACAACATTATAATAGAGCTGCTGAACATACAGTTCCACTGTTTGGAGCATTCTGGGAGGCCCTATAGTATTGAAATGTGTGATGCTGGAAAAACAGCCGGTCAGGCAGAATCTGAGGAGCAGGAGAGTCAACGTTTCGAGCATAAGCTCTTCATCAGGAATGGATTATGTTTACACTTGAATCGTCAACTCTCTTGCTCCTCGGATGCTACCTCACCAGTTGTGCCTTTCCAGCACCACACTTTCCCACTCTGATCTCCAACATCTGCACTCCTCACTTTCTCCTAGGCCTGAGTGTATAACCAGGACAGAGTATGCCACACTATCCTGGTGGCTGTATTCCACACAATTGGAGTCCATGGGATAGATGCTGAGGTAGAATTGTCTGAGGAGAAGGATAGGGACATTGAGCTGGAGGAAGGTGTCCTTTTAAATGACTGAGCTCAGCTGTGTCGGGTGCTACAAGGCAGACAGCCAGTTCCAGTCAGTGTGAGCTGGGTGCAACAGACCATCTTAGACGGACAGGGTCAGGATGCCAGTATTTGATTTGCATTGTGGGAGGCAAACTGCAGCATGGATTCATGTCCTTTTTGTTCTTCAATGCTGGCTGTCAACAAAAGCTCACATCTGGACATGTCTGAATGTTGTGATGTACATCATGCCTGCACATGATGTTTCCCTTTTGAACACCAACAAGGTGCAGGTGACCACTGGGCATTGGGGGAAAAATATTAGTGTCTAAGGGAGGATCTTCAGAAGAGATGTGTTTAAGGACAGATAAACTAGCTCCGGTGAGGGAATGGGATTGTATGTGCGAGGGAATATCAGCATACTGGCTGTGTGCCATGGCTTTGTGGTTACTGTGCTGTTAATTTACTGGTGAGGGATATTGCAGTGTTTGGAACAAGCTCTCAAAGATAGCATAGACACAAGAATTGCAGGTTTGGTTTCGGTGGCTATCCATTGAGTGGTGACTGTTCCGAGAATGGTATGTGCTAAAAGGAGATAGAGCTGGATGTGAGAGGCAGCATAGAGATGGGTAAGTAGGTGTTGGACCTCATGGTGAGAATCCCTCCATAACACTTGATGCAACTCCCGTTTAGCAAAAAAAAAGTAAGATTTAGCCTTGATTTCTTATATGCCTCTTGGATCAATTACATATTCTGTTGCTGAATTGCTCAAAAATGCAGCTTCTCTACAGCTCCAATTTCCAGCAGTTCCCTTCCAACACCATGGAGGAGAAAGTGAGGACTGCAGATACTGGAGATCATTCCTGATGAAGGGCTTATGCTCGAAACATTGACACTCCTGCTCCTCAGATGCTGCCTGACCAGCTGTGCTTTTCCAGCACCACAATTTTTGACTTCTTCCAACAACGCACCAAATCCCTTTACTGAGAGGTAACTGTGACAGTGAGATCCC
The DNA here is from genome assembly GCF_037043375.1 of Chiloscyllium plagiosum. Taxonomy (NCBI): domain Eukaryota; kingdom Metazoa; phylum Chordata; class Chondrichthyes; order Orectolobiformes; family Hemiscylliidae; genus Chiloscyllium; species Chiloscyllium plagiosum. The sequence goes on along the minus strand of NW_028270169.1, from coordinate 36,929,659 downwards.
ATTGAGGTATGAGTTACAATGCACTGTATTTTTGGAATAATCGTATGACATTATTACTGTCATTGCAATTGTATATACAAGAAAAGGGCTGAATTATGCAGTCTTGTGAACTGTTAATGAACTGACAATTAACACTATGTAACCATGTGCTCTGAATTTTGCGTACTGTACATTTGTATTGGTATTATTTATTAATAGTAAGGCTTTTACTGGGCCATTGGCTGGCCTTTGTTCTTTGCTCGGTAACTCCAATCTTTCTATTTTATTTCTCCAGGTATTGAACAGAGCATAGAACAGGAGGAGGGTCAGAACAGATCCTCAGCTGACTTAAGAATACGCAAGACACAGGTCAGTGACATAAACTTTCTGGTGTTCCCAATAACTCTCAGTACACAAAGTAGATAATGTGTGAGCGAGCCGGATCATTCAGAGACAATGCATAGTTTGAACAAAGAATATAACATTCCATTTTAATTTAGTTATGAAATTGATTCCAAGTGTATCTGTGCACCATTGTCCGTTGTCATTTTTAATTGCTTTTGTTGGTGGTGGCTTTTACTAGGAAACTCATTAAAGCATTGTAAGCCTTGGTCACCCTTTGTAACTAAGCCAGTTACCCCATGGGATTACATTGCAGTATTGTGGTACATGTGCCAACATACAAATCACTAGAAAATTAGCTGGCACCCTTTCAGAAAGAAGTAAAACTGACAGACTCAACCCCCCAAAAAAGGACAACTTTAAAAAACTGAAAATAATTTTTAAAAATGCATAACTGCAAAATAGCATAAAATAGAGGACCTTGAGAAAGATCACTGCTGGAATGTAATTGTATTTTGTAATGATGTTCTGCAATTCCATTTATTTTTGATGCAAGATGGATCAAGTGGTCTCACTCATAATATACACATGTCACATTTTGGTGAGAGTAGAGCAGACAATGAGCTTCCCATAATCTAATCTGTATAATGTACATATAATAGATATGTATTTTTAATATATAAAAAAAACACACACATAATATTCCACTTGTATTATAGGAACAAGTATGCAGTGGCAGATTTTGAAATGTTCCATGATTGAGGATTGTACTCATCGGCACAAAGTCCATCAGAACACTGATTTTTTGATGCATTTTGATGTATTTTGAGTATACTGCAATTGTGTTTACACTGGTTCTTTTCTTCTCTACCTACATTCAAAGTAACAATCTTTAATAATTGCTACCATTCAGCTTAGTGCTGCTGTTTCCCACTCCCTCGTTCACCTCCTCCTATTCATCTCCTCTTAATAATCACGCTTCCACCCAGTACCATCCACCCCCATATCTTGGCTGAACGCAGTCTACCACCTCCCCACTACTATCCAAAATGGTACCTTTTGTCTTCCCTGGTCTGTTTTCTGCAGTGACACACTTTTCTTTCTCCCCCCCCCCCCCCACCCCCTCCATCAACCACGTTGACATTTGTCCGCCCTCTAAACCCTACTCCATTCACCTGAGACTGTTACTCTGATAGAATTGAAATAAGCTACAGAGTACAGATGGGAATTTGGATCCTGCATAAATCATGGCAAAAAAAGGTCATGATCTCAATGAATGGCCGAGTGGATTCAATGAGCCAAATGATCTACTTTTGTTTCTATATCTTATGGTTTTGTATTCCTAAATTCCTGCACTCAATTTAGTCTCCAGAACAGAAGGATAGTAAGGTAGGTGCCAAGATTGACAGTGAAGGATGGGATGGAGAGTGACACTGATTTGATTCAACAAATGTCAATTTGTGATCTGACACCAAATGATGACGGCCATGATATTACAATCTGAACTTGTATAACTGATGTTCTACGGAAAATGTGAAAGCAACACCTACCTAGTCACACTAATGTTTGACTCCAAATTCAGTGGGTAGTTGACTATTAAACCTGAATGTCAGTATATATCCGGATCATTCCCTGCCTCTGCAAAACTGACCCATACAAAACTACCCCAGATGTTGGTATTTTTGTTCCAGGGCAGATGGTTTTTATGAGAGTCATGACAAACATTCCCATAATCAACATGGAGGCTGCTGGGTACAGAGACTAGTTGGTTGGGACTGTTTATGTGTTTGGGAAGTGGGGGTGGGGGGTGGGGATTGACCTACCTTGGTATATTGGCACTTTATTGTTCAAGATATGAAAAACATCAATTTTTAAACAAATTCTAGACCTCACCCTACACATCCTCTCACATCTCACAGACTTCCCATGCTCCATCCATACCAGCCTGTACCCAACCTCCATGCTCCCCTTGACATCCATACAAACCTAAGCACCTGTACCTATTCATATTGCTCTTTTTGGCCCCAGTGCTAACGTATGCCAACGCATACCCCCAGAAGCTTTTGCCCTTATTCTTCCATGCCATGTTACTCAGTACCCACATTGGCACACAATTGGACCCATGCTGAGGTTAAATTACATTCTTTAAATGTTTATTGATGAATTCGGTATTTAAAAATAAATCTCTTATTTACAAAACCCATTCCTATTTTTCATTTCCTTTAATCCCTTATGGAAATAAGCATTCAAACTCATAGTCCTAATTTAAAAGGAGTGGGCAGAATCTTTATTGCCAAGTGCCACCTCTGTAGACATTTATGCCAGGGTGTTATGTTAGCTTAGTGCCAACCCATGCCCCACCCACCATCAATTTTCCTTTCACCTAATCATGCTAACTCACCGAGCAGCCATCACAGCCAAATCTCAGTGCCCATGCTGAGTTAAAATGAAGTTTTAAATGTCAACCACATGCTTAATTAAAAAGAAGAAAAACGCATTCATAAAACGATTTACATTTAACCTCCTTGAATTCTATAATCTCTTATAACTAAAGAAAATTCATTTTCATTTCCTCAGAGCTGCCCGTGCCAGGTAGCAAGGTCATCTTGATAACCACCAACATATTAAAAATTGTCATTACTAATCTACAAATATAAGTATTTCTTTACCTTAAATGTATTCTACAAACTGGCAGTGCTTATTTTGAAAATTGCAAAACAATTCAGTTTTAATTACTGAAGTTTGTATAAAGTGTTTGTGTTAGTCAGTAGGTGAATACTGTTTGGGTCCTTGTTCTGAGCAGCACACTAATGAGACAGTTTCCCATATGAAGACTCAAGAAGTTGATTCCTGGGTTCACTTACACCATTTAGTCAATTTTGCCAGCTAGATTAGATGGTTTGAACTGACTCAGAAAGTACACCATTGTAACAGTGGTGAAATATATTCAAACTGAGTGAGGAGGGGCTAAATTTTCTCTCACTTCTCATTTGACTGCAATAGATTTTTTGAAAAGGATTTAGCTGTCAACTTAGCAAATTTTTATCTGTTTCTCTGCTACAATCAAAGCAGGCTTAATCAGTTAGGTTTTAGACCCAGAGACGTTTGCAACATGGAAACAGGCCTTTCGGCCCAACTTGTCCATGTGCCCAGTTTTCACAATTAAACTAGTCCCGTTTGCCTGTGTTTGGTTCATATCCCTCCTTACCTGTCCCATCCGTGTATCTGTCCAAATGTTTCTTAAATAACAACATTGTACTTGCCCCCACCACAACCTCTGGCAGACTGTCATCAACCTCCCTGTGAAAGAATTGCCCGTCTGGACACTTTTGTATCTCTCCCCTCTCACCATAAACCAATGCCCTCTAGTTTTAGACTGCCTACCGTGGTGAAAAGCTCTTGGCTATCTATCTTGTTTATGCCTCTTATGATTTTATATACCTCTATAAGGTCACTTCTCAGTGTCCTACACTCCTTGCAAAAAGTCCCAGCCTATGTAGCCTGTCCTTGTAACTCAAACTTTCCAGTCCAGGTCGCATACTAGTAAATATTTTCTGCACTTTTCTAGTTTATTAAATCTGCTATAGTATGGTAACCAGAACAGCATATCGTACTCCAAATGTGGCCTCACCAACATCTCTTGAGTTTTTTTTAAGATAAGTGGATAGTTTTGTATCTAATCCAGTCTGAGTAAAAATAATTGAAATAGGCCCAAACTTTCTCTTTCTCCAACAAATACTAAATTCACACTCCCACAAATCAGTTAGAGAGCGTGTGAACAATTTAAGCAATTTAGAAGGATATACAGCTCTTGTAGGTTAGCGATGTGACTGGTTTCTGGTTGAACTGGTGGGATCCTGCTGCTTTCTGTGTCCAGCTGGTTTAAGCATGTAGCTGGATAATGTATTTGTTCCTCTGGAGACTGAGTTAAATTCTTTTTAAAATTTTTGCCTGGATAGTCGATACCAACAGAGAAGTTATCTAGAGAAAGAGAGAGAGGGAGAGAAAGAGAGGAAGAACCCACTTCAGAACTTACTCCTTTAGCATCTCATTTGCCTGGTTCTGGTCTACAGAGAAAATAATTACTTAAGCACATACAGGCCAAGTGGTTTGGCATATAAGCTCTCTTCAACTAAGCAATGGCCCACATATGATCATGTCTTGTGTATTCCAACACCTAGGAGAAAGTGAGGACTGCAGATGCTGGAGATCAGAGCTGAAAATGTGTTGCTAGAAAAGCGCAGCAGGTCAGGCAGCATCCAAGGAGCAGGAAAATCGACGTTTCGGGCATGAGCCCTTCTTCAGGAATGAGGAAAGTGTGCCAAAAGGTAGGGAGGAGGGACATGGGGGAGGGACCTTATCGCCCTCATCTTAACCTCCTTCCACCTATTGCATTTCCAATGCCCCTCCTCCCTACCTTTTATCTTAGCCTGCTTGGCACACTTTCCTCATTCCTGAAGAAGGGCTCATGCTCCTTGGATTATTCCAACACCTGCCTACACAATGAAATTATATTTGTGCGTGTCTTTCATAGTCAGTGTTCCATTGTCTGAGGGATTATGTCTAATGGTTTTTCTCCACCCAATTGAGTACCCAGATGATTATCCTGAAACTTTGCTCTGGACACAATACTTGTTAAGTTTTTTGTCACAATGATCCCATTTTGAGGCTTGAAAATTAAATTTTCTTGGCACAAATGTCCACAGACTATTGAAGTTTTATTGATTTGGCTTTGAGTTTTAAGTGGTTCAAATACAGAGTAACCAAGGTCTTGAGCTGAATTGTTAAGGTAAAAGGTAGGTCTACCATAATATTGTTACACAAGACTCAATTAAGATTTCGTCAATACTATTGTATGGTCTGGATCATATCTAAACATTGAGCAGCAAGATAGGAGAGAGACTATTGTGGAACTATTTAGCTTTTCCCAAAAAGGTGGGGTTGACCTGTAGAAACACCATTTGCAGGTGGTCATGAGGACTGATTCATCGCACTCCTTCAAAAAGGTATGATATGTATTTATTTGAAAGCCATAAGGTCACAGTTCCAAAATGTTGATATTTGAGTTTATAAGCAAAAGTTTGGGTGCTTTTTCAGATTATCTGAATCTATTTGAAGGGTTAGAGGAGAATGTGGGACAGGAGTTTCCTAGATATGTTGAAGGCCTCTTTCCTTCATGCCCCAAGAGTTAGGGGATAAAGGAAGAAAGGTGGTCTGGTGGGTCTGGGAGGTATATGCAACATGAGGTAGAGCAAGCATGTACAAGCTGAATTGTCTTATCTTGTCCTGCAGATGTAAGGGCATAGGATCTATAATGGAAAGATACTTCCTTATTCTTGTGGCCCCTTCACAGAATTCTGTTTCTGCCACATCAAGCAGCAAATGAGGAAACTGTGTAGCAACAGTATCATATTTTCCAAATTGGAGAAGAATCTTAATAATTGGAGAAAGTTTGGGACATATGAAGTGATGCACGTTTCTTAACATGAGGTGAAACAAGGGTCATTATTATTATCCTGGCAATGAGGTGATGAGAGATGTAGAATAACAAAGCCATTAGTTCATTCTGGCAGGGGCAACGTCAAACCATGGAAATGAAAATTTTTAAAAAAGAAAGTTTATAACTAGTTGAGACCAGCAAATCTATAGTTGCACATTTATTCAGCTGTTTGTAACAGTATGCCTTTGTTTTTTATTCAATGTGAGGGTTATTCAGTGTGTAATTGCACAGTGTTGCTGTTTATTTAGCAGGGTTAAGGTTTAACTGCATGGTGCTCTTGTTGAGTGTTATGTTTCATTTGAGACTACACAATGGTACTCAATTTTCAGTCCTAAGTAGTGCCTTCCCTCATTCACTATTTATGTGAGTCGCATCATGTTAGTTAGGAAAGTCTGAAGGGTTTTTTTTTAATGCTTGTTAAAATATTTCACTAAAATGTCATTGATTTCTGGTCCTACTCTCTGTTTAAAGCTGTATCTGTCATTTATTATTGAGCTTTTTCCTAAAATGTATAATACAGCAATGGGTGGTTTAAAGCTGAGTTAATATTACAGCAGTGGTCGGATAACAGCTGCCAGTCCAATGTTTCTGACACTTGTGTTTGTGTGGTCGAGCTGTTCCTGCGAGAACTGAGTACACGTTAGAATGTCACAAACAGCAACAACTACGGATGATGCCTGCCTCCATGTTCCAGGAATGGCGGAAACACAGCAGCTTTTGCCAAGTCAGTATCCTGTCCTCTGCAGTATGGCCGGACTGGTTCCATCAACCCCAGTAAGCCAAACAAACCACAACTGCTAGTCATTTCAGATATAAGCTGCCCCTGTCTTTCCTCAAAGAAATAACTGAAAGCCCCCTTCTTCCGTGTTGCTGTGCTTGAAGGCATTTTAATATTCACAGCCAGCACTTGTAAACTGAATATAAATGAGCCTTAAGGATGACTTGAAAAAGAGCTGTACAGTACATAATTTACAACGTTGACTTACCCTGGCGCAGCGAAACAGATCTGGTGTCTGATTTATGGTTCTTGTTGTTTCGATATTGAACAATTCCCTCTGATTAGAATGCGATGTCAGAAAGTGGTTTTAAAACTGCTTTTAAAGCAGCATATTAAATTTAACTTCATTGTTGGGCTCACTGCTGTCTGCATTGTTCAGGAATATTATTCCTTGCTTCACTGCTGCACTGCCAGGGAGATCATTTTCAGGTTCACTGGCAGCCCGTGTGGGCCACTTAAATACAGTTGGGAGTAACACAGCGATTGAGAGACTTGTTTTCACTCGCTCAGATGCTGGGGTTCCGTGATATTGTCAATTTTGATGTGCTGCTGACTTAGCCTGGTGAACAAAGGGATATTTCCCACTGACCTTGCTCATAGCCGCATAAAGCAGTGATCAGTGGGTATTGGTATACCATCAAGCCTGTGTCCTTGCACTTAATAACTGCCTTCCTTTGGACAAAAGCAATGAGAAATTGCATTGAACGTGAATGGGGAACTCAATATACACTGAGGAGCAGATTCTGAATAATCCATAGTGATCTATTACACAGTTAGCCTGCAGGTTTCTTCTGCAGTGCAGGACTAGGAGGCAGCTCGGTTACATTGTATTAAGCTGCAATATTACAATCATAAATCAAATTGTGGCATTCTCCTAAGATGTTTGCCTCGCTTTCCTGAATGATTGTGCTGTAACTGGCAAAACTGGAGAAATTCAGAACATGAGCAATAAAGAAATTGCATTAACCTGGCTGCGAATTCATTGTTTTATCAGTTAGGCAGCGATGTCTCAGAAAACTGCATGCAATCCTTTGCCATAGCAACACTGCCTCAGTAGCACTGGCTGTGTACAGCTAGTGTCAACCTCTCTTACAAACTTTCAATTTCAATCCAGTATTCCGTCTGGAAGAGAAAAAGGAATAATTTAGCTTGGCAGGTAAAGGAACAATGCTGTCATCTGAAGTTCATGGGGTAACATAAGGCTGGTGTCAAGCATGTCTTTAAAGCCCTGTGGATGTAACTATGTGTATCACTGCTCATGCCCAATGCTGCTGATCAAATGCACCAAAGCAGAACTAATGGGTTCTGAATTGTACATATCACCAGGTTTTCAGGGATTTGTGGGATGAGAAAGAAGAGAAATGAGTCATGGGACAGTCAAAGAGTGTGGGGAAGGCAGGAGGAGATTTACATGGGATAAAATTTAATCTTTTTGCAAGCAGGTATAGGGATGTATGTATTTAAGAAACCATAGTTAACAAAGGGCTATTGGCATCTCTCTTCGTGTGTGTGTCTGTGTGTCTGTGTGTGTGTGTGTGTGTCTGTGTGTCTGTGTGTGTATGTGTGTGTGTGTGAGAGAGAGAAAGAACTAATTGATCATTTTTAATTGAGATAAGATGAAGAGGCTAGCCTTCTTGAGTTACCACAGTTAGTACAGGGATTCAATGCTGTTTGATTTATTCATGCTATTCATCTAAGCTAATGAACCAACTCCCACCTCCTTGGTATTCAATTTGGAATGAGCTCATGCATGTTTTTATTACTGCAAAAATGTACTTTATTTATTAAAAAAAAGTCATCTGAGAGTACATACTCAACAGTTCTCGTTCTGTTCTGTTGAACTTTCCAATGAGGAAAGAAACACAAATGATACTTTGGAACTTGAAGTTGCAAATAACAAAGAAGAAAATATTTACATTTTGAGGCAACAAGGTAGTCTATTAACTGAATGGACCTCCATTGTAGTTTGACAAAAAGGCCTTGGCCGGTGATTTTTCCCCACTGCACCTTGGCAGCAGCTGTCCTTTGCTTTAGTGTGTCCCTCAGCACATACTCCTGGACCTTGGAATGTACCAGTCTACCACACTCTGTTGAGGTCAACTCTTTACACAGGAAGTTCAACAAACTTCAGGGGCAGACCATAAAGCATCTTTCACCGAGTTGATGGTCTGTTGAAATCTGTTGAGCTTGAAGGTTTGTTTTCAGGTGTTTCATCACCGTACTAGGTAACATCATCAATGAGAGTCGAAGCACTGGTGGTATGTCCAGCCTCTCTCTTTATAGGACTTGGTTTCTTAAGTGATGTCATTTCCGGTTCTTTTTCTTTTCCATTCCTCGGCATCATGGTAGCCCAACACACTTTTTTTGTTGTAAATATTTTTATTGAGAAAAAAGACATTATGAAATTTTGTACAAAAATTAATCAGTACAAAATAGTATAGCAACCTTATAATATAATGACAATAACAGAAAAAAAAACTCCTCTACTCCACAATCTACTGAGGAGAGAGGGGAAAAAAACCTACAAATACTGCAATTCAATAATACTAAGAAAACAAATCTAAATTAACCAAGTTAAACCAAGGCAAATTAAGTTATATTCAGTTAAGCTACTGCACTCAGTGCAATCCCACCAATGCTCCCCACCACCGGGAGCATTAGTAAGCAAACCCGTATTTGTCCGGGACCCCCTCCCCCCACCACCACCAATCCCGTTCCTTCCCCCCCCCCCCCACACCCCCTCCCCCGGACTGACTTGTATAGCCCTCATGTCTACACAAAGGCCCTGACCACTATAGCCGAAAAGTCTACATCTACATAATTCAGAAAGGGCCTCCACGTTCTATAAAACAGTTCTGTTTTCTGGTGCACCATACTCATAAGGAAATCCAGGGGGATGTGCTCCATAACTAATCTATGCCAGCACGGAAGTCCTGGGGGATTCTCCAACACCCAGCTCATTGGAATGTTCTTCCTCTCACAGACTGATCCAAAGAAGGGAGATTTGTAAACCCAAGAGGAGGGACACCGGATCCAACTTAACCTCAGTTCACAATACCTCTTCCAAAACGCTCGCTATTGCACATGACCACAAGCAATGAGTAAGAGTGCCAACATCTATTTTATATTTGGGGCACATTGAGGATGCTCTAATCTTAAATTTCACAAGCTGCTCCGGTGCCAAATGAGCCCTGTGGAGTACCTTCAGTTGCATAGCCTGCGTCCTGTTAAAATCAAAATCTTCCTTACATTCTCCCAAATATCCTCCCACACCTCTGACAAGATTTCCACCACAATTCCTAAGTCCAGATTCCGCATAGCCGCCCAATTCCCTTCGAAACATTACCTCCTAACAAATGATAGAGGGTGCTGACCAAGAGAGCGCCGTAAGCCGGAGCGCTCTCCTCTCTATATCTGACTTATTGGGACTAACCATCAGCGCATTTTTTTCTGTATAAAGTCCCTAACCTTCAAGTAACAAAAGAGGTCCCTCCTAGATAGCTCATATTTCTGACTCAGCAGCTCGAAAGACATCATGACCTGCCTGTCAAATAAATCTCTCAAACAGGAGACTTCTCTCGACTCCCAGAGCTTAAAGTCAGAGTCCATTGACCCCGGCCAGAATCCTAACAATCCTACTATGGGAGTGAAATGGGAGGTTTTTTGTAAGTTTCCCTCACCTTGCCACACCATTCTCCATGTTTTAACCGTGTTAAGGATGAGGTTTCTGCAATGGTCCAATAAAAAACAAATTGATGAGGGGCATTTTGCCTGAGAGGCCTCGATGTCCAACCAGATTGACCGCGGGTCCTGGCAGGCCCAGTCAGCCATATAAGATAGTAGGGAACGCAGTTGATATTTCTTAAAGTCTGGGAAATCCAAACCTCCAATCCCCTGCGGAAGCTGCAACTTGGCAAGCTTAATAAAAGTCTGCCTATGATGCCAGATGAAAGATCCAAACCAACTATAAAGCTTCCATAGTGCTTGCCTAGGCAGTCTCATAGAGAGCATTCAGATGGAATATAATACCTGAGGAAGAACATTCATTTTGACCAGAGCTATTCTACCCAAGATATGGGAAGATCCTCCCAGCGCTGAAGGTCCTGCCTTATCTTCTCTAGCAACTGCACAAAGTTAGCTTTATATAATTGATAGAAGTCCAGAGTGACAAAAGTGCTAAATACAAGAAATGTCACTGTGACCACCTGAAAGGGAAACGGGTTCCATCCCCAAGATTGGATATTCTAGTAAGGCCCCCCAAAGGCATGGCCTCCGACCTCATAAAATTAATTTTATACCCCGAAAACAAACCAAATAGATTAATCATTTGTATTAACCCAGATATCATCAGATCAGTTGTAAAGAGAAGAACATCATTCGTGTAAAGGGTGATCTTATGTATACCTGACCCTACCTCCAGGGCAATTATTTTGGGGTCCCTCCAGATGGCCTCTGCCAATGGCTCAATCACCAATGTAAATAATAGTGGCGAGAGATGGCACCCTTCTTGACTGCCTCTGCCGAGACTAAAATTATTTGACCTTATACCATTAGTGAGAACCGATGCTCTCTGGTCACTGTATAGCACTGCCACCTGCCTGGCAAAAACCCCTCCAAGACCAAACCATTCCAGTAAATAAAAGAAATACAGCCACTCCACCTGGTCAAACACTTTCTTTGCATCCAAGGAGACTACCAAGCCCAGAATCGATGCTTGCTGGCATACCTGGACCAGTTTAATACTCTTTTAATATTATTGGTAGACCTACGACCCTTAATAAAACCTGTCTGGTCCTCCTTTGCAGTGAAGGGCAAAACCGTCTCCAACCTTAACGCCAGCATTTTGGATAGAATTTTTAAATCCACGTTCAGTAACGATATGGGCTTGTATGAAGTGCAATCCTCTGGGGCTTTCCCTTTCTTAAGAATAAGAAAAATACTTGCTTCTCTCAGACAGGATGGGAGGCAGTCCTGACTATATGAGTAGTTATACATGTCCAACAGTGGCCCAGCCAGCGTGTCTATAAAGTCTTTATAAAATTCACTTTGAAATCCATCTGGGCCAGGTGCTTTACCACTCCATAGCTGCCTCACTGCCTCCTTTATTTCTTGGATTGTCAGGGGAGCTTTCAAAAAAGATGCCTGCTCTGAAGTTACTCCTGGAAGGTCCAAGGTCTTAAAAAAAGGACTCCATCTTCTCACAGCCCTCCGACCGGTATACCTCAAAGTAGAACTTCATAAATGCTGCATTAATCCTTTTGGCATCGCAAGTAAGAGTACCAGTACTCTCTCTGATGGATGTGATAGGTTAGGGGGCATTCTTCTTTCTGGCCAGGTACACTGGATACCTACCTGGTTTATCTCCATACTGAAATAACCACTGGTTCGCAAAAGAGATTTCCTTCTTTGCTGTCAGGGTGAGCGCAGCGTTCAAAGTAGCCCTGAGGGCTGTAATCCACTGCAATTTGGTTACAGATGGTCTGCCAAAGTAAGCTGTCTCAGCTGCCTTCAGGTGAGCCCCGAGCAAACGTTGCTGTTCTCCTCTCTGCAGCTTCCGGGTCGCTGAGTAAGAAGTAATCAAACTCCTTGCATAGGCTTTGGCAGTTTCTCAGAGCACCGACGGATTACTGGCCATACCCAAATTAATGCCCCAAAAGATTTTAAATTCCCGTGGAAAATACTCTATAAACTTGCTATCCTTCAAGAGGAAAGGGTCCATACGCAAGTGCCACGAGCCTGTCCCTTTACCATCGACCTTGACCTCCATGCACACTACCGCATGATCAGAAATGGCTATGTTCCCGATTCTGCAAGACAACACCAAATTCAAAAAGGTCGATGGGACTAAAAACATGTCAATCCGAGTATAGCACTTATATGGATTAGAGAAAAAGGTGACATCCTGCTTTCAGGGTGAAGACATCTCCACACAGCCACCAACCCCTGTTCCCTGTTCATGTCCAACAATTGTCTGGATTGCATCCTGTCCACTTCAGGGTCAATAAGTCAATTAAAGTCTCCCCATACAATTGTATGATGTGCCCCAAGGGTCATCAACCTGGAAAGTGCATCCATTAAAAATTTGAGGGGATGGGCTGGGGAGCAATATACATTCAATATCCTCTCCATGTATTAAAGCTTTAAGAATCGTAAAGCACCCATATCATCCTTAATTTGGTCTAACAGTTGAAACGGGACATTCTTCTGGATGGGTATAGCAACTCCTCTATTTTTTTAATTAAAGGATGAGAAAAACACCCATCCGAACCCTCCCTGCTGCAACTTCCAAGTGCTTCTTATCAATTAAATGTGTTTCTTGCAGCAAGGCTACATCGACCCTTTCTTTTCTAAGGCTTGAAAGTATCTTTTTTCTCTTAATTGGTGAATGACTCCCCTTAACATTCCAGGTGCACCATTTAAACGAATGGTTAGCCATAGCCATCCGAGTCAGTGAATGACCCCTGGGAGGAAAGACCCTACTCATAGCATGCCAAATGAAAACAGCTTGGATAAATTTAAAAATACAACTTCCAAAACTACCAAATCAAAACTTCTAACAGCTACTTCTACAACAGACCAACATACAACACAAATGAAAGGAGACTTTGCCCCTTGCCCACAGGGGGCACTCATACTACCCACTAACCCCTCCATGGCTCCTTCTAGCTGAAGCCATGCTCCCGCTCCAGACAACATAAAGTAAGAAAAAATATACACAACATCTTATAACAAGAAAGTTAAAAGTGGGCACTCAACACGTCCATCCATACTTTAACCCTAGGCACTCCTGGTAGAACAGAAATATATAACCTCTCCCCGCTTCCCCCAACCCCCCCAAATTCTCAGCCCTGAAGAAGGGTTACGCCGATAACGTCGACTTCTGCACCTCCTGATGCTGCCTGGCTTACTGTGTTCTTCCAGCCTCCTGCCTGTCTACGCTGGTAATACGTCCAGCAGAAGCTCTGTTCATCAGCTAAGGAAACCCAGGTGAGGGTGGGAATACGGTCGGCAGCAGGAGCAAGGGATTGACTCTTAGTGCGTCAACCTCCTTTCCCAATGACACATCCCTCAATCAGGCACTGATTACTTTTAAATGAACCAGTCTTCCAACTTTCTTATCCTTCTCCACCCACCCCTAGCACCATGTTGAATTTGGTCTCCATGTGTGGCAAGTCCCAAAGAGGCAGTCTCAGCTGGAAATTAAATTCTAATTGGTAGCAGGGTAGGAAGATAATCCATTAGTTTGATGAGAGCAGAGGTGGGAAGATGACAGGGTCTCCACTTGCCATCTTCCAATCCAATTAAAAGACCCGTCACATTTAAACTTACCTTGGGGGAGGGAATTAAATTCCACCCAAAATCTTTGATGGGAATTACTTTGTACACGGGATGGAGAAGATGCTGCCAAATGAAGAAATTGAAGAAGATAGCAGTAATAGCACTTGATGCTCAGATGAAAGAAGAGAATTGAGGAATTATATCAGCAAGGTGAAAGGGATAATTAAAATAGAATGAGGCTTATTTGTAGCTTGAACACAGCCATAATGTGGTTTCATTGAACGACTGGTTTCTGTGCTGCAGATTATATGAAATCTGCAGCCTTTTTCCTTCTCTTTGACAGCCTTCCGTCTCTTGAGATGATGGCTCAATACGATACAGTGCTGCACATGTAAGAGTTAAAGGTTATGCAGTGCTCACCAGCACTAGGCAGTTGTGCTTTGGGGATTTGTTTGCTCATGTGTCGAAGGCATCTTTCATTACAGTGACCCAATGTGACCACTCTATTGATATTCCTATCACAACTGCATGATTGCATAAATAATGCAATGTTAGAGCGGGAGGATGGTTTCACATTGCTAACTGACAAAGATTAACTAGATGAGAAGCCAACAGACAGATTCAGCATCAGCGTTCTAATAAGTGAACATTCATCTTCATATTAAAAGGCAGCTGAATTGCTACAGTAGCCGTTAAGATGGCATGATGGCCTTTTGCTCAAACTGTCACTATTTGAAAGGTGAGCAGGCACCACATTGCTTTTGAGAGAAACAGACAGCAGACAGAAAAAATCCAGTCAGCAATTCTGTCAAGAAGCATTGGCAATGATGTTCCACCCCACTTTTATTCAGTAAAAACCATAACATCTCTTCAGTTGCAAAATTCATCCTGCTACCTAAACCAAACCTACAAAATCATAGAATGACACAGTGCAGAAGATGGTCATTTGCTGTGCTGGTTCTTTGGCAGAGACCATTGCCTCGAACCACGCAAATGATTTCACTTCAAGTACTTATTAAAGCTCCTTTTGAAAGTCACTATTGAATTTGCGTCCACCACCCTTTCAGGCAATGCATTATGGATTTCAACAATTTGTTATTTTATAGAAAAAGGTTCCTCATGTCATCTCTGGATCAGTTGCCAATCACTTTAAATCTGTCCATTGGTTACTGGCTCTCCTGCTACTGGATTCTCCTTATGAACTCTTTCAAAACCAGTCATGATTTAATACCTTTGTTAAATATCCTCTCCACCTTCTCTAATTAAAGAAGGACAAGGGCACTAGATGTACAGGAACACCACCACCTGCAAGTTCCCCTCCGACCACACACCATCAGGAGCTCCCTTTCCTTACAGCATGATGGGTGTTCCTACATGGACTAGTTTGGTTCAATAAGGTAGCTTACCTTCACCAGAGCAATTGGGTATGTTCAATAAACACGTGCCTAGCCAGTGACAGCCACATCCCGTGAATTAATAAAAAAAGTGAACAACCTCAGCCTTGCCATTCTCTCCAGATAGCTAACGTACCTCACCCCGGTATTGCTTTTGTGTATATTCTCTCTGTTTTTAATATTTATCCTAAAGTGGAGTGTTCATAATTGAATGCAGTATTCTATCTGAGGTTTAATCAGTGTTTCATTAAGGTTTAGTATTACATCGGTGCTTCTGTTTCTGTTAATAAAGCCAAGAATATGTTTCTTTTAACAGTCTTCCCAACTTGACCTGGAGATTTGTATACATATGTTTTATGCTCTCTCTATTCCCCTCCCCTGCCACAATAATATAGTCCCCGGTGAAACAACTGACAAATCAGAAGGAGGAGGACTTAGTCATTATGGCATTCAAGAAAATTCTAATTCAGTTGATCTTTGCTTTGTTTGTGTGTAAATAGTTTTTGTCTGCCTAGAGATCACATGTTTTAAAATGTGTTGCTGGAAAAGTGCAGCAGGTCAGGCAACATCAAAGGAACAGGAGAATCGACGTTTCGGGTATAAGCCCTTCTTCAGGAATCTTCAGAATTCCTGAAGAAGGGTTTATGCCCGAAACGTCGATTCTCCTGTTCCTTTGATGCTGCCTGACCTGCTGTGCTTTTCCAGCAACACATTTTTAAGCTCTGATCTCCAGCATCTGCAGTCCTCACTTTCTCCTAGAGATCACATGTTGTAATCCTGGTCATAGTCC
Organism: Chiloscyllium plagiosum; assembly: GCF_037043375.1. Lineage (NCBI taxonomy): Eukaryota > Metazoa > Chordata > Chondrichthyes > Orectolobiformes > Hemiscylliidae > Chiloscyllium > Chiloscyllium plagiosum. The sequence continues at coordinate 36,913,598 of NW_028270169.1, read as the reverse complement.
ATTTCCCTTGCATAGTCATTATGACATCTGGGAGGGACCAACTTTATCATTGAACAAGCAAACAGTGAGGGAATCACTGAAGTTCACAAAGAAGATTAACAGTGGATGGATATTAGTGCACTTCACATTTTTAGTGGTGCTGTTGGTGACACATTTGTGCAAAATTCTTTTTGTACTAATTTAACGAAGTTAAGTGGTATCTTCAGTTTTGAGTGACCAGTTGAGATAGGGGGGTTCATTACGATGTTCCACTTGGTTTGCCTAAGAGTACCCCTCACATCCTTCAGCCCCATCTCTCTGCCCCACACCCCCAACACACACTCCATGCAACATCCACTTGAGCCCATGCCATCCTATATGCATGTGCTCCAAGCCGTATCACCTCATACCCCCTCTGTCAATCTATGTCCTTTTCCCACCAGTTACGCCCTTTGTACCCGTTACGCCAATCTATACACCTCAACTCCCATGCCAAATTAATTTTAACTGATAAATCATACCCCTCACTAATCCCAATAGCCCTTTATACCATCTATGTCAAATTAGTGCCAACTTATACTACCTGATGCCAACACTTGTGTTACATCTCACAGTCAGTATATCGATATACCTTTAAGAAATGTTATTGATGTCATCAGAACTTGTAATCTGAGTGTATGAAGGACTCATATTCCACCTTATCTCAGATCACTTGAAGCATGACAGTACTGGAATCATGCTCCTCTATTGTAGCATAATGGCTAAATATAAACCCAGACATGCATGTACATAATCGTTGGTTGTAATGAATATTTGTTGAACCAAAATATATTGGCCAGATTTTTTTGTGTGTGTGTGTTGTGGAAGGTAACATAAGTATTACTGGATCAAATAAAACTTTTTTTAAAAAGAATCCCGACAGCGTGGAAACAGACCAGTCGGCCCAACAAATCCACACCAACCCTCCAAAGAGTAACCCACCTAGACCCATTGTCCCTATCCTATTACTCTACATTTATCCCTGACTAATGCACCTAACCTACACATGCCTGAACACTGTGGGCTGTTTAACATGTCCAATTCACCTAACCTGCACATCTTGATGGAGGCAAACACACACCAAACTTTACACCCTCCAAGCCAATTCCAACTTGCACAGTATCTCTTCTGGATAGACCTCAGGATACAGGCTACGACTAATTAAAGTTTTGAAGTAACCTATTGATAAATTCATCATTTAAAAATACTTTCACTGATTGAAACCCTACTCACTACATTGAGCTTACTTGACAGAATAAGTATTTATATGCATAGACCCATTTCAAAGACTTGGAGCTGTGAACCTGTAAACTGATTTGATTTGATTTATTGTAGTCACATGTACCTAAGTACAGTGAAAAGCATTGTTTTGTGAGCAGTACAGGCAGATCACAGCAAATGAGGACATACAGGCCATAGGGTGCTTAGACAGAGCAAAGCATTCAAGGATTTAGCTACACAGGAGGTCCACAAGGCAAGATCAGCATTAGCAAGATCAATATTATTAAGTTAGAGAGGTCCATTCGGCAGTCTAATAACAGCAGGGAAGAAGCTGTTCTTGAGTCTGCTGCATGTTCTGGCATCTATATCTTCTGCTTGATGGAAGAGGATAGAGGTGGGAAGGGTCTGTGATGTTGGCAGCCTTTCCACAGCAATGAGAAATGTAAATGGAGTCAATGGATGGGAGATTGGCTTCCGTGATGGTCTGGGCTGTACACTCAACCTTCTGTATTTTCTCACAGTCCTGGGCAGGGCAGTTTCTGTACCAGGACATTATGCACCCAGATAAAATAATTTCTGTGGTGCATCTGTAAAAGTTGGTGAAGGTCCTTATGTACTTGGTGAATTCCCTAAGCTGCCTGAGGAAGCAGAGGCATTGTTGTGCCTTCTTGACTGTCACATCTATGTGGGAAGTCCAGAACAGATCGTCAGTTATCATCACTCCTTGGAACTTGACACTCTTGACCCTATCCAACTCAGCTCCATTGATGTAAATAGGAGTGTGTCTTCCGCCTTTCTTCCTGAAATCAATAATCGGTTCTTTTGTCTTGCCAACATTCATAGAGAGGTTATTATCATTGCACCATGACACCAAGTCCTCTATCTCCTTCTTCTGTTCTGACTCATTGTTGGTTGACATCAGTCCTACCATGATGGTGTCATCAGCGAACTTGTAGACTGCTTTCATTTGGAATTTGGCTACACAGTTGTGGGTGTATATGGTGTACAGTAGGGGGCTGAGAATGCATCCTTGTAGGATTCCAGTGTTGAGGGTTATCATAGAGGAGATGCAGTTGTCTTTCTTCACTTATTGCGGTCTACAGATCAGGAAGCTGAGGATCCAATCATAGAGGGCAGAGCCGTGACATAGGTTTTAGAGCTTTGAGATTAGTCTGGAAGGGGTTATGACAGGAAACCCACTGTGATAATGATGTTTTGAAATATCAAGCATATACTTTGTACCACTGCAGATGGTTTAATCAGGTTTTTAAGGGACAAGAGATTTAAATCCCTTGATAGCTCCCATTAAAAGTCTAATGACTTTGTTCACATTTGATGCACACTATGTTTATGTTTAACAATCCCAAAGGGCACCTCTCTAAAAGTGGTATTCTACCTCTTCAAAGAACCCTTAGACCTTCTCTAACAGGACTAAAAAATAAACATTGCATTTTAGACATCCCACGGGTGAAACCCAAGTCAGACTGAAGGTAGTTGCAGTCTAATATGTGTAGCTTTGTCAGTGAGGCATGGAATTGCAGATTGTGATATATCTAACCCCTGTTATGCTCAGCAAAAACAATGGGATCTGGGTTTGGAATACCAGCATCACTGTCACTGGGATAGAGTTTCTCTATCTGTGCAAAACTAGAGGCACTAATTTACATAATGGAGACCTTAGATTTGTGGAAAGGGGCAGTAAAAGGGTTAAAGTTATGTTTAGTTGGGATCAGAATTGTACACATTCCCAGATGCTGCCTGACCTGCTGTGCTTTCCTAGTGCCACACTTTTCAGCACTGATGTAGCAAGGGTTTAACTACCAAGTAAAACTCACTCTGCACTTTCCTATAAAATGCTCCTAGGTCAAAGACAACATGAGTAGCATAAAAATGTCTACAGTGTGTCGTCAAGTGTTCCCAGGGTCACAAACAGTAAAGATTCGAACATTTAAAAACCTCTATGTAGTTGTAAAGTATTGGGACTCTGCATCAATTTGACAGTTTCATTTATCTCAGTTATCTTTGTGGTCTATTTCAGTGTTCCTGCAAATCTGGCACAAATTGAATTCAAAATATTTTTCAGTTGGTCAAACAGCATTCATGGAGAAAAGAAGTCAACATATGCCGCCCCCCCCCGCCCAACTTAAGAAGGTTCCCCCACATGAAATATTGTACTTTTGCTAGATGTTACCTGACCTGCAGAGTGTTTGCAAAAGATGCTGATTTTGTTTCAGATTTTTAGCATATATAATGTTTTCTTTTCATAAGCAATTTTGTACTATGGAGGCACTCTGATTAGGAATTGGGATAAATAATCATTAATAAATGAGATGGAGAACGTTTTTTAGTACAATTTCAATTCAATACTAGACACCAGAGGTGAAAGGCCCAGCCTCTAACCTTCTGTGGAGGTGAAGTGCTTGTGCATAACTATCTCTTGGGGAAGTGAAATGTTGATATCTGACCCTCTGGCACCAATACAGTTCTGTCACATTCAAGAAAACATTGGCAGATTTTGAGTTAGGTTGCAGATTGGTGTAAAAGAAATTACGCTACTAGATCTGCCTATTACATTGCAAAGTCTGGTGATAAAATCAAAGTGCCGTTGTCCTACATAAATCAGAATTTTCCAGGTAATTATTTTGTCATTCTCATGGCTGCACTGTCCTCCAGTGACAGATGGTCTTATTCCAATGCATTGGGTCCTCAGTGCTGTGCACAGTCACAGCAGACGTCAAAGCTGCAGGTTTCAATATACACAGCGCTGATTTGTACAGCGACTAAGTAATAATGCAGCAGCAGAACTGACTAGCAGGAATCAAGAGACTTCGCACCCAATATGGATGAAATGCTCTCACTGGCGCTCTAAAAATTGAGAGAAACATTTTTCATGGTTAAATTGATAGAATAGAAATTGTCAGCACAGCCCAGCAGCTTTTTGGAGCTGTACAAAGCCACAGATCTGGAATTTTCTTGTATGGTGCTTGAGCAGAAATTCAAGGTTGGGAGGGAGAAGTAGCAGATGACCTCACTGCCCCCATTCCTTTGCCTGATTTGAGCAGAGATTCACAAAATGACTGTTTGACAGTATCACAAGTGAGGAGAAGCTTCCTGATTTGGCATTGTTGGCTAGTTTTCCACTGAGAGGATTTGGAAAGGAGTTCCAACATGTCAGTCTCTTTGTGTGTCTCTCTCTCTCTCTGCTGTTGCTAAACAATTTTACACCCCAGCTGTGTTCAGAGGACGTGGGTCCTGTGCCCTCGGCAGGAGTTTTATGGCATGGATCCTCTGCCTGCGTTATGAGCACTAGGAGGTAATATCAGAGACAGAGGTAGTCTGTGTTTTTACATGTGAAAAAAAACTGCAAGACAACTCAGAAGGCTAAAGTTCAGAGTGGGAATAGTTGTAGATACAAGTTACTTTGCTTAAAGGAAACAAGAGGATCCATTAATGTTATGACATGTCAATTATCTTGTAATGTTATGCACATACCAGATGTATTCATTGAGTTGAGTTCGTTGAATGTGTTTTGTTGAATGAGCATTTTTTGCCACTGGCCACTCTGTTGCATGAAGCTCTTTACACTATTGCTCACTATGGGGTAATTTTGCTACCACTATCCTCTTGTAGAGAATGGATCTACAAGGCCCACTTGGTCTTGTATGCAAGACGCTTTTGTCTTAATCAAAATATATAGTGAGTCCTCACTTAAAGTTGTGGTTGCATTCTTGAAAATCATGACTTTAAGTGAAGCATGGTATCTTGTAGGAATCAATGTTAAATTAAGCGATAGATTCTTACACTTTTCACTTGGAAAATGCAATGCACATGTCAAAATATATCTGCAACACTTTATTCCCAGCAAAGTAAATGAATTAACTAAATATAAAAGAGAGAGAACACGATACCAAAACAAAACTACACACTCCTTTGCCATACAGATTAACTAGACTCCATCTCTTGGCAGAAGTTGGTCATTGCAGCTAGACACTGGGAACTATTTAGGAGGTAAAAACAATGACTGCAGATGCTGGAAACCAGATTCTGCATCAGTGGTGCTAGAAGAGCACAGCAATTCAGGCAGCATCCGACGAGCAGCAAAATCGACGTTTCGGGCAAAAGCCCTTCATCAGGAATAATCCTGATGAAGGGCTTTTGCCCGAAACGTCGATTTTGCTGCTCGTCGGATGCTGCCTGAATTGCTGTGCTCTTCCAGCACCACTGATCCAGAAACTGGGAACTATTTATCTAGCCTAGCATTGACTTGCTTCAAGGTTCCTGATGAAGGGCTTTTGCTCGAAACGTCGATTTTCCTTCTTCTCGGATGCTGCCTAACCTGCTGTGCTTTTCCAGCACTACTCAAATCTTGACCAGGAACTATTTGTCCAGATTGATTTCTGCCATTAACTGGAGACCAGGATCTCGGTTCAAATTCATGAGTGAAGCCAGGAGCAAAGAGAAGACCAGACCTGGAGTAGAAGCTAAGATCAGGGAATAGGAGAAGAGATTGGAACAAAACAAAACCTTGAAGCAAGTCAGTGCCAGGCTAGAAAACATCAGGGCAACAAGGACAGTTTGAGCTATAGAGAGAGGCTGAATAAGCTCGGGCTGTTTTCCCTGGAGCGTCAGAGGCTGAGGGGTGACCTTATAGAGATTTATAAAATCATGAGGGACATTGATAGGGTAACTAGAGAAGGTCTTTTCCCTGGGGTGGGGAACTAGAGGGCATAGGTTTAGGGTGAGAGGGGAAATATATAAAAGGGACCTAAGAGGCAACTTTTTCACAATGAGGTAGGTGCATGTATGGAATGAGCTGCCAGAGGAAGTGGTGGAGGCTGGTACAATTACAACATTTAAAAGGCATCTGGATGGGTATGTGAATAGGAAGGGTTTAGAGGGAATTGGGCCATGTGCTGGTAAATGGGACTAGATTAGGTTAGGATATCTGGTCAGCATGGACGTGTTGGACCAAAGGATCTGTTTTCATGCTGCACATCTCTATGACTCTATGATAGGAAGCAAGGCCAGGAGGAAGGCTAGGCTCTTGTCCACTGCCTGAACAAAAGGCAGGGAATGTTTGAGATGCAGACAGTACTGGTTGCTGATTGACAATAATGATGTGACATGTCGATACACAACTTCGCCAATGTATAGCTGGGATATCAACAATGCAAACAGCAATGTTAAAACAAAGTGACAAGACAAAACCGAAAAGCAGGCTCCAAATAATATTTGATGTTAAAATGAAATGACATTAAGTGGGGTGACTTAAAGTGAGAACCTACTGTAGTTTATTGTATATCATAAAATAGAAGTACTGATATGATTGACATTGTTACAGAGATTATGAGATGGATTTGGAAGATAGATCTTACTCCTTTGAGACCCTAAACTGTTCTCCCACCAAGTCTATATGACATTATAGTGTGTGGTGCTGTGACAATAGTGTCACTTTAAAAAAGTTATTTTGTCCTTCAAAAAAAGTTTTTTTGAAGAAATGTTGTAAAGGCAGACGTGCCAAAGGATCTAGTTTAACAATGGAAGAGGAGTGGCGAGTTGTCCCAGTTCAGGTTTTTTCTATATTGTTTTAGCTGTAGCAGTCACAAAATGTGAGTGGCCAGGGGAGTTGCAAACTTCAGTAAAGACCTCTGATCCTCTTCTGAAATCCCTTTGGATGTTGTTCCCTCCTGCCTGTAAGAAATTGTGTTTGAATTTACCTTTTTGCCAAGGAGTGTATTTATGGGACCTTACTGTATTGGCACAGTTAATTAGTAATAGTTACTTTTTCTGGTCAGGTAAATTTTCCAATAGCTAAAATATTCTAAATTCCAATTTCTTTTGTTTTCAACTGTAGTATTTAAGTAAATTCTATTTTGCTTAAAGCCGAGTGGTTTGATCAGCTGCATCACACCTGGAATATCCACTTCACATCTGCCTTTAAAATAAGAGAAAGTTAGGGTCAAGGGCAACTTCTTAAATATTTTGAAGGGGCATGGCCTGGTCCATAACAATACTTAGGGCACTTATCAGCATTAACCCTTTCAAATCCTTCCACCCTTATACAGCATGTTTCACCCTTTCATAGAGTAATTGAAAAAAATGCATTAATAAACAGGCTACAAGATTTTGCCTTCCGAAGAAATCCATCATATTGGGATATTCCTATCCTCACTGATATGCTCATCAAGAAGAAAACAAAATAGAAATAACATGGGCCAAGCAATTGTGTTCTATTTAATAGAGAATGTTAATCTGTGGATGTTTCAAACTCTGACTATCTGTACTACTAAATGTTGACCTCATGATCTTGTCAAGCACCTAATGAAAGCACTGGAGACAACAAAACCTGATGAATAGCCATGCCGTCCTCGCACAAAACCAAGCTGTTATTAGCAATGTTGTGTAACTTGTATGCCTTGACTTTACCTGCATGAGTAATAATTCAAAACACCTTATTCTGCAAAAATGCATTGACACCATATAAATGAGAGACTAAAGTTTTCCATTGCAGCAACAGAGGTTTTCAAGCATGGGAACTAAAACTTCGAAGATTTTTATATTGTGTTCTGAAAATTAGGGAAAATTTTCAGTCTCTTTTGATCTGTCTATTCTCAAATTAAGAACCAATATGATGAAATGATGTGTAACATAATAATTGCCTGTGACATCTATATATCTGACAGATTAATTCTCAGTCAAGACTTGTATTTCCTCAATAGCATGGCACGTTGATGAATTCATCTTTATAATGAAAACTTTATCAGTGAAGTTCTGGATGGTGCAGTATTCCATCACTGCAAATTACTACCTGGCTTATCTTTTTAATTTTATGGAGTCCGGCTCCATGTTAATCATTGATGATGTTTCTGTAAATATGCACAGGTAGAGATAAAAAGTCTCACAGTTTCTAATTGTGTCAGCTGCCAAAGGGACCTGCTGACACACAGTAACTGTTTCTGTCACATCCTGAATGGTTGCTGCACTGTGCAGCCCTGACTTGAGAACTTCTTCCACAGTTTTAGCATGGTTAAGTTCTTAAAACCTTCCCTTGTTCCAGCTTTATAGACTGTCCTCCTGCAGTTCACCTTCAGACTTCAGCCCCTCTCATGCTCAAATCATCCTTCCTGACTCTCAGGAGCTTTCCTCTCCATTTCTTCCCTTTCTGATCAATATGCCCTCTTCACTGATTCTAGACAATAAGTCACTGAGCTTGAGTTGTTCTTCAATACATTTAACTTTGGAGGACTGTTGCAAGCCTCCTGTTTATCAGCTTTCTTGACCACTTTCTGTCAGATGTAAGCTATGAACTCTCCTTATTTAAGGAACCTCTTCTATTATTTCTTCCAAAGATCTAACCAGCTGCTCCATTAAACTGCACTCTTTGGCTGGTACTATTCGAGCTGCTTCCTGAGTGCTTGCTGAAGCCTCGTTCACCTGCACTTGCTCCAGCTACATCTGGAAGGGCAGTCATTTGCGGAGTTGCAAAGTACCGTATATCATTCAGATCTCCTTTTATTGGAATGTCTTGATTCATTTGGTAAGCTGTCCAATATGGCTTAGGGAATAATCACTGGCTCTGCCCACTTCTCTCCACTTTGCCCGAGGCGCTGGTTGACTCCCTGCAAGAGATTCCATGGTAACCACTTCACTTCCTTCAGTTTTAGGTTAAATTGTCAGCAATATTGGAACGAACTGGCACGTATCACACATCAGTCATTAATAAATGGTGTGAGCCGAAAGCACAGGTAATGGCTGTTAATAATCTGTTCTGCACTACACTGTTTCTTCAATGAGAACTACCCAAGGGAGAGCCTCTTGGGACTCCTCTACCACAAGCTTATTAGAGAGAAATTAGGGCAATCGAAGCCTCTGCTGTGCAAACTTCCAAGCATTAATTTTCAGATTGGATGTAATTAAGCATTGAGGTGGAAACTCAAATAGAGTTATTTCTGTTTCCATATTGTTAACTGGGGGAAGTGGATCTGAGCAATGCACAATATAATGGCAATGACAAACATGAGATATTCCAGATCAAATCTTCACTAGTCAGTGTTGGAGAGCATGTATTTGTTTTGGGAGAACCATGGACCTGGGAAAAGGTGGGTGGAGGCCTTGCAGATGGAAACTGAGGAGTGAGATTCTAATTAAAATATAAAAGCATTGAAGGTTGCTTCAGAGGGAGACTGTGCTGTAGAGGGAGGGAGCAGATTAGTTAAACCTGTAATGAGAACTATAAAAGGACATCTTTTGCTTCTGAGAACAGGAGTAACTTCTTAGGTTGCCAAATTTCTGCAGTTAGTGAGGTCCAACCTTATTTAAACAAATTAAGATGTCCCAATGGAGAGAGACCAAATGGACCATTGAAGCAGGATTTTAAACGTCAACGTAGATGAGATTAGACATAACGCACCAGAAAGAAACAAAATTAATGAGAATTGTAGCAGAAAGATCCATAAGGAGAGAAACATTGTGAGGAAGCCTACAGTGTTTTATTCAAATACAAGAAATTTCATGGAAAAATGCTGGGCTGAGAGGGATCCGCAGCTTATGAACATGTTGTATTATTGGCAAGGAGAAGATAGAGCGTGGGATTCATAGGGTGTGAAATGTTTCACAGAGAAACAGCTACAGAAAAAACATTGGGATAGTATTTTATTTATGAAGAATTATATGGATGCTATGGAAATGAAGGTATATGGATAAAACTAGCAATGCAGAATCAAATAATTAACTAGCAATTAATGTAGTCCCAACTGTGCAAGGTGAGCATATGCATAGGGAGCATTTTGCAAATGTGAAGAGGGCCTTTCAATACTTTAATAATTTAATGAATAATTTTAACATGCTGGATTGATTAGAGATAGTCAACATGGCTTTGTGCATGGGAAATCATGTCTCACTAACTTGATTGAGTTTTTTGATAAAGTAACAAAGAGGATTGATGAGGGCAGAGTGGTAGATGTGATCTATATTGACTTCAGTAAGGTGTTCAACAAGGCTCCCCATGGGAGACTGGTTAGCAAAGTTAGATCATATGGAATACAGGGAGAACTAGACATTTAGATACAGAACTGGCTCAAAGGTAGAATACAGAGGGTGACGGTGGAGGGTTCTTTTCAGACTGGAGGCTGTGACCAGTGGTGTACCACAAGATCAGTGCTGAGTCCACTGCTTTTCACCATTTATATAAATGATTTGGATGTGAGCATAGGAGATATAGTTAGTAAGTTTGCAGATGACACAAAAATTGGAAGTGTAGTGACAGCGAAGAAGGTTACCTCAGTACAACGGGAACTTGATCAGATGGGCCAAAGTGGCGAGGAGGAGCAGGTAGTGTTTAATTTAGCTAAATGTGAAGTGCTGCATTTAGGAAATGCAAATCAGGGCAGGACTTATACACTTAACGGTCCTGGAGAGTGTGACTGTACAAAGAGACCATGAAGTGCAAGTTCATGAAAGTGGAGTCGCAGGTAGAATAGTGAAGAAGGCGTTTAGTATGCTCTCCATTATTATTCACAGCATTGAGTATAGCAGTTGGGAAGTCATGTTGTGGCTATACAGGACATTGGCTAGGGCACTTATGGAATAATGAGTGCAATTCTGGTCTCCCTCCTATTGGAAGGATGTTGTGAAACTTGAAAGGGTTCAGAAAGGATTTGCAAGAATGTTGCCAGGGTTGGAGGGTTTGAGCAATAGGGGTAGGCTGAATAGGCTGGGGCTATTTTCCCTGGAGCATCAGAGGCTGAGGAGTGTTTAGAATTAGAATCCCTACTGTATGGAAACAGCCCCTTCGGTCCAACAGGGTCCACGCCAACCCTCCGAAGAATATCCCACCCAGACCCATTCCCCTACATTTACCCCTGACTCATGCACTTAACCTACACATCCCTGAACACCATGGGCAATTTAGCATGGCCAATTCACCTAACCTGCACATCTTTGGATTGTGAGAGGAAACTGGAGACGGAGAGGAAACCCACTCAGACATGGGGAGAATGTGGAAACTCCACACAGGCAGTCACTCGAGGCTGGAATCAAACTTGGGTCCCTGAGGCTGGAATCAAACTGTGAGGCAGCAGTGCTAACTACTGAGCCATCATGCCACCCTTAAGTGACCTTATAGAAGTTAATGAAATAATGAGGAGCATGGATCGGGTAAATAGACAAGGTCTTTTCCCTGGGTTGGGGGAGTCAGAACTAGAGAGCATAGGTTTAGGGTGGGGGGGAAAGATATAAAAGGGACCTAAGGGGCAAATTTTCATGCAAAGGGTGGTGCATGTATGGAATGAGCTGCCAGAGAAAGTGGTAGAGACTGTTACAATTACAGCATTTAAAAGGCATTTGGATGGATACATGAATAGGAAGGTTTGAGAAGAATATGGGCCAAGTGCTTGCAATTGGGACTAGATTAATTTAGAATATCTGGTCGGCATGGACGAGTTGGACCGAAGGATTTGTTTCCATGCTTTACATCTCTGTGACACTCTGCAGGTTAAATGCAGAGACCAGAGATGCCCTGTGTATGCAGCAGAATACAAATCTTTCCTTATTTGATATGGTCCCCTATGTTTCATGTGCTGCTTGTAATTGTGCATCTTAGAAATAGGAGAAAGTCTGCACTGGCAGCAAGTGGACAGGAAACGGAAAGATCTTTGATCAGACTGGCCAGTCAAACAAATGCTTAATATTGGTTTAAAAATAACACAGTCCAATTGGATGGTAATGTGTTTCTTTCCAGACTCATTCTTTTTTCTATTGGTGAAGATCTGTGGCAAGCCTTTTCCTTCATAATTGTTGTACATCTTCTTACCTTGGGAGGGACAAATCTCTGATCCGTTCAAAACCTGGCTCTTGGTATTCTGCTGTCATCTCTTGCTGCCTCTTCATCCTGTGTCTAGCTGTTGTCTTTGGAGACAATTCTCTTTGGATTGTTTTCTCTCCTTATGCCTCGCTTTGGGCCTGTACATCTGTCATTGATCAGAGGAAGAGGCATTCTCTTTTCTATGCTCAGCCATTACTTGTCCTTTTTTTTTTGCTGTGTATATTATTGTCCATTCCCAGTGCTTGCTTCCATTTTCATTTAGCGGATACTTGTTATATCCTTTAAACTTTGAAATAGTTTTTTTTTTGAGAAAAGAATATATTGAATAAACGTTTGGTTTACCACAACCATGGGAAAACTGTTTATCATTGGCAACATAAACAGGTTTGGAAACAAACTATCTATGAACCTCAGGGTTAGCATCCTCTGATATGCTCCTGAACAGCCAGCAATGTTATAATATGTTACAACTTATTGTGTTTACCACAATTAATATTACTATGTTTTAATCGTAACAAAGGAAGAGGTAGAATGGTGTCAGGTGGCTATTGGACCCAAGCTTAGGGAAGGATAAAATAATGAATATATTTAATTATTACCTAAATCGATATTCATTCGAGAAAACAGTACCCAATATATTTTACTTCTAATTTTTCACTCAGTCATAATGTCAGGAATGGGCCTGTTCACTGATTATTCCCATCTCCATTCACAGTTCTTCCAATAAAGAAACCTGCCAACTAATCGAAAGATTTGGGCAAAATTCCAAGCTAAAGCTGAGAAATGGTCAATAACATGATGTCTCTCGTAATGACCATTGCACACATGAGAAATCACAACTATCTCTCCATAGTTTTCACAGCCCTGCCAATGCCATATCAAATGCTGTAAATATCTTAGGGTCATCAGTGACCAGCAGCTTAACCAGACTGGCATAACAGTTGTAATTACAGAGTAAGGTGGGGAGCTCTGAAATTAGCAACTCGTCATATGATCCCTTCAAATTCTCTAGAGTGTGCAGTGCTCAAGTTAGGTATCTGATAGAATAGTCACCACTCACTGTACAGGTTACAGTGACAATAGCACTTAAGCAGAAATTAAAGAATCTTAAATTTTTCAGGAGAACTCATTGGTCAACTTCAGAAATGCAGAAGTGGGTTCAAGGATCAGGGGCTTCAGTAGTCTTAGAATCTTAGAATCCCCACAATGTAGAAACAGGGCCTTTGGCCCAGCAAGTTCACACTGACCCTCCAAGCAGTATCCCACCCAGATCCATTACCTTATTTCTCTACATTTCCCCTGACTAATGCACCTAACACTACAGGCAATTTCGCATGGCCAATCCACCTAACCTGTACATCTTTGGATTGTGATAGGAAACCGGAGCACCAGGAGGAAACCCACGCAGACACGGGGCGAATGTACAAACTCCACACAGACAGTTGCCCGAGGCTGGAATCAAACCCAGGTCCTTGGTGCTGTGAGGCAGCAGTGCTAACCACTGAGCCACCGTGCCGCCCCTGTGGTGGGGTAGGGAGAGTAAAGCAGTTTTTTTTTTAAAATAGTTCACGTGGTGTAGTCAGCACTGGCAAGGCCAATATTTACTCGCCCTTGAGAAGGTGAAAGTAAGCTGCTTACTTGAACTACTGCAGCCCGTTAAGGAACACAGGAACATTGGACCGGAGAAGGCTATTCATCCCCCCAAAACTGTTGTACCATTCAATGGGTTTATGGCTGATGTGTCATGTAACTCCATATGGCTGCCTTAATACTTTTGCTTAACAAAAATGTATCTACCTGAGATTTAAAATTAAAAACTGACCCTGCATCCATTTCTATTTGTAGAAGGGAGTTCCAAACATCTACCACCCCTTGTGTGTAAAGAGCTTCATAACCCCTCTCTTTAACAGTTCGTCCCTAATTCTCAGACTATGGCCCTTGGTTCTAGAATCCCCAACCAGTGGAAATAGTTTATCTTTATCTACACTGTATTTTCCTGATAATATCTTGAAACCTTCAATCAGATCACCCTTTAACCTTCTAAGTTGAAAACTAGCCTAATTTGTATAATCGTTGTTCATTACTTAACCCATGAAGTACAGGTATCATCCTTGCAAACCTACATGATACTCCCTCCAAAGCCAATATGTCTGGCCTTAGGTTGGTGTCCAGATATGCTCACAGTTCTCCAAATGGAGTCTAACCAGGGTTTTGTACAACTGCAGCATAACCTCTGCATCCTTATACTCCAGTCCTTTACATACCCAGTAATCCATTAGCTTTCTCGATTATTTTCTTCATCTGTCTATAACATTTTAAAAATCTATGCACCTGAACCCTCAAGTCTCTTTGGACACCACCCACAGTATTTAACACCACACCATCTAGAAAGTACTCTGATCAATCCTTTTTTTGGTCCAAAAGGTTGACCTCCATCTGTCACAGTTTTGCCTATTCATTTAGTTATCAATATCCCTTTGTTATTTTATGATATCCACACTGTATCATGACATTAACTTTGTGTCATCAGCAAATTTGAATATATGACTCTCTCTGTCATTATCTAAAGAGTTAAGACATAATGTGAATAATTGAAGCCGTACACAGATCTTCTAGGGATGTCACTGTCACATCCTGTCAATTTGAGTTCCTTCCCATTATCCCTACTTTCAGTCACCTTACATTTAATCAATTTCCTAGCCATGTAATAGGCCCTCAGTTCCATGAGCTTCTACCTTAGTTCTCTTGTGTGGAATTTATTAAATCCCTCCTGGAAGCCCATATAAATAAAGTCCATTGACATTCTCCTGTCCACTATCTTTGTCAACTCTTCAAAAATTTCAGCGAGGTTTGTGAGGCATAACTACCATGTCCATGCTGGCTCTCCCTGATTAACTGAATGTTTTCAAGGTATTCAGTTACGCCATGCTTGATTATACACTTCAACATGTTTCCCCCCCACCTCCCAACCAATGTTAGGCTCACTGGTGTGTAATTCAAATACAGAAATTGCTAGAGAAACTCAGCAAGTCCAGCAGCACATGTGAGAAGAAAGGGGAGTGAACATTTTTGAGTCCAGTGACGTATCATCAGAACGACTCATCCAAATGTTCTGATAAAGACTTGCTGGAAAATGTTAACTCTGCTTTCTTTCCACAGATGATGCCAATCCTGCTGAGTTTCTCCAGCAATTTCTGTTTTTGTTTCAGATCTCCAGAATTATTTGTTTATTTATTTGTCTGTAATTCCCTGCTTTTCCTCTTTCATTTCTCTTAAAAAGTGGAGTGATGAATGCAATTTTCCAATTCCAGAGAGACACCTCCTACATTTAGAGAACTTTCACTAGGGAGATTACAATGTACTCGTTATTTGATGTAGGTATGCCCACAGTGCCATTAGAGAGGGGATCCCAGGCATTTGACTCAGTGACTGTGAAAGAGAGACGATAGATACATTTTCAAGTCAGGATGGTGCATGGCTGGATGGTGGAGTACTTGGCAGGATCAAAAAGAATCATTCTCGTATCAAACGTACTGCTTCCAATTCTGTTTGGAATAATTGATATGAATGGAATTATAATTGAAGTCATTGTTTGCTGATGAAGTGTTTTTATCTTGTATTCCCAGTAACCGACTATCTGCCATTAGTGAGAGAAAAAGTGTAAAGTATACAGAAAAAGAATGTATTTATAATATGCTATTTGAAAACAATTTTGAATACAAATGAATATTACTCTTTCCTTTTTAGATTAAAAGTTTAGTGTCCATACAAAGTGAAGGGCCCAGAATTGGAAACTGTGCATATAAAGTGTAAATAATGTAAGTTTTCTCAGGCAGTATTTCCATTGATAGAATCAGGGGCCAGGTACTGTCCTCAACTGGGGAATAGTACAGGACACAAGGACAACAAATGACACTGTAGCTCTTTCAAATGTGTTTTTATTGCACAACTCCAATTTTAATTGTCTCTTTTTGCTTACAGCATTCTACCCTGTCCCGTAAATTTGTAGAGGTGATGTCTGAGTACAATGGTACACAGACTGATTACAGGGAGCGTTGCAAAGGACGAATCCAGCGACAACTCGAAATCAGTAAGTGCCTGTGACTGTTTTTGGAATGAGTGCTATAAATAGAGAACCACGGTAAGGTAATGGTGCTCAATGTGCAGGCTGCTTATAACCTGGACTTGCTGCTGTTCTGTGTGTGAAAAAAGCAAAGCTTTCAAAATTAACTCTGTGAAAGAAGGGAATTTCGAGTCGACTGTAAATTTTCTGTACTTTGGGTCCACGAGACGAAGGTGAATACTGACAAATACAGATACATACTGTTACATAGGGAATGGATGGTCTGCCTAAATGCATGGTCAGTGACACTGGATCTAAAGAAATGTCTGTCACAAAATGTAATACCTATTAACAGCAGTACGCAGCTTGGGTCCCACTTAAATTAATGATGTGTGAAGAACTAACCTCCCTGACATTTCTGGGACTGTTACTGTAAAGGCAACACCAGTGCCTTACATGATAAAGCAGGGATTGAGGAAATATACTCACTGACTACATATGGGGAAGAGGGATGAGATTGAAGTGAGGTATACAGTGATGATCTGACTGATATATACAGAAATGTAATTAACTAGTCATATATGAAAAGAATGTAGTTGACAAATAAATACTGAGAATGTGATTGATTGGATTATAAATGATACTAATGTGATGGACACAAGCATGGATACATAGTCATGTATTTGAAATAAGTTAATTTGTGATTCTGCTCCTGGGATGCAGGAAACATGGTTAGAAGTAAAAAAGCAAATATATTATCCCATTGCAAAAATAAATATTTGTAAATATTCAGTTTTAAACTTCCTAAGCATCATGTCATGATACTATTTAATGTCATTGGTGTTTCTCTTGAGTCATCCTACATAGAAACAAAGAAAAAGTTTAGTTGTACATCGCATTTTCATGTCTGTGGAATGTCTTAAAGTATTTCACAAGTATTTACTTCTGAGATTCAATCACTAATATTATGAAAGCAAAGGCAGCAACTAAATTACACACAGCATCCCACAAGCCACACCATTAATAATGCCTGCTTTGCCTGATCTAATTTGCTGATATTGTTTAAGGGAGTTCCTTTGGCCAAAATACCGGCATGCTCCATACTCTTGGTATTTTGCCATGGTATTTTTTACATTCATATATTTTTTAAAAAGTCTTCGTTTTAGTCACAACTGACAGTAATTATAACAAGTCAACACTTCCTAGATATTGCACGGACTTTCGCTGGGATTCCATTTCCCAGCTATTGATCAATCCCAAATAATCATGCACAATAGAAAACGCTGGAGTTTAGATATTTAAGCTTTGTGATTAATGCAATGTGGACCTTTGGCAGAAAAGATGTCCATGCAACATCCTGAAATAAACTAGTAGAAAATCACATTCACACTTATTTGCATTAGAAATAAATGGAATGAGAACATAGGAGAATTTGCGGATGAGAAAGAGATATTCATCCGATCAATACATCTTCCTCTAGAGTTCTAAATCATTAGTTAAACCCATCTCTCTAACACCCAAACTATCACATTGAAGTCTGTTGCTGTTGTAACCCCACTGTATCCAAACATCTGTACTTAACTGTCTTGCTTGTGAATTATTTTCATTTTAAAAGGAAAGAAAGTTCCTTCTGATATGTATTCAGTACTTATGATTCTATGCCCCCTAATTTAATTTAAAATAACATTCACAGTTTACTTTAGCACTGCCAATTAATATTTAATGTATCTCTGTGAGGTCCCAGTTTAACTGACCTTCTTTACAGCCTGTAGAACCTGAGTTCCTCTAATCTTTTTTCATGTCTCATCCTATTTCCACTTGGGATTTGTTCTGTTGCACTGATCATCAAACACTGGCCGTGTTTGGCATGTCAAATGCTTCAATGCCCTGGAATTGCAATTGTGCCAGAACTTCAGAACCTCTTGAAATCAAAAAAAAAGTTTTCTCTGTCTCTCAGCTTGGCAGATCCCTTTGAAAGAGATAGGGGGCTTGATAAATATTCAGCCTGTGCTGATCTTTGGAAAGCCAGCAAATGCTAAAGAATAGCAGAAAGACCTGGATTTAGCAATCTTAATGACTTCAAATGAAGTAACACATTATTAGATGTCTGGGTATCCACGTCATGTATTACTCATCACTGATATGTGGGCAGATGCTTTGTTAGCAATCAGAACACATCACATTGAGCTTTGATGAACAGCAGCCTGACATTTTATTACATGGTAATAGTCCGATATGCAAATATAACTGTGTCTCGAAGCAAATTTCTAAATTTGTATGATGGCTACTGTACAAATTACATATATTGATGGAAGAGGCAAGGTCATTTGGGATAGAAAGCCCTATGAATGTAGAATCCAGCCAACAATTCAAATAAGCTACTTAAATCTAATACAAATGAGCAAGAAAACCAAGTAGATCTCTGTGAAGTCAAAAAACAATTACATTTTAAGCCTGACTAGATGGATATTGTGTGGTAAAAATAGACTCTTAATTAGTAATAGGCCTAGCATGGTGATGAAGGACATATATGTGAAACAAGTTAACTCTTCACTTTCCCTCCTTTTCCTTTTCCTTTTGCTTAGACATTCTTTGAGCAGAAAATGTCTGTGTATCTCTACATATTATTTCATCACACTTTCTTTGTATTTTCTCCATATCTCATTCAGCCCTCACCTCAATCTACCACTGTCCTGTCTTCCCACTGCAACTTGCCTTCTCCGCACTGCTGAATGCCAATAGTGCCCCTACTGCTACCTGACTAAATCCACCACCATCCCACACCACCACCACCATTCTATATCTTGACTCTTCAAACCTTGCATGCCCCACTTCCCAACTAACCACTGTACCCACCCTCCCACCCTCACTGTCCATGTGCTCCATTCCTCTTCCTTATCTGATCCCATCGGCTCATTATCCAACTCCTACCTGCATCCTCTATTAGCCACCACTGCCCTCCACATGTGCACTCTGTTCCTCCCCAACTTTGCCCCACACCAGGCTTTAGTTCACATCCTGCACCCCTTCTGATTACCTGCCCCATCCACCTCAGCTGCCTCTGCTCCCTTCTCTTGTATTCACATATGGGATGCAGGCATTGTCATCAGTGCGAGCATTGATTGCTCATCTACAATTCTCCTTGAAAAGATTGTGGTGATCTGTTTCTTGAACTACTGCAGTCCATGTGCTGCATGTGGACCTAGAATGCCATTGGGGAGGGGAATTCCATGATTTTGACCCAGCAACAGTGAAGTAAACAGTGAAATATGGTGGATGATGAGTGGCTTGGATGGGAACTTGCAAGTGACGATGTTTAAATGATCTGCTGCCCTGTCCAGCTGGGTGGGGATGGTCGCGAAAATGAATGGTGCTATCTGAGGAAGACTGATGAATTTCTGCAGTTCATGTTCTCAATAGTACACATTGCTGCTACTGGCTGGTGGTGGTAGCATGAGTGAATATTTATGGATGTGGTGCCAATCAAGCAGACTGCTTTGTCCTGGATGATGTCAAACTTCTTAAGTGTTGTTGCACCTATCCAAGCAAGTGGGGAGTGCTCCATCACATTCCTGACTTGTGCCTTGTAAATGATCGACTGGCATTTGGGGTATCAGCAAGTGACTTACATGGAGCAGGATTCCTAGCCTCTGATGTACTCCTGTAACCATAGTACTTATATGCCAGGCCCAATTCAATTTCTGGTCATGATAACCCTAGGATGTTGATAATGGGGAGTTCAGTGATGTTAACACCATTGAATATCAAGGAATGATGGTTAGATTTTCTCTTTTCAGAGATAGTGATTGCCTTGTATTGTGTGGTGTGAATGTTTTCAGCCCAAATCTAGATATTGCCCAGATCTTGCTGCATTTAGACATGGACTGCATCAGTATCTGAAGGTTTGCAAATGGTACTGAACATTGTACTTTGTACTTTGTGTCAATGGCAAGCATCCCTAATTCAGATTTTATGATGGAGGAAAGGTCATTAATGAAGCTGCTAAAGATGGTTTCTTGCTATAATGGAAACCTGGCTAAAGGAGGGGCAAAATTGGCAGCACAATATCGTTGGATATCATTTTCAGACAGTGGATGACAAAAAAAAGGGAGGATTGTGGCAGGTTACAATACTGGTTAAAGAATCAATTACAGTTGTGAGAAGAGATGATTTACTAAACAGGTTAACAAATTAGGCTTCATGGTTTCAGCTTCAGAATAAACAAGGGGCAGTCACATTACTCGGAGTTTACTACAAACCGCCAAATAGTGAATGGGAGATAGAAGAATATAAATGTAGACAAATTCTTGCCTGTAGGAATAAGAGGGTAATCATAGTAGGAGACTTTAACTATCCCAATATCAACTGAGTTTCAAACAATATAACGGACATAGTACATAAACGTTTCACTTTCAGTGTCCAGGATTTTTTTTTGAATAATACATGACAAGCCAACTTGAGGGGACTCAATTCTGGATTTAGATTTGGGAAATGAAGATGAAGATGTGGATGTGGATGAAGTGATAGTGAGCAAGGGTATCAGAGATAGTGACCCCAATTCGTTTACATTAGATTAGATTCCTTACAGTCCTTACCGACCCTCCGAAGAGTAACCCACCCAGACCCATTTCCCTCTGACTAATGCACCTAACACTATGGGAAATTTAATGTGGCCAATTCACCTGACCTGCACATCTTTGGACTGTGGGAGGAAACGAGAGCACCCAGAGAAAACCCACACAGACACAGGGAGAATGTGCAAACTCCACATAGACAGTCGCTCGAAGCTGGAATCAAAACTGGGTCCCTGGCGCTGTGAGGCAGCAGTGCTGAGCCCTATTAGATTTGGTATCTATTATGGAAAAGAACAGAGATAAATCTGGAGTAAATTTTTTAACTGGGAGAAAGCAAATTTCACAAAACTGAGAAGTGATTTGGTGAGGTAGGCTGTATAGGACTGCTGAAGGATAACTTAGTGGGAAACCAGTGGAAGGCGCTACAAATTGAGCTCCCACTGGAGAGAGGTAGATATGTCCCCTCTAAAAGAATAAGAATGGTACTGTCAAATCTCGAGGAACCAAAAATACAGGGGAAGATTAAACAGAAAAAGAAAGCTTGTGATAGTCTCAAAAAACTCAACACTGCAGATATCCGAGAGGAGTATAGAAAGTACCGGGATCAAATTTAAAAACAGAAAATTAAAAAGGACATAAAGAAATATTAAGATAAAGGAAAAACCAAAGATGTCTTACTAGTGAATAAAGAGCAAAAGGATAGTTAAGGAAAAGTTGGAACCTCTCAGAGATGAAGGGAACTTTGTGTGAAGATCCAGCGGATATGGGGAGAATTTTAAATGCATTTTTCATCTTTGTATTCACAAAGGAAAGGGATGATGTGGATATAGTAATCCAAGAGGAGCAGTGTAAAATGTTAGACAAAATAAACATAACGAGAGGAAGTATTAGGGAAATTGTAAGTGGACATGTTGCCCGGGCCCGATGGATTGTTCCCTGGGATGTTGAAGAACGTCAGGAAGGAAATAGCAGATTCTCTGAGGATTATTTTCTAATCTTTATGGGACACAGGTGAGGTGCCAGAGGATTGGATGAATGCAAACGTAGTTCCATTGTTTAAAAAGGGTACAAAGGAATTGCCAAATAATCATAGGCCAGTTAGTCTTACTTCAGTGGTGGGCACATTGTTAGAATCAGACCTAAGAGATTTAAAAACTGTCACTTAGAAAGGCATGGACTAGTCAGGGAGAGTCAGCATGGCTTTGTTAAGGAATGGGCATGCCTTACAAATATGATTGAATTCTTTGAGAATGTATCAAGGACAATCGATATGGGTATTGTGGTAGATGTTTTCTACATGGATTTTAGTAAGGCATTTGACAAGGTCCTACATGGCAAACCAGTCAAAAAGGTAAAAGCCCACATGATGTAGGGTACGTGTTGAATTGGATCCAAAGTTGGCTTATAACAGGAAACAAAGGGAAATGGTTGATGACTGCTTTTGTTATTGGAAAGCTGTTTCAATCGGTGTTCTTACAGATAAGTGCACGTGACATATATCCTTTTAATGAATTCTCACCATAAGATCTTTTACATTGATCAATGCAATGGGCCATTGCATTTCAGGTTCTTATCCAAAAGATGATCTCATCTCAGGGTTTGTAACTGGACTTATAATGCTCAAATCAACCTCTCCCAATCCTATGACCTCTTCCACCTGGAAAGGCTGTTATAGAGAAACATCACCACCTAGAGGTACACACACCATCCTGCCTTGGAACTATTTGTAGCTACGTCAAAATCCTGAAGCACCCGTAATAACAGCACAGTGATTTACCTATATCCCATGAACAGCAGCAGTTGAACAAAGCAGCTCACCACCACATTCCTTTCAAAGAAATTAGAAATGGGAAATAGGTAAATGGCCCAGACAGTGATATGTGAATTCTGTGAACAGATAAAAAGAAGCTCCAGGTGCTAACCTAAATGAATGGGAGGAAGAAGTTAGGAGCCAGTGGTAATTTTCTTTAACTAGTAATCCAGGGACCAGACCTGGAGCCATGTTTTTGGATCCCATCATAGCAAGTGTCGAAATTAAAAATAGCCATTTGGAGATGGGTTTTGATGAGGAGTTCTGCCATCCTCACCTAAACAACCAACATGTGACTCCGGACCCACAGCAATGTGATTGACGCTTAACTGGCCTCTGAAGTGACTCTAACAAGTAACTCGGTTCAAAGAGTAATTAGGGGACAGCAAGAAATACTGGCCTACCAAGCAATGCCAAAACTCATGAATGCATCAATTTAAAAAAATGACTTCACAATTGCTGTTTTGTAGTATCTTCATTATTCATTAACTCCCACTAATTGACTCCGAAGATAAC
Source organism: Chiloscyllium plagiosum (assembly GCF_037043375.1). NCBI lineage: Eukaryota > Metazoa > Chordata > Chondrichthyes > Orectolobiformes > Hemiscylliidae > Chiloscyllium > Chiloscyllium plagiosum. The sequence continues at coordinate 36,890,574 of NW_028270169.1, read as the reverse complement.
AGCGAAGATTAAACTGGTAATCAGAAGAGTTTCTCAGGGCTCAGTATTGGGGCCTTCATCCTGTCCAGTATTTAGAGTATTTGTTTGTTATCTGCTAACAGTACTGAGCATGTGTGAGAGAAGAGCCAAAAATATTATCAATGGATATTAGTGGATGAGAACACTTTAATGATTGTGTGTTAATTGATTGGTACAAGATTTACACATTTCTAATGAATCTGGGTAAGTGGATCATTTATAAATGTTCTGCTTTGGTTTTATTTTGTGCTGAGTCTTTTTGTCACGGAGCCAGTTTCTGCACAAAGTTGCCAGCTGTGCTTGGAGGTAATAATGGAGGTTTTACCACATGATCTCTAGCATACAAACTCCACTTCCATTAAATGGCTTTCCTTTTTAATGCATCAATAACTAATAAATTAAAGTGTTTGAAAAAACCATGTAAACAAATAAATACTGTTGCTATGATTGATATTGTGACTAGGACATTGATTCTTGGGAAAGCCGGATATTCTGATTCCTGAAGAAGGGCTCATGCCCGAAACGTCGATTCTCCTGCACCTTGGATGCTGCCTGACCTGCTGCGCTTTTCCAGCAACACATTTTCAGCTCTGATCTCCAGCATCTGCAGCCCTCACTTTCTCCTAGAAAATTCTTGATATGCCAGGAATCCTGACTGCCAAAATATCTGATGCGCTCTGCTGCGATCGTGCCCATTTTCCTCCTCCAGTCTCTCATCCAAGCTCATGTACAAATAAATGGAGCACTGGCACTTATGTAAAACATGAAACCAGCATACAGCTGCGATGAGATCAGCACTTGACATACAGGACACAGCCTGTCACACCTAGCAACGGCCTCACGCAACCAGAGGTTTTAAATATTCTGTACCCCAGGGTTTTGACTTCTGTGCTCTATAAATTCACAAGTTCAAGATCATTCAATGTTATTGCAGCCTGCCTTAATGTAGCATACCCTGCACAAACTGAAACCAACCGATAATCCAAGGAGCACTTCACCAGTTGTTGTAGCATGCCTTTTGTCTCTCCACTTCATCTGACATTTTACAAATGCTGAATTACATTAAATAATTCCCAGTGGAGCAGCCACAAAGCATGGTGTGTTTGTGGCATTGTAGTATGTAGATGTCATAATTCTGGCTTTTTCTCACTTTGTTATTTTTGTATGCATGACTTCAACTTCTAAACAATCTGAGTTTATCATCTGTGTCCCAACTTTCTATTTATTTCCTTAATTGAATGAATTGCTGAGTTGAGACTGAACAAGATGTCTATTACATTCACTACATTGAAGAGAAATTCGTCAACTACTCAATAGTACTGGGCCAGTTTTATCTGCAGCTAAAGAAATACACATGGCACAACAAAATACTAAACTACTAAAAAAAAATGAAACCTTGATACAGTGTCTTTGATAGATTTACACTGAGAGATACTGGTGCAATAAAATCAAGGCTTACAATCTAAGTACTAATGTTACAATATCTAGCGTTCTACAGTCAAACAGCAATGCCCTACACTTAACAAATCTTGTAAACAGAAAAGTCACCATGGTCCTAACTAGAGAGAGGCAACTGGCAGTGATTTAACCTGAGGGTCACCCCACCCTCAGGTTAGAGGAGAGGCTTTTATGGTACACTTGACCGATGTAGGTATTGAATCTACACTGTTGATGTTACTTTGAATGACAAACCAACCATCCAGCCAATTGAGCTAACCAATTGATGAGATCTGATGCACCTTTCCAATAATCAGACTCAGATTGAGATTGACACATTGGCGGAGCCTGACTTGCATAGTCAGATGCTGATAACCACCAGTCTTATGCATCAAGAGTTTTACCAAGGAACTGGAGTAGACCATTCATCTCTTCAATTCAATAATATCATGGCTCATTGGATTGTGGTATCAACTCCACTGTCCTTGATTACATTGCCTGTCAAAATCTAATTCAGCATTGGATAAATCCAGCCTGCTTGGTTTTCTGAGAAAGAGAATTCCACAGACTGGTAATCCATTGAAAGAATAATAATTTCCTTCATCTCCACCTTAAAAGGGAAACCTATCAAACTGTGTCACTTCATTCTAGTCTCCAACACAAGAGGAAAAATGCTATTGGTATCTACCCTGTTAAATCCTCTCTGATGTGTTTCAATATGACCACTTGTCAGTCATCAAAACTCCAATGGGTAAAGGCTCAACTAGCTCAATCTTTCTTCATAAGACAAGCCATTCATTCCAGGAATTAATTGAATGAAACTTTTTTGAATAGCTTCTAACACAATTATATTCTTTTACAAATAAGGAGAGCAAAACTGTACACCCGAGCCACAGATGTGGTCTACCAAGGCCTCGTAAGCTTCTCGACTTGTATATTCCATTTCCTTGTAAGAAACAACAATATTCTATTTGCTTCCTAATCATTTGCTTGTGATGTTAACTTTGTGATTCCTGTACCCAAATACCCAGAATTCTCTATACTACTGTCTACCTGTCTACTTAAATAATATTCTTCCTACTGAAATGGACTAGTTAACATTTCATCATGTCTTAGTCCATCAGCCAAATTTTCACCCAGTTGCTTAATCTATCTATATCCTTGTACAAACAGTCCACCTTCTCTTGACAACTTCTTTTCCCACCTGACTTGATGTCATTGCAAATTTAGTGACCATGCATTTGATCTTTTCATTCAAGTCAGTGATATCAAAGAGCCACAGAGTCATGTAGCATAGAAACAGGCCCTTCAGCCTACCATGCCTAAGCTGACTAACAAACACTAATCTCATTTACCTGCACTTAATCCGTAGCCTACTTTGCCCTGATATATTAAGTACTCCTCTAGATGCTTCTTATTTACAAGTGTATCAGCCTCCATCACTCTCTAAGCCAGCACATTCCGTATTTCCACCACCCTCTGGATGAAAAAAAATTCTTAGGTCTCTAAACCACTTAATCCTTACCACTGATCTTAGACACGTCTGCCACAGGGAAATGATTCTCACAATTTACCCTGTGTATGCCTCTCATAATTCTGTACACTTCAATCAGACTCCCCCTCCATTGACTCTGATCTAAGGTAAACTTAGCTTGCCCAGATATTCTTCATTTCTGAGACTTTCCATCCAGGCAACATGAATCTCCTCTTCACTCTGTCTAGTGCAATCACATCCTACTGATAGTGTGATGACCAGAACTGCACACAGTATTCCATCTGTGGCCTAACCAACATTTCTTAAAGTTGTAACAAGACTTCCTTGTTCCTGCGTGTCCTTGGTGGAGTGGGAGGGTGAGTTAAAGTGTTCAGCCACGGGGTGGTGGAGTTATGGTACGGGTGTCCCAGAGTTGTTCTCTGAAGCATTCTGCAAGTAGGCGCCCTGTCTCACTCTGACCAAGGACATGCAGGTCCCGGGCCTCCTCCATCACCACATCCTAACCACCCGATATCTGGAAGAAGGAAGCCTCATCTTCCACCTTGGGACCCTCCAACCATATGAGATCAATATGGATTTCACCAGTTTCTTCACTTCTCCTCCCCCCACCTTATCCCAGATCCAACCTTCCAACTCAGTACTGTCCTCCTGACCTGTCCTACTGTTCATCTTCCTTCCCACCTATCCATTGTACTCTCCTCTCTGACCTATCACCATTACCCCCACCTCCATCTACCTGTCGTACTCTCAGCTACCTCACCCCCCCAGGCCCACCCCCTCCCATTTATCTCTCCACTCTCTCAGCTCACAAGCCTCATTCCTGATGAAGGGCTTTTGCTCGAAAGATCGATTCTCCTGCTCCTCAGATGTTGCCTGACTGGCTGTGCTTTTCCAGCACCACACTCTAAACTCTAATCTCCAGCATCTGCAGTCCTCACTTTCTCCTATCCCTGCAATACCTGCTTTTCCAAGTGTTAACCCTAACCCTAAGAATTATTTTCAATAGTAAATGTTCAGACTAACTGCCTTTCTTGAACAAAAGAACCACATTAGGTTTATAGTTGAGGACCCAACATTAATTCCTGTGGTAGTCCACCAGCTGAACATAAGCCCATTTATCCCTGCTGTCTTCCTATTCATTCACTGGATATGGGTGTCAATGACTGGGCCAATTGTTAATGGTCAACCATGTTTCTGTGGGTCTGGAGTCACATGACGGTCAGACCAGGTAAGGATGACAGTTTCCTTCCTTGAAGGACATAATGAACCAGAACAGTTTTGCCAATAATTTCATGGTCATCATTAGGCTCTTAATTTCAGACTTTTTTGACTGAAATCAAATTCCACTATCGGCTATGGCAGGATTTGAACCTGGGTCCCCAGAATATTACCTGGGTCTCTGGATTAATACTCTAGTAATAATCCTATTAGGCCATTACTTCCCCACATGTCTGCTTCATATTAGCTGACTAGCCTATTACACATGCTAATATGTTATCCACTACACCATGAGTTTTTATTTCAGGTATTTCTGATCAAAAGTCTCTGTAATCCAAATTAACTAGATCAATTAAGAGTGCAGGATGGCATGTCAGGAGTAAAAACAGGCATACTTAAAAATGAGATGTCAACCTTGTGAAACTACAAAACAGGACTATGTGCATGCCAAGCAGCATAAGTAGCAACTCATTGGAAGAGGAGGAGGAGGCGGCTCCACAAGTTTTAACGAAAAAATTCCTTAATTGTGGGGCAGCACAAGACATTAGTGCAAAAGATAAGGCAGAAACATTTGCAGCAGTCTTCAGTCAGAAGTGCCAAGTGATTCATCATTGCCTCCTCCTCCAGAGATTCCCAGTATCATAGATGCCAGTCTTCAGCCAATTCAGTTCACTCTCTATGACATCAATATCAAAAACTGGAGGCATTGGCTACTGCAAAAGTTATGGGCACTGGCAACATTCTGGCCATAATACGAAAGACTTGCTTCAGGACTGCTGCACCCCTAGCCAAGCTGCATCTGCTCAAGAATGTGGAAATTGCCTAGGTATGTCTTGCACACAAAAACTAAATTATAACCAACCCAGGCAATCACAGTCTAATCTTGACCACCAGTAAAGTGATGGAAGGTGTCATCAATAATGCTATCGAAAAGCACCTGCTCAACAATAACCTTCTCACTGACGCCCTGTTTGGGTTCTGCCAGGACCACTCAACTTCTGACTTCATCATAGCCTTGGATAAGCATGGGCGCAAGAGTTGAATTTCAGAGGTGAGGCGTCAGTGACTGCCCTTGATATCAAGGCCGTATTTTACAGAATGTAGCATCAAGGGTCCATAGCAAAATGGATTCAGTGAGAATCAGGGGAAACTGGCTGTTGGTTGGAATCATACCTGACACAAAAGAAATGGTTGTTCGAGTTTCAATCATCTCAATTCTTGGACATCTCTGCAGGAGTTCCTCAGGGTAGTGTCCTGGGCCCAACCATCTTCAGCTGCTTCATAAATTACCTTCCTTCCATCCTAAGGTCAGAGGTGGAAATGTTTGCACAATGCTCAGCACCAGTCGCAACTCCTCAGATATTGAAACAGTCCATTTTCAAATGCAGCAAATCCTGGACAGTTATCAAGGCTGAGGCTGAAAAGTGACAACTAACATTAGCACCACAGAAATACCAAGCAATCACCATCATCAATAAGAGAGATCTAACCATTCATCGCATGAGATTCAATGGTATTATCATCATCGAATCCCCCACTATCAACATCCTATGGGTTACTATTGACCAGAGACTCAACTGGACTAGCCATACAAACTCAGCCATGCAAGAACAAGTCAGAGGTTGCAAATTCTGCAGCAAGTAATCCACCTCCTAACTCACTCAATTTTGATGAACATTTCACAATTTTTTTTAGTGCAGCCCACCATCCTTTCCTCATTCTTCCCCATAGCCTTCCCTATTCCAACCCAAGCATCTCTCCTGCATTTGAGATACTCTTCTTGATCTCCATTGCGATTATTGTTCTGGTATGCATCATTTACCTCCTTTCTCTTGCTTATTTTCTCATCAATATCCTTAGTCATCCAAAGTACTCTGACTTTGGATACCCTGTATTTATCTCTTATGGGTATGTACCATATTCATTGCACCCTATTCATCTCTCTTTTGAAATTCTCCCATTTCTCATCCACTGTTTTATCCACCAAAATTCATTTCCAACTACCTGCTCCAGTTCAACTTTTAGAACCCTAAAACCTGCCCTTTTTCAGCATGGGATGATAATCCTTGACTGATTTTTATCCTTTTCCAACTTAATATTGAATCTTGTTATATTATGATTGTCATTTCGTAAATGCTCACCCACTCTAACGTTCGCCATTTGACCTGCCTCATTTCCTATGATAAGATCCAGCACAGCTTTCTCCCTGGTAGAACTGGAAATGTACTGTTCCAGAGCATAATACAATGAGATATTGAGAACTGCATTAAATTGGCTTAAGTAGTGAGATATTGATAACTGCAATAACCAGACTTATACAGCGAGATATTTAAAACTGCTATAAACACCCTCACACAGCAACTGTAATATTCAATCTTAAACAGTAAGATATTGATAACTACTCAAAACAAGCTTACAAAGTGAGATATTGATAACAGTAATAAGCAGCCTTATACAGCAGGACTAGATTACAGCAGACAGCCTTTTTCAGCAAGCTATTAATGCATTGCAATAACAAAGCTTGTCCACTTTATCCATACCAGTCATGTATTTTCACAGAAGAAAGATGGCCTTTGAAAGTCTGCAGCTTTTCTTGACAAATCATAGATACAATTATCTCTCTTTTATCTGGAAAATCCACCAAACAGAACTCCCCATTTATTAGTGCTGGCTAATTGTGCAGGCACATTCTCTGAGTCACAAGGAAGTTAGTTACCCTGTTGACTAAATAAGTGATTTATTTCAAATTGTGTTCTAGCACTAAGAAATGGGTCTCATCTTATTTGGATTCAGATTTTTGCTCTTCATTATCATAGGAGAGATATAGTGACAATGTCACTGGACTAGTAATCCACGCTGCAGACTAATGTTCTGGGGACATATGTTTGAAGCCACCAGTGGTGAAATTTAAATTCAGCAAAGTCTGGAATAAAAATCTGGCCCAATGACCATGTAAACAATGTTGATGGTCATAAAAACATACCCTGATTCACTGTCCTTTCGGGAAGGAAATCTGCCATTTGGACCTGGCCTGGGCTGCACATGACTCCAGACCCACAGCAATGTGAGTGACTCTTATCCACCTTCTGGGCACTTCGGGATAAGCGACAAGTGCTGGCCGAGTCAGCAATGCCCATGTCCTGTGAAGAAACTGTTTAAAATCTTTACTGAAGAATATATGAGGTTTGTGTCTGTGTCCAGGCATGGAGAGAGAAGAATATTGGGCAGAGGGTTTGCTGCTGACATACTTTGGCAGCACCCAATTGTAATTTCCAGCTGGCATTCTGGAGTTAAACTGTGGCACAAGCCTCATTTTAGCTTCGGATATTATACTGATGTGGTGGGATCTCCTATCCTCAAGTTTACTGCCGTGACAATTCACAGGATTGTACACGATAGAAAAAAACATACAATTTTATGTGTTAAAAGGACCTTTGTTAGACCTCATTTAGAATACTGTGTCCATGTTTGATCCTCCCATTTGTGGTTGATGTTGAGCTTTAGGAAAATTTCAGAGAACAGCCACAAGCTTGATACCTGGTTTGAAACACTTTAGCTATCCAGATAGATTTTAAAAAGTGGGTGCCTATATATGGTAGAAGAGGATGGACTTTGATTTAATTTGAGGTGGCACAATGCACATGTTGATCATTTATTGCTGAAATATAGGATGGGAGGTCCAGAGGCCATGCTGATGGATTCCACAAGGAAAGGAATAACTTTTTATTCTAGTGGAGTTTTTCTGCACTGTCAGATGAAGAGCCGAGTGATTTCAGCTTTGTATCGAGTGCCTTTAGCCAGGAGTGCAGATTTGGCTTTCCACCAACCCCATATCTGACTGTTTAATGGGAATAGGCCCACAACAAAGCCATGATTCATGTATTGTAATTTCTCCAACAGCAGTTCCCCCAAACCCCTCTTGCATTTAGAGTCGCTGAGTTATACAGTACAAAAACAGAGCCTTCAGGCCAACTCGTCCGCTCTGACCAGCCATCCCAGTCTGACCTAGTACCAATTGCCATCTCTCTCCAAACCTTTCCTATTCATGTACCCATCCAGATGCCTTTTAAATGTTGTAATTGTACCAGCCTCCACCACTTCCTCTCGCAGCTCATTGCATACACACATCACCCTCTGCAAGAAAAGGTTACCCCTCGGGTCCTTTATAAATCTTCCTCCTCTCACCCTAAGCCTATGCCCTCTAGGTTTTGGCTCCCTTGGAAAAAAAGACCTTGGCTGTTCACCCTATCCATGCCCCTCATGATTTTATAAACCTTAATCAGGTCACCCCCTCAGCCACCAACACTCCAGGGAAAACAGCCCCAGCCTATTCAGCTTCACCCTATAGCTCAAACCTTCCAGTCCTGGCAACATTCTTTTCTGTGCCCTATCAAGTTTTACAACAACATTCTTATAGAAGGGCGACTAGAATTGCACACAGTATTCTAAAAGTGGCCTCATCAATGTTCTGTAAAGCCACAACATGACGTCCCAACTCCTATACTTAAAGCTCTGACCAATGAAGGCAAGCATACCAAGCGCCTTGTTTATCATTTTACCTGCCTACAACTCATTTTCAGAGAAGTATGCACAGCTCCCCTAGGTCTCTCTGTTTGTCAACAAGACCCGACCATTAACTGTACAAGTCCTGCCCTGAATTGCCTTACCAAAATGCAGCACATCATGTGTAAATTAAAATCCATCTGCCACTCCTCGGCCCACTGGCCCATCTGATCAAGATTCCATTATACTCAGAGATAACCTTCTTCACTGTCCACTACACAACCAATTTTGGTGTCATCTGCAAACGTACTAGCTATGCCTCCTGAATTTACATCCAAATTATTTATATAAGTGACACAAAACAGTGGAACCTAGCACCAATCCTTGTGGCATGCTGCTGGTCACAGGCATCCAATCCAAAAAACACCTTCTACCACCACCCTCTGTCTCCTACCTTCAAGCCAATTTTGTATCCAATTGGTAATTCATGGCTATTGTCTTCCTCCTCCTCCAGGAAAGCAACTGCCTTTTGATGTCTTCAGTGATCTGTGAGAAGAAAAGGGAGAAGCCTAGAATGGTGGTCTTTAAAATGCTGATGTTGTATTGCAGAGGTCGATAGGGGAAGGCTAGGCTCCTGCCCTGAAGAACTTTGGAAGAGCAAATGGCTGTGTATTGCCATCCCTCATGCACCCATCACAGAAATGGTGTTGTATGAATCTAGCAAACCTAAAAAGGGAGATAACCAAGTTTTTGATTATTTGACTGTGTGAAACAATGCAAGTGTCACTAGTCTGTATCATATCAAGGATTTTCAATACAAAATCATAGACAGTTCCCTCTGCTTCAGAGATTTGAGTAAGGAGCCCATTTTGAGCAAGGAGGAAGAAGAAAGCATTTGGGACTGACTAGCTTTCCTGCTGTTGTCAGCTCAGGAAGTGTCTTCCTTTGCCAATCCATAGGGATATGACATTCCTATTGGCAAGTAACTTCCTGATCTCTCTCACCTAAGCTGAGATGTGGACAGATTGATCATTCGGTAAAGTCTTCCCTCTACCTCATTTTGGAGAGCCTGCATTTTGCCCTCCACAAAATTATAGGCCCTGTCCCTGGCAGCCATCTCCTGTGGAGCATTATGTCTGAGATAAGGGAGAGTTTCTGGTCTTGGAGTCTTACAGTGAAACAATTTAATGGGATTCACCTCAGATCTTTATAAAAAGAGACTGCCTTGCTGAGAAGTCCACATGGGTCAGTATTTGGTCACTGGGTCTCCCTTTACTTACACGTGGGGACACTGATCCTCAGAACCAGCACTCAGAGTGAACAGGATGCCTGACAATCCTGTTTATATCTGTCAGCCAGGGCTCCTTGATAGGACCAGATTAACCACCCCAATCAGGGAACTCATATTCTATGATGTCTATCCGACTGGCCTCATTAAACCACTAGACTTACCACATGCTTCCTTGCCTCATTCTTCTCCCTTCTATGACGCTCCAGCCGAATAGTATGGAAACATTGCTTATGTGACGATTAGGTTCAAACCATGCTGACCAATTACAACATAGATGAGACTATTTTATATTTGTACATCTGCTAATGGATTGGCAGCAAAGCTAAGAATAACTTTACCTCAGCAGAATATGAACGTAGGAAATAGAAGAATATAGTATGAGAAGATGTCCTTTGGCTCAACATGCCTATGCTGACCATGATGCCATTCTAAACTAATCTCATTTGCCTACACATGTCCTGAGTGAGGCTATGCAATTGTCTTCATTCAAGTGATGTCCTTCAAGCTCACCAGTTTCCTCATTTCCCCTCCCCCCAGCCTGTCTCAGTCAAATCCATCAAATTCAGCACCGCCTTCCTAACCTGCAATCTTCTTCCCGACCTCTCCGCCCCCACCCCAGTCTGACCTATCACCCTCACCTTGACCTCTTTCCACCTATCACATTTCCGACGCCCCTCCCCCAAGTCCCTCCTCCCTATCTTTTATCTTAGCCTGCTGGACCAACTTTCCTCATTCCTGAAGAAGGGCTAATGCCCGAAACGTCGATTCTCCTGTTCCCTAGATGCTGCCTGACCTGCTGCGCTTTTCCAGCAACACATTTCCATCTCCTTCAAGCTCAGTCAGCCTGTCAAGGGTTTCCACTTCCAACAGCATAACCTGTAACTCACATACTTCCACTTGTCACATTTTCTAATGACAAAGCCCATTGTAGTGTCTGTTTGAAGTCCAGTTGGGAAGGTGTAAGGTGGTTTTGCATGGTTACATCATTAATCCCACATACCAAACAGTCTCTCAGCATCTCATTCAGGGTTGTACCAAAGTCACATGCTTTTGCCAATAGTCTTAACCTTGCCAGAAATCCTGAAACAGATTCCCCTGGTTCTTGAACTGTCAAGTAAAACCAGTCGTGTGGCAGAATTGGTGGAGGCTTGCCATTGTAATGTTACTTCGCTAAATCTATCAACTCTTGAAAGGTTTAGTATCTGGTGCCTTGAGGAAAGTTAGGCTCCTAATAACCGAAAATCCTGCGGGTCCACACACTGTCAGGAGAATTACTCGTTGCTTTTCACCTGCCCCAATGTCACTTGCCCAGAAAAATATAAGGCATTATTTTAACATACTGGCTCAGTCTTTGGTTGCAGGATCAAACAAGTCACGCTTCCCAAATAGCAGCATGATGTCAGAAATGTTTACCTGCATTTCAAAAACTTCTGTTGCAAGTGAATCTCTTCAGGAACATGTTGTTTTCTCCCATCACCAAGTCACTTTTTATTGACAGATAACATGGGACTAGCTAGCACAGAGCCTGCGCATCAAGTAAACAGAAGTTCTGACACTCCTGTTTATATCTGTCAGCCAGGACTCCCTGATTGGGACTGTTAACCTGGTCCAATCACAGAAATCATACTGAATGAGATCTACCTGCCTGACCTCATTCCAATCACTACAGTATCCTTTAACAACTTTCCTTACTATTCACAACTCCAACAATTTACATGTCTGTATATTTACTAATCAGACCAACTACATTATTATCTAAATCAATTATATTTATATATATATATATGACAAACCGTCAAGATCCAAGCAGTAATTCTCGTGGAACGCCACTAGTCACAAAGCTCCTGTCAGAAACATGCCCCTCTCCAACTATCCTCTGTCTTGTGTCATAGAGTCATAGAGATGTACAGCAAGGAAACAGACCCTTCGGTCCAACCCGTCCATACCGACCAGATATCCCAACTCAATCTAGTCCCACCTACCAGCACCCGGCTCATTTCCCTCCAAACCCTTCCTATTCATATACCCATCCAAATGCCTTTTAAATGTTGCAATTGTACCAGCCTCCACCACTTCCTCTGGCAGCTCATTCCATACCCAGAACACCCTCTGTGTGAAAAAGTTGCCCCTTCGGTCTCTTTTATATCTTTCCCCTCTCACCCTCAACCTTTGCCCTCTCGTTCTGGACTCCCCAACCCCAGGGAAAAGACTTTGCCTATTTCCCCGATCCATGCCCCTCATAATTTTGTAAACCTCTATAAGGTCAACCCTCAGCCTCCGACACTCCAGGGAAAACAGCCCCAGCCTGTTCAGCCTCTCCCTATAGTTCAAATCCTCCAACCCTGGCAACATTCTTATAAATCTTTTTTGAACCCTTTCAAGTTTCACAACATCTTTCCGATAGGAAAGAGACCAGAATTGCACACAATATTCCAACAGTGGCCTAACCAATGTCCTATACAGCCGCAACATGACATCCCAACTTCTGTACTCAATACTTTGACCAATAAAGGAAAGCATACCAAACGCCTTCTTCACTATCCTATCTTTATGTGACCAAGCCAATGTTGTATCCAATTTACCAACTCACTGTGGATTGCATGTGCTTTAACGTTCTGGGCCAGGCTACCATCAGGGAACTTCTTAAATGCTTTAGTTTCTCACAAATGATTCTGATAAATGATCACTGGCCTTGAAATATTTGCTTTGGTTTTATTTTCATGGATGCTACCCAACCTACTTTCCCCAGCACTTCCTGTTTTTATTTTAGATTTCCAGCATCTTCAGTTCTTAGTATATATTTTGCAGGATCTTTTGAATTTTTTTTTGGCTAATTCTCAGTTACATTGAAGGGGGTTTTTTTGCATGAGGCCTAGGAGATTTATCAATGTATATTGACAAAATTGCTTCATGAACTATGCATCCCACCTTATGGAGTTGCTCTTGTCCAATTGTTGCCCCATCTTGCCATGTGTTGCACCTGGAATAACTTGTCAAACTGTGTATATGTGCTAAAAGACCTGTGTTCCTAGTGTTCTTGCGATCTTTAAAAGTCGACTGTGCACCTGACAAGCATTGGCAACTTGGCAGTGCCCCTCACCAGCAAAGTAATGGCACAACAGCCACAAAGTCAGTCTGCTCATGGCACATTGCTGGCATGGCTGACCCTCCCTGGTACATACAGCCCTTAGGTGTCTCTCCCTAGTTGCTGTCTAACTAGTAGGCCACGCATTCATCTGTTCGTCACTGTATCCCATCAAAGAACCCTCTCGAAAGTGACTGTTACACTCTCCAGAGTGCACATTGGAGACCTGAAACTGGTCATTGTCCAGTTCGGGGAGCATCATGTTCAGGTTAACAGACAATTCCAAATATTAGGTTTTATTTCCAGCCAAAAAAAAATGAACACAAACAAAATGAATCAAAGTCGTAGCTCCACCTCCCAATTCAGTCCATATGCCGGTATCATGGCTAACAGTTACTTCCCACTAACTTTGTAGCTGTTTTAGAGATTTTAGAACATGTATTTATTTAGTCTTAAGCTATTTTTGACTAATGTTGCTGAGTCCAGCTGATCTTCAAAGGACAAAGGATTATTTACACAATGACTGATGTAAGCCTCAGAGAGAGAGAAAATATTTTAAAAATGGAGTGTGTTTGTTTAATATTCATACATTCAGATGTCAATCGGTCCTGTCTGCCTGTTATTATTTTGGATTCAGTAGCTTTTTTCCTGACTCTAAGAGTAGTTTGAATGTGATGTGATGTTAGTTTTTTCCATTCTTTTAGTCAATATGTTTTTCCACTCGAAGATTGCCTTAAATACCTATTAGATTTGCTTGATTACTTTACTATCCCTTTAGTGATTTTCACTGCTGTCTCAGTTGTTCCATTTGATTGGCAACAGTGTGCAGCTGAGGCCTGAATTCTGTAATCTCACCAGTAGTTATTCTGGTTAGCTGGTTTACATCCAGGAGCAAGAGTAGTAGTCTTTGTTAACAAGATAATCAGTTCCTGTGAGTGTGAAGAGATTTACTCCCAGCTTCATTCAGGGTCTTTCTGGAATGTCATGTGTCACCAACAGCTCTGTAAATTGCTTAGCTTTGTACTCATTAGAAGCACGGTGCCAGTTGATATGATCTATTATTTTGTTGCTCATGATTGGCCAACAGAACACTTTTCTTGCCTTCATCAGATTCGACTCACATTATTTCATGCCTTGAATGGATGCACTTTAACATCTCTCTTCTAAACTCCCTTAAGAACTCTATTTCCTTCATTACATCTCTCATCTTCAGCTTTCTGTTCATCTCCTGGTGTCTCATACACACACTTGTGCTGGCAGAAGTGTCCTTGATTCTTTCAGGTTATCCTTTCATCACTATTTCCTGAACACTTGGAGAGTTGCATCATGTTGGGTAGTTTGCTAGATTTGAACAAGGCATTTGTTTGATAGAGTCAATGTTTCTGCTGGCTTAATGACTTCCAGGATGTGTTTCTCAGTTGCTTCATGTTCGATCTGGAAGATTAGGTATCCTCTATTTACTTCACGGGAGTGCTACTCTCAAGACCATGTCAATAATGTACAATTTTGCTGAGAGATTTGCTTGTATGGTACATCCAGATGGTATCTCTGTAACTGCAGTAACAATCATGACAGACAGGTTGGAGCAGATAGTAGGGACTTGAGAAAAATGCTTTGAACCGGTTTGTGACTGGACTCAGCTGTCACTTTGTTCCCTTCCAGTAGACACTTTGTTAATCGGACCGTACCATCTTGCCATTTGGAATAACACGCAGGATGAAAATTCAATCGGTTGCCTTCTGTACATTAGGGTTGTTCCAAGTCGTGCCTCATTGGTGTTGCATTGCAGGGTGATACCATCAGTGACATGATTGTAGTTCGGCACTGGTGTAACCATCTCTAGTTACTTGATTTTAATGAACACTGTTTCTTAGTCAATGTCTCAGCACCACTGCAATGAGCTCAGTTATTGGTTGACAAATTGCACAAGAATTTTGCTGAATAGTTGTCATCAGAAAATTGTTGCATTGCTTTTATATCTATTTATCACTGCATTGTTGCTACAGCTGTCACTATTTTGGAATCCAGGCAAAGATTTTTTGCTGTCGGTATAATTTGATTTCAGGCATCTTGAATTACAATTTTTCCTTGGTCAGCTTCAGGTTCATCTGTCAGGTAATTGCATTAGATCGTGACTGTGATCAGCAGTGGCTTCTTCCATTGTGTCTGTACATCCATAAATGAGTAGATCATTCACTATAACCTCCACTTCAGATAGATCAGAAAGAATGCAGAACTCAGGAGAGTTCTCCAGCATAGACACAAATAGGGCAGGGTGTATGGAAAAGGTTAGCAATCAAACTTCAAGCACACTGGACTAACACATGACAATGAGAAGAAGGATGGTTAATACAGAACTGAAGATGTTATATCTGAATGCACACTGTATAAGAAAGTAAACGAGCATTGTGGCACAGATCGAATTTGATAGGTATGACATAGTGCAAATTACTGAGACATGGCTGCAAGGGGATCAGGATTGGGAGCTGAATAGTCAAGGATATGCAGATGGGCAGAGGGTGGAGTTGCCTTGTTAGTAATAAATTAAATTAAATCGATAGTAAGAAATGAAGTAGGGTCAGATGGTGTAGAATCTGTGTGGGTAGAATTGAGGAACCACAAAGGTAAAGAAACCATAGCTGGAGTTATGTATAAGCTTCCAAATAGTAGTCAGGAACTGGGGTGCAAGATATACCAGGAGATAGAAAAGATGTGTAGAAGAGGCAAAGCTACGGTGATCATGGAGTCTCTCAATATGCATGTGGATTGGGAAAATCAGGTTGGTAGAGGATTGCAAAAAAAGGAATTTGTGGAATGTCTTAGAATTAGCTTTTTGGAGCAACTTGTGGTAGAGCCCAGTAGAAAACACTGTAATATAAAGGAAGCCTGTGACCAATGGAGTGTCACAAGGATCGGTGCTGGGTCCTCTACTTTTTGTCATTTACATAAATGATTTGGATGTGAGCATAAGAGGTACAGTTAGTAAGTTTGCAGATGACACCAAAATTGGAGGTGTAGTGGACAGCGAAGAAGCTTACCTCCGATTATAATGGGATCTGGACCAGATGGGCCAATGGGCAGAGAAGTGGCAGATGGAGTTTAATTCAAATAAATGTGAGGTGCTGCATTTTGGGAAAGCAAATCTTAGCAGGACTTATACACTTAATGGTAAGGTCCTTGGGAGTGTTGCTGAACAAAGAGACCTTGGAGTGCAGGTTCATAGCTCCTTGAAAGTGGAGTCGCAGGTAGATAGGATAGTGAAGAAGTGTTTAGTATGCTTTCCTTTATTGGTCAGAGTATTGAGTACAGGAGTTGGGAGGTCATGTTGCGGCTGTACAGGACATTGCTTAGGCCACTGTTGGAATATTGCGTGCAATTCTGGTCTCTTTCCTATCGGAAAAATGTTATGAAACTTGAAAGGGTTCAGAAAAGATTTACAAGGATATTGTCAGAGCTACAGGGAGAGGCTGAACAGGCTGGGGCTGTTTTGCCTGGAGCGTCAGAGGCTGAGGGGTGACCTTATAGAGGTTTACAAAATTATGAGGAGCATGGAGAAGATAAATAAACAAAGTCTTTTCCCTGGGGTTGGGGAGTCCAGAACTAGAGGGCATAGGTTTAGGGTGAGAGGGGAAAGATATAAAAGAGACCTAAGGAGCAACTTTTTCACGCAGAGGGTGGTATGTGTATGGAATGAGCTGCCAGAGGATGTGGTGGAGGTAAGTACAATTGCAACATTTAAGAGGCATTTGGATGGGTATATGAATAGGAAGGGTTTGGAAGGATATCTGGTCGGCATGGACAGGTTGGACCAAAGGGTCTGTTTCCATGCTGTACATCTCTATGACTCTAAGATGAACAAATGAGTGAGAGCAACTTGAGCAGATTATTGTGGAGGGACATGATCTTGGGAACATACGTTTTGAAGCTGGACACAAGGCTAAGGCAATACCAATGAATAAAATTATAATCATAAAAAAAGAGTAACCAATCTAGCAAAAGGATCTCAAAAAAAAGTTTCATAACTGCGTTAATATTAGAAAGAAGGTCAAAGAACATGATGAATTGGGTAAAGCTATTCTAGATGATCAGGGTGTAGCAAAGGCATATCAGTTTTCACAAAGGAGAGCCAGACAATTTCTATTCACAGAGGTTGTGTGATTTATAACAAGGGAAGTAGTTAGTGGAGTATAAGTTGTAAAGAAACTAGACCAATTAAGTATCCACATGGGTCCAGGCCATATAGGAAACATCCTAAAATCTTCAAAGAACTGAAGCAGAAAATTAATGATGCTTTGGTTGATATTTTTTCAGAGTGCCATAAATACTGAAGAAATCCACCAGGATTGCAGTGTCAGTTTTTAAAAGCATGGACCTAATGATTAAAGCCCTGTTAGTCTAACATTTATGCTGTTAAGATTGTTTGAAGGCCTTCTGCAGCTGGCAAGGAATAAATTTTTAAAGAACTCGGCTCTTCAGGCAGCAGTCAACATGGTTTCAGAAGGAATAGTTCTTACCTCATAAACCCACTGGCAGAGAAACTAAACTAGTCAGCTCGAAAAATCTAATAGATGCAATTTGTTTGGATTTTCAAAGTGCATTTGACAAAGTTTGTCATGCAAGACTCCTAAGGAAGTGCAATACTTGTGGAATAGTTGACAGGTTATCTAGATGAATTGAAAATTGATTCGATAACAAAAGTCAGAGGATAATGGTGAATGGAAGCGTTTTGATTTCAGGAAGATGTAATTAGTGGCTCTCCACAGAGCTGACTCTAAAATGCCTCCTATTTGCAAGATTTGGGAATCACGTTAAACAAGATTTCTGTCACTTTTTTTGCTTTTTCATATTTTTACACCATACTATGGACAGGTAACGAGTGGAAAAGGAATTGATTTATGAGTGCTATTAGTGCAGATGAATCATAATTTTGATAAATTTAGCTCAGTGTAAATAAGAGGAGGTAACAGGTCCACCTGTACATTATTAAAGGATCCTATTTTAAAGTTGGGAGCGGCATTGAACTGACTCAAAGGACTGATTTCTCCCTTTGAGCTTGAGGAAACAAAGGTTGAGACTGTTACTAGGTTTCACCCCAGAGTGGAAATAGTAGATCATTGGGATTTTCAAAAGGAGAACAATTTCAATTGTCTTGCAGACAGGTTTAATATCCAGTTATGAGCAGAGAATGGGTCCTTGTAGCTGGAGAGCCAATAATAGGCTGAGGGCATAAAAGGAGCAGCAGGCTGTACTGGAAGATGAGGAAGAGTGAGAATGCGAGGTGAAGGTGCCCTCCCTCCATTCTTTAAACCTTCAACTAAAAAGGGGCTTTTGCAGCAGTCCACTGTGGCGGAAAGAGGGGAAGGGGTTAGAAAAGAATCTCAAAAGTGGAGGGGGAGGGGGGGAAGCTCTAGTTGCTACTGCCCCCAGGCAGGCTGGGATTTTCTCTCAGAAACATTTGCAGATGCACCATTGAAAGCATCCCATCTGGATGTATCGCAGGATGGTTTGACAACTGCTGTTCCTAAGATCGCAAGAAACTACAGACGGTTGCGAACACAAACCAGTCCATCATGCAGACCCACAAACTATCCACTGACTCCATCTACGCTTCCCTGCTCCTCAGGAAAACAACCAACTTAATCGACGACCCCTCCCACGCCAGTTATACTCTATTTCGCTTGGACAGAAGATATAAAAGTTTGAATACATGTATGAATAGATTCAAGAACAGCTTCTTCCCCGCTGTTATTAGACTTTTGAATGGAGCAGAGTGGCAAAGTGTGGTGCTGGAAAAGCACAGCAGGTCAGGCAGCATCCAAGGTGCAGGAGAGTCAACATTTCGGGCATAAGCCCTTCATCAGGAATGTTGAGGCGAGGGATGGGGGGTAGGAAGCTGAGACATAAATCACAGGGTGCAGGTGGGACAGGGGGAAGGTAGCTGGGAAGGTGATAGGTAGATGCAGATGGGGAGTGATGGCGATACGTTGGTGGGGTGGGTGAAGCAGATAGGTGGGAAGGAAAATGGACAGGTCAAGATGGCGGTGCTGAGTTGAGTGAGATGAGGGGACGGGAAATTTGGAAACTAGTGAAGTCAATATGAATGCCATATGGTTGAAGGGTCCTAAGTGGAAGATGAGGCGTTCTTCCTCCAGGTGTTGGGTGGCTTGGATTTGGTGGTGGAGGAGGCCCAGAATTTGCATGTTCTTGGAGAGTAGCAGGGGGAGTTGAAGTGGTCAGCCACAGGGCGATGGGGTTGTTGGTGCATGTGTCCCAGAGATGTTCCCTGAAATGTTCCATGAGTTGGCATCCTGTCTCCCCAATGTACAGGAGACCACATCGAGAGCAACAGACAAAGTAGATGAGATGGATGGACATGCAGGAAAATCTCTGCCGGATGTGAAGAGATCCTTTGGGGCTTTGGATGGGGGTGGGGGGGGGAGGCGAGGGCGTAAGTTTTACAGCTCTTGCGGTGACAAGGCGAGGTGCTGGGTGTGGAGGGTTGGTTAGTGAGGAGCATGGACCTGATGAGGGAGTCATGGAGGGAATGGTCTCTGCAGAACGCAGGTAGGGGTGGGGAGGGAAGTACATTTATGGTGGTGTGGTCTGATTGTAGGTGGCAGAAATGGCGGGGTATAATGCGCTGTATTCAGAGATTAGTGGGATGGAAGGTGAGGACCAGTGGGGGTTCTATCCTTGTTTAGTTGGAGAGGTGGGGTTCAAGGGAGGAAGTGGAGGAGATGAGCTGGAGGGCATTTTTGATCACCTGGGAGGGGAAATTGCAGTTGAAATTGAATGCCTTCTGGGATGTCCTAGTACAGAATTGGTCCTCCTAGTAGCATGTGCGACAGAGGCGGAGGAATTGGGAGTAAAGGATTGTATATTTACACGAGAGGTTGGGAGGAGATCTCTTCCTATCTCAACACCATCCTGTCCCACTTAGTCCAGGATCTCCCCACTTACATTCGGGAGACATCCACAACCTCTAGCTCCTCCATGACTTTCATTTCCCTGGCCCTCAATCCCTCATCTTCACCATGGACATCCAGTCCCTATATACAACCATCTGCCATGGCGAAAGCCTCCAAGCCCTCCATTTCCACCTCTCCTCCCAACCCAACCAGTACCCCTCCACTGACACATTCATTCAATTGGCAGAACTGGTCCACATCCTCAACATCTTCTCTTTCGAATCGTCCCACTTCCTTCAGACCAAAGGAGTAGCCATGGGTACCCACATGAGCCCCTGCTGTGCCTGTCTTTTCGTCAGGCATGTGGAACAGTTCATCTTCCGCAGCTATGCTGGCACCATTCCCCATTTTTTCCTCTGCTACATCAATGACTGTATCGGCATCACTTCATGCTCCAACGAGGAGGTTAAACAGTTCATCAACTTCACGAATACCTTCTACCCTGACCTTAGGTTCACCTAGACCATTTCAGACACCTCCCTCCCTTTCCTGGACCTGTCCATCTCCATCTCCAGACAACTATTCAGCATGGACATCTATTTCAAGTCTACTGACTCCCACAGCTACCTAGACTACACATCCTCTCGCCCCGCCTCATGTAAAAATGTGATCCCTTGCTCCCAGTTCCTCTGCCTCTGCCGTATCTGCTCCCAGGAGGAACAATTCCACTTCAGAACATCCTAGATGGCCTCCTATTTCAAAGAGCACAATTTCCCCTCCCATGTGGTCCACAATGCCCGCTAGCACAACTCCTCCACTTCCTGCACCTCCACTCTTGAGCCCCACCCCTCCAACCGCAACAAGGACAGAACTGCTGTGGTCCTCACCTTCCACCCCAGTAATCTCCAGATTCGTGTGCATTATCCTCCGCCATTTCTGCCACCTACAGTCAGACCCCACCACCAGAGATGGATTTCCCTCTCCACCCCGATCTGCGTTCCACAGAGACCATTCCCTCTGTGACTCCCTTGTTAGGGCCACACCCAGCACCACTACCCTCCACTCCCAGCACTTTCCCATTGCCGCAGCAAGAGGTACAAAATGTGAGCACATACCTTCCCCCTCACCTCCATCTAGGGCCCCAAAGGATCCTTTCACAGGTAGCAGAGATTTTCCTGCACATCCAAATACCTTGTCTACTGAGTCTATAGCTCTTGATGTGGTCTCCTCTTCATTGGGGAGACAGGACGCCAACTCACGGAATGTTTCAGGGAACATCTCTGGGACACATGCACCAAACGACCTCCCCATCCTGTGGCAGACCACTTCAACTCCCCTTCCCATTCCACCAAGGACATTCAAATGCTGGGCCTCCTTCACCCCCAAATCCTCGCCACCGAACGTGTGGAGGAAGAACGCCTCATCTTCCGCCTTGGGACCCTCCAACCACACGGCATCGACATCGACTTCACTAGTTTCCTAATCTCCCCTCCCCCACCTTATCCCAGAACCAGCTCTCCAACTCGGCACTGTCCCCTTGAACTGTCCTATCTGTCCATCTTCCTTCCCATCTGTCTGTCCACCTTCCCCTCTGATCTATCACCATCACCCCCCACCCCAAGCCCCACCCGCATACTCCAATTTATCTCTCAGCCCCATTTCCCCCCACAACATTCCTGAAGAAAGGCTTATGCCCAAAACCGACTCTCCTCCTCAGATGCTGTCTGACCAGCTGTGCTTTTCTAGTGCCACATTTTTTGACTCTGACTCTCCAGTATCCACAGTCTTCACTTTCTCCTCGTTTTTGAACAGACCTCTCAAACATTAATGTTGACCTTTCTCTCTGCACCTTGCCTGTGGCTGTACCACTGTTCTGCTACCCTAATGCACTTTGTATGGTAGAGCATGTAGAACAACACCATTCACTGTATCTCGGTACATATGACAACAATCAGTCAATCTAACCCAGTGCTGACCCTTCCCTAGCCTCCAAGCACCAAAGCCGGCCCCTGGCTGTCTCTTGGAATATGTCGGGTTTCCTCCTTGACCTCAGGTTCTTACTGAGCCTCATCGGCAAGTGTAACAACCTGCCAGGGTCCAATCCTGCCTCCAGAAAACTATTTAGTTGCTGCTGACCTCCAGCTCCAAAAATTGAGTCAACGTAAATCCATTATGAAACAGGCATGTGTGGGGTAAATCCAAATTGGATTGTGAGTCTGAAATTGCACAGGTATTACATGAACCAGGTTCTTTCAAGGTTCAACCAGCTCACACCATGCTGTTCATTCAATCATTCAGTTCTTTCTTGTAAAGTATTTTTTATGTGATGATGCCCCAATCAGGCTAGAACTACTGTCAATGCAGCTGGCTATCCTGTCACTCTGCCTGCATTGCCTCCTCCAAAATGAGTGCATTTGGTTTGAGGGGATGTGGGTAATGAAGATGGATATAGCAGTCACTCTCCTATCACTTGCTTCTCTCGGACATGTGTGCTATCAGAGAATTGTCTTAGGTATATTGTTCAGTTGTTGGGACATATTAATCTTGGATTTTTGCAGGAATGAGGCAAGGGTGTCTGGTGGAACAGGGCAGACAGAAGGCCAGTGGTGGGAGCCTTCAGCTCGTCAGAGTTTCCTGGCGATTTGAACAAATGCAAGGTGCAGGAAGCAATTGCCATTGCAAGCTTGCCCATCTGATTTTATCGACTTGACATATTGCCATGGCATTTTACAGGCAAGGTAGTTATACAAAGTAACATGTAGGTGTGGCCTGGTCATACTGGGCCGAGAGGAATTTCCTCCTCCACCCAGTTAAGTTTATGTTTACCAGTTAAGTGGCTTGCGGCACACACTGAATTGTGCTACTTGGCTTTGACTTGCAGCTGTGTTGCCTTACCTGTGTGTGAAGATTTGAATAGAAAATTCAAGTCGGGAGCTCACTAATTTGGTTTTCATGTCTGTTTAAGAAATCCCTCGGGGCTGTGTCTATTCTGGATAAACCTGATGGATTAGCTGGAATTTATTATCATGCTGGTGAAATCTATGATCAACCCGTGGACTGCAGTGGCCAATATACTGTTCTGCTTATGGCTACACTGAGTACTCTGTATTAGACCAACACTTACTTCTATGTACTTATTTCGGTGTCTGGTTTCCTATTCACTTTAGGAGAGACAGGGAATTTATAATATACAAAAATGCTTATGAGCACAAATATGCAGCTTCACAGTCTGCAGACTCCGTTTCTGCTGTGGCAAAACAGCAAAGTTGCTGCATTATGAAATGGTGCAGTATATACAGGTCTCAGGGAGCAGTGTACCGGGGGCTATGTGGAGCAGTGCATTGTAGCCATGGCCTTTTGGAGCAGTGTAGTGTACACAGGGAGTGCAGAGCTTTGCAGGGTATCTGAAGCCATGCAGAGCAAAGTTGATATAAATAGAATCAGATTCAAGTTCAAAGTTGTGGGTGTTTCAGAGCTAATAAAATCAACACCGTGAGCACCACCAACAGATAGACTCAGACTCAGAGCAATTCCTCTGCTTATATTGAATGTTTCCTAATCCAGTGCGTTTGCAGAATATTTTAATAGTGAACTTCTGCTTGTAACGTGACTGGCCCATATTAGGTGCATTGGCTGCTGGAACATTAAAGGGTGTGGTTCTGTCAGTTGGTTCTGGATCCTCAGCTGAATTACTGGGCTGTTTGCAAGTGGACAGAGTTTTCCCATCAGGGTTCCCTCGTTGGACAAACATCACCTGAAAATGTCAACACCCTGGTTTTGTACTCCACTGGACTGGGGACAACTCCATAGGAAAATAAAGCCGGACGTGGAGAAGGGTAATGGCCAGGGAAACGAATTAAAGGATTTCCAAGTTCACCGTAAATTCGACAAGACTGAGGTATCTCCGGTGTCAGAGACAACTCCAGGGCGGTCCACCCAAACCTATCCTCCTGGTAGGTATCAGAGTTAGTGGTCCAATTCACAAATGAACATTTGTGAGTCAGGTCCACAAGCATTGACATTCTAAGTTTCGTTCACACAAACTACTACTCTTTATTTACTGGACTTACTAAATGTCTCCCTATCTTTGGTTAAGTTGTCAGATCCTCTGGTAGCATTGGCCACATCACTTATAAGTGCAAGTCAGGTATTGGTTTCCAGTTCCAGATCTTTATTCTGTGCATGTCTGACTCTGCTGTTATACTTGGAGGGTTCAGACCTGCCCCAGAACCCTGGATAAGTGTGTCTTGTGCTAGCTAGTATGTATTGGTGATAGAGTTGGAATTAGATTCTGTGTCAACTTCCATTTGAAAACTTTACTGATGATTCCCCCCCCCCAAAATTAATGTAATACTGAGAGGTCTCAGGGATAGTAAAGGTCACAGGGGAGGAAGGGGGGATGCGATGTTCAGTGAAGAGCTGGGTGCAGTGAGTAAGGAGACCGAGTTGTAAATTGGTTTTGATCACTGTAGAAATCTGGTACTCTGGCTGAATCAGGGCATGAGAGAGTCTGAGACAATTCAAAATATCAGGAAATATTGCTTTGCACAGGTTATTTTTAACAAAGGTAACAGGCCAGTTACCAATTGGGCAGCTCCTGAAGTACCCAAGGGGAATTAGAACTGAAGCAATAAAATTCAATCAATTGGAACATGAGAGTTCTAAATTTGGAATTTGTCTCGACAGCATTGCAACTCTCTGGAGCTCACCTTGTAAAAAAAGAGAAGAACGAAAGCCTTTGGTTTGATTGGGCCAGTACTGTAGTACAGAATTTATACTGAGACCAACCCAGGGGTGTATTGGAGTGACGTGCATCAGTTGTGTACACGTGTGAATTTAATTGTAAATGTACATCTAAACATGATGAAAGCTCAGTGCACAATGATTCTCAGCAGTCTCTTCATCTGCAGCACACAGAGGTTGAATAAGTGACAATTACTGATTGAAGAGCTGAAATCGAAGAGGACACGTGCTCCCAGGTTTAAATTTCCTGTGGGTTTTCAACAAGAAGCAATTCTGATGCTGACCCACCTGTAGGAGACTGAGCTCCAACCTATTTGAATGAAAAGGCCTTATTAAAATCTGAGGAAAAAGGGCTCTGTGGTGCAGAGGTAGCAACCCTACACATGGACTGGGAGGCCCAGGTTCGAGTCCCACCTGCTGTAATGGTGTGTAATAACACCTCTGAACAGGTTGATTAGAAACATAGGTTAACTTTTTTTTAAATGCCTGGAAGCTGTGGAAAACAGGGCACAGAGGCCACCATCTGACAACAGATGAGTGTTCAATAAGTCCACCATGAATGGAGATAGAAACGAGATCACAGCCGTGAAGGCCTAGGCTTTCAGTGGAGGGCTAAACTGCACATGGCTGTTCCTTCTGACCCCACAAGTGAGGTTAAAAAAATGTTCAAAACTTAGCTTTATCGGCTTCTTCTGATCCCGATCCACATTTATTTGGGACGGACTGTCGGGTAGTTTGGGACCAGACTCTCAGTGAGTTTGGGGCCGGTCTCTCACTGAGTTTGGAGCGGGACTCGGTGCATTTGGGGGGTTAGTTTCGGGATGTGTTTGAGGCTGGTTTCCCTAAGCTGCAATCAGGTTTGTCAATGAATTTGGAGGTTATCTGCTTTTGTTTAATTATTGATGTTTAATTTTCAAAAGGACAATTTATTTGGCCTCCGTATGAATGGTCTAATTTACAACTGCAAATCTAGGGATTCTTTCCTTAATTAATTTTGATTTGAAAGTTATTGAATTTTGTTCAAACACATTGCTGGGTCCCTGCTGTTTTGCCTGATGTGTTTTCAGCTTTACTGGGTGACACCCTGTGACAGAGTATCGATACTGAATGCACTGCCAGGATTTGAATATTTGTTGAAGTGGGTCACCTCCCAACATGCTGTTTTTGCCTAATTTAATTCTTCTTAGGCCACAGAGGAGATGGCATAGAGCTATAGGACAAACCACATGGCTCTACTTTTCAAGAAGGGTGGTAGAAATAAACTGGGAATTACAGACCAGTGACTGTCTCATCTTTGGTAGGGAGTCTATTGGAAAAAATTCTGAAGGAGAGAATTAATCTCCATTTGTGAGGCAAAATTTGATTAGGGATAGTCAGCATGGCTTTATCAGAGCGAGGTCATGCCCAACCAATTTGATTGAATTTTTCAAGGAGATGATCAGATGTGTAGGTGAGGTAATGCAGTTGAGACTGATAAAGAAGGTAAAAGCTGAAAATGTGTTGCTGGAAAAGTGCAGCAGGTCAGGCAGCATCCAAGGGGCAGGAGAATCGACGTTTCGGGCATGAGCCCTTCTTCAGGAATGAGGAAAGCGTGCCAAGCAGGCTAAGATAAAAGGTAGGGAGGAGGGACTTGGGGGAGGGGTGTTGGAAATGCGATAGATGGTAGGAGGTTAAGGTGAGGGTTATAGGCCGGAGTGGGGGTCAGGACGAAGATTGCAGGTTAGGAAGGTGGTGCTGAGTTCGAGGGTTGGGACTGAGACAAGGTGGGGGGAGGGGAAATGAGGAAACTAGGGATATCTTAGTTCATCCCTTGTGGTTGGAGGGTTCCTAGGCAGAAGATGAGGCGCTCTTCCTCCAGCCGTCGTGTTGCTATGGTCTGGCGATGGAGGAGTCCAAGGACCTGCATGTCCTTGGTGGAGTGGGAGGAGGAGTTTAAGTGTTGAGCCACGGGGTGGTTGGGTTGGTTGGTCCGGGTGTCCCAGAGGTGTTCTCTGAAACGTTCCGCAAGTAGGCGGCCTGTCTCCCCAATATAGAGGAGGCCACATCGGGTGCAGCGGATGCAGTAAAAGATGTGTGTGGAGGTGCAGGTGAATTTGTGGTGGATATGGAAGCATCCCTTGGGACCTTGGAGGGAAGTAAGAGGGGAGGTGTGGGCGCAAATTTTGCATTTCTTGCGGTTACAGGGGAAGGTGCCGGGAGTGGAGGTTGGGTTGGTGAGGGGTGTGGACCTGACGAGGGAGTCACGGAGGGAGTGGTCTTTTTGGAACGCTGATAGGGGAGGGGAGGGAAATATATCCCTGGTGTTGGGGTGCATTTGGAGGTGGTGGAAATGACGACGGATAATACGATGTATATGGAGGTTGGTGGGGTGGTAGGTGAGGACCAGTGGGGTTCTGTCCTGGTGGCGATTGGAGAGGTGGGGCTCAAGGGCAGAGGAGCGGGAAGTGGAGGAGATGCGGTGGAGAGCACCGTCGATCATGTCTGGGGGGAAATTGCGGTCTTTGAAGAAGGAGGCCATCTGGGTTGTACGGTATTAGAACTGGTCCTCCTCGGAGCAGATGCGGCGGAGACGAAGGTATTGGGAATATGGGATGGCGTTTTTACAGGAGGCAGGGTGGGAGGAGGTGTAGTCTAGGTAGCTGTGAGAGTCGGTCGGTTTATAGTAAATGTCTGTGTTGATTCGGTCGACCGAGATAGAAATGGAGAGGTCTAGGAAGGGGAGGGAGGAGTCTGAGACGGTCCAGGTAAATTTGAGGTCGGGGTGGAAGGTGTTGATAAAGTGGATGAACTGTTCAACCCCCTTGTGGGAGCAAGAGGCAGCGCTGATACAGTCATCGATGTAGCGGAGGAAAAGGTGGGGGATGGTGCCAGTGTAGCTGCGGAAGATGGACTGTTCCACATATCCTACAAAGAGGCAGGCATAGCTGGGGCCCATGTGGGTGCCCATGGCTATTCCTTTGGTTTAGAGGAAGTGGAAGGATTGGAAAGAGAAGTTGTTCAGAGAAAGGACCATTCAGTCAGTCAGTGGAAGGGTACTGGTTGGTATGGCGGGAAAGGAAGAAGCGGAGGGCTTTGAGTCCTTTGTGATGGGGGATGGAGGAGTACAGGGACTGGATGTCCATGGTGAAGATAAGGCATTGGGGACCAGGGAAGCAAACATCATGGAGGTGGTGGAGGGCGTGGATGGTGTCCCGAATGTAGGTGGGGAGTTCTTGGACTAAGGGGGACAGGACCGTGTCGAGGTATGAAGGTAAAAGCAGGGGTCCAAGGTAATTTGGCAAATTGGCTCCAAAATTGGCTTAGGGACAGGGAATAGAGTGTGGTGGTAGAAGGCTGTTTGGGTAACTGGAAGCCGATGTGCAGTGGTGTACCACAGGGATCGGAGCAATGTCCCTTATTATTTGTGATATACGTTTGCAATGACACGAAGATTGACAGATGGTGGACATTGAGGAAGAAAATATTTGGTTACAGGGAGATGTAAATGGGTTAGTCAGATGGGCAGATCAGATGGAATTTAACCCTCAAAAGTGTGAGGTGATGCACTTTGGAAGTAGTAACAAGACAAGGGCAAACTCTATGCAAGACATTGGAAAGCTCAGAGTAACAGGAGGATCTTGGGGTGTTTGTCCTCAAATCCCTGAAGGTAGCTGGACAGGTTAATAGGGTAGTGAAGAAAGTGTACAGAACACTTGCTTTTATCAGTCCTGGCATAGATTATAAAATCGGGAGGTTGTGTTGGAGGTGTACAGAACTTTGGTTAGGCCACAGTTCTGGTCGCTGCACGGTGGAAAGATGCAATTGTATGGCGGAGCTGCAGAGGAAATTCACCAGCATGTTGCCTGGGATGGTGTAGTTTAGCTTTGAAGAGAGGCTGGATGAGCTCTTTTTCTTTGGAGCAGAGGAAGCTGAGACAGGACCTGATTGAGGTGTATAAGCTTATGAAGGGTATGGGCAGGGTGAATAGAAAGCAACTGTTCCCTATTGTTGAAAAGGCAATGATAAGGAGACAATTTTAGGGTGAAAGGCAAGTGAAGAGGGGATTTGAGGAAATATCTTTTCACGCAGAAGGAGATGGGAATCAGGGATGCACTGTCTGGGAGAGTAGTTGAGGCATGTAACCTCACAACTTGCATAAAAGTGTTTAGGATGAGCATTTGAAATGTTATGACATTCAGGGCTATGGGCTAAGTACTGGAAATAGAAATGAGTGTAGATTTAGGGTAAATTTTTTTCAGTGCTGACTCGATAGACTGAAGGCCTTCTTCTGACTCTCTTTGATTCTATGATTTGTTTCTTCATCCTTCCGCGTAGAAATGTGTTGAGCCACATCTTGTCGGAAACGTCAGCTGAGAGTTGTGTAGTGAGGTCAGGAGGACATCTGAGGTATTAATGAAGGCAAAGATCAACAATTTCTCTCTTCAACTATTGAAATTGAAGGGTGGGGAAAGAAAGAGAGCTGATGGAGAGAGAGAGAGAGTGAATTGGTCAAATTAAATATAAATGGAGAAATAAAGACTGGAAGACAAGAAAGAGAAAAGGAGAGAAAGAAAAGTTACAAGAATTTTAAAATTTGAAATAGTTCCTGGAAACAAATTCCTGCCTAGAGGGGTGAGACTCCTTAGTTTCAGCTGCTTCCTTCCTTCAGAACTTGAGTGGCATTACTGGACCATTAAACTCCTCATTAAAATGAGTCCTTAGGTCATTAGGTGCCAGGTTTATCTTTCTGCAGTGAGTTTAATTCCTTTTAATCGAGAAACTGCGGCAATTTCTTCCAAGGCACTGGGCAACTGACAGCTTCAGATTTTGTGATGCTGACAACAAACCAGCAAAAATGTGCAGCAATTTACTACCTCCTCTACATGCCACAAAATGCTTTTGTTAACATTACGTTTCCATCCTCTCATCTGTGCTCAAAGAGATAATCGAATCACACTGGGCTATATCTCCCAGTGGCTGCTAACCTTGGTACCTCAAGCAAGGAGCCATTCTGCCCATGTGAGACTTGTCAATGAGTGTTGCCAAACAAATCTCCCAAAGAGCATCACAGTTCTGTTCAATCCTACCTTCTCTGAAGCATCGCACTCAGTAGTGCCCAGTAGTGATTGGGATCCAGAATCCTAGTTAACTTTCCTTACCCCTGTGGTCAATGCTCCCACCTTTGCTCTATCTAGCAGAGACATTGAGGCCACCTGCATTAGCTCTGCCTCTGGCCTGACTGAGACTATTCAGCACATGGCAAAGATTAAAACTGAAGATTGATCACTGCTTCCCAAGAACTTGACAAGTGGTGGAGGCTGGTACAGTTACAACATTTAAAAGGCATCTGGATGGGTATATGAATAGGAAGGGTTTACAAGGATATGAACCAAATGCTGGCAAATGGGCTAGATTAATTAGGATGTCTGGTCGGTGTGGATGAGTTGGACCAAAGGATTTGTTTCTGTGCAGTCTATCTCTATGACTCGATGTATTTACTCCTTAATCTGCTTGCATGGTTGTTTGAGTCATCACATTTTAAATGATCAAAATTTCTAATAGTTTACGAGAACCAGTGGTTTGGTCAGGGGTTAAATACTCTGCCCAGGGCAATCCCTCTCTGATGTTCATGCTTCTGTTTACCTTTTAAACCTTTTTATTCTATTTTGGACAAGCTGTTCATCCAAAGTTTTAACAAGGCCCACGTCCAGGAATTCTTTGAGGGCATCTTTTGTGGTTAAGATTTCTGGAAGATGATTATCAGGATCCCTGAGTGTTGAGTCCTTAGGGAGTGCGATGAATAGAATTCCCTATTTATCAGTTACTATGTCTTCCTCCTTGCCAGCTCCCATGCACTCAGCCACTTGCCCTTTGACAATAGGTTAATTTGACACATACTCCAACCAATCACCATCAATGTATGATCCAGTCAGGCAGTTTCCTTATCACTTTAGCAGACCTTGGACACCCTCCAATTGGATGACAGTAGCATTAGGGCAAACCTGGACTTTAAATCAAAATAAAATCTTGTGTGACACAGTGTATATGAGAGAATAATAAGGGATTTGGTTTTGAAGTCATGGTGTTACTCTGTTCTGGCTGAATTGTGAACATTCCAAATAATACCGCTTAGTATTGGAAGTAAAATTGATAGGGTTGTTCCTATTTGCTTTATTTCAGCTGGCAGAACGACTACAAATGAGGAGCTTGAAGACATGCTGGAGAGTGGGAATCCTGCTATCTTCACATCTGGGGTGAGTCACTCCCTTATCTCCCTGGCACTGTGAAGCTAAATCCCAAAGTGGAATCAGAACCACTACACAGAACGATAATGACACTGAGCCCATCAAACAGTAT
The DNA here is from genome assembly GCF_037043375.1 of Chiloscyllium plagiosum. Lineage (NCBI taxonomy): Eukaryota > Metazoa > Chordata > Chondrichthyes > Orectolobiformes > Hemiscylliidae > Chiloscyllium > Chiloscyllium plagiosum. Next base: position 36,859,540 of record NW_028270169.1, on the reverse strand, counting down.
ACTATCAATTAACACATTAAGTTTGAAGTTACAGTGAAAAATACTGAACACTGTATCAAGTTTTAAATAGACATTTAAGCATCAGTTTGGCAATGTTCTTGACTTCTAATCAGAAGATTGTAGATTGAAACCCTACTCCCACAAGCTCCTAATCTAGGTTGATACTTTGGTATGAACTTCACTGTCTGAAATGAGATGTAAACACTAGGACCTCACTATCTGAAATGGAATTTAAAGATCCCATGGCACAGTGTCAAAAAGAGCAGCGCTTTCTCTTGGTGTCCAGTCTGATGTTATTCTTTGTTACCTTGACGGCACGGTGGCTCAGTAGTTAGCAGTACTACCTCTCAGTGCCAGGGACTTGGGTTCAATTCTGGCCTTGGCTGACTGCCTGTGTGGAGTTTGCACTTTCTCCCTGTGTCTGCGTGGGTTTCCTCCCACATTCCAAAGGTGTGCAGGTCAGGTGAAGTGGCCGTGCTAAATTGCCCATAGTGTTCAGGGATGTGTAGGTTAGGTGCATTAGTCAGGGGAAATGTAGAGTAATAGGGTAGGGGAATGGGTCTGGGTGGGTTCCTCTTCAGAGGGTCAGTGTGGACATGTTGGGCATAATGGCCTGTTTTCACACTAGGGATTCTATAATATTCTCCCAAGCAGAAACAATTAACCATTTTTTTTTTCCTGTGCTTAAACAAGTTGCCAAACTCACTAATACAGTGACAACACTGTGAAGAGTATCCATTGGTTAATAGCACACTGAGATATCAGGAGAATATACCTAAAGCTGTTACCTACACAGAGGTCCATTCATCCTATTGTAGCACTAAAGCAAATTGCAAAATGTGACACATTGAACCTTAACGTGTGGCGGCTGCTGTTATAAAGTTCACTGATTGCGGCACTTTGTTTTGAGCAAGATCCCATAGGCTGCAATGAAATAAATGGCTTTTTTTTTTGTCGATAGTTTAGAAAAAAAGATGTTGACAAGGTGACAAAAAAGAAAGTTAATTTCTATTTGCATAGCTCCTTTCACCTGCTTAGGGTATTTAAAAATGTGTATAATCAGTTTATACACAGCAATGTTCCACAAACATCAATGGTTCATTTTGGAAGAAATTGTAAAAGAAGGTGTAGATTAATATCCTGCATCTACAAAGATTTTAGGATTTAAGAGAGAGACTAAATCAAGAGCAGGACTCAAGTAGTAATAACAGGATTACATCTGCTGTCACATTCCAGTTATTATAGGAATAATTAAATAAGAAGGACCAGTGCATTTTCAGTAGTTAGATGCATTAATAGTTCAATAGTATAGCCAGGAAAAGTTCAAATTCCTTGAACATTGGAACTATTTCTCAGCTCTGTGGGTTCAAAGAGATGGACATAGATCATACTGATTGGTCTGAGAGCTGGTGCTATTTAATTGTATTCTGATGAATGTTTTAAAACCATAGAATTACTGGTAGTAATCTTGAGGATTATCTGTTTGATATTAATGAAATAAACAACAATCAACATAGATTTAGGCAGAGGAAGATCCCTCTTTAATCTTTTTAAAAACCTGAAAACATGGCAGATGTAAACATCCTGATCACAGTTGACAAAGTTCTTCACCTATTGTTGTGAGTCAGAGTTGAAGATCTGGGAATTCCAGGTAGATATTAGGAATGGATAAGAAATTGATTGAAAAGGAAATGGCAGCTTTTGGTTAAAAGACTTGGGTCAGGATTCATTGGGTGTAATTTGAACTTGCTGAAAATCTATTCATTTGCTCAGAATTAAAATCAGACTTGAAGCTGTTTGCTTCAGGACTGCATTCTTCCTTGGATCACATCTCTAATGAAGATGACAAAGGAGTGGTTTCACTTTGCAGTATTCAGTCTGGCATCAATCTGTGTAAGCATTGCCCAGAGACCTCCACCTTTTGTCTATTCCTGAATCTGACTCCTTCTCTCCTTTGGTGTTTTTACAGCATTTATTAAAATATTTCTTCTTTGTGCACAAATCTGATTGAAGATTGGATTTCTCCCTGGTAAACGAAGCTGAACTTCATCTGGCTACACCTAGTCTTGAGCTCCAATTTGAAAGTTGACTTGATAAAGGCTTCACAAAAGCTATTGTATTGCAACTAACTGGAGTAGGATACTGTCTGGATACACAAGTATTGAATAACGATAGCCTAATCGAATGTATTAGTTTTAACTCAGATTAAAAAAGAGAAATATTTCACTTAATGCTTAGTGTACGTTGTTAGCAAAGTTGAATGTTTCATCAGTTCACCATCAACAAATTGTTGTTGAATCTTGCTGGCTTGAAATATATTTAATTGCAGCGTTACATTTCCTGAAAGATGTCAGTTACCCTCAGTTTTCCTGAGAGGAAGTGTCAGAAACTATAGGGCCTAATTGGACTCAAGTGGTAGAGGAAAGCCACTTATTGGTCTAACTACAAAAGCGCCTTGTAGTTAACAAGTTGTAGTTTATTGCCCTGGTAGACCCATCAACTCAGCCTCCACTGAACTTATTTCTTCCTCTCTTGATTGTATTTTCCACCTCTCATCCAATCTCTTCCCGCTTACCTCTTCTGATGATTCTTTTGATACTTTATTTTTAGCTTCCTGGCCTAGCCATATGCTGTTTACCATGGACATTTAGTCTTTCTACATGTCCAACTCCCATCAGAATGATCTGAAAAATTTATCAATTCTGCTTCCAATTTCCATCTTTCTCTCACCTTGAGAATTGGGGACAAAACATTGTTCCTTCAGTGTTGCTGGGTCAAAATCCTGGAACTCCCTTCCTCCTCAGCACTCTCAGTGTTTCTACACCAAATGGACTGCAGCACTTCAAAAAAGCAGCTCACCATCACCTTCTCAAAGTCACCAACTGTTGGCCTTTTACCCCCAATGAATGAATGAAAACAAAGAACTACAACAGTTTTACTGGTCCACAAACCAAATGTGGATGCTGGAAATCTGAAATAAAAACAAAAAATGGAGTTCTCTTATGAAGAACTGATCAGATTCAGCAGGTCAGCAACTTCTGTAGAGAGAGAAAATGAGTTTGTATTTTAGGTTGATGGCCTTTCATTTAAAAATTAACCTGTAATTTATTTCAGTGCTGTTGGGGGGAGGCTTACTGCTTGCAAAATAGTTATTATGTATTTCTAAATAACACCGCACTTATTAATTGGGTTAAAATCTTAAGAGTCCCCACGATGCCCACGTCCCATGAGTGAACAACATAAAAACCAGGAAAGGGAATAAATGCTGGCCCAGCTTGTAACACCCAACTCCATGATATGGTGTTGGACTGTGATTTTTAACTTTGTCCACCCAAATTCATGAATTAAAATGATGATACTGAAGGAAACCATTTGTGAATGTAATGCAGGAGTTATCACGTTGTCTTCAAAAACTGGAGAATTTTAGTCACCAATCTCCATCAATGTAGACTTGGCCAAAGCAATCCACAGAGAAACTAATGGTTTTATTTCTGATGTATCCTGGCTCAACCATGTCCTTTTTTTAAAAAAAAAGAAACAGCAGGTCATAGAGAGGTGCTTCAAAAAACTGCTAATAAGGTGACCAAAATCTATTTTTATAGGTGTAATGTTTTTATGAAGTGTATGTCCAGATATTCCAAGCTTTGTGTCTGAACTGCTCACAATCCATGTTAGAGCTCTGTTCCGAGCTTTATTTTTAACTGATCGGTTTAGAAAAATGTCTTGACCAGGGGCTAACTGATCTTGCTTTTTCCCATAGATCATAATGGACTCGAACATAACAAAGCAGGCACTGAATGAGATTGAGACACGACACCATGAGATCATCAAACTGGAAAACTGTATCCGTGAGCTGCACGACATGTTCATGGACATGGCAATGCTGGTAGAGAGCCAAGTAAGTGAAGCGGTGAACAGAGAGTGTTCCCATTCTGAACTAGTATCACAAAACTAGCTGAGAGCCAGGTAAACAGTAGACCCATTTGGATTGAATTTAAATCCTATATGTCTCCACGACGATGCTGATATTAGCTGACAAAACATTTTGATCAATGATTCCCTTTAGGGAAGTGTGACTATATTTGTGTGTGTGTAAAATCTATTACTTTACACTGTGGCTTGTGAAACTGTTGGCTGATGTTGAATTTCATTATTGATACTAATGTCAGATTAGGTGCTATTGCATTAGGATCATGTGTCCATTACAGTCTGGCCCAATTAGGAGGATGCATGTTCATCTTTTCAAGTTTTTAGATATCATCTCTAAATCTATCTTATAGTTTTCTCCACTTCTAATGTTTCTCCCAGGCCAGTGGTCCTAACACACTTTACTATTACCCTGTGTAGAGAACTAACTGAGCACAGACTGGGAAAGAAATTTCAGATGCCCTTGACTTGTGTAATCCATTAAAAGCAACATTTACTCCAACTGGTCCATTGGAGACTCTGTTTTCTTGCTGCAAGATTTCAGGTAGGCTCTATCCAGAAAACCTCCCCACAGTTTCACAAGCCTAGGCAGAGAATTGAATTGGTAATGTTATCATATTGTTATGGACCAGGCCAGACCCCCCTTAAAACATTTCAAGAAAGTAGCCCAGACCCTAACTTTGCTGGTTGTTTTAACCAGATGTAACATGGATATTCTAGGAGGGATGCAGCTAGTCAAACCACTTAGTTTCAAACAAAACAGAATTTGTTTACATGATTACTGAATGAAACACCAACAAAAATGAACAGAATACTGAATTACGTAGCCTATCCGAAAACCCAACAGATTATCCCAACTTAATGATGTTGTTCCAAATACATGCAACAATTCCCATAAACACCTCTTGGCAAAAAAGGAAAAATCAAACACAGGGTCGTACAGGAGAGAAGTCAGAGAGAGATGGCAGCATGGAACACCCTCTTCCATGTAGCGTTTCTTGGATCAGCAGCCTCCAAACCGCCTGAATGCTTTCAGTGAATGTGAGAACTGGCCGCTCCCCTTTCATTGTACAAGTGATTTAAAAAAAACTTGAAAGCCTTTGTCTGAGGCAGTGCCTGTTAGCTATTACCCATTTGGCCCTAAAACCTTCCAAGCCAGACTTTTCAGAATCACTGCTTTTACGACCTCTCTGAAAAAAAAGCTAAGGGCAACATAACCTTGTTAAAGGTGCAGCATCATCACAATTTATACCAGCTCCCATCTACATAGTCCTCATCACTCACCTGTCAGGGGTTGCCCATGTTTCTCTCACAATGAGTGCTGCATTCTCCATGTCTATTCTAATAAAGTACATTAAAGATGTGGAATTTCCTCTGATTAATTATGAGCAATGCCACTGTAGATTAGCTTGGCACACACTGACATCTCTGCCATGCTTGATGTGAATTTTTATGTTTCAATTTGTGAATCCCTTTAGTTATTGTTGGTTTTGTTTACTCCTGAGGGTTATGGAAGCTCAGTCATTAAGTAAGTTCAAGTCAGAGATTAATAGATTTACGGTTACTAATGACATCAAGGGATATGGGGATAATGCAGGAAAGTGGTGCTGAGGTAGATAATCTGGAATGGCAGAGCAGCTTCGAGGGGCTGAATGGCCTACTCCTACTCCTACATACCAATGTTCATAAAACCCACCTAGTTCTCCCTCCCCCCCCCCCACCCCCCCCCCAACACCCCACATTATTTTAATTTTACTGATCACCTCATCTGACCATTTTGTAAACATTTCCTACTCCAAGCATTCACTCTCACCCCTTTGTGAAAACAAAATAAAATGCAGTTTAGTTTACAGCAAAAAGGTACAAATTACATTCAGAACTTAAACATTGTCCCTAAGGCTATTGATGTGTATCTTAACTTCACAAAGTCCTAAGATGTTCTGCCTTATCCCCAGCAGAATGATATCAGCAGATTGGATGGAACTTAATGCAGTCTCTAACATTAGCCTAACTATTGGCTTACTCAACAGTTCTCACAGAGAAGCAGCTCATTTGACTCATTGATATTTATTTATCAATGGCTCCCTGTGAGAAAATTTGCTTGTGTTATACCTGTGCCTTTATCCATGTAGCCCTGCAAAACTTTGCTCTTCAGATAATTTCCTTTAGAAAGCCACAGTTGACTCTCCCTCCACTCTCAGGCAGTGCATTTCAGATCCTAAACAACTGGCTGCATATCAATGTTTTTCTTCTTAAGCTCATTCCGGTTCTTTTGTCAATCACTTTGAATTGATGTCCTCTACGTCCAGATCCTTCCACCCAGACGAACAGTTTCTCCCCTCCTAATCCAATTAGATACTTCATGATTACGAAGTTTTCTATCAAATCTTCTCTCAGCCTCCTGTTCTCTGAAGAGAACAATCTCGTGACTCCCATCTATTCTTGTAGACAAGCTGAACTCGCTCATCCCCAGATCCATGTTCTTCAATCTTTTCTACATCTTTTCCAATCTGTTAAGGATCCTTCCCGAGTTATGGTGCCCAGAATTAGACACTGGTTTGCCTCAACTGGGTACAATGTTTTATACAATCTTATTATAACTTCCTCTTTCGTGTTCAATCCCTATATTTATAAAACCTAGCTCCTTTGTGTCCTAAAAAAACTGCTTTCTCAACCTATCCTGTGCTCTTCAAAGATTTATTCATATATATTCCAGGTCCCTTTGTTCCTTCACCTCTTTTAGAATTATAACTTATATTTTATATTGTCTCTCCACATTATCCGTACAAATGTGAATCACTTCTTACTTCCCTGCATCCGACTTTGTTCACTAGCTATTCCAATCTACATCCTTGTGAAGCCTACAACTATCCTCTTCATAATCCATAATATTTCCAAGCAAGGTGACATCTGCAAAATTTTAAAATGTGCATTCAAGTCTTGGTCACTAATATCAGTCAGGGCAAGCAAAGATCCTGATACCCAACCCCTGGAGTACACCACTGTGGACTAAAGAGACTGGAGATTATAGAAAACTAAACCAAACCTATTTAAAGACAGAGGTTGAAGAGAGGAAGGATTAGAATTCTAATGGAGCTCCCTGTAGTGCTGGTTTCCAGTGTTACTGGGAGTCTCTGCCTGTGAGTCAGTTCTGCCTATACTGGTAACAAGTCTATGTTTTCTCCTGCTGCTAATACCCTGGACTGGACGGTGGAGTCCTGCAGGTATTTGTATCTCTGTATTTGTAGCATGCCATAATATTTTAATTTGCATGAGAGCATGTGCTACAAACGATTTGCATGCCCTTGGGTATTTTTATGAATGCCAAAATGTAACATCAAATCTGCCAAATGTGCAGTGTTGTCTAACTGTTACCTTGTTGGTATGGCTTCTCCCACTCTTCCAGGCCTAGTAATTACCAACATCAGTATTATTAATATAAACCTGCTGCTCACTATTGTTGGAGTAAGCTACATCCCATGAGTAGGCCCCTTCAGTGCAAGATCCAGGCTGTAGTGGCAATCTCAATGTAGCTACATATTCAGAGATGCATGGCTAAGAATCTTGCATGAACATGAAATAACAGACATCAGAAAGGGCAGATGTCCCTGCTCCCTCCCTCCCCTAGGGACCAACACTGGACTGAAGCAGCACACTGGAAATGCCAGGATTTGCTGACAGTGGCCAGTGTCAAAGGGGGCAGATCTTAATGCAATGCATTGGAACATTTTAGCTGCAAACAGTAAGGGGCTCAATCAGAGTTAAAGATCCCATGAGTGGCTGTTGGGAGCTCGAGGGGACTGGAATGTTTGATCTGAAATGTGACCCTTCAGCTTTGGGGTTCAGGGCTACTGGAAGAAAAATAAAAATGAGAATAGTGGTAGTGGCAATGGGATGTTTTAGTGGGACTTGGTGAAACACACCACCACTACTTTTCCTGGGAGGTGGGCTTTCCCTTGAAAATAAGTCAGTAAAGATTTACATTTACATGTAGTGTTCAGAGAATCCTCATCACAGTATAACACTCTGAACAGCAGTGATAGAGATTAGAATTCTTCCATTGGTCAAAATCTACTACAGTTAAAAACTAAAGCCCAATCTTTAATAGCTTCTGAAGTTCTCACCTGGGAGTGATAGAACGATCTGATCATTGAGTCCCAGCATAAGTGAATGGCTCACTGTGTCACGGTGGGAGATGGATTATGTGCTCTTTCACCCCCACATTTGGCTGAGCGATTGTGTTGATCTGCCAGGCAAAAGAATGAGTTCCATGCAGTAAGACAGTAGTTACTGTGGGTCTGGACAATAAAGCCCCCAGCGGCTTCAGCAGAGCATGGAAAATGGCTGCAAGGTCTGGGCAATGATCAAGCAAACAGGTGGCTTTTCATTTGTATTTGTATGTGCTTGGAGTATCTGGACTCCTTCTGAACCTTTACCTTCTGTTTCAGGGTGATGTGGTCAATAGCATTGAGCAGAACGTCATCAATGCAGCAGATTATGTCGAGCAGGCAAAGGACAACACGAAAAAAGCAGTTAACTTTCAGGGTACAAGCAGACGGGTAAGTGGCTGAAAAGAACCGGACACTGAGAAGATCTGTTATTGTCACATGTCTCTGCTCTTTTCCTTGACGCCCAGGGAGAGATGATAGACAGAATCGAATACAACGTTGAGCACTCAGTTGACTACGTAGAGAGGGCAGTGTCCGACACGAAAAAGGCGGTTAAGTACCAGAGTAAAGCACGACGGGTGAGTAGTGCAAGTGTCTCCATCTTAGCATGTGGCATGGCCATACCCATTTGTGAACCATGCTTTCCCAATCCCAAAGAGACCACAGTCAGACAATGTTTCTCAAGCCTTGTGGTCACATGGTTGACCTGCAGACTATATTCGGCCCCAGATGCCCTGCAACCCCTATTAATTGCCAATCTGCAAGTCTCTCTGAACTTTTCTTTTTAGTTAGAGACACTGCCCAACCCTCTACCTGGGTTTATTATCAATGGTGTGTTTTCTGCTTACAACGTCACTGGGCTCTTTACACCACTTTACAGGTTCAGAGGACATGAGTTCAAACCAATCCACAGTTGCTGATGGAATTTAACTTCATTTAATAAAAAAAATTAAAAGAAAATCTGGAATTGAAAGCTAGTGTTTGTAGTCATTGACAATGTAACTAGCATCGATTTTTATTTTAAAAAATCTACAAATATTTTCAAGGGAAGGAAATCTTCCATTTTTAACCTGGTGTTGCCTACATGTGACTTCAGTCCCATAGTTATGTGATCTATTTTTAACTGCTGTTAATGCAAAATGGGGATGTGGGATAAGTGTTGGCCTTGCAAAGCACGTAAACAAAACTGGAGCTCTTGGCTCATTGACACAATATACTGTAATACAATATACACAGGAGTATTAGAGTCAGATGTGATAAATTTTGAAATATGCATAGCACTCTACAACTCAGTGGTGTAACCTTGGAACAAATCTTAATTTCTACCAATTTCTCCCACTCCCTGGTACCATTATCCTAGGGTCATACCACTGTGAAGCAATGTCTATATGTTATCACAGTATAGTAACAGGGAACAATTATATTATTTTGCTGGAAACAAATCTTTCTGAGCTGTGATGTCTTAAGGTTCAAGCACACCGATGTATTGAATATTGGTGAAAGTCTGACATGCTTCACCAGCTATTCAGAACACAATCCTGTAATGTATTCCCAGGCTTGCAATGGTACATCTGTAGAGACTCGTCATATGTTTGCGTTCCCTGATGCATGTTAAAGAGTATCCATTAAGAATGGTATCACATGGAAGCTAAAGCCTATGTCCGTGGAATCATGACAGAGAAACATTTGCTTTGCTGACACCTAACTGTGCTCTGTGGTCCTTCCATTTCTTTTAACTGTGCTTGGATCCACTGTGAAGCATTTCTCCCAACAGCGCTTGAATTGCTGATCCTTTCATGCACACTTTCTACCGCATCAAACCAGCTGGTGGTTTCCATCCCAATGCAACATCCATTACTCATGGTGAGCACTGTTGTGGCATCCTAGCAGAAAGTGCCAGCTCTATTTGCAATGCTGGTTAGTAGTATGTTAGAGGCAAGGCTTCTGCATGTAGTAACTTGAAGAACATTGAGTGAAATTACAGATAGGGAAAGTGGCTGAGGAACCTGGCCAGGTGATGTAAGTTTCAGCTGGGGAGCATTTTGGGAACAGTGATCATAATTCGGTAAGTTTTATGGATAAGGATAAGACTGGTCCTCAGGTGAGAGTGCTAAACTCGGGGAAGACTAATTACAACAGTATTAGACAGGAATGGGAGCAATTAGATTAGAGACAGCAGTTCGAGGGTAAATCCACATCTGACATGTGGGAGCCCTTTTAAAGACCAGTTAATCAGAGTTCAGGACCAGCACATTCCTATGATGATGAAAAATAAAGATGGCAAGACTTAGGAACCCTGAATGACAAAGATATTAAAAGTTTAGTCATAAAGAAAAAGGAAACATATGTAAAGTTTGAGAAACTGAAATCCTTGAGGAATATAAAGGAAGCAGGAAAGAACGTAAACAAGGAATCAGATAGACTAAAAGTGCCATGAAATGTCCTTTGCAAGTGGGATTAAGGAGAATCCCAATGCATTTTATGCACATATTAGGAACAAGAGAGTAACCAAAGAAAGGGCAGGTCCAATCAAGGACAAAGAACGGAATTTATGTGTGGAGCCAGAGAAAGTGGTGAGGTGCTTAATGAGTACTACAAATCAATATTCACCGAGATGGACATGGATGATACTAAGATTCGGGTGGGGTATATTAATATTCTAGGGAAGGTTGGTATTAAGAAGGAGGAGGTGCCGTGTGATTTGAAAACCAAGGAGGTAGATGATTCCCCAGCGCCTGATGGGATCAATCCCAAGATACTAAGGAAGGTAAGGGAGAAGATTACTGGTGTTTTTACAGAAATCTTTGTATCCTCTTTAGCCACAGGTGACGTCTCAGTGTACTGGAGAATAGCCAATGTTGTTTCTTTGCTTAAGGAGGGCAACAGGGATAATTCAGAAAATTTTAGATGACTGAGTCTTACGTCTGTGGTTTGGAAATTATTGGAGAAGATTCTTGGACATTATTTACTCCCATTTGAAAAAGAATGAATTTATTAAGGGTAGTCAGCATGGCTTTGTGTGGGGGCGGTCTTGACTCTCAAATTTGATTGAGCTTCTTGAGGAAGTGAGAAAGATTATTGATGAGGATAGGACAGTGGATGCTGACTAAATGTATTTCACTAAAGCATTTGACGGTGTCCCTCATGATAGGCAAGTCCAAAAGGTTAAGTCACATGGAATCCATGGTGGGTTGGTCAATTGGATACAGCATTAGCTTAATCAGTGAAGACAAAGTTTGGTTGTGGAAGGTTGTTTTGCTGACTGGAGATCTGTTACCGGTCGTATTCTGCAAGGATCAATGCTTGGTCCTCTGTTGTTTGCAATATATATAAATGAATTGGGTAAAAATATAGGTGGTCTGATTAATAAGTTTGCAGATGACACAGAAATTGGTGGAGTTATGGGCAGTGAGGGAAGTTGTCACAGGATAAAGGAGGATATGGATCAGTTGGAAAGTTGAGTGGAGAAATAGCAGATGGTGTTTGATCTGGACAAATGTGAGGCAATCTATTTTGGGAGGTCAAATGCAAGTGGAAAGTATACAGTAAATGGCAGGACCCTTTAGAGCATTGATATACAGAAGGATCTTGGGGTGCAAGTCCATAGCTGCACGAAAGTGGCAACTCAAACAGGTGGATAAGGTGGTAAAGAAGGTATATAGCATGCGTGCCTTCATCAGTCAGGTCATTGAGTATAAACATTGGTAAGGCATATTGCAATCAAACTTTAGTTAGGTCACATATCAAATATTGTGTGCAGCTCTGGTCACCAAACTATAGGAAGGATGTAGAAGCTTTAGAGATGATGAAAAAGAGGTTACCAGGATGTTGCCTGGATTGGAGTGTATTAGCCCCAAAGAGAGTTTGGACCAACTTGAATTGTTTTCAAACTTGGATGCTGAAGGAAGACTTCATAGAAGTGTATAAAATTATCAGAGGCATGGACAGAATGGATAGTCAGTGTCTTTCTCCCCAGGGTGGACATATCAAATACCTTAAGCTTAAAATGAGAAGGGAAACATTTTAAAGGAGTAATGCAAGGCAAGTATTTTAGAGAAAGGGTGGTAGGTGCCTGGAATGCACTGCCATTGGAGTCATAGAGCAGGAAACAGTCGGTCCAACCAGTCTATGCCGACTATGTTCCCAAACTAAACTAGCTCCACCTGCCTGCACTTTGCCCATATCCCTCCAAATATTTCCTATTCATGAAGTTATCCAAATGTCTTTTAAATGCTGTTACTATACCTGCATCCACCACTTTCTCTGGCAGTTCGTTCAACGCATGAATCACTCTCTATGTAAAAAAAAGTTGCCCCTCATATACATTTTAAATCTTTTTCCTCACACCTTAAAAATATATCCTCTAGTCTTGAACTCCCCCATCCTAGGGAAAAGGCCCTTGTCATTCAGGTTATCCATGCCCCTCATGATTTTATACACCTCAATAAGGTCTCTGCTCAACCTCCTACAATCCAGTGAAAAGGTCACAGTCTTTCCAGTTTATTTATATATCTCAAACCTTCCATTCCCAACAACTTCCTGTCAATATCCATTTCTGAATCCTTTCCAGTTTAATAATATCCTTCTTATAACAAGCTGGTGGCAGAAGCAGATACATAGCAACATTTAAGAGACATTTAGAAAGACACATGAACAGGCAGGGAATAGAGAGGTACAGACATGTAAAGGCAGTTGAGGTTAGTTTAGAATGGCATCATGGTTAGTACATACATGGTGAGCTGAAGGGTCTGTTCCCATGTTGCACTGTTTTATGTTCTAATTGGTAATTGAAAAGATATTAAGCATTCCATCTTGCCTGAGGTGGTGCTAATGTTCATTCCACTGCCCAACCCACTATTTCACTCAATAAATTTTACCAAGAACATGCTTCGTTAATGCAGTCTATCCTGATCTAACGTATTCAGTATTTCAATATAATGTAACCATCTCAGCCTGTTTTTGATAGGACCAATGTGTCTGACCTCATCTTTAACATTACAAGTTGTCTCATTCTTACGTGTCTTAATGTATTGAAAGACTCAGATCTCTCCTGACTTAATCTAATCTAGTCATCATATAATGGATCTGAATGCAGTAGATCCTTGTCAAATCAAAACCATTGCAATGTTTTAAATAAGGCTAGCCTCATATCACTTATCCTGTTATATTATATCCCAATACAATCATTCCTAATAAAATCGCTCCAGTACAATCTGACCAATTAGTGTATTTCAATATAATGTGTCCCAGCTGTTGTCATGCCCAGTATAAGCATCAGGGCTGTCTGATCACATAATAAATGCCCTGATATAAAGAAAGGCCCTTTCTGTACTCTAATCACCTGCTTTCACTTTGCACTCAAATAAGCAGTTTTCTGAGCTAATGTGATGTCTACTCCCCGATCAGAGCCAATCTGAAAGAGCTTGCCAGTATAGTATTAATCATACCAGACATTGTGTAATTTACTGCCATAAACCAAACATAATTGTGGCCTTGGTCGAGACCATAAGCCTTGGTCAAGACTGATTTGTGTTTTTCCAAGATCTTGCAGCCAACAGATGTATAAAACTTTTGTTGCAATCGACCTGAAATCAAACTATACCTTTTCACTCTCCTATGATGCTACTAGATTGAGTTAAAAAATATCTAGGTGCAAACAGGCCAAAAATTAAAGTTTCTTCAGGATAGGATAGGTTATTGCATAATGTACCAGAACCCTATTTATCCCTCTTGTATTTATCCCAATGTATTATTGTGATTTATTCCATTCTGATACACTTTACAATGTAGTCTAATCTATTCCAGTGCAAAGCATCCCAGGATATATGTACTTTCTGAATCAAAATAACTCTAACAACAAGGATGGGAAGCAGACTTACAGTTCCCATGAATTGTAACCATCAAAACTGAGTTGGTTTATTTTGAGTAAGGTGTTGAAACCTTAAAATATCAGAATTCTGACTCCAACCAGCCTGCTTTCAGTGTTATAGAAGTGGGATGGGATGGAGATAGACAACCAACTGAAAGTCAGGAAATTAGGTAGGAATTTAAATATTATAATAGAGTTGCTTGCGTAGCATTTGACCACCATTATGAATTCATCCCTGGTCAGAGGAGTTTTCCAAGCCTTCCTAAAGTCAGCACCTAAATGGAGATGATGATTTCTGGATTGGGGAGGTTCACTCAATCCTGACCTTGAATCCCCCAACGACCGAATTTAGTCCACTCCCTAACTCTTGCAAACTGCCAAATGATCTCTGCATTCTCCCTCAATCCTCGATATACCCATTAGTCTCTGATCTTGCCCTACTCCAGACTCTGATCTTGTACCTGGCCTTCATTCACCTTTCATTTCAGACCCCAATCCTTCCTCTGACTGCCAACCTCAACATCGCTCTAGCCTTTTAATCTTTCACCTGACTTCAGCCTGGTCTCCTGGTCATTTATCTTGCCTACTGCAGCCTTTCCAGTCCTGCTGTCCCTCATCTTTATTCCCTGGTTATGGTCTGATGCCCACTAGGTAGCAAAGATCTGGCTGAGCATGATCAGTAAATAAAAATAAAGCTTATTAGATCCTGCCATTAAATTTATCAGGACCTGCAGGGAGCTTGTTATTTCCTGACCTCCAGACGACTTATTTCTGAGTTCTGCTTGTTGTTTAAGACTTCTAAATGGAGAGATATTGCAGGAACACAAAGGAGAGCTATCTCGTTACTTGAGAATCTACAATATTCAAATACAAGGCACATGACCTGACCTGACCGACATGAGTGTTAAAGACAGATGCTGTTGTACTCCACAAATGCTAGAACTTTAATTGTGTTTGTATACAATTAAGTAGTATACAAACGGTACATTAAGTATTTCCATTAAAATTTCTGCTAAATTTAGTTTGGAGAAGTGTAAAGCCTATCACTAATGCAAGCAGAATGCAAATTTTAAATTTCAAAACCACCTTGACATGTTTGACAGTGATAATCTGCTCTAGTTTTGTTAATAAAGCTTTAAAATAGATTCATCACCAAACATAAGCAATTTTATTAAGTGTTTCAGTTTTCCAACCGTGTATAACCAGATTTAACCATCACAGAAAGTAACAATGAAACACTATACAGAATCATTTAATAGTTTTGTTGGTGTGTGCTAGTCGGTTTTTAATTAAACTGTATACTTTGTGATGTTACATGAATAATTTGAAGAACCTTCCTTAATCAACACAATCTTCAGAACCTTACATTTCCAAACTGGGAACCAGGGTCATTTTGACTGATGCAGGCAAATCAAAAATCAGATCTTAGAAGAAAAATTCATAAATAACAAATGTAGACAGTTTGGAATATAATCCACGTGAGTTAAAGTTCTTTTGTGCAGATCAGCTGATTCTGCCTGGATTGCACTGATCTTTCTGACATGAATGAACAAAAATTTGATCCCCTAAATTTTACTAGCTACTAAAGCATAAGAGCATGGTAGGACTTAGTGAATATGGTTAGTGTCACAGACACAGTCTTATTCATGAAGTTGTAATCCAAAATTTTAAAACTAGAAGCTCTTCGACTGACATGTGTTGTATGCAATTCCTTTAAACAAAGTTTTAATGAAAATTGTTAAATTTGTTAAATATTTAGATAATTTTTGTACTGAGTTACTGTTACAAATGTCAACTTGTACTGTTTCAAATCATTCATGATTATGAAGCTTTTTACATGGGAAATCACAAATGGGGAGTACCAAGGAAGTATGTGAAATGTAAACCAACAGAAGACAATATTCAGTAGGTATCCAAAGATAATTAAGGGTAAGAATAAATTAGAACTAAAATTATAAATGGGAGATTGTGGCAAAATACCATTACAAACAAAAGCAAGTTAAATAATCGGAGAAATGAAGAACAGTAAATGTATGTGAAAAACATCAAAAGTGACAATGAAAGATTTACAACTATGTATTCATTAAACAGTGGCTACAAATATATCAGTACACCTTAAATAATGGTGAAATGACAGTTCTGCAATGAAACAAATCCATCTTTACTCAGGTTCACTGGGGTCTGATAATCACATTTCCAGGGACAGTGATAAAGGAGCTAAACAATATGTCAATACTGATAGCTGTGGTCATTAAAAAGATAGAAAACACTTAGACAATGTTACTGCACCTGACACTTTGAACATAATGGTTTCAAATAGTAGTAAGGCGTGAAGTCTCAACCATCTTTAATGAGTTGTTCCAGAGGATTAGAAAGTGGTATACGTAACTTTGTTATTTCTTAAAGGAAACTATAAACCCACAATTTTATATCCATTATAGAAAAGACCTTGAAAAAGCATCTTGAAGATTCAACTGGTTAACATTTGGAAAACTGTTAACATGTAATTGGAGAATGCTAAAGGAGGTCATCTAAGGAGAGGCAATGGACTTATGACATTACCACTAGAGTATTAATCAGGAGACCCAGGTAGTGTTCTGATGACCTGGATTCGAATCTCACAATGGCAGATGGTTGAACCTCGATTCAGTTCTTTAAAAAAGTCTGGAATTAAAAGTCTAATGATGACCACGAAACCATTGTCAATTGTCAGAAAAAAAAACTTATCAGGTTGTCTAATGTCCTTTAGGGAAGGTTATGATTTCAGACTCACCTGCCCTCTGGGCAATTATAGGTGGGCGATGAATACTGACCCAGCCAGTGACACCCACATCCTGTGAATGAGTTTTAAAAAGAATTTCACTTCCTTGCTGGAGTTTGTCACAGACCACACCAGTACCTTCCTAGTGGATGGGACAACATAATCAAATCATAAAGTTGGATTTTCACAAAGCTTTTTGTGAGGTTTGATACAAACAATTAATGAGTAAGGTAAGGAGTAATGGAACAGGGGTTAAATGTGATTCCAATTAGAGGGTGCAGAAGACAACTCAGCCTTACCTTAGCAGAGAACCCATGTACAGATTTAAAGAGGTTACACTATTGCTGTAAATGGATTTGATCTCACCGGGAAGCCTGGGTACAGTTCTAAGAATTTATTAGCCCCTAAAAGCCACAAATCAACCCCAAAATATTCAGTAATAGCACAAGAATCAAGTGGATTGTGGTCACTCAAATTGAAATGTGCAATACTCATGTATAACTTCTTAATAGCCTATATTTCCCAGTATTCCCCCTGCCATCCACCCTCACATTTTTGCTCTGCATTAATTTAATGGTAGATGTGACAGAGAGAGAAATAAAGCAGAGATTGATAGTGCCAATTCCCAGCTACTTTATTTCTGCTAGAGGCATGTTAACAAGAAAGTCATGATATGATGCCATCCTATTTTTTTATTTTCATGAGCTTTAATCACAGCTCGTTTTTTGGTACGCTGAAGGGGAATTTGATTTGTAGGGACAAGCTTACCTGGTTGTTGCTGCAGATAAAACAGATTTTACTTTAGCACTTGCTTCCTATTTTTTCCATTTTCTGATTAGTTAGCATTTTCCTGCACATCCCTCTTTATTTTTAAGACAATGAACAGTGGGTTTTTCCCTCAGGAATTCTACTCCACCTTTGCTTCTTGCAACAGGAAGAGGAACGGTTTCAGGGCTCTTTGGGAATATGGTCTCCAGCTGCCAACACCCACCCATCGGAGCATTCAGGCAGAGTCACTCCTACCTGTATTTGAGTGATAAGAAATGCCGAAGGAAGGTTAATTTTTTTTTGTCAGCTGTTAGAACTGCCATGGTTCAAACCGATCTGCAGCCCACTTTCACCTACACCACCAATGACTGTTATGGATACCGTCACTGACACCATCCTTGACATCTATGATAATGTTATTTCATATTTGTTACTGTGCATGTCTGTAACAGCCAGACATTGTGCACAGATGTGTATCAGGCAATGCTTTATTGTTCTTTAGAACTAGTCATTTCGTCATCCTGCCGTTGACAACTGGTGGCAACATGATAGTGCACTGGAATTCTATTGATTTTTCAAAATCCAGTGATTGTTTCAACTCTAGATTGATCATTGCTTCTTCTATATGCTGATCAAGTCTTGGTAACTGTGTGTCAGAATGGCCCTTGTCTAACAACAGCCATGATCCCCAGCAACGCACTCTCAACTCTGATCCCCAGCATCTCACTTTCTCCTAACAACAGCCATGTCCTGATATGGACGATGTGTAAACAGCCTGGCTCTACCTAGTTGTATGCCACAACAGATGTAACTGAAGGGAGGGCACTCATGTTGCATTCTCTGCTTATTCCACTGGTACCAGGTATTGATCCATAGGAAAGCAGAGGGATTGGTTATGGAAAACAGTGAAGCACTGGATAATATTTGGTTGCAACTGGTTGGCAAATCTATCCAAACTGTAATGGATAGTTTGCTACAACCTGGAGTTCAAGACTTGTATATTAGTCTGAAACTCAATGGAAAAAGCAATGGTTGCATTAAGAATGCTGAAGAATGACTTCTACAAGAGATGTTTCTGAAGCTGCTGTTTGCACCTTGGTGGACTAAAGTGCTCCAAAGTGCTATGCACCATCAAATATGGTCCTTTTCATAAGGCCCCCATCATTTGTGATATGGCAGATGAACTAACAAGAGGTCACAATGGCATAGTGCTAATCTCACTACACTACTATCCAGAGACCAAGGCTAATGTTGTGGGCACATAAGTTCACATTCCACCCAGCATTTGGTGGAGGTTAAATTCAGTTAATAAATTTGGAAAATAAAACTGGTCTCACTGTTGGTGACTGTGACCATGCTTATAGTTCAGGGAAGAAACCATTGTCCTTAATTGGTCTTGCTTATACGTGGATCCCAACCCACAACAATGTGCTCAACTCTGAATTACCCTCTGAACTGGTCATGGTTCAGTGAGCTGCTCAGTTCAAGGGCTGTTAGGGATGGGCAGTGAACGCTGATTCCCAGCGATGGCCACATTGCATGAAAGACCATTTAAGGGACTCCGCTGACTGCCATTGTGATTAATGCAACTGCACATGGGCCTCTCACTGTGTCAGTTTATACAGTAGCTGAAACTGTGCAGGAAGCATTGCAGGGGGTGGACTGGACATCCTGAAGGACAGGCCTGTTGAGAGACATCCCCCTATCCTCCCTGGTGACCCATGCCCACCCACTCTGACCCCTGCCTGGTGAAATGCCCCCTCCCCGCATTCCTTACCTGGAATTCTTCACCAGGGGAGATCCTTGACATGCCAACAACATTCCACACATAGAGTGGGAGATATTGAGGGCTATACTACACATTGGGTATGTATGATTCCACAACATTTGAGAGACAGCAAGTGTTCGGCTCGGACTCTGTCACGTTCTGAATGTTTTGTTTTCTGCTGCAGTTTTCTTGTGCTGTATTCTTGCATGCTGAGCTTCACCTGGTTGTTTTCTTCCCTTCCCACAGAAAAAGATCTTAATAGGAATTTGCATTGCAATAGTACTGTTGGTTATCATCATTGTTCTGGCTGTGTATCTCAGTTAATGCTCCAAATCACCAGAATCATCCTGATTGAAACTAAAGCTGGGCTTTTGTTCCACCACCACCATGCAGCACTCTTGTGAAACGGAGAGACGGCAAGCCATCATTACTGGGCATTTCATTTTGTTTTGTCAAACATCTACCATTTACCACGAGGTGATGTCCGTAGCCACCAAGACCATTTACTCAGGTTTCAGTTCCACCCTTCAGTCTGGACTTTTTGTTTTGGCATCACTGTAAGCTGAAGAACAACATCAGGACTCGTGCTGCAGTTTCTCCTCTATTGTTTATTGGTTATTCTTCAATCTCAGTTGAGAAACATTATCAGAATGAACTTCGCCTTAACAGGCCATGGTTTCACCAACTTATTAATCGACTCTGAATCCAGCTGACCTTCTGCTGTAATCAGGTTTTTATAATTTATAATTGATCTCTACCTATCCTTCTTCCTCTTTCTCTCCTCTTTTCCCTCATCCTCTTTCCCTTTTCCCTCTTCCCTTTTTTTGTGTCTTTCCCTCTCAATTCCCTCGTAGATTTATTCCCCGAGTGTATAAAATCCACACAATTGCAGATAGAGATACGTTTCCCAACACTAAGATAAAAATGCATACCAGTACAGATCGACATGATTAAGCTGTGAAGAAACTCCATTGATGTGAATAATACAAACGGAGCTTCCATTCATACCGTTACCCTCCCTTCAGGCAAAACAAAGCAGGGTAAAATAATGCTATGGGGAAGAATAGGGAAATGCAATTAGAGGACTTCCACACTGTAAGTAATCTAATCTAATCTAAACAGCGACCTCTACTTGAAGACTTACAAACACATTGGGACAGTTGATCTCCCCTGTTTTAATATTTTACTTTCCTAGAAAGACAAAAGAGCAAGCCTGTAACTGGAGGCATATAGGTCTACAGCTTGGAAACAGGCCCTTTCGCCCAACTTGCTCATACTGCCCAGCTTTCACAGTTAAAGTAGTCCCATTTGCAGGAGTTTGGTCCTGATCCCTCCGTACCTATCCCATCCATAAACCTGTCTAAATCTTTCTTAAATGACGAAAATGTGCTCGCTTCCACCTCTACCTCTGGCAGCCTGTTCCAAACACTCATCACTCTCTTTGTGAATAAAATTGCCCCTTTGGACCCTTTTGTATCTTTCCCCTCTCCCTTTAAACCTATGCATTCTAGTTTTAGATTCCCCTATCGTGGGCAAAAGCTGTTGGCTATCTACCTTAGCTGTGCCTCTCATGATTTTATAGATCTCTGTCAGGTAACACCTCAGTCTCTTAGGCTCCAGGGAAAAAGTCCCAGCCTATACAAACTTATAACACAAACCTTCTATTCCATGTAGTATCCTAGTAAATCTTTTCTGCACTCTTTCTTGTTTAATAACATCCTTTCTATAGTAGGATGTTCAGAACTGCATGCAGTACTCCAAATGTGGCCTTACCAACATCTTGTAAGCTGCAACAGTATGTCCCAAATCCTATTTTCAGTGCTCTGACCAATGAAAACAAGTATGTTGAAAGCCTTCCTCACCAACACGTCCACTTTCAAGCAGATATGAATGTTTGCCTCTACATTGTTTTATTCTATAAGACTCTCCAGGGCCCTAGAATTGACTGTTAGTAAGTCCTGCCCTGGTTTGACCCACCAAAATGTAACACCTTGCATAAAATTAAACTCCATTTGCCATTCCTCAACCCATTGGCCCAGTTGATCAAGATCTCTTTGATTTTTAAAGTTATGAGCCCATATTACAAATAACCAGAACATATTCCTTACTTATCAAATCAAAACTCCATTAGACCACTTCCTAATTTTCAGTGCTGTAACTAAAACGTTGCTCACTTTTTATGGTCTCTCCTCATAACCAAAATCTCTTGATCATAGAATGGTCACTTTTGCCTTTGAAATCTTTGTAAAGTTTGGCACGCAACTGTGGAAAGCATTTTGTGGTTAGTACAAATGGATGGCACTCACCAATGACCTTAAAGAAAGTTACCTAAAATGATTCAGTGGGGTTTCTCATCTCAATTTCTCCTAATCCAATGCAGCTTTCAATTTGGCCTCATCAACAGAGAATCTGTTGTTTCCTCAATTCATGAAATCACCAAAGAGGCTGAAAAGCCATCAGATTGAAAAATTCTGACTAACAACAAGATGAGGGAATTAAAATTCACAAATTATAATTCACCTTTCATTGAGAGAAAAGTAAAGATTAGAACTTTCACATGCAATTAAAGTAAGAACTTAAATATCAACAATGTTAATAAAAGGAAAAATAGATTATTTTAAAAATCTGTGGATTTTTAAATCATGGAATAAAGGAAATGGCACTTATGAAATTAGCTTTTCACTGCCAAAGAGATTGTTCAGGAGTAATTATGACTTTATGTGCCATTAAAATCTCAGTTACACTTCATTGAACATTGTCAATTTCAATGAATTTGCAACTGGAATAGTTCATTGGAAGTTGAAGTTTACACCATAACAATTATTTTGTGTTGAGTGCATTTGTGATTGCAACAGCAAACCCTATGCAGTTTTCAATGTTTAACTGTGTGCCTGAACACACCAAAAGTTTCACACAGTGGTCTGCTGGTAACTTTGTTATCATTCA
This sequence comes from Chiloscyllium plagiosum, assembly GCF_037043375.1. Taxonomy (NCBI): domain Eukaryota; kingdom Metazoa; phylum Chordata; class Chondrichthyes; order Orectolobiformes; family Hemiscylliidae; genus Chiloscyllium; species Chiloscyllium plagiosum. Next base: position 36,837,332 of record NW_028270169.1, on the reverse strand, counting down.
ACCTCAAACACTTCCACTGCTCCATTTCTATGATTGGAACTCTGGGGCTTGGTTAAAGGGTGTAATATTCAAAATTACCAAGGCAACTAAGTGATTTCAGTTGAATGTCGACAGGATAATAGATTGGGCAGATAGATGTCAGCTAAAGCAAATGTGGCAAAATGTTAAGTGATTCATTTTTTGGAGGAATAATAGGGGACAAATGGTCTTTTTAAATAGAGTAGAGGAATGAATATAATTCACATGCACAAATGTTTAAAATTTGAAGGAACCATTGACAGGATTGTAAAAGAGAAATTTTCTTAGTACAAGAATAAAAAGACAATGCTAAATTGATGCAATTCATTAGTCAGACTACATATGGAACGATAGTGAAGTGTAGCAGTTATGGGTTCTTTCGCCAATTTTACTTTACCTAACTACATTGCGGCACACTCTCATTAGCTGTAGGCACCCTCTAATGCCCTGTCTGATTACACATTTTGCATGGGTACTTTACAAGAAAATAGCAGCAGAAGGCCATTGAGCTTCTGAGGCCTACCCCACTATCGGATAAGATCATAGCCGATCTGCACCAGGCTTCAACTCATTTTTCACGCCAACTGCTCATAGCCCTCAACTCTTTGATATTTCAGAAATGCATCTACCTCCTCTTTTAATACTTGCAGTGATCTAGCATCCACTACTCTCTGGGGTCGACAATTTCAAATATTCACTACCCTCAGAGAAGAAATTGCTTCACATCCCATTCTTAAATGCGCCCATTATTCTGTAATTATGCCTCCTAGTTCAAAATTCCTTAACTACGGGAAACATCTTCTTAACATGTACCCTGTCAACCCCTCTCAGGATCTTTCAATTGTATATTTCAATAAGATTACCCTTATTCTTAAATAATGAATGAAGGCCTGACTTATTTACTAAAACATACTGACTCTGTTTAGTTGTGATCAGCATTTCTAACTGCCCTACTGTTTGTTCCTTAATAATGGACTCGAACAGCTTTTCCAACAACAAATATGAACATCTTGGTAGATTTTTCACCCCTCCAATTCCAGCACTAGGAGGACAATTATAGTGCCCCCTATTGTTACACTGACCTCTGTAGCCTGACACTATCCCAAATAATGCGTTTGCTGTCCCATAATCAAATAAACAAAGAGTTAAGTATAGCTATAATGGATAAGACCTGTAAATTCAATTCATTCTGTGCCATAATGGCAGTGTGGGGGCGGGAGGGGAGGTTGGAATAATTGGACTGTTTTGCAATTGGATATATACGGTATTATTGCAGAATTTGTATAATTCTGAATTACTTTAATGAGGCTGCTACAATGGGGTATTGTACTTTAAGGAGAGTTAACTCATTTTAGCAACAAAAATAATACCATTGCTCCTAAAATCATTGCTGCAAAAACAAGGAACCCTTTATGTTTTGGAACTCCTTTCCCAGCTCCACAAATAACAGAGATCTCACTGACTACATTGGAATAGAAATTCATCCCAGTTGCTCTAAATGGACAATATGGCACCAGTCTGTGCAATATAGTATGACCTCTCCCCATGTAGCTTTCTTTTACCCAACAGTACCACCCACTTTCTGATCCCAATTCCAGATGAAAAAAGGAATGTGCAGCATTTCTTCACCATGATAAGCCCAGTGAGTATGCGGGAGTGGGGAGAGGTCAGTAGTCAGGTCAGAAGGTAGACAAGGTGGGTTACTCGATATATAGGATAGTTGGGTAGATGCTGTGACGTCAGGCAGATAGGGTGTTGTTAGGTCTTTATTGGGTCTTTCAGGTGATCAAGAGGGAATTAGCTGATCTGGGGTAGTCCGTCTTCAGGGAGAGTTATTGGTCAGACCGAGTACTGGTTGGATTGGGTTGGAGGGGGATGTTTATTTGGGTCTGGTCAGGTGGAGTGTTGGGGGTTTAGGTAGGGATGGTGCTACTTGGTGATGGTCAGTGTGGGGCACTTAGGTGAGGTTGATGGAGGGGTAATCAGGAGGTATGGTGTGTTCAGGAGGTAGCTGCATGGTTGGGTTGTTATGGGTAGTAACTGAGTAGGGTTGAGGAAATAGGTGAATGGTGGGAGGGTAGTCAGATATGGGTTAAGTGGGAAGAATATTTTGGTGTTCTGGAAGGGTTGTTAGTTGGTCCAGGTGCAAGTCAGATTAGGTTGAAGGGTAGTTAGGTCAGGTCAGGATGTTGTCAAGTGGACTAGAGGTAGTGAAGATGTGATTTGAGGGATGAATTGTAGCTAACTTGAGTTACTCTGGCTAACTATTGAATTAGATGAGGTATTAAACTGAATTAGATGAAGTATTAAACTGACTAACATTTCATGGGTAAAAATCCAGGGAACTTCCTTGTATCTAACCTTGTATCTCCACCCTGAACTCAGAGTTGGAGCAATTTGTGGGGGTCCCAAGCAGCAGATGTCAATTCATTGGAAGTTTAAACTTGCCAGTACTTCCCACATATGTCCGTGTGTCAGGAATTCCACAGGGTTCTAATGCACATCTCCCATTTTACGTTGCATCTCCAATTATCTGGAGAGTGGACAACATGATGTCATTGAGTTCCATTGCTGTGGAATGTGTAGAATAGATTGCCAATTCAATACAAGCTATTGTGCATCAATGCACAACATGAATTTCTAGCCCAGTGTACCATTTGATTCTAAATTCACAGCTCTATTCGTTATGTGTGGATAATGTGATCATTCTGCAGATGAATTATCCCTTCTTTTATCTTATTCTGTTCTTTTTGCATCTCCATTACAGCACTCACTTTACCTTCACCCATTTATGAAGAACTGGCTCCATGTTTTTCCTTCATTGTATATTTTATGGCTGCTTTGCTATTGCTTGATAAAATGTAATATTTCAAAAACATTTTTCATGCAACTCATTTACAGCATGTGTAGGTGGTGGACAGTCACTTACTCTGTGGGAAGCAGTTGAATATTTCCTGTAGGCCAGTACTCAATTCCACAGCAAAATTCTCTAGACTTCACAGGATAAGGGGAGCTCAGGCTTGAAAGGTGGGCTGCAGTTTCATGGGAAGAGTGGGCAATCTGAGCATTCTCTTTCATGATGCCGTGTAGTGCCTGATGATGAGGATCACACAATCACAGAATGAGAGCAACACACAGTCACACACAACACTTAACACGTATATACCACATGCACAACACCTATCTCTTGAATAGTATTATGGCAAGATACTAATGATGCAAAAATTGAGCTCAGCTAGGCTATGAACGCCAGCATCTGTATTTTCAAACTAACTTCAAGTTTTCCAAATCTATAAAATATTCAGGCCTAGTCAGTACATCAATCAGCAACTGTTTAATAAAAGTCAAAGCTTTACAAAAATGATGCATTGAGTTCTAAACTGAAAAGGGACAAATTGTATCAAGTCTCTGCCTTCCGCTTTAATTCATGTGAAACATTTGTAAACAGTCATGTCAGATATTCATTAATGTGAGACTTTCTAGTGCAGGCTGGAGAAGGGGGGAAGGGTCATTGAAATCAGTCAGTTTCTACTGGAAGCAGTTGAGTAATGTGCAAAAAGCTCTATATGGAAAAACAATGACTGCAGATGCTGGAAACCAAATTCTGGATCAGTGGTGCTGGAAGAGCACAGCAGTTCAGGCAGCATCCAAGGAGTGCTGCCTGAACTGCTGTGCTCTTCCAGCACCACTAATGCCAGAATCTACAATGGCATTTGGCATTATGGTGGTTTGACATTTATGGTGGGTTGGTAACATGATACTTTTAATGAGAGAGCTGTGTATTAGGGATGATTTGTAACAGAGGGGTATTTATGATGTAAGATGCATTTGTAGCATTCAGGGGTTGTTATTGTTGGAGGTGTCTGTAATGTGTTTGAAAGAGTTGGTACATTTCATAAAAGGTAGTTTATTAATGTAAAGGGAAGATTTTTAATCACTTTTGGAATTGCTCATCTTCCATTCTGTAAAATTCCTGTTAATTAAATGTAAAATAAAAGCTCCAGAACTAACCATTTCTCCTCTTCTTCCTGTCATGCTGCTTGGATGTGGGGCCTGCAGAAGAAGATTATGATCATTATATGCTGTGTGGTGCTGGGGGTCGTCATCGCCTCCACAGTTGGGGGAATATTTGGATTTTGAAAAACACAAAATAGGAGAGAATCTACCAATGTGATGTGGGCAGTTCAGCCACTTTGTGAGAATGAAGTGACTTTCACTCAGTAACACTGAGAAAGGTTTCTCTGCATGACTATCTAGCATTAATTCCTTTACTGGTCCTGCTCTTTCTGGCTGTTAAGGTATGGTAACATTTATTTTCTCTTTAATTTCTTTTTCAATGATGCGCTGTTTGCCATAAACACATGAAAATTTGGCCCTGGAAAAAAAAACTCTTCACATTTAAAGGGATTGATCTTAACCCATTGATTGCCAAAGCCAAAGAAAGCCCAGTTAACACCAACAAACACAGCGGCTGGAGTCAATATTTTATAAGATACTGATCACAAAAACGCAATATCTTTTTTAGAAACTCAAATTAGTGTGCACAAGTTTTCAAATCTTGTCAAGGTTGGAAGAATGCAGTGATCCGACATCTCATCAGCACAATGGTAACCCACTGGACCAGGCTGAAGACCATGATGTCAACAATCTGTGTTATGTGGAAATTCTTATCTTCATAACATTTCCATAGCTGGAGGAGAGATCTGGTCTGAAAATGTTCTGCTTTAAGTGTAAGACTTGATGTTTGTAACTGTGGGCGAGGACCTGCCAGACTGTCTTTGAAGCCTCTCTTCTGATCTCAGCCTTACTCCTTAGCTAATTACAGTATTTTTTCATTCACTGTCATTTCTTCATGTGAAGAAGAATCGCTGATGAAGCCTTTCTCAAGTGGTGCTATCGCTGCCTGTGACGTTAGAGAAAAGGCTGACAAGATCTGAAGAGTATCTTTAAAGGATTCAGCTTTTTAATCAAAAAAAGTGAAATGAGAATGGAACAATTCAAATAAGTTGTCATCAATATTTTTTATGTATTCTGCTCTGGTAAAAACAAAATCAGAAACTGGGCTGATGAGCCAATAATAGTTCTACCAGTCAAAAGATAAATTATTTCAGCTTACTCAAAGTGGAAGCATAACTTTTGGAAAAGATAGACTTCACGTCCATCTCTAATTTATATAAGGTACCCTCAACAAGGAGCAGTTTCCATCTCTTAATTACCATGTGTCCTAAACAGATCAAGCTCTCATTTTAACATCCCATAAAGGGCTTCATATTAGGAGATATTGCACCCTGTCTTTAGTTTTACATTCAGGATTCTAATTTATTTTAAATCTATGTAAAATCAAGCTTTTATTGGCTGTTTTACAAATATTTCCCACATGTGCAATTTTACAAACAATACACTGGTCCTTACCAGATGCCAGCATTGCCAGTATGCAGTCCGAGGCAACTAGGTATCCAAGGGCTTTAAAGAGCAGTTAGTCAAGACTTGCCACTCTGCACTTGAGTATGGCAGCTCCTTCGGGTTGTTGAGGTGATGTCAGTCTGCATGTGGTGCAGCAAGTTCTGTTGCCAAATTTCTTCCAGTCTTAGTAAAAAGTACATTTTATTTATGCAATTTATGTATGGAAAAAAATGTAACCAGATTTTTAAAATTCCAGCTTTTTGTTGTCTATTCCAGCAGTGGTGATGCAAGAAGGCTTCCTACGCAGGGCGCTGATATGGTGCCATTAGCCAATTTACTAAAAGCCCCTGACCAGTTATTTGTACTTTACAGATTTTATGTTTTAAAGTTCCATTTATAGCTATCCAGTTCAAACCTTAGTATTTTGCTCATTTGAGCTATTTCAAAACCTGCAGTTTTTTTTGTTGTGACCATTATTATAAAATTGTTGAACTTCTCCCTCTCTGTTTTATTGTTACATTGTCGTATTTCATGCCTTATTACATTTACTTATAAGCACTTTCCCTGAGAGTTCATTATCAACTGATAAAGAATGTTGAGGGACAGATCTATATTAATGGTGCTGTTGTTTTCACCTTACATTATGTAGTTTGAAAGCAGTAAAGAGGTACACATAGTGGCTATCAGAGCAGGAAACCTGACAGATTTTCCATTCTTAGTCCAGTGATGCTGAACGCCTCTTTCACTAGCTGTCTGAGATCTGTTAACTTGGCATAAACCAGCATTTTTACCTGGTGTCCTTACAAGTGAGAATATCACGTTTGTTCACTATCTTAACCAACTGACCCATTGGGCAGCTTCAAGTAAATAGAAAGAATCAGTAAAAACTTTAAGGAACTAGGATATAATCTGAAACTGGAACATGCTAATGAGACTGGAGAGTGTGAAGATGACAAAGATTAAACAAAGATTCTCCAGTTACCTTCTGGGGATAGATTGAAAGGTCACATACTAAAACCATTATATTTAAGTTGCCTTGTGTTCAATTTCTGCAGCTATAAATATCAGGAATGGTCTGACTGACGCAGGTACTGTATACTACTTCAAACAAAATCAGTGTTATCTGCATAAGTTCAGTTTGCATTATTCACATAGAGATTAATGTGAGACTTTACACATAATGACTGAGAACCCTCAATTGCACAATCTTCATCCAAACTCTTTCTTGTTCCCTTTGGTCAGTCTAAGCCAGAGATATAATTACACCTGCTACCAATGTGTAGGCTTTGCAGAGAGACTATATTGGATGTAATATTTAGTAAGTGTATTATTCAAAGCAAGTATTTTGAGTATCTCCCGATCTTTCAGAAGTCCAAACTCCTCTAGCAAACATATTGAGTGCTTCAGTGTGCAAAACAATGATAGTGCCATGAGCATATTGGAATATGCAGCCAAATTAGTGGAATGACATATAATTGAGAAGTAGATGCAAGCCATTAACTAAAGGTAGCAAGTTCATGCCACATTAGTTGAGGGATGGATAGGTAATGCGTGGGTAGATTCTGAACAGAGCACTGGTCTCTTCATCCGAAGAGAAAAAAACAAGAATTGCTAGAGAAACTCAGCAGATCTGACAGCTTCTGTGGAGAGAAAGCAGAGTTAACATTTTGAGTCCAGAGACCCTTCTTTGGAAAATTCTCCATTCTAAAGAAGGGTCACCAGAATCGAAATATTAACTCTACTTTATTCCACAGATGCTGACACACTTGCTGAGTTTATCCAGCAATTATAGTTTTTGTTTCAGATTTCCAGCATCCTTAGTTTTTTGATTAAACATGTGTTGTGGTATTGAAGGGTCAGAAATAGTTGAACTGTGGCTTGGCGTGTGATTCTGAATGATCAGAGTAAACAGAAAGAACAGGCACTGCAATAAAATCTGAGTTTCGGAGTAGAATGGGGATTGAAATAATGGAAAATATTATTAATTAGGATGTGTAAGGTGTGTAAAAAGGTCAGAATATTAATTGACTTTCAATTACCCCAAAATAACCTCAAAATCAACCAAGAAAGAAAGAACCATTTGGTTCTAGAAGTGGTACAGAATTCTCTTTTTCTCTCTCGATGATTAATATGTCTTATCCTATATTAAAAATTTTAGTATGTATCCAGGAATGATATCAAACAATGCAGTGGCATTATCAAAAAGAAAATTAATGGACTAAAGGAAGTAATAAAAGACAATAATAAACCACAAAGTACAAGCAGGTCCCCAAAACGAATGTTGTCAATTGCAGGATAACAAATTACAAGGTCCATTCAAGGGTACATTAGGAAGAGCTAGTGCAATTGGTTAGAACATGTCAGAGACATTAAATTAATTATTCATGTTGCAAAGGAAGACAAATTCCAGAGAAGGGTAATAGTTAATATATGACAAACATAGGAATCAATAAATAATGGTGCTTGGTCTCCAAATGTCCAGTCTCCGGTGATCTGACCAAAGATGTATGTCTGACCCTGCAGCGATCTTGATGCATTGAGCTATGTGGGAACTGCCCAAGACTTGAACTTTTGCATGGACAACTCTACTCTCTAGGACCGTCTGAGAATATGAATAACTCTGAATCAGAATCAGAGACTTTAGATAATTTTACGTACTTATCTGAATAGTTACCCAGAGAAACTTAGACAGAAAATATTTAGTCTAACTCCAAGACAATTCCAGAACTGACAGCCTAATCACTCATGCTAACATCCTGAACATACCGCTTTCCCACTCCATTCACCGTCCCTGAACCCATGAATACTTCCAACCACTCGACTACACTTCAAAGACACCATGAATACCCCAATCTCCTCCTACCCCCACTCAACTCAACCAGCCCACTAATCCTCAACTCAATCCAACTATCCTGCCTATCTCTGACTTAATCTGATTTCCCCATCTATACCCCAACCCAACCTGACTACCTGTGACCATTCACCCTAGATCACCCAATAACTCCACTGGGCAAACCCAAGTACTCTATCTAGTGTCCCTGACATCCCTGTCTGTATCTACCCCACCACTTGACCCAATCTGCCCCCAATCACTTACCTACCTTCCAATTAGCAATTTGCCCCCATCTCAACTAATACACATCTATACCTGACCACACCCCCCGACCCAGACAACCCAATGACACACCTACCCATCTTATCTTCCTCATCCACATACCCTCACTAACCAGTGCATGACCAACTGACTGATAAATGGCTGACTGCTACATTTATATTTACTGATATAGATTTTGGTTTCTTTTCATGCTATTTATCTCCTGGTCTTTTACTTTCCCTTTCATCCCTAATCCTTAAATCCTCCCACTCTCTTTTCCTTTTTTTCCTCTCCCTCTTCATAATCTGATGAGAGTCCTGCTCACATCATGGAATACCAAGTGAAAGAACCCTCCACCCACCTACTCACTCAGTCTTATTTTCCTCCGACTCAACTTTGATAGAGTTCTCCAAGGAATGTTGTTCCTGAATTGCTGAAATAATCAAGCTCAAAAATCCCAAAAGAAACGATGAGTAGGTTCAGGTGTGGTAATTATTTTTGAATGGAGGTAGCCATCTGACAATGATTTCCATCTCCCAGAGGATCCAGATGCACATGATGTAGAATAAATGTAAGAAATAAACACAGTCTCAAAACTTCTGGCCTAGATAGAAAGCATTAGTGAGAGCTCAGGGAATTAAATTTAGACAATTATTAATTTTCAGATGACATTTTTCAGAGTTCCACCAGGAACCAGACAGTCTTCATGATTGTAAATGTAGTTCCAGTTTTAAAGAAAGGAGTAAGATTCAATCACAGGCCAGTTATTCTAACATTCATCGTGGAGAAACTGTTTTGAGAGCACCCTAAAGATGTAATAAATGAACATTTTATGAACATAAATATCACAAAGAACAGTACAGTACCCACTGTTTCAGAAGTAATGGCTTTAAAATCCTTCTGGATTTCTGCAGGGGTAAATAAACAAGAGAACAAGGATTTTGAAAAGATAGTTGATAAGTTCTTCACTGAGTCTCAATACAAAACTGAAGATTCATTAAATAGTGGATGATCTAAGTGGTTTAAAAATTGGATTTGTGTTAAATAATAGAGGGTTGATAAATGATAAACATTCTATTAGAAATGTAACCAGTATATCTCTTTGAGTATCTGTTCTTGGACTTCTAGTATTTGTGAATGCCAAATTCTGTGGTTAGAAAGGAGATAGATTATTTTCAAGAAGGTTTAATCAATTTTACAGCTGGTCTGTTTTCTATAAACATAGAGTACTGAATCTAGCAAGAGGTGAAGTAGAAGTATTTCAACAAGACAGGGTTTCTGCCATAGCATATCAAACTCCAAACATTAGTAAAGGCTGGATAACTTCAGGAAGGAATAACATGAATGGGAAATGCCTCTATGGTAGAAGCTGAAAGGATTTGGGAATGATAATTGAACATGCTGCAAAAGTATTCATTGTGGTAGTTGTTAACCAGACAATCCAGTTGGTTCTTACCTGGAAGCTCTTCAATTACAAGTCAGACGCTTTGGACAGATGAATAGTGGTGCAAAGTCAGGAGCATAGATTTCGTTTCAATAATCCTACATGACAAAGGATATATATGCCTCAGAAAGTGTTCAGAATGACCAGTGATTTGATGCCTTAAAGATGAAGTTATGAAGTAAAGGGGTTTGGGGGGGTTGGTTCAAGGTTCAAGCAATATATTTGTTGTAAGTGGACAACACTAAGGAAATTCAAGGTTCCAGTCTTACAAAACAATGGAAAACCTAGATAAAGTTAATATAAGCAATATATTCAGTGCAGAAAGGAAAATTCACAAGGTCAAAGAATAGAAAAAAAAATCTGCTTCCCTATGTATCCCTTCACACACTTCACCCCACTTCTCCACCTCCCCCATATTATGGGGGTGTTCAATAAATCATTAGAGAAGAGAATTGATTCAAGATCAATTGGCTTGTTTAAAAAGGAGCTAGATCATTATCTGTTGAGAAGTGGAATTAAAGATAATATTGCATGATTTTTTTGCCCCTTTGGCATAGAAAGCAGAAGAGGAATTCACACAAAGTAGAGTTCAAGGAGGAGTTAATTGTGTATTTGATGAATCTGACATAGTTCTGGATGGTAAAAGCCAATGGGCTGAATAACGTTTTATTTCTTTATATTTTCTAATTCGTTCATAATTTTATAATCTGTAATTTGAATCAATTTTTCATTACCTTGAACATTTCAGTCGATTCACTTTGACGTCTTTACATTTTCTGTAGAAAAAAACTAATTAATCTCTTTTCCAAAGTTAAATTTTCAAAACTGAAAATCACATTTGCTTTGCATCTTTGAACCCTCCCAGTAACATTGATCTTACAATCACATAGTAGTCTAGGACAAAGGTTTCCTCTGTTTGCCTCTTGCACCTGCATCTTTGTGACATATTTAAAAACTCACTACAAACTGCAAACAAGGAGATGTTTCTTTGACAGTGAGCATAGATCAGATCAGATCAGATCAGACTCAGGTCAATATGTCCAGTACACCACAAAAAAGCTGACAATGCATCAACTTTTTCAAAATCTACAGTTCCCAATGTAAAGGGAGTATCTTACAAGGGAATAATGGAAAAATTGAAGTGTTATTTTTTGGAGAGAAGGTGATTAAGAGGACCATAACTACACAAACTATTTTTGACTAATAAGAAAGCAATATCTAAAGTTTTTGAGAAAGTTAAAACATAAATAGATACTACAATGGAACAGTATTTTTGCTAAAGGGATGATGTTTGATCGAAAAGGTCATATATATATATATAAATACCTTTTTATGAGATTTAATACATGGGGGAGATGGGCCTCAATGGAAAAGTTTGTCCTGTAATGATTTGTGTTTTGGTGGGATTTAATCTCGTATAGGGATGAACAACAAAACAAGTTAACATAGGAGAGGAAAGGATTCAATACCCTATTCACAGATGCCCTCCTATAATAATTTTAAATGTATTCTCTTACTTTGATAATGTAACCCATTTACATTTGTAATACAACTAAAGGCCAACAATCTGTTGCATTACACAATCCATTTATATGCCTTTCAGCCACAGGATTTTCTTTCATTTTTGTTTCACATTGAACTATGAAACTGATTTCAAGGTAATATAAGGTCTTTCTAAATCTGATTGTGGTGTTCATTGTTATTTATTTTGCATCACCCTTTTATGTTATGTGCAAACCTATAGATTGGTCTAAATACCAGCTAGCTGAATTAATAACCTGTAATTCTTATTAAAATAGGTAGGGTCCTATTTTGTAGCAATGTGACTTCTTTATATCTGGATTTTAGTTTCCCACTATCACTTTGAAATTGATTTGTATTTAATTAGCCACTGTTCTATTTTTATTTTCAAATAAGCCTTAATTATCCTTTGAAATGCTGTCAAAAACACTAATGTTCACTATTTTGTTTTGCTTCTCCTATTACTAACTAAAGTCATCATTCTATTTCAAGTATTAACTTCCATCCCTACTTAACTCCTTCATTTCACATTAATACATGTTGACTGTAATGAAGTTCCGCAGCAACAACTTAATATTTCTCCAGAAGCTTTAACATAATGTAATGGCCCAAGGCGCTTCAGTGGAGCATTATAAAGTAAGACTGCGCTGCATAAGGAGCTATTTGAACTAATGACTAAAAGCTTCATTCAAGAAGTAGGTCTTATGAAGTGTTTGAAAGGAAGAAAATTTGATAGAGAGCCAGAGATGTGTAAGCAGAAAATTTCAGTGCTTGAGGCCTAGACAACTGAAGCTAAGACAACCAAGGTGGAGTAGTTATAATGATGAGTGTACAAGTGGCCAGAATTTAAGGAACGCAAACACCTCAAGAGGATTGTAGGGTTGGTGGAGATTACAGAGCTAGGGACAGGCAAAGCTTTGAAGGAATTTGAAAGCAAGGATGAAAATTTTAAAGTCAAGGTGTTGCCTATCTAAGAGCCAATGTAGGTCAGAGAGCACTTGGTTGATAGGGACCTGCTATGAGTTAAGACATGGTCATCTGAGTTTTGGATGACCTCAGTTTTGCGAGTTCACTTTGTTCTTTACTATTGTTTTCACTTTTTGGAGGTAGATTTTAAATTGATTATCTAGTTTCAGTTTTTAACCTTTAAGTCCCTGTGTATTTCCACAGACTGCTCTGTGACAGTCTGTTATTTCTTATAATTTATTATTCTTTCAGGATGAGTTACATTTGAAGGTACTATAGTCCTTTAACAGGGAACCTGACAAGATCTTGGAAGACATAACCATTCCCAGTTACAAGAATAAATCATTAGTTAGTTGTGAAGTATGATGAATTATGCTCAGCAACAGTCACCTGTCATCTTAGTTGTCGGAGGGAATTGGAGAGCAGTTTCTCAGAAACTTCCAGAATTGCACACATTTTTTTTCAATTTACCTACCCTAGGAAATGGCTTGATATTAGTTGGAGCAAAAGGAGAAAGAACAGGGATTAAACAGTGTATAAAATTATGCCATAGGCAGGTTTGAGTCAGCATAATTAGATTGAATGTCTTTTCCTCTCCTTTCTTGCATAGATTCTTGTGTCCTCATAAATATTTTAGCATGATTATTTTATGACAACTGGCTTTCCAATATATAATTGATGTGCCACATCTGTGTCATTGTTGAAGATCAGACCCTGAATACTGTCTGCTTAATTTTGGCTGCATTACAAACTCTTAAGAGACAATCCTACACAACCTTTAGAAACACATACTTCTCTTTTCCAGATAATATCTTGATTGTTTAAATGTTTGTTCATATTCTGACATTTTCACTTGCCTCAGTTACCTACGTTGGCAAAGCCTGTGATGCCTCCATATTGTTTAGCACTAACATTTCATTTCACCAGATTGTTCTGCTCCTTCTATTAAGTTGTACATTTTTCTAGTCTGCAAATCTATTCCTTGTGCTCCTAAAATTGGAATAAATCTACACAGCTTTCCCTCTCATTTTTTTGTCATTTATTCTTTTTCTTCAATTTTTATCAGCAAATGCTTTTACAGTATGCAAATATGAACTAAGTAAATAGCTTAAACACTGTTTCCTTGGTGTGAACTAGACTGACAATTAACTTAAATCTGTATCCTCTGGCTGCTGACTTTTTTGTCACCAGATACAGTTTCCCCTTATTTATCCAGTTAATATCCTTCATGATTTCAAACACTTCTATAAAATCTACTCTTAACTTCCTCTGCTTTACGGAGAATAACCCCAATTTTTATTCATATCTTCACTTAACTGAGTTTCACATTCCTGGTAGCAGTATAAATACGGTTAAAGAAATTGATGATGTAAAACGTTGACAGAACATATGTACTAGACAGAATATATGTACTATACAGAACAAAAACAGAAGTGGCTGGAAAAGCTCCTCAGGTCTGGCACCATCTGTAAAGAGAAATCAAAGTTAACGTTTCTGGTCCGGTGACCCTTGCTCAGAACTGGGGAAGCTTCTGCAGTTCTTTTGTTTTTTATATGTACTATGCAACTGTTTTTAATTGACTAGGGACTGATAACCATTCTAGTGGATAAAGACATCCTTCAGTTTGTTATTTTTCCAATGAAAACAATAAAGGTTTCAAATCCTGGACTACCAAAATCCATGCAGTAGACTTCAGGAAAATAATCAGTGCTTTTCATTTAAGAAACAAGAAAAATGGGGAAATACACTTATAGAAAAGCTGATATGACTTTCCTAGAGAGTATTGAAACCTTACAGAAAATTAAGCTGAAAATGTTTTTAATTCATTCATGGGAAGGGATGTCTCTAGCTGGCCAGCATTTATTGCTAATTCCCAATTGCTCTGGAAAAAGTGGTGGTGGACTTCCTTCATAGAAACCCTACAGTGTGGAAACAGGCCATTTGGCCCAACACGTTCACACCAGCCCTCTGAAGAATGACCCACCCAGACCCATTCTCCAACCCTATTATTCCACTTACCCCTGACTCATGCACCTAATCTACACAATCCCTTAACATTATAGGCAATTTTTAATGGCCAATTCACCTAATCTGCACATCCTTCCTGACTGCTTCAATCTTCAAGAATACCCATGATGATGTTCAGAAAAGAGCGCCAGGACTTTGAACTGGTGACAGTGAAAGAATAGCAATAAAGTTCCCAATCAGCAGGTGTGGTTCCCATGTCTCTGTTGCCCTTGTCCAACTAGGTGGTAGATGTGGCAGCGTTGTAAGGTGCTGTTGAAGAAACTTTGGTCTTGTAGATGGTCGGTACACAATTGCCTCTGTCATTTAGTCGTAAAGGAATGAATGTTCAAATTGATGGATAGGACACCAATCAGGTGGGTTGCTTTGTTCTGGATGGTTAAGTAGCTTGAATAATGTTAGAGATACATGAATTCAGGTAGATTAGATTAGATTAGATTAGATTAGATTACTTACAGTATGGAAACAGGCCCTTCGGCTCAACAAGTCCACACCGCCCCGCCGAAGCGTAACCCACCCATACCCCTACATTTACCCCTTACCTAACACTATGGACAATTTAGCATGGCCAATTCACCTGAATTGCACATCTTTGGACTGTGGGAGGAAACCGGAGCATCCGGAGGAAACCCACGCACACACTGGGAGAACGTGCAAACTCCACACAGTCAGTCGCCTGAGGCGGGAATTGAACCCGGGTCTCTGGCGCTGTGAGGCAGCAGTGCTAACCACTGTGCCACCGTGCCGCCCACGGTACGTGGAGAGCATTCCATCACACTCTTCACTGGTGCCTTGAACAGGCACTGGTGAAATAGAATTCCTAGCCTCTGACTGGTTTTTGTAGTCGCAGTATTTATATAGCTGGTTCAATTCAGTTCTGGGTCAATAGGAACTCCCAGGATGTTGACAGTGGGGGATTCCATGAAGATTAAATGTAATGAGGAGAGAAGTGGATATCTGAGGCATTTCAAATGCAAAGTTATGCAATCATCAGGAAACATCCTAATATCTGACAGGAAGTTCCGTGATGAAACAGCTGATGCCGGTTAGGCCTAGGTCAGTACCATGAGAAACTCCTGCAGAGATGACCAAGGGACTGAGATGATTGATATCTAACAACCACAGCTGAGTTCCTTTGAATGAATCCATCTAGTGCAGTTTTCTCCCCCTGAATCTCATTGTCTGCAGTTTTGCTGTAGCTCCTGGATGCCATGGTCAGTCATATGTTACCTTAATGTCAAGGACAGTTACTCTCACTTCATCTCAGAAACTGCAGCAACATACATCAGCAAAAGCAAAATGTATTTCAAACATCAACATTCCAATGAGTAGTTAGAGTGTACAGTTACCTTATATAACCCTCACCAGTCTTGTTGCCACATTACTAGCATGAGGTTATTAAACAAAACTAAAGTGCATGGGGCTTTGGGGCAACATGTTAGTATGGATTGAGAATTGTTTAACAGACGGAAAGCAGATATCAGGAATAAATGGATCATTGATGGAATGGCAAGCACTTACTATGGATTATTGCAAGGATCAGTGCCAGGATCACAGGTCTTCACTATTTATATCAGTGATTAGAATGCAGTGATGCATTGTAATATCTCCAAATTTGATGTCTCTAATTGGCAAAGTAAGTGTGAGGAGAATGCAAGGAGGTTTCCAGCAGATTTGGTCAGGGTAAGTGAAGGGACAACAACATGCCATATGGAATATCATGTGAATTGGTGTGAAGTTATCCACATTGGCTGGAAAAACAGAATATTTCTTACTGAGGTTGGGAAGTTTTGATATACAAAAGGGCCTGGGTGCTGAAAATGTGTTGCTGGAACAGCACAGCAGGTCAGGCAGCATCCAGGGAACAGGAGAATTGACGTTTCGGGCATAAGCCCTTCTTCAGGAAGGGCCTGGGTGGTCTTGTTCATGAGTCACTGAAATATAGCTTGTACATGCAATAATCAATAGATGGGTTACAGAACTCAAGAAGGTTTTAAATATGTAGCCAAGCTTCAAGGGTAATGAACTGAAATTTTGGAATCGCCAGCCCAAGACAGCAATGGCTAACTCTCCTCACCCAGCTCTCCTCCCCTACACTGCTCACCAAGGGCTCACAACAATTTTCAAGATTTGAAATGGGATCTTGGTGGCAAAATGTTTGGGGGAGGAGATCACAGAGGGATTTGAAAGTGCTGAATGAATTTTTGCATACCTGGTTCCTTTCAAACTATCACTTTTGCCAATTATTTTATATTAATAGTCCGAAGTCTTTACAGTATAAGTTGCAGAAAACTTTCCAGCTCAAATATCATTGACCACTTTCCAGAGAAAATGAAACAATAGCACAAGAGGGTTTATAAAGACAGAAGACAAATTGTAGGAGCAGAAGTAGGCCGTTTGGCCCATCAAGTCTGCTCTGCCATTCAACGATATCATGCCTGATCCGACAATCCTCAACTCCAGGTTCCTGCCTTTTCCCTAAAACCTTGGATTACCTTACTAAATGAGCCAGTTTCAATGGCCTTCTGCAGTAAAGAATTCAACAGATTCACTACCATCTGATGGAGGAAATTCCTCCTCATCTGTGTCGTAAGGGGGTTACCCTTTACTCAAGTGCAAGATCTCAACTGATGTTACACTTAGAACCACCAAGGGCTATGGCACAACTTTCAGCTTACAACAGGGAATGCACAACAAAGCAGAGGTCAAGATGATTTAACTTTGCTGCAGTTCAGTAATGTTATTTCAATCTGTGGGTAGACAGAGAAAATAGATGCAAGTGGACTAGAATTATCCATTGAAGCACGGCTGTTAACACCACTGAGTAGCTGAGGGCAATTGAAAACATAATGACATTAATGCTGTGCCTGAACAGTGATAAAACATGCTGTCAGTATGTCAAAGTGCATTGGGATGCTTTGTATATTAAACACAAAACATAAATCAGATGAGATTTTGATTTAAAGTTGGAGAAGGCCATGAAAGCTGCCTACAATTTCCATGCCCTGTATAGTTTGGCAATTCATCCAACACAGTATCCACAAGGTCAAGCCTGACCTCTTGGCAGAGGAGAAGAAAGAGAAAGATTGTGAGATGATTAAGCCCAATGTGTAACAGGAAAACTGCTGCATCAATCATTGATTGACAGAACTTTCCAGTAATAGCTGCACCAGTGGCCCTATAATTAGTTCTCTCAGTGCTCTCTATAGGAGCCCTATTAAGGACATGTCAGTCAGAATCAGTCAGTACTATCCCTGACTGCTTCTCCCCACCTGCAAAATTCAAATGATTGTGAAAAATAAAGGTGCAACCTATACACTTCCCTACTCAAGTTTTTAGCTCTTCTTGAATATTTATTTATCTGATTCCTAGGTGAGAACATAGGGTGTACATTATATTGAATCTAATTGTATATTCTTGTTAGTGAGAGGGCCAAGTCTGGTTTCAAAGGGATATGAGGGGGGAAGCCATTTTCCAGTTAAATCACCAAATCATCCGAATTTATTGCTGGCATTTTGGTGATTCTGCTGTCCAAGTCTTTCCATCCGGGAGTAAACATCTTCTGCAATCCTCTGAGGAAAACCAGCTAGTTTAAAGAAGGTCAGCCAGGAAGGCAAATGACCAAGGATCAGTGAGGGGACAGATTGGGAGCTACCACTGAAAAGTCTCAAGGCCACCAGAAAATTGTCTATAACAAATTCCCTAGATTGAGCTTATTCCAACAAATTACAGCCAAAGACCTCACCAATAGTGGGATAATGTGTGACATCACAACTACATTACATTAACAGTCAGGCCTCCTGTCTTCAGAGGTCTTTGACTTTTAATGATACTTTGATGACTGATGGTCTGCAAGTTTTTAAGACTGCTTCACATATCTGTATATATGTAGCATTCAATTTTCTTCTCCGTTCCATCTAACAGGCAGTACAGATTCTCAACTATATCAATGCAGACTATATGAAGTATGTCTTTGACTAAGATCATCATTGATCTCCTGTAAAGCACAAAATTTGTAGATTTCACAGTAGCTGTCACTCTCAAGTTAAGCCTCCCTCTTGCTGCTGTTCATTTGCAGCCTATAAGTTTTGCCTGAACAAACTCTCACTTCATTATCAGGATGTTGTAGGTTTAAAGCTCTGATCTGCAGCATCTGTAGTCCTCACTTTCTCCCGGTTTAAAGATCATGTTAGGATTTCAGCATATGATCTAGGCTGCCAGAAGAGTTACTAGGTAAATGCTGCATTGTGTCCCCATTTTTGGAAGAGGTACTAAATAGACAGATGTAAAAGATCTTATGGCATTATTTATCCCAGAACCAATTAGTTATTCATCTTATTGCAGTTTGTTGCACTTAGGCAAATTTAGTACCTTGGTTGCCTACTTAACAATTATAGACTTCAAAATAATTTATTGGCCATGAGTTCTTTGTGATGCTCTGAGGATGTGAAAGTCATTACATAAAAGAAGTTTGTTCATTGTTTGTCCACTTATTCATCCTAAGTGTTAGATGCTTCCTAACATTTTCCTCAGGACACCGTCTGATTCATTTCCTGTGTTTTGAGTGCTGACAGGGTGCAGACATGATGGGCTTACTGCCTGGTATCAGCTTCAGAAGTCACATGACACCAGATTATAATCTAACAGCTTTATTTGAAATCACGAACTTTCGGAGAGATGTTCCTTCATCAGATGAAGTGACCTTTGTCACCTAACGAAGGAGCAGCACTCTGAAAACTTGTGACTTCAAATGAACCTGTTAGACCATAACCTGGCGTTGGTGTAACTTCTGACTTTGTCCATCTCAGTTCCAACACCCGCACCTCAACATCATGGATGCCTAATATCAGCTTGACATTGTCTTGAAAGCCTGCTGAAGAAAGAAAAGGCAAATATGTATTTGCGTAGGGTGTGTCAGAAAAATAATCTGGGCACCCCTGGTCCATTTTGCTCAGTGTAAGATGCTTATTTGTGCGAGTTGCTGAGCAAGTTTGAAGAATTAATGAGAAAAATTGAAACCAGCTACCATGTGGTCACCAAACTGTTTTTATCGGCTCCATTCTCCATAATTTGGAGGATTGGGTTCTCCTGGGTGAGGCTGGGAGCATCATGGGATTGTCAACTATTAGTTATAGATGGACTTCTTTAAAATTAGATGGTTTCATCAAAAAGATATAACTTGATGATTGTTCTGAAGATCTGTTTACGATCACCAGGGATGAAAGAGTAATACTTGAGTAGTATTAGGAGTCATATTGGCTTGATGGCAAGCCATGCAACAGTTTATGAATCAAAGGAAACTTTTCTTTTGGCAACTAACAAGTCAAAGGTAGCTTTATAGATCTGGTAGTTAAGGGTTATAAGGTGTGAGGAGTAGGCAAGTAATTGTGAATGCTCTTGTCACACTTGATCAATGAGCTATAATCTATGAGGTACTGCATTTCATCAGGTGAACAGTTCCTGTAGTTCTGATCTATATTTGACTATTGTGCGGCAACACATTTGGTGTCTCCTTGTAAGATCTGCCACATCTACTACTTGTTCTTGTCATCATTATTGCAACTGATAAACATTTTACTATGTTCGTGAGACATTGAAAAAGGTCTTAAAATGTACAGGTCAGGTGGATTGGTTATGCTAAAAATTCCCCAATAGAGTCCAGGGATATGCAGCTTAGGTGGATTAGCCATGGTAAAAGAAAACCCATGTGGTGTCATGGATATGGGTTGGGGGAGGGGGAATTGGGAGGAATGCTATTCAGAGGGCTGTTGCAGACTCAATGGGCCGAATGGTTTGTTGCTGCTCTGTAGGGATACTTATGAACATTGACCAAAAGCAGTCCCTCAAAAAATATTGCGCACCTCATTCTCTGTTCATGAGGAGAAAGTATAGAAAACATGTTTAAGTTGGTGCCCTGAATGAATCCAAGAAGGCTACAGATGATGCTAACACATAGAAATTGTCAGAAGCACTCGGATGTTTTTCCTTTGCAAATGCAATTGGCCTGGAGTTGGAAGCTGTTGGATAATATTTGAAGATCAAAGATTAAAGTCAGAATGTGTAACATTTGAACCCTGCTTCTGACAGAAGTGGACACTGTAGTTTGGGCTGTGAATTCTTAGTTGACGTCTCAGTGGTGACCCCATCAAAACACGTGGGTTTTGGGAGTCCCCAATACCCTCCCATAATATATAATGAACCATCCCATCAATGGGTAGAAAGATAGTTATCACAGTGGAAGGAGTATTCATATTGGAACATATCAAACTGCTAATTGGATTGTGAATCCTTACACATCTTGTCGTGGTTCGTCAAGGGAAAAGTGTAATGATATGAAAGCAACAACATCACAGTGAGCCAATGAAGTGATATTAAGTGAGCAGTTGTAACTGTTGCTTCTTTATTCAGTGCTGATGGACCGTCTGTCAGTTTCCAGCCTTTCCTGCATGTATTTTCACGTCTTTCCAGTTTTCAAAAACCTGCTTAGCAATTCAATTTTCTCCCTAAGTCCCTTTTTGTTTTGTTCCATTTCATTAAGTAGCTTTTCTTTCAGATTCTAATCCTGACAGACCACAAATCAAATACAAATTGACAGGAGGTCCGGCTGTCTAATTGCAGTATTTTCTGATTTTTGTTTTCTGAATGAAGTTTTTGTGACTTTAATACCTCACACACAGTTGCTTTCGTGGTATGTATTAAAATACACACCCCCAGCGAACCAGATGCAGTTCCCATTAAACCAGAACAGAGCACAATGCCTCTCAAGGCACTTCCTTAACCTTTACAAGACAAAACTTTACAAAGACTTAATTTATGACAGAATAAAATCTGCACACCCAGCACTTGAGGAGATGTTGGTTGAAATTAGCACATTAATATTGCTGCCCTAACTCTGCAGTTCTTGAGAGTGGCTATTGAAAGGAATTCTGCTGGTCTGTGTGAATTCAAGTCCAAGCTGACTGTTTCTGGGTTTAGCTTTTCAGCCGCCTGCAGCTGAGCAGTATTTGTCAATAAGATGATTTGAAGAGAGTCTCAGCCTCCTTCCTGCCAGCACTTGCATAAAAACTGAATGAAAATACACAGCTATTCTCTTCATTATACAAATCTCTATAATCTATCCCTGCAATGATGCAGTCAGCAGAAAACACAAGGTTTATCGATCCCCTTCAGTGGGAAAGCAAATCAAATCTAGTGCAGTAACCTACAGTGATCAGTATCAATTACTGATTGCTATACACATACACCTTCCCATTATTTCTGACAAATAAACCAAACCCAGTCCTACTCTCATCTCAACATGCAAGTGCACTTTCTGCAGCAGATTCAGTGGACCAATATCCAGCGCTCTAGGAGTTTATGATCTCTTCTTACCACCACTACCTCCTCACCATACTATGCACTGCAGATGTTTTGTTGGCAAATTCATGTATTGATTCTGAGGATCAAGTTTCCAATGGCACCGTGTATGTTATTTTTTTCCAATGGTTCCACTGGGCCGGGATGGCACTAAGGTGAAGATATTCCTGTCACTGATCATAACCCTAATGATTTGACTATACAGAGCAGACAGAACAGGCTCTAAGGCCAGCTAAGTGAGTGAGTGGCGTTTCACATCATAATGGCAGTTTCAAGTAAAGGTGAACAAGATCTCAGACAGGAGTAGGATCCATGGGAAGTCTGGCATGTTATTTTGTATCACACTCCCAAATGCTGTCTCAATGAGCTTCTGAAAAACAAGCAGGTGATTGGTCCCTGAAAAACATATTCCTTCAAGATGTTGCCCAGCAGAATAGCGTAGCTAGTGGTAGAGTGGACATGAAGGTTTGTTTCTTCTCTTACAACACGGGTTACAATGCATGAAGAAAACCACAGGGAGAGAGTGAGATTCCAAGATCACTGAGTAAACATTCTTCATCAGGGAACTGCTGGCTCCTGTCATTTCACCCACATCACTCAAGCACATCGAGAAGATCTGGCTCTCTCTTTGGTTAAACTCACAAATTAAAAACTCAAAATTTGCCTGTTGCCCTGACTTAGCACCCTGCGTTGTTCGAAGACTTTATTATATGTCTAAAGCCAATGTTCTGTGCCAATTACCTGGTGTTTGGTATTTTAGCTGTTTTTGAATGTTCATGAGAAAGTCTCCAGCCTGTGACCGAGCAGACATGAGGTCTGGCTCAGTTCAGCTCCAGTCTGCCCCACATGTATAGCACAACTGTAGCCTGGGTTTATGAACCTGCTACATTCACCAATTAACAAATTGTTTGCACGTTAGCCTAAGAAAAGCAGTGTTATGTCTTGTGTCTGTGATTAGTTTGGTTTTGGCTTAACTGTCTCAAAATAAATGTGATGTCCAAACTCTGTATTTTGAAAAGTAAAAGCCTGGATGAGAATGTTGCTTCGAAATTGGGAGTTTCAACCTGCACCCATTACACTTTCTAGACACATCTGTGGTAATGATATTTGGTACAATACACACTGGAGAAGCCCTTAAACATTCTGTCATTCGAATCTGTATCAGAGCTGGAGATGAAAGCAACTCTGCTAACAGAAGATTTGTAGCATTTTTTAAATCAGCAATTTAAATTGGCAGAAGCACAGGATAGGCTGAATGAGAGCCTGCCCCACATCACTTCCGTCACCACCCGCTCGCCGGTCAGTGAAAAGCACAAGCGTGGAAAATATCCCAGAGGCAACTTGTAGGAGCAAAATGTTCGAGATTGGATCAGTGAATAAAGTCAGCTGGCAGGACAGGGCAGAAGCCAGATTTACTGCCCTCACCCTCAGTGACACCAGTGCTCTCAGTAACTTTACTGTCCATCGTGCTATCCCCTCTGATCTCCATTACCCACTGTTCTCTGCTGCCCTTCCCCTCATAGATTCCTTTATTATTTTGTTCAGTTATTGCCTTACAGTATTGTTCTCTGGCCCCCTGGGACTTTTCTGTTGCTCGCAGTTTACAGCTACAGTTTCTGCTGTAATGTGAGAATCTGGAAACCATGGATAAGTGTCAACTCACATTCTCACTGACTGTACAGCAATGAAAGCACGTGGCTGGAAAAGCCATGACTAACAAACTGGTCCATAAAATCTAACAGCAATACTTTTTTACAACAATAACAGCCATGAATCTTTCTCCAATTCACTTCAGTGATGTGTATAGATTTGGACAACAGCAGATGTGTCAGCATCCTCTCCCCTGTTGTGCTTTATACTGTACAATATGCCAACTGGGAAGATAAAATCAATGGCTCAAAGTGGCTGTATCAGGAGTAATGACACAGTGGCTGGGTTAAGTGCCTGTTGGACAGCAAGAAATATGGTTAAACAATTTTGAGGAGAGGGGGCCATCTGATTTAGGAACTTACTGCAGGAAGAACAGGAGGATTCAGTTTTCATAGAAGACGGTGGTAGGTTTAGGAGTTCAGTGCAGAAGAGAGAGAGGTGGGGTTATAGGATGTCACAGTCAGAAGGAGAGCGACAGTTAGCTGACTTTGGGAGAGAGAGGTAAGGGTTAAGAGCCATTGCAAAAGGGAAAGTTAAGGCTTGTAATCAATTGCAGGCTTGAGAAGTAGGGTTAGGAGCCACTGCTGAAGCAGTAAGCTTTTCAGTTCACTGTATGAGAGAAAGGTAGGATTGGGGCCCAGAAATAGTGTTTTGCTGTGGGAGTGCTTGGGGTGGGAGGACAGTGTTAGGAACACAGCACTGGAGCAGTAAGCATCAAACGTCACTGTTGAAAGGAATGGTCCAATTAACAATTTTTTTCAAAAATGGTGGTGTTTGGTGCCAGCTCTGTATCTGTGGAGAGGGCAGAATAGGCTTATCAACCTACTAGGAGAGAGAGAGAGACATAGATGCAAGAGCCAGCCGTAAGTGGAAGAGATATGATTGGAAGATCACTTCAGGAGAGAATAATTAATCTTGAAATAGTTTCTTTCACCCTATTTTGGGGCTCTGGAATATGAATGAGCAGAGAGTAATTTGAGAGGCCAATATCTTACCTGTAGGCATGGATCTGAATATCTATAGATGTTCTGTTATGAATGGGATCCTATTAATTTACACATGGAATTACACAGAATGTGCATTGGAGAAACAGACTATTCAGTCCAACTGGCTCAAGTTGGTGTTTTTATCCCACATGAACCTTTTTCACCTCACCCTATCAACCTATCCCTCTAAAACATTTAAATCTCTAATTTTTTTTTCCAAAGAGCTGAACCTGACTGTAGTTACATCTCTCTGGATACGGATATGTGGTGCTACAATTTCCAAAAGGACTGAGCACCCTCTTTGACTTTGTACAAGTGCCCAATGTTCATGTGTGAGTCTGAACTGTAGGTGATTGAGAGAGATTAGATTGTAAAGACCCATTCATCTCCTCAGCTCTTCACAGATCAGTTAACTCAGCACAGTCCAATAGTAAAAAGTTGGATTTTTCTGGTCTACCTGATTCAGTACCATTTATTCACTGATCCAAGATGGAAGCATTAATCACTTTTCAATGAGGGCTACCTAGAGCTAATATCCAAGTGTTCAATATTATTTAGTGTTGTATATTAAATTAATGACTAGTTTTGATTAGTTGTCATTCTATTCTATTGTTCTCAGAGTTGCACAACTACTGTCATTTAAATGTAAAAATAGATTGAAGATAATTATTGATCATTGAAGTGTTCACATCAGTCACTTGCTGTGTAATGGAGAATCCTGCATGTGATTCGATCTGTCCCTGCCACTTTCTCCTTAAATGAACAATGATCTGAAGTGCAGATTTCAAAACACTTATACCTACTTAAAAAAAGTCTTCCTTCTCATTTAAAAACAAATGGTAACTCTTTTGGTGCAAAAGTACAGTGTCCCTATTGTCTACTTGCAGGGCCATATTAGGGAACTGCACATTATGCTATCTATTAGCACGAAGAAACATATGACCACACCATTACATTCTCCTAAATGGACAATGGCAACCAGTCACAAACAATGACAAAGATGGAAGGCCAGTGCTGCTGGATGAAACATACCTCATCATGTATAGAGTATATCAAGGAATTGTAACTACGCGTTGCTCATGAGTAATAAAACAGGAAATGCAATGTACAGCTAGCTGTACATTGCAACACATCAATTTCTCCATGTAGTTTACAAAGTACCCAGCCCAGAGTGACCAACAACGAGGTTATCTAAAAGTGTAATGCTACACTCCTGCAACACAAAGTCTGAGTATTTCAAGAGATGTTTTAAAGGGGAAAAGCTCATTTTAAGTAAAAGTTCTCAGCAATATATTAAAATGTTCAAGTTTTGTTACCCAGAATGTTACCTTATGAATGTTGAGATCAGTTCTTGCCTAACTATTTGGTAAAGGGTTTGATGTAAGTGAGAGATTCCTGTTATTAGGAAACTCACTTGTTTCAGCAACATTCCAAACTGCTTTGATTTTTTAATGTAAGAAAATAGTCAATTGCCATGGGTATGGGTATTGAGCTGGAATAGAATAGAGAAAGGAGTAGATATTTGGCACATAGGGCTCACATATCATAAAGTGATATCAGAATGATCACACAACAGGGCTGATATAATTTAATGTATACCCACAAAGCTCATATCCCAGAACTGATATCACAGGCCTTATAGATCACCAAACTGATATCATAGGGTTCATTCCACACAGCTCATATTGCACTCAATGACAAGCAACCATTGTTTGGGTCAATTGTTTAGACAGGAGGAGATTGCTTATTCTCAATAGAATTTGCTTCTTCCTTCTAAGGAATTGACCTTTCAATTGCTCTGGGATGAGTCATTAGAGGAACAAGTCCTGAAATCAGAAAAAAAATCAGGAGGGAGATTTTCTAAGCAGGAGGTTTGTGAGGCTCTGGTACTTTGATATGTGAGAGATTCATCTCACATGTGATGTCTTCCACACCATCATTTATATAAAGTAGGCTCTTCTCCTTTTATATTTAATATTAAGGCAAGCCCCACCTGAGACTTAGGTTCACAATTTGTCACCTGAGAAAGGTCAGATTAGTTGGCCCAAAATGACTAAGGGAAAGTGAGAGTGGAGGATGCTCACCTGAAAGCAAGAAACAAAACTCTACAATTGGTAGATAATCTCTCTTCAGGCTACATCTTCCACACAGAGGACAGTCAATTGAGACCCAGGAGGACAGACACCTGAACAAACCATTGTCCATTACAAGATCTGGTGATCATCATCTCACCAATATGTAGTGTTTGCTCCATGTGGTCTCACTTAATCACCTTTAATGTTTGTTTGATTCAGAGGCCTAAGATGTAACCTTGCCTCCCATTAAGACATTATTGGCCTCAATGGATAACCATGAAGGACAAGTTCTACTAATGAGAAAATAATCCCACTTCAATTTGAAGTATCTTAGAAATATAGGAAACAGATAATTGGTGTTAATCTCTGCCAATGAACAAAGTGTTGAACAATAATGAACATCAAATTGGTTCAAGTAAAATTCAAATCCCACATGAGAGTTAACTGATGCAGTCTGTATGTAAATACCTGTCATGCCCATATTTTAATTACTCACTCTAGCAAACCCAATGTAGATGGATTTCATCTGGAGGTCGATTAACAATCTAATTTGCTCCGGAATAATGACACATCACCAGAGAGTATTCCAGATCTCTACTAACTGCACCAGATAATCATAAGAAATGTATCTTACATGAATTCAGGAGCCCATCAGCCATGAAAAGATGAAGGCCTTGCCCTGGAAACCCATTCCTATCTCAAAAAATCTGCTTGGTATTTTTAAGTCTCTGCTACCCAGCAAGAAGATAAATTAAATGCCTGGTTGTCTTGAGACCATCTTTAAAGAATAGATAGTGAAAAAAGCAGAGCAAAAAAAAGGTAAACAATAAATTAAAGGTCCTGAACATTATTTTATGAGTTTATAAAGTGGAATGCTTGATCTAAAGCTAGAAAAAAATCAATATGGAGAGGAGCTAGCCTTTTTAGGTCTTTAAGAGAAGCTTGCTTTTAATAGGATGAGAAAATGATCACCTATCTGCTTTGATATCCTTTAACAAACCTTTTTGAAGTGGAAACCTTGCAATTCTTTGTCCTCTCAAAAAGGACCAAGTGGCAGCAATGTTGCTTGCCAGGGGTATTAGAATACCTAGCCAGTGGACAGCTGCCAACCAACCCACATGATCTGGTGCTTACTGAGAACTTATCTAAAACCACACTCCTCCCACTGGTATAAACCTCCCACTTGGACATCAATTATATACAACTCTCAGGGAAGTTTTAGGATTTGCTGTCTCCTTATAATTCAAAATCTACTGTTCCCAGAAATTTGAATTACCCAATCATTCAAATTAAGCAGCACTGTCATGTGGAAATTCAGCTTTTGAATAGGTTCAGCATCAATTAAACTGAATATGGTTATCAGAAAAAGTCACGTTGAAACAGAGTTCTAATTATTGTTATTTGGTGAGGGATGCATGTTAATGTAAACCAAGCTAGGAGCTATGTTAATCTAAAATCAGCAAGTATTGCTAAGAATGGGATATCATGCCAGGCAGCACCATTCTGCTGCTGCAATCTAGCAGCATCAATACTGATGATGGTTTTTGAAGTTTCTCAAACAAGATATGGACAAATCAATCAGCTCATGTAAAAAGTAGGATCCAGCAGCACTGCCCGCTGTTTAAAGTTTCATTATTTCCCCTCTCCAAGTTTGGTGAGAGCTCTAAAGAGAGAGGTTCACTCAGGGGAAACAAAATAAATGTTTCTGTTCAGCGCAGCTCATGTAGGTCAAACAAAAGGGACACTGTAACTGGCAAACAAAAAAAAGGAGATCAGAGGCTGCGCCCGAGATCAGTGTTGCCTCGTTTAAAGAACTGTCTGGGGCAAGCGTTTCTATTACTGTGCAATAAAGTGGACAAGATACCTAGGTCCTTCTAACTCATTGAATTTATGCTGCATGTTACGGAAGTTTTTAAAATGTGAAACATTTCCTTTCTGTGTCTGAAACTCTCATTGAACTTGTTGTTTAACGCGCTGCTCCTGACCAGCAGTGCTTGATATTGTAAAGATGTGGATGGCTGTCAGTATTGTCAGTTCTGCCCTCTCTGTGAGGATTGCCCTGATTTGTAACTGTGCTGTAGAGCTGATTGTGCTGGTTTATGTGTCGCAGTTTGTTGCAGAAGTGAGGGACAACGCTGTCTCCTGTCTGCTCTCCCAGCCATTGCCTTCTTGTAAAGTATGTTCATGCTTTGGTTGCAAATGGCTTCCTGCGTTGTGAATTCTTATACAAAATAAACAATTCTGATCAATGACATGGTGTGGTCTGTTTTACTGTACGGCGGGTGGTTTTTATTTGAACCAAAATTGCTGATCACTTGACATCAGATATATATGAAGAAATTTGATGTGGCAGCCTTCAAGTAAATACTATGTGTCTCTGATAGGATTGAAATTGGCATATTGGACAGCAGGATTGCTATCAGACATCATTCTCCTTGGAATGGTTTACAATGCTTAATTATGCCTTATCTATAAAAGAACAATTAAGTTAATCAGCAGTGAGAGCACCCCTTACCATCAGCCAGACAGAGGTCTGAACCAATCAATTCACGCACTTCATATCACGAAAGAAAATGCAGCCTCTCAACCTGACCTTAAAACCTCAGGAATCTAACCTGTTGGCTCAGTGTGGCAGGAGTGTGATGCAACAGGTCAGTGTTGCAGAGTCATCTCTGGGTGGGGAAGTGCTAGAGTGATGATGGGTCATTTCAGAGTCATTAGCAACTTGGAGCTTTAGAAGGCTTATAATAACTTGGATTCACATGGCATCTTTATATAAGTAATTGTCCCTAAAATCCTAAAGTCTTCCCAATGAATCAAAAATGGAGCAATAGGATGGGGATGGTGAACAAGGTATGGTCAAAACAATAGAGCTTTGAAGATATTTTGTGATGGTAAAGGAGATCATAGATCAAGAGGTTCAGGGTAGAGTTAGCAAATGCTGGCAGTGACATACAGACTGCAGTAGGGGCAAAAGGCAATGAGGGGATTTATACATTTTCAAATTATGTGCTGAGGAAATAGGAAAGCCAATGAGTATGGCACAGACTATGTGGAAGAGTCTAGATTAGAGTGGTGCTGGAAAAGCACAGCAGGTCAGGCAGCATCTGAGGAGCAGGAAAATCGACGTTTTGGGCAAAAGCCCTTCATCAGGAATCCACCATCTGCAGTCCTTGTTTTTACCAATGTGGAAGAGTGGCAAGCCGCACTAGTTTGATGGGTAAATCCAAACACTTTTGTAGATCTAGGATGAACAGAAGTAAATTTCCAAGGAGATATGAAGAATATTGAAAAGATGGACCTGCAGGGAACAAAGAATCTGCAGTTATACAGGATATTTACAATTTGCCTCATGGTTAATTAAGTAGTTTTTAAAGAGGGGTAGTGTTGTAATGTGATGGAACATAGAAACGAGAAGGAGAAGAAAAAGAGCTCCCAGCAATGTCCCATATAAGAGAGATAAATCTGGCCAGATAATCCGTTTTAGTGATGTTGGTTGAAGGTAAAAATTGATGAGGACAACAAATTTCTCTTGCTCACCTTCAAATAATACTGTGGAATAATTTAACATCTAAGCACTGACTTAAGTTATATGTTCATTTTTCTAGAGTACTTTCAGCATTCCCAACCTACGACTCAGAGACCACTGAGTGAAAACTAACATCTGTTCCCATCAATTCACTAACTCACCACTACTCTGGACTTAATTCGAAATTTCAGAAATTGTAGCCTAATTGTCAAGGCTACTGCAGTGAGTGAAGTCACCATAATACCACCAGATCATAGAGCTGCTCACCCATTGGAGAGAGATACAACTAAACTGAAGGCTACCACACCTCAGGCAAGAGAAGAGGCTGAGAAGGATAATTCTTCATGGTAATCTCAAACAGTGTGGGAATTTAAACTGCAATGTTGGTATCACTGTATGTTACAGACCAGCTAGCTAACCAACCTCCTCTATGCAGTAATAATGGAGCTTGTGAGAAAATTAATTCCGTGTCAGGATTATGGAGAGCAGACCATTGTGCTTCTAACAATATACATTGCCTATGAATAGAGAGCTACCAGATTAAAAGAAACCAAATACTGCAGCTACATGTGTGAAATTTATGAAATTCTCTGCCACTGTAATAAATTTCCCTGTGGATATGCTGATCGGCACATCTAGTCCCCACTGGAATACCCACCACTACTCTTCTCAATCTAATTAAACTTATTCTCATATTGATTAGCATTTTCTTAAACTCAAGTCACTTTCTCCGGATAAAACAAAATGTTGCTATGGGAACCTACATGAGACATAGTAATGCCCAATTTCTGTAGAATATTGTACGGTGAATACTTTTTATTCTAATTTTAAACTGATCTCGCTGGACTAATATTTCTTTTCTAACGGTGACTGTATTTATACTGTTTTCCACCATCATACTGATTTAGAGTCTTCCATTGTTCGAAACACCATCAATTCCTTACCATGGTATGGCTCATCTTTGATATTTCATTCCATTCTTTAACTTCTCCTTATCTGAATTGAATTGAATGATTTGTGTCACTTATATTAAACAAATAAATTAACTATTATTTGTTTAATTATCTGTTTCTGCTTTTCTATTGATCTCTATTAAAAACCTACCAATTCTCACAATTACCTGAAATATATTTCTTCCTACCTCACATCCTGGAAAGACAACATTCTCTTTTCACAGTTCCTCTGTTTTCATTACATCTCCTCAGGACACCATCTTCTATAACAAGTGTCTAAGATATCGTTCTTTTCCTCAGCCTTCACCATAGTAGAGAGGGATCATAACTGATTCCCTGTTTTGTTTCCCATACTTGCACACACACCTGATTCATCAGTTTCTCTCCCTATCCTCGAAACTGTCACCCTTGTCTTCATCTCCCAAACCATTGCCTTCCCCAACAAACAGAGCAACATTTGCAATGTCCTCCATCTCCAGCATGATCTCACCACCAAACAGATCTGCTCTTTTCCTTTCCTGTCAGTACTCTGAACCAACCAACACTGCCATCTTAATCTGGTTCACTCTGGCAGCATCCTACTTCTTGCTGTCCATTGCTGAGATATCCCTATGTAAAATCTGCCCATTCAAAAACAAATCATCCCTTTGACACCATTGTACAAGGCCCCAGTGCTTCTTCTAGATAAAAAAAATGTACAGGTACTTCTTTCAGTCTAGTATGCAGCACTCATTATTCATAGTGTAGTCCTCTCTTCATTATAGGATCAAAGCCAGATAAATGCTTTGCTATTTATATCCTTTATGATTATAATCTGAACTATGAATTCTCAGTCACTTCAATTTTCTCACTTCACTTCAATAGCTCTGTTTTTGGTCTTCTGGGTTGCCCCAACAAAGCTTGATGGGACATCACATGGACAGCAGTTTACCTTTCTGTCAAACACTTTGCAGCTCTCTGGCTTTAACATCAACTTTAACAAGTTCATATTTAAATGTAGGTCCCATTTGTTTCCTGGCAAGGAATGCTGACTCGCATATGAAATAGGTAAGTCAGCATTTCAGAAAATTGCACTGGAGAAGCACCTAGGAATGAAATCCCACTAACCTTGTCAGTTGTCTCCACCTGGCCTGTTGAAATTTCCCTTCAATTTTTCTTTTCAGTACAAGGTTACTTCATAACTAATTGAACATTTTTTTTCGACCTTTACTACCCTTTTTTAATAGAATTGCCAACTCTCCAGGAGGTCATCTGGAATTAAACATTAATTTCCAGACCAACACTGAGAGCAACTTTGGAGAATCATTGTTGAAAAATGATTAACTGGGGCACGAAAACATTTCACTTTCTTTTGAACACATCCATTTCCTCGTGATTAAAAAAATACAGTGCCAATTGGGAAAAAAACATATTTCAATTGGATTGAATGGCTGAGAGAGTAGGTCATGTGATGAAACAGCCAGGTATACATCTGAGAGATTTGGTTATTCTATTCTCAAAGCCGAGTTCCTACAATTCAAGTGTTTTCATGGTGCAATGTTCTCTCCCAACAGCTCTGCATAGGACTCTTCCTCTTCCAAACCTCCCAACTACATTGGTAGACAAATAATGTTCCTGATGAAGGTCTTTTGCCCAAAATGTTGATTTTCCTGCCCTTCGGATGCTGTCTGGCCTGCTGTGCTTTTCCAGCACCACTCTAATCCTGACTCTGATCTCCAGCATCTGCAGTCCTCACTTTTACCTACTAGCGTACTCATACTGACTTGAGAACTCTCTGGAGCACGGATTGTTCTGCTGCCCCAAAAGAAAACGACTGCACAAGTATCAAATTCAGCTTGAGTAGTGAATGATGCCAGAAACAGGCCAAAGGCCCATATGCACTCTTAAGGTTACGAACCGGGTACTTGTCTGAATCAGTTGAAAATCCCTTTAATTAAGATGTCTGCAGCTTCCTTCTTGACTGTTGCCAGTAACAATTTGTTGACAGATTTTAGAATTAATCGTTGCAGCATTCCCAAAGTTCAATTTGTTAAAAGTGCCCTTAACCAAAGCATTCTAATTTGCATTCATTAATTAGAATCCTATTGCATTTACTATGTCTAAATGACACTTGAATCAATACCATCCAGTACAACTTGAGTTGTGAATACCAATGTGAAATTCAGAAGTCTAATGGTGTGGTAATTGCAGAAAATTGAGGAGGCCAAAACTTGAATTTTCCCTTATATGAGTTTAACATCACATTGGTCTGTACCAGTTCTTCCATCCAGTATAAGTATTTACTAAATGTAACTAAATTGAAATGGAGAATCTCATCTGAGAGGATGAAATAAGGGATTTCCATATATTTTGAAATGGATTGTTACCACTCCCACTGACTCAGATGGTTCTCTCCATAACAGAGGAAGCTGTTCTGTGATCTCTATGACCTGCTATTCCACTGCTCAACCTATATATTAGGCTGGCCATCAGAATGCCACTGAAGAACAGAGTCAGCACAATGTGATTAGAACAATACATCAAGTGGGCAGAGGATGCTGATCTCATAAGGAGCAATCATCAGCTGATAAGAAAGCAGTGTGCAACCAGAACTACGATCAATTCAGTTATATTGTAGGTCAAATTCAGATTCACTGTGTGGGATGGGATATATCGGAGTGTCCAATGTGTTTGAATGTTTCAATAGGGAAAGGGAGAATTCCATTAAAATGGAGAAGATGATTTTACGGAAAAGTACAGGTTGACCCTGGCGCCTGAAGGATTTACAGCAAACATGGAATAAAGGTGGTCAGACTGGAATTTTATAAAGGCTGCGTTAAAAAGTGCCTGTATACAATTCATCCTGGAGGAAACTGATGAACAAGAAGATTCACAATCACATTGTTTTATTGTAAACAACTATTACTCTTCTTTACTACATTTTCCTCTCATCCTTCATTCTGAATCTGTTTTACACTTTGTAGTGGAACTGCATTCCAATTTTAAGAGCAAAAATACAGTTCCTGTGTCAGGTTCAAATATTACCACTTTTCATGTTATAATTGACTTTCACAATGCAGCTAAAACAATTCATATTTAGAAAGCAACTTTATGGTAGCAAAACATTCCAAGGCATTTCCTGGAGCATAAGAAACAATATTTGATGTTGACCCACATACGGCAATAGGAGATAGCCAAAGGTTTCAAAGATGTTTTAAGGAGTATTTTGAAAGAAGAAAGCAAGGTGAAAAGGCGGAGCAGTGTACAGAGAGAATTCCAGAGGCTGGAGCCTAGACAACTAACAGCTCAGCATTTATGATGGAGTAATTAAAATTGGAGATGCACAAGACATTCGGATTAGACCAACACAGCTATCTCAGAAGGTTGTAGGACTGGAGATTACAGCAATCGTGAAGAACAAGGCAATAGAGGGATTCTAAAACAAGGATGAGGTTTTAAAAGCTGATTGTTGCTTGAGTGAAAGCCAGTATAATTTAGTGAACATAGGAGTGATAATGGGGAACAGGCTTTTTTAAACATCCGTTCAGATACTGGATGCAGAGTTTTGGATGACATTAGGCTTACAAAGGGGAGAACATAAGACCAGCACAGTGAGTATTTTGGAATAGTCAAATCTAGAGATAACTAAGGCGCCAATGTCAGCACAAATGAACTGAGGTGAAGCTGAGTGATGTTATGGCTGAGTGTGTAATTGGTGGGCTTAGTGATGGAACCCATGAAGGTCGTATTTGATAAGAGGGGTTTAGCTGGCTAAATCTTGGACTGGAAAGGAGTGGTGTTGGTGGTTAGGGAATGAAGTTTGGATTTGAACCAAATACTGTACATGGCTTCCACCTCCCCACAGTTCACTTGGAAGAGATTTCTGCTAGTCCTCAGTGCATTTTAGCTATGCAGTCTGATAATTGAGCAACAGTGAATGAGTTAAGAGAGGTGTTCGTAAGTTGGATTTAGGTGTCATCTGCACGAAACTGGTCCTCTTAAATGTGAAAAACTGTACTTATCAAAACTTTCAAAACAAAATTTGCCAAAGTCAAATCCTGATATTAGAGTTTTCAATGCATTTTTAAATAAAATGTTACAACATGTAGATAGATGTAGTCTGAGACAATATCACTATCTTTTCAAGTGGAGTTACTAAAGAAAGGGGACAGCTGTCTTTAAAAATAAGCTGAACAGCTTCATTATTGTCACGCTGTTTATGAATCCTAAGCATCAAAGGGTGAAAAAATGTGTGCTACCAACTGTGTTGTACGTTTACATTCATGGGATATTTCTTACTACATATTTTTGAGAGTTTCTGATTCTGTCTATTCCTAACAGTCAATTCTATTATTTTACCCATTATTAATGTTAGGTTGATAACTCTCGACATTGCTAGCACAGATCTGGGTCACATCACAGCTGGCTGTTGTCCAAAAGAAAATGCCAGAATTTTTGAAACATGGGTAGCCAAAAGATGAGTTTTAATTTTTGTAACAAATTGGACTTTAACTGTAGGTTTTTACAAACCATTATGCTCAATAGAACAAACATGATGTGGACTGTGGCCAAGCAGAAGGCTGAAAATGTTTCCTTGAGATGCTTAGTAACTACACATAGTTGATTGCAGCTGCCAATGGGAAAACACTTTGTTCTCTGTTTTCCTAGATTTCCATCTGCTGTTACACTAAATAATATCCAATGTTGTAGGAACAAATATGACCAAGAACCCTGCCTCTCATCTGATTTAATTCAGCTTACATATTTATGATACAAGAGCTTCAAGATGTCAATGGAGTAGTTACAGCTATTGAACTGAGCATCAAATACCTTTCAAGAAACTCATCAATTTTGGTCAGCAAACTATTAAAAAACAGGCACTGTAGGGAGTGCAGTTAGGTGTATTGATGATCCCAAGTTAAGAATCTAGTTTCTAATATATTGGAAGACAAGGCATTGATGGCTTGATGTAAATCCAGAAGATTATTTCAAACTAAGTCTGAATAAATAAATAGAAATTATTGAAAAGCATTCAAAGAAATGATTCAAAGAAAATTAACCCACTTGCTTCATTCAAAGATCAATTAACCTCTAATAAAATCAATAGGCACAATTTTTTAAAAGGTGATAATTCAAACAGTAGTTAGATCTACAGAATATGAATGGGTTGAAGAGGCCATGGCATTAAAGCAGTTCAATATGAACATAAGAACAATAGGAATAATATGTGAGCTAAAATGTCACATACATGCACTCATATATTCTGGTAACAAAACCATTCTGCCTTAAAAATGAGCACAAGGAGTCTTACAAATAGTCTGTCTTTCAGTATTGTCACACAGACTGTAGCGAAGAGGACCCTTCACTCAATCTCTGAAACTGCTCGACTTACTGAGTTCATTATAAAGGAAAGTTCTGATTATGAGAGGATAGAGGTTATTGCAATGATTATATCTGAATTCAAGTCTCAACCCCTTCATTGGAGAAAGAGAATCTTCAAGTAAGCCAGTAGGGACTGAGCTCATTTAATTTTTCATTGTTATATTTACTTTAAATCTTCGCATCTGTATTTCAGCTAATGATTAACAGTTTTTTGCTTACTTAACTTGCATCAATAGTTGTGTAATAAATTAACCTATTGGAAACGTAAAGCTATATTGTTGGTCTTTTTAATTTCAACTATTCAAAAACAAACTGGGGATGCACACCAACTTATGCAAATTCTGAGTTCACGGAACACTGAGGGGATGCCCAGTGTGTGGTCATATTAGCCAATGTTATAAAAATCATACAAATACTTATATAAACAGCTATTAAATAAATGGTAGAATAATTTTACAAAGAGCAGGACAAATCCAATCCACTCAATTACTGCCAAATCAGTCTACAATTGATCATTAAAGTGGTGTAAATGGGTCATTGACAGTAGTATCAAGTGATGCTTAAACAGCAATAACCAATTTGGGTTCTGCAAGTAAAACTGAGCTCCTGACTCAATGTGGCACCAAGTATATAAGAATAAATATTGGGTTCTTGTGACAAAGAGATGACATCAAACTTTTATCTATATGTAAAGTGGAATATTCAGATTTCCAATAGCCTGGATGAGGAATCATTTTGATTTTTTTAGAACAACACATTTTGGAACTGACAACAAAGCATGTTTAATTATATTTGATATGATGGAACATGACAGGATTAATTAATGACCTCAGAACTAAGATAGCAGAACTATAATACGTTTATATTTTACATCCAATTTAAAAGGGAGAAGATTGAGTCTAAGGCTAGTATTTTAAACATAAGTGAGAACAGCTATGTGAGCTAGTTGAAGTGAACTGGTACACAAGGCTGGGGAATAGATCAGAGCTGAAAATGTGTTGCTGGAAAAGCGCAGCAGGTCAGGCAGCATCCAAGGAGCAGGAGAATCGACATTTCGGGCATAAGCCCTTCTTCAGGGGAATAGATCAATAGAGTCACAGTCGCAAACATTTAAGGGAATACATCAGAGTACTCAGAATAAGTATATTCTTACTATAAAGAATTCTAAAGAGAGGACCATGATTCATTATAATGTTAGGAAAAACACCAAGCTTAAAGAAAGCTTGTAACTGTGCAAAATTGAATACGTAAGATGATTGGTCAGAATATAAAGAATGGCAGAAAATACTTTAAAGTTAATTAGAAGGAACATATTATGAGTGTGAGAAGAAGCTAGTTAAGAATGTAAAAACAGAGTTTTGACAGCTATTGGAAAGGGAAAGAGTAAAATGAGTGTTGGTCAGAGTCAGAGATATCTTGCACAGAAACAGATGCTTCACTTCAACTTGTTCACACCAACCAAATATTTTAATTTATTCCCATTTACCAGCATTTGGCTCATAGCCCTCTAAATCTTTCCTATTCATGTACCCATCTTTCCTATTCATGTACCCATGTCTTTTAAAAGTTGTAATTGTACCATCCTCCACCACTTCCTCTGGAAGCTCATTGCATACACATACCAACCTCAGTGTGGAAAGGTTGCTCCCTTAGGTCCCTTTTAAATCATTCCCCTCTCATCCTTAAATCTATGCCCTCTAGTTTTGGACTCCTGGGAAAAAAGAACCTTGTCCATTTATCCTATCCATGCCCTAATGACTTATAACCTTCTATAAGGTCATCCCTCAGTCTCCGATGCTTCAGGGAATACAGCCCCAGCCTATTCAGCCTCTCCCTGTAACTGAAACCCTCCAACCTTGTTGACATCCTTGAAAATCTTTTTTGAACCCTTTCAAGTTTCACAACGTCTTTGCTATAGCAGGGAGACCAGAATTGTCAAGAGTATCCAAAAGTGGCTGAACCAATGTCCTATACAGCTGCAAAATGACATCCCAACTCCTAAACCTATGGTAACTTGTAGAGGATATGATCCAAGCAGCACATTGAATGGCATTGGGATAGGGGTGGAGGTAGTCAGGAAGCTGATTAAGAATACTGCCAGTGAGCCTCCAGCACTTTGGAGGGTCAATGTGGGCTCAATGGGCTGAATGGCCTGCTTCCATGGTGTACAGATTCTATGATTTAAAGCACCACATGGTTCAGAAAAAGAAGTTGTACCATCTTTAGTGATCAGCTACAATGGTGGAGAGTAAAAAGATTAACTCCTGAGCGTGTATCTGGAATTAAGTCATTGACGATGTTATAATGAGGCGACTCTAGAGAGGGAGCCCTTTAGAGAATGAGAATGCAGATTTAATAGTAGATTATAAGACTTAGCATATGAAATGAACAAACATTTTGCTTCTGTTTTGACAATGGAAAATTCAGAAAATCGTCTCTGTGATACCCATAAACAGGAGGTGGAAGGGAGAGAGGAACTTGATAAAATTACAATCACAAGTGGTCTGAAGCAAACTGACCAAGCTGAGGACTAACAGGTTCATGGATTCATATGGATGTCTTGCTAGGGTCTTTAAAAAGTTTGACAATGAGATAGTAGATGCATTGGTGTTCATTTTTAAAAGCTCCTAGATTTAGAATATATTCCATGGAAATGTTACTGATCATTCTTTCAGGGAATATTAACAAATAAATTATCCTCCTTAGTATTTAGTATCAAACT
Organism: Chiloscyllium plagiosum; assembly: GCF_037043375.1. Classification (NCBI taxonomy): domain Eukaryota; kingdom Metazoa; phylum Chordata; class Chondrichthyes; order Orectolobiformes; family Hemiscylliidae; genus Chiloscyllium; species Chiloscyllium plagiosum. The sequence goes on along the minus strand of NW_028270169.1, from coordinate 36,798,229 downwards.
TAAACCTGTCTTACTATTTGTTCACCAAACTATGTTGCACTCTGTGTTACTTCAGTTGAAGATTTATCAGTGATCTCAAATATAGTATGTTGCTGACTGGCTATCTGATTGCTAATGTTTTCTCACAAACCTTGTTGCTTCTTGCAGTCTGAATACTCATAAGTATTGATAGGAGTGGAGAACATGGCTGTCAATCCAGTAAAGTCACAGATTTCACATTGTGTTATGAGATTTTCAATGTATTTGGAGCTCATAAGACACCACATGCCATCCGAGTTCTGGTCCTGCACCAGGCAACTCTCAAGCATCCCCAGTGCAGTCTTTTTCAGCCACACTTCTGAAAATGAAGCCAGGATAACCAGTCTTCTAGGACACAACAGCAAGTCATCTACAAAATTGTGAAAAGCTGTCAATGCTCACAACTTACTTATTGCCAACTGACTGGACTTTTTGTTGGCCAATATCTACACAATATCTTGCGTATTTCATTTTCATTTTCCCCTGCCATGTTTGATAAAGCCAGTTATGACTCATTGGCCATAGTCTCTCAGCAAAAGCATAAATTTGTGCAAATGAGCTTTTCTAACTTCATATAGCAGGCAATGACTACTAATGTCTGGCTCCTGTACTACTCATTGTGGTGGTTTTTGATGTGTGTTTTTAGGGCTATTGTACCATAAGAACTGAATATGACAAAGTTGATCTTTCCCTCTGGGTGTTCTTGTACACCAGTCAATGAAGGCAAGCATGCAGGTACAGTAGGTAGTGAAGAAAGCTAATAGCATGCTGGCCTTTATAACAAGAGGGATTGAGTATAGAAGCAAAGAGGTTCTTCTGCAGCTGTACAGGGCCCTGGTGAGACCGCACCTGGAATATTGTGTGCAGTTCTGGTCTCCAAATTTGAGGAAAGACATTCTGACTATTGAGGGTGTGCAGCGTGAGTTCACGAGGTCAATTTCTGGAATGGCGGGACTATCATATGTTGAAAGATTGGAGCGACTGGGCTTTTATACCCCTGAGTTTAGAAGACTGAGAGGGGATCTGATTGAGACATATAAGATTATTAAAGGATTGGACACTCTGGAGGCAGGAAACATGTTTCTGCTGATGGGTGAGTCCCGAACCAGAGGACACAGCTTAAAAATAAGGGGTAGGCCATTTAGGACAGAGATGAGAAGAAACGTCTTCACCCAGAGAGTGGTGGGTGTGTGGAATGCTCTGCCCCAGAAGGCAGTGGAGGCCCAGTCTCTGGATTCGTTTAAGAAAGAGTTGGATAGAGCTCTCAAAGATAGTGGAATCAAGGGTTATGGAGATAAGGCAGAAACAGGATACTGATTGAGGATGATCAGCCATGATCATAATGAATGGTGATGTAGGCTCGAAGGGCAGAATGGCCTACTCCTGTACCTATTGTGTATTGTCTATTGTCCATTGTCTCTTACATTAGATATGTGCTCCTTCTAGCTATATTCTCAACTGCATTTGGAATGCATTAGCCTGTTTAGGTTAGTGGTAAACTCGGTTCTGCGGTCACACCTTCCTGATGTGATTTTCTTGTCCTTGTTTTAAAAGACTTTTTATTTTGCAGCACAGCTATGCTGCTATTGTGTACTGCATACCTACAGTTAAATTGGAATATCCCACCATATGCAAAAAATGTAGAGTATTCATGCCTTTTACAGTTTTACTGCATTAATCTGTTGCTTGCACATTTATGATAATTCCCATTCTAATTACAATCCTGGTAAAGCATTCCCACTATTCACAGCTTTATTAGATGAATCCCTTCCTTTTCACAGTTTTATCTAGGTGATCTGCGCTGCGTACAACTCTGAGTAACAATCCCTCTTAATTTTGAGATTCTTTTCAGATATGTACTTTAGGCAGCTTTCCACATTTACTGCCATTATGTAATTAATCTCCTGTCTTTTCTGCAGCCTCAATAGTCTTCTAATTTTCATTAGTTTGTCAGCTTAGGCTTCTAAATTGTCCTTTATTACTTTCATTACCAGTCTGCAACCTAATGTCAAATTGCTTCTGTAAACCTTGAATTCCCATATCTATGGCCGTGCTTCATCATGTTTGACCATTATGCTGGTAGCACTTGATCTGAGCTGTAAATACTTTGCTTTCTGTTTCTCGACCTGTGAACTATTCCATTTTTAAAATTCTTCCCTTCTTCACAGGGAAATTCAAATTTAGTATGGTAAGACCTCCTTGGAGATGGAGCATTAGTTAGATCAATGCAGTTACAGATTGCATTGGGTGTTGATGATCTGTGATGATGAACAATGAACAAATAGTCATTGGCCCATTAGTCTGTGCCCTTCATACTTGGTCTGAATTTTTCTTAAACCATTGACTATAGACTTTGACTTGTCACATCTTGCTATTAAATTCTCCTCTGTAGTGTATCAAAATTTTCAACATTTCCAGCTATCTGCACAAGTGCCTTTCTTAAAGCTATCTCTTACAAATCTTCAGATCTCCACAAGAGGCAGCTGAATGGAAGCTGCTTGCTGCCAAACTGTAAAACAAATAACTTGCTCATTGTTGATTAACAATACTCGTGTTGTTTAACCGAAGCCGTCTAATAGATGTGCAGTGTAATGCAAGGTATGTGAAATATAAATATTATCATTTTTTTTCTAGAAGTTTGAATTTAAACTTGCGCCATATTGCGCCAAAGATAATTAGTTATTAACTATGTCAGTCTTTTCAGAGTTAAAAATCACACAACACCAGGTTATAGTCCAACAGGTTTATTTGGAAGTACTAGCTTTCATATGGCAGAATCATAAGACACAGGATTTATAGCAAAAGATCACAGTGTCATGCAATTAAAAATATCGTTGCTCAAAAAGCACACAACTTGCAGGCAGTCAATCTATGTAACATTTTATAAATTCCTACTTTGGAAACAGAACCAGTCTGTCACAAGATTAGGATACAGTCAGACTCTAAGCTCACACCTTTAATCCATTGTCTGACCGGAGATGTCACTTTTTAAAAAATAAACCTTGAGTTATCTCAAGAATGTGACTTAAAAGAAGTTCTGGGATTTGCATATTAATGAACCAAAACCTGAAACCCATTCTAAAAGATGAAAGACTCAACAGCAATCTAGGTCTGTTGAATATTGTTTTAATTGCATGACTGTGATCTACTACTATAAATTCTGTCTTATGATTCTGCCCCACTAGTTACCTGTTAAAGAAACAGCACTCTGAAAGCCAGTACTTCCAAATAAACCGGTTGAATAATAACCTGTTGTGTGATTTTTAACTTCGTCAATTCCAGTCCAACACCAGCACCTCCACATCATAGCCATAATCTTTTCAGAGCCATGATCCTAAACCAGTGTGCATCAGAGAACAGATAATTTAAAGCCTATTGGGAGTGTTAATAGAAATTTGATAATAATGTGGCATTTACAACAGAAGAGGAAATATTCCATTAGTTTAACAGATAGATTAGGAGGAGGAAGATGTTTTAAAAAAAATACTTAATCTTCTGAATTCAGTTCAAAGAGAACTGACTCAAGTTAGATGCAAGAATAGTCTTGCATAGAAAAAGGAGTTTGTTCAAAGCAGTTAAGGGAATTCATTACCTTTGTGCAAGGGCTTCAAATTGCCGAACGTCCCAGACCAGGAGTGTTCAGTTAGAAATCTCAATTGCACAAGTCAAAGGAAAAAGTTTCCTAGCTCACAGGACTAGAACTGAAAGAAGCAATTAAATAAACATATATAGACCAGCATGCACAGGGATGATAAAGTGAACAGAATTTGGTGTCAGATAGGACACTGGCAGGAGATTTTTAGATTATGTCAAGTTTACAAAATGTGGAATAGTGGTCAAGATTGGTCAAGTTGAAAAGTAATAAGGACATGAATTAGGGTTTTGGTTGTGATAGTTGTGACAGGCAATGTTGTGGACATTAAACTAAGCAATCATAATGATGATAATGAGTATGTGGTTGGAAGCTTACCTTGAGGTCAAATATGGGACCAAGGTTGCAAAGTCTGGTTTCATTCCAACTGTTTTCAGGGAGAGGAATAGAGTCAGAAGCGACCCTATTTGTTGCCTTTTAAACCTAATATTTTCTATGCTGGATTCCACCTCAGCTCATCCAAAGCACTCTGTCCATTTCCTTTCCACATCTTAAATTCCATCCCAATAACACCCTCGCTCCAAATTCCACCAGTATTCCAAGCACAGTTCTACAAAAGTATTAAGTGAAAAATGAATGCATTTGTGCATATGAACGAGTTGGTTTGCTTTACTGCTTTCACATTAGTTTGTGCAAGCCATGAAACACATCACTTGATGCATGTCTGAAATGCAAAAAATGAGATGGAGTGAATTATTCGAGATGTCAGACAGCCAGCAATTCTAATAAATAGAGCAATAAAGAATTAAAATTAGTCTTCTATATTGAAATGGGAGGGGAGTCAGAATGGCTACAAATTTTCTACTCTCTGCTGCTGTGGAAATGAAAGATATGAGGCAGAATTGGAGTTCTCAACTTTCAGTGTCAAAACTACAAAGATAGCTACAGAATTTAATGGAAGACTGAGGAAACAGAGTAGCAACACTGTCATCAGTGTTGGGAGGAAAGCACAACAAACTGTATAACATACTTGATGTCTCTAAGAAGCAGAAAATGCAGACAGGAGAGATTTTTCATAAAGTGATGGTGTTGGGGAGTAGACAGAAATTTGTTTTGGAAGATGTTTGAAGTCATTAAAATGAATTGTTTATGAATAGCTTGGTTTTCTTTCTTTTGCTCAATAATTTTTTTTGCTTATTAAAACTAAATCTGCACCTTTGTATGCTTATGTTGCAGTGTAAGACTGTCTTGTTAAATCCAAAAGAAAAATATAATCTATCAATCTAAATTATTTTCACTATTCTGACCTAAACAGTAATAACATCAGCTGGGTTCATTGCAGCTGCTACCATCCTGTGCTGGCAGAGATCTACAGGCTATGCTTGGTCTAGTCGACACAAAAACCACCTGATAGTCTAACAAGACTTGCTTCTCTTGGCAGCAACTATGTGCAAGTTATACTGATGCAAAAGGCATTGTGAAAGAGATTAGGATTTCATAAAAATAACATCCTCATCTCCCTCAGAATCCATACAGTCATAGTGGATGGTGCCCTCAGCAGTAACCCTTTCAGACCCTTACAACCATTAGATAGATGGGTGCAACTTCAACATTAAAACTCTACACCATTCAGGACAAAGCAGTCCACTGGAATGGCACCCATTCCACCACCTTCAATATTCACTCCAGCACTGATTAGTGGTAGCAGTGTATCCAATTAAAACAGCACCCTCCAATCCCACCTAAGGAGCAGAGCAATACCATCTGCTGCTGTTTTCCTTCAAGCCACTAACTTTCAAACTCAGAATATTGCTGTTCCCCCAGAGTCATTGGGTCAAAATTCTGCAAATCCGTTCCTAACAGCTGCGTGCATATACAGGCAGTCCTCAAATTGTGAATGGGCTCTGTTCTTGAGTGAATGTCAATTTGTACGCAACATGCAACACAATACAATATAAAATAGCTGCAAGAGCAAAGGTTCATGTCACATCTTTAAAACTGATAGTAATACGAGATCTTGTTCATAAGTATGAGCATTTGTAACTCAAATACTCTCAAATTATGGTCCGCCTGTACCAGTAACACGAACTACAATGGTTCAAGAAGGTGGTTCACCTTCTAAAGGTGAATTAAGGACAAGTAAATTAATGCTAACTTAGCCAGCTGTCTCCACATCCCACAGACAAATAACTTTGAAATCACAACAGTTATTTATTTTAGGTGTTGGTCCAGGGATAAAATGTTGGTCAGGAAACAGGAACACTCTCTTGTTCACTAAATAATACAGATCTTTTATGCACGTCTGTGAATAAGACTTCAATTTAACATCACACCAAAAGTGGCACTTCCAACATGCAGCACTCAAGGTGACTATGCAATCAACTCCGGGTCAGTTGAGAAAAGAAATCATGAATATATCACAAATTAGCTGGCATTTACTTGGCAATACGATTTTATCCACGTGTAGCCCATTCACTTTGAATGTTGAAATCCTTGATTTTGACTTAGATTAAATACTGGTTAAATTACCGTTTAAATTACCAACTGTTAAAAGAGCAAATTCTTTTGTTTAACAGCTGTATGTTGGATAACTTGTGGTCATATTCTTTATTTTGTTTCTAAAATTTTAAACCATGTGATAAGTCCAATGTTATAGCATCACTAGAGGTTGAAATGGTTACTAGTATAACCTTCGTAACAGTACTTGCCTGTACCTACACCTCAATGACCGCAGGGTTTACAAAGACAGTTCACTGCCATTTTCTTTTAGGGTAATAAGCATTGGCCTTGCCAGCAATGCCATGAACAAAGAAGAAAGTTCTTGACATTCCCCGTCCCTGTCAACTTTTCGAAGGGGCTGTCTTCTATCTTCACCTCCAACACACTCTCCCCTTCCTAAGGTCTATTCCCATTCAATCATAGATGTAACTCCTGTCCTTTTACCACGTTCCTAGTCCTTGTCCAGGGTCCTAAAAGGCTATTTTTAGTGAAAAAGGAATTTACTTGTACTTTGGCATACTGTAATTGCTATGTACGATGCAGGTCTGCTCTCCCTGGGCACAGTAAACACCGAGAGGTTGATGATTTTAGGTAAACACCTCTATTTAATCTGCAAGCATGACCCCGGATTCCAGTTTTATTGCTATGATTTGTTACTCTGCTCCCATTCTAAGCTCTCCCTACACTGTTCGAATGAAGCACAACAGAAGGCTTTAAAAACTCAACACAGGAGTTCAACATCACATTATAACTGATGCTTCAATTTTATCGCATAGCAGCTTCAGGTCATATTGGCGGTTTCCTTCATATTACATTAACACTCGTTTTTGCCTTGCAACACTATCCCTTCCAAAAACATCTCTTTTGTTTCTTCTTCCCCTCCCATGCTTTATTTGCCTCTAATCAATTAAAACTGTTAAATCATTAACTTCTTTCAGTTCTGATAAAAAGGATATTGACCTGAAAAATTAATTTGGTTTCTTTCTCTGATGCAGCCTGATCAGTTAGGTACTTCCTGTATTGTATTTTAGGTTTAGATTCACAATTTCCACCATCCAAAGTTTTTGGTTTTCAATTAAAACAATTTACTAATAGTATAGAGTTGTGTAGAAACTAACATCATTCCATCATTATGTTGAAATCTAAAATTAAGATCTCAATGGATCTCAAAAAAATCTGTTTCTAAAGTACATAGTCAGCCTGTTACACTGTTTCATGCTACAGAATGACAAAGCAATAAAAGGAGAACCAACTTCAGGTACTGGTCAAAAATTTGTATTTTCTTCATTTGCAGAAATTCTGCTCCAAACAAAAGAGTTTCAGTCCACTTACACTTGAAAATGACTTTTAGTGATGGTTGGAACCATAACTGTAAGGGCTATCATGTTTATTTTGTGGACAAACAGTATACAGTTAAAGTGAAATCTCAAACATTCCTCAGAGTTTACAGAGGAGGTCCAGAAAGACAAATTCAAAATCAATGCTGATTTGTTGTGGTTTTACTCTTTCCTTATGCATACTGCCTCTAATGCCTTCTGAGCATCACTGATCTGTTGCTGTACTCTTTCTCGCATTGCTTCATTTGTTGCTTTCTTTAGCCTGACTTCCATCTCTTCAATAACCGCACGGTAGCCCACCACATTGTGGAAGACTCGGATTGCACGATCACCACACGAAACTAAAAATCTACTGCTAACGTCAAATGCCAAGCCAGTAATTTCCTCCCCATGCACGTTTAAAATCTCTTCCTCCTGTTTGCCCGTTTTGGCATTGTGCACTGTAATGTTGAAGCCACAGGAAATAGCAACCACCCTGGCATCAGGAGAAAGCGCAATTCGGCAGGGATCAGAGACTTCACACTTCATTGTGTACAGCAAATAGGGGTCCTGCTGCTGTTTGTACTGGACATCAGTGTCCCAGAGCTTCCAGGTGCCATCCTTAGAAACTGTCGCCATTCTGTCGAGGAAACAAATCAGAGATATGACAAAATGCCTCAACATTTGTGATTTAACAATCCATTAAAAACTAAATTCAAGAACTTCCATATAATCATTAATAATTTGAGTAATTCTAAACTCTCATGATTTATTCCAACCAACCAATTAATAACTATCAATTCATCAGTTAAAGTGTACTACCTTTCTGTTTCCCTTTTTAATTGCCCTCATTTATTCAAACAATAAACCTATCAGCAAGATGCTCACAGGACTTCAGTCAGTCAATATTGTTCTCTATCTTAAAGAAGCAAATGGGGCAGTCAGTTAAATCCAATAGCCACCCAATATCCAGGTTAATGATTATCCTGGTATTACACAACATACAAACTAAAGGAAAGAGAATTGCTTAGTGCAACAATAAATCACTTTCATTCTTCCACTTGCTGGGTCTGGTCTTTGTGATCTGATACTCTTATTCAAAGCAAAAAGAGAACCATAATCTAAAGGACTGTTGCCTAATTTACTTGGTCTATTTCAAGAGATAATTGCTCAAGAATTGTATAGGTCCAATATCAATATGCAGGTACGTTACCAATACATAACAAAAGGAGAACAAGATAAAAGTGAAAAATTACATAATTATTAGCTTGATTTTACAGGAAAGTTGCTAAAACAAATCATTAGAGATGTGCTGTGGAAGATGCGCTGACTGAAAAGATTCTCAACATGAATTCTGGTAAAAAGTGAACACATTTTATCAAACTGTAGAATTGCTTTGATGAATATGTTAGGTTGGTGGATGTAGGTAATTTAGTTGGAATTGTATGCTTCTGTTTTTCAAAGTTTTGAGAAAGTGCCATTCATTGTCACAATAAAGACATAGTACTGTGGAATTGGTTGGAAAATCTTGAGATAAGATAGAAAATATTGCTTGCAATCTTATAGACAGAAAGTTGTTACTGTTGACAGTAGGCTTGTGTGATAGCTGATAACTAGTGGAATCTCCTACGAAGCAGTCATGCGGTCACTGCTCTTCACTATCATAATCATTTGGTCAATAGCACTGGAAGAACTACCTGAAAGCTTACATAAGATCCAAACACAAGTGCAAAAGTTAGAACTTCATTGAGAATAAACAATGGCAATCAAACCCAATGCAAGGGGTGAAAGCAATTGTCGTTCAGCATAAATGAATATAGTATCATTCGAGGTGGGGGGACAGGGTGGGAAATGGATATATCAGTCAATGTAAATGAACAGCAAGCATCTTTACACTATGGATGGCTGAAAGATTAAAGAAAGTTGAATAGAAAGAGAACCTTGTTGCTATAGCAAATTCACAATGAATGCTGCAAACTTTAGAGATAACATTGCTTGATCTGATACAGAACATAAACAAAACACAAAATCCTATAAGTGGCTTCATTAAATATTGCATCCAAATTTGGTCCCTTCTACTGGGAACTCATTTACAGATCTTGAAAATTAGTCAAGAGAGATTACTTAATTGCAGCAATCAGCACCGAGAGCCTGTTCTTTTTAACTTTAGAAAAGCAAACACTTTTAAACTAATAAAGGAAGCAGATAATGTTCATTCAAATAAACTATTTGAATTAGGTTAGTTAAGGAATACCAGGGAAAATATATGCAAGTTGTGTCATACACATCCAGTACTGTGTCATAAAGTGGTATACTTACAAAAGGATAAGTTATCAGCTAGTCTAGTTAACACAGTTTTGTTGCAGGGATTTAATAGACAGCTGGTTTTGAACTGTGACTGATACGCAGCTTATAGGGAGCACGGTGAGCAATGGGCTACACCATTATGATTCACAGGTCTCCTGTTGTGATCACCTCAAAAGGAATCAAAGAAGAATTTCCCAAGTCTTCCCTGAAATTGTCTAGGGTTTTTTCCCACGTTGCCCTGGTGGAATGGAGGCCATGAGGTTGTTGACAGTCAACATGGTACAAATTCCTACAGTTCTCAAAAAATTTATACTAAAAGTGATCTCGAGGGTCATTTCCTTTCTCTGTGAATTCCCTCTCACTTGGTCGCTGCAATATTATACAACTGAACGATGTAAGTGGATATAAATAAAAATCATTGAAATCTGGACAGCTGTGAGGTGGATGCTTTGTAAATAACACCGACTACTTCAGTAGTGTATGAGAGATGGTCATACAGAGTCTCACCTCGTGGAGTCATTGGAGAACGCAAATGAGTATATGCCAGCTGAATGACCCTTTAGGTCAAAGGCCCTCATTACCTCCCGGAATGAGCCTGATTTAGTAAAACACACTTCCCAAACTTTCACATCTGGTGTAAAGCCACATGAAGCCACAAACCTGCAACAATGGAAATGAAACATTTCTCATTAATTGTTTTTGGAAGCCAGGTGGTAAAGTTTAACATGCAAAGTTATATCTCAAATACTGGCTGCAAAGTGGCAGTTGGTCAGTCCCAACGGAGGTGTGTTCTGGCCTTCCCTGTCCTATTGCAACCAGTCTGAATGTTGTCACTGCTGTCTTTTGATTACTTAAAATTAAAGTGAATGACACCAACCTTCCACAAGGAGACACTGTAGCATATGCATTGTTCATCTGGTTAGTGTTAATTGTAGCCAGAACCTCTCCTTTCAAGTCCCAAATCAGAATGGTAGTGTCATTCGATGCAGACATAATGAATTTTCCTGTAATAAGATTAAGATAGAGAAACAGTTAACATATTTCACGTTATAGTTATACTGCAAAAAAGGACAAGTCCCACTGCATTTCTGACATTTTTTAAAAACACTAGTCATGCAAAGTCCAAGTCTCACCATGTGGCATGGGTTTGTATCTGTATTTTTCTAACACAGAATATCTACAATCAGGTCATCAGAAGGTATAGACAATGTCCCTTGAAAGGCTGTGGCAAGGGAAGTCTGGCAAGTCATCCTAGATCATAGTCACAAGTGAAGAATTTTGGAAAACAATACTCGAAATGCTTTGCTTAGAAAGACATAATGCATGCAAGCAAAGACAGGTATTTTGAGACGATAGGTAGATAAAGTATTATTAATTTAGTGTGATGCATTCTCAAACTACAAATCATGAAGCAAATCAATAATTTAGCTCCTTATCTGATAAACATCTTGTATGTTTCGGCACATGAACAAATCAAAACTATGGATACCAAAGAGGCAGGCTGGCTTTTCGATTCGAGGGGAAAATGCTCCCACACAAATGAAAATGAACAGTAATAAATTCTGAGTCAAAGCTCACCCATCTCTGGCCAAAATTACTGATCTCTTAGCCGAGTGAAGCAAACTGCAGACGTTAGATGAACCCTAAGCAGTCATGTTGCCCTCACCTGTTTCGGCAATTCCGATGTTCACAATTGGAGCTTTGTGCTTCTTCGGGAAGTCTTCAGGTGCAGCAGTGAATGTGAATGTACCATCGTCCTTTTTGATCATTTTAAAAACACGGATTGTTTCTTCATTTGCCAGCCATGTGATGAAAGCTCTGTTGTGACAGAATTCAAAAGAAAATCACATTAATACACTGCTAGTATCTCAACGAACAAGGCTCAGGGGTGCTGTGTCAGACACAGTCAAGGGTCAGACAAGCTGAATTCAGAGTAATGAGCAACCACCTATAAACTGACAAATTACAAGTATTTCCACTCTCACCAAATCTGCAATTCAGGCTGAGCTAATCGGCAAGTGAGTTTCTGTTTGCGATGTACAGAACAGTAAAATAATTTTCTTCCCATAACATAAAAATTCTAAATGCTATATCAAATAATGTATTCAAAAATTAGCAATAGCCAAAACTCTACCATCTCATCAACGTGACTGGCAGGTGAATACTATAGTTTCAATTTCCTTTTGTAAAGTTAGGGAGTTAGTATAATAAACTAAAAAATGAAATTTTGAGTTTAAATGTAATAAAAAGTTAAGTAAAATATTCATATATCTTCCTGATACTTAAGTGATGTCAGAAGGGGCGTGTTTTGTTTTAAGTAGTAATTTTTAATATAGGAATGACAGGACAGCTAAAATCTATAGAGTACCCATTCTGTGACATGTGGGAACTCCAAGATGCTTCCAGTGCTGGGGTTTTTTTAAAAATTTAACCTATTTTTCCTCATCAGCCTGTTCAGAGCTGTTGTAACACACCTTTGAACTAGGTGTGATTTGAACCCAGGTCTCCTGGTCCAGTGGGAGGGATGCTACCAATGCGCCATAATCATATATGAGATGTGTAACAGTTGTAGCAGCACAGGCTCCAGGTTTCAGCCATGAGATAAAGTGCTTCAAAATTATATCACAAGTCTAGAGGTATATTTACCCTTGTTCAAATAAGGGAATATGGACAAGCCAAGCAACTACAGGCCAACTGTCAGTGTAACTGGTAGCAAGGCTTCGAAGACCTATACTTCAGGTCAAAATTAAGTTATCTGGACAAATGCAGTTAATTAAAGAAAACCAGCATGACATTTTTTTTTAAAAAAGGGCAATTTTATTTCAACACAATACTTCATCTTTTGATCAGATTTAAGAGAAGGGTGACGAGGATAATTCTGTTGATATGGTATACATGCAACATGGGCTTCCATAACGTATTTGATAGTACGGCACGCAATAGCTTTCTAAGAAATGTTACGAGTTTATGGAATAAAAGGGACAGCAGCAAAATGGATGTGAAATTGGCTAAATGATTGGAAACAGCAGCAGCTGGTGGGTGCTTTTCAGATTGAATTAAAGTGGAGCTCCCAAGCGGTTAGTGTTGGGACCCATCTTCTTACTAACGTATTGTAATAATCTGGACTTTAGTGTAGAAGGCACAATTTCAAAATTTGCAGATAATTCAAAACTTGCGTTGTGAACCGTGAGAAAGATAACGTAGAATTTAAAAAGGACAAAGACCAGTTGGTGAAATAAACAGAACATGGCAGATAAAATTTAATGCAGGTGTGATGAGAGGTAGGTTAGATTATATATATATATATATATATATATATATATATATAGACAGAACCTCAATTATCTGAATTTCGGATTATCCGGAGGGGATCTCAAAGTCCTGTAGCTGTCCGGAGCGGTGTGGGGTGTGGTGGACATGGTGGGGGCAGGGTGGGTTGGGGGCTGGGTGGGAGGGGGCGGGCTCACGCGCAGTGGAGCAGACTTCACAGAAAATTCTGAGCCCCAGAGGAAATCAATTATCCGAACAAAATAGCGCCTGCCCATCTCGTTCGGATAATCAAGTTTCCTCTGAGAGTATTGGATTTTAAAATAGAGGCAGATATATTTGGGCCAGTTCCATTTTGTTTTTATTTTTAAAATGGTCAGAACATCACTTGATAAACAGATACTTAAGTGCATCAATTCCTAAAATGTATGTGACTGTAGTAAAGTGCCTGGCAGAATTCCTGTAGCATTAATGGATGGAACGTTTATACTGCTATGTTTACAACAGATCCGGAATCCAGTACTTTTAGCTTCAGAGTTTAGAGGTTCAATTCAAATGATATATCAGCTTCTCAGAGATGGAAAAATCATGCTTTTAGTTCAGGGTAACCAGTCAGCTTAGCCAAAAAAGTGCTTAAGCTTGTCGAGCTTCTAAGTCAAGAAAGCTTGGATAGAAGTAGTCATGTTGTTAGAACGGAGAAAGTTCGGCCATGAGAACTGCAAAAGGCTCATGCCATGGACTTGGAAAGGAAATATAAAACTCTCTCAGCAGTACAAAAGAGACACAGTTCTGCCTTCAATGCTATAATTCCAAACATAATTCATCTCTGAACTCTGGAGACCTTGGACTTGGCTTCCCTCGCTGTAACTGGATCCTCAACTTCCTTTCCTTTGAAGGCAATCAGTAAGAAGAAGTGGCAACATCTCCTCCACCATAATCCTCAAAACCTGTGCCCCACATGCCTCCTATTGTACTCCTTATACACTTATGACAACATGGCCAAATTCCACTCCAACTCCTTTTTCAAGTTTGCTGACTACACCACTATTGTAGGGCAGATCTCAAACAATGACAAAACAGAATATGGGAAAGAAACTGTGCTTAGCAACATGGTGAAAAGACAACGAAATGAAGGAAATGGCGACTGACTTCAGGAAGTGGAGTGGAGGGCACGGTCCTGCCTACATCAACGTCTCTCAGGTGGATATGATCGAGAGGTTTAAGTTCATGAGAGCGATAATCACCAATAACTACCTGGTTTACCCTGGACGATGCAATGGTCAAGAAAGCATAGCAACATCTCTACATCCCTCAGGAGGCTAAGGAAATTAAGAATGCCCACAAGGACTCGCAATTTTTAAGAATGCACCATAGAAGACTTTCAATCTGGATCCATCAGCATGTGGTTTAGCCATTGCTCTTCCCAAGACACCAGAAACTACAGAGGGACATAAACACAACCCATTCCAATATGCAAACCAGCCTTCTGTCTATTGACTCCATTTATACTTCCCACTGCCTCAGGAAAGCAACCAGTATAATCAAAGACCCCTCCCACTCTAGTTTTACTCTCTTGCAGAAGATATAAAAAAGTTTGCACACACATATGAACAGATTCAAGAACAGCTTCTTCCCCACTCAAATTTTAAATTTCACGTTGATCACGCTCTCTGTGCACTTTCGCCATAGCCGTAACACTTATTCTTCAATCTGTCCTATTATTCTAATGCACTTTGTATGGTATGACCGGTCTGCACTGCACACAAAACAAAACTTTTCACTACACCTAGGTACATGACAGTAATAAATCAAATCAAATCAGTGGTACTAGGAGTAAAAACAGCAGAGTCAGTAAGATAAAAGCTTAAACAGTTGAGATAGGAGTGACTTTTTTTTCTGAAATTAAGTATTTGTAAAAGGATAGTGTTGAAGAACAAGTTGAAACTTTGTTTTGCTATTCATATTAAAATCTTTGTTGTATTACATGCAGTATTGAATGCTATTGCTTTTGTCTTTCATGTGATAAATTTAATGTTTTACTGCTAAAGAACATCTGTGGCCTTGTGTGAATGTTGTTATAATGATGAACTACCATGCAACCAACTGCAAAACGTAAAAGACATGACCTATCAAGCAAGGTTTCATTCTTGACTTGTCTAATATTACCAGCAGCGAGGATCATAACAGAGTGTACAATGATTCATTTTGGTGGAAAGAACAAGGAAAAACATTTTTTTTAAAAAATTGATATAATCTAACGGAAATACAGAACAAGGGTAGTGGATGTTTGTGTACATAAATCATTGAGGGTGGCAAGATAGATTACGTGCATGGTTGATAAAGAATACAGACTTTATTCGTAGGAGCCTGGAGTATAAAAGCAAGGAGGTTATGTTAAACCATAACAAAACACTGGATCAGCCTTCAAAGGATCATTGGGATTCATTTCTGGATATCACACTTTAGGTAGGATGTGAAAGCATTAGAAACGTTGCAGAAGTGATTTATTAAAATAGTTTTCAGAGGAGAAACACGACTTAAAATGTTGGGAACATACTCCTTGAAGAAGCGAGGGCTGAGGGGAGATTTAACCATGGTATTCAAAATCAATAAATGTCTAGACACAGATGATAGGGAAGAACTGTCCTTAGTGGATGAAGAACAAGATAATTGGCAAAGGAAGCAAAGCCAACAGGAGTAAATATTTTATTGTGCAGAACAGTAAGAATTTGGAACATACTGTCCAAGAATGTGGTCGAGACAGATTCATTTGGGGGATTCAAGAGAAAATTAAATTATCTGACAAGGAAGAGAGAGCAGGGTTATAGGGAGCAGGGGATGAAGAGTTGAAAAATGTGGTGCTGGAAAAACACAGCAGGCCAGGCAGCATCCGAGGAGCAGGAGAATCGACGTTTTGGGCATAAGCCCTTCTTCAGGAATGAGGCTGGTGTGCCAAACGGGCTGAGATAAAAAGGTGGGGGGAGGGGGGGGGGCGCTCTGGGAATACGATAGGTGGAAGGAGGTGAGGGTGATAGGCCGGAGAGGGGGTAGGGGCGGAGAGGTCGGGAAGAAGATTGCAGATCAAGAGGGTGGCTAAAGAGCTTCAGGGCAGAGGAGATGACCTGGGGGGGTGCAGTGAGAGAGGGACTCACTAAGATCCTTGTAGAGGGAGGAAGAGAGCTTCTTTAAGGTAGGCATCCTTGCAAGAGGATTTGCAATAGGTTAAGATCAACTAGGAGAAGGCTGAAGAGCTTCAGGGCAGAGGAGATGAAGAGGTAATAGGTCAGCTCTTCTTTCAAATAGCCGCATTCATGACAGGCCACATAGCCTCCTATTCTATAAAAATTCGTTGGCTTTGTTCAATGATTAAAAAGATCACATTTTACCTGGAGTCAGGGCTGAAGCGCACATGTGTGGCATGGTCAAGCTCAACATTAGTTCGGACGCAACGATGTTCATGCTCAAGAAAATCTTTTGTACTCCAAATTCGCACTGTACGGTCATCAGCACAGGAAGCCAAGTACTTTCCATTGCTACTGAAATCCAAGCAGCTGACATTCCCACTGTGACTCTTCAAAGCAAAGTAACAAAATCAATCAAAATACAATTACTGACAATACATTTCTCATGTATACTTCAGGATCATTCTTTGTTGCATGTTACATTCAAAAATATGTGATTCCAAATGTGCTTTAACTTCATTGTACAATTTTAACAAAAGATCTGGAAATGAGAGACAATTAAGTTGCTAAAAGACCAACTTTAATGATGTTTCCTGGATTGCTCACTGTAAGCTACATGCTAGTTTCTGCTCAGTAAAAACCTCATGCCTATTATTTTGGGAGTAGCTGGTGCTGGATATTTTAGGAGATCCAACAGATCTTCCTTTTTTTTAAAAAAACAAACTGTGCACTGCAGGATTGCTACAGAATTATAGACTTAAGCAGTCAGGTTTGAAAACCAGAAAGCCAAGAGGCAGTAATGATCATTAGAGAGCTTTTGTTTAGTTACAGATGCTGAAGTATAGATCAAAGATTTCTTCTTTGAGTCAAATAGAATGATCCATTGATGTGGGTAGTACAGCATGCGTTAATTTAAATTATTGTGCAAAGATAAACGATACAGATTGAAGTAAGTGGTGTTCTGCATGTTCATCTTACTGTGAAATAAAGCAGCTCATTTTTTGTGTAGCACCAAGTGTTCACTTGCTTCACCTTCGGATAATTTGAAGAAGTACACATGCGGATCACACGAATACCGTGTCCAGATCACAAGGGGCTATTATTGTCACACCTTGGGTTACACGATCATGCAAACAGATAGAGAGACAGAGAGAGAGCAGTGAGAGTCAACTCCCATAAATGTAAGATGCCTAGATTGCTTATGATAGATACTGAAACCAACATATTTACAATAAACCTAAATGCAATAACTTTGAAGTTTAAAATGCATAAGCATTACCACAATGGAGCTCTTCTTGTGCTGTCACCAGTGTACTTGCATAGAGTTCCTCTAGCATAGTTAAATATATATATATAGTAGCTCACAGGAATTTATCCTGTATTAACATTGAAATTTATCTCCAATATCTCTAATAGCTGTTAGTTGCAAGGTCCATATTTAATATCGGACAGGCACTGCCCACATACGCAGGGTCAGTGACATCACAGAGAGGCACTAGAGGATATGGGAGAAATTATGCAAACTCATGTTCACTGTCAACTGAACAGGGCACAAAACTGCACTCCACCAGCTAGATGGGAACAATTTCAAACAGCTCACACTCAACATTGACCAGATGGTAAAGAACGTACAAATCCAGCACCTATAATTTTTCTGCCTGATTGTTAACACGAGACCAACACCTGACACTAACCGAATGAGAACAAGCTCACTGGGCTGACAAACATCAGATTAGAATGGAAGTAAAACTTACAGCTCATTAATGTCAGACTGGAAAAAACTTGAAGAACAGTCTGGGCTTAGAGGGGGAAACCCTATTTCATTATTTTGTCACAGTCACACCAGAATTCTACCGGAGAATCAGAAAAAGTTGCCCAGTTGAGAAATGGTGGACATAAATTATTCATTTTTCAAACTAAAGCATACAATTGCATGAAGACATCATCCTGTACAGCAATGGCTGTTACAGAAAATGCCAAAAATACTCAGCAGGTCAGACAGTATCTGTGGAAACAACAAACCTAATGTTAACAAATAAAAACAAAACAAAAATATAGAGGCAGAAGTTATGATCTAACTCAACATGGAATCTAGCATTCCAAAAAAAATAAGGTTTTGTTACTGAAGCTTCATAGGAACATATCAGCAGACCAAGAACAGAAAGAATCAAAATGAAAACAGAGTGCAGAAGTAAAATGACAAATGATAGAAAGCTCAGAGGTCATGCTTGCAAACAGAGATATCCTTCAAAGTTTGTGGGAAGATTTGTAGCTCGGGTGCTCGTTATTGTGGTTCTGTTCGCTGAGCTCAGAATTTGTGTTGCAGACGTTTCGTCTCATGTCTAGGTAACATTCCTCAGTGCTTGGGAGCCTCCTGTGAAGCGCTTCTGGTGAGCTTTCTGTGAATTCACCACAAAGGTATACAGGAAAGCCACACACACAGACCAAGTCCTGATCTACGAAAGCAACCACCCCAACACACACAAAAGAAGTTGCATCAAGACACTGTTCAAAAAGGGCCACAACACACTGCAGTACACCAGAACTGCAAAAAGAGGAAGAAGAACACCTATACAATGTATTCGCCAAAAACGGATACCCCCGCAATTTCATCAACAGATGCCTAAGGGAAAGGCAACAGAACAAGGACATGCCTCAACCCAAAGGACTAGCCACACTACCATACATCAAGAGCATTTCCAAACTGACAGCCAGACTACTGCGACCACTAGGACTCATAACAGCACACAAACCAACAGCCACTCTCAGACAACAACTCACCAGGACGAAGGACCCGATACCCAGCATGAGCAAAACCAATGTAGCATACAAAATCCCATGCAAGGACTGCACAAAACGCTACATAGGACAAACAGGAAGACAGCTAACGATCCGCATCCATGAACACCAACTAGCCACGAAACAACACGACCCACTATCCTTAGTAGCCACACACGCAGATGACAAGCAACATGAGTTCAACTGGGACAACACTACTATTATAGGACAAGCCAAACAGAGAACAGCCAGGGAATTCCTAGAGGCATGGCACTCATCCACAGATTCAATCAATAAGCATATCGATCTGGACCCAATATACTGACCACAGCAACGGACAGCTGGAACTGACGACCGGAAGCGGCAGATTCAAGCCACGACAAATGCCAGAGGAAAGATCACAGAAGCGCTTCACAGGAGGCTCCCAAGCACTGAGGATGTCACCTAGACAGGGGACGAAACATCTGCAACACAAATTCCGAGCTCGGCAAACAGAACCACAACAACAGAGATATCCTTCTTGGAGTTATTTGCTGCTTCAGTGCATCTAATTTTTTTTCTTCATTCCTTCATATTCCAATCAGATGGCTGACATTCACACTCATCTGTTTCTTTATCAGTCCCTTTGATTTTTGTACCCTGTCCCCCACCCTATCATGGGCCTTCCATCTTGTTCTTCCACATTCCCCAAAACCTATTTCATTTCCATCTTGCCTCAGACATGAAACAATCTGAAACATTAGCTCAGTTTCTCCCCCTACCCCTGGTGCCTGATCAGCTGAGTATTTCCAGCATCTTCTAACTAAAATTTCAGATTTCCAGCAGCTATAGTTGTTGCTTTCGCACTAGTTGTTACAAGTGGTATGCAGTCCTAAAAACATTTCAACCACACAAAAGGTAGAGAAGTCCCAAATTTTTTAAAAATTGCTCCTCTGGCATAGGTATGGAATGTTTTGTTCTCTACATGAAAGACATCTTATAAGTGCAAGCTGTTGCTGATCTACAAATATGAACTAAGATTTTATCCAGCTTTTCTCCCATCTCAGGTGCAATTCTAATTATTAACATGACTATTGAAGTGTGGTAAAGGATTTATTGTATATAAATATGGTTCCTTACCTTTAATGAAGTAGCCAACAATGGGTGGGAAAATACATGTTGCTGCAATTTTTCTTTACGTGGACGCTGTAATTTCTGCTTCTTTGATGCTGTGT
This sequence comes from Chiloscyllium plagiosum, assembly GCF_037043375.1. Lineage (NCBI taxonomy): Eukaryota > Metazoa > Chordata > Chondrichthyes > Orectolobiformes > Hemiscylliidae > Chiloscyllium > Chiloscyllium plagiosum. Next base: position 36,778,056 of record NW_028270169.1, on the reverse strand, counting down.
TTTTGTCACTCACTCCATTACTGACTTTACTGTCCTCTGAATAAAACAACAGATGACTTCAGTTCACTGATATTTTATAACAAGTAAGTTAAATATTTGTCTATAACCAAAAAGTAGACAACGGGGGTTCAGTTGGGGGAGGATGCTTCATAGAACTATTGGTGGAATGTTATGCCAGACACCCTGATAATGTTCTGGAGACTCAGGTTTGAACCCCTGCCATGGCAGATGGCGGGATTTGAATTCAATATAAAAAAAATAGAATTAAGAGTCTAATGATGATCATGAATTAATTACTGAATGTCAGGGAAAAAAAAACATCTGGTTCATTAATTTCCTTTAAGGAAGGAAACTGTCTTCCTTACTTGGCCTGGCCTACAAGTGACTCCAATCCCACAGCAATGTGGTTGACTCTTAACTACCCTCTGGACAATTAGGGTTGGGTGATAAGTGCTGGCCTAGCGAGCAACATCCTCATACCATGAATGAATTTTTTTTAAAATTGAATGAGCATTTTATCTGCTGATAGGCAGTAAAAGTAACAGAAGCCAAGGGAGGGACACAGGAGACACACAGGGAAGGAAGCATGGACAAAAGCCTGGGATTTCTACAGAAAATATTGGCACAAAGATAAATACATCATATTCTCTTTAACTGATACAATCACCATATTTTTAGCTTAACAATGATAAAGTCATCACTCATTTGGATTTCTCACATGAATCATAGTAGACTCACTCCTTTGGCCCAAACTGGTCCATCCCAACCAAAATGTCTGTCCACACTAACCCTATTTCCCTGCACTTGGCCCACATCCTTCTAATCCTTTCCTATCCATGTATTTGTCCAAACACCTTTTAAATGTTGTTAATGTACCCACCTCAACCACTTCTGCTGGCAGCTCATTCCATATGCATAGGTTCCCTTTAATTTTCTCCCCTCTAACCTTATACTTGATGCCCTCTAGTCCTCGATTCCCCAACCCTGGGGAAAAGGCCAAGTACCTTCACCCTATCCCTGCCTCTCACGTTCATCATCTGTATACAATTCCCACTCAGGTCTCCTATACTCTTTAAAAAAAAAGTGTCTCAGCTTATCCAATCTCTCCCTATAACTCAGGCCATTGAGTTCAGGCAACATCCTTGTAAATTTCGTCTGCACTACGTCCAGTTTAATAACATCCTTCCTATAGCAGGGTAGCCAAAATTGAACACAATACTCCAAGTGCAGCCTCACTTACGTCCCATATGACTGCAACATAACTTCCCAACTTCTGGCCAGTGTGCCAAAAGTCTTCTTCACTGCCCTGTCTACCTATGATTCCACTTACAGAGAACCATGCATCTGAACCCCAAAGTCCCTCTGTTCCACTACACTCATTAAGGCCCTACCATGCACCATGAAACTGCGACCTTGATTTGACTTTCCAAAATGCAAAACCTCACACTTATCTATATATAAAACACCATCTATCATTCCCCGGCCCATCACCCAGCCAATCAAGGTCCTACTGCAATTTTTGATAACCTTCCTCACTGTCCATGATACTGCCTATTTTAGTGTCATCTGCAAACTTACTAATCATGCCTTGTACATTCTCATCCAAATCATTGATTTAGATAACAAACAGTAATGGGCCCAAGCACCAAGCCCCGAGGCACGCCACTAGTCACAGGCCTCCAGTCCGACAAGCATCCTTCCACTACTACCCCTTGCTTACTACCACCAAGCCAATTTTGTATCCAATTTGCCAGCTTGCCCTTGATTCCACACGATTTAACTTTCCAGAGCAGGCTACCATGTGGTATCTTATCAAAGGCCTTAATGGAATCCATATTGCCTACGTCTACTGACCTGTCCTCAACCACCTTCCTAGTCACAAAACCAAAGAACTCTGACAAATTTGTGACGCGTGATCTCCCATGTACAAAGCCATGCTGACTATTCCTAATCAAACCCTGTCTTTCCAAATGCATGTATATCTTACCCACCACAGATGTTTACTGGTTATGTTTACTGGTCTGTAGTTCCCAAGCTTTTCTTTGCAGCACTTCTTAATGGCACAACATTTGCTACCCTCCAGTCTTCCAGGACCTCAACAATGGCTAACGATGATGTAAAAATATCAGCCAGGGCCCTTGCAATTTCTTCTGTAGCCTCTTGCAGTGTTCTTGGATATATCTGGTCAGACCAGGAGTTTTAACAACCTTCATACATTCTAATATGTCCAACACCTCCTCTGTTATGGACTGACCCCAAGATATCACCATTAACTTCCTCAAATTCCCAAGTCTTCATGTTTTTTTCCATGGTAAATACAAAGGAGAAATATTAATTGAGGACCTCATCCATCTCCTGCAGTTCTACAAATAAATGTCCATTTTGGCCCTTGAGGGGCCCTATTCTCTCTATAGGGATTCTCTTTCCTTGAAAATACTTAAGAACCTCTTTGCATTCACCATAATCTTCTCAACCAAGGCTATAGCGTGCCCCCTTTCTGGCCTCCACATTTACCTCTTCAGTCAACTCCTGTATTCCCTGTGTACCTCCACCCTTGATCTCAGCTGCCTGTACCTGAGCCATGTCTCCTCCTTTTATCTAGTCAAAGCCTCAATATCTCATTATCCAAGGTTTCCTATTCCTGCCAACCTTGCCCTTCACTCTCATAGGAAAATATAGACCTTAAACTCTAGCTATCTCACTTTTAAAAGCCTCCCATATGCCAAAAGGTCCCTTTGCCTGTTAATAAACTACTCCTATCAACCCCTGCAAGCTCTTGTTTAATTCCGTCAAAATTCATCTTGCCCCAATTTACAACATGAACCTGTGGGCCAGTTTTGTCCCTCTTCATAACTATTTTAAAATTAATAGAACTATGGTCACTGGTCCCAAAGTCCTCTCCCACCATCACTTCAGTCACCTGCCCTGCCCTATTTCCCACGAGTAGATTGAGTTTTGCCCCTTCCCGAGTAGGACCCTATATACACTGCTTGAGAACACTTTCCTGAACGCACTTAACAAATTCCGCCCCATCTAAGCCCTGAATGCTCTGGCCGTCCCACTCTATGTTAGGAAACTTAAAATCTCCTATGACAAACCTACCGCTTCTGCAAGTCTCCCCAATCTCTCTGCATATTTGTTCCTCCAATTCCCATTGGCTATTTGGGGGCTACAGTACAACCTCAATAACGTTACCACCCCCTTCTTATTTCTTAGCTCCTCTGATAAAGCCTCATTGGATAATCCTGCAGTTACTGCATCTCTGACTACTGCTGTGATAATTGCCTCAATCAAAAAATGCAACTCTCCCTCCCCTCCTTCCACCACCTCAGTCCCACCCAAAGCACCTGTACCCTGGCACATCAAGTTGCCATCTTCGAGGAGAAAGTGAGGTCTGCAGATGCTGGAGATATCTTCTTCATTCCTGAAGAAGGGCCTGTGCCCGAAACGTCGAATTTCCTGTTCCCTGGATGCTGCCTGACCTGCTGTGCTGTTCCAGCAATAAAGTTTCAACATCACGTTGCCAGTCCTGTCCTTCCCTTAGCCATGTTTCTGTAATGGCTATAATATCCCAGTCCCATGTACCTATCCACGCCCTGAGTTCATCAACCTTACCTGTCAGCCCTCATGCATTGAAATAAATGCATTTTAATCCAGTAGGCATTCCTTACTCCCTGACGTGTTCCAGCCTGACCGGTCTCTTCAAACTTACTATTTCTGACTACTGTATCTCCTTCAGCCTCACAGGTGTCTCCCTGCCAATCTAGTTTAAACACTCCCTTACAGCACTAGGAAAACTGGTCGCCAAGATATTGGTCACCCTCCACTCCAGGTGCAACTACCCCTCTTAACAGGTCACCTCTGCCCCAAAAAAGATCCCAATGATCTAAACCTGAATCCCGGCTCCCTGCACCAATTCTTTAGCTACGCATTCATCTGCCATTTCCTATTATTCTTACCCTCACCAGCATGTGGCTCTGGAAATAATCTGGAGATTACCACTGATGAAGTCCTAGTCTTCAACTTTTTTCCTACCTCATTATAATTACTATGCAGGACTTCATCCCTATTTCTACCTATGTCATTTGCGCCAATGTGCACAATGATCTCTGGCTGTTCACCTTCCACCTTGAGAATTTTCTGCAGTTGCTCTGAGACATCCCAGATCCTGGAACCCCAGAGGAAACACACCTTCTTGAATTCCAGTTTTCAGCCACAGAATCTCCTGCCTGTCCCCCCCTAACTATCGAGTCTCCTATCACTAAAGGTCCTGTTTACCTTTACCCTTTCCCGCTGTGACCCAGAGTCAGTCGTAGTACCACAGACCTGGTTACTGCTGCTCTTGTCTTTTTTAAAGGTGTTCAATGGATTAAAGATTGACTGTTGGGTTTCGAACATACAAACAAAATGCAAATATTCAAATTAGTAAAAACAGACACAAAGTAAGAGATTGGGACATGCACAGAAGGACAGACAAAAGACAAATGTACACTTCTAGGTGTCACAATATACCACATTTAGTGCCCAAGAGAAAAAACTTAAAACATCAAACTAGTGCAGCTAAAAATGGATTATTCTCAACACTATCAAATGCTGTAACATCTGCGTCCACTTACTAGAGACACATCACTAGCGAGCTAAATTCAATATTGCATCCTCTCCCCATCCAGCTCTGTCAAGCTTCAGATTTCCATGCCATAGTGGCAGTAGGTCAAAGCACACCTCATGTTCTAGAAAACACTAACATCACCACTGCAGTGTCACCAAACTCCAGAACCAAACAGCAAGACCACAATCAGTGACACCTACTAAATAAGAACATCCGGTAGCCATTATTGAGCCTGTTCCATCATTAACTTAGATCATGGTTGATCACCTACCTCAACATCACTTTCCCACACTCTCTACGTATACATTGATGCCAACAGCCTCTAGAAAACTACTCATTTCTGGTTTGAACTTACTAAATAATTGAGTTTCCACACCCCTTCAAATAATTTTCCACCACCTGAGTGAAGAAATTTCTCCTCATCTCAATATTAAATAGCTTACTCTTTATCCTGTGATTATGCCCCATGGTTCTAGACTCACCAATCAGGGGAAAGACCTCATCACACCCTGGAAAAATTTTGCAAATTTCATAACAGATGACCTTTTTGAAACTTTAAGAAATGTGGCCAGTTTCCTCAATTCCTCCTCACAAAACAACCCCATCACCCCAGAAATTAATCTGCTAAACCGACTTGCCTAATACTGCGAGACACTTGATAGTTAACATCAGCTGATAAATTGCATAGAATTCTGATGTGCAATACTGGTTAAGCCTATTGTTAATTGCTCCAAGTGATGTTGCAACCTCTTTAAAAATATAGCATGCAATCACATCACAACGGACAGCTACTTACATGAAGATTCCTATCGTAGGTTTTTAATCAAGAAGTTACCATGTTAAATGTTGATATAAAAATCAATTACAATTGCAACAGGAAGTAAGATTGGCTAATACAATGTGAAACCATATACAAGCATACATTATCCAGACAAATACTTGTGCTCCCACTGCCTTATTTGGTTGAAATTGTGCAGAGGAGTTAGGAACATTTCTCCAGGGAAAGAAGCAACGTCAGGAGGATTGCAGTGGAGGGTCAGGCTGTGATGGCCTTTGTCATAATCTGTGCCCAGAGACAGAGGTCATGGGCTCAAGCTGAATTCCAATAGCGAGGCCAACAATTCTGCACAGTAGAGGGAATGTTACATTTTGAGAGCTGCCAACTTTCAGGTGAGATGTTTAAGCTGAGGTGCAGTTTTCATGTGTGTGTAAGAGACACCCTGCACTCTGGAAGCTTGTTAGTTCTCCTTGCATTCTAAATAGTATCTTAGTCTTGAATCAGCAGTATTAAAAAAAAATAAAAAAAATTAACTTTTCTTAAAACAAAAAGTCATGAACACATCCTAACAGAACAGTGGAGATGAAAATCCCAGAGATATTATGTTGTAACTCTATAAACAATCAGATGATGGTGGGGAGAAAACAGGGCAAATTGCATTAAATTGTATTTGATAAATTAGGAGGATTTGCTAAATGTATTCATTAAAACTGGTCAAACGATCTTCATTCATGACTGTTGAATTATCTGACCTCCCCTTCCTGTTTGTGGGAAGTTACAAACTTTCAGACCAATATATCCACTTCGACCATGCTTCCCAAACTAAACTAGTCCCATTTCCTGCATTTGGCCCATAACACCAAACCTTTCTCAATCATGTAATGTCTAAATGTCTTTTGAATGTTGTAATTGCACCTGCATCTACCAGTTCTTCCAGCAAATCATTCCATATACAAACCACGCTCTGTGAGAAAAAGTTGCCCCTCAGCTCCCTTTTAAATCTTTCCCCTTTCATGTTAAACTTTTGCCCTGTAGTTTTGAACTCCCCTACTCAAGGTAAAAGGCTTTTGCTATTCATCTCATCTATGGCCCTCATGATTTTATTAATTTCTATAAGGTCACCCCTCAACCTCCTACATTCCAAAAGGAAAAAAGTCCCAGCCTTTCATATAACTCAAACTCCAGTCCTGGTAACACCCTTGTAAATAATTTCTGCATCCTTTCCAATTTAATAACATCGTTCCTATAGCACGGTGACTAGAATTGCATGCAGTACTCCAAAACTAGCCTCACCAATGTCCTGTATAGCCGCAACATGACATTCCAACTCCTATACTCAAACCTCTGATCAATGAAGGCAAGCTTGCCAAACACTTTTTTCACCATTTGTCTACTTGTGACACCACATTCAAGGAACTATGTTCTTGAAACCCTAGATCTCTGTTCGACAATATTATCCAGGATCTAGATTAGAGTGGTGCTAGAAAAGCACAGCAGGTCAGGCAATATCCGAGAAGCAGGTAAATCAGCGTTTTGGGCAAAAGCCCTTCATCAGGAATGAAGACAGGGAGCCTCCGGGGAGGAGAGATAAATGGGGGGGCTGGGGAGAAGGTAACCACTGTCACTCCCTCACCACCTGACGCCTGGAGGAAGAACGCTTTATCTTCCACCTCGGGACACTTCAACCTCAGGGCATCAATGTTTCCTCATTTCCCCTCTCCCCCCTTACCCCAGTTCCAACCTTCCAGCTCAGCAACACCCTCAAGATCTTACCTACCTACCAATCTTCCTTCCCACCTATCTACTCCACCCTCCTCTCTGACCTATCATCTTCATCCCCACCTCCAAACACCTATTGTCCTCTTGGTTACCTTCTCCCCATCCCCACCCCCTCCCATTTATCTGTCCACCCCAGAGGCTTCCTGCCTTCTGTCCTGATGAAGGGCTTTTGTCCGAAAGGTCAATTTACTTGCTCCTCAGGTGCTGCCTGACTTGCTGTGCTTTTCCAGCACCACTCTAATCGAGACACTGATCTCCAGCATCTTCAGTCCTCACTTTTGCCTAATACTACTCAGGGCCCTACCATTAACTGTGTAAGTCTGCCCTGTCTTTGTCTTCCAAAATGCAACATCTCATTTTTCTAAATTAAACTCCACCTGCCAAACCTCGGCCCATTGACCCAGCTGATCAAGATGCTGTTGTACTTTTGGATAACCTTCTTCATTGCCACAATACCACCAACTTTGGTGTCATCCACAAACTAATCATGCTTCTCATCCAAGTGTTTATGTAAATGACAAATAACAGTGGACCCAACATCAATCCCTGCAGAACACCACTAGTCACATGCTTTCAGTATGAGAAACAACCCTTTACCACTACCCTGTGTCCTACCATCAAGCCAATTTTGTTTTTGTGTAAATATAAAAATACTGACAACACATCAGAAGTACTTCATTGGCTGAACCATTTGGGGATGGAAGTGAAAAGGCTGAATTACAGCAGGTTATTCCCCTTTATATCAGACCTACCATGCTGAGTGTTATGGACCAGGCCAGACCCCCTCAAAACATTTTAAGGTGGTAGCCAGAATCTAACTTTTCCAGTTGTTTTAAGCAGATGTAAGGTGAATATTTCAGGAGTGGGTCAATCCACTAGTTTTTAAACAAAACAGAATTTATTTACAAGCAAAAGAAAACCAAATTTAGAATAACATAACTACTTGAAAACCCAGTGGACACGAAAAATGCAACTTAGCAAAGAACTGTTCCGATTCCCCGCAACATCCCATAAACACATCCCTTAGCAAAAAGGTAAATTCAAACCCAGGTTCTCACAAGAGAGAGGATCAGCATGGAGCTGTTTGTTTGGGAGCCCAGCTAAAACTAATCCAAAACTAGAAAAACCCTGAACTGGGAGAGCTGGCTACTCCCGTTTCATTGTACAAGTGTTTTTAAAAAACCTGAAAGTCTTTTCTGATTGCTGACTTAGGTAGCATCTGTTAGCCATGACCATAGTAGCCAGTTCAGACATTTCAGCATCTCTGCCTTTACAACACCTCTCGAAAAAAAACTAAGGACAAAATAACCTTGTTAAAGGAGCACCAATGTTACAGAGTCACTTCAGTATAGCAATGGGATGAGGTGGCAAGGCAACAGATACTGATGGAAACACTCAACAGAACAGATCACACCAGAACATTTCCAAGAAAACCCTAGGGTAATATCCAGAGGTTAGTGTGCAAGTGGTCAATGGAGGGAAGAGAAACTCCAGAGGGAGAAAGTGGAAGCAGATCAGTAATTCAGTCAGATATGTATGACAGAGAATTCTTTCAAGAGGTAACATGCTGGGATGAGTAATGAGCAGTTTCAGATCTGCTTAGAGTAAGTGTAGGAATCTTGGCAGTAGATAACTTTGGGCCAGTGACTTCTACAATAGTGTATCATGAGGTTTTGCCTGTGCTTGTGTCTGAGTTGAGTAACTGTTATAGATTACTGTTGCCAGGGTTGGAGGATTTGACCGACAGGGAGAGACAGAATAGGCTTGGGCTGTTTTCCCTGGAGGCTCAGAGGCTGAGGGGTGACCTTTGAGGTTTATAAAATCATGAGGGGCATAGTTAGGGTAAATATACAAGGTTTTTTTACCTAGGATAGGGGAGTCCGGAACTCGAGGGCATAGTTTTGGTGTGAGGGGAAAGATTTAAAAGGCACATAAGGGGCAACATTTTCACACAGAGGGTGGTCCATAATTGGAATGAGTTACCAGCGGAAGTGGAGGCTGGTACAATTACAGCATTTAAAAAGCATCTGGATGAGTAAATGAATAGGGAGGCTTTAGAGGGATACGGGGGTCAAGATTAGAATGTGCTGGAAAAGCACAGCAGGTCAGGCAGCATCCAGGGAGCAGGAAAATTGACGTTTCAGGCAAAAGCCCTTCATCAGGAATGAGATAGGGAGCCTCCAGGGTGGAAAGATAAATAGGAGGGGGGTGGGGCTGGGGAGAAGGTAGCTAAGAGTGCAATAGGTGAGTGGAGATGGGGATGAAGGTGATAGGTCAGAGAGGAGGGTAGAGCAGATAGATGGGAAGGAAGATTGGCAGGTAGGACAGGTCATGAGGATGGTGCTGAGCTGGCAGGTTGGAACTGGGGTAAGGCAGGGGGAGAAGAAATGTGGAAACTAGTGATGTCCACATTGATACCCTGGGGTTGAAGTGTTCTGAGGCAGAAGATGAGGCATTCTTCCTTCAGGCGTCGGATGGTGAGGGAATGATGGTGGAGGTGGTCCAGGACCTGCATGGCCTCGGCAGAGTGGGAGGGGGAGTTGAAATGTTCGGCCACAGGGCAGTGGGGTTGATAGGTGCAGTTGTCCCAGAGAAGTTTCTAAATGGCTCTGTGAGATGGTGTCCAGTCTCCCCAACGTATAGGAGACCGTATCAGGAGCAACGGATACAATAGATGACATTGGTGGATGTGCAGACGAAACTTTGGATGTGGAAGGCTCCTTTGGGGCCCTGGATGGAGGTGAGGGAGGAGGTGTAGGCACAGGTTTTGCACTTTGTGTGGGGTGGCAGGGGAAGGTGCCAAGAGGGTGGGTTGTTGGGGGGAATGGACTGACCAGGTAGTCACGGAGGGAACGGTCTTTGCGGAAAGCGGATGGGGTGGGGAGGGAAATATATCCCTGGTGGTGGGGTCCGTTTGTAGGTGGCGGAAATGTCGACGGATACTCTAATCTTGACTCTGATCTCCAGTCCTCACTTTCACTTTAGAGGGATATGGGTCAAGTGCTGGCAAATAGGACTAGATTAGATTAGGACGTCTGGCTGGCATGGTGAAAGTGAGTACTGCAGATGCTGGAGATTAGAGTCAAGATTATAGTCCTGGAAAAACACAGCAGGACAGGCAGCATCCAAGGTGCAGGAAAATCGATGTTTTGAGCAAACGCCCTGAATAAGGGTTATTGGCAAAACGTCGATTTTCCTGCTCCCCGGATGCTGCCTGACCTATTTGGTCGGCATGGGCAAGATGGACCGAAGTGTCTGTTTCCGTGCTGTACATCTCTGACTCTAATATTCTGTACTGAGTGAGTGAGTGAGTGAGTGACTGCCTGCAGTGTGGCTGCGCCTATGTGGACCCTGACACATCATGAAAGGAGCTCGCTGGGAACTCCGCCAGCCAGCAGGAGGCGCTGACGGCAGCAAGGCGGCGGCCTGTGCGAAGGATTCAACTCGCTCACTCGGTTCTTTAATCCCCGACCCACTCCTTACCCTCAACGATGCTGCCTTCCTGCGGTAAACTCTTTCGCGATCCGGTCACCGCCGCCGAGATGAAGTAAATGAGCGCCCCAAGGAGCAAGGAGACGGCAATGATCGCGAACGGCTCCATGCGGTATCGTCCCCACCCCCACCTCGCCTCCCGGAACGTCAGCGTGCATGCCGGGAGGTGGAGCCAGTGCGCACGTGACAGTGACGTCTCTGTGTGCATGCGACGTGTTCGGTCTCTGCAGCTACTTTTAATTGCACGTCCACGTGGATTAAGATAGTATTGCAGAAAGACACTGCAGAATAGGCACATATGTGGTCATTAGTCATATGTGCTCACTTCAGAATAAAATTCGTCATGTATACCTCACACAACACAGCTAAATGTAATTCCTGTGTTCGTTTACTAAAAATGCATCTATCATTATTCAGAAAAGAAAAACACTTGAAATCTTTGTTTTCCATCTTAATGTTTTTACAACAAATGCACGAAAACGTCCAATAACACACCTATACATGCAAACATTGGTATCCTCCCACTTCCTCCAGACCAAAGGGGTAGCCATGGGCACACGTATGGGCCCCAGCTATGCCTATCTCTTTGTTGGCCACATAGAACAGTCGATCTTCCGTAATTACACCGGCACCACTCCCAACCTCTTCATCTGTTACAGTGATGACTGCATTGGCGCCACCTCGTGCTCTCGCGAGGAGGTTGAGCAATTCATCAACTTCACCAACACATTCCACCCTGACCTTAAATTTACCTGGACCATCTCTGACACCTCCCTCCCCTTCCTAGACCTCTCCATCTCTATTAATGACAACCGACTTAATACTGACATTTTTTACAAACTCACCGACTCCCAGAGCTACCTGGATTACACCTCTTCCCACCCCACCTCCTGCAAAAATACCATCCCATATTCCCAATTCCTCCGCCTCCGCCGTATCTGCTCCCAGGAGGACCAGTTCCACACAGAACACACCAGATGGCCTCCTTCTTTAGAGACCGCAATTTCCCTTCCAACGTGGTTAAAGATGCCCTCCAATGCATCTCGTCCACATCCCACACCTCCGCCCTCAGACCCCCCCCCCCTCCAACCATAACAAGGACAGAACGCCCCTGATGCTCACCTTCCACCCTACCAACCTTCGCATAAACCAAATCATCCGCCGACATTTCTGCCACCTCCAAACAGACCCCACCACCAGGGATATATTCCCCTCCCCACCCCTTTCCGCCTTCCGCAAAGACCGTTCCCTCCGTGACTACCTGGTCAGGTCCACGCTCCCCTTCAACCCTCCCTCCCATCCTGGCACTTTCCCCTGCCACTGCAGGAATTGCAAAACCTGCGCCCACACCTTCTCCCTCACCTCCATCCAAGGCACTAAAGGAGCCTTCCACATCCATCAAAGTTTTACCTGCACATCCACCAATATCATTTATTGTATCCATTGCTCCCGATGCGGTCTCCTCTACATTGGGGAGACTGGACGCCTCCTAGCAGAGCGCTTTAGAGAACATCTCCGGGATACCCGCACCAATCAACCACACCGCCCTGTGGCCCAACATTTCAACTCTCCCTCCCACTCTGCCGAGGACATGGAGGTCCAGGGCCTCCTTCACCGCCGCTCCCTCACCACCAGACACCTGGTTGTAGAACGCCTCATCTTCCACCTCGGAACACTTCAACCCCAGGGGCTTTCAATGTGGACTTCAACAGTTTCCTCATTTCCCCTTCCCCCACCTCACCGCTGTTCCCAACTTCCAGCTCATCACTGTCCCCATGACTTGTCCTACCTGCCTATCTTCTTTACCACCTATCAATTCCACCCTCCTCCCCCCGACTATCACCTTCATCCCCTCTCCCACTCACCTATTGTACTCTATGCTACTTTCTCCTCAACCCCACCCTCCTCTCACTTATCTCTCCATGCTTCAGGCTCTCTGCCTGTATTCCTGATGAAGGGCTTTTGCCTGAAACATCGATTTTACTGCTCCTCGGATGCTGCCTGAACTGCTGTGCTCTTCCAGCACCACTAATCCAGAAATTGGTAAGCCACTGACAACTGGGGAAATCAGAAAAAAGGACAGAAATTGCTGGGAAATCTCAGTAGATCTGGCAGCATCTGTGCAGACAAAGCAGAGCCTGACGAGGGGTCTCTGGACCTAAAACATAAACTCTGCTTTCTCTCCTTCCTCATAAACTGGTAATGATGCATTCTTTGTTCCAGCTCTGCAAAGCAGTTCAAACAACATCAAGGCTTGGGCTGATAGGTGATATACACAAAATAAAAGATACACAGCACAGAGAAAGCATGGCAGCAGCTATTTGAGCCTCCCTTCTATCTTATCTAAATCTAATAACAAAACCTGACATTCACTTCTCCCTTGTATGATTGTCCAGCTTCCCATTAAATGCATACTCCTCTATGCAAGTAATATTTGCATCATGAAAATTGCCAGACAATGTGATTTCCAACAAGAAAGAGTCCAATCACCTTCTGTTGACAGTTAATGATACTGGATTAGAGTGAAGCTGGAAAAGCACAGCAGGTTCCAGCAGCACTCTAATCTAGACTCTGGTTTCCAGCATCTGCAGTCCTTGTTTTTACCTAGTTAATGATATTGTATTACCCTTGCCAAATAATGCTCCACTCAGCTTTCCAAATACATCGGAAGAATGGGTAAATGTATCCCCAGAAGTCCTCAAACCTCTAGGGAAATTGAATCATTTTGGAGTAGGCAACAAATCAGAGAAAGATTACCCCTGTGAATAGAACAGAGCCAGTGAGGAGCTACTCCTCCAATCCCAGGCCAAATCTTTCTTACGTTTGCTACTGATATGCTCATGACAGCCTATCTCTGTTGGGGAGAAATCTTCTGCTGCTAATGGGCCATCTGTCAGGAGTGATGATAGAGTTTGGGGAGAGCAGTGGAGAAAGTAGATGTAAGATGGTGGGGGTGTGATGATACATTCCTGGAATTCCCTACCTAAGGGTATTTTGGGTCAACCTACTGCACATGAAGTGCAACAGTTCAAGAAGGCAGCTCACCATCATTTTCTAAAGGTCAATTAGGGACAGGCAAAAATGCTGGCCAGCCAATGACACCCATGTTCCATGTGCGAATTAAAAAAAAACACTTTCCTGGATGAGTACTGTGTCAACAGCACTCAAAAGCTTAATACCATCCAACAGAAAGCAGGTCATTTGATTGCCCTCCCATTAACCATCTTAAATACAGAGGAATCTCGATTATCCAAAGAACACGGGCAGGGAGTATTTCATTCACTTAATTGAATTCCAGATAATCGAATGCTGGTTAACATAGGTTAGCCAAGCATCGGGACCTTGCGATCTTGCTGGATAATCCAAAATTTGGATAATCGAGTGCCAGATAATCAAGGTTCCTCTGTACTCATTCTCTTCACCATGGGCACTCAGTGGCAGTTGTATAAACTATGGATAAGGTGCAATGCAGCAACATGCCAAAATACCTTCTCCAATGCCTTCCAAACTAGTGACCTCCACCACCTAGAAGGTCAAGGGTAGCAGGTACATGGGAATGCCTCCATCTGCAAACTAGTCCAGTTTGAGAGAACGTAGCCATTCCTTCATCAGATTAAGAACCTACAATTCACTCTTTAACAGGACTGCAGTGTATCAACACACAGAAACGACAGGGATTCAAGAAGACAGCTGACGACTATCTTCTCAAGAGTAATGAAGATTGGGCAATAAATGCTGGTTTTGACATCAATTTCTATATGCCATAAATTAATTAATCCATTTCTTTTGTTATTTGTGGAACATTGATATATGCAAGTTCACTGGTGTATTTTCTTACCTACCAATACTGATTACACTTCTAAGTCAATCTATTGATAAAGAAGGGCTTCATAAGGGCCTGATCATACTATAGAAAGGAAACTTCGCTACAGTTTTCCCCTTTAGACTTCACTATTTCAACTTTAAGAATGCCATCATTCATGTTCTCCCTTTAATATTTCTTTTCCCCAACATATATTATTTCATGTTTCTCTGCATTCTGTCTCCCTGATGTGGAGGAGACCACATCGAGAGACCTCATATGCTACCAATCTCTCTATGTGGTCAGGGAGACAGAACGCCCATTTGCGGAGCATCTCTGCGACACATGCACCCAACAACCCCAATTCCCTGTGGCCAACCACTTCAACTCCCCCTCCCACTCCACAAAGGACATGGAGGTCCTGGACCTCCTTCACCGCCAAATCCAAGCCACCTAACAACTGGAGGAAGAACACCTCATTTTCTGCCTTATGACTGTTCAACCACATGGCATTAACATCAACTTCAACTGAGGGGGGAAATTAGCTAATGCTCGTCGGGATGGTTTAAACTAATGCAGCAGGGGATGGGACCTGAATTGTAGTTCCAGTGTACAGGATGTTGAGGGTAGTGAGGTCAGGGATAGATTTACAAGGTCGTGAGAGGGCACTGGCAGTCAGGATGTTGGTTTGAAATGTGTGTACTTCAATGCCAGGAGCATCCGGAATAAGATGAGTGAACTTGCAGCATGGGTTGGTACCTAGGATTTTGATGTTGTGGCCATTTCAGAGACATGGTTAGAGGAGGGACAGGAATAGTTCCCGGGTTCAATTCCCAACTCAGGCGACTGACTGTGTGGAGTTTGCACGTTCTCCCCGTGTCTGCGTGGGTTTCCTCCGGGTGCTCCGGTTTCCTCCCACAGTCCAAAGATGTGCAGGGTCAGGTGAATTGGCCATGCTAAATTGCCTGTAGTGTTAGGTAAGGGGTAAATGTAGGGGAATGGGTGGGTTTCGCTTCGGCGGGTCGGTGTGGACTTGTTGGGCCAAAGGGCCTGTTTCCACACTGTAATCTAATCTAATCTAATAGTTGTTGCTGATTCTGTGACCTAGATGTTTCAGCAAAAACAGAGAAGATGGTAAAGTGGTGGTGGTGGGGTGGCAGGTGTAGCATTGTTCCTAGCAGGGAGATTTGCTTATGCTCTTTGGGAAGGTTTAAACTAATGCAGCAAGGGATGGGAACCTAAATTGTAGTTCTAGTGTATAGGAGGTTGAGGGTAGTGAGGTCAGGGACAGGTTTACAAGGTCATAAGAGGGTAGATGGTAAATGAGGGGGTGGTGGCATTATTAATCAAGGATAATATTACAGTAGTTGAGATAACGTTTGAAGATTCATCTACTGAGGTAGTTTGGGCTGAGGTTAGAAACAGGAAAGGAGAGGTCACCCTGTTGGGAGTTTTCTATAGGCCTCCAAATTGTTCCAGGGATGTTGAGGAAAGGAGAGCAAAGATGATTCTCGTTAGAAGTGAGAGTAACAGGGTAGTTGTTATGGGGGATTTTAACTTCCCCAATATTGACTGGGAATACTATAGTTCAAGTAGTTTAGATCTATCAGTTTTTGTTCTATGTGTATAGGAGGGTTCTGACACAGTATGTAGACCGGCCAACAAGGGGCGATGCATATTGGATTTGGTACTGGGGAATGAACCCATGCCAGGTGTTAGATTTGGAGGTAGGTGAGCACTTTGGTGAAAGTGACCACAATTTGGTTATGTTTACAATAGCAATGGGCAGAGATAGGTATATACTTTAGGAAAAGAGGTATAACTGGGCGAAAGGCAATTATGATGTGATTAGGCAAGATTTAGGATGCATTAGGATGGGGAAGGAAACTGCAGGCAATAGACACATTGAAATGCTATTCAAGATCATCTACTGCGGGTCCTCGAAAAGTATATATCTATCAGGCAGAGACGTAGTTGTCAAGACAGAGAGCCATGGTTTACTAAAGAAGTTGAAGAGCTGAAAATGTGTTGCTGGAAAAGCGCAGCAGGTCAGAAGTTGAAGCACTTGTCAAGAGAAAGAAGAAGGCTCATGTGAGGATAAGGCATGAAGGCTCAGTTAAGGGGCTTGAGAGTCATAAGTTGGCCAGAAAAGATCTAAAGCCAGGTTTAAGAAGAGCCAGGAGGGTACATGAGAATTGTTGTTGGCAGATAGGATCAAGGAAAACCCTAAGGCCTTCTATACATATATTAGGAATAAAATAATGACGAGAGTAAGATTAAGGCCAATCAAAGACAGTAGTGGGAAGTTGTGTGTGGAATCTGAGGACAGAGGGGAAGTGCTTAATGAATATGTTTCATCAGTATTCACACTAGAAAAGGGTAATGTTAGTGAGAATATGAAGTTACAGGCTACTAGATTAGATGGTATTACAGTCGACAAAGAGGAGGTTTTAGCAAGTTTGGAAGATTTGAACTAGATAAGACTGCTGCGCAGGATGGGATTTATCCTCATGATTCTCTAGGAAGCCAGGGAGGAGATTGCAGAGCCTTTAGCTTTAATCTTTATGTCATCATTGTCAACAGGAGTAGTGTCAGAAGACTGGAAGATAACACTGTAACTACAATTCAGGTTCCCACCCCCCCGCTGCATTAGTTTAAACCCTCCCAAAGAGCATGAGCAAATTTCCCCCCCCAGGATGAAGTTAACGTTAATGCCATGTGGTTGGAGGATAGCAAATATTGTTACCTTGTTCAAGAAGGGGAGTCAGGACAACCCTGATTATTGTAGGCCAGTGGGCCTTACTTCAGTTGTGGGTAAGGTGTTGGAAAAGGTTATAAGAGATAGAATTTATAATCATCTGGAAAGGAATAATTTGATTAGGGATAGTCAACACAGTTTTATGAAGGGTAGGTCGTGCCTAACTAACCTTATTGAATTTTTTGAGAAGGTGAGAAAACAGGTGGGTGAAGGTAAAATGGTTGATGTTGTGTATATGGACTTAAGTAAGGCATTTGATAAGGTTCCATACGGTAGGCTATTGCACAAAATATGGAGTTTCAAGATTGAAGGTGATTTAGTGAATTGGATAAGAAATTAGCTAGCTGAAAGAAGACAGAGGGTGGTGGTTGATGGGAAATGTTCATTCTGGAGCTCAGTTACCAGTGGTGTGCTGCAAGGATATGTTTTGGGGCCACTGCTGTTTGTCATTTTTATAAATGACCTGGATGTGGGCGTAGAAGGATGGGTTAGTAAATTTGCAGATGACACTAAGGTAGGCAGAGTTGTGGATAGTGCCGAAGCATGTTGTGAGTTACAGAGGGACATAGATAAGATGCGGAGCTGGGCTGAGAAGTGGCAAATGGAGTTTAATGCGAAAAAGTGTGAGGTAATTCACTTTGGAAGAAATAATGGGAACTCAGAATACTGGGCTAATGGTAAGATTCTTGGCAATGTAGATGAACACAGAGGTCTCAGTGTCCAGGTACCACCCAGGTTGATAGGGTTATTAAGAAGGCATATATTGTGTTGGCATTTATTGGTAGGTGGATTGGGCTTCGGAGCCACAAGGTCATGCTTCAACTGTACATGACACTGCTAAGGCCACACTTGGAGTATTGCATACAGTTCTTGTCACCGCATTATAGGAAGGATGTGGAAGCTTTGGAAAGAGTTCAGAGGAGATTTACTAGGATGTTGCCTGGTATGAAAGGAAAGTCTTACAAGGAAAGGCTGAGGGAACTAAGGCTGTTTTTGTTGGAGAGAAGAAAGTTGAGACGTGACTGAATCAAGACGTACAAAATAATCAGAGAGTTAGGTAGGGTGGACAGTGAGAGCCCTTTTCCTTGGATGGTGAAGGCTAACACAAGAGAACACAGCTTTAAATTGAGGGATGATAGATTTAGGACAGATATCAGGGGTAGCTTCTTTACTCAGAGAGTAGTAGAGGTGTGGAACGGCCTGCCAGCAACAGTAGTAGACTCACCGACGTTAAGGGCATTTAAATGGACATTGGACATACATATGGATAATAATAGAATGGTGTAGGTTAGATGGGCATCAGATTAATTTCACAGGTCGGCACAACATTGAGGGCTGAAGGGCCTGTACTGTGCTGTAACGTTCTATGTTCTATATTCAAGAGTTTCCAAATCTCCCCTCCCCTCATCTCATCCTAGATGCAACTCAGCACCACCCTCGTGACCTGTCCCACCTGTCTATCTTCCTTTCCAACTATCTGCTCCACCCTCCCCAACAACCTATCACAATCACCTCTCACCTATCGCCTTCCCAGCTACCTTCCCCCCCCCCCACCCCAGCTCCACCACCACCCTCCTATTTATCACTCAGCCCCCTTCCCCGCCAACATTCCTGATGAAAGGCTTATGCCCAAAACGGCGACTCTGCTGCTCCTCGGATGCTGCCTGACCTGTTGTGCTTTTCCAGTACCACACTTTTCAATTCAGACTCTCCAGCATCTGCAGTCTTACTTTCTCTCTCTCTCTCTGCTACAAATCTGCCCAATCCATTAACCCTTACTTTTCCTTAGATTTCTATGCTATAGTAAAGTTGGTATCACAGACAAATTCACAACTGATGATTCATCCAATTTGCTATTCCATCTTGTGCCTCCTCCACCGTCACAATAAGGCCACACACAAACTAGAGAAGAATACCCTATGTTCCATTGTGGGAGCTTATAACCATATGGCCTTAACATAAAATTTACCAGCTATCAAATTTCACCACACCCCGGCATTTCCCCCCACCCCCTCCTCCCCATCACCACCAGCAACCTCAACCAAGGTCCAGTCTTCCATCTCCACACTGCCCCCTTGACCTGACCTAAACTGTCCATCTTCCTTTCCACCGACCCACTCCACCCTTCCCACTGACCAATCATGATCACCTCATACCTGCATCACCTATTGACATCCCACCTACCTTCCCTGAGCCCCACCCCTTCCTCTGTGTATTTCTCAGACCCTTCTCCATCCCCAGTCCTGATGGAAGGTTCTGACCCGAAACATTGACTCCCTTTGCTCCTCTGATGTTGCTTGATCTGCTGTGCTTTTTCCAGCTCCATGCTTTATCGACTCAATCTATTATTATTGCAATAGTCACAATATTGACTATTGTGACTACATAACAATATTGACTGCACTTAAAAAAATCTATTTAGCAGGAATTATCAACAGTGCTTTGCCCGGAGGCCCACTGAAGATGTTACCTAGTATGGTGACGAAATGTCTGGAAATGAACCTTCCAGTTCAGTGAGCAAACCTACATCCAGAACCTCAACCTGAGCTACAAATCTTCTCAAAGCTCATTAACTAAGGTGTGGTAGGAAAGTACAATTTTAAGCTTAGTGCAACTTTTAGGCCATCTCAAACCATAATCTAGTTGTCACTTCTCTTAATTTCTCTCTAACCCAAAGATTTGCAGCTCTCCAAATCTGTCAACTTTCCTTCCTTCCAACCCTGCAGTATGGAGTTAAATACACCTTTATTCTAAAAATAACTACAGAAATATACATACAGAGTTTTCTCAAGATGAGGTCTCGGGAACGTGGCACAGGGGTCCAAATATGTAGGATTCCAGAGACGTTCTTTCTCACCATCTCTGAGTATATATACTTTGTGAAGGTTGTTGATGCTCATTGACATCATTGTGGACTTCATTCTAAATAGGACCCAAACATGATCTTACAACATCAATTTTTTTCCTATATTTTGTAATCACAATTTCAATTGGTCGAAGACATGGACATTTGCTAATTACTGCTCAAGTCAGCTCCCTTAAATTATTAAGCTTCAGATGTCTGGGTCAATAAGGTATCAACTTTCACTCACCTAGTTCGTTGGTTTTCTTGTAACCACAATTACTTTGCGAAACATATTAATTTCGTAACAAAAATCAAATCAAATTCATCAACTGTTCCTTTCTGCTGAGATCACTGGGAATGAATGGATTGCCCTGGGAAGAAAGGATAGGCCTGTATCCCGTGGAGTTTAGAAGAATCAGAGTTGACTTAACTGAAACACATAAGATCCTGAGAAGACTTGACTGGCTGAATGAAGAAAGGATGCTATCTCTTGTGGAAGAATCTAGAATAATGGGTCATAGTTTAAAAATAAAATAGAGATGAGGAAGCATAGTTTTTCTCTCAGCGAGTTGTAAGTCTTCCTCAAAAGATGGTCGATGCAGAGTCTCTCAGTATTTTCAGGGCAGAGGCAGATAGATTCTTGATTATCAAAGGAATGAAAGATTATCAAAGATATGCAGGAATGTACAGTTGAAATTGAAATCAGATCAGCCATGAACTAATTGAAGGACAGAACAGGCTCAAAGGGCCTATGATATAATCTTGTTCTTTGTTAGTGTGTTTGTATATTTGTATCACTATTCTTATTGACTTCATTATCCATCATTGCCAGTGGGCTCTGCTTCTCTTTCAATAAGTCATGACAATTACTGAGATCATTGCTATACTAAATGATCTTGAACAACTCATCAATCAGGTCTGCAATATCCCTGATCATTGCAGTAATTCAGCTAAGCAGGCTATTGATTTGACAGTTGTCCCGATAACCATATTCTGTCTTTTCACCTGTGTATTCAAGTTTCAATTATCAAGATGCTACACTGACTGGCTCTGTTAGGAATGTATCCATTTCCTGAACATCCTTGCAAGGCAACATTACAAAATGTCACCATTATATCAATAACCCATATAAGGCAGAAACATAGGCTAATTCAAAATAAAATCTGCCATATATCTACAGATTGCAAAGTCATTATCTGAAGTAAAATCACATTGAAAGAAAAGGCTATGTTCAGTCAGAAAAGTTTTCTTTTGTTTCCAACAAAAATGTCACTTTTGTGCAACAGTTCCCATGAGTTGGGGATAGTGATGTTAGTGCCTTGTGACTGTGGACAGTCAACTAGTGAGAATGAGTTGAGAGTGAGGATTTTATTCTAAACAACTGCTGTTGTTCCTATTAAAAAAAAACAAGGAGATTTCAGTAATTGAGTTTATTCTCAACCAGGACACAAAGTCCACAGTTCACATAGATTCACCTAGTAAGGACTACCTTTTAGAAACTGCAGAAGAATTCGTCAGAATGCTGATCTTGTTTTAAACTTCAACTATCAGCACTTGTTTTTTCATTAATTAAAAGTAGATTAATCCCAAGTATTCTCTGCAGTCCTGCCATATTGTGCAGTGAAGCAGAACTGTGGTATCAGCATCATTAAGTAATTGTGAGACATGAAATTTTTATGTACAGCTACATAAAAAGTTGGGACACCATGCATACCTAAACCAAACTACAGAGACAGATCAATAAAGTTTCACTATAGAGATTAACCAACTGTCAATAATAATCGACGAACATCTGATGTAGCATGAAATAAAGTTAGAGTCTTTTGTTCAGAGCTTCTATTTGTGAAGGTTTTGCTTATCCTCTTGAAAGGATATTTGTGTCCCTTTATCTACCCTCATTCCAGAAAGTATTGCAGTGTACTAAAAATATGAACTGTTCCTTCCTTCACAAGCTCTTCACTGCAAGACCATCTTCATGATCTTTCTGTTTGTAATCTCAAACTTGTTGGATAGTATGATCTAGAGATTATGATCCTCAATGTCTTTAATATATTTCTAAATAATATGGTTCCAAACTTGACCTTTCCCTCTCCCTTTCTTCCCAGAAACTTTTGCATTTGCTGAATGCTATTCTTCATCTACCATGAGGAAGGTAGCAAACCATTCAGAGCTCATTGGTACAACTGCCAAACACACACAAATGAAAATACAGTGTCGGAACAAGAGAAAGTCATTTGGCCTTTAAGCCTGCTCCACCATTCAATAAGATCATGGACAATCTGGTTGTGGTCTCAATCCTATTTTTCTGTCTGACTCCAATACTTTTCTCTCCCCATCTATGAAAAATCTAATTGTGTCTTGATTAATTTAATGACTCAGCTTCCACTGCTTTCTGGGAAAGAGAATTCCACAAATACTAGCTTTATAGTAGGAGACAGAGCGTGGTGTTGGAAGGTTGTTTTTTGGACTGGAGGCCTGTTCCACAGGGACCAATATTGGGTTCATGGTCGTTTTTCATTTACATAAATGGTTTAGATGAGAACATAGGAAGTATGGTTAGTAAGTTTGCAGATGACACCAAAATTGGTGGTATAGTAGACAGTGAAGAAGGTTATCTAAGATCACAAAGAGATCTTGATCAATTGGGTCAATGGGCTGAGAGTGGCAGATGGAGTTTAATTTGAATAAATGCAAGATATTGCATTTTGGTAATACAAACAAAGGCAGGACTTATACAATTAATGGTCAGGCTCTGGGCAGTGTTGTAGAATAGAAAGACTTAGCGGTTCAGGTACATAATTCTTTGAAATTTGTGTCACAGGTGAGCAGTGTGATTAAGAAGGCATTTGGCATACTTGCCTGTATTGGTCAGCCCTTTGAGTATAGGAGTTGGGAAGTCACGTTGAAGTTGTACAGGATGTTGGTGACACCTCTTCTGGAGTACTATGTCCAATTCTGGTCATCCAGTTATAAGAAGGATATTATTAAGCTGGAGACAGTTCAGAAAAGATTTACCAGAATGTTTCTGGGATTGGAGGTTTGAGTTATAAAAATAGGTTGGGACTTTTTTCACTGGAATATAGGAGGTTGAGACCTTATAGAAGTTTATAAAATCATGATGGACATAAATAAAGTGAAGAGCAAATATCTTTTCCCTAGGGTGAGGAGTTCAAAACTACAGGCCATATTTTTAAGGTGAGAAGAGAAAGATTTAAAAAGGACATGACAGGTAATCTTTTTACACAAAGAGTGGTTAGTGTGTGGAATGACCTGCCAGAGGAAATAGTGAATGCAGGTACAGTTACAACATTTAAAAGACATTTGGATAAGTTTGTGAATATGAAAGTATTGTCAGGATATAGACCAAATGCAGGCAGGTAGGACAAGTTTAGTTTAGGAACATGGGTACATTGATAAGTTGGACTGAAGGGTCAGTTTCCACACTGAGTATAATAATTTTCTAATTTAATAATGGGCTTCTGAGAGGCCATCTTAAAAGAAAGACTTTTCATTCTTTAACTTTGTCCTCTGTTTCTATGTTAAGTGAGTGAGTCAAGATTGGCAAAAAGGGTATAAGATGTGAGATTCTCGATTTCAAAGAAAGGAAACTTTATCTAAATGGTGAGAAATAGCACGCCTCTGAATTACAGAGGTATCTGGGTATTCCTATGCATGAATATAAAGGTTAGTATGCAAGTACAGCCAGTAAGTAGGAAAGGTAGGATTTAGTAGTGAAGCTTGCAATTAGGAAATGTTAATATTTCTCACAAGGGGAATTGAATACAAAAGTAGGAAGTTTATGCTTCAGTTATAAAGGGCACTGATGAGACTCGTGCATAGAACTTGTCACCTTATTAGGAAGGATGTAAATGTGTTGGAGATAGTTAAAAATCACATAGCACCAGGTTATAGTCCAACTGGTTTAACTAGACTAGCTACCTGACGAAGGAGCAGTGTTCCAAAAGTGCGTACTTCCAAATAAACCTTTTTTTGGACAATAGCCTGGTGTTGTGTGATTTTTAACTTTATCCACCCCAGTCCAACACCAGCAGGTTCACATCACATGTTGGAGATAGAGAAGATTTTCTACAGAAATGCCTGAAATTGATATATTGTCTTATGAGCAAAATTTATTCAGGCTAGCCTTCTGCCTTCTAGAGTTTAGAAGAGTAAAGAGTGATTTGATCAAAAGATATAAGTTCCTGAAGGGCTTTTTCAGGTTAGATGAGACGATGTTCCTTCTTATGAGAGAATCTATAATTAGAGGTCACATTTAAAAATCTCCCATTTAAAACCAAGATGAGACAAATTATTTTCCCTCAGAGAATCATGAGACTCTGAAACTTTCCCCAAAAAGGTGGTAAATCAGTCCTTGAATATTTTTTAAAGCCGAGATATGTAGATTCTTGTCGAGCAAGGAGTTGAAAAGTTATCAGGGGTAAGTGAAATGTGGATGTGAGGTTACAGATTAGCCATGACCTTGTTGAATGGCAGGGTAGACTCAAGGGGTGACTGGTCTATTCATGCTCCTAAGTCATACATTAATATAAACTATTTCCTTTTTAAAATGAGAATGATTTGCATTTATATAGCATTTCCACCACCACCGGTTGTTCCAAAGTACTTTACAGCCAATGAAACATCTTCCAGGTTTAGGAAATGTGGCGGAGTTTGTTATTTTGCATATAACAAACTCCCATAGAACTGTGTTAACAACCAAATGATCCGATTTTGTAATGTTGCTTGAGGGATCAATATTTTTTAGGACACAAGAGTAACTCCTCTACTCCTGTTTGAAAATAATCCATCTGAGAGGACAGGTAGAGCCTTTCTTTAACATTTCAACTGAAAGATAACACATCTGACAATGCACCACTGCCTCAGTGCTACAGGGCTGTTTGTTGCACCAAAGTCCTTGAGCAGAGCTTTAAAACACAAGTTTCTCACTCAAAGTGATCTATAGTTGACACACAATCCTTACTTCTTAACATGGGTGACTGCACTTCTTAGGCCACCACATTCTGAAGATCTTGTAGAACATTGTTGATTATTGCTTAAGAGATCTTCTGCTTTAGAGATTAGATTTTCCAATACTCAGAGAAAATTATTTGCTAGGTATTATCGACTGAAAAAGGCCAACATGTTAGTACAAGTTCCTGCTAGCAAGAATTGACTCTGACTTAGTCATTTTACATAGCTATTATCCCAATATCATTTGGAGTGACATAAATTAAGTCAGCAATTACGTAAACTAATTTGTGATCTGTGTATCTTAATACCACAATGTGCTGTATTTATCAATTAAGACCATAAGACATAGAAGTAGAATTAGGCCACTCGGCCTAACGAGTCTGCTCTGCCATTCTTTCATGGCTGATACATTTCTAACCCCATTCTCCTACTTTCTCTCTGTAACTTGTAATCTACTTACCAATCAAGAGCCTATCTATCTCTGTCTTAAACGCCTACAATGACCTGACCTCCACATACTTCTACGGCAATGAGTTCCTCAGATTCACCATTTTTAAAGTGAAGGAATTCCTCCTCCTTTCAGTTGTAAAGGGTTATTTCTTCACTCTGAGCCTGTGCCCTCAGTTCCTTCTCTCTTTTACTGGTAGAAACATCTTTTCCTAGTCCACTCTACCCAGGCTTCTCAGCATCCAATACGTTTCAAACAGATTTTGTCCCCACACCATCCTTCTAAACTCCAATGAAGACAGATCCAGAGTCTTCAACCATTCCTCACATGATAAACCCTTCATCCCCGGGATCATTCTTGTAAACCTGCTCTGGGCCCATTCCAATGCCAGCACATCCTTCCTTATTTACAGGGCACAGAACTGCTCACAATGTTCCAAAGGCACGTGCACCTCAGCAGTAGATTTCAGTTCTTGTATTCTAGCCCTCTTGAAATGAATCCTAACAATGCATTTGCCTTCCTAACTGCCAACTGAACCTGCATATTAACCTGAAGAGAATCTGGAACTAGGACTCCCAAGTTCCTTTGTGCTTCAGATTTCCAAAGTCTTTCCCCATTTAGAAAATAGCCTATGCCTTTATTCTTCTCACCAAAGTGCATAACCTCACACTTTCCAACATTGTATTCCTTCTGCCACACCTTTACCCACTCTCCTAGCCTGTCCTTCTTCAGCCTCTCTGCTTCCTCAATGCTACTTGTCCATTCACCTACTTTTGTGTCACCTGCAAACTTAGCAACAGTACCCTGTTCCTTCGTCCTGATCTATTTTATAGAATGCACTGGAAAAATAATAATTGGAAAGTCTCCTGAGGAGCTTCGCACTGAAAAGGGAGACTGTCAGCACTCAGTAACCTATTAAATACGATTGGTTCAATCATTACTTACCAGTCCTGTATTAATACACTAGTCCCTCATCCTGTCAGATGTTGTCGTAGCCTCTTTCACACTTGTTACTTTCCCTCTCTGCTGACCAAGCTGATATGAAGACATCTGCGATTCCGACATCTACTGCATCTCCCGTACAAACCGTGGCCATCAACAATGCTGCAGATATTTCTGTGATTGTCCTGTACTTTGTTTTGGTGATTGGTGTCGGACTATGGGTAAGTGTTTTTTTTCCCTCACTCTGTTTGGGTCCTGCTCTTAGAATCATAGAGTCATAGAGATGTACAGCATGGAAACAGACCCTTCTGCCCAACTTGTCCATCCCAACCCAATCTAGTTTGAACTGGCCCATATCCCTCTAAACCCTTCCTATTCATATACCCATCCAGATGCCTTTTAAATGTTGCAATTGTACTAGTGTCCACCACTTCCTCTGGCAGGTCATTCCATACACATACCACACTCTGCATGGAAATGTTGCCCCTTAGGTCTCTTTTATATCTTTCCCCTCTCACCCTAAACCTATGCTATCTAGTTCTGGACTCCCCCACCCCAGGGAAAAGACTTTGCCTATTTATCCTATCCATGCCCCTCATGATTTTATAAACCTCCAGAAAGTCATCCCTCAGCCCCCGACGCTGCAGGGAAAACAGCCCCAGCCTGTTCAGCCTCTCCCTATAGCTCAAATCCTCCAACCCTGGCAACATCCATGTAGATCTTTTCTGAACCCTTTCAAGTTTCACAACATCTTTCCGATAGGAAGGAGACCAGAATTGCACGCAATATTCCACAGTGGCTGAACCATTGTCCTGTACAGCCACAACTTGACCTCCCAACTCCTGTACTCAATATTTTGACTAATGAAGGTTGGCATACGAAACACCTTCTTCACTATCCTATCTACCTGCAACTCCACTTTCAAGGAGCTATGAACCTAAACTCCAAGGTCTCTTTGTTCAGCAACATTCCCTAGGACCTTACCAGTAAGTGTATAAGTCCTGCTGAGATTTGCTTTCCCAAAATGCAGCACCTCACTTTTGTCTAAATTAAACTCCATCTGCCACTTCTCAGCCCTTTGGCCCATCTGACCAAGATCCCGTTGTAATCTGAGGTAACCTTCTACGCTGTCCACTACACGTCCAAATTTGGTGACATCTGCAAACTTACTAACTATACTTCTATGCTCACATCCAAATCATTTATATAAATGATGAAAAGTAGTGAACCCAGCACCGATCCTTGTGGCACTCCACTGGTCACAGGCCTCCAGTCTGAAAAACAACCCTTCACCAACACTCTCTGTCTTCTGCCTTTGAACCAGTTTTGTATCCAAATGGCTAGTTCTTCCTGTATTCCATGAGATCTAACCTCCTTGGGGAACTTTGTCAAACGCCTTACTGAAGTCCATATAGATAACATCTAACACTCTGCCCTCATTAATCCTCTGTTACTTCTTCAAAAAACTCAATCAAGTTTGCGAGACATGATTTCTCACGCATAAAGTCATGTTGACTAGCCCTAATCAGCCCATGCCTTTCCAAATACATATATATCCTGTCCCTCAGGAATCCCTCCAACAACTAGCCCTCCACCGACGTCAGGCTCACTGGTCTATAGATCCCAGGTTTGTCCTTATCAATATACCGACCACTGCAGCGGACAGCTGGAACCGACAACCGGAAGCGACAGATTCAAACCACTACAAATGCCAGAGGAAAGATCACAGAAGCGCTTCACAGGAGGCTCCCAAGCACTGAGGATGTCACCTAGACAGGGGACGAAACGTCTGCAACACAAATTCCCAGCTCGGCGAT
The DNA here is from genome assembly GCF_037043375.1 of Chiloscyllium plagiosum. Lineage (NCBI taxonomy): Eukaryota > Metazoa > Chordata > Chondrichthyes > Orectolobiformes > Hemiscylliidae > Chiloscyllium > Chiloscyllium plagiosum. The sequence continues at coordinate 36,749,815 of NW_028270169.1, read as the reverse complement.
CAGAACCACAACAACTTATCACCTTTCTAAAACAGTGGCACCACGTTAGTCAACCTCCAGTCTTCCGGCACCTCACTTGTGACTATCAATGACGTAAATATCTCAGTAAGAGGCCCAGCAATCACTTCCCTAGCTTCCCACAGAGTTCTAAGGTACACCTGATCAGGTCCCGGGGATTTATCCACTTCCATGCATTTCAAGACATTCAGCACTTCCTCTTCTGTAATATGGACATCTTTCAAGATGTCACCATCTATTACCCTCTGTTCTATTTCTTCCATGTCCTTTTCTACAGTAAATACTGATGCAAAATACTCTAAATTGATCAGTCTCGAGTCCCAGCATATCATTATAGAGGGAGATTTTAACTGTCTCATGGATCCCACAGTAGACAGGTTGCCCAAAGGCCGCCCGATACCCTCTGTAGAAACTAAACAATTAGTAGATCTGTGTGTGGAGTTAGGGTTGGTGGACATCTGGAGGCATCTCCACCCTATAGGCAGGGATTTTATGTATTTTTTCCAATCCATACAGATGTCACACCAGGGTTGATTTTTTTTCTGACCCCCATGATAACCCTGGACTTTTGGCATCTTGTACAATTGGTAATATTACCATCTCCAATCACGCTCCAGTGTACCTACTGGTTAAGATTAAGAATGCTATAGCAGGCCTGAGGCGCTGGCGAATGCATCCCTTTATTCTTAAGGATAACAAGTTTGTGGAGTACTTCTCTAAGGAATTTAGAGCGTTCCTAGACATTAACTCAGGCTCAGTTAGTAGCCCGAAAGTCCTTTGGGAAACTGCCAAAGCCTATGCCAGGGGTTAGTTATCTCCTACTCTACCAGTAGAAAGCGGCAGAAGGCGAGCAGCAATGTCTCCTTGAAGGCAGCCGAGAAGGCTTACTCTGACAGGCCCTCGTTGCCGAGCTACAGAGGATTACAGTTCTGCAGTCTGCATTGAATTCTGTGCTCACACAGACAGCAAAGAAGGAGCTTACCTTCACAAAACAAAGATTATATGAGCATGGTGATAAACAAGACAAGTACCTAGCGTTTTTCGCCAGGAAAAGGAGTGCCCCTCAAGCCATTACATCAATTGGGGAAGCGTCTGGGAACCTAACATACAATTACAAAAACATTAATGCAACATTCCAGAGATTTTACTCTGAATTATACCAATCTAAGAGTTGTGAGGAGGGGCTGGCCAAGATGGAATCCTTTTGTAAGGATCTGGAGTTCCTAGGTGTGACCCCCGAACAAGCGTTTTTTCTCAATGTCCTCCTGCAACAGGTGCAGGAGGCTGTGAAACAGCTTCAGACTGTGCTTCTTACAGGTCCATTTCACTTTTAAATGTGGACTTTAAAATCCTCTCTAAGACTCTTACGTTAAGGCTTGAAACTGTGTTACCTTCTATTGTTAAAGAGCACCAGGGCTTCATAAAGGGCCACAGATCCCCCAATAATGTTAGGAGACTACTTAATGTAATTCAAGCACGTCAACAACAGTCAATACAGGGATTGGTGGTTTCTCTAGATGTGGAGAAAGCATTTGATCGAGTTAAGTGGCTGGACCTTTTTTATACAGTAGAACGGTTTGACTTGGGCGAAGCCTTTATAAGATGGGTAAAGGTTCTCCACAGTGACCTTCTCACTGCAGTCATCATCAATGGGATATGATCAAGCAAATTTAGCATTTTTAGGGGCAGCCAGCAGGGCTGTCCCCTTTCGCCTCTGCTTTTTATGTTGGTGATTGAACCGTTGGTGGAGGCCATTCGTAGGTATCCTAATATATCAGCTCCAGAAGTGGGGTCAATATTACCTAAGATTTTGTTGTATGTGGACGATGTCCTCATTAATTTGTCAAATCCAGCAGTTTCATGCCTGGCCTGATACAATGCATTAGCTCGTTTGGCACAAGATGAATTTTGCAAAATCAGAGGCTATGCCTATGGGTGGTCTTACAAAGGTGCTAGGTCTTGATTGCGAATCTCGATTCTCATTTAAGTGGTCATATTCATCATTCCTGTCCTTGATCAGTTGTTTAAAGCTAATTTTGTTCAATTATTCGACAAAATCAAACAAGACCTTCAAAGATGGGAAGCGCTTCCGGTCTTGTGGTTAGGTCGGTTAGCTCCCCTATTTGTTGTACCCATGAATATTCTCCCCTATTTGTTGTACCCATTATGGGTACTTGCCCTGATTTTCAATAAGAGGAGACTGAACAGTTAGTTCAGTTCTTTTATTTGGCATTGTAAGCAGTCCCTTATTAAATTAGCTAAACTGCAGTTGCCTCACAGACTGAGGGTAGTGGATCTCCTGGACATTAAAAATTATCAACTAAGCTCACTTTCATCTTACGTGAGTAATTGGGCTTGTGGGGACCCTTTTTCAGTATGGTTAGATATCAAAACCTCTCAGGCAAAGTGCCCCCTTACTAGTTTGCTGTTTTTGGACAAAATGAGGACAGTTAAGGAATATTGCCATAACCCAATAGTTATCAATACTGTTAAAGTATGGAGGGCAATTTGGCAGAGGGAAGGCAATATTGGCAAAATATCTTTTCTTACACCTGTAGTGGATATGCCTGGTTTTCAACTGGGGATGATACATTCAGGATTCAAATATTGGGCAGCTAGGGGTGTGTCTTGCATGCGTGATTTATTTGAGAGGGACACAATATGTATTTTAATCAATTAGAGCAGAAATATGAGCTATCTAGCAGGGACCTCTTTAGTTTTTTTCAAGTTAGGGATTTTATTCAAAAAAAGACTACATTTTGACTGATCCCTACAAGTCCAACATAGAGAGGGGGGTGCTCAGTGCTAAGAGTACACATTCTGTCAGCACTTTGTATCATCAGTTAGGAGACAGCCCCTCAGATGAGTTTGATCGACTCTGCAGGGTGTGGGAGAAAAAGCTAGTCATTGAGATCTCCTCAGAGGCATGGGAAAATATTTGGGAAAACGCAAGTAAAATATCAATAGAGCCCATTCTTTACAGGTGAAGATTTTCCACTTGGCTCCGGATCGTTTGTCAAAACTTAAACCAGGGGTATCTTCAACATGCCCCAAGTGTAGAGTTAGTACGGGCACTCTTATCCATTGTCTCTGGTCCTGTGGTAGGCTTCAAACATACTGGAGCACTATGGCAGGTGCAATGAAGAGATTTTGGGTGTAAGGGTGGAGAAGGGTCCAATCTCTTTTCTTCTTGGTCTTCCCAGTGTATTCCCTGTGGATGCACATAAGAACAAACTTTTCAACATCCTCATTTCTTGCATCAGAAAGAACATCTTGTTAGTTTGGGTGTCCGAAAATCCCCCGGGCCTGTAGGGTCGACATAAGATTGTTATGGAGTATATCCCCTTGGATTTTCTTACAAATATGGTACACCACAAAACTGAGAATTTCTACAAGACATGGTGGCCTTTTTTGGAATACTGGAGACAGATTTGTCTGCCACACTAATAAGGGCTTTTATATAGCCATAATGATTGTGCTTTACGGGTCCAATATCCAGAGAGGGGGATCTGTGAATGTATGAATATGTGATAAGTAATGCTCTCGATATTCGAGAGTTAGTGTTTTGTTTTGCTGAGCTATGTTATTAATATTATTTATTTAGTTAAGTAGTTAGTTGGGGTATTATTAATATATTTTTATGTATTTATACATTTGTACATGAGGGCAGTTTGGGTTTTTAAAATTTTATTTGGTGTTCTCTCTTTGTATTGTTTTGAATTGTATTGTTTTGTAATTGTTGTAATTTTTAAAAGTCTAGTTTACAATAAAATATATTTATAAAAAAATGTCAGATTAGGACAGTAGCTTTTAAGTAAGTTAAAGTAGTCTAACTAAAGGAGGTGACTGCAGATTCTGTCTACTAGAATTCAAGCAGCAGAACCCCTTTGTCTGAATGAGATGTTGATCACTGTAGCTAAAAAGGGTCTCTCAACAGATCCACATAAGGAAGGGGATGCTCATCACTACATGGTCAGTAAGATGCATGGTCAGTTTGCTCAAGATTTCATCAGAGCGAGACAAAGGCCAAGAGAGTTTATTGAATATACCTTTGGAAATCTGTTTCAAAATGTAAGTTTGGTGCAACGAGGGATAAAGATGCTTTAATTATGGTTTACTGCAAGAAGTAAGTTCTCTAGAATGAGAGATGGCCAGGCATGCATAAGGCATAGATCAAGAGGCTGACTTGCAGTGAGACCAGTGGTTTAAAGATGCCACAAACCACAGCATAACAATGAGTACAGGGAAAGATTGGTGAGAAGAATTACTGAAAAGTTTTAGTCTTTAGAGTAAAAGTAAGGTCTTCAGTTTGTGTTTAGGTTTCCAGTATTTTTCTTCTTTTAGTTTATGAAAACAAAATATCATCACAGTGAAGTGGATAAAACAAAGAATTTAGAGTGCTGAATTTGCAAATTACATTATATATGATAGCGATGGTGGGACAGGTGATGTGTTGCTTCTACAACATGTGGAAGTTACTGAACACCAATGTGATTCCCAGCAAGTTCATCTATAGTCAGCGTTTGTGACAAAAGGAATTTCAGATCAAATTTGACCCACATTAGGGAAGGGAAGGTTAACTGAACATTTTACTCGAGAGGGTGGTCACAGCCACCAGAATATGTAATTCAAAATTGATCCGTGTTCAGGGACAGGGAGAATGTGACTGCAGCTGAAGCAGGCTTGAGGACCTAGGGGGTTAAAATTGAGGAGCCTTAGCCACTGCAATTGTTGAACAGTTATGAGGTTCTTGCAGGTTGTGCAGTCAAGAGTGAAAACTACAGGGAGGATGAGCAAACCCGACTATGGCACCCAGGTACAGGGAACCATTCAACTGATATAGAGGAAATAGGAATGTAATAATAGTGGTAGGGGGATGTACAATTAGGACGAAGATATTGTTCTCTGAGCAGGATTCCTGAAGGCTGTGTTGCCTGCCAGGTGAAGGATATCTCCTTATTTGGAAATGAAGGCGAGGGGTCCAGGAGTCGCTGTCCACATTGCTACCAATGACATTGATAGGACTAGAAAGGAGATGCTGCTGAAAGTTTCTGAATAGTTAAGAGTTTGATTAAAAAGCAGAACCTCTAAGGTAATAGACTCTGAATTACTACCTGAGCCACAGGCAAACTTGCACAATGTAAATAAAGTCAAGGAGTTAAATATATGCTTAAAGATTGATGTGGGTGAAATGGCTTTCAGTTCATGGGGGAGCGGCACTAGTTCTGGGGTAGAAGGAGCTGGTCAGGTGACATGAGCTTCACTTGATCCATGCTGGTATCAGTGTCCTTGCAAATTAAATAACTAAGGGTGTAGATAGAGCTTTAAACTAATTAGAGGGAGGGTTTTGAAGAAGGGAAATATAGCCTTATGAAGCAAAAAGATGTGGCATCTTTACAGGGCAGTTATTTGGATAATGATACCCAGGGAGGGCTAGGAAGGAACATAATAACAAATAAAGAAACACAGCAGTAAATAACATCAAGGGGGAAAATGGTACAAAGACAAAATTAATAGCTCTTCACTTGAATATGTGTAGTATTCAGAACAAAGTAAATAAATTAACCAGACTAGTTAATGAGTATAATCTTACAGCCATTATAGAGACAGGGTTATAAGGAGATCAAACCTGGAAACTGAATAATCAGGGTTATGTGACCTTTTGAAAGGACAAGCAGGAAGGAAAGAGTGGTGGGTGGCATTATTAGTATGGGATAGAACAAATATGATAGTAAATTATGGTCAAGGAAATGAAGATGTAGATTCACCACAGATGGCGATAAAAATAAAAAGGAGAAGAAGACACTGATAAGAGTAGCCTAAAGTACCGTCAAAAATAGCTGTATGTTGGAACAGAGAATAAATAGAGATAATGAAGGCATGTAACAAAGGCAGTAAATTATTCATAGCTGATTGTAATCTTCATGTAGATTGGAATAGTAAGATAGGTAGAGGTAGCATGAAGAAGAATTCATAGTATGTATTCAGGACAGTTTCTTAGAACATTATGTTGTGGAATCAATCAGGGATCAGACTATTCTGAATCTGGTGATACATAATGATGCAAGTTTAATAATTGATGTCAGAGGAAAAGATTCCCGAAGGAACAGTAACCAGAACATGGTAGAGTTTAGCATGCACTTGAGTATGAGGAATTTGAGTGAGAAGCAACTGTTCTAAATGTAAATAAAGATAATTACAAAGGAATAAATTTAGTGCCAGCTGAAGTGGGTTAGGAAAGGAGATTAGCAGTAAAACCACAATAGTAGACATTTAAGAAAATATTCCTGGCTCAGAGCAAAGATATCCCAGTAAGTAAGGGACAGGTCAGCTATGGTTAACCAGGGAAGTTAAGAACAGCACCAAATTGAAAGAAAAACCATACAATATAACAAAGATTAATCATAAACCAGTAGAAGACAAGTAAAAAAAGAATACAAACCTTGAGGGTAGCTTGTAAGTAATATCAAGACATACAACAAGAGCTCCTTTTAATAAAAAGGAAGGAAGAGAGAGGCTAAAGTGAACATCGGCCCCTTAGAGAATGAGGCATGGGAAATAATAATGGGGCGTTAGGAAATGACAGAGGAAGTTAATTAATACTTTGCATCAGTCTTCACAGTAGAAGATACTAATAGTATTCCAAAATCACATTTAAAAAGGGCAAAAGGAGGAGAGGAAATAAATATAATGACTAACATTAGAGAAAAAGTGTGAGATAAACCAATAAGATAAAAGGCAATGAAGTCCCTTGGACCTGCTAGCAATCTTTCAAAATCCTCAGATTCTGAAAAGTTCCAGAGGAATGGAAAGCTGCCAAGATAATACTTTTATCTATAAAGATAAGACAAATAAAAGGTACGTATGAGCCAGTTAGCTTAATGTCTGTCATCGGAAACAAGTTAAGAGTCTATTAAAAAGGATGTAATAGCAGAGCATTTAGAAATACATTAATATGATCAAGCAGAGGCTTCACAAAAGGGAAATCACATTTGAAAAATTTCCTGGAATTCTTTGAGGACACAACTAGTAGGTAAACAAAGGAAAAGCAGTGGATATAACATTTACTGGAGTTCCAGAAAGTTATGACTACTTAATAAGAGAAGTGTTCACAGTATTAGAATTGTATATAAACACGGATAGAAGATTGATTTTAACTAATAGAAGACAGAATTTGGATAAGGAAGCATGTTCAGGATGGCAACAAGCAACTAGTGATGTGTCACATGGATCAGTGCTGGGGCCTCAATGGAGCCAGTCCAAAGAAGGCTCACTAGACTGATCTCAATTTTGGAAGGACTGTCTTATGAAAAGAGTTTGAGTTGGCTGGGCCTATCCTCACTGGCGTTTAGAAGAATGAGAGGGAACCTTATCAAAACATATAAGATTCTTAGGGGACTGGACATGTTAGAAGTTGTCACCCTTTGTGGGAAAGTCTAGGACCAGAGAGCATCATCTCATATTAAAGGGTTGCCCATTTAAGACAGATGGAGGGCAATGAATCTGTGCAAATCTTTATTTCAGAGGGCTGTTGAGGCTTGATCATTAAATATATTCAATACTGAGATGAAGAAATTTTTGATCAGTAAGGGAATCAATGGTTCTGTGGTAAAGACAGGAAAATGAAGTTGAACAGTATCAGATCAGTTATTATCTTATTAAATGGTGGAGCAAACTCAATGGGCTGAATCACCTACTTCTACTCCTACAACTTATGACCTTATAGTTTGTACCCCAACACCCATTGACTCTAGTTTTATTGGAGTTCCTTGATCTCATACTTGGTCAAACGCTGCTTGATTAGCTGTTCTAAAATAGTAACATCGCATAAACACACCCTTGACGGAGGCAAATTCAGTAAAATAGATTGCCTCACCTGCAATTCTCCGGTCCAGGAGGAAAGAACATCAAGACAGAACTTTGAGAGAGAGAGAGAGAGAGAACTCAAATATTTTTTGAGATGTATGTATAGCAGCTTTCAAACCCCACCAACTACTGAAAATTAAACTAAAATCCTGGTTCTGTGGGAGCTTGACCAAACCCTTCATGCTGCTTCTATTGTTCTAAGTTAAAAAGAAAACAAAGCTAGCTGGGCTCAGAGCAGACAACTCGGTTCCAAGTTTAGATCATAGAATTCCTACAGTGTGGAAACAGGCCCTTCAGCCCAACAAGTGCACATTGACCCTCTGAAGAGTAACCCATCCAGACCATCCCCCAAACTTATTACTCTTCATTTACCCCTAACTAATGCATCTAACCGACATCCCTGAACACCGTGGGCAATTTAGCATGGCCAATTCACCTAACCTGCACATCTTTGGATTGTGGGAGAAAACCAGAGCACCCAGAGGAAACATACACAGATACAGGGAGAATGTATAAACTCCACATAGACAGTCGCCTGAGCCTGCAATTGGACCACACTTGCTTTCAAAAGAAACATGACAGAATAATTCCTTCTCAAAGGCATATCTCCTAACAACATTGAAACACACAATAAACAATTAGGAAGCATGTAGCTAGTGATATATTGAAAGAAAATAAATGGGGGTTTCCGCGCAGTTGAATATCCCACCAAACCTTAGACTCAGGAAGACTCCTGAGGTTTTTAAACATCACAAACATGCCCCAGAATGGATGTCTTGCCTCCAGCTGCAAGAATCCCATTGTTGCCTGTAGGGAAAAGTGGTTTGGCATGGAATATGAGAAAAACCTGAATTCAGCAAGACCACTTGAAATAGACAGGATCTACAGGCATTTGGAGAGGCAAGGACTGATTAGGGATAGTCAGCATGGCTTTGTGCATGGGAAATCACATCACTCAAACTTGATTGAGGTTTTTGAGGATGTGACCAAGAAGATAGATAAGGGCAGAGTGTTAGATGTTGTCTACATGGACTTTAGCATGGCCTTCGACAAGGTTCCACATGATAAACTGATTAGTAAAGTTAGATCACTTGGGATCCAAGGAGAGCTGATCAATTGGATGCAAAATTGGCTTGATGTGGGAGAGATGGAGGGTTTTGGTAGAGGGTTGTTTTTTGGACTGGAAGTGGTGTTCCACAAGGATTAATGCTGTATCCACTATTGTTTGTCATTTAAATAAATGATTTGGTGAGACAATAGGAAGCATGGTTAGTAAATTTGCAAATGACACCAAAATTGGTGGTATACTGGACAGTGAAGGAGGTTATCTAGGAGTACAGCGGGATCTTGAAAGCTAGGCCAATGGGCTGAGGAGTGGCAGATCATGTTTAATTTAGATAAATGCGAGGTGTTGCAATTTGATAAGACAAATCAGGGCAAGAATTACATAGCTGACCCTAAGGCCTTGGAGAATGTTGTTGAACAGAGACATCTGTGGGTGCAGACACATAGCTCCTTGAAAGTGGTGTCACAGGTAGCCAGGGTGGTGAAGAAGGCATTTGGCATGCTTGTCTTCACTGGTCAGAGCATTAAGTATAGGAGTTGTGATGTCATAATGCAACTGTACAAGATATTGGTGAGGCCACTTTGAATTTCTGCATATAATTCTGGTCTCCCTGCTATAGGAAGGATACAATTGAATTAGAAATGGTGTGGAAAAAGAATTACCAGGATGTTACCATGACTGGAGGGTTTTAGTTATTAGGAAAGGATGGATAAGCTGGGAATTTTTTCACTGGAGAGTAGGAGGTTAAAGAGTAACTTTATAGAGGTCTATAAAATTATGAGGGGAATAGATAAAGTGAATAGCAAAGGTCTTTTCACTACGGTCGAGGAATTCAAAACTAGAGGGCATAGTTTTAAGGTGAGAGGTGAAAGATTACGAAGGGACCAAGGGGCAACTTTTTCACTCAGAGGATGGTTCAGGTGTGGAATTAATTACCAGACAAAGTAGTAGATGCTGGTACAATTAGAACATTTAAAAGGCATTTGGACAGGTACATGAATAGAAAAGGTTTAGGGGACATGGCCATAATGCAAGCAAACGCGACAAGTTTAGTTTGGGAAACCTGATTGGCATGGATGAGTTGGACCAAAGTGTCCGTTTCTGTACTGTATGGCTGTATATGATTCTAAATCAGTGCCAAACTCAAACTTTGTTGTTCCAAGACCCTTAACTCTCAGGGAGAAAGTCACAAGTTGATGGAGTCGATGTAAATGCTTGTGGAGAGCAGAAAAAGACCATGATCTGGAAGGGATTTGTAAGAGTCAAGCACTTTAAGCATGAAAACCAAAGCCAGAACTGTGTAAGATTTTAAAACAACCCTTTTCATTGACAGCCCACCTGTGTTAGTTGGAAAAAAAGCTATTATCAATTGTTCCTACAATTTCAATTGCGTTCATTGTTGATTATTCCCAAGGGCTGTTCTTCCAACAGAGGTCATTAAGCATTCTTGATTGAATTTCAAAAGCTACAGAAGCACTTCTCTCAGTCAGGGAACTTACATTTTATTGACAGTTTGAAGGGGTTACAAAAACTGTCTTTGAAGTGGTTATTGATTAGAAGTTTGCTTTTTCTTTAGCAGATTGAAACCTTAAAGGGATCTGAAAACTTCAGACGGGTTTTATGTATGTGAATTCTTTTTAGAATCAAGTGTGTATGAGTAAGAAGCTACATTAGAATTTCTTTCTGAATCGCATGGCCCTGAGATCTGCCCATTGTGGAAACTAATTGAGCAGCTTTGGAGTTGTCATGGAGGCATGGACATGAGATGGTTGGTGTAGAAGTAACATAGGGAGTATGAGGTTCACGCTAAGGGTATGAGGGGTTGTGAAAGATGAAAGCTAAAAGATGCAAAAGCCTTTTTTTTGCAAATGGATTGAAATGAGATGAACTGAAGTGTGCCTCTAATCACTCTGCCTTGTCACTGGCCTGCTCCATGGCCACTCAAAATCTGCTTTCAGATCAAGTGGCCTAACTCTATCCCCACTCTCTCTACGTCCCTAGAGTGAAAACTTCTTCTAATAGTGTCACTTAATTAAAGGGAATGTGTCAAGTTGGTACATTTCCCTGAAACAAGCTATCCATCTCAGTGATGAAAATCTGACCCTCATGGTCTAGTCTGTGCCATGAAGAATGGCTACTTGGGTGAGCTACCATAGACTGGCCAATGCATTTGTAATTGACCACTGTTGACACATCCAAAATAGAAAAGAGAACTGGAGGAGGTGATGTAAGAAAGTTTCTGCCTACACTTCAGGTTGCAGCTACAATTGCAGTTTTACAAATTTAAGATTTATATTTCATATCAGCCTAAATTGCAGTGTAAACCCTGAAAAATGGTCCACCTTGACTCCTGAACAAAGCAGGTGGTACATTCAGCAATATAATACTGTCTTCATTAAACATGAACCATCAGTCTAGGTTAAAAACTGGCATGAATCTGTGTATTTACATTTAAAGCATAATACATTAAAAGTTACCCTGCAATAATATTAAAAAAAACATATTTAACACAATACTCTCCTAATATGTACATGAATATATTACCTTAATGCAAAGTTTGTGAAGGTTTGTAGCTCATGATTCTACGGACTACCAAAAACCAGGAGCCCCCCTCAGATCCATAGTCTCACTACCCGGAACACCAACTTACAGACTGGCCAAAGAACTACACGCAAGACTGAAATACCTAGTAGAAGAGTCACAGCACTCCATCCACTCCACCCAGGAATTCCTAAAAATCATCAAAAACACCAAAATAGAGGAAGACGAAGCAATGATCTCATTCGACGTAACAGCACTATTCACCTCCATCAACATTGACCTGGCAAAGGAAACACTTACCACACTTTTAGAAGAGACCATCACACACACACCAACCACCATCAATCACATTACCAAAGAAAACATCATGAAGCTAGTGGACCTGTGCCTCACCACCCACTTCACTTTCAACCACATAGTCTGCAAACAAACCAACGGCACACCCATGGGATCTCCGCTATCAGGATTCATAGCAGAAGCGGTAATGCAAAGACTAGAACAAACAGCCCTACCAACCATCAAACCAAAAATCTGGGTCCGCTACGTAGATGACACATTTGTCATCACAAAACAAAACAAGATAGAAGAGACATTTAACATCATCAACAACATCCTCACAGGCATAAAGTTCACCAAAGAGGAAGAAACCGACAACAAACCCGCATTCCTGGACGTCACAGTCGAAAGAAAGGACAACGGAGAACTACAAATCTGGGTATACAGAAAACCGACAAACACTGACCAAATACTTAACTACACCAGCAACCATCCCAACACACACAAACGAAGCTGTATCAGAACACTATTCCAACAAGCCACCACACACTGCAGCACAGATGAGCTTCAGAAAACAGAGGAGAACCACCAATACAATGTATTCAAGAAGAACGGATACTCAAACAATACAGTGCGCAGATTCCTCAAGAACAAACCACGACAAGCAGACCAAACACAGCCAGAAACCCTAACCACCTTACCATACATCAAAGAAGTTTCAGAAACGACAGCCAGACTACTAAGACCCCTCAGAATCCTAGTAGCACACAAACCCACCAACACTCTCAAATAAAAACTAATAAACTTAAAAGACCCAGTACAACCCATGGACAAAACCAACGTCATCTACAAAATTCCATGCAAGGACTGCCACAAAGACTACATAGGACAAACAGGAAGAAAGTTAGCCACCAGGATACATGAACACCAGCTAGCCACAAAAAGACACGCCCTCTCTCCCTCGTAGCCCTACACACGGATGAAAAAAACCACCATTTCGACTGGGACAACACATCTATCCTAGGTCAGGCTAAGCAAAGACATGCCAGAGAATTCCTAGAGGCCTGGCACTCCAACCACAACGCCATAAACAAACGCATAGATCTAGATACCATCTATCAACCCCCCAGAAAATGAGCAGGAAATGACATCACCACAAACCCCAGGAACCCCATCCAGGAGAAAGATATAAATAGAAAGCAGGAGACAACAGCTTCGCTTCACTTGGAGGTCACCACTGATGATGTTACCGAGCCAGGTAATGAAACGTCTGGATATCAAACCTACAGCTCAGCGAGCAAACCTACACCCCGTATTACCTTAATATCAGAGTTTATTTCAAAAGGGAAGAAAACTGATTTCTCCAATAGTTTCCCTGATCTTGTATACACTGAAAGGGTTAACAATAATCTTGTAATGCAATGCAAGGATGAACAGTCAAGTTTCTTACTGAATGAAGAGGGATATAGTTAATTTAAGAGTAAGGTCATTGCCCTTATAAACTACATTTCAGAATACTCCATCTGACCCTGTAAAAGTTTACAGAGCAAAGAGTCAAAGGCCGTCCAAATAATTACAAGGGAAAATTACTGAGGAATTTTAATTACATAGTAATTTAACACAATTGTCAGAATAAGCTAAAAATTAAAGAACATTGCATCAAAGCTCTTGTTTACTCTGTTAGTTTACTGACTGGAACAGATCTTCATTTTGAAAGGAAACCTGCTGCGATGTGATCTGTGGGGGCTGTTAAGGAGGAAGTAAATGGAAATGTTTGTCTTTTTTTTGGTCCTTCTTCCAGAATGCCTTAACATTATCAGGAGGTTGTCATTAGCGGTGGAGAAGGATGAAAACATGTAGGAACTCCTGCACAGAACAGAATTTTCAAAGTGTTAGGCATTTTAAATTAACACTCGGATGGAATTTGAATGGAAAAAAACTGTCTCAACGTAAATGACACTAACTTGGAGGGTGGTCCTAAACTGGCCTCAGTTAGATGCTAATCCTCAAATGATTGTGATATTGGCTTTGATCTGGAATTTGCTTTTCATCAGTATGTTGGTCTTAAATTAACTGAAGGCTGCCCACATTTAAAATGGAGATCATGTCCTCATTGCTATTTTTCAGATGTCTTGATCTATCAAACAAAAGGGTTAAAAGTTGTGCTTTTTTTGTATTACATTAAAACAGAGACTCAAGCTTTTCCTCTCCTATGTATTTCTTTGCAACAAACAATGTGAATCTATATTGTGCCCTCTCTAAGACTCTCTCTGCCTCTAGTATGGAGTCATATAATGTACACAATATTCTACCTGAGGTCATATTAGTATTTTATATAGGATCATTATTATCTCCTGGCTTTTATAATTCTTGTGAAAAGATCTAAAGTGCTTCTTATGGTGCTGTTTTAATTTCCTGTGAGCCTATAGTCCTAAATGGTGATGTGGTGGTAATGACATTGGGCAGGGATATAGGTCAAATCCCATTACAGTTGGGATTTAAATTTATTTGATGAATTAGAAGGCAATGGTTATAGATTATTGATCAATTGATTCTAATAACCCATAATGTCCTTCAAGAAAGCAAGTCTGCTGTCCTCATGGTCTGGTCTTCATGTGACTCTACACAGCAATGTTGCTGACTCTTAACTGCCCTCTCAGAGTCCTCAGCTCATGGCCAATGAGGGAAGATGACAAATACTGGCTTTAACAGTGATATCCATATCCCTTGAAATAACAAAGCAATTCTAATTAAGAAGTTCTACTGCTAATGAATCATATCTCACACACTTCAGACCTGTCCTACTCTTCTATACCTTATCAATATCCCTTACAGCTTCCTTTTCTCTTCCGAAATACTAATTGTGCCTCCTATTTTGATATCATCTGCAACTTTCAACACCTGCTGAGTACCCATTTAAACCATTAACATATTTTGTGAACAGAAGTGGCTCCATAACAGGAAATTGTTGGGGGAAACCAACTTCTGAACCAAGCCGATAAACTGCCGTTAACTCTGATTCTGTTATCTCCCTTCGAGCTATTTTAATCCAGTTTGCTATCATCCCTATGATTTGATACTGTAATATTTCATATGACATGTTGTTAATAGTCTTTCAAAGTTTCAGGTACTCTCTCTATATATATTGCATGTCCCATTTACAACGTCACATGAGCAAAGAATTCTGTCATTTTGTGAGGTACAATGATCTGTCTTGAAATCTACACTGGACACTTTAAATATGTTTATTTCAATGACAATTTCATCTCGGTTAAAGGGGTTAAAGCATTTCCCTACTCCAGATATCAAGCTCACTGGCATATGATGATCTAGATTAACTGTTTTTTTAAAAAAATGGGTGCTACATTGCTACTATAGAGCTCCAACACATGTCTGCACTCAAAATAGATCTGAAATATAAATTCAAATGGCTCACTAATTTTCCTATCCTCTGCCTCAGCATTTTAAGCTGAATAATTACTGAGTCTTTGCAATTTGTTTTCTTGTCTAATCAATTTATGGAACCTTCTATTTATTCAAAATAATATCATTTATCTTATATTCAGTTACTTAAAGGAATTAATTCTTGTCCAATATCCATCTCCTCAGTAAAGAATATTAAGTTAATTCTGTTTAATGAGGCAGTGGTGTTTGCTGCTGAACTAATAGGAACATTTTCTGGGAGATTTTGGAGGCCACTTTGCTCTTTCGCACAGTACAGAAATTGCAGACTGGCTTAAATCTGCACCACCAATTTCAGAAGAAAATGCCTCAGAGACAATTTAAGCAATTTCATTTCACCATTTTATCGATCAATAAAATTAGCACATTTGCACATATATGCCATGTTAGTGGCATATTATGATCTTTTGTTTAAACATGGAGGATTGGAAATGCAATAGGGCAGAATTGGATGGCAGCTAATTCATTTGACAACACTGCTGTAGCAGAGTTACAGGAGATAGAACATAGAACATAGAAGAATACAGCGCAGTACAGGCCCTTCGGCCCTCGATGTTGCGCCGATCCAAGCCCACCTAACCTACACTAGCCCACTATCCTCCATATGCCTATCCAATGCCCGCTTAAATGCCCATAATGAGGGAGAGTCCACCACTGCTACTGGCAGGGCATTCCATGAACTCACGACTCGCTGAGTAAAGAACCTACCCCTAACATCTGTCCTATACCTACGCCCCCTTAATTTAAAGCTATGCCCCCTTGTAATAGCTGACTCCATACGTGGAAAAAGATTCTCACTGTCGACCCTATCTAAACCCCTAATCATCTTGTACACCTCTATCAAGTCACCCCTAAACCTTCTTTTTTCCAATGAAAACAACCCCAAGTGCCTCAGCCTTTCCTCATACGATCTTTCTACCATACCAGGCAACATCCTGGTAAACCTCCTCTGCACCCGTTCCAGTGCCTCCACATCCTTCCTATAATATGGCGACCAAAACTGCACACAATACTCCAGATGCGGCCGCACCAGAGTCTTATACAACTGCAACATGACCTCAGTACTCCGGAACTCAATTCCTCTACCAATAAAAGCCAGTACGCCATATGCCTTCTTCACCGCACTATTTACCTGGGTGGCAACTTTCAAAGATCTGTGTACATGGACACCAAGATCCCTCTGCTCATCCGCACTACCAAGTATCCGACCGTTAGCCCAGTACCCCATCTTTTTATTACTCTTACCAAAGTGAATCACCTCACACTTAGCTACATTGAACTCCATTTGCCACCTTTCTGCCCAGTTCTGCAGCTTATCTATATCCCGCTGTAACCTGCCATATCCTTCCTCACTGTCTACAACTCCACCGACTTTCGTATCATCCGCAAACTTGCTCACCCAACCTTCTAACCCCTCCTCCAGGTCATTTATAAAAATGACAAACAGCAATGGTCCCAAAGCAGATCCTTGCGGAACACCACTAGTGACGGCACTCCAAGATGAACCTTTGCCATCAACTACTACGCTCTGTCTTCTTCCAGCCAGCCAACTCCTAATCCAAACCTCCAACTCACCCTCAATGCCATACCTCCGTATTTTTTGCAGTAGTCTACCATGGAGAACCTTATCAAACGCCTTACTAAAATCCATATACACCACATCTACCGCTTTCCCCTTGTCCACCTCCTTAGTCACCTTCTCAAAGAATTCAATAAGGTTTGTGAGGCACGACCTGCCCTTCACAAAACCATGCTGACTATCCTTGATCACATTATTCCTATCCAGATGTTCATAAATCCTATCCCTTACAATTCTCTCTAAGACTTTGCCCACAACAGAAGTGAGACTCACCGGTCTATAGTTACTAGGGTTATCCCTACTCCCCTTCTTGAACAAGGGAACCACATTTGCTAGCCTCCAATCTTCTGGCACTACTCCTGTAGACAACGAGGACATGCAAGTTATGCAATTTCTATTCAGAAGCAAAGGAGAAGGATGAGCATGAGTCATTCCTGATGTCTGGGAGGTGAGGTACTGTTTTCTGAAAAGGTTATCTAATCAAGGCTTCCAAATAATCTATCAGCCAGAAAGCTTTATGTTCCTAACAGTGCATAGGCGTCACAGGCAGGAGATAGCCTGGGAATTCTGTTAATTTCTGCAACTTGGACGAGTTGGACGAAGGGTCTGTTTCCATGCTGTACATCTCTATGACTCTATAACTTGCAACCAAGTTCACAAGGTTGGCAGAGTACTGCCAGGAACAGTAAAAGTCACCACATCCTTTAATTTTATTTCTTTATTTCCCTCCTCTCTTCCGCCAATGTTTCCAGGGGTCGACTTATGACATAAGCAACACATGTCAGCAAAGCAATTGGCAAGTTATTGCAATTTTATTTGGTAGATCCAATCAGCAAATTTTGTTCCCTACAGATTCCAGATTAATGGGCTCAAGCCAAAAGGCTTTTCGAAATGATTTGATTTCACAGAGTCTTGGGCCTGCATTCAGAAACTACTGATGAGAAACTACATGCTGCTACAGCCTTACAAGCTCAGGCTCCAGGGTGCTGATCTTAGTACAACATAGCTCCCATTGCTCAGTCACAGTTCTTAGAGCAAAGGTACAATTAATCCTTTAGTCTGTAACACTCTGCCCTCTTCTGGCTTTATTCTTGGTGAATACATTTGGTGGCAGTGCATGTGAACTGGAATAGAATGGAGTGGAACATCAGTATGTTACAAGGTTTACCGTCTTCCTTACCTAACTCAACATGGTCTCTCCACAGGGTTAGTATTAATGCCAAAGCTGCCTCCTGTTAACTTCTAATTTTTCAGTCCAAACTAGAAGGAAGGAAGGAATGTTATGTATCAAAGACGACTTGGAATGATTATGATCTGCTATGTGTATATTTTGTTTTTTTTAGTCTATGTGTAGAACCAATCGGGCAACCGTTGGTGGATATTTCTTAGCCGGGAGGAACATGCGATGGTACACAGTGAGTAATGTTTATTTTATTTATTTTGTTAGCAACATCGTCTTAAATTATAGAAAACCATATAATTACCATAAACCTGAAATTAAGGAAATTGAAATCAATTTTAATCTACAACTAGGCCAGTATTGGACATTAGAAATTAGAAACAATTAGTTTAGTTGGCAAGCTGCAGATATATAAGTGAAAACACACATGATTGATTAATAAGTCTGTAAACCCATTAAGAATTAAACTTTCTGGCTCTAAGACTGGAAACAGCAGTAACTTCCAAGGCTATTGAAAGGTAGAGAAATTACCACATTAGGTGTTTATCCCCAAATCAACTCAACAGGTTTCAGATATCTACAACATTCAACTATGCCTCATTTACATGGGAGTTGATTGCATCCAGCTTTCTGAACTGAAAGGTCACAATGCTAACTTTCTTTGATACCCATTGGAATCCTTAAACTCTTTTTTCTAACCAAGACTCCAATCCTGCAGTATGAGGTGGTTTTGATTTGAAAGAAACTTAAGAGTCTTTCTCTTTCTCTCTTTCCCCTCCAGGTTGGAGCCTCACTGTTTGCCAGTAACATTGGAAGTGGACACTTTGTCGGATTGGCAGGTACAGGGGCAGCAAATGGCTTGGCCGTTGGTGGCTTTGAGTGGAATGTAAGTGCAGTGAATTAATCACTTTGTTGCATTTTATGAATTCCGATCATTGCGTCTTTGAGATTCTAAATATGTCCCCACAATGGACTATATCATCACTGCAGTTTGACACGCAAAGATTATTTTCCTCCTGTTAAAGGGCAGTGTTCTTTTTATTAATTTGCTCTGTCAGCTTTAAGAATTTTATAAATGGAAGTTGTTCATTAGCAGTTATCAAATCTTGTTTTTCCATACTCATCTTCCCAACATGCAATTACTTCACATTTCTCCATGTTGAATGCTAACTGCCATATTTCTGTACATTTTAGTATTTGATTTATGCCAACCTAAAGCCAAAAACTATAGTAATCACTATTATTAGTGTCAAATTTTATATCATCTGCAAACTTTATAATGCCACTGCTTACACTAGGATCTGGATTTGTATTCAAATTGAAAAAAGTGAAGGATCCAAAATTTATCTTTGGATAACATTAGTGCAAATCATCACTGTCACCAGGTTCCCAAATTACTTGTTAATATGAATGTTACTTTCTTCAAATCACCAAGAATCAAACACATTAATATCCCCAATATTCAGGATTCTGAGATATTACTGCTTCACTGACTACATTCATTACCATCTCTACATCACCAGTAATCCTTCAGGATTAGTGATATTGCATATCCCTCATTATCCAGAAATTTTTGGTGTTATGCAGCCTTACTGTTCCTGGATTCTAGGGATCAGATATATACATTTCATGTGCAAATATATCATATTGATAACATTTAATTGAAATTTGTCATTTTGTAGTGAATACTTCCCTCACATCTAGCAACTAGAATTCATCTCAGTTTTTTATCAATATTCTTATGGCCAATTTTCCTCTGAACTTTAGATTCAAAGCTATTCATATTTCATGCTATTGAAGTCAAGACCCAATGTTTTGTTTCTTTCTCTAAGACATTCTTTTCCTGAAATGGTATCAACTTAAATATCTCATCAGCTCTCATGCCCTTTTCCAGCTTGATTCTGGTTGTCTCAGTAATAAAAAAAAGAACAATTTGCCCTGTTTAATTTTGGGATTTGCTTCCCACAGGCCCTGTTTATTGTGCTACTCCTGGGTTGGTTGTTTGTCCCAGTCTATCTGACAGCTGGGGTGAGTATGAGATTCAACTTCCAGGGAACTATTCCAATATTTGTATCATACAATATCCAGATGAGGAGTGAATTTACCTAACACATTGTGACATCCAGTAACTTGGAACAAGATTCAACGTTGGATGCCACGAGTAGGGTTCACTTAACTTTGGATGTTAAGAGATAAAATGACATCTACAATTTTATATTATCATAAAACTTTCCTGAATTTTATTACCATAGTCTTCGATGGATATCGCCTATTTTACATGACTACCAAAGTGTAAATTGCTACCAGTACAGTTAGTCCAGCTATAACCCACATTTGTTTTAACGCTATTTGGCTATAACACAATTGAAGAGTTTGGTCCATTATTTTTAGAATGCAGACTTGCCTCACCTTTTTTGGTGATAAATTGATTCTGGTCCCATTGGTTTAAATGGTGCTCCTATTTTCTTATAATGCAAGATTGGACGGGGATGGAATTATCACATTATATCAGAATAGACTTGTATATCAAACATAATTTGACTTCTGGTCCCTATTAATGTCTCCAGGAAACAGTTTTGATCTGCTGGTCTTTCATAATCAATTATTTACCTTGCCTCTTTCAGAGTTAAATTGATTCATTGTCTATCTGAAAAAGGAGAAAAATCGAAGATGGATATATGTGCCCACTACTTAGCATCATGTATTCTTTTTCAGGTCATCACTATGCCCCAGTACCTGATGAAGAGGTTTGGAGGAAATAGAATCAGGTTCTACCTCTCTCTCATCTCTCTCTTTTTGTACATATTTACCAAGATCTCAGTGAGTATTTCCACACATTCATCACTTTTTTCTTGACTGTCTTTACAAAACCTCAATCTGCTGCTTCAAAGATACCCTGATGGAGAAATCTCTTCATACGAGTTCCTGAAAGTCATACTCTGTCTATAATTTGATGTCTAGGGCCATTGTTCTGATAGAAAGATTCATATTTTAAGGCAATTCAGTCTTTTTATTGATCCAAACCTGATAATGTGTCTCCCTCTTTAATTTCACTCCTATTGACATTATTTGATTGTCTGACAGGTGGACATGTTCTCTGGAGCAGTCTTCATCCAACAAGCTCTGGGGTGGAACATCTATGTTGCAGTAATTGCACTGCTAATTATTACCTGCATCTATACTGTGACAGGTAGGCTCAGAAGATCAGGTCGATGAATATCCTATTTAGGTGGACAATTCTGCAGTTGACAACTGAAAAATTGAGAATGTGATAATTAGAAAAATTGGCCAGAACAACAACTTTAAATGTCTGATACATACTGAGTTAGTTGATGGACCTGGTATCAAACTGAACCCGACAAGTACATCAAGTATCTTCACATCTTTGGTGTGTACTGATTTCACCCTCTATAGAATTGAACCCTACAAATAAAAAGGTTCTGACTATAATCTCTGCTCTGTATTCAGTCAGCTGATAATAGATGTGGTAATGAGAGCTGTGTCAAAATTGGCCTAAGTGAACAATGTTTGGAAGGAGAAAAAAAATGGTTTCTGCATTCAACTATATTCAGTGTGTAATGACTGAGGTTGAAGGAGACCACCATCACTCTAGTTCCACGACTCCATAGGTTGCAATGTGAAATTAAAACACCTTTTTCCAAGTACGAAGCTGACTAATTAAATAGCTTTAATATATGAGGTTTTAAACAACAAAGTACATCAACAGGGTTCTTAATCAAGCAGTTAGAGATTTATTATCAAAGAACATAATCAATAAAGATGCAATAATTGGATAAAGACACAAAGTACGAGAGAAGTATAAATGCTTATTCATCTAAATAGTCCCCAAACACATAGGCAAATGCACTCAATTCAGGAAAAGAGAAACTGAAAAATGGCTTTCTCTACAGAGACTGGCTTTCTGAAAAAAAAAACCACGTTGACCAATGCTGCTTTACTGGGCAAATCATTAATCATGAATGGTTGTCTCAGGCGTCTTCCAGTCATAGCTTGCTCAGGATATATAATCTTGAGATCTTCAATCACTCTTTCAAAAGGACAAAAAAACGAGTTTTCTTTTCAGAAAATGGAGAGATCAGCTGGTTCCCTATTCTGAGCAGGGTCTACTCAAACAGATCCAGATAAAACAAGCACCTCCCAAGTCCCAGCAAGGGTATATAGCTAGACAGGTAGTTATCACCAGTCACATAAATTATAAAAATCCTTGTTTTGATAAAACACCTCCAAATTCCACAGTGAACCTTCAGTTACCTGTTTTAAATAAACTATTTTCCACAATCTTTTTTAAAAGTCCTCCAAGTAATACTAAATAATAAACATTTTCAGAAGAAGGTGACTCATTGCAAGGCTTCACTGATGTGGACAGGATCAAATCTGGCTTGATTATTTTCCCACCAATGAACAAGTTATGTGGCACAAACTGTCTAAGTGTCTATCTTGCAAGTGAATTGTGACTCTTAGAAACTCTCAATGTCGGTATTGACAGGGATAATGGCCTATTGGATAAAATTCCAAGCTTTTACCCTTTTCTCGAAATCAATTGCCGTCATTCAGATAACTCTTATAAACGTAAATCCTCTGGTTCAAAATATAAAAAGTGTTTTTATTTGATTTTGCAGAATAATCTGGATTTACTCTTTAATTGCAAGGCTGAGAGTGCATAGTCAGAATTCAGAAAGGTACTGATAAGTCAAAGTAAAGCTAGTTTACTGGAAACAAATATGCATACAAAGTTTGTTGTGTTAAGGGCCATTACTGTGACAAGTTTTAAAGAATACGTTCTGACTTAGACCTTGTAATTGCATATTTGAGAACCATCCATTACCTATAGAGATGTACCAACAAAATTAGATCTGGTTTTCTTGATTGAATAGTGCCTTAATTCAACAAATTATTTTAGAACATTGCATTTTCAAGCTTTTCTCTATTCCCAGTGCTACTGTGAGTTTTTGGCCGAATTGATGTTACCTTTGGTCAAAAGAGCAAAATAAAGGAAGAACATAGCCATTTACTATTTTCATATCACTGTGTCCAACAAATGGACAACGTTGCTGTACTCTTTCCAAAACAGCAATTTGTTTCGGTCGATAAAACTAACATGTTAAGCAATATCTTCAATAAGATGTTCCTCTTTTAATTTTTAACTTACACCAACAAAAGTGGTAAGTGACTGTGCAATTAAAATTCCTCAATCATGTTCTGTTGCAGTTATTCTCGAGACCTTTCACCCCATGGCTCTGTAAACTTTTACAGGGTCGCTTGGAATATTTTGGAATACCAATTGACAATGACTGTGCTTCAATATTAACCACGCACCTTCCCATTATAGTTATAAGGTTATGTTTTGACCCTTATACGGTAGGAAGAAACCTTAATATCCTGGAATAGTTTTATCCCTTTTCAGCAGAAACATTATGGTGTTGAAATAATTACCAGCACCACAACAAATATTCCATCTAAACTTCAGAAAAACTGCTCTAAATTAAATGTTCCCCACTGTCTTCCACTTCCCCCCACTCAAACTTCTCTTGCCTGTACCCTTCTTCTTCCTGAAGAAGGGCTTATGCCCGAAACATCGATTCTCCTGTTCCTTTGATGCTGCCTGACCTGCTGCGCTTTTCCAGCAACACATTTTTAAGCCCTGTACCCTAGTTGTCCATCCTCAGTACAGTAATGAAATAGAACACAGAACAGTAAAGCATAGTACAAGCCCTTCGGCCCTCAATGTTGTGCCAGCCTTTTATCCTACTCTAGGATCAGACTAGGAGACAGTGCTCCCACAAGGAGGTTGAACAGTTCATCCACTTTACTAACACCTTCCACCCCATCCTCAAATTTACCTGGACCGTCTCAGACTTCTCCCTCCCCTTCCTAGACCTCTCCATTTCTATCTCGGGCGACCGAATCAACATGGACATTTACTATAAACCGACCGACTCCCACAGCTACCTAGACTACACCTCCTCCCACACTGCCCCCTGTAAAAACGCCATTCCATATTCCCAATTCCTTCGTCTCCACCGCATCTGCTCCCAGGAGGACCAGTTCCAATACCGAACAACCCAGATGGCCTCCTTCTTCAAAGACCGCAATTTACCCCAGACGTGGTCAACGATGCTCTCCACTGCATCTCCTCCACTTCCCACTCCTCCGCCCTTGAGCCCCGCCCCTCCAATCGCCACCAGGACAGAACCCCACTGGTCCTCACCTACCACCCCACCAACCTCCATATACATCGTATCATCCGTCGTAATTTCCGCCACCTCCAAACGGACCCCACCACCAGGGATATATTTCCCTCCCCTCCCCTATCAGTGTTCCGAAAAGACCACTCCCTCAGTGACTCCCTCGTCAGGTCCACCACCAACCCAACCTCCACTCCCGGCACCTTCTCCTGCAACTGCAAGAAATGCAAAACTTGCGCCCACACCTCCCCCCTCACTTCCCTCCAAGGCCCTAAGAGATCCTTCCATATCCGCCACAAATTCACCTGCACCTCCACACACATCATTTATTGCATCCGCTGCACCCGATGTGGCCTCTTCTATATTGGGGAGACAGGCCGCCTACTTGCGGAACGTTTCAGAGAACACCTCTGGGACACCCGGACCAACCAACCCAACCACCCCGTGGCTCAACACTTCAACTCCCCCTCCCACTCCACCAAGGACATGCAGGTCCTTGGACTCCTCCATCGCCAGACCATAGCAACACGACGGCTGGAGGAAGACCGCCTCATCTTCCGCCTAGGAACCCTCCAACCACAAGGGATGAACTCAGATTTCTCCAGTTTCCTCATTTCCCCCCCCCCCCCACCTTGTCTCAGTCCCAACCCTTGAACTCAGCACCACCTTCCTAACCTGCAATCTTCTTCCTGACCTCTCCACCCCCACCCCTACTCCGGCCTATCACCCTCACCTTATCACCCTCACCTTAACCTCCTTCCACCTATCACATTCCCAAC
Source organism: Chiloscyllium plagiosum (assembly GCF_037043375.1). Taxonomy (NCBI): domain Eukaryota; kingdom Metazoa; phylum Chordata; class Chondrichthyes; order Orectolobiformes; family Hemiscylliidae; genus Chiloscyllium; species Chiloscyllium plagiosum. The sequence goes on along the minus strand of NW_028270169.1, from coordinate 36,724,842 downwards.
GCCCCTCCCCCAAGTCCCTCCTCCCTACCTTTTATCTTAGCCTGCTGGGCACACTTTCCTCATTCCTGAAGAAGGGCTCATGCCCGAAACGTCGATTCTCCTGCTCCTTGGATGCTGCCTGAACTGCTGCGCTTTTCCAGCAACACATTTTCATCTAAGATCAGACTAATCTATATACCCTTCATTGTACTCTCTTCCATGTGCCAAATACAAGGGAGAGAACTCATGCTTCAGCTATACAAGGTTGTAGGTAGACCAATACTATGAGCATTTCTGGGAACCATAATTTGGAAAGAATATATTGGACTTGGAGGAACTATAGTGTAGATTCATCGGGATCAAACCTGAACTCAAAAGGTTAAGCTACAGGAGATTAATCAAACTGGGGTCTTTCACTCCCATCACTACTGAAGTAAACCAAAATGTGTTCCCTAAACCCTAGTTTTTGGATTACAACTTTTGAAGTAAACCAACAGAAGATTCCTTTAGTTTGAAATCAAAGATAGGATTTATTAAAAAAATATTCAGAATGTAGGGAATTGCTTTGCTATTCTATTTATATACAAAAGCACTTTGGAAGTTAAGGACAAAGGGACAGGAGAGAGGATAAGTTGCTAATTGTAAGTTTTGGTCTTAAAAGAAAAATCAGTTTACTCGTGGAACCTTGTGGAAGTCAGGGTCAAATAATAGTTTCCTTCATGAACTGTGCCTGCTAGTTTTTCCTTCTTGCAGGTGAAGTGTAGGCTTATGTCCAGACAGCAACTGAGATGGAGGATCGAACGTAAGCTGTCAACTTGGCCTGGGGTCCTACTCTCCCTTTGGAGGTCAAACAGCAACTGAAATAGATTCCCAGAATTGAACATTTAAGTAATTCAACTTGTTCCAATTTCAGTCATATGAGAAGGACAGGCATATCAGATACAGATGGCCTATCTCAGTGGCTTAATTGGAATGTTGTTAAGGTAGCACTATAGTTTTACCTTTCTCATTAGACTGTCCATTTTGAAGTGACCAGGTAACTGTAAAAGCATTCGCATTCATTTGATAGGACTTGATGTTTATTCTTGTACACACCTGGTTTGAGGCAAACAGCTCACCTCTGAGTCCTTTGTGTCAGCCTTAGCTGGAAGTACTATACAATGCAGGGAGTTCAAGAGCTGCTGAAAATATATTCATGTGATCAGCCTTGGTGATTGCCAGCAATACTGTCTATTTTAAAAGAAACAACATTTAAACAAAAATAGAATGAAGAATAAACTTTTCTGAGGACTTTCTTTACATAACCTCTTGCCATGATAACCCTTCATCCTCGAAAGAAATGAATTTTATCTCAATTTTTAAAAGTATACTTGAGGAGAAGAGGGTCACAAATCAAGAAGAAATACAATCATTCTCTCATTTATTTTAAAGAAAACAATGAAAAAGTACAAACATTAAGGCAGTAGGAATAATAATTATCCCTGACTGAATTTTGTTGCACGGGTGATACTACTCTAACACTCCATCCTTGGACTTAGGAGTGGGGTAAACGGAAAAGGACTTATTGGTGGGGGGTTGCCCAGATAAGCATCATGGATGATTAGAAGAGTACATCTGACACCTGAGTACATTTCCTGAGGTGGGGTGTGTGGGTCAATTCACTCCACTGTTCTTTGGCCAAGGATATTATAACTGGGCCACTGAGCTGAAGTTTCTAGTGGGACATCCTCCGGTCTCTTTTCTCAACTCTTGTTGGCTACCCTTAAAAATATTCATGAGCTATGAATTGGCCCCTCGACCTAGCTCATGTCTTTTGAGACACTACTACCCCCATGTGGCTGATCAACTCAGGCTGTATTTACCTAAATCCCACCCACTCATAGAGTCATAGAAATGTACAGCACAGAAACAGACCCTTCAGTCCAACTCGTTCATGCTGACCAGATATCCCAACCTAATCTAGTCCCACCTGTCAGCTCCTGGCCCATATCCCTCCAAACTCTGCCTATTCATATACCCATCCAGATGCCTTTTAAATGTTGAAATTGTACCAGTTTCCACCACTTCCTCTGGCAATTCATTCCATACATGTACCACCCTCTCCATGAAAAGGTTGCCCCTTAGGTCTCTTTTATATCTTCCCCCTCTCACCCTAAACATATGCCCTCTACTTCTGGACTCCCCCACTCCAGGGAAAAGACTTTATCTATTTATCCTATCCATGCCCCTCATAATTTTGTAAATTTCGATAAGGTCACCCCTCAGCCTCCAACGCTTCAGGGAAAACTGCCCTAGCCTATTCAACCTCTCCCTACAGCTCAAATCCTCCAACCCTGACAACATCCTTGTAAATCTTTTCTGAACCCTTTCAAGATTCACAACATCTTTCCGATAGGAAGGAGACGAGAATTGCACGCAATATTCCAACAGTGGCCTAACCAATCTCCTGTACAGCTGCAACATGACCTCCCAACTCCTGTACTCAATACTCTGACCAATAAAGGAAAGCATACCAAATGCCGTCTTCACTATCCTATCTACCTGTGGCTCCACTTTCAAGGAACTATGAATCTGCACTCCAAGGTCTCTTTGTTCAGCAACACTCTTGAGGACCTTACTATTAACTGTACAAGGTAAAAACAATGACTGCAGATGCTGGAAACCAGATTCTGGATCAGTGGTGCTGGAAGAGCACAGCAATTCAGGCAGCATCCGAGGACAGGCAAAATCAACATTTCAGGCAAAATGTCCTGATGAAGGGCTTTTGCCCGAAACGTTGATTTTGCCTGTCCTCGGATGCTGCCTGAATTGCTGTGCTCTTCCAGCACCACTGATCCAGAACCTATTAACTGTACAAGTCCTGCTAAGATTTGCTTTCCAAAATTGTAGCTCCTCACATTTATCTAAATTAAACTCCATCTGCCACTTCTCAGCCTATTGGCCCATCTGATCAAGAGCCCATTGTAATCTGAGATAACCTTCTTTGATGTCCACTACACCTCCAAATTTGGTGTCATCTGCAAACTTACTAACTATACCTCTTATGCTCACATCCAAATCATTTATATAAAATGATGAAAAGTAGTGGACTCAGCATCGATCCTTGTGGCACTCCACTGGTCACAGGCCTCCAGTCTGAAAACCAACCCTCCACCACCACCCGCTGTTCTCTACCTTTGATCCAGTTCTGTATCCAAAAGGCTAGTTCTCTCTGTATTCCATGAGATCTAACCTTGCTAATCAGTCTCCCATGGGGAACCTTGTCGAACGCCTTACTGAAGTCCATATAGATCACGTCCACCATTCTGCCCTCATCAATGCTCTTTGTTACTTCTTCAAAAAACTCAATCAAGTTTGTGAGACATGATTTCCCATGCACAAAGCCATTTTGAATATCCCTAATCAGTCCTTGCCTTTCCAAATACATGAATATCTTGTCCCTCAGGTTTCCCTCCAACAGCTTGCTCATCACCGACATCAGGCTCACTGGTCTATAATTCCCTGGCTTGTTCTTAACCGCCTTTCTTAAACAGTGGCACCACGTTTGCCAACCTCCAGTTTTCCGGCACCTCACCTGTGACTATCAATGATACAAATATCTCAGCATGAGGCCCAGCAATCAGTTCCCTCGCTTCCCACAGAGTTGTAGGGTACACCTGATCAGGTCCTGGGGACTTATCCACTTTTATGCGTTTCAAGAATTTCAGCACTTCCTCCTCTATAATATGGACAGTTTGCAAGGTGTCACCATCTATTTCCCTACATTTCATATCTTCCATGTCCTTTTCCACAGTAAATACTGATGCAAAGTACGCGTTTGGTATCTCCCCCATCTCCTGTGGCTCCCCACAAAGGCCGCCTTGCTCATCTTTGAGGGGCCCTATTCTCTCCCTAGTTACCCTTTTGTCCTTAATATATTTGTAAAACCCCTTTGGATTCTCCTCAACTCTATTTGCCAAAGCTCTCTCATGTCCCCTTTATGCCCTCCTGATTTCTCTCTTAAGTATACGCCTACTGCCTTTATACTCTTCTAAGGATTCACATTTGTCCTGTCTATACCTGACAAATGCTTCCTCCTTTTTCTTAACCAAATCCTCAATTTCTTTAGTCATCCAGCATTCCTTTTTCCTGCCAGCCTTTCCTTTCACCCTAACAGGAATATACTTTCTCTGGACTCTCGTTTCTGAAGGTGTCACATTTTCCAGCCATCCCTTTATCTGCGAACACGTGCCCACAGTCAGCTTTTGAGAGTTCTTGCCTAATACCATCAGAATTGGCCTTCCTCCAATTTAGAACTTCAACTTTTAGATCTGGTTTACCCTTTTCCATCACTATTTTAAATCTAATAGAATTATGGTTGCTGGCCCCTAAGTGCTCCCCCACTGACACCTCAGTCATCTGCCCTGCCTTATTTCCCAAGAGTAAGTCAAGTTTTGCACCTTCTCTAGTAGGTACATCCACATACTGAATCAGAAAGTTTTCTTGTACACACTTAACAAATTCCTCTCCATCTAATCCCTTGACACTGTGGCAGTCCCAGTCTATGTTTGGAAAGTTAAAATCCCCTACTATAACTACTCTATTATTCTTACAGATAACTGAGATCTCCTTAGAAATTTATTTCTCAATTTCCCTCTGATTATTAGGGGGTCTATAATACAAGCCCTTCCTGAAGAAGGGCTTATGCCCGAAACGTCGATTCTCCTATTCCCTGGATGCTGCCTGACCTGCTGCGCTTTTCCAGCAACACATTTCCAGGTCTATAATACAATCCCAATAAGGTGATCATCTCTTTCTTATTTCTCAGTTCCACCCAAATAACTTCTCTGGATGTATTTCCGGGAATATCCTCCCTCAGTACAGCTGTAATGCTATCCCTGATCAAAAACGCCACTCCCCCCTGCTCTCTTGCCTCCCTTTATATCCCTATAGCATTTGTATCCTGGAACATTAAGTTGCCAATCCTATCCATCCCTGAGCCATGTTTCTGTCATTGCTATGGTATCTCAGTCCCATGTTCCTAACCAGTCCCTGACTTCATCTACCTTCCCTGTTAGGCCTGTTGCATAAAAATAAATTCAGTTTAATTTATTAGTCCTACTTTGTTCTCTGCTTTGTCCCTGCCTGCCCTGAATGTTTGACTCGCCTTTGTTCGCAACTGTACCAGTCTCAGATTGAAATCTTTCCTCACCATCTCCCTGGGCACCCCACCACCACCACCACTTTACTCATTTAAATCCTCCCAAGCAGCTCTAGCAAATCTCCCTGCCAGTATTGTAGTCCCCTTCTAATTTAAGTGCAATCCATCCTTCGTGTACAGGTCACTTTTATCCCAAATCAGCTTCCAATGATCCAAAAATGTGAATTCTTCTCTCATACACCAGCTCCTCAGCCATCTGCTCTATCCTCCTATTCCTGCCCTCACTAGCTCGTAGCACCGGGAGTAATCCAGATATCACTACTCTCGAGGACCTCCTTTTTAAATTCCTGCCTAACTCTCTGTAACCTCCCTTCAGAATCTCAACCTCTTCCCTTCCTATGTCGTTGGTTCCAATGTGGACAATGACCTCCTGCTGGCTCCTCTCCCCCTTGAGAACATTCTGCACCCTCTCTGAGACATCCTTCATCCTGGCATCAGAGAAGCAACACACCATTCTGATTTTTAGCTACTGGTCACAGTAACATGTGTCTGTACCTCAGACTAGAGAGTCCCTTAAGACAATCGATTGCTTGAAACCTGGCATACCTCTCATTACATTAGAGCCAGTCTCAATACCAGAAACTTGGCTGTTCATGCTACGTTCCCCTGAGAATCCATCAACCACTACATTTTCCAGAATAGCATACTTGTTTGAAATGGAGATAGCCACAGAAGACTCCTGCATTACCTGCCTACGTCTCTTACCTTTCCTGGAGTTACCCATCAATGTGACTGTATCTGAGAGATTTCCCCCCTCCTATAACTGCCATCCACCAGATCCCCATTACCTCTAACTCCCTCTCCAAGCGATCCATTCGATCTGATAGGCATTTATTGCAGATATAATCCTCAGTAACCCATAAAGTCTCCCTAAACTCCCACATCCGACAAGAAGCGTGTATCACTCTATGAAGGGCCATTTTTGCTTCTTTTGATCTACAGACCCAGAAAATATTCCTCTACAAAACACTGCTCCAAGTTAAATTAATACTTATGGCTTATATTTTAAAGTTTAATAAAAAGACATAGCTCAATAAAACATATAATCAAAAAAGAACCCTCTCTACTCACTCCTGCAGACTTATTTTAAGGCCATGCTTAAAACATCTACTTATCTGTTTCTGTGCTGTGACCTCTCCCAACGGGTTCCTCCAAGATCAGATGTGAATTTCACTGTTTCCTAATTTTCCCAGATGCACTCTGATGTCAAGTGACACATGAATTCAACAACAAAGGCAGTAACTGCTAACTCTGTCAGTTAGCAATGTGGGTTTCTTTCTTTCTTTCTTTCTTTCTTTCTTTCTTTCTTTCTCTCTCTCTCTCTCTCTCTCTCTCTCCTGCACTGACCTCACCATGTGCTTCCTTTGTCTGTTCTTCTCCCTCTTAAAAGTGCTGTTGTTTTGACTTTTTTTTTCTCCAAAGTTCCAAAACAACGCAACAGTATATAAAACAGTAATTGCTGCTCCTGGATTTTGAGGAAATCACCTTTAACACCTAAAACACCTCAAAAAAGGAGCAGCTATTACAGCTAGAAATTTTGCCATCCTCCATCTTGGGTTACCCAGAATCCAATTCCTACCCATAATCCAATTGGTGAGACATTTCCTTCATTGTCCATGTGTCTATCTGGGAAACACCCTGGTCACCTGCTCAATTTGGAAAAATGATGTTAGCTAGACAGGGGGTGGAATAGTTATACTCTCCACTTTTTTCGAACAAAATACTGCTTAAATCATTAATCTTAAAATTAAAATTAATTATGAAAAGAGGGTTCTATAATGTATTTGCCCTTTCCTTTGAAAAGTCATGTCTGGTTTGGGCCTTTTGTATCCCAGTTCTGTCCCATACCTTCTGTGATCCCCTGGCTCATGGAGAGAGGTTGGTGGGTGGGAATCTATTCAATCCGAGTAAAGCAGTTTACTCACCAGTTATGGGCCTATATCGAAACTTCCTTGAGGCCTCTCTAAATTTGAAAAGAGGACTTCAGCCCAAATTGGCCTACTACTCATCTAGAATGGGTTTGGGTCCTCTAAATCCCCGTGGCAGGCCATCCTGAGTAGGAAATCTATCCCTGTCCCTGGTGCTCTGAAATAATCCGCATGATCATTCCCTGCAAGATTAAGCCGGACTGTAGGTGCATTCCACGGTCAGATAGAGACATGCATATTCCACCCAGTCCCCTGCTGTGGAGGTAGAGGTGGTGGTGGTGGTGGGGGTGTTGTGGGGGATATGGTGTTGGTACACAAAGCTACCTGACATGAGGAATTGTGTAATTACACTTTGTTTTATCAAGGCTTACATTCTGGGACACGTATAATAGCCCCTGTTCCAATAAGGATAAGACTCCTTATTGGAACAGGGGCTTTCTGGGAGTTTGCCTGAGTTGAGCACACATAGAGAAAACTCTACTGAGCACGGGTTCTGCATCCCCTGCTAGTCACGTCTCTCCGGAGTGATCTCGTAGATTCCTACGAGTCCCACAGACTTCCCTTTCAGCTTCCAGCATTTTGGTCTGGAGTGGCCGATTCTGTTGCTGGGTCTCCTTACAGACTGTAGGAGGGCTTTTTCCACCTTTGGATTGTCCCTTCTGGTCAGAGGGTTTCTCCTACCTAGCTAACTCTGTTTATCTTTCCAATATTCTTAGAGATGGTTTGAAAAGAATTTGCTGGGGACTCAAGCCTGTGGGTGAGTTTGTGTCTGTCCACTGTTAGGGCTGCATCCCGCACTGTGGGTATCCTCTGCTCCTCCAAATGCACCTCCCAGGCTGCAAAGGGGAAGTGGAGGAAGCAATTTTTAACTTCTTCCAGCAATATCAGCACCCACAATTATCATCGATGCACTGTATTTGAACAGGACCCACCCCCATTGCTTGAAAGCGATTTGCTTTCACCTTTCAAACTCCAGCTAGCTCTACTTGGGTTTCTTTCAAGCTTTCAAGAATTGCTTGTGATAGACATCTGGGACCAGTTCATACGCACCAAAGATGACAGCTAATAACCAATGGGCACTTCAGGGGTCAGCCTGGAATTAACCTCTTGAGTTTTCCTGGTTAACTGATCCTGAATCATAATGGTCAACATTTCCTCTAATCATCATAGCTGTTGCATTGCCCCTTCAAAGGTGATGAAAAAGGACTGTCCCTCATCCTCTTCAAATTTAGTCACAAATACTACATATTTAAGACCCTCAAGGTTCTGTCCTGGGGCAAGGAGATTGTTACTAAAGAGGCGACCATAAGTTTTCCCTTAATAGTTTCTATCTGCTTCAGAAATATTTCTATTTCTCAACCTATAATTCCAGTTCCAATTGAGAGCTTGAAAGCACTTCCTTTCCTCTTCCTTTCTGTCTTTAAACTTCAGCTGTATGCTCAGCTTTCCCAGCTGTAGCTGGACAATGAGGCAATATTCAATGTCCAGCTCTAACCCTCCATCTAAGTGTTCCAATGGTGGGCTGAGGACAAGTGCTGAACCAACATCTGGAGCATTTCACTTCTTTTTGGCTTTTCCAGGTAATTTTAACTTTGCTCCCCAGCTACTATTTTTAACTGATCAGTACTCAGGGATGTCCATGTCAGATTTCCTTGCTTTAAAAGTGTATTTGCATCAAAATTTACCATTTTTCTAATCTTAGGTCTAAAGGGTTTGCTGTGGATCCTGTCTACAAACAATCTCAGCCACTGAATTGTTTCGATTGACTTCCAATCGACTTCCTTCAATCCAATTTAGGCTTGTTTTAAAATTTTGGAATGTCGTCAAATCTTTGTCCTTTTGGTCACCTGATTGGCCCACTTTCATAAGTCAAGTCCCAGGCATGACCTCTCAATCCTGTCACAGGCAAAAGGGGTAAATATAAATTTAAGTCATTACATTTATAATTGCTTTACCACTCTTAAACCATTGACAGATTTACTCCTTTGGTCATATTACTCTTTTCCTGTTCTACTTCCACACCTGACTGATAGATTTTCAGTTTCCAACTTTTGAAATAAACCCACAGCAAAATCCTTTCAGATGAAATCGAAAATAAAGCTGAGTATCAGACATTTAAAATGTGAAGAATTGCTTTGCTACTCCATTGACGCACACAAGCACTCTGGAAATTAAGAGAGTCAAGACAGGTGAGGGTCTGGGTTATAAAGTACAGGTTTTGGTAAATCCAGAGGTATTGAAAAACAATGAGTTCACATGAGTCATAACTTCTCAACATGAGTGTCTTATGTTAGCTTCTTGGTGAGCTAGACCCAGTGAAGTTTGGCTTCTATCTGGAGTTGAAGGATCCAAGGCAGGCTGCCATTTTGGCCTGGAATCCTGTGATCCCTTTGGAGGTCAAATAGCAATAAATGAGACTCCCAGAATTGTACATTTAAACAATTCAACTAGTTACAATATCAGTCATATGACAGAGACATACATCTCAGGTACTGATGCGCCAATTAGAAGGTAGTTAAACAAACAATATAGCTTTACCTTTCCTATTAGAATCCAATAGTGCAGCATTCCCTCGGTATTGTGACGATGTATCAGGCTAGATTACATGGCTATTAGTGCTCAAGGCTTGAATTCTGCAACCTTATGGCTCAAGAGAACACAGCAAGCTAAGCAGCATCAGGAGGTGGAGAAGTCAACGTTTCAGGTGTAACCCTTCTTCAGAGCTGGGGGAATTGAGGTGCCTCCGCATAGCCGAGAGAGTAGAATGGAGAATCAGGAGTGAGAATTGTTTGTAGAGGCATTGAAGGCATTGCAAGTATGGAGCATCAATGGTGAGTCCAGGTTTGGAGGGTTTAAAATGTACCTGTAGTCTTGAGGAATGAGATGGTTGTGAAGACAGCAGCTAAGGAATGTCAGGTGGCTGTAGTAGCGAGTTTGTTTCATGGTGTGATCAAAGAGCTAGAGGGCTAAAGAGCTCATGGCCTGTGGCAGTGAGAAAGGGACTCCCTGAATGCATGTCTAAGGGAGGCAGACAACTTCTTTAAAGTGGGCATCCTTTGAAGAGACTTCATAGTGGTACAAACTTGGTTAGAGACAAAAACAAAACTGCAGATGCTGGAATCCAAGGTAGACCTGAAGAAGGGTTATACCCAAAATGTTGACTTCTCCACCTCCTGATGCTGCCTGGTTTGCTGTGTTCTTCCAGCCTCCTGCTTGTCTATCTTGCATTCCAGCATCTGCAGGTTTTTTGTCTCTAACGTTCTGATTTAGAGCTGAGAGTAACATTACTGAGTCATAGTTCTATCACATTGGTTTAAATTAACTGCACAGATCATGGTCACTATTTATCAAAAGGATGGATACTCTGACGTTGAAATACCGAAGATACTATTTTTTCACAAACCAACCTCAAAAATCTGAAGACCTGATTTCAGGGCTCCTTCAAGCTTGAGCTGTATGGCCTCCAGGGATTCAGAAATGCCCCTCTGGTGAGGGTGAGAGACCATTTTGTTGGGGATGTTGGCATGGAGAACCCTTGACAGACTAGAATGAAGCTCTCACGTGCTTCATGGATCTCTGTAGTGAAGCAAAAGCTTTCTTGAAGTTACAGGATATGAAGTCAGTGCAGCAAGTGAAGACCGAGGTCATATACTGCTCATCATGGAAGACTGATCTCAGTGCTTGCTCATCAGCATTATGTTCATTCTTTATAGAGCAGGCCCCTTGAAATCTGAATCTGCTGCTTCTGAAGCCAAGAGAATGCAGCCTTTGCCATGAAACATCAAAATCCTCATTGCCTACAAATCCCTTATTCACTATCATTCATCATGGATAATATTCTCACCACCATGATCACGATCCCCCAAGGTGAAGGCCTCTGAGCTTCTGCATGGAATAATAATGCAGAAAGATTTTAGGATTTTTGAGGGTGGGGAAGAATGATACAAGAATAGTGCAGAGATCTCTGCTGAGTTTGTTCCCCCCTTGCCCACTGGGTAAAACGTTGTAGGGCAATGGATACATGATCTGTCATCACCATCCCTTCACAACTAATTGAGACTAGGAAAAGCAGATGTACAACACTTGGACAGGATGACAAAACAAAGATAGTCTGGAGTTCAGCGGCAGCTAAGTCTTTTAAAATACTTTAGAACATATCGATACTGCTTATTATCTGCAGCTGGCATGGGCTCAACAAGCTCATCATTATCTACGAGCAAATTCCCCTCATTTCTCCTCGAGCTCGACAGTCTATTCTTTCAAATAAAACCCACTATTCCCTTGTGGTCTGTCTTCTCCAGACATTGGGAGCCTGTTTCCTGAGAAACAAACAATCAGCAGGATGGAATATGTACCTGAATAGAACCTCCTACATGGTAGTAGACAATTATGTAACAAATGCTAGAAGAATTTGACAATGGTAAGAGATTGAGGAGTAACAGTATTCATATGAAGATGCATTAGTGACTTAATGTGGTAGGGGATGGCTATTAATGCATAATGCAGCATGAAATTAATGTAACATCCTATATAAGAAGTGAAATTGATTAAAAGAAGGGGTTGCATGGGATGGGGTAGAGGGGTGGTTTGGGTACCATCCCAATTATGTTAATTTTAAAAAAAGTCCTGTTTCTGTGCAAAGCTAACATTTATTTCTAATTGATTCTAGGGGGCCTGGCCGCACTGATGTACACAGATACAGTGCAGACATTTGTGATCATTGCTGGAGCTTTTGTACTAATGGGATACTGTAAGTGAGTCACGCTTTGTGCCTTTCAAAATAGGGTTTTAAAAACTGCCCTTGACTTTTCACTAAATTTAAACTATTAAGTGATTGAGGTAAAAAGAAGAGGAATGGCTGAGATTGCAGTTGTATAATGTGTCAGACTCTAAAAGGGCTAATGTTGAGGAACACATTAAGCACAATCCAATATGATAATGTCATTTCGAATCAGGCAGGGAACAGATTTGGACTTTGAGGAGCAAGATGTAACATTGAGATCATCCCTTAGTCTTACTAAGAATGCCTATTGTGCCAGTGTATCTTTTATCTAGTTGCCTTGTTTAAGGCAAGAGTCTCTTCTTGTTGGATAATGAAATGATTTACCTCTACTAGACTAGAGTAAACAGGCTCTATTGATACCAATCAGGAAAGAGGACAGAGCCAGTCAGATGCTTTTTTCACCAAAATAAGGATCGATCATGTGACATTGGGCTATCTTGGGTAATCCCATCCAGGCCAGGGGTTGGTGCTCCACACACTTGTGGCTTTGGGACAAGGAAATCAGACGGTGCTCGAATTCCTAATCAAGGAACCCTCCTGGGAAGGCCACATGAGCCTGTTGGGTACTGGCTGATTAGTGATGTTTTCCACGCTATTTAAGTTCCTATCTAAACAGACTCTACTGATACCATAAGAAAGTAACTTCTGAAATTGCTTTCTCTTTCTGGAGACAGGTTCCGGAAAAAAACTTCTCACCTTCTGATACCTCACCCAAGCTTCGATAGGAGTCCAGATAATGTCAGCAGGTCACTCAATCATGGATAATATCGCTAATCAGCCAGTACCCAACAGGCTCATGTGGCCTTCCCAGGAGGGGTTCCTTGATTAGGAATTCGAGCACTGTCTGATTTCCTTGTCCCAAAGCCACAAGTGTGTGGAGCACCAACCCCTGGCCTGGATGGGATTACCCAAGATAGCCCAATGTCGCATGATAGATCCTTATTTTGGTGAAAAAAAATCTGACTGGCTCTGTCCTCTTTCCTGGTTGGTATTAATAGAGCCTGTTTACTCTAGTCTAGTAGAGGTAAATCACTTCATTATCCAGTCAGGAAATTCATATTCTATGAGGCCCAGCTGGCTGACCTCATTACAATCACTACAACACGATAAGTACTTTTGTTTGGGTCCACTCATGTTTTTCATGGTTCAAGATGCTTTGAGCCCTTTCCACAGAAAACAATTGGACTTGAACAGATTTTTATATACATTATAAATAAAGGTTGCCTAAAATGCACACATCCTTCAATGCAGCTCCATGTTGACTGTTGGACAAAAAGGCAGTTAAGCTTTTTTCTGGCCATTTGTTTTGCACGGATGCCAAGCAATGACCAATTTGCTATTAATGCCTGACCTTTTAAGAAAGCATCTAGATCTTAGATACTAACAAGACTCTTTTGACAGTGGTTGAAAGAAAGCTTTTAAAAGTCAGACACCAGCATTAAGAGGCACTTACATTCTATAGCAGTTGCAAAAGAGGTTACCTTTGGCATAATTATGAAGACGGGTAGAAGTGTATTTACATTTCATTAAGCAATCAACTTCTACATTATGCAACCAACCAGAATGATAGATAGCATACTAATTGTAGAATGTATTTCTCATTGTTCTTCATGCTACATATGTTTTCTTGGGAAAAAAATGCAGTACACAATGGAAATATCATAATCTCTTGTAATATTAACGTAGCCTGCTTTCAGAGCAATTAAAAGGAGTAAACATGATTAAGGCATAGAGAACACAAGCACATCCTGGGTTTAATAGATATCAGGCAGTGGGAGTCAAAATCCACAAAGATCAAATTACCAGTCTCCTTAAGGGTGTAGGTGACACAAGCAAATCCAATTGGGAATGGATAGTATAGGATAGAGATTTGTTAAGGGATTTAAGGCAGAGTGAGGAGGACTGATGAATGGGAGCCTTAGAGCTGAGTATTAGAATATAACTTGCCTACACACATCTAATGCTAACGCTCAATTCCAACACCAATGATACATGTAAATAATGAGAAAACAAAAGTGTCAAAGTATTGGAAAAACAGGTGCAAAGAAGAAAGAATGTTAGAACATAGTAAAGTTTACTTGGGCATCTTAAAGTGAGGACATGCTGTCCCTTAAATATTTTGTTCAGTCTAATTGCTAAGAAATAAAAGAAAAAGAGATATTCAGGTACCCAGGGTAGTGGATGGCAGAGACACAAAAGGTAATTCCTAGTCAGAGAAATCTGAATTCCAAAGGAAAGTGTAAAAAGATTCCAGCATTAACCTGTCGATTCCTCTCCCACCTTCCACAGCTTTCCATGAAGTTGGAGGCTACCAAGCTTTATTTACCAAGTACAAAGAAGCTGTGCCAAGCCTTCATGATTCAACAGATCCTCTCAGCTATAACATATCTGACAAATGTTACCTTCCTCGTGCTGATTCATACAACCTTCTGCGAGATGCTGTCAGTGGTGACCTACCGTGGCCAGGATTAATCTTCGGCATTACCATCGTCGGAGTGTGGTTCTGGTGTAGTGATCAGGTTGCTGAGTGATTGAATCACAGTTCTTTTGAAAAAAAAACATAAGAGACCCTGCAATAGTAACTTTGTTCTTTCAACACTGGGACTTGGGTTTGTATCCAATGTTAGGTAACCAGACGTGCATTACAACATGTGTTAAGGACAGCAAGCCTGAATGGTATGCTTGTTAGAAATAGAAAGGAGCTCAGATATTTCAACAGGCAAGAAGGTGCTAAATGTTTATATTTGAAGACAATTACAGGAACCTGTGCACAAACAGTGGCTAGACTATGAGTTTCCAATGACTCAGAAACATGTTGAGAATGTTGAACTAAAAAGGGTCGTGTTTTCAACTGTCCATTTACGTCCAAAATAGTAGAGTCGGGCTCTCAAGATTGCTTAGTAGCATTTCTAACCATATACAAGTTGCTTTAGGAATGATGCCAGTTGCTTTAGGAATGGACTTTGAGAGTGGAACATTCAGAAAATCCCTAAAAAATTTCATTTGCAAGATTATTCTCTCATGATCACGGAGAGGGAGAGCAACAAGAGGCAACAAGATGCTATTGTTCACCAGTGAGGAATGAGGTTGGGAACTTGTGCTCAGATTGAAAAGATTTCATCCAGAATTAAGATGGTGCTTAAAGGTGCGCCTAGCTTGCATTAGAAGACAAATCTCCAGGGAAAGAGAAACTCACTATGAAAATCTCTTCTAAGATTAAAAGGTCCCAGACTGTGAAAGGACAAAAACAGAAGTAAACCCTTGGCAGTAAAGAATCATTTTGGATTAAGATGAATTAGCTTTATTGTCACATTTTATAGAGTCATAGCGATGTACAGCACGGAAACAGACCTTTCGGTCTAACTCATCCTTGCCGACCACATATCTTAATTAATCTTGTCCCATTTTGCCAGCACTTAGCCCATATTCATCTAAATCCTTCCTACTTATACCCATCCAGATGTCATTTAAATGTCGTAATTATACCAGCCTCCACCACTTCCTGTGGCAGCTCATTCTATATATGCACCACTCTCTGCATGAAAAAGTTGCCCTTTAGGTCCTTTTTAAATCTTTCCCCTTCACCCTAAACTTATGCCTTCTAGTTCTGCACTACTCCGCAACCCCTAACCCAGGGAAAAGACCTTGTCTATTTACCCTATCCATGCCCCTCATGATTTTATAAAACTCTATAAGGTCACCACTCAACATCTGATGCTCCAGGGAAAATAGCCCAGCCTATTCAGCCTCTTCCTATAGCTCAAATCCTCCAAACCTGGCAACATGCTCTTTAATTTTTTTCCTCAACCCTTTCAAGTTTCACAACATCCTTCCCATAGGAGGGACATCAGAATTGCACACAATATTTCAAAAGTGGTCTAACCAATGTCCTGTACCACTGAAACATGACCTCCAAACTCCTAGACTGAATGCTCTGACCAATAAAGGAATGCATGAAAAACACCTTCTTCACTATCCTGTCTATCTGCAACTCTACTCTCAAGGAGCTATGAACCTGCACTCCAAGGTCTCTTTGCTCAGTAACACTCCCCAGGACCTTCCCATTAAGTGTATAAGTCCTGCCTTGATTTGCCTTTCCAAAATGCAGCAACTCACATTTATCTAAATTAAACTTCACCTGCCACTCCTTGGCTCATTGGCCCACCTGATAAAGATCCCTTGCGCTCTGAGGTAACCTTCTTCATTGTCCACTACACCACTAGTTTTGGTGTTATCTGCAAAATTACTAACTATACCTCATATGTTCACATCCAAATCATTTATATAAATGACAAAAAGCAGTGGACCCAGCATCTATCCTTGTGGCACACCACTGGTTACAGGCCTCCAGTCTGAAAAGCAACCCTCCACCACAACCCTCTGTCTGATCTGTGTGATCTAACCTTGCTCACCAGTCTACTATGAGGAACCTTGTCAAATGCCTTATTGAAATCCATATAGATCACATCCACCACTCTGGCCTCATCAATTCCCTTTGTTACTTTTTCAAAAAACTCAGTCAAGTTTGTGAGACATGATTTCCCACGCACAAAGCTATGCTGACTCTCCATAATCAGTCCTTGCCTTTCCAAATGCACGTAAATCCTGTCCCTCAGGATTCTCTCCAAAAACTTGCCCATCACCAATGTCAGGCTCAACAACCTATAGTTTCCTGGCTTTTCCCTACCACCTTTCTTAAATAGTGGCACCATGTTAGCCAACCTCCAGTCTTCCGACATCTCACCTGTGACTATCAATAATACAAATATCTCAGAAAGGGGCCCAGAAATCACTTCCTCAGCTTCCCACAGAGTTCAAGAGTACACCTGATCAGGTCCTCAGGATTTATCCACCTTTATGCGTTTTAAGACATCCAGCACCTCCTCCTCTGTACTATGGACATTTTGGCATGTTTACAAATCGCCGTATTATAGCATCATCTTAGGTACAGATGCTTAAGAACAAATTCTTAGGGAAAAAGATTAGAAAAGTAAAGAAGTAAAAGGTCTAGCATTACAGATCATTACTGGTTTGGTTCTGAGAGAACTGAGTTCTACTTAAAGGACAGGATATAGTATATCTGTGTGTTTTTAATTGAACTAAAAGGAAAAGGAGAATATTACATTTTATGGTTTGAAATATAAGTTGCCGACCTGGAAAGACAGGGATGAAATTGGCCAGGGGTGGCAGATGAGTCCTACGAACATGAGTGCCATTTGCAAAGAACAGAGGTGATAGGCAAGAGCAGGAAGGTCAGGGTCGAAAAGCCTGAAAGTAGGGGCAAAATGATTCAGGAATGAAGCAGGATACAGGTGATGGAAGCCTGAAAAAATTGAGGATTGTGCAGGGAAGTTTAGAAGCCACTGAGAAGTGTGTGTTCATTGAACTTGAAGGGTAAAACTGGGGCAAGGCAGGAGGTATTAAAAACAAACTGCTCAAATGTAACAATGAAATGCTACACAGGCAATGAGGCTGGGAAGTGGGTGGTGGAGAAACCATCACACTGTTAAAATAGGGCTCCCGATCCAAAATCAGGGTCACTCTACTGAATGGGGAGAGTAGAAAAAGTTTTATCTAATCTTTGCTGTATCTCAGCACAGAGTGATTGACAGGGTAATGCAGAGATAATTTTAATCTGTATCTAACCTATAATGTATATGATAATATGCTAGGAGTACTTGACACCTCAGCTGATGTGGAATTCCCCAGGAAAAAAAAATGGAATCTCTTCTTTTGAGATGTTTCTAACAAGAAGATCTTATCCTACTTTTACAGGTCATTATCCAGCGTTGTCTTGCTGCTAAGAACCTGACACATGTGAAGGCTGGTTGTGTCCTGTGTGGCTACATAAAGCTTTTGCCCATGTACCTGATGGTTTTACCAGGCATGATCAGTCGAGTACTTTACCCAAGTAAGTTTTCTGGATCACTTTCCTATTTGCTTTGAGCCAATGAATTCTTGCAAATGGACATACAAACCAATACTGGTGGAGTATTGACTTGTACTTGCAGAAGACCTTTTTTTGGAGTTCCCTCCAAAACTGACTACGTTGAGCATTAATGTAGGATGTACAGACCAGTACGAAGTGTGAGATCTCACTAACACTACTGCATAATAATAATGGGAGGTGGTGTTGCCAGTTTTAGACTAGCAACTTCCTAATCTCACTTATTTTCTTGTATGGAGTTGAATCCCTACTCCTGTTAATGGGAGCAGGGAACCTTTAAGCCAATTGCTTTAAGCCAATACCACAACATTGAGTTACCAGTCTAAGTATCCTATGCTGTGGGTGTCTGTGCATAGACTGTCCTTGAGGCTGCTGCTTTCTTATGCTAAGACTCTTCAACTTCTTATGTATGGTAACACTCCTTCATTTACAGGTTAACACTCCTTCATTTACAGGTTGTCATTAGGTTATCAAATGCAACTATCTAGTGCAGTGCACAGGACCTCATACTCATTCTGGATTGGAGTCTTCTGTCTTACTGATGTCAAACCAGTATGGTCAGCTATATCCAAGTGTTACATGGATCTTATTGCATCACATAACGTACCATCTCTTCCTGTGCAACGCTCACTGCAGCTTGTTGCAGACTGTTCCCAAAGCTAATAGACTTCTTTGACTGACCCTCATTACACACATTCTCAGGTTCTCTTAGTAAAGACAGCATTGACATCTATATCCATCAAACTGTTTTCTTTTATCCATTCATGGGAGGTGGGTATCATTGCCAGTGTTTATTGCCCATTCCTATTAGCTTCTGAGAAGATGGTGGC
This sequence comes from Chiloscyllium plagiosum, assembly GCF_037043375.1. Taxonomy (NCBI): domain Eukaryota; kingdom Metazoa; phylum Chordata; class Chondrichthyes; order Orectolobiformes; family Hemiscylliidae; genus Chiloscyllium; species Chiloscyllium plagiosum. The sequence continues at coordinate 36,706,175 of NW_028270169.1, read as the reverse complement.
TAGCCACCTTTTTGAACCATTACATCCATTTGTTGGTACCAGCCCAGTATCTGAAAAGTCACAAATAATGCTTAACATTGTAATCATCAGCATAAGGCCCCAATTCTAATCTTATGATGGATGGAAGGTCATTGAGGAACAAGCTAAAAATGATGGAAACTAGGACATTATCTCAGTAACTTGCAAAGATGTTCTGGAGCTGACATGACCAAACTCCATCAAACATAATCATCTTCATTGAAGGACTTGTCGTGTGAGGAGCAGTTGAGGACTTTGGGTCTCTACTTCATAGAGTTTAGAAGGATGAGGGGGATCTCATTGAAACATACAGAACACTAAGACACCTGGATAGAGTGGAAATGGAGAAGATGTTTCCACCAGTAGGACAGACTAGGACCTTGGGGGCACAGCCTTAGAGTGAAGGGATGACCCTTTAGAACTGAGATGAGGAGAAATTTCTTCAGCCAGAGGGTGGCTAATCTGTGGAATTCACAGAAGGCTGTGCAGGCGAAGTCATTGAGTGTATATAAGGCAGAGATAGATAGGTTCTTGATTACTAAGGGGACGAAGGGTTATGGGGAGAAGGCAAGAGAATGGGATTGATAAACTTGTCAGCCATGGTTGAACAGTGGAGCAGCCCTGAGGAGCCAAATGGCTGAATGCTGACCCTGAATATTATGGTCTTAGGTATGACTCCCAACCACTGGAGAGCTTACATCAGACTCCCATTGACTCCAGTTGTATTAAGGCTCCTTGATGCCACTCTCAGTCAACTGCAGCCATAATATGAAGGATAGCCACTCTGAGCTCACCTCACCTCTGGTACTCAATTTTCTCATCTATGCTTAAACTAAGATTATAGTAAGGTTAGGAATTGAGTGTCTCTGACAGAACCTATGGTAAATGTCAGTGAGCAGTTTATTACTGAGCAGGTGCTGCTTGATAGCACCAGTGATGACACCTTCCATTGCTTTACTGATGATCAAGAGTAGACTGATGGGACAGTAATTAGTCAGATTGGATTTGTCCTGCTTTTTTTGGTACAAGACATTCCTGGGCAATTTTCCACATTGTTGAGTTGATGCCAGTGTTGTAGCTGTACTGGAACAGCTTTGCTATGTGTGTAGCAGGTTCTGGAGCATGCATCTAGTGCTCCTGCCAGAGTGATGTCAGGACCTGTAACCTTTGTACTGTCTAGAGCTCAAACTGTTTCTTCATGTGGAATGATTTAAATTGGCTGAAAACTGGATCTGTGGTGCTGGCTGCCTCTGGAGGAGGCTGGGATAAATCATCCACTTGGCACTTTTGGTTGTAGATTGTTACGAATGCTTTAGCATTATCTTTAGCATTGATGCATTGGGCTCCTCCATCACTGAAAATGAGAGTATTTATGGAGTCTCCTCCTCCAGTGACTTGTTTAATTGTCTAGCATTATTCACACCTGGATGTGGCAGGACTGCAGAGCTTAGATCTGACCCATTGGTTGCGGAATCACTCAGCTCAGCTGATCATTTGTTATTTATGATATTTGGCAGTCCTGTTTTATAGCTTCATGAGGATGATTTTTAGGTATGCCTGGTGCTGCTCCAGGCATTCCCTCTTGCACTCTTCACTAAACCAGACTTGATTCCCTGGCTTATAGACTGTCAGATGTGCCAGACCGTGGGATTACTGATTGTGTTGGAGTATGATTCTGATACTCTTGATGGCCCACAATGCCTCATGGATGCCCAGATTTGAGTTGGTAGATCTGTTCGAAGTCTGTCCCATTTAACAGGAGGACAAGATTCCACAAATATCCCTATCCTGAGTGATGTCAGAATCCAGCATGTCAGTATAAATGACAATGCTGAAACAATTGCAAACATCTTCAGCTACAACTGCCAGGAACATGATTCATTTCAGCCACATTCTGAAGTTTCCAACATCACAGATACTAGTAATCAACCAATTCCTTTCACTTCACATGATGTCAAATAATGGCTGAAAGCACAGTATATAACAAAAGAGGAGAAAGTGAGGACTGCAGATGCTGGAGCTGAATATAACAAAAGACCCTGATGACATACCAGCAGAGTATTGAAGGTCTGTGCTTTAGAGCTGGCTGCACGCTTAGCCAAGTTGTTCCAACACAACCACAACACTGCCATCTGCCAGACAATGTGGAAAATTGCCCAGGTACGTACTGTCCACAAAAAGCAAGACAAATCCAACCCAGCCAATTACTGTCCTGTCAGTCTACTTTAAATCATCAGCTAAGTGATGGAGGCTGTTGTCAACAGTACTATCAAGCAGTACTTGAGCACTGATAACCTGCTCACTAATGCTCAGTTTGCATTCCATCCACGTCACACAGCTCCTGAACTCATTCGACACTTGGTCCAAATATGGATAAAAGAGTTGAGTTCCACAGGTAAGTGAAAACATAGTCTTGGCATCAAGACAGCATTTGACTAGGTATAGGATCAAGTAGCACTGGCAAAATTAAGGTCAAGGGAACTCAGAGGGGAAACTCACCATTGGTTAAAATCACACCCAGAACAAAATAAGACAGTTATGGTTATTGAGATTCAATCAACTGAGCCCTGAGACATTACTTCAGGAGATCATCTATCCTAAACCCAACCGGTTTCAGTTGCTTCTCCATAAGGTCAGGAGTGGTTTACTGATAATGTCACAAATGGTACTGAACATTGTACTTTCCTAGATGCTAAAGCAGTTCATATCCACATGCAGCAATATGTGAACAATGTTCAAGATTGGGCTAATAAGTCACAAGTACCAAGGAAAGACTGTGTCCAACAAGATAGAATATAATAATTTCCTCTGAATTTCCAATGGCAATACTATTATTGTATTCCCATTATCAACATCCAGGGGTCACAATAGACCAAAAACTTAACTGGACCAACCACACAAATGCAATGGCTACAAGAGCAGGTCAGAAAGTGGGACTTCTATGGTGAGCAATTCCCCTCCTGACCCCTCAAAACCTGTCCAACATCTGCACAGTAGTAGACATAAATGTGATGGAATAGTCTCAAGTTGCCTGGAATCATGCAGTTCCACTAACACTCAAGAACCTCAACACCATCAACAAAATAGTGCTTCTTAAGATGCATCCAATATAACATCTTAAATATTTATTGGTAAACTGTAGCTGCAATGTATACTGTCCCCAAGATATACTGTGGCAACTTGCTAAGGCTCCTTTGACAACTCCGTTCAAATATTTGATCTCTATTAAATAGAAGGGTGAGGGTGGCTAATGAATAGATATCTGCCAGAAGGGCTGGTTCATAATGGAATGTAGTAGTAATGTCAGTAGACTAGTAATAGGCAAAGACTTGAGGGACATGGGTTCAATTTTCACCATCCCTGCTTAATAAGTCTGGAATACAAAGCTGGCCTCAGTAATAGTGTCCATTAAACTGTCATTGACCATGAAGTAGGCTGCGTAAATAAAAGAGGAAGATCTGCTATCCTTAGCTAGTCAGGCCTAAATGTGACTCCAGAGCCACAGCAACATGGTTGACTTTTAGCTGCTCCCAGAAATGGCCTGACAAGCCATTTAGTTCAAGGGAAATTAAGGATGGGCAGCAAACACTGAGTTTGCCAGTGAAATCCCCTTCTCATAGAAGAATTAAGAAACAAAATCTTCTTCAGCCTCTGACTTGGAATGATATGATCCTGTCATGGAATCAAAAACCTGGCACTCTAATTCTAATAGCACTGCAGGTATAGCTCTGCCTCATGGACTGAAGCCTTTCAAGAAGGCAGCTCACCATCATGCTCTCAGCACTAATTAAGTTGGCCATACCACCATAATTATGAAGTTCTTCAAGAGACTGGTCATGAACTCAAAATGGCCAGATTGCCCCGGACCCGTGCAGTTTGCCCGCTGACATAACAGGTCAGCAGCAGATGCCATCTCCTTTTCTCTGCACTCATCCCTGGAATATCTGGACAACAAGGCCGCCTACATCAGACTCCTGCTCATCGACTACAGCTCCACCTTCAACACCATTATCCCCTCCAGACTGATCCCAAAACTCCGAGACTTAGGTCTTGGCTCCACCCTCTGTAACTGGATCCTTAGCTTCCTGACTCATTGACAGCGATCAGTGAAGATGGACAACTGCACTTCCTCCTCCATGATAACACTCAATACTAGAAACCCCCAAGGATGTGTTCTTAGCCCCCTACTGTACTCCCTGTATACCCAAATGTGCAACCAAATTCCAAGTGAATACAATCGACAAGTTTTCTGATGACACCACCATGGTAGGTCAGATATCAAACAATGCTGAGCCAGAATACAGAATGGAGATAGAGGGCTTGGTGATGTGGTGCAATGAGAACAACCACTCTCTCAATGTCAGCAAAATGAAAGAACTGATCATTGACTTCAGAAAGAAAGGAGGAGAACACACCCCCATCTACATCAATGGAGCGGAGGTTAAGACGGTTGAGAGAGTCAAGTTCCTTGGAGTGATGATGACAGACAACCTGTCCTGGAATTCCGACGTAGATGCGACAGTCAAGAAGGCACAACAGTGTCTCCTCAGGCTGTTTAGAAAATTTGGCATATTCCTAAGGACCCTCACCAACTTCTACAGATACATCATAGAAGCTGTCCAGGTACATAACGGCCTGGTATGGCAACAGCTCTGCCCAGAATCATAAAAAAACTACAGAATGATGTGTGCACAGCCCAGACCATCATGGAAGCCAGCCTTCCATCCTTGGACTCCATTTACACCTCTCGTTGCTGCGGAAAGACTTCCAACATCATCAAAGACCCATCCCATCCTGGTAATGCTCTCCTACAATCTCTTCCATCAAGCAGAAGATACAGAAGTTTGAACACACACCAACAGGTTCAAGAGCAGCTTCATCACTGCCGTTATTGAACTGATGAATGGACTCTCTAACTTCAAATAATGTAGTTCTTGTTAATCTTGCATACATCCTGTCCATATAACTTGTGTGCCTCATTGTGTCCAAGTTTTTTTCACTCTATAATCTGTACATCCTTGCTTACTAGGATCTGCCTTTACTGCTCGTAAACAAAGCTTTTCTCTGTACTAAGTTACACATGACAATATTTCAAATTAATCAATAATTCTAGTGTTGCCAAATCTATCTCAATTCTACCAACTCATTAGCTAAATCCCCAATGCTGCAGGTAGATGCCAGTTTGAGAGTTTAAAATTTAAACTTATAGTCCTTGTTGTAATCTCATATTCTCATTAGATTTCTCCATCCTGACTATATAACAACAGAAGTTTCAAAGTTTTGCCCTGAAATCTGTTTTGGAAACGGAAGAAGTTGGTTAGAGATTGATAATAACTTTTACTGCTCCTCCAGTTTAGAATGAAATTCACTTTGTATCTAACTCAGGCTTTTCCAAAACTGAGTGCGTTCAGTGAAATAGTTTTTCTTTATGTAAACTGCTTTAACTAACCTGAGAGTATGTGACTGGACAGTGGTCATTACACTGCCTCACTAATGTGAACATTTGATCAATGTCTAAGCCAATATTCCATTTTAGTATGGTTCATTAGGGAAGAGGTTTACAACCAGAGGTCTGTGAGAATGTTTTAAAGAGCAAAAACAGATTCAGAACATCAAAGCAAAAGACACCAAATGAGGGGTCCTAGGAGTAGCAACTGGGTGAACTGAAGATCAATCACAAGGTATGGTCACATGTATCCCCACACAGAGATAAGATTGATCTCAAGATTGATAGATTCAGAGACCGCTATCAGCTTTTTAGTGGCTAACTATATACCATTGGACATCTCTTCACCTCAGATAGATCAAATTGATCACCCAAGCTCTTTGGTCACTAGCTTGTGAATGTATCAGTCAGAAAATGGTCTTTCCACTGCTGCCTTTTTTTCTCAGGAAAGGTGTAGCCATAAAGTTTGACAAAGCTTTTACAGACAACATTTATCTAAAGGAGATGAATGAACATGCTAACAATAGTTACCAGAAAACTAGCCCAGTGCACTCAATCTCACTGTGAGATACCAATTCACCATCTTCCCTTATTCAACTGCAACCAGGACAGCTAAATAGCATGAAAGTTTGAATAAGCTTCTCCCAGAGAAAATTGGGCTTGGAACTGCAGAACAATATACACCTGCCCATAGTTATGAAAATCAGAGGAAAATGCACAATTGTTAAAAGGCTTTGGCTGTACATTAATCAATTGGAAAGCAAGGGTCATTTACTCGTGGGGCTACTGTGGGTGATTTGATGACAGGGAAGACAAATATTCTGTTGTGCAATAGAATGTTTCTGTTTCTGAATATAGAAAAAAAAGAAAGTGCACAGAGGAAGGTTGTTGTGGTGCAGGGGTAGAGTTCAAGGTGAGGAAACCTGCATTCATAATCCTACCTGCTCCAGAGGTTCACAATAATGTTGCTGAGCTAGTGAATTAGAAGTGTTTTTAAAAAAAGAAAATGCACAATGGAAAGCATTAAGTAAGATGACTTAAGACTCAACTATCGAAGACCACATTTTTTCAGGAGGGCTATGTCCTAATGTCCTAATTTAAACATCAACTCTAGCTTTCGGTTTACCAATTTCCTCATTTTGCTTATTCCTCTCTGTGTGAATTTTTTTTGACTAATTATTTCCCATTTGGATTTGATCCCTACAGGTAACTTTCCATTTTCAGAACAATTTTTCTTTACAGGCTGAGTTACAGAACATTTACTTTCAACATTTTGGTTAATTATTTCCCATTTTAATGCATTTTGGTTGGAAGTACGTAAACATTTTGTCAAACTTTCTGCTCAGTACCATCAATAAGTTTTACCTTCAGTCAAAGAAAACTACAAATAAATGTATATTTAATAGTTGAATTAATTTCAGGATAAAAATGGGGTTTAAAGTGCAATAGTGTCTCTACCTCTAAGCCAGAACGTCTGGTTTAGAGCCCACTTGTCCCAGGAGTACGATGTAATATGTCTGAAAAAGGTTGGTATCAAAAAAAACTCATCGTGTTATGTGTGCACCTATGAAAATTTATTATAAGAAGGACAGAGCTCTGAAGCAAACAATCTTAAGAACCACTTTGAATTAGAAGAAGTTAATTTGGGGCAAATTTGGAAAACCCATTCTAACAATTCAATTTTTTTCCCCACAGATGAGGTTGCTTGCATTGTGCCAGAGGAATGTGAAAGGATCTGTGGCACATCTGTTGGTTGCTCAAACATTGCTTACCCAAAGCTGGTGGTTGCATTGATGCCCAATGGTACGTCATCGGTTGCACTACAAAACCCAAGCTCCTTCATCTGCACTTCCCATTCCTGAATCCTCTCTGCGATTGATTCAGAGCTTATCCCACTGATTTCTCCAGTTCTTTCCATTCTACTGCCTCATCTGATTGACTTGCTGCAGGGGCAATGACTGTCTCATGGTATGTTGCAAAATGGAGGAAGTGAGGACCACAGATGCTGGAGATCAGAGTCGTAAAGTGAGGTGTTGGAAAATCACAGCCGGTCAGACAGCATCCGAGGAACAGGAGAGTCAATGTTTCGAGCATAAGCTCTTCATGTACATGTCATGTTTATGTCTTCATCTTCATGGTCATGTTCAGGGGAGTTTATTCCATTACAGGGAATATAGTGATTGACATTGAACTCTTTCTTAATGAATGTTGACAGACATAGCAATTTCTAGTAGAGGGTCATTGTACAGCAATCAAGAGCAAGGTTTTGTCAAATCCTAATGCAAGGACACCACAGCCAATTGTAACACATCACCCATGCCTTATTGTCAGTGAACTCAACCAAGGCCAGTGATGGAATTTGGATTAATCCTCAACTAAATGGCACAGATCCATATTGGATAAACTACCTCAGCCTTGTTTTTCATTCGTTTTTCAAAGGAGCTCAAACACAGAGATCCTCACCTCAGTCTTCCCATCTCTCTAATAAATCACATATCATTAAAATTCAAGTTTAATGCCACTATTCCAACATTTCCTATTATATCCTTGATTACATGATATTTTAGAGTCAATGTGTGGTGGTAATGTCACTGCAATAGCAATCTAGCCAATATTCTAGGGACACAGCTTCAAGTCCCATAATAACAGGAGCTACACAAATTTGAATTCATTTAACAAGGCATTGAAAACTAGTAATGGTGACCATGAATCCTATGTTAATTGTCATGAAAACCCATCTGGTTTACTAATATGCTTTAGGAAATAAGCTATCTTTACCTGGTCCGGCCCATGCGTGACTTCAGATTTATACTAAAAACTCTTATATGCCCACTAAAGTAACTAACAAGCCATTCAGTTCAGAGGCACTTGGAGATTGGCTGGCTTTGCCCACATTGTGAAATAATAAATATATATATTTCAATGTTCTCAGTCACTGCCCACAATTTACGGTGTTGATGTCTTACTCTATTTTTCCTATTGTTTCTCAGTGTATCTCCTGTTTGATCCCATAGTTCTATAAAGTGTGTCCTCTATATATTTCTCTCTTCCCTTGTGTCTCTAACTGGACATCTCATGATTTCCCAACGTGTCTACCTATGTATTGCATTAAGTCCACTCTTTATACATGTCCAATATTCCCAATATCCTAGCCTACAATTGGCTCACTTTCTCTGTGTATCTCCTGACAGGACTGCGTGGATTGATGCTTGCCGTGATGTTGGCTGCTCTCATGAGTTCACTAGCATCCATCTTTAACAGCAGCAGCACACTTTTCACCATGGACATCTGGGCAAGGTTCCGGAAGGGGGCCAGCAACAAAGAGTTGATGATTGTCGGCAGGTAAGGATTCATTAAGATGGCCTGGGACTGTTTCAGAAGACCATTAAATATTAGTGTAGCCATACAGGCCATTCTGAAGAATAACAGCACGTGCTTCACCATCACCTTTCCCCAACCTCTGCAGAAGTCTGCAATGACAAGGTGTAAATGAAGCTTCAACTATTGAAACACTATGATTTACATATGCTTCTTCTCTTCCTCAGGGTCTGGATTCTTTGTATTGTTGCAATCAGCATTGCTTGGATCCCTGTGGTTCAGGCAGCACAGAGTGGGCAACTCTTTGACTACATCCAGTCTGTCACGAGCTACCTAGCACCACCCATTGGTGCAGTTGTCCTGCTTGGAGTCTTTGTGAAGAGAGTCAATGAACCAGTAAGAAGCCCTTCTGATCCACGTTGACAGCAATTTACAGAATAAATTTTCATATTCATGTCTATACGATCCAACAGAATTCCTAGTTCAGGTACAGCATAGGTTAGATTCAAAGTGAAGTTCCATCAAGGATACCCAAAGCAGGTGCACCCTGAGTTAAATGCTGAGTAAAAGGGTCCAAAATTCTCTAATTATTTTGGGAGGGAAGGTATATTAGAGCTCTAATAAAGGAAACCAAAATTTGAAATAAGATCCTTTGAAATCATATATGTCAAAGTTACATTCCATCTCAAGTGAAATTGGCTCCTGGCAGAAAATGTGACAGATTCAAAGTGCAGATCAGGGTAATGGAGTCAAAAGTTGTTGTCCAGAAATACTGCCATTTCCATCAGAATTTCACCCGACATACAAGTTTATATGAACAGGAAACAAGTTACCAGCATAAATTGTCAAATCAATTTTTATTCATGGATTTTAATTTTAGAAAATCATAGAATCCCTGCAAAGTGGAAACTGGCCATATCACCCCTGTAAAGAGTACCTCATCATATCGCTGCATTTCCCATGGCCAATCCACCTAACCTGCACATCTTTGCACTGTGGGAAGAAACTGGAGCACCCAGAAAGGACCCACGCAGGACATGTAAATTCTACATAGACAGTCACCAGCATGGCGGCTCAGTGGTTAGCACTGCTGCCTCACAGTGCCAGGGATTTTGGTTAATTGATTCCAGCCTCAGGCAACTATCTGTGTGGAGTTTACACATTCTCCCTGTGTCTGCGAGGTTTCCTCCAGGGGTGCTCCAGTTTCCTTCCATAATCCAAAGATATGCAGTTTTGGTGAATTGGCCATGCTAAATTGCCCATAGTGTTCAGGGACGTGAAGGTTAGATGCATTAGTCATCAGAGGTAAATGTAGAATTATAGGTTATGGGCATGGGTCTGGGAGGGTTACTCTTTGGAGTGTTGGTGTGGATTTGTTGGGTCATATGGCATGTTTCCACACTGTAGTGATTCTATGATTAGCTCAGGAGTATAGTACTGTGAGGCAGCAGTGCTCACCATTGAGCCACTGTGTCATCCAATTTACCACACCTTTAGATTGAAATATCAGGTTTGATGGAAGCAATTAGAGCTTTTTTTTCTTGGTTCTGCTGCTAAAACAAATCTGCAAACTACTGTGATGTAGTTTTAGGCAGAGCAATACTTTTCTTTCTACCATGAACCCAAATGAAGGGGTTTATGGCAGGCAAAATAAGTGTAGAAAGAAAGTGAACACCGGATGAGGATACAACAAGGTATTCTTCAGCTAAAGTGTACAGATGTTTTCTATAGAAGCATCCAATCTTTTGGTTATTTTATAATAGCTAGGTCATACAAACAATCACTTCCTCCCACACAAGTGACTGCCTTTGGGCTAAGATGGAGGCCAACTGAATAATTGGCTCACAATGTGGGCAGCTATCACATAGTTGAGAGGCAGGCTCTTCTTTTCTCTTAATTTTGTGTGTTCTATGGTTATAATTCATCTGAGACAAAGTTAAATTAAGTTTTGTACTGTCTTAGTTCCATGTTCTGATTAAGTCATTGAGTTTTTCCTGGGTTCCTGAGAATCTAAGAACCGCTAATCTCTACATTAGTTATTTTGATTTTTGTCCAATAGTTGTCTCCAGGTATATCCATCACATAAATCAACCCAACTGCTACGATTGGTCATGTAGTACTTAAAGGAAAGCCCAGTGACACATACTTTGAATCCTCCAATGATGATTCTAAGAATCCTCCAATGATGATTCTAAGAATGACATCAATACTTTTTGAGCTATTTCATGGTAATCTCTCAGGACTCCTTTTATTATCTTAAAATTATCTCCTTAAAAAATAACACACAGAGTAACTCAGCCATGTGAAACACTTTCTTCCTGTGTCCTCTGGCCCAAAGTAGATCATAAATCCATTTACGTGAAATAAAATACTGCCAAACTACCTCCAAAGATTGCACCAACTGCAATAAAACTGCCAGCTTTTGCGCTTAATTCCACTTACAGACATTTGTGCATTCCCATGCTTAATTATTCAATCAACATAAAGATTAATTCTATTATTATAATTAATTGATTCGAGCAATTCCCTATACAAGATTGTGCGACTACAAGTGTACTTAAGCCCCACTCCATAGTGACACTGGCAGTTTTAGACTCAAACTATGTTCCCGTCCCTTACAGTTGGGTAAGGAATGGATCATGGATCCAAAACACCTGATACCTTGAGATAAGATTCAAACGCAGGTCCCAGGCACAAAAGGTCAACATGATTAATGCACAGAGATAGACTGTCCCTTAATCAAACAATGCTACTCGAGAAGTTGTACCATCAGTATACCTCAGTCACCAAAATGCCCAATTATTTTGCTTTGGTGCTGTTATCCAGAATTTAAAAAATGACTTTCACTGGGCTTTTTCAATAAACTGAAAATAATCTGTTCATTATAATAAAAAATGTGGAAAAACTGGCATTCACAGCATAATCCAGAATCAGAACTACTTCCCTTTTTAATCCCAAACAAATGCACTTGCATATGCACAGCACAACAGCAATCCTGCGGAGATGATTTGCAAAAAAAACCCTTGGATGTAAGTTTGCTCGCTGAGCTGAAAGGTTCATTTTCAGACATTTCATTACCTTACTAGGTAACATCTTCAGTGGACCTCATGCGAAGCAATGCTGAAAATTCCTGCTTTCTAGTTATATGTTTGGGTTTCTTTGGGTTGGTGATGTCATTTCCTGTGGTGAAGTCACTTCCTGTTCCTTTTCTCATGGGGTGGTAGACGGAGTCTAACTTGATGTGTTTGTTGATAGAATTCTGGTTGGAATACCATGCTTCTAGGAATCCTCATGCGTGTCTTTGTTTGGCTTGTCCTAGGATGGATGTGTTGTCCCAATCAGAGTGGTGCCCTTCCTCATCCATATGAAAGGATACTAGTGAGAGAGGGTCATGTCTTTTTGTGGCTAGTTGGTGTTCATGTATCCTGGTGGTTAGTTTTCTGCCTGTTTGTCCAATGTAGTGTTTATTACAGTCCTTGCATGGTATTTTGTAAATGACGTTAGTTTTGCTCATTGTCTGTATAGGGTCTTTTAAGTTCATTAGCTGCTGTTTTAGTGTGTTGGTGGGTTTGTGGGCTACCATGATGCCAAGGGGTCTGAGTAGTCTGGCAGTCATTTCCAAGATGTCTTTGATGTAGGGGAGAGTGGCTCGGGTTTCTGGACGTGTTTTGTCTGCTTGTTTGGGTTTGTTGCTGAGAAATCGGCGGATTGTGTTCATTGGGTACCCATTCTTTTTTAATACACGGTATCGGTGATTTTCCTCTGCTCTGCGTAGTTCCTCTGTGCTGCAGTGTGCGTTGGCTCATTGAAATAATGTTCTGATACAGCTTCGTTTGTGGGTGTTGGGATGATTGATTCTGTAGTTCAATATTTGGTCTGTATGTATCCTCTAGTATCCTCACATACAGATGAGGAAGGACACCACTTCAACCGGGACAACACATCCATCCTAGGACAAGCCAAACAAATACACGCACGAGAATTCCTAGAAATATGGTATTCCAACCGGAACTCTATCAACAAACACATCAAGTTAGACCCCAACTACCACCCCCTGAGAAAAAGGAACAGGAAGTGACTTCACCACAGGAAAATGATATCACTGACCCAAAGAAACCCAAACATATAACTAGAAAGCAGGATTTTTCAGCGTTGCTTCGCATGAGGTCCACTGAAGATGTTACTTAGTAAGGTAACAAAACGTCTGGAAATGAACCTTTCAGCTCGGCGAGCAAACCTACATCCAAAACCTCAACCTGAGCTACAAAATCTTCTCAAAACACGCTAAAAAAAAAACCCTTATCTACCAATGGTTTTTAAAAGAAAGGGCATATTTTGAAAACTCCTCACAGTCCACCAAGGCTTTTGTTAACAAAATCAAATTACTGACAGCAATTTTAACACAGCGTCCTGCTCGCATGCCCACTTGACTCTCCTCGGCATGCTGCAATGTTCCAGAGAATCACAGTGCAAACTGGAGAAACAACATCTCATCTTCAGATTAGGTACTTTACAACCTTATGGATTTAATATTGAGTTCAACACCTTCAGATTGTGAACTCACTCCCATTTCTTCTCATTCTTTTAGCTTGACTTGTTGCATTCTCTGTCACCATGTCCTATCTCCCCTCCCCCCACTCCAGTGGAACCATCTGTACTTAACAGGCTGGTGGTTAGGTACATCATTGTTCTGTCATTCTCACTTTCCAATCAGTTAATCTGCACCATCAGCACCTTTTGCACCCAGCACTCCAGTTCCCCACTACTGCATAAATGCTGTCCCGTCAGCTTTGGTGGAGAGTCATCAATACTCAAAATGTTATCTCCACGGATACCGCCTGACTCACTGTGATCTTCAGCATTTTTGTTGTTTTCAGTTCAACTAGTTCAAAGCCATATACTCATGGAACATCGGATTCCCAAATTTTACCTGGAGAATGAAAGAGTGTCTATCCGCCATCTTCCAAACCTTACAGCTGCTTCTCTTCTTCTTCTGACTCTTTAGATGTTTGAAGTAGAAGTCAAACTCAGCCAGAGTTGCTAGGGAACCATCAGTATAAAGGCAGGTATTCCAACAATTAATGACAGTCAACCCTTTAGATTCCAGAAATGTTCAAACAGTTCAATAGTTTACAATTTTTCACATATTTACTAACGTTACATATACATATAGATATTTATGGATTTGATACCTGGTGGCTAATATATGCAGTACTTGTTATGAGTGGCTTCTTGTTCATTCCTCCTGCAGGGTGCTTTTTGGGGCTTGATTGGTGGCTTGGCAATGGGCCTCTGCCGGATGATTGCTGAGTTTACCTATGGCACGGGCAGCTGCATTTTCCCATCGTCCTGCCCTTTCATCTTCTGTGGAATCCACTACCTACACTTCGCCATCATCCTGTTCACCTGCACATGTATGCTAGTGCTCATCATCTCCTTTTGCACTCCATCAATTGAAGAGAAACATGTGAGTTCTGGTAAACGAATATCTGTTTCTTTATCAGATTATAACAAGGAGAAGATGAGAATCTATTTCTCTTTGCATTCAATACATTATATCTTTTCTCACTCTGTTTCTCTTTCTTTTTGTGTCTGTCATCGTCTTTCACTTCAGTCTGTTTCTTTCTCTTTTCTAAGCTCTCACTGATAAATTATTTATGTTATTGAGAGAGAAAGAGAGGAATGAGAAGAATCAAAGGGAAGGAAAGAAAATGAAAGAGAGAAACAGAAGGCTGAGCATTCATATTTTATTTTCTGATGAGATATAGATATTGATGGCAAAGCCAATATTTGGTGCCTTTCTCTATTTGTCCTTGAAATGAATGGCTTGCTAGGCCATTTTAGAGAGCAGTCAACAGTCAATCACATTACAATGGATCAGGCCAGACCAGGTAAGGATGGCAGATTTCCATCCTCAAAAGGCAAAATGAGTGAACGAGAAGGGCTTTTGCAACAACCAGTGGTTGTTTCACAATTACTATGACAACCTCTCAATTCCAACTTTTTACTCCATCAGATGCAATGGTGAGATTTAAACCTCTGTCCCCTGGTTTGCCTGAATATTGTGGAAGTGATAGAGGTTACTAGGACTTTACATCTTGCACTGTCATGACAAACACAAGAATGCAAACTTCAAACAATCATTGCAATTTATACTACAAGAGGAAACGGGTGCTGATTTATTGACAAATTGCTCCAATCAATTAAGATGTTCCTGTGGAAAAAGCAACACAGACCTGTAGTCTTCCCATGCTTATAGATAATTCAAAAAAGGAACCAAGCTTTAATATATTCCTTTGACTTACAGAGAATGAATATAAGAGGACCTCATTCACTACAATTAAAAAGAAATATATTCAAGGCTTGTGAATTACCCATTTGCATTCTTATTTTCTCCATGGCCTTCCCTCAGGAAACATAGTGACTTGGAAACTATTCACCACTATTTTTCTTTCCTCTGGTAGTATACATTGTTGTGACCATCTGAAATTTGGCATTCTTGCATTTGTCCTGATCAGAATATGACGAAACATTCAGAGGTATGCCTATTTTTTTCAGCAACATTCAAGCTCCATTACTGCCAAGAGAGTGTATAAAATTATGAGTTAATAGACAGGAGAGAAATGCACACATAGCACACAGAGAAATGCAATATAACCATTAGTGACTGAAGCAAGTTTAAAAAACAGTAGCTGTTTGACTTTGTAGCTTCATCGGCTCGTGTACAGTCTCCGCTACAGCCAAGAGAAAAGAATTGACTTGGATATTGTGGACAAAGTTAAACCAAAGATCCAAACACAAGAAGAAGCAGAAAATGGCACAATTGACAAGCACCCAGTGACAACAGGTACTCGCTCTATAAATAAGGAATTGCTAATACTACAAAGTAACAAGATTAAACTAAAGGAAGGGAGTCAGAAATTTAAATAGAATATTTTTGAACACTGAGTGAAATGAGTGCTTAAATATACAACTCACAATGTGAGCTCAGAACTAAAAACTGAGTATAGTGAGTCCATAATGAGACAAAAAGATTAAAAAAAGGTTACTCCCACAGAATCAAATGTGGATCAGGCTACTAGCTAAATCATTGAGTGTTGTGCCAGAAACATCTTCAAAACAGCTAGACAGTTCAAAACAACTGTATAGAAATATCCTGAAAGTTCTGTACATAGAAAAAGTCAAAGTTGCATGGAACACGATGTTTTACTGTGTTGCTGGAACCATGGAATGCCATCTGAGGAATGTGACTAGTAAGTTACATAGATGAGAGGTAGTTTGATAATGTGACCAATCAAAGTCTGGACATAAGCAGCAGCAGTTGAATTAGCCCAATGCAATAAAGTTAGATGTAACGGGAGACCAGTACTTTAATGTTGGATTTGAGATGCATCACATAAGTGGAAACAATGTTCTAACTTCAGAAATAGGAATGGGAATTGTATCTCAAAAACAATGTTCATGAAATTCATTCTTTACTTGTTTCATTTGCAGAACCAAGGCAAAGAAAGCATCTCTTCATCCGTTGCTTGAGTTGGTTCTGTGGAATTAACTCAGAGTCAGGGCCAGAACCAACAGAAGAGGAGAAGGCAGAGGCCATGAGGAAAATGACAGACATCAGTGAGAATAGGATCTGGAGTACTGTAGTTAATATAAATGCCATTGTCATGATGTGTGTTGCACTCTTTCTGTGGGGCTTTTATGCTTAAAAAAAATATGCTTCTTCTCTTTCAGAGCTGTAGCCTCCTAAATTAAACAATTTCACTGTTGCCAACCTGGTTTGAACAAGCTTTCCTCCAGGGCATATGTTATGTCTGTTTTTTGTGTCCATATTGGATCTCTGTCTTCAATTTCTGGTTCTCCTTCACTTTTGGATAATTTTCAAACTGTCCCTTGAACTTATGTCCAAAATACAAAACAAGTATTGGTTCACCAACAGGTTCAAAGAAGATTCCAAAAACCTAGCTATTCAAGATCAACTCAGACGAGTAACAACAAGTAGCAGTGCAGGCTTTTTCTGACCTGACATGACCTTATGTTGGATGAATGGAAAGCCATAAGAGATAAAAGTCTGCAGGAGGAAATCCAAAAAATTGAAGGCACAACACTCTGGACTGTCCATGGACATCGTCTCCTGGAAACATGTAAAATGTTTACAGTATAAAGATGCATTTTGTATCAGACATAGCTCTGTTATAACACTCAAGCCTCTGAGTCAAAATGTTGTGGGTTTAGATGTCACTCTAGGTCCATGAACTGAATAAATAATCCAGACTCACAATTCAATGCTGTCTTTCGGTTGAGACATCACCTAAGCCACCTGTGCCCCCACAAATGGATAGAAATGGTCCCATGACACTATTCAGAGGAAAAGAATTGAAGTTCTCCCTGTTTTCCAACTCCAATATTTATCTCACCACCTGCATTACTAAAATAGACTATCTCATTGCATTTTGTCAAACTGTTTCTTTCCAACTGAGTTGTTTGTTATACTTCAGAGACTATATTTCAACATTGCTTAACAAAAAAATAAAGGACTGTAAATGCTGAAAATTTGAAACAAAACCAGAAGTCACTGAAGAATCTCAGCAGGTCTGGCAGGATCTGTGGAGCGACAGCAAAGTTAATATTTGAGGTCCAGTGACCCTTTCCATTCTGAAGAATGGTCTCTGGTCCCAAAACGGACAAAGATTTCTGTTGGCTGCAAAGTACTTTGTGTCATAGTATCATGAAAAACACCATATTCATGCAAATCTTTCTTTATTCTGGTTGATTTTAAACATTTTTATAGTCCCAACTTAATAGAATTTAAATGGACAAATGATACTTGGAATAGCACTTGAGTTCTACAAATGTTCTGACCGCAGTTATATTCATTCCCCACCATTCCATTGACAAAGGGACTCCCTTCTCCACCCAATGACCAAGACAACTCTCCACTTCCCACCAAGCCAGCTCACAAACATTGCCTGACATGCAACAGCCCATTTCTTGATCCTCTGGGCACCATTTCCCCATTCCAATCCATCAAAGATGGTATTCTTGCAAAAGAAAACAGCAATAGTTGCTGGAAATTGTATTTCTCAAAAGGTCTTGCATTTCTAACTCTCCTTAGCTTTCTGCTTTTATTTAAAGATGGCCTTTTTATTCTCTCCTGTTCAACAAAACAAAAGTGCTGGCACCCCATGCACTAATAACAGTCTCAGCCTATTCATATATATACTGTATGCTCCCACTGGCTCCAATCACTCATCATCCCCATGACCTGCAAAATTAGCAGCTGCACACAGTGGGGGAGAAGTGGGCGGGGTGTACCTCACTCACAGTAAATAATCATCCATACCCTCCATCATCAGACTGGTGTACTCAATGGGTTTAATAGTCAGTTGTTTGGCTCATGTAGTTCACACAAATCTATGTGTATAAAACTTCCTGGCTTTCTGCTGAGGTTATGTCAGCATTTTGTTAAATTTAAACAAAGAACTGCGGACTCTGGAGATCTGAAACAAAAACATGGCACATCTGGCAGCATCCCTAGAGAGAAAACAGAGTTAATGTTTCAAGTCTGGTGACTTTTGAACAGAACCCTGACGCAAAACGTTAACTTTGCTTTCTCCCCACAGATGCTGTCAGACCTGCTGAGTTTCACCTGCAATTTCTGTTTTTGTTTTGCTTCCTGCTTGGTATCGGTTTCTATTAAATGATACACTGAGGCCCACTGAGACTGAATCTAAACACCAGTGAAGAAAATCTCACTTGAAAATCATCCTGTTTTTTTTTCTGGGAACCACTGTTCAAAATGTTCAGTTCATCATCAGAAACCCAAAGAACTACACGTAAAAACTGAGATGATATTCCAGTTGCTTTCACTGATATCAAGAACAACAATGACAAGCAACATTTTAAATAACAAGTTAACATTTCTAATTAAGTTCAGGTTTTAACAAATGTATCACATTTTTGAAATACTTAGTATCATAAGTCAAGCGTATGGTACAGAAACAGGACTGTTGAACCAACTGATCTATTCTTGGATTTATGCTCGACGTCTTTCCCTCCCCTCTATACTAACTCTATCAGCATACCTCTTAATTATTTTCACTTTTAAATGCTAATATTGTTCTCTTCTTAAATGCAACCGTGCTGAAGTGCTCAAAACTCCATGTGGTCAATTGGCCCACATATTTAACTCTGAATAAATACCTTTCCTCTGAATTCCCTAAATTTATCTGTGAATATCTTACATTTATGCGTCCTAGTTTTCAAAGGCCCATCAAGTAAAAACATTTCTATATTTATCTGTCCAGTCCCTTCCTAACTTTAAGGATTCCTAGGAAGTAATTCTCAATACTTTGTCTCCGAGAAAAAAAGTGTCAGTTCATTCCACCTTTCCTGATGGTTATGACCTTTCTGTTCTGAAATCTTTTTAAATCTTTCTCGTCCCTTTATCAATAGCTTCACCATTTTTCAAATATAGAGACCAGAGCTGTACAGAGTTGTCATAGTTTGGTCTAATCACAGTTTTAAAACAAGTTAAATATGACTGATTGCTTTTCAATTCCATTGCTCCCAGGGCTTAGTTTTGTTTAATCTTTCTTATTATTAATCTACATCACTAACCTCAGTACCAAAATACATCACCTCATCTCCTATATTGAAATTCATTTTCTGATAAAATGTCCACAAAGTAGTTCTTTTCATAATTTCTTGCATTTTTAAAATCCATATTACCCAAATTGGTGAAATTCAAAATTTTAAAGATATTTTCAATTCCGTTCATGGAAATGCTGAAAAATGATGATCCTCGCACTAATCCATATGAGCACCATTTTCCAGTAGTGGTCCCCTAACCACTACTCTCAGATTTCTATTTTGCAGCCACTTAGCCATCCACTTTGCTAACTTTCCCCTGACTCCACATCCTGACCTTATATATGATAGTAAAGGAAGTTCCCGACTTACGAACGTCCTGTACTTACGAACCAATCTCCTGCTTCTCATTTTTAAAAATCTGACTTACCTACAATGTTTTGTCCTAATGAAAGGATGGACTAATTAGCCCGTACACACAATTTCGGTTTACGAACAGCAGAAAAAACGGAACTCGTTCGTAACCTGGGAACTTGCTGTGCTATGCACTACCTTATTCTTTGAAAATTCAAACACAATACATCTTCAACATTACTCTATCTATTTATTTTATTACTACTTTGAAGAATTCATTAAACTGCAAAGCATGAAACTTCCCTTTTAAATCTTTATTATTAATCTGGTTTCTGTAGTTTTTCTACCACGTCTTTGAATAAGAAGTTGAATATCTTTGCTCTGACTGAAGTTAAGCTACAGTTGCCTGAACTTAGACATAGTGGCTTTGCTTTCACTTG
Organism: Chiloscyllium plagiosum; assembly: GCF_037043375.1. Lineage (NCBI taxonomy): Eukaryota > Metazoa > Chordata > Chondrichthyes > Orectolobiformes > Hemiscylliidae > Chiloscyllium > Chiloscyllium plagiosum. The sequence goes on along the minus strand of NW_028270169.1, from coordinate 36,686,009 downwards.
CCCAAATTCTTTATTTTTGTACGGTACAGTACATTGAGACCAAGGGTTTTATTGTCTGCCTGTTTTGTGCATTCCTTTTCCATTTGTTTAAAATGCATACCTTTTTATCGTATTCATCTGTGATATTTCATTATTTGTTACCTTATGCCTTCTTTAGTAGATTATATTTCATAAGCTGAAAACGGTGTAAAGCAAAGATGCATAATTTATATGGGAAAAATTTTGTCATTTTGCATAATTGATTACCTGTTTAAATATTCCTCATTGCTGTTCTATTTTCTTGTCAAAGTATAATCCAGTTTTTGTCCCCTATATCCATTCTCAATGCCCTCAAAAATTAGCATTTCCTTATCTAATACTTTTGGTCATATTTCTGTCTTTTTAAATCATTACTTTATATCTTGTATTATTAATAACCTTTAAGTTGATATGTTATGATGGCCAGCATCGAGCTATTTTCCAGTACCACCACTCTAATCTGCTTTGGCTCATTTCCTCTCATAGACTCGTAGAGCCACACAGCACGGAAACAGGCCCTTTGGTTTAACTTGTACAGTTGAACCAGCCATTTCAATCTTACCTAGTCCCATTTGCCAGCATTTGGCCCATATATCTCTAAACCCCACCTATTCATGTACTCATTATACATTATGCATAAACAGATATCCCCCACTTTTTAAACATTCGCTTTACACCACTTCGCTTTTATGAAAGACTTACATTAGTACCAGTTTTCACAAATCTGAAGAGGATTTTGGCTTTTATGCAAAATGGTGATATTTTTCCCATATAAATCATGCACCTTTGCTTTACGCCATTTTTGACTTATGAAAGGTTTCCTGGGAACACTCTACTTTCAGATAGCAGGGGACATTTGTATTAGAAAAAGAGGGCAGCAAGGTAAAGAGTAAGCCCACTCAAGGACAAAGGAGAGAAGTTACGCATGGTGACACAGGAAATGGGAAGAGATCTTTAATGAGTGATTTGAATCAGTATTCATCAAGGACAAGGACATGACTGATGTTGAGGTCAGGGATGACTGTGTGAATATTCTACAAAATGTCAATATATTGAAGGAGGAAGTTGTATTAAGGTAGACAAGTTCCCAAGGCAAGATGGGATCAATCCCAGGTTACTGCGAGAGGCCAGGGAAGAAACAGCTGGGGCATTAGCAGATATCTTTACATCCTCTTTGCCCAAAGGTGAAGTTCCAAAGGATTGGAGATTAGCTAATATTGTTCTCTTGTTTAAGAAAGGAAACAGGGATAATCCAGGAAATTATAGGCTATCGAGGTGACATCTGTGGTGGGGAAGCTCTTAGAGAAGACACTGAGGGACAAAATATATGCACATTTGGAAGAAAATGGGCTAATTAGTGTCAGGTCTCACCAACCTGATTGAATGTTTTGGAGAGATGAGGTGACAAAGATAATTGATGAGGAAAGGGCTCTGGATGTAGCATATATGGACTTTAGTAAGGTATTTGATACAGTCCCAGATGGCAGATTGGTACAATAACTAAAATTATATGGGATTTGGGTGGGCTGGCTAGATGGAAACAAAACTGGCTTGGTCATAGAAGACAGAGGGTGGCGGTGGAAAGGTGTTTTTCAGAATGGAGACTGGGAGCTAGTGGTGTTCCACAAGGAGCAATCTTTGGTCCTCTGTTGTTTGTAGTATATATAAATCATCTGGAGTAAAATGTGGGTGGTCTGATTAGTAAGTTTGCAGGTTTCACAAAGATTGGTGGAGTTGCAGATAGTGCCAACGATTGTGAAAGAATACAACAGGATATAGATAGATTAGCAGCTTGGGCATAGAAATGGCAGATGGAACTTAATCCACCAGACAAATGCGAAGTGATGCATTTTGAGGGACCAAATTTAAGTATAAATAAAGTTGTAAATGGCAAAATCCTTAGGAACATTAACAATTGGATCTGGGTGTGCAGGTCCACAGTTCCCCAAAAACAACAACTCAGATGGCCAAAGTGATTAAAAAGGCATATAGCATGCTTACTTTCATCAGCCGGGGCATAGAGTATAAGAATTGGCAAACCATGTTGCAGTTATATAAAACCCTTTTAGGCCACATTTGGAGTAGTGTGTGCAGTTTTGGTCGCTACATTATCAGAAGGATAAGGAAGCTTTGGAGAGAGTGCAGAGAAGCTTCACCGGGATGTTGCCTAGTCTCGAGGGCATTAGCTATGAGGGAAGATTAAAAAGACTAGAATTGTTTTCACTGGAAAGATAGCAGCTGAGAGGAGACCTGATAGAGGTCTAAAAAGTTACAAGGGGCATAGATAGGGTAGTAGTCTGAGGCTTTTTCCCAGAGTTGATGCGTCAACTACAAGGGGACACAGGTTCAAAATGAGAGGGGGACAAAGTTTAAGGGAGATGTGCAAGGGAAGTTTTTCCATCAGAGAGTGATAGGAGCCTGGAACGCACTGCCAGAAGAGGCGGTGGAAGCAGGCACATTGGTGACATTTAAGAGGCATCTGGGTATCTACATGAATAGGAAGGGAATAGTAGGATATAGACTGAATAAGGGCAGAAGGTTTGTATTTTAGTTTAGTTGGGGCACGATGATCGGCACAGGCTTGGAGAGCCGAAGGGCCTGTTCCTATGCTGGACTTCCCTTTGTTCTTTTGTTCTATCCAGTTGCTTTTTAAATGTTGTAATTGTACCAGCCTCCACTATTTCTTCTGGCAGCTCGTTCCATGCACGCACCACCCTCTTCATGAAGATGTTAGCTTTTTAAATCTTTCCCGCTCACCATAAACCTATCCCTTCTATTTTTGGATTCCCCACCCTATGAAAAAGATAATGGACAATAGACAATAGGTGCAGGAGTAGGTCATTCTGCCCTTCGAGCCTGCACCACCATTCAATATGATCATGGCTGATAATCCTTAATCAGTATCCTGTTCCTGCCTTATCTCCATAACCTTTGATGCCACAATCCTTGAGAGCTCTATCCAACTCTTTCTTAATTGAATCCAGAGACTGGGCCTCTACTGCTCTCTGGGGCAGAGCATTCCATACAGCCACCACTCTCTGGGTGAAGAAGTTTCTCCTCATCTCTGTCCTAAATGGTCTACCCCGTATTTTTGAGCTGTGTCCTCTGGTTTGGCACTCACCCATCAGCGGAAACATGTTTCCTGCCTCCAGAGTGTCCAATCCTTTAATAATCTTACATGTCTCAATCAGATCCCCTCTCAGTCTTCTAAACTCAAGGGTATACAAGCCCAGTCGCTCCAGTCTCTCAGTGTAAGGTAATCCTGCCATTCCAGGAATTGACCTCGTGAACCTACGCTGCACTCCCTCAATAGCCAGAATGTCTTTCCTCAAACTTGGAGATCAGAACTGCACACTATACTCCAGGTGTGGTCTCACCAGGGCCCTGTACAGCTGCAGAAGAACCTCTTTGCTTCTATAATCAATCCCTCTTGTTATGAAGGCCAGCATGCTATTAGCCTTCTTCACTACCTGCTGTACCTGCATGCTTACCTTCATTGACTGGTGTACTGCCCCTTTACCTAAATTGATGCAATTTAGGTAGTAATCTGCCTTCCTGTTCTTGCCACCAAAGTGGATAACAATACATTTATCCACATTAAACTGCATCTGCCATGAATCTGACCACTCACCTAACTTGTCCAGGTCACCCTGTAATCTCCTAACATCCTCATCACATTTCACCCTGCCACCCAGCTTAGTATCATCAGCAAATTTGCTAATGTTATTGCTAATACCATCTTCTATATCATTAACATATATTATAAAAAGCTGCGGTCCCAGTACTGATCCCTGTGGTACCCCACTGGTCACTGCCTGCCATTCCGAAATGGAGCTGTTTATCACCACTCTTTGTTTTCTGTCAGCCAACTAACTTTCAATCCAAGTTAGTACTTTGCCCCCAATACCATGCGCCCTAAGTTTGCTCACTAACCTCCTATGTGGGACTTTATCAAAAGCTTTCCGTAAGTCCAGGTACACTACATCTACTGGATCTCCCTCGTCCATCTTCAGAGTTACATCCTCAAAATATTCCAGAAGATTAGTCAAGCATGATTTCCCCTTCATAAATCCATGCTGACTCTGACCTATCCTGTTACTACTATCCAGATGTGTCGTAATTTCATCCTTTATAATAGACTCCAGCATCTTTCCCACCACTGAGGTCAGACTAACTGGTCTATAATTTCCTGTTTTCTCTCTCCCACCTTTCTTAAAAAGTGGTACAACATTAGCCACCCTCCAATCGCAGGAACTGATCCCGAATCTATCGAACTCTGCAAAATAATCACCAACGCATCCACGATTTCTCGAGCCACTTCCTCCAGTACCCTGGGATGTAGACCATCAGGCCCCGGGGACTTATCAACCTTCAGACCTAACAGTCTCTCCAACACCAATTCCTGGCAAATATAAATTCCCTTCAGTTCAGGTCCTTCAGCCATTGTTACCTCAGGGAGATTGCTTGTGTCTTCCCCAGTGAACACAGATCTGAAGTACCAATTCAATTCTTCTGCCATTTCTTTGTTCCCCATAATATATTCCCCTGTTTCTGTCTTCAAGGCCCAATTTTAGTCTTAACCATTTTTTTGCCTTTCACATACCTAAAAAAACCTTTTACTATCCTCCTTTATGTTATTGGCCAGTTTACCTTCGTACCTCATTTTTTCTCTGCGTATTTCCTTCTTAGTAATCCTCTGTTGTTCTTTAAAAGCTTCCCAGGCCTTAGTTTTCCCACTTATCTTTGCTATGTTATACTTTTTCTCTTTTAACTTTTATATGTTTCTTAACTTCCCTCGTCAGCCACGGTCACCCATGCCTCCTCTTAGGATCTTTCTTCCTTTTTGGAATGAACTTATCCTGCAACTTCTGCATTATACCCAGAAATATCCGCCATTGTTCCTCCACTGTCATCCCTGCTAAAGTATTGCACCTTTGACTTTGGCAAGCTCCTCCCTCATAGTTCCCTTTATTCAACAGAAATATTGTCACTTCTGATTTTACCCTCTCCCTCTCAAACTGCAGATTGAAGCTTATTGTATTATGGTCACTACTTCCCAATATTTCCTTCACTTCGAGGTCCCTGACCAATTCTGGTTCGTTGCACAATACCAGATCCAGAATTGCCTTCTCCCTGGTCGGCTCCAGCACCAGCTGTTCTAAGAATCCATCTCTGAGGCACGCCACAAAGTCTCTTTCTTGAGATCCAATACCATCCTGATTCTCCCAGTCTACCTGCATGTTGAAATCCCCCATAATAACAACTGTAGTAACATCTTTGCGTCAGGCCAATTTCAGCTCCTGATTTAGCTTACATTCGACATCCAGACTGCTGTTTGGGGGCCTGTAGATAACTCCCAAGAGGGTCTTTTTACCCTTAGTATTTCTCAGCTCTATCCACACTGACTCTACATCCCCTGATTCTAGGTCCCCCCCGCGCAAGGGACTGAATATCATCCCTTACCAACATGGCCACCCCACCCCCTCTGCCCATCAATCTGTCCTTACGATAGCACGTGTAGCCTTGAATATTCATTTCCCAGTCCCTGTCCACTTGAAGCCATGTCTCAGTTATCCCCACAATGTCGTATCTGCCAATTTCCAAAAGAGCCTCAAGCTCATCCATCTTATTTCTAACGCTTCATGTATTCATGTATAGTATTTTTAATTTGTTACTGCCCTCACCCTTCCCATCAACTCCTATTTCACTCAACCTCACAGCATGATCCCTTTCTGAGTTTTCTGCCTCATTGATACAGTTGTCTTTCTTGACTTCCCTTGTTCTAACTTTCCCTCCAATTTCCTTCTTAAACATCCAGTTTGCCCCCTCCCCCCCCCTCCCCTAGCTACTTAGTTTAAACGTAGCTGTGTTACAGTAGCAAACCTGCCTGCCAGAATGCTGGCCCCTAACCAATTCAGGTGCAAACCGTCTCTCTTGTAGAATTTATGCTTACCACAAAACATACCCCAGTGATCCAAGAATTTAAATCCTTGCTTCCTGCACCTGTTCCCCAGGCAGACGTTCAAGTCCATTATCTCCATCATCAGACATCAACATTCATCAGGTTTTGTAAATTCACAATTACCTATCTTAAACTATGAAATGACAATTGAACAGATGACTGATAAACCTTTAATCCCTACAGAAAATGCTGTCTTTGTGTGTAGGGCAGAGATTCCTGGAGAAGTGTCACCACAAGTAGACACACAACTACTTTTTGGGACATTGAGAATCTCTCGCCGGCTGTCTGATAATAAAGCATCTGCTGTTTTACAGAAACTTGAGTCGTCCAGATTTGTGGAACAAAATATATATCAACAGCAACTTGATATCCCAATTACTATACCCAATGTTTTAACCAATGAAGGCAAGCATTCCAAATGCCTTCTTCATCGCCCTGTCTACCTACAACTCCACTTTCAAGGGACTACATATCTGCAATCCTAGGTCTTTTTGTTCAGCAACACTCCACAGGGCCCTACCATTAAGTATACAAATACTGCTCTGAATTGCCTCACCAAGATGCAACACCTCACACTTGCCTAAATGTTGCCATCTGACAAAACAAAAGTGGACCCAGCACCAATCTTTGTGGCACATCAATGGTCACAGGCCCCCAGTCCAAAAAGTATCCTCCTCTGTCTCGGACCTGCAAGTCAATTTTGTATCCAATTGGCTGCTTCCCTTTGGATCCCATGTGATCTAAGTAGTCTGCCTTGCTTTCCTGAAGCTCTTATCAGCAATAACCGCCAGTCTATCTTCATCAATCTACTTTCTCATCCCTTCAAAAAACTCAATCAAGTTAGTCAGACACAATTTCCCATGTACAAGGCCATGCTGACTAACCCTAATGATTCCTTGCCTTTTCCAAATGCATGTAAATCCTATACCCTAGCTTCCATGTCCATCTCCATTGCGTCCAAAGCTGGTCCTTTTTTCTAAAAGTTGTTCCTTTTCTCAAGGATACTGTGTCCTTTTAGAGGGGTCATGAAACAGGCTGGGCTATGAATCGTCTGGGTTGGTGCAGAGATGAAAAGGGTATTGGGAGGCCTTTTTGTTTATACATAAATGGATGAGACTTTAGGTCATAGCTTTCATGTTTTAGAAGTAACCTGTATAATGAAAGGGGAATGGTCAGTCCTGGAAGTTGAAATCTTAATTGAGTCAGTTCAGCAGTGGGCTGTGTGAAAACAGGCTGCTAGACTCTCTCTCCCTCTGCCCTTCTAACTTTGACTTGTGAGCCTTTATTTAATTTTTGCTCTAGGTTTAAGGGATTTGTTTATTGGGATTGTTGTTTATTTTTGAAATAGCATAATTAAGTCTTGTTTGGATAGACTGAGTTCTGTGGGTATTCTATATTCTGTTCTTTGTGTTTCGTGTGTAATTTTGTGAATAGATTTTTGTCTGTTTTAAACCTGGTAGTCAACCTTGCAAACTTAATCCGGGTAATTTTTATTGTACACTTACTGAAACAAATTGCAAACTTATTGTCTGGGCTGCCTGCTTAAGAATGTTTTGAGTGGCCTGGCGTAGTCCATAACAGACAGGGGACTCTTTGCGGAATTTTAAGCGACGAGTGGTAGGTGCTAGTGTCTTTATTTCAGGTGTTGATTTGGTTGGGTAGACAAAGCATGGGATATCAATAGCTCTTTCAGTCGCCAAGAGTTTTCTGGAAGTGGATGAGGTGAATTTAGCAGTTTTACAGAAGGTGAATAAGACCAAGCTGCAGAAATTAGCAGACCAGCTGGGATTGAAGCTACCTCTTAATGTGAGGAAAGATGTGATAATTACAGCAGTAGCTCAGCATTTAGACTAGCTGGATAAACCATCAGAATCTATAGAGATAGCAAAAATTCAATTGCAATTGAAGCAGCTTGAGTTATAGGTGAGAGATAAGGAAAGGGCAGCAGGAATGAAACAGTTTGAGTTACGGTTAAAAGCAGAAGAGAAAGAAGAAGAATGAAAGGCTTTAGCAGCAGAGAAAGAAAAAGAGAGAGAGTTTGAACTTCAAAAATTGACAATTAAACAGGGAAGGAGAAAGTGAGGTCTGCAGATGCTGGAGATCAGAGATGGAAATGTGTTGCTGGAAAAGCGCAGCAGGTCAGGCAGCATCTAGGGAACAGGAGAATCAACGTTTCGGGCATTAGAAGAAGGGCTAATTAAACAGGGAAGTCAGCTTAAAAGGATGGAGACAAAGGCTGAAGGCAAGCTTAGTGTGGAAGAGCAGAGAGTTCAAATGGCAAGGTTAGCAGCTGAAGTGGCTGATGATTATGAGTTGGTCCATAAAACACGGTTTGGCTTCCAGAATCAATTTCAGTCCATGAGGGATAGAAACTGGGGCAAAGAGAAATTCTCACACAGAACGGCAAAGGTGGATCTCAGTGAAGATCATGAGGATAACCTACTATAGGGTATGAAGTGGGAGATGGCTCGGGGTAGGGTGACACTTGGCACTCGGACACACAAGATGGTCGCTGAGCCATAAGTTGGCCACTTGGCACACAAGATGGCCTCCGGATGACAATTTGGAAAGAGACAGCAGAGTAAACACAGATACAGCCTGGGGCCACCAGCAGGTCAGGTGAATTGGCCATGCTAAATTGCCCGTAGTGTTAGGTAAAGGGGTAAATGTAGGGGAATGGGTGGGTTGCGCTTCGGTGGGTCGGTGTGGACTTGTTGGGCCGAAGGGCCTGTTTCCACACTGTAAATAATCTAATCTAATCTAATCTAATCTAATCTAATAAATACCAGCACAATGCACTCACAACCTTGATTAGTTCAAGGCGAGTGTGGGAGAGAATACACATGAGTAACAAACAATGCCTGTCGAAGTGTCTGGGTCCAGCCAACACCTTTGATAGAAATGCTAACTGTTTGATACAGACTCAATACAAAGTGCTAATAGCCAGGGCTGCTTCATCCTTCTCAGGAAGAGCAATTAGCACCTATTACTACAGCAATGGACTTCCGCGCAGACATTAAAACTGACAATGTCTGCACTGAAACTGACAATGACCGCACTGAAATTAACAAAGGCTGCATTGGAACTGACAATGACTGCATCGAAACTATCAATGATTCTGCAATGTTTACAATAAACAAACTATGTTACAGAGACAATAACCTCATCACTGACTTATTATATCACAAAATGTATAAAAGTGTCTTGACATGTGCTCTGGGTTGAGAGAAGACTCGCAGCTGCCCACTGTGCTGTTGGTGTCTTTCTCCCCCCGGAGCTCCAGTATTTCCTTGTGCAATAAACTCTGTCGTTGAACCCCAAATCTGACTCCAAAGCTGGTGATTTTCCCCACAACAATTGGCGTAGTCAGCAGGATTCTTATTACTGGTGCCCTGGTCGAAAGCCATGATCGGTGGATCGGGTTAAGAACTAAGTTGTACCTGCAAACGGGAAGAGTCAGACTGGGTCAAAGACACAGTTTAAAAGGTATACAGATTGTAATGTCTAACTTGCTACAGAACTGAGTTAAAAATTTTAAGAGCATGTCTGTGGAGAATAAGTGTTTAACTGTGTTAACTACTGTAAGAACCCGCTGCTCATGCTGAAACAGCCAGAGGACAAGGTAGTGCCTGTTTCAAAAACCCTGCCCTAAACCGGTTATTAAGAGGGGTAGGCCCCCCCACACACAAAGGTTGGGATTTGAAGTGGGAATTGAGGGACCAAGGGCACTTGGAGTTGTGAAGCACATGGCAAAGTCAAGTAACACTGGAATCTGTAGGGACGAATAACGCCAAGTCCAGTTAGAGTTTAAGTTAAAAGTTGGGTGCTGTTTGTCCTTGTAATTTCCAATGTGGTGAGGAAGAGGAGCTGATCACTCTGACCAAGAGCCAAACCTCAGTGGAGCACTCGTTATCAAGGTGGGGAGCATGGACGCTGTGAGTAACTGTGACATCCTGTCAGTCCATATAAGAATGACAGAATGCCGGTGGCCAGGAGGGTAAAGAATCCCATTGGTAGAGAGCACACCGGGCTCGGGGTAGGTTTCTGGGCCTATCGGGAGGTGTCGGGTCAGTAGAGGTTGCCAGAAGGGTAGAGGAGTCCTGGTAGTGAACACATCCTATTGAGCCAGCATTCCCAGTCGACCGGTAGATACCGACTAGTAGTGGTGGCCGGGAGGGTAGAGACATCCAACCGGAAGAGAGCAAATCTTGCTAGGAAGCTGCTACGGCTGTACAGATGGTGCTTGGACAGTATTATTGGCCAGGGGGTAGAGAAGTCCCCACTGGTTAGGAACACTTTACTGTTGGTGATATCCAGAGGTACATAATCTGCTAAATGACTAATTAAAGATTTACGGGGGATCCTGCAGGTTCCCTTATTGAGAAATACAAGGTAGGCAGACAAGGGCTGACAGAGCAAATGAAGAAAAGTGGTTGGGATCCATCCCAGACATTAGCACAACAAAGAGAGTGGATAGATAAGGAATAAAACTAAAAAGATAGGGGTAATGTTAGTGTACCAATTAGCAGGCCTGATTGAACAAGTGATTGCCACCACGAGTAAATGGAAAAAAGGACCAGGAACAAGTTAAAGAGCTGGAGGACAGAATATTAGAGTTAGAGCAGGGAACAATGTAAAAAAATCTGCAGCCACTGCAAACGAATAGGAAACATAGAAGCAGTGTATTGGGAAAAGCATGGAGCACCCCCAAACACCACCCAGCACACCGCGGAACCGTGGGAGGCCCGAGGCCAGCAAGCTGACAACCAGCCGTCCCCATTCGTAAGGGTAAGGGAGAGGGGAGTATTTATGTACCTGCAGTAATGGGAGAGAGAAAATGTGAAATGCTAGTAGACATAGGAACGGCTGTGTCTATCACAAACTTACCCTTACCCCACACAAAATGATTTACTTAACTAGGGGTAGGAGGGGATAAAACACCAGCTTACCAAAGTTAAACTACCCTCATATAAATAAACTATATATATTTTTTTTTCCCATGAAATTCTATGTATGCCAAAATAATTAGGGCACCATAATGGGCAATGATCTCATGAGAGAATATAATGTTCTAATCAATTGTACAAAAGGGAAATTGATTTGGCCCAGACAGGACGGTCGGAAGACCGAGATTGGGAAACTTACAAGTCACCATGAAACTATTAAGTGGCTACCGTCACCAGTAGGGACTGGAACCTTGAAAAGGGGGGATTCGGAGCCATCTGCGCCTCAATCTCCGAAACTTGGGCAGAAACAAAGTTAGATACAGGTCTAGTTAACATAGACCCGATAAGAGTTCCCGGACTGGAGCATAAACCCCACCGGCAATACCCAATAAAACCCAAAGCAGAACAAGCAATTGTGGAGATAGTGCAGGGACTAGTGAGACAGGGAATCCTGAAAGCAACCACAAGTACAACTAATTCCCCGATGTGAGCTACAGGCTCACCATTGATTATACAGGACTAAATAAGGTCACCCACAAATTGCACCCCATTGCAGCAGACCCCTCCACCACTTTAAATGGCTTGGTCCCCGAACACAAGATTTTTACTGTTTTAGACATAGCCAATGGTTTCTGGTCTATCCTGTTACACCCTGAGTCCCAGAACAAATTCCCTTTTACAGTAAGGGGCAGACAGTACACATGGACTTGCTTACCACGAGGGTTCCATAACAGTCCCACTATTTTTCACAGCGACATCTTAAAGAGATTAGATTTACCAGAGGATTGCACTCCCCTTCAATATGTAGATAACATCCTAATTGCCTCAGAGTCCAAATCAGGAACCAGGAAGCTTTATATCTAGTATTGCAGGAATTGGCAACTGCAAGGTTAAAAGTTAGCCCCATAAAGGCACAAATTAGCAAAACACAAAAGACATATACCTGGGACATCTTATAGCCCAGGGACTCAAAGAAATGCCCAACAACCGCAAGAAGGCAATCCAACAGATGCCACAACCTGCCACTCTCAGGGGAGTCAGCAAGGTCACGGGGCTATTCAACTACAGTGACAGCTTTATTCCCAAGTTTGCAAAATTGGCTGAATCGATCCAGAGATTAATCAAAGGAGGCAAGCCCGCCTTGGTACCAGTAACCTGAGGTTCAGAACAGGAGGAGGCATACAGTCAGCTTAAAACTCGACTCATATCGGCCCTCAGGCTAGGGCTGCTAGATCCCAGCAAGGATTTTCACATCCACTGTAATAATGAGGGAGGGTTTTACTCTGCAGTGGTCACCCAAGACCACGGTAGCAGAAGAAGGCCCGTACGGTACTACTCAACTACAGAATGGCCAGTAGTCACCGGGTTGCCCAGGTGCATAGCAGCCTTAGACTGTGCTGCTTGGGCCATTAGGGTTAGCAAGCCCATAGTAATGACAGGAAATGTCATCCTCCACATTAAACACACCCTAATAGAGATGCGAAACACAGGGAAAGTGAAGGCCATCTCCAATATGAGAAGGGCAAAGTGGGAGGCAGTTCTTTTACCCCCAAGTCAATGCATGGAAATAGTTAGGGATACGGGAGAAAACCCAACTGAGGGAATTCTAGACACAGGGGAACTGCACAACTGTGGGGATATAGATGGGGATGAAGATAGGGGGAGAGTAAAAGATAACCTCCAGGCACAGTTGAGGAGACCCTCTTCGTGGACGGGTCACGAAAATAAGTATCAGGGTCGCCCCGAACAGGATGGGCTGTGGTGAATGATAACTTAGAAACAGTTATGTCCAGAAGGATTGATGGAAGTCAGTCCGCACATGTAGCAGCACTGGTAGCACTCACCAAAGCACTGGAACCTGCAAAAGGAAAAACCGTGAATATACATACAGACAGTTGGCATTCCTTCGATGTAGTCCATGACTACATGGTGGAATGGGGTAGAAGAGGGTTCACCACCTTGGGGGGATCCCCTATCAGACACTAATTAAGAATTCAGGCACTATTGCATGCCAGTGAACAGCCAAAAGAGGCTGCAGTAATAAAAATAAAAGCCCATCCAAAGAAGCCAGCAAAAGAGAATTCAGGGTGGCTAAAATTTAAAGGAAACAAGGCAGCAGACCAAGCAGCTCACAAAGCCCTACCGCAAGAAACCATTGTCGAGGCTGCAATAACCACTATTGAATTAGTGAAAGACGCTATCCAAATTCAGCGGCTACAGGAAGAGCGAGAGAGCACTGGAGACTGCAGGGGGTATCCAAAGGGGAGGATGGTGTCTGGAGGTGAGCAGACAAGGTGGTAGCACCAGCGTGTATACAGAACACATTGCTGGGACAGGTACAAGTGGAGAGGCCATGATAGCAAGCCCATGGAGAGTGTGGTGGTGGTAGGGAATGGGAAGAGATGTGGCCAAGTACTGTAGCAGATGCATGGTTTGTGCACAACATAACTCAGGGAGACCCATAAAAGTTAAGATGGGATACCTGCCCAGACCTAGGGGACCCTGGGAACACCTTCAGATAGATTTTACAGGGCCACTACCACCTTCTCGTGGGAAAACGTACTGCCTGGTCATCATAGACCAATTCACCCGGTGGGTTGAAGCATTCTCGACTAAACGCTGTACTGTGACCTCTGTAGCCAGAATATTAACAGAGGAGGAAAACCCGAGGTCGGGGGGTACCCCTCTAGATCAACTCCAACAAAGGGACACATTTTAAGGCAAGATCGTGAAGACTGTCTGTCAATTAACACGGGCTAAAGTGCTGCCAGCCATACTAATGAAATTAAGAGCCACCATGAATCAGGCAATCGAGCTAACACCATATGAATTAATGACCAGGCGAGCAATGCAATTGCCAAAGACAATAATCACAAGTGGCACCGATGTGAGTCCACTAAAAGCCAAAAATTCGGTGGCATGTGATAGAATTAAGCACCCAATTGAAAGGGATGTGGAAATCTGTATTTGATAAACAGGACAAAAAGGACAAGGCAGGAGAACTCGAAATCATCCCTGAGGTCCCAGCAGCAGGAAGCCGTGTCCTGGTGCGAGCATTGCCCGACAAACCAGGCTTTCCCTCAAAATGGAATGGGCCATGAAATGTGGTAATAAGTGGGGACAATTGTGCCTGCATAGATATTAAAGGAACGGCACACGGAAGGACTGGACCCAACTCAAACTGTTTAAAGATTCCTGTGACCGAACTAATGTCGTTGACCATTCCCCAGGTGCAGACAGGAGCGGCAGACAAGACGGTCATCCTTGGGGCGGGGGGGGGGGGGGAGTACCGAAAACCCAACAGAACAAACCACACCGAAGCATGACTGCACCTCCTGACGAAAACAAAGCCTTTGACTGATAACTTTATTTTAACTGCAAAATGTATATACCTGTATGTACTTCACTGTGTCTAAGTGTCACGACTGTTTGGGGCATGTCAGGATTTGAAGATAACCTTTTCTATAAAACCCACCTCAGTCTACATGGAAACCAAACTGTCTGCTACCCACTGGCATGATCAGTAGAATCCCTATTTGTGGGCACCCCAGTGGAGACCCCTCATGACCTGTATACAGTAGACACCTCAGGATCGCCATGTAAGGGGCAGATAGGGAAATACAAATGGGGACTCCATTTGGGGTGTGTATCTGGGCAGGACCACCAGCCCATGGAGCTGGGTCCCCCAGCCTAGGAAAAGGAAGACCCATTTAAAACCTGACAATTACCCACTCTGTTTCACAGGGCAGGGATGGGGATGTGTTTATGCTCTGGTTCCCAAAAATGACTCATGCGTCCAGACACAGTGCACTTATCAGCACCGTACAGTCACCAGGGGACAGTTTACCTGCACCTGCAGAGAGCAGGCATGCTTGAATGTGACCGCGGGCAGACTATACATATGTGTCAGTGTAATGGATGTACCCGTTCGACACTTACTCGGGGGATCATGGGCGACATGGGTGGACAGACAGATAGAAGGACAGAACAATCTATGTTACCGAGCGGCGAAGGGATTTGTTTTTCTATTCAAGGGGACTTATATGACAGACACCCTAGACCTCCCAAACCTGTTCGTAGCAGGGACATTTGCACCCCTTACTGTACCATGCCCTAGCGGGGGATGTGCAGAGAAGGATATCCTCAGTCAGGGGTTCTGTGCTGACTGGCAGGTCCCTACTGTTTTGGGATCATCTTGGGATCTCTATCTTTAGGAGGTGCAGCAGGGGTCGTCAGCGCTAAAAACAAAACTACTTTGTATGTGGCCTGACTATCTACGGCAATAACAGCTCAAAAGCTCTGGAAGCAGTTAATACAGAGTTGGCTGAGCTCAGACTCTACACACAACAGACACGTTACACGGTGGATTATCAATTAGCACAGCAAAGGGGAGTTTGTACAATTATTGGTGACAATTGTATCGCTCATGTTATTGTTAGCACTTATGACATTACAGAAGCCATTATGAATATCTGAGACCAGCTAGCTAATTTTTGACAGGGAGCCATAATTACAGACAGCTGGCTAAATTGGTTGATAGTCACATCTTGGGACCCTATTTGGCACATGGGATAGTTCTCCTCATTGCACTCATGCTGGTATTCTGTGTGGGCCTTGGGTGTTTAAAGCTCTACTGTAAGGTGCTATTGACAAGAACTGTACCAGCAGCGAGTGTCACCACGGAAGAGTCCCCAACAAAATTGGCACTCCACAATACCCCTCGGGAGGAGGAGCTCCTAGAGATGAACTATCTCTACATGTAAATTGGATGGTCTGTGGGAGATCTCCGAAGTCGCCTCCTTGAGTGGGGAGTGAAGTGGGAGATGGCACAGGGCAGGGTGACACTAGACACATGGACACACAACATGGTCGCTGAACCATAAGTTGGCCATTTGACACACAAGATGGCCGCCAGACCACAATTTGGAAAGAGACATCAGAGCAATCACAGATACTGCCTGGGGCCACCAGAATGTCAGCACAATGCATTCACAACCAATGCATGCCCACTGTGCTGTTGGTGCCTTTCTCTCCCCAGAGCTCCGGTATTTCCTTGTACAATAAACTCTGTCGTGGAACCCCCAACCCTGACTCCAAGGCTGGTGATTTTCCCCACAACAGATAAAAAGGCAACCCTTGAAGGGGACAATGAAGGTAAAAAATTCCAGTGTTTTCATTGTAATAAAGTGGGCCACATGAAGTCACAGTGTTGGTGGGCCAGGAGAAAGCCAGATATAGAAAACAGGACAAGCCTGGAAGTTTTGTTGGCATGGTAACAGAAAGCACAGTGGAAGCTAGAAAGCTTCATCAGAGATTGATTAAGGAGGGAGTGCCAGATCTGCTTAAAAAATATATATGCAAGGGTAAAGTTTATTCACATAAGCCAGGCATAGCAGGTAAAGAGGTTACAATATTAAGGCACACAGGATTCTCTCAGTCTGTGACGCTGAAAGATGAGGAGATATGTTCTCCTGAAGGACTATTGCCAGAAAAGGTACTGGTAACAGGAATTCACAGTGAGAAACAAAGTACTCAATCATGTAGAGTGAGGCTAGAGTGTCCAGAAAAAGTGGAGAATTTGTGGTAGGAGTACTGGACAAACTCTCAACTCCAGGAATACAATTTGTCCTTGCAAATGATTCACCAGTGGGTGTGCTGCCTACTCTAGTTGAATAGTCAGTTGAAATGCAGGCAACTGAAGCACTGCAGGAGTCTTATTTGGGAATTATCCCTGATTGTGTCTTATCAAGGTTGCAGAGTCACAAGCTGAAGCAGGAGAGATCAAAAGGCACACATAAGGAAGCTGAGGTGGTATTATCAGATACTTGTTTTGATCAGGTAAATGAGACAGAGCAAGAGCCAAATGTTAAACATGCAAGTATCTTTAGCTCTGCTAAGCTTATTGAGTTACAGCAGAAAGATGAGAACTTAAAGCAGTTGTGTCAAAGCGCATACAAATGGAAGGAGAGTGAATGCATCCCTGTGTGTTATGACCTGAAAAATGATGTCTTAATGAGGAAATTGAGACCACCACACATTCAAGCAGATGAGAAATGTGCAGAAGTTCATCAGATTGTTTTGCCAGTAGGATATAGAAAGGAGGTGCTGCGAGTGGCGCATGAGCTACCACTTAGAGGTTATTTAGGAGTGAGGGAACCACAGGTGAAAATACAAAGTCATTTTTACTGGCCTGGACAGCACAAGGATGTAGTGAAATTTTACCAGACATGTCATACATGCAGGCTAATTGGAAAACCACAGTCAGTAATAAAACCTGCATCTTTAATACCTATTCCAGCATTTGAGGAACCTTTCACAAGAGTCTTGACTGATTGTGTAGGTCCCCCACCTCAAACAAAAAATGGGAAAAGTATTTATTAACAATAATGGATGTATCAACTAGATTTCCTGAGGCAGTCCCATTATGCAATATCACAGCTACAAGGATTGTAGAAGAATAACTCAAAATGTTTACTAGATACAGACAACCAATAGATATACAGTCAGATCAAGGATTAAACTTCACATTCAAACTATTCAAGGAGGTTATGGATAGCTTGGGAATAAAGCAATTCAAATTTACTGCGTACAATCCAGACTCGCAAGGAGCACTCAAGAAATGGCATCAAACAATAAAGACCACGTTGAGAGCTTATGGTCAGGATTATCCAGATGATTGCGATAAGGGAATTCCATTTGTGCTTTTTGCAATCATAGATGTACCAAATGAATTGACCAAATCCAGTCCATTTGAAGTAATTTTTGGGCATAAAGTAAGAGGACCATTAAAATTGATTAGGGAGAAATTAATAAGTTCAAATTCAGAGACCACCCATTTAGACTATGTATCAAATTTTAGAGAATGACTAAATAGCTGGGGAGGTGTCTAGACAGCATTTAAAAGTATCGCAGCATACTATGAAACAAATAACAGATAAGAAATCACAAATTTGCAATTTTGCGACTGGGGATAAGGTATTGGTGTTACTTCCAGTAACAGGCGAGCCTTTAAAAACAAGGTTTAGTGGACCTTATCAAATCGAGAGGAAATTGAGAGAGGGGAACTACTTGATAAGGACTCCAGACTGGACAAAATCTCACAGAGTGTGTCATGTGAATATGGTGAAAAGGTATTTTGATAGGGAAGGAAAGCAAGAGGAGAAGGTGATAATGATTACAGCACAGAAGGAAAAACCAAGTACAGAGGATTCTGAATGGGACATTCCTCAAATCAAATTGGACAATAAGGAAGTTGTCAAAAATTGGAATAAATTGTTGAGTTACCTTCCATAAGGAAATTGAAATGACTTGAAAGAGTTATTACTATCACATTGGGAGATATAGGGATGCTGTTCCAATTAAGCAGCATCTTTATAGGTGTAACCCTCTAAAGTTGGCACAGGTTCAGAAGGAGATAGAACACATGCTCCAGGATGGCATAATCAAACTGAGTTACAGTAAAGCCAGAATGGTACCTAACGGTTTTGTGTGGACTATTGGAAACTCAATGCAGTTACAAAGACTGATGTATATCCTATTCTGTGGTTGGAGGACTGTGTCGAAAAGGTTGGACAAGCAACTTACATTTCCAAGTTGGACTTGTTTAGAGGCTACTGGCTTGTACCTTTGTCAGAAAGAGCAAAGGTAATTTCGGCATTCATCACACCAAATGGATTATATCAGTGTAAAGTAATGCCATTAGGTATGAAAAGCGTTCTAGCCACATTTCAGAGACTGACTAATAAGGTCATTGCCAGATTACCCAACTGTGTGGTGTACGTTGATGACCTGGTGATTTTTAGACACTCATGGAAGGAACATTTACAGCATTTATTGGACTTGTTTGATTGACTTCAGAAGGCAGGCTTGTTGGTAAACCAGCTAAAAGTGAATTTGCCAAAACCCAAATTATTGGGCCATATTATTGGACACGGACAAATGGCCCCATGGGTTGCGAAAACAAAAGTAATTGGGGAATTTCCCACACTGTCGACGAAAAGGGCAGTACTACGGTTCCTGGGGTTGAGTGGATTTTACTGAAATTTTATGCCGAATTTTAGCAGTGTGACTGCTCCACTCACCAAATTGTTAAAAAAGGGCAAGGAGTTTCAGGCGTTTGACAGCCTGGAGACTGTGTTAACCACTGCCCCAGTACAAGCCACATGGGATTACATGAAGCCTTTCAAGGTGGCTATCGATGCCACTGTTGTGGCTGCTGGTGCGGTGCACCTGCAGGCGGATGACAAGGGGATAGAAAGACCCATCTGGCTTTTTTCCAGGAACTTGAATGTTCATCAACAAAAATATTCAACGGTGGAGAAAGAGACTTTGAGCTTGGTGTTGGCATTACAACGTTTCAGTATTTATAGTTCCAGCAACACACCTGAGACAATAGTATACATTGATCATAACCCATTGAAGTTTGTGAAGAAATTTAAAGATAAAAATGCCAGGCTGTTTAGATGGAACTTGTTGTTGCAGCCATTCAATTTGACAATTGTGCAGGTGGCAGGTCACGAAAACATGATTGCCAATGTGTTGTCGAGACTTGAATGAGATACGGAGGTGTTTGGTGGTCGAAGTACCACAGCCTGAATTAGAATGTGATTGTGCATGTTTGCAAGTGTACAGTCAGTGTAGTGTATATATGCATTTTAGATTACTAACCAATGCTTTTTTGAGGGGTTTTAAAAATGAAGCTACCTTTGGATATTGGATTTTTTTTAAGGAAGTAGGTGTCACAAAGCTGATCATTGTTCTAAAAGCTGTTCCTTTTCTCAAGGAGACTGTGCCCTTGATCTTTTTCAGAGGGGCCATAAAACAGTCCAGGCTATGAATCGGCTGGTTTGGTATAGAGATGAAAAGGGTATTGGGAGGCTTTTTTGTTTATATGTAAACAGATGAGACTTTGGGCCATAGCTTTCATGTTTTAGAAGGAACATGTATAATGAAAGGGGAATGGTCAGTCCTGAAATCTGAAGTCTTGTTTGAGTCAGTTCAGCAGTGGGCTGTGTGGAAACAGGCTGCTAGACTCTCTCTCTTGTTCATTTTTGCTCTGTGTTTAAGGGGTTTGTTTATTGGAACTATTTGTATTTTCGGAACAACATAATTAATTCTAGTTTGGATAGACTGAGTTCTATAGGTATTCTATATTCTGTTCTTTGTATTTCATTTTGTAATTGTGTGAATAAAGTTATGTCTGTTGTAAAACCTGGTAGTCAACCTCACTAACTTACTCCAGATAATTCTCACTGTACACTTACCAAAACAAATAGCAAAGTTATGGTCTGGGCTGCCTGCTTAAGAATGTTTTGAGTAGACTGGCCTAACAACTGTAAATAGAGATGTGAAATATTTGTCTAGTATCTCAACCATCTAACTTATGAATGAATTATGAATTAGCTTGATTGTCATATGTACTCAAATGAGTACAGTGAAAAGTTTATAATTCGCCACTTACGGCACCATCTCATGTACAAGGTACCTAGGTACAGATTCTGCAGTAAAAGTTCTTAGGAAAAAAAATTAGAAAAATAAAGAAATCCGAAGTCCAGCATTGCAGTTTGTAGGAATAAATTAGAAAACAGAGAACATAGCTGTGTTGCTATTTTAAATTTAGATTAGTAATCCTTCACTAGGATATAATCTGCTAATGGGGGAGATAAAACTTACAGGCTGGTTCAACATTCCTAACCTCAGAATCACAAATGATACCGCGTCACAGTACAATTGTCAGTGCTACCAGTGAAGTGAGTTCTGTAGCTACGTAACCTGTAATCCACATTTTAAAATAAAATATTTTATGGGATGAATGCATCACTATCGGAGTGGGGGCGGGGAAGCGGGGTGGGGGGTAACATTTTTTGCTCATCATTAATTATTCTATAGAAAATGGTGGTGATAGACTTGCGATGGATAAGTATTTAACAACACTAGCATGTACCTAAACATAACAAGATTTCTGACACACTTCACAGGAACAAATATCAAACAAACATTGATACTAAATTACGTAACCTTACATTTGGATAGATGTCAAAAAGCTTGGCCAGAGAATAGGTTTTAACAAGCATCTTTAAGGAAGAGAAGTATAAATATTTAGAGAACAAATTCCAAAATTTCAGGATATCCAAGTGGCCAGATTTGAGGAACAGAGGAATTTCAGGGGATTATAGATCTGGAAGATCTTACAGAAATAGATTTAGATTAGATTTAAACTTTATTGTCACACGTACTCAATCTTAAGTGTCATCTTAGATACAAGTACCCAGGTACAAAAACCTAAGAATAAGGTAGAAAGAAATAAAATTAAATGTTAAACATTAGTTACTCTTAGTATGGCATTAAAAAAGATAAAAGTCAAACATTTCAGTCTTTCTTAGTGTTAAATCAAAATAAAGAAATTGAGCTAAACATCCAAACATTGCAGTCTTTGCAAAAATAAAGTACGTCAAAACCATCTCCTGCAGTTTCACACACAGACAACCACAATAATCTGTAAGGGGCACTATCCTCTCTCTAGTTATTCTTTTGCCCTTAATGTATTTATAGGATCTCTTTGGATTCTCCTTAACTCGATTTGCCAAAGCTATCTCATGTCTCCTTTGTTGTCCTCCTGATTTCCCTTTTAAGTATACACCTACTCTCCTTATCCTCCTCTGAGAATTCACTCCCTCTCAATTGTTATTACATTCAGCAGTGATTGATTGGATTTCTAAACTTGAACTTGACTGAACTTGAACATCTCTTTCCCATACTGGTCTTTCAGCAAAGCATTTAATTTCTTAATCTTGACCTGTCAATCCTTATGTCAATTTGTATATTAAAACTTGAACTTTTCTTCAGTTCATTGGATTTCTTCAGCAGGGCGTCTACCTATTCTTCCCTATTGCATTAGTCCCAACCTAGTAGAAGAATGCTGGATCTTGCCCTTACCATGTGCTTTTCCAAGTTTTTCTGGTCTGAACTATCCTTAATCTTTGCAACAATGCAGTCTCCTGGATTTTTGATTATGACTATAGATGTAGCTATCTATCTCCATCATTATTGAATTCCTTACAACTAAAATCTTTTATCCTGCTCCTTCTCTCTTTGGATTGCTCCCACTCCACAGTGCCTCAATTAACATTCCATCAGTTCTCTATGTGTTCTTCCTTCATAAAGTCAAAGTTATCTGGTATATTGTATCTGTTGGACAGGACTAAAATCTGCCTGACCTCCTCTTTCATCTCCCCTTGACTCCCTGACAGTCGCATGTTCCCATTTCTGCACCAGTCTGACTCACTGTAGTGCAATTTAGGAAATCTCATTTCCTGACCTTTCAACTCATTCCCAAAAGTCTTGCCATTTGTTTATCTTCAGCAACACAGGGACTAGGATTCCCTGCCTCTCCAGGCATCTCTGATAAGAAATCCCACAGGTTGACCACTTTCTGAGTGAAGAAATATTTTCTGATCTCAGTCCTAAATGGTCGACCCTATATTCTGAGATTGTTCCCTTGTTTTAGACTACCCAACCAGGGACAGTATCCTATCTGCATCAAGTCTATCCAGCCCATTTCAATGGCAATTTCAATTACATTTCAATCAGATCCGTCTCACCCTCTACACACAAGTGAACACAGGCTCAGTCGAACCAACCTCTCCTCATACAATAGTCCTGTCATCCTCAGTACCAGCCTAGTCAAGCTCCTCTGCACTCCCTCTATGGCCAGTACATCCCTTCTTAAGTCGGAACATTAAAACTGCACACAATATTCCAGATGTGGTCTCACCAAGGCTCTGTATAACTAATGTAGGCCATCCTTACTTCTGGACTGAAATCCTCTTGCAATGTTGGCCAACATACCTTATGCCTTCCTAATTATTAGCTGTACCTGCCTATTTACTGTCATTGACTGGTGTACAAGGACTCCAAATCCTTTCGTACATCCACATTTTCCAATATATCACCATTTACATAATACTTTGCATTTCTGTTTTTCATATCAAAATGTATAGCTTCACATTTATCAACTTTATACTGCATCTTCCATGTGCTTGCCCACGTGCTAAACTTGCCTAGATCACCCGAAGTCTCCTTGCATTATCCTCACAACCCACAATCTCACCTAGTTTTGTGTTATCAGCAAACTTGGAAATATTGAATTTGCTTTCCTCAAGTAAATCAGTTAGAAATATTGTGAATAGTTCAGACAGAAGCACCGATCCTTGCAGTGCAGCACTAGTCCCTGTCTGCCACCCAGAAAAAAGACCTACTTACTTTCACTCTCTGTTTCTACTTTATCAATGTATTCTCAATCCATGCCAGTATGTTACCCCCAATCTGTATACTTTAATTTTGTACACTTCTTATGGTGGACATTACCAAATGCCTTTTTGAAATCTAAATACACCACATCCACAGGTTCTCCCTTATCTATTCAGGTGCTTATCCAATGGACTATCCAATTAACTCTTGAAGGGCATGATTGTACTTCCACTAATGTACCCATACGAAGAGCATTTCAGATGGTAAACACTCATTGCAGAGGAAGAATTTTCTTCAAGTTGTGTGCCACTTAGCATAAATTGCTGTCCTCTGATTCTTAAACCATCTGTCCAATCTGTCTAGAACCTTTACAGAATGAGATGGGCGGGCACTATTTCGTTCGGATAATCGATGATTCGGTTAATCGATTAAATGCCTTTCCTCTGGGGTGCGGAGTTTTTTAAGTCTGCTCCCTGTTCAGGGTCTGAGGCAGCAGCACACTGTAGGCAAGCCCCCGACACCCCAACCCTGTCCAGCATTGCCTGCCCCCCTGCCCGGACCCAAGCCCGTTCAACACCGACCCCCGACCCCAACTCCGTCCAACATTGCCCACCCCCCTTGCCCCCAACCGCGTCCATCAGGAACCTGATGAAGGGCTTTTGCCCGAAACGTCTATTTTCCTGCTCCTCAGATGCTGCCTGACCTACTGTGCTTTTCTAGCAGCACTCTAATCTAGGTTAGTACGCTATCTGTCTCAGGAGCATAGAACGCAATTGAAAGATGTGTTACTACAGTATAAGGACATTTGTAAAAATCAGCTGGGGAGGACAAATGCTATTGTACATGAAGTAGACAATGTGAATACTGCTCCGATAAAACAACACCCCTGTCAGCTTAATCCTTTCAAAGCCAGACAGGTCCAGATGGAGGTGGAGGCCATGCTCGATGAGAGCATCATTAAACCAAGCCAGAACGAGTGGAGTTCGCCGATTGTTTTAGTTCCCAAACCTGACGGGACTCAACAATTCTGTTTGGATTATCAAAGATCAACGCCATTACAAAATCAGACTCATATCCAATTCTTAGATTGGCAGACTGTATCGAGAAATTGATCAAGCCAGTTACATCACCAAGTTGTACTTAATGTGTGGTTACTGGCAGGTACCTTTATCAGAGATGGTGAAAGAAATTTCTGCGTTTGTAACTCCAAATGGGCTATGTCAGTTTAAAGTGATGCCCTTTGGAATGAAGAACACACCTACCACATTCCAAAGATTCATGAACAGAGTTGTGGCTGGGTTAGAAAACTGTGAAGTCTATTTGGACGAAGTAGTGATCTTTAGTAAGTCCTGGAAAGATCACATGGTACAGGTGGCAGAGCTCTTTGAATGACTACGAGAAGCAACACTGGTGATAAACTTAAATAAAATAGAATTCGCAAAAGCAGAGGTGACATTCTTGGGACATAACATTGGTCATAGAAGGTTGACCCCATGGAACATAAAGCCGAAGACCATCGAGGAATTTTCACAACCAACCTCGAAGAAAGAGATGCTTTGATTCTTAGGACTCAGTGGATTCTATCGGAAGTCTGTTCCACACTTCAGCAGTGTAGTGGCACCGTTAACCGATTTGCTGAAGAAAAACACGTTTCGGTGGACAGAACCATGCATGGAGGAAAACAACTGTTTGAAATCGATATTAACCACTAAATCAGTTTTAGCTGCACCAAACTTTTCAAAACCTTTTAAAGTCGCCATCAATGCTAGTGACATTGGAGTTGGAGCTGTACTCCTACAGGAAAAAGAGGATGGGATCAAACTGCCAGTGGGTTACTTTTCGAAGATCAACATCCACCAGAGGAAATACTCCACAATCGAAAAGGAACGACTGAGTTTGGTACTAGTCTTACAACATTTTAATGGGTATGTCACGAACAATGTGTCGGAGATGGTTATGTACACTGACCACAATCTGCTTACATTCTTGGAACGTTTTAAAGATAAGAATATGAGACTATTTCATTGGAGTCTTATGTTACAGACTTTTAATTTAAAAATCATACATATTACGGGTCAGAAGAATGTAATTGCAGACGTGTTATTGCGGATTTAACTGATAGAGTTCAGATGAGATTTGCCTTTATTTAATGTTTTATGTATATGCATATATATATATATATATACATAAACATAGGTATATGGGAAGAAGTTAAGGTGAACGTATATGAAATCTATCGGTATGTTCGGGTAATGTGTTTAAAAGTTAGAAAAAAATTAAGCCATCTTTTCATTATGATGGTTCATTTTTTCTTAAGGGGGGAGGTGTTATGAAGATGTAGGTGTACCTTTAAGAGAGCTAAAAGCAGCAGAACTACCAGACACAGCACCAAGTATTCTCAATAAAGAAACAATGTAACGCTGGGTCGAACAACTCGAACTGTTTGTTACCTGGAGACAAAAAACAAATTTGAATTCAGCCAAATCAGTTTAAATTATACCCCAAGAAAACACCAATTTCCAGTCAAGTTTGGATTGAGTATATTGACAATCTTCAAAGCCAATGACACAATCCAATGCTCTGGGGTATAAGACAGGGGGAAAACTGAACAGTTGAGAGGAGAACTACCTAGCCCTAGCCTGCAACAGACTGTTTGAAAAAAAAATTCTCTCTTCAAAGTACCTTTTCGATCAGTAACCAATAATGCAGAAATTCCTAACAAGGAGAAAAGACACAGGAATATCCGAAGACAAGAACCCACAGCTGCCTGGTTTGGAGATAAAAATTGTTGCTTTGTAAATCTTAATTGGGAGTTTTATTGGACTTGTATTATAGAAGGGAAGGTAAAAGATAGGTTAGAGAAAGAAATTGTAAATAGTGGTTAGTTAATTATTCTGTTATACTTTAAGAAATAAAGTTGTTAATTTATACTTTACATAGTTCTTTGCCGCTAGAAGTTTTACAGATTACTGCATGGGATAAATATTTTCTGTGTTGCTGGTTTAAAATTAAGCAGGAGAGTTTACCCTGTATCCTAACAATCGTTCCCAGACCAATTATTTTTAACCTTTTCTGCAGCCTCTCTTAATGCTTCACATTTTTCATAAATGAGTCATGTCCAGAAATTAAACATGACACTCCACCTGAGATTGAACAAAATGTTGTCCTTGCTTTTTTACTCAAGGTCTCTATGTATTGCCATTCCTGTAAGCCTTATAACCAGTAATTCAATCTGCCCTGCTACCTTCAATATGTGTGCATATATCCAAAAGTCCCTTTGCTGCAACACCCCTTTTAATGTTGTGCGTGATATTCGTATTGTCTTTGCTCATTCGACCTACCAAAAAGAATCGTACCACCAGTTCCGAAGAAAAATCTTTGAATTTGAACTGTTAATTCTGTTTCTCTCTCCATGGATGCTGCCAAAACTGCTGAGTTTCTCTAGTATTTTCTATTTTAATTTCAAAGTACATCTGCCACTGCCTGCTCCCTCCACTAGCCTGTCAATGTTCTTTTGATTTATATCACTATCCCCCTCTCAGCTGATTAGTACCTATTTTTCATACTGAATAAATGTTCATTACACAATAATATGAAATGGTATATTGGACTGGTTTGTAAAACAAAAGCATTCCACAAACTTTGTCAAACGATTTGGTTCTCAAATAAATAATTCCATCAAGACAACATTGTGTTTCTGCCATTTTCCCGAAGTTGGTATTAAGAGAGGCTCTTTCTTCCACAAAATGTTGTACGATGGGGTCCACGAATGGGAACGTGATATTGCCCTTTTAAGTTGTTACCTTAGCCCAGCTCCAGCGCGTAAGGACAGCGCCCATTGGTTATACATGCTGCGATTCTGGTCTGGTCAAAGTCACGTTGCATCTTGTGATCTCCCCAAAGGCTGGGGAGTCAAAGTGACGGATTTGTTTCGTGTGGGAAGTGAATGAGTTTAAATTTTCGGTCAGTTTGGGAAGAGTTTTTATTGGGGTTTTCACGCTGCAGTGCATGTGGCGTTGCCACGCTGAGAGGAAGGTTGTCGGTGGCTGGGTGGTACTGTGTGTCGTCAGTGAGCAGAGCATTGCTGTGGAAACCTGTACAAGCTGGAGCTGAGGAGTTGGCAATTGGACCTTCGCTGCTTACTGAGGCTTCGCTTTCCATGATTCAGAGCTGAGCAGATTCGTGCATTTTGGGGGATGTAGGACACACTGACAGCTCAATACCCAACTTACGGACCAGTTTATTGCAAGTGTTTTTTTTCTGGCAGTGATTTGTACGTTCGCTCCGTTCACTTATTGGGACCGAGAAGCCGAATTTGCCAAGTTATCGAGATAAAGTTGGATTGAGAGTCTACTGTGGGTGCCAGACTAAGAAGGAGCTTCATCTCCCTAACACAGGAGAATATTGCAGGGAACTGGTGGTGAGTAACAGTTCACTCAGTCCGAGTTGCTGTGCCAATATACACTTTCACATGTTGCAACTTTGGATGTGATGGTAGAGGATCCAGTGATCTTTCCGTCACATGGCTGATTATAATACTCCAGCGGTAATAGTTTTTAATCGCCAAAAAAACTGTGCATATACAATAACTGAACTATTTCGGTAGTCTTTACTCGTGAACAACACCCAAACATTAGAATTTGGCATTCTCTCCAGTTCCCAAAAAATAACCCCAAGGCACTTCTTTCTTTTATGTAAGACATAGTTCTGAAGATCTCCACAACCACCTGATGGAGGAGCAGCCCTCAGGCTGGTGCTTCCAGTTAAACCTGTTGGACTATAAACCTGATGTGTGATTTTTCACTTTAGATCTGAAGAAAGCAAACAACCTAAACATTGACTTCTCCACCTCCTGATGCTGCCTGGCTTGCTGTGTTCTTCCAGCCTCTTGCTTGCCTATCTTGACATATATCTGAAGCAATGACAGGGTCTGACGCAGTGGCCATTCACCACTGTGTATTGGTGGCAGCTGTCCCAAGCTTGAGTTCCTCAGCACGTAGTCCTGGATCTTAGCATGTACTAGTCTCCAACACTCAATGTTCCAACCTCTGGGCCAAAAAGACCACGTTTAAGTACCACCTGCCCCAGAGATGTCATAACAATTCTGGTCTCTGATGTGAAAAGTAAATGAAACTTGAAAAGATTCAGAAAAGACTTATAAAGATGTTGCTGGGTTTGGAGGGTTTGAGCTATAAGGAGAAGGCTGAATATGCTATTTTTTTTTGTCAGAGACTGAGGAATGACCTTTAAAGAGGCTTTTAAAATCATGAGCATGGATAGGGTGAACAGACACTGTCACTTTCCCAGAGTAGGGAAGTTGAAAATGAGGGCATGTGTTGAAGGGGAAAGATTTTAAAAAGACCTGAGGGGCAACATTTTCACGCAGAAGGTGGGATGCGTCTGGAACTACTTGCCAGATGAAGTGGTGGAAGTTGGTACAATAACAACTAAAATGCATTTGGATGGGTACGTGAATAGATTAGATTAGATTACCTACAGCGTGGATATCGGGTCAGCATGGCCAAGTTGAACCGAAAGGCCCATTTCCATGCTGTAAAACGTATTCCAAGAGCAAACCGATTGGTTAAAAGTAATTTTGATACGGGAGTATCTCAGTTAAAATTTGTTAGTACTGTGGACTGCAATTAGACATGAATTGAGTTGAAGTGTAAATAATGGACCACCATCTGACCCAAATGAGTTCAACTTCTATTTTGTAGTCACCTTAGTTTTTGCCAGGATAGGATTCTAATTTTTTTTTTTATTTATACAGGAACCCATAGAGCAATATGACTACACTTGCTGAAACAAAAGCTGTTCTTCGCAGCGCTGATGCAGTCTGTTTCGATGTTGACAGTACAGTCATTAAAGAAGAAGGAATTGATGAACTAGCGACATTCTGTGGTGTCGGTGATGAAGTAGCAGAAATGTAGGTGCTTAATAGGTTTGTCTGGACCATTGTTTTCTCAGCATTTAACAGTCTTTAGCTGTTTTGAGCAATATTTTATATTCCTTTTTTAATTAATCCTGATCCTCCAACTTGTAGTTAAGCTTTCAATTAAGGTTCCTGGATTTCAGTGTTGAGAATAACAACAATGTCATCGGAAAATATGCTCAACTAACATTAAAGCAAGGCATAATTCTTGTAGCACAGAAGTTGCAGCTATTAAGACAGCCTTTAATCAAGTCATGAATATGTTGTGTTATTCTCATAAGGGTTACAATTTAATTGTTTGGGTATTTGTTACAAGAAGTCAGCTGCTTTTGATATGGAATTGATAGGATTGTGTCCAGCCAAGTCAATGAGATAGTGAGACACTTAGTGGGAGAGAAGCAATTCATGGCTGGACAGGCTCTTTATAGGAACAATTCAATTAGTCCCATTCTGCTCCAATAGATCTGCGATTTAAAAGAAAATCAAGTGTTTATCCAATTTTTAAATACACTTCCTTTTTTTGGAAGGGTTAAACCAGACCTTAAGTATACCTTTAAGGCAGTTAGATGGCATCACGGTGTATGATGCTTTGGTATGAATGTTCATGCCTCCCCTTCAATTGCTACTATTGTTGTAGTAGCAGTAGTAGTCATAGTAATAGTTATAACACTGTGCCCAGGCTGTCTACAAGCTTGCGGTCTTATAGCAGTGTAAACAGTCAGTCTTGTTTATAAATCTCAAGACAGCTGGCTCATCAAAAATGAGTCATTATTGTATACATTACAAAGGATGTATACATAATGTTATATAGAGAACACTGACTATTTCATTATTGGCACCTAGGATCCACATTGTATTCCAGATCCAAGCAATTTTCTTATTTAACAAAACACTTTTTGTTGCTGCTACTTTTCCAGTTATCTAAAATCTATGTCCGTGTATTACTGATTTCTTTTATCAGTGAATACTGTTTCTCCTTATTTATTCATTTTGAACACTTTGTGTAGTTTCCCTGTAATCTCTTAGCTCTAAGGTGAACAACCTCAACATCTCAGTATCTCTGTAGCAGAGTTCTCACTTCTCTGATATAATTCTGGTGAATTTTCTCCACCATCTCAAATGTTGACATCCTTCAAGTAGACTTTTGAGAACTGGTTACTAAGCTGCAGCTGAGGCCTAATTAGCATATTATTTTTTATTTAAAAGGTTCAGTGCAACTTCCTTCTGTAATTACTCTCTCTAAATTAGAGAATTCCATAAACTTTATTATCAGCCTTCTCAGTTTGTCCTTAACTGGATTTGTCCATGTGAACCCCATGGTGATTTGTTCCTGCAGCCCTTTAGGTTTACATTTTCTCTTTAAGGCGAGACATTGTCATTCGAGTCACGTAGCTTAAAAACAGACCCTTTGGTTCAACTCATCCATACTGACCAAGTTTCCCAAACTAAACTAGTCCCAGTTGCCTGCATTTGTCCCATATCCTTCTAAACTGTTCCTATTAATGTACAAATGTCTTTGAACTGTTGTAACTGTACCCTGACATCTACCACTTTATCTCTCGCAGTTCATTCCATATACAAACCACCGTCTGTGGAAAAAGTTGCGCTTTAGGTTCCTTTTAAATCTTTTCCTCTCATAAAATTATATCCTTTAATTTTGAATCCCTCATGATTTTATAAACTTCTATAAAATCACCTCTCAAACTCCTATGCTCCAGCTTATCCAGCCTCTCCTTAGAAATCAGAGCCTCCAGTCCTTGTAAATCTTTTCTGCATGCTCTTCAATTTGACAATATCCTTCTGATTAGAACCAATGAGTTTAGTATTTTTGACTGCATATGTTTGTAGAGCTCTTTGGCTCCTGCACATACTCATCTCCCTTCTCGGCAGTTCCTGTGGATTGAGGATGACTCTCACTGAGATTTGAAAGGTTGTGAAATGAATGATGATCCAATGCTTAATCTACAGATTCTGCCACGTGCTGGAGGGGTAGTTCTGGATGATGAACACTTCATCCAACATATCAGCTTCAGCTCTGGATGCTTCTAACCAAAGTATTGATTTTGTTTGCCTTTCTGAATGAGCCTTCTAGTGCTAATTTCCTTTAACTACTGTAATTTTTCTGAATTTCCTTCATCTTTTTTTCCCTTGAAATGGTCAGTCCAGAGTTTTTGTCATCTCCCATTAATTATTTGACTGATTTTTGTTTTTAGGGTGCAGGAGGCTCAGTGCATCACTGAATTTGTATTTCAGCCTAAGGTGTAATAGGTGTTGCTCCTGCCCTTTTACAGTTCTTGTGTACTGGAATTGGTTGCTCAGGTTGCAGTGATTTTAAAAAATGAGCAAAATTGTGGCCACGAAGTTCCATGCTTTCAGTTGTAAAGTATGTTGCATGCAGTGACATTTTCCAGTTGACTTTTTATATTTTCAAATATTTTATTACAGGACCCGAAATGCAATGGGAGGGGCAGTCTCATTTAAGAAGGCTTTAATGGAGCGTCTCGCTATAATAAAACCTTCACGAGAGCAAGTGAACCAGCTAATAACTGATCATCCCCCGTGTTTGACGGACGGTATAAAGTAAGCTACTGATACAATCTAAATGTAAAAAGAGGGTGATTCTGGTGTAAACAATTACTGCAGAAATAACAGTTGCAATAAAAGGAAGAAGTAATTTGTATAGTAATAAAACTGTATTTAAAAGTCTTTATTTCTCCTTTTTCTGACAACTGTACTGTGTATAAATGTTTAGGCTCTGAACCTTGTCATAAGGACTATTCCTTGTATGGGTACTCAGAATAGAGAGTAGCCTCCAGATCTCTTCTTACTAATAGTGATGAGTAAATTGGGCCCTGCCTCACATTTATATTTCTTTCAAATGAAACAACCTCAGAACCAGTCCTCCAGTGTAGTATCTATATTAAAGCAGGCTTGGAATGGAATAAAGGATAAGACTGTGTTGGTACATATTGTCCAGTTTGATCGCATGCATAACTATATTTCAACTTTTATTTTTGAAACAGGGAATTGGTTGGTCATCTTCAACAACGTGGTGTTGAAGTTTTCCTGATATCTGGTGGTTTCAGGAGTATAGTGGACCAGCTAGCAGCACAGATAAGTGTTCCCTTAGCCAATGTTTATGCAAACAAGCTAAAGTTTTACTTCAATGGTAAGGATTAATGGTAATTGACTATTTCTAACCATAAGCTGTTGCTTAGTAATATTCAAAAGAGAAAGAAATGAACTGCTGACTATACCCAGAATGGCTTTCATCTCTTAGCAAGGGAACTGCAGAAAGGAGCACCAGATTACGATCTGCATGGGAGAGCATAAACCAAAATAATCCAGTTGACAACTTCTGCTTTAGCATGGCTGAGCTGTTCTCAGTTTTTCAGGTTTCACACATTTTTCTTTTCTGCTTGCATCATACCTCCCAAGAGCTTCTGTCTTGTTTCCCTGCCAAACAGAAAAACTGACTTTTTTTGAGAGAGAGATTTGCTGCTGCTTCCTGCATTAATTCAGTCATTCTGTTTCTATCTCTCTCCTTGCTGATTGCCCTCACCCTCCAACCCGTCTCATCACTGCTTCTGGTCCTGTTCCTGGATAAAAGATGATCTGGATCAGTAATTCTTATTATCCCAAGGAAATTACAATTAATTCCTTTACAAATAATAGAAAATGAGTTTACATTGTTTTTAAACAATGTTATAACTAATTTCACGGACGTGTGGAATCTGTTACTGTACTACTTTCAGGTCAAAGGTTGTCAAAGCTTTTTTAAAACAGGATTTGGTTATGTATGACTCAATTAGATAATCTACACTTATTTCATGTTCATACATGAATCGTTGTCACTTGTGAAGGCAGTTAGTGTTGTGGAACTGTACTCCAGCAAAGGTTAGACAGTCATTGGGAGTGAAGAAAAGTGGCAAAGGAGGGAAATATCGAAGTCATCTGCCTGACATTTCTCAATAATTTTGACCACAGTTATTTCCTGCCATAGAATATTTTTCTTTTGCTTTCAAAGCAGTCATACAAGCATGTAATGTATTGTACAAATATTAGTGTGACACTTACTCAGCATCAACTTAAATCATTTAGATTTGGATATGAAGGTAAACAGGAATACTATACCATAGATCCTTGGCATTTCCTATTTATCATAGTTCCCACAAACATTTAGTCAAATGGTTAAGACAAATGACCTGGACCTAGCTGTAAACTGCTGATGGAAAGTATGAAATTGCTTTGTTTTTCCATCTCTTCCTCCTCCCCATTGTAGTTTCCATCATCTTAGAGATGAAAACTCAAATGTCTTGCCCCCTAGATCAAAGTTTGGCACTCTTCCCTGTTCTTTTCACACGAATATTGAGTTATGTAAATGAATAACTGTTAGTACATGACAATTGAAGAATGCTGACACTCTGGACTTTCAAGAATGGTAAACAGTCAAGGATATACTACCTGAGAGGAGTAATGTGGCTGATCTGATTATGGCCTCAACAGCCCTTTCCTGTATCCCAATGACCAACCCCCTTGTTGATCAAAAATCAACCTTGAATATATTTGACAGATTTCATTGCTCTCTGGTGAAGAGAATCCCACAATTTAATGACCCTCAGGCAAAGAAAAAGTAGCTGTTATTTCAATTGTAAATAGGAGATACTAATTTTTAAACCGTTTCCCATAATTCTGGATTACTACCACAGAGACATCTTGTCAGTTCCATCAGAATACTTCAATTAGATTGCCCCTCATTTTTCTGTACTTCACAGGATATAGGCCCAACTTGCTCAATCTTTCCTCTTAAGATAGCTTCTTCATGCAAAGAATCAGCAGAGAGAACCTTCTCTGAACTCTTTCTAATATAGTGATATCCTTCTGAAATAGAGACACAAACTGGTCTTGTGATTAAGATCCTCTAAAGCTGGAGGAGTGCTTCCCATTTTTAGCTTTAATCAACCTGTTCGGACATATCATGACACTCCTAACAAGCGGATAGGTCTAGAACCCAAGCCTTCTGGCCCAGAGATGGGGATCTCATCGGCCCTCTTTTTTTTTTTCTTTTTATTTAAAATGTTTTTAAAACCATTTTATTTGCCTTCAGAGCCACTTGCTGCAAATTGCATCACAGCTTTTTGTGATCCAAGTACCAGGACATCCACATCCCCCCTCAATAGTGGAGTTCTTATTGAATAATACTCTTGGATGGTGTACAGCATAACAGGTGTACAATGGTTGATCTTGTTTTGCTGCAGGTGATTATGCTGGCTTTGATGAAACCCAACCAACAGCAGAATCTGGTGGGAAAGGCCGGATCATAAATCGTTTAAAAGAAGAAAGAGGTTTTAAGAAGGTTGTTATGATTGGAGATGGAGCCACAGACTTGGAAGCATGCCCTCCTGCAGTACGTACAGAAATAGAATGAATTTTGTTACTTCAAAGGTGTAATTTTAATGTTTGGTTAGTTTTTAAATAATTTAATTTTTTTATTAAGCTTTTGTGATTGATTTTAGTTCTAAACAATCGCCTTTCATATTTAAATTAAAAAATGTAAATGCCCAGTAAAAACTATTGGATTGTTTTTCTAGGATGCATTTATCGGATTTGGTGGGAATGTTGTCCGACAGCAAGTAAAACAAAAAGCCAAGTGGTTTGTCACCAGTTTTCAAGAAATTATTGAAGAACTGGAAAGTTGACTTTTTTCAAATTACATACATCAGCAAAATTTAACATTAACATGGAGGTACTTCTCTCGTCTTTAATGATATTAACTCTTAACTCCTCCTCTTGATATTCCAGATAACCTCTGGCTTCTCCGTTGTAGCTGGGTTCAAAATTTAGGCTGATTGCAAGTTTTGAGTTTCACACATTTTAGAATTGAGTCATGCTTGGCATTGAAATTGAAACCCATAATCATTATGGTGTGAAGAAACTATATTTTGTCTTTTCAAAAACATTTGTCTGTTTAGATTCCCCCTCCTTTTTTCCAAATTGTTCACTTGTTCAGCAACACTCCCCAGGACTGGTCAAAGAGACCTTTGAGTGCAGGTTCATTGTTCCTTGAAAGGGGAGTCACCGGTAAATAGGATAGTGAAGAAGGCATTTAGAATAGGTGCCTTTATTAATCGGAGCATTGACTAAAGGTTTTGGGAGGTCAAGTTATGGCTGTACAGAACATTTTTGGAATAGTGTTCAATTCTGGTCTCCCTTCTATAGGAAGGATGCAGAAAAGACTTACAAGGATGTTGCTAGGATTGGAGGGTTGAGCTATGGGGAGAGATTGAATAGGATGGGGTTGTTTTCCCTGGGCCGTCAAAGATGGAGGGATGACCTTCATTGAATTTTTTATAAAATCATGAGGGGCATGGATAGTGTAAATAGTCAAGGTCTTCTCTAGGGTGGAGATGACCAGAATTAGAGGACATAGTTTTAAGGGGAAAGATCTAATAGGGACTTTAGGGGTGACTTTTATGGAGAGGGTGGTACGTGTATGGAATGAGCTGCCAGAGAAAGTGGTGGAGGTTGGTACAGTTACCCATCCAGATTCCTTTTTAAATGTTGTATTTGAATAGGAAGGGTTTAGAAGGATATGGGACTAGTTTAATTTAGGATGTCTGGTTGGCTTGAATGAGTTTAACCAAAGGACTTGTTTTTGTGCTATACATCTCTCTGACTGTTCCTCGGATGAAGATGTCATCTTAGAAGGAAAGGTTGAGCAAGTTGGTCCTATACGCAATGAAATTTAGAGTCATAAGATGATCTTTATTAAACATAAAAGATCCTAATGGGACATGACAGGATATTTTCTCCCCTTAGAATAGGAAATAGTTTAAGGCTGAAATAAGAATTTATTTTTGTATTTGAAGGTCAATGTAGGCTGCATCATTGACTATATATTCAGTATGAACAAAGAGGGGCAGCAGGCCATTGGACCCTTGAGCTGCCATCTACTCTACCTGCAGTCAGTCCTGCCCCAGCTCAGAGCCTCACAGCCTGCAGCGGACCTCTATTTCTACATCCTCCGGAGGATACGTGCTCAATAAATAGTATTTATCTACTGCATCAGACTTAAAAGAACGTAAGCTAAGCTAAACAAACTTTCATGTACTACTGGCCGCACAGTAGCCACAGGGCTGCTCTTTCCAGGACCAGTGGGGTAATCGATGATGTTTTTGCCCCCAATGCCGCCGCATGGCCCGCAGCCCCCGCAGTCACTAGTGACCACACCACCTCCGAGATCGCCAACCACCTCCACGACTGCAGAGAAGACTACCACTGCGGGATACACCAGTGTCACTGGATGCAATAGCACAGATGTGATACCTACCTTGACCATCACTTCTGCCCCACTACTAGGTCCCATTGGTGATGTCACTTCCACAGCCACTGCTGTTAGCAGCCAAGTACCCAACAGTGAAGCTACCCTCCCCACCTGTGATGTTACTTCTGTCCTGTTAACCATAAGCACCACTTCTGCCCCCTTTGCACTACTGACCCATAACCACACCCACTCAAGCCACTGTCTTTGCCCTCACCTCAAACTCCAGTCCAGGTCCTAGCTCCCATCCCTGCCATGTCTTCACCATTTCCCCCAGACTTCCCCCTCACCTAAGGATGAATGTTTAGTCCTCAGTAAAAGTCTTACCTTTATCCCTATATGGTCCCAATTAATGAGTTTGACTCACACTGTGACCTTGAACGTTTCTTCCACCATCATCAGTGGCTACTTTTACAACTAAGACACCCACCTCCCTACCAAGGACCCCTTTTCCCACCTCCAACATACCCCATCCACCTGGACATCCCATGCTGGCCTGCTACCTGCCCTTGACCTCTTCATTTCAAACTGCTGCTGACATCAACCACCTCAACCTGTCCAGCCCACCACCCCCTCTGCTCCAACCGCCCCATCAAATCAGTGGACAAAAAGGGGTACAGTGCTCATCTGGCAAACTGACCTCTATGTTGCTGAAGCCAAGTGCCAACTCAAAGACCCCTCAACCATAACCTCACCTGGAACTCCCCACATATGTTTGGGTCACCACCCAGACCTTGCATCTCCTCCAGGACTTCAGTTTTCCCAAGCCCCCAGTGCCTCATCTCACCATGGACATCCAATCCCTCTACACTTCCATCCACCATGCCAAGGCCTCCAAATGCTCAGTTTCTTCATCTCCCAATGTCCCCACCAGTAGCTTTCTACTGACACTTATTCGTTTGGCTGAACTGGTTGTCACCCTCCAATTTCTCCTTCGAATCCTCCCACTGCCTCCAAACAAAAGGGGTAGCCATAGACACCTGCATGGCCCCAGCTATGCCTGTCTATTCGTTGGCTATGTAGTACAGTCCATCTTCCAGAGTTACACTGGTTCCACTCCCCACCTTTCCTCAGTTACATTGATGACTGCATTGGTGCTAACCTGTGCTCCCACGAGGAGGTTGAATAGTTAGTCAACTTCAACACATTCCACCCTAACCTTAAATTCACCTGGATCATCTGTTACCTCTTTCCCCTTGTTAGACCTCTCCCTCTCCATTCACAAGGACTGACTCAGACATCTTTTACAAACCCATAGGCTCCCACAGCTACCTGAATTGCACCTCTTCCCACTTTAAAGATCCTTAACTTGAACATTCATCTAATAACTAAATATTGTCTTTGTGCATGTTGAGAGTTTGTGTTGGCAATCCATGATCTTCATTGTAATGTCATCTGCCTGTACAACAAATATAAATTGCAGCAAGAGTAGGCTATTTGGCTCTTTGAGCTTGCTCTGCTATTTTTTATTATTATCATGGCTACTCAATATCCTGTTCCTACTTTACAATCCCATTAGCCATAAGAATTGTATCTATATCCTTCTTGTAAACATTACATGTTTTGGCCTCAACTGCATTCTGTGGCAGAGTATTCACAGGCTCATCACTCTCTGGGTAAAGAAATTTCTCCTTATCTCATTCCTAACTGGCCATCCCCACATCCTTAGACTGTGATGCTTGACTGGATCTGGATGGTCCAGTCATCAGAAACATCCTGCATTTACCCTGTCTAGATGGATTAGAATTTTATAGATTTCTATGAGATTCCACCCCACACACACCTCTGAATATAACTCGAACTGATCCAGTTTCCCTTCAGTCAGCCCTGCCATCCTAGTAATCAGTCTGGTTAAACCTTTGATGCACTTCATCAATAACAACAAAACTGCACATGATACTCCAGGTGTGGTCTGATCAAGGCCCTATACAATTTTAGCAAAACATTCCTGCTCTTAAATTTGAATCCTCTGGCTATGATGTACCATATGCTACCTTCACTGCCTACTGCACCTCTGACCTCAAGAAATAGGAACAGGGGTAGGTTGTTTAGCCTCTTCAGCCCACTGCACCATTCAATAGGATCATGGTTGAGTCAATGCTTCTCATGTCCACTTGCCTGTCATTTTCCCTATAACTCCACACAGACCGTCACCAGAGGTTAGAATCAAACCCATATCTTTGGTGCTGTGAGGCAGCAGTACTAACCCCTGAGGCACTGTGCCACCCACATGAATGACTTAATATTTACACATTGCTGAAACTGAAAAACAATTTAAATTCTCTTTACCAACAAATTTATTAAATTTGCTAAGATGTAAACTTTTGAAACTTGCCTTTTGGTGATTATGCAAATTATTTTTTTTCTCTAAAGTTACAGCATAGCTGACTTATTAATTGATCTTTCTCTCATTGATTAAAGTTTATGCCTTCACCAAGGAGCTCAGTTTGTTGGATTTTCAGACATTGAAACAATCAATAATAATAAAACAGCACTGAACTGAATAGCAGAAGGAATGTTTAATACTAAAATGATTTTTTTAAAATTCAGGTGAAATTTATGAATAACATTATCTTTAGGTTGTTTGAATTTTAATAAAATTGAGACTACTTATCAAAGGCCAACTAGGACTGGAAATATACCAATTGATAGCTGCAACATTGAGTCAAGCTTCAGTGTAACTACCTTGTGATAATTCATCCATTTGAAGTCAAACTTCCTGCCAAAACAAATAAATACTTGTTATAATCAATCAATGTAGATATCGTTAATCAACCTGTTCATATGTACAGTATTATGACACACCTCAGGTGAGACATGAATCTGGGAGTGGTCAGTGCACCACAAGAGCCCATGGCTTTAATTAGCTTGTTGGACATGCTGTGATACAGCTCAGGGGCAAACGCGACTTCCACACAAATGTTCTAGCCCAGAGGTAGTGACACTATCACTGCAGCACTGATTTATAAACTGACTTATTTTAGTGCATTTTAGGAATGTTAATTGATTTATTTCCAAACCCCACTGAGGTTCTTGGAAAAATTTGCAGTGGGCAATTCTTGTAGTTCTTGTCTGAGGATAAAGAGGTCTTGCTGAAAAGTATTCTAGGTCTATTGGTTTTTCTTTCAGAACTGGCCAACCTACTGTTTGTTTCTGGCATTTTCAAGATTTTACACTCTAGAACAGTTCCTATAGATTGAAGGGTAGCTAATGTAACCCATTATTTTAAAATGGAGGTTGAGAAAATTTTGGACCAGTTCATTTTACATCATTAATTGGGGAAAATATTAGAGTCTATTATACAAGATTTATTGGCAGAGCACTTGCAAACTAGTGACAGAAATGGACCAAGCATGGATTTACAAAATGGAAATCATGTTTCACAAATCTTTTGGAATTTTGAGTCTGACATGTGGGTTTTGAGATTTCAGGAGGCTGCTATATCTTGCTAAGAGAAATCGGTCCTTCCTGTTAACCATAAAATGGCCCCTCAGATTCTTGTATGTGTCAATCAAATCTCCCCTCAGTTACCTCTGTTCAAAGAAGAACCCATCTATCTGATCTCCCTTCCTAACTGCAATTTTCCAGTCCTGACAACTTCTCCATCTCCTCAAGTGCAGCTTGCAAAACCCCATGTCATTAGTGAGTGATAGAAATGGAGCACAATTTCCCAGTGGGATGAGTTTGGCAGTCAGGTCTACACTGTCCCAAGACTGAGCGATGGCTTCCTGAGCCTGCTCCTGGCCTCATTACTAGCTTAGGTTGGGGAAAAAATTAATAAGGTAGCTTTATCCAAAAAGTGAAATTCTGCAAATTGCAGTCATTTCTCATCCCTTAGTATATTTAAAATAGGAGAATCAGGTCAGCAGGATGAGTTCATAATCACTCTCAAAAAGATGGTGCATATGTTAAAGGCTAAAATGACTCCTTAAGATGTAAATTACACATATTTCATTTAATAAAACAATCCTTGTACAGCTACACCATCAGCCTTTTTGCACAAACATCATGACTGCTTACCCGTTAAGAAACAT
This sequence comes from Chiloscyllium plagiosum, assembly GCF_037043375.1. Taxonomy (NCBI): domain Eukaryota; kingdom Metazoa; phylum Chordata; class Chondrichthyes; order Orectolobiformes; family Hemiscylliidae; genus Chiloscyllium; species Chiloscyllium plagiosum. Next base: position 36,645,544 of record NW_028270169.1, on the reverse strand, counting down.
GGACTCGGAGGCACTGAGATTGTTCACACATTGTTTTGCACCATTTATCATGTGGCAACCCAGCAGCTAATCTATCCCTATTCAGCTCAGCAAATAGACAGATATCATTACTTATAATTTGCTAGTTTTGGCAGATTTTGGAACTTTGCAATCCGGACAGCAAACAGAAATAGCTCCTTTACCAGGCCATTTTAGGAGTCAAGCTCATACTTTCTTCAGTATTTATTTTGATAAGGTAATTCTTTCCAAAGCCTCCATGGATTTCATGATTTAAATTATCTTAAAATTTTCACTTATCTCAAGAATCTGAAAGTATACTGTTTCTCCATAACAATATTGTGAATGATTGACTACATAATACTGAAATACAAACATTCTTAAAGTCTACATTTGCCTACCTTACAAAATGAATAAGCAATATAAACACAGATGTTGCAAATCAAGTTTATTACAGCCTCAGACTGTACTGGGTATTGTAGCCTGACAGTTGACCAATGACTTAGAAACAGATTCCTTTCATTAATTAGATTTACTGAATTATCGTAAATCCTAGAAGCTATACATAATGGTGCCATTTTAAAAATAAGCACACGACAAAAACAGTTTTAAAAAATGTAATTGTAAGCTTACAATTTTGTACAGTGATTACACATGCATCACTTACAGCAGTATAAAGCAACACAAAAACAACGCTATTCTTGTATCGTACACAGCTGGATCTCGAATATCCGAGAAACAGCACATAGCAGTTTATTCCACAAAAATTAATATTGTTTTAAAAAGTAATTCCCTAACGAACCACATTTGAAATTGTGACATCTGATGAGTCCCTTACTAAATGGAGATCATTAATGTTTTGCAGAAAGAATTCTGATAGCTCCTTTTGCAAGATTCAGGCATAAGTTGTCATGATGTTGCTCAAAGGGACACACACACCCCAAACAAAAAATTTACTGCCTTCAAAACTTATTCCACCGGCTAAGGAGTGGAACAGATAAAGTTAGGAAGATACCATCATTAGTGGTTCAGTCCAGAGATGGAGGAGGGCAGTGCAACAAAAATAAGACAATAAAATTGAAGATAACCATTTAGGATTTTACACATTAACATTATAATTTTACTTGGTGCTTCAGAAAGAATATATTGCTATTAATAATTTGCTTCAGAAGTGTCTGCAAATTCAATAAAAGATCTTGACGTTAAAATACTTATTTAAATCATTACAAGTACAGACTCAAGTCAGTAATTCATGTATTAAGACAAAACACAAGTTATTTACTTTCTTTAAAGATGTTGCAAGTTGATCTCTACTGAAGTGGTGAAATCTTCAGTGGAATCATAATCCTGGAATCCATTCGCTGGATGAGTGGCACTGTTGCAAAAAAAAAGACCACTGGTAATTAATTTCGATCTACATTAGTGAAAAAAAGAACAGTTGTACATCACAATCTGAATACTATAGCCATAATTCTGGTATTATCTAGAGATAACTTTGTCAGTCAACATGTGAACTGAAGTCTTTTCTGAAAACAAAATCACTTGTTCTGATGATCTGGACAATAGATTCAACAAACAAACTTTGAAAATACAATCAAACAGTAATTTAATAATATTGAACTTGAAGTTTGCTGAAAAAAAAATGTTTTATTCCTTCATGGGCAAGGCCAGTATTCAATAGCCATCACCAACTGCCTTTCAACTGAGCCTTGCTATGCCATTTCAAAGGGTAGTTAAGAATACACTACATTAGGCCAGAACAGGTAAAGATAGCAGATTTGCTTCCCTAAAGGACATTAAAAAAAATCTATTTGGTGTACGAAAGTAAAAATAAATGATGGTTTCACAATTACCATTCCAGAAAAGAACACCAGATGTATGAATTGAACTTAACTCCCACTAGCTGGCACAGTGGGATTTGAATCATTTTTCCTGAAGGAATATAATGCAGGCTTCTAGATTAATAGACCAAACTTCAAAAGTAAATGCTCCCTTATTACAGAGGCAACTGGTGGTGGTTTAGCTATAGATTCACCATGCCTCAGGTGAAGTCAAATGTTGAGAAGGAGAGTCCTTCATGGTATCTCATCCAGTGACAGAACTGAACCTGCACTTTTGGCATCACTCAGCATCTCAAACAGCTGTCCAGCTAGCTGAGTTAACTGACTCAACAGAATCCAAATATCATCACATTACCAAAGCTTTTCATCTTGCATCCATCAAACACGAAAATGCTAAATTTTAAATGATCATAACAACTAGAAGAGAAATGATATTGAATGCTAGCCTACTTTTGGTCTCTGTTTTCAGCAGTCTTTTGAAAATGCTGACATTATGCAAGTTTAAAGTGGAAATGCAATTCTAATCCTCGGCAAATTGCAAAGTTACATCTCACTGCTAAAATTGTGTTGCACAGATTCAATTACACATCTTTACACCAGTGTAACTCATTTGAAAGCTGTGGTTGTAATAGTTTCAAAATTATCTGACACCATCGAAGGTAGTATTCAAGTCTTTCCTCTCACCACCAAGGAAAATACAATGATAGCACAAGCAGAAGGACAATGCAAAAATTTTTCTTACTGGAGCCAGGAGTCTAGGTTTACTGCTTTTGAGTCAGAAGATAATACTATTTCATGCTGTTTTGACACAACAGCCTCGAAATCATAAAGAAACAAAGGATCACTTTATATTTCTTTACTATCCTATCCATAACCATGTATAATTTTAACATACTGAAACATAATGTGAAAGTTGGTTCCAATCAATAAAATTTCAGATACTTTTTCTTGATTGCCTCCATGCTGTGAGACATCGCATGATTAGCTTTACCAACCTTTATTAGCCATCCCTAATTGTCCTTGGGAAGGTGGTGGGGCCATCTCCTTGAAATGCTAATGTCATGGGGATATGTACACCCACGATGTTGTTAGGAATGGAGTTCCAGGAATTTGCCCATGCAACAGTGAAGAAATAACAGCATAGTTCCAAGTTAGGATAGTGTGTGCCTGGGAGGGGAAGGTGAGAGTGCCACCATGCAATTGTTAACTCCACTTTCTAGGTGAAAAAGGGTATGGGTTTGGGTGATACTGAAAGACCTCTGAAGGAATTCTACAGTGCATGGGACACACTGCTGCCACTCTGCCAAATGGTGAAGGAAGTGACTGTTGAAGATGGTGGATGGAGTTTCAATCAAGTGGGTTACTTTGTTGTGAATGGGGCCTTTTAGAATGCTCTGTAGTTGCATTTATGCTGGTAGGCGTCATGTATGACACCATACATCTGACTGCTTATAGATGATGGATAAGCTTTAAAGAAACAGGAGATAAGCTCACAAAACAGTTCCTAGTCCCTGATCTGCTCTTGTATTAACAATAGTGTATGGCTTGTTCCAGTTAAATTTCTGGTCAGTGGTAACTCCCAGGATGTTGAAGGGACTCAGTGATGGTAAAATGATGGAAATGTTGACTATCAAGGGGAGATAGTTAAATTTTCTCTTGATGGAGAGTCATTATTTGGAACTCATGCTGGCTGCAACCAGTGAAGGATTTTTCCATTTAGTCCACTTTTATTAGGGTTCCTTGATGCCACACCCAGTCAAATGTTGCCTTGATGTCAAGAAGGTTCACTCTCATCTCACTAAATCTCATCTCTGAAGTTAGTCCAAGCAAAAGAACCGAAGGCTGCAATACGGTCAAGAACTAAGTGGCCCTGGTAAAATTTAAACTGGGCAGCACTTTGGTAGCACTGCTACTCTCAACATTAGAGACCTGAATTCGATTCGACCCTCAGACAACTGTCTGTGTGGAATTTACACATTCTCTCTATGTCTGCGTGGGTTTCCTCAGAGCTCCGGTTTCCTCTCCCACTTCAAAGATATGCGAGCTAGATGGTTAGCCATGGGAAATGCTGGGTTTCAGAGATAGTGTAAGGGTGGTGAGTTGGGTGGGATGCCCTTCAGAGGGACCCAATGGACTGAATGGCCTGTTTCCACACTATGGAGAAGGAGGAGGATATTGCTGAGTAAGTACAGTCTATTAAAACAGAGACAAGTATAAGTAGTAGAAAGTGTTAATACTTCTTATGTATTATTGCTCCTACTCTTTAATCTTTCAAACAGCTTAAAACATGTAATGAAGGTAAGGAAAAACAAAACAAATCAGTCTTTGTAAAAAGCCATATTAATTATACTTTTTGTAATGAACCCAAAATTTACACTTTGAATCACCATTCAAAATATGGACTAACAAAAGGATTCCTTAAGAAGGGCTTATGCCCGAAACGTTGATTCTCCTGTTCCTTTGATGCTGCCTCACCCTGCTGCGCTTTTCCAGCAACACATTTTTAAGCTCTAATCTCCAGCATCTGCCGTCCTCGCTTTCTCCTAACAAAATAAAGATCAACCTCAGTCATTGACTGCATTGAAACTATGTAAAATAAAAGGGAATGTTACCCTAAACATTGCCTGGCAGCCATGAGGAACATCTGTCACTCAGAAATGTGTGCATTTCTCAGAAATAAGGATTATTAGGGGAAGAAAATTTGCTAAATGTGTGCAGGTGAGATGATTGGTGAATGAGGAAACATCTTTTTGTGTTCTGCATACTAATAACAAAGTATGAACATTGCCTGATTTTGTTCTTCCCAATACAGGATACAAAAGGCAATTCAACACTCCTCTTACAGTTCACTTCGATCAAGACAGCTTGGGAAGAGAAAGTGGAATCCTTTTACCTTCTACAGTTCCAGGTCACTTACGTATTTTACAGTAAGCTAATTATGCAATGAAAATACCTGTGTAGTATACACATTCATCCCAGCCAGGTTTCTGCCAGGCTGAATTCCGTGTTTCATCTCTTGATTGCAAGTCCTTGTAAGCTTCAAAAAGAAAGTATGATAGCCAGAATGAAAAATTAGGTTTACAACTCTATTATGGAACTCATTTTATAAAAATTAAAAATTATTGGATGATCTGAAAAATATCAACCTTTTCCAATTCAGAATTATAACATTTAGTTAAAATCACTTTAAAATACAAGACGTAGCTACCAATCGTATTTTGCTAATAATTGACAAGACAATTTGAAATAACTCCACAGAGGCCAGTATCCCATCACCAAATCACTCTCTATTTAGATGTGGGAAGTCTTTGATACTGATCCAACTTCCTCAGAGCCAGCAGGATGTTTGACACTCTTTATATCCATCAGCTAGGGCTCCCCGATTGGGACTATTCATCTGGTCCAATCAGGGAACTTATTCAATGACGCCCACCTGGCTGACCTTGTTACAATCACTACATCCCTCCCCTCTGGGTCAGAGGACATAAATCAGTTTTTTGTGGGGCGTGTTCCTGGATAAGGTTCCTCCAACTCTACCTCTGTAACGCAAGTACTCGCCTCTTGCCCCTTGAGCGTCTTGGAAGAAACTAATTCTCCTCTTCAGGTGGCAAAGGCTTCAACACCTGTGTCCATGTAAGATTCCAAGGAGTCTTCAATTGACAAAGGAGGATAACCCACAGGTTCCAGAACAGGTGGAAAGGCTGCTAAGGAGGCAGGCATGTTTTCCTCCCACACCATCGCAGCTATCCGAACTTCATACATTACTGGATCTGCCCACTTTACCAAGGAGAAAGAGACTGGTATCCTGTCACCAAGTCATCTTTTGTTTACATACATGGAGAGTACTTCCTCCAAGCCAGCTCTCAGGAGTGAACAGAATCTCTGACACTGCTTATATCTGTCAGCCTGGAGACTCAGCCTAGACCAGATTAACAGCCACAATCAGGGAACTCATTTTCTGAGGTCCATATGGCTGATTTCATTACAATCGCTACATAATCTGAATAAATTATATGAATTTACAATTTCAAGTGCTATTTATTTGGAGAGGGGTGAATAAATGAATTGAAAGCAGACACTTACTGTATATGCTAAATGATATTATGAAACCTATTAGAATACAGCACAAACAGAGAGGTAGGTCAAGGAGAAAATGAGAGATAGTACCATCTTTCATTCCAAGGCACCATTTTAAGACATAGTGAAAGTTGTTCTCCAAAGTGAAAGTCAAGTTGATTTCACTTGTGACTTCATGGACGATAATTTATAAACACTGACATTAAAATCTAAGGGGGTCAGTCAATGTTGACAAAATTAAAAGGAAGAAAATACATATGTTAAGAATGCAAACTTGAAAACAATCTACTGAAAGAAACAGTTGTACACAGAAAAACAGATGGTGACATTTTAATCCCAGGCAGATAATCATGAATGTTAGTAAAGTTGAAAAGAGAGAAAAATTGAGAAATTTTAAATAAGGTCAGAATGGATAAAAGAAAACAAAAGACAGAATTTAGGAGAATCTTATGGTGTGATTCGAAGGAAGAGGTAGAAATGTGTCATCTGGGATCAGGATCAACTGGAGGCAGAACACAGACATCAAGAGGCACTCAAATTGTCTGAAACATGGATTGGTGCTAAGTAGATAACTCAATTGGTGTTTGGTCTTGGCAAGGCAAAAAAGGAAAACAGCAACTTCTTTTGTCCACAGCATTAATATTGGAGTTTAAATTAGTGTTTGATAACATATGATTCACGTCCAAATAAATTCCCACAATGCAAACCATCCTATGTGCAATGTAAAGGCAGAGAACACAACATTAACCAACTCCAACTGTGTCCTATGATTTATCTCCAGCTGCCTCAGCTCTGGTAACCGCTCAGCACAAAAATGACATCACTTTCAGAGTTGTATGCCAACCATTGTATTTCTTAAGACAGTTAACTTACAAAGTCAGAGATGATAAACACAAAAGAACAAAAATGGAGGGGACCTTTTTGATTTTTTTTCAAGATCATTATTGACAAGAAGTTGTATTCTGAAAAATGATCACGTTAAATTTTGCAAAAGGTGCAAAGTTGAAAGCACTGACTGATAGAATTTATTTACCCCATAGGTGATGCACCATATACAGTTCACCAATCTGAGAAAAGAAGCCACCAACTGCCTCATTGTTCTCTTGTCGATATCGAATAGCACGGGCCCTGTGAAAATTAAATGAATCAAAACTAAATAAAATTAAAAAAACAAATGGATAATTCATTTCAAGCAATTAGTGCATCAGAACTTATTTTTTGATTTTTAAAAATTGTTCAATTTGACCACTGAAGCTGAAGTTTAATTCACGAATAAATGAATATCTTAATTGTTCTCTGAAAATTCAGATATGAAGTGGGAACTGATTATTTGAAATTTCAAGTTATTCAACATGCAGTTTTCATAATCAGTTTGCTTTTGTACAAATTAATGTTGAAGTTTGATTACTTTACACTTATAACACTATGCACAACACTTACAGTATTTTAAATTCTGAATGGAGACTGGCTCAAAAGCTCAATGAGCTTTCACCCAACCAAAATCCTCAAAACATAAAAGCAGCTGCAACATTAAATTTTAAACAGTTAAAACAAGATCTTCAACTGTAAAATATACATGCACTCTAAACTAAAGGGAACAAATATTTACTGCATATTTATAACAAATATTCAGGCAGTATGGACATATAAATAACATTGAAGTAATTCACACTTATGGTCATGCCATTTTTTTAAAATAGGGAAAGGCATTCCTATTTCTAATTCATTACATTATCAACTTTATTAGTTGATTTCAGTATCCAATTCTGTGGCTCTCAAAATGTCAACTTTATTTTTATCCATTAAACAAATAGAGAGGTACACTTGGGTGAACATTCAAGAACTTAAATAGTAACATAACCTGATATAGCCCAAGCCACATTTGATAGCTCGGAGATATCCAACAAATCTCACTCCCTGGCACTCATTCAATAGCCCTGAAAATGTTTTCTCTTCAAGCTTTGTTTCAATTTCTTAACTTAGGCAAAGTTAAGTGCATATCATTTCAGATAGTGTATTCAGATCACAATTTGCTGAGTAAATATTTTCCTCAATTTTGGATCTTTTCCCAATTACTTTAAATATATATCCCCGAGTGAGCAATCCTTTTGATGTGAACTCAACTTACTTAGGTCAATACCATTCATAGTTTCCAATCCCACATCATATAAACCTTTAAAGTTAACTGTTTTAAAAGGAGAATAATCCTCGATTCTCAGTACAATCCCTTATCCCTAGTATCATTCTACAGTGGTCCAAGTTCAAATTATATGTCAGTACTTAAGCATTAATACTACGAGGGAAGTCAGGCAAAGTAATTTCAGAGGTCCCTCACTGCCCTCTTAGATGAACTTACAGCACATTTCAAAAATAAAAGAGCAAGAGTCATCCCCACGTCCTGACCAAAATTTATCAATCGACATGAAAAAGCAATTCTGATCATTAGCACACTGTTGTTTGTATGAGCTCGCTCTACATTTCAAAAAACACTTCACTGCCAACAAAATGTTTCTAGATGTGCTATATTATTGCAAGTCTTTATGCTGGCTCCATTAAACTTCTTCTGCCCCCCCACCAGGATTGTGATAACTTCCTAAAGTAGGACTCTGAAAACAGAATGTGATACTTTGATTGAGCCCTGAGTAACATTTTGTATATTACTTGATTTTATAATTTCAAGGGCAATAATTGCTTGCCTACACAGTGACATCAACATCCCACGAATGAATAAATAAAAACTACACCTTTATCAATTTCATGCTTTTTCTTTTAACATGTCTTTTCAACTTATACTTCAAAAATATATGAACATCCATCTCAAAGTCTCTCGGCTTGTGTACCTCTTTAATTTAGGTTGTCTCTCTTCATTCTTTGTACCGAAATGTGTCACTTCGTATGACTGAATACTAAATTACATTTGCCACGGCTCTGCCTAAGTCAGCAGTCCAAGCCAACGAGAAGTCTGTTATTAATAGATCATTGCTTACTAAATTTTAACTTTCATATCATCTGTGACCTTTGGAGTCATTTCCTTCATATTCAAGTCAAGGTCAGTAACAAAATTCAGAAGAACAGAAGATGATAGATCATAGAGAACAATACTGTGCTTTCCACCATCCTAAAAAGTAACCAAAACTTCATACAACATTACACTTCAATCTAAGTTAAGGAAGACAACGTTAGGGATGCCTATTCAGAAGGATGCACTTGATCTCATGTATATTTTCAACATGGAATAGAGTCCTTACTGACATTACCAGAACAGAAAAACTTATTCTAATGCTGTTTGCAGGATTTGTCAGTTTGCTGACAAAACAATAACCAAACCACAAGAGAAACTCAAAACTTTTGGGCTGCTCTGAGAAAATTGTATCCACATTTTATATTGTTGACTAGTGGTTTAAGAAACAAATCAAATACATCAGTGCTGGTGATAAAATCTGTATATGGATCAAGATTAGCAGAATTCCTGTTGGAACCATTTCCTGGCAGTTCAGGAGAGCTTATCTTAAGAAGGTGTCTTTACAGACAATTCCTACTTGTGATATTCAAAAACACACAAAGAAGAGATATGCCAAATCGCAGGGATAGGAACATGGACTTATTATGGATAACAAAATAAACAAAGATGCTTCTCCTATGTACTGTGAAGGTCCATGTGTGCAGACGGGACAAGCTTGAGAGGAAAAGAAAAAAAAAGAGGTCTGGGGCTGGCCTTGCAAGAATGAGGATCCATGGATAGCAAATCAGTAGAGGATAAAGCATAACATCTGATCTAGTTTTAAAAGACAAACTATATTACTAATGCAGAGTCAATTCCACTAGAAAACAAAAATGTAAACAAGAATTATTCAACATATCACAAAAGCAAAACACTTAGATGCTGGAAACCCGAAATAAAAACAAATAAAAAGGGGAAACATTCAGCAGGTCGGGCATCTGCGGATAGTTAACAGAGCTAAAGTTTGAGGGGTTATTCACCTAAAATGTTAATCATGTTCCTTTCTGACGACGCTGCCTAATCTGGTTGAGTATTTGAAGCATTCCTTCTTCCTTTAAATTGAGCATATCACTTGCAGCAGGAAACAGCACCCAGAAAAATCTTGTACTTATTGCTTTCCTCAGATAATATAAATTGTTTTTAAAAATATTTCTAAAATATTTGTCAACTTAACTTTTTGCAGCAACCTATTTGATTTGGATCGCACAAAAACTGAGAAATTCTTCATTGAATGTATTTGTCTTAATTCAATCCCTTAGTGTCGTAGTCATAATCCAGAAAAGGATCAATGCAGCAACACAATTTTACAAATAACAAACCATAATTTGCATTTTAGTCTTGGCCAATTATGTACCATTTAAGTTCTTAACTTCCAAGAATTTACATTCATTTTCTTTTATTCTTCAAACACTTTAGGTACACACCTGGAATGAATTTATTTTAATACACAAATATTCAGAATATCCATCTCAAAGAGGTACTAGACAATATACGGCACCTCAAGATAAATATCCTCAATTACTATGGTCACTCATTTTACAATTCCACAATTAAAATACATTTAGTTTACATGCAAACCATTACAATTGCCCTTTTTGCTATTCTCCTTGTATGACATGACAAATATAATTGTGTCGCCACCAAGAAATCAACGAATGGAGCATCTGCATTGGCATTTTCATTAAATGGTTTTAAATTGCTTGGAGTGAGGTAGCTTGCTGCTTGAACCTTTTTTTGCTCTTTGACTTGTCCTCCAGTTTTAAATTTTTTTTATTGGAAGTTGCTGGAAATACGAGCTGATAATTTCAAAGGCCTTCTAAAATCTTGATGAATAATAGCTTGCTGGTTTCTCCTCCTTTATCAAAGAGTTTTCAGGATAAACAGAAAGGAAATAGAGTGAACGAAAATAAAATTATAGTAGAGAAAGAGAAACATAACCAGAACCAGAAAGAAAAACTGGTTTGAGACAGAGAAATAGAGACATGAAGGAAAACAAGCTCTCTTTTAAAAAAAAATTTAAAATATCTAAGAACCACTGACTATTTGCAGGAATGAGACTCCAAGTCAGTTGTCCCTTTCTGGCCCATAGTGTCAGAGTGGGATTTCAAGAAAACAAATCTTTCCATTTCAGGGGACAAATATAATTAAAGTTAGAAAAGTAAATCAGAGCAGGACTTTCACATTTAATGGTAAAGTCCTGGGGAGAGTTGCTGAACAAGGTGACCTTGGAGTGCAGGTTCATAGTGCCTCGAATGTGGAAGCGCAGGGAGATAGGATAGTGAAGTTGCGTTTGGTATGCTTTCCTTTATTGGTCAGAGCATTGAGTATAGGAGTTGAGAGGTCGTGCTGTCGCTGTACAGGACTTTGGTTAGACCACTGTTGGAATATTGTAGAAAATTCTGGTCTTTCTATTGGAAGGATGTTGTGAAACTTGAAAGGGTTCAGAAAAGATTTATAAGGATGTTTCCAGGGTTGGAGGATTTGAACTATAGGGAGAGGCTGAATAGGCTGGGGCTGTATTCCATGGAGCGCGGAGGCTCAGGGGTGACCTTTAGATTTATAAAATCACGAGGGGCATGGATAGGATTAACAGACAAGGTCTTTTCCCTGGGGTAGGGGAGTCCAGAACGAGACAGCATAGGTTTAGGGTGAGAGGGGAAAGGTATAAAAGGAACCTAAAAGGCAACTTTTTCCACACAGAGGGTGTTGCATGTATGGAATGAGCTGCCAGCCGAAGTGGTTGAGGCTGGTACAATTACAGCATTTAAAAGGCATCTGGATTGGTATATAAATGGGAAGTGTTTGGAGGGATATGGGCCAAATGCTGGCAAATGGGACTAGACTCGTTTAGGACATCCGGTCGGCATGGACGAGTTGGACCGAAGAGTGCGTTTCCGTGCTGTACATCTCTATGACTCTAATTTGCTGCAGAAAATTTAATTTATATTTAATACACAAATGCAGAAACCTCTTTAAATTCACAAGGAAATTGATGGCAAATTATAGCTTTATAAGAGTTCTATGGAGCAGTATGAATCATTCAGCGCTTCACAACTCATGGGGTCTCTCTTTGGCATAAATTATGAAACAATTTACACAGCAATAATGGTGCTCACTTTAAATTCACTCTAACCTTCTCAAAATTTCTGGGAAGGTTAGATGAGAAAGATTTTGAACTGGCATTGGAGTCAATCTTATAATGACTTGACAATCATTCCTGGATATCCCATTAAGTCCCCTATATTTCTCAATAGTGCTAATATTGAGCAAGATACATCTGGCACCATGTCAATGCTAACAAGGATAACACTACAAGCAGTTGCCTAAATCAGGTCTGATACAAATCCACATTCAGTGAGTGACAACAGATCTCCCGTGACATTTGGTTATCAACACTTTGCACTGGAAAAGGTGCCTTTCACTAATAAAATTCCCAAAGTACTTAATGAACAAGAAACAGACAATAATAAAAAAAATGAGAGGAAAGGATCCAGAGGAAGGATGACAAAAGGATGCAGCTATTTTGGTACACAAAGAAACTATTTACCAATCAAAACTGTACCAGACCTTGATAGAACTTTTATTGAATCATGCCGTCCTGCTCTTCTGTCAAAGCCTAACCCTGTTACCACCCCCTAACTTCATCTATCTCCAAGTCCCTTTCCAAAGTTATTTAAAAGATTCCTAAGTAGGGTCATAACTCTCCCCCCACCTTTTCTCAGTCCCAACCCTCAGACTCAGCACCACCTTCTTGACCTGCAATCTTCTTCCTGACCTCTCCGCCCCCACCCCCTCTCTGGCCTATCACCCTCACCTTAACCTCCCTCCACCTATCTCATTCCCAACGCCCCTCCCCCAAGTCCCTCTTCCCTACCTTTTATCTTAGCCTGCTTGGCACACCCTCCTCATTCCTGAAGAAGGGCTTATGCCCGAAACGTCGATTCTCCTTCTCCTTGGATGCTGCCTGACCTGCTGCACTTTTCCAGCAACACATTTTTAAGCTCATATCACTAAGGCAGAATTCAGCAACCTAGGAAACTCATCCAAGAATCATGTACAGCACGGAAACAGACCCCTCTGTTCAAATTGTCCACGCCGATCAGATATCCTAATCTAGTCCCATTTGCCACCACTTGGCCCATTCCTATTCATATACCCATCCAGATGCCTTTTAAATGCTGTAATTGTACTAGCTTCCATCACTTCCTCTGGCAATTCATTCCATACATGCAGCATCCTCTGCGTGGAAAAAGTTGCCCTTTAGGTGGCTTTTATATCTTTCCCCTCACACCTTAAACCTATGCCCTCTAGTTCTGGACTCCCCCACCCCAGGGAAAAGACCTTGTCTGTTTATCCTCTCCAGGCCCCTCATGATTGTATAAACCTCTATAAGGGCACTCCTCAGCCTCCGATGGTCCAGGGAATACAGCCCCAGCTTATTCAGCCTCTCCTATAACTCAAATCCTCCAAATCTGGCAACATCCTTGTAAATCTTTTCCAAACCCTTTCAAGATCCCTTTCCTTTCTCCAATAGGAAAGAGACCAGAATTTCACACAATATTCCAAATGTGGCCTAACCAATATCCTGTACAGCCAAAACATGACCTCCCAACTCCTATACTCAATGCTCTGACCAATAAGGGAAACATTACCAAATCCTATCTATCTGCAACTCTACTTTCAAGAAACTATGAATCTGCACTCCAAGGTCTCTTTGAAAGAGGACTGATGAGGGCAGAGCGATAGACGTGATCTATATGGACTTCAGTTAGGTGTTCAACGCAGTTTCCCATGGGAGACTGGTTAGCAAGGCTAATCTCATGCAATACAGAGAGAACTAGACATTTGGATACAGAACTGGCTCAAAAGGTAGAAGATACAGGATGGTGGTGGTGGGTTGCTATTCAGACTGGAGGCCTGGGAGCAGTGGTGTGTCACAAGGATCTTCATTTATATAAATGATTTGGATGTGAACATAGAAGGTATAGTTAATAAATTTATAGATGACACCAAAATTGGAGGTGTAGTGGCTAGTGAAGAATGTTACCTCAGATTAACAATGGGATCTTGATCAGATGGGCCAATGGGCTGAGGGGTGGCAGGTGGTGTTTAATTTAGATAAATGTGAGGTGCTGCAATTTGGAAAATAAAATCAGATAGTATTTACAGCTGGTCACAAAGCCTAACTGGCAACTTTTCTGGTGCAGTCAGGGCAGAACTATTCTGTTTCAATTAGGATTAATGAGAAAAATGAACACAAATGGATGACAAGAATTGCTTTAGGAGCACTTCAGCAAGGATAGGCATAAAACAATTAAGCCTGGAGGCTTTTCTTCAGAAAATAAATTAGGAAATAATTACTGCTACAAATATCAAACACTACAAATAGTGTTATTGGAGCCATACTTCCAATCCATTACTGGTATACAACCTTGCAATGGAAATGGCACATTACTTATAGCAGGATAAATTGTACAAGAGCATTAATATGCCACTCACCAGTTATTACCCCATTCAATCATTGTTCCTGGCTGGAAAAATGATACCAATATTAAACAAGAGTCAAGATATAATTTACAAATATATAATGCAACAAGATCTCAGTTTTTCAGACAACAAAATCTCTCATGATTGTCTATTCACGTGTAAAGAATCTTTATTTAAACATATAGAAAATGAATTGCCCCATTAGTTACTCAAACCTTTTTCATACTTCCTTACCCCTTATCCACAGTTTGTGCATGCTTGATGTATACTTGGTGCTGAAGTGCACTAGGCATAGGTAATGTATATAACTGGGCACAGAGTCTCGAGGTCTTTTGTAGTGCGTATATGGCAGAAAGCACAGAATGATACGGTGGGAGGTGCAAAAACATGAAATAATCAATGGACTTTGTTTCAGACCCTTACATTGACATGGTTGGGGAGCACATACGAATTCTGCCAACCCCTTACAACATTAAACTATCTTTCCTCCCCAATGTTGACAGACCTGCCACATAATTCCAGCATTTTCTATTTGTTTCAAGTTTACAGCATTTGCAACAAAATCAACTTTCTTATCCTTTCAATCAAATGGTAACTAAAGTAGCCTATAAAATAAAAATGAAGCTTCTTATTCATTTGATTCTTCCCAAATTTCATCTCAAAGTTATGCAAAACATTAATGTGACTTGGCCAAATGCAATATCATTTTACATTCCTACTTAAAATGGTTAACCTTAAGAATCCAGTTGCAGAAAGTTTCTCTGTTACAATAAATTCTAGAGGAGAAAGTGAGGTCTGCAGATGCTGGAGATCAGAGCTGGAAATGTGTTGCTGGAAAAGCGCAGCAGGTCAGGCAGCATCCAGGGAACAGGAGAATCGACGTTTCGGGCATAAGCCCTTCTTCAGGAAGGGCTTATGCCCGAAACGTCGATTCTCCTGTTCCCTGGATGCTGCCTGACCTACTGCGCTTTTCCAGCAACACATTTCCAGCTACAATAAATTCTAAACTTGCAGTTCTCTGCATGTGTCAGATTGCACCATTTGGTGAAGCTGAAGGTAGTTACTCAGAGCTGAATAATCCAGAACCTAGATAACATTTAGTAAACAAGGAAAATACAGTAACAATTTATCTAGCTGTTGTTGCAGCTGTGGATATATAAAAATCAAATTTCTTAAGGTCACTGCTTGTAAAATATTGGGTACCAAGAATATTCAGCAGATCAACAAAGATTCACATTAAATTCTTTTGCGCTCTATTTCATCAAAAGCATTGGCTAAAATATCCCTGAAGTTTCAAAGTCAAATCACTTAGAAGAGAAATCAAAGATGCATTAAACTTGAATACGGAGTTTATTCAAAAGTTGTCAGCTAATCAGCAAAGGCAAGCGGACAATCTGCAAAGTTGCCTTTGGGAACACAAAACTGTCCAATGATAAACATGAATCCATTGCCGATTGTAAGGAAAAAAACATCTGGCTCACTAATGTCCTTCAAGGAAGCAAACATCCTTACCTGATCTGACCTACATGTGACTCCAGACCCATAGCAGTGTGGCTGACTCTTAGAAGTCAAGTGTAGCAATTAGGGTTGGGCAATAAATGCTGCCCTAACCAGTGACGCTCTCATCCCATGAATGAAGAAAGAACTATATCTTTGAAAAGGAATATGAAAAATGATAGGTAAAGATGTCAAAAGTATGCATAAGAACGAGTTTGGCAATCAGCCTTTGAAGCCAATTTCTTTTCTTATCTTTGCCCTGCTTGTATTTCGGGGAACTGGAGTGCTTTATGAACTGGTGCTTCATTAATGATAAAATTCATCATAACACCAATAACTATGATTTTAAGTTGAGATGCTTTAAAATTAACAGGAACAGAGATATATGCTTCATATAATTCCAAGGTTTTTCGCTGTGGGTGAATAAAAGTGTGACAATACTATTGCTTTAAGAGGTGCATTTTGTCCAGTTCATTTTTAGTGAAGAAAGGTTGAGATAGAGGCAACAAGTAGTCCAAGTATAAGCAGCTTGTGAAGCCTTGCTTTTTTTTTAGTTGGAACATTAGAAGCAGCCTGAATGGGTGGGGTCAGCTCCCACAGATCCAGGATTTTTTTTAGTTTTAGTCTTCAGTAGCAATTGCTGGGTCTTGAAGCTGGATGTGAAAGATCTTATTCTTCTCTCCGTTACAGCTAAAATCTGAGTCCACTTCCTAGTGCTAGAATTGCACGTGAGACAATTTTACGAATGTGTCTTTACCAAGGATGTGTTTATGGGATGTTATTATATTGGAACAGTTAATTAGTTGCAGTTAATATATATATTATCTTGTTAAACATTTTGATAAGAGTTATAGTTAAGCCAATTCTTTTCTTTTATTTTGCCTTTATTTTATTTGTCTTTAGTGAGTTTGGAAAAGATCGTCGTATATGAGTGAAGAGCGTTTTGTTTCAAGCCTGGCAGTTTGGCCAAGCGAATTATATCGGGAACAAAATGCCTTAGACTTCCCTTTAAAATAAGAAACAGTTAGGGCCTAGACTATCTTCTTAACAGACTTTGAGGTGGTGTGGTCTGGTCCATAACAAAAGTATAGACACCCCAGAATAGAAACATAAATATAGGAACAGACCATTTGATCTCAAGAATTTATCCATTTCAAATTGTGCGCTCATGTGCCATTCACACCCTTTAATACTACTGTATTTCTTTGAACAATTTTCCAATTCAATTTTAGAATAATGTATGGACTTTGTTTCAACAATGGTCTATGACAGAGAATTCCAAAAACTTCATTGAAAGAAATTTTCTTTCATCTTTGTTTTAGTTCTTTCTGCAATATATGTGCCTTGTCACTACCTGGACAACCAGTGAAAGCAATTTATTATTTATCAGACCATAACCTTGAATAGATTCCAAAGAATCCATTTACCAGGTTGATGAGAGCAATTCTGATCATTTTTTTTGGCTTCCAGTGATATGGGTTAAGAACATTAATTTAGAGTTTAAAAGAAAATTTCAATGGTATATAATCTTTTGCCACATTTTGCTGATCTTCTCCACTTTCTCCGTTGATGATGTACTTGTTTTCAATATATACATTTTAGTTAGTATTTAAATGAAGGTAATATTGCCTATGACCTTATTAAAATTACCACTTTTCAGTTTCCTAATATTTTAATTTTGAAAAACATACAAAGAAGACTGCTTTCTTATGCTCTTTCTTAACTACCCTTAAACTTTTCCTTTACAAGTATGTGGAGATCACTTATGGAGATAAAACCATTTTGCAGTAAGAAACAAGCTTGCATCGGCAACTGGCTCCAGGAATCATAGCAGCAGTGTTCAAGCACAAGACCAGACTGATTATAACAGTATCTTGAAGAGTGGAAGTAGAAACAGGTAGCAGAGAACAGATGACAAACAAGGCAACCTAACTTACTAAAAATGCTAAAGTTTACAATTCTGTCATTTTATATTGCACATTATTATTCCATTCTCAAATTGCAAGCAGACTATGTTTTTAGTGTGCTTTTATCCACTATTACATTTCAAACTGATGTGAGAATAGCAATGAGAGTTGAGATTTATATATATATATTTATGTAATATTTAGACTTTGGATTTTTAGGTAGTGGCATTTGGGTGTGTGTTACTTCTATGAAGGTTTATGTCAACAAACTGAGTCAAACTGTTATAGAGATTTACAGCACAGAAACAAACCCTTCTTTCCAACTTGTCCATGCCAACCAAATATCCTAAATTAATCAAGTCACATTTGCCAGCACTGGACTCATTTCTCTAAATCCTTCCTATTCATATACCCATCCGGATGTCTGTCATATGTTGTAATTGTACCAGCCTCCACTACTTCCTTGGCAGCTCATCCATTCATGCACCACCCTGTGTGTGAAAAAGTTGCCTCTTAGGTCTCTTTTAGATGGCCTCACCCTAAACCTATGTCGTCTACTTCTGAACTCCTGCACCTAGAGAAAAGACTTTGTCTATTTACCCTATGCATTGCCCTCTTCCCAAACAGTGACCTAATCCAGTATGTGTTAGAGAACAGGAAACCTCTGAAGTAGAATCATAGAATCTCTACAGTGTGGAAACAGGCATTTGGTCCAACAGGTCCACACTGACCCTCCAAGAGTATCCCATCCAGACATATTCCCCTATCCTACTACCTTTTTACATTTTCCCCTTACTAATGCAACTAACCTACACAGCCCTGAACACTATGGTCAATTTAGCATGGCCAATTCACCTAACCTGCACATCTTTGGACTGTGGGAGGAAACCGGAGCATTCAGCAGAAATGCACACAAGACACGGGGAGAACGTGCAAACGCCACACAGACAGTTGCTGGAGGCTGGAATTGAACCTGGGTCTCTGGCACTGTGAGGCAGCAGTGCTAACCACTGAGCCACTGTGCCAATGTTGATGGAAAATTGTTTATACCATGGCTGATGACAGATAGAGTAAGCATTAAAGATTTTTAGTAAAAACAAATTATTGCAGATGCTGTAAATCTGAAATAAAAGCAGAGAAACTCAGCAGATCTATCAATATTTATAGTGAGAGAAACAGAGATAACATTCTGAATCTGATACAACTCTTTACCAGCAATTCTAAACAAGTCATACCAGACTCAAAATGTTAACCCTATTTTTCTCTCTAAGGATGCTGCCAGAACTGAATTTCTTCATCATTTTGTTTTATCTTTGAAGGCTATTAATTCATTTTCAATTTGTAATGAAAACAGATTGATTTGAGTTCATGAAATCTACAATTTTAGACTGTCCAAGGTAATTTTGGAAGAGACCCTTTTGGGGTCAGAATCAAGTATATTCTTTAGGAAAAATAGGTTTTTCAGAGTAGTTAGGGAATATGTTACATCAGTAGAAAATTATAATTCGTGCAACTTCCAGACCAATATTTGGTTAGAAATCTGCAGAGCATTATAAGCTTAGAAACTCAAAGCTCTTATTTTTGAGAGTATTCATGTAAGAAATCATTGCATCAGAAACTAAGGAGAATTAGTTAAGGCAAACTTAAAGATTTGACTTAGAGAAGTAATTTCTCTCGATTTAAATCACTAAAATGGTGGAATTGGGAAATAGGTTGAATCTTTGTTCTGCTGGATTTTTATGATTTTTTGAACTGTATTCTATTTAACTATACTTCAATGAATCATTATATTAACTAAGATAATAAAAACATATGACATATCAGACAAGATTTCGTTCTGAAATTTGACCTATCCATATTCTGCCAAAACCAACTAACTAATAAATAAATAAATGCAAGAAGCACATGCTCCTTACCCTGAGCTGGTAGGATCTGAGTTCATAAATATTAGGTCCTGATCTAGGCACTGGCTCATTCCAGAAACTGAACTCCAAAAGTAGTTGGTTTTTTCGAGACAGCAGCATTTTACCTCTCTCCTTCCTGAACTCCATGAACTCCTGAAAAATAAGGTATAAATTTCAGTAGCTATAATATTTTTCAAACTTGTCTTTAATGTAATGTAATCATAAACAAGACATTTCATCTTGTAGTATGATGCAATAACCATAGAATGCCATTTGCACCTAACCAATTTTTCTGTAATAATATACTGCTCCACCAACTAAACAAATTATATTAGCAATGTTTTAAGCAGCCTTGGAAAAAATATTAGCTCTTATTTTCAATACTGCAGGAAAGACACATAATTTAGAGTCATAGAGATGTATAGCACGGAAACTAACCCTTTGGTACAACTCGTCCATGCTGACCTGATATCCCAACCCAATCTAGTCCCACCTGCCAATACCCAGCCCATATCCATCCAAACTCTTCCTATTCATATACCCATCCAGATGCCTTTTAAATGTTGCAATTGTACCAGCCTCCACCACTTCCTCTGGCAGCTCATTCCATACACATACCAACCTCCATTAAAAAGTTGCCCCTTAGGTCTCTTTAATATCTTTCCCCTCTCACCTTAACTCTATGCCCTCTAGTTCTGGACTCCCCCACTCAGAGAAGAGACTTTTTTCTATTTATCCTATCCATGCCCCTCATGATTTTATAAACCTCTATAAGGTCACCCCTCAGCCTCTGGGAAAACAGCCCCAGCCTGATCCGTCTCTCCCTATATCTCAAATCCTCCAACCCTGGCAACATCCTTGTAAATCTTTTCTGAACCCTTTCAAGTTTCACGAAACATGATTCCATAAAGACGCAATTCTATGACTGGACAATATCTGTTAAATTATCCTGAATGTATAATGAAAAACACAGACAAATTTAAGATTGTCCATACAGCTTGCAATATGGTGCACTTCCGAGTAATCAAAGCTATATAGATTAATACAGAGTCCTATTTTGTAAAGTCAGGAAGAATGTGTGCACACAATGCACACATTCTTCCAACTTGAAATAAATGAGTCATTTTCTGGTTAATTCCTCAGGGACTATTCAGTATAAATCTGCCTGGTCTAAAAATAAACAAAACTTGGCAATTAACTGTTAGCTATCATCTAACTGCCACATTTTCCATGGCAACTGCTTTGCCAGAGTCCACTTGACAACCAATGACTATGCTCTTCTTTCTGTTGCAAAAATATGTTGATTTCTTTATTTTTGAAGTACTTGCTATTGTCCTCATGACTGCAAGATGAAAAGCTTTTGCAAAATGTGTTTTTCATTGGTTGCGAAAAATTTAACTAAATGACTATATTCAATATTCTCCAATAATTAAACAATTACCTTCAATTTGACAACCCACAATAGTGAAGGATTACACTATCAATAAATTCAATGAAAATACTGACCCCAATGTTTTTATCAATATAGATTATCTTTCAATATTTCATTTGATGTAGATTGATAGTTAATTTCAAATTATCAGTTTCTGAAAATATTGCATTATGCACATTCTGACATTGACGGGAATAAATCAGGTAGTTTTTCTTTCCATCTCCATACCAACACATCTGAAAGTTCACAAAGATCCAACTAGAGACCCTGCCTATTTCTAATTGATTTGCTGCTCACTTTGTGATATCAACATTACAATATTAGTTTTCAAAAGTACATTGGGTAACACCAAGTTCTAACCACCACCATCACCTCTCTTGGATCACTCCATTGTTTCTGAATTTATACATTAATTACATGACATATAGTATTAGATGAGCAGAGATCTCCTTTCAGACTTCAGTTCCTGCCACAAACTCCATTCCGTAGTCACTGACTTTATCACTCTCACTGACAAGTGTCTGAAGCTAAACTTGCAAAATTGGTATTTTGCTTAATCCCAAGTGAGCTTCATTAATAACACCGACTCTGGAACATCACCCAGCAACGCCTCATCTCATTTGTTGCTAAAACATTAACTCATACCTATGTTGCCTTCAGACTTGACAATTCCAAAGCTCTCTGGGATTGCCTCCCACTTTGCATCCAACATTAACTTGAGTTCATCTAAATCTCTGCTTCCTAGGCACCATTTCAAATCTTTACCATTGTGCCTCCTTAGCTACAATAACTCCCAGTCTGTCCATTTAAGTTTGAAATCTTGGCCTTGATTTCAAATCTCTCGAATGCCTTTCTTCTTCCCAATTATTGTAATCCCCTCCAAGTCAACAACCATGTAGATATCTACAGTCCTCCAACACCTTTTATATTAATAGGCTCTCCAATTCTATGACAATGGAATGTGCAACTAATGTATATTAATCACAAAATTAATTTAATAATAAGGTCTAGTCATTGTTGTTGAAGAAAGATCATCTCTTTGAAATTGGGAAAATTGGATCCTTATGTTTAACCTTCATATTAGCAAACACTGAAATACAAGGAACCTTTTCCAGAATTGAAGAATTCTATACAATTAAAACAAATCACATCCATTCATATTGGGTGGTGGTGTACTACCATCAATTCCACATTTTACAATCAGTTTCCCATTTCAATTAATTTAAAGAACTTGTTAAAGTCTATAACTTTACAGCTGGCATTGATCAAACTAATAAAAAAGTGGAGTTATAAATATTCAACAATTATAAATTTAAGTTAAGCCATTACAGCATTCTCAATTTGTTCAACTGCTTTAAAAAAAAATCAAATTTCACAGAATAGATCAACTAGCTTGACCAATATGATGGCAAGCTTACTGTGTGACCATGATTGCCACCTGTTGTCTTGAAACATATAATTGAATCTTTCATTTATTTTCCTACATCCACTTGCAAATTCCCAGGAACTCACTGAGGTTATCCAAATGAGTAACACTGTTCTTAAATATGCTGAATTGCTACAAATTAAAACTGCACATTGGTTCTTATAAAAGAATTGTTCCTTGAAAAGGCTGATTTCAGAAGTGTGTAACTTATTTAGAACATTGCCATCCAGTCTCAGCTGAAAAATAAGTGGTAAAATGTACTGCAGTGGCCAAATAGGATTGGTTGTTTCCAATGCATCTCAGAAGTAAAAATGTAAATTTTATGTTTTTAAACATACAGCTTCCAATTTTGCCCCATTTTCCGTTCCAAGTTGGGCAATTTGGGAAAGCAAAATTGCTAAGCTTTTGTAAATTTTGATTTCCAAACAATGGAATATACAGTTATTTTGTTATTTCATGTTGCCAAAAAACTACAATTGCAGAAACTGTATTATTTTGAATATATTTTCCATTTGGATTTTCAGTTCCCTTTAGAAACTGAGAAAATCTAAACATTAAGCCAAAATCTACACACTGATTCCAACTCTAACCTAGTAAACGTATAGATATCTTAATACATGTTATGTAAGCATTACTATAAACAGAAAACTATAAAAACAAGATCTTCTATCACTTTGTCAGAACTAAAACACACCCTTTTAATGGTGTTACCTTATTTTGTCTGAGCTTACTCATCACCTCGGTAAGCGTGGGGTAACCTCCACTATACTTCCAGAGGTGGACTGAAAAAGACAGAAATAGGATAACAGAAAGCAAGTCTTCTCTATTTCATCTTATGTGTCAGTGTGTGTTAGCTCCATGATTCAGTTCTGAACTAATGAAAATGCTGGATGGGTAATAATTTTTTCGTTACTTCACAAATTGAAGTTTCAATATTTCGATAGTAGCAAAACTGACAGTTATAACTAATTACCTCCTAGACTAGTATCACATTCAAGAATCAGAGATGATACCTTTTAATACCTTTGTAGGTACGTTACTTACAGATATACGATCAGTTGCTTCGAGAACATTTTTTCAAGCAAAGTCAGCAGTGGATTTGCTGAACGTCACAATGCAATTTGACATGACAATTTTAAGGTTGACTTGATAAATATTAGAAAAAAGGTGTTCAAAATCAAAATCAAAATTCTAGGATGGTGCAAACATCTAAGGCAAAACAACATTCATATGCCAGGGAGACATTTCCTACTTAAAACAGGAAATGTATTATAGTCTGTATATAACATCTATTATTCTGTATTCAATTAAATACAAAAACAAAAGACATTTCAGCACGACACAATGATACAAAATTGTAACATCTACAAATTAGTTATGCTTTGCTATTCTGCTTATAGAAACATTCATACCAGCTTGATCCTGCTCTCCATACCACGTATTCCACGTCCCCACAAGTTCACATGGGTAGTTTTGGTCTGTATGAACTTTTGGTAGTACCTCTACACTGCAAAGAACAAACTAGTGTTTATTTCAGGGGTTTTCCAACTCGAGGAATTTTCTAATTTGTTGTACTTTAAGCTAATTGTCTAAAATCTCACTATTACACAAAGAATCTAAGGTTTAGCAATGAGCATTGAGAAGGGTATTTGAATATATGAAACATGTATTGAAATAGGTCATATCACCAAATTATTGCGTGATTGTGTGCACCCATCAACTCTTCTGCTTGCAAAGGATTCACTTTACAAACGTCTAGAGATATCATCTATAATTGTATTTGTGTACAGTTGTATGACTGACTTGGTACACACTTGTACAAATTTATCAGAATTATAGTTAACAGCTACTTTCATCAAAATAACACGGGGGTGGAGTGAGGAGGTGCTGTGTGAGAGCGAGAGTTAGAAAGGACAATTTTTAAGTCTTAC
Source organism: Chiloscyllium plagiosum (assembly GCF_037043375.1). NCBI lineage: Eukaryota > Metazoa > Chordata > Chondrichthyes > Orectolobiformes > Hemiscylliidae > Chiloscyllium > Chiloscyllium plagiosum. Next base: position 36,621,044 of record NW_028270169.1, on the reverse strand, counting down.
CACAGTAAAAGGAAAGAATTGCTTTTAATAAGTTCTTGGGCAACACCAGACAGCACAGTCCAAGCCATAAGGAACACACATTGCAAGTGATTCTTCAGCTAGGACTAGTGTTATAGACCAGACCAAACCCCCTCAAAATGTAGAAGATAGTCTAGACACAAAATTTTATCTTATTTAGAGGCAAGTGCAAGATGATGTGTTCTAGATGGGATTCGATTGGTTAAACTGCTAGACTTTAAACAGAACACATTTTATTCTTAGACCACACAGTTAAAATTCAAACAAAGAAAAGGAATTGTCATAAATTTAACTCTAATGAAATACTTAAGAAAAACTTCTACTCATAGACTGTTCTAATATAGCAGCATTCCATAAATATGCCTTTGGAAAAGGCAAATTCAGCAAAATAGGTGTCCCTCACTTGCAATCTCCTCTAGGAGAAAGGAAAAACTGAAAGAATGAATTTAGCAGCAGAGAGAGACCCCATGGCTTTTGCAGCAGCAGAGAAAGAGAGCTGTACGTAGCAGTTTCAACTCCAAAATCCCAATTTCAACAATTGAAAGCAAAGCTAAAATCCTGGGTCTGACTCCAGCCACTCATGCTTCTGTTGCCTAATTTAAAAAAACCTCAAAGCTATTTACTCTGCTATCCATGGATCAGGCACCTCAGCAGCAAGTTTAAAAAAAAACCTCTCTTCAAGAGAAACAGGACAGAACAAATCCTCCTTAAAAGCACATATCGTCATAGTAGACACAATAGAAAGGTAATCACAAAGTGGGGGCTCGTTCAGCTGGTTAGCAGTAGCGAGGCAATAGTAGATGCTGTGGTCTGTAATTTCATAGGCTGCAAACTGGTTGAGAAGGACAAGAGGGATTTGCTTAATTCTAATAGACAAAGCCCTTTCTTCTCCATTTATAATACCACAAAATAATAGCTATGCCTTTGTCAAGTTCCTGTGAATCTGACCAATGTGCTTTCGGTTACCTCTCTCCGTTGTTGTGGTTCTGTTCACCGAGCTGGGAATTTGTGTTGCAGACGTTTCGTCCCCTGTCTAGGTGACATCCTCAGTGCTTGGGAGCCTCCTGTGAAGCGCTTCTGTGATCTTTCCTCCAGCATTTATAGCGATTTGTATCTGCCGCTTCCGGTTGTCAGTTCCAGCTGTCCGCTGCAGAGACCGGGATATTGGGTCCAGGTCGATGCGCTTATTGATTGAATCTGTGGATGAATGCCATGCCTCTAGGAATTCCCTGGCTGTTCTCTGTTTGGCTTATCCTGTAATAGTGGTGTTGCCCCAGTCGAACTCATGTTGCTTGTCATCTAAGTGTGTGGCTACTAAGGGTAGCTGGTCATGTCGTTTCGTGGCTAGTTGGTGTTCATGGATGCGGATCATTAGATGTCTTCCTGTTTGTCCTATGTAGTGTTTTGTGCAGTCCTTGCATGGGATTTTGTACACTACAGTAGTTTTGCTCATGCTGGGTATTGGGTCCTTCGTCCTGGTGAGTTGTTGTCTGAGAGTGGCTGTTGGTTTGTGTGCTGTTAGGAGTCCTAGTGGTCGCAGTAGTCTGGCTGTCAGTTCAGAAATGTTTTTGATGTATGGTAGTATGGCTAGTCCTTTGGATTGTGGCATGTCCTCATTCCGTTGTCTTTCCCTTAGGCATCTGTTGATGAAATTGCGGGGGTATCAGTTTTTGGCGAGTACATTGTATAGGTGTTCTTCTTCCTCTTTTTGCAGTTCTGGTGTGCTGCAGTGTGTGGTGGCCCTTTTGAACAGTATCTTGATGCAACTTCTTTTGTGTGTGTTGAACCCAATACACCGGCCTCTGCAGCGGACAGCTGGAAGCGGCAGATACAAATAACTATAAATGCCGGAGGAAACATCACAGAAGGCTCCCAAGCACTGAGGATGTCACCGAGACAGGGGACGAAACGTCTGCAACACAAATTCCCAGCTCGGTGAACAGAACCACAACAACGAGCACCCGAGCTACAAATCTTCTCCCAAACTTTGGTTACCTCTCTCCTATTGAATCATTTTTACCAAGACAAAGCACCAAACTTATTTAATTCTCAGAAAGAGACAGTTAAGCTTAAACAGAGTAGTCTAAAGGTAGAGTCTTTCACATTCAACAATTGCAATAAGCTTACTAAACCATTTTCCTAGAGGAGAAATATTGTTCCTTTTTATAGCTACAGTAACAACAAAGCAAACCAAGATCGTTGCTAGAGAAAAGAGAGAAGGAATGGGCCTGAGTTTCATTTAAGGAGTTTTAAAAGTGTATTATGAGCTGTATTACTCAATTTACTGTATAGACTAATATGGCATCTGGTGAAACAATTTTTTTAATAATGGGAGAAACCTGAAATGAATAATAGTTTAGTTTTCTTAAGCTAAAAAAAAACTGAATAAGACTTTTTGTTTTAATCTTACCAAAGTTTGTTGTAAGTCTCCAGGCATTCTGGCTTTACATTGTGAACTGAAAAGAAAGTTTTAAAATTATACATAGAAACAATTTGAAAATAATACATTCCTTTTCAGTTTTAAAAAGCACTCCAAATACTTACACTGAATTTTGTACAGGCTGCTGGTTTCCTTTTTAGCTAGCAGGTTTGAATGAGCATCTTTGCGTGGATCCACCTTCCTAACAAACAGTGATTTAAACCAGCTATCCTCCCTGTTGTTGTAAGAAGTCGCAGATAACGCCCTGCACAGAAACATGAATATTTAGAATAGTTGAGCCAGTCAGGTAACATTGTACAAGGTAACACAATCCTGGTGGCTTTTAAGGTTAGGTTTTGGTGGATAAAGAGAATGAACATTGCAGAGAGAGAGAAAAAAAAAATCAACTTTAGCAAGGCATATCTTAGGGAATAAGGGTAAAGATACTGAGCTGGGCGGCATGGTGGCACAGTGGTTAGCACTGCTGCCTCACAGTGCCAGAGACCCGGGTTCAATTTCTGCTTCAGGCTGTCTGTGTGGAGTTTGCACATTCTCTGTGTCTGCGTGGGTGTCCTCTGGTTTCCTCCCACAGTCCAAAAAAAATATGCAGGTTAGGTGAATTGGCCATGCTAAATTGCCCGTAGTGTTAGGTGAAGGGGTAAATGTAGAGGAATGTGTCTGGGTGGGTTGCTCTTCGGAGGGTCGGTGTGGACTAGTTGGGCCGAAGGGCTTGTTTCCACACTAAGTAATCTAACCTAATCTAACGCTGCTGTTATTATAAGAAATAAAACATAGGAGATGAGCATGTAAAAATAAAAACTATTGGAGGCATTTAGCAGATCTGTGAGATTTCAGCAATGTTTGTTCTACTTCAAAACTTCCAGCATCGGCAGTATTTTGCTATGACAGATTATCAGGTCATGTTTAGAAATGCTTAAAGGCGGCTACAGAATTGTACAGAAAGGGAAAAGATCAGTATGAATAAAAATGGAAGAATTACACATGATACCCACAAAACAGAATTCCCAAATTATAAAGCTTTGGTAAGCCCAACCTTTTGAAAATATATTAATGTATAAAATATATACAACAACTGGACAAAGGAGGGTAAGGAATCTAGCTATGAGAACTCTCACTGAGAACAAGGCCAGAGAACTGTCAAATAATTAAATACATTAACAAAATTTGGTGTATCTTCCCACATTTTTCTTATTTAAACCTTAGTAATGGAAGAATAATACTTTAATATGATAAAACTTATGGTGGGGAATAGATTAACATTTTCAAAATATGGTTTATTATAAATTGATGGTCACTTAAAAATGCTTTTTGAAAGAAATTTCGTACACATTTTCACTTAAGAACTCAAAGTTCAAATGCCTAATTCATAAGCCGTTTCAATAAATATATATTTAGTACTTCAAACATAGCAAAACATCTCAAAGTGCTTTACAGGTGCATGTTGAAATAAAATATTGTATTTATATAAACAAACATCTATTATACAAATAAACAAAAAATGTATACACATTTTGTAATGATAAAAATACAGTATCATAAAAGTATAGAGGTTCTAAAATACTTACTGGAAAACCCAGAAAGGTCTGTCTATCTTATGTATTAACATTCATTGCCTAAATCATCACAAATAGATTGTCTAATTATTTATCTCATTTTTGTTTGAGATCTCGTGTAACAATTAGAACATTGACTACACTGCAAAAGTACTTCATAAGCTGTAACATACTTTAGGATGTCCTGTAGTCATGGAAAGTATTGACGAAATGCAAATAAATGCATTTTAGCGCAAGTTACGAAAACAAGAGATTATGTATGCGTATTTTTTATTTAAATCAACCTATTCAGATATGTTAAGGCACACCTCTGTGGCAGGTGAGAGTTGAACACTCACAGATGTGGGCGTCACTGGCTTAGATCAGCATTCATTGTCCATATCTAATTGCCTAGAGGGCATTTGAGAGTCAATCACTTTGCTGTGGATCTGGAGTCACATGTCAGTCAGACCAGATAAGGATGGCAGTTTCCTTCCCTCAAGGACATTTGTGAACATTACCAGGATTTGCCAGATTAATAGTCTAACAATAATACTACTAGACCATCGCCTCTCCTAGCGATGTAGTGGCACAATCACTCTGCTACAAAACCCTGTTGCAGAGCAGTCAGCAGAATTTGAACCACAATGGACTTCAAGTTCATCATTTTTACTATCTGGCCACAATTTCAGGTGCATTAATTGAATTACACCACCTACCATGGAGGGATTTGAACCCATGCCCTCAGAAGGTTAACCTCTGGAGCTACTCCACCACCTCATTTACCCAAATTATTTTAATCAAACAGTCATGACTGATTATTAAAACATAAAGTCCTGCCTGCCAGGAATGTAAGTCAGATGTTGAGTCACTGGTAGGGACACTAACACTGTGCCAAAACTGATCAGTGGTATGCTTAGTTTTTTAAAAATAAATAATTCATGAGATGTAGAAGTCTCTGGTAAGGTCAGCATTTATGTTCATTCCCAACAGCTCCAAGGAGGATGTTTTGAGCTACTTTCTGAATTCTGTATCATGAAAGTAGCCTGATAGTGCCATTCTGTAGAATTTCAAAATTTTGACTGAGGAAGGAATGAGGATATATTTCAAAGTCAGGATAATGTGCGACTTCAAGAGGAATGTGCAGTCAGTGCTGGTTCTTCTTGTAGAAACAGTTTAGAGCTTTGGAAGGTCTTGTTGAAGTAGTCTTGATGGGTTATTGCAATGCATCTTGTAGGTGGTATACATTGCCAAGACGGTGAGCTAGTGCTCGAAGAAGTGAGATTTTAAGGTAGTGGATGTGGTGCCGAGCATCTATACCCAGTGTTATTCTGTGTTTTTCTTCAAAAATGAAGTACAGGTAGTTCTACTGTGGTAGGGTGGCAGAGCCACAGAAAAAGACTTGTGCTAATTTTACAACTAATGCTAGCTCTTGATAGCTGACAGTCCTATTAGAGGACCATGCCACTTACGCAGGTACATGGTCAAAACCAATCAAGCAAAAAACAGTTAAAGCAGTTGTGCACCTGACAAGTTTTTTTTGTATTGTGGAATGGCAGGGGCCACTGGAAAACAGTTAGACATCAATTCTCTACGAGCTTCTCTCCCTTTTGAACATAAAGCATCAATTCTTTTTGATTCATTTGTCCTATGAGAAAATAACTTATTTTGCCCTATCCTTGAAAAATAATCTAAGCCTCATTATAGTGCAAAATCAATATTAAATCACAGTTTTATCAGAGAAGTTTACGATGGCTGTAATTCACATCAAGCTTGCTTTCTTCATCTCTTGGTGGCACAATAACAGGGTTGACCATCTTCAATTGTGTTTGTCGAAATCATCATCCTTTATCATCCCTACATTAGCTGACATTAATGGTTTCCTCTTCAGGTGCTGTTCTCTTTTCTTCAAGAACTTCTGATCCCATGCTCCGGCAAACGTTAGTCTTCTTGCCAATCTTCCTTTCCTCTCTAAAGTCCTTGCATGTGCTGGTGTCTCCCAGATTCAAACTTACCTCTCAGATTTTTGAATTCTTGTTAGAGTCCCAAAATGGCAGACACCAAATATCTCGCACGATGGCTCAGTAGTTAGCACTGCTGCCTCACAGCACCAGGGTCCCAGGTTCAATTCCAGCCTCAGGCGACTGTCTGTGTGGAGTTTGTACATTCTCCTCGTGTCTGTGTGGGTTTCCTCAGGGTGTTCCGGTTTCCTCCCACAGTCCAAAGATGTGCAGGTCAGGTAAATTAACCATGCTAAATTGCCCATAGTGTTAAGTGCATTAGTCAGACGGAAATGGGTCGGGGGGGAGGGGGGTTGCTCTTCAGAGAGTCGGTGTGGACTGGTTAGGCTGAAGGGCCTGTTTCCATACTGTAGGGAATCTATTTTTTAAAAAAATCTCAGTAACAGAAAATGTCAAAGATAAATCATTCATTAGATCCTTTGTAGCCTATCTGAAGCTGTTGATATGGTTGATCATATTCTCTTCAATGCCTCTTCACTGTCATTTGTCTGGATGAACCTTCAAAAATCACGGCAAGTTACAGACCTGCAATCTTCTGATAGCACCCTGATTAGCAACGAAGTCCGATACCTTATCCATTACGCATGTGTCTGCCTGTGCTTGTTTGGCTCAATTTCCATCTATTTTAATCACAGACTAAGTATCATTTGCAATAGTTTTGCTTCCCATTTCCTCTGTTGCTTTTCAAAGATCTATCCTTGACATATGTCTTTCTCTTTTGACAAACCGTTCCTCAGTAATGTCAAAAGCAAAACATTGTTCTCACATGTACACCAATGATATACTGTTCTAATGCACCAGCACTTTTCTCAACTTCTCCATTGCTACTAACTGATCAAACTGCTCAGCTAATATCCAGTATCAAATAAACAGAAATTTGTTTGATTTAAGCATTGGGAAGATTGAAGCCATTGTAGTCATGATTCGGAGATGCCGGTGTTGGACTGGGGTGTACAAAGTTAAAAATCACACAACACCAGGTTATAGTCCAACAGGTTTAATTGGAAGCACACTAGCTTTCGGAGCGACGCTCCTTCATCAGGTGATTGTGGAGGGCTTGATCGTAACACAGAATTTATAGCAAAAATTTGCAGTGTGATGTAACTGAAATTATACATTGAAGAATTGATTGTCTGTTAAGCCTTTCATCTGTTAGAATACAGTGATAGTTTCACTTCTTTCATGTGTAAATCACAAAACCCTTTTTTTTAAAAGTTGCATTCTCGGGTTAGCTGTTAACAATGGTGATAGCTAGACAATATGTTGAAGGTGTTGGCCCCCTGTGTTCTCTGTCTATGCCATGATGTTTAGATTGATTCCAATCTAAAAAGTGAAATAACAGTTTTAGGTGTTGAAGGTGTTAGCCCCCTGTGTTCTCTGTCTATGACCTGATGTTTAGATTGATTCCAATCTAAAAAGTGAGATAACAGAGTTTCACATAAATTCATGCAGTTTTTGAGCTCAGAGTTCTACATGATTGTATGTGGTTTTTGAGCAAAGTGCAATGTATCTCTGAAAGTACCAAAAAAATTCACCACACACAATATATATGTGTGCATGTGGGTCTTTGTCTGTCTGTGTGTCTCTGTCTGTCTGGGGTGGGGGTTGGGAGTGTGAGAAAGTGTGTGTGTGTGTGTGTGTATAGTGAGTGCAGAGTGTCTTAAGTCTGTGAGGGGGTGCATGTGTGGGAGTCTGTGTGTGCGTCTGTATGTATCTGTGTCCGTGTGCATGTGAGTGTGTGTAGGAATTTGTGTGTGTGTGTGTGTGTGTGTGTGTGTGTGTGTAATGCAATGGTGATCACCTGTAATGTGACATGAACCCAAGGTCCCGGTTGAGGCCCTCCCTATGGGTACCGAACTTAGCTATCAGCCTCTGCTTGGCCACTTTCCTCTGCTGCCTGTCCCGAAGTCCACCTTGGAGGATGGTCACCCGAAGGTCCGAGGCTGAATGTCCTGGACCACTGAAGCCATTGTAGGTAGCATCAGCCCTGCTACATCTATCCCTAGCTAATAACTCCATTCTTCTACCTAACAACTGTTTGAAACTAAATCAAACCACTCCACACCAATTTCAGAGTTGACATCAATCAAGATGAGTTTTTCAACATATTCACACCATGACGAAAACTGCCTATTTCAATTTGAATGTGCCCTTGCATTTAGTACTGAAAGCCTTATGTATGTATACTTTGTTATTTTCAAATTTGACTATTCCAGTGTAATCCTTGCTAATCTTCCACATTCTTGTTAAAATGTCAAAACACAAATCCACAAGTACCTATTAGAACAATCAAACAAGACTGTTACATTATTTTATATTGTAGCCACGAAGTGAAAGCTATTGTAATTTAGTTGTGAAATCATACAAAACAATTGTTGTGGGAGATTGCGACCTAAAGTGCAATGTTAATCATTGCTTTATTTTGTTCATATACCAACACACCAATGCCTTTCTGTGTGCCATACACTCCAAAAGAATATCTTTTTAATTGCTCGGAATGAAGAAATTTAGACATGATTAAATATTTTTCGGGAAACAATTTGTATAATAAACCATTAATTTTATCCTACTTTTAACAAAATGGCAATACGAACAGAACCCTGGCAACATAGTTTTAATTACCACGTACAGTCAAAAAGACAAATGACCTTGACAAAATGCAAAAGCGCAAATGCGAGTCTCCAAAACAAACTTCCGAGTTGAGGAATTAAAATATCTGCAGCTCATTACCAGTTGTTTATTTAGATGCTTGCGAAACTAAGCAGTGAGTTAACTGTAATGCTGTCAACTGCGTTCGGAAATAATTAAAATTATTCTTAAAAAAATATATAGTAACACCTGACTTTTGTGTGGTAGAGAGGCAAGGGAAGGGCCGACCTGGGATAAACTTTACCTCAGTTTGCCTCAGCCGACCTCTAGTAACACTGGAGCTCAAGCGAATTTGGAAGAGGCGAGGCTTAACGTGCACTGACCTGGTGATTGTTGCAGTGCTGGTATTAGCAACAGTAGTTGCCAAGGGCCGGCCTTCGCCCTGTACCCGGACTGTGGCCCTGCTCACACCGGCCCCTGTGTTGATGAGAACTCTGGCCGCCATCTTGCTGTGGAGGTGACATTCACCCCGGCGCCGAATGACGTGCGCATGCGCTACCAGCACCCGCCCCTCTCCTCCTCCCAAGCCTTAGCAACAGCAACTTCAGCCCTTGGTCATGGATTCATACTCATCACTATGTGATGTCACATTTAAAAAGTCTTACAATTAATTTAGCACGCATTATAAATTGCTGATATTTGATCTCGGTTCTCTGAATTAAGATTTATGCCCGAAGCAGCGATTGTCCTGCCTGTACTCAAAATTCAAACCACACAAAAACTCAGGCCTGGTTGCTTTTCCTTTGAGCACCAAATGTCACTACAGGGCTACCAAGTCATTTTTTTTGGTTCAATGTTGTCAAATGTAAAACTAGAGCAGGCAAGGGGCAGAGAGAGCTTATTGTTTAAGTTTGATTTTTCCTTTGTTGCTGATGTCAATTGAACACATTGACTCATTTTCTAAATTAATGTTTGTATTAACAGTATATTGACTCATGTTCACACTGAAAATAATACTCTGCTTAACATAGTTGAGTTTACAAACTCTTTATTCAAAAGCATAACCTGTCTGTCTTTATGTGCTGATGAGTCTACTGTATGTTGCCAGGATTTTTCAGCTTGAGAATGAGAGGTTATAGTTTGATTAAGTCCCCTGAGCTGGATGGGATTTATCCTATTATTCTCTGGCAAGCTAGGGAGGAGATTGCAGAGCCTTTGGCTTTGATCTTTATTCCATCATTGACTATAGGAATAGTGCCATAAGACTGGAGGATAGCAAATGTTGTCCCCTTGTTCAGGAAGGGGAGTAGAGGCAACCCTTGTAATTATAGACCACTGAGCATCACTGCAGTTGTGGGTACAGTGTTGGAAAGGATTATAAGAATTAGGGTTCATAATCATCTAGAAAGGAATAATTTGATTAGGGATAGTCAATGTGGTTTTGTGAAGGGTAGGCTGTGCCTCACAAACCTTATTGAGTTCTTTGAGGAGGTGACCAAACAGGTGGATGAGGGTAAGGCGGTTGATGTGGTGTGTATGGATTTCAGTAAAGCATTTGATAAGGTTCCCCACATTAAGCTATTGCAGAAAATATTGAGGCATGGGATTGAGGGTGATTTAGTGGTTTGGATCAGAAATTGGCTAGCTGAAAGAAGACAAAGGGTGGTGGTTGATAGGAAATGTTCATCCTGGAGTTCAGTGTACTGCAAGGATCTGTTTTGGGGCCACTGCTGTTTGTCATTTTTATAAATGACCTGGATGAGGGCATAGAAGGATGGGTTTGTAAATTTGTGGATTACACTAAAGTCAGAAGAGTTGTGGATAGTGCAAAAAGATGTTGCAGGTTACAGAGGGACATAGATAAATTGCATAGCTAGGCTGAGAGGTAGAAAATGGAGTTTAATGTGGAAAAAATGTAAGGTGATTCACTTTGAAAAGAGTAACAGGAATACAGAGTACTGGGCTAATGGTAAGATTCTTGGTCATGAAGATGAGCAGAGAGATCTCAGCGTCCATGTGCATGGATCCCTGAAAGTTACTACCCTGGTTGATCGGGTTGCTAAGAAGGCATATGGTATATTAACTTTTATTGGTAGAGGGACTGAGTGTCAGGGCTATAAAGTCATGCTGCAGCTGTACAAAGCTCTGGTGTGGCCCCACTTGGAGTACTGTGTACAGTTCTGGTGTCGAATGTGATACAGAACTCCCAACAAACAACTATTTATAACATTTAATAATGAACTAATGCTTGCATAATAAAGCTGCTTATGATGGGTTGGAATGAATGGGTGAAACAAGTTATAGAATGTAGAACATTACAGTGTTCTACAGGCCTTTGGCTTTCCAATAAATTGGAAATGGTGCAGAGGAGACTTTTTTTTTTAGATTAGATTAGATTACTTTACAGTGTGGAAACAGGCCCTTCGGCCCAACAAGTCCACACCGACCCGCCGAAGCGCACCCACCCAGACCCATTCCCCTACACCTAACACTACAGGCAATTTAGCGTGGCCAATTCACCTAACCTGCACATCTTTGGAGTGTGGGAGGAAACCGGAGCACCCGGAGCACTTGCTAGGATGTTGTCTGGTATGGAGCGAAGGTCTTATCAGGAAACTTATGAGGGACTTGAGGCTATTTTCGTTAGAGAGAAGAAAGTTAAGAGGTCACTTAATAGAGACATACAAGATGATCAGAGGATTAGATAGGGTGGACAGTAGAGCCTTTTTCCACGGATGGTGATGGCTAGCACGAGCGGACACAGCTTTAAATTGAGGGGTGATAGATATTGGACAGATGTCAGAGCTAGGTTCTTTACTCAGAGTGTATAAAGGGGGTGGAATGCCCTGCCTGCAACAGTAGTAGACTCGCCAACTTTGAGGGCACTTAAATGGTCATTGGATAAAATATGGATGATAATGGAATGGTGTAGGTTAGATGGGCTTCAGATTAGTTTCACAGGTCAGCGCAACATCGAGGACTTAAGGCATGTACTGCACTGTAATGTTTGACATTCAATAACTTGTTGCACCCATTCATTCCAACCTATTATAAGCAGCTTTATCATGCATGCATTAGTTCATTATTAAAGATTATAAATAGCTGTTCGTTGGGAGTCCTGCATCACATTCTACACTAAAAGGTTAAAATGGCGTAGCAACCAAAATGTTATTCGACCATGTATATTTTGACTGATTTTCAGAATTTAATGAAAAATCACCCAGAATTCTATTTATAAAGCAGCCTGATCATAGAATCCTTACAGCGTAGAAACAGGCCTTTCAGCCAATCAAGTCTACACTGACTCTCCGAACAGCCTCCCACCCAGACCCAACATCCTACCCTATCCCTGTAACCTTGCAGTGGTATCTGATGATTGAGTGTAAAACAGAAATAAAATCAAAGCTTGAATGTTGAGTATATGAAATCATTTGAATTTATTATGATTTCATAAAATCCAATCACTTCCAAAGTGCAGGAAAACATGAATGCAAGATGGGAAAATCATCATGCACCTCTTTTGCATAAAAAAACGTACCTTTTTTTGTTTCTGAATAACATTTGCAGTACGAATATTTATTAAATATACATTCAAATTTACAAATATTTTATTATGGTTCAACTTGCAGAGGTTTTATGTTCTGAATTATTCTGCACACCACTGATCTCTAAATTATTCATATGATCACTGAGGGATCCCATATCTAAATCAGAGTCTTTAATGGTCTCAAGTATTCTGCTTCCACTACAACGTTTCTGTGTGATTGGATCAATGATATTTCCAACTTTGAACACAATTTCTGCCAGTTCATGTTTAACATGCTTGGTCCTTCGTTCAGGCAAAGCCTTTAGAAGCACGATATCACCCACTGTGCACTCTTCTTTTGGATCATGAGCAAAATAGGTCTTCCTTTTATTGTAAAACTGTAGAAGAATGAACATTAAAAATGCAATTAAAAACACACAGTACACTTGCTACTTTTAAAGAGTTTATCACAGAATCCCTACATTGTGAAAGCAGGCGATTCAGCCTATCGAGTCCACACCCACCCAGACCCATCCTATCCCTGTAACCCTGCATTTCCCATGGCTAAATACACCTAGTCTGCACATCCTTGGACACTACTAACAATTTAGCATGGCCAATCCAACTTAACTGCACATCTTTGGACTGTGGGAGGAAAGCAGAGCACTTAGTGGAAATCCACGCAGACACAGGGAGAACGTGCAAACTCCACACAGACAGTTGCACAAGGGTGTAATCCAACCTTGACTCCTGGCTCTGTAAATCAGCAGTGCTGACCACTGAGCCACCATGCTGCCCTAAAGTTTTACACAGGGATGTTGTCAGAGGTTCTAAGAAAAGAGGTGACTGTGGTATTCAGAACTGTTGATCTATCTGCTGGCTGGTGTATTTACTAGCAAAGGTGTGGACATTTTTAAAAATTTCACAGGGCTGCCACTGGCAAGGCTGACATTTACTAGCCCATTCTTGGTTTCTTCCTAAAGGGCCATTGATGAACCATTTGGGTTTTTAACAGCTATCTGAGAGCTTGACATTCACGTTGTTACTGGTAGCAACTTTATTTTATTACTATTGAATGGTCCAAGATTTGCCAAATGGGAAATGGTAGATGGGAAATTTGTAGCCTTTTATTCTGTAAAATTACAGACAGTTAGTAAAAGCTTGATGTCTACAAGACTTAAAATTACTTCAAACATGCATGTAGACAGTGGCTGTAAACACAAAATTGAATTGAGAACATTCAAAACATTTTTTCTATTTAAAAACATTTGACAAATAAGACCATTTGTATTGTTTAGGAAAGTCAAAATAATAATAAGAAGATACAAAGCAAAAATGAAATATTTAGTGACGTGAAAAGTATGTGCAAAATATATAAAATTCCAACTGTTAAATCTTGGTAAATACTGCCTGGAGTATTTAATATAATTCTCAATCTTTTATCCAAACAGTATATGATAAAGTTCAGATTACAAACTAAAAAATCTTCATACACAGATTTTAGAACCACTAAGTGTTGGAAATAATTAACTTGGAAAAATAATGCCTAAATCATAGCACAATCTTGTTGGTAAAGCTGAGTTCAAGATTATGAATCAATAAAAAAAGGCTTCAGAATGAATAAATTTTACTCACCTTTCTCCCATCTGCAAAACATTTTATATATCTCAAAACAATCCATCTTACCTTTAACAGATATGGATTCAGCACAAGTCTAGTTATTCTGACTTTGGCAGTCTTCTTCATTTTTGTCCCAATCACTTTTCCTATTATCCATTTGGCATGGACAGAGGCAGTTCTTGCTGACATTTTTGGAAATTGCTTGTATTAAATTGAAAGAGATTTTGTAATATCACACAAAATAGCTCAAAAATAATTGCTGAAACAACTTTTACTTACTTTTTTTTTACACTTCAAACAACAGCAGAAACATTCACCCAATATTTAGCTCTTTAATGCCTTATCTCACCATCTTTTGGATGATCTTGTTCTGTAATTAGTTGACAGTTTCCATATATTAAAACCCAACATGCATTACACTTCTAAAGTACTCTGTGGGAAAGGAGGTTGAGGTTGTGCTACTGCTGCTTGTAACTACTCCTGCCAGGAGATTGCTGTTTTGTTTGTCATACTCGAGGCAGATATCTTTTGGGCCATCACAGTTGAGCTGTGACCACTATGACATGACATGCACACCTAGATTGATCCCACTTGGCATTCCTTTTGCATGTAATTTCAAGTACCTCTTCTTGTGTCTTATTCTGTTTATGGAATCTTAGTTATCACATTTAAAGGCCTCTATTTTCCTCTTATTTTTCAGGTTTCTAGGAACACAGGAAAATGAATTGCAGTTTATGATTCATTTCCTTGTTACGAGCTTGAGTTTTTTTGTGTTACTAATACACTCTCATATTCACAAAATTACTTCTGGTTATTTCCTTTCTTCTAACTTCTTTAACACATCTGCACCAGTTAGATGATGACTAACAGTTAATGGCTAACTCGTGTAGATTTAAACTTGGCAGCTTGATTCCGAGGAATGAACCAGAGAATGGTCGCTGCCTGTCTTAATTTGAAATAATGTATATACGGATCTATCTGCAAAAATTAGTTACCTGACCATTCACATGCTACGCCTCAACCCTAAATGACAATCTTAAATCAGTTGAAAACATATTTCTTCTCAAACTCAGGATCATGGGAGATTGGTTAGCAAGGTTAGATCTCACGGAATACAGGGAGAACTAGCCATGTGGATACAGAACTGGTTCAAAGGTAGAAGACAGAGGGTGGAGGTGGAGGGTTGTTTTTCAGACTGGAGGCCTGTGACCAGTGGAGTGCCAGGATCGGTGCTGGGTCCTCTACGTTTTGCCATTTACATAAATGATTTGGATGCGAGCATGAGAGGTACAGTTAGTAAGTTTGCAGATGACACCAAAATTGGAGGTGTAGTGGACAGCAAAGAAGGTTACCTCAGATTACCACAGGATGTTGACCAGATGGGGCTAATGGCCGAGAAATGGCAGATGGAGTTTAATTCAGAGCATGAGAGGTACAGTTAGTAAGTTTGCAGATGACACCAAAATTGGAGGTGTGATGGACAGCGAAGAAGGTTACCTCAGATTACAACAGGACCAGATGGGCCAATGGGCTGAGAGGTGGCAGATGGAGTTTAATTCAGATAAATGCGAGGTGCTGCATTTTGGGAAAGCAAATCTTAGCAGGATTTATACACTGAATGGTAAGGTCCTAGGGAGTGTTGCTGAACAAAGAGACCTTGGAGTGCAGGTTCATAGCTCCTTGAAAGTGGAGTCACAGGTAGATAGGATAGTGAAGGCGGCGTTTGGTATACTTTCTTTTATTGGTCAGAGTATTGAGTACAGTAGTTGGGACGTCATGTAGTTGGGATATCTGGTCAGCATGGACGGGTTGGACCGAAGGGTCTGTTTCCATACTATACATCTCTATGATTCTATTTAGGAAATGTTGTCCAATCACATATTTTATGTTGGACATTGTTTGGAGCTTTGCAAGAACATATTGGTTGCATAGTCAGTACCTTGCATGTTGCAAACAGCTAAAGAGACTTATAGTTTGATAAGATTTGCCAATCTTTGGGATACACGGTCTACACTAATTTCTCCTTCAAACAAATCAGTATTTGTTTCTATCATGATTTCAAACACACTTGAAAGTAGGGCGGCGGAAAACCTAATATGAATGTATTCTTTCATGATTAAATTTAAAATAAATCTTATCATCCATAAGACCATAAGACATAGGAGTGAAAGTAAGGGCATTCGGCTCATCGAGTCCACTCCACCATTCAATCATGGCTGATGGGCATTTCAACTCCACTTACCCGCATTCTCCCCGTAGCTCTTAATTCCTTGTGACATCAAGAATTTATCAATCTCTGCCTTGAAGACATTTAGTGTCCTGGCCTCCCCTGCACTCTGCGGCAATGAATTCCACAGGCCCACCACTCTCTGGCTAAAGAAATGTCTCTGCATTTCTGTTCTGAATTTACCCCCTCTAATTCTAAGGCTGTGTCCACGGGTCCTAGTCTCCTCGCCTAATGGAAACAATTTCCTACCGTCCACCCTTTCCAAACCATGTATTATCTTGTAAGTTTCTATTATATCTCCCCTTAATCTTCTAAACTCCAATGAATACAATCCCAGGATCCTCAGCCGTTCCTCGTATGATAGACCTACCATTCCAGGGATCATCCGTGTGAATCTCTGCTGGACATGCTCCAGTGCCAGTATGCCCTTCCTGAGGTGTGGAGACCAAAACTGGACACAGTACTCCAAATGGGGCCTAACCAGAGCTTTATAAAGTCTCAGTAGCACAACGGTGCTTTTATATTCCAACCCTCTTGAGATAAATGACAACATTGCATTCGCTTTCTTGATCATGGACTCAATCTGCATGTTTACCTTTAGATAATCCTCAACTAGCACTCCAAGATCCCTTTGTACTTTGGCTTTTTGAATTTTCTCACCGTTTAGAAAGTAGTCTATGCTTCTATTCTTTTTTCCAAAGTGCAAGACCTCACATTTGCTCACATTGAATTCCATCAGCCATTTCCTGGACCACTCTCCCAAACTGTCCAGATCCTTCTGCAGCCTCCCCACTTCCTCAGTACTACCTGCCTGTCCACCTAACTTCGTATCATCGGCAAACTTCGCTAGAATGCCCCCAGTCCCTTCATCCAGATCATTTATATATAAAGTGAACAACTGCGGCCCCAACACTGAACCCTGCGGGACACCGCTTGTCACCGGCTGCCATTCTGAAAAAGAACCTTTTATCCCAACTCTCTGCCTTCTGTCAGACAGCCAATTCTCAATCCATACCAGTAGCTCACCTCGAACACCATGGTCCCTCACCTTGCTCAGCAGCCTCCCATGTGGCACCTTATCAAAGGCGTTTTGGAAGTCTAGATAGACCACATCCACTGAGTTCTCTGGTCTAACCTACTTGTTTAACCAAAAGGTTTGTCAAGCACGACCTCCCCTTACTAAATCCATGTTGACTTGTTCCAATCCGACCCTGCTCTTGCAATAATTTAGAAACCTCATCCTTAACGATGGATCCCTTTCAACACCACCAACATTGGTTATATCCTCCTCACTTAAAATTCTCGTCTGCATCTACAAATGAGTTCAGAAGGTTTTAAAGAACTTCGGACATTGCAGATAACTTGAGAAGACAGAGAATTCGAATGTACAACACCTGGCAATAATTATTAGTTGGGGGTCTTAAAACAAAATAGAATTTTTTTTCCCTATACTCCTTTTCTCTTCTCAACAGTTACTACCTCCCAGTCAAATAGAAGAAGCACCTTGATATACCATTAACATACCTTACCAGGTCCGCTCTTACCGGATGGAGAATTTGGAAGGGACGGACACTTCCGCTGGTAGCAGCGCATGCGCTGTATCTCGGCCTGGGGATTGCACATGCGCACAACGATCCCGCCCATGACCTGTCCAGAGGGTAACTTGGCATTCGAAGCTAAAATGTACCTGCAGTTGGTTTTATGATCTCACCAGTAAGATTATACATACAAATTTATATTCAATTCCATCCCAATTCCTTTGATTTTACCTTTTTCATTTCAAACGTGTCAGTTACAGCCGTAGCTCGAGTGTTAACATTTCTCGTCTGAATCAGAGGTTCTGGATTTGATGAAGTGCGAGTGTCAGAGGTGCCTTCTTTTTGATGAAATGTTAAATTTGTTGCAAAACAAAATTGCTAGAAACATTTAGCAGGTTTTATGATAAATTTGCCCCTTCATAATGCAATTTTAGAGAGCCAGGGGAGTTAAAAGTTCAAGGTTTGTGAGAAGATTTGTAGCTCGGGTACTCGTTGTTGTGGTCCTGTTCGCCGAGCTGGGAATTTGTGTTGCAGACGTTTCGTCCCCTGTCTCGGTGACATCCTCAGTGCTTGGGAGCCTCCTGTGAAGCGCTGCTGTGATCTTTCCTCCGCCATTTGTAGAGGTTTGAATCTGCTGCTTCCGGTTGTCAGTTCCGGCTGTCCGTTGCAGTGGTCGGTATATTGGGTCCAGGTGGATGTGCTTATTGAATGAATCTGTGGATGAGTGCCATGCCTCTAGGAATTCCCTGGCTGTTCTCTGTTTGGCTTGTCCTATAATAGTAGTGTTGTCCCAGTCGAATTCATGTTGCTTGTCATCTGCATGTGTAGCTACTAAGGATAGCTGGTCGTGTCGTTTCGTGGCTAGTTGGTGTTCATGGATACGGATCGTTAGCTGTCTTCCTGTTTGTTCTATGTAGTGTTTTGTGCAGTCCTTGCATGGGATTTTGTACACTACATTGGTTTTGCTCATGCTGGGTATTGGGTCCTTCGTCCTGGTGAGTTGTTGTCTGAGAGTGGCTGTTGGTTTGTGTGCTGTTACGAGTCCTAGTGGTCGCAGTAGTCTGGCTGTCAGTTCGAAAATGCTCTTGATGTATGGTAGTGTGGCTAGTCCTTTGGGTTTTTCAACGGAACGAGGACATGCCGCAACCCAAATGACTAGCCACACTACCATACATCAAGAGCATTTCCGAACTGACAGCCAGAATACTGCGACCACTAGGATTCATAACAGCACACAAACCAACAGCCACTCTCAGACAACAACTCACCAGAACGAAGCATGAGCAAAACCAATGTAGTGTCCAAAATCCCATGCAAGGACTGCACAAAACACTACATAGGACAAACAGGAAGACAGCTAATGATCCGTATCCATGAACACCAACTAGCCACAAAACGACACAACCAGCTATCCTTAGTAGCCACACACGCAGATGACAAGCAACATGAATTCGACTGGGACAACACTACTATTATAGGACAAGCCAAACAGAGAACAGCCAGGGAATTCCTCGAGGCATGGCATTCATCCACAGATTCAATCAATAAGCACATCGACCTGGACCCAATATACCGACCACTGCAACGGACAGCTGGAACTGACAACCGAAAGCGGCAGATTCAAACCACTACAAATGGCGGAGGAAAGATCACAGAGGTGCTTCACAGGAGGCTCCCAAGCACTGAGGGTGTCACCTGGACAGGGGACAAAACGTCTGCAACACAAATTCCCAGCTCAGCGAACAGAACCACAACACAGAGTTACCCCAGTGTGCTGACCAATCCATTGCACCCATCCCCCCTACACACCAATCAATGTGAGAAAACTAGATTGTCTCATCATTCTTATTGTTGCAATAAAACAAAGACTTGCAATGCTGGAAAAAAAACTCAGCAGTTCTGGCAGCATATATGGGAAGAAAACATTTTTCAATGTTTTATATAGATTTGTAGCTCGGCTGCTGGTTGTCATGGTTGTGGGTATGTTTGCCGAGCTGGGAAGCTAGGTGACATATTCAGATTCCAGTGACTCTTGATCAGAATCCATTCATTTTGCTGTTTCTGAGTGTTTGTTGTGGGTAAATTCGCTCTTGTCTGTTAGATTAGAACATCGCCATTCCATTCAAAATTATTTAATCGGTTTAAAGTGCTGGGGGACATCTCACCCTAACTGGACTTTCACAAAAAAAGATCTGTGACTGTCACAGAGAAGGCTACCACTGCCTGATATACATATTCAGTGAGAAGATTTTAATCACGTCAGTGGTGTGTAAAATGACGGCAACATCCCAGAAGTGAATAATAACAAAAGGAGGAAAGTTGTGTTACTGGAGGAATTAGGAGAGCTGCGCTGTTGGGAGAAGGAAGGAAGGAATGGAACTGTATTGCTGGGGGAAGGAAGTAAGGGAATTGGAGCAATGAAGAGAGAGCAGCATGGCTGGGAGAAGGAAGGGAGTTGTCGGAGGTATGAGGATACAGCAACATTGCTGGCAGTAGAAAGGAATGGAGTTGTCGGAGAGGAATGAGGAGAGAGCAGCGTTGCTGGGAGAAGGAAGAGAGTTGTCGGAGGAATGCGGAGAGAGACCATTGCTGGGAGAACGAAGGTGGCTGTCAGAGGAATGAGAGAACAGCATCGCTGGGAAAAGGAAGGGAGTTGTCGGAGGTATGAGGATACAGCAGCATTGCTGGCAGTAGAAAGGAATGGAGTTGTCGGAGAGGAATGAGGAGAGAGTAGCGTTGCTGGGAAAAGGAAGGGAGTTGTCAGATGAATGAGGAGAGAGTAGCATTATTGGGCGAAGGCAGGAGGGGAGTTATCGGATGAATGAGGAGAGACCTTTGCTGGGAGAAGGAAGGAAGTGAGTTGTCAGAGGAACGTGTAGAGAGTAGCATTGCTGGGAGAACGATGGAAGGGAGTTGTTGGAGGTATGAGGAGAGAGCAGCATTGCTGGGCGAAGGAAGGGAGTTGTTGGAGCAATGAGGACAGAGGAACATTTCTGGGAGAAGGAAGGAAGGGAGTTGTTGGAGCAATGAGGGAGCAGCATTGCTGGGAGAAAGAAGGAATGGAGTTGTTGGAGCAATGAGAAGAGAGCAGCATTGCTGGGAGAAAGAAGGAATGGAGTTGTTGGAGCAATGAGGAGAGAGCAGCATTACTGGGAGAAAGAAGGAAGGGAGTTTTTGGAGCAATGAGGGGAGAGCAGCATGGCTCGGAGGAGGAAAGGAGCTGTAGCAATGAGCATAGAGCAGCATTGCTGGGGGAAAGAAGGAAGGGAGATGTCGGAACAATGGGGAGAGGGCAGCAATGCTGGGAAAAGGAAGGGAGTTGTCAGAGGAAAGAGGAGAGAGTAGCATCATTGGGAGAAGGCAGGAGGGGAGTTGTTGGAGCAACGGGGAGAGAGCAGCTTTGCTGGGAGAAGGAAGGCAGGTAGTAGTTGGAGCCATGAGGAGAGAGCAGCATTGCTTGGAGAAGGAAAGAAGGGAGTTGTTGGAAGAATGAGGAGAGAGCAGCGTTGCTGGGAGAAGGAAAGAAGGAGTTGTTGGAGCCATGAGGAGAGAGCAGCATTGCTTGGAGAAGGAAGGAAGGGAGTTGTTGGAGGAATGAGGAGAGAGAAGCATTACTTGGAGAAGGAAGGAAGGGAGTTGTTGGTGCAATGGGGGAGAGCAGCATTGTTGGGAGAAGGAAGGGAGTTGTTGGAGGAATGAGGAGAGAGCGGCATTGCTTGAAGAAAGAAGGGATGGAATTGTTGTAGGAATGAGGAGAGAGCAGCATTGTTGGGAGAAGGGATGATGTAACGAAAACCAAATGCTGGAAAAACTCAACAAGTCTGGCAGTATATGTGGAGAGAAAGCGGAGTCAAATGAATTTCTCTTTGCAGATGCTGCTCGACCTGCTGGCTAACTCCAGCACTTTCTGTTTGGGATTTCCAGCATCCGCAGTTCCTTTGTTTTAAGAAGTGAGTGTGTCGTGATGCCTGGGTTGCTTCTCTGACCTCCCGCCGAGAGGGTGCGCTCCGCCGCTGTTGGTCGCTCCGCTCTGTGGAGCCGCGGCGCAGGTCAGGCCGGAGTAAGCGGATCCTGGTTGTCACTGGTGGCACCAAGTCCGCGCCGTTGCTCAGTGCCGGTGGCTGGGCCATGTTGGTGTCCCGAGAACGGCCGCGCGGTTACCGTGAGGCCGCTGTTAGATAGTCCGGGCTGACCATCAGCTTCAGACCGCAGTGGCTGTAACTCCAGGCCGGGGCTTGCTCTTTGTGGGTGAGTATTGGCAGTGAGCAGTGGCTGAATCCTGGATGGAGCCAGATCAAAGAAAAATGAACTTATTTAAAGGAGATAATCATTTATTGGGGGATGTTGCGGTAACATTTTCAGTTACAGGGTAGCTGGACAGAAGAGGGTAACTCTACTGTTTAGGCCTTCAGAATTGTTTGATCCTGGTTTAGTTTGTGTCGGTTTGTGAAATCTGCATCATCATCTGTAATTTCTGACGTCGATGTTTGTGGATATTTCTCCAATCAAGATATACAATAACCAGAATGGCCAATGATGCGAATTGGGAAATAATCTTAATAATTTTAGCCATCTCGAACTGTCTTTGAACTTGTCTTAAACATATTGGGGAGCAAAGTTAGTTCTCTCTTCACCAAACACACACGCACACACACACGCAATAAATGATGTACACATTGAAATAAAATTTTCCTTCCATTTTATTTTCAAGTCTAAAGTAGCAGGCGCTTCTACATATGTTTGAAAGGCCATTGTCAGAAAATAAATTCCCAAGTTCTTAACAAAAAGTATCAAGGATTTCATTACTGCCAAAGGGGTGCCATTAAGGAGATTGGCTAACAGACTGAGCCAGGCAGGAGTTCGCAAGAACACAGCATGCCTGGCAGCATCAGGAGGTGGAGAAGTCGATGTTTCGGGTGTACCCTTCTCAGGATTTACATCTGAAACATCGACTTCTCCACCTCCTGATGCTGTCTGGCTTGTTGTGTTCTTCCAGCCTCCTACCTGTCTACTTTGGATGCATAGAATCCCTGCAGTGTGGAAACAGGCCCTTTGGCCCAACAAGTCCACACCGACCCACTCAAGAGTATCCCACCCAAATCCATTCCCCGACTTCATTACTCTACATCTACTCCTAACTAATGGACCTAACCTCCACATTCCTAGACACTATGGGCAATTTAGCATGCCCAATTCACCTAACCTGCAATTTTTAGATTCCAGCATCTGCAGTTTTTTTTTGTCTCTAACAGACTGAGCCACCATAATTTTAGGAGCAGAAGTAGGCCATTTGGTCCATCAAGTCTACCCCATTCAATAAGATCATGATTGATCTGTTAATTCTCAATCTTGGTATCATATTTATTTCTGAGGCACGCTTCTGATTGCATATCTGCAACATAATTCAGCCTGCCTATTTCTACCTTTATTCTGCCTCAGCACATCTGTAAATCCCATACCATGTCTTTGATGCTTTAGATTTGATTTTATCTAATCTAACGCACTGCTGCCCAACCTCAATGTTCTTCCCTTCCTGTAGGTAATCCAAAACTTTGCTTGCCATCTCCTTATTTGCACCAAGTCCTGGTCACCAATGACCACTGTGCTCAATGATATAGATTGACCTAATGCCTTGATGATAAAACTAATCCTTGATTTTAAATTCCACAGCCCCAATAATTTTGCCTCTCCCTGCCTCTAATTTCTTTCACTTGCACAAACTTTTGAGATAATTACCCCTTCCTAATTCTGGCCTCTTGAGCAATCCTGATTTTAACTGTTCTGATGTTCAGCTACCAATGCTCTTAAAATTAGAAGTCCTATATCCTCCCGCCCTCCTACACAAAATGTCTTCTCCCATCTCTCTATTCCTTAACATACTCCTCTTTGATCATGTTTTGACATCATCTTGAGTATTGCCATGTAAGGTTTAGTGTCATTTTTCTTCACAGTATAATACTCCTATGAAGTGCCTAAGTAAGTTTAATTATTTTAAAAGTATTATATAGGTTGTTAACTTATCCATCCAGAAATTCTCGAAGACCTATCTGCCAGTTAGGAACAGAGGATCAGGAGTATGCTATTCAGTCCATCGAAAGCCTGCTTCATCATTCAATTAGATCATGGTTGATCATTACCTCAGGATTATCTTCATATCCATTAATGTCATTAGAATCCAGAAACCTGTTGATTTCTGTCATGAGTATGTTTAATAATTAAGCTTCCACAGCACTCGGGAAGAGGATTGGTAAGATTCACTACCCTCTACGTTAAATTCTTACTCTTCTTAATCTTAAATGGCCAATTTGTTGTTTTGAGGTTATAATCTGTGGTTTTAGACTCACCATTCAAGAGAAGCGTCTTATCTATGCACCCTGTACAAACTTAGAGAAATTTACTGTGCATTTCAGTAAGATCACACACCTCTTATTCTTTTAAATGCGAGGGATTGCAGAAATAGTCTCCTTAGTCACTCATTGGAAAATTCTGCTATCCTAAGGATTAATCTGGGAAGTATATTCCTCTTTGGATAAGGGAACCAAAACTACACAAAGTAATCCAGATGAGGTCTTAGTAAGATTTATACAACTCCAGCAAGACATTTTTACTCTAGTAATCAAGTTCATTGTTATGAAGCTACATGTAATTTGCCTTCTAATGGCTTGCTCGACCTGCACGGTAGCATTTAATAACTCCTGAACAAGGATCCCAGCAATTTCCCGCTAAACCGTGTGGCTGTACGTACTGATTGCAGCATTGACTTCCCGTTCTGTGTGAGGAGCTCAGAGACCTATGCAGACAGTAAGAAAATTAGAGGGAATACTGATACCCAGATACGTACTTGCCAACCTCTCACCATTTTAGAAATATTCTGCCATTATACGCTTATTCACATTATTTTCTATCTGGTATGTCCTAGCCTAATTAGTTGTAATGATCAGTTCTTTGCTAATTTCTTTGCCTTTGTTACTCTATATGTTAGTCCATTCCTTATCTTGACAATTTGTGAATACATTTTTTTCCTGATACAAATTCTACATGTTTTACTTAGTCCCCTTGAACTAGTGTCCCTCATCTAACTTATCCAACTTATTTGAAATAATATTTAAATTTAACTTAATTTGTTTATGTACTTTTATAAGATTAATTCGCAGCATCTGTTAGACTAGTTTCTCCCTAGCCACTCATTCAGTATTCAGATCATGTGAGTTCTCTTTATTGATAAAAAATAGGGAAAGCGCTCAACTGAAGTCATACACTAGCTTCTGACTAATAAATACTATTACATTCATAGATGGAGAAACTCATTCATACTGTTGTTTTTCACAGTAAGATGCATATTCTTACAGTCCTTGAATACAGTGTTATGACTTGATTGGGAATAGTGTTCCAATAATTATATCCCACTGTACCATAATCATCACAAAACATATAAAAATCCCAATGATTTGATTTATTATTGTCACATGCACTGAGAAACAGTGAAAAGTAATGTATTGCATGCTAACCAGATTAATCTCATATTACATCAGGGTAATAGAACAGAATGCAAAATCAGTATTACAGCTACAGAGAAGATGCAGAGAAAGATCTACTGTAATATATGAGAGATCCATTCTTAGGTCTGATAACAGCAAGGAAGAAGCTGTTCATAAATCTGTTGATACATGTTTTCAAACTTTTGTATCTTCTGCCTGATGGAAGAGGGTGGAAAAGAGTATAATTGGTTTCCCGAAGCAGCAAGAAGTATGGATGGAGTCATTGGAAGGAAGGCTGCTTTCCTTGATGGACTGGGCTGTATTCACAAAACTGTAATTTCTTGCTGTCTTGGGCAGAGCGGTTGCTACACCAAGCTGTGATGCATCCAGAAGGATAGTTCCTATGATGCATCTATAAAAAGTCATTGAGGATATGCTGAATTTCCTTAGCCTTCTGAGTATATAGAGACATTGACGTACTTCTTGACTGTAAAGTCAACATGGATGGACAAAGTTAGATAGTTGGTGATGTTTACACCTAGGAGCTTGAAGCACTCGACCACCTCTACTTCAGCACCATTGATATAGACAGGGGCATATCCTCCACTCTCCTACTGAAGTTGATGACCAGCTCCCTTGTTTTTGCTGACATTGAGGGAGAGATTGTTGTCTTTATACCATGCTGCTAAGCTATCTATCTACTTCCTGTAGTCTGTCTCCTTGTTGTAATCCTCTAAATAAATGGCAGTTCCTTGACCAAATGGAAACTCTTAGTGACGAACAGCTTGGTTGGTGTCATCAGAAATTTCGTCAGAGCTGAATTTGGCCACACAGATCTAAATGTACAAGGTGTATGGAAAAGCGCTGAATATGCTTGTGGATCACCAGTTTTGAGGTTTATTGTGGAGGGGTTGTTGTTGCCTTTCCTTCCTGATTGCAGCCTGCGGGTCGGGAAGTTGAGGATCCAGTTGCAGAGAGGGGAACAGAGTCCTAGGTCTTAGAGTTAGGAGATGAGATTTGATGGAATTATGATGTTGAAAGCGAAGCTGAAGTCAATAAACAGGAGGAGAAAGTGAGGACTGCAGATGCTGGAGATCAGAGCTGAAAATGTGTTGCTGGAAAAGCGCAGCAGGTCAGGCAGCATCCAAGAAGCAGGAGAGTCGACGTTTCGGGCATGAGCCCTTCTTCAGGAATTCGTCAATAAACAGGAGTCAGACATAGGTGTCCTTGTTAACCAGATGTTCAGCGGTGAGTGTAGGGCCAAGGGGATAGGACGTGCTGTGAACCTGTTGTGACAATAGATGAATTAGAACAGATCAAGGCAATCTGGAAAGTTGGATTGATGTGTGCCATTACTAACCTCTTGAAGTATTTCATAATGATGGATGTCAGAGTCGCTGAGTAGTAGACGAGACCACCAAAACACAATTTGTCTGAGTGACTGTTACTCGAAATGAAAGTAAACTACTCTAGGTTCCTTCAGTGGCATAAAAAAAACTATTTTCATTGTATCTCACTTGAATTTAGTATGAGTAGTAAGAAAAAATATACACCTTCTAACTCCCAAACAAAAACTGAAAATGTTGGAAAAACTCAGCAAGTCTGCTAGCATCTAGGAGGAGAGAAACATCATTACATTTCAAATCCGTAATGACTTTTCTTCAGAACACACATAGCCATGATTAAGACAGACAAAAGACAAATGGTTTATGATGTAGTCCATGGGTGGGAAAGAATCTTGCGGGGTAAACAAATTTCAAAAGTCTAACCACAAGCTGTAAAGTCCTTTTTCAGTCCTTTTGATTTTTGCAGTGGTGAGCTGCAATTGTTGGTATGGTGACAGTATCCCTGGGATTCCATGATTGATCAGCTGAACTTAGATCTCGTCTTGCAAAATTATTCCTTTTCATCGTTGACATTTTCTATCTTTTTTGGAGAGAGAGAAATGCTGTCTGCAGGCTCTTGATGTTTCACTTTCTGCTGCTCTTGACACAGCTTTTTTAACACTCTTCAACTCAACCAATGAGCTGTTGCCAGGTAGAATTTCTTTAAATTGAAAGATTCTTGATTCTTTGGCTCAATGGTTAGCACTGCTGCCTTAGAGTGCCAGAAAAACGTGTTCGATTCCAGCCTTGGGCGATTTTCTGTGTGGAGTTTGCACGTTCTTCCCATGTCTGTGTGGGTTTCCTCTGGGTGCTTTGGTTTCCCCCTACAATCCAAAGATGTGCAGGTTAAGTGAATTGGCCATGCTGAATTGCCCATAGTGTCCAGGGATGTGTAGGTATGTTAGTTAGGAGTACATGTAGAGTAATAGGTTAGAGAAATGGGTCTGGGTGGGTTACTCTTCGGAGGGTCAGTGTGGACTGGGACCAAATGGTCTGTTTCAGCACTGTGGGGATTATGATTAACTTCTTCATGGAATACTTGATTTTCAAGTTGCAAATCTTTTCTTTTCTAAAAGTTATTAAAGCACTCCAAACCCCACATCTGTTTATTGTCCCAAAAAAATTAAAAAATTATGATATCTCATAACTGAAAAAATACTGACTCTGTAGTCCCCATCCTTTTGCTTATTATAGCCTTCTGATTAACTCAACTGATATCAGAATGCCACTAAACTTGAAAAATCATTTAACCTTTGTTACAAGTACATCATCTGCCTTATGCTCCCTACAACCCTTTTTATGTGGGCCTCAAAATTAAAGTGATGAGATCAAAAGCCTGCACTAACCAAGCTGTTCGTCACTAAGAGTTTCCATTTGGTCAAGGAACTGCCATTTATTTAGAGGATTAATAACTCATGTCAGAATCATGACCTTAATGTTGACTAACCACTTGCTGCCCCCTTTTTCCCCCACTTGTGGGACATGGGTATCACTGGTAGAGCCAGCATTTATTGCCTGCCCTTATTTGCCCTTGAGAAGACTGTGACAAGATGCCTTGTTGAATTGTTGCTGTCCATGTCCTGTAGGTGTACCCATAATGCCGTTAGGAAGGGAATCCCACAATTTGACCCCATGAACATGACGAAGAATGATATATTTCCAAGTCAGGATGGTGAGTGAATTAAAAGAGAACTTGCAGGTGGTGTTTTTCCGATAAAACTGCTGCCCTTCCAGATGGAAGTGGTCATGGGTTTGGAAGGTGCTGTCTAAGGATTTTGGGCGAATTTCTTCATGCATCTTTTAGACAGTGTTGCGCCTGAGCGTTGGTGATGAAGTGGCTGAATGTTTGTGGATGTTGTGCGCATTAAGCTTCTTGAGTGTGGTTGAAACTGCACTCATCCAGGCAAGTGCTGAATCTTGCATCACATTCCTGATTTGTGTCATGTGGACAGGTTTTGGGGTATTAGGAGATGAGCTACTCACTGCAATATTCCGAGAGTCATAGAGTTCTATGGCACGGAGCCCATCCCTTCAGCCTAAAGTGGGGCATGCCGACCAAAATGTCTATCCACCCTAACCCCATTTCCCTGCACTTGGCCCATATCCTTCTAAATCTTTCCTATCCGTGTATTTGTCTAAATACCTTTTTAAATGTTGGTAATGTACTTGCTTTGATTACTTCTGCTGGCAGCTCATTCCATATGTGTACCATCCTTGTAAAAAAGTTGCCCTTCACATTCCCTTTTATTCTTTCCCCTCGAACCTTAAACTGATACCCTCTAGACAATAGGTGCAGGAGGAGGTGCACCACCATTCAATATAATCATGGCTGATCATCCTTAATCAGTATCCTGCCTTATCTCCATAACCTTTGATTCCACTATCCTTGAGAGCTCTATCCAACTCTTTGTTAAATGAATCCAGAGACTGGGCCTCCACTGCCCTCTGGGGCAGAGCATTCTACACAGCCACCACTCTCTGGGTGAAGAAGTTTCTCCTCATCTCTGTCCTAAATGGTCTACCCCGTATTTTTAAGCTGTGTCCTCTGGTTCGGCACTCACCCATCAGCAGAAACATGTTTCCTACCTCCAGAGTGTCCAATACTTTAATAATCTTATATGTCTCAATCAGATCCCCTCTCAGTCTTCTAAACTCAAGGGTATACAAGCCCAGTCGCTCCAGTCTTTCAGCGTAAGGTAGTCCTGCCATTCCAGGAATTGACCTTGTGAACCTACGCTGCACTCCCTCAATAGCCAGAATGTCTTTCCTCAAATTTGGAGACCAGAACTGCACACAATAGTTCTTGATTCCCCAACCCTGGGAAAAAGACTGAGTGTATTCACCCTATCCTTGCATCTCATTATCTAATACATTGTATAAGATCCCTGCTCAGCCTCCAGCCCGAAAGAAAACAGTCTTAGCTTGTCCAACTGTTCCTATAACTCAGGCAACATTCTTGGCAACTGAGTCCAGGCAACATTCTTGTAAATTCCTTCTGCACTCTTTCCAGTAATATCCTTCCTATAGCAAGGTGACCAGACTGAACACAGTACTCCAAGTGCAGCCACACCACCATTCTGTACAACTGCAACATAACTTCCCAACTTCTATACTCAGTGTCCTGTCTGATGAAGGCCACTGTGCCAAAAGTCATCTTCACTGCTCTGTCTGCCTGTGACTCCACTTTCAGAGAACCGTGCACCAGAACTTCAAGATCCCTGGGTTCCACTACACTCCTTGAGGCCCTACCATTCACCATGAAACTCCGACCTTGATTTGACTTCCCAAAATGCAAGACCTCACACTTCACAAAATTAAACTCTATTTGCCATTTCTCGACCCACTTCCCCAGCAGATCAAGGTCCTGCTGCAGTTTCTGATAACCTTCCTCACTGTCCGTGATACCATGTATTTGAGTGTCATCTGCAAACTTACTAATCATGCATTGTACGTTCTCATCCAAATCATTGATATAGGTAACAAACAGCAATGGGCCCAGCACTGACTCCTGAGGTACACCACTATTCATAGGCCTCCAGTCTGACAAGCATCCTTCCACTATTAACTTCTGTTTCCTACCATCAAGCCAATTGTGTATCCAATTTGCCAGCTCCCCCTGGATTCCATGCGATTTAACTTCCCAGAGCAGCTTACCATATGGAACCTGGCACGGTGACTCAGTGGTTAGCACTGCTGCCTCACTGCAGCAGGGACCCGGGTTGGATTCCTGCCTTGAACAACTGTCTATGTGGGGCTTGCACATTCTCCCTGTGCCTGCGTGGGTTTCCTCCAGGTGCTCCGGTTTCCTTTCACAATCCAAAGATGTCCAGGTTAGGTGAATTGGCCAAGCTAAATTTCCCATATTGTTCAGGGATGTAGAGATGTATTAGTCAGGGGTAAATGTAGGGTAATAGGATAGGCAGATGGGTCTGGGTGGGTTACTCTTGGGAGGGTTGATGTGGGCTTGTTGGGCCGAGTGGCCTGTTTCCACACTGTAGGGATTCTATGAACTTATCCAAAGACTTTCTGAATTCACGTAGTCTATGTCTACCGCCCTTCCCTCATTAACCTTCCTCGTCACTTCATCAAAGAACTCTAACAAATTTGTGAGGCATGATCTCCCTTGCACAAAGCCATGCTGACTACTCCTAATCAAACCCTGTCTGTCCAAATGCATGTATATCTTTTCCCTCAGAATCTTTTCAAGAAACTTACTTGGCCTCTGACCTGCCGTGGAGCCATTGTATTTATATGGCTCGTCTAGTTTCATTTCATGCTGTTGATTTGAACAGATCAACACCATGCACAGTCAAGCATTGCACTCCTATTCCTGTTGAACAGTTTGTACCAATCCCCTGAAAAAATTGGAATTGTATACAATGACCCTCCTTGTTGCATGCCTCAAACATCCTTTCTATATGCCAAACCTAACTTGCAGAGTTGTATGTATTGAAACATTTTATATGTAATGTTTTCTACTGATGAATTAATTGATGAAACTCTGGAGATGCACACGCTAATTATTGTTGTACAAAAATTTTGTTAGTCCAGTTAGGAAAATAATATTTTTCTAGCATTCACATTGCATTGATAGCTCACATGGTAACAAACATGTCATTGCTACTCATCAAGACAGATTTAAGAACTTTTTTGTAGCACTTGTATAACTCACCAGGATATCCAATTGAACTTCATGTTTAACAGATAACTTTTTTGTGCAGAACCCATTATAGGGGCAAATATAGCAGCTAATTCATATTCAGCATTATCCTGCAGATAGAAAATGTAAGGAAAAATAGTTTTTTTAAGGTGATTCAGGGATAAATGTTGTCTTGGGCATCAGGAAAAGTTCTTGTACTCTAAATTTTATATTCATTACACAAATGTTTGGGACCTCAGCCAAAAGACATTTCTGATAATCCTGCTTTCTTATGTCCAATTATGTTGCACTAATGGTTTTGAATCCACAGCACATTGAACTGAGCTGACATTTAGGTTGCTTTCTGGGATTCAGGGCATTGAGTAATGTTAAGCCTTTAGCATGATTCAGACGGCTGTTGCTTCATATTTTTCAGGAGATTGTGGAAGAGATGTCTGTCATGAATCTTCTTTTAATTTTTGCTTTGTTCATCCAAGAACGGTCAAGTTGAACTCTTGGAATGTTAGATTTCAAAACTGCCTCAAGATTTAAGGCGAGCAATAAGATTCTTGTTTTAATGTTCGTAAAGCTGACGTGATTTGTAATTTGTTTAAGTGGAACTAATATTATAACCAATAAAATGCATCCTTTCTTTTTGACCCATCTCATGCAGTCTACTCAGTTGGATTGTAAATCTCTGTGGTTCTGATGCACTTCTTGTATTCTTTGCTTTAAAATAGTAACCCATCGATTAAAAAAATCACTTTTGGATTATTACAAGCATTCCTAACTTCCAGAAAGATCTGAATTGAAATATGCAGAATAGATATACATTAGTCAGTAGTCAATCTACACCGGATGAACATTAAAAGCAATCACCAACCACTGATGCAACAGCCTACTATGTTCCTACATCGAGACTTCCCCTTACATGTTTGTTTTATTATTTTTGTATTTCTTCTTGCAGGATGTTAACCTTTGCTTCATGATATCTATTTCCTCTTGGCAGTAAAAGACTCAAGGTTCAAGTTCCACTCCTGAACCTAAGCTCCTCATTGTTGCATCTGCTTTTGCTATACTGGTGGGAGTCATATGCTGTTACAGGTACTGTCTTCTGGATGTGATGTTAAAACTTTTAACAACTTCTAGTGTGAGACATGGAAAAATATTTAGTGTGTAGATTGACTGCAATCTTATATTACAATTTTGACTATGCCTGAAAGCGCTAATTAGCTTTGAACTGCTTCCAGATGCAGGATGATGTAAGTGTCCTATAAATGTAAGTTCTTTTCTTATCATTGAATTTTTTTTTATTCTGAACACATTAGTCTGACTAACATATCTAAGGTAAACTCAATGCCCTGGTTTTAAGATTGATCAGTGTCACCACAGTATTTTTAAGCATGGTCTATTTTTCTTTATTTCCCAATCTAGTTTACTGAGCTTATCAACTCTAAATTTTCAACTCTAAATGTACATTTGTCACATAAATTACCTGAATTTTCTGCAGGGTTTTTTCGATCTCTTCAGCAGAAGATTATCAGAAACAGTGAATTTGCAGAAATAGCAACAAGAATCTACTTGTTAAGTCATTCAGTGAATTACTAACTCTTGAGCTTCTCCTTAAACTTAGTCAGCCCAGTGATGTGTCTTAATTAACAGCAGCAGAACAACCCATTTGGCTTAACGGATCTGTGCTCAAACTAAGACTTCCCTCAATGCACTTCATCAAATACTATCTGCCTAATTTGAAAAGAAACTTTATTTTCTAATTGCATGTCTGTTGTAGCTTGAAACTAGGAAGTTTAGTTATAATGGAGTGTAGAGTGTGCTGTAAAACTGTTACCTATTGTTACTACAGATCTCTTATTGGAAACAGACAACACAATACAGCAGTAATAGTTGACATGCTGCATGTTCACTCTTGCAATGCCCTCCCTTTTGGTCATTTTGTGTATGTAGTTGTCACTGTTCACATTTACTGGTCTCCAAGTCTCAATAATTCCTACCAGTACCTCAGCTCCCAAATAACTGGGCATTTCTCTATGAGAAGAAAACATATACTCCAGATCAAGTAAATGGAGAGTCTATAGGTGTAGATTTCCTGCAGTAGGTCCTTTAATCTTGCAAGATTTGTTTGAGAGATACTGGGGAAATGTGAATTGAAACAAAAAGGCGGACACTCACGTACCTCCATTTGGTTAGGAAAAGTCTTGTGAAAGGAGACCACTATGGAAATGTGCATTAGGAAGAAAGATCATCTTGTCAGAAATGTCAGGGTCCAAGAAAGACAAGCACAAGGCTGGAAGAACACAGCAAGCCAAGCAGCATCAGATGTTGAAGAAGTCAACATTTTGGGTGTAACCTTTCTTCAGAATTACTTTGGGGTCTTGAAGAAGGGTTACACCTGAAATGTTGACTTCTTCAACATCTGATGCTGCTTGGCTTGCTGTGTTCTTCTAGCCTCCTGCTTGTCTACCTTGGATTCCAGTATCTGCAATTTTTTTTGTCTCTAACCAAGGTTCAAGAAAGGCACATGTTTGTATGATTTGTTCAGTTATGTATTATAATTGTGACATTAATGCTGTGCTTTCAATTATCAGATTTAGTCCTGGAAAACATTGAAAGGAATTGGAAGCAAAATGTCGATCATGGGCTTAAAGAAGAAACAACCCAAAACTTTCAAAGTTAAGGTTATCACCATGGATGCAGAGATGGAATTTAGCTGTGAGGTAGGAGAGAAAGTTTGTTTTTGTCTTGTAGAAAGAAGGAAACTTGAATTTCTGTCAAGTTTTGTTATGTCGGTGGTTTGTCTAAATTCTTTGAAGTGCTACACCGGCAAATCTGATCGTCAGTTTTTGTACAGGTATATGAAGATCCTGTCGAAGTGAACTGGAGCTAAATAGATGTTGTGAGTTGATCAGGATATGATGTAGGGACTGTGTAATGCTATCGGGGAGGCAAAGACATGTTTGGTTGAGGCATCCTGCTGGAGGTGAAGGAAATGGCAAAGGATGATCTTCTGAATGTAGAGACTAGTGAAGTGGGAAATGAGGACAAGGGGATCCTGATCAGGGAAAGAGGGGAAAGGATGAGGGCAAGAGTGAAGGAAGTGCTGGAGAATTATTATTGACTTCCAATTCGAGGCAAGATAGGAAGTAGCAACAATGACTTCATCATTGCACCAGAGAGTGAGCTGTTGTTGGAGTGTGCAAGTAAGATTGGAACAAGAAACATCCCACACACCCCACACAAAGACAGGTATGGCTGACAGACATGTGGGTACACATAATCACATCTTGGTCTTGGAGAAAGTTAAAGGACAAATTGTTTCAAGTCAGAACAGATTCAATCAAGCAAAGGAGAGCAATGAGGGTAAGGACTATTCAATTCTTCTTCCAAGGAAGTAACATAGAGCCTCATATCATCCTAATGTTGGGTGTAGATGTAGATGGATTGCACATCTATGGTGAAGAGAAGGTAGCCAGGGCCAGGAAACTGGAAATTATGGACTGGTGCACAGCTTCAGAAGTATCACAAATATAGGTGTAAAGATGAAAAAAATAGAATCGCAATAGGGAAAAAAAAAATTTGGGTGGGGAAGGAACAGGCTGAAATTATGAATCTAGGCAAAAGGCCTCCTTTCAATGCAGGCCCTTCTTACAGGATGACAAGTTTATTTAGGCAGTTTCTGTTATAAAGATGGATGTAGAAATATAATGTAAGCATAAAATTAAATACAGATCCCGCAGGTGCTCCTTACCTAGTAGTAGGAATGAACAGAGTTTCCATTTTGACATTTTCTGTGGTGGACCTGAAGGAACAACTTCACACAATAAAATTCATTTGAATCTTTTCAGTTTTTTGGACAGTCTCTGGACTATAATGGTTCTGTTTAAACAGTTGCAGTACAGGGCAATGATTCTAGAGTCTGTTGTGTCTGTACCAGTCATCATGCATCAATGTAGTTTTATCCAATTTCCCACCAGTTGACCCACTGTCTTTTATGCAACAATGTTAAACTAAATACTTCTTAAATGTGGTAATGGTTCCTGCCTGTACCACCCTTTCAGGCAGAGTTTCAGATACCCACCATACCCAGGTGAAAACATTTTTCTTAAATTCTCCAAAAACCCCCTTGCCCCTTAAATCTATTCATCTGGTTGTTGATATCAGTGACCAAGGGGGAAATCTTTTTCCAATCCAATCTATTTATATCCTTCGTAATTTTCTAGATTTCAGTATGCGTTCCCCTCAGCCTTGTGTGCTCCTAGAAAGGCAACCCTAGCCTATGTAGTCTCTTTTCATAGCTGAAATGCTTGAATATCCTTCTAAAATAAAGTATTAATATGATTCTCTCAATCTATGTTCTTTTCCTCCTAGTTATTTTTGAGTTTTCTTTCAAGCAATGCTGTGTTGCCACTGCCTGACTGTTTACAGTATTGTGATGCATCAGTTTGAACTAGCATTGTTGCATAGCTGTGTCAACAGAAGCCCGGTATCATGATCTGAACTGCAGTCACCAGTTTTGACTTTCACCAGAGCTGTCATATTTTTGAAAAAAGCATTTGCAGTAGTAAATGAGTGTGTCTAACAAAGATTTAACAAGTTACTAAATTGTTAGTTATTACCATCACCCAAGCTACATTATCCCGGTCATTTCTGGGAACAATGTGATTCACATTGTAAAATTGTTTCACACTGCTGACAGCTTTGTTAATGATTAGGGCCTTCAAGCAGTGTGGTGACAACTGATCTTATCTTTATCAAACTTATCAAAATTATTCTTTCTGGGAGAGAAATTGATTGCTGTTAATCACTGTTGTTTGCTCTTAAGTGAATATCTCGATTTGGTAATGAATGGGGCATCTATTCAATTATTGGGTGGTAAGGTTAGCTTCTCCTGCTCTCACATGATCTTTTGCACTTAGGGACACTGAGGCTATTTGAGACATTTTAATGTTTGTGTGATGTGAAATCAACAATGTTAATTCTCAACGAGGATTGAATAAGGAACCTTCCCAGTTAAAGTCCTGATCCACAGTGGTCAGTACTCTCTGCTACTGATCAATTACAGTGACATCCAAAACTAGTTGTTCAGACTAAGAAATAAATGTTTTATGTTTTTTAGGTGAAATGGAAAGGAAAGGATTTATTTGACTTGGTGTGTCGAACAATTGGATTGCGTGAAACCTGGTTCTTCGGCCTGCGATATATTGTAAAAGATACATACGCATGGCTAAAAATGGAGAAAAGGGTATTTAAAAGCGCTTTTAAGAAGTATTATTTACATAAATCACAAAGCTATTTATCAAATTTGAAAATGTTTCAAGTTGTTAGTGAATGATGTTTCAATGAAATTCTTAGATTTTTAAAAAATGTTTAATGTTGATTTTAAGAAAAAAAATTATTTTCTTGTTTAACAATGTGTTGAGTTCAATGTGAATAGTGTTTTTGTACAGATGAATCGGATACTGTTGAAGCTTTTCCCATTAAGATATTTTGCAAGAATACAAATTCAAGAGAAGCGCAGCAGGTCAGGCAGCATCCCTGGATGCTGCCTGACCTGCTGCGCTTTTCCAGCAACACCCTGGATGCTGCCTGACCTGCTGCGCTTTTCCAGCAACACATTTTCAGCTCTGATCTCCAGCATCTGCAGACCTCACTTTCTCCTACAAATTCAAGAGGAAAACCAACACTCATGTCTTTTTACTTGATAGCAGCTTCCTGTTACTAGAGATCATTACTTGTATTGCTACTGCATATTAACAGCATGAGATGGCTAGTTTCACCTGTTGCTCAACCTTTTGAGATAGCATCTTGCAGGGTAATCTGAGATATACTGTCCACTAATAAGGATGCTACCATCAAGCCAAAAAGAAATTCTATCCGTTATCTAAATGAGTAACGTGGTATATGAAATTCAGAGCAGGTGTGATGTAGGCTGCACTTCGCAAAAACTGGTGGATTGTATCAAACAGCATGATTCTTCAGTTACATCAAGCAAAGTACAAACTGTGTTTAATCAGCTCACACTTGCAAAACGAATAGTGCAGTCACTGACATTAGATGTGATTCTGTAGTTTGACAACATTAGCTAGGTATTCCTGAAAGTGTGAGGAATTACACTGACAATCAGTTTAGGATTGTCCAACGGTCAAGCACTCTGACTTACTTGTATGTACTGGAAACTACGTTTACTAATACATGGGATCTTTCAGACAGAAACTCATACACGCACTGTGCCTCAACAAAATAGGTGCCAGCCATTCACAGTTTCATTTCTTAGGGCAGTGACCTATCCAATTAGAGTTAATCTTCCTAATTTAAACTTTAATAACTCCTGTCAGTTAACTGTCATTAGCTTTCTTTTGCATTCTTCTTGACAACACCTCTACCAAACAGAGCTTACTTGTCTGTTTGATGAGCACTGTTTTCTCATGCAATTTAAATATTAGTTTCCCTTGAATTTGTATTGTTGTGAGACATTCTGATGAGTGCAAGACAGAAGGATTTGAAAAAGTGTTTTTTCAGCAATGCTCCAGTTCTGACTACCAAATTACCATTTAAATAGAATATACTGAAAGCCATCATTCAATCTTAAAATGTTTGATGAAGAGAATAAAATAGTAGCTTAATATTTTATAAACCTCAGAATAGTTGACAACTTTGGACAATGCCAGAAAATGTAACAGAGGGATGGTTAATAAATATGGTCTAAGCAGTAAGTTTGTTGGACTTGAATGCATTCCTCTTTTTTTCATTGCAATATGCATAATAACTTATGTTGTAACGTTATGCCAATAAGCTGTGTGCCTGCCTTTTGGTGTCCATAATGACTTTTGTTACGTGCAATTGGTAAAAGCATTGCAAGTTATTAACGTAAATAATAACTGGGCAGAAAGGTGGCAAATGGAGTTCAATGTAGCTAAGTGTGAGGTGATTCACTTTGGTAAGAGTAACAAAAAGGTGGGGTACTGGGCTAATGGTCGGATACTTGGTAGTGCGGATGAGCAGAGGGATCTTGGTGTCCATGTACACAGATCTTTGAAAGTTGCCACCCAGGTAAATAGTGCGGTGAAGAAGGCATATGGCGTACTGGCTTTTATTGGTAGAGGAATTGAGTTCCGGAGTCCTGAGGTCATGTTGCAGTTGTATAAGACTCTGGTGCGGCCGCATCTGGGGTATTGTGTGCAGTTTTGGTCACCATACTATAGGAAGGATGTGGAGGCACTGGAATGGGTGCAGAGGAGGTTTACCAGGATGTTGCCTGGTATGGTAGGAAGATCGTATGAGGAAAGGCTGAGGCACTTGGGGTTGTTTTCATTGGAGAAAAGAAGATTTAGGGGTGACTTGATAGAGGTGTACAAGATGATTAGGGGTTTAGAAAGGGTTGTCCAAAACAAAAGGTTTCTTTGTTTGAAATGGAAATGCTGCCAAATTCAATATCAGTTCCAGACCCAAGGAAAGAACCTGCTCCAGGTACATATTCTACCGTCACCACTTCACGATCAACAATTTAAATTTTTAAAGTTGTTCACAGATTTTTGGTATCACTGTTTGGGCCAGCATTTCTTGCCTATCTCTAATTGCCATGGAGAAAGTGGTGGTGAGATGTCTTCTTAAACAGCTGCAGTTCTTAGGGTGCTGGAACACTTTAAAAGGGTGTATTGGTGTAAACTGCTAAATTTTGGGTGGGGTAGGAGTCGGTGGGGTCTGTGGAGGAGAGGGAGGCTACAAATTAGAAATAATAATTTTAAAACTGTCAACTAAGAAATATGTAGCTAACTGGGAGCCAGGAAAATTTGAAATTACTAATGTAATTAATTCCTTGCAAATGAAGATAGGAACCCTGGCTTAAAGCTGCATAGGCTTAGGCTCTACTATAGGGGGCAAAATGTTGCATGTACTCTTGTAATGAATACTCAATTGTTAAATTGAATTTTGAGTGGCAGTAAAATGTATAATAGTTACCAGGCTAAAATGTTCTAGGTTTATGCATATGTGATTAGATTACATTACAGTATGGAAACAGGCCCTTCGGCCCAACAAGTCCACACCGACCCGCCGAAGCGCAACCCACTCATACCCCTACATTTACCCCTATACCTAACACTACGGGCAATTTAGCATGGCCAGTTCACCTGACCTGCACATCTTTGGACTGTGGGAGGAAACCGTAGCACCCGAAGGAAACCCACGCAGACGCGGGGAGAACGTGCAAACTCCACACAGTCAGTCGCCTGAGGCGGGAATTGAACCTGGGTCTCTGGCGCTGTAATGTGGAAATACATTAGTTGTGATCATACCATTCTGTGGAAATTGGTGATGGTTTTGTTTGTAAAAGTGTGTCTCAGCCATTTTCCTTAACTCCTCTTAACTTATAAAAACCAAAAGAACTGTGGATGCTGTAAATCAGAAATAAAATTTGTTTCTTGTTAGCCAATGGTCGTGATTTTGTACCAAGTTAGACATTGTTGAAATTAATGTGTTCCTTGTGTGTTATGGCTATAAATTTCATTGAGTTCTGATAATTTTTGAAGATATTGATGAATTCTTCTAATTTTGCTTCAGTATGAATCCAATACCCAATATGTCAACACAAATACAAGAGATGTTGTTAATATATGACTGTATCACCTAATAAATAAGAGAGAAAAATAGGGTACTGGGCTAATGGTCGGATACTTGGTCGTGTGGATGAGCAGAGGGATTTTGGTGTCCATGTACACAGATCTTTGAAAGTTGCCACCCAGGTAAATAGTGCGGTGAAGAAGGCATATGGCGTACTGGCTTTTATTGGTAGAGGAATTGAGTTTTGGAGTCCTGAGGTCATGTTGCAGTTGTATAAGATTCTGGTGCACCTGGAGTATTGTGCGCAGTTTTGGTCACCATACTATAGCAAGGATGTGGAGGCACTGGAACGGGTGCAGAGGTGGTTTACCAGGATGTTGCCTGGTATGGTAGAAAGATCGTATGAGGAAAGGCTGAGGCACTTGGGGTTGTTTTCATTGGAGAAAAGGAGGTTTAGGGGTGACTTGATAGAGGTGTACAAGATGATTAGGGGTTTAGATAGGGTTGACCGTGAGAACCTTTTCCAACGTATGGAGTCAGCTATTATGAGGGGGCATAGCTTTAAATTAAGGGGTGGTAGGTATAGGACAGATGTTAGGGGTAGGTTCTTTACTCAGCGAGTCGTGAGTTCATGGAATGCCCTGCCAGTAGCAGTGGTGGACTCTCCCTCTTTGTGGGCATTTAAGCGGGCATTGGATAGGCATATGGATGATAGTGGGCTAGTGTAGGTTAGGTGGGCTTGGATCGGCGCAACATCAAGGGCCAAAGGGCCTGTACTGCGCTGTATTCTTCTATGTTCTATGTAGAATGAAAAAATGCTCCATGAATACCATACAGTAGCCCTTGAGACAATCTGTAGTGGAGCCTTTTTTGAGTGGAGGTTTGGAAGTGAATTTTGAGTCCAGCTTTAAGTAAATAACGGGCATTTATTTATTGACGGACTTTTGTACACAGGTATTGGATCAAGAGGTTCCCAAGGAGGATCCAATCACATTTCACTTCTTGGCCAAGTTTTACCCTGAAAAAGTAGAAGAAGAGCTCGTCCAGGAAATCACGCAGCACCTTTTCTTTCTGCAGGTCAGTGTGTGTAAAATCACATGAATGCTTTTCTCTTGGAAGTTTGTTTTGCAAAGAAGTTT
Source organism: Chiloscyllium plagiosum (assembly GCF_037043375.1). Classification (NCBI taxonomy): domain Eukaryota; kingdom Metazoa; phylum Chordata; class Chondrichthyes; order Orectolobiformes; family Hemiscylliidae; genus Chiloscyllium; species Chiloscyllium plagiosum. The sequence continues at coordinate 36,580,318 of NW_028270169.1, read as the reverse complement.
ACCAGAAATGGTTTGGTTACCTGCAATAATAATGCTCAGTTCTTATCAATGATTTGGACGCTGTATCCATTGATAGTGTTTCTGAGAACTGAACCTTTTCTAAATTCTGTTTGGATTTTACATCCGGTTTTGGGATCAAGCATGTTTTTAGGTCCTTGGGAACAAGAGGTTCAGTATATATACTAGTGAAATGTATTCAGTTTTTCCACTCAGTCAAGGAAGGGCAAATCAAGATCATGAATGTGCATGTGAATGTGCTTCTTTGGTAAAATGTAAATAGACTATTAAACTATTGAAGAACAATCAAACTGTGAGAGACCAGTAGAATGGGAAGGCAGCTGAGATACTGCAGGACATTGACATTGAGATTGCATGAGAAACTGCAATTTTGTTTAAATTGCAGGGAATGTGGCATTCTATATTTTACAAAACTTTTCATGATAGAGGACTTTCTGAAACAGAATCACAAGAGAAGTCATATATAAGAGTTATTAGCTGGGCTGATTTGAGCTCAAACGTATTAAGCTTGAGGTGCAGTTGGAGGTAAAATGTACTGTTCTATAGTAGGAAGTGACTATCCAAAGCAAGGTACTGGGGAACTCAGTAGTTGGAGGAATAGATGAGTAATTTTAGAATTAAACTTTATGTTCTTAGCAATTCGGTTAAACAACGTAGAGTCAGTGAGAAGTATTTGGAGAAGACAAAGATTTAATTGAAAATTAGATTAGATTAGATTAGATTCTCTACAGTGTGGAAATAGGCCCTTCGGCCCACCAAGTTCACAATGACCCTCCGAAGAGTAATCCACCCAGACCCATTTCCCTCTACTAATGCACCTAACACTATGGGGCAATTTAGCATGGTCAATTCACCTGACCTGCACATCTTTGGACTGTGAGAGGAAACTGGAGCACCCAGAGGAAACCCATGCAGACACAGAGAATGTGCAAACTCCACATAGACAGTCGCCCAAGACTGGGATCGAACCTGGGACTCTGGTGCTGTGAGACAGCAGTGCTAACCACTGAGCCACCGTGCTGCCTTGTTCATACTGAAAGCGATATTTTAAAACAATTCAGTTTTGCAAAATAATTCTGTTTGTAAGAAGGTGGATAAAATAGCAGGACCTCAAAGTGAATCTTGGGTTTACTGCCAGAATGAATATGATTAAGACAGCAAGTGGATGGCTGTGAGTATGACGTAAGAAGAATGTGTTCAGATTCCTCGTGTTTATTTTGTATTAATACTTTGTATTAATGGGGTGGCTTTGAATGGAACAGAGTTGGGACCTATTTCTTTGCGAACTGGTTAACTAGATTTGTGGGGAAGGGTTTAACTAATGTGTTGTAGGTAAAGGAGAAGACTAAACTGTCAACTTGAAAGACAGAAGAAGTTTTAAAAATAGATCATAACACAGGCTGTACAGGACATTGGTTGGGCCACTTTTGGAATGCAATTGTGTGCAATTCTGGCTCCCTGCTATGAGTAGGATGTTGTGAAACTTGAAAGGGTTCAGAAAAGATTTACAAGGATGTTGCCAGGGTTGTAGGGTTTGAGCTGTTGGGAGAGGCTGAATAGGCTTTGTCTGTTTTCCCTGGAGTGTCAGAAGCTGAGGGGTGACCGTTATAGAGATTTATAAAATCATGAAGGGCATGGATAAGTCGACAAGGTCTTTTCCCTCAGGTGAGGGAGTCAAGAATTAGAAGGCATAGGTTTAAGGTGAGAAGGGAATGATTTAAAAGCGACCTAAGGAGCAACATTTTCATGTAAGTGGTGGTGTATATGGAATGAGCTGCCAGAGGAAGTGGTGGAGGCTGGTACGATTACAACATTTAAAAGGCATCTGGATGGGTATATGCATAGGAAGGGCTTAGAGGGACATGGGCCAAGTGCTGGCAAATGGAACTAGATGAGGTTAGAATATCTGGTCAGCATGGATGAGTTGGACTGAAAGGTCTGTTTCCGTGCTGTACATCACTATGACTCTCAGATCTGGAATATAAAGCTTTTGGGACGTATATGAAAGAAACAAAGTGCAGGAGGGTTGTGATGCTAATTATGTAAGTATCATAAAATTGCACATTTTAAAAGAAATAGTTTATTTGATGGGCAATAGGTGATATAATCTCATTGGATTTTCAGAAAAGATTTGAGAAGTTTTGTCATGGGGTATTTGTTGCACAAAGGAAATATTTGAAGATGAAATCTACCAACATAGATACAAAGTTAGTGGGTTGACAAGAAATAAAGTTAGAGTTAATGACTGTTGCTTAGACTCAAAACAGGATTGTTTGTGATGTACATCATTTGCTGCTGAGTCTACTTTTGATCCCTTTGAGGTCGAGTTCTTGCTTGAACGTACCATCTCAAAGATGCAGATGACACAAGCGGAGTTTTGGCAAATGGTGAGGAAGACAACAAAAGACTTCAAGTAGATTTAAGTTGGCAGAATAGGCAAAGAAGTAGTGAATACAATTAATACATTTTTGTGGGCCAGGATAATAAAAAAAACATGAAGTTAGCCTGTGCTTACTGCAAAGATATAGTTGTGGATGGAGAGAGGACCGCAAAAGAATCCAATCTGTAGATCAAAAGAGAGAAGACCAGGAGTAGTCATTCAGCCCCTCGACCCTGCTTCATTATATAATTCAATAATGGCTGATCCCATCATGGCCTCAACTCCACTTTGCCTGCTCCCAATTCTCCTTTAACTCACCAGTGATTAAAAATCTGTTGATGTCCTCCTGAAATGTATTTGGTGTCCCGTTGGCCACTTTAATTTGGTGCAGTGAATTTCAACAATTCATAACACTTTGAGAGAAATAATTCCTACTCATCTCTGTTTTGAATCCGCCACTCCTTAGCCTAATATTATGACCTCTTATTCTAGATTGCCCCACCAGGTCTATTTTGCCAATCCCCTTTAGTATCCTATATATTTCAATTAGATTTCCTGTTGTCCTTCTAAACCCTGGCAAGTACAGATCCTATTCTTAATCTGTCCTCCTGAAACAAGCCTTTCATCTCTGTAATTAATCTGCTGAACCTTTTCAGAACTGCTTCGAGTGCAATTACATCTTGCATCAAGTAAGGGGACCAAAACTGAACGCAGTGCTCCTGATGCAGTCTCTGAAATGACTTGAACCATTGCAACAGGACAGAACAACCTTGGTTATCCGAACGTCAATTATCCAAATTTCGGGTTATCCAAACAAGATCTCAAGGTCCCATTAATTGTTATGAACTCTATAAAAAACATGCTATGCGAAGGGACGCTTACCCACAATCACACAGGGACATCTACCAGAATGAAAACAGTTCTTTTGTAATGGCACATAAGCGACAACAGCGCAAAAAAAACTGATCTGCAACCTGAATTTCCAGTTCTTCCGGAATCTTAAGTACCTGTTCCAATCTGCAATGCTTCACAGACTAATGTTGGATTCTACCCCCCCCCCCCCCCCCCCCGGTTGCCTGTGCTCTCCTTTTCCTCTCCCTCCTCTCTCTCTGCTGGTTACTTTCTGCAGGAGAGTGGGGCTGGAACTGAAATTCACTAATTGCAACGAAACAGGAGTTGCTTTATCCTCACGAGTGGAACCACACCTGCATGAATGAGTTAATGAACCTTTAGTTCACTTTTGTCCCAATCCAAAATGTTGAGGGGGTGAAAGTCATCTGATGTCAGTCATTGCTCAGGAGTTGGCACGAATACAGCATGCTCCTGAGTGGATAATGTTCAGTTCGAATGTTCAGTATGGCTTCATTTGTTTACGATCAGATCAGTTATCCAAACAATCAGTTATCTGAACAAAATACTCCCCAGCCATCTCGTTCGGCTAATCGAGGTTGTTCGGAGTTTCCTTGCTTTTGTAATCCACTCCTTTAGTAATGAATGCGAAAATTCCATTTGCATTCCATATGACCACCTGTAGTTGCATACTAGCTGTCTACAACTTATGCACAATGATACCCAAATCCTTCACCACCGAAGACTTCTATAATTTCATGGAATATGTGTTCTATTAACTCAGCCATAAAAGTTGTGCTTGGATTTTATTACAAGATGGGGTATCGCCTTGGGTAAAGAAAATAAAAGCAGAGAGTCACAGCTGGCAGGATGCAATGCTACTGTTGGTGGCAGCAAGCAGATTATATCTCCATCTGTTGATTGCATTCTGGGAATTATGCAGTGCCACAGAGAAGAAATTAATTTTTCAGCTAAAATAGCGAGCAATATGTCTTGAAAGAAATCTGAAAAGTCACACATTAAAGGTGAAAATTAATATCTGCAACAAGTAAAGCTTGCTTAATTTATGTAGTTCTGACTGGATTAAAATGATATCAAAGCAAATTAAGAATAATGTTTCAGATTTGGATGTTGATGTGTGCCATGGGTTTTCCAATTACTTTTGCAGAGTGAGGTTATTAAACAGAATTATATATTGGTTTAAGTGACACCTCACTGATTTTTTTTCTTCCAGTGTAAATTATGAACCATTTTGTTCCAATACATTTAGCTGACTCATATAATTAAAATCATTCATGTGATAGTCAAATTATAGATTCTTAATTTGGAACTAATTACTGTTTTCACTTCTGTAGGTTAAGAAGCAGATTTTGGATGAGGAGATTTACTGTTCCCCTGAGGCTTCGGTTCTGTTGGCATCTTATGCAGTTCAAGCTAAGGTTTGTGCAAGATAATAAATTTGAAGGACTCCACTTCTGAATTTGAAAATGCAAGATTTACACCAGCTATCTTACTGCTTTTGCTTTTTCCAAAGGATTGAAGTGACATTTTTCTGTGTTAAAGTGCTAATTACATCAGGTGCTGAAGTTTCCTAACAGAAAGGTCATGTCTTTACAGTCTTAAATTAGTATTTCTCCCTTTTAATTGGGCGATTAAGCATCCCTGTGTGTGGGAGACTATTTTAATTATGGTTATAGAAGAGATATTTTGACTTATCGCCATGACCTAATTTGGCAGAGGTCCATAGAGTCGAGTGAAGTTCTAGGTGCCATATACCTAGAATAAAACTTGATAATTTGTCTTTGTGTATTGAGAGATAAAGGAAAATTGCCTTTGTCCTTGGTTGCAACCTGAAGCTTAAAGATTAAATTTGTTTCTGTGCTGCTGTCACTCCTTTCTAAACTTCATCTTTCCAGGAATCGGTTGGAAATGCACAACAGATGTTTACTGACCCCTTGAATACGATCAAAGTCCTATCCCATCTCACTTTGCCCAGATCTTTCTGATGCCCAGGTTTTTTCCCTCTGACTTAAGACCACCTTCTCGATTGTCTGTCTAATCGAGAGCATTGTCAGTAAGAAATCAACAAGAAGCAGTTTGTTCTTTTGCTTCTGTCTGATTTATTTTGCTTACTGGTTAATGCTCAGGTCCTGGAGACAGACATTCAAATCCCACCATGGCAGCTTTTGTTTTATTTATTCACAGGATCTGACAATCTTTGGCTACACTAGTGTTTATTGGCCATCCCTAATTGCCTTTGAGAAGCTGGTGGTGAAGTGTTCTTTTGAACGACTGCAGTCCATGTCTATGTTTATAAATATGCTGTTAAGGAGGGGATCCGAGAATGGTGGAATTTAAATTCAATTAGATTAGATTAGATTTCCTACATTGCGGAAACAGACCCTTCAGCCCAACAAGTCCACACCGACCCTCTGAAGAGTAACCCACCCAGACTCATTCCCCGACTCCCTACAAATGCACCTAGCACTATGGGCACTTTAGCACGGCCAATTCATCTGTCCTGCCCATCTTTGCACTGTGGGAGGAAACTGGAGCATCAGGAGGAAACCCACGCAGAAACGGAGAATATGTTCAAACTCCACACAGACAGTCGCCCGAGGCTAGATTTGAACCCTAATGGATATATCTGGTTTGAAAGCTATTCCCAGTAATAGTATTGTGGGTGAATCACCACACCCACCTTTAATTTGGCTACCTATTAAGACATCTCACAGACAATCAAGTACTGAAAACAGTGATATAAACCTTATTACAGGTAACAACCAAAGTAAGATCTCTCAAGTAATCTTTCAGTGCTGTACCCAATTAATGATGGAATCTGGCCAGAATTGCCAACGGTGTCTCTCTTTGAAAGTTTTGAAGATTATGTTGTCATAATATTAACCATGAAATTACTGTTGACTGTCATAAAAAACGCTGATGTGGTTCTCTAATGTCCTTTAAGAAAGCAAATTTGCCATTTTCACCTGGTCTATCCTGTGCTTCCAGACTCAAAATGTAGATAAAGTAGTTTTCTAATATAGCAGAGCAAGGCAATCAGTTCAACTGTAATTAATGATGTAATAAATGCTGACCTTATCAGTAACGCACACAATGCATGAGGAAATAATTTGTCTTAAAAACTACATTTAAAGCACACCAGTGCAAGTTGGTATTTTAGCCAACTAGTTTTTACAGACGTAGGCCATGTCCAAAAGCAGTAGAGTTTGAGTGACTGGTGGCCTGGTGGGGTATTGTGATCTACCAGAGGAACATCATCAGCCCTGATTGAGATCAATTCTCTGCCATTGCTTGCAATTTTGGAGAAGTGAGAAGATTTGCAATTTGATTGCATGATTGTCAGCACATAGTTTACAATATTGAGTACAGGAGTTGGGAATTCATGTTGCGGCTGTACAGGACATTGGTTAGGCCACTGTTGGAATATTGCATGCAATTCTGGTCTCCTTCCTATCGGAAAGATGTTGTGAAACTTGAAAGGGTTCAGAAAAGATTTACAAGGATGTTGCCAGGGTTGGAGGATTTGAGCTATAGGGAGAGGCTGAATAGGCTGGGGCTGTTTTCCCTGGAGCATCGGAGGCTGAGGGGTGACCTTGTAGAGGTTTACAAAATCATGAGGGGCATGGATAGGGTAAATAGGCAAAGTCTTTTCCCTACGGTGGGGGATACCATAACTAGAGGGCATAGGTTTAGGGTGAGAGGGGAAAGATATAAAAGAAACCTAAGGGGCAACTTTTTCACGCAGAGGGTGGTACGTGTATGGAATGAGCTGCCAGAGGATGTGGTGGAGACTGGTACAATTGCAACATTTGAGAGGCAGTTGGATGGGTATATGAATTGGAAGGGCTTGGAGGGATATGGGCCGGGTGCTGGCAGATGGGACTAGATTGGGTTGGGATATCTGGTCGACATGGACAAGCTGGACCGAAGGGTCTGTTTCCATGCTGAATATCTCTATGACTCGATATTCTTGTATGCCAGCATTTCAAAGATTTAGTTTGAAACTTATTTTTCACAAGCTATAATGTAGATATTATGAGCACATTGTTTATTTTTCTTAATGGGCTGACTTGCATAAATATACCAATGTGGTTTTAGGACTTTTAAATGTTCTGTAGCTACAGTATTCTTTCACAGCACATCAGTCAGCTGACCTAGGTTCCAGTGCATCTACCTCTTATTGTATTTTGTTGTGTTCAGTTGTTTGTATTTGATGGGACATCACTTGAAAATTTAAGCTTATGGTTGGTGCTTTCCTAATCTGGGTAGCTCTATTTAGAGTAAATAGGCTTGCAAAGGGAGAGAGAGAGAGAGATGGGAGTGTTTGATGTCGGCAGGTGGTAAGACAACAGCCTGAGTATACAGTGAAAAGAAAGCTTCTGCTGTGACCACTTTGGCCAAGTTAAGGAGACCGGTCATAATTCTTTCTGCAGGGAACAGTGGATTGTGTTTGGAAATAGAAAAGTTGATAGTCATGAAGTGTGTTACTTGTGCCATGCAGAAACTGATAGTTTGTGTTCATTTTTGGCATTTCTGTTAAAAGAATTAGTTGAGCTAAGACACCCTTCTGCTTGCTAGATTTTACGCAAGATGGTGTTTCTTCGCTTAGAAATCTTGAATGGATGTCAGGACAATATTTTCTTGTCTTGATCTTAGTCTGATGCAGCACCTAAGTTTCCAAAAACCTAGAGAAATGTGGATGCTGGAAATGAGGAACAGAAATTGCTGGAAAAACTCTGCATGTCTAGCATAATCTGTGGAGAGAAAGCAGAGTTAACATTTCAGGTCTAGTGATCCTTCTTCAGGACACTGGATTGAAGTTTCTACCCTGCCTATCACAGCAGGAGGATAGTATGGGACAGAGCCTCAATTTCTAATTTTGATTCTCCCTTTTGAGCTTTTGTTATGCATTTTCTTCACATGGTGGACTTGTTAATTCATGTAAGGGGATGGAATTTGTTGGATTTTATTTAGAGTTGGTGTAGATTATGAAAATACCAGTAATATTCTCGAACTATAGCACAAGAGCATGCTATTAGACTTGTCTTTTTCTCCCCGTAGAGTACAGTAACCTGTTGTAAAATCTTGATTAAAAATGTGAGCATATAGTCACATTAATAACTGAAATGAAGTCATTGGAGCAGTTATATTCGTTCTGATAAAGGATTGCACAATCAATCATTCACCTTGATGATTCAGTTACTCAGTTGAGCATTGCTGAGCTAAACAGAGCAGTAAGCCCAGTTTGAATTCTTGGCTCATGTTGTATTCACTGGGATGCCAGTCGAGCTGTTTAAATTAGTCAGGCAGTTTGAGACTAATTAAATGGCTATAACATGGGCTTTCATTGCTGGCTTTGATTCAGTTACATATGGTAGAAGGTGTGAACATCAAGTGAAGGCGCAATTAGGAGTCTGTAAACACCCAATCTCAGAAGTTAAACATACGACACCTCCAATTTTGGTGTCATCTGCAAACTTACTAACTATACCTCTTACGTGCACATCCAAATCATTTATATAAATGACGAAAAGTAGTGGACCCAGCACCGATCCTTGTGGCACTCCACTGGTCACAGGCCTCCAGTCTGAAAAACAATCCTCCACCACCACTCTCTGTCTTCTACCTCTGTATCCGAATGGCTAGTTCTTCCTGTACTCCATGAGATCTAACCTTGCTCACCAGGCCTGTTTCACACTGTAGGTAATCTAATCTAATCTAATACTCTGGCCTTGTTAGTATTAGGATGGGAGACCACCTGGGAATACCAGGTACAGTAGGCTTGGGGACTCTTGTGTGTAGTAGTGTCTCTACCTCTGAACCAGTTCAAGTCCCAGAACATGTCAGGATAGAAACTTCAATCCAGTGTCTTGAAGAGGGAGCACTGGACCTGAAACGTTCCAGAAATGTATAACAACATCTCTAAGTAGAAAGTATATAAAAATATTCTGACAAATCTCACACTCTGAACATAAGAAATATCATTAGGCATTGGCCATATAAGCCATATGAGCCTGTTCTGCCATCAAAATCATTCTACATTAACTCCATTTTCCCGCATACTCCCCATATTGCTCAAAAATCTTTCAGTATTCACCTTAATAGTCCCATTTAGTCTCTGTCAAAATCTAGTTGAATGTAAGAATACTTTAAGGTTTATAATGTGCTATTTGTGTACAAATATTGAACATGTGACATTTATTTATTTCAACAGAGTTGGTAATACTTATATTTATATTTTCTCTTTGACAGTATGGAGACTATGATCCTAATTTTCATAAACCTGGTTTCCTGGCTCAGGATGAACTACTGCCTAAAAGAGTAAGTTCTGTAATCTTGTGTTAACTTCCAAGAAGGACCAAGAAATTGAAGGCATGTTTATGGTACAGGCACCAACGTTAGCTTAAGATGTTTCTGCCAAGGTGGCTAATAACGTATCATTATGTCACGCTGTCAGTCTTTAAAAGTGACAGTTCACCACACTTACAAGTACACAACATGTAAATTTAATTGCAGCTTTTTATTTTTGTCATGGAATGCTACACAAACAGCATTATTATAAATTAAACATAGGGCATTTATAATTTATTTTATCTATTGTAAAAATTCCATGAAAATTGACTTTCAGTAAGAGATGGAAGATCCAACAGAAATGATCTTGAATATGAAGGCAGGAATACAAATCTTAAAATTGTTAACTCCTGCTTAACAAATTATTTATGAAGGAGAAATCATGCTTGACTAATCTTCCGGAAATTCTTGAGGATGTAACTCTGAAGATCGACGAGGGAGATCCAGTAGATGTAGTGTACCTGGACTTTCAGAAAGCTTTTGACAAAGTCCCTTATAGGAGGTTAGTCAGCAAAATTAGGGCGCATGGTATTGGGGGCAAAGTACTAACTTGGATTGAAAGTTAATTGGCTGACAGGAAACAAAGAGTAGTGATAAACAGCTCCATTTCGGAATGGCAGGCAGTGACCAGTGGGGTACCACAGGGATCAGTACTGAGACCGCAGCTTTTTATAATATATGTTAATGATATAGAAGATGGTATTAGCAATAACATTAGCAAATTTGCTGATGATACTAAGCTGGGTGGCAGGGTGAAATGTGATGAGGATGTTAGGAGATTACAGGGTGACCTGGACAAGTTAGGTGAGTGGTCAGATGCATGGCAGATGCAGTTTAATGTGGATAAATGCATGGTTATCCACTTTGGTGGCAAGAACAGGAAGGCAGATTACTACCTAAATGGAATCAATTTAGGTAAAGGGGCAGTACAGAGAGATTTGGGTGTTCTTGTACACCAGTCAATGAAGGTAAGCATGCAGGTACAGCAGGTAGTGAAGAAGGCTAATAGCATGCTGGCCTTCATAACAAGAGGGATTGAGTATAGAAGCAAAGAGGTTCTTCTGCAGCTGTACAGGGCCCTGATGTGATCACACTTAGATTACTGTGTGCAGTTCTGATCTCCAAATTTGAAGAAAGACATTCTGGCTATTGAGGGAGTGCAGCGTAGGTTCACAAGGTCAATTCCTGGAATGGCGGGACTACCTTACACTGAAAAGACTGGAGCGACTGGGCTTGTATACCCTTGAGTTCAGAAGACTGAGAGGGGATCTGATTGAGACATATAAGATTATTAAAGGATTGGACACTCTGGAGGCAGGAAACATGTTTCCGCTGATGGGTGAGTGCTGAACCAGAGGACACAGCTTAAAAATACGGGGTAGACCATTTGGGACAGAGAGTGGTGGCTGTGTGGAATGCTCTGCCCCAGAGGGCAGTGGAGGCCCAGTCTCTGGATTCATTTAACAAAGAGTTGGATAGAGCTCTCAAGGATAGTGGAATCAAAGGTTATGGAGATAAGGCAGGAACAGGATACTGATTAAGGATGATCAGCCATGATCATATTGAATGGTGGTGCAGGCTCGAAGGGCAGAATGGCCTACTCCTGTACCTATTGTCTATTGTCTTAAATTGTCTCAAAAGGTTTCATATCACAAGGAAAATTTGGAGTATTACAATGAAATAGCAAGGACGGATGCCGGTTCCTGTGTATGCAGTAATGATAGTCATTTCAACCAAATCCCCTACTCTTTTCCCAGTTCACGGTAGATATTTTCCCTTCAAGTATTTATCCAATTCAGTTTTAAATATTGAATGATGAGTCTGCCTCTGCACCTTTTCAGATAGCACATTCTATCTCATAGCAGTGCTTCCTTCTGTCATCTCCACTCTTGTGATAATATTTTTTGCAACAGTTTATTATTTGATAAACTACCACCTGAATGGCTGTTACAGAAAGTTGAGACAGCAAATATCACTGCAAATCTGGGAGGTACGTCAGGAATTGGCTGGAAGAGAGGAAGAAACTCATATTGTAATGACCATGACAGTTTGCTTTGAACTGTGGACTAAAAAAGGAAGATACTGCTTTAAACCAAAGATATGGTGCAAAAACATGGCTGCAGTTTTAAAAGTCACACTTACTAGAACACAGTGCGATTTGTACACAATGTTATGTTTTTCCTGGAGAGCAGAAGCAGACGGAGCAGATGAGTTCTGAACTAAGGACTAACTGCTTGACAGCAATATTTTGCTTGGCTTCTGACCAGGTGACGCTGCGGAGAACCATCCAGCCTGCAAAGAGAAAGCACCGAAAAAAACCTCTCTGTCGCTCTCTCTTATGTGGAGGTACGAAAAAATCTTCAGTAATGGCTAGCTGTTTCACACTCACTCTTCTCAGTAAATTCCCTGTTGAAGAAGGAACAAAATACTTTAAGGCCATAAAAGGATGAACTGTCAATCAGTTAATGAACATGAGCATCTCTATGCAGACAACATTGCGTGAACACCGAAGAACCAGAAGTTAGATGAAATCAAACAAAATAACATATCAATTCATGTGGTCCTGTTGTACTGTACTTTCCTGATTTATTTTTCATTTCCCATCTTTAATGTCCATGTCTAGGCTGTCTTTTTCTGACTCTATGTGAGGTGAAAATATAAGAAAGGGTAACATTTAAGTTACAGAAAGTTAGGAGCTAACAATTCGTATTTCCGAATTGCATTTAGTTAAAGACAATTCCTTATAATCAGTTTTCTTGTGAAGTACAGAAAGCTGGTGAACATTTTCTTTTAACCTGAGTTCATCATTCAAGGCAAATTGAGGACTTAGGGTAGTTTGACTGAATCTTTTCACATCTATGATTACTCCAGGAATGTTGCAGCTTGATGTGCAGGGTACGACCCCAGTGAGCCGTGACAATAGTAGTCGGTGTTATGCTAAACTGTGGAGATTTAATGAGTAGAGTGCATTAGTGAGGGGGAAATTGGGTCTAGGACCATGCAATTTCTGATTTGACAATGTAAAAAGAAACACTCCACAAAATTATGCTGTGCCATTAGCTTTAATTCGGAGGAAGAGGAGCTTGAGGACAGATATTCACATGGTCTCTTCTCCCGAGCTGCCAGTGCTGACATTTTTACAATTTGACATTTTTGCCATAACCACATAATTAGGGCATTTATACACTATGCAATAAACCTAATCTTTAATTGGCTGATGCTGAATAAAGATTTACTTCTATTTTCCACTCTTTAGGTTCTTAAACAGTATCAAATGACAGCAGATATGTGGGAAGAAAAAATAACAGCTTGGTATGCTGAGCACAGGGGAATCACCAGGTAAGCATTGCTTCACAGAAAAGGTTTTGGATGCATTTTTATGTATACTGTATGTTTATTTTCACTTTGAGTCATAGTGATGTTCAGCACGGAAACAGACCCTTCAATCCAACTCGTCCATACCGACCAGATATCCTAAACCAATCTAGTCCCACTTTTCAGTGTTTGGCCCATATCCCTTGAAATCCTTCCCATTCAGATGCATTTTAAATGTTGTAATTGTACCAGCCTTCACCACTTCCTCTGGCAGCTCAATTCATACAGGCACCACACACTGCATGAAAAAGTTGTCCCTTTTAAATCTTTTCCTTCTCACCCTAAACCTATGCCCTCTAGCTCTGGACACTCTCAATCCAGGGGAATTATCTTGTCTATTTACCCTATCCATGCCCCTCATAATTTTATAAACCTTGATAAAGGTCACCCCTCGGCCTCCGATGCGCCAAGGAAAACAGCCCCAGCCTATGCAGCCTCTCCCCGTAGCTTACACCCTCCAACCCTGGCAACATCCTTGTAAATCTTTTCTGAAGCCTTTCAAGTTTCACAACATCCTTCCTATAGGAGGGAGACCAGAATTGCACACAATATTCCAAAAGTGGTCTAACCAATGTCCTGTACAGCTGCAACATGACCTCCTAATTCCTATACTCAATGCTCTGATTCATAAAGGAAAGCATGTCAAATTACTTCTTCACAATCCTATCTACTTGCGACTCCACTTTCAAAGAATTACGAACGTCTCTTTGTTCAGCAACTCTCCCTAGGAGCTTATCATTAAGTGTATAAGTCTTTGCCTTTCCAAAGTGTAGCACTTCAAGTGTAGATTTGTCTTTCCAAAGTGTAGCACTTCAAGTTTATCTAAATTAAACTCCATCTGCCACTCTCAGCCCATTGACCATCTGATCAAGATCCTGTTGTACTTTGAGGTAATCTCTTTTGCTGTCCACTACACCTTCAATTTTGGTATCATCTGCACATTTACTAACCATACTTCCTATGTTCACATTCACATTTACATAAATGACAAAAAGTAGTGACCCCAGCACCAACCCTTGTGGCAGTCCACTGGTCATAGGTCTCCAGTCTAAAGGGCAACCCTCCACTACCACCTTTTGTCTTCTACCTTTGAGCCAGTTTTGTATCCAAATGGCTAGTTCTCCCTGTATTCCATGTGATGTAACTTTGCTAACCTTGAGGAACCTTGTCGAACGCCTTACTGCTGTCCATACAGATCATGTCCACCACTCTGCCCTCATCAGTTATCTTTGTTACTTCACTAAACTGAATCAAGTTAGTGAGACATGATTTCCCACGTACAAAGCTATGTTGACTATCCCTAATTAGTCCTTGTCTTTCCACATACATGTAAATCCTGTTCCTCAGGATTCCCTGCAATAGTGTGCCCATCACCGATGTCAGGCTCACCGGTCTATAGTTCCCTGGCTTTTCCTTACCACCTTTCTTAAATAATGGCACCACGTTAGCCAACCTTCAGTCTTCAGGCACCTCACCTGTGACGGTCACTGATACAAATATCTCAGCAAAGAGCCCAGCAATCACTTCCCTAGCTTCCCACAGAGTTCTAGGGTACACCTGATTAGGTCCTGAGGCTTTGTGTTATAAGACATCCAGCTCCACCACCTCTGTAATATGGACATTTTTCAAGATGTCACCATCTATTTCCCCACATTCTGTATCTTCAATATCCTTCTTCACAGTCAGCACTGATGCAAAATACCTGTTTAGTATCTTCCCCTATCTCCTGTGGTTCCACACCTCAGCTGCCTTGCTGATCTTGAGGGGCCCTGTTCTCTCCCTACTTACTCTTTTGTTCTTAATGTATTTATGAAATCCCTTTGGATTCTTATGTCCCTTTTTTGCCTTCCTGATTTCTCTCTTAATTCTCCTGCCTTTATAATCTTATATGGATTCACTCGATTTCTGCTGTCTGTACCTGACATATGCTTCCTCATTTTTCTTGACCAAAACGTCAATTTCTGTAGTCATCCAGCATGCCCTATATCTACCAGCCTTGCTTTTCACCCTCATAGGAGCATTATGTCTTTGAACTCTTGTTATCGCATATTTGAAGGCATCCCATTTTCTAGCCGTCCTCTTACCTGTGGACCTCCGCTCTCAATCAACTTTAGAAAGTTCTTGTCTAGTGCAATCAAAATTGGCCTTCTTCCAATTTAGAACTTTAACTTTTAGATTCCATCTATCCTTTTCCATCACTATTTTAAAACTAATAGAATTATGGTTGCTGGCCCCAAAGTGCTCTCCCACTGACACCTCAGTCACTTGCCCTGTCTCATTCCCCAAGAGTAGATCACGTGTGGTAGGTGGTAAGTACATACACATACTGAATCAGAAGCATTTATAGAGTATTCAAATAATTGGCATTAAAAAGTCTTTGCTACAAGTCCCATTTAGATAATTCAGTAAATGTTATTCTCACATTAGTTGATCAAGGTGAACGTGATATAAACTCAAATTGTTCTATTCATGCTTACAACCAGGTTAGTCTGAAAACATCTATTGGGCGGCACAGTGGTTAGCACTGCTGTCTCACAGCACCAGAGATCTGGGTTCAATTCCCGTCTCAGGCAACTGTCTGTGTGGAGTTTGTATGTTCTCCCCGTGTCTGCATGGGTTTCCTCCGGGTGCTCCGGTTTCCTCTCACAGTCCAAAAATGTGCAGATTAGGCGAATTGGCCATGCTAAATTGCCCGTAGTGTTAGATGAAGGGGTAAATGTAGGTGAGGGGTTGCTCTTCGGAGGGTCGATGTGGACTTGTTGGGCTGAAGGGCCTGTTTCTACACTGTAAGTAATCTGTAAGTAATCTAATCTGATCTGGGAAGCTAATTAGACTCAGGCCTGGTTGAATTTGGAAGGGATAACAAGTGCTATAGTATTTCGAGGTTGTGGTTCACTTGTAGTGCCCCTATTTCTGGACCAGAACGTACAGCTTCAAATCCCACCTTCCCTTGAAGGTGCGTCATAACAGGTCTGAACAGGTTGAACGAAAAATACGATAATTCTGGGAAGAACATGCTAAAGCAATTTTCAAAGCTTGGATAGCCAATAGCAACTGATATTAAATATTGGAGCTGAGCTTCTGTTCACTTATATTTATAGTGATACATTTGCAAACTATAACCATCAACTAAAAACAATCACTTTGATACTGGCATTGGTGTATGTCCAATTATTAGCCTCTTCTTGAAAACAATGAACATTTGATGGATATATAGTTGACACTAATTGCTGTATTCCTTTTGTGTACCTTTACTGTTTTGCGATCATTATTTTTGACAGAGATGAAGCTGAAATGGAATACTTAAAGATTGCACAAGACCTAGAAATGTATGGAGTAAACTATTTTCCAATCACAGTAAGTATTGGTTCTCAAACCTGAATTATAACACACGGATGAACTTGGGCAAAATAATTTAAGGACAATCCTAATGCAATCAAGGAACAGGAGGAGTAGGCCAAAGAGTGCCTCAAACCTACTCGACTATTTAATAAGATTATGGCTGTGGTGAATGCAAGTTCCTCATCCAGAGGAGTTGAAGTCCTTTCTGATTGGAACTTTTGCCTTCCTAGTCTCAACTCAGCTCATTCTCATAGAGGATACAAAGATAATGAATCAAATATACTTTGACACTGAAGCTCCATGTCCATCAGAATTGCAGGAAGAGTCATCCAGTGGCATTAACCATGCAGAATCCCCCACCATCAGCATTCTGGGGGGTACCATTGATCAGAAACTGAACTGGGCTAGCCATATATACACTCTGACTTCAAGAGCAGGTGAGAGGTTGGGAATCCTGTGGAATCACCACCTTATTCCCCAAGCCTACCCACTGTTCACTATAAAGCACATGTCAGAGGTGCAGTAGATCGGGTTCTTTGCTTGCCTTTGTGAGTGCACCTCCATCAACAGTCAAGAAATTCAACAATATTTAAGATGAAGCAGACTTTTTGATAGTCCATCCACAACCATGGTGGCACAGTGGTTAGCACTGCTGCCTCACAGCGCCAGAGGCCTGGGTTCAATTCCCGCCTCAGAAAACTGTCTGTGTGGAGTTTGCACATTCTCCCCGTGTCAGTGTGGGTTTCCTTTGGGTGCTCCGGTTTCCCCCCCACAGTCCAGAAATGTGCAGGTTAGGTGAATTGGCCATGCTAAATTGCCCGTAGTGTTAGGTGTAGAGGAATGGGTCTGGGTGGGTTGCTCTTCAGAGAGTCGGTGTGGACTTGTTGGGCTGAAGGGCCTGTTTTCACACTAAGTATTCTCTAATCTAATAACCTTTAGCACTCATTTACTCCATTGCCAATGCACAGTGGCAGTAATGTGTACCATCTACAAGATGCGCTTAAGAAACTCACCAAGGCAACTTCAACAGCACCTTCCAATTCTCAACCATTAATCTCTAAAGACTTCTTTCAAGGCTCACACTGGACATTTATTGCTGTTCCTTCACCATTGGTTAGTCAATGTCTTCAAGCTCTCTTCTTAACAATAATATATATCTGTATCCCAACAATTTCAGTGTTGCAAGACAGAAACTCACCACCATCAACTTTTCAAGGGCATTTAGAGGTGGATAATGTACACTGGTCTTGACAGCAATGTCCTCATCCAATGAAAGAAGTTTAAAACTGACTATTCAGTTGGAAGCTATATAATATTGTGGGTTCTGGAAGTCTGAAGTTAAAACAAAAAATGTTTTAAACATTTGACAGGTGAGGAGTGAAAAGCAGTATTAACATTTCTGAATTATGTCTTTTCATCTGGCTTGGATAAATATTGGTATCTGAGTTAATTTCCCAATTGAAAATTATCTCTTGAACTGTTTGTATTTAAATATTAAATTCCAATATGAAAGTAAATGTTCCAGTTATAAACATGTTGCTGAACATTTTAAAAGCAAAACAAAAAGGATACAGACTTACTGCTTGGAGTTGATGCACTTGGCCTTCATATCTACATCCCTGACAACAAACTCTCATCTAAGAAGTCATTTGCATGGAGTGGGATCCGAAACATTTCCTACAGTGAAAAAGAGGTAGGTACACATTCGAGACTTTCTGTGCTTTATCAAAAACCTGCATATTAAAATTCTATTTAATATGCAATCCTTATTTGTGTTATGACGTTCCTGCTCATTTCGCATTCAAGTCATATTGAATAAATCATTACTTTAACTGTTACATTTTAGTAACGTTTTCAGGAATATTTTGTGAAAATTCTGAGTACTTTTCACCAGCACAATTGGGATTTGCTCTTAATTCTACATAGGCCAAGGATTATATCTTCATTATGTGACTACGTAGGATTTTGGTTGATTTGTGCATTATTGTGATTATTGCTTGTAGGAAATATGGAGCAACATTTGTGGTATTTAGCTATTGATGACCTGTTTGTTTCAGGCAATTTCTTTGGGGTATGGAACAAAAGGCGTGAGCCACTGTTCAGGGTAGACATAGGTAAATTTGTAAAGATTGAGAAGGGAAACAAGTACAGAATAATGGAACTTCCTGTCAACTGTCATTTGGTCCTCTCTTATACTTCTCTTCTGCTTCTCTCCATGACAAAATAGGTGATTTGACCTGCAATGTTTTTTACTTAACAATGGCATTTAAAATTTGTTCTTGCAGCTTAACTAGGAAGCCCTAAGCCCTGTTTTGAATGTAGTTAAATATGAAACCTAATTTCCAAGAAAGCTGTGAAACAGCGTAAGTAACAGGAAGCAGATAAGTGTATTGTTTTTAAGTGGGACCTACAGAATGTCTGCAGTTGTGAGTAGAGTGGATTCTTTCTTGGTTATATGATTTTTGAGACATGTCTCTTGATTAAACTTAAAATATAAGCCATAACTATTAATTTAACCTGTGGCAGTGTTTTGCAGAGGAATAAGACAGTGTTATTTTCTGGGTCTGTAGATTGTAAAGGAGCAAAAATGGTCTTTAGTAGAGTGATATGTATTTTTTGTCAGATGTGGGAGTTTAAAGAGAGTTTAAGGGTTACTGCAGATTATATCTGCAATAAATGCTATTGGTTGTAAATCCTATCAGATCGAATGGATCGGTTGGAGACACAGTTAGAAGTGATGAGGAATTTGCAACAGCAACAGTATGTGATAGATGGCAGTTATAGGAAGGGGGGAAAGTCTCAGATACAGTCACATAGATGGGTTAACACCAGGAAAGGTAAGAGAGGTAGGCATCTAGTGTAGAAGCCTTCTGTGGCTATACCCATTTCAAACAGGTATGCTGTTTGGGGGTGATGGATTCTCGGGAACGTAGCACGAACAGCCAAGTTTCTGGTATTGAGACTGGCTCTAATGCAATGAGGGGTACGTCGGGTTCCATGAAATCAATTGTGTTCGGGGATTCTGTAGTCCGAGGTACAGACAGACGTTTCTGTGGCCAGCAGAGAAAAATCAGAATGGTGTGTTGCTTCCCTGGTGCCAGGATCAAGGATTTCTCAGAGAGGGTGCAGAATGTTCTCATGGGGGAGAGGGGCCAGCATGAGGTTATTGGAACCAACGACATAGGAAGGGAAAAGGTTGAGATTCTGAAGGGAGATTACACAGAGTTAGGCAGGAATTTAAAAAGGAAGTCCTCAAGAGTAGTAATATCTGGATTACTCCCAGTGCTAGGAGCTAGTGAGGGCAGGAATAGGAGGATAGAGCAGATGAATGCATGGCTGAGGAGCTGGTGTATGGGAGAAGGATTCACATTTTTGGACCATTGGAATCTCTTTTGGGGTAAACATGACCTGTACAAAAAGGAGGGTTTGCACCTAAATTGAAAGGAGGCTAACCTACTGGCAGGGAGATTTGCTAGAGCTGCTCGGGAGGATTTAAACTAATAGGGGGGTGGGACCCAGGGAGATAGTGAGGAAAGAGATAACCTGAGACTCGTACAGTTGAGAAAAGAAGTGAGTCAGACAGTCAGGGTAGGCAGGGACAAGGTAGGACTAACAAATTAAACTGCATTTATTTCAATGCAAGGAGCCAAACAGGGGAAGCAGATGAACTCAGGGCATGGTTAGGAACATGGGGCTAGGGTATCATAGCAATTACGGAAACATGGCTCAGGGATGGGCAGAACTGGCAGCTTAATGTTCCAGGATACGAATGATAGAAAGGGAGGCAAGAGAGGAGGGGGAATGGTGTTTTTGATAAAGGATAGCATTGCAGCTGTGCTGAGGGAGGATATACCTGGAAATACATCCAGGGAAGTTATTTGGGTTGAACTGAGAAATAAGAAAGGGATGATCACCTTATTGGGATTATATGATAGACCCCCGAATAGTCAGAGGGAAATTGAGAAACAAACTTGTAAGGAGATCTCCGCTATCTGTAGGAATAATAGGGTGGTTATGGTGGGGGATTTTAACTTTCTGAACATAGACTGGGACTGCCATAGTGTTAACGGTTTAGATGGAGAGGAATTTAAGTGTGTACAAGAAAACGTTCTGATTCAGTATGTTGATGTACCTACTAGAGGACGTGCAAAACTTGACCAACTCTTGGGAAATAAGGCAGGGCAGGTGATTGAGGTGTCAGTGGGGAGCACTTTGGGGGCCAGCGACCATAATTCTATTAGATTTAAAATAGCGATGGAAAAGGATAGACTAGATCTAAAAGTTGAAGTTTTAAATTGGAGAAAGGGCAATTTTGACGGTATTAGGCAAGAACTTTCAAAAGCTGATTGGGGGCGGATGTTCGCAGGTAAAGGGACTGCTGGAAAATGGGAAGCCTTCAGAAATGAGATAATGAGAATCCAGAGAAAGTATGTTCCTGTTAGGGAAAAAGTGAGGACTGCAGATGCTGGAGATCAGAGCTGAAAATGTGTTGCTGAAAAAGCGCAGCAGGTCAGGCAGCATCCAAGGAGCAGGAGAATCGAAGTTTCGGGCATGAGCCCTTCTTCAGGAAGATTCATTCCTGAAGAAGGGCTCATGCCCGAAACGTCGATACTCCTGCTCCTTGGATGCTGCCTGACCTGCTGCGCTTTTCCAGCAACACATTTTTAGCTTATTCCTGTTCGGGTGAAAGTAAAGGCTGCTAGGTATAGGGAATGCTCGTTGACTAAGGAAATTGAGGGTTTGGTTAAGAAAGAGAAGGAAGCATATGTAAGGTATCGACAGGATAGATCGAGTGAATCCTTAGAGTATAAAAGCTGTAGGAGTATAATTAAGAGGGAAATCAGGAAGGCAAAAAGGGGACATGAAACAGCTTTGCCAAAGACAGCTAAGGAGAATCCAAAGGGTTTTTACAAATACATTATGGACAAAAGGGTAACTAGGGAGAGAATAGGGCCTCTCAAAGATCAGCAAGGTGGCCTTTGTGTGGCGCTGCAGAAAATGGGGGAGATACTAAATGAGTATTTTGCTTCAGTATTTACTGTAGGAAAGGATATGGAAGATATAGACTGTAGGGAAATAGATGGTGACACCTTGCAAAATGTCCATGTTACAGAGGAGGAGTGCTGGATGTCTTGAAATGCATAAAAGTGGATAAATCTCCAGGACCTGATCAGGTGTACCCTAGACCTCTGTGGTAAGCTAGAGGAGTGATTGCTAGGCCTCTGGCTGAGATATTTGTATCATCGATAGTCACAGGTGAGGTGCTGGAAGACAGGAGTTTGGCTAATGTGGTGCCGCTGTTTAAGAAGGGTGGTAAGGACAAGCCAGGGAACTATAGACCAGTGAGCCTGATGTTGGTGGTGGGCAAGTTGTTGGAGGGAATCCTGAGGGACAGGACGTACCTGTATTTGCATGGGAAATCATGTCTCACAAAACTTGATTGAGTTTTTTGAAGAAGTAACAAAGAGGATTGATGAGGGCAGAGTGGTAGATGTCATCTATATGGACTTCAATAAGGCGTTCGACAACGTTCCCCATGGGAGACTGGTTAGCAAGGTTAGATCTCACGGAATAAAGGGAGAACTTGCCATTTGGATACAGAACTGGCTGAAAGGTAGAAGACAGAGGGTGGTGGTGGATTTTTTCAGACTGGAGGCTTGTGACCAGTGGAGTGCCACAAGGATCAGTGCAGGGTCCTCTACTTTTTATCATTTACCTAAAAGATTTGGATGCGAGCGTAAGAGGTACAGTTAGTAAGTTTGCAGATGACACCAAAATTGGAGGTGTAGTGGACAGCGAAGAAGGTTACCTCAGATTACAACCGGATCTTGACCAGATGGGCCAATGGGTTGAGAAGTGGCAGATGCAGTTTAATTCAGATAAATGCGAGATGCTGCATTTTAGGAAAGCAAATCTTAGCAGGACTTACACACTTAATGGTAAGGTCCTAGGGAGTGTTGCTGAACAAAGAGACCTTGGAGTGCGGGTTCATAGCCTCTTGAAAGTAGAGTCGCAGGTAGATAGGATAGTGGAGGCGGCGTTTGTTATGCTTTCTTTTATTGGTCACAGTATTGAGTATAGGAGTTGGGAGGTCATGTTGCGGCTGTACAGGACATTGGTTAGGCCAACTGTTGGAATATTGCGTGCAATTCTGGTTCCCTTCCTATCGGAAAGTTGATGTGAAACTTGAAAGGGTTCAGAAAAGATTTACAAGAGTGTTCCCAGGGTTGGAGGATTTGAGCTGTTGGGAGAGGCTGCCTAGGCTGAGGCTGTTTTCCCTGGAGCGTTGGCGGCTGAGGGGTGACCTTATAGAGGTTTACAAAATCATGAGAGGGGCATGGATAGGATAAATAGGCAAAGTCTTTTCCCTGGTGTGGGGGAGTCCAGAAGTAGAGGGCATAGGTTTAGGGTGAGAAGGGAAAGATATGAAAGGGACCTGTGGGGCAACTTTTTCACGTAGAGGGTGGTACGTGTGTGGAACGAGCTGCCAGAGGAAGTGGTGGAGGCTGGTACAATTGCAACATTTTAAAGGCATTTGGATGGATATATGAATAGGAACGGCTTGGCGGGATATGGACCGGGTGCTGGCAGGTGGGACTAGATTGGGTTGGGATATCTGATCGGCATGGACGGTTTGGACTGAAGGGTCTGTTTCCATGTTGTACATCTCTATGACTCAATGGCTCTACTTCTACACAATTGATGTTTAACAGAATAATTTGGTACATTCCTTGAAATTAGGTTAGAACTGTGTAAAATGCTGCAACATTCAAAAAGTGTTATGCATCATGATTTATTTCAAGTTTTGAAATGCAATATTACCACTGTAGTGGCTTCAGACAAGGACACTATTAACCCGAAGCAGGAGTTTCCAAAGCACTTTTTAATACACTACATAGAATATTTTTGCATGACCCAGAGATCAGAACGAAACTTCCTGTTTCCCCCAGAATAATGATATATTTTGAAAATAATCAATTTTAAATCAAATTTAATGCAAACTTTGTTTTTGCTGTTACAGTTTACTATCAAACCCTTAGATAAAAAGGCAGAGGTTTTCAAATTCTACTCTTCACAACTCCGAGTGAACAAGTTGGTGAGTTTATTTGTTTCTTTCTTTCTTTGTGACAGGTTAAGTGTACAGCTTTTACCTTACTCTGTAATCACCACACTTGTTTTTCTTATTTCTGCTGCTTGGTACTGTTCCACTACACCTTGGAGCACACGTGTCCCCTGCCACTGTAAGCATGTAACCACTGTACTTTTGGAAGTTTGAATTTCATAATCTTATTAATTTAACTTGTTTGTTATAATAATGATGTCTTCCATCTCATGAAGTGATGGTTTGCAGCACAATGGTCAACTCTGCATTACCTAGCATTGCCCATGTAGTTCAGGAGCCCCTCTCTGATATGGCAGTTTCTGCTGCATTTGCTACAGAGGAAGTTGATGGGCTGAAAAAGTGCACAATTTGCTGGCATCTGTTTTGCCAACTGCAGTTTTCGTTCTGCTCACCTCATCCAACAGCCTTCAAACAATCAACCTCCAGACTTTGCAGTCATCAGGAACTGTCTCCCAGATGTTGGCGTCTGTGTCTACAATCTTCATATCTTAGATTAGATTAGATTCTCTACAGCCCAGCAAGTCCACGACAACCCCCCAAAGAGTAACCCACCCAGTCCCATTTCCCTCTGACTAATGCACCTAACACTACAGGCAATTTAGCATGGCCAATTCACTTGGCCTGTATATGTTGTCCAAATCGCACCACTGTGGGGGGAAACCGGAGCACCCGGAGGAAACCCATGCAGACACGGGGAGAATGTGCTAACTCCACACAGACAGTCATTCAAGGCAGGAATCGAACCTGGGACCCTGGCGCTGTGAGGCTGCAGTGCTAACCTTGCCTGCAAGTGTCCATGATAAAGGGAGTTTGGATGCTCAGGAGGTATTGACCCTCTGTCCTATTTTCTGCACAATCCATAAGACCATAAGGTATAGGAACAGAAATTAGGCCATTTGGCCCGTTGGGTCAATCATGGCCAATAGGTTTTTCTACCCCATTTTTCTGCTTTCTCCCTGTAACCTATAAGACCAAACTATTAAATTTAAATTACACCATTTGCAATGGTGGGATTTGAACCTGGGTCCCCAGCACACTAGCTGAGGTTTTGGATAAATAATCTAGTGATAATACCAGGGGGCCATCACTTCACTTGTGTATGCAGCCATCATCCATCAGATCAATGTGGTTGAGCAAGCAAAGACGTAGTTGGCTTAGAAATGAATGTATGCCAATGGAATCAGCATGCTTCAGGATGTGTGAGTTAGTGACCTTGTCTGCCAAGAGATGCCAAGGATACATCTGAGGGTGTATAGATACAGTAAAGGTATAAATTAGTCAGCTTTTTCTCTTGCCCAGCATATGTTGTCCAAATCGTACCACTGTAGAGAAATGAACAAAAGATGCAGGCTTTGTAGATCATAGTTTGGTGTTCTCAGTCACATTACTGTTGTTCCACAGTTTATTATGGTATTGTAACTTTAAGGGTAAATATAGATGGCAGTTATTTCAAATGGTTGTATGGTTTCTTTCATGGAATCAAAACTTAAGGTCATGGAATCATGAAGTGCAGCCAAAGACTCTAAGCCTAAGATTTTTTTCTTTGCCAGCTACAGTCTCTGGTATCTGTTCTTACTTACATGACAGTCAGCTTTGGGAAAATAAATTGGCATTTCAGATCCTGTTGTGCCTCAGATCTCAATCTAAAAGTCTATGTATTCCCCACATGTGGTACTCTTAACAGCGACTGACATTTTAACTTTGTTTGCCTTTAACCTGTGGTGTAATTATAGCTCAAAACTAGAGCTAATCTGGTTTGCCTCTGTTACTGTCCCTGTAAGAACAGTCATTTAAAAATGTTTGGACTAAATAATATTTTCATTTATTTTAATCTTAATGGAGACGAAATGGCTTTGTTTAAGAGATGCACTTTAATTAAATGTACATTTGAAACCTAGAATGAAAGGTGCTTCTAAATCATTATAAACCTTACGAAAAAAATTGCTAGAGATCATAGCAGGTCAGACAGCATCCATGGAGAGAAAGCAAGCTAACATTTTGAGTCCAGATGACTCTTCATCAGAGCTTAGAAACTTTTATATTGGTTCCTTTCCTGACACCCAGAGTGTAATGGAAGTCAAGGTGGCAAGTAAACATGGTTTCATCTGAATTTTCACAGAGTCTGCAGATTTCCAAAGTAAATCAAACGCCTGATTAAGGAGTGGCTGGCTCCATGTGTTTAAAATGCTGATCAGATTGTTCACCAAAGCTGCCATGAGAATTCTTAAATTTCTACTGCAGTTGTTGTAAAGGGAAAGGAAATTAGTCAGTGCAAAAATAGTCATCTATGTGTGTTCTGTGGTGCAAAGATGTGAAGTGCTTTCATTCTACTAGATTAATGTGAAGTCTGTTTTCAGATATTACAGTTGTGTATTGGAAATCATGACCTGTTCATGAGAAGAAGAAAAGTGGATTCAATTGAAGTCCAACAAATGAAAGCTCAAGCTAGAGAAGAGAAAGCCAGAAAAAAGGTGAAATCTGTTCCAACTTCACGTGTATAAAATATGCACAAATTATGTTATGTAATATTGGCCCA
Organism: Chiloscyllium plagiosum; assembly: GCF_037043375.1. NCBI lineage: Eukaryota > Metazoa > Chordata > Chondrichthyes > Orectolobiformes > Hemiscylliidae > Chiloscyllium > Chiloscyllium plagiosum. Next base: position 36,554,323 of record NW_028270169.1, on the reverse strand, counting down.
TCAGTGCAATGCAAACTATTTTCTTTTAAAATGTGGATTTGTTTTTACTATTTCAGATGGAACGCCAAAGATTAGCCAGAGAAAAAAAGTTGAGGGAGGAGGCTGAACGAGCAAAAGAAGATCTAGAGAGACGCCTTTACCAGTTACAGGATGAGTCAAGGCTAGCCAATGAAGCCTTGGTGGGTTCACTCTCTTAGTGTTTGGTACTCTACAATATTGTCTATATTTGTCAATTGGGGCGGCAAGGTGGCTCAGTTGTTAGCATTGCTGCCTCACAGCACCAGGGTCCCAGGTTCAATTCCAGCCCCAGACAACTGTCTGTGTGGAGTTTGCACATTCTCCCTGTGTCTACGTGGGTTTCCTCTGGGTGCTTCAGTTTCCTCCCACAATCCAAAGATGTGCAGGATAGGTAAATTGGCTATGCTAAATTGCCCATAGTGTTAGGTGCATTAGTCAGAGGGAAATGGGTCGAGTGGGTTACTGTTCGGAGGGTCGATTTGGACTGGTTGGGCTGAAGGGTCTGTTTCCGCACTGTAGGGAATCTAATCTAATCTAATCTTAAAATACACATGTAGTGAGAACTAAGGTGATATTAGTCTGGCAATAATGTGCAGTGCAGACAGGATAAACTGATAACCATCAGCTATTGATGTGAATCAAAATTCAGTGACTGTAATGCATGAAATTAAGGAAGCCATGTGTAAAATTTAAATTGAATTCATCTAATGTATTGATTACGTTGTTGAATGTAGTATACTGTAGGAGATTGGATAAAAGTCTCTAAGAGCCTGAGAAAGATGGGAAAGAGCTTAATTAATTATTGTGCGGATATTTATTAAGGAGCTATTGGTCATGGCCAAAGAAAATTCAGTGACACCAGGAGAAGTGGCCACTGCTGGTACTGCTGCAGGAGTTGGGAGGGAGTTGAATGGAGCATAGATCAGCAGGCTCTGGAGGTATTTTGGGAGAGTGGAGGGTTGAGGGGCAACTAGCATCCTCAGAATATTTTGGAACAGATGAGAGAAAGTATTGTGTAAGCAGTAACTGCAAACTTTTGACCCTGGCCTTTAGAACTTTGACTCACTTGTCATTTTTAATATTATCTTAAAATTCTCAGTGTTAGTCACATGATGTTTTAATTAAATTGAACAGCAAGGCCCATTAATCAGTTTCGAACATGAGCTGTGTGATGTTTTCCTGTCCAAGCACAATGTTAACATTGATCTAATACAAGCATTCTACTTTCCAGCCAGAAGTAACCAGTTTTAATTATTCAGTTGGTATGACCAAAGTAAAGAAGTGTAATTGACCATGGACTGAATGTCTTAGGTTTTGTCAGAAGTATTGTTACTCATTAAAAAAAATTGATGGTATTTGTTAGATCCGATCGGAGGAGACAGCTGATTTACTTGCTGAGAAGGCACAGATTGCAGAGGAGGAAGCCAAACTGCTTGCTCAGAAAGCTGCAGAAGCTGAGCAGGAGAGGCATAGGCTGGAGGTCACAGCCCTGAAGACGAAGGAGGAAAAACGTCTAATTGAACAGAAGATGCGAGAAGCTGAGCTGATAGCTGTCAAGTTAGTGGAGGACTCAGAGCGGAGGTTGGTTAAATTGCATTTGCAAGTCAGTAAATTTGCGCAGGAGATAAACGACAAATGTCATATAGATTTTATTTAAAACCCTCAGGAGGAAGAAAAAAATCTAAAATTGAATGTTAGCATTAAGTCTTAGTTATCAGGCTTTCTTTCCATTTTTACCATTGCTTACCATTTGCTGAGTGGCTCAATATAAAATCAATTAGAATAAGGAAGTTGGCAAATGTATGTATCATATGTGAAGAAGCAGGCTAAAAATACTACAAAATGAGCAACTGAAAAGAGTTTATGAAAACCATAAATCCTGAAGGATCAGTCGCAAGAAACATGGTGATTATGTTGATTGCAAACCCAATCCAATTAATATTGGTCTTTCCTATGGGTAAATAGTAGCACCTCCAGAATCGTTTTCACCTTGACTGGGATTTCAGATATGGCTAATGCTTTTCAATCTCTGCACATTTCACCTGAAATAAGTTTGAAAGAAGTAGGGAAAGGCTTTTAACTGAGGTATGTGTCCCAAGTAACATTTAGATCCCAAGATGTAAATGATTTGTTTAACAACCCAGGGAAAGGATAAAAAGGGGTTAATTACTTACGAACAGGAAGACGATAGTGCACACTATAAGTTATTACCACCTTGTCTCCCAGCCTCACCTCGTTTCACAGACAGCGATATGTGTAGTTACTCATGCAGCTATTCATTGTTTGGATAGCAGCGGAAGGAATGGAACGTTGAGTGTCTGCCATCTTGCCAGGTCTTGTATCATAAACTTGTTCCAAAACAAATCAATAGTTGAGAGTCTTTGGACTTCCCTCATCAAAAAGTAGGTCAAGCCTTGGAATACTTTTAAGGCAGAGCTGGATAGATCCCTGTGAAACAAGGATGGGGAGGAGGTTATCAGGAGTAGATGGGAATGTGAAGTTGGGTTTACAACCAAATCATTATAATCTTATTAAATGGTGGAACAAGACCTATAGGGTCCATATGGCCTACTTCTGCTTCTAACTAGTATGTTCATATGTTTCACCTTTTTTTTGTGCTGACTCTCTTTCCTGGTACAAGAACTGGAAAATTGGGGCTTAGATGTGGGAATATACCTGCAACATATTGATGATCTGGTCTGTCCATATTAGGTGCTCGAGGACCTACAGAGGTGCAGTGTTCTTCTAGGTTCACTGTATTTGTTAAACACTCAAGACAGCTTTGGACAGAAGGGATAATATTGGGACATTGGTGCCATGAATGTCATTGATGGAATACAGCTTGATTCGCCTATCTGGAAAACAAAGTTACACCAGGAGGAAGTTGTGATAGTTATACTATCTCACTGAATTTGAATAGCTTCCTTCTGTCCTGTGAACCTCAATGATCTGTGAGCCTGATAAAATCAGAAGGCGTTTTTATGGGAGCTTTAAATGCTGGGCCCATACCCTTTTATTCTATGATCTTTACAAATGCACCTCTGTAGGCCTTCAAGCACTTAAATATTGATAGATCAGATCATTATTATGTAGGTATATTCCCACAGCTGAGCAGCAATTTTCCAGGTCTTGTGCCAGGAAACAGAGGCAACAAAAAAAATAGGTGAAATATATGAATATTCTAGTTAGAAGTAGGAGTAGGCCATATAGGTCCTTTGGGCCTGTTCCACCATTTAATAAGATTATAGTGATTTGATGTAAACTGAACTTCACATTCCCACCTAGTCCTGATAACCACCTCCCCCTTCCTTGTTTAATAGGGATCTACCCACCCCTGCCTTTAAAATATTCTTTGACCTTCACATTTGAAATGCCAGAATACTTCAAGGTAGAGAACAAACAGTTACTGAACTGTTCTGTAATTTTAACCACCTTTGCTAGAAAACTAGAGAACTCTAGTGTAAACATTCAGTGGTGTCTGAACCTGTTTCATTTCTGCTTCAGGACTTCAGATTTGGGATTTTAGGTACGACTTGTTGGAACATAGTCATTCATTATACTTTTGAAAAAACTTTTTATTTTACATCTGTTTTTCCATACAGCACTTCTCCCTGTATGGGTGTCCTTTGTCACATGCTATTCACTCACAAAAGACAGGAAGTCAACACACTGCAAATCTTCCTGTGTTAACATGATTGAATTATGAGGACTATTTGTAGTTCATGAGAAATAGAAGATTAAGAAATGATTTACTTGTTGTTTTTAAGACGAGTCATGTACTTGGTAGGATAAATGGAGAGAAACAATTTCATCTGGTACTGAAATCCAAAAAAGGAATATATGAACCAGATCGCAGCCATTCAGGATTGAGGTCAGGAAGCACTTTTGTTTGAGCCAAGGATTTAAAGAATATGCAAGCAAAGTATGTAAGTGGAGTTAAGGCTCACTTGGCCATGATTTTAGTTGAATGGTGGAACAAGCTTCTGTGTTTTTGCTGGAGGTACTTGAGAGTAATTCAACATGACTTGAAGTTTCTTTGTTTTTTTTTCCTCTTTTGTGGATTTGTCCCAAGACCTTTATAATGCCTTCTCACTAGATTGAGAGGAGACTTAAGGTATAATGTCTACTTCTGCTATTCCTTGAAGCAGTGCATTGGTGAGGTGCTGCCCTGCTCATGAAATTAAGTTTTTTCTCTTGAAAAATTTGTCACATTATTTAAAATGTCTTTATTTTAGATCCAAGGAAGCAGAACAACTGAAGCAGGATTTAAATGAAGCCAGAGAGGCAGAGAGAAGAGCCAAGCACAGATTGTTGGAGATTACAAAACCTAGTTATCCGGTGTGTATTGAAATAGTCACCTGAATTATGCAAACATTCTACTGAGATTTACTTGCTTCAGGTGGCACTTTCTGAGTACCTAGAATTTGTCACTGATAGATGCAGTATTGTACGATTAAACATTTTTTTGTCACCCTTGTTGCTGTAGCAGAGGAATTAAAATGTACCGGATGAAGAAAATACTAGTTAAACTAATGTTTTGTAGATGCCAGTGTTGGACTGGGGTATACAAAGTTAAAAATCACACAACACCAGGTTATAGTCCAACAGGTTTATTTGGAAGCACTAGCTTTCGGAGCGCTGTATTGAAGGTATGGAATACATTATCTGGGCTGACATGACACCAATTGTTAAAGTTCACCTGAGAATGTAACTTGTAAAAAAAGTTTTGCAATTTACATATGAAAGAATTGAAACTAACATGGTCATTCTAAAAGATGAGAGACTTAACAAACAATCCAAGTCTTACTCAATATATAATTTCAGTTACATCACACTATAAACCTTTGCTATAAATTCTGTGTCTTAGAATCTTATTCTCCACAACCACCTGACGAAGGAGCAGCACTCCGAAAGCTAGTGCTTCCAAATAAACCTGTTGGACTATAACCTGATGTTGTGATTTTTAACCTAATTAAACTAACTAGTGTTCTAATTCTGAAAATGTGTTGCTGGAAAAGCGCAGCAGGTCAGTCAGCATCCAAGGAGTAGGAGAATCGACGTTTCGGGCATGAGCCCTTCTTCGTCACTGCCCCGATGCCCGCCCCCACTCCCAGCTCCAGCCCCACACCAGGTCCTAGCTCCCAGCCCTGCTGTGTTTTCACCATCCCTCCAGAACAAGGATACAGTCCTTACTTTCTCCATAGTGTTCTAATTACCTGTTTTTTTTTCTGAATGCATTATTTACCTCCACTCACTTTATCTAATCTTATGATTTTGGTATTGCATTTATTTCCATTCCATTGTCTAAAACAATTTCTCTCACTTTAACTCTGCACTGTTTTCCATCAAGAACAAATCGCTCGCAAACAAAAATAAAACAGAAGTTTTAACTAATATTCTTTCATTAGTTTCTTGAAGCACAGTTTAAAGGCATTTTTACTTTGGAGTCCCCATAGATACCTTGAAATGAGAAGTTTGATATTTTTCCATGCTTTGCAGCCTTTAACCAAATATCTTCGCAAAACTAATGTGACAGTTTACAGTTTATTCATAAATCTAAAATGTCTTCAGAAGTAGTGAGTTGGCTTTGATAGGCTGAGATCATGAATGGCACTACAAAGATCCAAGTCATACAGCATGGAAACAGATCCTTCAGCTCAACTCCTTCAAGGTCAGTAAATGAAAGCCCTTTCTGATAGCTCAATATTTGAATCTGTTTAATTTAGACGACAACTTCATATTCTGCTCATCCACCTGCCGATGTTGGTGATCTGAACCTGGAATCTGGATCTTTTAAATTTGACTTTAAAGACACAGATATGAAGCGACTCTCTATGGAAATAGAACGAGAACGGTATGTTTTTATACTTGTTTCTTGCATAGTTGCCATTCAAGGTTGGTTATAGTTACCAAACACAGTACAGGTGTGTTATCCCCTGGCTATCACAGATAATTATACAACCAAGTTAATGATATTTGCTTTCAGATGTTGGTACCATTCCTTCTCCCCACCACCCAATGGAACACACTACAGTATTACCAATTCCTGATACTTTCTACCTTAAAGCTATCCTGCTTGACGACCCTGTGTAAACACAGCTTGACCCAATGCATTCTGTTGTCAAAATAGTCCAGGCAACTGGTTAATTTTAGAGTTATGTAACTTGCTATCAGATAGACTAGAGTCAAGGTTAGAGTGATGCTGGAAAAGCATAGCAGGTCAGGCAACATCCAAGGAGCAGGAAAATCGACGTTTCGGGCAAAAACCCTTCATCAGGCATGAGAGCTGATGAAGGGCTTTTGCCTGAAATGTCGATTTTCCTGCTTCTCGGATGGAAGCATTATTATCAGCATGGATCTGTTGGACTGACTGGTCTATTTCTGTGCTATAACATGAATGTAATATATTCAATGATTACCACAAAGGAATGTGCCCAAAACATTCTGTTAGAGGTTGCATGCTATGTAAAGAATTTGTTTGAAAGCTATTCAGTCATTGTAATTCCTGATGGGCATATTATAACTTTTTTTCAAAAATCACATGGCAGGGAGCACAAGATAGAATGGGAAGAGGCTGGGAGAGACAGCATAGAGAAAAGTAAATGTGTGGCACACAACAAAGACAGAAACAAATGTTGTGATGTTCAACAACTTGCTCCTGGACATCAGTCCTTAGCATTGGTATGTCAAATTTATTGTGAATAAAGACAAGACTTCCCTTAGCCTCAGCCTCTAGTTCAGAGTGCGGTACTGGAAAAGCACAGCAGGTCAGGCAGCATCTGAGGAGCAGGAGAATTGACATTTTGGCATAAGCCCTTGATCAGAGGCACTCAGCCTCCAGTGCCAACTCTGAGTTGCTTCCTCCACTTAATAAGATGTTGATCCTCTTGATGATTTTATAGACAGGGGGCAGTTTTAGATTGCTTGAAGCTGACACTGTGGTTTTATCCATTCTATTGATATACAGTTACCAAATGGTGCAAAATTGAATAATTAAATGTTGTATTTCAAAGCCAGTTCTTGGATAGTGATAAAGAAGTCAGTGAGAGCTCCTTTTTGAATTTAGGGGAAAGACTGACATAATGGGCCAAGTTCAACTGCATCACACACCTCTTCAAATGTTGCCAGACTGACAAATTCAGTGATTAATTCCACTTCGCAAACTTCTCCCTGCTTGAAGGAAAGTTTGAGGTTTCAGGTACATAGTAGGCTTATAGTAACTTTGGGAATTCTTGAATAGTTATGTTGGCATTGAAAGAAGTGAAATGATGCTGCAACTTCACAGCATTGTGGCATCTGTACTGTGATTTTGCTGTGCATTGAAAATGGATGATTTGTTGCAGTGAGTTTAACTCTGTAATTTTAGTGTTTAGCTGTACCATGTTTAGCTTTGCTTTAGTATTTCTGTTGTTGTCCATGTGGATTGATGGGGTTACTAATGCAAAACAAATAAAAATAGAAATTACTAGAGAAACTTAGCAGATCTGGCAGCATCTGTGTAGAGATAACACAGTTAATGTTTTGAGACCATTGACCCTTCTGGAGAACTGGAAACAGCTAGGACAAGGTATTTATGTTGGTTTGGGAAGGTGGGTGGGTGTGGAGGAGGAGGGAATGAGTGAGTGGATAGGTGGGGATGGAGCAAAGGGTGGGGGGGGGGGGGGGGGATGAGAGAGAGAGACAGACAGATAAAAAAGGGGAGGTATACAAAGGGATTGTTGGTAGTAACAAAACAGATTCTGGCAAAACTCAACAGGTCTGACAGCATCTGGGAACAAAGCAGAGTTGGCAGAGACTCCAACTCTCAGCTGGTTGGAGTCATACCTGGTGCATCGAATGATGGTCATGATTGTTGGACAGCAGTCATCTCAGTTCCAGGACATCCTCAGGGTAGTGTCTTAGGCCTAACCATCTTCAGCTGCTTCATCGATGACCTTCCCTCCATCATAAGGTCAGAAACCAGGATGTTCGCTGATGAATACACAATATTCAGTATCATTCGCAACTCCTCAGCTACTGAAGTAGTCCATGTTCACATCCCATAAGATAAATATCCAGGCTTGGACTGACAAGTGCCAAGTAACATTTGTGCCATGCAAATTCCAGGATATGACCATCTCCAATAAGAGACAATCTGATCACTGCCCCATGACATTCAGCAGTGTAACCATCAATGTCAACATCCTAGGGGTTACCCTTGACCAGAAACTCAACTGAACTCACCACATTAAACACAATGGCTACAAGAGCAGGTCAGAGACTAGGGATATTGCAGCAAGTAATTCACCTCCCGACTCCCCAAAGCCGGTTCACCATCTACAAGGCACAAGGCAGGATTGTGATGGAATACTCCCCACTTGCCAGGATGAGTGCAGCTCCAACAATACTGAAGAAGCTTGTCACCATCTATGTGACCCAGTTGATTGAGTCATCCACAATCATCCATACCCTCCACCTCCAACACTCAGTAGCAGCAGTGTGTACTATGTACAAGATGCACTGCAGAAATTCACCAAAGATCCATAGGCAGCACCTTCCAAACCCATGACCTAGTCCATCCAGAAGGGCAGCAAATACTTGGATACATCACCACATGTGAGCTGGTGAGTGACTAGAGTCACTCACCATCTTGACTTGGAAATATATCATTGTTCCTTCATTGTCATTGGGTCTAATCCTAGAATTCCATCCCTCATGACCTTGTGGGTCAATCCACAGCAGGTGAACTGCAGAGTTTCAAGAAGGCAGCTCACCGCCAGCCAGCAATGCCTACATCCCACAGATGAATAAAAAGCATTATTGTTCCAAGTCCGGTGAGTCGTCTTCAGAATCATTATGACGTAGAGTCACAGGGCTTGAAATGTTAACTTTGCTTTCTTCTGACAGATGCTGCCAGGCCTACTGAGTTTTGCCAACAATTTGTTTTTGTTTCAGATCTCTAGTATCTCAGTTCTTTCTTTTATATTGTTGATAGTCTGCCAGGGAAGAAGAGAAGCTAGGTAGATGGTAATCGGGATATGAGTAGTTACCAGTGGATTGTAGCTACGAAATTGCTTTTCTTTTCAAGACAACAGGGATATTTTTCACAATATACCAGGCAGTCTTTTGAGATAAAATTGCCTTTACAATGTTCTTAACATTCATTGTGTGTGAATTCCTTAGTGTGGAATACATGGAGAAAAGCAAACATTTGCAAGAACAGCTGAAGGAGCTAAAGACTGAAATCGAAGCTCTGAAACTAGAAGAACGACATGCTAACATGGGCATCCCTACCAACGAAACTATGGAATTTGATGAAAATACTTACACACCACTCAGTAATGTGAGTTTTCTTTCATGAGTATATTCATTTTTATGTGTTTTTTTACATGTACATAGCTTCTATGTTCAGCTTGCTGGGAGTAGCAAACTAAGGCATAGCACAGCCAGACATGGGAAGAACAGCTATAGGCAGTAGGTGTCATGGATAGGAAATAGTTAGTACCTTATTGAAAAGGGGAAATGAAAACAAGGCGAGGGTAACCTGCGTGGGGTAGATTTAGCTTGTGATGTGTACATGGATCAGAGTTGAACCATTATTTAGTTGCTAATTTGGCTCAGCATAAAATGTGTATTTGGTGTAGATTGGTGGAAGAGGTGGTGACTGTTTATTCTTGTACTGTTCAACCCAAAGACATTGTACTCACTTGATCATGTGATGTTATTCTTGCAACAGCACCTTCAGGTGCATAATTATGAAACAGATGTTATTTAAATCATTAGCAATGCCACTAAAGATCCTCGTGTTTGTTATGAACTTGTTTATTCACCTTGAAATTTGAATACCCTTTAACTAACCCTGAGCTAGACCATGTGAGATCTATTTATATAGGTGAATATAGATATATGTCTAGTGTATACTGTATACATGCTCCTGCACACACACCTTGTTTTAGTTTGAGCTATTCATATATTTGTAGCTGCATCTGCCACTTGGATTAACCTATATTCTAATCATCTGTATTCTTCATAGTAGTTCACCAACATAACTTGGTGGAATCAGTAAAGTCTGAAATGCACCCCTTTATGTCTGGTAAATAAGAAATTATTAATTAGTGTGCATGTCCTGTCTGTTCTGTGCTCCAATTCTCTCCAAGCTGGAGCACCGAACATTCTTAGTATTCAGTTTAATCATGCACCAATTAATTAAATTAATTATTTCAGCTGGTTTTGTAACTTATGCACTTTATTGCATTGTGCTCTTAAGCTTTGTTTACAGCGTCCCAGTCAGAAAAATCGTCTTTAAGCACTACTACATTTGTTTTCGGTTTTCTGTCCCTCAACTAATCTCTATAAATGCTGCAACACTCCTACCATAAGCGCAAATCTTATCAATTAGCATCCTGTTGACTCAAACATTTTCGGACCGCACAGAGGTTTCAATTTCAATACGCACTTTATTTCAGTTAAGTCGGCGAGAGATTGGCGATCGATACCCCAGAGTAGCTATCTCTTAGAAGACCATTAACAGATCTCTGACATCTAGCATGAAAGCAGTATATATTGTAGTCTTTATGTATGTGACTAATTCACTTTTTCTCATTCCCCCACGATTTAATGTTACTACCTCTAGTAGAGTTCTGATAAGTCAAAGGTAGATAAACAAAGCAGCTGATTTAAATTTAACTACAGGGCGATCCCAGAATCCACAAGTCTGCTTTCCATGGTTTGTTACCCGCGGTTTACTGCGGCCCAAACATATTATAGAGAACGTTCCAGAACCAGGGACCAAGAGGCTGCTGGGAAGGTACATTTCCCATTTAAATGAATGCGTTCGCACCTATCTGTGGTTTCAAACTTCCGTGGTAGATCTTGGAATGTATCCTCATGCGGGTATGGGGGGCACTACTGTACATCTGATGTTGTTCACATAAGTCAAAACAAACTATTGACTTAAATATTATTACATCTGGTACTGTTCTTATAAGTGAAAAGTAGATAAAGCAAGGCGGTTAACAATGTTCTGTTGATTAAAATTACATCAGCCTCGTCCTAGTAATGGGGAGAAGTGTATACAGGAACATCTCCAAGGTTATGCAGAGGCACCTGCATTCTTTTAATTCATGTTCCCATGGCTACTGTGATTGCAAACTTGTAAGGCAAATCATTTGCCATTTCAAACTTGTAAGGCAAATCATTATTGCAAATAGAGACTTTTAACCGTTGATTCCCCAATACTTTATCATCCTATGTGGCTGTTATCAAACATCTTCTGAAAATCTTATGCACAAAACATTCACTGCATTTTCTTTACTGCATTTTTCTAATTGCATCCTCAGATTTCTGAAGATGTTTGAAACATTGTAGTTAAAACTCTGCTTTCCATCAGCATCCTAGAATACATGAATTTGAGCTCCACCATTTAACCATTATTTCACCATTATTTCCTTATTTATGGTTACATTATCTAACACTCGGCACCTCTCTCTTATACACTTTCATTTTTACTGCCGTAATATTTTGTGCATAACGGGCATTATGATGTTTTTATCTCTCACATCATTGGTTGGGTTGAAATTTGATTACAATATGTAGTTTTCAGCCCTCCATTCCTTTAGATTAGCCATATGATTTCAACTCTTGGCTGTTTACTTTATTTCAAATCTTAGGATTGAACCTCGTGTCAAATGGAATGACACTATAATTGAATTGATTGGCAAATGATATGTATCTGTGTAATGAACTTGATAATTCTTTGATTTAAAAATGTTAAAGCAGAATAGCACTGAACTATTTGATAAAGTAAAACTTGCAACAGTAACGTTAAAGATTTCATCATTTTGATTCTTGTAGGAAAAAAAATTAATCTTTAATTTTATTTTTATATAAAAAATTTAATCGCTCAGAAACCACCTTCTTGTGCGTTGCTACCTCCTTGGTCTACTTAATTGACTCGGAACCCAAAACATGTTAACTTGGTGTTTTGCCTGTTCTTGCCCTCTTGTGTAACTCACAGCTTTCCATTGAACAGAAGCAGGTACAGGGAGAAGAGACTGAGCACTGAGTCATGAAAATTAAAATTGGAAAATGATACAGAGACTGGTATCCCATCACCAGGTTACCCTTGATTTACACGTGGAGAGTTCTTGACTCTCAGAGTGAACATATACTTGTTGCTTCTGACAACAGCCTAAAATCAAATTTTAGATCCTCATTGTGACATCATTTCCTCTTCTTTTTCTCAGGGGGTGGTAAATGGGATCCAAGTCAATGTCTATGTTGATAGAGTTACGGTTGGAATGCTATGCTTCTAGGAATTCTTATGCGTGTCTCTGTTTGGCTTACCCTAGGATGGATGTGTTGTCCCAGTTGAAGTGGTGTCCTTCCTCATCCGTATGTAAGGATACTAGTGAGAGAGGATCATATCCTTTTGTGGCTAATTGATGTTTATGTATCTTGGTGGCTAGTTTTCTGCCTATTTGTCCAATGTAGTATTTGTCACCATTCTTGCAAGGTATTTTGTAAATGACATTAGTTTTGCTTGGTTGTGTGTAGAGAGTCCTTCAAGTTCATTAGCTGCTGTTTTAGTGTGTTGTTGGGGTTGTGGACTACCATGTGGGCTACCAAACTTGAGAAATCTGGACAAATAAATAAGGCCGACTTCCAACAAATGAAACGAGACGGATCCAACATGCCACGCTTCTACAGATTACCCAAAATTCACAAACCAGGAGCCCCCCTCAGACCCATAGTCTCACTACCTGGAACACCAACTTACAGATTGGCCAAGGAGCTACACCAAAGACTAGAACACTTCGTAGAAAACTCACACCACTCCATCCACTCCACCCAAGAATTCCTGAAGACCATCAAAGACATCAAGATAGAAGAGGATGAAATAATGGTCTCCTCTAATGTACCAGCACCTGTTCACATCAATTAACATCAACCTGGCCAAGGAAACACTGACTACATTATTAGAAGAATCAAAGACACATACACCAAACACCACCAACCTCACCAGCAAAGACAATATCGTCAAGCTAGTGGATCTATGCCTTACCACCCACCACCTTCAACAACAAAACCTACAGATAAACCAACGGAACACCCATGGGATCTCCAATATCTGGGTTCTTAGCAGAGGCAGTAATGCAGAGACTCGAACAAACAGCTCTGTCAACCATCCAACCCAAACTTTGGGTCCGCTATGCGAATGACACCTTTGCCATTACTAAACGAAACAAATTAGAGGAAACCTTCAAGACCATCTATAATACCCTTACTGGCTTAAAATTCACTAAAGAGGAGGAATGGCAACAAATTGCCATTCCGAGATGTCATAGTAGAGTGAACAGCCAGTGGGGAACTTCACACCAGCTTCTATAGGAAAACAACACATACTGACCAAATACTAAGCTACAGAAGCAATCATCCAAACACCCAAAAACAAAGCTGCATTAGAACATTATTTCAACGAGCCACCACATACTGCAGCACAGAGGAACTACACAGAGCAGAGGAAAATCACCTACATAGTGTATTCAAAAAGAACGGGCACCCAATGAATACAATCCTCTGATTTCTCAGCAACAAATGGAAGTACACCATTTCTTAGCAGAAAAGGAAAGTCAACTTTTGGCCAGAGTATGCCTACATATGTTTTTTCAAAGCTTTAAAATTAGTGTAATTGGAGATTCAAGATGGTAGCGACCCAGTAAGTCTGAGTCTGCAGTGCTCTGTCTAAGACTCGGGCAAAGTGGGGTACCCGCCTTCACCTCACCCTTTAAATCATTTAAAATAGCTTTTGCCCAGCATAGTCAGTCATTTTGCATCAAACTTGGATAGTTTGGTGTTGTTTGTAAAATGACTAAGGGCAAAAACTCACGCAGCTCGCAACAGCAGGGACCCCTCCCCCACCTCCTCCCCCTGCAGCAGAGACGTCCGCGGCCACCACAGGGGACTTACCTGCGGAGGCGAGCCTGATCTCCGGGTTCAACAAACTTCAAGAGAAGATCGACGCCTTCATTGAGGAGTCCCGGTCCAGGTGGGAGTCAATCTCGGTCATCCTGCAGATGCATGACCAACCGAGAAATTGAAAAATTTGAGCAGCGGAGCAACAGGCCGCAGCCTTAGAGACAGCTGCCAAGTCGTCCATAGGTCAGGTCCGGGCTCTCGAGCAGCAAATCCGGACCCTGGCGGAGCGCATCGACGACTTCGATAATCGGGGCTGTCAGAAAAATTTTTGGTTGCTGGGCCTTCCCGAACAGGAAGAGGAAGGCCAGCTTATAGACTTTTTGGAGCGATGGCTTCCACAATTATTGAAGTTGAAGTTGGAGTCAGGACCTGGCCCCCCAGGTTGCTATATGCAGGCCCGGGTCGGAGCAGAGTTACTCACTTTTAACTTTGGTTTTATAAAATGTTTGAATTTGTCTACTCCACTTTATAATGCCTGGGCCGAGAGCAGGACCCTAGCTAGGAGAAGTTATGGTGGGGTTATCGATAGGTAGCTATACCCCCTGGGAGCAAGGGGGAAAAGTCTCCTTTTAAATATGTTTTGCGTTTTTTTTTACTTAGGAATAGCTTTTAATTGTGTTAGTTTAAATGTTATAAAGAATTTTTGTGTTTGTGAATTTACTACGGTCTTTATTCAAGGTTTTCTGAGTGGGGTTCTTCCTCCTGGGGGTCTTGGGCTTGCCTGGACGATCATGGCTAGCCATTCGCTTAGGTGGTGCACCTGGAATGTCAAGGGGAGTAATTCACCAATCAAAAGGAAAAATATATTATCAAGTCTCAAAATAGGAAGGGTTGATGTAGCTCTCTTACAAGGAGACACATCTACTTGACAAAGAACATTTAAAGCTACAACAGGGCGGATTTGATCAGGCTTTTTTTTCATCTTTCAGTTCAAAAAGTAGGGGAGTAGCCATTCTTATTTGGAAGAATCTTCCTTTCCAAATGTTAAGTCAGATAAAAGATGAGTCTGGATGGTATATATTGATCAAAGCCCTAATACATGGAGAGGAATATGGAATTTTGAATCTCTATTGCCCCCCGGTGCATCCCTCTAAATTCATAACGGAAGTGTTCTCTAGGTTGATGGCTTTTGGAGTCGGCTATACAATTATAGGAGGAGATTTTAACTGTATTATGGACCCAGAGACAGATAAGATACCGAAGAGCACTACAGGTATATCTCTGAGATCTAGATAACTGGCGGATCTGAATGAGGAGCTCGGGCTAGTAGATGTATGGAGGTGCCTTCACCCCCAGGGTAGAGACTTTCTACTGTAACCCACACAAGTGCCATACCAGAATTGATATGTTTTTTGCCCCCTCGACCCTTTTGAATTCCATACTGTCTTGTAAAATAGTTAATACAGCTATTTCTGATCATGCTGCAGTATATATGGAAGTCAAGATTAGGGATGATTGGATAGGCCCCTGACATTGGCTTATGGATCCCTTCTTATTGAAGGAAAGCAAATTTATCAAGTATTTTTCGCAGGAATTCAAAACCTTCTGGGAAATTAATTCAGGTACAACCAGTAACCCGTCGATGATGAGAGAGACCACTCAGGTATATGTGCGAGACTTGGTCATCTCATATTCTGCGACCCAGAAAAGACAAAAAGGAGAGCAATGGCGCCTGCTCAAAGCTTGCTCGAAGGCAGCTGAGACAGTGTATGTTGACAGGCCTTCCATTACTAAGCTACCCTTAGGGCAGCCTTGAATACCGCACTTACCCAAACAGCAAAGAGGGAAATATTATTCACAAAGCAGAGATTATTTGAATATGGCAACAAGCCTGGCAGATACCTCGAATACCTTACTAGAAAGAAAAAGGCTCCTCAAGCCATTACGTCCATTAGAGAAAGTGCTGGTACCCTGACTAGTGATCATAAAAAGATCAATACAGCATTTAGAGAGTTCTAGTTTGAACCGTATAAATCGCAGGACTGTGAAGATAGAACTGAGAAGATGGAATCCTTCTTTAAAAATTTGGCCCTTCCGGCTTAACCTCGGAGCAGGTGTCGATCTTGAATGCCCCCCAGGAAGTACTCGATGCGGTTAAGCAGCTTCAGAGTGGCAAAGAGCCTGGACCAGACGGATTCCAGGTTGAGTTCTATAAAGAATTTATAGGGGAACTGACCGGGCCACTCATAAATATGGATAATTACTCACATAGTCAGGGCTGCCTCCTGCCTTCGTTAAGAGAAGCAAATTTCTCTTATTCTTAAAAAGGCAAAAACCCCAGAAGATTGCTCATCAAATAGATCCATATCATTACAAAATTCTTTCTAAAATGTTAGCATTAAGATTGGAAAGGGTCTTACCATACATCATAAAAGAGGACTAGACAGGTTTATAAAGGGCCACAGGTCAACTAATAATATTAGAAGGGTCTTAAATATGATACAAGCCTGTCAACAGGGAACAATACCAGGTTTTGCTGTCTCCTTGGATGCAGAGAAGGCATTTGATTGGGTAGAATGACCATATCTTTTTTATACACTGGAAAGGTTCGATGTTGGAGTGTGGTATTTACTAAATGGGTTTCAGTATTTTATAATGATCCCAAAGCAGCGGTGATCACCAATGGTTTAAGTTCGGATCGCTTTAGTGTTGGCAGGGGTTGTCGTCAGGCATGTCCTCTTTCACCATTATTATTCACGCTAGTGATTGAACCACTGGCGAAAGCTATATGAATTGTCCGTAAATTAACGGCTTTGAGGGTTGGATCGGGCAAATATAAAATCACTCTACATGCAGATAATGTCCTCCTCTTCTTAAGTGATCCTTTGATATCCGTGCCCCGCCTAATCCAAGTGATCAATTTATTTGGTATGTTCTCAAGCTGTAAAATCAATTTTATGAAATCTGAGAGCATGCCGCTGAGAGGTCTTGCCAGTGTATCCAATTTATGGGACGGATCTTGCTTCCCCTTTCGGTGATCACTAAAAGGTTTCTGTACCTAGGTATTTTTATCACCCCAGTATTTGGTCAGCTGTATAAAGCTAATTTCGTGCACTTATTAGAGAAAATAAGACCGGACCCTCAGTGCTGGGGAGATCTCCCAATATCCTGGTTAGGCAGAGTAGCCCTAGTTAAGATGAATATTCTACCTTGTCTTCTATATCCTATGAGAATGCTCCCCCTGATGCTGCCGAGACAGGCGTTACTTAAGCTTTACGGCTGGCTCGGCTCCTTTATTTGGAATCATAAACGGCCCTTATCAAATTAGAAAAGCTGTAGCTCCCACAAGCAAGGGGAGGATGGAACTTTCCACATTTTAGGAGGTATCAGTTGAGCTCCTTATTGTCTTACGTAGCTGATTGGGTCCCTTGTGACCCACAATCAATCTGGTTAGATATTGAGACCTTCCAAGCAAAATGTCCCCTCATCAACCTTTTATTTATGGATAAGATGAGAGCTATCATGGACTATTGTATTAAATGCAATTAAAGCCTGGAGGATAATGCGACAAGATGAGGGTAACCTGCAAAAAACCTCCCCTTATACTCCTATAGTGGGAGCACCGGGATTCCAGCCAGGGGTGACAGATGCAACATTTAAACTTGGAAGTCCAGAGGTATCTCCTGTTTGGGAGACCTGTTTGATAGGGAGGTTATGATGTCCTTTGAGCAGTTGTACAAGAAGTTTGGACTGCCTAACAGGGACCTTTTTCAGTATTTCCAAATACGAGATTATATACAAAAAAAGACCGCACGGATTGGATAGGGAAAGGAGAGTGCTACGGCTGATGGGGCCCCCCTGCATTAGTACTCTTTATTACTCATTACATAATAACGTATCTAAGGACATGGAACGATTATTTAAAACCTGGGATCAAGAATTGGGGTTGGAAGTCTCATTAGAAATGTGGGAGGACATCTTGGAAAATGCCAGAAAGATCTCTATTTGTAATAGAACTCAGGCTATTCAATTAAAGATACTCCATAGGGCTCATATGGCACCTGAACGATTCGCAAAATTCAAGGCAGGAGCATCCCCAATGTGTCCTAAATGTAAAATAGAAGTTGGCACACTCACGCGTTGTCTATGGGAATGCCATAAGTTCTGTATGTATTGGGACAGAGTAGCGAATGCCTTGACAGAGATCTTGGGTACGGAGATTAGATTGGATCCAGTGTCTCTGCTTTTGGGTTCTTCAGATTTTCCCTCCCTGGATGTGTACAGGAGGAAATTATTTACCATTCTTTCTTTCTGTGCAAGGAAAAATATTTTAGAGAATTGGGTAGCTGAAAGCCCTCCAGGACTTTCAAACTGGTTCAGGTTAGTCATGGAATATATCTCCCTTGACTTCCTCACAAATGTGGTGCACCAAAAAATGGAATTATTCTATAAAACATGGCAGCCCTTTTTGAACTACATCGACACAGATATCTCGGCCATACTGTCCAGGGCTTTTGTCTAGCAGCTGGTAATGGTTCTGGAATCCCGTACAAATACAGGTTTTATTATGACTTGATGTAAATCTATTTTGAGCATGTTATTTAATTATTTTGTTGTTTATTGCTAGTAATGTATGATATCCTATTTTACGTTTTGGTTGTTCGTAGAATAGATTAGTAGCTAGTTGGGCTTTTCTTTTTTTTTTGTTTTTTTTCTCTTATTTAATTTTATATTGATGTTTATACTTGTTTGTACTACTGTAATTTTGTAAAAAATCTTTAAAATTTTCTTTTTTATATATAAAAAAAGTGTCATTTTATTTTACAAAAGTTCAAATCATTTCCAGCTCCTTTATTTGTTTATATCACTGAGCTGGCAGGCAGGCCAACTTACTTCAGACTTGCTGTATTCCTCTTTGAAGGTGGTTGTTTTACAGCAGCATTGCTGTAGGCCTGAAGCTCATTAGACCAGCCTCACTTGGCAATTTCAATAGAAGAAAATAATTTCTTCCCATGGGTAAACCATAATTTATTCGAAGGCTGTAGATTTTTGTGGGATAATGTGTGAAGCTTTGCTCTTGCTGTTTTAATTTTGCATGGAGGATGAGTGTGCTTGTACTTACAATCATTAAAAAAAAAGTAATAAATCTAAACGCAGTCGATAGAATTACAGTGTAATTTGCCAACATCAGCAGTTTGAAAGATGCCTGCCAGGATTAGCATGGTTCATTTGCATTAAAATAAATAAATAAATGCTACAAGTCTACACTAACTGGATGTGTGCTCAAATTCATAAAGTAAGGTTATCATATTATAAGCATTCATCTCTACAAAAATTGCATTCAGTAATGAAAAATTAATTTCTGGCATTAGCAGTAAGTGAACAATGGAAAATGTCAGCCGCCATATTAGACATATCTGTATTTTATTTCCAGAAGATGCAAAAAAGAATTAAAATAATATTTTGTATAATGCTGTAGAAATGCACCAATCCCATTGAATTAGCACGGGTATTGTGAAGGCTGTGAGGGTTATAGGTATTCAACTATTCTGATTACTGTACTATGAGGCATTTCTTCCATGAAAATCTATGTTTCTTTGAGAAACAAAAAAACTCCACAACATTTTGGGAAATGAGTGCAGTGTTTATGCTAAGGTTATTCTACTTAAATACTAGTATGCATAACAAACATACCATTCATTAAACTGGTTTACTCTGCATCTGTCATTAATTTCAGAATTGGAGAAATCCAATATTGTAAAGCAAACAAGGGAAACCTTGGATAAATTCTAAATTTAACACTGGCGTTTTAAATGTTTATCTTGTCATGTTGCCAGGATTTGAGAAGGTGTTTAGCCACTTCAAACTCTTTTGGTAAGGTGCAAACCATTCTGTCATTGTAGCTAGTTGATTTACTTGACTAGAGAAATTACAAGATGTGGGAATATGGTAATAAATTTGGTAGAAATTAGTTTGTAAGGATTGGTGAACTCTGTTGAACATTCCATTTTCTAAAGTACGTTTTAACTTTTTTAAAACTGTAGCATACAAAAAAACTGATCAATGTTCTAGTATGGCAGTATAATGACACTCAATTAGGATAAAACTACAACCTGAATTTGCACCAAGTCCAACTCACCCAAAGTCCTGCATGACTTCTGACATATACGGGGTCCCTGACTTATGAACGCTCTTACTTACGAACATGATTGCATACAGGGGTGTAACTTTATAGACCCAACAAACGAACATTTCCTGTACTTCGGAATAGCTGCTTTACATTGTCCTGTATTGTGTTCTAACATGTACAAATTCAAGAAGTGTGGCGCTGGGAAAGCACAGCAGGTCAGGCAGCATCCGAGGAGCAGGGGAGTTGATATTTCGAGCATATGCCTTTCATCAGGAATGGCGAATTGACAAAGTGTACAAATTGACTAGTGAATACATGCCAGAATGGAACCCATTTGCAACCCGGGGACTCCTTGTATACATCAAGCATTTAAATTATAGATATAAAATAGATTCGTAACTTCTCAATATTAAAAATCTCATCTTTATATTCAGATCTCTCCATGGTCTCATCCCTCTTTAACTGTCTAACTTGCTGCGATCCTGCAACCCTCAAATCTGTGCACTTCTCCAATTAGGCTTATTGTGCATGCCTGATTTCTTTTCCTCAGCTATTAGCAGCTGTGTCTTTAGCAGATTTGGCCTAACTCTGGAATTCCCTCCCTAAACTTGCCTCTCTTTCTTTTTACTCCTTTCAGTCACTTCTTAAAACCCACATCTTTGACCAAGCTTTTGCTCTTTTGTTCTGTTATCTCTTAATGTGGCTAAGTGTTGTCTGATTAATGTTCTCAGAATGTATTTTGTGATGTTTTACTGTGTTAAAGGCTTCACTTCACTTCACTGGTTTAGTCTAGGTTTCAATTAAGAACTGAGATGGAGTAAATGCTATCCTAAATTAATTTGGATTCACTTTGAATGTACTTTGTCTTACCTTTCTCCCTCAACTGCCTCTTTTTGTAAAAGAAAATCTGTTCTCTGCATTTTACACTGATGTGAAAGTCATTGACCATGGTTAATAACTTGTGAAGTATGTCAGAGACTATATTTCAACTACATCAGCATATGAATTACAAGCTTAAAGCCTCCAGGAAATTAAAGGTAGTTAATGCTGCATATGCTATTCAGGTGCTGAATGTTGCAGTTACCATATAACAAAGATAATTTTGGAACTATGACATGCCAGTCAACTCTGGTGCAGACAATTTAAGAGAAGCCCAAAATCTAATGTGTTTGTATTCCCTAACAGTTATACCATGCCTGTTCAGGATGACCTGTATCCAGACCCCTTGAAACAAGCCAGAGAATTGCAAAACATTGAGAAGTGTGACTAATGGTTTTTATTCTGATTATCTATTATATACTGTGACCGAGAGATTACTGGTATTAACAGTTGCACAAGAACTCCTTTGAGTTGAGTCATAAGTGTATTGTTCAAATCTGTTTACGGAATTCAAAAGCAAGACTTTGTCAACTCCTGCTGTGCTTTGGTAGACTAGCTTCAACAGTCTTAACATCTTGCTAAGTTTATGATAACCTGTCAGCTGGTTCTAGTTATTTTTAATTAAGCCGCAACATGTTAGCCCATAAGGTCATTTTGTAAATTGTAATTTTCTTTTGTGCGTCTGTGCAATATTTCTGTTATTTGTCCATTGTTATTTTGACTGTTTGTACCTCACTATTTTAGATTTTTACTGATTCCTTCTCAATTCGCCTTTGTGTTTTGTTCATCTCCTAGTGGTCTGGCTCCATAACGAGGACATATGCCTGTTCTTGTAGATTATTAAGATATTAATATGTTTATTGCATTCTAATTTTGTGTGAAATGCGACTTTTGATGTGATAATTTGCTCATATTTCCCATTCTTGATTCTAATGTGTGTGCAGTTGTCTTTAGAATTGAGAAAGCTTTTGAAAGGTTGTTAGAATGATTAGGGTCTTAGAATTATCGATTTTTACAGCACAGAAGGAGATCATTCAGCCCATCACACGCACTGCTGGCTCTGTGCAAGAGCTGTCAATTAGTCCCACTGTTTTGTCCTTTGTAGAATAGCCGAAGGAAATATTGTTTCACAAAGTGGCAATACCCAAACCTGTGTTGTAATTCTCCTCGTGGATAGGCAACAGTTAGTGGCTGCTACATGCACAATCCATTTGGGTTTCTTTATTGGTCTACTTGGAGAAACTTGCATGGCTTTATCCTCATTCATTTCTATGATGTGACAGTGCTCAGGAGATAGGAATGGAGTATACACAGCCTGTGAACACCAGTAACTGCTAGAATTTATTGCCCATCCTTAATTGCCCTTGAGATTGTGATGGTGAGTGCTTGGGTATTGACACAACATAAAAAGATGCAATGCTGACTATGAAAACAAATTTTCTCAACAAATGTCGTCTTCACATGACATTCTTTTGTCTGTGTTCTATATGTCCAGTATAATATAGGGAAAAGCTTGCAACATGTTCGTTGAAACCTCAGGATAAATGTAGGTATCTTTTCCCAATGTGTGGACTGTGTAAAACAGAGTGATTGCCTATTCAATCATGTTTGTTTCTTTTCCTTAAAGAGGACCCTGTATAGGTTTCACTTTAACCCAGAAACTTCATTGTTTGTCCTCAAGTTTCTGACAGAAGCTATTCAAATCTCTGTGCTGCATCCATTGGCCATTTGTTTACTGAGATAATTGGTTATTAAGCTTGGCTACATGGGATCTGTTGGCAGCCCCATTACCACCTTTTGTTATCTGCTCTTTCTAGAGGAGTTTGGACAGAATCAGAAGCTGCGTACAAAGGCATGATTTTTCAATATTAAAGATTTATGGCCTGCAAAGGGGACCTTTGTGTAGGATGCAGAAGTAAATATGTAGTAGCAGCAGGTGTCAGAGGGCTATTTTGCAATATGAGACTGTGTCCGCTAGGAATTGATGACAGCAGTAACCAGCAGGAGATATCACTGCTTATAGGATTGCTGGCTTGTGGACAAATTTTAACTTATAATCACATATTAAAATAGCTCATATATGAAATACTTGAGAAAGAATTATCTAAAAGCGAGGAAATGTGACTGCTTCTCACTGGGCTGTCAAATTATTTGATTGCCTTCACACCCAAGACTAACAGTTACGTTAAGAGATCATATTTGTAAGCAGTACATGCTGCACTGTCACCTTGTGGTGCAAACAGGAAGAAAGGGGAAAGTATAATTTAACAAAAACGTGCATTTACTGTATATAGTATCTTTAACTTTGTGAAATATCCTAAGACTGCTTCATGGGATCACAAAATTTGGCGCTGGTTCATATATAAACAAATAGTCAAAGAAATAGGTTTTAAGGGGTGTCCAAGTAGTGAAAAGAGAGGTTGAGGTAGATTTGGAGAATTCAGACGCTTGGCAACCAAACGTAGCCACCAATGGCAAAGCAATTAAAGTTGAGATGATCAAGAATTGCAGGAGGCAGATAATTCAGTTTAATCAGTAATGGAGTGGCAGCGCCATGGAGGGATTTGAAAAAAAAGGATGAGATTTTTAAATCAAGACATTCATCAACCAGGAGCTAGTGTAAATCAGAGGGCACAGGGGTGATGAAGTTAGGATGCAGGCTACAAGGTTTGGGATGGATTTATGTGCATCGAAGGTGAAAGATGAGCGGAGTACATTGGAATGGTCAGGTTTGGAAGTAACAAAGATACTGAGGAGAATTTAAGGAGTAAATGATGCAATACCAGAGTAGGGTGGACAGATGTGTACCACTCAAGTGCTTGAATCAGAACAGCTCAAATGAAAACCTGTTGAAGGGTGTTTTGTGGTCTGAGAGATTCATAAATGGATGCAGATACCTCTAGTTCAAAGCACATGCTTATAGTATGAAACAAAAACAGAAATTGTTGGAAAATCTCAGCAGGGCTAGCAGCATTTGTGGAGAGTCACTGGACCTGAAACGTTAACTCTGGTTTCTCTCTACAGATGGTGCCAGACTTGCTGAGATTTTCCAGCAATTTCTGTTTTTGTTTTAGAATCCAGAATTTGCAGTTCTTTCAGGTTTTTTTTGTCATAGTATGCTTTTGTTTCAGAGTGGTTTGTATATTAGGGATGTTTCCTTAGTAGCGCTACTTCTGTTTTCATTTTACTAGTTACTCCGCAACGGTCATTTTTAAAAACAAGCTACCACTTCTCACCACCTCCCACCTAATCTCCTGCTGACCATTCACCCAGCAAACAGCACTCCTGCTTACCACCTCCCCTTCGACTCTCCTGCCCCTCGACCCTCACCTCTTTTCCTTTTCAGCCCTCATGTTCACTGCCTCCCCTCTCAGCCTCCATCGATGTCTGCCTTTCCCTCTGATCTTCCTGTTTGTTACTCTCCCCTCCCCCTCCTCCCAAAAAAAAACTTGTTTCCTGTCTCTCAGTACCCCTGTCCTGGACTCACTGATGAGACTTCAGAAATGAGGATGTGAGAGGGAAGGCAGGAGTGGAATGTCAAAGTGATGACGGAAGGTTAGGTAGGGAAGTAGCAAATGGGATTATCAGCAAGCTGGAAGAAGTGAACTGGAGATGGGAAGTAGCAGTCAGAACATATATATAATGAGTATTTGAAGTTATTAACATTTTGTCTTGCCACTACACAGATTGATGTACATTTATCTGCCCTTGTAAATGAGAACAATTTTTATATAGTGTTCGCACTAAGGTTGGTATGTCGTGTTTGTATATTTTGTTTCATTTTTCCAAATATTATTCAGACCTATCGCTTCAAATTCTTATTTGTGCTTGAGCTTTGTACATCTTGTGACTGCATACAAGAAGCATGTTTCATTTGGGTGGAAAAAATATTTCAATACTACTACCCACAGTTATATACCTATGGTAAAATGTGGCCCCCTTGTGGTTATAAGTTAGAAAGCTTGTGTTAAGAACATTTGTGAGCTTGCAGGTTTTTAAGTTCTAATTTGGTTCAGTAGTAATATTCGTGCCACTGAGTGAATGCATCTAACTCTCAGATTGACCGATGTTTGCGCTCTCGGAAATGAAGGATATTGGGAACAGGCACACAAGTGGTATTGAAGCCCAAGATCAAACCTGATCAGAACGAAAAGGCTTAATTAGCTGTATTGTCGACTGATTTATTTCTTATCATCTTATGAAAAAGTTGTGGTTTCAAGTTTCATTCTGCAAGGGTCATCATAACAAGATGCTGCTTTGTCAAAAGTGCTGTCTTTGGGATGACAAATTAATCTGACCATTCATCATGTGGATATATGGAACTATTAAAATGAGAACCTAGAATTTTCTTCCATTGTCCCAACATTCTTCCTTTAATAAACACCATGAAAACATGAGTATAGCTGAAAATATGCATATTTTTGAGGGAATGTTGTGTGAAAAATTGACTGTAGGTTTGCCTGCAAAATAATAGTGATTGCAGTTCAACAAGTGATACATTAGTTGTGCAGGATTTTGGAAAATAGTGAGAATGTTGGAAATGCTGTATGAGTGCAAGCTCTTTCATTTAAACCAGTGCTGGCATCTTGTAGTTTGTTGCTTGCCATAGCTACAGTGTAGCAAATAGATAGCCATACAGCACATAAAAATGCTAGAATAAAACTTGGATTTATCTGCATACTTGGAAAGTATTGAACAATTTAAAATTACATCTTGTATGACTTTTTCTTTTATTTGCTTTTATTCTGCAGCTTAATCTACAAAGTGTAACAGCCAAGACACAAGTGGCCTTTCTAGAAGAACTATAATATCATTGACATTTGACTACCCAGCCTGGGAAATGGAATTTGATGACTATCTTCCTGCATTCCGGAGCCATCACAAAAGGCTGGATTTAGCAATAGATTCTTAATGAATTTCAGCTGCTACTTTTATAAGGTCCATTGATATTGCTTCAGAATATGCAAATATAACCCACTTCAACATGAAGTCAGACATACGTTTTTGTCAGCAAACTACATGGGAATTGTGCTTATGATTCCCAGTTATGACACTAAACATTAGTCCCATTTGCTGTTTATTTTACAAACAGCAACTATATGCTGTCAAAAAATCATGGATCTATTCACCAATTAAACAGTTCACTCAGCTGAAACATGACATTACCTTATCATCACTACTTCACCGCTCTTCATATCTTTATTTTTGTTAGTGCATGAAATAATATTGTGCATTTGAATTATTGGTGCCTGGCTCTTTACTTCAAAGATGTCCATCAGTTTACACACGATTATGGTTATTTCACAATGTTTTTGGTTGTTCTTTATTATCAATAATGTTTAGATATTCTTCTGGATAAATATGTTTTATACAATTGTTGCAAATATATAACGACAACAGTTTTATTAGCTGTATTCAAGTCAATGACTATTAGCTGTTGAATTCCAGTGATTGTGATATGGAGGATATTATGGCATTGTTGTAATATCACTAGTCTAATAATACATAGACCCAGGCTAATGTTCTGAGGACATGGGTTTAAATCGCACCATGGAATCTGGTGAAATTTAAACTTAGTTAATTAATCTGGAATATAAAACTAGTCTTGAGAATAGTGATTCTTAAATGTCCTTTGCAATAGCTGAGCAAGCCACTCTGTTCAGGGTGGGCAACAAATGCTGGCCTTCCCAGTCACCTCAAATCCCACGAAAAAATAACAATTATACAAGTATATAAACATAGAAAAGGTATACCCAAGCCATTTTGATTAAATTTAATTCTTTATATGCTGCAGTAAAATATGAGTACAATTGACCAAACTTCTTATATTTAAGACAATTTGAGACTTCTGGACTGATGACTACAGAATTGTTGTTACCTACAATTTAACTTCCAAGAGTACACAGTTTATAAAAACTGAATCCATTTCCCCTGTTAACTTCTTATATATTTAATATAATTATGGAGCTAACCGATAGACAACTGCTGTTTTCAAAGACATTTTTTTCAATTGGAATACCACAGTCTATTCAAAGCTAAAGTTTTGTCATTGATTACTGCTGTACAGAAAAAGACATTTTCAAACTAAAATTTTAACAGTCCCCAAAGGTTTCAAGTAAATTTGTTTCAGTCACGTTTGGTCTCAGCAAAAACAGGCTTGCTGGTCCCTACTGGATTTGTTTTAACAAACTGAGAAGTTCTGTTCAGGATTTCCATGCATTCTCTTCAATGTTGCTCATTTTTGATGACTAACAAGGTGAAGTGGATTAAAATGTCTGCACCAGGGTACCTTCTGTTGTTTCAAGCAATTTTGGCTTTCTCAAAACTGTCACTGCCATTCATACAATACATGAGGTACTGGAAGACTGCTGTCTTGGGAAATTGCAAGATTAGCAGGTCGTGAGAAAATGAAATTATAAAGGTAATGAAGTTGTCTAGTTTTTCCAGCATTCCAGTAATTGGAAGCTAATGGTTTGCTATTCTTGAACACCAAGGATTCCAGAAAGGCATTTTTAATGCCACTGAGTGTGTCATAAAATTATAAAGCACATTGGTATTTTCTGTGGATTATAGCATCTTTACTATATATCAAATAATTATCAATTGCACTCCTATTTATACAACTAGCCAGTTCTTTCTGCGCTTTGAATACCATATTTGTACTTGGAATCATTGGTTACAGCGCAAAGGGAGGCTATGTGCCCTGTCGAATCTGTGCTGGCTACTTGTACAAGCAAGTAGCTTGAGAAAACAATGTGGGAAGTGTGATGATATTAGAAAGGGGAGAAGAACTGAACTAATCAAATATAAAATCAAACACTAATTCCTTATTTTTGAGTCTTTTTATGTATGAACCAATGATGTCTTCAAAACCTTTTCTTAAGTGTTAATTAACTTATATCATCTTATCATCCTTTTCTGATACTGCTTTAATTATCATCACACTAATATTTACATTATTGGATGGTCCCTGCATTTGAGATTACATGAAGAAAATGTTGAAAGCCATTGAATTGACATGTGATTATTTATCAGGTGTATGTTATTGGTCATGATGCCACACCTAGAAATAAATTACTTTTATCCTTGCATTTTGTGATATTTTAACATTAATTACATTTGTTTGACAGTTGGTTTTTACTTTGTAGTCAGATTTACACTTGCTTTATCCTTAAAAATCAAGTTTATTTTTTGATTAATTTGCATTGTAGTTTTGAAGTATTGGGTTGCATACACATTTATTTAATTTGCATTTCATTTTTTAGGAAGAGTAGCATCGATATTTTAATGCATTCTGTTATTGTGAGAATATATGCAAACTTCCTAACACCTGTATCAGGAGATAAGAGGCTATGCTGTAAATTTTTCATTTGTATATTCCTGAACAATTATTGCTCTGAATAAACTTATCTCAGTTATTAGATTGCATAATAAACATTGTTATGGTATATTCGTCATCTTCTGGCATGATAAATAGTGAGTTCTTAACATTTTTCTGCCTTTTACATTTTCTCTATTATTAATTTAGGAATTCCTACTAGACTCACAACAGATAGGTTGGTGAGAACTATTGTCCATGAAACCATTGTGGATTCCAGATCAGGGCATTTATGAGGTGTAAAACAGGAGATCCAACTTCTTCTGTTACTCAGAATATCCACAACCCCTTTGTGGCAAAAATGAAATAAGTAAGGCAATTAAGTATATATTGTTGTTTTACTTGCAATTTAAATGCTATGATTGGGTCTTACTACTTTGGCCAAGATTCCCTTGTTCCTCCATGCAAAAGTTGTTGAGATAGCTTTTAATTATCTTCCCAAGTTGATAATTCTTTCTACGTTTAGCACCTTTTTAAAGATATGTATACTTCATAAATATGGCACCGGACACAATTCTCATTCCCAATGGTGCATAGGCTAGTAATTCATTGGTTTGACAGGGTTTCAAGGGAGCACGGGTAGGAAAGACACATCATGTCAGGTGATACTAAAAAATAAGAGTGAAAGAAACATGGACACAAAAGTTCATGCACGTAATCACATCACTGGCAAAATAAGTTTTAAGTCACATACCTCCCTTCAACTTTATCCAGCATTAGCTTCCAATGCTGATCCCTGGGTAAAGACTCAGCATTTTACCTCCTTGACAGAGTTCCTGGCGTCTTCAGGTTTTTCATTTGTGCTGTACACCAAAACACCTACATGTGTTGCTGTCTCATGCACAGACCGATTGGTTTATTGCTGCCCTGCCCCAACAGTATGCTTTAGCCAAAATATGTACAAATGGAGACACCATCTGAGGCTAACACTATTGAGTGGCGTCCCTTGAATTACATGCCGTCCCAACTACTGCATTTCCCACCTCTGAGTTCTTTTCTGTATATTCACTGGATATTTTTGAAAGGCCCCTTTTTTTCACTTAGAATAGCAGATGAAAGCACTTCTGTCATACTATCTATTATTTTTGTTTGTGTTAAGGTTTTTAGTTGTCCTATGACCCTCTGATAATCTATTGTCCTTTCTCCTTCAATGTGTATCCTTTCACTCTACTATACCTTTTCCCACTGCTTTGCTTCTCTCAAAAACAAAGTATTATGTCAGCATTTTAAAATATACTTTGTATATCACATGATCGTTAGAGCCATTGATTCACGAAATAAGTAAGATTTTGTATCAAATCAGCAAAGTAACAGGGAGACTGTTACAGTAAAAGTGACACTTCCAGGAAATGTAGAATGTATGGGATATTTTAAATGTTTTCTTATGAAATTCTGCCCCAGCACTGATAGCAGTCCATCCCCTATAGATTCAAAATGTCTGCATTACTGAGAGTTCACACAGTTAGCCTCTTTGTCCTCTGAGAGACAGTTGTAAATGTGCCAGAAGTGCAGTGAACTTCCCTAATGTCATATTGTTAGGAGGTGGAAGGAGTGAACTGTCATCCTCTCATCTTACTATTCTGTAGTCACAACACAAATTTGAGTATTGTTTGAAAAAAAAGACATTTTGTCAAAGACAAAGAGAATTTTGGAGAAAACCAATTTAAGGGGAAAACCTACATTTATACTCTGGGAGAAAACAGCACCAATACATGTTAGTGATAATTGATAATTAACCACCAAGTTTTGTTAAAGTTTCAAACCAGGCATGTTGACTGATTGGTTAAGATAATGCACTGAGAAAAAAGTGTTGAATGGCTGTCACCTGTTTTAAGTTGAAACAGATTCAGTGTGTGTATATTTTCTTTCAGTCTACAAACAACAGGATCTAGTGTGTTAATAGATGTCACTTCCAATACATACATGTGTCACACCGCAAGTTTGCTTAACCATCCTAAATTGGCTGTCAGCATAATTCCGTGTACACTGAGGATATTCAGCAAATGATGTTCGATTGCAAAATGGCACCTAATGTTGAGAATTTGTTTTGCATTTTGTAAGTGCAAGCTAGTTGGGTAAATTCAGTACTTTGCTTGTTGTGAACAGCTCAAGCTACATGCTGTTTGATTCAATTCCCTAACCTTTGGGACATTTAGCCTCCATGCCTGGTATTACATTGGTACTGAAATAAATATACCGTATAATTCATCAGTGTGATAGGAAGGAAGTCATTTTGCTTTATCCAGTTCACAATATGATTAGTTTATTAGTTTATTAACAGCTTAAAAATACGGGGTAGACCATTTAGGACAGCGATGAGGAGAAACTTCTTCACCCAGAGAGTGGTGGCTGTGTGGAATGCTCTGCCCCAGAGGGCAGTGGAGGCCCAGTCTCTGGATTCATTTAAGAAAGATTTGGATAGAGCTCTCAAAGATAGTGGAATCAAGGGTTATGGAGATAAGGTAGGAACAGGATATTGATTAGGAATGATCAGCCATGATCATATTGAATGGCGGTGCAGGCTCGAAGGGCAGAATGGCCTACTCCTGCACCTATTGTCTATAGTTTATACTTTATTAGAATAAAAGGATCTACTACCCAGGTTTCTTTAATAAACTGAAACATTGTGATGAATTATAAAACAAACTTGATTGCATGAAGGCACAAAACTGGTTAACATGCACAAACACCAAGGGAAGAATTTGGCCAATAAATCTTAATTCTTGGAAGCCAAAAGTTTTTAAATACTTA
This sequence comes from Chiloscyllium plagiosum, assembly GCF_037043375.1. Taxonomy (NCBI): domain Eukaryota; kingdom Metazoa; phylum Chordata; class Chondrichthyes; order Orectolobiformes; family Hemiscylliidae; genus Chiloscyllium; species Chiloscyllium plagiosum. Next base: position 36,523,271 of record NW_028270169.1, on the reverse strand, counting down.
AATGGCTATTGATTTGCAGTTCTGGTACACAAATATGTAATTGAACAAATGCAATTGTCACTGGGGACCTTCGAAAACGTAGTCATTTACGAAATATCTACAAACCCAGAGGTTTTCAAACAAGACCAACAGAAAACCAACAAGTGTTGTTTTTTCTCTATATACAAGAGCTGAGCTTTTTTCAACTGACTTCGAAAGAATCCAAAACAATGCCCAAAGCAGAAAGTGGAACATGGTTATTATCCTCTTGTTCTTGTCATTCAAAACAATTCAAAGTGAAAGAGAATGTAACATATTGTCTCCATTTAGAGAAAGATTGAATTACAGAAGTGGCAGGAAATTGTGTTGGATGTTAACCTGTGTGGAAATGCAAGGCATTTGAAAAGATGCATACACAAGTGGCAGGGGCCTGGGCCCAACTATCTTCAGCTGCTTCATCAGTACAGTATCCCTTGAACATCAGTTCAGAAGTAATGTTTACTGATGAGTAAGTTGCACACAGTCAGGAAAGGAGAGATCACACCTGCAGTGAGACATCACCTGTGTGAGAATAATTCTGGGACTTTGGAATTTGGTGCAGAGCGGAAGAGGTGCATTTTGCTTGGCTTTTTCATTAATGGTTGGTAAGGCCCTTTAACAAGATAAGTAGAAGCCCAGGATCAGGAGTCCAGCACAAAAGAAAGTTACATCACACGGAAACCATATGTTCATTGGTTGGTAATTGCTGCTAATTTGCCTATTATACGTACAGAAGCCTAAACACTCAACAGTTGGTTTCACAACAGTTTCTACTCTACTGTTATTAGAATACTGAATGAACTCTCAAACCCTTAACCTTCGCCTATACCTGTGTTTTGTTTTTTGCCGGTTTACCTATTATTTCTATCTATGCTACTTAACTATGTGATCTGCCTGTATTACTCACAAGACAAAGCTTTTCACTGTGCCTCGGTACATGTGACAATAAATTCAATTCAATTCAATAATATAGGAGTTGGTGAACCTCATTCATTGTAGTTTGTAGTATCTACATCTGCAACAAATGTTGGTTGAGAAACAACCTCTCAGATTGCTGAGCTGGAGTCTGAGCTTTGAACACACAAGGGACGGGGAGAGTTCCCTGGATGCTGTGTTTCAGGAGGCAGTCATACCCCTTGGACTAACTAACTAAATTCAGCCAGGGCCAGGAGGGTGTGACTATGAATGAGGCAGGTAGAGGGATGCAAGAGGTAGTACTGAAGGACACAGAGGACACAGCTTAAAAATACGGGGTAGACCATTTAGGACAGAGATGAGGAGAAACTTCTTCACCCAGAGAGTGGTGGCTGTGTGGAATGCTCTGCCCCAGAGGGCAGTGGAGGCCCAGTCTCTGGATTCATTTAAGAAAGAGTTGGATAGAGCTCTCAAGGATTGTGGAATCAAGGGTTATGGAGATAAGGCAGGAACAGGATACTGATTAAGGATGATCAGCCATGATCGTATTGAATGGTGGTGCAGGCTTGAAGGGCAGAATGGCCTACTCCTGCACCTATTGTCTATTGAGCCTAAGCCCTTGACATTGTCTAGAGCTTTGAGATTCTTGCTCACTGTGTGGATCAGAATAGGGCTGTTAAGGAGGCTGAGTAAACTGACCATGGCGGAGGGAGCTAGCTATTCAAGGGGTAGGGGGAAGAGTTGTAATCAGGGATAGTATAGTCAGGGGAATAGCCATTTGTCTAAGTAGCCAGGATCAGGAGTCCTGAAAGCTGTGTGGCATGCCTCATGCCGGGAGTTCAGGATATCCCATCCAGGGTACAGAGGAACTCGGAGTGGGTGGGGAACTATCCAGTTGTCGTGGTCCAAGTTGGTACTAACAATATAGATCTAAAGAGGAATATGAGGAAGTATGAACAGTTATGGGCTAAAAGAAAAAACAGAAACAAAAAGTTAATAAGCCATGAGCTAATTGGTGCAAGATTAACAAGATCAAAATGGTAAATGTGTGGCTCAGAGATTGAGAGTTTGAAATCATGGGACATTGGCACAGTACTGGGGAAAGAATCATGCTGGGACCAGAGTCCTGGTGTATTGCATGACCAGGGCTTTAAACTAGTGGGGTGGAGAGTGGAGTTCAATTGCATGGAAAATTATGAATCAAGTAAAAGTAGGAGAGGGCTCAGGAAGGTTTATTTAAATTTCCAGAACAAGTAATGAACAGAGTATGTAAAGGCTCAGGAATCTTAACTTCAAGCGCAGGAGATGAGGGGACAACAATGAGAAGGGAGTGGTCAGCGTAGGACTGAGGGTGTTGTACTTAAATGCACAAAGGATATGAAACAAGGTAAATGAGCTTGTAGTGCAAATTGAAATTGGGGGTTAGACATGAGTATCACTGGAGCTGTGGCTGCAAGGGGATCAGGGATGGGAACTAAATATCCAGGGGTATGTGTCCTTTTGAAAGGATACACAGATGAGCAGAGGGGGCTAGGTTGCCTTGTTAGTAAGAAATGGAATTAAATCAACAGTAAGACATGATATAGGTTTAGAAGGTGTAGAATCTGTGTAGATAGAGATGCGGAATCACAAAGGAAAAAAAGACTGATGGGATTCATGTACAGGCCATCTAGCAATAGTCAGGGTGTGGGGAAGAAAATAAATCAAGATAGAAAAAACACTATTACAGGAGTCTTGGCGAACTTTAATATGCAGGTGGACTGGGTAAATCAATTTGGTAGTGGATCCCAAGAAAAGGAGTTTGTGGAACGCCTGAGATTGTTTTTGGAACAGCTTGGGGAGAGCCCAGTAGGGAACAGGCAACTCTGGATTTGATGATGTGTGTAATGATTTGATTGGTAAGATTTGATTAGGGAGCTTAAGATGAAGGAACCCCAAGGGGGCAATGACCATAATATGATAAAATTCATTCTGCAGTTAGAGAGGGAGAAGCTTGAATCAGATCTAACAGCATTGTAATTGAGTAAAAGGTAACGACAAAGACAGGAGGGAGGAACTGGCCAGAGTTATTTGCAAAGAGACACAGCGAGATCTTCAAATGCTGGAGATCAGAGTTGAGTGTGTTTTGCTGGAAAAGCACAGCGGGCCAGGGAGCATCCGAGGGCCAGGAAAATCATTGTTTCAGGCCGGAGCCCTTCATTAGGAATGAGGTTGGGAGACTTGGGGGTGGAGAGATAAATGTGGGAGGGGGGTGGGGAGAAGGTAGCAATAGGTGGAAGGAGGGGGAAAAAAGGTGATAGGTCGGAGAGGAGGGTGGAGCAGATAGGTGGGAAGGAAGATTGACAGGTCATGAGGGCGGTGCTGAGCTGGAAGGTCGGAACTGGGGTAAGCTTGGGGGGGGGGGGAGAAGGGAAGTGAGGGAACTGGTGAAGTCCACATTGATGCCAAGGGATTGAAGGTCCTGAGGTGGAAGATAAAGCGTTCTTCCTCCAGGCATCAGGTGGTGAGGGAGTGGCGATGGAGGAGGCCCAGGACCTGCATGTCCTCAGCAGAGGGGGAGTTGAAATGTTCGGCCACGGGGTGGTGGGGTTGATTGGTGTGGGTGTCCCAGAGATATTTCCTGAAGTGTTTTGTGAGAAGGTGTCTGGTCTCCCCAGTGTAGAGGAGACCGCATCGGGAACAACAGATACAATAAATGACAGGATTCTGGGTAATCAAAGATGGAGGACAGGAAAAATTTCTGGCTGTAACAGCTGCTCCTTTTTGGAGGTATTTTAGGTGCTGGAGGTGATTTCCTCGAATTACAGGAGCAGCAATTACTGTTTCAGAACTTTGGGAAAAGAAAGTCAAAACAACAGCAGTTTTAAAAGGGAGAAGAACAGACAAAGGAAGCACATGGTGAGGACAGTGCAGGAGAGAGAGAGAGAACCTGCACAGTTACTGCCTTTGCTGTTTTGAATTAACATATTGCTGGGCATCGGAGCGCGTCTGGGAAAATTAACAAACAGTGAAATTCACAACTAATCTTGGAGAAACCAGTTTGGGCGAAGTTCACAACACAGAATCAGATAAGTTAATCGTTTTAAGTGTGTCCAAGAGAAAGGCTGCAATAGGGAGTAGAGTAGGTTCTTTCTTGATTATATGTTTTTGGAGATATGTCTCTTAATTAAACTTAAAATATAAGCCATAACTATTAATTTAACCTGTGACAGTGTTTTGTAGAGGAATAAGACGGTGTTATTTTCTGGGTCTGTAGATTGTGAAGGAGCAAAAATGGCCTTTGCAGTGATATGTACTTCGTGTCAGATGTGGGAGTTTAAAGAGAGTTTAAGGGTTACTGCGGATTATATCTGCCAGAAATGCTGTTGGATGCGAATCTTATCAGATCGAATGGATCAGTTGGAGAGACAGATAGAAGTGATGAGGAATTTGCAACAGCAACAGTATGTAATGGATGGCAGTTATAGGAAGGGGGAAAAGCCTCAGATACAGTCACGTAGATGGGTTAATTCCAGGAAAGGTAAAAGAGGTCGGCAGCTAGTGCAGGAGTCTTTTGTGGATATACTCATTTCAAACAGATATGCTGTTTTGGAAAATGTAGGGGGTGATGGATTCTCAGGGGAACGTAGCACGAACAGCCAAGTTTCTGGTATTGAGACTGGCTCCAATGCAACAAGGAGTATGTCGGTTTCCAAAAGATCAATTGTGTTAGGGGATTCTGTAGTCCGAGTTACAGACAGACGTTTCTGTGGCCAGCAGTGAAAAAGCAGAATGGTGTGTTGCTTCCCTGGTGCCAGGATCAAGGATATCTCAGAGAGGGTGCAGAATGTTCTCACGGGGGAAGAGGGGCCAGCAAGAGGTCATTGTCCACATTGGAACCAATGACATAGGAAGGGAAACGGGTTAAGATTCTGAAGGGAGATTACAGAGGGTTAGGTAGAAATTTAAAAAGGAGGTCCTTGAGAGTAGTAATATCTGGATTACTCCCGGTGCTATGAGCTAGTGAGGGCAGGAATAGGAGGATAGAGCAGATGAATGCATGGCTGAGGAGCTGGTGTATGGGAGAAGGATTGACATTTTTGGATCATTGGAATCTCTTTTGGGGTAGAAGTGACCTGTACAAGAAGGACTGATTGCACCTAAATTGTAAGGGGACTAATATACTGGCAGGGAGATTTGCTCGAGCTGCTCGGGAGGATTTAAACGAGTAAGGTGGAGGCGGGGGGGACCCAGGGAGATAGTGAGGAAAGAGATCAATATGAGACGGGTACAGTTGAGAACAGAAGTCAGTCAAACAGTCCGGGCAAGCAGGGACAAGGTAGGACTAATAAATTAAATTGCATTTACTTCAATGCAAGGGGCCTAACAGGGAAGGCAGATGAACTCAGGGCATGGTTAGGAACATGGGACTGGGATATCGTAGCAATTACAGAAACATGGCTCAGTGATGGGCAGGACTGGCAGCTTAATGTTCCAGGATTCAAATGCTACAGGAAGGATAGAAAGGGAGGCAAGAGAGGAGGGGGCGTGGCATTTTTGATAAGGGATAGCATTACAGCTGTGCTAAGGGAGGATATTCCTGGAAATCCATCCAGGAAAGTTAGTTGGGTGGAACTGAGAAATAAGAAATAAGTCAGAGGGAAATTGAGAAACAAACTTGTAAGAAGATCTCAGCTATCTGTAAGAATAATAGGGTGGTTATGGTGGGGGATTTTAACTTTCCAAACATAGATTGGGACTGCCGTAGTGTTAAAGGTTTAGATGGAGAGGAATTTGTTAAGTGCGTACAAGACAATTTTCTGACTCAGTATGTGGATGTACCTACTAGAGAAGGTGCAAAACTTGAATTAAGGCAGGGCAGGTGACTGAGGTGTCAGTAGGTGAGCACTTTGGAGCCAGCGACCATAATTCTATTAGATTTAAAATAGTGATGGAACAGGATAGACGCCAGATCTAAAAGTTGAAGTTCCAAATTGGAGAAAGACCAATTTTGATGGTATTAGGCAAGAACTTTTGAAAGCTGATTGAGCCAGATGTTTGCAGGTAAAGGAACGGCTGGAAAATGGGAAGCCTTCAGAAATGAGATAACGAGAATCCAGAAAAAGTATATTCCTGTCAGGGTGAAAGACTGCCAGGTACAGGGAATACTGGATGAATAAAGAAATTGAGGTTTGGTTAAGAAAAAGAAGGAAGCATATGTAATGTATAGGCAGGATAGATCGAGTGAATCCTTAGAAGCGTATAAAGGCAGTAGGAGTATAATTAAGAGGGATATCAGAAGGGCAAAAAGGGGACATAAGATAGCTTTGGCAAATAGAATTAAGGAGAATCCAAAGGGTTTTTACAAATACATAAAGGACAAAAGGGTAACTAGGGAGAGAATAGGCCCCCTCAAAGATCAGCAAGGCAGTCTTTGTGTGGAGCTACAGAAAATGGGGGAGATACTAAATGAATATTTTGCATCAGTATTTACTGTGGAAAAGGATATGAAAGATATAGACTGTAGGGAAATAGATGATGACATCTTGCAAAATAGCAGATTACAGAGGAGGAAGTGCTGGATGTCTTGAAATGGGTAAAGGTGGATAAATCCCCAGGACCTGATCAGGTGTACCCGAGAACTCTGTGGGAAGCTAGAGAAGTGATTGCCGGGCCTCTTGCTGTGATATTTGTATTGCCAATAGCCACAGGTGAGGTGCCGGAAGACTGGAGGTTGGCAAATGTGGTGCCTCTGTTTAAGAAGGGTGGTAAGGACAAGCCAGGGAACTATAGACCGGTGTGCCTGACCTCGGTGGTGGGCAAGTTGTTGGAGGGAATCCTGAGGGACAGGATGTACATGTATTTGGAAAGGCAAGGACTAATTAGGGAGAGGAGAAAGTGAGGTCTGCAGATGCTGGAGATCAAAGTTGAAACTTTATTGCTGGAACAGCACAGCAGGTCAGGCAGCATCCAGGGAACAGGAGATTCGACGTTTCGGGCACAGGCCCTTCTTCAGGAGGGAGAGTCAACATGGCTTTGTGCGTGGGAAATCATGTCTCAAACTTGATTGAGTTTTTTGAAGAAGTAACAAAGATGATTGATGAGGGCAGTGCGGTAGATGCGATCTAAATGGACTTCAGTAAGGCGTTCGACAAAGTTCCCCATGGGAGATTAATTAGCAAGGTTAGATCTCGTGGAATACAGGGAGAACTAGCCAGTTGGATACAGAACTGGCTCAAAGGTAGAAGACAGAGGGTGGTGGTGTTCGGTTGTTTTTCAGACTGGAGACCTGTGACCAGTGGAGTGCCACAAGGATCGGTGCTTGGTCCTCTACTTTTTGTCCATTTACATAAATGATTCAGATGTGAGCATAAAAGAGGTACAGTTAGTAAGTTTGCAGATGACACCAAAATTGGAGGTGTAGTGGACAGCAAAGAGGGTTACCTCAGATTACAACAGGATCTGGATCAGATGGGCCAATGGGCTGAAAAGTGGCAGATGGAGTTTAATTCAGATAAATTTGAGGTGCTGCATTTTGGGAAAGCAAATCTTAGCAGGACTTATACACTTAATGGTAAGGTCCTAGGGAGTGTTGCTGAACAAATAGACCTTGGAGTGCAGGTTTATAGCTCCTTGAAAGTGGAGTCACAGGTAGATAGGATAGTGAAGGCAACGTTTGGTATGCTTTCCTTTATTGGTCAGAGTATTTAGTACAGGAGTTGAGAGGTCCTGTTGTGGCTGTACAAGACATTGGTTAGGCCACTGTTGGAATATTGCATGCAATTCTGGTCTCCTTCCTATTGGAAAGATGTTGTGAAACTTGAAAGGGTTCAGAAAATATTTACAAGGATGTTTGCAGGGTTGGAGGATCTGAGCTACAGGAAGAAGCTGAACAGCCTGGGGCTATTTTCCCTGGAGCGTCGTAGGCTGAGAGGTGACCTTATAGAGGTTTACAAAATTATGAGGGGCATAGATAGGATAAATAGGCAAAGTCCTTTTCCCTGGGGTCAACAAATCCAGAACTGGAGAGCATAGGTTTAGGGTGAGAGGGGAAAAGATATAAAAGAGACCTGAGGGGCAACTTTTTCATGCAGAGGGTGGTATGTGTATGAATTGAGCTGCCAAAGGATGTGGTGGAGGCTGGTACAATTGCAACATTTAAGAGGCATTTGGATGAGTATATGAATTGGAAGGGTTTGGAGGGATATGGGCCGGGTGTTGGCAGGTGGGTCTAGATTGGGTTGGGATATCTGGTCGGCCTGGACGGGTTGGACTGAAGGGTCTGTTTCCATGCTGTACACCTCTGTGACTCTAAGTAGCATGTAACTTTACACTTAAATAACATAATTGTTATCTTTCCTTGAAATCACATTTGTTAAATACCCAGTGCCCAAAGATCAAATTTGACAAGAAAATACACTGGACCAACTTGGTTTGAATTATACCTGCAACAGAGAGTAAAAGGAGAGTAAGGTTTGCAGTGAGTGACTCATCTAACTCTACAGAGCTTTTCTATCACTGATAAGGGACAAGTCAAGATGCAATGTTTTCCGCTGGAGAAAAGCAGCTGCAACTACATTCAAGAACACCCCCATCCAGGACAAAGAAATCTGCTTTTACATATCTCCTCCATTACCATTTAAATGAATGATTAAAAAAATAACACTTTCAGTATTTAATATATTTTAATTAAATAATTAATTTGTAAGAAAAGAAAAACTCAATCTGAACACCAGAAAAAATGTTAAATAAGTGGTTATGGATAAAAATTATTTTTGCCACTTCATTCATTAATTCTGAGTTTCCACTGAAGAAATATGGTCACCTGTACAAGTATAGTTTAAGAAAACTTAACACAGCTGTGTGACTTAAGTAGTTTATTGACTTTGGATGACTAGAGCTTTCATATTTATTCAAGTTTCTCATCCCCTTCTTCCACCTCTTTTAAGCTAAGAACTTCCAGCGAAGCCTTTCCCTTTGTTTCACCTCGGATTAGTTCATCAATTTCTCTGAAACAACCAGGATCAATCAAACACACCTAAAAAAGTAAAAGCAGAAGTGATGTAAACCGGCTGATAGAAGCATAGCAAAAAGCACTTATTACCATTAATCCAATTGTTCTCAATCCTTTTTCAATAAGGAATTATCGATTGTAAATCATGCTTAATTTTCCTCAGTAACTCTTTGTGAAAAAGATCTTCACATTATAATAATTTTGAAATACAGCATAGGAACAGACCCTTTGGTCCAACAAATCCATGCAGATTAGATATCTTAACTCAATCTAGTCCCATATCCTCTGCCTGATAAAGCTGACCCTTTGGTCCCTTTTACATCTTTCCCCTTTCAACCTAAACCTATGCCCTCTAGTTCTGGATTTATCCTATTCATGCCCCTCATGATTTAATATAGATAAACCTCCTAACCTCATTTCCACTCTGTCTGCTGAACTCTTAATATATGTATTCAAGACAGGAAAGATGTTAATTTTCAGAACTGCTCATTTTTATGGCACATCTATCTCAATCAATATCAATTGGATATCGCCATTCCTGAAATGCTAGCTATTTAAATTCCTTTCTTCCATTTTCCCCTGCTGACACAGGAAGCCTTTGTCTGGTTTTCTCTGTATAACTCCTGATTATCTCTCAACCATGAGGTAATCTACATTCATCCCTAAAAATGGTTCCACCCCAATTCTTTTTTTTGTTCTTTAAGAAAATGTTTCCTTTCATATTCCGTTTGGCCTTCCTATTTTTGTTTCCCTTCACTTTATTTTTAAAAAGACATGTCATGAGTATTATCACACGCTGCCTTTTGTTTGGAATTGTGGATTTTTCCTGCCCCAGAAAAGAAAACTCTCATATGTTTCATCTTCAGAAATTAAATTCTGATGGTCTCACATCTTCCCTGTTTGTTGTGGAAAAATATACTGAACTTCTAAGTTGCTCAGTCCTTCCGTGCTATCTTCTATGCAAGATGTTAACTCTTATGGAGTTAGCCCCTTGAGCAGAAGCAATGTACAAATCTAAACCATGAATAATGACAAGCCAGGAAGAGACAGAACCCACAGCTACTGGATTAGTGGTGCTGGAAGAGCACAGCAATTCAGGCAGCATCAGAGGACAGGCAAAATCGACATTTCGGGCAAAAGCCCTTCATCAAGAACCCACAGCTAGCCCAATGTGTGACAACTTAACATTTGCACAGCTATGTTTCCTAGCTAGGGCTGATAATGAGCAATCAGGAGTTGAAATCTATCGGATTATCTTCTTGCCATTCCAGACTAGACCAGCTGAGGACTCCAGCTGCTGTGCAGTCTGAGATCTGTGAATCCAGTGCTGACACAGCATTAAAACAGAGACAGTTGAGCAGTTTACACTGGAAATAATTTCTTTTTTCCTGCTCATCTTTGTAGGCTTTCACTTCCTGAAATCATCGGTGCTATTATTTTATGGCGATAATTTTTAAAACATTTAACAGCATTTAGAGACCGCGATCAGTGTTTTGCTGCTTGCTTTCTGCAACTTAATCTATTTACATTAAGGCTCACTTATCTATAATGCTGAATAAATCATTTTATTTCAAGTACATGACAATAATTTGACCAACGTTTGGGATAAAATTGTCCACTTTTTATCTCAAATCAGTGGAAATGAATAACCTAGGAATTGAAGTGAAACTTACAATATCTAAATCCTCAGCAAACTCTTCACTTTCCATTGCTTTAATCAATGGCTTCAGCTTTTCCTTAAGACGCTTTCCATCCTTTACTGGGAGCCTGAGTCTGAGTCTCATTTGAGCACGTTCAATCTTCATACTGTCCTTTAGCAATCTTATTACTTCAAGTGCCTTTGTAAAAGAAATGAAAAAAACATTACTTCAATCTCAAACATTAGGTCATTTATTATTGGGTAGAATTTATGACAATATCATTCCATTAAGAGGAAGTTATAATGAAACTAATTCAAAACAATTATGATTTATTTTAATTACAGTATAGTATTGATATTCGATAGCAGTTGCACAGGTCTGATTTCTATTAGATCTCCAACTTCAATTTATTTGTTTGCCTGAGGGTCCTTCAACACTAGAACCTTCTGAACCATAAACCAACAATATGTGCTAAAAAATGCAACTGATGACTACAACCATTTAGCAAACAGGAATGGGCAATAAATGCCAGTCTTGCCAGTGACTACTGCATCGAATGACTAAAAGCAGCCTGTAATAGAATTTGAACTTTGAGAAACAAGAGTGTGACCAACTGAGGCAAATGGATCATTCCAAAATGCAAGAAACTTAAAAGAAGTTCTTCAATGATTGAATTCTCAAATTTGCATTTCGAAACTCAAGGAGCAGTTCAAGACAGCAAATATGGTTTTTAAGACAAAGAAACTACTCCGATGACGTAAAATAAAAATCCTAATTTTAATTATTTCAGGTTATATTTATCTGAAGTATTTCTTCATTCTGAAGAAACCGCTACAATAACTTGTGGAAGTCTCACTTACTATTCAGGACCATGACCATCAAAATACATTCTGTAAAATCAAAAAAACCCATTTCATCCCTGTTAATGCTTCATGTTAAATTTACCTGCTGTTTTGTACTCCTGTTGGCTTTCACAGAATAGTGGATATCCTTCATGGCTCTCTCAATCAGGTTTACAGTGTAAGGTCTCTTAGTTTCAGGGTTGACACACTTCTCTACTACTATAGTTGCTATGTCTCTGAACATCTGTTCGAGCTGGGCATGTCGTTCCTTATCAGATACTTGTAGTTCACCCTTCACCAGAATCTGTCAAAGAAAACATTTAGGTATGCAAAAGATTTGAGTTTAGTTAAAAATGGAACTAGTCCTGAAATGTTATGAAAAAAACAAGTTTTATTTTTAGCAGCTTTTCTGATCATTACTGCTAAATGCATTTTTATATTTATTAGAGGCCGCTTGCGAACAAAGTGGTTGTCAAATATTCCTGACTGAACGTAGTTATGTAGTTACTACAATAGAACCACATCAATAGCTGCTATTTCTGATTACAGCCAATGTGTAAATGTAATTCCAGTGTCACAAACTAAATTAAATGGGATAATTTAATCAGTCAACATGCCAATCAAAAATTTACAACATCGCACCTACAAGGAAGGAGGGACAAATCTCAAATGCACCAAACAAGATTTTTCTTTGGTTCCCTGGATATGCATCCCTCGCTCGGACATAATTTATTGTCAATCCCTCATCATCTAGTTAAGAGCCAACCACATTGCTGAGAGTAGAGTCATGTAGGCCAGACTAGTAAGGATAGCTGATTTCCTTCCATAAAGAGCATTAGTGAACAAGTTGGTTTTACAACCATTGACAATGAAGACATGTAGGGAGCAACAACAGGCAAACGTGAAAATGAGCTGTTAAACTGGTTAAGTTAGAACACAGATCAAGTGAGCGATAGATAAGACTAAGAGATTCCACAAACAATAGATCAGATTGGAGTTCTGTGGTCCTGCAACTCACTGGAGGACGAAGCTCCACAAACTTCCACATCCTCAAAGATGGGCAAGACAAACACTATTGTAAAATATAAAAAGTTGAAGCATTTGCAACCATCTTCAGCCAGACTGGGAAGTGGATGATGCATCTTGGGATCCTCTGGATGTTTCCAACGTCACAGATGTCAGTCTTTAGCCAATTTGCCTCACGTTACATGATATCAAGAAACGGTTGAAGGCATGGGATACTGCAAATACTATGGGCGAAGTCACAGGATACTGCCAAGACAATAAGGTCTAATAATCTTCTGGCTATCGAACTGAAAGCTTGTCCTCCAAAACTTGCAGCACCCTAGCCAAGCTGTTCTAGTACAGCTGATATCTACCCAATGTGGGAAATAGCCAGAAACTGTATGTAAAAACTAGGACAAATCCAACCTAGCCAATTACTGCTCTATCAGTCTTACTCTCAATCATCAGTAAAATGATGGTAATACTATCAAGCAGCACTTGCTTATAAATAACCTGATCACTAACCCTCCATTTGGGTTTCTATGGCCGCTCAGGTCCTGACCTCATTGTAGCCTTGGTTCAAACATGGACAAAAAGAGTTGAATTCCAAAGGTGAGGCGAGAGTGACTGTCCTTGACATCAAGGTCGCATTTGACCCACCATGGCATCAAAGAGTCAATGGGAATCATGGTTATGGTTTTGGTGGTCAGGATAACCCCTGGGTATTCCTCTGGATAGTCTCCACATTCAGCCATCTTCAGTTGCTTCATCGTTACCTTCTGACAGAGGGCAGGTCCGAGGTAGGGATGTTTGTTGATGATTTCACATTGTTTAACACCATCTGTGTCTCCTGAGATACTGAAGAGGTCCATATCCAAATGGAGAAAGACCTGGAAAATATTCAGCTTTGGACTAACAAGTGGCAAGCATCAGTCAAGCTGTATGAGTGATACAAGTCACAAATCTACACCTCCAACAGGATAGAATCTAATCATCATTCCTTGACATTCAATGGCATTACCATTACTAAATCCCCTATCAACATCCTGGATGTTAACCTCAACCAGAAACTGAACGGAACTAGCCACACAAATAGTGTTTACAGGAGCAGATTAGAGACTAGGAATCCTGCAGCAAGTAAGTCAAGAAGTGACTCCTGAAAGCTTGTCCACCACCTGCAAGGTACAAGTCAGAGGTGTGGTGGAACTGTCCCCACGTGTCTGGATGAGCGAAGCTCAAACACTCCGGAAGCATGACAACATCCAGGACAAAAGACAAAACAGCCTGCTTGACTGGCACCAAATATTCAACATTCACCCACTCCAGAATAGACACAAAGTAGGAATACCATCTCCAAGGTATAAACAGCATCTTCCAAACTCACTACCACTACCATCTAGAAGGACAAGGGCAGCAGATACATGGGAACACTGCCACTTCCAAGTTCCACTCCACCATCCTGACTTGGAAACGTATTGCTATTCTTTCAGTGCTACTGGTTCAAAATCCCAAACTCTTACCAAATAACATTGTGAGGTTACCTGCACCAAATGGATTGCAAAAGCTCAAGAATATAATTCACCACTTCTTTCTCAAAGGAATTCAGGGATAAACAATACATGCTGGCCCAGTTGACAACAAGCACATCCCTTGAATGCATTAAAAGAGGCGGAGCTCAAATGAGTTGCATCTAAAGGACAGTGAAAGTATTAACCTGAAGTTCTTTGAAGAGGTAATTCTGTTTGTGTGTTGCGTTCATGAACTTGAACAAGGCACCAGATACAAGTCTGCCTTGTGAATCAAACTGAGTAAAGTTATAGATCATGGAATAAAGGGACATAGTGATTGGAAATAGACTAACGGTTAATGGACGTTTGTCAAATTGGAGCACCTCACCTCCCGAGTCCCCAAAAGCCTGGTCCACCATCTACAAGGCACAAATCAGGACTGTGATTCTTCAGTTGACGAGATGAGTTCAGCACCAAAGCAAAAAGCTCAGTACCATTCAGTCTGCTTGTTTGGTACCATATTCTTGGAACTAGATCTCTATTCTTTCAGTTTGCCAGTATAAAATTTGAAAGTCCAATCCTAGCAGTGATTTGAGCCTACCTACACAAATAGACTCCAGTGGTTCAAGTAGAAATGAACACATTGAGGGCAATTACAGATGCTGCTGCAATGCCAATGAAGCTTCCATCCCATGAAAGAATTTAAAAAAGCATATTTTTTAATTTTGTTGCAAGCAATGTCACGATCATTAAAATAAATTGAAATAATTGTGAATTTAAATAAATCTATTAACAAATGCATTAAAACATCGTTTTAACGGAGATTTATGTAGTTGATCAAAACTAACCTGTTTACATATTTCAGTCAGATCATCTGTCTGAAATGCTGCAATACAATCATCTTTCTTCGCCACTTGTCCTTTTGATACATTTGTAAATACAGTGTGAGTCTGAAGAACTTCATCAAGATCCTTTTCACTAAAAATGCATAATAATAATGTTAAGATGGGGAACTATGCTAACTCGTACATATAGAATTAAACCCAAAGATCCTTCCCTTTCTAAATAACAAAACTATCATACATTATCTATGAATGTAACATTACTAATTATTTCTATCACCATAAACCCATTTTTTTTCCCCCAAGACACAAGTCAAACGTATAATACTGGACTCTGTTAAAGCTCACATTGATTTTTCATTATTTTATTCTTTTATCGACTTTGGTTTGGAGCTGTGAACTGGGAATTGTGATCTCAAGATGACTTTAGGACTGTGGGCAACAACTTGTGTTAAAAGAATGACGACCAAGCAAGATCTTGTTTATTCATGAGGCAAAGCCTGGAAATGAATTCCAGGTTGGTTCTTGGTCAAAAGGTTCTGCAGATTCTCTGTCACCAATTAAGAGAATTGTGTTTAAAAAATAGAAGAAGTTGACAAGGTCAGACCCTGGGAATTAGTTGAACCAAGTCTGGAAAAGACCTTATATTCCAGCAGATGGTAGATGTTGAATGGTACCTGGAACCTTATGGCAGAGGCAGCCAGAGTTTGAATTGGACTATGTTTTCCTGTGAGAAAGAGTCTGGCTGTTGCAACAGCACAAACATTTGAAAGTTTCTTGCCTAACCTCCCATGAGCAGCTCTTGGAAGCTCAGAGATTAGAAAATGAAATGAGTGAGCTGCAAAGGTGACTCTGATTAACATCTTCAGAAAATCAACAGAGTAACCATCATCTATGTCTATGAAACAATGCATCATGAAAACTACTCAAGTAATCGGCCCAGTTTTTTTTTAAGTTATCCCTTAACTGTTCCTTTGTTTATCTTTTATGTGAATGGGGCTGGAAACAAAGCTTTTGGGGTGTAAAGCAGAGGCAAATTACTTTACCTTGTTTAAAAAAAGAAAGACATGCAGATACTGGAAATAAAAAACCCCAGAAATTGCTGGAAAAACACAGCACATTTAGCATATGTGGACTTAATCAGACTAAATGTTTCAGGTCCAGTGACCCTTCTTCAGAACAAAGAAGATTACCTTGTTGTTTATTTGTAGATTTGGGATTAGTTATTCAAAAGTCTGATTAGGAACTATTGGGGTCAATTTTGAGGGCACTTGATTGTTTTAATTTTACTGTTTTGCCCATCTGTACAAAGGTTAAAAAGGCTGACTGGGTTTGATTGTCTGTGTCACAACAACTCCATTGGAAATCAAACCTCTGGCAAACAAAATCATATATAAAATTCTGTTCTGAATTCACAATTTACAGATGTATGCACTAGTAAGGGTAAATAGTTGATCAAAAAGAGAATGTCTCGACCACAAAAACACAATTACTTAAGAGATTCATGATTTGATATAAAACTGCAGAATAATTAAAACCATACAATCCTGTCACGGCAGACACTGCAGGATGTGTCAAGAGTGTCGACATGGATGCCACCATTATATGTGGGGACACCACCCACCACGTAAGCAGCAGGTACTCATGTGACTCAGCCAACATTGACTGCCTATCTACCTGAGGCATGGTATATTGGCGAGACCAAGCAGAAGCTACAGCAACATATGAATGGACACTGTGCAACAATCACTAGCCAGGAGTGTTCCCTCCCAGTCAGGGGACATTCGGCCTCAGATTTTCAGGTGACCATCCTCCAAGGTGGACTTTGGGACAGGCAACAATGCAAAGTGGCTGAGCAGAGGATGATAGCCAAGTTCGGTACCCATGAGGGCCTCATTTGTGGGCGGCACGGTGGCACAGTGGTTAGCACTGCTGCCTCGCAGCGCCTGAGACCCGGGTTCAATTCCCACCTCAGGCGACTGACTGTGTGGAGTTTGCACGTTCTCCCCGTGTCTGCGTGGGTTTCCTCCGGGTGCTCCGGTTTCCTCCCACAGTCCAAAAGATGTGCAGGGTCAGGTGAATTGGCCATGCTAAATTGCCTGTAGTATTAGGTAATGGGTAAATGTAGGGGTATGGATGGGTTTCGCTTCGGCAGGTCGGTGTGGACTTGTTGGGCCGAAGGGCCTGTTTCCACACTGTAATCTAATCTAATCTAATCTAATCTAATCATCTGGGATGTTGGGTTCATGTCACACTACAGGTGACCCCACTACACTATACACACTCTCTCTCTCTCTCTCTCTGTCTCACTCTCAAACAGACTCGCTCTCATGTTCACACATACACCCCCACACAAGCACCCTCTCAGACTTATACCCCATTACACTCAGACAGACACACACACTCACAAACACTCACCCCCCCACACACATCACAGGCACACACTCACTCGGTCTCCCCTGCTCCCACATTTGTGGGGTGAATGTCTACTTGCAGAATTATATTTTATTTTGTTCAAACTCCACATGAATCTATGTAAGATTCCTTAAATCCCACTTTAGAAATATAAATCAGTCTGACCTAACATTGGGACACAGACTTTAAATTCACACCTTCAATGTATTAACTGAGTTGGGATGACACCTATTGTTAAGAGCTATCTTGAGAATGTAACTTTAAAGAAGTTCTGGCATTTACATATGAAAGAACCAAAACTAACACACTTTAGCTAAATTTGTTTAATATTACACTCAATGACACTGCAAGTCTTGCTGCTATAAGTTCTGTCTTACAATCTTAACCTCGACAGCCACCTGAAGGAGCAGCGCTCCCAAAGCTAGGGCTTCCAATTAAACCTGTTGGACTATAACCTGGTGTTGTGTGATTTTTAATTAAACCGACGAGGGGAGATCTGAATTCCCCGCGCAAACTGCATGGCCATCAGGATACTCACGCTCCATTCCTCCAGCTCATCACCTTGTTCTTGTAGCAGGCGATTTCAAAGCGTTTCCCCGCTTTCTTCATCCGCACAATCGCCACATTGGTCAGGCGGATCTGGTTCGTGGGAGTGAAGATGGACATTGTGGCCGGCCGGCCGGCGGGTGCCTTTCTGCGCGGTGCAGGCCGCGGTCCCGGGCCCCGCGCTCCGGCCTTCTCAGCCCCTCAGGGGAGCTCCAACGGCCGTAGATTCTCGACTGGAGCTTCCCGTTCTCAGTGACCCTCCTCTCCCTCAGACCGACGTGGAGCTGCTCGCTGGCTTTCTGTGAACTATGGTCAAGTTAGTGATCAGTTTAGAAACAACAGGCTCCGCCCGAAACAAACCCGCATCCGCCCCCGGTGCCGGTCCGAACTTCGGCTGGGAGTATGGGGGAGGGGCAGGCATTGTTGCGTCATTGTCAGCCCAGGGTGCGTTGTATTGAAAGGGGGGAGATGGGTGGGTGGGGTTAGTGTTGGGAGGGGGAGATGGGTGGGTGGGGTTAGTGTTGGGAGGGGAGATGAGTGGGTGGGGTGAGTGTTGGGAGGGGAGATGAGTGGGTGGGGTTAGTGTCGGGAGGGGGAGATGGGTGGGTGGGGTTAGTGTTGGGAGGGGGAGATGGGTGGGTGGGGTTAGTGTTGGGAGGGGAGATGAGTGGGTGGGGTGAGTGTTGGGAGGGGAGATGAGTGGGTGGGGTTAGTGTCGGGAGGGGGAGATGGGTGGGTGGGGTTAGTGTTGGGAGGGGGAGATGGGTGGGTGGGGTTAGTGTTGGGAGGGGGAGATGGGTGGGTGGGGTTAGTGTTGGGAGGGGGAGATGGGTGGGTGGGGTTAGTGTAGGGAGGGGAGATGGGTGGGTGGGGTTAGTGTCGGGAGGGGAGATGGGTGGATGGGGTTAGTGTCGGGAGGGGGGAGATGGGTGGATGGGGTTAGTGTCGGGAGGGGGGAGATGGGTGGGTGGGGTTAGTGTCGGGAGGGGGGAGATGGGTGGGTGGGGTTAGTGTCGGGAGGGGGGAGATGGGTGGGTGGGGTTAGTGTCGGGAGGGGGGAGATGGGTGGGTGGGGTTAGTGTCGTGAGGGGGGAGGTTGGTGGGTGGGTGGGCGGGGTTAGTGTCGGGAGGGGGGAGGTGGGTGGGTGGCAGGGCGGGGTTAGTGTCGGGAGGGGGGAGGTGGGAGGGTGGCTGGGCGGGGTTAGTGTCGGGAGGGGGGAGGTGGGTGGGCGGGGTTAGTGTCGGGAGGGGGGAGGTGGGTGGGAGGGGGGAGGTGGGTGGGTGGGGTTAGTGTCGGGAGGGGGGAGGTGGGTGGGTGGGTGGGGTTAGTGTCGGGAGGGGGGAGGTGGGTGGGTGGGTGGGGTTAGTGTCGGGAGGGGGAGGTGGGTGGGTGGGCGGGGTTAGTGTCGGGAGGGGGAGGTGGGTGGGTGGGCGGGGTTAGTGTCGGGAGGGGGGAGGTGGGTGGGTGGGCGGGGTTAGTGTCGGGAGGGGGGAGGTGGGTGGGTGGGCGGGGTTAGTGTCGGGAGGGGGGAGGTGGGTGGGCGGGGTTAGTGTCGGGAGGGGGGAGGTGGGTGGGTGGGCGGGTTTAGTGTCGGGAGGGGGGAGGTGGGTGGGTGGGCGGGGTTAGTGTCGGGAGGGGGGAGGTGGGTGGGCGGGGTTAGTGTCGGGAGGGGGGAGGGGGGAGGTGGGTGGGGTTAGTGTCGGGAGGGGGGAGATGGGTGGGCGGGGTTAGTGTCGGGAGGGGGGAGGTGGGTGGGCGGGGTTAGTGTCGGGAGGGGGGAGGTGGGTGGGCGGGGTTAGTGTCGGGAGGGGGGAGGTGGGTGGGCGGGGTTAGTGTCGGGAGGGGGGAGGTGGGTGGGTGGGCGGGGTTAGTGTCGGGAGGGGGGAGGTGGGTGGGTGGGTGGGGTTAGTGTCGGGAGGGGCGGGGTTAGTGTCGGGAGGGGGGAGGTGGGTGGGTGGGCGGGGTTAGTGTCGGGAGGGGGGAGGTGGGTGGGTGGGCGGGGTTAGTGTCGGGAGGGGGGAGGTGGGTGGGTGGGCGGGGTTAGTGTCGGGAGGGGGGAGGTGGGTGGGTGGGCGGGGTTAGTGTCGGGAGGGGGGAGGTGGGTGGGTGGGCGGGGTTAGTGTCGGGAGGGGGGAGGTGGGTGGGTGGGCGGGGTTAGTGTCGGGAGGGGGGAGGTGGGTGGGTGGGCGGGGTTAGTGTCGGGAGGGGGGAGGTGGGTGGGTGGGTGGGCGGGGTTAGTGTCGGGAGGGGGGAGGTGGGTGTGTGGGTGGGCGGGGTTAGTGTCGGGAGGGGGGAGGTGGGTGGGTGGGCGGAGTTAGTGTCGGGAGGGGGGAGGTGGGTGGGTGGGCGGGGTTAGTGTCGGGAGGGGGGAGGTGGGTGGGTGGGCGGGGTTAGTGTCGGGAGGGGGGAGGTGGGTGGGTGGGCGGGGTTAGTGTCGGGAGGGGGGAGGTGGGTGGGTGGGCGGGGTTAGTGTCGGGAGGGGGAGGTGGGTGGGTGGGCGGGGTTAGTGTCGGGAGGGGGGAGGTGGGTGGGTGGGCGGGGTTAGTGTCGGGAGGGGGGAGGTGGGTGGGTGGGCGGGGTTAGTGTCGGGAGGGGGGAGGTGGGTGGGCGGGGTTAGTGTCGGGAGGGGGGAGGTGGGTGGGTGGGCGGGGTTAGTGTCGGGAGGGGGGAGGTGGGTGGGTGGGTGGGGTTAGTGTCGGGAGGGGCGGGGTTAGTGTCGGGAGGGGGGAGGTGGGTGGGTGGGCGGGGTTAGTGTCGGGAGGGGGGAGGTGGGTGGGTGGGCGGGGTTAGTGTCGGGAGGGGGGAGGTGGGTGGGTGGGCGGGGTTAGTATCGGGAGGGGGGAGGTGGGTGGGTGGGCGGGGTTAGTGTCGGGAGGGGTGAGGTGGGTGGGCGGGGTTAGTGTCGGGAGGGGGGAGGTGGGTGGGCGGGGTTAGTGTCGGGAGGGGTGAGGTGGGTGGGCGGGGTTAGTGTCGGAAGGGGGGAGGTGGGTGGGCGGGGTTAGTGTCGGAAGGGGGGAGGTGGGTGGGCGGGGTTAGTGTCGGGAGGGGGGAGGTGGGTGGGCGGGGTTAGTGTCGGGAGGGGGGAGGTGGGTGGGCGGGGTTAGTGTCGGGAGGGGGGAGGTGGGTGGGCGGGGTTAGTGTCGGGAGGGGGGAGGGGGGTGGGCGGGGTTAGTGTCGGGAGGGGGGAGGTGGGTGGGCGGGGTTAGTGTCGGGAGGGGAGGTGGGTGGGCGGGGTTAGTGTCGGGAGGGGGGAGGTGGGTGGGCGGGGTTAGTGTCGGGAGGGGGGAGGTGGGTGGGCGGGGTTAGTGTCGGGAGGGGGGAGGTGGGTGGGCGGGGTTAGTGTCGGGAGGGGGGAGGTGGGTGGGGTTAGTGTCGGGAGGGGGGAGGTGGGTGGGGTTAGTGTCGGGAGGGGGGAGATGGGTGGGTGGGGTTAGTGTCGGGAGGGGCGATGTGGGTGGGTTTAGTGTCGGGAGGGGGGAGATGGGTGGGTGGGGTTAGTGTCCGGAGGGGGGAGAAGGGTGGGTGGGTGGGGTTAGTGTCGGGAGGGGGGAGATGGGTGGGTGGGTGGGGTTAGTGTCGGGAGGGGGGAGATGGGTGGGTGGGTGGGGTTAGTGTCGGGAGGGGGGAGATGGGTGGGTGGGTGGGGTTAGTGTCGGGAGGGGGGAGATGGGTGGGAGGATGGGGTTAGTGTCGGGAGGGTGGAAATGGGTGGGTGGGTGGGGTTAGTGTCGGGAGGGGGGAGATGGGTGGGTGGGTGGGGTTAGTGTCGGGAGGGGGGAGATGGGTGGGTGGGTGGGGTTATTGTCGGGAGGGGGGAGATGGGTGGGGTTAGTGTCGGGAGGGGGGAGATGGGTGGGTGGGGTTAGTGTCGGGAGGGGGGATGTGCGTGGGGTTAGTGTCGGGAGGGGGGAGATGGGTGGGTGGGGTTAGTGTCCGGAGGGGGGAGATGGCTGGGTGGGTGGGGTTAGTGTCGGGAGGGGGAGATGGGTGGGTGGGTGGGGTTAGTGTCGGGATGGGGGAGATGGGTGGGTGGGTGGGGTTAGTGTCGGGAGGGTGGAAATGGGTGGGTGGGTGGGGTTAGTGTCGGGAGGGGGGAGATGGGTGGGTGGGTGGGTGGGGTTAGTGTCGGGAGGGGGGAGATGGGTGGGGTTAGTGTCTGGAGGGGGAGGTGGGTGGGGTTAGTGTCGGAAGGGGTGTGGGGTTAGTGTCGGGTGGTGGGAGATGGGTTGGTGGGCGTGGTTAGTGTCGGGTGGAGGGAGATTGGTGGGTGGGCGGGGTTAGTGTCGGGTGGTGGGAGATGGGTGGGTGGGCGGGGTTAGTGTCGGGTGGTGGGAGATGGGTGGGTGGGCGGGGTTAGTGTCGGGTGGTGGGAGATGGGTGTGTGGGCGGGGTTAGTGTCGGGTGGTGGGAGATGGGTGGGTGGGCGGGGTTAGTGTCGGGTGGTGGGAGATGGGTGGGTGGGCGGGGTTAGTGTCGGGTGGTGGGAGATGGGTGGGTGGGCGGGGTTAGTGTCGGGTGGTGGGAGATGGGTGGGTGGGCGGGGTTAGTGTCGGGTGGTGGGAGATGGGTGGGTGGGCGGGGTTAGTGTCGGGTGGTGGGAGATGGGTGGGTGGGCGGGGTTAGTGTCGGGTGGTGGGAGATGGGTGGGTGGGCGGGGTTAGTGTCGGGTGGTGGGAGATGGGTGGGTGGGCGGGGTTAGTGTCGGGTGGTGGGAGATGGGTGGGTGGGCGGGGTTAGTGTCGGGTGGTGGGAGATGGGTGGGTGGGCGGGGTTAGTGTGGGGTGGTGGAGATGGGTGGGTGGGCGGGGTTAGTGTCGGGAGGGGGGAGATGGGTGGGTGGGCGGGGTTAGTGTCGGGAGGGGGGAGATGGGTGGGTGGGCGGGGTTAGTGTCGGGAGGGGGGAGATGGGTGGGTGGGCGGGGTTAGTGTCGGGAGGGGGGAGATGGGTGGGTGGGCGGGGTTAGTGTCGGGAGGGGGGAGATGGGTGGGTGGGCGGGGTTAGTGTCGGGTGGGGGGAGATGGGTGGGTGGGCGGGGTTAGTGTCGGGTGGTGGGAGATGGGTGGGTGGGCGGGGTTAGTGTCGGATGGGGGGAGATGGGTGGGTGGGCGGGGTTAGTGTCGGGTGGTGGGAGATGGGTGGGTGGGCGGGGTTAGTGTCGGGTGGTGGGAGATGGGTGGGTGGGCGGGGTTAGTGTCGGGTGGTGGGAGATGGGTGGGTGGGCGGGGTTAGTGTCGGGTGGTGGGAGATGGGTGGGCGGGGTTAGTGTCGGGTGGTGGGAGATGGGTGGGTGGGCGGGGTTAGTGTCGGGTGGTGGGAGATGGGTGGGTGGGCGGGGTTAGTGTCGGGTGGTGGGAGATGGGTGGGTGGGCGGGGTTAGTGTCGGGTGGTGGGAGATGGGTGGGTGGGCGGGGTTAGTGTCGGGTGGTGGGAGATGGGTGGGTGGGCGGGGTTAGTGTCGGGTGGTGGGAGATGGGTGGGTGGGCGGGG
Source organism: Chiloscyllium plagiosum (assembly GCF_037043375.1). NCBI lineage: Eukaryota > Metazoa > Chordata > Chondrichthyes > Orectolobiformes > Hemiscylliidae > Chiloscyllium > Chiloscyllium plagiosum. Next base: position 36,500,058 of record NW_028270169.1, on the reverse strand, counting down.
TTAGTGTCGGGTGGTGGGAGATGGGTGGGTGGGCGGGGTTAGTGTCGGGTGGTGGGAGATGGGTGGGTGGGCGGGGTTAGTGTCGGGTGGTGGGAGATGGGTGGGTGGGCGGGTTTAGTGTCGGGTGGTGGGAGATGGGTGGGCGGGGTTAGTGTCGGGAGGGGGAGGTGGGTGGGCGGGGTTAGTGTCGGGAGGGGGGAGGTGGGTGGGGTTAGTGTCGGGAGGGGGGAGGTGGGTGGGGTTAGTGTCGGGAGGGGGGAGATGGGTGGGTGGGGTTAGTGTCGGGAGGGGGGATGTGGGTGGGTTTAGTGTCGGGAGGGGGGAGATGGGTGGGTGGGGTTAGTGTCCGGAGGGGGGAGAAGGGTGGGTGGGTGGGGTTAGTGTCCGGAGGGGGGAGAAGGGTGGGTGGGCGGGGTTAGTGTCGGGTGGTGGGAGATGGGTGGGTGGGCGGGGTTAGTGTCGGGTGGTGGGAGATGGGTGGGTGGGCGGGGTTAGTGTCGGGTGGTGGGAGATGGGTGGGTGGGCGGGGTTAGTGTCGGGTGGTGGGAGATGGGTGGGTGGGCGGGGTTAGTGTCGGGTGGTGGGAGATGGGTGGGTGGGCGGGGTTGGGGCGGGTGGTGGGAGATGGGTGGGTGGGCGGGGTTAGTGTCGGGTGGTGGGAGATGGGTGGGTGGGCGGGGTTGTGTCGGGTGGTGGGAGATGGGTGGGTGGGCGGGGTTAGTGTCGGGTGGTGGGAGATGGGTGGGTGGGCGGGGTTAGTGTCGGGAGGGGGGAGATGGGTGGGTGGGCGGGGTTAGTGTCGGGAGGGGGGAGATGGGTGGGTGGGCGGGGTTAGTGTCGGGTTGTGGGAGATGGGTGGGTGGTGGGAGATGGGTGGGTGGGTGGTGGGAGATGGGTGGGTGGGCGGGGTTAGTGTCGGGTGGTGGGAGATGGGTGGGTGGGCGGGGTTAGTGTCAGGTGGTGGGAGATGGGTGGGTGGGCGGGGTTAGTGTCGGGTGGTGGGAGATGGGTGGCTGGGCGGGGTTAGTGTCGGGTGGTGGGAGATGGGTGGGTGGGCGGGGTTAGTGTCGGGTGGTGGGAGATGGGTGGGTGGGCGGGGTTAGTGTCGGGTGGTGGGAGATGGGTGGGCGGGCGGGGTTAGTGTCGGGTGGTGGGAGATGGGTGGGCGGGCGGGGTTAGTGTCGGGTGGTGGGAGATGGGTGGGTGGGCGGGGTTAGTGTCGAGTGGTGGGAGATGGGGGTGGGCGGGGTTAGTGTCGGGTGGTGGGAGATGGGTGGGTGGGCGGGGTTAGTGTCGGGTGGTGGGAGATGGGTGGGCGGGGTTAGTGTCGGGAGGGGGAGGTGGGTGGGCGGGGTTAGTGTCGGGAGGGGGGAGGTGGGTGGGGTTAGTGTCGGGAGGGGGGAGGTGGGTGGGGTTAGTGTCGGGATGGGGGAGATGGGTGGGTGGGGTTAGTGTCGGGAGGGGGGATGTGGGTGGGTTTAGTGTCGGGAGGGGGGAGATGGGTGGGTGGGGTTAGTGTCCGGAGGGGGGAGAAGGGTGGGTGGGTGGGGTTAGTGTCCGGAGGGGGGAGAAGGGTGGGTGGGTGGGGTTAGTGTCGGGAGGGGGGAGATGGGTGGGTGGGTGGGGTTAGTGTCGGGAGGGGGGAGATGGGTGGGTGGGTGGGGTTAGTGTCGGGAGGGGGGAGATGGGTGGGTGGGTGGGGTTAGTGTCGGGAGGGGGGAGATGGGTGGGTGGGTGGGGTTAGTGTCGGGAGGGGGGAGATGGGTGGGTGGGTGGGGTTAGTGTCGGGAGGGGGGAGATGGGTGGGAGGATGGGGTTAGTGTCGGGAGGGTGGAAATGGGTGGGTGGGTGAGGTTAGTGTCGGGAGGGGGGAGATGGCTGGGTGGGTGGGGTTATTGTCGGGAGGGGGGAGATGGGTGGGGTTAGTGTCGGGAGGGGGGAGATGGGTGGGTGGGGTTAGTGTCGGGAGGGGGGATGTGCGTGGGGTTAGTGTCCGGAGGGGGGAGATGGGTGGGTGGGCGGGGTTAGTGTCGGGAGGGGGGAGATGGGTGGGTGGGCGGGGTTAGTGTCGGGAGGGGGGAGATGGGTGGGTGGGCGGGGTTAGTGTCGGGTGGGGGGAGATGGGTGGGTGGGCGGGGTTAGTGTCGGGTGGTGGGAGATGGGTGGGTGGGCGGGGTTAGTGTCGGATGGGGGGAGATGGGTGGGTGGGCGGGGTTAGTGTCGGGTGGTGGGAGATGGGTGGGTGGGCGGGGTTAGTGTCGGGTGGTGGGAGATGGGTGGGTGGGCGGGGTTAGTGTCGGGTGGTGGGAGATGGGTGGGTGGGCGGGGTTAGTGTCGGGTGGTGGGAGATGGGTGGGCGGGGTTAGTGTCGGGTGGTGGGAGATGGGTGGGTGGGCGGGGTTAGTGTCGGGTGGTGGGAGATGGGTGGGTGGGCGGGGTTAGTGTCGGGTGGTGGGAGATGGGTGGGCGGGCGGGGTTAGTGTCGGGTGGTGGGAGATGGGTGGGCGGGCGGGGTTAGTGTCGGGTGGTGGGAGATGGGTGGGCGGGCGGGGTTAGTGTCGAGTGGTGGGAGATGGGTGGGCGGGCGGGGTTAGTGTCGAGTGGTGGGAGATGGGTGGGTGGGCGGGGTTAGTGTCGAGTGGTGGGAGATGGGTGGGTGGGCGGGGTTAGTGTCGGGTGGTGGGAGATGGGTGGGTGGGCGGGTTTAGTGTCGGGTGGTGGGAGATGGGTGGGCGGGGTTAGTGTCGGGAGGGGGAGGTGGGTGGGCGGGGTTAGTGTCGGGAGGGGGGAGGTGGGTGGGGTTAGTGTCGGGAGGGGGGAGGTGGGTGGGGTTAGTGTCGGGAGGGGGGAGATGGGTGGGTGGGGTTAGTGTCGGGAGGGGGGATGTGGGTGGGTTTAGTGTCGGGAGGGGGGAGATGGGTGGGTGGGGTTAGTGTCCGGAGGGGGGAGAAGGGTGGGTGGGTGGGGTTAGTGTCCGGAGGGGGGAGAAGGGTGGGTGGGCGGGGTTAGTGTCGGGTGGTGGGAGATGGGTGGGTGGGCGGGGTTAGTGTCGGGTGGTGGGAGATGGGTGGGTGGGCGGGGTTAGTGTCGGGTGGTGGGAGATGGGTGGGTGGGCGGGGTTAGTGTCGGGTGGTGGGAGATGGGTGGGTGGGCGGGGTTAGTGTCGGGTGGTGGGAGATGGGTGGGTGGGCGGGGTTGGGGCGGGTGGTGGGAGATGGGTGGGTGGGCGGGGTTAGTGTCGGGTGGTGGGAGATGGGTGGGTGGGCGGGGTTGTGTCGGGTGGTGGGAGATGGGTGGGTGGGCGGGGTTAGTGTCGGGTGGTGGGAGATGGGTGGGTGGGCGGGGTTAGTGTCGGGAGGGGGGAGATGGGTGGGTGGGCGGGGTTAGTGTCGGGAGGGGGGAGATGGGTGGGTGGGCGGGGTTAGTGTCGGGTTGTGGGAGATGGGTGGGTGGTGGGAGATGGGTGGGTGGGTGGTGGGAGATGGGTGGGTGGGCGGGGTTAGTGTCGGGTGGTGGGAGATGGGTGGGTGGGCGGGGTTAGTGTCAGGTGGTGGGAGATGGGTGGGTGGGCGGGGTTAGTGTCGGGTGGTGGGAGATGGGTGGCTGGGCGGGGTTAGTGTCGGGTGGTGGGAGATGGGTGGGTGGGCGGGGTTAGTGTCGGGTGGTGGGAGATGGGTGGGTGGGCGGGGTTAGTGTCGGGTGGTGGGAGATGGGTGGGCGGGCGGGGTTAGTGTCGGGTGGTGGGAGATGGGTGGGCGGGCGGGGTTAGTGTCGGGTGGTGGGAGATGGGTGGGTGGGCGGGGTTAGTGTCGAGTGGTGGGAGATGGGGGTGGGCGGGGTTAGTGTCGGGTGGTGGGAGATGGGTGGGTGGGCGGGGTTAGTGTCGGGTGGTGGGAGATGGGTGGGCGGGGTTAGTGTCGGGAGGGGGAGGTGGGTGGGCGGGGTTAGTGTCGGGAGGGGGGAGGTGGGTGGGGTTAGTGTCGGGAGGGGGGAGGTGGGTGGGGTTAGTGTCGGGATGGGGGAGATGGGTGGGTGGGGTTAGTGTCGGGAGGGGGGATGTGGGTGGGTTTAGTGTCGGGAGGGGGGAGATGGGTGGGTGGGGTTAGTGTCCGGAGGGGGGAGAAGGGTGGGTGGGTGGGGTTAGTGTCCGGAGGGGGGAGAAGGGTGGGTGGGTGGGGTTAGTGTCGGGAGGGGGGAGATGGGTGGGTGGGTGGGGTTAGTGTCGGGAGGGGGGAGATGGGTGGGTGGGTGGGGTTAGTGTCGGGAGGGGGGAGATGGGTGGGTGGGTGGGGTTAGTGTCGGGAGGGGGGAGATGGGTGGGTGGGTGGGGTTAGTGTCGGGAGGGGGGAGATGGGTGGGTGGGTGGGGTTAGTGTCGGGAGGGGGGAGATGGGTGGGAGGATGGGGTTAGTGTCGGGAGGGTGGAAATGGGTGGGTGGGTGAGGTTAGTGTCGGGAGGGGGGAGATGGCTGGGTGGGTGGGGTTATTGTCGGGAGGGGGGAGATGGGTGGGGTTAGTGTCGGGAGGGGGGAGATGGGTGGGTGGGGTTAGTGTCGGGAGGGGGGATGTGCGTGGGGTTAGTGTCCGGAGGGGGGAGATGGGTGGGTGGGTGGGGTTAGTGTCGGGCGGGGGGAGATGGGTGGGTGGGTGGGGTTAGTGTCGGGATGGGGGAGATGGGTGGGTGGGTGGGGTTAGTGTCGGGAGGGTGGAAATGGGTGGGTGGGTGGGGTTAGTGTCGGGAGGGGGGAGATGGGTGGGTGGGTGGGTGGGGTTAGTGTCGGGAGGGGGGAGATGGGTGGGGTTAGTGTCTGGAGGGGGGAGGTGGGTGGGGTTAGTGTCGGAAGGGGTGTGGGGTTAGTGTCGGGTGGTGGGAGATGGGTTGGTGGGCGTGGTTAGTGTCGGGTGGAGGGAGATTGGTGGGTGGGCGGGGTTAGTGTCGGGTGGTGGGAGATGGGTGGGTGGGCGGGGTTAGTGTCGGGTGGTGGGAGATGGGTGGGTGGGCGGGGTTAGTGTCGGGTGGTGGGAGATGGGTGGGTGGGCGGGGTTAGTGTCGGGTGGTGGGAGATGGGTGGGTGGGCGGGGTTAGTGTCGGGTGGTGGGAGATGGGTGGGTGGGCGGGGTTAGTGTCGGGTGGTGGGAGATGGGTGGGTGGGCGGGGTTAGTGTCGGGTGGTGGGAGATGGGTGGGTGGGCGGGGTTAGTGTCGGGTGGTGGGAGATGGGTGGGTGGGCGGGGTTAGTGTCGGGTGGTGGGAGATGGGTGGGTGGGCGGGGTTAGTGTCGGGTGGTGGGAGATGGGTGGGTGGGCGGGGTTAGTGTCGGGTGGTGGGAGATGGGTGGGTGGGCGGGGTTAGTGTCGGGTGGTGGGAGATGGGTGGGTGGGCGGGGTTAGTGTCGGGTGGTGGGAGATGGGTGGGTGGGCGGGGTTAGTGTCGGGTGGTGGGAGATGGGTGGGTGGGCGGGGTTAGTGTCGGGTGGTGGGAGATGGGTGGGTGGGCGGGGTTAGTGTCGGGTGGTGGGAGATGGGTGGGTGGGCGGGGTTAGTGTCGGGTGGTGGGAGATGGGTGGGTGGGCGGGGTTAGTGTCGGGTGGTGGGAGATGGGTGGGTGGGCGGGGTTAGTGTCGGGTGGTGGGTGATGGGTGGGTGGGCGGGGTTAGTGTCGGGTGGTGGGAGATGGGTGGGTGGGCGGGGTTAGTGTCGGGTGGTGGGAGATGGGTGGGTGGGCGGGGTTAGTGTCGGGTGGTGGGAGATGGGTGGGTGGGCGGGGTTAGTGTCGGGTGGTGGAGATGGGTGGGTGGGCGGGGTTAGTGTCGGGAGGGGGGAGATGGGTGGGTGGGCGGGGTTAGTGTCGGGAGGGGGGAGATGGGTGGGTGGGCGGGGTTAGTGTCGGGAGGGGGGAGGTGGGTGGGTGGGCGGGGTTAGTGTCGGGAGGGGGGAGGTGGGTGGGTGGGCGGGGTTAGTGTCGGGAGGGGGGAGATGGGTGGGTGGGCGGGGTTAGTGTCGGGAGGGGGGAGATGGGTGGGTGGGCGGGGTTAGTGTCGGGAGGGGGGAGATGGGTGGGTGGGCGGGGTTAGTGTCGGGTGGTGGGAGATGGGTGGGTGGTGGGAGATGGGTGGGTGGTGGGAGATGGGTGGGTGGGCGGGGTTAGTGTCGGGTGGTGGGAGATGGGTGGGTGGGCGGGGTTAGTGTCGGGTGGTGGGAGATGGGTGGGTGGGCGGGGTTAGTGTCGGGTGGTGGGAGATGGGTGGGTGGGCGGGGTTAGTGTCGGGTGGTGGGAGATGGGTGGGTGGGCGGGGTTAGTGTCGGGTGGTGGGAGATGGGTGGGTGGGCGGGGTTAGTGTCGGGTGGTGGGAGATGGGTGGGTGGGCGGGGTTAGTGTCGGGTGGTGGGAGATGGGTGGGTGGGCGGGGTTAGTGTCGGGTGGTGGGAGATGGGTGGGGTTAGTGTCGGGTGGTGGGAGATGGGTGGGGTTAGTGTCGGGTGGTGGGAGATGGGTGGGGTTAGTGTCGGGTGGTGGGAGATGGGTGGGGTTAGTGTCGGGTGGTGGGAGATGGGTGGGGTTAGTGTCGGGAGGTGGGAGATGGGTGGGTGGGCGGGGTTAGTGTCGGGAGGGGGGAGGTGGGTGGGTGGGCGGGGTTAGTGTCGGGTGGTGGGAGATGGGTGGGGTTAGTGTCGGGTGGTGGGAGATGGGTGGGGTTAGTGTCGGGTGGTGGGAGATGGGTGGGGTTAGTGTCGGGTGGGGGGAGATGGGTGGGGTTAGTGTCGGGAGGTGGGAGATGGGTGGGGTTAGTGTCGGGAGGGGGGAGATGGGTGGGTGGGCGGGGTTAGTGTCGGGAGGGGGGAGATGGGTGGGTGGGCGGGGTTAGTGTCGGGAGGGGGGAGATGGGTGGGTGGGCGGGGTTAGTGTCGGGAGGGGGGAGGTGGGTGGGTGGGCGGGGTTAGTGTCGGGAGGGGGGAGGTGGGTGGGTGGGCGGGGTTAGTGTCGGGAGGGGGGAGATGGGTGGGTGGGCGGGGTTAGTGTCGGGAGGGGGGAGATGGGTGGGTGGGCGGGGTTAGTGTCGGGTGGTGGGAGATGGGTGGGTGGGCGGGGTTAGTGTCGGGTGGTGGGAGATGGGTGGGTGGGCGGGGTTAGTGTCGGGTGGTGGGAGATGGGTGGGTGGGCGGGGTTAGTGTCGGGTGGTGGGAGATGGGTGGGTGGGCGGGGTTAGTGTCGGGTGGTGGGAGATGGGTGGGTGGGCGGGGTTAGTGTCGGGTGGTGGGAGATGGGTGGGTGGGCGGGGTTAGTGTCGGGTGGTGGGAGATGGGTGGGGTTAGTGTCGGGTGGTGGGAGATGGGTGGGGTTAGTGTCGGGTGGTGGGAGATGGGTGGGGTTAGTGTCGGGTGGTGGGAGATGGGTGGGGTTAGTGTCGGGTGGTGGGAGATGGGTGGGGTTAGTGTCGGGTGGTGGGAGATGGGTGGGGTTAGTGTCGGGTGGTGGGAGATGGGTGGGGTTAGTGTCGGGTGGTGGGAGGTGGGTGGGGTTAGTGTCGGGTGGTGGGAGGTGGGTGGGGTTAGTGTCGGGTGGTGGGAGGTGGGTGGGGTTAGTGTCGGGTGGTGGGAGGTGGGTGGGGTTAGTGTCGGGTGGTGGGAGATGGGTGGGTGGATGGGGTTAGTGTCGGGTGGTGGGTGTCGGGTGGTGGGTGATGGGTGGGTGGGTGGGGTTAGTGTCGGGTGGTGGGTGATGGGTGGGTGGGTGGGGTTAGTGTCGGGTGGTGGGAGATGGGTGGGTGGGGTTAGTGTTGGGAGTGGGGAAATGAGTGGGTGGGGTTAGTGTTGGGTGGGTGGGGTTAGTGTTGGGAGTGGGGAGATGAGTGGGTGGGGTTAGTGTTGGGTGGGTTGGGTTAGTGTTGGGTGGGGTTAGTTTTGGGTAGGTGGGGTTAGTGTTGGGTGGGGTTAGTTTTGGGTGGGGTTAGTGCTGGGTGGGGCAGATGGGTGGATGGGTGGGGTTAGTGTTGGGTGGCAGTGATGGTTGGGTGGGGTTACTGTTGGGTGGGGGTGAAAGGCGGGTGGGGTTAGCTTTGGGTGGGGGTGAAAGGCAGGTGGGATTAGTGTTGGGTGGGGGTGAAAGGCAGGTGGGGTTAGTGTTGGGTGGGGGTTAAAGGCGGGTGGGATTAGTTTTCAGAGGGGGTGAAAGGCTGGTGAGATTAGTGTTGGTGGGGGTGAAAGGCAGGTGGGGGTAGAGGGTAGGTGTGATGTTAGCGTTGGGTGGGGTTGACGGGTGGTGTGGGTGTTAGTGTTTATTTGGGGCAGTGGGTGAGGCTGGTGTCGGCGAGGGTGATGGGCAGGTGGGGGAATTAATGTTAGGTGATGGGTGGGTGGGCTGGTTAGTGTTCGGTGGGAATGATGGGTGGGGGTTAGTATCAGGTGGGAGTGCTGGGTGGTGGTGATTAGTGTCAGGTAAGAGTGATGGGTGTGTGGGGGGTTAATGTTGAATATGTGATCACTGCGGGATTAGTATCAGGCGGGTTGATGGCTGGGGAGAGGTGATGTGGGGCCAGGGTCTAGTTGCATATGGGAGGGATGATTAGTAGGTCAGGGTTCTAAATGGGGGTTGAGGGAGAGGTGATTAGTGGTGGGTAGGGGAAGTAACAAGTGTGGGGGGCGGAGATTAGATGTTGATAAGTATTTGTTGAAGGGGAGGTGGATTAGTGTTGTGTGGGGAAGATTGATAACTGGTAGGTACGGTGGAGGTGATTAGTATTGGAAGGAGTGATTAGTTACGGGTGGGTGATAAGTGTAGTGAATGTATGTGTGTTGGGGAATAAGTAACTATAGAGTATCTGAGGGGGAGGGTGCAGGTATCAGCAGGGATTCTGAGGAGGTAAGTGTTGCTATGTGGGATAAGCCTATGGGGGTATCATGCTTTGAGAACATAAGCTATTCCTCAACTGTAATAGGAGTGCTTGATCTTGTACTTTCCATTTAATAACCATGATAGAAAAATTTATTACATCAAAGATGTTATTGAAATGCAGTTATATTGTATTCACATTTACTTTTGAATTGTATAACATTGAACTCTGTGTATAATTTTAATCTGAATTCACTTAACCATGTGAGATTTGTGAACTATTAAAGTTGCTGGAGCGGACTGAAGTTGGGGAGTATGATTTGTTTTGACTGTTAGAGTTTCTTGAGTTCACAGAATTTCAGTGTGGTTGAAGAACAAAAGAGACTTTTCATATCTGTGCTGACTCTCTGGTGGAACAGTGCAATTTGTACCACTCCCCCCACCTTCTCATTGCTCTGCATCTTTCTTCCTTTTCAGATAATACTTCACTTCACATGTAAATGCCTTGCTTGTTCCTGTCTCTACCACTCTCTCAGTAGTGCATTACTGGTCCTAACTTTTCTTATGGGATGACAGTGTTGCTGGCTAAATCAGCATCTGTAGTCCATCTATAATTGCCCTGGAGAAAGTGGTGGTTAAATGCTTTCTTCAACCACTACAGCCATGTGGTGTAGGTACACCCATGGCACTGTTAGTGAGGGAGTTCCAGAACTTTGACCCTGTGACAGTGAGAAAACAGCTAGATAGTTCCAAGCCATGGCAGTGTGTGGCTTGGAGGAGAACTGAGTGCACGTGCAAAGAGCTAGAGGGCTGAAGAGGTCACGGCGCTGTGGCAGTGAGAAAGGGACTCGCTGAGTGAAGAGGTCACAGTGCTGCAAGTGGTGGGATACCCATTCATCTGCCACACTTATCCTTCTGAGTGGTTTGGAAGATGTGGCAGTGATGTCAGGTATTTGATTTATATTTATTTTTTAGTTTGGATTTTTGAAATGTTTCTGAAAGGCTTAATGATTAACTTGTAAGTATTTTTGTGGCAATGGTGATGTTTTTTAAACAGTATTAGAGAGTGAGTTTCGGAGGCTAATCTGAATTTATTTACATTTGGATGGTTTACAAATGAACAAAGTAAACAAAGTAGTGCATTAAGCTTTCAGATAAAATATTCTGGGAAGTTTTGGGCTTAGGAGATTTACGCACAGCTTGAAAAAAATTCTTCTTCTTTAGCTTCAGTTTGGCCAATTGTGCACAGTTCTTAGCTCAGGCTGGATATATACAGTAATTGCTCCTAAGAAAGAGAAAAAATAGTTTTGAGGTGTTAAAATTGTTTACATAAGTGTAAAAGATTTGTTTAAAAGTTCCAGACCAGAAGTGTTTGGTTAGAACCCCAGAGAGGTCATTTGAGGCTGAGAAAGTTAATGCCCAATTATATGATGAATCGAGGAAAAGGTTTTCAGATTGTAATGACTGGATATTGAAATAACGGGTAAGTCAAACCATTTGTTAGTACAAAAGGGCATTTTGTAATTGTATGCTTTTGCAATTAATGGGATTGTATCTTTACTGTGTATGTTGAACTCTTTAAACATGTGCTGTATGTAAATTGTTTGGGTTTGTATTTTATCTTCATTTCTTTTGCATCATAAATTTCTGTTTCATTGTTAAACCCAATACTGCATCAATGCATGTTTGTGTTTCACTGAAAGACCACCTTGTTAAAACTGAAGAAAAACAAAATTTGATCTATTGAACCAGATTTTAGTCTAGGATCTGACTTATCCAATAATAATATCAGCTAGGATGATAACACTTTCAAAGGAGTCCTGATGAGTTACTGCAGCACATCTTGTGTATGGTACACACTGTCAGAAGTACATGAGTACAGTGAAAAGTGTATAATTTCACCATTCCCGGTGCCATTAGGTACAAAGTAGAAAAATAAAGTCACAAAGTTAGAAGTTAAATATTAATGTCCTTCTTAGTATTAAGTTGAAAAATGAAGAAATGAAGCTAAAATTTCAATAGACTTTCTTAAGTGATTAGCCATACTGGGCTCACACTCCCTGCAAGATTTTGATCTCCTCCGCTCTGGCCCATTCCCTCGGAGACCTCAGGCTGCCTGGTCTCACCACTGCCACAGATGCCAGGGGAGCTCCCTCATTGTCGCATTGGGCACGCACTTCCTGCATTGGGCTCAATCCCTCACCATCAAAATCCCAATCCAGATTTCTGAGCTGCTGTCACACATCAGACCTCTAGCTGACTACTGAAGACCTGATCTAAGCCCCCCGTTGCTGTCGCACACCTGACTGCAGTGAGCCCCAATGCCACTGAGCGCCATAGGCTCCCTCTCTAGGCACTCAGCTACTGTCATGCTCCAGACCCGATGAAGCTGCAATGCAGTTGCTGTTACTGCCTCCACAACTGAGCTCTTTCCAGAAGGTAAGGAAAAAAACTAAAACATTTTTAAAAACAAGAAAAGAAGAAGAAAAAGGAAAAGTGAACTGAGTGGACGAGTCTATTCTGCTGACACCATCTAGTGCATGCAGGAGGAGGTAGTGGATGAAGTGTCAATTAAGTGAGATGTCTTGTCTTGGATGGTGCCGAGCATCTTGAGTATTTGTGGACAGCTTCAGTATCTGAGGAGTCAGAGTGTTGCTGAAAGCTGTGCAAACATCAGTGAATACTCCCACTCTGAAATGGAAGGGAGGTCTTTTATGAAGCAGCTGTCCTGGGTTAGGACACTACCTGCAGCATTTGCAACATGAAAAAAGTTTTTTCCTTACATTGCCATTTCTTCTTTTGCCAATTATCTTGAATCTATGCTGTCTTGTTCTCAATTATTATTAGCCATTTGGATATAGAACTGGCTTGAAGGTAGAAGACAGAGGGTGGTGGTGGAGGGCTGCTTTTCAGACTGGAGGCTAGTGACCAGTGGTGTGCCACAAGGATCGGTGCTGGGTCTACTACTTTTCACCATTTTTATAAATGATTTGGATGTGAACATAGGAGGCACACTTCGTAAGACAACACAAATATTGGAGGTGTAGTGGACAGTGAAGAAGGTTACCTGAGACTGCAATGGGATCTTGATCAGATGGGCCAATGGGCTGAGGAGTAGCAGATGGAGTTTAATTCAGATAAATGTGAGGTGCTGCATTTTGGAAAAGGCAAATCAGAGCAGGACTTATACACTCAATGGTAAGGTCATGGGAGTGTTGCTGAACAAAGAGACCTTGGAGTTCAGGTTCATAGTTCCTTAAAAGTAGAATCGCAGGTAGATAGGATAATGAAGATGGCATTTGGTATGTTTCCTTTATTGGTCAGAGCATTGAGTATAGGAGTTGGGAGGTCATTATGGGACTGTACAGGACATTGGTTAAACCACTTATGGAATATTGTGTGCAATTCCGGTCTCCTTTCTGTTGGAAGGATGTTGTGAAACTTGAAAGGATTCAGAAAAGATTTACAAGGATGTTGCCAGGGTTGGAAGATTCGAGCTATAGGGAGAGGCTGAATAGGCTAGGGATGTTTTCCCTGGACCATCGGAGGCTGAGGGATGACCTCCATAGAGGTTCATAAAATCATGAGGGGCATGGAAAGCATAAATAGACAAGGTCTTTTCCCTGGGGTGAGGGAGTCCAGACTCAAGGGCATAGGTTTAAGGTGAGAGGGGAAAGATATAAAAGGGACCTAAGGGACAGGTTTTTCATGCAGAGGGTAGTTACTGAATGGAATGAGCTGCCAGAGGAAGTGGTGAAGGCTGGTACAATTGCAGTATTTAAAAGGCATCTGAATGGGTATACGAATAAGAAGGATTTAGAGGGATATGGGCCAAGTGCTGATAAATGGGACTAAGATTAGGTTGGGATATCTGGTCGGCATAGACTAGTTGGACTAAAGGGTCTGTTTCCATGCTGCACCTCTCTATGACTCAATAACTCTGCATGAACAAGAACTTAAAAATCACACACCAACAGGTTTATTTGGAAGTGCTTGTTTCTAAATAAACTAGTTGGACTAGAACCTGGCATTGTGATTTTTAACTTTGTCCACTCCATTCCAACACCGGCACCTCCAAATCATGAATACGAAGTGCTTTCCATATCTACTGATACAGACTCCTGTTCATTTTAAATGGCACTAATCTATCACTTCTCAAAGGAAAACAGTCCCAACCTCTTCAATTAAAAAAAAATAATTAAACATTGTGTGCAATGATGGTTAGGCCTGCATTTATTACCCATATCTTCTTGCCCTTGAGAAGGTGGTAGTTAGCTACTTTCTTGAACAGTTGTAATCCATTTGTTGTAGGGAGACCCACAATACTATTAGGGAGGGCGTTCCAGAAGTTTAACCCTATGACAAATATATGGTCATATATTTCCAAGACAGATTTCCTTACAGGTGTCTCCTATATCTGCTGTCTTGTCCTTCCAGGCATGATGATGGGTTTGAAGCTGAAAATTTTCTATCTCTCCAATGCCTTCATATCCTTCCTTAAGTCTGGTACCCAAAACAGATGCAATATCCTGGTTGAGACCGAACCAATGTTCTTCACAAGTTTAACATATCTTTAATTGTGATTGATTTGGAGGAGCTGATATTTGACTCGGGTGGACAAAGTTTAAAAAATTGCACAACACCAGGTAATAGTCCAACAGGTTTATTTGGAGGCATTAGCTTTGAAGCGCTGCTTCTTCATCAGGTAATTGTGATCATACTTTATTTGTACTATAATTAATGATGTGCAATATACTTCCTAGCCACTCTTTCAACTTGTCCAGTCATTTCAATTATTTTTGTAAATGCATGTCCCGGTCCCTCTAGTGCACTTTGTTTAGAATTGCGATTTTTATATTGTATCTTTGTATTCATCCTATCAGAACAAATCACTTCCACTTCCCTGTCTCAAGTATCACCTGCTGTTGTACATGGGTCTGAAAAGATTAATATTGAGGACATTCTCAATATAATATTGTGATATAGTCTTGTGGGAGAATAGTTGAGGATCTCAGTGGGATGAGTTCTTACATTAGATCTTCCTCAAAAGTCTCTAACAATGCCTATCACAACAGTATTAGAGCTGGCTGTTGACATGTGATGAAATGGTATCTTATTCATGACAAGGAAGAGATTTTCCTCTCCCACACAAGATCAAGAAGTCTTGAGGTTTTTTTACACTTAATCAGTGTGGTGGCAGCAACTTTCAGCATGAGCAGAAGTTCATACAAAGGACTGAGCTGGCAATGGCCCATGAAACATCTGCCATTTGTCTGTCCACTGCATTCACCTTTCTGTGTTCTTTTGAGCTCATTTTGATTACACTTTTTTGAAGTTGACTGGGGGTGTTTTAGATGATGAAATGTTTGAAGTTAAATATTTAGGAGTATTGTAGATGACAATGTGGTTGGACTTGAATATCTGGGAGTGTTATAAATACCAATGTGATTGGAGTATTTGGGTGGAGTGTGGTTGGAGTTGAGTGTTTACAATTCCAGTATTATAGGTGATGTAATTTTTGAAGTAATGTTCGGGAGTATTCTAGATGACAATGTGGTTGGAGTCAAGTGGGAGTGCTACAGGTGTCACTGTGGTTGGAGTTGAGTGTTTGAGAGTACAATATTATTTTCTTTGACCATGTGGTTCAGAGTTGGGTTGCTGTAAGTTGTTGTTGTATTGGAGTTCTCCCGGCATGCTCGGCGGGGTTAATGGCGGCGCTCAGTGTGTGGCGATGAGGAGCTCGGTGTGGAGCCTGCAGTTTTCTCCCATGTTCCTGAGTTAGTGCCGAGCGGAGAGGAGCGGCTCCTTGGCCGGGATAGCGGCCATGCAGCACTTCCTCAGCCTGGTTTTACTATGCCTTTGCCGGCCGGGCTGTGGCGAACAGCGGGATGATGGTGAGTAAGGCCACTGCCGCCCCTTCCCATTGATGGGAAGCAACCTGAAGTTTACAATTATTTATAAAACATCACCCTATTCCCGATATAGTAGGGGTCTTCTGTCAGACTCTTAACTTTCTTTGGTAATCTTCCACCTCGTTCCTGAATATCTCGCCCGTCTGTTTTGTTGAACGTGTCTGTTTAACATATTGCTGGAGGGAGAGAAGTTTTCATCAATGTAATTCACTTTCTCTCGATTAAACTGTTCAAAATAATCCCCCATCTCATTATTCAATCTTTCATAATTTTCCTCCCTCTACCTAGTTGAAAGTACAATTGTTGATTACGATTTTGATAAAGAAATCCCTCTGAATTAGAAACACAAACAGAAATTGCTGGAGACATCAGCTCAGTCCAGTGGCCCTCCTTCAGAGAAGTTAACTCTGCTTTCTCCCCACAGATGCTGAAATACCTGCTAAGTTCCTCCAGTTTCTGTTTTTGTTTCAGAAGTCTAGCAACCACATTTTTATTCCTCTGAATAAGGCCTGGCCCATCAGCACTACTATGAAATGATATCCTTTTTCCTGGCTTTTATCCTTTAGTTTGACGTGTTTACTTGTCCTCTATCATTTCGTAAGTCACTTCAGTACCTGACCATAGATGACAGACTAGAGGAAAGATTAGGAATAACGTCCAAGTCTATAGTTTGAGCAATGGATTTTAATAAGAATCTTCCAAGAGGAGAGACAAATAGAGAAACTGAGGGTTAAAAGAAAGAGATTTGGATGTAAGTTTGTTTGTTGAGCTGGAAGGTTCATTTCCAGACATTTCGTCACCCTATGAGGTAACATCTTCAGTGGGCCTCCGGGCAAAGCACTGTTAATTGTTCCTGCTTTGTATTTATATATTTGGGTTGGCAATGTAATTTCCTGTTTTTTTTCTCAGGGGTTGGTAGATGGGGTCTAACTCGATGTGTTTGTTAATAGAGTTCCGGATGGAATGCCATGCTTCTAGGAATTCTAGTG
Organism: Chiloscyllium plagiosum; assembly: GCF_037043375.1. NCBI lineage: Eukaryota > Metazoa > Chordata > Chondrichthyes > Orectolobiformes > Hemiscylliidae > Chiloscyllium > Chiloscyllium plagiosum. The sequence continues at coordinate 36,484,329 of NW_028270169.1, read as the reverse complement.
CGTGTCTCTGTTTGGCTTGACCTAGAATGGATGTGTTGTCCCAGTCAAAGTGGTGTCCTTTCTCATCTGTATGTAAGGATACTAATGAGAGAGGGTCATGTTATTTCGTGGCTAGTTGACGTCCAGAAACCCTAGCCATTCTCCCCTACATCAAAGACATCTCAGAAATGACTGCCAGACAACTCAGACCCCTTGGCGTCATGGTAGCCCACAAACCCACCAACACACTAAAACAGCAGCTAATGAACTTGAAAGACTCTGTACAGACAACATGCAAAACTAATGTCATTTACAAAATACTGTGCAAGGACTGTAACAAACACTACATCGGACAAACGGGCAGAAAACTAGCTGCCAGGATACACTAACATCAACTAGCCACAAAACGACGTGACCCTCTCTCATTAGTATCCTTGCATACAGATGAGGAAGGATACCACTTTGACTGGGACAACACATCCATTCTAGGACAAGCCAAACAGAGACACGCATGAGAATTCCTAGAAGCATGGCATTGCAACCGGAACTCTATTAACAAACACATCGAGTTAGACCCCATCTACCACCCCCCTGAGAAAAAGAACAGGAAATGACATCACCAACCCAAAGAATCCTAAATATATATATATATTATATATATATATATTTTATATATATATATATATATATATATATATATATATATATTATATATATATATATATATATATACATACATACAAAGCAGGAATTATCAACAGTGCTTTGCCCAGAGGCCCACTACCTAGTAGGGTGACGAAACATCTGGAAATGGACCTTTCAGCTCAGTGAGCAAACCTACATCCAGAACCTCAACCTGAGCTACAAATCTTCTCAAAACTCGCTAAGAGATTTTTAGAGACTTTTTGACAGAGACAGCTTGGACATGATGCATGAAATGAGGCCAGAGGACTGGAGGGTTCAGGCTGAATTATATATAAAGAATTAATTTGCTTTTGTACAGTCTGCAGGTTCTTGAAATACATGTTGAATTGCAGCCACTGTTCTTTGGAAATAAAGTTAACAAAATATCCATTCACAACACAGGAATCGGATGAAGTGATCAACGTTGGATAGATCATTAGAGTGGTCTTTGAGTAACAGAATGATGTTTTTACCTTGACAGCAGAGACATAGTCTTAATCTGAAAGACAGCACCTTCAGCAATGCAGCACTGTCACCAGTGAACAGAGAGAGGGTTATAAGAGTAAATAGATGAGAGACTAAGGCAGAATTTAAAAATATAATTGTGCATTTAAGTGGGAGTTAAACGTAGATCATAGGGGATCCAACACCATAGTGTTATAAGTCACATGATGTTTACTGAGGCTTTTTTGATTCTCTTTTCTAGTTTACATCTTTGATACCTGGAACTCCTTGAAAACTTGTGCGTTGTCATTGTGGCATGTTAGACATTACATCTATTCGACAATTGTTGTTGCCATAGGAGTTTGGGCAACTGTTGAGTATTTGAGTAAAAACCACAACAAGGTAATACATTTATAAAGCTCTGTATCTGCATAATTTGTGACAGAGGTAGTAAGGTATTGAAATGTAAGTTTCTGTCGGTGATTTGAGCATTTAAAATGTCCTCATGGATGAGGTGGTGAATAGCAGTGTGAGTCAAAAGAATATCAGTGAAGATCATTTCTTCGATACTAATTTATGAGACTCAAACAATGGACAGAAAAGACAATCAGTATGTAAGTATTTTATTGTTACCTGGCTTAGTCTTTAAAACTTTTTTGTAGATTACATTTGTTAGTTTGAAAATTGATATTTTGTACAGCTATTTCTGTTTTCCATTTTCTCAAGAATGTGAAAATATCTTGATTGTATAAATGTATTTGGTTGCCTGTATATTATGAACACACTATATAATGAAAAGCATACTGCTTCTTGTGAAAAGATTTTGTTAATGAGGGGCGACATGGTGGCTCAGTGGTTAGCACTGCTGCCTCACAGCACCAGGGTGCAGAGTTCGATTCCAGCCTTAGGCGAGTATCTATGTGGAGTTTGCATATTCTCCCCAGGTCTGCGTGGGTTTCCTCCGGTGCTCTGGTTTCCTCCCACAATCCAAAGATGTGCAGGTTAGGTGATTTGGCTGTGCTAAATTGCCCATTGTGTTCAGGGATGTGTAGCTTAGTTGCATTAGTGAGGGGTAAATGTAGAATAATTGGGTACGGAAATTGGTTTGAATGGGTTACTCTTCACAGAGTTGATGTGGACTTGTTGGGCCGAAGGGCCTGTTTTCACACTGGAGGGGTTTTTGTTTTAAAAATCCAAAGAAGTTGACTGTTTGCACAAATTTGAACAGCAGAAAAATGAGGACAACATCGCACCAAACGAGGCTGATGAAGTTATTCAAAATGGACACTTAGTCCAAGAAGTAAAGGAAGTTCACATTGCTGGGGTGAAGATTTTCTTTGGCTCTCAGACTGGTACTGCTAAGGTAAGATTTTTAAAATACATACACATTTCAAATTTTAGTAAGCAAGTGTTCACCTTCACACTTTAGCTTTGATCTCACTCCATCTTAAAGTTTTATAACAATACTTCATATGTCGAAAATACACTCAAATTACAGTTTTTCACATATAATTGGCTGTAGTGATGAATTACATAGGCTTGAATTCCCTTCATAACATGAAAATAATATTTAGTATTCTAGCTTTTTACTGTTTATCGTGCATATACATTAGGAATTGTTGAAACATTCATCAAATTTCTGTTTTAATGTGGTTGCTAGCCTGTTCCAAAGTGACACACCTGAATACTGAGATTGGACCTAGGTTGGTCCAGCCAGTAATCAGCCATAGGCCCATATCTTGGCAGTTGTTGCAGCAGTGTAGACAGGAGTTGGGCATGCAGAGATCCTGTCATAGCTGACTCAGCAGGATTTGGCAGAAAAGCTTAAACTTCTTATAGGTAATTACCTCGCACCCAGACCCTGTAGAGGATTCCAACTGCCTTGAGTTTTATTGTTACCCAGGAAAGGTTAGAGAACTAAAATGTGCTGTAAAGACTGGTTAAGAATTAAATGGATCATTCTCCTAGCCTTACACCCCTGGAGCTGACTATCCTAACCCCAGTTCTCCACCCCAAACTCACCATAAACCCTGATTTGAAACCCGATTTCCACCCTCCCTTCATCTTCCTAACCTGAATCGATGCACTGCAATCACCTCCCAATCTGACACTGGGAAGACTTGATTGGACCTTCTCACCCACCTGCCATCCTTACCGTCAACCGTTTTGTATCTGTCTTAGCAATCCTCCCATATATTCAGCTGAAAAGGCTGCATCATAGGCAAGTGGATGGTTTTTAATCAATTTGGATAGGAGATTACGATCCAAATTGAAGATTCACACCTTCTTGTTTTGAAGAATGAGCGGCACTTTTATTGAATCACATAATGCTTTCGGGTGCCTGGAATGGGACTAGAACTAATGGATGGTTTGGAAATATGAAGTGTCCCTTTTGGTACAAAAATAAGGAAAATAATTTCTTTGAATGTTGTTAGCCTGTGGAATTCCCTTTCCCAAAAACTAGTGGAGGCTATGTCATTGAATTTATTCCAAGTAAAATTAGATTTTTAATAGTCAAGGGAGACAGGAAGTGGGGTTGAGATCACAACAGCTCACCTATGATCTAATTGAAAGGCAGAACAGGCTCAAAGGACAAAATAGCAGAATCTTGCTCAAGATCCTATGTTTCTTTTTTCTGATATGTTAACATCAACCTGAAACATTAGCTTAGTTTTTCTTTTTAGCTATTGCTGGGTTGTTGACCATTTCTAGCATTTTCTGTTTTATTTCAGATTTCCAGAATCTGATTTTGTGGTTTATCAAATATCTGAGCTAGTCCATAGCTCTCCCAAGGAATTGTTATTGATTACCCAACCTTTCTGGCTCATTGAGTAATTTACAAGGATAGGCAAGTCTTTGGACTGTTAGCTTGCCTTTGCTCATCTCCAGAAAGTAGAAATTTTGTTTTGCAGGGCATTTTATAAATAATTAGTCATGTTTTTGTCACCTTCAAAGATGTATATTATGAAATTTCAAAGTTGTTTAAATCCATGCTTTGATAATTCTGCATTTTTGCTCCACTGAGGAATCTGTGCTAAAAGTAATCTATTTCAAATTTCCAAAATTCAGACAGGAGCTACAAGTAAAAATAGGACTTGCTGATTTTATTTAACAGGGTGAATTGCCAGGCCTTTGGTGAAAGGCTAGAACCCCTTGAACTAAATCAGGATGCTGATAATGAGTTTGTAACTTGCATGGTTTTTGGCTGGTTTATATTCCAGCAGTATATGCACATAAGATATGCTAGAATGAAGAAAGTCTGAGATATTACGAATAAATAAAACAGAAATTCCCAAAGTGGGGGTTAGAATCTTGAATAGCATCATGAACTGAAGCTTTGGATTTGCAAGCTCTGAGTCAGCAATGTCTGCCATGGGACTTTGACAGAGCTGAAATTGCTGTATCCCTACTCAAACAGGGAACAATTTTCAAGCTTAAAACTGGGATCTCTCTTTGGAAAAAATTTGAAGCAATGAAATGGCATGGTGGCACCGTGGTTAGCACTGCTGCCTCACAGCGCCAGAGACCCGGGTTCAATTCCCGACTCAGGCGACTGACTGTGTGGAGTTTGCACATTCTCCCCATGTCTGCGTGGGTTTCCTCTGGGTGCTCCGGTTTCCTCCCACAGTCCAAAGCTGTGCAGGTTAGGTGAATTGGCCATACTGAATTGCCCGCAGTGTTAGGTAAGGGGTAAATGTAGGGGTATGGGTGGGTTGCGCTTCGGCGGGGCGGTGTGGACTTGTTGGGCCGAAGGGTCTTATTCCACACTGTAAGTAATCTAATCTAAAGTAAAAACAGAAGAAAACAAGAAATACACCACAGGTGTGGAAGTGTCAGTGGAGGGAAAAGCAGTTAATGTTCAGATCAATGAGCTTTCATTAAAACTGGAAAAAGTTGGAAAGGTTTCAATTAAGTCAAAGGGGGAAGCATGGAAAAGGATAGTTCTGTGAAAGGATGGGAAGCATGGAGAGGTTAAATGATATATTCTTGGTGGTGCAAGACCAAGATTGGTAATGGGACAAGTTAAGAAACAAAATAAGTGTTGAGAAAAATTGTGAGTGGTTGAATGATAACTGACCGCTGTCTGAAATCAAAGAAAAGAGAAAATGAACAAGGCCAGAACTTGCAAAAACAAAGGAAGTAAAAAGGGGGCACAGATTACAGTCTGAAATTTTTGAGTACATTGTTGAGTTTGGAAGGCTGCAGAGTGCCAAAGGATGAGGGTGCTGTTTTGCAAGTTTGTATCGCGAATCATTGGAACGCTACAGAAGATGGAGGACTGAGACATCAGCAGGAGAGCAACATGGAGAACCTGGGGTGGGGGGTGGTTTCTGGGATTTGTCTATTGCAAATCTGTAGCTAAAGCTTATTGTCTTGCTCTAAATCTAAGTCACCAGTAGATAGGATAGTGAAGAAGGCATTTGGTATGCTTTTCTTTACTGATTAGAGTATTGAGTACAGGAGTTGGGAGGAGTTGCGGCTGCACAGGACATTGGTTAGGCCACTTTTGGAATATCTAAAGGATGATGTGAAACATGAAAGGGTTCAGAAAAGATTTACAAGGATGTTACCAGGGTTGGAGGATTTGAGCTATAGGGATAGGCTGAATAGGCTTGGGGCTATTTTCCCTGGAGTGTCAGACGCTGAGGGGGTGACCTTATAGAGGTTTATAAAATCATGAGGGCCAGGGGTAGGGTCAATAGACAAAGCCTTTTCCCTGGGAGGTGGGAGAGTCCAGAACTAGAGGGCATAGGTTTAGGGTGAGAGGGGAAAGATATAAAACAGACCTAAGGGGCAACGTTTTCACATGGAGGGTGGTACGTCTATGGAATGAGCTGCCAGAGGAAGTGGTGGAGGCTGATACAATTGCAGCATTTAAAAGGCATCTGGATGTGCATATGAATAGGAAGGGTTTGGAGAGATATGGGCAAGGTGCTGGCAAGTGGGACTAGATTGGGTTGGGATATCTGGTCGGCATGGACGAGTTGAACCAAAGGGTCTGTGTCCGTGCTGTATATCTCTGTCTGTATGGCTGTAAATGACCTTTGCAACATTTTGGAAAGATATCCCAGCTTTTTCACCCTGCTTTTGTGAAAACGGATTATTAAATGTCCCTCTCCTGTTTGCTCCGTCATCTTTGGCAAAACAATTACCTTGTATGAAATTTTCTTTTATCTTAGTCTCTCTATCTTCAGAAATGTTGTCTGTTGAAATTTGTCTGTTCAGTCTCTTCCAATTTTTTCATCCCATAATGAAGCGCCATTTATGTTAAATGTGCTGTGTACTTTTGTTGCAGTGTGGTGAAATATTGAGAAGGAATTTCACTTCTTGTTTGGCAAACAGAAATGGATTTGTAAATAATTTGGTTCAGATATCCTTATTCAAAGTGCATGGGCCAGATATTAGAAGACACTGTTTTTTCCCAAAGCTGTGACATGGATTCGAACTGAGGCTGCTATTGCTACAATCCAGAATTAGTTCCAGACAGAATTTTTGCAGCATACAATTTCTAAATGTTGACTTCCTGAGGATTTTTCTTAATAATGATCTTGTATTTCAGAGGTTTGCCGCAATTCTTGCAGAGTCTGTACAAAAACTTGGATTACCTGTGGAAGTTATTGATCTGAAGGAATATGATCCAGATGAAAACCTGGTGGAAGAGGTTGGTTACTTAACATTGGTTAATTTGTATGCTGTTAATGAAAGTCCTGATGAAATGAAATTGGGTAACTAGCACCTTGCCACATTGCAGGGACAAGTTGGATGATTTACTATTTTATGCAGATGAGTGTTTGTCGTCAGTTTCTAAATGTAGTTTCAGACTGGGTCTCAGCAGCAAGTTTCAGCATTAAAAAGTTGCCTATTCCATTTTCCATTTGTATCTTTTCATTCCCAATTCTGGCTATCCTGAGTGGGAATGGGTAATTAGTGTCTCGGCAAGAATTTTATTGAGATTGCCCCCACACATTTCATGGACAGTACTTTTATCTCAACTTCATAACATTTACAATGTTTATGGTGATTATTATTCACTAACATCAAATCTAAGTTCTAGATCTGCTGAACTAACTTTATAACCCTGTCAGACAGAAATAAATTGGTCACTTTTAATACTTTAATGTATTGTTCCAATAACACAGAATATTGCAATCTTTAACCATCAATGACTAAAATTTATGACTTTTTAAAATTTTAATTTTGAGATGTTTTGAAATAGAAGTCCCAAAAACAAATTATTTTGCAAAGTTTCCTACAATCTGATCTTCACAATTTCTTAATATCACGACGTCAAACTCCTGGAACACCCTCCCTAATGACATTATGATTATACTGATACTAAATGGACTGCAGCAGTTCCTGAAGTCAGCTCACCACCTAAAGGGCATTTAAGGATGGGCAATAAATGCTGGCCTAGCCAATGATGCCCACATTTCATGAATTGTTTAAAAAAAATGCTTTTCAGACTCTGATTCTGAGAAAATTTTAAAAATGTTAATTTATGTAAACTGTCGTTTGACCCAAAATGATCATTTGGAAAGATGATAGATGGGCTGAGATATTACAGAGATATATTTACTGCATTAATTGGCTTATTTAGAAAAAAAATGCTTTGTTTGTGCAGGTCTACAGTAAAACTATCTGTGCATTCATGATTTCCACATACACTGATGGAAAACCAAATGAAAGTGCTGCCTGGTTTTGTAAGTGGTTGGAAGATGCAACACATGACTTCAGATATGGCAAAACCTATCTTAAAGGTTTGAGATATGCAGTGTTTGGCTTGGGCAACTCTCTTTATGAAAATCACTACAACACTGTAAGTACAGTATATTGACTCCTGCACCTGTTTAGGGTTCTACCATTTGGCTGCAGTATTTAAAAATACATACAGAATTCTCAATTTAGAATATGAAAAGAATTAACTGCCTTATTCAATTTTATTAGAGTTTGACCAATGCCAATGACCAGTAGAGGGTGGGAAGAGACTCTATAAAGCATTGTGGGAAGCAGAGACCAGTTGAGCAAATCATTCTATGTCTTTGCTGTAGATTCTACATAGCTCTGTGCTGCATAGACCTGATCAAGTTTTCATTCTTTTGTCTGTGTGGGTTTTCTTTTTAATGTTATTTCAACTTTGTGAAAACACATCAGTACAGGATAGATTGCTATTGCCGCCAAAGTGTGGTTAAAGGTGTTAGCAATGTAGTAGTAAGATTGCAGCCATCCTGAATATGTTTTTGCTCTATCGTTATGTATTGTTCATAGTTTTTGTGTACATTCCGTTGTGATGTAGTTCATGTTTTTCGGTGGGAACGAGTTGAAATCTCACCATGAAAATGAGAATTTGAATCTGGGTTTAAAAACATAGCTGATAATATAAATCTTGACCTGTAAAAATAAATGTGAAGTTGTCGGATTGATTAAAAAGCCCAATATATTTGCACACAGCTTTGGAATCTAATAGTTTTCCTAAACTGCTTTTCTATTTCATGATTATCTGTGCAGCTAATCATTGATTTTTGTTCTTAATACAAAGATTGGAAATTCTTTTTACTGATAGTTTTCTGTATACCCAGTAGATCTTCATAATTTACTTCAGCAGTGAAATCAACCATTATAACTAACTGTGCAGTGCACGTACTGTTTCAGGTCGGCAAGAATATTGACATGTGGCTGTGGATGCTGAGTGCCAGTCGTATTATGACTCGAGGAGAAGGTGACTGCAATGTAGTGAAGAGCAAACATGGCAGTATTGAAGCTGACTTTGATGATTGGCAAGCTACGTTCTTGAGCAGAGTACAAGCACTCTGCAAAGAGGAAAACAAGGAGTGTAGTGGTAGCTGCCAAAAGGGGAAATGCAAGACCAACGACCAGAAGCATAACAAAGAATTCAGTCAGAATGACGAAGTGCCAGAAAAAATGAAAGATCACAGTAGTGAAGAGGTAAACTAAATCACATCAAAGGTAACTGACTCAGTGTAACAAAGGTTTCCCCCCCCCCCCCCCCCCCACTACTCTGCCCTCAGCAATGTACTCATGAGGGATTCAGCTTACATCTGTATTCAGAGTGACTTTCCCTTCCTTTTGTTCACTGATAAGTGGTAACACAAGTTTTGGTAACTGGACTTCTAAAACCAAGCTTACCTTAATGCACCTTGTGAATGGTTAAGACCTTTTCTTCAAGAGTCAAATGCGCGCACAAGTATATCCATGCAAACACACGCATTTCAGTCCACCTCTGCAGTGTGTTTTATGTCACATAGAGAGGTCACATGCGGTTAGATTTTCACTCTAATATGTATAGACTGGGAAAAAGGAATAAATACTTTTTCTAACAGCTATTTCATGCAGAATTGTTGAACCCATTACCATTCCTAATTTGTCAGTTAAATTCTTTTATTAAAGTAGTTTTGTGGATAGAAGGTAGAGGGAGTCTGATCTGGATGTTAAGTTCAGTACTATCCAGTTACCTGAACTGTTCTATCATTCTTCTTTCTTGTTCACCACGTTTGGTTCTTCTTGCCAGTAGCTGTCAATGGAATTAGCTGTTTTGTCAGTAAATGCTTATTTCCTACCTGGCAGAGTGCCTGATTGCAACAATTAAGGTGGGAAATGAGCCTTGAAAAACATTGGAGAAGGAGAAACTCTACTGACTGCTAAAGTTCTGTTTCCCATACCCATGACCCTGAGATACTGACCTCTTTCGATGTTGATACTTGGATAAAAAGTATAGATACTATAGTTAAGGACAGTCCCTGGATCTAGGCCCTCTGTCCAATAGAGTATTAGATTACTGAGACCACCTGCAAGCCATCAACAGTACCAAGTAACTCTTAATCTTTGTTGCCTTAGTCATCAAATACTCAGACACTGTTATGAACTATTGACCAGTTGCAGGCTTTGCTCATGTTTTGGTCAGGAAAACTTGATTAAAGGTCAAAAAAGTAGAAATAAATGAGTTAACTTTAGGATAGGAAGCTAATACAAATAGGATACTAGTGATATGTTGGGGTAATTGCTCTTTACAATTTATATTAATGACTTGGGTGAAGGGAACAATGTGGTAAATTCAAATACATTTTGACTGTCACTCTGATCATGTCTACTACCATTTAATCTGATCACTTCTTTGCTTAAAGTGAGCCTAGTTTTTCCAAGGTTTCCCAGCAAGCATTGGTTTTCTGACTGCAAGAAATATCTTTGGTCCACTTATTATAAAAATTTTTTCTTTTTCTTTTGGACACTGATTACCAAACCTGCTCTGGTATTTTAATTTCCAGTTTAACTTTCAATGGTCTATCTTAAGTCTATACGTATAACTTTTACTGTTATCTTTGTCTGTTTACAAGTAATCATTGGTCTTCTGCCTCCACATCATCTTCCTTTTAAAATTTTCACCTCCTGCTTACATCTATTCATAGCCACACCCATCCTTATCTCTGTTACTCAGTCCAGCCTTCAACACTCGCCACCCTATCAAACTTTCTACTCCGTTCTGAGCTGTTACATTTCAAGAGCATGTTTTTGCTGATGGGATGTGCTCATTGCTGGTGATGCCAATGTATTGCCCACTTCTAATTGCCCAGAGTGAAGTTAAGAATCAACCATATTGTCTGGAGTCAAATGTAGGCTAGCTTAGGCATGAATGGCAAATTTCCTTCAGTGATATTGGTGAGCCAGATGAGTTTTTATGATAAACAATAGTGGTTACATGATTTGCTAATATACTAGCTTTTTTTCATTATTAATTCAAATTTCATTTACTGCAGTAGGATTCAAAGCCATTTTCACAGAGCAATAAATTTGAGGCTTAAATTACTAATCTAGTGACACAACCATTACACCACTTGCCTCCCCATGTGATACTGGCATTTGCGATCAGAACGAAGTGCAACAGTCCACTGGGGGTAAGATGCAGCAAAAATTGTTCTTACTTTATTTCAAATTGAAACTCATTCTCAGGAAGTCTCTTAATTAAGTGCAATTTCCAAAGCGGAGTTCATAAATTTCGAATTCCCTCGTTATCATTCACTTTTGCTAAGTGATTTGTTTCTAAGGCTGCTGTGCTTACGGTACTTTGCAGTTGTTTTGATATCGGAGTTGTTGCATTTTGTTCTTCTGAGAACTGTTGCCGCCACATTGATCTATTTAGTGAGCATTTTCAAACTTTCCCTTTGATAATGTGATAAAAATGTGGCATTAGTCAGCATTATCAACACAAAATTAATTTTTTAAAACTAATTTTGATTTCTCACTCTAGCGGTTTCACGTGAATGCAAATTTATTTAAGGCTGAGCGTTTGTTAAATCTTTTTTCTCATATTGCTCGGGTTGGATACAATCAGATTTAAAGTTGCCAGTGTTAATTTTGTGGTGCGCATTTAGGCATGACGTGATAACTCTTGTGCTTATATAGTATTGTCAGTTTTAGCTAATCCAAATTAAATCTGTTTCTTTCAATGCACACCAATGACTCCTGTCAAAGTTATACCTTAAATCGTGCTGCCAATCTAACTGGTCTCTGCCACTCAACTTCTTGTTATTTTGCAGCTCACTGGCTTTGTGCGTTGGCTTGATTTATCTCACATTGGATTTTTTTTTTGTGCAGTTGTTTGCTTCAGGTGTACTGCTTATCCCAAAAAAAGAGTTGCTCTCCCAACATTTAGGTATCACCTTAAACATTGTGCATTTAACCTTTAAACAAAAATTGAATAAATAATACATTTCTGTAAGGTACTTCCATCATGTTTAAAATTGTAGTCAGCAGTGTGAACAGACATTTTTCAACTGATGTATACAATCACTGGGCCAAACTTTGCAGTGGCATGACATTTAAAGGAATCTGTTTAAAGGTTTGCAGTTGAATTTTTAGGTTTTAAATTATTTTTATGTGGGTTAGTTTTCTGAAAGTTGAAGTTGATAACATCACAGTAATGGAAATGGAGCATATGGAATCAGAGTGACCAGTGCAAGGAGCACAAAGTGTGAATTAAAGGGAACGAGGGGGAGGAGAGGGAATTCAGTGTCAAATCAGACACAAAGAAAGAATGGCTGGATTGAAAATGTGGAAAAATGCAAATACAGAAATGAAAGGAGAAACCTTTTTAATTTTAAACATTTAAAAAATTTTGTAAATTCAAATAGGAAGGAATAAAAATCAATATTTGTATTAATTTTCAGTGCCAGAAATGTCAAATAGCTGTGATTAACAACAGTCATGGAATTAATATTGGACCAGAATGGACAAGGCAACATTCTTTTCACAAGTTTAGTTTGTACATAACATTGCAAATTTTGTAGTCTTGCACCATTCAGTGCATTTCACTGGGGAGTCAGATAACAAATGCTATTATTGTAAAGCTAATGATAAAGCAGTACAATATGAACAGTAAATTTGGATTATTATGAGTTTAATTTGCACTTTGCTTGAAATTGCTGCATGCTTAAACAATAGCAGTCACCATTATCTTGCCTTTAATTCGAAACAACATTCTTATGTTGATGAATCAGAGTATGTGCTGTTGAAATCGATTTGAATAGGATTGGAAGTCAACAGAAGTACCAATTTTAGAGTTTACCCAGGTTGCTCCACAGACTGAGAATCCTCTGCCATTTCATAAAGAGAACATGTATCTTCAAACCTTGAAGATGCTAATAGGTCTATGACATTGTGAATAATGTTTCGTTGGGTCCCTCCATTGGGCAGATTTATTTCTTCAACTGATATAATATTCATAAGTAAACATTTGTCTATTTAATTAACATCAATGTTGTAACTGGCAAATTGTATAATGAAATCTAATTTTAACACAGAAATCCGCAGGTTCATAGATGAAAAGCCTGAAATGATTGAAGTGAGACTTTACCAGAAGTTACTAAAGATGAGGTGTGACATGTGGATATATGTCAGTCATTTACTGATTTATTTGGTGATATATGATTTGCAGTTAACCTTAGTTGTTTCTGATTCATCTGTTTTGATTCTTATTCTTTCCTCCAGGAAGAACTGTTTGAAACAACGAGTGAAGAAGGATCTGGAGTGGAAGATGAAACTGAATCATCTGTCCTTGATGTAGAGGATCTGGGCAATGTTATGAACAATATGAAAGAAGCAAAGGTATAGGTCCATTTATTATTGTGATAAGTACTAATGCAATTAACCAAAGATGTCCTCACGTTATCAGAGTTCTTGCACGAAGCTAAACTAAGGTTCAGGAAGACTTGATTTAATTAATTACTTTCAACAGAAATTGGAGACTGCTTTTATTTTCAAGTTATTTTTTCCACAAGTGAAGAAAAGTGCCCTAGCATAACTTTTCATATTTTTTTGAAGTTCAGAGATCTGTATGATTAGTTAATGGATGAGTTAAGTGACAAAACTGTTGCCCAGAAAAAAACATTTTAACCCTGTTAAGGAAATTTTGAAAGATGAGCTTTGCAATAACTTCATACTTGAGATTTGTAACTCAAAGTCCAAAGAAAAATCCTACTATGTACTTTTCCGTTTCAAATATCAGTGTGGCTACTTATTCAACTTCCATGTGACCTTGGCTTTTGACACAGCCACTTTAAGAACATTTCCCAAGTGTTATTTTGAAATTTTATGTATAATACTGAATCTCTTGCAGAGAAACCATGAAAAGCTGCTTGGAGACTGTTGTGTATTGTTGCTAACTCTGGCCAACAGCTGATGTGGAGCAGTCTTCTTTTATTTTTCAGCTGCTATTTAAAAATTAATATACTTGTTATGCTGAAAAATTTTATATGATATTCCAAAGAGTAAAAAATTATTAAGGCTTAATGTAGTTCAGTTTTTTTATAGCAATTACAAAATAGTTTGCTGTATACATGAGCACATTACTGAAGAAATACTCCTATCTCAAGATAAAATGGACATTCTGAAATATGTGGAATTTGGAACTGAAACATGAAGGTAGTTTGACATATTAGAGTGCAAGCAAAGTTGAGTTAAAAGAGTCATATGTACCATATGTTGTAAATAGTAATTGAATGGCATCATGATATTTTCTATCGAATTTTGCATTGGAACTTACAATGATAAGACCTGGCTCCTTCTAAAGGGGACTTGGAATTTGTTATCAGAGCATATAACTGTATCATCTTAACAAAATTAGAATTACGAATTCTTGCTGAGACATGCAAGGTCTAAACTAATAGCTTTAAGTTAAATAGATAATTCAATGTCAAAATATGTCTGGAAAGCTGTACAATAAGGACAACATGGATTCAGGGAAAGGTAAAATGAACAGAAAGAAAACATTTTTAAAAAATTGCCTCTTTTAATTCTGAAAGCCTTCAACAATAATTAAACTCTGAAGGAGTGAGAGGTTATGAAAGTTAATTTTCATTGTCATTGAAGCTGTTTGCAGAAGTTGAAACTTGTCTTGCAATTAACAATTTGCTTACACAAATGGATAAGTCCCAGACTTTACAAGCATGTTTTGTGGCTTTCTTACATGTAATCACTGCAATGATAAGCCACTCCATGTGTTAGATTGTGGAATTGAGTGAAGTTTCTGAAGAGCAGGGAATTCGGACTGTAATTTTATTTTCTTTGCTTTGCGCATTTGCAGTAATTGGCAGTTGCTAATGTAGGAGAAAGTGAGGACTGCAGATGCTGGAGATCAGAGCTGAAAAATGTGTTGCTGGAAACACATGTTGCTAATGTATCCAATTTAGCCATTGTTGTATTGAGCCCTGATAGCCATTACTTTTACTGAAAAGTCCATGTCATTGCACTTGCAGTCCCAGCACTTGCGTCAAGTCAGAATACTTAGTACTGTTTACACTAAATCTGTCAAAACAATTCATCAATCATTCGATAAATCTTAAATATTTTTGTCAGAAATTCCAGATAAATTAGATTTACTGTGTTGTTATTCTCCATGACCCGAGTAATTCTGTTAAGGAGTTCTGTAGATCTGTCACGAATGATCTATTGCTCTTGATAGCTGTGCTGTTCAAATATTCACTTTTACAGGTTCATAGCAGACAGTTAAGCATTTTTGCTCAGGTTCTTAAATTGGCTGATTTGTGATTGTTAGGTTCAAATGTAGGCTTAAATGTTGATACTACATTTGCCATCTTTCAAATGTCAGATATTTGTCCATGATTTGTAGAAATCTGGAGAAAGTATTCTTTAATTACCTGAGGATTTCAGAATGTACGTCATCCTCTACAAGAATGTTATGAATATTTAATCCTTTCAGGTTTTGCGTGGTAATTTTTATCCACTTCCATATGTTATGGGTCACTAGCCTCATTTGCTATGTCTGGAATGTGTCTATAGTTGTCCTTTGTGAAAATTGCTGTGAATAATTTATTTGACTACTTTGGATCTGCCTATTGTATAATATCTTCGTCCAATTTGTCTTCTAATGTTAGATTTTTCTCCTATTAATATCGTCTGGTGGTTATTCCTTACATTTTTTTTTACTTTTTAGAGAACCTTACTGTGTATTTCCAAATACTTTATAAAAGGTACATTAGAAAAAAAGTTAAAGTAACCCTGCTGGTGTTGACCTGAAAAATATTCTTATTTGATCAGTACTTTGAAGACAACAGAAATACTTGAACATTTTAGGCTTGAAGGAAACTTTGAGTTTTGAATCATTTTTTTTCTCCTCACATCTTTCCAGAAACCAAACAAAATCTAAATGTCAAACTTGAAGTTCTTGTACAAAAATTGATGTGGTGGAATACTTGCCTGGATGAGTACAGTGCTTATAACACTCAAGCTTTATGTAATCCAGGACAAAAGCAGCCTGCTTGATTGGCATCACATCCATCACCTTCAACATTCAGTTCCCCTCCACCACGTGTGTAATAGCAGCAGTGTGTACCATCTGCAAGATGTACTGCAGCAACTCAAGAACAATCCTTCAACTGCATCTTCTGAATCCACAACCTCTACCATCTTTATGAATGGAGCATCTGAAAGTTCCACTAGCTGCTTTCAGCCTGACTGAAAGCTATGTAGCTGTTCTGTCACTGTTGCTGAGTCAAAAATCCTTGAACTTCTTTCCTAACTGCTCTATGGATAATGTGCACATATGGTTCTGTGATTCAAAACCGTGGCTCACCACTACTGCCTTTGAGGGCAATAGAGATGGGCAATAAATGCTGACCTCGTCAGAGATGGTCACATCCTGTGAATGAATAAAGATTAATGCTATTGTTAAAACTAGGAATTGAACTAAATCACTGGTTTATTTTTGGGTTGAGTGAGTAAACATTTGAGGGTTTTTAAAAAAGTTCTGTGAACATTTTATAGCAGGTGTGGAAAGCAAAGGAGTGGAATTACTTTGACAACCAGAAAAACTCTGCATCAAATCTAATTCAGTGTTGACAGAAAGATTGTAAGAGAACCGAATTTGTGCCACTGAGGTCTCATTTCAAATATGAACAGTAGTTAGCTTACTCAGCGGTGTCTTTCTTGGAAACTAAATGTGAATTGTTCAGTGGTGAATCTGTGACTGTTGAGTTGCTTCCTGATGAACTCAATAAGAATGCTGAATAGAAGATACTCATCTAATGTTGTTTTCAACAATTTTCAGGTTTCTGTTCATATCAAACTGCATCATGAGCTTTGAATGCCTGGAGGCTGCAATTAATATTTTTTGCCTGTGCTTCAATGGTTCTACAGTTATAAATTGCAAGTGTATTAAATACCGGTGAAGTTTTCCATGCAGTTCTGGTGAAAGGATTGGGGGGAAGGGAAAGTGAAAGCGACAGGGAGTATGGAGGTAAATGGAAAGATAAGCAGCAGGATAGCATGTTTCCAGGCGGATTTAAAATTGAGGCAGACCAAGAATGCAGTAAAAAGCAAGGATAACTTAGGACATATGACTTCCAACATCTCTAATGATAAGGAAGTTAGCATTAAGGCACTTTACCTGAATGCTCGTAGCATACATAACAAAGCTGATGAACTAATGGCACAAATAATAGTGAATGATTATGATGTAGTAGGCATCACAGAGAC
The DNA here is from genome assembly GCF_037043375.1 of Chiloscyllium plagiosum. Taxonomy (NCBI): domain Eukaryota; kingdom Metazoa; phylum Chordata; class Chondrichthyes; order Orectolobiformes; family Hemiscylliidae; genus Chiloscyllium; species Chiloscyllium plagiosum. The sequence continues at coordinate 36,467,217 of NW_028270169.1, read as the reverse complement.
TTGGTTACAGAGGGGTCAGGACTGGCAGTTAAACCTCCATGGTTTTTCAACTTATCGAAAAGACAGAGAGGTGGGCAGAGGGGGTGGGGTTGCCTTGTTAGTTAAGAACAAAATTAAATCTATGGTATTGAATGACATAGCGTCGGATGATGTGGAGTCTGTGTGGGTGGAATTGAGGAACCACAAAGGCAAAAAAAACATAATTGGAGTTGTGTATAGACCTCCTAACAGTGGTCAGGACCAGGGACGCAACATGTACCGGGAAATAGAGAAGGCATGTCAGAAAGGCAAGGTTACATTGATCATGGGAGACTTCAATATGCAGGTGGACTGGGTAAATAATGTTGTTAGTGGATCTAAAGAAAGGGAATTCATGGAATGCTTACAGGATGGCTTTTTGGAACAGCTTGTCATGGAGCCCACAAGAGAGCAGGCTATTCTGGACCTAGTGCTTTGCAATGAACCAGACTCTATAAAAGATCTTAAAGTAAGGGAACCCTTAGGAAGTAGCGACCATAATATGATAGAGTTCAGTCTGGAGTTTGAAAGGGAGAAGGCAAAATCGGATGTAATGGTGTTACAGTTGAATAAAGGTAATTATGAGGGCATGAGAGAGGAACTGACTAAAATAGACCGGAAGCAGAGGCTAACCGGGAAGACAGTAGAGCAAAAATGGCAGGGGTTTGTAGGTATAATTGAGGACACTGTACAGAGGTTCATTCCCAAGAAAAGAAAGATTAACCGGGGAGGGATTAGACAACCTTGGCTGACAAAGGAAGTCAGGAAATGTATTAAAGAAAAAGAGAGATCCTATAAAGTGGCTAAGAACAGTGGGAAATCAGAAGATTGGGAAGGATACAAAAGCAAACAGAGGATAACAAAGAGTGTAATAAGAAAGGAGAGGATCAAATATGAAGGTAGGCTAGCCAGTAATATTAGAAATAATAGTAAAAGTTTCTTTCAGTACATAAGAAACAAACGACAGGCAAAAGTAGACATTGGGCCACTTCAAACTGATGCAGGAAGCCTAGTGATGGGAAATAAGGAAATAGCAGGAGAACTTAACAAGTACTTTGCGTCAGTCTTCACAGTGGAAGACATGAGTAATATCCCAAAAATTAAAGGGTGTCACGGGGCTGAGTTGAGTATGGTTGCCATTACGAAAGAGATAGTGCTAGAAAAGTTAAAAAGTCTTAAAATTGATAAATCTCCTGGCCCCGATGGGATACACCCTAGAGTTCTGAGAGAGGTGGCTGAGGAAATAACAGAGGCATTGGTTGAGATCTTTCAAGAGTCACTGGAGTCAGGAAAGGTCCCGGATGATTGGAAGACGGCTGTTGTAACCCCCTTGTTCAAGAAAGGATCAAGGCAAAAGATGGAAAATTATAGGCCAATCAGCTTAACCTCGGTTGTTGGTAAAATTCTAGAATCCATCATTAAGGATGAGGTTTCTAAATTCTTGGAAGAGCAGAGTCTGATTAGAACAAGTCAACATGGATTTAGTAAAGGGAGGTCATGCCTGACAAACCTGTTGGAATTTTTTGAAGAGGTAACAAGTAGGTTAGACCAGGGAAACCCAGTGGATGTGGTCTATCTAGACTTTCAAAAGGCCTTTGATAAGGTGCCACATGGGAGGCTGCTGAGCAAGGTGAGGGCCCATGGTGTTCGAGGTGAGCTGCTGGGATGGATTGAGGATTGGCTGTCTAACAGAAGGCAGAGAGTTGGGATAAAAGGTTCTTTTTCAGAATGGCAGCCGGTGACGAGCAGTGTCCCGCAGGGTTCGGTGCTGGGGCCACAGCTGTTCGCATTATATATTAATGATTTGGATGAGGGAACCGTGGGCATTCTAGCGAAGTTTGCCGATGATACGAAGTTAGGTGGACAGGCAGGTAGTACTGAGGAAGTGGGGAGGCTACAAAAGGATCTCGACAGGTTGGGAGAGTGGTCCAGGAAATGGCTGATGGAATTTAACGTGAGCAAGTGCGAGGTCTTGCACTTTGGCAAAAAGAATAAAAGCATAGACTACTTTCTAAATGGTGAGAAAATTAATAAAGCCAAAGCACAAAGGGATCTGGGAGTGCTAGTCGAGGATTCTCTAAAGGTAAACATGCAGGTTGAGTCCGTGATTAAGAAAGCGAATGCAATGTTGTCCCTTAAGAGGGTTGGAATATAAAAGCAGAGATGTACTACTAAGACTTTATAAAGCTCTGGTTAGGCCCCATTTGGAGTACTGTGTCCAGTTTTGGTCCCCACACCTCAGGAAGGACATACTGGCACTGGAACGTGTCCAGCGGAGATTCACACGGATGATCCCTGGAATGACAGGTCTAACATATGAGGAATGGCTGAGGATACTGGGATTGTATTCGTTGGAGTTTAGAAGATTAAGGGGAGACTTAATAGAGACGTACAAAATAATACATGGCTTGGAAAAGGTAGATGCTAGGAAATTGTTTCAGTTAAACGAGGAGACTAGGACCCGTGGACACAGCCTTTAGAATTAGAGGGGGTCATTTCAGAACAGAAATGCGGAGGCATTTCTTCAGCCAGAGAGTGGTGGGTCTGTGGAATTCATTGCCACGGAGTGCAGTGGAAGCTGGGACGCTAAATGTCTTCAAGGCCGAGATTGATAGATTCTTGTTGTCTCGAGGAATTAAGGGCTACGGGGAGAACGCTGGTAAGTGGAACTGAAATGCGCATCAGCCATGATTGAATGGCGGAGTGGACTCGATGGGCCGAATGGCCTTACTTCCGTTCCTATGTCTTATGGTCTTATGATTACCAGTTGAGATTTAGGTATTTTTACAGACAGTAATGTGAAAGTAATACTCTCTCAAGACACTAAGAGGTGATGTTACCCTTGAAAACTCCTGTGTTCCAGTTCAGTTTCTCTTGACACTAGGTGGCACTGCTGCTCCTTTCTCTGATCTTGCAGCCTTTAGAAGTTTTAAAACAGAAATTGAGGAGGAGATAAAAGTTTTGCAATCTTTTATTTCATGCTTATCCCATCCCTGCTCTTACCTCAACTGCTTCTTTTGGCCCTGCACTACTTTGTTTCTGGTGTTAATTGTTTTTCCCTCCTTCTATTTGTTGTACCTTGCATCATTGCTTCCTTTGAAAGCACTCTGCATGTGAGAACTTGCAAAAAAAAAAGCAACTATACACCTTAGCAAATTGGGTATATACTCTATTAGGGAAAAAAAATCCTGGGGATGCTTGCTACATCTTGGGTTTTTAGTTGTTGGTTTTTGTGTCAGTTTTAGAAGGAATTTTTTCCTGTGGTAAAAGGCAGTGAGCCAGTGGACAAATGGCACCAGGCCAGGTGGTCTCCCTCGGCACTGTAATAGCTTTGATTTATATTTGGATTTCATGAAGGTATTCGACAAGGTGCACATAAACCTGCCTCCTTGACTAAGGTTTTGCTCATGCATGACACCAACATATGTAGGAAAGAATGTCATGAAGAGAACATAAGGAGAATGCAGATATACACAATTGAGTAACTGGGCAAAAAAACTGGCAGATCAATTTTAATGTGGGAAAATATGAAGCTGTTCACTTTGATAGACAGAATGAGAATTCTGAGTGTTACTTACAGTGAGAAATGACTGCTATATTCTGAGGTGCAGAGAGATCTAGGTATTTTGGTCCCTTAGTCACAAAATGGTAGTATGCAAGTACAGGAAGTAATTGAAGCTAATGGAATTCTATTTTATTTTGAAAGAGGAACAGAACATAAAAGCTAGATGTTATGCTTCATTGGTGATACCACATCTTGAATGCTGTCTGCATCTATGGTCTCCTTATTTAAGGAAAGATGTAAATAAACTGGAGGTAGTTTTAGCAGAGGATAACAAGATTGAAACTTGGAATAACTTATGTTGTCTTATGACATGCTCCTGACTGACATGCATTTAATAAATCAGAATGAAGTTAGAGAAAAAATGTTACAAAGCATTGCAAATAAACTGAGAAAAATACCAGTGAGACAAGTCAAATAATTTTCGAAAATAACATCTGACCAATCAGTTAAGAATCAATCAGATCACACAGAAGACTTCAGATGAAATTTTATTCCATTTTTCCATCTGTATTTAGGTGTTTAAAGTTTGTAACAAATGTATATTTTGCAATAAAGTTAACATTATCAGTCTTTCCTTTTGAAGGTTCCATACTGTGTGAAAAAATCTGGACTGTGTTTGTGCGAGATAGGATTTTTTTTGAGCATGTGTGGTATACACAATTTTCTATGGAAGATGAACAGTGTTTTGTCAGCTCCATGAGAAAAATGTTTATCTTCAAGCTTTTCATTGCGACTTATTTTAAGAAAAGTTAGAGGACACACATTATTAGATAAATTGTATGCCTTTTAAAAAAAAAACTAGGTTATCAATACTCTGTCAGCTTTACTTAGCTTTGATAGGACAATGCATTGATTTTATTTACCATGGAACAGTTTTCTTTTGTATGTGAGTGTGTCTTGAAAATATTTTAGAAACAAACTGGATGATAACTTTCCATAGGTTATCCTCCCATTTATAAAACACCTTGTTGGCTGAGGAGACAGCAACAAAGGTGATTAATAGCTTGTTGCTAAAATCTACAATTTGGACGAGCAGTATCTCTGGACCGTAGGTATTTGGAATGTACTTTGTTCCTGACCAATTGACTCTTCCTTTTATTGACACTAGAACCAGAAAGTCTTTACTTTCACTGATCTTAAGTTTCATCTGGGGCAGCAAGATGAGGATGAAAACGGAGGTTCAGACCTGTCACCTGACAAGGTGCTGTACTCTGACATCACTTAGTGTTTAATAGCAGCTGAACTTTATGTCCAAAAGGAGAGAGAGTTTCTCTTTAACACAGCAGGTACTATTCTGTTGTTTTGTAGTTCTGCATAGCAGAGCATGTCAGCCACTTAGTGATCAGCGCCACAGAAAATCTACCAGTTTTAGAAAAGATGACAATAATGTTGCATTTATGTTTAATTTGTATATTAAAACTGCTCTCTATCAGCTCTGTGCTATCATGTATGTTAGTTTCTTACTTGGTTTTTTGGTATTAAAGTTTTGACTTTAAAAATTCGTGAGCTTGCAGAACCTATAGTCCCTTGCTTCCTCAGGACAATGCATCAGCCAATCAACTAACAACCTTTCCTTCTGTGACTGAGTTGTTGTAAATTTTTGATGTTCTTGCATTTGTTCTGTTGAATGCAAGACGAAAAAACTTAGATAATGTGTCCTTTTTTTCATCAATGTTTGTATGCTAGAACCATTGTGCTTTAATGATCCTTACTTCTATTTCCTGTGTAATTACAGCAGGAGAGGGAAGCTGTCAAAAAAGTAAAACAAAAAACATCGAAGCGTGCCGTTGGAAAAAATGAAGGTGCAGAACCAAGAGAAATGATTACTCCAGCACTAAAGAACGCACTTACAAAGCAAGGTATGTTTATTGCTTGATCAGAAACGCTATATGATTTTCCACATTGGAAATGTTTCAGCAGCCTCTTTGTTCAAAGCCCAAAAGTAAATACCATTTTATACAAAAAATGTAAATCACCCACAGAGGTTCTCATCAATTCTGACTCTCTCATTTTGTTGCTGTTCCTCTCTCTCGTGCGCTCAGTTGCCCATGCTCTCTCTCTTGATTTCTCTCTCTTGTTCTCTCTCTTGTGCATTCTCTGATGTCACTCACTCCTATGTGCACACTCTGCTTCCGCCCACACACGCTGTCTCCCACGCTTGTGCTCTCGCTCTCTGTCTCTGTGTCTCTTTCTTTCTCTCTCTTTCTCTCTCGCGCGCTCTCGCTCTCTCGCGCGCTCTCGCTCTCTCGCGCGCTCTCGCTCTCTCGCGCGCTCTCGCTCTCTCGCGCGCTCTCGCTCTCTCGCGCGCTCTCGCGCTCTCGCGCGCTCTCGCTCTCGCTCGCTCTCGCTCTCCCACTAAATTGTAGTCACAGACTATTCATTGTATATTGCTTAGGTTAGTGTTCCCTCGCATGGGGAATTGTCAAGAACTATCTATAACGAAGGACGTAATTAGAAAAAAATTATAACACTTGGTCTTCATGATTCAGTGGTTGATTCTAAGTATTACAAATCTCATTTGAATGTAGGTGTTTCTAGCATCTGAACTTGCATTAATTTGTACTCTGCTTGTATTTAAGTGTGTGGTACTACCCAATGCTATTTTGATGATCAGTAGTTACCTGGGTTTATGTATTTCCTATTTTATCAGAGATATATTGGTAATGCTTTGGCCTCTGACATGGATTCTTTCTCCAGAAGTGTTTATAAGATTCTGATTCCTTAGGTCTTCCAGCTGATGTTAATACACATTAAGGTTAAGTACATTATGTACATCTGTGTAAGTCACAGATGAGCACTTAAAGTAATAGATTAGAAATCCAGTGGAAGAGACTTTTGTGGCATAATAGTAGCTTCTGTATCTCTGAGCTAGGAGGCCCGGATTCAAGTCCCACCTGCTCCAGTGGTGTGTTAAAAAGATCTCTGAACTAGTTGACTTAAAATATTTAGAAATCCATTGAGGTCTCCACAAATGGGTTTGAATCCTGCCTCTTTCGTCTCTCATCCTGTGGCACAGTAGTAGTTTACCTGGTCTCTAAACTAGAAACTCTGGGTTTAAATCCTACTGGAGGTATTTCATAATGTTGTGGTTCTGTTCGCCAAGCTGGAAATTTTTGTTGCAAAGGTTTCGTCCCCTGTCTAAGTGACATCCTCAGTGTTTGGGAGCCTCCTGTGAAGCGCTTCTGTGGAGTTTCCTCCGGCATTTATAGTGGCCTGTCCCTGCCACTTCCGGTTGTCAGTTTCAGCTGTCCGCTGTAGTGGCCGGTATATTGGGTCCAGGTCGATGTGTTTGTTGATGGAGTTTGTGGATGAGTGCCATGCTTCTAGGAATTCCCTGGCTGTTCTTTGTTTGGCTTGCCCTATAATGGTAGTGTTGTCCCAGTCGAATTCATGTTGCTTGTCATCTGCGTGTGTGACATGAATTCGACTGGGACAACACTACCATTATAGGGCAAGCCAAACAAATAACAGCCAGGGAATTCCTAGAAGCATGGCACTCATCCACAAACTCCATCAACAAACACATCGACCTGGACCCAATATACCGGCCACTACAGCGGACAGCTGAAACTGACAACCGGAAGCGGCAGGGACAGGCCACTATAAATGCCGGAGGAAACACCACAGAAGCGCTTCACAGGAGGCTCCCGAGCACTGAGGATGTCACCTAGACAGGGGACGAAACGTCTGCAACAAAAATTTCCAGCTCGGCGAACAGAACCACAACAACGAGCACCCGAGCTACAAATCTTCTCCCAAACTTTGTTTCATAATGTGTTGATTTAAAAATATTTTTTATACAGCACTGATGTTAGATTGTAACATTTTTAATCTTTCATTTAGTGAGTAAATCTAAACCTGATTAAAATTGGCTTCAAGTCTCTTCCAGCATTGGGAGTTTAGCTTGTGAAAGCATTCCATCAGGGCACAGTATATTTTTTCCATATTGAATCCCAGTTCTAATGTCTGCTTATCCTAACTAAATTGTTGCAAGTCTTTTATTGTTCTTTCATTACAAGCACTACTCTTCTGTGACAACAGAGGTGAAAGTGTGTCTTTAGTATACCTACCATTCCTTTTTCCTCCATGTAACTCTACATCTATCATTGGCAATGCTTCTTCTTTAACTATCCTACTTTTTATATGTTGTTACATTCCTTGAATATTGCCATTTGTTAACTACTTTTTTTTTAATGCACTCTTAACTTCTAAAATATATTTCTGAATTTTGTAAGCTTTATTTCATGTTGCTGTATTGAGCCTAGATTCTATGTATGCCTCTTCCTAAATTTCCTTTTAATATCTCTAGCTATTCAGTAACGTCAGGTTTAGCTGCACTACTTTTCCTTATGTGAGAACTGTAAGCATCTGGTAGATGAACCAGATTGTCCTATCTTTTCAATTTATTTGGACTAATTTTCATTTTATCTAATTAGACTTTTTTTGGAGTAAAATGCTTTTATATTGACTACTTTCCTTTTCAATTTTGAAATCAAAATTAATTATGTCGTGGTTGCTGTTTTCGAGATGCTTACTGTACCTGTAAGCATTACTTGCACTTAACATTACTTACTGTCTTGTTTAATTTCCTCGAACCAAACTACCTGTTTGATCAAAAGCTTGCTGATTTGGAAGACATCAGGACAAATTCCTCTCCTCCTTCAACTCTCTTATTCAAATTAAATATTTTAATTGTTTCTCCCTGTCATTCCTGAACATTTCTGATTGTCCATATATCCCCTGCTCTGCTTCTCTTCCCTTAGTTTCTCATCCCTGTATAATTTTATGTACTGATAATACACTCTGTCTCTTTAATGCCCTTTCTATAATAGGATGCCAAAACTTCTCAATACTTATTTGGTCACTTGATAGTAAAGAATTTGAGTATCTACATTTATTCATAAAAATAGAGCTGTCGTATGAAAACAAAAAAGACATGTTGAAACATTGCACCTTTTTAAAATTTAACAAATGCATGGGAGACAATAGTTCCCTGGCACATACTTCTTAACAATGTCGTGACGTTTAAATGTCCATTTGCCAACCAGTCAACACACTTTTTCTCATGGAGTATAAATTATTGCTCTCTTTATATTTTGAAGTTCTTGCATCTGTCCTGATGAGTGTAAGAAAGAAAGCTTTCTAAATTTTTTTTTAGCGTTTCTCCAATGCTTTATCTGAGGTTTGATATTTTAAACTCATTATGTTCTCTTGTAATATATAGCTTTTTATAAAATTTAACATGATGTTAGCTTTTGTTTTGTAATAATATTTTGAGGAATTATGTATCTGCAATCTTGGGTCTCCCTGTTTATTCACACTTCAGCACCTTCCTTCTTCCTTACTCCCATAATTCTTGTCAGCATTTGATGTCATCAGCATTATCTCTTCATAGAATCATACAGCATTTAAACCGACCCTTCAGTCCAAACATTACATGCCAAATATAATCCTAAACTAAACTGGTCCCACCTACCTGCTCCTGGACCATGTCCCTCCAATCCTTTCTTGTTCATGTATCCATCCAAATGTCTTTTAAACTTTGTCATTACACCCGCATCCACCACTTTCTCAGGAAGTTGAGTCCATGAACTACCCTCTGAAAAAAATTTGCACCATATGTTTTCTTCAAATCTCTCTCCTCTCACCTTAAAAATGTGCCCCCTAGTCTTGAAATTCCACATCCTAGGGAAAAGACAACGAGCATTAACTCTATCTATACTTCTCATTATTTTATAAATTTCTATCAGATCCCCAGTCAGCCTCCTGTGCTCCAGTGGAAAATGTCCCAGCCTATCCTGCCCTCCTTCATAATTCAAACCTTCCATACCTGGCAACATTCGCGTAAATCTCTTGAATCCAATTCATAAGTCTAGATCATTTGTACACAGTGAATCTACAGAGGAACATCTGTACGCATTAATGTTACAAAGATCAAACCAGCTCAAGTTTGAAACTGCACACTTATTAAAATTATTTGAGCTTAACATTTAGTTCCTTATCAGAACTGTGAGCTGCAAACAAATTACTTCAGAGTAAATGGTGTATGCAAGTTGTGTGATACTCAATGATGAGAAAAATAAGAACAATAAATGTGTGCAGGGACAACATGTTAAATCTTAGTATCTAAATTTGATATCTCGTTTACAGCGTTGTGGTTACATCATTATGGCTACTTGTGGTTCTTTGTAGATATGTGTGTTTGTATGAGTGGGTTGAGTTACGTTTGGAGTATGTAGGATTGGATTTGTAAGTTAAAATATTTGTAGGCTGTTCTGTTTGCAGAGCACATCTACCCAATCAGTTACTAAATCATTATATTCTGAAAAGTCCTCGGTTTGATTTTCTCCTTTCAATGAAGTTGCTCATCTGAAATAGAGTAGTGATGTGGTGTTACAATTCATCTTGTTGCCCTTGGTGTAAGATGGAAAGAAAGTGGCCAGGGTTCTGGCTTTAAATGGCTACTAGCTGATGCTGGATGTCTGCATATTTGGACATCTGAGGTGAGGTTTTGGTTTGGCTAAAATGTTGAATATCCTGTTGATAGTTCCTATCCTCCTTTACTGTATAACCTAGTCAACAGTCACCGTGGTTGTGGAAGAGGAAGCAGAGAAATTGGACAGAAAATTGGTTTTAAAAATTCTTGTTGCTTAGAGATTGATAATTAACTGTGTGTCATGTAATCATGGGTTCCGGCAACTCTAGTTGAATGAATGCCTTTGCATGCATTGAACTGATAATTACAGGTTCCTTCAGCTGATGAGTCTGTCATCCCCAGATGAAGTAAGTGAATACTGACTGAATTCTGCTACCAGATTACAGACAGGTTAGATTTTCTGAATGTGCCTGCATTTCTCTGTATTTCTAATTCGCAGGATTGAATCCTGTTCTGCTTTGGTGGTTTCTGTTTTTGCATTTGCCAACTCTTGTTAAGCTAAGAAGAGGAAAAACAAAATTTGATCCAAGGTGCTTTCAAATGACCTCTTTCAAGTTTGCAACAATCTTGATAATTGAATACTCTAGGAGAAAGTGAGGACTGCAGATGCTGGAGACCGAGTTGAAAAATGTGATGTTGGAAAAACACAGCAGACCAGGCAGCATCCGAGGAGCAGGAGAATCGACGTTTCGGGCATAAGCACTTCTTCAGGAATGAATACTCTGCCAACATTTTAGTTTCAAGGAAAGATTGTGTCCATGTTCTACTAACTTTCAGAAATAAATGACAAGGCAAGATAAAATAGATTGTCCCTTTGTAAAAATGAAAATGGACTTTGAATGTTTAATACATCATTGCTGACATAAAATATTAGATACCGAGCCTCACCGGATCAACATGCATTGTCTTCCTAATTGAAATTTATTTGTTGCACTACTTTTCCTCTATCATTGGGATAGAATGTTGAATGATACAGTCTCTGGTTTTGTTACGTAGAGTTTTAGCAAGTAATATTATCTTTTGAAGGACAACACCACTGGATTAACCAAAAACAAGTGGTAGCTCAAAAATTAATTCCATAACCTTGCCCAGAAATTTAAAACAACATTATTTTAAAATAAACCTCCTTACACACTTATCAAATTCCTGAAATAGAATCGACACTGGGCTTGTGTTACTTTACTTTAAGTTGTGCATCTTCTGAATTGCTTAAAATTTCTCAAGTCACCTCTAAGTTCCTCAGTGGCAACTGCCATGTGGACTAAGCAGACACAGGGATATTTCTTCAGATCTCACTCCTGTTTCTGCTGATCTCGGCGAAGGTTTTGATGGAGATGAGGAAGAAGGAAGATTCAAATCCACATTGTTTACAGTATTACAGTTATTCTGCATCACATGTTATTCACCTATCAACCTTGTTCTTACTGATATACATTGTCTTCCCTTCCACTCACAGTACACTAAGCCTTCCTGTTTCTTCATGTCTCTTGCACATCCCATTGCTGCAATTTCCTCCTGCCCTTTAATCCCCTACTCTCTACCACATTACCCTGAAGTTGCTCTTACGACCGCTTTTTCTACGTCTCCCTTTACCTGTTGGTGACAGACCTTTCTGCTGCTTGGGTCTTCCTCTCTGAAGTTCACTCCCTAATCCTTACTATTAGTCCACTTCACTTTTCTCTTTTGAAAGAAAACATTCTCAGGACAACATAATAATTATGGATTCCGAGCTGCAGCAGCAGAAACAGCTATCTATTCCATCTAACCTCCTCCTGTTACAATTGGCCTTCATGTTATCTTTGTGCCACTCCATACGGCTCAACCACAGATTTGTCTCAGTTCTGAAGAAGGGTCACCGGGCTTATCGAAGGATGTTGTGAAACTTGAAAGGGTTCAGGAAAGATTTACAAGGATGTTGCCAGAGTTGGAAGATTTAAGCTATAGGAGAGCCTGATTGGCTGGGGCTGTTTTCCCTGGAGTGGCGGATGCTGAGGGGTGACCTTATAGAGGTTTATAAAATGATGAGGGGCATGGATAGGATAAATAGACAAGGTCTTTTCCCTGGGAAAGAGGAGTTCAGAACTAGAGGGCATAGGTTTAGGATGAGAGGGGAAAGATTTAAAAGGGACCGAAGGGGCAACTTTTTCACGCAGAGGGTGGTGTGTGTATGGAATAAGCTGACAGAGGAAGTGGTGGAGGCTGATATAATTACAATGTTTAAAAGGCATCTGGATGGGTATATGGATAGAAAGGTTAAGAGGGATATTGGCAAAGTGCTGGAAAATGGGACTAGATTAGGTTAGGATATCTGGTCAGCAAGGATGAGTTGTACCGAAGGGTCTGTTTCCGTGCTGTACATCTCTATGACTTGACTCATTTTCACTTATCTTTCTGTCTACCGTTTTAAACAATTATAATGACTGATGTAATTGTAAGTTGTTGTGACAGGGGCAGCTTTTCCTAACAAATTAGCCCATTCATTATAAATACTAAGACCCATGCACACTTGTCGGATAAAGGAGAGTATTGTCAACTGACCCATTGATTATGACTTCAGCTGCTGTTATTATGGGACAAGTCACACTGACGTTTGGCTTGCTCGATCATACTTTGTTCTTTTATGTTAATGAGGTGGTCTTTCACTGAAACACAAGCATTAATGCTGCAGATTTGGCCAAATCAAGCTATTTATTTATTTAATGGAAAGGGTTTCAAATAAAAATTCCACCTTCCAGGTTTGCGTAAAGATTTATAGCTTGGGTGTCAGTTGCTATGATTGTGGGTATGTTTGCTGAGCTGGGAAGTTGATTTGCAGACATTTTGTCCCGTGTCTAAGTGACTCTTCAGTGCTTTGGAGTTTCCTGTGAAGTACTGCTGTGCTCTGTCTTCTGGAATTTATTTGGTTCTGTCCCTACTGCTTCTGGTTGCCGGTTCTGGATGTTTGTTGTAGTATCCAGCAATCCGAACAGTATTCTTTTGCAGTACTTTTGCAACACCAGGGAGAATTTCCTTCTTTATCACATTTTTGTAAATGTGGCTTGACTGTTGCTTTCGATTCCCAGTCTTGAGAGTGTGGTAGCTTCTTCCTTGAGTTTTTACACAACTGAGCTTAGTCTTTCAGGGCTTCAAATAGCCCCTTCATGGTTCTAACCAAATACTCTTTTGATCTGAAACTTTCAAACTTAAATCCTTAACTTGGAATAATTATTTCTAACATTTCTGAGCACACACCTTATTCTAGGAGAAACGTTTTCAGATATCCATCTTCAGTTGAGACTTCTGCAAACTGAAACCAAAAGCTTCTTGAGCTAACAAAAACAAAACCTATCTCTGATCTTTCAAACTGAAAACAGGCTAATGCTTTTCAGTAATACTATTGTGTGCTGGTTAAACTTTCCCAGGACTAACATGATCCCTACTGGATTATGATGCTACTCCAGGAACTCCTTCATACTGTTTTTTAAGAAAGAAAATCATGGCTTCAGACATTCTGACGAGTTAATCGTTGAACTTCTTCATACAGACAGACCAAAACCCATATGTCACTAATCAAACTCCGAGCTATAAACCAAATGATACTAAAATATATAGATATATAACTTACACAGCATGCATCACACCTTGCATATGCATGATTTGCAGTTTGTGTGTGTTGTTATCAAAGGTTTTCATTTTATATAATGGAAAAGAGGCAATGTTATAATCGAAGGTATAGGTAATAACTTGCACAAGAACAAGTGGAGATTGAACATAGTCTCTATTGTCTTCTTTTGTGGCTCCTCCTCCTTTACTGAAAACATTCTTCTGATTCTCCCTTGCCTTTGTGCTTCCCACAAGGTGCACAGTGTTCCTATTTAATTGACACAATATAATATCTCAATGATACGTTTAAACTAAGGAAAATCATACAAAATGTATTAACACTGTCATGAATCAATCATCATCTGAGGAGCTCCATTAAGTATTCCAAATAGATTGCAAATTGTGTTGGGGAAGAGCACCATCTGAGATGCTAGTAACTGTATTTTGATAAACCTCGAGGTACTTTGTCCCCATCTGATGCTACTCCAGGACTTGTTGTCAGATCCCGCTGTACCTGCCTTTATGCAGAGAGTCCAAAGGTGATGAACTGCTTGAGAGAACAGTTGCAGCCTGAGACAGTGAATTGTGAACATCTCTTGTCATCACGACAGTAATGAAATTTTCACCAGCTATTTGATAAATTGCTCATTTTCACTTCTAATCACGTTCTCAATTATTTTAAAATAATCAACAATTCTTAACCAGGAGGTATCAAATTGATATTATTGAGGTTGTGGAACAGTAGGGCAAAGATTTTTTTTATCTGCACACAAGCTGTATCTGAAATATGATTAATGTATCCACTTTCTAACACTGACAATCCTCCTGCTGAGAGCAAAAAATCACTATAAGTGTACATTTGTGGTGAAAGTATTTATATTGACCTCTTAGCTGCCTTAATTAAAGAAAAACATTAGACACTTGCAAATGTGATAAGTATTGCAGCATTTGCGGGATGTTTATTTCCCTGACTATGAATTAGAATAAGCTGAGATTGATTAGAGAACAAATGAGTTTTGATGGTCATTTGCATGATTGAAAGTGCACCTGGAGCTTGTGATTACTGATGAGAAATTCTTTTTTGCTGCTGTAGGAGTATTTTGTATGTTTTTGTGACAACTCAGATACTGCAAACAGCTAACAGCTGTTAAGTGTTGTTATCCAATGTATCCCTTTCAAACCTGACAATTGTGGCTTTAGAATAGAAGATTTTGTTTTCGTCTTTTGCTTGGTGCAGTGATTAATTTTTGTTTGTATTTTTTATGTTAGGATCATTTAGGCTCCCATCTTCTAAAGACTTATGGTTCACTAATCACTTAATTTATCCTTCATCCTTCATCCTTCACTAAGTGTTCCTATTTAATATGAAACTGTTAGGAACAAATTTGACCAAATACTGGGTTGTATTTCAAGAACATTTGACTAATCAAAAAAGGCAAGACTATTTGAATCTTGGTAAGTTATTACTGAAACTGTTTTGAGGCTTTTGCCTTTAGAAAATTATTGGGTTTTTTTCTAGGCGGTTTGGAGAATGACAGCAAGAAGGTGTCGGGTTATGGAACTCCATGGTATTCGCAGAGATGAATTTGTTTAAGGAGAGATATTTGAAAGGTAGAAAACGTGTAACTGAGCAAGCTGTATGATGGGATGTAAATGTAGAATTTGAGTTCACAGCCTTACATTGATACTTTATAGGAAAAGCAATTAGTGATTGGGATCAGTTTCTTTTTCCTGAAGTCCTGCCATTCAACATATTTGGAAAGGATCTGGCTAAATATTTGGTTGATCTCACTGTGAAATTTGAATAGACTAATACAGAAGTAATTGATCCAATATATAAATTAAAACTTATTTTCTGTTGTAATTGTCAACCAAGAAGTTCATGGTCTAGTGCAATCTACTTTGAACAAGTATGTAGATGTCTACAATAACTGTGTATCTAAGCTGCGTAACCTTTACTGCTTGATACAGCAGATAATGAATCTGTGAAGTGGACTACTCCGGGAAGCAGCAGAAGTTTTTGTTTCTGCTTTCGTTGTGATGGCACTACAGGCTAACATATGTATACTGCCAATGTTTACATGATTAGCACAGTGGAACCAGACATACCATGTTGATATGGTATTCTTTATAATTAAAAACATCTATCTGAAAATTATCTAAAGACGACTGTTGAACATTTCAAGTGATAGGACGGTGAATGTTTCCTTTGGCAGTTTATGCAATTGTGATATTGTTGGAAAGAAAGATTGTTGGAAACAAATGATCTTTGCAGTTTGTGTGGATGACTACCTTGTGTATTTTTCCATTGCTGTTGGTTCTGCTGATGGACATAATGTAGCAGTTTTTGATGTTGATTGCCATCACCCATGAGCTGAATCTTCTTGTAGAAACGTTTAAAGAGAAAATGGATAGATATTTAAAACAGTGTGTAGGTAAAAGGCATTTTGTAACTGGCCAAACAGGATCTTTGGTGTTGCTGTGCTTTCCAGTATTACTACTACTACTTAAAACACAATGTTTCTATTTGACCCGAGTGCTGGTTTTCCCTTCCTTCTTTGTTTCTTCACCTTTTACCTCATCCTTGTTACTAAAGCTAAAAATCACATAACACCAGGTTATAGTCCAACAGGTTTAATTGGAAGCACTGGCTTTCCGAGCACTGCTCCTTCATCAGGAAGTTGTGGAGTATATAATTGTAAGACACAGAATTTATAGCAAAAGTTTACCACCTGATGAAGGCTAGTGCTTCCAACTAAACCTGTTGGACTATAACCTGGTGTTGTGTGATTTTTAACTTTGCACACTCCAGTCCAAAACTGGCATCTCCAAATCATTGCTACTAAAGCGACCTATCAGAAACTGCTAATTGTAGGCAATTGTCATGATTTTATCCAACACTAACCTTCATCACTGCTTGCTCCTGATTTCCTTCCGTTTATAAAATAAATTCACCCATTTATCTATCTAATTAAAAGTTTTACATGTGCCAGATAGCCATAGGACATGGGAAATGTCTGGGGTGTGCCAAGCATGCCAATTAACTGAATTGTCATGTTGACTAAAAATCCGCCAGTCAAATACCAGTCTTTACCAAATGAACCATGATAATTGATTTACAACTTCTACTCAGAAATCACTAGCTATAAAGAGAAAATAATCACCAAATCTCATACAAAATAAATAATTCTGTAAAGAAACAACCCAAATGATAACCTTCAGTCGTCGCAGAAGCGATTGGTTAAATAACTAAAATGTTATCTTCTGTTAAGTGGCTGTATTGTTTCCTTTCAAAACTTATTTGTGCTACTGAAATCTAAAACAAGACCCACACAATGAGCACAGTGGAAATGATGACCAAATTTAGTACTGCAGGCTTCCCTTTAACTTGGGTAAGTTTACATAACAATTCTGTAAAGAGAGGCAAATGATGATGATGTTTCAGTAATGATCTTTTCATCTATTGAACTTCTTTGTTCTATTTTGCAATGTTTGAAACAATTTTTGTCAGTAGTGTCCTCCTCTTAAAGACAGGCTTACTTTCTAGATGTTATACATTTCTTGCTCTCTATCCTCCTTATCCTCCATCATAAATCTCTATCCTCCTTATCCTCCATCATAAATCTTTCATGCCTATTTCCTCCATCCGTGTAAGAAGCTATAGATAATGCATTACTGTCATCTACCTTTGCTGCTATAATGAAATAGAAATAAAATATGCTGTTTGTATGTATGGTTGAGGGCTCAGACCTAATGATGAAAAATGTATTAATTTGGCGTAGTCAGTAGATGGTTAGTGTTAATTTGATTTTGATGGAATATTTCAAATTAGGTCTTTTTTTTTGTAAAGCACTGATGCTAACCCGAAAGCATAAATATGTACGCTCTGAGCCATGTTATCATCAGTGTTCAAAGGTTGCCATGGTAATGCGTTTTTCTAACATTGATTTTATTTAAAACCATGTACTAATTATAAAAGATGGTGACAGTGACTTAGAAACAAAACTCTTTTAAAACTGACTTCAGAAGTACCTATGGAATTGCAAGTGATTCCGACTGTCAATAGCCTCATAGAAACTAGGAGCAGGCGTAGGCCATTCAACACTTTGAGCCTGATCCACTATTCAATATGATCATGGCCGATCATCTAATTCAGTACCCAATTTCCAGGATTTCCTCATTCTGTTTGATTCCTTTAGCCCAAAGAACTACATCTAACTCCTCCTTGAAAACATTAGCTGTATTGGCCTTAACTAGTTTATGTAACAGAGAATTACACAGGCTCCTCTCTTAGTTGAACAAATTTCTCCTCCTCTCAGTCTTTAGTATCCGATCCCGAGTCCTTTGAATGTGTTACCTAATTATGGATTTCCTGTTTATCAGGAATATCCGTCTGGTATTTACCTTGTTTAGTCTAAGTCAGATTTTACACTGTGAGATTCCTCCCATTCTTCTAAACTCCAGTTTACATAGTCTTAACCAATCTAGTCTCTCTTTTATCCATTAGTCCTGCCCTTCCAGGAATCAGCCTGGTAAAACTTCATTGCTCTCCCTCCATTGCCAGAACATCCAAACCTGTGCACAGTGCGCCAGGTGTGGACGCTCAAAGGCCCTGTGCAATTGCAGCAAATTATCCCTGCTCCTCCACTGGAATTCTCTTGCTGTGAAGGCTAACTACTTTTTTTTTCACTACTTTTTTTTTCACTACTTTTTTTTTCTTCAGTCTGCTGTACCTCTATGCTTACTATTGGTGACTGGTAAACTGGGACACTCAGATCTTGTTGCACCTCCCCTTTTCCAAATTTATTACCGTTCAGATAATTTGCCTTCCTCTTTTTTTGCTTGCATATATCTGCTTTATACTTTATGCTGTGCATTTGCCCACTCACTGAACTTGTTAAAAATCACATGGAAGCGTCTGTACATCTTCCTTGCAGCTCACCCTCCCATCCAGCTTTAGTCATGAGATTTAAAGTTTGTTTAAAGTGGTTCTGCTTTATGGTGTCTTTTGTTCAAGCTGAGGTTGATGGTGAAAATCATAGAAGATAGAGACATTGAGTATCTGGTTTTCTCTTCCATTATGTGTTCAAGATATGCTTGCTACACTCTTGTGTAGCATGGTGAAGATTGTATTTTCTTGAGCTTATAGTACACTTAAAATTCAAAATGTCTAAGCAGCCTCACCAAAAGGTATCTTCTTTGTAAGAAAAATTGCCATGCATTCTTTGCATATCTTTATTAGGTTGCATGAGAAATTTATCTTGGGCATAACTCCTAACCTCATAACCTTTGCGTATTTCTGATATGTAGATGATGTGTATGTTGAATCTGCAACTGCAAGTGAAAATTTCCTGTGTGACTTAATGGGCTTCCTCCTGTGCTTATATTCACTTTGAAATGGAGCAGTCAAACGAACTCCCATTTCTTGATGTTGAACAATCGGCCAGGGATTTCTCTGACTGTTGACTACAGACCTATCTTCATTGGCCAATATGCACATTGGGATTCCCACCACTCCATGCCCTATAACGTTGGCCTTCTTACCAAACTCTTAATTAGGGCCTGAGCCATTTGTGCAATTTGTAAACTTGCTACTGAAATAGGACATCACAAAACCAGCCTATGGGATAATGGCTATCTTGATGAGGTTATTTTTCATTTGTATATCATTTAATCGTAACTTGATCAATGTCTGAGCCGTGAGCTAATTGGCACATGCAAATCTAATGAGCTTAGAGGTAAATGTGTGACTCAAAGATTGGTGTAGGAGAAATAGTTTCGAAGGAAAGAAAACTAGTGCAAAATATAAATACGTTTATACCTATAGAAAGGGGAAGGGTGTAGCTAAAGTGAATGTTGATCCCTTGAAAGATGAGACTGGGGAGTTAATAGTAGGAAACACAGAAGTTATGAAGCCTTTAAATCAGTATTTTGCTTCGGTTTTCACAGTGGAGGGCAGTAGTACCATCTCAATAGTAACAGGTCATGCAGATGTCATGGAAAGGGAGGAACTTAGAATGATTATAATCAATAGAAAAAAAGTACTGAGCAAACTATTCGGATTGAAAGCAGATAAGTCCCCTGGGCCTGATGGCTTGCACTCTGGGATGAAAGGAAGTGGCAGTAGAAATAATACTCGTCATTATAATAATCCAAAATTCCCTGGATGCTGTCAAGTTCCACTGGATTGGAAAATGCTTATATAATGACATTATTGTTATGAAGGTGTAGAGGTCCTGTACCTCTTAAGAGAGTAGAAAAGCTTACAAGGCCTGCCAGGCACAGTGCAAAGTGTTCTGAACGAAGTAACAATTGGTTGAAAACAACTCTCAGCAGCTGGGTTGCCATGAGACACAAACAAATTCAGATTCAGCCAATAAATGATGCCCCAAGATACAAGAATCCAATCAAATTTAAATTTAGTATTTTTATAATATTAAACCAATAAAACAATCTGATGTTTTGGGGTATAAAACTGGACATTTTAAACAGCTAGAAAGAGAACTGCTAAAAGATCAACACATGTCAGCTGCTAGTTCAAGAGCTCTCTGAGAGTATCTGTGGAAGGAGTCTGTACAACAGAACATCAAAACCGACTTGGGAAGAATCTACAAAGGAGGTTCGGCAAAGCTGACAGGATTTGAAATGGGATTTTTTTTTTGTACATCTTAATTGGGACTTTTTTATCGAATTAGTATTGTAGAATGGGAGGTAAAAGATAGGTTTAAGTGAAAGGAGTTGAAAATAGTTGTTGGTATTAATATTCACTTTTGGACTTAAAGTTGTTAATTTTTACTTTAAATAGTGACCTCTGGAATAGTTCTTGGCCTCTTGAATTTCAACAGATTAGACCACGAGGTGATACTTTACTGTATTGCTCATTTAAATTAGCAGTGGGGTTTACCCTGTATCATAGCATAATTCAGAAAGGGAGGGAGCCAGAAAGTAAGACATGATAGATCAGTTAATTTAACATCTGTCGTTGAGAAATTGTTAGAATACATTATTCAGCAATTAATAATTGGACATCTGAGAAGTCAAACTCCAAACAATGAGAGGTAGCATGGTTTTACAAAAGATAACTTGTGTTTGTCTAATTTGTTAGAATTATTCAAAATTGTGTAGAGTTGAGTTTTTAAATTTATGTTTTATTGCAATCTCTCAATTAAACTTTAAAAGTATTAAATATAGATACTAAGTTATCCTGGAGCAGTGTTTTTAGAGCAGTAAGACTGTACTATTTGGGTCTGTAGATTGTTAAGGTGCAAAGATGGCATTTAGTAGAGTGAAGTGCTCTTCCTGTTGGATGTCAGAGATTTGGTAGAGTTTCTGTGGTGCTGATGACTATTTCTGCAGGGAGTGTGTTTGATTGCGAATCCTATTGGATCGCATGGATCGGTTAGCACAGCAGTTAAAGGCACTAAGAAATTTACAGGAGCTAGTGTGATGAATGGCATTTGCAGGGAGTGAGAAAAGAGATCAGTATGAGTCATATGCAGTTGGGAAAAGGTGCAAGTCAAACAGTCAGGGTAAACCGGAATGAAGCGGAGAATAAGGTAATTTAATTGGATAAATTAAACTGTATTTAATTCAATGCAAGAGACCTGACAGGTAAGGCAGATGAACTCTGGGCACAGTTGGGAACATGCGAGATTGGGGTATCATAACGATTACAGAAATGTGACTTAATGTTCTAGGGTATAGATGCTATAGGAAGAAAAGTAAGGGGGGGAGGGGGATGGAGATGACAGAGGAGGGGGAATGGCACTTTTTAATTAGCAATAATAATACAGCTGTATTTTGGAAAGATATTCCTAGGAATGTGTTCAGGGAAGTTACTTGGGTAGAGCTAAGAAATAAGGAAGGGATGATCACACTATTGGGATTGTACTATGTGCCACCTCCATTAGTCAGCGGAAAATTGAAGATAATTTGTAAGGAAATCTCAGTTACCATTCAGAATAATAGGGTGGGAATGATAAAGGATTTGAACCTGCCACAGTGAAAGTGCCGTAGTGTTAAGGGCTTGGATGGAGAGGAAATTGTTAAGTGTGTACAAGAAGATTTCCTGATTCATTTTGTGGATGTACCTACTGGAGAAGGAGCAAAACGTGACCTTCTTTTGGGAGATAAGGCCGGGCAGGTGACTGTGGTATCAGTGGCGGGGAGCACTTTGGGGCCAGCGACCATAATTCTATTAGTTTTAAAATAGTGATGGAAAAGGATAGATAAGATCTAAAAGTTGAGTTCTAAATTGAAGAAAGCCAATTTTGATGGCATTAGGCAAGAGTTTTCAGAAGTTAATTGGGGGTGGATATTCACAAGTAAAGGGAAGGCTGGGAAGTGCTTTCAAAGAGCTTTCAAAAATGAGATAACGAGAGTTGGTATGTTCCTGTTTGGGCGAAAGGCAAGGCTGGTAGGGTAGGGAGTGCCTGGATGCTGAGAGAAATTGAAGTTTTGGTCAAGAAAAAGAAGGAAGCAGATGTCAGATATAAACTGCAGGGTTCAAGTGAATTCCTAGAAGAGTATAAAGGCAGTAGGAAGTATAAAGAGGGAAATCGGGAGGGCAAAAAGGGGACACGAGATGACTTTGGCAAATAGGTACTTATCATCAGTATTTACTGTGGAGAAGGACATGGAAGCTGGAGAACTTGGGGAAATAAATAGCGATATCTTGAAAAATGTCCATCTTACAGAGGTGCTGATGTTGGATGTCTTAAATCGCATAAAGGGGAATATATCCCAAGTACCTGATCTGGTGTACCCTCGAACTTTGTGGGAAGCTGGGGAAATGATTGCTGGGCCTCTTGCTAAGATGTTTGTGTCATTGATAGCCACAGGTGAGATGGTGGAAGACCGGTGGTGGCTAATGTGGTGCCATTATTTAAGAAAGGTGGTAAGGAAAAGCAAGGGAACTATAGACTGGTGAGCGTGACCTCAGTGGTGGCCAAGTTGTTGGAGGGAATCCTGAGGGACAGGGGTTTCATGTATTTGGAAAGGCAAGGACTGATTAGGGATAGTCAGCATGGCTTTGTGTGTGGGGAATCATGTCTTGCAAACTTAATTGGAGGCTTTGAAGAAGTAATGAAGACCAATTGAAAGGACAGAGCAGTGGACATGATCTATATGGACTTCAGTGAGGCATTCAACAATGTTCCACATTGTAGATTGGTTAGCAAAGTTAGATTCCATGGAGAACCTGCCATTTGGAACACAGAACTGGCTTGAAGGTAGAAGACAGAGGGTGGTGATGGAAGGTTGCTTTTCAGACTGGAAGCCTGTGACCAGTAGTGTGCCACAAGGGTCAATGCTGGGTCCACTGCTTTTTGTCAGTTATATAAATGATTTGGATGTGAACAAAGGAGGTATAGTTAGTAAGTTTGCAGATGACAGCAAAATTGGAGATGTAGTGGACAGCGAAGAAGGTTACCTGAGACTACAACAGGATCTGGGCCAGTGGGCTGAGTGGCAGATGGAATTTAATTTTGATCAATGAGAAGTGCTGCATTTTGGAAAGGCAAATCAGGGCAGGACTTACACACTTAATGGTAAGGTTCTGGGGAGTGTTGCTGAACAAAGAGACCTTGGAGTGCAGATTCATAGTTCCTTGAAAGTGGAGTCGCAGATGGACAGGATAGTGAAGACGGTCTTTGATATGCTTACCTTTATTAGTCAGTGCATTGTGTGTAGAATTTGGGAGGTGATGCAGCTGTACAGGACATTGATTAAGCCAATTTTGGAATATTGCATTCATTTCTGGTCTCCCTGTTATAGGGAGAATGTTGTGAAAGTTGAAAGAGTTCAGAAAAGATTTACAAGGATGTTGCCAAGGTTGGAGGACTTGAGCCAAAAGGAGAGGCTGAATAGGTTGGGGCTATTTTTTTCTAGAACGCGAAGGTTGAGGGGTGGCCTTACGGAGGTTTGTAAAATCATGATGGGCATAGTTAAGGTGAATAGCCAAGGTCTTTTCCCCAGCATGGGGGAGTCCACAATTAGAAGGCATAGGTTTAAGGTGGGGGTGGGGGGTGTGGGAAGATTTAAAAGGGACCTAAAGGACAACTTTTTCACAAAGGATCGTGCGTGCGTAGAATGAGTGGTGGAGGCTGGTACAACTACAACATTTAAAAGGCATCTGGATGGGTGTATGCATAGGAAGGGTCTAGAGTGATATGGGGTAAGTGCTGGCAAATAGGACTAGATTAGTTTAGGATATCTGGTCGGCATAGACGAGTTGGACTGAAGGGTCTGTTTCTGTGCTGTACAGCTCAATGACTCTGTATAACAACCAAATTGGAAAATAGGGATCTTGTACATGCAGTATATCTGGACTTCCAGGAGACATTTGATAAGGTGCTGAAGAAGTAAGCAGGTCTGGCAGCACCTGTGGAGAGAAAGCAGAATTAATGTTTCGGGTCCAGTTACCCTTGTTCAAATTCAAACTGATATTCATAGGTTAGGTGAATGGGCCAGCTTTTGGCAGATGGAGTTTAATATAGATAAATACGAGGTCATCCATTTTCATTGAAAGAGTAGAAAGGCAACTTATCTAAATGGAGAAAAACTTTAGACTGCTCAAGAGGGACTTGGGTGTCTTCATGAATCTCAGAAAACTAGCTTGAACGTAACTAATCTATTGCAGGTACAGCATGTAAAGTGACATATTGAATTTTGGCATTTATTGTTAAGGGATTAGAGTATAAAAATAGCAAAGTGTTGCTGCAACTCTACACAACATTAGTGATATTTTATAGTTTTGGTCCCCTTAAGTAGTATAGTTGTATTGGATTTAATTCAGAAGAGGTTCACTAGATTGATTTCAGAGGTAAGGGGTTATCTTCTGAAGAGAGGTTGAGTAGTTTAGGCCTGCACTCCGTGGAGTTTAGAAGAATGAGAGGGGATCTAATTGATGCTAATGGAGATTGACAAAGTACACTACTACGGTAAAGCCTTTGATAAGATTCCACATGGGACTTTTGGTCCCATGTGCACCTGCATGTACCCTGTCTACCAGTCTTTTGGGACAATCTAGAATGAGAAGTCGTTAGTTTTACGATTAGAGATATCTGATTTAAAGAATTGAGAACTTGTTTCTTTCAAAGGGATATAAATCTGTGAAATTCACTATCCCAGAATGCATTGGGTGCTAGGACATGAAGTTAATTTAAGGAGATGGACATATTTTTAATTAGCATTGGCAGTTGTGTGATTATGGAGAGCAGGTGGGAAAGTGAAGTTGAGACAGAGATTAGATCAGTCATGATTGTATTGAATGGCATAGCAAGCTCAAGGGACTGATTTTGCCTATTCCTGCTCCCAGTTCTTACATTAAAACTCATGAACAGGCCTAAGGCTGTATCTTCGGATCCTGAAAAGTGCTCTATCTACCTCTTTTTACTGTAAAAGGCTAAGATAGCTCAGAAGACTGGTATTCACCATTAACAGGATGCTGCTATCAATCCAAAAAGATGATTTGCTTGTCACACAAATGTCTGTGTGATGCTAGGTTGTAATAATATGTCTAGATCAAGACTGGCAGATCAATCTAACCAGTCTATCTCTTTGGCTGTTCGCAACAAACAGGATGCTGCAATAACCAACTGTAATTGTGGTAATTGCTGTAATAACCAATTGCCCAAACTCTCAATGCAGTGTCCAGCATTCGATGTGACTCCATGATTGGATAGCATGTGGTAAATAATCCTGAGCATGTTAAAAATATTGCTGATTCCAATTTAGGGTTATCAGTCAGGTTTGCAATGTGTGCACCTGCATATACTGAAATCTACATGTGTTTATGCACAGGGTCATGTTGTTTGCAGACTGGAAGACCATGTACACACTATGCCTGTTTCAACCCAACAAATAGGTGATAGTCATTTTCTAGTTCATTTCTCAAGTCAAATACCTTGACCAACCAGACTCAGACTGCCGAGTTTGAAATTTAAGTAAAGCTTGGTACTTAGCTGTCTATTATTATTAACTGGTACATTCCCTATGGCATTGTCTCTACCAATTGGTCAATGTGCCAAACAATTTCATATAGTTCAAGTATTCCTTTATCCTTTGCTATTTCTTTCCAATTGGAGTTGAGTGCAAAACGCAAAGCTTTGACAAAATGTGCTTTTATTTCTAGCAATGCTGAAGTTCATGCCGAACCCAGTAGTCAGCTGTGAACATGGCAAAAATTGCCACTCTTCATGTGTTTAAATTAAAGTTATTTGGAGATGTGTGTTTTTTTTCAACATAGTTGTAAAGTATTCAATGCTTAACTATTCTAATGCAGTTTTAAAAATAATGATGAATGAGGTAGCTGACATACTTTGTAGTATTTGCTTGAACAGTGTGTTGCAAGTGAAATGCAAACTATTCTAATTATAAAATGTCCATGATTTTACTTTTTTAATGACGTATGATTGAATGATTTCCATAAATTGGTACTTCTGGAATTATTGCGGATGGAGAAGAAACATGTGATGAGAAGGTTCCACAAGTAAATTATCAATCTCTCACATCCTTAAATGATGTTCGAGATTAAATTGAACTGTGAAAAAGTTAAAAGTGCCAAGAAAATAAATTGAATCTGTGGATAGTTTATTGGAACCAGGAGCAGTTAATAAAAAGTAATGAGTATGAACCATTTTATTTTTCAGGATACCGCCTGATCGGAAGTCACTCAGGTGTGAAACTGTGCAGATGGACCAAGGTAACTGATTTTATGAATTATGAATCTCAGAGTTTATATTCATCTGATCTCCTCTTCTTTTAAATTTTTATTAAAATGGGTCAACAGGGATAACTTTTAAGACCAGGTGAGACACTGCATTCAATCATGGGATTTTTTTTTGTCAAAGGTGTAGAAGTAAATGCTGCAGATCATTGACTATATTGAATATCCAGGTTCACCTGTTTTACTGCAGTGAGGTCTTTGAACAGTCCACAAAGTTTGATACAATGAATGATTCAAAAGGATCTGCAATATTTTTGTACATTGTTTCATGAATATTGGAGCTAAACCTTTGATAATCTCTAGATGACCGTATTTAAAAGTAAAAATCATTTAATATTTGCATCATGCATTACATGTACAGTAATTGGACATCTTACATGTCATATTACATCTCCAAACCTCCTCTTCTAATATTGCCACTGAGTATTGAAACGTAGTAAATTACCAAAGCATCCTTAAGTGTTTTCAGTCAAAATTTGATGCCAAATTACATCAGGATATATTAAGACAAATTTTAAGGAGCTATTTACAGAAGTGGCTGTGATTGAAGGAGTGAGTGCTAAACTTTGGAAGTAAAAAGCCAAAGTATGATTGATGGAACAATATTGCTGATGCAAAAGAAGCCACAATTGGAGAGCTGTCATAGGGTTGTGATGATGTGGAGGATTTTACAGCAACCGTGCGGTACGAAAATATGGAGACGTTTAAAAATAAGGATGAGAAATTTAAGTTCAGAACGTTTCTGAATCAGGAGCTGAGAGCAAGTAGAGGTCAACTAGCAACGGGATGGTGAGTGATCTTGGAATGAATCATGGGCCACCAAGTGTTTAAAAGAGTAACCTTTGCAATAATGGAAGATGAGAGTCTGGCCATTAGAGCATTGCAATTTGAGATGATGAATGGAGAAGACAGTCTGAACAACAGATGGAGTGAAGACTGGCAATGTTGTGGTGGTCGAAGTAAATAGTTTTGATGAAGAGATTGGGGGTCGGAAACTCAGAATGGGCTGAAATAGATTTCTCCAGTTATAATCATCTATGTGGTGAGGGAACACCATTAATCGTGGGAGCTGTAAATACTAATGTTTAAATGGTGGAAACGTCTACTGACCCGATATTGAACATCTCGGTTAATGTATTAAATGGTATGCAAATAGTTTAACAGCATGCATTTTAAAATATCAAGTGCAGAAGAATGTGCAGCAGTGGATGAGGAGTGTGATAAATCTTAGATTTGTGGATCACAAAAATTTGTTCTTTTATTTTTCCTTCTATTTCACTATAAGGTTGTTGGACCATTTCCTCCCTAAGTTTGTAGTTCATGGTTTTAATCTCCTCGTGGTGACATTGTGACCCACCAGCTTTCTGTGTTAACAACACAGACCCTTTTGCATTGCAATCAAGCTTTATTAAAGCACTACACTTCTTAGTTTGTGGTTTTGTTTGTACAAGGTGTTCAGTAGGTTACCTAATTTGTGACATTTTGACTTTTTTTAAAAAAAAAGATTTTTAGTACCTCCCTGTTATGCATAGACCTCCTGACTTCCCATTTTGTATGA
This sequence comes from Chiloscyllium plagiosum, assembly GCF_037043375.1. Taxonomy (NCBI): domain Eukaryota; kingdom Metazoa; phylum Chordata; class Chondrichthyes; order Orectolobiformes; family Hemiscylliidae; genus Chiloscyllium; species Chiloscyllium plagiosum. Next base: position 36,439,331 of record NW_028270169.1, on the reverse strand, counting down.
ATTTTGAGGTATTCCTCAAAACTTCAGGCCCACTCCCTGTTGTGTTTGTTTATTTCATTATTTCCACATCAGGTCCTGTCCTTATATTTCACACACTTAATTGCTATTTTACTATCTTCACTTTGTTACAAACAGTTGATGTGGGTTGAATTTACTTCCCTCATTTTTGTGTTTACAAGTAGGATTGTTACATACAGATTTAGATTTCTATGATGTGAAACTTAGCATATAGTTAGAAATTAATGAAGTAAGAGTTGTAAGTTTCTGTTCACCTGACTACTTTCATTATCTTTCAATGAAAGTGTAAATTTCAGTTATTACTGCATATAATAAATTTTCATTGATTCCACATTGCTTTCTTCGATCTTTGCTCAACCTGTGGTCAGATAATCACTGCAGCCATTTTATGTCCGTGTCTTTTGTTTTAAAAACCTTTTCAGTCCATGAAAGTACTGTGAATAAAAATCAGATGATGGAAGACAAAAAAAAAATCGGTGGCTCACCATTTCATTAGTATTGTGACATTTTAATGTGTGATGTACAAGTCCCTGACTTGTACTATGTTATTTGCCTTCTATATCTTTTCTACTTAGATCACATTGATATCTAGTATTTGCTCCTCTTGATTTCTAAATGTGTGTATATAATATTGATGATGTGTGAGATTTGTTGCATCTTTTTCCTTATTTCCACAGTCCATGCTCCGAGGCAGAGGCGGTTGTTACAAACACACTTTCTATGGCATTGAAAGCCATCGCTGTATGGAGGCCACTCCTAGTCTAGCCTGTGCCAATAAATGTGTCTTTTGCTGGCGGTAAGCGACTGAAGTTACACATGATTAGTTTTGTTGATTTCTTTAGGTTTTATTTGCTTATGGATTTCATGGATTAAACCAAGTGATTTAAATTATCATTGCCAACTAAATGAGAAGTAATCTTATCTAGTGTTTGAGGCACAAAAATATATACTTGTTAGGATGTCTTTTAAGTAGTCTGGTTTTCCATTGCACTGTTGTGTTCAGTACCTGTATTTATGCGATGAAGTTCATTTTGTAGGTCTTGATGATCTTTGAAGAACTAACTGCTTTGCATTGCAAAGGTTCTAAAAGCTAAATATGGTTTGGTTAAAATTCTTAGTTCTGCAAAAGGTAAATGTTACACCTAGGTTACAGAGCTCTTTTAGCAACTTATTTCACTCATCCAAAACAATATTGCATTGTCAGCATCTTTACAACAATGGGCCTACTTTCGTTAGTTTTACAGGCAAATGTGTATGTTTAGGTCAAAACTGGATGCAACCATCAGTAATAGCTAATATTTCAGAAAATAAAAATAATGAAATCATATGGTTAAAACATATTGTAATTGATGATTTTTATATTTTCTAAACATAAGGAAGTAGCTCATAAATCCAAGCTAAAGGTTATTTTATTGGAGAACTCTAGCCATTCAATGATAGAATTAATGATCTAAAATAGATTAAAGAATTATTTTGTTGGAGTGGAATTGTTTTTTTTTAAAGGGTTGCTCAGCAGAATCATCCGTTTTCATATTTTGACAGCATTTTGGAAAAAATACTTTTAGTAATCACGCTGTAGGTAAATTTTTACCATATTTGCGTCTTTGACAACTCTCAGTGCTCTTTTGAGTAATATATTGTATGTAACACACTTTTTGAGACGTTTTTAAGATGTTATATTGTTATGAGTTGTTCAGTTTTACTCTTAGTTTCTATTTTTGAAGGTAAAGGTAAAGTCGCCATAATCTTCCAGACCATAGGGCCGCTCTCTTATTAGGGAGGGATATCCCATAGTGTTTTAACCTGAGGGTCACCGCACTTCAGGCGAGGGGCGAGGTTGAATCGGAGAGTTCTTCATGGTAACCTCAGTTGCTGCAGAAATTGAACCCATGCTGTTGGTGTTACTCTACATTGCAATCCTGCCATCCAGCCATTTGAGCAAACTGAGCCCCTACTACTTGACTGCAGTTCAGTTCATTGTTGTAACATCTATTGGATTATAAGGGACAGGATGTGTAACAGAAATGACTTGTTTTCTGTCTATTAAATTTGTGTGTTTTCTTTATTGTTGGCCACAATGTACATGAAATGAATTTTGCTTTCAGCTGTTTATTTTTGGAACTGTCACTGTTGTCAGACAAGACAAAGATTAACTAATATATACACAAATTATGGATCCTGTCGATAGTCGAGAGGTGAACAAATTAACTATTTGGCTAAACCACGGAGGAAAAGGAAGGTACTAAAGTTGTTTATCAAACACTGCTATAAGCATTGACCATTGAGAAATGGCAGACTGTAAATACAGTTGAAAACAGACTGTGTAATTAAAAATACGGTAGTGTTTCCTGTAACATTGCCTCACAGTATCTCAAAACATGTTGTGGGAAGCTCTGACATTGGCAAAAGACGTTGTGTATAAGGCCTGTGAGAGGGATCAACAATTGTCAATTTGATGTCCAACTTCATAGTCAGAATATTTTGATTTGGTGAAAGAAAGTGGCCAAACATTTTATAGATAAGTTATATTAAAAGACAATCTCAGGGAAGCGAATCGTGAATGGCAATAAGGTTTGTAAGTTGTATCTGCATTGAAAATGTAAATACTGTTAATTTTCATATGATATATTAAATAAATGATCTGTGGATTTATGGTCTCAGTCATATTATTGATTGTGTGATATATCCAACTGTTATAGGCAAAGAATCAGATAGTGTTTTCAAGGTTGGTGATGTGTATTGACACTGGTTCATTTTTACATTGATCTGCGTATCATTAATGAGGTTTTCTAGAAGTACATTACACTCTGTAGGGAGACTACTAATGTAGGTAGTGGAGTTAATGGCACTGAACTAGAGTACACTACTTTAAACAACAAGTAAAAATACAGATGTTATAAATAAGTAACTATGACTGACATTGTGTTATTTTTTATGTAGACATCATACGAATCCAGTTGGAACTGAATGGCGCTGGAAAATGGATGAAGCAGATATGATCTTAAAAGAAGCAATCGAGAACCATCAGAACCTGATAAAACAGTTCAAAGGTAAAAAGTTGTCAATCAACTTTTTCAAAAGAATTTTGCAAATTATAGGCAAGAGTTTTTGTTCACTGCACAAATGGCAGTGTCATTGATTGATGAGTTAGGCTGGAAAAGAAATAGAAACTTTCTCCTCCAATTCCCACCTTGTGCTCCCATTCTGTTCATCTTTTGATTTGCTTCATAGAATATCCAACCCAAGCAGGCGATCAGTATTTATTTTCCTTAAGAGCAATAATCTTGGTCTTGGGGGAGGGACTTGGCAAATGTTTTCCATGTGCATCATTCTCTTTTATTTCATGCATTTTAACTGACATAGTTCTGTCCCAAATTTGGGTTGTGCTTTACAGCATTGAACCTCAATGGTCTTCTTCTACCATGTGTCCTCTAGGTGCTACATTTAGTTTTAAATCTGTTTCCTCCTCCAATGGAAATTACCTTTTATTGAAAAAAAGGTCTGCTATCTCCCACCCCTTTATAATTTAAAGAATGTATTTTCTATTCCAGCAAAAATGGCCCCAGTTTTTCAAGTCTTACTTCAAATTTGTATTGCCTCCTATTTGGCATGATCCTCGTAAATTTGTCACTTCAAAATCCATCCTGTTGATTTTCTTTAACTCATTCAAGGGGAATAGGTGTAACCGGGCAAGACTGGTGATTACTGCCCTGTAATGATCATGAACCAGAATGATAAACTTCATGATATGATTCTTGTATGCTATTAAGACTGGTGTTCAAGGACTCTGTTACAGGGGCAATATAAATAAGGCAGTGCATATTCATGCCAGGGTGGTGTCTGATTTGGATGCAAATGAGTGGTAGTATTGTTATGCACCTGCTTTCCTTGTGCTTCTAAGATCTGGAGGTTTAGAGCTTAAAATCTACAGAGAGCTTTTTATATGGTGCTGTTGATGAATTATAGGAATAATCATATTTTGTCATTTTGGATGATAAGTTATACTATCTATCTATTGATATTTGCTGTCCCTTTGATTTGAGAATGCCATCATCTTAGGCTTGAATTTCTGCCATAGGTCTGTCTTGGACTGAGCAGGACATTTCTGAATCCACAGATCTTTGGCCAAAGTGCAAGAATTTATTCCTTTTCTTTGTGTCCTTGCATTTGATGCAATGAAAGTGATACTGTCATGCATATTTCTAGTCCAAAACAGTATATGTGACATGCAAATTATGAACCAATTCCATGTTTATGGTACACAAATTAGAATTAAATAATCGCTATAAGAACAAATGGAAAATTGATAAGTAACTTTTTCATTTTCCTGGTAGCTCATTTTTAACTCATTGCGCACATGCACTTAATGTTTTATCTTGCTAGATTTACTGCAACTTTGCTTTCCTCTGAAGTGTAGACCTAGTTCTCACATTATTTTATTCTGTATAAAAGGCTTCAGACATTTTGACACCAGATATTAAAAAAAATTGACTAAAGTGTAATTTGTTATACTGATGACCTGTACTTGATTAAATGTCAAGAAAGTTATCTTGGGTGAAAGGATTCTGGTCCAAATACATGACAAATATTATAAATTAAAGTCTTTCATATGTATGTGTCATTTTTGCAGGTGTACCTGGAGTAAAGGCTGACCGTTTTGCAGAGGGAATGAAGGTGAAACACTGTGCATTGTCATTGGTAGGAGAACCAATCATGTACCCCAAAATCAATGAATTAGTGAAACTGTTACACCATAATGAAATCTCCACTTTCCTTGTAACAAATGCACAGTTCCCAGAGGAAATCAGGTGAGAATTATTAATTAAATAGGTAACCACTGATAGAAGAAGTTGTGATACATTCTTGAAAATTAACTTTAAATCAAATTGTATATTATTAATTATGGAGTTTTATGGAAAAAGATTGTTGGTTAAACTATCTCTTAAACACTGTGTTCGGTAAAGAAATATTTAACTAGTGGTTTTTAATTCATTAAATTAGAATATTTAAATAACCTACCACCACTTTCAACAGCAACTTAGGTTTTCACTATACCTTTAATGTACTGTAGAGTCCCACCATTTGTTGGGGTTGCATTCGTAAACCTCAATGATTTTCAAAAATCACAAAAACGCTGTGCGTTTGCAATACACACTTTCTACTTAAGGAAGAAAGTTTTTTATTTTAATCTTGTTTTCTTCAAAATCCTGCGAGTTCAAGATTGGAGGTGCAGCGGGCAAAAGGGTGTGCATTACGTTTTAAGCAATTAAGTAAATTCACAAATGTTGGACAGCAGAACTTGACTGTAATAAAATATTCTTCATTCAAAGGTAACGAAACGAGATATGGCATGAATATAAGGAGATATAAAGTCAGATGGCCAAAAACATGGTCAAAAGCTTTATGTAATATCTTACAGGAAGAAAGGAAGATTGTTTGATGGAGAGGAGTGGGAGGGAAATCTTGAGCTTAGGACCTAGACAGCAGGAAGCATGGCTGCCAACATGGCATGTTTAAAACTGGATTGCTTGAGGGACCAGAATTAAATGAGTGCTGATATCTCAAAAGGTTAAGAGAATGCAGGATAGCACTGAGATGGGAGGAGTGAGGCCTTGAAAGAATTTGAAAATAAGGGATAAAAAAAATTAAAACGCAGATGCAATTTACAGTTTGCATTGTGCATAATTGTAAGATATTTTGATTTCAGCTGGATATTGATAGTTCAGGTGATTTTAGATCTAATTTATAGTATTGATGATTTACAGGTTTTTATTTGCATGTCATGAAAGTTACCTTGTGAAGTAGCTCTGAACTAATAGATCGATATTTTAGTGCTTTAATTTGCATCACTGATGAAATGCTGTTTCTAATTTTACTGTTAATTAAACTGATGCAGAATTATTAACTTGCAGAATCTAACAATATATCAGAAACATGAAAGGTAGTTAAATTGATCTCCAAGTTTTATATTTTGAATAGTGGCTGGGAGGTCATTGATATAAATACAGGAAGTGAAAGGTAAATTTTCTACTGTGTGCAGGATAGTCATGCCGATTGAGTTTCATGTCAGATTAGCATTTTATGCAATGTAGAACAGCATTCTGGAAAAGAGGTACATTTTCACCAAAGGAAGCTGTTTAATTTTTATTATAAACATTCACTCAAAACTGTTCAAATACCATACTGTTCTTTTTTCAAGGTTAAAATAGAATAAAATTTTTTGGGAGGTCATTAACATGTCACAAAGTGAATACTGAAATAGAATCCAGCCATTTGGTGTCCGAGGACTAACTTTGAAATCAGTTCAGAATAGCTGACTACTTTCTGAGAGGAGCAAATGTGAAATAATCATGGCTAGTAGCCAGCTTTGGAGACAGTTATAAATTTAATGGTAAAGGCTGCGGTTAGGTGGCAGACAGACTTTCACTTTTCTGATTATTTTCCTATTCTAATGGAATGTGAAGCATGAGCCAATGCTCCTGAGAGATGAGGAACAGGAATCGTTTTTGTAACCATTAAAGTTGTATAGTTGATCCGGTTCAAAATGCTCATTGTTTGGGACTTTGCACAGGATGAATGTTACTTGACACTTGTTAGCCCACATCTCGACACTATCCAGCACCTGCAGGTTGAGAGTGTGGCTGAATACTGCAATTTTCAGGCAACATTCACACTCCAGATTTCTTGACAGATAATCATTAAATAAAAGTAACTAATAATGGTTACCTTGAGCGTTCTTCTTTGACAAACACTCTAATAAGGTCCCGAGATCGCGGTGATTAGCATCCACCCAGCAAACCCATCTACATAGCTGACGAGTCTCCAGTCGTTGGAGGGATTGACCTTGACTTAGAGACTTAAAGTGATCTGTTCAGATGGATACCAGGGATGGCATCACTGTTGTATGAGGTGTGATTGGTTTGACTGGGTCTCTATTTAAGAGTGCTTAGAAGAATGAGATGGAATTGGATTGAAATGTATAAAATCCTAACAGGCTTAGACAGGCTAGTTGCAGGGGAATCTAGAACCAGGGGTCACGGTGCCAGGATAAGGAATTAGGCCATTTAGAATTGAAATGGGGATACACTACTTCACTCACCTCTGGAATTCACTGCCATGGCAGCATGTGGAGGCCAGGTCACTGAGTACAGTCAAGAGAGAAGTTGATACATGTTTTCATATTAAAGACATTAAGGGGTAAAGAGAGGAATCCAGAATATGGTATTGAGTTAGAGGTTGGGCCATGATTATATTGAATGGTGGTGTTTAACAAGTGCTGCCAGCTATTTCACTTTGGTTTATTAATAGACTTGAACTCTGGTCATCATGACCAACTTTTTATTGGTAAGAAAGGGAAGATAATTATATAATTGATTTTAGGAATTTAGTTAAGGTGGAAAAATTTTCGAGTTCAGAATAAATGAAAGTTATAAATGAAGTAATTTCCTCAAATGTTGTATTCTTTCCTTCAGAAAACTTGAACCAGTTACTCAGCTTTATGTCAGTGTGGATGCAAGTACTAAGGATAGTCTGAAGAAAATTGATCGCCCCCTTTTTAAGGACTTTTGGCCACGATTTCTTGAATCCCTGAAGGCCTTGGCAGACAAGGTAATGAGATTATTTATGTAACTTGACAAAGGTACAGTAAGGCTTTTGTTGCACTGCATGTTCTGGGAATGGATGGTGCTGTTTAATGAGGAGTTGTGTTACTCCTAACACAAGGTGCTGCTCTGTCTTTAAGGAGAAGCAGCTGATCAGTTAAAGGCCTCAGTACAGCATGGCATCACAGTAAAACCAGAACCCAGCAGGTAATCACAACTGAAGACCAAGCTGAACAGAGACTCTCACTGGTTTAGATAAACAGCTCTGAGTGTAATGTGTTCACCCTCCTTCCCAATGAATTGACATTTCACAGCATTGTGAACAAATCCACTCTGATGGCCATGTGCCCACTGATGGGAAATTTCCTTCAAAGGATGGATTTCTGACATTTTGAGTTTCATTTCGAGTGACATTTTGAGGTTCGGAAGTCTGCCATTTAACAGTTTGTTTCCAAACACAAACCAGCTTTTCTGTTTAATAAAGTGAGCTGACAGTTGGTTTGCATGAAAAAATCAGCTTCTTGCTTTTAGATATCCTTGGTTTCCAGCTGGCATTTTTAAAAATAAAATGAATTGAGTGAATTCAGGGACAGGTTCTGAACATCCACATGAACAAACGTCCTAATGCCATATGCCATGTCCTGCTCCCAAACACAGCATCTGGTTTCAATATGGTGTGTGATACAGCAGCCTCTCCGTGTTAGAGTGAGAGGAGTCCCTCTCGTGCGCAGTATTATTCTCCCCCCACCCATGCGCAGTCTCAACCTCCCGTGCGCAATCTGTGGCCCACCCACCATGTGCAGTCTCACCCTGTCTCTTTCTCATGCATGATTTAGATTTTGCTCTGGTAGATAAAGGAGGGATATTTAGGAGGTTGGGATTAGGAAATGGTGCAAGATGATCAGCCATGGTCCTATCCTCTATGTTTCTATGTAATGTCTCCACATTCACTAACAAAACCATGTTGAGTGGGAGAGAAGGAGTGACGAAAGAGGCTATAAACTGATATGGACAGCATCACTTGAGTGAGCAAAGCGAGTGGCAGATGGAATATAAGAGGAGAAATATCTATTTGTGGCAGAGATTTAGAAACTGACTTGGTGACATTAAAATTCCCTTTCCCTGCCCAGTCTGCTCTTTCAGAACCAGTGAGGTTTTGTCCCTGAGGAAGGGTGTTTTCTGACTGGATTTTATAACATTGCAATATTAAGGTACTGAGTGTAACAGAGTTTGCTATATCCTATCACATCATTTAGTTTGCTGTCTGTATTGTGTGAATTATATTTAAAACAGTGGCAGATGGAATATAATGTGAAATGTGATTCACATTTGTATGTCAAAGAGAGCAAAGAACAGAATGTTTGGTTTTAAGAATGGTGAGAGACTTTTGAATATTATTGTCCACAGGGTTCGAGTGATCTTATACACAAATATCGGAAAGTTAACATGATGGTAGAACCAACAAATAGGAAGATAAATTGATTCTGATGTGGAATGAACTGCCCGAGGAAATGGTAGATGCGGGTACAACTAAAACATTTAAAATACATTTGGATAGGTGCATGAGTAGGAAATATTTAGAGGGATGTGGACCATATGCAGGCAAATTGGACTAGTTTAGTTGGACTGAAAGGTCTGCTTCCATACTGTATAATAGAAATCCTGATTAATAAAACGCTGTTAATGATGCAGTGCCAGATAACCCTGTTTCCTGCATATGGCTACATAGCTACATCGATGTGCCATGTTGATAAATAATGCAGAATTCAGAAAATATTTCTGACTTAGATATTCATAAAGATCATAATTGACTTACCTCGAGCTAAATTGCAGTTTTCATAGTTTGATGTATTAGCTTTTTATTGGTAGTTTGCTGTGTATTGTATCCAATATCCAAACCACCACATTTTCCAAAAGACTACCAATGCCCACTCCTGACCACCACCTGCAAACTTTAATTATATACAGCTCCAAATCAGTTGATGTAAGCCCATCGGAAAAGACTGAAGGTGTCCAGTATTTGATGATCTGATTGAGTATTGCTGGGGCAAGACGAGAGAGTCCTGACGAGGGAGAACTTCCCTTGAATTTCGCAAAGATGGAGAATTTAGGGAGGAGAGGACCTGTTAGAAAGTGAATGACATATGGAGGAGAATCCACTAAGTGGCACCTTCCCTATGGCAAATCTGCCACTGGCCCACAGAGTGAAAATTGTCAGGATTGGCTTTTCCTGTTACTGGTTAAATCCCAATGGTGTTGGGGTGAGGTCCCTAGGTGGTCATTAATGGCCACTTAAAAACTTCAGTTGGCCCAGGGCTAGTTGGACAATTGAAAACCTCCCCTACTTCTGGGAAAATTGTGGTGGGATTGGGTAGGACGTAGACATTGTGCCCATGGTATTTTGCAAGACCCTCCACCAACATCATCCACCAACATGTATAAAGTCTAGCCCTTTATTAACCATCGTAACTTCCCTGTTACTCATTTGAAATCTGGTGAAAACGGTGTGTAATTCCTTTGGGAATGCAATTGACATGAGGTTTTTCCCAGCTAATCTTTCAGTCTTGGGTGCAAACAGCTCTAACAACGTCTGCCACCTCAATTGGGGATAAATGTACTTCTAACGTGTTTGTTTTTGACTGTAAGAATGAGTGAGGCTCCAACTCTAAGGGCAGATGACACTTCTGTTGTTTGACATCAGGCTAATGTGAACCTTTAAAAGTAATCTGATTACGTTATGAGATCATTGTCACATTACATATATGGCAGTAAGAACATTACTGACTGGATTATTTGAAGAATACTGTTTGGACAGTTTGTTGGTGAGATTGGATTCCTTTCCTGACTGCAAGGTCTCCCCTCATCAGTTGTCACGTCTTGGAGGGGCTTCTGGTGGTTGTGCACTGAAGCGATTATCTAGCTTCATTGTTCTGTCACCTTTAAGGTGAACTATAAAATAATTAATCAGAGTAAATACTAATGTTTATATACGTGATCTGAACTCTTCATGGTGGTTTCTACTCAATATGATTATAATGCTTAAGGGAAAACAGAAGATGGCAGTTTTGCAAATTCATAGTGAATGATTTATAAGGTAAATGAGTTTGGATTTTATTGACTTCAAGTACTCCTGCAAAATTGATCTTTAGTCAAATAATTAAAAAGCAGTGTGCAGAAGTTGTTTAATGTTTCCATAAATCCAGTGTAAAATAATGAAAAAAATGTCTAGGGCATAGATATTTGAAACAATGTTATTATTTCTTAGAATAATTCTATTAATTCTCCCATGTTTATGTTTACATTTTACTTTGTGAGTACTTTGATCTAAATAATTTGTGTTCTGATGACAGTTCGAATGAAAGTGGTGCTGAAATTTAAATAGTTTTATATTATAGCTTGCATTCATTTGTTCCATGGCTTTTACTAATTTTTTTTCAAGTATCCCTAAAGGAATAGTTTTAATCTGCCAATTCAGAAATTAAATGCTATGATTGAATCATTACCTCTACATTCCATTTTTTTTGTATTACATAAAAGTTTTGAAAAAATTTTGTAATATGAAAACTGCACACTTACAGCTCTTCTGATATTTAGAGTTCCAGTAATTATTTATATAACTTCCCTTCTGCAGCAGTGGTAAAATCATCTTTTAGATACAGTTATAAAATCAAAGAATACAGAATTCTTAGATAATTTTGTCCTAAATTTGCATACAGGGTACCAGTTTAATATAAAGTAAAAATGCTATCTCCGATGTTCTAATACCCAAGAATGCTCTATTGTATAATGTTGTTTAATCCATCTGTGAATATGTACTTGTAGCTTGAACTGTTTCAACTGTCCGTATTGGCATCCGCTGATCAAAGAGAGTGCCTAGTGGGCAACTTACTGTGCTATATACAGAACAATCTCGGTTATCCAAACATAGATTATCTGAATTTTGGACTATTTGAACAAGATCTCAAGGTCCCAATACTTGGGTAAACTGTTATCTGAAATGTTCGATTTGTCTGAAACGTTCAATTGTCCCCGCCCGTGTTGTTCGAATAATTGAGGTTGCCCTGTATGTTGCGGAAGAATAAAATGGGCAACTATTAAGCTGGCAGGAAGCACCTAGTAAAACACATTTGAAGTCTAAAACTGAGCCGAGATACAACTGAAAGGATATAATTGTTTAGTTTTTGTCATGTTATCTCAATTTCATACTGTGACTGTTGTTTGGATTGTCCTTATCTCTCTCTCTCTCTTTTCACTTTTCAAAATTATCTGGCCCTTAGTTTTCCACTTCTCGCCCTTCAGGAATGATGAAGGGCTTTTGCCTGAAACGCGATTTTCCTGCTCCTCGGATGCTGCCTGACCTGCTGTGCTTTTCCAGCACCACTCTAATCTAGCCTTTGATTTACTGTCTTGTTTGACTGAGGAATGGTGACAAATGTCTCTTCCCTGATTTCTAGATTTGAATTTCTCATGAACAAGGTCATTATTGATCTTGGATCTTTCTGTGATGCCATCTATTGCATACTTTACATATCCCACTGCCTCACTCTGACATCCATGCTCAATTCTTAACGATAGATCTTTATAAACTTACCATTGTACGTACTTAATTTCACAATTACTACTTCAGTGCTCTCTTTGCTAACTATTTAGATCAGCAGCTGAGCACTAATGACTGACAATGTCAATCTTTTTCTCCCCTTGGAAGCTTTCCCACCTGATATTATTTTCCATTATTAGCACTATCTATATTTCAGTGGCTGTAGTATGGTCAATTGTTCAGATCACACTTTGGCAACATCTCCTGGTCCTCTGTTCTTTTTCCTTTGAGCACCTCATCCTGTTCTCTGGGTCTCCTCTTTTCTCAAAATCCTTGCTGTTTGTTCCACACTTGTTCCAGCATTCTGACAAAAGATCATGCATCTGCACCATTAACTGTGTTTCTCTCTATAGATGCTGCTTGATCTGCTGAGTATTTCATACATGTGACTACTTCTTCACTCCTTTTTTTTCCACCCACCCATCTGCAGATGGGATCTTGGGTGAATGTGGATAACCACTCTCTGGTACTTAGCACAGCCATTTTAGTGCATCACATCCTCCTTTTAAGTTAAGATTTGAAGCACAAAGTTAGTTGCCATATTAGTCTACAAAATAAGGAGGTGAAATCCAAAAAACTATGAACTTTTGTTGGTTATCACTAACTCTGGTGTTTAAAAACTCTCAACTCTGTTTGGATACAGTCACTTTCAAAAGAGATTGTGGATGATTTTGAAATGTTCAAACCTGAGAAGTTATTCAAAATCCAGTTAGTCTCTCTGCATTAATAAGGCACTGCTTGACTTCGTTTTACTGATTTTTCACCTCTGTTACTACCTTAACTCCTCCATTACTGAGACTGTTAGCCATGCTCAAATATTGAGAGTGTGGTGCTGGAAAAGCACAGCAAGTCAGGCAGAATCAGAGGAGCAGGAGAATCAACGTTTTGGGCATAAGGCCTTCAACAGGAACCAGAATTACACTCTCAACTTTGATCTCCAGTATCTGCAGTTCTCACTTTCTCCATGCTAAAATATGCCAAAGTTCTTGTCAATAAAAATCCATCACTATATTCCAAGATGTGTAAAATACCACTGCTCTGTCTATCCTACATAAAGTAAGGGTGGCACGGTGGCACAGTGGTTAGCACTGCTGCCTCACAGTGCCAGACACCCAGGTTCAATTCCTGCCTCGGGCAACTGTCTGTGGAGTTTGCATATTCTCCCCGTGTCTGCGTGGGTTTCCTCTGGGTGCTCCAGTTTCCTCCCACAGTCCAAAGATGTGCAGGTTAGGTGAATTGGCCATGCTAAATTGCCCGTAGTGTTAGGTAAGGGGTAAATGTAGGTGAATGGGTCTGAGTGGGTTGCTGTTCGGAGGGTCGGTGTGGACTTGTTGGGCTGAAGGGCCTGTTTCCATACTGTAAGTAATCTAATCTAATCTAAGTCCCCCCAGCAAAACAGTATTATATTATATATACTGTCCTTACGGATCTGCATTTCTCCCATGTCTCCTAACACATTAAGTTGAAAGTATGCACCTTCAAGTTGCTCCATTGGCTTGGTGCTCATTCCCTTCTCCCGATATATGTTGCCTGAATGGAAGTGCCATATGTGGTGTAAAATTATGTCCCAATACATGTGTGAATCATAATGCAACACATGTATTGGGCCAAGCAGTGGAATGTGGTGAAAGGGTTAAAATTGTGTCCCAATACATGTCTGAATCTAACCGAAAATGGAAGGTGTCGCTTAGTCCCGTGTGAATCTTATTATACACCTTCCCATGTGAATCTTCTTATCTGTATGTAACCAGAATGGAATGTGTTTTTTAGCCTTGCTCTGCTGTTCACATGAATGTTTATATCTGGAAAAGAGTATATCAGCTGGAAAAGTCTCCAGTTCGGTAGAGTCTGCTCCGGGGTTGCGTTTAACCGCCGAGCGTGGGTTGTTGGCAACCGCTCTACGAGAACTGACGGCTCCCAGTTCCGGTAACACGTAGAGTGAGTATAAACCAGACCCGTTGTAAGTACGAGACTGGTTGTGGCGACGCTGCGGGGAATAAAACACTTATATTCTAGCAGACTCGCCTCTTGGCTGTTTGTTCTATGTCAGACTACTTTCCTGCGAGCCTGGTCCTTGACCTTGAGAATTTTTTTAAAACACCATACAAGCACAAACTTGCTTATCCATAGTTTGTGAAATCGCTCTTTTAGGAAGCTAGGAAGTACTAAAAGAATTTTGTCACAAAGCTGAAGAATATATTGGTGAAGGTTATTTTGAAAGAGATTTAATATTAATAAAAAGGGCACTGTGTAAGTTAAGTTATGCTAATCGAATGTAAAGTTGACCTTTTGTGCATTTTTACATAATGTCAGTCATAAATCTCAGAACAAGGAATAAGAAATAAGTTATAAATAGAGAGTCCAGAGCTTAGCACTAAGAAAGGCTGAATATGCTTCATTAATAAACATCTACGAAGTCAAGACAAAGTCATCAAAGTCTCCATTCAGAAGGCATTTGTTTATGTTACATGGCTCCTCATCAGTAATTTGGTTCAAACAATACACAAAGTTGGTTTCCGTATTAGTCTACAAAAAAGTGGGTGCAATCCAAAGCGCTATGAAGTTATTGGTTCAGTAATTTGGAATGCCATCATTCAGCCGAAGATGTGAGAGGAATACATTTTCAACATTATTTAACTGAAAATGTATTTCAGCATTTAGATTACTTACAGTGTGGAAACAGGCCCTTCGGCCCAACAAGTCCATACCACCCCGCCGAAGTGCAACCCATCCATACCCCTACATTTACCCCTTACCTAACACTACGGGCAATTTAGCATGGCCAATTCACCTAACCTGCACATTTTTGGACTGTGGGAGGAAACCGGAGCACCCGGAGGAAACCCACGCAGATACGGGGAGAACGTGCAAACTCCACACAGTCAGTCACCTGAGGCGGGAATTGAACCCGGGTCTCTGGCACTGTGAGGCAGCAGTGCTAACCACTGTGCCACCGTGCCACCCAGTTGATTACTTTGTAATTAGATGCAATTGATGACCCAAGTAAAAATGATTGTCCTTTGTGCTTTAGAAATAAATGGATTATTCTGTGAGAATTAAGAACTAAACTGATGGGTGAGTGTGGTTTGAAGAATATCTGTTGAAACATTCAAACCTAAATTATTGTAAATTTGAGACGAGATATATGTAATAAAATAGATTGGCCACCAGGGTACCAGTGGAGCAGTGATAATGTCACTGAAGTAGTATTCCAGAGTCCCAGCTAATGCTCTGGAGATAGGGATTTGAATCCCACCAAAGCAGATTGTGAAATTTAATTCAGTTAATAAATTTAGGCTTTTTTAAAAAAAAAAACCAAAGCTGGTCTAATGGCAGCAGTGAAACCACTGTTGATTGTCATAAAAACCCAAAAAGTTAACTAATGTTCTTTCGGGTGAAAAATCTGTCATCCTCATAGCTGTGATTCTTAAATGCCCCATGAAATGATATAGAGAACCAATCAAACCTTCATGAAGTCTAAGAATAGGAATGAAACTGGACCAACTAACTATCAGCAGCATTGGCACTGGAAACAACAATGACAACTGGTTGACCCTGCAGCATCCTCTGTACTAACATTTCTGTGCCGTGCATATATTGCAAGGCCTTTCCTCCAGATTGGTCAAGCAACAGGTTGACATATCCCACTTACCAACTCATACTTTACAGCCCATTTCTCAGACTCCACCACGAACATCTGAATCCTGCTGAAAGGGCAGTATCACCAGAGGTGGCAAAACAGTGATATACAGCCAGGAGGGACTTACTCTGGGAGTCTTCAAAATTGATTCTCGACATGAGGCAATCTCATGGCATCAGGTGAATTGTGGGTGAGGAAACTTTTTGATTATTCCATATTGCTCAGACTTTCCTCAGTTGATGAATCGACTTCTCCATGTCAAACAACATTCAAAAGAAACACTGAGGGCAGCATGGGTCCAGAATGTATTCTGGGTGTCAACTTCAGGGTTCATTAGCAAGAGTGGCTCAGCAGCAGGTCTACTGATTGTGCTGGCTGGGTCCTAAAGGACATAGATACTAGATTGGATCTGTTGTAAGTGATGAGAGAAGCAAGAGGGTAAATCCTACTCTACCTCATTTCCAACAATCCACCTGTTGCAGATGCATTTGTACACAATATTAGTTTAAGTGACCACTGCACAGTCCTTAGGGACCAAGCCTGATGTTTACGTTGAAGATACCCTCCTTGTGTGATGTTAGCATGGTGCTAAATAGGAGAGATTTCAGACAGCTCTAGTAACACACAACTGGGCACCATTTGGTAGTGAGCCATCAACAGTTGCAGAATTGCCTTAGATTTCAAATTCTAACCTCCTGGCCCAATATCTACAACAAGCATCAAGCTGGGAGACCAACACTAGCTCAGTTAAAAGTGCAGGAGGGTATGCCACGAGCAGCACCAGGCATACCTAAAAATGGGGTATCAGCCTGGTGAAACTATAAAATAGGACTACTTGCATTCCAAAAATGTAAGCAGCATGTGGTAGACGGGGTTAAGTGATCCCATAGTCAACAGACCCGATGTAAGCTTTGCAGTCCTGCCACATTCAGTTGTAAATGGTGATGGACAATTAAACATCTCACTGGAAGAGGAGGCTACTCAAATCTTTCATCCTCCGTGATGGGGCAAGTCCAGCACATCAGGACAGAGATAATAAGATTGAAGCATTTGCATCCATCCTTAGCCATAAATGCTGAATGGATGATCCCTGTTTTCCTCTTCCTGAGGTCCCCAGATGCACAGATGTCAGTTTTCAGAGAATTCATCATCCACAAAGCACAAGGCTTATTAGTTGAGGAATACTCTCCACTTAGCTTGATGTGTGCAGCTCCAAGAACACCTTAAGATTACCTACACCATCCAGGATAAAGTAGCCCCATTGATTCGCACTCTATCCACTTGGCAGCAGTGTGAACTTTCTACAGGATGTACTGCAGTAACTCATCCAGGCTCCTTTGACACTACCTTCCAACCCGGGACCTTTAACATCTAGAAGGACAATGGCACCAGATACATAGTGACATATGTATCTGGTGCCATTGATAGTTCCCTTCTAAACTATACACCGTACTGATTTGGATATATATATTGCTGTTTCTTCATTATCGGCAGGTTCGATTCCTGAAACCCCCTCCCTAACAGCATTGTAATTGTATCTGCACACCATGGACTGCTGTGGTTTGAGCGCAACTCTCCACCACTTTTAAGGGCAACTTGGGATGAGTAATTAATGCTGCTCAGCCAGCACCACTCATTTTCTAATATGTGAAGAAAAGATGTAGGATTAAATTTTCAGCATTTTGAGTTAATTTACATTGCAATATTGGGTTTACGCTAATTGTAATTCAGGTTGATGCCAGGTAAATCCCTATTGGAATTGCTTGGGAAAAAATTGGAAAAAGGATTTCACATCTGTAAATATAGGATTGTTGAATGCTCTACCCCGAAGTAAAAAAATTGATACTACTGAATACAGCTTTCAGAAATGCACTGAATGCATGCTGTTACACATTTTGAGTATTGCATAAGCTATTCACTTTAGAATAATGGTATTGGTCACTCCAATCTAATCTGATCATGTTACATTTAAAAGTCCAAGTAGTCCTCATTTTACTTTGCAACATTGCCCCACTTTAGCATATTTTGTTTTTATGTAATTTATTCTTAGGAGCTCTTTTGTTTTGCATCACCCTTTTGTTAGCGGTTAGAGTGTTATGGATGCCTTCCACTCAAACTCAGAATCCAGTACTGTATTGCATGCCTACCAGACACTTTCTCTCTTTTGGCTTACAGGCAAGAATTTTATTTCTCTATTTGCCTTGCTTTCTGACCTTGTCTCTCAGCGAATTGCTTGGCCCTATCCTTTGCTTTGCTTTGCTTTCTAACTTTATCTGCTCCCCAGTCTATCGGCCAGCTTGCTCCATCCTTGCCTCATTTCCCATGGGCCTCGTCTCTCTACAGCCTCATTCTACCCAGCCCAATAATTCTTGTCTTTTAGACTCTAGGTTGGTCTTCCCTTCACTTCTGGCTACATTCCTGGTTGCTTTCATCCTTCTTAAATTTGATCTTGGGTCCTGGATTCCACCTAGTGGCAAAGGTCAATCACTGCAGGTAGTCCTGGGCATCCAGCTGCACTGACTGATTTCTATCACTAGATGGGGGTGAGAGCTTAAAAATGTGTTGCTGGAAAAGCGCAGCAGGTCAGGCAGAATCCAAGGAGAAGGAGAATCGACGTTTCGGGCATAAGCCCTTCTTCAGGAATGAGGAGGGTGTGCCAAGCAGGTTAAGATAAAAGGCAGGGAGGGGCATTGGGAATACGATAGGTGGAAGGAGGTTAAGGTGAGGGTGATAGGCCAGAGAGGAGGTGGGGGCGGAGAGGTCGGGAAGAAGATTGCAGGTCAAGAAGGCGGTGCTGAGTCTGAGGGCTGGGACTGAGAAAAGGTGGGGGAGGGGAAATTAGGAAGCTGGAGAAATCCGCATTCTTCCCCTGTGGCTGGAGGGTTCCTTGGCGGAAGATGAGTCGCTCTTCCTTCAGGCGTCGTGTTGCGATTGTCTGGTGATGGAGGAGGCCAAGGACCTGCATGTCCTTGGTGGAGTGGGAGGGGGAGTTAAAGTGTTCAGCCACGGGGCGGTTGGGTTGGTTGGTGCGGGTGTCCCAGAGGTGTTCTCTGAAACGTTCCGCAAGTAGGCGGCCTGTCTCCCCAATGTATAGGAGGCCACATCGGGTGTGGCTGAACACTTTAACTCCCCCTCCCACTCCACCAAGGACATGCAGGTCCTTGGCCGCCTCCATCGCCAGACAATCGCAACACGACGCCTGGAGGAAGAGCGACTCATCTTCCGCCTAGGAATCCTCCAGCCACAGAGGATGAACTCAGATTTCTCCAGTTTCCTCATTTCCCCTCCCCCCACCTTGTCACAGTCCCAGCTCTCAGACTCAGCACCGCCTTCTTGAACTGCAATCTTCCCAACCTCTCCGCCCCCACCCCATCTCCGGCTTATCACCCTCACCTTAACCTCCTTCCACCTATTGCATTCCCAATGCCCCTCCCCCAAGTCCCTCCTCCCTACCTTTTATCTTAACCTGCTTGGCACACCCTCCTCATTCCTGAAGAAGGGCTTATGCCCGAAACGTCGATTCTCCTTCTCATTTGATGTTGCCTGACCTGTTGTGCTTTTCCAGCAACACATTTTTAAGCTCTGATCTCCAGCATCTGCAGTCCTCACTTTCTCCTACTAGATGGGGGTGGTCAACGTATGTGCTTTGCATAACATTTCATTTAGAGTTTAAATTAACAACATAAAATTATTTAACATACCAATGAATGAAATTAACCATTTCAAAGTATAATTCATATTGAATTTTAACTTGGAGATGCAGCTATAGAGTTTCATTTTTTTTCTGATTTGGAGATGCCGGTGTTGGACTGGGGTGTACAAAGTTAAAAATCACACAACACCAGGTTATAGTCCAACAGGTTTAATTGGAAGCACACTAGCTTTCGGAGCGACACTCCTTCATCAGATGATAGTGGAGGGAGAAACTTGATGTCTGTGTCGATATGTGCAATCTTCTTGGAGATCCTCTCCACTTTAAGCCAGCGGTTAGTGGTGTCAATAGTAGTCATAATTTGGAGATGCCATTTTTTTCTGAGTTTTATCAGGGTGGGACGCTGGCTCAGTGGTTAGCATTACTACCTCACAGCACTAGGCACTTGGGTTCGATTCCACCCTCGGGCAACTGTCTGTGTGGAGTTTGCATTTTCTCCCAGTGTTTGTGTGGCTTTCCTCCCGGTGCTCCGGTTTCCCCCCACAGCCCCTTACATGTGCAAGTTATGTGAATTGGATATTGTAAATTGACCATAGCCATCAGGAATGCGTAGGTTAGGTGCATTAGTCAAGGGAAATGTAGAGTAGTAGGGTAGAGGAAGTGGGTCAGGGTGGGATACTCCTCGGAGGGTTGGTATGGACTTGTTGAGCCAAATGGCCTGTTTCCACACTGGAAGGATTCTATGATTGATTACTCTGAGAATTAATACTTGACTTAATCACAAACCTTTCTAAAAAAAACTTTATTAGAAATCCAATCTCAATTTTAACTGAGATCATACTTTTTAATTGTCCTGCTAAATAATTGCCATATGTTAGAGATGTAAGAATAATACCCACTTGTGATTTGAAAAAGATATTTATGCACTAGTGAAAAGACAAATAGAGTCATTTAGATGTACTGCATGGAAACAGACCCTTCGGTCCAACTCATTCAGCCAACCAGATATCCTAAATTAACCTGGTCCCATTTGCCAGCACTTAGCCCATATCCCTCTAAACCCTTTCTATTCATATACCCATCCAGATGCCTTTTAAATGTTGTAATTGTACCAGCTTCAACGACTTCCTCTGATGGCTCATTCCATATAAGCACCATCCTCTGCATGAAAATGTTGCCCCTTAAGTCCTTTTTTAAATCTTTCCCCTCTCGCCCTAAACCTATGCCCTCCAGTTCTGGACTTCCCCACCCCAGGGAAAAGACCTTGTCTATTTACCCTTTCCGTGCCCCTCATGATGTTATAAACCTCCATAAAGTCACCTCTCAGCCTCCAGCGCTCCAGGGGAAGCAGCCCCAGCTGATTCAGCCTGTCCTGTAGCTCAAATCCTGCAACCCTGGCAACATCCTTAAATCTTTTCTGAACCCTTTCAAGTTTCACAACATCTTTCCTATTGCAGGGAGACCAGAACTGAATGCAGTATTCCAAAAGTTGCCTAACCGATGTTCTGTACAGTCGCAACATAACCTCCCAACTGCTATACTCAGTGCTCTGTCCAATAAAGGGAATCGTACCACACACCACCTTCACTATCCTATCTACCTGTGACTCCGCTATCAAGGAATGCACTCCAAGGTCTCCTTGTTCAGCAACACTCCCCAGGACCTTAGCATCAAGTGTGTAAGTCCTGCCGTGATTTGCTTTTCCAAAATGCAGCACCAAAATGACAAAAAGCAGTGGACCCAGCACTGATCCTCATGGCACATCGCTGGTCACAGGCCTTCAGTCTGAAAAACAGCCCTCCACCACATGTGTGGCACATTCCTGATGAGCTTATGCTCGAAACAACTATTCTCCTGTTTCTCAGATGCTGCCTGTGGGTGGCACGGTGGGTGGGTGGCACGGTGGCACAGTGGTTAGCACTGCTGCCTCACAGCGCCAGAGACCCGGGTTCAATTCCCGACTCAGGCGACTGACTGTGTGGAGTTTGCACGTTCTCCCCGTGTCTGCGTGGGTTTCCTCCGGGTGCTCCGGTTTCCTCCCACAGTCCAAAGATGTGCACGTCAGATGAATTGGCCATGTTAAATTGTCCGTAGTGTTAGGTAAAGGGTAAATGTACGGGAATGGGTGGGTTACGCTTCGGTGGGTCAGTGTGGACTTATTGGGCCGAAGGGTCTGTTTCCACACTGTAAGTAATCTAATCTAAAAAGGCTGTGTTTTTCCAGCACCGCACTTTTTGACTCTGGTACACCACTGGTCACAGGCCTCCAGTCTGAAAAGCAACCCTCCACCCTCTCTTCTACTTTTGAGCCAGTTCTATATCCAAATGGCTAATTTTCCCTGTATTCCACGAGATTTAACCTTGTTTACCTGTCTACTATGAGGAACCTTGTCAATTGCGGGTGGCATGGTGGCTCAGCGGCTGGCACTGCTGCCTTACAGCACTAGGGTCCCAGGTTCGGTTCCAGCCTAGGTGGCTGACTCTGTGGAGTGTCCACATTCTCCCCATGTCTGCGTGGGTTTCCTCTAGGTGCTCCGGTTCCTCCCACGCTCCAAAGATGTGCAGGTTAGGTGAATTGGCCATGTTAAATTGCCTATAGTGTTAGGTGCATTAGTCTGAGGGAAATGGTTCTGGGTGGGTTACTCTTCGGAGGGTCAGTGTAGACTGGTTGGGCCGAAGGGCCTGTTTCCACACTGTAAGGAATCTAATCTAAACGCCTTACTGAAATCCATATTGATCACGTCCACCGCTCTGCCCTCATCAATCCTCTTTATTACTTCTTCAAAAAGCTCAATCAAGTTCGTGAGATGTGATTTCTCCCGCGCAAAGCCATGGTGACTATCCCTAATCAGTCCTTGCCTTTCCAAATACATGTACATCCTGTCCCTCAGAATTCCCTCCAACAACTTGCTCACCTCTGAGGTCAGGCTCGGCGGTCTATAGTTCCCTGACTTTTCCTTACCATGTTTCTTAAATAGTAGCACCACATTAGCCAACCTTCAGTCTTCCAGCACCTCAGCTGTGACTATTGATGATACAAATATCTCAGCAAGGGGCCCAGCAACTCTTCCCTAGCTTCCCACAGAGTCCTAAGGTCCTGGAGATATGCCCACTTTTATACCTTTTAAGTCATCCAGCACTTCCTCTGTAATATGGACATTTTTCAAGATGACACCATAAATTTCCCCACATTCTATATCTTCCTTGTCCTCCACCATAGTAAACACTGATGGAAAATAGTCATTTAGTATCGGTTCAACACATAGGCTGCCTTGCTGATCTTTGAGGGGCCCTATTCTCTCCCTAGTTACCCTTTGTCTTTAATGCTTTTTAAAAACCCTTTGGATTCCCCTTTAACCCTATTTGCCAAAGCTTTCTCATGTCCCCTTTTTGCCCTCCTGATTTCCCTCTTAAGCATAATCCTACTGAGTTTATACTCTTCAAAGGATTCACTTGATCTCTGCTGTCTCTACCTGACATATGCTTCCTTTTTCTTAGCCGAAACCTCAGTATCTCTAGTCATCCAGCATTCCCTACACCTACCAGCCTTGCCCTTCACCCTAACAGGAACATATTGTCTCTGGACTCTCGTTACCTCATTTTTGAAGGCTTCCCATTTTCCAGCCATCCCTTTACCTGCGAACATCCACCCTCGATCAGCTTTTAAAAGTTCTTGCCTAATACTGTCAAAATAGGCCTTTCTCCAATTTACAATTTCAACTTTTAGATCCAGTCTATCCGTTTCCATCGCTATTTTAAAGTAAATAGAATTATGGTCGTTGGCCCCAAAGTGCTCCCCCACTGACACCTCAGTCACCTGCCCTGCCTTATTTCCCTAGAGTAGGTCAAGTTTTGCACCTTCTCTAGTCGGTACATCCACATACTGAATCAGAAACTTTTCTTGTACACACTTAACAAATTCCTCTCCATCTAAGCATTTAATATTATGACAGTCCCAGTCTATGTTTGGAAAATTTTAAATCCCCTACCATAATAACCGTATTATTTTTGCAGTTAACTGAGATCTCCTTACAAATTTGTTTCTCAATCTCCCTCTGACTATTAGGGTGTCGATAATACAATCCCATTAAGGTGAACATCTCTTTCCTATTTCTCAGTTCCACCCAAGTAACTTCCTTAGATGTATTCCCAGGAATATCCTCCCTCAGCCTTGGAATCATTTGAAGAACAGCTAGAAATTGCATAAGAGGGAATGTAGGATCTTTATGGAAAGCTGAGCTGAGATTTGACAAATGTTTTTCGTATTTTGTGACTGGGACTTATGATGAGCTGGTTGGCTGTGAAATTGAAATTTCGGAGTTCGTTGATGAGAAATTTTGGTTTTTAGGTTTGTCCAAATAGTCTGTACAGATGTTTTTCCTTTTTGTTTCTGGCAAGATCAGCATTTGTTGCTCATTCCTAATGGCCTTTGAACTGAGCGGTTTGTTGGGCCATTTGCAAAGGGCAGTTAAGAGTCAATCACAATTTTATGGATCTGGATTTACATGTAGGTTGGATAAGGACTTCAGTTACCCATGTGATTTATGCAGTTACATGGCTAAGGATTTTGGTTTACGAGATGGATTTTTAATGATAATCCTCGATCACCATTATTAAGACTAGCTTTAAATTCCAAATTTATTAATTCGCTTTAAGTTCATTGTTACCATTGTGACAGTTGAACCCCTGTCCCCAGCACAGCATATTAGTCAGAACCTCTGGATTACTAGTCTAGTGACCTAACCTCTTCATCTTACTTTCAACGTATAGCTAGTCTGTTGTTTACTAGCTTCCAGTTTGTGGGATGTTCTGAGCAGATCGATTCACAAATGTTCTTGACTATTGGTTTTGAACACTTTCACAGAATTGCTCTTTTCTACATTATTATTCTCTCGATTTGCTTGCAGTTGATCATATCCACCAAGCTATTCAATCTTGATACTTTCCCATACAATAATTCTCATAGCTTTGACCATTAGGAAACCAATTAGCTAAACAAAGTTTGGATACACAAATGTTTTGTGCTCCACTTCATTTGAAACTAGTTGTCCTGTGCCCTTGCGTCCTGAGAGAAATTGGCTGTTTTGACACCTCTATTTCAGTGAATTTCTTTCAGTTATAAGTGAAAGTTGGTTGCTTAAAAGAAACATTTTATTTGGGGATGACATGGTATAAAATGTTTATCTAGAATAGAGAATTCACCAGGAAATTAAAATTGGAATCTGATGCTTGTGCGTTCTCCAGTGTGGAATCTGTGCAATGTGGATAAGTGACATGTGCCAGGTAATAGTCTTGTTGAACAGCAGAAAGCCAATTGTCTTCCCATAACAACTATTGAGAAGCCCTTCACCATCGGTGTCTTAGGATCACTATTGATCAGCGATTGAACTGGATCAATTAAATCAGTACCATAATTACAAAACCAGGGCAGATGCTGTCTGCTGTGTCATTTCACTTTCTAACGCCACAAAGTTTATCCAGCATAGAGTCATAGAGTACAGCATGGAACAGACCCTTCAGTCCAACCTGTCCATGCCAACCAGATATCCCAACCCAATCTAGTCCCACCTGCCAGCACTCTGCCCAAACCCTTCCTATTCATATACCCATCCAAAAGCCTCTTAAATGTTGCAATTGTACCAGCCTCCACCACTTCCTCTGACAGCTCATTCCATACATGTACCACCCTTTGTGTGAAAAAGTTGCCCCTTAGGTCTCTTTTATATCTTTCTCCTCTCACCCTAAACCTATGCCCTCTAGTTCTGGACTCCCCGACCCCAGGGAAACGACTTTATCTTATCCATGCCCCTCATGATTTTGTAAACGTCTATAAGGTCACCCCTCAACCTCCGACGCTCCAGGGAAAACAGCCCCAGCCTGTTCAGCCTGTCCCTAAAGCTCAAATCCTCCAACCCTGGCAACATCCTTGTAAATCTTTTCTGAACTCTTTCAAGTTTCACATAGGAAGGAGACCAGAATTGCATGCAATATTCCAGCAGTGGCCTAACCAATGACCTGTACAGCTGCAACATGACCTCCCAGCTCCTGTACTCAATACTCAGACCAATAAAAGAAAGCATACCAAATACTTCCTTCACTATCCTATCTACCTACGACTCCACTTTCAAGGAGCTATGAACCTGCAGTCCGAGGTCTCTTTGTTCAGCAACACTCCCTAGGACCTTACCATTAAGTATACAAGTCCTGCTAAGATTTGCTTTCCCAAAATGCAGTACCTCTCATTTATCTGAATTAAACTCCATCTGCCACTTCTCAGCCCATTGGCCCATCTGGTCAAGACCCTGTTGTAATTGGAGGTAACCTTCTTTGCTGTCCACTACACCTCCAATTTTGGTGTCATCTGCAAACTGACTAACTTGTACCTCTTATGCTCGCATCCAAATCATTTATGCAGATGACAAAAAGTTGTGGACCCAGCACCGATCCTTGTGGCACTCCATGATCACAGGCCTCCAGTCTGGAAAAACAACCCTCCACCACCATCCTCTGTCTTCTACCTTTGAACCAGTTCTACATTCACGAGGTACAAGTAAAGAATGTAATGGAGCGCTTGCCCCTCGTGGATGGATGTAACTGTAATAAAATACAAGAAGCCCCATATCATCCAGGCTTTGTTTAATTGGTGGTCCTGCCTTATCTGCAGTATATGTGCAGGAAACACTGGGTATTGGTTAGCTCAGTTGACTGGGCAGTTGGTTTGTGATTCAGACGATGCCAACAGCACCGGTTCAATTCCTGTATCAACTGAGAACACCATGTAGGTGGCTGCCTTCTCAACATTGCCTCTCACCTGAGCTGTGGTGAAACGCAACACCAATCATGTCTTTATCACTACTGAGAAAGCAGCCCTTCAGTTCTTGGGTACTACAGTGATTTTATGCTTTTTGCCCTACCTGTGATGCATGCCTTTTAGTAATACAAGCAGCAATGACATGGGAGCCTGATTCATTCATCATAGAATCCCTACATTGTGGAGGCAGGCTGCTTGGGCATTCAGGCAATATGTACTGACTTTGCTGTATCGCACTGCCACTGTTATCTCCATATTCTGCAATTCCTTATTTATCAACGTTCCATGAGCATCATAAACACAGATTTCAGTGTAAGGAAGGAGGCTCAAGACCATACTCTTCTCAACTAAAGATGAGCAATAAATTAGCTTACTCTGTTTTTGATTGGGGTTTTCTGGAAATACAATCTGGTGGCAGTAGCATACTAAAAGATTATCAAGTGGTGCTAAGGCACTGAGATCTGACAAAAAGTGAATGAAAAATAATGGGCTTGATAAATATTAATTTCGCGCTGAAGAAGACTAATTGTTTACAGAAAGGGACATAGCACAGGTGGTACAGGATCAATTATGGATGTGGATGTGTATGGAGTTCCTCGTTGAATTTTTATCAAAACCATTCAAACCCCTGGACACATCTAATTTATCCCTACCATCTGTTTATTAACATTCGGAAAAAAATCACAACTTGTACTTTAGTTGAGAATCTGTGGCGGCCACGTAAATTAGGGTGTTGGCAAATATTTTTAAATAAAATCCTGCCATTTTGCAGTCCTCCAAAAATAAATTTCCTGGTGAATATATCTTTTAATATGAGAAATTACAAATTTACAAATGAGTGATACTCTTTGCTTTGAATGTTTTGCATAATCTTTCTATATTTGGCTTCATGATCCTTCATTCTTTGTTCACAGCATGGATCCTTGTACTATTTTCAACATAAAGTTAAGTTTCATTATTTTTAATAAGTTGAGGGCAAACATTTTCCTGTGTGCTATATAGACAAACATGTTTGAGTTCCATCTGTTGTCTGTTCAAACAGCGCAAACGTTATATCCTGAATCATATACTTCCATTCTAGGGTCATTTCCATTACTTCTAATTGGTGGGTTAAGAGGGTCTAACTTTACTAAGAGGCTTAAGGTATAAATATACAAATTTATTGATAACAGGAATTTAAAATGTACTAATAAAGAGTAAACCTTTGGTCTAATTCCCTACCAATGAATGTATAATCAAACGTAAATTTTCTTTGGCATTGTCACTGTGAGAACAGTTTTCTAGCTCCGTTCAAATGAAACCCACAGGAGAACGATTCATATCTTTTGCTGACAATATTGGGCATCTATTCCTATTGCTCTTCCCACTGCCTGTCCAATGTAGAATAAAGATTAATTTATTATAAAGAATATTAAGCGGCTGAGTGGCCTACTCGGCACCTACTCCTTATGACCTTGTATCTTCCTATTAGAATTAAGATGCAGAAAGGCACTAGTTGTGACTTTTTCTGAAAGCAAATGTCAATATTTTAATTGCTGAAACCAGTGAAACAGGGACAACTCTCTACTAAATTAGATATTTTTGACCTTTGAAGAAAATCAAGTTTTTTGAAGAAAATGGAGGTGGAGAGGAGAGAGAAATCAGGAATAAAGGTTGAGGAAGGAGAGACTGGTTATCTCTTACCAGCTGCCATCAGGAAAATGAGGGTCAAATGGATGGAAGTTAAGAATGTGATAAGTGACAGTGAAGCAAGTGGAAGCTAGTAATTCAAGGGCTGATTGGATATTTTAAATGGGACATTTTAAAGGATATACAGTGAGAAATCAATAGCGTAGGGATCAGAGGCAAGAACAAAGAATGAGTGACAGGCAGGATTAAAGAGTGCAGCTGAAGTGGAAATGTTCATAGCAATCTCATGATAAAATAAGAGCTTCTTGTACAGCCACCCTTCCACTGGGTAGCTCCATGTTATATTGTTGGTGTACTACTGTCATCAGTTCTCCTCAAGTTTTAATGATTTTTGCACAGGTTTTATGTTCATCGCCATGCTGTTCTTTTCCTGTTATTAAATATAAACTGTTATTGTAAGTCCCTTTCGAAACTGAACTATTAATACATGAACTCTTTTGAAATCTTCTGAACTTTTGTCATACTAACTGCAGTTTGTAACTTGTGATTGATGTTTGACTCTAATACCTTAAACTACCCCATAAAATAATTCAATTCAACTTGAGGGTTGTACAATGTGTCTTGAACACAAATCATACTAGGAAATTAACCTTGTTCTGCAGTTTTTACAGTATGCAATGTGGATATAAAGTCAATGGTATACCTTAGACAACCTGGATTAAGGTATATTTTAACAAATGGCAATAAATTCTTTATCTAAGCCATTTATATTAGCACTGTTTGAAATTGTATATGATAAATAATGTTAATGTTTCACTATTCAGTTAATCAGCTATATAGTTGATATCCAGGCAAAAGAACCATGACAAATTGCTTTTAAAGAATTTTACATGACTAATGTTTGATAGTGCAGTTATGAAAATGGTAAAGAGATGAAGAGTTTCATGCTCAACCTAGCCTTGCTGTGAGCAAATCTAAACAGCAGACTTTGGAAGAACTTCATGCTGATCTGTATTGTCTAGTTTAAACCTGGTAATATTTCATTGTGTAATGACAACAGGTTGAAATTCAGAATTCTGTTTTATGGTTAATCCTATTTTTCATTGTGTGTTAGTGCATTTTATTACTGCATTAGATAAAACAAATCTTCATGGTTTAATGAGTGGTATTTAAAGAGGATTATAAAACAGTTTAAAGCAATTGATTCTTCACACTGATTTAGGTTTCATGCAATATATCACCTGTTGCCAAGCTGTGAATAATGAAGACTGTGATTAATGATGTTTATTATTCAAAATATTCAGAAAACTGGGCAAAGTAATATATGGGTCATTTTCAGGTTGGCAGATTGTCATTGATGTGACACAAAATTCCGTGTTTGGTCCTCAGAAATTTATAATCTGCGTCAGAGACATATCCAAGTTGTTAATACTGTAGATTCAAACCAAGCTGGTCAAACAGAAACCAGAAGGACCAGACTGTTCTTGTGCAGCAATTTTCTTGACTATATTAGTCACTTGTCCAAGTCCAATGTTTCCTCCTTTGTGTATCTTGATACCAATTAATATGCCATTACCCATAGTGGGCGGCACGGTGGCACAGTGGTTAGCACTGCTGCCTCACAGCGCCAGAGACCCGGGTTCAATTCCCGACTCAGGCGACTGACTGTGTGGAGTTTGCACATTCTCCCAGTGTCTGCGTGGGTTTCCTCCGGGTGCTCCGGTTTCCTCCCACAGTCCAAAGATGTGCAGGTCAGGTCATGCTAAATTGCCCGTAGTGTTAGGTTAAAGGGGTAAATGTAGGGGTATGGGTGGGTTGCGCTTCGGCGGGTCGGTGCGGACTTGTTGGACCGAAGGGCCTGTTTCCACACTATAAGTAATCTAATCTAATTTAACCTTAATTGCTTGTTATCAGTGCCAGCAAAAATATCATTTACTATTAATATGGTCTTCCAGCAAATAGTGATTCTTTTCTTCCTTCCAAGTCATCTGTAATTCTACCATCTTAACCTTGATCATCTTGCCCAGCTAACAGTGCTTCCACAATTTTTGTGATGTACTAATTTTCAGCTCTATCGCAGCATTCTTGAAATAAGGCGTGGCATTGCTGAAAGAAATTTGTTCCTTATTCACTTCTGGGTTTAGTCAATTGATCTCCCAATTGCCACTTAGCACCTTTCTTTTACAGCTTCATTAGTAATACCCAACCTCTATCACTGAAACATTTTGTTCAGGTTCAACTCTCAGTACCATACCTGAATATTAAAGAGCCATAGCTTCAAATGTTTTTTTAAAAAAATTGTATAAGACAATAGTTAAATTAGAATTGGATATGAATTGCAATTTTAGGCTCTTTCTTACAAGAGGAAACAAAGTGGAAAAATTGAGAGAAAATTCACTAGGATGTTATCACAGATGAGGATAATGGAAAAGTGGAAACTTGAGTAGTTGAGCTTTTCTTCAAATTGGAGCGAAGATGTTTGAAGAAGATTTTCTTTCAGGCTATTCTAACATTATGGTCTTGAATTGCATGGTACTGAATGGAAGCGCAATATTGAAATGAACAAAATGACCAGATGGTGTTTTAGTGGTGAAGCTTAACAGGTAAGTGTTGGCTTTTACACAGCAAAACATCTCTGCACTTAAATAGTGTCTTGAGATTCATTATGTCGAAGTGAGAAAGTGAATGGAACCATGCTTAAAGTATCATCTGAAAGGCCACATCTCCGAATGCAGCACTCGCTTCTTACTAAAATGAAGCCATCCAGTAATATCTGCTTTACTGCGTAGAACTTAAACCCACAAAAGTCTGACTGCAAGGCAAATGCCACAATTAACTCAAGGCTGACACCTTGTTGTAAAAATCTGTAGATATTTCCGTGCCACTTATTTGCACACATTTATTTCCTCCATTTTTGTTATAAACTTCTGAAATAACTGCACACAGGTTGGTACCCTGTCACTAAATCACCCTTTATTTACTTGTGCGCAGTGGACTGGCTATGGCTAGCCAGCTTGGAGTCCTACACAGAACTGAGGAGATTCTCATCTCTTGGTTATGTTAGTCAGCCAGGGCTTTCCTGATTGCCCCAGATTAACAATCCCAATCAATGAGCTTGTAGTCAACGAGATCAACCTGGTTCTAATTGCTACAATTTCTCAGCTTCAACAACATGTCTCTGAGTCAATTGCATTATTTCTTGCATTAATATTTTAAATATATATATATATTCTTGACCGTCATGCATGAGATGTACTTGGTGCAATGCATGCGTAGATGCTTTTTTTCATGATGCCCCTTTATCCATTATCTTTGGAGAATTAATTTAGGAGTTGAAAAAAGAATAAACTAGGAAGTAACCACTTTCATAACCTTCTCATTTTGAAAATTTTGCCTGGTTACTGGTTAAGGATAAAGTAGGATAATCATATTTTGTTGCGAAGAATACTTCGAGGCATTCTGATAGTATTATAAGCACAAGTTATTATAACTATTTATAAAGAAAAACTTTCACGTGACTTTCTTCTATTCCTTTCCTCCTTTTGTTCGGGAGTGTGATCTTGGGTTGGTAAAATTCAGCATGTTTTGTCAACATGTGTTACTAAACACCTTGGTCTTGTGCTCTTTCTAAAAATGCAATTCCCCAGCAGTCACAAGTTTCTAGCACATCTCAAGTGAGACAGCAAGCCTAGGATTAGCAAATACTCTTTTGAGTGCTGTATTGTGTGGGATGTTCAGCACTTTTTCCCACCACTTTCAAGAGGTGGAAATAAGCATGGCATCAACATATTGACTAAATTAAAAGGCTTATTTCTATCTAACAGAGAGCAATAGTAAACCATAATAAGAGTTCAAGATTTAAATACTGTACAATAAAAATAAGATCAGCCCTCATTGAATTACATAACATAATTCCTATTGTTTGGAAACCCAAAGTTGATCTCATGTTATGGGGATATTGACAGCACGTGGATTGTAACTGTTGAAGAAGATTTCATGATTTGATGTTATGTAGTTTATATCTGCAGGAAAAATGATGAATGTGTTCTCTAAACTTGTGTTGGAAAGTCTCTAAAGTTAAACCTGCCAGTCATCCATGATTAATGGCACAATGGTAGGGACTAATGAGCAGATGCTCACACATCATCTTGCTGCTGCATGCCTGCTAATACTGTAACCATACATAATATGATTCACAGTTTGACAAAGCTCCTTTGTCCTGAGAAAATGTCCAAATCAATCAATTTGACTGAATCCCATACTCTCCAGGCTAATTTTGAAGCTGGATAAGCAAAACAATTTATGTTTTGATCTGAGCTATTTTAGAGGTGTATCAGACAAAATTTCAGACTATTTTATAAGTATGAGAACAGTGGTCAATTATCTACACGCCTGGAAGTTTCTATCTATTGCTTTACCCTCTGTTAAGTGAAACTGAATGTTTATCCCTAAAGAAATGGATATGAAACTGTTTATTTAGTTTCACATTTGCTTATATCAATCATTTCTTCTGTTTACCCTGCCTAAGTATCAAATAACTTCTAAGTCAAGGAAATGTTAGTAAGTCAGTTTGCTCTAATATATGCTTAACAACTTTATTAATAACTTTTCTGGTTTTAAATAAACTAATGGAGTTTAAACCCTGATGAGCAATTTATTATTCGATTATTAACATGGTGAACTGCAGTAGAAATCTTCATGCTGAGGAGGCTCATTATGCTTGAACAGTCAGTAAGCAAGTTATTCCACAGCTGAAACAGTGATTAACAGCCTTAAATCGTGCTAAAGTCTATGAGACAAACCTTTTTGCCTTTATTTCAGCATCTGAGTGTGTTGAAACTGCAGCTTGCTGGGAAATCTCTATCAAGAGGTTAGTTCAACTCACTTGAGAAAGACGCATGATCAAGATTTGTGCCAGATCGAGAGCAAGGGAGGGAAGTCAAAGGCATGTTGTCAGAATGTCCACAAATATCCTAAATTGGGACACTGCAGATCTCTTAATAGAATTTAATGTATTTAAACAATGTTCAGACCTATAGTTTCCAGATACAAGAAAACAAACCATTAATATTTGCTTGACACTTGGCGCAAAGGTCTATTACAGACTTTGTGCCAGTATTAACAACTGAAAACATAAAGTATTCCCAAAAGATATGACCAAATTGCAGTTTGATTAAACTTCCATGTTCATCCCAAGAATTCATGTCATTTTGATAGAAGCCTATAGAATCCATAGAACACTTTGTGAGTAGATGTAGAGAAAAAGTTTATTATGTAACATTTCACTTGGAGAGTTGCGATCACATCCACCCCCATGGACACTTTCCAGAAAGATTTGCTGGACAAATCTATGGCACCGAAGAGCTTTTAAATTATGGGGCTAATTATGAAGCCATCCTCACAGGCTGATGAAACTTACAAGTCCTAAGTACAAACTCAGCAGTTGATGCAGTTATGAGACCATCCTGTCATGACAAGACATGTGGAAGGTGTGGTCTTCTGCACCAAGAAAATACCCAGCTTTCAGTCATTTTTCAGGGGACGTGCAGAAAAAAAGCCTTTGACAGGGCAGTAGATCAAAGGCTGATGCGGCTACAAAGAGCTGAGCTTTAACACAAACAGAGAGCACACAGGAGAAATACCTTCAAATGACAGTAACCCCATCTGAAATCCTGCTAGAGGCTTATAAATGAAGTAATCCACAAATCAGAATCTGATATGTATAGGTTGAGGCAGATTGGTGAATATGTGTTTCACACAGTCAATCTCAAGAAAAACCTCTGTCATGATACTGTCAAAAATGTTTGCAACAAGTTAAACTATCTGTCCTCAAAATCGATGACTTCATTATTGGCTAAGATAGAGGGGTAAATGCCAAATACCACCCCAATGAATTGCAAAAAAAACATGTGCAGACTTTGGAATCCAAGACAAAATGTGCAAATGTAAAACTTGTAGCATACAGCAGCTCAGCAATCTCATGTGCAGAATCAACATTGCTGGAGTGCAAGCACAGTCAAGCTGCCAGAATGCCACATATGTTGTACATTATAGAGACTGTTAGACCAACAATTGCAAGTATACCAGCATGCCATGTCGTTACACCAGTCATAATCATGGAATCAGTCAGCTGTCAGAACAACAACAAAAATTACAGCAGACCATTCAAGAAACACTTGAACTACATGTGAAAGAAGACTGGAACGCTTCACTATTTTCTGAATTCATAGAATCTTAGAAATCCTATAGTGTGGAAGCAGGCCATTCAGCCCGTTGAGTCTGTACTAACCCTCTGAAGAGCATCCTTATCCAGACACACACCCTCTCCTTTATCCCTGTAACCCTGCATTCCCCATGGCTAATCCACCTACCCTGCACATCTCTGGACACTGCGCAATTTAGCATGACCAATCCATCTAACCTGCATGTCTTTGGACTGTGGGAGGAAAATTGAGTGCCCAGAGGAAACTCATGCAGACACAGGGAGAATGTCTGTGTGGAGTTTCACAGTCACTTGAGATTGGAATTAAATCCAGGTCCCTGGAGCAGTGAGGCAACAGTGCTAACTGCTGAGCCACCGTGCTACATGTAACCACTGAGTCCTCATTTCCCCCTTAATCAATTGGTAGTGCTAAATGCTGTATTCTGCTGTCGAAAGAAAAATGAAATTCCATGGGAAAGGTTGAACAATGAGGTTACTCGAGAATATCATCTCTCAGATGATGAAATCTTTAGGGGATACCTCTCCTTAGCTTTCAAAGATTAATCAAGAAATAAAGTGGAGCGATGCTCCAAAGACTCTGTATCATAACTCCAACGGAAAGATTGCTGGATTGCAGGAAGATATGGAGCAACATCTCGCATGTAAAACACATCAAGCTGAGCTTAGTAGCTTCAGAAATGTCATTTTGAACTCCATGCAGTGCTGCTGCAGAAAAAAGTGGGGCTGCACAGTGCACATGACAAGGAGTTGCAAATCACCCAAGACATTTCTTTTAGAAATAAATGCAGCCTTCCTCTTCCCAATGCTCATAAACCATTACCACCTCCCAGGTCTGACCTGACTGATGAAACCGTCACCTACTGTATCTGAGCAGTCATTCTCTCCCTACATGACCTCACTCAATCCATGTCCTGTCTTCTGCCAGGCTGCCCCCCCACCCCCTGTGCTCAATATCCATTCCTCCCCACTTTCTGCTGGACCTGATTCCGCCTATTCCAGCCTAACCTAAATACTGTATCATTTCCCTGCCCTCTTGCCACTCTATTCCCTTCCTCCGTATACCAAGCTGTCACCCTTTCCCACCCTAACAGGAGTTCAACTTTGCACCCGAATGCCTATCCTCTGCCAACATGCCCAGTGTCCCATATTCCCTCCCCAACCAGAACTGCATTTATCTGAACCCTATCCAGGTGGCACTCTTACTCATCTAATACCCTACATTCCCAGCGCCCTAACATCATATTTACCTAACCTTGCCTTTGACAGTCAATGCTGAAGTGTTGGTCAAGACCTTTAAGTTTCAGAATACAGCAATTGACTGGGGTTAAAGAGGACCATAGTTTGCTTTCCTCCAATCATTCCGTGCTGCGAAAGAACTGTCAGAATAGGAGTAAGAATCCACATTTCTGAGGATCCTTGGGTGCAGTGTCCTCTGAGAAATGTAAAACTCCCTTCTTTCATTAAACAAAAAGGCTGGAGTGGTAATGACTTCCCAGAAAATCTGGCCCAAAATATTTTACTATTTTAAATTAACTAACTTACAGTTAGAGCACAGCAGTTCAGGCAGCATCCAAGGAGCTTCGAAATCGACGTTTCGGGCAAAAGCCCTTCCAGCACCACTAATCCAAAATCTGATTTCCAGCATCTACAGTCATTGTTTTTAACTTACAGTTAGACCATCCCTATAAATTAA
Organism: Chiloscyllium plagiosum; assembly: GCF_037043375.1. Lineage (NCBI taxonomy): Eukaryota > Metazoa > Chordata > Chondrichthyes > Orectolobiformes > Hemiscylliidae > Chiloscyllium > Chiloscyllium plagiosum. The sequence continues at coordinate 36,403,468 of NW_028270169.1, read as the reverse complement.
TTATTAGATCATTATCGTTATTCTGACAAAAATGATCAAATAGCTGATTTTAAAGATGTTGAGAAATAAATTTTAATCAGGAAAACAGAGCTAACTGCCCAGCTGTTTGATTTGATGCCATCGAATCTTGCATCCGCTTACAGGGTAAATGCAGTTTCAGTTAGACAACTCATCTTAAAGAGAGCACTTCTGCCAGTGAAACACTCCCTCAGAGCTGCATTGGACTATCAGCCTGGATTTTTGGTGTCTGGAGGTAGGAATGATATTAACTGATTATATATGATACCAGGATGAACAAGTCCTTCAGGAAAGTAGGGCAGACAATTTGGAGGACAGAAAATAAAGGATTTTAAGAAATCCCGTGGAAGTGTAGGGCAAATAGCCCCTTGAATCTTCACCACCACTCAGTGAGATCATGATAAATCTAACCTTGACCTCGACTGCACTTTCCAGTCTGTTTATTATAACCCTTGACTCCCTTGTAGTTCAGTAATCTGTTTCAGTTTTGAACACATAGGTATGGCAGTAATGTTGAGAAAATGGAGACATTTTTTCTTGAAAAATGTACAGAATCTAAATCATTTTCTTATGATATCCTATCTCCCATTGATAAATTCATATCATATGTTAATATTGAGGATAAATTCTGCATATCTGCCAATACAAATAGACAGCACCACTGCAGACTCCAAAGTCACTATTTAAGACCTCTTTCCACCACCCCCTGCTTCCAAATTCTGCTGATGTTAATGTGGTCAGTCAGGTTTTATGTTCCTGACTGAGCCGAATGAAAAATGTCAACATTGTACTGCACTCATAACTTGTGGATAATTTATCTTGGATTTTCAATTCAATAGACTTTTTTTTAAAAAAATGTTGAGCGCAGCATTAAAGAAATGTACTTTAGTCTTAAATGGTGAAAAATGTCAGGTTCTTTTTTAAATGAAATAGAAGTCTTTAGTAGTTCAAACATTATTTTCCCCTGAATATTGATGTGTTGCTCACAAGGTGCTCATCACGTTCGCCAAAATGTAGAGGGACAAAGAATGTCATTTTGAAAAATTCAGTTTTGCAGTTGCAGAAAAGGTCAGATAACAGCTTTTTAGTTCTCAAATTTGAATGACAAATCTAGTGGATACAGAGCTGTCTGACTAATGTTTGTCATCAGTTAAAAAGTTTCAAACCTTTGGTTTTTGATGGATATGTTGGCAGATTGCACCCCATCTAATGCCTTCTCATTTTCTTCCGGGGCCACTTGATCTATTCGTGCATATAACTTAAAACTGAAAAGATATGAAATGTGAACATGGACTAGGTTCATTCAATCCTGTTTTCAATATACATATCTAAATATGTACAGAGGAACCTCAATTATCTGAACAAGATGGGCGGGCACTGTTTTGTTTGGATAATTTATTATTCCAATAATTGATTTTACCTTAAACGGAATCCATGCTGATCTATAGCTGTGCTGTACTGGCGAATTTATTTAAATCTATAATTTTAATATATTGAGTGCAAGAGGACACATTTCACGTGATGAACAAAACAAAGCAATGATAACATGAGAAAAAGGCAGTGGTAGCTACCATTTGGCAAGGAGTGGTGAAGATAGCATTAAACAAGGTCCCGACCAGCTTCTACGATTGCAACTGCATTTGTCAGTTTACCGGAACACAGTCTTGTGATAGAAAATGGAAGGACTGCCTTACACATGCATTTTCGTTCTTGGCCTTTTTTTGTTTGAAATGAACGGCCTAGTAAAGTGATGGGAATATCTGTGCAGTAATGTAAAACACTTATATTTGCAAAGGGCTGTGTAACAGCCCTTACTATAAAGAAATCCAGTCGCTGATGCTTGAGCTGCTTGTGTTTCTATGTTTTTTTTGCCAGCATTTTCGCATATTCTTCAGTACAGGTAAGTCAAATACACTTACCTCGTTGACATAACGTTTTGGCGGGATCTTGAAATCATCTTCGAATAATCCAAAATTTGGATAATTGAGGTTCCTCTGAACATACATACACAGTTGATAAGGTCAGGTTCTGATGGTAGGTCATCAATCTTTCTTGGACCTCAAATGCTACTTGACCTACTGAATATTTTCAGAATTTTCTGGTTTTATCTATAGTGTTTTGCTTCCCGGAGTTGTGTGTTGCCCAAAATGTATGTTTTTTTTTTCATTCGTTCATAGTCATAGAGATGTACAGCATGGAAACAGACCCTTCGGACCAACTAGTCCATGTAGACCAACTTTCCTAAATTAATCTAGTCCCGTTTGCCAGCTCTCGGCCCATATTCCTCTAAACCCTTCCTATTCATATACCCATCCAGATGCCTTTTAAATGCTGTAATTGTACCAGCCTCCACCACTTCCTCTGGCAGTGCATTCCATACATGCACCACCCTGTGTGTGAAAAAGTTGCTCCTTGGGAGCCTTTTAAATCTTTCCCCTCTCACCCTAACCCTATGCCCTCTAGTTCTGGACTTCCCCATCTGTGGGCATCACTGGCTGGTAAGCATTTATTGCCAATCCACAGTTGCCCTTGGGAAGGTGGTAGTGAGCTGACTACTTGGACTGCTGCAGTCCCTGTGCTGTAGGTTGACCCACAATGCCCTTCAGCAAGGAATTCCAGGATTTTGATCCAACAAGAGTGAAGAAACAACAATATATTTCCAAGTTAGGATAGTGAGTGACTTGGAGAGGATTTGCAGGTGATGGTTATTCCATGTATCTGCTGCCCTTGTCCTTCCAGGTGGAAGTGATCATTAATTTGAAAGGTGCTGTGTGAGGATCTTTAGTGAATTTCTACAGTACATCTTACAAATAGTGCACTGCAGGTATCAAGCATTGGTGGTGGAGGAACTGGATGCTTGTGGATGTAGTACTAGTCAAAAGGGCTGCTTTGTGCTGGATGGTGTCAAGCTTCTTGAATGTTGTTGAAGTTGCACCTACTCAGGTAAGTGGGGATTATTCTATCATACTTCCTGGCTTGTGCCTTGTCGATAGTGAACCGGCCTTGGAGAGTCAGGAGGTGAGTTATTCACCACAGTATTCCTAGGCTCTGAATTGTATTTGTAGCCACTTTATGCAGAGATCTACATTGTCTGGTCAAATGTTGCTTGCTACTCGTCAACTCAAGCCTGATTATTTTTCAGAACTTGTTGGATTTGAGACTATGGACTGCATCAGTACCTGAGGAGTCATGAATGGTGCTGAACATGGTGCAGTCATCAAGAAGCATCTCCAGTTCTGATCTTATGATGGAGGAAGGTCATTGATGAGACAGCTGAATATGGTTAGGCCTAGGACGATACTCTTGACATAAGCTAAACAAAATGGTCTGAAGTATTTATGAAACTTATGACGAAGGATCACTGGAATTAAAACATTTCTGTTTCAAGTGCTGCCAGACTTCCTGATTTTCTGCAGCAACTTCTGTTTTTGTTTCAGATTTTCAGCATCCATGGTTCTTTGCTTTATTTTAGTAATGAGCTATTATGATTTAAGTTTGCCTAAAAAATACTGAAGGGGAGCATGGTGGAAATTTTGAATACTCTTAACCTCTGATTAAAACTTTGCTATTCTGTTGAATACTTTACCATTGAACTTGTATGAACCAGTGTAATCTTTTGTTCTATAACTGTTTCAATCTCTCTTTCTCCCTAAACTTTGTATCATTAACAGTGCTGTTACAATGTTTTTTGTTTTCTTTTGTGTCTGATTTTTAGATGTTTTCCTTTATAGTGGACTATAGTTGCACCATCTGCAGCAACATTCATTATTCCTCAGGTACTGAAGCAATCCAGGGTCAAATCCAACAAGTTCTGGAAAATATCCAGGTTGGGTTGACAAGTAGCAAGTAACATTCGATCAGACAAATGCCAGGCAATGTAGATCTCTGCAAAAAGTGACTGCGAGTGCAGTTCAGAGCCTAGGAATACGATGGTCCACCATCTTCAAATATGCAGCGACATATTAAGCACTCAAAAGGGATGTAATGTATTGCATTAAGCAGATACTTTACAAAAAGACAGTTGTGGAATGTAGTCTTGCATAGATTAATCACCAGGAGGGCTGTAGTAATTTGGAAGCAAGTTAGAACTCTTTTATAAGAGGATAATTTAAAAACTAATTAGTTAAAATAAATTTAATATATCTAGAACATGCAATGAGTATTGAGGCCATATTATAGTAGCTTATTCAGTAGTACCGTAATCAGCACATCACCATGTGGGGGACAGCAGATGTTCTTAATTACATTTAGCTCTTTTTATTGAGCCTGTGTTTAACTGTAACAAAGTTACTGCTTATGCGATATTTTCATTTGGTCAAAAAAAAATTCAAACAAAACTTGATTGCAGTAGTGTTATTATTAGGCTGCTGAAGCATTGAGAATCTGTTGTTTCTTCCTTGTCTCTCACACTCAATTAAGTTTAAAATATTTTTCATGTTTTATCCACAATCAACCCCACTGCATCTCCGTCCTGATCCAAGGTATGACCTTCAGGCACTTCTGTTGCTTTTGCACTTTAAATATTGCTTGTCATTCCCCAGTTTTCTTTCTTGCATACGTTGTATTTGAGTAAATCTACATTAGTTTCCTCTGTCAAATCAAAGTAATGAAAGGTCTACAGTTCTAGATTGTAATGGATAGCACTTCCATGATTTACTTTTAATTCCTAGGTAAGTTATGAATGCACCACTGCCCATGTATCACAGACAAATCCCTTTAAAGATGACAAACTGGACCTCTGAGCTTAACATTTAGAAATCTTTATTCTGGGGTCATATCAGAAACAAATATAAACCAAAACTCCCTCCAAGATAAAATAACCAATATTAGTTAGTTGTAACACATATTAGCATCCAGTGATTTTTGAGAAGATTTGTTGCTCAGGTTGATAAATATGTCAGTTAGTTTGTTGAGCTGGAAGGTTTGTTTTCAAATGTTTTGTCACTATGACTAGGTAACATCTAGATTTAGATGGGATCTAAATCAAAACTATCTCTAGTTTCCATACATACAGACAAAGAAGGACACCACTTTGACAGGGACAACACACACATCAATTCTTAGAGGCATGGCATTCTAACCAGAGCTCCATCAATAAACACATTGATTTAGATCCTATCTACTTTCCCTTGGCAAAAAAGAACCGGAAATGACATCACCCACCTTAAGAAACCAAGACCTATAAATGGAGAAGCGGGACATAGCACCAGTACTTCACCTGAGACTCTCACTTATGATATTACCTAGTCATGGTGATAAAATGTCTGAAAACAAACCTTCCAGCTCAGTGAGCTAACTTATATACTTGCATTAGCACCCACTCTAACAAGATCCACATTCTCACAAAACAAAGTTAAAAATCACACAACACCAGGTTATAGTCCAACAGGTTTAATTGGAAGCACAGTAGCTTTCGGAGCGACGCTCCTTCATCAGCTAGACAATATGTTGAAGGTGTTGGCCCCTGTGTTCTCTGTCTATTCCATGATGTTTAGATTGATTCTAATCTAAAAAGTGAGATAACGGAGTTTTACACGAATGCATGCAGTTTTTGAGCAAAGTAAAATGTAACCCTGCAAGTACAAGTTCACCCCACAAATGTATGTGGGTCTTTGTCTGTGTGTGTGTCTGTCTGGGTTGGGGTTTGTGAGTGTGAGAAAGTGTGTGTGTATAGTGAGTGCAGAGTGTCTTAAGTCTGTGAGGGGGTGCATGTGTGAGTGTGGGAGTGGGTGTGTGTGTATAGTGCAATGGTGGTCACCTGTAATGTGACATAAACCCAAGGTCCCGGTTGAGGCCCTCCCTATGGGTACCGAACTTAGCTATCAGCCTCTGCTGCCTGTCCCGAAGTCCGCCTTGGAGGATGGTCACCCGAAGGTCCGAGGCCGAATGTCCTGGACCGCTGAAGTGCTCCCCAACTGGGAGGGAACCCTCCTGTCTGTTGATTGTTGTGAGGTGCCCATTCATCCGTTGTTGTAGCCTTTGCTCGGTTTCCCCAATGTATCATGCTTCAGGGCATCCTTGCCTGCAATGTATAAGATAGACAACGTTGGCTGAGTCACATGAGTACCTGCCATATACAAGGTGGGAGGTGTCCCCACGCGAAATGGTGGTATCGATGTCCACACTCTGACACGTCTTGCAGCGTCTACCGTGACGGTTGTATGGAGTTGTCCTGAGAGCCGGGCAGCTTGCTACGCACAACGATCTGTTTGTGGTTTGGCGGTTGTTTAAAGGCAAGTAGTGGAAGTGTGGGGAAGGTCTTGGTGAGGTGCTTATCCTCATTGATAATGTGTTGCAGGTCATGAATAACATGGCGTAATTTTTCAGCTCCTGGGAAATACTGAACAACGAAGGGTATCCTGTCGGTTGCAGCACGTGTCTGAGTCCTGAGGAGGTCATTACGGTTTCTTGGCACATCGGAACTGGCGGTCGATCAGTTGGGCATTGTACCCCGTTCTTGTGAGGGCATCCCTGAGTACTTCCAGGTGTCTGTCACATTCCTCCTCATCTGAGCAGATCCGGTGTACGTGTCGGGCTTGTCCATAGGGGATGGCTGTTTTAATATGTTTTGGGTGGAAGCTAGAGAAGTGTAGCATTGTGAGGTTGTCTGTGGGTTTGCGGTAGAGTGTGGTGCTGAGCTGTCCATCCTTGATGGAGATGCATGTGTCCAAGAATGAGACAGATAGTCGAGAGTAGATCATGGTGAGTTTGATGGTGGGATGAAACTTGTTGATGTCACTGTGTAGTTTTATCAGTGACTCCTCGCCATGGGTCCAGAGGAAGAAAATGTCGTCAATGTACCTGGTGTATAATGTTGGTTGGAGATCCTGCATAGAGAAGAAGTCTTGTTCGAACCTGTGCAGAAAAATGTTGGCGTATTGGGGTGCAAATTTGGTCCCCATAGCTGTTCCGTGTGTCTGGATGAAGAACTGGTTGTCAAAGGTTAAGACGTTGTGATCAAGGATTAAGTGGATGAGAAATCCATAGTGTCGCGACAGAGGTTGGAGATCCCCTGTACAATAGGTTTCAAGATGCCTTCCACATAGTCGGAGAGATTCTCACATAGGGTCCCATTGCCCGACACAATGGGACGTCCTGGTGCGTTGGCTTTGTGTACCTTTGGAAGGTAGTAGAAGTCACCTACACGAGAAGTACATGGGTTGAGGGCACTACACGAGAAGTACATGGGATGAGGGCACTAAGGAACTCTGAAGGACTGGATTCAAGTTCTGATCAGTGTGTTTAATTCACGGGTGTGTTCTTTGGTCGGATCAGCTGGTAGTTGCCTGTAGTGTTCCTGGTTGTTCAGTTGTCGGTACACTTCCTTGCAGTAATCTGTTCTATTCTGAATGACAATGGCTCCTCCTTTATCTGGTGGTTTGATGACAATATTGTGATTGGTTTTGAGAGCCTGGATGGCATTGCGTTGTGAACAGATGATATTTTGCTCTACCTTGTGGGTACGGCTGATGAATCTGGCATTTATATATTTCCTGACGGTTTGATCATACATGTCAAGCCCAGGGCAGCGGCCCTCCGGTGGGGTCCATGTTGACACCTTCTTTGGTCGCTCCTCTACAGATTCCTGTGATGACTGTTCCAGTTCATCAGTGGGCTCATTGGGATAACTGCTGATACCTTGAAAGAATTCCTGGAGTTTCATTCGTCTGATGAACTCTCCGTGTCTGCTGTCAGAACCAACGGGTCCATTTTGGTGGTGGGGCAGAAGTTGAGACCCCTACTCAGGACTTCAATCTCTTCCGGTTGAAGGGTGTGGTCCGATAAGTTGATAATAGACTTCCCCGCAGTGATAATGTTGTCTACTGTGGTTCCAGGGTGGGCTTTGCTATTACTGGTGAGAATGCAAAGTTTCTCCAGTTTTTTGTTCTTGGTGTGCATGTACGTGGTGTAGTTTTGTCGCCTTGTCTGTTTAGCAATGTCACGTAATTGTACTGATGCATCCTGAGTGCAGGCTGAGAGTGTGGACTCCATCTGAATTTCAAGATTGTGGTGCCTGCTGTAGAGTTGGTGCATGAGATGATTGAGGAGTTTACGAGAGGTACGGTGGCAAAGTCTCTCTGCATAGTCTGTGTTGTAGGTCGACTTAAGTGGGTTCGTGATCCGTAATCCTTTTGGGATCTTTCCTGCTTGCCTGCATTCCTGTAGAAACTTGACGTCCGTGTTGATATGTGCGATCTTCTTGGAGATCCTCTCCACTTTAGGCCGACGGTTAGTGGTGTCGATAGTGGTCATGATTGTTAACAGCGAACCCGAGAATGCAACTTTTTTTAAAAAAAGGTTTTGTTATTTACACATGAAAGAAATGAAACTATCACAGTGTTCTACAGGTGAAAGGCTTAACAGACAATCAACTTTTCAATGTATAATTCAGTCACCTCACACTGTAAATCTTTGCTATAAATTCTGTGTGTTAGGATTGAGCCCTCCACTACCACCTGATGAAGGAACGACGCTCCAAAAGCTAGTGTGCTTCCAATTAAACCTGTTGGACTATAACCTGGTGTTGTGTGATTTTTAACTTTGTACACCCAGTCCAACACTGGCATCTCCAAATCATTGCAAAACAAGGATTGCTTTGTGACAAAATGGCTTCCACATAATTTGTGTCAAGTCTTGTCAAATTTCCTTCCACAAGAATGGAGATCAGGAGACACTTTATTAGCAAGGGAGTGGCAAATCTATGGAATTCATTGCCACAGAAGGCTGTGGAGGCCAGACGATTGAGTATATTTAATACTTGATTGTCAAGAGGATCAAGGGTTATGGAGAGAAAGTGGTAGAATGGGGTTGAGCAGACTCAATTGGCCGAATGCCTAGTTTGCTACCATGTCGTGGTCTATAATGATTGCATAACAAAATTTCAAGGTTTCAGATTTTTTCTATAAAACTAAAAATTACATTGACTAAATGCTATTTCCCACGCAATTTGTCCTCTAAAATCCAGAAAAGCAATTCTCCCTTTTACTGCCCACTATGCTTAGATTTCATACTGTCCTTTCAGTGCACATTTTAGTCTCCAGGAGCCAGTCCAAGATTATTCTGGATTCCTGACAACTAGCTTCCTTTTTCCTTTTCTTCTTCAGATGCTGTCTGACCTGCTGTGCTTTTCCAGCACCACTCTAATCTTGACTTTTACCTCCTACCCTCCGCCCTCTAACCGAAATTAAATAAACCTTTCAGCCATCTTCAAATATGAGCATAAGCTCATAAATTTGAGTGAGAGTTTCCACTTACATCTTATGCAGTGACCAACAGAATCCGTATTTAACTGGTTTCAGTTTCAGGATTGGCTTTTTCTATTCGCTGCTTTTCTGACTCTCAGATTAGTGTAAAAAGCTGCCTTGTGTGTCTGAGAATTCATGGAAACCCTGACTACTAAACTACAGGCACTTATTTTGGACTCTTCTTTTCCCAAAGCCCATCTCCAAAGAAAGATGAATCATATAGACCAGTGAGCCTGACATCGGTCGTGGGCAAGTTGTCGGAGGGAATCCTGAGGGACAGGATTTATATATATTTGGAAAGGCAAGGACTGATTAGGGATAGTCAACATGGCTTTGAGCGTGGGAGATCATGTCTCACAAACTTGATTGAGTGTCTTGAAGAGTTAACTAAGAGAAATGATGAGGGCAGAGTGGTGGACATGATCTGTATGGACTTGAGTAAGGCATTTGTCAAGGTTCCTCTTGGGAGACTGGTTAGCCAAGTTAGATCTCATGGAATACAGCGAGAACTAGCCATTTGGGTACAGAATTGGCTCGAAGGAAGAAGACGGAGGGTGGTGGTGGAGGATTGCTTTTCAGGCTGGAGGCCTGTGAACAGTGGTGTGCCACAAGGATCGGTGCTGGGTCCACCGTTTTTCGACATTTACATAAATGATTTGGATGTGAACATAGGAGGTATAGTTAGTAAGCTTGCAGATGGCACCAAAATTGAATGTGTAGTGGACAGCAAAGAAGTTTACCTCCGGTTACAACGGGATCTTTACCAGATGGGCCAATGGGCTGAGGAGTGGCTGATGGAGTTTAATTTAGATAAATGTGAGGTGCTGCATTTTAGAAAAGCAAATCTTAGCAGGACTTATACACTTAATGGTAAGGTCCTGTGTGGTGTTGCTGAGCAAAGAGACCTTGGAGTGCAGGTTCATAGTTCCTTGAAAGTAGAGTCGGATGTAGATAGGCTAATGAAGAAGGTGTTTGGTATGCTTGCTTTTATTGGTCAGAGCAAGGATGGATGTTGTGAAAGTTGAAAGGGTTCAGAAAAGAGTTACAAGGATGTTGCCAGGATTAAAGGATTTGAGCTACGGGAGAGGCTGAATAGGCTAGGGCTGTTTTCCCTGGAGTGTCGGAGGCATGAGGGGTGATCTTATAGAGGTTTATAAAATAATGAGGGGCATGGATAGGGTAAATGGACAAGGTCTTTTTCCTGGGGTGGAGAAGTTCAGAACTAGGTTTAGGGTGAGACGGGAAAGATATAAAAGGATCCAAGGGGCAACTCTTTCACATAGGGTGGTGCATGTTCGAATGCGCTGCCAGAGGAAGTGGTGGAGGCTAGTACAATTACAGCATTTAAAAGGCATCTGGATGTGTACATGAATAGGAAGGGTTTAGAGGGATATGGGCCAAGTGCAGGCAAATGGGACTAGATTGGGTTTGGATATTTGGTTGGCATGGATGAGTTAGACAGAAAGGTCTGTTTCCATGCTGTACATCCCTATGATTCTATGTGGGCCTTGTGTCTAGGCAGAATGCTCATTTGCTATTCTGCATCACTTCCAATTGCATTCTAGTCAGACAATTCAAAGTATAAATGTTTACAATGCTTGACATTCCTAACGCTTCCCTAAGAGACTTGAAGATGAGCAGTCTTAGAGTCATAGCACTGTATAGCACGGAAACAGACCCGTCTGTCCAATTCATCCATGCTGACCAGATATCCCAACCCAATCTAGTCCCACCTGCCAGCACCCAGCCCGTATTCCTCCAAACCCTTCTATTCATATACCCATCCTGATGCCTTTTAAATGTTGTAATTGTACCAACCTCCACCACATCGTCTGGCAGCTCATTCCATACACGTACCACCCTCTGTGTGAAAACGTTGCCCCTTAGGTCTCTTTTATATCTTTCCCCTCTCACCCTAAACCTATGCCCTCTAGTTCTGGATTCCCCAACCCCAGGGAAAAGACTTTGTCTATTTATCCTATTTATGCCCCTCATGATTTTATAGACCTCTCTAAGGTCACCCCTCAGCCTCCACTCCAGGGAAAACAGCCCCAGCCTATTCAATCTCTCCCTATAGCTCATCCTTCAACCCTGGCAACATCCTTGTCAATCTTTTCTGAACCCTTTCAAGTTTCACAAGATCTTTCCAATAGGAAGGAGACCGGAATTGCACGCAATATTCCAACAGTGACCTAACCAATGTCCTGTACTGGCGTAACACGACGTCCCAACTCCTGTACTCAATACTCTGACCAATAAAGGAGAGCATACTAAACATCTTCTTCACTATCCTATCTACCTGTGACTCCACTTTCAACGAGCTATGAATCTACACTCCAAGGTCTTTTTGTTCAACAACACTCCCCTTATCATTAAGTGTATAAGTCCTGCAAAGATTTGCTTTCCCAAAATGCAGCACCTTACATTTATCTAAATTAAACTCCATCTGCCACGTCTCAGTCCATTGGCCCATCTGATCAAGATCCCGTTGTAATCTGAGGTAACCTTCTTCACTGTCCACTGCACCTCCAATTTTGGTGTCATCTGCAAACTTCTTCTTCTTACAGTTATCAGCAATGCTCTTATATAGTCCACAGGTACAATCATCTGTCAACACCATTGCAGTGAGACAATCTGGACCTCCAGTTCATCTTGAACAACCAAGCCACCCAGGTTTGTTGTTGGTCAGAATTCGGAGCCGGTATTTTGACATCCTTCATTCTATCATTTTACTTGAAGGAGCATTATTCAAATATGACCGATTTCTGAAAATTTCATCATTTGCAGGTCTTGGGAAGTAGAACACATTGATTTAGATAAAATCGATACATATAGGTAGGTGATAACCGTGTGGTGTTATTGCTGGACTATTAATCCAGAGACCCAGATGATGTTCTAGAGACCTGGGTTTGATTCCTGCCAGTGATGTTCACACTCTATGATTGAATAAAACAGAATTAACCACTCCAGGCGTTATCCTGTAAACAAGACTGTAAGGTACAATAATATACTGGTAATGTTAGTGGACTAGTACAAGAGTTTGAATCCCAGCATTTAAATTGAGGAATTTAAATTATATTTGCTAAGTAAGTCTATGCAAGCTAAATAAACATAATAAGAGGCTGATATTAATATTGGGGACTGTGATACTGTGGATTGCGACAAAAATATTCTGGTCAGGTGAAGCCAGAAAATAGCAGTGCTGGTGCACTAAACATCAGAAGATTCATACTTTCGAGAGAGATGAACAATGGATCAAATTTAAGCTCTGCAATTCTGCTACATCAAGTCACAAATAATGGCAGCCAGATAAGTAAGTAACAGGAGGAAGAGGATCAACGAATATCTGCATTATTGCTAATCGGAGAAGCCATTTTCAGCCAGAAATGCCAAGTGGATATAATCTTGGTCTCCTGGTACCCTAGGATGGTAGAAACTGGTGCTACTCAGCATCACACCTGATTACAGCTTTGCTCCAAGCATGGGGGAAAATGTAGCTAGATTCTGAAGGCAAAGTAAGGCATGAGAAATTGCCTGTTATATTCCAAGGTAGACTTAAATGAGTGGCAACAAGGAGTTTGACTAAAATTGAATAAGCAAATTACTGCGGATGCTGGAATCTGAAACCAAAAGAGAAAATGCTGGAAAATCTCAGCAGGTCTGGCAGCATCTGTAAGCAGAAAAAAGAGCTGATGTTTCGAGTCTAACTGGCTCTTTGTCAAAGCTGGTCAGTTAGACTCGAAACGTCAGCTCTTTTGTCTCCTTACAGATGCTGCCAGACCTGCTGAGATTTTCCAGCATTTTCTCTTTTGACTAAAATTGAAATTGGTAGGAAGTGGGGAAAACTCTGGGGTCTTTCCTCACACAAAGAAAAGTGGTTGTGGTTGTTTGATGCTAATCATCTTCGGCCTCAAGACGTTGTAACAGGAGTGAGGAACAGAAAATCGAAGCACATTGTGCCTGTACCAGCCAAGAGAGAACAATCCAGAATCTCTGTCATCCTTGGAGAAGTTCATAGCCTTTTAGGTTGAGGTGGTTCCAGATGCATGTCCAACTATCTTTTAAATGCATTGAAACCTTCTGCCTCTACCATCCTTTTAGACAGTCATTTCTAAATCTCTGAGTGAAAACGTTCTGAGTGAAAACACATTCACTAAAATGCAAGAATTAAACAGGCCTCCTGTCACAGCTTCAAACTCACAAATGAAACTCTAAAAATGACTATCCATATCTTCCTCTTTTGAACACTAAATACAAAATTGAAATTTAACTTGGTTATACATTATTCTGAACAATACTCTTTCAAAATTTTACAATTCATAATTATTGTAAGGGCCTGTACCACTTCAAATGTTGATGTCAGTTGTTAATTTGTCTAGTCTGAATTTGAGATGTAAAGATCATTAACCCATCTCCCGCTTGCTGACATTTAATACTGGCCAACATTTTCTCGCACTCTTCCATGAATTAGAATGAGAGAATATTACTGTGAATTAAGAGGTGAGCCACATCATTCTTAGAGTGCAATGCTATGATTGAATATTATTTTACTGAAAGTTTGGAATGTTTTATGTCCATTATACTTGATGAGTCTACCTGTTTGACCCCAGCAATTTATTAGCTTGACTGTAAATAAAGTTAAGAACTGTATTGATGCACTTAATGTCCAGGAGTGGGTTTTTTTTCAGTCTGACTGAGCAGCGAGGTATTTATACCCTGATCAAATTCTTGATTAAAATTGCCTACTTAATGAAAAATCATTCAATTCAAAAATCAAATATTGATTGAGATAACTGCTGGCTGTAAAGATACCTACACCTGTGAGCAGTAATTGATTGAAAGGGATTATTGTACTGGAAAATGTCTGTTTCCATGCAGTGCACTGGATCATATGTTGAAAGGAAAGGGCTATTGAAAGAAATGGTGCTACTTCAGCAGGATGGGAGTCAAACTATTTATTGAAATAGTCTATTGGATGACAAGATGTAGGAAAGGTATTTCACATTCACCAGTAAATGCTCCTGACTGGTTCTTCTTATTTGTGCATTGATGTTTTTAAGGGGTAACCTTTTGTTTAATAAAATGCATTACAAGGGCTACTTAATTTTAAAGTTGGTAAGTTTCATTTGCAATCTTATCATTTGTTTGACAAATTCAATTACCCGTTTAAAGTTTTGGCCAAGAATAAATTTTGCTCATGTGCTTAAGTTTTTAATTTTGTGCCTTTGCTCATCACTTCCGCTTAAGTAGTAATGCTATACCTGGAAAAGGTGTCTGCAGAATGCCACATAAAGTGGATCTGTCTTGTTGCATTGAGTGTGCATAATTCTAAGCAAGGTTAAAAAGAATGACAGTTTAAGTATATAGCGACCTGAGCTTGGTTCATGCAAAGTAGGAAGCAGCACGGTAATTAAATGAAAATAGAACTAAATACTGCGTTGAAACAAAGAAGATCACAGTTTTGATTTTGCTTTGAAGCTGAATCTTAACTGCTTTTCAGTCTTTGTGGTGACTTTCTCCTTTAAATGTGTGGGCAAACCACAGGAACAAAATGTGATTTCAGTTCCGCCTATGTATAATTTTTTGAAAAATATATATTTTTATACACCATGTTTTTAATATGCACAAATTAGGAAACTTTGTATGGTATGTAGAGGAACTTTAGATACTAAGTTGTTCAGATGGTATAAATGCAATATGCTTTCTCCAAGGAAACTATGGAACTGCCTTCTAGAACCACCTTCAGCATCAGAATTTTGATCAATTTGCTATAAGATTGACTTAATTGAATTTATGTGCTTGTGTTTTACCTTCTCCACAAATACTTAATTTCTATGCAACATAGCTTTACATGAAATTATTATTAATGAAATCAGTGAATTTGAACCTGTTTTGAAACTTTGAAAATCTTAACATGTTGGAACAATTGACAAATTCCTCCTGAGTATCATGGCATTTATAGTCCCGTTTCTGTTGGTTGGTGGTTGGAAGATACTCCTTAAGCAAAGTCATTTGGTTCATTTTTTTTCTGGCTAGATAATCTGTTTACCCTATCACAAGTTGTTGTTTGAGTAGTAAGCCAAAACCTTTTGTCAATCATTCCATCAAGATCTATAAGGATGATACCAGAGATGAGTGTGTATATTAGGAAAGAATGTACAGGCTGCGTCTCTTTTTCTCTTTAAGAAATTGAGGGTTGACCTAATAGAATATTAAAAATGACAAAATTTTGATTGAGAGAATTAAGAGGAAATGTTTGCACACTTGGGGAAGAGCAGAAAAGAAAGCCATCAGTTTGTGGTAAGTCACCAAGAAATCCATTAGAGGATTCAGAAGAAATTTTGTTTTAATCAGAGTCTTGAGTATGTGAAGCTTGCTGCCACAGGGACTGGTTGAAGTGATTAGTATAGATGAGGAAGAAAAAACTTGATAAGCATATGAGGGAGTGGCGACAGGAGGGCTACAGTGGTAGATTTTGTTAAATGTCATCATAGACTGATTGGATTAATAGCCTGCTTCTCTTCCTCATATCCTCTGTAATTTCATTTGTCTTTCATTCATTTTGTGAGAAACTATTTTTCTGGTGTTGTCAGGTGTAACTTGGATGTGTTTACCAGTACTGCCTACATAAGATCCTAGGCTTCACATGGAGTAGTAACATTACTGATTGGCTAATTAACTACAGACGATTTGTCAAAGGTTGCCTGTAGAATTTTAAGACAGACAACTGATACTTGAAGGCAGATTGTTCATCCCTGGACTTGATGCCCTGCAAAAATGGTAGAAGAGGATTTACCATCAGCCTGGAGAAGATGATGGGGGAAGCCAAAGAAGATCCAGCAAAGTACAATTAAGGAAGAGCTACAAGATTGGCATACCACTTGGAAGCAAAACAAATTGTGACTACCTAAGGCCAGTGGCAGAATCTCCCAACCCATTGTCCTGCCACAGTTCCTTTAGTACTGTCAACTTTATGGCTGTAAAGTATTGCAGAGAAGGATGTCATAAAGTTGAAGCTGGAAATGTGTTGCTGGAAAAGCGCAGCAGGTCAGGCAGCATCCAGGGAACAGGAGAATCGACGTTTCGGGCATAAGCCCTTCTCCTGTTCCCTGGATGCTGCCTGACCTGCTGCGCTTTTCCAGCAACACATTTCCAGCTCTGATCTCCAGCATCTGCAGACCTCACTTTCTCCTGTCATAAAGTTGAAGACAGGCTTGAAAATGAGTAGAATTTTGAATGCAATGTGATGGAGAACAGGGTACAAAGGGAAAAGTACATTAACTATATGAAGGTCACTTAATGTGGAATAGAACAGATCAAGTACTATGGGTATGACATATTTGGAGTGGAGGGGTGGGTGGGGAGTTCATATAGAAAATTGAGAAAGTTGGACCTAAAGTTATCAATGAAATGTCTAATGGAATATTCTGGCCACTGAGAAATTTACAACTGTTTTAATATAGAAATTTCAGCTGTGAGTTATAACATAACTGAAAAGCCCATATGTAAAAATTATTTTTGTTTAGCTAATTTGATTAGCTGCAAGGAAAAATAAAAGCCCATCTCAGCTCTTGCCAAGATTTTCAGTCTTTTGAATGAGTGATGTAGTCATCATAACTGAGTATTGATTGTTCCATTTTGAACTTAAGACATGTACTGACTGCATGTAACTTAGAAACAGATTTCACAGTAGGAGGAGATTGTTTAACTCTTGCTTTCACTGAATTTAGACATTCTCTGTTATGAACCAAACCAGGCCCCCTCAAAACATTTCAAGAAGGTAGCCCACACCCTAACTTTGCTCGTTGCTTTAAGCAGGTCCAAAGTGGATATTTTAGGAGTGTTGCAGCTGGTCAAAACCTCTCAGGTTTTAAAGAAAGCACAGTTTATTCACGGAGTACTGACTGAAGCACAAACGAGAGAGAACAGAACACAGAATAACTTAACCTACTGAAAACCCAATCGACTCTATCACAACTTAATGATGCTGTTCCAAATATTTGCAACATTCCTATAAATGCTCCCTTGGCACAAAAAGTAAAATCAAACACAGATTTTTATTGGAGAGATGTCAGAGAGAGAGAGAGAGAGAGAGAGGATCAGCATGGAGCTGTTTCCTTGACCAGCAGCTTCAAAAATTGACTGTTTGCTAAAACCAAACCAAACCAGAGAAAAGCTGAGCTGGGAAAACTGGCCACTCCTATTTCATTATGTAATTGTTTCTTTTTAAATACTTGAAAGCCTTTGCCTGAGGAAGTATGTGTTAGCTATATTCAAATTGGCCCTAAAAACCCATCCAAACCAAACACATCGGCACTTCTGCGTTTACGACCCTTCTGAACAAAAAGACCAAAGGCAACCTAACCTTGTTAAAGCAGCAGCATCACCACAATTCTCTGTACAGATTTAATTTTCCTAATTTTCTGAGTTCTGCCCCAAAACGTTATTTCTGTTTCCTTTGAAGTAATCATCCTGTAACCTTTTTGTAGACTCTGAAACATCAGTGATAAATTTCACAAAGGATTTCAAATTCCAGAAACTGGTTTTATTTTATAAATTTCCCCTTTCTGTACCAATGCGCATTTATGACATCATGGCCTATTTATTTTGATTAGCCTAATGAACATTAACAGTGTATAAATATTATTTATTTAAAGAGCACACAGTTGAAATTGTTCATCTTACATATGTTTGGACTTGAATGCAAGAAACAAAATTTGAAGAAGACACTAATTTATACAGCAGAATAGGGTATTGATGGGTTAGGCCATTGTTGCTGTTAAGATGCAGCCAAGCAGTTAACTGTCAAAGCAGAAAATGCTGGAGAAATTGAGTGGGTCTGGTGACATTTGTGCAGAGACAAACATGTAAAGTGTGTAGGTTTGCTCGCTGTGCTGTAGGTTTGATGTCCAGGCGTTTCATTACCTGGCTAGGTAACATCATTAGTGGCGACCTCCAAGTGAAGCAAAGCTGTTGTCTCCTGATTTCTATTTATGTTTGTCCTGGATGGGGTTCCTGGGTTTTGTGGTGATGTCATTTCCTGTTCGTTTTCTGAGGGGTTGATAGTTGGTATCTAGATCTATGTGTTTGTTATGGCGGTGTGGTTGGAGTGCCACAATTCGACTGGGATAACACATCTATCCTGGGACAAACTAAGCAAAGACATGTCAGAGAATTCCTAGAGGCCTGGCACTCCAACCACAACGCCATAAACAAACACACAGATCTAGATACCATCTTTCAATCCCTCAGAAAACGAACAGGAAATGACATCACCACAAACCCCAGGAACTCCATCCAGGACAAACATATAAATAGAAAGCAGGAGACAACAGCTTCGCTTCACTTGGAGATCGCCACTGATGATGTTACCTAGCCAGGTAATGAAACGTCTGAATATCAAATCTACAGCTCAGCGAGCAAACCTACACCCTAAACCTCAACCTGAGCTACAAACCTTGTACAAACATATAAAGTTTCAAGTTTGGCATGACTTGTTGAGAACTATGTTGCAGACCTGAAGAGGAGTCATATCAGACTCAAAATGTTAGTTTTGGTACTATCTCCGCAGATGCTGAATTTCACAAGAGCTTTTTGTTTTTATTACAAGTTTCAAGCATCCAAGATTTTTTTGCTTTTAGTTAACTGTCACTCTTAGTTCTCAGACCAGGCACATTAACTGTGCTGGCATGTTAACTCTGCTAGGTCAGGGGGTTGAGATGGGGATGCATAAGAGATTGGCATTTTCCCAATGAAAAAATTGAAATGCATGTACAAATTCTATTTGTCTACATAGAACAAAGTCCGAGATATAAATATATGTAGGTTCTACCATTTTACTGTGAACCTGATGTTATTAAATTGATACAATCTTAGCACATTTGGATTATTTAATAAATGTTACATAACAGCAAAATAACATCTGATGTATTCCGATGTCCTACAAACATGATCAGTATGTTGCCTGCTGTAAATGGTCAAAGCGGCATGTTCTTTGATCTGCTCTCTTCCACCATTGTGGGATCTGATCTCCTTCTTGCTCATTACCAGTTCCAACCTTGGCCTTCACTAGCACACCCACACACTGAAGTAATTTTTGAAACCACTGGATGGCCTCAATTCTAATATGAGCTTCCGCCCCTTGTTTCATTGTAGGATCCAATATCCACCTCTGATCTTTACCTCAAGTTTTACTACATGTAAATCCTACGACTAGGTTTAATTCAAAACTCCCATCATCTCCAATTTGGAGTTCTTTTCCCAGATGTCACATACCTCTTTTTGTGTGCAATTCTAACATGAGCTGTTAGTTCTTGCATTCCCTCCTCTGGATTGTAATTCCCCCAAAATCCATCTTTCCCCTACCAACTGACTTTCTTCTCCTTTTCCTTTTCCTTTTCTGCTTGTTGCTCCTGTAACATTATCTGTAGGAATGGGAATGTTTCCATTTTTGTTCTGACAGTACTGAGCTCTATCTTCTCAGCACAACCTTTGACAAGCTGTCTAACAGCTTGTCCAACATTAAATTATGGATAAATCAGATCCTTTTTCAACACAATATCAGTAAGGCAGAAGCCATCCCATCTGGTTGTTGCCAATAGCTCTGTGCTTTAGTTCCTGATTCAATCTCTCTCACTACAGCTATAAATCTAACTGTGCAAACATGGAAGTGCTAATTCTTTGAGTTTATGTCCTATCTGCCACCTAGAACATCTGTTTGTACTACTGCAGCATCCCTTTTTTTTGTACTTAATATCATCATCTGTAAAAACCTTCATCCATACTTTTATTGCCAAAATATAATTTTTATTTTCCAATGTTCATCCAACTGTCCTCTTAAGTGATTCCCCAACACAAAACACATTCAAAGCTCTGTTCATATTTTATCCCGAATTAAAACTGCAAAACTCAGTTTTCCCCCGATACCATACAATCTATGTGGTGGTTGGTGTTATACCTGACACACAGGAAGATACTCACTCATGGTTGTTGGAGGTCAGTCAGTCAGTTCAGTCCAGGACATCTCTACAGGAGTTCCTCACGGTGGTGTCCTGGGTCCAGCTATCTTCAGCTACTTCAGCATAAGGTCAGAAGTGGGGAAGTTTGCCAACAATTGCACATGTTCACCATTTGTGACTTGTCAGATACTGAAGCAGTCCAGGTTCAAATGCAGCAAGATCTGGACAACATCCAGGCTTGGTCTGACAAGTAGCAAATAACATTTGCACCCCACACATGTCAAGCTATCACCATCACCAATGAGTCAATCTAACCACAGCCCCATGAATTCAGTGGTGTTACCCTCAGGCAATCCCTCACAAGCAACATCCTAGTGGTTATTATTGACCGGAAACTCAACCGGACTTACCACATAAACACAGTGGCTATAAGCGCAGGTCAGACACTAGGAATACTGCAGCGAGTAGCTCATCTCATGAATCCCCAAAGCCAGTCCATCATCTACAAGGCACAAGTCAGGAGTGTGATGGAATACTCCTCACTTGCCTGGATGAGTGCAGTTTCAAAAAGCCTAAAAGCTTGACACCATCCAGAACAAAGCAGCCCGCTTGATTGGCACCATATCCACAAGCATCCATACCCTCCACCACCAATGCTCAATAGCAGCAGTGTGTACTATGTACAAGATACACTGCACAAATTCGCCAAAGATTCTCAGACAGCACCTTCCAAACCCACAAATTTCCATCTAAAAGGACAAGGACAGCGGATAATTGGGAACACCATCACCTTCAAATCCCCCTACAAGCCACTTATCATCCTGACTTGGAAGTATATCACTGTTTCTTCACTGCTACTGGGTCAAACTCTTGGAATTCCTTCCTTAGAGATATTGTGTGTCAACCCACAACAGGTAGACTGCAGCAGTTCAAAAAAGCAGCTCACCACCACCACCTCAAGGGCAACAAGGGACATGCAGTAAATGCTGGCCCAGCCCGCGATACCCACATCCCACAAATGAATCTTAAAAATCCCATTGACTGACAAAATTATGAGTGACAATCTCCAAACACTTCATTTACAAAAACACTTTCACAATGTCTAACCTTTGGCCATTCATTAGACACATTTGCTGGTTTGCTCAACTGCACCTTCACCTCTACTTTGATGCCCTAGTTCCCAATGAGGGAGTACATAAGATGAAGAGATAGGGACATGAGGCAACTATATGACCCAACAGCCTGCTGCATCATTCAGTATGATGATCACTTATCTTGGGCTTCAACTCCACTTTCAAGGCTGCTCTCATATTCACGGATTGCCTGAGAAGCTAAAAAAAATCAGTTAATCATTGCATTAAATATAATCAACAATTGGAAATTCACAATCCTCTGGGGTAGGAAATTCTAAAGATCACAATTTTTCAAAACAAAATTCTGCTCTTCTCTCGGCCAGCATTTATTGCACGTCCCTTGTTGCCCTTGAGGTGGTGGTGGTGAGCTGCTTTCTCAAACTGCTGCAGTCTGCCTGTTGTGGGTTGACACATAATATCATTAGGGAGGGAATTCCAAGAGTTTGACCCAGTAGCAGTGAAGGAACAGCAATATATTTCCAAGTCAGGATGATGAGTGGCTTGTAGGGGAATTTGAAGGTGGTGGGGATCCAATTATCCGCTGTCCTTGTCCTTTTAGATGGAAGTTTGTGGGTTTGGAAGGTGCTGTCTGATCAAACTCTTAATCCTGAGACTGTGTCCTCTGTTCTAGGTTCCCTCACTGGCAGAAGTAGCCTTTGTGTCAAGCTCTTCAGAATCCTGTATGTTTTTGAGATTGCACCTCATTCTTCTAAATCCTGGAGAATATGGGTTCGGTTTACTCCACTTCTCAAGTTAGGACACCAGTGTGGTCCGAGGGACCAAAGTGGTGAACCTTCCACAGTGTAGGGATTCTGTGAATCCCCTATCCAATACTGCCTCCAACCTAAATAAGTCCTTCCTTATGGAGACCCAAACTGCACAGCTTGCTCTCTCTGACCTGATCATTTTCTGATGTGTTTGTCATCTCTAGTTCCTCAGGTCCAAGGGGTACAAACTTACAAGGATCTGGCAGAAAACTCGTTTAGCTATCCACTGCCAAATCTGCTTGGGCTACAAAGCATTCTTGAAGCTGGTTCTCGTCTACTAGAACTGCTTGCTGTCCTAGAAATGCAAAAGGGATCCCATTATCTTCTCTTTTCTGCCTTGTTAAATCTCTTTTCTATATTTCCTTTATTTTCATCTCTAACAATATCTGAGGAGCTTCTTTGTCACCAAGGTACTTTGCAGCCCTAACTTTAGTGGATTGGAAATGAAGTGTTACAAGATTTTGCAAAAGTACACAAAATTTCCTAATGTACTTATATTTTAAACCCATGTTGACAGACAGCATGGTCAGATTTCTATACTTAACTAGAATGACTATTTATTACAAATAAATAGATTCCAACTACAGGTAAACCATTGACATGTAATTCTAATTAATTTCACCTTTCAATACAGGCAGACACATAAAGAACGTGGGTGGTATGTTTGGAGGGGAAAAAACTGGCAATTTAAAGGTCCATGTGATGCTACTTGCTGATCTCCCCTCGGTACTTTCACTTGCTTGCAGGAGGAACAGAATGACAGTTTCACACTTCTAAAGTTACTGACTTATTGATTGAATGCAACAACTTACAGCAACTGGTGAGAGAAAATAAAACTGACTTTTTTTTTCAGGCTTGGGGTGAGGTTTGTTGCAGAGAAACTGACTAAGCACTCTCACTACAAGCTGTTCAGCCATCTGGGAGCCAGTTGCACACTTGGAAGTTAGAAGGTCTTTGTCATCGACAACTGGTCACCATTTCACAGATAACCTGCTATTTGCCACTGGCCAAATTTCATTTAGTATGCAACCCAGCTTGTCTGCATCTAAACCTTAGCTGCTGCTCGAACAAACAACAGTGTACATAGAATTACAGTGAGTGGGGAGTAACTTGATGTTAAAAAGTACAGCAATCCTTTCCACAATCCTTAGTTTTTAAAACAGCCTTTAAAACTGTCCAAAATCAAAAGTACAAAATAATGAAAGATGTGATCAGATAGCTGCCTACCACATTGCATCCCTTCCTTCCACTATCCTGTCAAGTTGAACTTCCTTGAAGTTCTCCACTGCCTTAAATGAAATTTCTGTATATTGTCCGATCTCCTCTCATACCCTCCTGAACTCATTCTTGTACGTGAGACTCACCTTGCGTTCCCTCAAACGTCTTCCTACTAAACTGCTCGCCACCCAACATCCCCTCCTGGTCCCCTGTCAGAAAACAAAGGAAACAACTCCCTGGCTTTAGGTCTTGTTCTTTCTGGCCTTTAAATCTGCCATCTTCAGCCCAATTCTCAATAAAATTAACAATTCATCTCAACATTCTTGCAAAACTACAATTCTTCCAATTTTCTTTTCTCTTCAGAGCCCTTGAATGTAATGTTGTCTCCCCAATTTGTGTCTATCTTTTCCTTAATGCTGTCTTGGAATCTCTTCAATCAGCTTTCTACCCCTATCACAGCACTGAAATGGCTCTTATCGAAGACACAGTTACATCCTAAGTGACTGTGACAAAACTAAGCTACCCTTGTCTTCTTAAGTAATGTCAGAGTTGGATTCGTCCAGGTAAGTGGGGAGTATTCTATCAGAAAGTGAGGACTGCAGATGCTGGAGATCAGAGCTGAACATGTATTGCTGGAAAAGCGCAGCAGGTCAGGCAGCATCCAAGGAGCAGGAGAATCGACGTTTCAGGCATTCTCCTGCTCCTTGGATGCTGCCTGACCTGCTGCGCTTTTCCAGCAACACATTTTCAGCAGTATTCTATCAGACCCCATTATGTGTCTTGTAGATGATGGACATGCTTTGTGGGGGGTCGGGGGTGAGTAACTCACAGCAAGGTTCCTAATCTCTTATCTGCTCTTGCAGCTGCAGTTGTTAAATGGTTAGACTGGTTTAGTTTCTGGTAAATGGTAGCAAAAGCCTTTATTTACTTAATACGAGCTGTTGCACCAAACCCTACCATCTTTTTACCTTCATCTGTTTCTTTTGTCGTTTTCCAACGCTTACCATTTGAACGCTTACCCAAAGTTCTTTAGATATCAATTATTTTAATATTCCAATTTTTATTTTTTTTTCTTTATTGTCTGAAGGACTGTTAGCCTGAACTTTGTATATCTTTAATTTTCTAATTTATTACTGTTTGATACTTTTGAAGATGTGTAATGCTGGACTTGTAATTTCTTTATTTTCTAATTATTTTTTCCTATGAACTTGTACTTCGGAATCTGTACCAGGTATCTTTGTACATAAGATGGCGGCATAAGCGGTAATTTGTAAATTTTTAACTGTACTCATGTGACAAAGCTAATTCTAATAAAGGTAATTCATATAGTTGCCTGTGATTATTGCTGTTTTTGCAGATGTTAATTCATAAGTATTAGCTGTTGGATGAATGTGATCAACTCTTAAGTCAATACTAATATTTTGTTTGAATTGTCTACACAGATGTAAGCTTCCTCCAGTAAAGCTAGTATGTTGATTGGTTTGCCAGATGATATATCTTATAAGCTGAGGAGTTCTGTCTTAGAGAATTGGAGTCAGAACAAATTGGTTACTACACTGCATCAGTTCAATGTATCCATTGATGAATCTTTTACCAAGATCTGCATTAAAGCTGAGGCGCAGATTCAATTAATGTTGTGGAGCATGACAATAACCGATTTTCTTTCTTGAAATATAGAGTAAAGATATTTTTGTCAAAAGAAGCTGATCGATACATTATACCTTAAATTGTGCTTCTCTTCTTATCTTTGCAGAAACAACGCACTGTATATAGACTAACTCTGGTAAAAGCCTGGAATGTGGATGAACTTCGATCTTATGCTGACCTGATTGAGATTGGGAAGCCTGACTTCATTGAAGTTAAAGTAAGTCAGAGTATTAGTATGTTGTAGAAAAGTGCTATCATATGCTGCTGTTCCTTGTATATCATATATTTAAATTACAAAATTGGAAAGGCATATTTATGCTCTTGGAAAAAATAGTTAGCTTCTTCCCCAATCGTTTATCAGCATCAGGTTTAATATAATGGTTCTAATAATATGTTCCATCCAAGTACTGAGGAATGTCTTCTCACTGCTCCAGCTTCTGTTTAAGGGTTCATTTCCAGTTCGGAAAGAAATGCTACCAAGCATAAGTTTTCTTATTTTAACTTAAATACATGTTTAAAAAGCCACAACATTTAAAAGACAAAAAAAGCACAAAATAGCAATATGATTCACAAATGGCAAATGCTACAAATGTTCAGAGATCAGCAAATGTTTTCTTCATTGAATTCTTATCTCATATTGTGCTGACAACAGTTCTTTTGTTACAAAGCCATGTGTCTCTGCCTTTGCATTAGTAAAGCTCTGAGAAATGAATTAATTCTTTGTGATTTATTTAAAATAATACTTGTTTACAGAGCTTGCAATTAATATTGTCTAGACATTGTCCCTCTGCATGCAAGCCAATTTGTCATTTTCATTTTACTTGTCATGGTATGTAAATTCATTAAATGTAGGATAATAGAAAAATTTGAAGGCTTCCAAGTCAATACTCTCAATGAAGATTTTTTTTATTCATTCATGCGACTTGGGCATCACTGATGGAGGTAGACACCACCACATGCAAGTTCCCCTCCGAGTCACTCACTGTCTGGACTCTGAGTCTCTGAGTCACAATCCTGGAATTCTTTCCCTAAGGGAATTGTGAGTCTACCTACATCAAATAAACGACAGGGATTCAAGAAGGCAGCTCACCCCCACCTTCTCAAGGGCAACTAGCGATGGGAAACAAATGCTAGTTCAGCCGGCGATGCCCAAGTCCCATGACAAATTATTTGTGTACGTTGTGTAGAATGTTTTAGAACAGAGAGCTTAGAAATAAACTAGTCTTTTTTGATGTTCAAGTTCCACCAAGGGGTTCTCCCATTTCCTCTGTCAAATCTTAGTCTTTCAGTATATCTTTCTATTCCCTTTTCAGTCATGTACTCATCAAGCTTCCTTTCAAAGCATCTAAACCAGTCACCTAATTTATTTCCTGTGGTAGCGAGTTCCACATTCTAACTACTCAGTGAAGGCATTTCTCTTTTCATTACTGGATTTATTCATATGTTATTCATTATGTTTCTTAAAATTGCAGTGAGCAGTTCTCATTCAGGCTGTCCATGATGTTATCTTGACAAGTTTGTCACTATGAAAATTTATTGTATAACTATATTTTCTTTACTGATGCAGGTTTTGAATTCTTAGTGACTTAATGTGCTGCTTTCAGTGCCAAATAAATCAAATTTTACATGTTTCTGTTGAATAATTTGAAAATTTAGATGTATATCAGAATATAAACTTCCCCTGGTAATGTCTACCTCCAGATGCTCGAGGCCGATAGGTCCTTTGTGATTTACTTTTATACAAGTTGTAGCCAACTGAAAATAAGTAATGTCCACAGAGAAGTAATAAAGGCATGTGACACAGGTTTGTTAAACACTTGTAATGTACTTGGATTGAGCTGAAAATCAGATCACAGTATGGCATTTCCATGTGTTCTCTGTCACAAAGAGTGAAAAGAGTTTAAATTATGTTATGGTCACTTTTCTTGTCTTTAGCCCAAGGTAGTGAGGTTGATTGTTTGACTTAATAATTTCCCATCCCTTACTGAAGTCTGCTTAAGGATGACCCCAGGTGCTGGTTTTTGGATTCTAGTCTTTGAACTGAACCTTTTCAAAAAAAATCTTCAATGTGAAGTCAAAAATCAGGTTTGTTATCAGAAGAGTCAAAACTAAGAGGAATTGCTTCACCAGTCTCCCTATCCATTCACACACACTCGCACATGTATGCATATGCCTGAAAATAAAACAGACAGGACAGAAAAGGGTTTTCATTACAAATGATAAGTTTGGTAAATCCAGAGGTATTAAAAATCTGTTGACATGACTGATGAGTTCATGGAGGTTAGTGTCCAATAATATTTTCCACAATTAACTGAGCTTTATAGTTTTTCCTTTGGGTGGGTAAAGTTTAGGCTTCTTTAGGAGACAGAGATGGAAGATCTCAAGCAGACTTCCAATTCGATCTGAAGTCCCTCTGGAGCTCAAACAGTAACTGACCTAGAATCCCTGAATTTGAGGAACCTAGTTTCTTATTATGAGAAAACTTCTTTCATGCCAGGATGCAATGATGATAAAGTGTTGACCCTTGATGCTTGTTCATATCCTGATCAGGAAGGCTCCTGGACATGCATCCCTTTTGGCTCAACTTTGATTTCAAAGTTATTATTTAAGGCAAGGAGAAAAATGAATAAAGAAGACTGGATACTTCGCATCTACTTAATCATTTTGAGGCTTATTCATCTCTTGATTACTCTACAGCTTGTAGTTTCTGTGCTTAAATTTTGCCTACAGCATTCCCACAAAGACCTTCCTGTGGTTTGTTTCAAGTTGATCTTTGACATTTCTGATCCTTTCCTTCCTTGAAATCATTGCACATTGGGTTATTAACCAAAACTCTGGGCAAAAGACAGTTTGAAACTTGACAGCAAATGTGTTGTAACTACACAGAAGATTTACCAAAAAATCATTGAATCTTTGTTCTTTCAACTCCGCCCCTCTGTCCTGCAGGGACATTCTTGGTGTTTTCTTGTCTCCCCTCCCATCCCTTGGAGAACTGTGGGATAATGTTGAAGCTTAAATTACACATTGGTTTAACTTGATGTCTCTGGTGTACAGTATCAGATTCACTAAGAAGAATATTGATAATATTTTCAATTTTTAGGGAGTGACATATTGTGGTGAAAGCTCAGCGAGTAATCTGACTATGGCTAATGTTCCATGGCACGATGAGGTTGTATATTTTGTCCAGCAGCTGGCTGATCTTCTCATAGATTATGAAATTGCTTGTGAACATGAGCATTCAAACTGCCTTCTTATAGCACACAAAAAGGTGAGTGACATTTAAGTTCTGGTATATAACCTGGAACTGTGCATCATTTGGTTACCTTAAATCTAAAGTTTTGAGTATAGATGTAAATCTATTTTAAATACTTGTATGATACAAAATTATACAAAAACTAATAAATTGAGTGATTTTATATGACTATTACATTCTAATGTCCAGCATTTTCTGGGAGCTTTTTCAATTTGTCTTGAGCCTTGATATACAACGTAGTTTGCTAACGTACACCTTCTTGAGACAACTTATTGTGCGATGTTGGTTGTAATAAAAATTAAAATATTCAGCAATATGTAAGCATTTGCTGCTATAATAATGTACTGATTTAAATTAAATTTTCCACTGATAATGTGCTAAATATATAGCAAAGTTTGGGAGAAACTTTGAATCATAAAACACTTAGTATTAGGAAAAAGAAGCCACTTGACTTGGCATAAACAGGTTGAATCTCTGCAAGGGCACCTCAATTAATCTGTTCCCCAACCTTTCACTCATTGTCTGTTATTTTTCATTGCTTCAATTCCCTTATAAAAGGTGAAATTGAATCTGCTTCCATCACATTCTCAGGCAAGCTTTTTCTCCATTCACTTTTTTGGTTCTTTTGCTATTTACCTTAAATTGATAATACACTGATGTGACATTATGATCAGTTCAACAGCTAATCAGATTTGTGTTTGAGTTTTTTGGCTTGTAATTCTTGTAAGCAATTAATCCAGTGTAGTTTTTTTATTGAATTTTGCACAAATCACACCTAAATAGAACACTTCTAGTGTCCTTTCACAAACTCTGGCAGGTTAACTTTGGACAAGGCGAAACAGCTCAGCTGCATTGAATATAATTAGGAATTGATGTTGCAGTAAGTTCAAAATTGCACAAATTAGAGTACAATTTATATTGCAATTAAAATGTATTTGAATAATCTATGATGATACTATGGCTTTAAGAGGTGCTTTTTTTTTTGAAGGAAGGTATAGACAGAGGTAAAAAGCAGTCTGTTCAAAGCAAATAAAGTAAACAGCTTGTGAGGCCTTGGGTTTATTTTGAAAAGTTGGAACAATACAAGCAGCTTGAATAGGTGGGGTCAAGCTCCCACAGAACCCGATTTTAGTTTTAGCTTTCTGCAGTGGCTGGGGTCTTGAAGCTGGATGAGGAAGCTCTTATTCATCTCTCTATTGTAACTAAAAGCTGGAGTTCTCGTCCTGCTACTAGAATTGTACATGAGACATTCTATTTTATTAAATTTCCTTTGCCAAGAGTATGTTTATGCGATGCTACTATATTGGAACAGTTAAGTAGGAGTAGTTAATATAAGAATTATTTTAGTAAGCATTTCAATAGAGTTGCAGTTAAGCCAATTCTTTTAATTTTACTTTCTGTATTTAACTGTGTTGTAAAAATAAAGTGTATTTTGCTTCAAGTTGAGTAGTTTGACCAATCAGATTGCATCTGGAGCATAACACCTTACACTTACCTTTAAAATAAGAAAAAGTTAGGATCTAGGCTATCTTAATATATTTTGAGAGGGTTTGGTCTGGTCCATAACAAATAAAAAATGCAAAAATAATCAATGGAAGTGAGTGCAATATTTTATTTTTGCTTACTTCACAAAAAAAACTGGCTTCATATATTTAAGAGTGGTAACCTGGTGCACTTTCACGAATATTTAATACAGTTAAGAATGGGTTCATCACCAAGAGTAAACATTTGTAACAAGTATTAGAGATAATTAAAAAGTACCATGCAGCATGTTCCTGCCGCTGTCTGTCAGATTTTCTTTTACGCGTATAGATAAAGCCTATAATCATCCCTACTTAGTACAATATCATTATGGTATCAGTTATATTTAAAGTACAACTTATCATGAATTCAAATGTTTCATAGTGGTAAGGTAATTTTGAAAATGAATTAATATAAAACACTAAGTGCATTAAACTCTGATCCTGTATCAACTGTGATGTTATTGAATGGTGGAAGAGGCTGCAGTGATAGGACGACCTAGTCCAGCTTATGTTTCATAATATCTGTTTCTTTATTTTCAAACATATTTAAGAACTCTCATATGTTAATTTAAATAATTTGTATCCCAGATATCAAGAAATGCGCTTTTCTGTGCTTGACTTATTACCCATTTGAATTTCTATTTCTGAATTCTGGACGGGAAAATCAGATATAATTGGGCAGGAAATGGAGCAGAAAATTATTTTCTTTTAAGTTTTTTGACATGGCCACTGAACTATTGCTTAATTTGAAATTTATGAATTGACATCACATATTTGCTTATGTTTTTCTAAACCTTTTGCCATCTTACATTTGCAGGAAAATCTCTTGATGTGCCCAGAGTCCTCTATTTATCAGTTATTTTCTTGACTTATTTTCTATTTTAAAATTTTTGATTTTATTCCTGCCTTTGTTTGCATGTGGATCTGATTGTGTGAATCACCAACCTCCCTGAATTTCAGAACGATATGCCTGAAGGCTTCCTGTCCCAGTAACTAATGTGTTTACTTATTCACTCAGCATTTAGATTCTGGATTAGTACACTTTTTAATTACAGAAAAGGGTGTGCCACCTCCGTAAACAGATTTGTGGGGATTAATTGAATAATAAAGTCATAGAATAATACAATGCAGATCATGATTCAGTAGAGCTACCCACTTAATTTAACCCTCCCTCAGATTTTCTTTCCATATGCCTTTAAAATCAAACCCAATACATCAACTGCGGCCTACCCAATGATTGGTGTATGTTTAACATTACCTCTTGCCGCTTGTAAATGTAATAGAATATTTTATTTCCTGCACGGTGGCTCAGTGCCTAGTACTGCTGCATCACAGTGCCAAGGACCCGGGTTCGATTCCACCCTTGGGTGCCTGTCTGTGTGGAGTTTGCACATTCTCCCGTGTCTGCGTGGGTTTGCTCTGGGTGTTCTGGTTTTCTCCCACGGTCCAAAGATGTACAGGTTAGGTGGATTGGCCACCCTAAATTTCCATAGTCTCCAGGGATGTGTAGGCTACATTGATTAGCCATGGGAAATGCAGGGTTACAGGAATAGGATTACGGGGTGGGTCTGAGTGGGATGCTCTTTGGAGTGTTGGCGTGGACCTGATGGGCTAAATGACATGCTTCCTCACTGTGGGGATTCTGTGAACTTTATCTAGAACCCTAACGTATTCAGGCTACATAATATATTGAAAACTCCAAAGTGTTCTATTTATAATCCAGACATTGTTGTACATTTTCTGTTCCTTCTCAGAAAGGCTTTCAACACTAGTACACCTGTCTGTAACATATGCTGCAGCAATGTGATCCAACAAATCCACAACACTATAAAAGAAGTGTTCTCATTCTCCGTAAGAAAATCAAAGGATTTGCAGCACAAAGGATGTTTAGGCTTTTCATACTCAACAAAAAAGGATGAATGAAATAGTCAAGATTTCCAACAGTTTACAGCAACAGCTTCTGTTCAGATGCCAATAGGAATTTTGCATGCAGTTTTCAGAGGTTAGCTTGTAACTAATTTACGTCATAACTAAGGTGCATATTTGGATGTTCGCTGGAGGGTGGGAGTTGAGAATTGTCCATATGTGAAGTTAAAAGGGCAAGGGCAATTGAAGGGGGCAGGAGTTTCAGAACTCAAAATATCTTAAAGTTTTTGGGATGGAAATCCTTAGCTCAAAGTGAAGGCAGAAGGAGACTGAAAAATGAAAGGAAATGAAGTCCTGGAGTGCACATAAGCTGTAAACCACTTTACCTGGAAGTGATTATGCCTCCAAATATGGCCTTCAAAAACAACTAACGTAAGGTTATTTATAAGGAGTCATGCTTATCAACATGCACAGTGTGTTTTGAAGAACTTATTGATTGAATAGAAAAAGTCAATGCAGTTGGTCTCAATAAAAATTCAGAAGATAGACAGGGTGGTGAAAAGGCATTTGGCACACATTCCTTCATTGCATAGTCCATTGAGTAGACGAGTTTTGGGACATTATGTTACAGTTGGTACAGCATATTGGTGAGGCCACATTTGAAGTACTGTCTACAGTTCTGGTCATCCTGCCACAGTAAGGATATTATTAAACTGAAAAGGGTATGGAAAAGACTTGCAAGGATGTTGCTGGGACTGGAGGGTTTGAGTTATGCAGAGACATTGGGGCTACTTTCCCTAGATCATCAAAGGTTGAGGGGTGACCTTATTGAGGTTTATAAAATCATGACTCTGAGAGGGAGCATAGATAAGGCAAGTAGCAAATGGCGTTTTCCCAGGGTAGTGGAGTTCAAAACTAGAGGGCGTAATTTTAAGATGAGAGGGGAAAGATTTAAAAGGGACCTGAGGGGCAAAGTTTTCACAAAGAGGAATGAATTACCAGAGAAAGTGGTAGATGCAGTGCGATTAAAACATTTGGACCGGTACATGAATACACGGTGGCACAGTGGTTAGCACTGCTGCCTCTCAGCGCCGATTCCCACCTTGGGTGACTGTCTGTGTGGAGTTTGCACATTCTCCCAGTGTCTGTGTGAGTTTCCTCTGCGTGTTCTGGTTTCCTCCCATAGTCCAAAAGATGTGCAGGTTAGGTGAATTGGCCATGCTAAATTGCCCGTTGTGTTAGGTGTAGGGGAATGGGTCTGGGTGTTTTGCTCTTCGGAGGGTCGGGATGGACTTGTTGGGCTGAAGGGCCTGTTTCCCCACTGCAAGTAATCTAAAAAAAGAAATGAGCCAAATGCCTGTAAGTAGAACTAGTTTAGTTTAGGAAACCTGATCAACATGAATGAGTTTGACCAAAGGGTCTGTTACTGGACTGTGTGACTCTATGAATCTAAGCCATTCAACAAGACTCAACAGGTGGTTTGTTACAAATGATCAGGTGGAAGGTATAATTTAAACTTTTGCAATGCAGTGTTATTGATTCCATTTAAATCTGATTAGCTTTTTAAACCCATCTGAGAAAATTGAATTCCAAATGTTATGAGAAGGGCATATTCTGAATGCTGATCAGATTACAATTTAGGTAGTGGCAGTGGTGGAGACGTATTGCATTCCTGGTATCTCGTGCAGCAGAGCTACAGTAAATGGTGAGAAGACAGAATTCAGCTAGTAATGGTGACAGGGAAATAAGATTATGGAATAGGGTAAAGATTAACTTCAGGGTGCAGTGGGAACATGAGTGCTCATCCTGTTGACAACAGTACGTTGAAGTTTATTGTTTCAGTTGTTTTCAGAACTGTTGACAGTGATTGTTATTAAGGAGCGACAGTCTGTTACGAACAGATGTAGCACTCATCAGGTGACCCAGTTAACTGCACCAAAATGGCATTAAGCTACTAATTATGTGTTAGTTTTTAAAATTCCATTAAATACTTGTTCCTATTCTTCATAGGTGCACTTTCTGCATAAAAGAAAGCCTTGTGGAAAATGGCAGGGGGTATGAGGTTAGCTGTATGTTTCTTGTTATTTATTTAGATTTGCCTCCCTGGAATTATCTAATGTAATGTACCGTATTCTACAGAGGCTTAAAAGAGGGTTCACAGAAAATTTGCTGAGAGGATATTAGGGATGAGACACTTCAGTATGAGGAGGAACTGAGGAAACTCGATCTGAGAAGGTTACAAGATATAAAAGCTGCATTCAGAATTGTGAAGAAATTTAATATCTGCACATTTGGGAAAGCTATTTCCACTACTCAATGCGTCAGCAACCACGGAGCATAAATTTAAAGTCAGCCCGAAATAAATTACAAAATATTGTTAGTAACTTTAGGAATTGGGGCTCAATTTTGGCTTTTGACATTAGCCAAACTCATAGTAAAATTCCTTCCCTATATGTCAGTCAGGTACCTTACCCCTTAGCTCATAAAGAGCTACTATTCTGTATAATTCCTGCATAGAAAATTATGAGAAACACTGAATATTGTACTTGGCTTAAAAACAAACTAATATTTTATATTCTCAGTTGATTTTTTTGATGTTTCTCAAACTCAAACTGACAAATTTATTTACATATTTAGCCCCTAAATTTGAGCTTGGATATGTGATGAGACATTAGTATGCACTTGTCGGTTCAAGGCATGCGTTGAATGATGCTGTCTACAATTTAGGAATATCAAATTTCTATGAATCGAAGTACATCCCTTCACAGTAGCTCATTTACTAATTATTTTAATGCTATATTTAAAGTTCATGAATAATTGTTATGACTGGTTTCTGCACTAAAATTATATTATCAGAGTGTACTGTAGTGCAGAAATCAATCTTCTATTTTACCTGACACAAAACAGCAATGAAAAATTGTGTAAATTGAAAACAGGTGAGAGAAATACCCCGCAAAGCCAGCATAGGTTATAAAGTTAAATGTTTATGAAAAATATTAATGATGGTTACTTTGGATTCCAGTGTAGTGTACAGCAGTGACGTCAAGGCAGCAATATCAGATCACTATATTGATGACCTTGTGCGTTTTCTGCGAGTAATTGTCCTTCATGTTGGGACCAGATTGATTTGTATTTTCAGATTTGGAGTTGAGCATGCAACAAGTGAAATGAGAAATCATGAGTTTAGCAATCAAGTGCCATCTGTTGCTTCTGTCTCCGAAATTGTTTCAAAGTTGAAGTTACATATTCAGTTCTATTCTCACTTTTCCATCTTGTGTCATGTGTTAGATAGCCCATTGCTTCCCGAATGTTTCCCCGCTGTGTCTCTATTTTGAGTCTCTATTAAAGGAAAAGTAAATGACAAAATAATTTGAGAAAACTTCAGTCAGCATTAAAAATTGTAATTATTTATTTATCTGTGTGAGATATGGGTATCGCGAGCTGGCCAGCATTTATTGTCCATCCTTAGTTGTCCTTGAGAAGGTGGTGGTGAGCTGCCACCTTCAACTGCTGCAGTCCACCTGGTATGGGTTGGCCCACAATGGCATTAGGGATGAAATTCCAGCATTTTCACCCAGCGGCAATGAAGGAACGACAATAAATTTCCAAGTCAGGATGGTGAGTGGCTTGGAGAGGAACTTGAAGCTGGCGCTGTTCCAATATGTCTGCTGCCCTTGTCCTTCTAGATCCAAGTTCGTGGGTTGGAAGGTGCTGTCTGAGGATCTTTGGTAAATTTCTGCAGTGCACCTTGTAGATAGTACACACTGCTGCTACTGAGCATAGATGGTGCAGGAAGTGGATGCTTGTGCTGATATAGTGCCAATAAGCAGGTTACCTTGATGCATGGTGCCTTTTGTTTGTGCTCACTTCTCCAAGGTGATCCCCAATGCCTGAGGAAGAGGTGGAGACAGCTTCACTGTCTGTACTTGTAGCTAAGCTGTCAAATTTCTCTACTGGCTGCTGACCTAGATGTTGCAGGAACATCCTCTGTCATAAGTACTTAAATATAGATGAGGGGTCAGATAGGTGAAGGATGTCCTCAGTGTGCCTTGAGGGGTTGTTCCCCATCAGCCTGTTTGATTGCTTCAGTCTTTTCATGGTTCTACTGTATACAGAAGGAGCCACTAGTTGGGACACATCTGACGTCCACTCCAAGCATTTCTCTACCATTAGTGACACTGAGTAGTCCATGCTACAAAGTTGTCGTATTCCTGTGCATTTCAGCACTGAGTGGCACTGCATATGGTTTTCCAAGAGGTTGACCACTCGCTGAATTGGAATCCCTCTGAGTGCAGTGCTTCTAGAATCTCCAATATTCAAGAACTCAGACCATGTTTCAGAAAGACTGCCCTTTTTTCTGATACCAAATGCCCAGAACCTTCGCTCAGTGAAGCATATTTGTGTCAGTTTCCATCCTCCAAATGAGAAGTCCAACTCCTAACTTTGCCTCAGTCTCTTCTGCCTGATCACCCAGTGTTCCCCATTCTAACCTAGATAGAGGCCTGACTTAGGTGAGTGTACCTGCACTGGTGGATAGTGTGGAGGTATGATGGGATAATGCAATCTCTGACGTTGCTACCGTATCCTGCCAACTACCCTGTGGAGGAGACTTGTGATGTCTGTGCAGGGTCACTCAGTTCCCTTCCTGCTGTGTACAGGGAAGCACAAAAATGTGATGATGAGAATTCGAGCTATTCGCAAGTGTATCATTACAGCCAGCCCCATCAACGATGGCAGTTGAAGATCTACATCTGTCACTGAACCGGCGTATCCTCCATGGTCGTCTGCGAAGGATAGAATGATCAAATGTCCCTACTTTGCCATCCCACTATTTCTCACAGTCTCATAATACTGTCACATTGTCCAGCATCACTGCCTCAGTTGGTGTCAGATTTGTGCAAGCACACCACAGAATATTTTCCCGTTGTTCTGCACACAACTTGCTCCTCATACTTCAGGAAAGGCGTGTGACAGCCTTGCCTCCCTAACCTACTGAAGCATGGCATTGAGACCTGTTGTGGATCTCCTTCTCAGTTGTGTCCGTCATGGTTTAGTGATATAACTGGCTACTTGCTTTAACAGGGGGTGCTGTGTATGCTTTCAGTCTGCTCAGCTTGATTCTGCTGCACGCAGATTTTGAGGCCTGTTACCTGCTGTTTTCATCAATATCTTTGATACTGGACTCATGTCATTCTGGTCTACTGGTGGTGTGCCCGAGTACTTCTGGGCAGAATTTTCACTGGCCCTGGGGAAAAACATCTCTTCCCCCCTCCTTTCAGCAACTTCCTCAGTTAAGTCCTCAAAAGAGGCAACCATCAGCACCCATTTGTGCCAATACTGGCCCTTTCTGAACCTCGTCAGGTTCAATCTCCTCAGCAAACAGCTACAGCTGCTCTTGCCTTTTCAAACAGCTCTGTATTTTTAGATCCCATATCTAGGCTGTGTCTGGTCCGTTCAGGCACTTTGCATTTTAGAGTTGTGATGTGGGGTTAGGACCTGAAAGTATTCAGGGCATCAAGTCTCCAATTCCAGACTCGAGCTGTGTGGGTGTATGACACTTAAGTGTCCCGTTCAGAACCGTTTTGAAATGCTTTGGAAAGTTTAAAAACAATACATCCGTTGTGTTTACTTTGTCAGGATACTCTGACTTTTTAACCAAGAACTATTTCTTCTAATAAATCCAGCCGGCTGTCCTTAATAAACCCACCTCATCTTGCGTGAGTTTTTTTTAGTCATTCTTCAGAGTATTGACATAACTAGCAAAGCTGTTCACCATTCTTAGTTGTCCTTGCGATAACAGAGTATTCTTCCTGAACTGCTGTAGTCAATCTGTTGACAGTGCTGCAACAATGGCTTTAGATGAATAGCTCCATTATAGATTCCTATGTCAACATTTATAACAGCAGGTATCTATTCCTGTTCTTTTAATAACATCATCTCAATGTTGCATCACTAATAGTCATGATTTGGAGGTGCCGGTGTTGGACTGGGGTGTACAAAGTTAAAAATCACACAACACCAGGTTATAGGCCAACAGGTTTAATTGGAAGCACTAGCTTTTGGAGCACCGCTCCTTCATTAGGTGGTTGTGTGATTTTTAACTTTGTACACCCCAGTCCAACACTGGCATCTCCAAATCACACAACACCAGGTTATAGACGTACAGGTTTATTTAGAAGCACTGGCTTTCGGAGTGCTGCTCCTTTAGCAGATGGCTGTGGAGTATAAGATCGTAAGACACAGAATTTATAACAGAAGTTTACAGTGTGATGTAACTGAAATTATATATTGAAAAAGACCTGAATTGTTTAAGTTTCTCATCTTTTAGAATGAACATGTTGGTTTCAGTTTTTTCATATGTAAATCCCAGAACATTTTTAAAGTTATATTCTCAAGTGAACTTTAACAATAGGTGCCATGTCGGCCCAGATAATGCATTGAAGGTGTGAGGTGCCCTGTGTGATTTTAAACTTTGCATCACTAATATTGTGATTACAATGTGTAAACTTTATCTGAAGTTTCTCTTACACACTTGGGTAGACATTTTTAATAAAAAGAGCCAAATTGTGTTTATTGCTGAAAATAAAGGCAGTATATAACTGTTAAAATTGGGACTGGAACATGCTTGTGCAGTCTAGTCCAATTTTTCCTCCTCTTAAGCTTATTTACCTGGAGAACCGTGCTCCACTTGGTTTATTAGAAGTAGTTTTAATCTCAGACAATAATGTAAGATAGGTCAGCTGCTGGTTTTATAGCTCTCCAGATTTTGATTTGCAACAATATTCGATATTGTCCTTTTTACACCATTGCCTAAAGTCAGAAAACCCCTTGTATTATATTTGCAGGACTGGAGGTCATCAACTAATTTTTTTAAAACACACTTGGTATCTAAAGTCCTGCTGCAATCAAAGAACTGATTTTGAAATCATGACATGTTTGAGGTAGTCATTTCACAGCTCTCTGCTTGGAGGCGGCAATATTTAATGTAGTTAACAAATTCCTTAATGGATAGATGTAATGACGTTGATAATTTTTGATAGTCAAAAAGATTTAATTATGCTGACTACTTCTCATCAGATTGCCTTTTTTCAAAGACAATAAAATTGAAATCCTCATTTAATGAGTTGCTCTCATGATAAATGCTGACGGATGACATTTATTGAAATGAAGAAAAAGCATGAGAAATGCCTATTATAAGCCATAGAGCTTATGATCTGTGGAATATACAATGCTGCAAGATAAAATATAAATAGCAGTGACCTACTTGAAAGAATATGCATGTTTACTGGCTAGTGTGGCAAACTGCAAAAAAGACTAGTTGATGTTCATGAACCATGTGATCTCATTCTGATCAGGCTTGGCAGTGCAGCATTGACAATAGTTATCTTGAGATGATACTGCTAGATGGAAAGGTAGTTGGATACAGAATTCATGTTGGGGTAATGCATACAAAACAAATGAGATCCATATTTTTGTAATTGTGAAAAGTTGACTCGCTCCCTGAGAATAATTCAGAGGAGCAAATTAAATGAAAATAAATTGAAGTGCAGCATGGTCTTCCTAGATTACTCTGTTTCTAGTTGAACTGTATTTAGGTTGGATCAAAATTAAATAAATATGTCTGCTGTGTAAGTTTGAAGACAGAAAATCCAAGGATAATTTTCCAAAAATGGAAGTGATTTGTCACTTGGTAGCTCTGTCTTTATTGGTCATTTGTAAAAGATTCATTTTTAAAATGTGTTGACAGCAAAACAGTCACTGAGTACCAATGTTATGAAACTTATTGAACGCAAATTTATTGTTGGACAAAGACATTTTGATTATCTGATTAATAATTAAAGGAAGTGCATTTTTCATAGGATCGTCATCAAGTTGTTTCTCTCTCCTCAGCTCAACCATTTAAAATCATTATTATTCTTCCATTTCCAGTTGCACAGCATTCGTTCTGCTCTCCTCTATAGAACCATAGACATACGGCACAGAAGAGGCCCTTTGGTCCACCAAGTCTGCATGAACCTACTGACACTTATCGCACTTCCTACCACTTGGCTCATAGCCTTAAATGTTGTGACATTTCAAGTGCTCATGCAAATATTCTTGTAAAAGTTGAGGTTTCCCACCTTTACTGCCCTCCCAGGCAGTGCATTCCAGATTCCTATCATACTTTGGGTGAAAAATGATTTCCATAAATCCCCTCTAACCCTCCTATCCATTGCCATGAAACCATGCCCCCTTCTTATTGACCCTCCAACTAAGGGAAATAGCTGCTTCCTATCCACTTTGTCCATGATCCTCATAGTCATATCCACCTCAATCAGATCCCCTTCAACTTCCTCTGCTCTAAAGAACATAACCCAAGCTTATTCAGTCTCTTCATAGCTTAAATGCTCCAACTCAGGCAACATATTAATATATCCTTATTAATAGGTTTGTTGGCAGGATGCGAGCTTTGTTCCCTGACTACAAACCCGCTAGCATAGCTGACTCGTTATATATGTTTCTTATTGACCTTATTGAAAGGTCGGGAAAGAAATTTCCAGGGCTTAGGGCTTGGGCAGTTGAAGGAATGGACGCCAATATTAGACTAATTAAAATTGGGCAGTGCACAAAAGGCCAGGTTTACCAGATTGTCAAAGGGTTGTTAAATTGGAAGTGAATCCAAAGACACGCAGGAGGTGTGACTTTAGTGAATTTAAAAGCAAGGATAAGCATTTTAAAATCAAGATGTTGCTTGACTGAAATAAATATATGTCATGTGCACAGAGATTAAAGTGGAAGAGGATTTGCTACAAGACAAAGGAGTCAGTTTTAAATGATCTCAAGTTTATGAAGGATAGAATATGGTGTTAGTGGTTGCCTAATTATGTTGCTGAAGAAACACAAGTCACCACTGATTTAAGGACTGAAGAAACATATATAACGAGTCAGCTGTGCTAGCGGGTTTGTAGTCAGGGAACAAAGCTCGCATCCTGTCAACAAACCTATTAATAAGGATATATTAATATCTGTGTCTTGCTTACTTCACCATCGATCTTGGATTGATTTATCATGTTGGAGACCAGCCAGGATTGCACTGGAATGGTTGAATCCAACAGTAACAAAGACATGTACTTGCAACAGATTTAAATAGTAAATAAGCTGAGATAGAGTGAAGTTGGCCAACAGGCAGTCTTAGTAATGGCACAAACAGGGATCAGAAAATTGCCTTGGGATCAATTGCAACATAAATTTGAAATAGGCTTAATTTAACATTGTTCCCAGGGAAAATGAAGAAGTTAGTAACGAGAGAACGGAGTTTGAAATGGAGACCAAACCAATGGTTTCACAGTCCGTAAATGGAGGAAATGTACTTGACAAACAACAGTGACCCTGAAGTGCTCCTTTATTCAATATGTTATATTCCAGAAGCAGAATGCATATTCTGTGCCTACTAATCAACCTTGTGGATTAGTTACTACAGATTTCAGTAATTTGTTTCATACAATCAAAATAAACAACATTCATTGGGCTCTCCCTGATCTTAACAAGGCTTTTGTTTTCTCAAAACATTCAGATTGGTCAGAGTTATTAAACTTTATAGATGTGCACAGTCTGATTCCTTTATCATGTTTACTCACCTATTATTTAAATTATTGTTGCTAAGTTGAAATTTTTCCTTTAATAATGCTGGTCAATTCTCATTAGTTTCCTTATTTAAGTTGAAAGTTTTAGACAATTTTCATTTTTTGACCTCATGACACACAGTGGATTCCAATAACACATCTACATCCATTAACTCATTCTTCAACACTAAACTGGAGATTCACTGAAAATTCGTACAGTCTATTTTTTACTTGAGTAGTTATATTAATAGAAGTTTCTGTTCCTTATTTTAGTTTAAAGTAAATGGAGAATGGTGGACTTGGATAGACTATGACCACTTTCATCACCTTGTCAAAGAATATCAGGAGAACAATGGCAGCAAGATGTTCTGTGCAGAAGATTACATTGCAAAGACACCACCTTGGGCACTCTTTGGAGCTAAGCAGAGGGGGTTTGATCCTGTTGATACTCGCTTCTTAAGGAAAAGAAAGAAGGACATCTCTGGCTGTTAAGACTATTTGATTGAATATTATGCATCATTTGTATTGTTCCTTAGAATAGCTGTTTATTAGTGATTTAACTCATGTAAATTGAAAAATTTACCAAAGATACATATGCAGAATAGGAACTGACATGCATCCCAGGAAAATGGTATGTCGTATCCATGCCCCACAAGCTGTCAACTGACAAAAGTAAATGGCAACATAATCTGTATAACTGTCTAAAGCCTGTATATGTTACTGTCATTATTTTCATTTTATTTTATATTCAGTTTTCCCACTTGTTGACAGATCCCCACAAACCTATCTTCATCTGAGTTAGTTGCCTGTGCCATTTTCTTTTTGTACTATTCACCTCCAACACAGCTAGTGAACCTAGTCAGGATTGGAACAACAGTATTTGACTTTCCTCTATATTCACTCATTTGATGGTAATATATTTGTATGTCAGGCAGTGCTGAAACCTGAGTCTGTGGAATATTTATCATCATCTCATGCAGTGTGTTGTTTGATTTCCTGCTTTTCCCTATATCAGCCAGCCAAATGGCCAAGTCTGACCCACAATATTTTCCATGGCTAGTGTGTCTCCATCTTGTGAAGGTCATGGCCCAGACCAGAACAAACTGACGTTCTGAAAAGTACCCCCAATGCTTAAATCTGATTTTTGATTGTGCCCCTTTTATAACATTCACCTTTACTGTCAGGAATTTTCTCTTCACAGTTAGCTTCAGTAAGAATTTGAATTGTTACTATTGTCCGAAATGACCTGTTTCTTTTTCTAGTTAAATTTTAAACTTTATGGTTGTAATAACGTGGATACAGAATGTGATAATAAATTCTGTTATAATTTCCATTTTTTTCATATTGGTGACGGTGGTAATTTATTGATGAAATTATAATCAGACAGTTATGCATTGTCTATGCACTTCCTAAGGGCTACCAGTTAATCTCATGCCCTTGCTCTTTCCCCTGCAATTATTTCCTTGTTACATGTATGTTCAATTCCCTTATTGTAGTTCATCCTCAGTTAATTGCCAAGCAGTGCATAACAGTCTGTAAATTTGTGTCTGCCTCCCTTAGAGTACTTATATGCAATGTCGCTGAGACCATTGAAGACATGCAATGATCATCTGACAGGTACTTATGGGTTTTTTTTTGTTTTGCATGCAATTTCACCAGGCAATAGCTTTTTCACAAAATAGTCCCAGAATGGTACCCACATTGGAGAAAACAAAATTTCATTTTCATAACACTTAGCACAAAGTATAACATTTTTAGAAATGTTTGAACTTGGTATTCTTTGTATGCATTGTGATACAATGACTATTTACTTGTGCTATCTGCAAGTGTCAGAAAGGGCTATTGCGAATATTAGGAATATGAATTTAAAGAGAATTTGAAATACTGAGCATTTATAGATAGAAAGATTTAAGAGTTGGATCCTTTGAGCCTTGTTAATATGCAAATTTAAGCAACAGC
Source organism: Chiloscyllium plagiosum (assembly GCF_037043375.1). Classification (NCBI taxonomy): domain Eukaryota; kingdom Metazoa; phylum Chordata; class Chondrichthyes; order Orectolobiformes; family Hemiscylliidae; genus Chiloscyllium; species Chiloscyllium plagiosum. The sequence goes on along the minus strand of NW_028270169.1, from coordinate 36,360,279 downwards.
CATATAGTTAGTATTACAGCGCTGCAATGTTTGAATTTACTGCCAGCATAAGCACATATTTATCAGAGCCTGTTATGAACTATTCTTTGCATTGTTTTTGGTTTCAGGCTTACTTCCAGGGGAACAGTTCTGCTTAAGACATTTGTATCATTCTAACCCTTTAAAGTACTTATGTAACCAACACCATTTTATTTCTGGTTTTCAAGTAAGTTAAATCTTTATATTTTGTAACACAAAGTGCAAACAGCATTCTGAAGGAAAGTGACCGAGAGGAGTTATACTGAGCCTCGGTGTGGAGTGACTGAGTAATCAATTATGATTAAAGTTTATTAACATTTGGCCCTAGGTTAATGTAATTAGGTATCTCTGCTAAGTTAAGCATATCTCTTTCAGTAGAGCTGTGTGATTCCTCAGCTAGAACTTCCAACAATATCGCTAGTGTTTCATTTGTGTGCGTGGTTCTTGAGATGCAAGCGAATTGAAGTTCAGACATCCATAGAGTAAATTAGTGCAAGTGTTTCTTCAGGCTGGTATTCAGTATACAACACAGAACATGGTTATCCAAGACAACTCAATGTAGTGAATGTGGTATTTCAGCTGTAACTTCTTGTGTGAGGTATAAAGCTCATTTATTTTAGGAAAAAATGTCAAAGAGCCTAGATTTAATTCCATGTAAGTGAGGTATTTATACACAGTTGGCTTCACAAATTTCCTTGTTTTGAATAACCTTTCATCCAGTGTATAACAAAACTAAAGTAGTTTCATTAGTGTTTGATTAGTAATGCCAACTCAGGAATCTATTTGTTTAAAAGCCAATGGAATGGGAATTATTATTTACTTATGTTTAAAGTTCAATCTATAAAATACTTCAATAAAATGCATTGATTATTAAGTAATGTTGGAATTATAAAAACACATGTGAATTCATGCACTATTGACATTATTTGCCCTGAAACTCATTTAAAACAATAGAATTTGGCTTTCATATCTGAATGCTGGATTGAATTCCATGACCAACAAGTTGAATGTCTCTTCTGCCTGTTTTTAGTTGATATGCTCTGTAAATTTGGTTGAGGCCAATTCTTGTGGGTCCACATTTCAACTATTCCTCAAATTTGGCAGTAATTGCCAGATTATTAATCTCACATAGAATCACTGGATTATAGTTGTGGGAAGTAGACAATATCACTGTGGTAGAAATTGTGTTTCTAAGGGTGAAATTTTATGTTCCCTTCAGTGACTTGGGCAATAGTGGAAAAGTTGTGAAAATGCAATGAAGATGGAAAAAGAACACGACAGAGAAAAAGATTTCTGGTTTTGCCCTTTCTGTTTAAACAGCAAGTTTGACTATCCTACTCCTTTGCATTTACATCTCATCATTACTTAAGCTTGTCTTAATTCTATGCAGTTTCTAATTCTCATGGAAGAGCAATAATCTAGCCACACCAGCTTGTGCTTGCTAATCCAAACCTTTGGACAACTCCTATCTTCTTCAACATCCATCCACATGCTTCACGAACACTTCTGTAATCCATGCAGGTTGGCATGGATCATCATGATTGCTTTTGGACCAACTCTGTCACACCAGGACATCAATTTGGAGTGCAGGGACACATGAGGCTTGCTTCTGCCGGGTTGTTTGACCGCAGGGACGTGCGGGCACCTCATTCAGATCCTCGCAATTAGCTGATTTATTAGTGCGCACTCACTTTACACTTACTTAGAGGCTGCCACCATGCTTTATTAATGTTACATGTGCCTTATATGCCAACAGCTTATGCAGCAAACACCATGTGTGAGATTCAACCAAATGGCCATATGTTACTTGCATTGGGACAAGGGGAGAAACTGAATATGTTGGAAGGTACGTGATGGTATATGAGTGTATATGGTGTGTGGAATAGTCTGTTACTCTTGGAAAGTTGAGTGTGCAGAGGAAAAAAAAAAATGGTTGCACTTGTCCAAACAGCACACAGGAGATCATTAACATTCTCTGTGCACTGCTCCGCATTGAATATCACACAGGGCGCTGCACTAACCCAGCTGGTATCTTGGTGCCAGCTGTTTGAGTTTGTTGGCATAAACCCCCCCCCCCACCCCTTTGCTAGTCAGCAGGAAGAAGTGCCTTCTTTTCACCAGCGCATCCACTAGCACCTCCAAGCAACGTTCAGAAAACAAAAGAGAGAAACTTGCCTTTCTGGGATCATTCTTTCAGGGTCAGGTCTTAAAAGGAGAATTCCTGGCTTGCAGCATTTGAAATGGTGAGTGTCTGGGATTTAAACATGGCAACAGTGGCGTGAATGTTGCAAAGTGGCTGCAGTAGCAAAGCACGTCTGCAGTTCCTTTCCTTTTGGATAGGCACCGGGGCAACCGATGGCAAAACTAATGAGCTGAACAGCCAAGGATTGCATGGGGGAAGTGAACATGAACAACAGTGGACCACTATCCTGCGATTCTCAGACTAATCTTTTTTATATAAAACATAAGTTTCTGATTGAGATATTGGTCAGGCAGAGGGTCAGTTTAGTTGGTTTTTACCTTGTCTGTCTAATGCTTTTTTAATGTTTGGGTAATTAACACTGGTGTATCATGCCCCTGGTGCATACATCTTCTTCAGTGCCCTCCTCTCTCTCCAAGGATCTCAGTAAGTCTCTCTCTCACTGCAACCCACAGGTTGTCTCCTTTGTCGTGAAGCTCTTCAGCTGCGTCTTGAAGCAGACTCGCTACCACATCTCCTTCCTCTGTGCCGTTGTTGATGACCTCCAGCACATCTCATCCACTTCCCGTACCTCCGCCCTTGGACCCTACCCTGCCAACCGCAACAAGGATAGAACATCCCTGGTCTTCACCTTCCACCCCACCACCTCTGTATACATCGCATCATCCTCTGTCATTTCCACCATCTACAAATGGACCCCACCACCAGAGATACATTTCTCTCCCCACCCCTATCCGTTTTCCGTAAAGATCGTTCTCTCCACGACCCCCTTGTCATGTCCACACCCCCAACCCGCCCTCCCCTCCTGGCACCTTCCCCTGCCACCGCAGGAATTGCAAAACCTGCACCCACACCTCCTTCCTCACCTCCGTCCAAGGCCCTAAAGGAGCCTTCCGCATCCAGCAGAGTTTTACCTGCACTTCCACACATCATTTACTGTGTACGTTGCTTCCGATGCGGTCTTTTTACATTCGAGAGTCGGGACGCCTACTCGCAGAATGCTTCAGAGAATATCTCCGGGACACACGCACCAACCAACCCCACTGCCCCGTGGCCGAACATTTCAACTCTCCTCCCTCTCAGTCAAGGACATGGAGGTCCTTGGCCGCCTCCATTGCCCTCTCTAACCACCCGACGCCTGGAAGAAGAACACCTCCTATTACCCCTGGGGACCCTCCAACCCCATGATATCAATGTGGATTTCATCAGTTTCCTCATTTCCGCAATCCCCCCACCTTAGCCCCAGTTCCAACCTTCCAGCTCAACAATGTCCTCATGACATGTCCCACCTGTTAATCTTCCTTCCCACCTATCTGGTCCACCCTCCTCTCCGACCTATCACCTTCATCCCCTTCCTTCATCTACCTATTACACTTTCAACTACCTTCTCCTCAGCTCACCCCCTCCCATTTATCTCGCCACCCCCTTGGCTCACAGACTCATTCCTGATGAAGGGCTTATGTCCGAAACATTGACTCTCCTCCTCGGATGCTGCCTGACCCACACCTTTTCCAGCACCACACTCGCGACACTAATCTCCAGCATCTGCCGTCCTCACTTTCGCCCTAGTGTATCATCCACCGTTTCTTTCTACGTTTCATAATTAACTAAAAGCCTATTGTAACAGTCAAGCTCCCTTTTTTTAAACCTATTTCCCTTCTTGCCAATTAATTTTGTTAAGTGTTGCCCTTCAGTCAATATTGTGAGATCATATTATTGTTCCAATCCTGGGATGCTATTTCATCGCTGCAGTAGTAGTGCAGAGTTGGAGGGTCTGAGCCGTTGAAAATGGCAGGTGACTTTTTTTTTTGAAGAAAACTAAGTGTTTTTCCCACTATTGAGCAACATTCTTCCATCCACTAAAAGACTTGATGTTTGCAGAACTTTGATCTTGCTTGAAAATTATCTGCATCATTTGGTCATCAACAATGAGTACTCTTCAAACGTTATACCTTTGATTTCAAAGCACTTATGTTCTGATTTTATTTATGATTAGACAGAATATAACTCTGTGCTATTCCTTTATCAAAAAAGAGAAATTGGGAAAACTCAGCAGGTCTGGCAGCATCTCTGTAGAGAAAGCAAAGTTATTCTTTTGGGTACGGTGACCTTTCACTGGACTCAAAATGTTGGCTTTCTCTCCACAGACCTGCTGAGTTGTAGTAACCTCTGTCTTTGTTTCTGACTTCCAGCATTTGCAATTCTTTGGTTGTATTATTCTGCCTGTACATTCTCCCCTTGTATTCAATTATTTATTAGGTTTTGCTACTATTTCCTTCGTTGTCACTTTGAACATCCTATCCTATAAGTGTGAACTACTCAGATTTAAACTGTCGGCCTTCCATGGAAACTGAAGACGCACATCTGAAGTAAACTACCTGGCCTGGTGCATCTGCTCTGCCATTCAGTGAGATTGTACTGATCTGAAAATCCTCAACTGCACGTTCCTACTTTATCCCCAATACCCTTGATTCCCTTTCTGATTAAAAATCTGTCTGCCTCAGCCTTGAATACATTTAACAATCCAACCTTGACAGTCCTCTGTGGTAAAGAATTCTATTGAGCGATGGAATTACAACCACCTCCCACCCCAGTCTTACTCTGACACCTTACTCTGAAATTATGCTGTCTGGTCTTAAACTCTCCCAAATCATGAATCAATCTGCATTCACCCGGTCAAATCACCTAATAATCTTTAAATAAAGCCAAAATGCTGTGGATGCAGGAAATCTACAGCAAACGCAGAAAATGCTGAATTAACTCAGCAGGTCTGGCAGCATCTGTGAAGAGAGAAACAGTTAATATTTCGAGCCTGGTGTGTGTTCTTCAGAACCAGGTCCGCTTGCTGCATCTGCATGCTGGTTTCAGTGATTGGAGAAAGTGAGGACTGCAGATGCTGGAGATCAGAGTCAAACACTGTGGCGCTGGTAAAGCACAACAGGTCAGGCAGCATCTGAGGAGGAGGGGAGTCGATGTTTCAGGCATAAGCCCCTCATCAGGAATGTCGGGGAATGGGGCTGAGAGATCTCTCAGCACCCCGACCATCACCACTACCAATCCTGCTGAAGAAATTATGCCTGAAATGATGATTCTTCTGCTCTTCGGATGCTGTCTGACCTGCTATGCTTTACCAGCGCCACACTTTTCAACTCTGGTTTCAGTGACTTGTCTGTAAGGTGCCTAAGTCTACCTGCACAGAAACATTACCTAATTTTTCTCCATTTTAAAACAAAATGCTCTCAACTTTTGTTTCTCCTATGCTATCCAAATTATATTTAATCTGCCATGTTCCACTCAGCATCTCTAAATCCCCTGAAGCCGCCTTGTATTCCCTTCAAGACTCCGATTCTCACTTTGTTTTCTATCACCCACAAACTTGGTAATATTACAGTTGTCCCCACATCGAAATGACTGATAAAGATTGTGAACAACCAGTGCCCAAGCATTTGTGTGACTGTCTTCAGTTAATGTCTGGCACATCACCAGCTGGTACACCTGTCTGTTTCCAGGATTGATAACTGTTACTAATCAAGTGATGAGTTGCATCTAGATTTTGTCAGGGTTGGAGGGTTTGAGCTATAGGGAGAGGCTGAATAGGCTGGGGCAATTTTCCCCTGGAGCATTGGAGGCTGAGGGGTGACCTCAGGTTTATAAAATCATGCGGGGCATGGTTAGGATTAGGGTCAGTAGTTAGCACTGCTGCCTCACAGCACCAGGCTCCTGGGTTCAACTCTACCCTCATACAACTGTCTGTGTGGAGTTCCTCTGGGTGCTCCAGTTTCTCCTCTCAGTATTAAGGTGTGCAGGGTTAGGTGGATTGGCCATGCTAAATTGCCCATGGTGTCCCGGCATGTGCAAGCTTAAGTGCGTTAGCTATGGAGAATGCAGGGTTGCAGGGATAGCGGTCTGAGTTGGATGCTCTGCAGTGGGTCAGTGTGTACTCAATCGGCTGAATGGCCTACTTCCACACTGTAGGGATTCTGTGATAGGTCTTTTTCCCAAGATAGGGGACTCCAAAACTAGATGGCATTGGTTTAAGGGTAAGAGGAGAAGGATTTAAAAGCGACCTGAGGGGCATGTTTTTCACACAGAGGGTGGTTCATGCATGAAACAAGCTGCTAGAGGAAGTGGTAGAGAAGGTAGATACAGTTGCAACATTTAAAAGGCATCTGGATGTGTAACTGAATAGAAAGGGTTTAGAGGGATATGTGCCAAATGCTGGCAAATGGGGCTAGATCAGTCGAGGATATCTGGTCGGCAAGTTGGACCAAAGGGTCTGTTTCTGTGTTGTATGACTCGGACTTGATGTTGCAAATGTTGAAATTGAGTGAGATGGAAGAGAAGATTGTGCTTACTAACCTTGATTAGCTAAAACATTTTGCCATCTCTTGTGGAAATGCAAGCAATATTCCCGGAGTTACATTTGAATGTTTTGGTAATTGCGCAAATTTGTGAAATAGTGATATGGGTGCTACAATTAATACTTTAAGTGTGACATCTATCTTCTGTTATATTGATTTTCTGCTTCGTAAGGTCAGAATAGTGTCTTATACAAAACTGGAGAGTGAAAATGGTCTGAGAAGATTTTTCAACTGATGTCAGGCAAGTTATAAATCATATCAGTCACTGCTTTAGAACAAGAATATATATTTTTGATAGTGTTTTACCTGCTAGATATGAATATTGATGAAAAAAGATGTTGAAGATTTTCATCTTTCATTCAACAGTACAGATGCAAAAATACCAACATTTGAAGGACACAACCATTTAGACTGCATAAGAAAAAGGGTGTGGATTGTTTATCAAGTGCCTTATTAAGACAGTGCCATGGCGAAAGCACTCCGAAACATCTATCCCTTCACTTTTCTTTAAATTCAAAGAAAGGCTCCACATACAAATAAATGACCACATCATCTGTTTGGAGGTGTTAAATGAAGCTATGTTTAATCCAGTTTGCTGGGAGCACTCACTTTTTAAACAGGCAAAAGTGAAGAGTGCAGATGCTGGAGATCAGAGTCTAGATTAGAGTGGTGAAAAGCACAGCAGGTCAGGCAGCATCCGAGGAACAGGAAAATCGACGTTTCGGGCAAAAGCCCATCATCAAACTGAGGGACTAGATGAAGGACTTTTGCCCGAAACCTCATTTTTCCTGCTCCTCGATGCTGCCTGACCTGCTGTGCTCCCCCACCCCTCACTTTTTAAATAATTCAGTGGGTTCTTTTATTTCTACCAGAACAGGCCGATGGGTCCCCAATGTAAAATACTAAATCCATGGCTGTGCAGCACTCTTCATTGAAGTACCAATCTGAAATGTGTGTTCATGTCTCTGGAACTGAGCTTGACTCTATAACCTTCAGACTCAGACCAAAGTTCTACCACTAAGTTAGAACTGACAAAATGATTAACAGGCGTTCACAGGGATTTGAATGTATTTAGCTTTTTGCAATATTTCTGACTATAGAGTCAGAGAAATACTGTTATGTTCAGCAGAGGGGACAGATAAGAATGTTCCTCTATCTAGTCATGCAAGCAATAAAAATTATGCAATCAATCCTAAAGCCATTATAAATCCAGAAAGGAGCCATTTTCTCAGTCAGATTTGCATGCAAACGATATATTTTGGAAATTGTTTTGAGCAGCAATTGCGCGTTCATATTTTTGTTATTGCTTTCTGTCTTATGTCTTTGCAAGGTCATTGCATCCTCACACCTTCCTATAACCACTGTTCCACAATTAGCAATGCATCATGGTGTGATAATGGGAACTAAGCTAGTGACAATATCAAATGAAATGTGGGATAACGTTTCCACAAAGAGGTGGTAATGTTGTGGCAGGCAGGTACCCAAAGTTATATTTTCAGAAAGAAGCATAAAGGATCAGAGTAGGAGTAGGGTATTCAACCTCTTGAGCCTAATCTACCTCTTGATATGATCAAGGCTGATTTTTCAAGATCAATGTCCTAATCCCACCCAACATCCATATCCTTTGATCCCTTTAGCCACAAGAGCTGTATCTACCTCTTTTATGCAAACACACAAAGTCTTGGCTTCAACAATTTTCTGTGGCACGGAATTCCAATAGCTCAACACTCTCTGGGTGAAGAAATTTCTCCTTAAATCGGTCATAAAAGCTTAACCCGTTATCCTTAAGCTATGACTCGTGGTTCTGGGCTTTAGAGGTCTGTGGCTTGCATTGAACAAGAATAGAACGTGTCTTGATCAGTCTTGTCCCCACAATGCACAGACTCCCTTATTTAATTACATTAATAGCTCTTCAGTGATTGAGCTAGGGGTAATTAGCATTCTTTAAGGAAAAAAAAACATTTGATCTGTCAGAGCCAGGAGTCCTTCCTTTGCTACTAGTTCTGGTTACCAACTCTTCTGCAAAAGGGAGCTGTTCTTCCTTATTTACACCCTAAAAACTTTTCATGCCCCTTAACATCTGATGCTCTTAGCCCTTCATAAACAATGTCTGACAGATTTTGCTGAAGAGACAGAATGAGTACAGACAGTATGCACTGGTGCAATGTTAAAGTTGATACAGGAACAGAGAGACTGGGCGATGTATATACATAAATCTTTGGAGGTGGCTTGACAACTTGAGAAGTTACTTGGATTTATAGATGAGGCATAGACTAACAAGCAAAGAAATCATAACAAACCTAAATAATCACAGGATAGGCCTTAGCCAGAGTATTGTGTCCAAGTCTGGGAACCCTACATAGCGATGTAGGAAACACTAAATAAATTGCAGCGAGACCTGCTAGAATAGCACAGGGATAAAAAAAACTTTTGTTGCATGGAACTCTAGAGAAGGTAGTGTCTTCCTGTGGTGCAGAGAAGGCTGAAGGAATCTTCATTAGTGATATTCAAAATCATGAAAAGGTTTTCACCATGTAAATAAGGAGAACCTGTGGCAAACGAGTCAGTAACTAGAGGACACAGATTTAAGGTAATTGTCAGAAGAAACAGAGCAGAGATTAGGAAACTTATCCCCTCAGAGCTCTGGTTTAGAACACACTACCAAAAGGGGATGTTGGAAGCAGTTTCAATAATTGCTTTCAAATGGAATTGGATATATACTTGACAGATAAAATTTGCCTGAAGAACATGAGAGTTGGACTACTTGGATAGTCCATTTTAAATTGCTGACATAGGTGTACTAAGCTAAATGATGTCCTCCTGACATTCTATATCTGAAGCATCATCTCTTTAATAATTGTCTGTCTGCACTAACACGTAACATCCATATTTGTCCTCTAAAACCAACTCCAAAAATATTTCAGCTCTTTGTATTCATTACTCTCCTGAGCGTCACCATTGCCTGTTTTAAAATCTCAAGCAACAATTAACATCTGATGGAATGAGATTCTATGTTTCTGATAAAAAGAAAGATGTGAATTAACTAAGCACTTTTCACGACCAACTGATATCCCAAATTCCTTTACAGATAATGTATTTTTGAAGTGTGTGAAAGGTAGCAGTCAAATTGAATACTCAGACTCCAAAGAAACAATAAAATGATAATGCCTAGATAATCTATTTCCTTTAGTAATGTTAATTGAGGGGCTATCATAGGCCAGGGCACCAGCAATAATTCCGCTACTGCTGTTTGAAGTAGCTGTAGTGCATGTTAATTCTTTATACACTGCATCCACTAAGCATGAACAACAAAGCTTCATTTTAATGTCTCATCAAAAACAGAGTTCCTCTGATAGTGCAGAACTCACTAAGTACTGTCTAGTTAGCTTTTACTGTTATATTCAAACCAAGGTGAGGGATTTGAACCCAGAATCTTTTGATTTAAAGACAATACAATTGCCAACTGACCTACCACAACTGGTATGGTTAATTTTCAATGCTAGTGAGGCAGTAATTGTGTTATGTCTATACTCCTGCTGCATTTTCATGCAATGTCAATGGAAAAGGGATACCATCCCCAGGACAGGTGTGACAATGCTACTCCTTTTATGAGGTTATTCCGTCCTTGGGTTTCTTCGAGAGGGGTCGTAAAAAACAAAGGTTCTGATATGTCTGGACATATCTACTTGAAAAAGCTTTCAAGTTTTTTTTTAAAGAAACACACAATGGCCACTCTCCTTTCAGTTTTTCCAGTTCAGGGTTTTTTATGGTTTGGTTTCAGCAAGCAGTCTGTTTGAAGCTGCTGGTCAAGTTTTAGCTGGGGATCCAAAGAACCAGCTCTATGCTGATCCTCTTTCTCTCTCTCCTGTAAGAATCTGTGTTTGAATTTACCTTTTTGCCAAGGAGTATATCATGGGATGTCGCAGGAAATCCGAGCAGCTCTTTATTAAGTTGTGTTTTCATATTGGTAGGGTTTTCGAATAGTTACGTTCTAAATTTGAACTTCTTTTATTCATGTGTGAATAAATTCTGTTTTGTTTAAAACTGAGTGGTTAGACTGGCTGCATCTCCCCTGGAATATCCACAGTACACCTGCTTAAAACAACTAGAAATGTTAGGTCTTGGGCTACCTTCTTAAAATATTTTGAGGGGGTCTGGTCTGGTCCATAATGGTCTGGAGGCTCTTTGCAGGATTCATTCTATGGTTCCACCTTGGGATTAGATTTGCTGGACTCAAAGGCAGCGAGCAGTAGGTGTTAGTATCTTTTGTTCCGTGTGTTGAGTTTGGTTGGTTTGAACAGTGGTTGGTGTGGTCATGGCTCTTTCAGCCACCAAGAGTTTTCTGAGGGTGGAAGAGATTATTTTGGGGGCTTTACAAAAGGTGAACAAAGCCTAGCTGCTGGAATTAGCAGTCAAGCTGGAGTTGGCGTTACCTTCATCCATAAGGGAAGGAGAGATAATTACTGCAGTAGCTCAGCATTACCTTTGCTGGAAACACCAACAGAATCTTTGGAGACGGCTAAAATTCAATTGAAAATGAAGCAGCTTGAGTTAGAGGCAAAAGAAAAGGAAACAGAAAAAGAAATGAAAATGCTTGAATTACAATTAAAAGCAGACGAAAGAGAAGAAAGGGGGAAAGAAGACAGAGAGAATAAAGAAGAGGGGGAAAAAGAAAGAGGGAGTTGGAACTTCATACATTTTGCACTTAGGAAAGGAAAGGGAGGAAGGCTGAAGGTAAGCTTAGTGAGGAAGAGAGTGAGGGTGAACAAATTCATGGTAGCCAAAGGCCTAGTGAGGATCTGTTTAAATATATCCAAGCATTGCCTAAATTTGATGAGAAAAAGCCCTTTTCATCTCATTTGAGAAGGTGGCTAAACAAATGCAGTGGCCAGTGACCATGTGAGTTTTGTTGATCCAAGCAAAATTTGTAGGTAGAGCTAGTGATGTATTCGCATCGCTATCAGAGGAAGTATCTGGGGAATATGAGGAAGTGAAGAAAGCCATCTTAAGTGCATTTGAGGTTGTGCCAGAAGCCGACAGACAATGTTTCAGGAATCGAAGGAGGAACCCTGGTCAAACCTATATTGATTTTGAAAGGATCAATCAAAGTAATTTTCATAGGTGGATAAGGGCATTTAAAATAGACTAAACTTATTATGTTCTTAGAATGAATATTATTTTGGAGGAGTTAAAAAATTCACTTCCTGAAGTAGTGCGAACTCATGGAAGAGCAGAGAGTTAAGCGGCAAAATTAACAGCTAAAATGGCTGATGATTATGAGTTGGTTCATAATTTGTGAGGGTTAGAAATTGGGGAAAAGAGAAATCCCCACATGGTAAGAGAGATGATGATCCCGGTGAAGATCATAAGGATAACTTACATCAGAATAAAAAGGAAACCCTTGAAGGGGAAAGAGAAACTAAAAAGCTCCTGTGTTTTCATTGCAATAGAGTAGGCCACATGAAATCACAGTGTTGGGGGTTTAGAAATAGCACTGGGAAGCCAGGCATAGGAAAACAGGATAAGCCAGTGAATTTTGTTGGAGTGGTAATGGAGACCACAGTGGGGGCTAAAAAGTTGCACCAGAATGTACAAGCTAGTCGGAGGTTGGTTAAGGAGGCAGGGCCAGATCTTCGTTAAACCATATACCTGCAAAGGTAAAGTTTATTCGCATCGGCCAGGCGCAGCAGGTAAAGAGGTTATTAAGAGATACAGGATCCTCTCTATCTTTGATGTTGAAAGGTGAGGATATATTGCCAGAAGGGCTATTACTAGAAAAAGTGCTGGTAGAGAGAATTCACGGTGAGACAAGAAGAACTCAATTATGTAGAGTGAGGTCAGAGTGTCCAATGAAGAGTGGAGAAGTCATGTAGGAGTACTGAACAAACACTCAGGTCCAGGAATATGACTTGTCCTTGCTAATGATATAGCTGATTCACAGGTAGAAGTGCTGCCTACTGGGTTGAAAAGCCAATGGAAAATCAGGCAATGGAGGTATTGCAGGGAACAAATCCTGGGATTTTTCCTGACTATGGTAACAAGGTCACAAAGTTGCCAGTTGCTACAGGAGAGATCAAAGAGTACAGATAAAAGAGTTGATGGAAGAGATCCTGTTTGATCAGATGCTGGAGACAAAACAGAAGCAGATGGATGGCAAAGTAGATATCTTTAATTCAGGGAAGTTAACCGAGTTCCAGCAGGAAGCTGAGGAACTAAAGCAATTATATCAAAAAGCATACACGGACGAAGAATCCAAATGTATCGCTGAATGACACTCTCTTAAAAATGATGTCTTAATGAGGAAATGGAGGCCATCATATATTCCAACAAATGAGAAATGGGCAGAAGTTCATCAAGTCGTATTGCCAGTGCGTTATAGAAAGGTGGTGTTGCGGGTAAATGCTTGAATCACCAGCAGGAGGTAATTTAGGGGTAAGAAAAACCCAAGCTAAAATACAAAAACATTTTTACTGCCCTGTAAAAGGATATAGTTGAATTTTGCCAGACCTGTCACACGTGTCAGGTAATTGAAAAACTGCAGGCAGTAATAAAACTGGCATCTTTAATATCCCTGCATTTGAGGAATCTTTTACAAGAGTCTTAATTGATTGCATTGGACCCTTGCCTAAAACAAAACATGGGAATCAGTATTTATTAACAATATCGGATGTGTCCAGTAGATTTCCAGAGGGTATTCCATTACACAATATCACAGCTAAAAGGATTGAAGAGGAGTCACTCAAATCTTTCACTAAATATGGACTGCCCACAGATATACAATCAGCTTAAGGGTCAAATTTTACATCCAAATTATTCAAGGATGCAACAGTTTAGGAATAAAATAGTTCAAATCTAATGCATACCATTCAGAATCGCAGGGAGTGCTATAAACATGGCATCAGACATTAAAGACCATGTTGAGGGCTTATAGTCAAGACTATCCAGATGATTGGAATCATTTGTACTTTTGCCATCAGAGTTGCACCAAATGAATTGACCAAATTCAGTCCATTGGAATTAGTTCTTGGGCATGAAGTGAGCGGACCACTAAAACTAATTCAGGAGAAATTGGTAAGTTATAATTCAGAGACCTCAGGGACTATGTGGCAATTTTTAGGGAATGTTTAAATAGAGCGGGGGAGTTGGCTAGATGGCATTTAAGTGTCACAGTGTGCAATGAAACAGGAAGCAGACAAGAAATCAAAAACTCACAATTTTGTTATTGGAGATAAAGTGTCAGTGCTACTTCCAGTGATAGGTGAATCTTTCAAAACAAGGTTTAGTGGACCTTATCAAATCAAAAAGAGATTGACTGTGGTTAACTATTTGATAAGGACTCCAGACAGAACTCTCACAGTGTGTATCATGTGAATATGCTCAAAAGGTATTTTGATGGAAATGAAAAGGAGACTGTGTTACTTTTACAACACAGAATGAAGAACCAAGTTCAGACAATCCTGCATACCCAGCAGTCATTTATTGTATCTGTAGCTCCCGATGCGGTTCTCCTCTATATTGAGACTGGACGCCTCCTCACAGAGCGCTTTAGGGAACATCTCTGAGACACCCGCACCAATCAACCCCACCGCCCTGCGGCCCAACATTTCAACTCCCCTTCCCACTCTGCTGAGGACATGCAGGTCCTGGGCTGCTCCCTCACCACCCGATGCCTGGAGGAAGAACGCCTCATCTTCCACCTTGGAACGCTTCAACCCTAGGGCATCAATGTGGGCTTCACCAGTTTTCTCATTTCACCTCCCCCCACCTTACCCCAGTTCCAAACATCCAGCTCAGCACTGTCCTCATGGTCTGTCCTACCTGCTAATCTCCCTTCCCACCTATCCACTCCACCCTCCCCTCTGACCCATCGCCTTCAACCCCATCTCCATCCACCCATTGTACTCTTTGTTACCTTCTCCCCAGCCCCATCCTCCTCTCTGACCTATTACCTCCGTCCCCACCCTCATTCACGTATTCTACTCTTTGCTACCTTCTTCCTCCCCACCCCTTCCAATTTATCTCTCTACACTGGAGGCTCCCTGCCTCCATTCCTGATGAAGTGCTTTTGCCCGAGACGTCGATTTTCCTGCTCCTCGGATGATGCCTGGCCTGCTGTGCTTTTCCAGCACCACTCTAATCTAGACTCTGGTTTCCAGCATCTGCAGTCCTCACTTTTACCTAGAGTTATTGCTATCCCATGTAGGTTTATGCCGAAATAAGTTGGGAAGTACTAACCTAATTATGCATGATGTAGATATAGGAAATGCTGTTCTGATTAAGCAACATCCTTATTGAAATAACTTTCTAAAGTTGGCACAGGTTTGAAAGGAGATTGAATGCATACTCCAAGCTGACATAATCCAAATGAGTCACAGTGACTGGAGCTCACCCATAGTAATGGTGCCAAAACCAGATGGTACCCAATAGTTATCTGTGGACTATCACAAAATCAATGCAGTTACAAAATTAATCCATATTGATTCCATGTTTGGAAGACTGTGTTGAAAAGGTGGGATAAGCAAGTTATATTTCTGAGTTGGACTTGCTCAGAGGATACTGGCAGGTACCTTTGTCCAAACAATGAAGATAATTCCGGCTTTCATAACGCTGGATGGACCGTATCAATTTGAAGTTGTGCCATTTGGTATGAAAAATATGTTAGCCACATTTCAAAGACTAATCAATATAGTCATTTCCGGATTACCCAATTGGTCTGGTTTACTTTGACCTGGTGATTTTTAGTCTCACTTGGAAAGAACATTTGCATCATTTATCAGAATTGTTCGATTGACTTCGGGAGGCAGGCTTGATGATAAACCTGGCTAAAAGTAACTTTGCTAAAACCCAAGTTACATTCCTGGGCCATGTTACTGGACACGATAAATGGCCACAAGGAATGGGAGAACAAAGGTAATTGTGGAGTTTCCCAAACCATCGACAAAAAGCGCAGTACTTCGATTCGTGGGGTTGAGTGTGTTTTCGCAGAAATTCGTACCAAATTTTAGCAGTGTGGCCGCTCCTGCTCACTGAATTACTGAAGAAAGGCAAGAAGTTTCAATGGACGTGGATTGTTAGAAGGCATTTGACAGTCTGAAAGCTGTGTTAACCACTGCCCCGTTATTAGCCCCACCTAATTACGCGAGCACATTCAAGGTGGCTATTGATGTGAGTGATGTGGGTCTCAGTGCTATGCTCTTACAGGAAGACAATGAGCAGATAGAAAGACCAAGTGGATATTTCTCTAGCAAATTGAACATTTGTCAGCAGAAACATTTGACAGTTGAGAAGGAAACTGAGCTTGGTGTTACAACATTTCAATGTTTATGTTACCAGTCATGTATCTTGAGACAATGGTATAGATTGATGATAACCCATGAAGTTCGTGGAGAAATTTAAGGACAAAAATCCAGACTGTTTAGATAGAGCTTGTTGTCACAGCCATTTAATTTGAAAATTGTGCATGTGGTAGGATGAGAAAACGTGATTGCTGATATTTTGTCGAGACTCGGATGAGAAATGGAAGAGTTCAATAGCTGGAGTAAACAGACTGAAACAGAATATAGTAATGCATGTTTGCATGTTTATAGTCAATGTAATGTCATGTACTAACAGTGTAAAATTAAGGAGTTTTAAAATGAAGCCATCTTTGGATATTGATGGTTCATTTTTTTAAGGGGAAGATATAACAATGCTGCTCCTTTAGCAAGTTTAGTCTGTCCTTGGTTTTTTTTTGAGGGGTCATAAAGGCAGAGGTTCCAATATGTCTGGAAATATCTGATTGAAAAGGATTTTAGGTTTTCTTTTTTAAAAACACTTGCACAATGAAATGGGAGTGACCTGTTCTTCCAGTTCAGGGTCTGTTTGAGGCTGCTGGTCAAGTTTTAGTTGGGGACCCAAGGAAACAGCTCCATGCTGATCCTCTCTCTCCTGTAAGAACCCATGTTTGAATTTACCTTTTTGCCAAAGGGATGTGGTATGTGATGTTGCAGGAAATCTGGACAGCTCTTTGTTAAGTTGCATTTTCACGTTGGTTGTGTTTTCAAATAGTTGTGTTATCCTAAATTCGATTTTCTTTTGATCTTGTGTAAATAAATTCTGTTTAATTTAAAACTAAGTGGTTGGGCTGGATGTATCAATCCTGGAATATCCACTTCACACCTACTTAAAACAACCAGAAAAGTTATGTTCTGGGCTACCTTCTTAAAGTTTTTTTGAGGGGGTCTGGCCTAGTCCATAAGACAAGTCATGCTCTGAAGGTAAGTGTGAATGACCCTGCTCAGCAACCAATTGCTAACTATTTTGAAAAATAGGCAATTTTTCTTCAAAGGCAGAGGAGAATGAAAGAGAGATATGATAAATTAGAATCCCTACAGTGTGGAAACAGCCCAACAAGTCCACATCGATCCTCTGAAGTGTAACCCACACAGACCCATTCCCCCTTTCCTATTATTCTACATTTACCCCTGACTAATGCACCTAACACATCCTTGAACACAATGGACAATTTAGTATGGCCAATTCCCCTAATCTGCGCATCCTTGGATTGTAGCAGGAAGCTGGAGCACCTGCAGGAAACCCACACAGACAGAGGGAGAACACCCAAACTCCACATAGACAGTCACCCAAGTCTGGAATCAAACCCAGGTCCCTGGTGCTGTGAGGCAGCGGTGCTAACCACTATGCCACCCTAGCTGGTAGAGATCTACCAAAACTGTGCACAGGAGAGAGAGTGCAAACTAGAAACACACACATTTGAATACGAGCAAAAATTTCTAGAATCTGCAAGCAGCCCAGATCATTTGATCACTGATCAGGGTTTTATTACAAAACAACACAAGCCAGCTCATACTGATATAAAGCACAACAATCATGCACAAAGAGAGTGAGGAAGAACTCGCTCCAGTGATGATGATGATTTGTGGACACGTTAATTATCAGAAATCAGCAGCAATTCAAGAAAGATGTCTAACATGTCCAACACTTACCTTTCCAGGCACACATACAATTAGCACATCAGGATGAGTTGTTATCCTTCCAGATTATTACATTGCAATTTGATTGCTAATCTTGTTTTACCAGTTTACAGATATTTTCTAATCACTCTATTCAGAGATGTTATGACACCCCTCTGAAGCAGGTGAGACATGAACCCGGGGCTCTTGGCACAGAGGTACGAACACTACCCCTGTGCCACAAGTGCCTTTTTATACTTATTAAATTGACAACATGTGCTTTGTACATGTATATCTTTGGATAATTTCTTTTACCATTCAAAAGGGAACATGTATTATGCCTCACAGTTAGTGCCAATATACCATTAGATACATGCTCATGTATTGTAGCATGTGACCTGAAGGTACCAAGGTCTCAGACTCCCATCTTAATTCAACACTTGAAGTATGACATGCTGATGAAAACATGCCACTCCTTGTTACAGAATATTACTTAATATCAGTCCAGAAATGTATGTACCTGTGACCGTGATATTTGGATATACTAACTGTAATAAACATCATTGGATCTTTCAATACCATATTACTCATGTCCTAATTTCTTTCATTATGTAGCACGACATACGTATTACCATATCAGATAAACATCGCATGCTGGAGTCAAAATGCATGTTAGTAAGAAATACTCATCAAATTGTTGTATTTAAATAACAAGATTTGTTGATGGTGCAAACTGTGAGCATTTTCACAAAATTCAGAAAAAAATAAACACAATTTGCACAATAACTGATTGATTTAATGCTTAGAAATATATTTAACTTTCACTTGAACTTGAATTTGTACATCAATAACTGCAAAAGCCATAAGCCTCCATGTTATTTTGTTCTGTTTATTGTTAGATCTAAACATATGTGTTTTACGATGGGCGGCACGGTGGCACAGTGGTTAGCACTGCTGCCTCACAGCGCCGGAGACCCGGGTTCAATTCCCGCCTCAGGCAACTGACTGTGTGGAGTTTGCACGTTCTCCCCGTGTCTGCGTGGGTTTCCTCCGGGTGCACAGTCCAAAGATGTGCAGGTCAGGTGAATTGGCCATGCTAAAATTGCCCGTAGTGTTAGGTAAGGGGTAAATGTAGGGGTATGGGTGGGTTTCGCTTCGGCGGGTCGGTGTGGACTTGTTGGGCCGAAGGGCCTGTTTCCACACTGTAATGTAATCTAAATCTAATCTACATTATAGTGTATTCGTCCTTCAGGCATATGAATGCTTTTGATTTTATGACAATTGAAGATGAGTGGACATTTGGATGAGCAGAGTCATTCAATCAGACATGGGGCTTCAAATATATCGATGTAGCATAAAGGATTTTTTGATGACCTGTCGTATTTTATTTACTTGCATAAAATCAACTGCAGTTACTTTTATGTTCTTGCTCTGGGGACCTACTGAAATGTGAAAATACTTGTCTTTTTATCCAAAAGTATTGCATATTACCAATTGTTTAGAGCAGAGGAAGGATTATTGCATTTGAACTTTAAAAAAGACTTTAAAAATCTGGCCTGACATTACATGGAAATTATGAATCAAACCCTGTCAGTATTGGAAAAAAATAACAGAAAAGTAGCAGAAAAGACTGAGCTTTGCATTTTGTGCAATTAATTTACAAACTGAATTCGTTGGGAAAGCAGTTCAATATCTGCATGTGAGGCAACCTAGAGGGCACTCAAACACCTCCTTGTGACTACTTACAGAACAACACTGGCAGGAACTTGAAATCCTCTTCACCTGCCTATTCCAACTAGTTAATTTACCTCATGAAAATGGCAATTCTTTTAAATTAACTTCAGTCAATGTGACTAAAATATGAAGTATCATTGTAACCCCTTTTTAAATTTGAAGAGCAAAAGTAATCTCTATTATGCATTATTTAGTATTCACTTTATTTTTCAAAAGCAATATTTCAATAAAGATGTTTCATGTGTCATAAACTGAAATAAAACTTTAGATCTGCCACTGGTAGCATTTTTGGGTTATAATTCTAGTGAATCGAGAGTGAAGCCTTTTGCATGTTCTTTGCTTACGTTGGCCAAGGTGCCCTCTAAGTGCCACCGTAGAGAACCATATCAAACTTGAGTGATTGAACAGGTCTTGATTTAAGACTGCTATTAACAGATAACTTTAATCGTGCGGCTTTAGCCTCTGACCTCTGCGAAATAACTATTTTTGAAAGCAGCAGATGTGCATGACAGCCTAGGTTTATTAAGGCTGACTGATGTGGAATATTAACCACAATCAGTGCATAAGTGAGCTGAATGTTGTAATCATGGAATGTCCTTACAAACCAGCTTTGGAAAGGATTGTTAACTTTTTTTGCCCTGTATAGTTTCATTTAGCTTTACAATTTTAATGCAGTTTAATATTATCATCCCTCTCCACACAATGGACAGAATGTTAAAAGTCAGTAATGCAACTCTTGCACTACTATCTTCACTCTATGGCATGTAGTCATATTCAAGCCTGTGGCCTTCCTAATCACAGGCGACTGGAAGCAAATTTTTAAAATCAAAAATACAGCTATGGAAAGTCACTAGGATGATGTTAGGGCTGATATCTTACAGTTGCAAATAAAAGGCTTGAAAAATGATGACATTATTAGTGAAACAGGGAAGATTAACTGAGATTTAATAGCAGATTATTAAATCAAGTAATATTTAATGAGGAGCTACAGTGAGAAGTAGTTCCCCCTCATGGGGGAAAAATGACATGAAATACATGTAAAAGCAATTGTAAACACTTACAAACACTGAAAACTTATTGAATTGAAAACAGACATCAAGGAGTATGTCTTGAGCTCAGTGATGTCAAAGAAGTAGTGGCTTCCCTGAAACCCGCACCTTGACTGTAGACCTCTTAAATTACCCTATAATTGCTGTAAATCACAGCTTCAACACTGATGAGAAGATCTAGGATTGTGAAGTCCTTTACAGCAGATGCCCATGGTGTACAGTGTCACTTGAATGGACGATAGGTTCTTTACTTCCTCAAATAATTTTTGCCAGAAAACTAAATATTCATGACACTCAAACATTTTTTTCAAAGAAGCGTAAAAGTATAGTTTGGACAGTCAAATGTACAATAAAGATGTATGTTGTTGAGGGTTGTAGCACATTGATAAATCAGTTGATGCTGAATTTCCTTCCTTAAAATATATGTGGGTATAATTTATTTCAATTAGTTAATGTAACTATATTTTGTGGTTAATTGCTTACGTTTTTCTTTAATTCACAAATGCAGCTCTGACGTAAGTTGCATTTGGTTGAATGAAAGTCCACCATCAATCCACAATCTTGATAATTTTATTACAGGGTGAGAAAGCAATTTATGTTTAAAGTAATGTGAGGAGGTTGTGGCAAGAGAATCGGATTAGAGTGCAAAATATTAACGTACATTATATTAGAAATATGTATGCATTAAATGCACATATTGAGCAGGAAAGTTTCATGATGGTATATATATATATATATATATATATATATATATATTAGAAACAAGTGAAATCAGAAATTAATGTCTGCATCTGCTTGATAATTAACCTCACAGAGCTTCCAATAGATTGCCTTATGATTGTTCCATTTCTTAATCCTTGCACTTTCATTTTCATTTAATTCTCAGTTGTGTAGTTTGCAACTTTCTCTGCATTCTTTCACTTTCTTTGAATCCTGTGACATATAATCTCTACAGTGTACAAAAAGGCTATACGGCCTAACGAGTCCACACTGACCCTCAGAAGAGCATACCACCCAGACCCTATCCATCCATTTCCCACGGCTAACACCTAACCTATACATCTCTGAACACTATGGGTAATTTAGCATGGCCAATCCAACCTAAGTTGCACATCTTTGAACTGTGGGAGGAAACTGGAGCATCCGATGGATATCCATTCAGACATTGGGAGAACATGCCAAATCCACACAGTCGCCATGGGTGGAATCGAACCCGTGTCCCCAGTGTTATGAGGCAGCAGGGCTCACCACTGTTATGTATACAATGTCTGTCCATTTCATCCCCTTCAGCTTTTTATTAAACTGTTTTTATTCTGTCATTGCAAATAAATCTCCATATAAATCAAAATGGCAGTGACAGGTCTTTGTTAGTATGATGCCTGTGTGTGGTAAAATTCATTATATTGAGAATGATATTCATCAACCCTTTTTTTACACCAACATTCAAGTTCTTCAACTGAAACTTACTTTATAGTTGTGTCCATCTATTGAAAATCCATTAATTTCACTGATTTGAAATTAGAACTACTTTCCAAACATTCCATCAGGAAGCATAGTTTGATCACTAGTCAAAGGTTTATGACAATATGTTTTATTGTTGGCTACACAAATTATCCTTGTCCACGTTTGCAATGGCATTAGAAAGGAGAAGAAATATAATTAAAACAAAACCCAAACCAGTCACGACATTAAAAAAATATATTTGATGTTGGAGAGAATGCCCAGCGACATATTACAAATTCATTATCACATCTTCATTATACAGAACAATCTGGAAACAGCAGAAAATGATCTTGGGTTATGTCAGTATGATTAAGGAATAATAACAGCTAGCGGATTCCTTAAAGCTGTCAAGCAAAATGCAGTGGATGTCGAGTATCTCAAAAACAAAACAGAAAATGTTGAATTCCTTCACAAATCAAGCAGCCTCTGAAAGTGAGAAAGTTAGCATTAATAGTTGTCTTAGAAAGGCCAATAATCTGACATGTTAACTCCAATTGTCTCTTCACAGAGTCTTCCTGATTTGTTGAATATTTAGAATGTATTCTGCCTCTTTAAGAATTCTTACTCTGTGCAATCCCTTGAGACCCATTTAATATTCTGCTCTTGCACTGCATAAGATCCTCAAACATGAACCTGACTGTTTTCTTAAGGGCTTGTGTTGACAGCAGGTGAGGGAATTGTAGTTCATAGCAATACTGCAACATCTGTCTTAAAATCCTTTGGGCCAAGCATACAACTGCCCTGTCAGGTTATGATAAGTATTTTACTTGGAGTGTTACCTAACAAATGAGCTTCTGATTTAGAATCTTTAGTTACAAAACCAATAACCAAAACTGCAAACCTAGACTGGCAGCCAGCTTTATTTGACGTGTGAGCATCAATAAAAGTCATAAGTATGGGTTTAAATGATACTGGCCTGTGAAATGTGTTTGTTGAAGCCCTGCTAGATTGAAAGCATCCAAAGTAAGAGAATTTCCATTCACTCTGAGAGTCTGTAGATGAAGTTAATAATGTAGTTCCAATTCTGTACTTTATTTTTGAAGGGCATATTTTGACTTTGACATCTGCCAAAAGGCCACCCCACTATCGACATAACAAGTATTAAGATTGGTTTTGGCCTTATGCCTGAAAGGATCAATTGAGTACGCATTTGTCTCTGTCATAATGAGTTCTTCTACTTGGATTGTTCAGATTTGTGAGCACGATGTTTGTGCGTCTAGGAAATTCTGCAAAGAATCATCTGGAAAAAATATCTCCATCATTAATTAAGTGCCACAGGATAAGCCAGTCTATAGCCAGAAAAATCCAGGTTAAGTAATAGACCACTGGAATCCACAGATCCTTTGAGGTTTACAGAAGTGATGCTAATTTTTTAAAAATCCATACTTTTTATACAGAGCTTTAATTCACTGTTAGTTCTCCTGTAGGTGAGTTTGTGCATAGTGTTAATGTCTGCTTAATCACATTGTTAAATTTGTCTGTGTCTTGAAGGTTAAGAAAACCGATAGAGGTGTTACAAAATAATGCTTTGGCAAGGTTCACCAATTTCTTACAGTTCCAGGCGAGATGCCCCAGATTGTTATCTTTCCAGGTGTGGAGGGGTCAACTGGCTCCCCTTTTGTTCATCCACCCTCTTAGGTTTGTATGTAATTAAAAAGCACCCGCTGCCTTGTGGATACCTTACTCCCAGACCAAATAAAATTATCATAGAATCTCTACAAAGTTCTTTTCAATACATAAAACAGATTTGAGAATGCTTTCTTGAGTGAAATAAAAATAAAAGTGTTTATTCCTTACTAGGCTCAAAAAGAAACAATAAGGCAACACACACCTATAAATTAGGAATGTGAGGTTAGTTCTAAAAATACATAAAAGATATACGGGTCAGTCTCTGGGTTGTTCGTAAAGTTAGGTATTGGAATATTGTGGCCATTATTTGGGTGAAGTTAAAAATCACACAACACCAGGTTATCATCCAACAGGCTTATTTGAAAGTACAAGCTTTTGGAGCACTGCTCTTCATCAGGTATCATGAAGGAACAGCACTCCGAAAGCTTGTACTTCCTATTGGACCATAACCTGGTGTGGTGTGATTTTTAACTTTGTCCACCCCAGTCCAAAAACTCCACATCATTACTTGGGTGATACTAGAAATGCCAATGCCAGTAGTTGAGAAGTCAATTTCAAGATTCTTGACTCTACAGGTTAGCTGAAACTCTTCTTGTTCTATTTACTATCCTTGCTGCTTGAAAATCAGGACTAAGAATGATACAGTAGGTTTTCTTCTCACCTACAATACAGGGGTGTTTAGTAGCTGTCCTCAAGCTGTGACCTCCTCAGCATGAGTCCACACTGGCACATCAGCCAAAGAACACACAGAGAAGGAGTACAGTTGATTTAAACCTTTTTTATGTGTTCGTGGAAAGATAAACCACAAATATGTCTTTTATCTTAAATGCACAGACTGGAACATCAACCCTTAAGAGATATTTTCCTGCTGCAATGATGTAATTAGATTTCCTTGCTCCTCTGAACTTTGGAGTCTGTCTCTTTGAAGTTTCCTTGGCACACCACAAAGTGCAGCATTCCAGTGGTTCACACAGGGAATCTTTCAGCTGTTCTAGTCTTAGAAGTCCTGTTGACAGCCAGGCTTGACTGATAGTTTTTGTTTAAAAATAATATATCTCAAAGGTTCAATTTTTGGATAACAAATGTGGGGTTCTGATATGTATTCCTTGACAGTGGCTGGCAATTATCTAAAATACACAGGGAGGAGCCTGGAAGAACACAACAAGCTAGGTAGCATCAGGAGGTGGAGAAGTTGATGTTTTGGGTGTAATCCTTCTTCAGGACTTGGAGGTGGGTATGGGGTGAGCTGCAGTTAAAAGAAGTGGTAGGGGCAGGGTGGTGAAGTGGAGATGGGTGAAGACAGGCAGAGGGTACGATCCGGTTGGTCAATGGGAGGAATGAATCTGGTTAGTGGCAGGGAGGAATGGAAGGGAGGGGAAAGGGCTGGGAAGGAAGTCAGGGGATGGGGAGGGAAGCCATTTAAAACTGGAGAACTCAATGTTGAGTCCTCTGGGCAGTAGGTTGCCCGGGTTGAAGATGAGGTGTTGTTCTTCCAATTCGTTCTGTGGTTCATTTTGGCAACGGAGGAGGCCAAGGATGGTCATGTTGGAAAGCAAGTGGGTTGGGAAATTGAAATGGGCTGGTCTGGTCAGCCCCTGCAGACCCAGCTGCGATGCTCAGTGAGCCTTTCCCTTAGTTTATGTCTGGTCTCCCCGATGTAGAGAAGACCACACTGGGAGCACTTGATGCAGTAAACTAGGTTGGAAGAGAAGCAGGTGAACCTCTGTCTCACCTGGAAGGACTGTTGGGGTTCTGGATGGATGTGAGGGGGGGTGGTGTACTGGCTGGTTTTGCATCTTTTCCAGTTAATCAACTGAACGCATATAGGTAGTGAGTAAATGTGGCTTTGGGTAAGGGTGAGGAAGTCAATAAACTCCTAACAAAATAAATATGTCTTTGTTTCGATTTTGCTAATTGCCTTTAATTCTAATAACACTGATAATAATGAATGGTTGCCGAAAGATTTTTTGAGGCTTAGAATCCTTTCAGATAGAAGATATTAATTGGTGGTACTTCCAGAAACAAGTGTTCAGTAATAATTTCTCTTTGTGAAGCTGAACACTATGAGAAATGGAAAAATGAAGTAGCTATGTGGACATAAATTACATCATTACCTTTACCAAAGAGAAAACAAAGTATGGCCTTGGCACTTTTGCCTTCTCAGAAATGCCGGATAAGGTGTCGAGTATTTGTTGAGGTTCATCAATTAAACCACAAGAAAGGTTTTGACAATCTATTAACCTTTATGGCCAGAATTTATGAGAAAGACCATCTATTAAATATATATGAGACATATGATTTAGAATATCCATCCAGCTTTTTAAATTTATCATTCAAAGAATGTACATTGAAATTTAACAGACTATGTGCAAGATTGCACTTGGACATTGCTAATTCTGTGCTTGACTTTAATTTGTTGGATTGGACTAAGATATCAAATATGGATAAACTCCTAGTATTAACAGTCGTTAAATTTTCAGAAACAAACATACTTTTGGAACAGATATCAGAAGCAATAAAACTATCCATGAACCATTTATTTTTTCAGCAAATTTTGTGATGCAAATAGAACAGTCAACAATAACATAAAAACGGAAGGATTTAATAGAGTATTAATATGGAAGAAGGATCAGGACCATAAGGACTGATAATAGAGATACCTTAGCAATTATGACAGACTTCAGGACTTGGGGAAATGGAATAGACGAATGAGTCCTAGGGATGCCTAGAGTATTGTCAACAGACATTTCAGATACAACTCCAAATATTTTGCAAATGAGTTGTCCTAAATGGAATAAGAAAGCTTTGAAATGACACATAACATGGAAGGTTCAGAAGGAAAAGTGATTGATACTGATCAGCCAGATGGAATTATACCTGTCACAAAAGGCATAAGCTCAATAGTGAATGTCCCAGTTGCAGATGCATTCAATTACACTATTGGGATAGTGGGTGCATGTCAACCGTGTGAGAAGTGGATTGGTTCAACCATTGCCTGGATGCTATAAATTAGAAGGACCAAAGTTTAGAAATTTGAGAGTGCTACATGCTTCAGATTTGGCAATAACACCACAATGAAAAGAGTAGTCATTCCATGTAAAATAACTGTGGCAAATTACTTTATCAGCACTGATGTGGTACCAGGTGAAATATGCTCACTAAATATTCAAGCAAAGTACTGTGGCTGGATGCTAGAGATCTGAAATAAAAACAGAAAGTGCTGGAGAAACTCAACAGGACTGGAGCATCTGTGGAGAGGGAAACAGAGTTAATGTTTCAAGTCTGATATGATTCTTCGGAAAGAAAGTGGACTGGAAAATGATGCTTTTTTTTTACACTTATACTGTTAATAAAGAGAGAAGGAGCAAGTGGAACCGGTTGGTGCAAAAGACAAAGGGAGATCTAATGGTTATAAAAGAATGATATAGATGCAAAATAGGTGTGACTAGTATAAAATTAAGTCAGTTTTCCTGAGAACAAACTCATGTAAACAAAATACTTAAGTGGGGGAAATAGAGTATAATCAGAAATAGAGTACAGTGTTCATGCCCTAAATTTGTTGAACTCAAGGTTGCATGCTGAAGGCTGTAAGGTGCCAAGGTGGTAAATGAGGAGCTGTTCTTTCAGCTTGTATTGGGATTTGTAGGGTGCCATAGCAGACCTAGAACAGTAGGGTTAGCATCAGAACAAAATGGTGTATTAAAATAGCAATCACTTGGAAGGCCATGGTCATTCTTACAGACTGTGAAGGTTTCAATGCTCAATGTCAGATTTACAATGATCTTTGAGAGCAAGATCCAACAGGAACTTTGCAAGGTCCATTGCGTTGTCAAGAGCCACACAACCACGTAACACCCAGAGGGTAACGAATGTAAATAATTTAATCATACTTTGCATGACTGTCCTTGCACATTGCTTCCTCAGAGTAAACAAATATGCCTGAGTACCTTTTGGATCTGGTCTATGCTTATAATAGCACTCTGTACTCCTCAACAGGCTCTTCTCCACAATATCACTTCCTTAAATAGGACCCAGACCTTCCTATGACCAAGAGAAATAGGAACAATTTGACCCTTTGACTCTACTTCGCCATTCAATAGGATCATGGCTGATCCGACAATCTTCATGTCCACTTAATCAGCCCAGCCAATGGGCAGCACGGTGGCACCGTGGTTAGCACTGCTACCTCAGAGCGCCAGAGACCTGGGCTCAATTCCCGCCTCAGGCGACTGACTGTGTGGAGTTTGCACATTCTCCCCGTGTCTGTGTGGGTTTCCTCCGGGTGCTCCGGTTTCCTCCCACAGTCCAAAGATGTGCAGGTTAGGTGAATTGGCCATTCTAAATTGCCTGTAGTGTTAGGTGAAGGGGTAAATGTAGGGGTATGGGTGGGTTGCGCTTTGGCGGGTCGCTGTGGACTTTTTGGGTGGAAGGGCCTCTTTACACACTGTAAGTAATCTAATCTAAAAAAAAACCTACAATGAGGAAAGAGGCCATTAGGTCCATTGAGTCTGCACTGACCATCTAAAGGGCATCCCAGACCCAATCGACCCCACCTTATCCCCGTTACCCCACATTTCCAATGGCCAATACCCTTCACATTTTTGGACTATGGGAAGAAACTGCAACAGCTGTAAGAAACCCACGCGGACACAGAGAAAATGTGCAAACCCTACGCAGACAGTCGCCTGAGACTGGAATCAAACTTACGTCCCTGGCGCTGTGAGGCAGCAGTGCCAACTGCTGAGCCACCGTGCTGCCCGCAATTTTAAAAATAGTTTTTTTATAATATATTTTTATTGAGAAAAAAATAGATTTCTTAATATTACAAGTACAAAACAATACAATTCAAAACAGTACAAAAAACCCAAATAATAAAAAAAATCCCCAACCTACCCTCATGTACAAATGTATAAACATATATAGAAAAATGTAGAATTAAAAAAGAACCTAAACTAGCTATTTAACTAAATAAATAAATAACCAATAACCAATAACAAACAAATAAATAGTAATAACTCAGCCCAGCCATAACAATCTTCCGCCAATCCGACAGGCCTGGGTTTTTTTTTGGATATCCAACCGAGCAAGATATTCTTTCTTGCACAGAACGTGAGAATATTGAAAAGTTTTTCTTATGTGTGTCTGCAGGAAATACAGTGGACAGGCCCAAAAGGAGAGAGATAGGGTCCTTCTCCACCCTTACACCAAAATCCTCTCCATTGCGCCTGCCACAGCACTCCAATACGTTTGAAGCCTACCACAGGACCAGAGACAATGGGTAAGCGTGCCCATGCAGACCTTGCACATGGGACATGCTGAAGATACCCCTGGTTTAACTTTCGACAAACTGTCTGGAGCCAAGTGGACCCTATGGAGAATCTTCAACTGTAATGCGTGGGTCCTATTGCAAACTGATACCTTCCTTGCATTCTCCCAAATATCCTCTCATATCTCTGAGGAAACTTCAACACCCAGCTCTCTTTCCCACATCTTGCAGAGTCAATCAGACTCATCTGAGGCGGCAACTCCAATTGATGATATAAAGTGGTGACAGAGAGTGTACTTTTATCCCTTAGCACCCCCCTCTCTATGTCAGATTTGCAGGGATCAGTCAAAAGTGTGGTCTTTTTTTGAATAAAATCCCTGACTTGAAAAAAACGAAAGAGGTCCCTATTAGATAACTCGTACTTCCGTACTAACAGATCGAAGGACATCATTATATCTCCTTCAAGTAAATCGCTTATGCGAGACACACCCCTAGCTGCCCAACGTTTAAATACTGAATCTATCATACCCGGTTGAAAACTCGGCATACCCACCAAAGGTGTAAACAAAGATGTTTTGCCGATATTGCCTTCCCTTTGTCAAATTGCCCTCCATGTTTTAACAGTATTGATGACTATTGGGTTATGGCAATATTCCCTAACTGTCCTTACCTTGTCCAAAAACAGCAAAATGGTAAGGGGGCACCTTGCCTGGGAG
Organism: Chiloscyllium plagiosum; assembly: GCF_037043375.1. Classification (NCBI taxonomy): domain Eukaryota; kingdom Metazoa; phylum Chordata; class Chondrichthyes; order Orectolobiformes; family Hemiscylliidae; genus Chiloscyllium; species Chiloscyllium plagiosum. The sequence goes on along the minus strand of NW_028270169.1, from coordinate 36,330,851 downwards.
GCTTCGATATCTAGCCATATTGAAAGAGGATCCCCACAAACCCATTCACTCACATGGGTCAAAAGCGAGCTTAATTGGTAATTTTTAATGTCTGGAAGATCCACTCCCCCCAATCTGTGAGGCAACTGCAGTTTGGTTAATTTAATGAGGGGTTGCTTACGATGCCAAATAAAGCAGCTGAACCAGCCGTTCAATCTCCTGAGTGATTGCTTATTGAAAATCAGGGGGAGCATCTGTATAGGGTATAGCAAACGAGGGAGAATATTCATCTTAATAATCGATATTCGACCCAACCACGAGACTGGAAGTCCCTCCCATCTTTGGAGATCTTGTTTAATTTTTCCAAATAATTGAGTAAAATTGGCTTTGAACAGCCAATCCAGAACTGAGTAATGAGTATGCCCAAATACACAAAACTCCCCTGTGACCATCTAAATGGGAATCTATAGTCATCCTCAAGAGCTAGCTCCTTTGTAAGACCACCCATAGGCATAGTCTCTGATTTAGCAAAATTAATCTTGTACCCCCGAAAAAGCACCAAATGTGCAAATGCTTTTTATCAGGCGAGGCATGGAAACTGCTGGATTTGTCAAACAAATTAGGACATCGTCTGCATACAACGAGATCTTATGTAATTTTGACCCCACTTCTGGAGCTGATAAATTGGGATCCCCACAAATGGCCTCCACCAACGGCTCAATCACCAGCGTAAAAAGTAATGGTGAAAGGGGACATCCCTGCCCCTAAAAATATTAAAATTACATGATCGTATCCAGTTGGTAATGACCGCCGCGAGAAGTACACCGTAGAGAGCTTTTACTCATCTTATGAAGACCGCCCAAACCAAACCGCTCTTGAGTATAGAAAAGGCACAGCCACTCAACTCAGTCAATTGCCTTCTCTGCATCCAGAGAAATCACCAATCCCTGTATTGACTGCTGTTGGCCTGCTTGAATTACATTAAGCAGCCTCCTCACATTATTGGAGGATCTGCGACCTTTTATAAAGCCCGTCTGATCCTCTTTAATAATAAAAGGTAACACAGTCTCCAGCCTTAACATGAGACCCTTAGAGACGATTTTAAAGTTCATATTTAAGAGCGAGATGGGCCTGTATGAAGCACAGTCTTCCAGATCCTTCCCTTTTTTAAGGATAAGTGAAATATTGGCCTCTCTCAGAGATGGTGGGAAACAAACATGACTGTATGAATCATTAAACATATTCAGCATCGGGCCTGACAGTATACTTATAAATTCCTTATAGAATTCACTGGGAAGTCCGTCAGGACCGGGCGCCCTTTCCACTCTGAAGCTGCCTCACAGCTTTCTGCACTTCTTGCTCTGATAATGGGGCATTTAGAAAAGACTATTGTTTGGGAGTCACACCCGGGAGCTTCAGATCTCTAAAAAAGGATTCCATTTTGGCCTGCCCTTCCTCACAATCCTCAGATTAGTATAATTTAGGATAAAATCTCTGGAACGCCACATTAATCTTTTGAGAATCACATGTTAGGTTCCCAGATCTTTCCCTAATCGCCGCAATGGTTTGTGGGGCACTTCTCTTTCTGGCAAGATATGCTAAGTAATTGCCTGGCTTGTCACCATGCTTTGTAAAAGCCAGCTCCTTCTTTGCCATCTGCGTGAGCATGGAATTTAGTGTAGACCGCAGTACCGTAATCCTCTGTAGTTTGACCAACGAGGGTCTGTCAAAATAGGCCTTCTCGGCTGCCTTCAACCATGCTTCAAGGAGACATTGCTGCTCACCCTTCTGCCGCTTCCTACTGGTGGAATAGGAAATAACTAACCCCCTAGCATTGATTTTAGCAGTTTCCCAGAGAACGGATGAACTATAAACCAAGCCTATGTTGATGTCTAGGAACACCCAAAATTCCCTAGAGAAATACTCCACAAACTTGCTATCCATGAGGATAAAGGGATCCATTTGCCAGTACCTTAAACCCACTGTAACGTCCTTAATCGTAACCATAAGGTACACTGGAGCATGATCAGAGATGGCAATATTACCAATCGTACACGATGCCAACAGAGCCAGGGTTACTGCAGGGGTCAGAAAAAAATCAATCCTCATGGGACATCTGTGCAGATTGGAGAAAAATGTAAAATCCCTACCTGTAGGGTGGAGACGCCTCCAGATGTCCACCAAGCCTAACTCCCGACACAGACCCACTAACTGTTTAGTTTGTACAGAGGGTATTGAGGGACCTTTGGACAACCTGTCTACTGTGGGGTCCATGAGACAGTTAAAATCTCCCTCTATAATGACGTGCAGGGACTCGAGATTTATCAGTTTAGAAAAAGCATTTATCAAAAATTTAAGGGGATGAGCTGGGGGACAATAAACATTTAAAACACCGTATTATTCCCCATTTATCAAGGTTTTAAGAATTACAAACCTCCCGTATGTGTCTTTAACACATTCCAACAATTTAAATGAGAGATTTTTCTGAACCAATATAGCCACTCCCCTATTTCTGGGTATTAAATGATGAAAAATAAACTCGGGCAAAGCCATTCTGCTGTAATTTCAGATGCTCCTTGTCATCCAAATGTGTCTCCTATAACAAAGCAATATCCACCTTCTCTTTTGTAAGACTCAAGAGTACCTTCTTCCTCAAGGGGTGAGTGACTTCCCTTGATATTCCAGGTTCACCATTTAATAAAATCATTAGCTATAATCTTCTGCAATTACATTTAAATTCCAGAGAGGAGGAACGCGGACCACAAACTGCTGAGCCTTAGAGTCACATGATTCACCAAATATAAAAACTACATAAACTAAAACCACCACATTTAACAAACCTACAAAAGTATTAAAAATAAAAAAAGAACAAAAACCAAACATCAAACCAACATATAAAGTGCCAACAGTGCTGAGTAAGGGAACTCACACCCTGCTGAGAGGGGGAAACTACCCATTCCAAACTGCCCATAATTAGGCATCTACCCATCCCAACCACCTTCACTTCTCCCAGCTAGAGCCGCACCACAAACACAAGCCTAAAAGAATAAAGACCCATAGAATATCAATATGAATAAAAAACATTATTTTATAAAAACAAGGAGGGAAATAAATACCCCACCCATCCTTTGGTATATCCTAACTTAGAAATTGAAAATGTACATCTTAACCACCACCAGACATAGCTTAAACCAAATTATTATCAATAGAGGAAAATAAAGAAAAATAAAGCTCCAACTGGATTTCCTCCATTTCTTTTACAGAATGATAAACACAGTCCCGAATAACACTATTTATACAGACTACAAAATTGTTCAGATTAGGTTAATTTGTCCACAAAGTCTCTTGCCTTCTCTGATGTGTCAAAGAGATGTACAGATCCATCTAAGGTGATCCAAAGCACGGCCGGATATCTCAGGGAGTACTGAATCCCAAGCTCCCTCAGTCTTCTCTTGACACTGTTGTAAGATTTTTGTTTCTGGATCACTGCCACTGAGAAGTCCTGTAAAAGCATGATCTTAAAGCCCTCATAAATTAGGGACTTTGGATCCTTCCCCTGGACTTTGGAAGCCTCCATGACTTTCTCCTTATTCCGGTAATGATGGAACCGCACCAGGAGAGGATGAGGACATTGATCCAGACCCGACTTCCACGCTGCTGCCCTCTCTATCTTCAATCCTCTCATGCCAGCCTCCAAATCAAGGAACTTTGGCAGCTAATCATCAACAAATTCTGCAGGCCACTCACCTTCCTTACCCTCAGGCAGACCGATGAACCAAATGTTTTTTCTCCTGCCCCTGTTCTCAAAATCATCCACTTGGTCACGCAAATTACGGACTTGCATCTTCAGGGCTTAGATGAACTGGCATCAGCTTCTACCACTGTGACCCTGTGCTCCATCTCATCCGTCCTCTTGTCCAGGTCTCCCAGCTGCTGCTCATGCTTCTGCAGCATGAGAGAGACTGGAACCAGCTTATCTTCTACCTGTTTTCCTAACATTTCACGAGATTTCGAGAGCTGGTTCACCAGGTCCTGGACAGTAATCGGCTCCGACGCTGCTGCAGGCTGCACTGCAGGCCCAGCCTTGGATGCTCCTCCTCCATTTTTTGGAATCTCTGGATGCTGAAAACACAGGTAAGTTAATTTTTAGAAGTTTCTTGGGACTCGGAAAAGAAACTGGGTTGGGCGGTTAAAGGACCGTCCTGCTTGTGCTGCAATGTGAAGCTCTGCAGCATAATCTTGTCAGATCGTCGCCATCTTAGGTCCCGCAAAAATAGTTTTTAAAAATTGCATTTTTCGGTCCTTTCCCTATAACCCTTGATTCCCTGATTAATCAAGAATCTATCTCAGCCTTAAACATGCACAAGGACTCTGTGCCCACAGCTCTCTGAGACAAGGAGTTCCAAGGATTCACAACCCTCTGAGAGAAGAAATTCCTCTTCACCTCAGTCTTAAATTGGTGCTCCTCTATTCTGAATCTATGCCTCTGGTCCTAGACTCTCCCCTAAGTGGCAACAACCTCCCAGCATTTACCCTTAAGAATCCCATATTTTCAATGAGGTCGGCCTTTAATCATAAAATAATCCCTCCAGGCCAGGGATCATTCTTGTGAACTCTTCTCTGAATAGCTTCCAATAACACAATACCTTTCTTTAAATAAGGGGGCCAAATCTGCTCACAGTATTCCAAATGCAGTCTCTTCAACACCTTGTGCACTTGCAGTAAGACTTCCCTGCTCATTTGGAGAGGCAAGGATTGATTAGGGATAGTCAGCATGGCTTTGTGCAAGGAAAATCGTGTCACAAAAACTTGATTTGGGTTTTTAATGAAGTGACCAAAAAGGTTGATAAGACAGAGCAGTAGACATTGCTTATTTGGACTTTAGTAAAACCTTTCTCTGCTCTGATACTACCCCCTTGAAATAAGGTCCTCCATTCCATCCATGGTTCTGATTACCTGTGTGCGGGCTTTCTGTGTTTTTTGCATATGGATGCCCAAGTCTTTTTGTGTTGCAGCTTATGGTAGTTTTTCTCCATTTAAATAATATTCTGTTCTTTTATTCTACCTCCTACAATGAGCAACTTTGCATTTTCCCACTTTATATTCTATGTAGTCAGAGATTTGTACTGCATGGAAAATAGACCCTTTGGACCCACCAGTCCACACCAACCATGATCCCAAACTAAGCTAGTCCCACCTACCTACGCTTAGCCCAGATTCCTCCAAATCTTTCCTATTCATGAATTTATCCAAATGTCTTTTAAACGTTGTAACTGTACCTGCATCCATCACTTCCTCTGGCAGTTCATTCACACATTGCCCCTTATGTCCTTTTAAATCATTCTCCACTCACCTTAAAAATACTTTTGAATTCTCCCATCCTTGTCATTTGTCTTATCTATGCCCCTCATGATTTTGAAAACCTCAATAAGGTCACCTCTCAACCTCCCTCACTCCAATGGAAAAAGTCCCAGCCTTTCCAGTCTAGTTCTATATCTCAAACCCTCCATTCCCAGCAACATCCTTGTAATTCTTTTCTGAACCCTCCCCAATTTAACAAGATTATTCCTAAAATAGGGTGACCAGAACAGTACTCCAGAAGGGGCCTCACTAACATCCTGCACAACCATCAATGCAACATCCCAACTCCTATACTCGAAAGGTCTGAGCAAAAGCAGAAATACTGGTATCATCTATAAACATGGGTAAAGCACCTGAGGAATGGAGGATGGCTAATGTTGTGCCATTGTTTAAGAAAGGATTTAAGGAGAGGACTGGAAACTGTAGATCCGTGAGTCTGACATCAATGGCGGGTACATTGTTGGAGGTGATTCTGAAAGATAGGGTTTACATACATTTGGAGAGGCAAGGATTGATTAGGGATAGTCAGCATGGTTTTGTGCAAGGAAAGTCATGTCACAAAAACTTGATTCAGTTTTTTAACAAAGTAACCAAAAAGGTTGATAAGGCAGAGCAGTAGATGTTGTTTACTTGGACTTTAGTAAAACCTTTGACAAGGTTCCACATAGTAGACCAATTAGTAAAGCTGGATCACATGGGACTCAGGGTGAGCTTGCTAATTTATAAAATTGGCTTTATGGTAGGAGACAGGTCGTGGTAGAGGGTTGTTTTTCGGACTGGAGGTCTGTGGCTAGTGATGTTCCATAGGGATTGGATCCACTTTTGTTTGTCATTCATATAAATGATTTAGATGGGAACATAGAAGGCATGGTTAGTAAGTTTATAGATTACACCAAGATTGGTGGTATAGCGGACAGTGACGATTACCTAAAATTACAAAGAGATTTTGATCAATTGCGTCAATGGGCTGAGAAGTGGCAGATGGAGATTATTTTGGATAAATCTGAGGTATTGCATTTTGGTAATACAAACAAGGACAAGCCTTATTCTATTAATGGTAGGGCCCTGGGTAGTGTTGTAGAACCTATAGGTTCATGTACATAATTCTTTGAAATTTGTGCCACTGGTAGACAGGGTGTTTAAGGCAGCATTAAGCATTTTGTCTTCATAATTAACCTATCAATATTGTCTGGAAACTGTGTATATACCTCTCAGAACATACCTCTCCACCTAGTTCCAGTGGACCATCTCCATGGGCTCACCCAATCTTCAGCTGGAAATGACCAAGTCTCTGAGTGGACCATGGAGCACTACATGAGGCGAAGCTAAATATTTTAAGTGGTGTCCGAGAGGTCTGAAAAAGCTGAGACAAAAAGTAGTGAATGATCGCAAGACTGACAGAACAGACCACCCAATCTCCAAAGGATATTCCTCTGAAATTGGACTACTGTATCTAGGCTCTGAATAAGATGCAGGATGTCTCTGGTTTTGAATCCCATAGAGTCATCTTGCAGTTGGACATAGGAGGCCATGCTTATATTGCTGAATAAGTATCTGGAGGGCAGCCCAGCAAAATGATGCACAGAGGGCAATCATTTAACCTAAAGGCCTGGTGAATGCAAGCAGCTCACTCCAGCCATATTGCAGAACCTGAAGTCTTGATATATGATGGCTTGAGACAAGTAGAGTCAGATAGCAGTGAGGAATCCTAGAGTGACCTATATATTGTGAATCCAGGAGATTCTTGGGGGAAGGCCTATTCCTGCCCTGAAGAAGTCATAGGATTGATGTGTTAGTAGACAGTAACTGAAGCAACAATGCTACTGATCATAGGACTCCTGAACAACCTAGACTCCAACCTGGATGATCTGCCCCAAGGCTGGATCCCGTGGAAAATACCAGGACATATAAGAGACTGAGAGAGTCTTCTTGAACAAATCACTCCAACTCCATTTGTCTGGATCAGTTAAAGAAGAAGAGAATGTTTCCATGAATGGGAACTTGGACATTCTAACAATCATAATGCTATCAAACATGCTGAACACACAACTTCATGTTAGTGATCACTGTGCACTATGTACAGTTGCTGGGATGGCAAATCTCAAGCAGGGACAATAGGACCTCCAGCCACAGGAGGCGATGGTGAGGGAAATCACCAAGCAAGGAAGCCTGAGCAGTCACGTGGATGCTCTCTGGAGACAAGGATGTCAGGAAGAAGCCTCATGGAGAGAGGGAAAAACAGGCAAAGGATTTTATCATCCATTAAAGGCATAATTCCCTGTAAATACACTTGTTTCCATAGTTTACCCTTAATTTCCCTTTTTGTTTATAAAGATGTGATTTCCAGGATATCCATGTGCTTTAATCTTGTGTTACGTATGTATGCCCAATTTTTTGTTGACAGATCATTTTGAAATCTGACTATTTAGCATATTGATAGGGTCACATGACATGGTGGAGGGCATCCCTTAATGTGAAGCTGGGACTTTGTCTCCAGGAGGACTGTGCAACAATCATTGGGCAGCATCCGAGGAGCAGGAAAATCGACGTTTCGGGTGGGAGCCCTCATTCCTGTCCAAAACGTCGACTCACCTGCTCCTCGGATGCTGTCTGACCTGCTGTGCTTTTCTAGCACCACACTAATCTTGACTCTGACCTCCAGCATCTGCAGTCCTCACTTTCGCCCTGTGCAACTATCGTTCCTACCAACACCACCATGGTCAGATATACCTGCAACTGGTACAATGGTGAGTGTAAGGTCAAGTAGATATTCCCTCTTAATTGGTTGCCTCACCATCTATAGTAGATCCAGTCTAGCAGCGCTGTCCTCTAGGAATCAAACAGCTCGGTCAGTAGTGGTCAGCCAAACTACACTTGCTGACATAACCAAATAGAGCTTTGTCATAATGAGGGTAGGTGATAAAAAACAGGGGACTGAATCTGTTATGCTCCAGCAGTATGCTCATCTACATACTTTTTAAATAGATATATTTAATGAAGCCCCATTGATTTTCACTCCTAAGTGTGAAGATCTCAGTTTAATACATCAACTGAGATTTCTTCCCTACATTTGGCCCTCTATTGCTTCCAATCTATTTTATGCACTTCTACTTTCACCCTTCTCCCTCCACTCCTCCATCCTCAACCGTTTCTCCCCCATTCCATGAACCCTGGTGGGATTCTCTTTATTCTCAGCTTCTTGTATCTGACTCTGTATTTAATAAATTATTCTCTTCCACTTTGCCATTTCCACCACATCCAACATGATGCAACCATCAATATATAGCCTTCCTGTTCAGCAAAACTTCCCAAATTTTGTGTTATGACTCCAGATGCACTCATGCCTTGAGATTTTGGTTTTGTGAGCTCTGATACTGTTCTGAAGCTCAGATGGAATGTTAACAGCTACCAGGTCCCTTTAATTGCTGCTGTGAAGAAATATAGTGATCAATTAGGTATTTGTTTCCTTTAAATAGCCATCTTTGGTAAGCTGCTGAAGGCCCCTCCTCAACTCAAAGAAAATCTCTTGTACTTCTCAGATTTTCAATCTGGGATCTTACAGTGTCTGGGCCATGAAAACAAGGTCAGACTGGGAAGAGGTTTTTGAGGTACTGCCTTCCACTATTCTGAATTGTCTACTTTCTCCAGCATCATGGCTCAATGTTCTATGAATTCCAACAATGCCTCCCTTTCCAATGCCACCTTCCATGCAAACAAAGGAACTTAAATACCTTTGACCTATTCCCTTCTAATCAGGTAACACCCTAAACACTCAAAAGAAAGGGTGATTAACTTGTACATCTTTCAACTTTAGTGTCCTGTACTCCCTGCTAACGGTGTGGTCTACACTGGGAAAAGCAAGCCAAGGTGCTCACTTTGTGGAACATGTCCATACAGTCTGTAAGCATGATCCTGAGCATTGTGTTGTTTGTCACTGCAATTCTCAATTTTGCCCTTTCTGCCCTTGGCTGGCTACAATATTTCTGAGAAGTAAATGCAAGTTTGAGGAACAGCACCTCACCTTTTAACTTGGCATTTTACAGCATTCTGAACTCAACATGGAGTTCAACAATTCTGAATTTTAAGGTCTGCAGTCATTTTCTTTCTTTATTTTTGCTGGTTTGGTTTTACCTCATTTCTTTCTTTGTGTTGGATTCTGATGGTTTCTATGAAACCATGAACCTATACCTTTTGTTTTTTTATGGCGTTTACTACAACTACGTTTTTCTTCTGTTTCATGACGTCTTTTGTCATTTAACTTCTCTGGCTGTACACCCAATCTCAGACCTGACCTTCCTTTTGCTTCCATCCAGTCACTTGCTCAAAAGCTAATCCATTTCTACCTTTCCTCCATTCTGATGGAGGGGGGTCATTGACCTGAAATGTTAATTCTTTTCCTTCCACAGATGACCTTTTGTTCTTATTCCTAAATTCTCAATTCTCTCCTCATAACTATAATCCCTCATTCCTTATTGCAGAAGACATACACTGCACTGTTCCATTGTCTTTCTAATGGTGTTCACAAAACCATACACAATGCTCAACCTGTTACCTACTTAGCATTTTCAAAGCTGGCAAAAACATATAAAGCAGGTCCAAGAGATTACAAATGTTTGGAAAGAGGTCAACCGGGGGGAAATCATAGGATATGGGTTCCCTAATCGGGCTGTTAACCTGTTCCAATCAGGGAGCCTTGGCTAACAGATATAAACAGGAGTGAGCATGCGGTGTCCACCAATACCCTTGAGCTGTTCAGGGAGAGATGGGCACCACAGGGAGTGGAGTGTTTTATTTCCCCCTCCAACTCTATTTTGATTTAATCTCTGCCCTCCCCTTTACTTTTTTTGATCATGCAGCATTGCGCTTTGTCAAGAAGAGCACTGCTTATCACTGGCCGCTCGGGTGTTTCCTTTCTTCTGGTGGTGGAATGTAAATAAAGATTTACGCACATGTTGTTCTTCATTGTGTTCCACATATGACATAGGAGCTGGGAAAAATGAGCACTACTGCTGTTAGATGGTGGTGTGGAGGGGAAAAAGAAAAACAAGTCTAAGAGAAAGAAAAAAAAGAACAGGAGTGACAGAGGTTCTGGTCCCTCTCAGAGCTCGCTCTGAGAAAGCTGGATCAGTGTTAAGTACTAAAGCACATGTGAAGAAAGGGTGACTTGGTGACTCTGGAGTTATTTCAGAACTGGTTTATTCCTGGTGGGTTTCCACAGTTAATCAATTTGTTGTAAATATGTTCGGACAAAGGCACATAAATTCTACTTTTCAGTATTTTACACTGTCAAGATTGTTAAATGAGAGCTCATAGTTGAGTGAGTGCTAAAGGGACCAAGTGGTTGTTCATGTGGAGACAAATTAAACTGCCATGAGAAGACCCAAAAGCATGAAGCATGGGTACAAAAATATGATGCATAATTTGGCATCTGAAAGTCCGGCCTTCAGACTGACATTTCAGGATAGCTACTGCCTATGAAAGAAGTTGCTGACCAGAACAATTTTGGGAAAGGCTTGAATGCATGGAGAATTGGGTCCAATTCAGTAGAAGGCACAAGTTATTCATCAAGAATAGAGTTCACCTTGTGCGAAGACACTCATTTATTTTTCTGCCAATTTGTGCAAAGTGTTCAGGCTCTCTTTAAACTGATAAGATCAGAGAATAAAATATACATTCTGCAGAATAAAGGCAGAGATTCAATCACAGTGAGTACCGACAGAGACTAGGAATTTTAACTAACTTCAACACTTGGGCACCCTGTTGTGGGCTTGGATAGTTTGTCACTCACCTGCTGAGGTTTATCTATATTAAATTAAATGTTTGGTAATGAGCTACTGATGATACAGGTGAAGGAACATCTTTCAAATTTGAATAATTTGAAATTAAAATACAGAACTGCAGCAAGCTTCAGAATAACAGTATGATGGTGTTACATTATGATAAGGCTCAATTTACAGAAGGGAAAAAGAGATCTAGCAATGGTTAGACAAGACCTAAGTTGGATACAGATATCTGAAAGACAGAAGAACAGCCTCCTTGAAAACAAGATTCAAGGAAACAATGTCCTTGCACTATGAAATATATAAGTGTGAGCAAAAAAGAAAAATCACAAGGTACGTGAGAGTTCATGTGGCAACAGATATTCAAGAAGAGGAGTTAAAAACTGGTATTATATTTATTCAGATAGAGGGAGATGTAGTCAAACAGTTGACATTGACCAAAAGTAGTGTCGGGGGGCTAAAATGACATCAGAGAGGAGCACAATAGGACATAGGATAATTTGGAAGTATTTTTGCATAGGTCAGTTGATGTGCAAATCATGAATTGCAAATAATTCTAAATAACATTAAAGATATTGTGAGATTTGAATAATTACTTAAGATCTGCTTTTTTTTTGACTGAAATGTTGGAACTGACCTTTATTCTGTGACTTGGACTTAAACTCAAACAGGTTGTTCATATGACATAGGGCCATGGTTAAATTAAAAGACTCAAGTTAGACAAAGCATCAGAGCCAGAATAAATTGGTCCTAGTGTGCTGAAAGAAATGGCAGAGGTCTTGGTGTAACACACTGGTAAATATTTTAACATTTTACTGAGATATGGGTGATACCTGAAGTTTTGAGAAGAATCATAGAGTAGAATCCCACAGTGTGGTGGCAGGCCATTTGGTCCATAGAGTCTGCACCAACCCTCCAAAGATCATCCCACCCAGACCCACCCACCCCCCTTTTTACTGTAACCCTTAGCTAATCTACCCACCCTACACACCGGGAAGTTAGCATGGCCAATGCACCTAACCTGCACAGTTTTGGACTGTGGGAGGAAACCGGAACATCTGGAGGAAACCCACGCAGACACTGGGAGAATGAGCAAATAGTCGCCCGAGGGTGAAAGCGAGCTCAGGTCCCTGGTGCTGTGAGACAGCAGAGCTACCCACTGAGCCACAGTGCCACCTGATGAAGAGGGCATTTAAAGAAAATTGAAAGTGGAATTGTGACACTACTGACCTCTGGCATGGAAAACATAAAGAACTGTATCATAGGAATACTATAAATGAGCATTAAGAATTTACAAGGGTTCTAGAAGATACCTAAAACTGTCTTTAAAAACAGATGCTGTTATGAATCAAATACAGATTTGTTTTCGAAAGGAATGACTTGAATGTGAACTTATTTGTTCTTGGAGGACTCTTTGGTTGTTTTGATTAGGCGTGGCTTGAAAATTGTGAATGAAATAAAAGAGCAAGCTGTAGGGGGTGAATTCAGTACACAGATAACAGTCTCTTGAAAGCAATGAGTGAGTTTCAATGTTGCAGTTTTCTAACATGACAGCTCAAAGTAAGGTAACCCAGAGTCTCTGGGTACTCCTCTGTTCATTATAGTCAGTAATGATGATGATGAGGAGGAGGACATTGGCAGCACAGTAATTAAACTGTGGGTGATAGAATGAGGACCTTGAAAGTAGGTAATAGAGTGCAAATGATTTGGACTGATTGATCTACACTGCAAGTTCTAAATTATGTACTTAACACATTAAATGTTGGAGTGGAAGGGAGAATGTGTTTGACATTGATGTGGACCCTGCAGGTAAGGGGAAAGGCACTTAAGTTCTCAGTTCACCCTTCACCTGCCTTTACCCCCTGCGTATTCCAACGAGTAGAAAACGTAGCTGGTTAAAGTTATATACAAAATAGTTGTTACAATTGAGGTACGCAGCCTTGTTATAATACTTGAATTGCCACTGGCCTCCTCACCCACCCCTCCTCTTCTTCTTGAGGGTAGGGTGATTGACTTTTCCCTGGCCTGTACGTTATAGAGTCATACAGCATGGAAACAGATCCTTCAGTTCACCTGTCCATGCCAACCATGTTTCCAAATTAAACTAGCAACCAGACGAAGAAGCAGCGCTCTGAAAGCTTGACCTTCCAAATAAACCTGTTGGACTATGACCTGATGTTGACTGATTTTTCACCTCGTCCCACTTGCCTATGCTGGGCCTATATCCTGCTAAACCTTTCTTATTCATGAACTTATCCAAATATCTTTTAAACATTTTAACTGTACCTGCATCCACCATTTTCCCTGGCAGTTCATTCCACAAAACGTTGCTCCTCATGTCCTTTCTAAATCTTTATCCTTAAAAATATGCCCCCCAAGTTTTGAACAGCACACCCTAGGGAAAAGACCCTTGTCATTCACCTTATTATGGCCCTCATGATTTTATGTACCTCACTAATGTCACCCCTCAACCTCTTATATCCAGTCAAAAAAGTTACAATCTATTTTTATATCTCAAATCCTCCATTCCAGGCACGATCCTAGTAAATCTTTTCTGAAACCACTCCAGTTTAATAATATCCCCATCCTATAACAGGATGACCAAAACTGCACACAGTACTCCAGAACAGGCCTCACCAATGTCCTGTACAACCTCAACATGTTATCCTGCCTTTCTTAACATTGGAATAGAAATTTTAGAATTTTTTTAGGATTAGCCTTGTTGTCACATGTACTCACATGAGTACAGTGAATTATTTCTTTGCTTGAGGGGGCCAGGCTATTTTCAAGCAGATGGACTTTGGGTCATTCTTGGGAGAAGTATTATATGAACGGAAGCTGTCACTGCTCTGCTCACATATCTGTGGCTGCAATAGCAACAAGATCTATTTGTGAGAGAATGTTGGAACAAATCCTGCCAATCTAAAGTACAGTGTATAGGAGCAGTTAAGGTACTCTCTGCTTCAGGTGGCACAGATCAATGGAGCTTCAAAACATTGTATTAGAGAGAGCTTCTGTTCAGTCAACATCCCACATGGTTCACAGTTGCAATGCCCAGGGAGTTGCAGAACTGAAGAATACACACAGGATGAAAGTGGGCTAAATAAAAGCAAAATATTGTGGATGATGAAATATGAAATCAGAAGGAAATCTCAGCAGGTCTGTCAGCAACTGTGGAGATAGAAACAGTTAACATTTTGAGTCCAATTTGACTCTTCTTCAGAACTGAAAATAGATTTGCAAATGATTATTTGTGATTTTGCAATTTTCATTTGTAACAATGTAATTGAAACATTCCAATTAGTTTCAGTTCCACAATGTAGAGGGAGAATGAAATTTATCTTAAGAGTAGCAAACTAAGGGCAATTTTAAAACGTAATAAATAAAGAATCCTGTCATTGAAGTGGAAGAATCTATTTGTAAGAAATTAAAAATTCCTTACAAGTTATTGGAAGCTGGCTATAATATTAATCATCGTGACTACAATTACCCTGATATGGGAATATAGTTTGGAAGTAGAATCATTATAGAATTTTTAGTGAAAATATTATTATAGCATTTGAAGCTTCACAGGTTCATATAAAAATTATCAATGAGGATTTTATTACCTCTGAAACCCAAGCAGCTGTCTGCCACTAAATGTTTAATTAATCTTCAATTTCTGTTTAGTTTTACTGCTGACTTGCCACCTTTGTCACCGACTGTCTGAGTAAAAGCAGCTGGCTGTTCCATCAGTGCTGGGTCTGACTTCACTAGGCCCAGAAACTGATGGGTTGCTTTACACTTCCCTGAGGTCCCTAAAGGAATGTACACTGGACAAAACAAAAATGGGTGATCCACCAGTGCGCATCAGAACCCATCTGCCTGGCCTTGGTATTTCCCTCAGAGATAGATGGGAATACCACTGGAATGTTTTAATGGGGTAGGGCTGACATCATTGGGAGGGCTGTACTTTTTCAGTCCTTTACACCAATAGCATGCATCTTTCTCCTGCCCTCTGTTACCCTCTCAAGTAACGATGCAAACACAGTTGTACTTCACTGGTTTTGCTTGACAGTAACATATTTTGAAAGTACAATGTGTTGTGTGCTACATGCCCAGCCGCTCAACTGTTACAATACTTATTATCACTTAACCTCAGGCTTACACTGATCTGCAATAGCTTGCGTGCTCCTACTCACTCAGAGGCAAGAAATAGTCAGTTGAAACAATTTAGCAACAATACATTGGAGTTGAGTAGACCACTGTCTTCAGTTGTAGACCCTGAACAACCTGCTGTATCAGATGTGTTGAAGGGTGAATTAGATTTATATGTATGACAGTTTCTGCTCCTCCTGCCCCACAATGGCAAGATTCTGTGTCAGCTCTGATAAAGAGTCATCTCGACTCAAAACATCAACTTGCAGTCTCTCAGAAGTACATCCCTGCTTTTATATTCAAGTGCTCTCAAAATAAATGCCATCATTACTTTTGCCTTCCTCACTCCTGACTCAATCTGCAAGTTGACCTTGAGGGAATCCTGGACTAGGACTCCCAAAACACTTTGCACTTCAGACTTCTGAATTTTCTCTCCATTTAGAAAATAGCCCATGCTTGCATTCTTCCTGCCAAAGTGCATGACTTCACACTTTCTCACGTTATATTCCATCTGCCACTTCTTTGCCCTGAGGTCCAAATCCTTCTGCAGCCTCCCAACTCCTCAATGCTACCTGTCCCTCTATCTATCTTTGTATCATCTACAAATTTAGCCAGAATGCCCTCAGTTCCTTCATCTAGATCGTTAATGTATGAAGTGAAACGTTGTGGTCCCAATATTGAGCCTTGCGTAACATTACTTGTCACTAACTGCCATCTTGAGAAGGACCCTTTTTATTCCCACTCTCTGGTTTTTGCCAGATAGCCAAGTTTCTATCCATGCTAGCACCTCACCTCTAACATCATGGGCCCTGATCTTACTCAATGGCCTCCTGTGCGGCACCTTGTCAAAGGCCTTCTTGAAGTCCAGGTCGGTAACATCCATTGGCTATCCTTGGTCTAACTTGTTTGTTACTTTTAGCAAATTTACTTCTAGCAAAGTTACTTCTAGAAATTCTAGCACCTTTGTCACGCATGACCCCACTTCATGAAACCATGCTGACTTTGCCCAATTTTACCTTACACTTCCAAGTATTCAGAAATCTCATCCTGGATCTTACCCACGAATGATGTTGGGCTAATCGTTCTGTAACTTTCCATCTTTTACCATACTCCCTTTTTAAACAGGGGTGTCACGTTAGCAATTTTCCCAGTCCTCTAGGACCCTCTCTACTTCTCGCGATTCCTGATAGATCACTACTAACGCCTCCACTATCTCTTCAGCTGTCTCCCTTAGAACTCTCGGGTGTAGTCCATCTGGGTCTAGATTAGAATGACTGGAAAAGCACAGCAGGTCAGGCAGCATCTGAGGAGTAGGAAAATCGATGTTTCAGGCAAAAGACCTTCATCAGGAATTCCTGATGAAGGGCTTTTGCCTGAAACATCGATTTTCCTGCTTCTTGGATGCTGCCTGACCTGCTGTGCTTTTCCAGTCACTCTAATCTAGACTCTGATCTCCAGCATCTGCAGTCCTCACCTTCACCCCTTGTGTAGTCCATCTGGTCCAGATGATTTATCCATCTACAGTCAATTCAGTTTTTTTAGAACCTTCTTCTTGGTGATGGTCACTATATTCAGCTCTTCCCCCTCATTCTCATGAAGTTTTGGGATATTATTCATGTCTTCCACCATGAAGACAGACGTGAAGTAATTATTCTGTTCCTCAGCCATTTCCTTGTTCCCCACTATTATCTCTCCAGCATCATTTTCCAATGGCCCAATATCCACTTTTGCCCTTTACATATCTAAAGAAGCTCTTACAGTCTTATTTATATTACCAGCTAGCTTACTGTCATATTTAATCTTCTCCCTCCTTATTTCTTTCTTTGTTGCCCTCTGTTGGTCTTTGTAAGCTTCCCAATCCTCTGGGTTCCCACTGCCCTTCACCACATTATATGCTTTCTCTTTTGCTTTTATGCTGACCCTGACTTCCCAAGTCAGTCATGGTTATCTCATCCTCCCTGTACTATGCGTTTTTTTCCCTTGGGTTGAATCTCTGCAGTATCTCCTGAATTACTCCCAGAAACTCCTGCCATTGCTGTTCCACTGTCTTTCCTGCTAGGCTCCTCTCCCAGTCAATTCTGCCCAGCTCCTCCCTCATGCCTCTGTAGTTGCCTTTATTAAGCTGTAATACTGTTACCTCTGATTCCGTCTTCTCCCTCTCCAATTTCAGAGTAAATTCAATCATATTATGATTACTGCATCCTAAGGGTTCCTTCACCTTAAGCTCCCTTATCAAGTCTGCCTCATTGCACAGCACTAAATCCAATATTGCCTGTTCCCTAGTGGGCTCTACCACAAGCTGCTCCAAAAACCCATCTTGTACACATTCCACAAATTCCTTTTCTTGCAATCCACTACCAACCTAATTTCCCCAGTTCACCTGCATGTTGAAATCCCCCATGATCACTGTAACTTTGCCTTTCCTACACATCTTTTCTATCTTCTGGTGTACGTTGTGCCCCAGCTCCTGAGTAATGTTTGGAGGCCTATATGTAACTCCATCTTCCTGCAATATCCAATTATCTCTTTTTTAATTATTCCTTTATCATCCAAAAACCAATCAGCCCCAGTCTTGATAATCCTTCATGATAAAACACTCACAGCCAGTGTAAAGAACTCCAAAGATTTAATATTTCTCCTTGTCTCAGTCCTAATGGTAGTCCTTTATATAAAGACTTTGCTGCCTAATTCTAGACTCTCCACCAGAGGAAATGACCCCCTCTTTATTTGAGGCCAGTGCACCTGTTTTTCATATACGCATTTATAGTCATACAACTGATTGGCATGAAGCAATTGCATTAGCATGAGAGATTTGTAGGAGTTCAGGGAATGGGGAACCAGTAATGGATATTTAAGATAAAACCTAAGAGCAAGGTAAGTGCTAGCTATAGGGGACAGCGAAGAAGATTAGTGGAGCTGTTGATAGCAGCTAAACAGCTGTTGATAGCAGATTTGAACACACAACTATGGTTTACAGGTAGTAATTCTGCTCAGTACACAACCACGCCATTGCAAATGAGTGGATCCTGGATATTCAGCTACACTGAGTAATACTCAAATCAGAACCACCTCCAAACATGCAGGTAAGGAGAATCAAATATCCACCCCCACACCCCCACATTCTCTGCCAA
The DNA here is from genome assembly GCF_037043375.1 of Chiloscyllium plagiosum. Lineage (NCBI taxonomy): Eukaryota > Metazoa > Chordata > Chondrichthyes > Orectolobiformes > Hemiscylliidae > Chiloscyllium > Chiloscyllium plagiosum. The sequence goes on along the minus strand of NW_028270169.1, from coordinate 36,312,463 downwards.
TTGACGCTGTAACAAAACCTTAACTGAACTCTAAGCTCTTACCCTGAAGTAATGACTTAAAATATTAGAATTGAAAATCTGTGGAAATAAAAGCACCACATGTGTTTTACAAACTGATTTTTAATTTTGAAGTGGAATATATTTTACTTGGTTCAATTGTTTTCATTTGATGGTTTGCGTATTTAAAAGGCAATCTTTTGTCCATTTACATTTATTAGGCATGAAACATTAGTTAATTTCATAAATGAAGATTCATTAAATGAATTCTGCACAGCCTGTATCAGTAATAACACACATCCTCTTGCTGAAGCTCATTACATCTAAGTGTCTAGACAAAATCTTGCAACTTAGTATCTCAACACAGGATAATGACACATAATAGGTAGACTTTCTATCCTAGCTGATTACAAATATTATTCTGTAATGGTGCCAAAATTAAGACTTTCTAGATTTCTTTAAGGAGCTTATCTTTGAATGGAGAATATTAGCATGATTCAGGTCAAGCAATAACTTTAGTTTGCCAAGTATTACAAGATGAAGCTGTGTGTATTCGTGGTGATGGGACAAATCACACCAAACATTTGTATGAGAATGAGTTTTACCTTAGGTTGGCTGCACAGGGAAAACATATGAGAGTAATCAGATCTGCAAGTCGCTTGGCTGCCAGTTGTAACTGCTAGCGGCAGAAGTGCCAAATAAATGAAGAGGGTCTTTCTTAAGATCCAGGAAGTGTTGTTTCCTTTACTGTATATCTAGTGGTGCTGATTGGACAGTTCCTGTCCCAGTTTCCTGGAGCAGTTGCCATTTGGCAATGGCTGGGTGGTTAAACCCTGAAATTGAATAGTTTTGATGACTGAAATCTGCCTGAACCATGAGTTTCAATATGTTGCTTACCTAATGGAACCTATCCCACAAGTAATGCTGTTACATTTTAAGACATGGGTAAACATTGCCAGGATAAACTGGTCACAAAAATGAAAACAGTATTTCATTTCTTCTTTGTTCCTTTACTGAGCATCGAAACACACCCATGTGTGCCAGTTGGCTCCTTTTGTACCATTCCATTGAATATCTCCAAATGCCAATGTTGACTGCAGGAAAATAACATAAATTGTGAAATCTCTGTGCACACATTGGTCCTGATTTTCATTTACATAGACAGACGAACAACGGGCAAAGCCAGTCCCGTCACATCACTGCCTTTTGTTAAAAGTCACTCATGAGACATGGGTATTGCTGGCTGGCCAGCATATATTACCCATCCCTTGTTGTCCTTGAGATATTGGTGGTCAGCTGCTTTCTTGAACCGCTACTTAGAGCAAAGGTAGACCAACAGGAATCTGGAACAACACAGTAAGCCAGGCAGCATCAGGAGATGGAGAAGTCAATGTTACGGGTGTAACCTTTCTGGACTAGGGGTAGGGGTAAGGGGAGTTGCAGATAAATGGGGGTGGCTGCAGATAAATGAGGGTGTAGGAGGGTTTTGTGTGGGGACAGCGGCAGAGGATTGAGGTAGGAATAGGTGAACACAGGTAGAGGATACGGCCTGGTTGGTTGATGGAAGAATGAATTTGGTCGGTAGCTGAAAGGAAGGGTTGGTCAGAGGAATGGAAGGGAGGAGCAGGAGCTGGCAAGGAAGTCTGGGGATGGGAAGGGAGGTTATCTGAAATTGGAGAACTCAATGTTGAGTCCTAACTGTTAGCTGCCCAGGTGGAAGATGAAGTATTGTTCCTCCAATTTGCAATATGATTTGCTGTGGCAATGGAGGAGGCCGAGGATAGTCATGTCGGAAAGGGAGTGGTTGGGGGAATTAAAATGGGCTGTGACTGCGAGCGACAGATCTGGCTTGAGATGCTTGGCCCTTAGTTTATGTTTGGTCTCCCCAATGTACAGAAGACCACCTTGGGAGCACCAGATACAGTAAACTAGGTTGGAGGAGAGAACTTCTGTCTTACCTGGAAGGATTGTTTGGGGCCCTGGATGGAGGTGAGGGGACTTGGTGTATCATCAGGTTTTGCACCTTTTACAGTTGCAGGGAAAGGCACCGGGGGGTTCATGGGGATTGGTGGGGAGAGTGGTGTGAACCAAAGATTGGCGAAGGGAGCGGTCCTTGTTGAAGGCGGAAAGGGGTGAGAGGGGATGATGTTCTTGGTGGTGGGGTACGGCAGTATTGCACAGGAACGGGCCCTTCAGCTCACAATGTTTGGCCGAATGCGACACCAAATTAAACAAATCCTTTCTGCCTGCCCTTATCCCTATCCCTCCATTCCTTGCCCATTCATGTGCTTATCTAAAAATGTTTAACCACAGTAGGCATATAATCCACACATCCCTCTAATACACACACATATACATTTTATACATGCATGTATATATATTTTATACATGTGTGTATATATATTTTATACCTGGGACTGTTGAGAATGATGATAGATTGCTGCCTGATGTTAATTTTTCCACTCAGTCCTCATCTTCTGTCCTGAAATATATCGGGAAGGAAACTACTGATGGTGGGATTATAGAATTCCTGCTTTCTCCCACACACCTATTTCTGTCTTTCCTGCCTTCCCCTTATGTGTTTAACCTTCATATTGTCAAGTAGTCATGGCTGCTCTGCTTCTAAAGATCCATAAGGAAGAGCAACACCAAGAACCTGAAAAGACAGCATTGTCATTTGACCTTAAATTTCCTGCTGCCAGCTCAGTGTGAAAATTAGAGGCAAGTGTGCAAATGGGAATTGGCAAATGGTGAGACAGCAGGCAGAAGCGAGCTACATTTCTGATGAAGGGCTCCTGTCCGAAACATCGATTCTCCTGCTCCTCGGATGCTGCCTGACCTGCTGTGCTTTTCCAGCACCACTCTAATCTTGACTCTAATCTCCAGCATCTGCAGTCCTCACTTTTGCCTAGAAGTGAGCTACAGCCAGTCTAGCAGGGATGGAGAACTTGTGGGAAAACTCCCAGAGGCTGCAGTTGCAGGTGAAACTGCATGAATATGCTGACATTTGCTCACGTCAAGATGCTTGGACCGCCTTCCCCAGTATGCTGCAGCCACTGACTAGGAACATGGAGAAATCCAACTCCAGCATGCACAGAGCTTGGCGCCCCATCCTTTCCATTGTGGGAGTGGAGGATATGACAGGACTGATGGATATCCCCATGGGAGCAACAGTGGGAGCAGGGATGATGCTCAATCTGTAGAATAGTGGAAACAATTTATGAAATTAAAGGGCGTCAATCAGAACTCATGGTCTGTTATATACAAAGAATTACATTTGATGGATTACACAGAGAGTTTAAGGAACTGAGCACTAACAAGCATGCAAATTATTTTATTTAGTACATGAGCATTCATGCTAAAATCTTTCTTTTTCTACTTTAAGGATAGAATTTTTTTTCATTCTTCTATGGAATATATGTTGTGTATATAAAAGCACTGCTGAAAACATTGCTGTGTTAATTTTGCTTTTCTTTGACTCCATATTCAATCAATATGTTGAGCGGTGCATCTTGTTTTGATATCCTTTCTTTTTCAGCATGTGTGGTAAACTTTTAAAATTAATGATTTTCTGTAGTTTTGTAGCACCTAAATTAATATTGATAGACATAACAAAATGCAACAAAGTTTATTCCACACATGGATGGAAAAGGTTAGAAGGAATGAAGGTGTCATTCCCCATTGACATAGAGGCCCTAGAGTTGGGTGTGTGCACTTAGTGGTATTGTACACAGTCAGTGGGAGACCCAGCGCTGAACTTGCTTTCAGTCAAAAATAAACAACCTTTGCCCGTTACTCTCTACCTCCTGCCACTAAGCCAATTTTGGATCCAATTTGCCAAATTGCCCTAGATTTCATGGGCTCTTAACATCTTAACCAGTAGCCTTATAAAAGGGCTTACTGCCATCTTTGTCGATTACATCATTAGCACTAACCTTATCTACACTCTTTGCCATATCCTCAAAAAATCAGATCTATCTGGCATTTTGGGTGAAGGAAGCGCTACAACTTCTTGATGACCACCCTTTTGAACTTCTCTTGGTTCATTGCTCAATAGGAATGGTGCTGACAAAATATCCTTGTGTATGGACCCTGTATGAAGATCACTCCCTCTCTTTTCTTCTTCTAGAGCTTCAACTCTTTGTCTCCTTACAATATCACTGGCAAGCACAAATTCTAGTGTGTTAGCTCCATGTTGGTCATGCAGGAGGCAAGTAATGTCTCCCACAGTCATGGGCACCCCCAGTAGGTCTCCATAGTATCACCATAAGCAACACCACACAACCGAATCCATGCCCAAAGACTGAGCAAAAACAGTCTTTCATATTTCCTTCAAAATAAATATCCACAACATTTTAGAAATAAGGAAACATGTTCAATCAAGTGTGCTTCACCTGTATGTTCATACTGTCTGTCAGCAAAACAAATCACCTGGTTCCACTCCTTTGCATTCTCCCATAACCCTGCAAGTTGTTTTATTTTCAGATAATTACCTGATTCCCTTTGGAAGTTAAACTTAAATCTCCCTCCACGACACTGTCCGACAGTGAATTTGTGAGCTGAACCAATTGCTGCAAAAACAGAATTTTTTTCACATTGTCATTCTTTTTGCCAGTCACTTTAATTTGGTTTTCTCTGTTTCTGGATCGTTCCACAATCAGAATGATCTCTGCCTATCTACCCTTTCCAGACCACCTCATGATTTCGGGCAACTATATCAAATTTCCTCTTCATCTTCTCTTAACTAAGAAGAACAGCCCTGGTTTTTCCAACCGACCTGAGGTTCTTCATGTCCCTAGATTTATTCTCAGGAATCTTCCCTGTACTTTTTCTAATATCTTCCCATCTTTCCTAAGCTGTGGTGTCCAAAACTGGATGCAGTACTCAAATTGAGGCCAAACTACGGTTTCATTTAGGTTCTATTGTTGTAACGGTGCTTTCAAAATGATGCATACAAATTAAGGGCTCGTTTGATAAAAATTTGGGCATTATGAGAGTTTAAATATTTTCACATAAAATCTATTGCATTAATTAGGTTTATGCCTATATGAACCTAATTTATGCCTGTATTTGTTAGCAATATGTAATAGAAAAGATGCATCCTTCCAATGTTAATTTGGCGCACAGCATTATGTCATTGGACCTACATGACATTATTGTTCAATTCAATCAATTCATAAAGTCATTTGTAACAAACAGTTCCATTATCTTTTTACATATTGTTTCTCAACAGTAAATTGATGTGTTCAGTAAATTCTTATATTTAAACACTCAATGCATATAATTTGGTTAGTAAATCAAATTACTATTTAATGTTGATTTAATGGCTGCTTGCGTTTCCTTTAGGATGTCTTTTTTTTTGCAGATTTCTTCATGTGAGAAAGTAACAAATACACCATGGCTCTTTATCGGACTCTGTGATGCGAGGTAGCATTTGTCGAACCAGTTTGACAGATTCTATTGGTGTGATGAGCACAGAACTGACTCTGAAGCTGAAGGTAAAAGCTAGATTAAAGAAACAGATGCGTATGAATGAAATGTTATGCTTCTGTGCGTTGGCTTGGCTCTATGCCCTGACATTGTCCTTCAATCCAGAATTGACAATATAATGATTCCATCAGCACCTTGTTCACGATATATCTTGAACTGCACATACCTGAACTCTAGCCCTGGGTCTTGGCATAATGAACACATTGGTAGGTATAATGGCATTGGTAGTGTTAATGCCTACAAACTATCACAGTTGACCATCAAACCACAATAACGTCACCGAAGAAAATATAAATGAATGGAGGTGACGAAAAGAGGAAGTCTGAGAACTGCTGGCTTGTTTCAAGACTGCTATAGCTGTGGCACCTGTACTGGAACAGCTTGGCTACGGCTCTGGCTAGTTTGGGAGCACAAATCTTCAGTACTTCATCTGGGTGGATGTCAGAATCCAGAACCTTTGAAGTATCTAATACCTTCAGCAATTTCCTGACCTTGTGTGTGATTCACTTTCTGTGAATATTGCCACCTAGATGCTTGAAATGTCAGATGGGGGAAAAGAGGACCAGGATTAGAGTGGTGCTGGAAAAGCACAGCATCCGAGGAGCAGGAAAATCGACATTTTGGGCAAAAGCCCTTCATCAGGAAGGGTTCCTGCCTGAAACATTGATTTTCCTGCTCCTTGGATGCTGCCTGATCTGCTGTGCTTTTCCAGCACTACTCTAATCCTGACTCTAATCTCCAGCATCTGCAGTCCTCACTTTCACCACATAGAAGGACCATATAACTGCCACTTCTGGGAGATGATGGTTGTAAATGTGACAGCTTTGCCTTTTACATTGAGGTGTGAGGCTCCTCCCATCACTGAGGATGGGGATATCTGTGGAGCTGCAGCCTCCAATTAGCTGTTTAATTGTTCATTACCATGCACAATTGATGGCTGCATGTGACAGGCCTCTGAAGCTTAGGGCTGATCTGCTGTTTGTGGATTCACCTTATCACATTATATAAGTGATCTGGATGAGAAGATAGAGGCATGTTTAGTAGGTTTGCAGATGACACCAAAATTGGTGGCATAATAGGCAGTGAAGAAGGTTTTCTAATGTTATAAAGGGATCTTGATCAAATGAGTCAATGGGCTGAAAATGGCAGATGGAGTTCAATTTGGATAAATGCAAGGTACTGCATATTGGTACAACAAACAAGAGTAGGACTTATCCAGTTAATCGTAGAGTCACGGGTAGTTTTGTAGAACAGTGGGTCCTAGGGGTACAAGAACATAATTCTTTAAAGTTTGCATCAAAAATAGATGGTGGTTAAAAAGGCGTTGGCATACTTGCCTTCATTGCTTTGTCCTTTGAGTGAATATAGGTGTTGGGAAGTCTTCTTGAGGTTCTACAGGACATTGATGAGGCCTCTTTTGGAATATTACATCCAGTTCTGGTCACCCCAGTTATAGGAAGGATATTATTAAGCTGGAAAGGGTTCAGAAGAGTTTTACCAGGATGCTGTCGGGTATGGAGGGTTTGAGTTAAAAAGAAAGGCTGGATAGGCTGGGACTTTTTCCACTAGAGCACAAGAGTTTGAGAGGAGACTTTATAGCAGTTTAAAAAATAATGGGGGGTATAGGTAGAGTTAATGGTAGTTGGCTTTCCCTTGGATGTGGGATTTCAAGACTAGGGGACACATTTTTAAGATGAGAGGAGAAAGATTTAAAAAAGACATGAGGGGCTTTTTTTTACACAGAGGATGGTTTACGTGTGGAATGAACTGTCAGAGAAACTGATGGATTTGGGTACAATTACAATGTTTGACAGATATTTGGACAAGCACGTGAAGAGGGAAAGGTTTGGAGGGATATGGGCCAGGAGCAGGCAAGTGGGACTAGTTTAGTTTGGGATTATGGACTGGTTGGACTGAAGGGTTTGTTTCTGAGCTGTAAGACTCTATAACTGGTTAAGCTCAAATGTTGCTTGTAATTTCAGCAGGTTGTTGACAGAGGCTTGGGAGCAGATGGTGGTCTGGCTCACTTGGCTCAAAAAAAATGAACAGTGATGATGGGTGATGAAGAAAAGTAGAGGTAAAGAAAGCCATTTTTTCACCCCACGAAACACTTTACACAAAGTTTACTCAGGTGGAATCGCCCCAACTGGCCAATTTCTTTTTGCAATTCACCTACAGCTGTCATTTACAAAGTGCTTTGCTGAATTTGGGTCAACTGCCTCTGATTGATAAAAAGGTTCTGCAGTCACATCTGCCTCAGAATCATCTTTTCATCACATCTGACACATTTGAAGCAAATTGAGATAGCAAAAGATGAAGCATTCAGCAGCCACCAGGGAACATTTCCCACAGCCACATATTAAAGCTCCACAATTATGCTGATTGAAATCAGTTATGATGTTATATGATGTGGCTCTCATCAAAATGGTTGTTTATGTCTTTTTTTGAGAAACAAAAGAAAATGAACTGAAATGAGTTTAATCAGGATGACTTTTTTATTTGTGTGCCATTAACAGCAGTCTGTCAATCGCACTGAATTAAAGTAAGCCACTCATTTTAATGTCTGTACAAATTACATCGTTTACGTTCCTCTTGTGAGCTGTATCATTGGGATATCATCTTGCTGGAGGGATGGTTCCTTAAGAAGGAGTGATTTCAGCTGATTAGTTCCTGCCACTGTTTTTGTGCTGAATACAAGCTGTAACAAGGGAACTACTTATGACTACATTTATCAGCTTTCTCTTGTTTTTCTTTGTCTAATACCAATTCAAAAGCACAGGTGACAATGTCATGACCGAGACCACGATGGAAGTGAACTGACTTTCCCTCAAACAAAGCAGTTGCCTTGACCGAACTGAAATTCCTTCATTTGGAAGAGATATAGTCAAAAACTGTTTAAATCTAATTAGAATTTGAAGTGCTATCTGGAATCACCTAATTCAGAGCGCCTAATGTAATGGTGTTGGGGAGCCTGCCCATTGTCTGTAGGCAGCCCCTCTGTTTCTTTTATGGTCGACCAAGATGGCACGTGTGTGCGCGCGTGTGCTGCGGAAGATCACTGGGAGCTAGCAGATCAGAGAAGCATAGCTGCAAGCTGAATAGTGGAATGTCGCTGGTCAATTGATGCACTCACCCTGCTTCTTTCTCGTTACCAGAAATGCTGGCAGAAGAGTTTCTTATTTCTGCGCCCACACGTGAGCCCATGTACAACCATCACACAAACTTAAGCTGTAAACACTTGGATGCTGTAGTTGTGGGTATGTTCGCTAATTGATTTGCAGACATTTTGTGCCCTGTTTGGTGACAACTTCAGTGCTTTGGAGCCTCCTATGGAGGAGGCCAACCCTGAACACTTGGATTTCACCATTTTAACCAAATGTATTAGCTTATATTTACACATTTCCTTTTTCATTGAGTGAGAGTACATCGGTTTACAGTGCATTTAATTTTTAGGTGGAGATGGATATGGAGGAACAGCAAATTGACATGAGATATCCTCCTCAAAAGTGCTCGTCTGCTTATTTTGGGATTTCTCTGGGGATCAGTCGGTATGGACACTGAAATTGCCTCTTGTTCCTAAAATCTATCCTCACTGTTTCCTGTGCTTCCAAAAATGCAAGCATAATGGTTTCCACATAATAATGATCTTTCCCAGCAAGTTCTCTAGCATCACTGGTGAGATGGTAGGTCAGGTGAATGCCTGACTGCTTACTTTATTCTTATTCTGGGGATAATTCATTGGAAGGTAAACTCAAGTGCCCTTTTTTTCAGGAACAGAGAAAGCTGCTCAAACACAATAGTTAGTTTTCAACAACAATGCTATTCTATTTCATTCAGCACAAATGATAATTAATAATTAAGAAAACAAAAAAATAATTCTCTTAATAATAAACAGATTTAATCTTTAATAAGCCATTCTAAACTCACTGGTGTCTGATGAACTTTAATTTTGATAAGTGGAATAAAACACATGCTACATTAAATTTTTGGCTTCCCGTGAAGCTATTAGTTAAACAATTTCTCTTCTTTATTACTTGTCATAGGTCCACAAATTTGAATTGTATTTAATTCCCTCGCTCTCAATTTTGAAGTGGGGTAGCATACATTTATTAATTATTATACAAGTGTGCTAAATGAAATGAATAATATTGACTCCCCCACATAATGCCCAATGTACATATTTCTGCTTTAAATACCAAATGATCGGTCCATTAGCCCAATTGTTTTAAAATGATCTTTACTGGCCTTCATTATCCACACTTCTCAAAGTTTTAATGAGAATGGTTTGAAACTTAATAAACCTACGTGGAGCTGTAATAATTAAATCAATGGGTTGGCAGGATGCCAGCTAGGAAGAGTGAGGGTGTCAGGGCCAAGATGCCATATGAGTAGTGGTTGGTGTGCCAGATAAATAGGGGGTCAGCTGGATAGGGGAAGTTAGAGTGCCAGGTGAGTGGGAAGGGGATAGGATAGGGGTAGGGGTGTGGTGGGGCAAGGTGAATGGGGTTATACCTCATGCTGGGGTGACTGTGTGGGGTCCAGTGGCAGGAGGGTCTGGTCAGGTCCAGTCCAGTGGGGAAATGGGAGCTATTGGGTTGGGTCTGGTAGGGGACTGGAGTGGAAGTCGGGCCAAAGAAAATTTTAAGTCGGGGTGTGGGGTTACAAATGTGGGATTGGCGGGATGTTGGGTCAAGGTCTGGGTGTTGTAAGTGGTCTAGGGCAGTGTAGCTGGCTGTGTGTGAGGTAAGACTCGAGGATGTGGTGCTAGAAAAGCACAGCAGGCCAGGCAGCATCCAAAGAGCAGGATAATTGAAGTTTCAGGCATAAGTCCTTCATCAGGAATTAAGATAAATGTGAGGTAAGTATGGGATCAGTTTAATAGTTAATCCATGTTTATAATAGTTTAACTTTTCCTGAGTAACTGTTTTGCTTCATTTCCTTAGAAAATTCTGAGCTCTCTGGTTTAAATTGAAAGAAATCAATTTCTTGGGCAGTTCCTTTGCAGTCTGCTCCGACAGAGATTCCACTTCAGTGGCTGAAGTTCACTGTTCCAAATTTACTTTCTGACATTTAAAAGACAACCTCTAATGGGCAAATCAGAATCCATCTACTTCTTTGAAAAATAATCCAATTAAAAAATTATTGTTTTGTATATATGATAGACACAATTTTATCAAACTGTTTTCTAAAGGGAAGGCAACGTCATTGCTGCTTGATATGAAAATGGCCTCTGTATTTGTGGACCCACTGATTTTACTTATGTTTCTGATGGAAGTTTAAAAAAGATTATGCAGTTACAAAACTGTGGCTCATATTTGACAAACCAAATCCTCTGAGTCAGGCCACTTACACACCACTATATCTATTTGCTATGGACTAGCAATGCTAATGACATAGAGAAAAAAACCCTCTAAAATTCCAGCAATCTGCCTTCACCACACAATTTGCGAGAAGGAAAATTAAGTAAATTAGCCTACCCTGTTGATGTTGCAGTCCACGACAACCAAAGGTTCTGCTCTGTGACTAATACCTCAGAAAATTAGAGATGATACTGAAGCACATTAATACCCTTTCTTATCAATTCTAATCTGTTTACCACCATCAATTACTACTGTAAATTCACTAAATCAATTAATTAACAAACAGGTTTGCTCTTTCAACCATTAACAGTTCAGACTAATTGTTGGATACTAGACAAGGTGTGCTTTGACACTATACACAAGGTCTTGTTTCTCTTTTCAATTTACAGTATGAAGGATTGTTTTGTGATGAATGGAATTGTACTTTAACTGTATTTTAAAGCATTCTTTGAATATGCGCTATAAGTAGATGGTCTGTCCTTTTTAATGCATTTAGCCTTCATTTCTTTTGTTAATTGTATGCCTATTTTGCAACAAGACCACTTTATTAAAAAGAAAGCAAATCAAATTATGATCTATTAAGCCAGGTTTCAGTTTGGGATCTGACTTGTTCAATTATAACATTAGCTGGGATCATAAGAACATAATGAAGCGGAAACAAAAAACACTTCTCAGGATGCATAGATAGCCTGGCTGCGACTTCATTATAAATACAAGGCACTTTCATAAGTGTATCGCTAATTAAGAAACAAATTGCAAAAGTTACCCATTCTGAGTCTCATCGCACCTTAGAATGCTGTCTAAGGGAGTGCTACACATCACACAGCTTAGTTTTGCTAACCAATACACTGCATTGTCCCTACCATTGAAGCCAGGTGTCAATGACAGCATCTTCTACAGTAACCCACATTCTCTGATACACTATTATCCTGCCCTTTATTTGTTGACTTTGTCCCCTTTCATAATTATTGTTCCCATGCATCCCAACATGCATCCTTTTATCCCCATAATTGATTTCCCCAACTTCCCTAGTCATGTCAATTCACCATAGCCCTATCAGACCATAAGGCTGCTCTTGCATTAGAGACAGCTGGTGGTGGTTTAACCTGAGGCCCACCACACCTCAGGCAAGGGGAGAGGTTCAGAAAGAGGGCCTTTCATGGTAATATCAGACGGTGCAGGAATTGAGTCCACTCTGTTGGCATCACACTGCTTCGCAATAGTCCAGCTAACTGAGCAGACACCCCACCCGCAACTTCCCTAACACACACAACCCTCCCCTCGACTTTCAATAAGTTGATTGCCTGGACTGACCCCCCACTCCAAACCCCCCCCCACTGCCACACAGTGATTCGGGTGGACAATCATGACTTGACAAACCAAACCCCTGACTGGTCTATGTGCAGCCCTCTGTCTGACTCAACATGCCTCCCAGACTGGTTGCACTTGGCCTGCAATATTTCCACACCCTGAACTCTAGAGATAAAACCTTTGGATCTTGAACACCTTTAGTGGCTGATGAGCTGCATCCAAACCCTGGACTGATAGTGAACAATGCCTTTAATTAAATGTGCCAAGACCCCTTGACTGAATTTTGTTTTCCTTGTCCTGACTGTAAAGTTTGGGACATGGCCATTTGATTGCTGCACATGTAGTGTGTTTGTTACATATATTGCAGGCACATGCTGCAAGCATGAGATTTATGTAGCCTAGTGCTGCACAGTAATATGTCCACCCCCTTGACAGGTAACTTCTGATATCTACGATAAGCTGCCTGGCTTTCAGTCTGTGCTAAACAGCAAAGCAAGACAAAAGTATTGCCAATATTAACTTCTGGCTGGTGGAGCAAAGCATGAAAGGGCAAGGCAGAGATGCTGTGAATGACTGCTGAGAGAGCAAGTGAGGAGTCCTAAGGTACACCATGATCCATTTCATGAATTGTGTGCTTGACTTGCTCACAAAGTGTCCAGGCAGTAGTATTACGATGAAAGATGCTGGTACACTCCAAAGTGCAGTATTGAAGTGAAGAAAAGTATTGTAAGTGGATTGGAGATGTGCCATGTGGGTGTGAGTGAGGCTCATCCATGTCCGATGCCAATATCTATGGACAGTGGTTGCAGGCAGTGTCCCCAAGTCTGCAACAGTCCAGGGTGTAGCTTTACAATAAGACAGCATCTAATATATGGCATTATTTGACTCCATTTCAAAATCCTATTCCTATTCTTCCACACCAGTGCATCTTCTGACATAACCAGCATGTAATTGACTAGCTTATAAAGAATAAGATGTGGAGTGTAAGTCTTTAAATGGACAACTGACTATTTTGATCTGCTCTGGTCAAATAATCTCCTGACTCCTTACCGCATTTCACCTGAAAGTGGCCTGAATGGTCACATACAGCATCACAGGAGAATAAGTATGCAGCAAGTGAATAGATTATCTGAAACAAAACTGAAGTATCACTTCAAATGGCAATCGGTTTTGTTGTTTGTTTTTTATAGCAACTCTTTCCGGGATACCTGCCTATCTGGCAATGATAAAGTGAGTTCCCATGTATAAAATTTGACTGTGATTTGTAACACATATTTGAAAATTTGAATGCTACAGTTTATAAAATGGCTTCCTTCTCTTCCAACCTTAAGTCTTGCTGACTTCGATCTTGCCACAGACAGAGCATGGATCCTGGAAATCCGTGATGAAGTGTCCTGACCCAAAATGTTGACTATAAAGTATATTTTTTTGAAATAAAAAAAAGTTTTTCAAGTTGGGAAGATGTAACTCGTGGTGTACAACAAAGATCAGTCTGAGGGTCTCAATTATTTGCTGTCTCTATTAAGGGCTTATAGGAGTGTAATGATTCAAATTTGCTGATGTTACGAAAATAGGTGGCAGAGCATGTTAGGATAAGAGGGCGTGGATAAATATTTGGTGGGTGGAGTTTAAAGTAGGATAGTGTGAGATTGCATTTTCGTAGGAAGAAAACACTCTGAATGAATTCTTAAAACTACCTTTTATCAATTTAATTTGTCCAATGTAAATGGAGGTTAAATCATTCACTCTAATTACAACTGCTTTCTTACAAGTCCTATTATTTCATGATGTAGACGATGTGCCTAACTTATTGTTAAATGCATCTATGCTATTCACCTCAACTACTTAGAGTCATAGAGATGTACAGCATGGAAACAGATCCTTCAGTCCAACCCATCCATGCTGACCAGATATCCCAATCTAGTCCCACCTGCCAGCACCCGGCCCATATCCCTCCAAACCCTTCCTATTCATATACCCAAATGCCTCTCAAATGCTGCAGCAAGAGTTCTTAAATAAATATAAAAGTAATGCAGCAATAGCAAGATCATTTTCTGTGAACTTTTGTGATTATAAATGAATAGAAGAAAACTCCAAAAATATATTCAACTACTCAAAGTTTGGGAGAAGATTTGTAGCTCGGCTGCTCGTTGTTGTGGTCCTGTTCGCCGAGCTGGGAATTTGTGTTGCAGATTCCTGTGAGTGTGGCATTGTTCATATATGAACAAATCAACGGCACACCCATGGGCTCACCCATCTCTGGACTCATAGCAGAAGCGGTAATGCAAAGGTTAGAACAAACAGTCTTACCACAACTTCAACCCAAACTCTGGGTCAGATACGTTGATGACACCTTTGTAATCATTAAAAACACAGAAATAGAGAACACACACCGGATCATCGACGCCACACTCACAGGAATCTGATTCACTAGAGAGGAAGAAAAGGACAACCAACTCCCATTCAGAGACGTGATGGTACACAGAACACCAAATGGAGAATTCACCACAAAGGTATACAAGAAAGCCACACACACAGACCAAGTCCTAAACTACGGAAGCAACCACCCCAACACACACAAAAGAAGTTGCATTAAGACACTATTCAAAAAGGCCACAACACACTGCAGTACACCAGAACTGCAAAAAGAGGAAGAAGAACACCTATACAATGTATTCGCCAACAACGGATACCCCCGCAATTTCATCAACAGATGCCTAAGGGAAAGACAACGGAATGAGGACATGCCACAACCCAAAGGACTAGCCACACTACCATACATCAAAAACATTTCTGAACTGACAGCCAGACTACTGCGACCACTCAGACTCATAACAGCACACAAACCAACAGCCACTCTCAGACAACAACTCACCAGGACGAAGGACCTGATACCCAGCATGAGTAAAACCAATGTAGTGTACAAAATCCCATGCAAGGACTGCACAAAATACTACATAGGACAAACAGGAAGACAGCTAACGATCCGTATCCATGAACACCAACTAGCCACGAAGCGACACGACCCACTATCCTTAGTAGCCACACACTCAGATGACAAGCAACATGAGTTCGACTGGGACAACACCACTATTATAGGACAAGCCAAACAGAGAACAGCCAGGGAATTCCTAGAGGCATGGCACTCATCCACAGATTCAATAAATAAGCACATCGACCTGGACCCAATATCCCGGCCACTGCAGCGGACAATCGGAACTGACAACCGGAAGCGGCAGGGACAGGCCACTATAAATGCCGGAGAAAACATCACAGAAGTGCTTCACAGGAGGCTCCCGAGCACTGAGGATGTCACCGAGACAGGGGACAAAACGTCTGCAACACAAATCCCCAGCTCGGCAAACAGAACCACAACAACGAGCACCCGAGCTACAAATCTTCTCCCAAACTTTGAGTATTTATATGTATTTTTGGAGTTTTCTTCTATTCATTTATAATCACAAAAGTTCACAGAAAATGATCTTGCTATTGCTGCATTACTTTTATATTTATTTAAGAACTCTTGCTGAAACAAGTCATTTTCAGATATATACCATAGACAGTTTCATGGGCCTTCCTTTTTGACTTTAATGTAACTGGGAGAATGAACAGAGGCCATGATGAAGAGAGGACAAAGAAGGCCAGGAAGAGATTTCAGCAGGAGGCAATATACAGTGAAGGAACCATTTAGGGAGCAATTCTCTTTCCTCAGCTTCAGCGTTGAACAATGCTCGAGGCATCTTTGTTTCACTAAAAGATCATGATTGAAATTTGTCAACTATTACAATCACAGCTGCAAACACAAAACAAGAAAAAGACTGCATTGCCTGTGGCTGTATGGTGACCATAGCTGTGAATCTGTGTGCATCTGTATGAGGGATTACATCCTCTTTCTCACTGAGCAAGCCAGTGTTGTTTGCAATACGTAACGTACAGAGTACTTTCAGTTGCAATTCTACCCAGCAATAGGGATGAGGCAAAAAAACTGCTGATGCTGGATTTCAAAGGAGACAGGCAGGAGGCCAGGAGAACACAGCAAGCCAGGCAGCATCAGGAGGTGGAGAAGTCCATGCTTCAGGTGTAACCCTTCTTCAGGACTGAGAGTGGGTATAGGGCAGTTGCAGATAAAGAGGTTATTTGAAATTGGAGAACTCAATGTTGAGTCCACCAGTTTAGAACAATGTGATTTTCAACCCTCTGTCATCCAGACAGGCGTCCACCGCACCACCTCCATTCCCCATTCCACTGATGTAAACACCCCCCCTCCAAAGCAATAAAGAAACAGTCCCCCTGGTCCTCACCTACCATCCCACTAGTCTTCGCTTCCAATGCATTATCCATAAACACTTCCGCCAACTCCAACTAGATGCCACCACTAAGAACATCTTCCCCTCCCCACTCCTCTCTGCCTGTCGCAAGGACTGTTCCCTTTGACAGTCCTTGGTTTGAGCCACTCTCCCCACTAACAACGCCCTGCCCCCGAACCCCCGAACCCCCAGGTACTTTGCCTGCAATAGATGTAAACCCTGCAGGCACACCGCTCGCCTCATCTCCATCCAGGATCCCAAACAGTCCTTCCAGGTCAGACAGAGTTTAACTTGCCTCTCTTCCAATCTAGTTTACTGCATCAGGTGCTCCTGATATTGTATTCTCTACATCAGGGAGACTGAATGTAAACTTAGGGAACAGTTTGCCGAATATTGCAGCTGGGCCCACAGGGGCCGAACAAACCTCCCAGTCACCGCCCATTTTAATGCCCCTTCCCACTCCCTTTCCGACATGACCATCCTTGGCCTCCTCCATTGCCACAATGAACCACACCACAAATTGGAGGAATGACACCTCATCTTCCGCCTGGGCAGCCTACAGCCTGGAGGACTCAACATTGGGTTCTCCAATTTCAAATAACCTCTCTTCCCATCACCTGACTCCCTTCCCAGCCCCTTCCCCTCCCTTCCATTTCTCTCATCACCCCTTCCTTCGAGGCATCAACTGGCATCTTCCCAATAATGTAGAAAATTGTTCAGATATGTCCTGTAGATAAAATGTAGGACACAGCCAGTCAGATACTACCCCATCAGTCTACTCCCAGTCATCAGTAAAGTGATGGAAAATGTCATCAGCAGTGTTATCAATGAGCGTTTGCTTAGTAATAACTTGCTCACTGATGCTCATTTTGAAGTTCCATCAGAGCCACTGAATTGAACACCATCCAGGAGAAAGCAGCCCACTTGACTGGCATCACATCCATAAACACCCACTCCCTCCACCACCGACGTTCGGTGACAGCAGTATGACGTTTTCAGGATGCATTGCAGAAATTCACCATGGCTCCTAAGACAGCACATTCCAAACCCATGACCATTTCCATCTAAAAGAACAGGATAGTAAATATACGGGAAAACCACCAACTGCAAGTTCTGTTCAAAGTCACTCACCATCCTAATTTGGAAATATCTCACTGTTTCTTTAATGTCACTGAATTAAAATCCTAGAATTCCCTCCCTAATGGCATTGTGAGAGTACTTACGTAAAATGGAGTCCAGCAGTTCAAGAATGCAGCTCATCGTCACCTACTCAAGGGTGACTAGGAAAGGCAACAAATACCAGCCCAGCCAGCAATGAATTATTTTAAGAATGACTCCCTTCACCACAGTAGCAGGAGTGTACACCATCTACAAGATGCACTGCAGAAATTTACCAAGGATCCTTTAACAGCACATTGCAAATCCATAATCAGTTCCATCTTGAATACAAAGGCAAAGTTGCCGCAGTTTTGCCAGATATGGGGCTGCTGTCGCATCAGAAAGAGAGAGATAGAGAGACAGAGAAGGGACAGATGTAAGACCTGCCGGTACACCACCCTCCTCACCTCCATCCAGGCCTCTCAACAGTCCCTTCAGGTGAGACAGAGGTTTACCTCCCTCTCCCCCAACCTGGTTTACTGTATTCAAACCTCCCACTGTGGTCTTCTCTAAATCAGTGACATGAAACCTAACAAAGGGAACATTTCACCGAGCATCTCAGCTGGGCCCACAGGGGTTGACCTGACCTCCCAGTCACTGCCCATTTCAATTGCCCTTGCCACTCCCTTTCCTACATGACCATCCTTGGCCTCCTCCATTGCCACAATGAAACACACTGCAAATTGGAGGAACAACACCTCATCTTCTGCTTGGGCAGCCTACAGCCTGGAGGACTCAACATTGAATTCTCCAATTTCAAATAACCTCCCAACCCATCACCTGACTCCCTTTCCAGATTGTCCCCTTCCCTTCCACTCCTCTCATCTACCCTTCCTTCTAGGCACCAACCAGGTTTGATCCTCCCATCGACCAACCAGGTCATACCCTCTACCTGTGTTCACTTATCCCCACTTCCCCACCTTTCCCTGCCATGCCTTTTATCTGCAGCTCCCCCTACACCCACCTCTAGTCTTGAAGAAAGGTTTCACCGGAAACATTGACTTCTCCACCTCCTGATGCTGCCTGGCTTGCTGTGTTCTTCCAGCCTCCTGCTTGACTACCCTTCTGTGGAATGGCATTTTTGAGTTGAAAGATTTCAGGCTTATTCGAAGGTCTAAGAATCCTTGGCTCTTTATAATGAAATGCTATGGATGAATAATGAGATGAGGTCAAAGTTTAAATTAAATGAAAAAAATACATGCTCTCAAAAAGCTACAAACAATAAAGGAGAGGACAATAAAAGGACAGACAATCAAGAACAAGTAAATAAAAACAAGGTAGCAAAGAGAACTATAAAATTAACTTATCAATGAATCCAAAGAATTAATAGAGAGTTAATAGAATGGCACAGTAGCTTTAGGGTGCAAACGTGGCCCAATAGTTCGCACTGCTGCCTCGCAGCGCCTGGTACATGGATTTGATTCCAGCCTCGGGCGACTGTCTGTGTGGAGTTTGCACCTTCTCCCTGTGTCTGCGTGGGTTTCCTCTAGGTTCCTCCCACAATCCAAAGATGTGCAGGTTCGGTGAATTGACCATGTTAAGTTGCCCATAGTGTAAGTTATTAGGTAGGGGTCTGGGTGGGTTACTCTTTGGACTTAATGGGCTGAAGGGCCTATTTCCACACTGTAGGGATCCTAATTCTGTAAAGGTTATTTTATAGACAGACAAATAACAAGAGGAAAATAAGGGTTGTGTTAGTGCTAATGAGGTTTAGATAACTCAAATTAATATATTTGAAAAGGAGAACCAATATACAGTTACTTTGCTTTCATTATTCCCGGGAATATTAGTATAGCAAATGACATTTGAAGGAGGGATTGAAGAAAATTTAATCATACATATGATAGAAAATGGGGAGAAAACTGAAAAACTCATCAAATGCAGTGTGTTCTGGATGGTTTGCATCTGCATATTTAAAGAAGTTAGTAAAGAGATACTTTCATTATAAAAGGATAAAAATATATTCGAAAAGTAAATCCCAGAGACAGCAAATATTACATCATATTTTTTTAAAAAAAGGTAGAACAGGTCCAGGGAACTAGAGACCAGTTGGAATCAGTGATAACAAAAATAATGGACCATTTATACAAGGAGGTAATAGAAACGCAATCAAAAACCAAAGATTGAGTGAAGAGTAGTCAGCACAGATTTCAAAAGGGAAGGTCATGCTTGAACAACCTTATTGAATTCTCTGCAAAAGTAACAGAATGTGTAGACAAAAGATGCATTGGATTGCCTTTGACTAGCTGGTACTGTACAGGAATAAATAAGTGTGACTGCTCACACAGGCAAAAGATGAGAAGCAGAGCTTGATTGTGGTGCTCGGACTTTTATCATTTGCAGTTTACATGAAGGATTTGGATTCATGAATTGGAACAGCAGTTTCAGAATTGCTATACATAAGAAGAATGTGACAAAAACAAGAAGACATTAATAACAAGTATGTATTTTGTAAATACATGTAAGTGATGTGGAGTATTTTAGGTAGAAGATCATGGAAAGTACATACTGTTTGGACAATAACACCACATATTTGGTCCCTAGGTTGCAGACATTTGGGAAATTGTCTGGCTCATGGCATTCACCTCAGGAAAAGGTTTCCCAAGGTGGGGGAGTAGGATCTTAATTCCAAGGGATCATAAAATCACGGAACTTAAAATTCCCACACTGTGGAAGCAGGCCATTTAGCCCCTTGAATAAAACCAGCTCTCTAAAAAGCATCCCTCTCAGATCCACCCTCCAATCTTATCCCTGTAACTGTGCACTTCCTGGACACTATTGGCAATTTAGCATGGCCAATCCACCTAATCTGCACAGCTTTGAACTACCAGAGCACCCAAAGGAAACCCAAACAGATGGGGAGAAAGTGAAAACTCCACACTGACAGTTGCCTGAGGGTGGAATCGAACCCTGACACTGTGAGGCAGCAGTGCTAAATACTGAGCCACCATGCTGCCCATGCCAGGTTATGTGCATGCTGGAATCAAAAGGGACGTGGCAGCAGGGGCTGCCAAATGCTGGGACAGGTTAGTCCTCTGGACTTTGTCCCATTTGTCTTATTAAAAACCCACTCATGTTCCTTCACCCAACTCTATAATCCCTTAGAGTCTACGTGCCAATTTAAGATGACAACTTATAGCAACTCATCCAAAACCTTTTGCCTTATATCCTGTATTCCAACTGACCTAGTATCCAAAATGGGCAGACATCCTAAAATGAAATAAAAGAAAATTTTTATATTTATAATGCAGACTTCACCACATAAAAATACTCATTGATGAAAGCCTATTCAATTCATTTTAATCCCCTCAAATGTTTAAAACAAACTGTTGCAATTAAAGCCCAGGATCAAAGAGAGCTAATCCACTTAAAATACAGTGTATGTTTCTGTTCTCTATTACTTAGAAAGGATATAGAGGCATTGGAGAAGGAGTAAAATGATTCAATAAAGATGATAGAGAACTGAGTACATGGACATATCAGGAAAGACTGATTTTTCTTTTCTCTCAAGAAGAGAAAGCTGAGGGAAACACTGAATAAAGATCTTGAAGTTTATGAAGTCTACTATCTAAGCAAATCCTTGGTTCCACTTTGACTGCCTATCTCTGGCAAAAGGGAATGAGAAGAAGTTTTGTCTTTGTATAGAGAGAGATGCAATTACACTTAAGGAAAATGTGTCACTAACTACAAGATGTCGCTTATATCTCCAGCAGGAGGTGGGAAAAAAGCAAGTGTTATCCCAAATTCAACTTCAAAGTCTGTGTTGTGGTCCCAGACAAGATCACCAAATTAAATTACAGTCTAGCTAGTGTCCAGTAATCTTTTATTTTTAAAGCAGACAAAAGATGAGATCCTATAGACTTACTGAGACAATAATGCACAAAATCCTGTAACCTTGAAAAACAATAAACTTCACTACACAATGTTGAGATAGTAATAAAGTCTACCTGTTCAATTTATTTCTAACATCAAGAATGAACACATTGTAAATATAGGTAAAACCAAGGGCCGCAGATGCTGGAAACCAGAATCTAGATCAGAGTGGTGCTGGAAAAGCACAGCAGGTCAGGCAGCATCCGAGGAGCAGGAAAATCGACATTTCGGGCAACAGCCCTTCATCAGGAATTGAGGCAGGCTGCCTGCAGAGTGGAGAGATAAATGAGAGGGGGTGGGGGTGGGGGTAGGGAGAAAGTAGCATAGAGTACAATAGGTGATTGGGGGTGGGGATGGAGGTGATAGGTCAGAGAGGAGGGTGGAGAGGATAGGTGGGAAGGAAGATAGACAGGTAGGACAGGTCATGGGGACGGTGCTGAGCTGGAAGGTTGGAACTGGGGTAAGGGGAAATGAGGAAACTGGTGAAATCCATATTGATGCCATGGGATTGAAGTGTTCCGAGGTGGAAGATGAGGCATTCTTCCTCCAGGCGTCGGGTGGTGAGGGAGCGGTGGTGGAGGAGGCCCAGGACCTGCATGTCCTCAGCAGAGTGGGAGGGGGGGGTTGAAATGTTGGGCCACAGGGTGGTGGGGTTCCTTCAATATGCTAATGGTATGGAGGGCCATAAAATCCCACTAAACTTCAGAACTTATTACAAATCTTTACTTTCACCAATCCGGCCTTGAAAATCCTTTGCCAGATCCACTCTGTGATATACTTCATCAACTTCCCACTTTCTCGGCTCCCCAGGACTTCTTCTGAATCTTGACTCCAACGCTTAACCGCCTACTAATTCTTAAAACCTATTCCTGAGTTTGTTATGATAGTACAGCACCATACAGCTACCCTTGATTCCTCACTGACCCCCCCCCACTCAGAATCTATGCAGTTCAGCAGCTTTCCCAGCAGCACAGCTAACTGCAGCACTCCTAAATGGAATTAACATTTCTCTCCCAGCCATTCCACCAAGAACTACCTTAACGACCGCCTTGTTCTGCTTTCCCGGGTTTATATACCTCTTCAATCCATAAACTGTAGTCCAGTACTTAAAAACATGCATAACGCCAACCATTCATCAACAGCTAGCTTCAACAAGCTAATATTTCCAGTGATTTCCCCCTAAGATCTACACCTACTCAATTAAATTCAACAAAAAGAGCTTGTCTGCTTTCCAAACCTCACCCTCAGCTATACTGAACTACTGGTTATGCAGAAGTTTCTTTTGATCACTTTACAGTTCCTGCTGAACCTTGGCTCTCCAAAGTTATTCAGAACCAGGGCAACCTCCTGAAGTACTCCAGCTACACAGACTCAGTGTAGTTTAGTTGCCGTCCCTGCTGTAGAGCTAAAAATCAGCACTTCTAACATGGAGTCTACCCTTTTCTTTTCACTTCCTAACAGACCTTCAGTCTGTGTCAGTCTCCTTTCTGCATGTTCTGACTGATTCCTGAGCAGTCCTGAATGACCTGGTGAAAACCTTGCAATAAGGCCCATCCCTATTGCTGTAGACAGGCAGGAGGCTGGAAGAACACAGCAGGCCAGGCAGCATCAGGAGGTGGAGAAGTCGATGTTTCAGGTGTAACCCTTCTCCACGACTGGGGTGGGTGTGGGGGAGCTGCAGATAAAGGGGATCGGGGAGTCAGGGTGGTGAAGTGGGGATAGGTGAAGACAGGTCGAGGGTATGACCTGGTTGGTCAATGGGAAGAATGAATCCAGTTGGTGGTAGGGAAGAGTGGAAGGGAGGGGGGGGGCTGGGAAGGGAGATTATTTGAAACTGGAGAACTCCATGTTGAGTCCTCCCAGCTGTAGACTGCCTAAGCGGAAGATGAGGTGTTGTTCCTCCAATTTATGGTTTGATTCTTCCAGCCTCCTGCTTGTCTACCTTAGATTCTATCATCTGCAGTTTTTTTTTGTCTCATTCCACAGAAGGATGCCATTCTTCCCATCAGTTCTGGACTTGCTCTCTGCAAGAACAATTAACCTGGTACCAATATCTTGCCTTTTCTTTTTTGAATCCGACTTTACCGCACACTCAAGCACGACATTCCAAATCCTAGTCACTCACTGCGTAAAATAAGGTTTCCTCATGTTGTCATTGCTTCTTTATTCAATCAACTTAAATTGGTCTTGATCCTTACATTGATGGGAACAGTTTCTCCTCTGACCAGTCCAAGCTCTCGTATTTTTGATCACCTCTAACAAATCTTCTCTTCATCAGCACTTCTCC
This sequence comes from Chiloscyllium plagiosum, assembly GCF_037043375.1. Taxonomy (NCBI): domain Eukaryota; kingdom Metazoa; phylum Chordata; class Chondrichthyes; order Orectolobiformes; family Hemiscylliidae; genus Chiloscyllium; species Chiloscyllium plagiosum. The sequence continues at coordinate 36,288,680 of NW_028270169.1, read as the reverse complement.
AAGGGGAATATCTCCTCTGGAACTTTCTTTTCTAAAAGATTTTTAGTCCTACATAATATAATCAAAGACATCTCTTTCATAACTTCTTTAAATATGCAGATGCTAACCACACTAGATTTGATGAGATTTCCAGTTTTCTCCCCATTTTCTATCACATGTGTTGCTATAGCTTGTTTCCCATAACTCATGTTTCTATTACCTGGAACCATTTATTTCAATCTTCTTATGCACTATTTCTAATGATTCACAACTTTCCTAAAGTGTGGCACCCAGAACTGGAAGCAAAGGTCCAGCTGAAGGTGCATCAGTGATTCACACAGATTTATTATAACTTCCATGTTTTTGAACCCAACATTTCATCCCCATTTACAACTCTGGAGCCTTGTATGCTTTATGAACCAGTTCCTCAAACTGCCTTGCCATCTTCAATGATTTGTGCATTTCCTTTCAAATTGTTCCTTTACATTGCCTCTTCTCATTTTTCTTACTAAAATAAATTACTTCATAGTTCTTCGCAGTAGATTCAATTTACAACATCTGTACTTTCCACCATTCTATGTCCCTTTAAGGTTTATCAATGTCCTTCCCATGACTGAACATATTTACAACTTTTGGATCATTCACAATTTTTCAAGTTGTTCATAATATGTTCAGTTGTAGGTCTTTAACACATGGCCCTAACATTCAACCTCTGAGAGCCCCATTATATGCCTTTCTTCAGGCTGAGAAGCAACCATTCTCAAGTACACAAAAACAGAAATTGTTGGAGAAACTCAAGTAATTTCTGTTTTTGCATGGCTCAGATCTCCTCCATCCACAGTTCTTTGTTTTATCATTCACAAATACTCTGTGTCCTGTCACTCGGCCAATCTCAGCTCATAAAGACTGCTGATTGTTGAAAGGGCACTCTAAATGCGATGTGGTTGCAATTGATAGCCTGTAGCAAGTAAGTGGTGGCTGTGTATCTGAATGCCCTCACTGCCTGAATCCCCTCATGAGGAGAAAAAGAGATGAATTGGTGGACTCATGTGAAGAGAGCATCAATGAGATATAGGATGCACTTGTGTGCTGGAGACTGTGAAACACTTAGTTTTTTATTGATGGGTTGTGGGTGTCACAGAATGGGTCAGCACCTAGTGCCCTTCAGAGGTAGTGATGAATTGCCTTCTTGAATTGCCACTGTCCTTTTAGCCTCGGTACCTCATACCTCTGTTAGGTAGGGACGGACTTCCAGGATTTTGACCCAGCCATGATGAAGGAATAGCAGGGACATATTTCCAGGTTAGGATGGTGAGTGGTTTGGAGAGGACCTTTCAATTGGTGGTGCTTCCATGTATCTGCTGTCTTTAGTTGGCTGGTTTGTGAGGCAGAGTGACACCAACAGCATGGGTTCAATTGCTGTAATGGCTGAAGTTACAATGAAGAACTCTCCTTCTCAACCTCTCTCCTTGCCTGACGCATGGTGACCTTCATGTTATAACATAACCAGCCCCATCTCTCTCTCTCTCTCTCTCTATATTGAGAGAGCAGCCCCATATCTGGCAAAACTGTGACAACTTTGTCTTTATATTCAAGATGGAAATGGTTATGGGTTTGTAATGTGCTGCTAAAGGATCCTTGGTAAATTTCTGCAGTGCATCTTATAGATGATGTACACTCCTGCTACTGTGGTGGAGGGAGTCATTTTTAAAATAATTCATTGCTGGCTGGGCTGGTATTTGTTGCCTTTACCTATCATCCTTGAGTAGGTGACGATGAGCTGCATTTTTGAAATGCTGGAGTCTGTTTGATGAAGGTACTCTCATAATGCCATTAGGGAGGGAATTCTAGGATTTTGACTCAGTGCCAGAAAAGGAACGGTGAGATATTTCCAAATTAGGATGGTGAGTGGCTTTGAACAGAACTTGCAGTTGGTGGTTTTCTTATATATCTGCTGTCCTTGTCCTTTTAGATTGAAATGGTCATAGGTTTGGAATGTGCTGACTTAGGAGCCATGGTGAATTTCTGCAGTGCATCCTGAAAATGGCACACTGCTGTCACTGAGCGTCGGTGGTGGAGGGAGTGGGTGTTTATGGATGTGATGCCAGTCAAGTGGGCTGCTTTCTCCTGGATGGTGTTCAACTGAGTGGCTCTGGTGAAACTTCAAAATGAGCATCAGTGAGCAAGTTATTACTAAGCAAGTGCTCATTGATAACACCGCTGTTGACACTTTCCATCACTTTATTGATGACTGAGAGTAGACTGATGGGATGGTACATGACGGGCATTGGCTGTGTCCTACGTTTTGTCTACAGGACATATCTTAACAATTTTTCACATTGGTGGGGAGATGCCATTGTTGGGTTATAGCTGTAGCTGAACAGCGTAGCTAGGGATGTGACAAATTCTGGAGCATGTCTTCAGTACTTTTGCCAGAATGTTGGCCGTGCCCATATTCTCTGCAGCATCCAATGCATCCAGTCATGTCTGGATATCACATGGAGTGAATCAAATTGACTGAAGGCAGACATCTGTGATGCTGGGGACTACTGGAGGAGGCTGAGATGGATCATCCACTTGCAACATCAGGCTGAAGATTGTTGCAAACATGTCAGCCTTATTCTTTGCACTGACGTATTGGGCCCCTCCGTTATTAAAGATGGTGATATTTGTGCAGCCTCCTCCTCCTCCTCCTCCAGTGAGTGTTTCGTGAAGAGATGAGGTTGGACTGCAGAGTTTAAGTCTGATCTGTTGGCTGTGGAATTGCTTAGCTCTGTCTTTCACTTACTGTTTATGCTCCCGGGCATGCAAATAGTCCTGTTTTGTAGTTTCGCCAGGTTGAAACTTCAGGTTTTGGTAATCCTGGTGCTGCTCCTCACATGCCCCTCATGCACTCTCCATTGAATCAGGGATCCTCAGTAAATAATCCGGAGGCAAAGAAATGAAAGGCTTATGTTACCTTCAGGCATACTGGGCTGGGTTTGCCACCTGGTCCCTGTGACCACAGCTCGAGAGCTGTGACATGATGGCACAGGACGTCTTGAGATGTCTTTGACAATAGTTCTCACTCATTTGAGGAGAGCTGCACTGAAACTTATTGATTTGATTAATCTGTGATCTCTCCTCCGGTGTGGTGGTGATGTCTCCCTCTGTCGGCCAGGCAGGTAGTGGTAATGGCTTCTGCTAGTGTCATTTTTGCAGATCAGGTTGTCTGCATGAGTCACTCTAAGCATCTGTAACAATTCTTAAAGAAATGGCTAATGAGAACGTTGTTGCGTTGATTCTCATTTTTCAACGTTTGCTAGATATGGGAAAAGTGAATGTGAATCCTTTATTCCAGAAGAGAGGGAGACAGAAAGTAGCAAACTATAGGTCAGTTAGTATATCTGTCATAGAGAAAATTTTATTATTAAAGATACTATGTTAAGGCACTTGGAAAACTTCAAGATAATCAGGTAGCGTCAGCGTGATTTTATTCTGTGGAAATTGTGTTTCATCAATTATTTAAGTTCTTTGAAGAAGTAACATGTTGTGGATAAATGGAATCTGGTGGATGTGACTTAGATTTCCAGAAGGCATTTGATAAATTGCCACACCAAAAGTTATTACAGAAAATAAAGAATTGTAGTGTAGGGAATGACATGCAGTCTTAGAAGATTGACTTGCTAACAGGAAACAGAGAGCAAGTGTAAATGAGTCTTTTTCAGGTTGGCCATATGAGTGGTGGCATCATTTTCTTTTCCAGTGATGGGTGGAAGAACTTATGTTTTGGTTGCTAAATTTGCTGATGGCACAAAGACAGGTAGGAAAGTAAATTGTAAAGAGAAAATGCAGATGCTACAAAGATAAATAGATAGGTTAAGTGAGTGGGCAATAATGTGGCAAAAGAAGTAAAATGTAAGAGAATATTAAATTATCTATTTTGTCAGGAAAAATAATACAAAAACATATTATTTAGATGGTGAGAGGTTGCAAACCTCTGAGCTGCAGAAGGATCTGGGTGTCTTGGTGTTTGAATCACAAAAAGCTATTGTATAGGTATTACAAATAATTAGGAAAGCGGATCAAAGTCAATGTTTATTGTTAGGGGAAATGAGTACAGAAGTAGGGATGTAATGTTTCAGTTATACTGGGAATTGGTGAGGCCATATCTGGAAAATCATATATTGTATTGGTGTCCTTATTTAAGGAAGGATGAAAATACTTCTGAAAATTTCCAGTAATGGTTTACTCGGCTAATACTGGTTCTCGTTGGTTCATTTGCCAGATAGTCAGTTCAAACTTATTCATTGTAGTTTGATGTTACTGAATACTTGCTTGGTCACTTAGGAATCAGTCTCATTTCTGTAGATCTGAATCCATCTGTAGACCAGGCCATGAAAGAAAAACAGATTTTATTCCCTAAGAGACACTTATAATCATATTAGTCCTCAAGATATTCCAATAAAGACTGTGTGAGTTTGGTTTATTGGATTGTTAGTCCAGTAACATTATCAATGCCTTACCATCTGTCCCTTTTAGCACTTTATGAAGGACAGGACCTGAATTTAGCACCAATACTGCTACATTTATTCAGTATGTGTGTACTAAACAGTTCACCATCCAAGAAAATTGATTCCACTGCTCACTGTGTGTAGCAATATTCAAACATGTCTCCAATCGAAATGTGTTTACAATATTTTACAGAGAGCATCTGAAACAATTCTTCTGCCAGTGTTTTAATCTGCATCTAATTTGACGATATTGATTTTGTGCAAATTTTTTCTTTTGATAAACAATAATAAGATCGATCTAGATTCGCATCCATTATTTACTCTCTGGCAAACTGAAAATAACCTTCGATGAGATTAGATTTTATTGTCACGTGTGCCCGACTACAGTCGTGCAATGAAAAGTGTACAGAGTCACCACTCTCCAGCGCTGTCTTAGAATACAATGGTTAGAATTAAAAGCAAGAGCAGAAATTAAATAAAAGGTAAAATGTCCAGATCACCCTCGTTGCTGCCACTGCCATGTATACTGGACCCACCAACATAACCACTGCTTTCCTGCTGCCAATGCCACTGTCTCGAGTCCTGCCATGCTCTGGCATTATCACTCTCTGCTTGGCCCATCTCGCCAACACTGCCGCCATCTTGGAATCAACTGAAGTATCAGACTCCACAACATTCCTGAACAAATGAAAGAATGTATCCCTTTGAACCAGTGCTGACATCAGAGCTGCCATTGATGCCACCACCACTGCCACTGCCTCAAGTCCTGCACTGTGCCCACCAACGTCAAAATAACCAAGCTCTGGCACCCTCTCTTGCTGCTGTCTCTGATGCTGTCTCCATTAGTTCCGCCTCAACCCTAGATCCTCAAGGGCAAAAGGTTCGGAGAGAGCTGTAGAAAAATGAAAAGAAGAGAAAAATAAACAAAGAGAAATGGATGGAAGAAAGCAGCTAATGAATAGGAGCCTGAACGCTGCTACTCTGCCACTGCCATCTTGGGTTAACCATTAGCCATCTTAGACCTGGTGAGTATTCCACTCTGCATAAACATGCTAAAGCTGACATTTGGACCTGAATATTTTTAATGAATGTTTAAGGTGTTTCTGAGAGTATGGAATCCTTTCAATTTATTTTAATGCCTTATTAGGTCAGGTCGCATACCTGTGCTCATTATTGTAGGTGGATAACCTGCCAGTCCTTTTCCAATTGGACACTAGGAGGCAGCATAGTCTAATAGCAGCCTCATGACAACTCTTCAATTTCTCTGTAATAAAGCAGCTGGGCTAATCAAAGGCTTGTTTTGTGAACTTATTGTTGAGCTCTGTACCTCAATGGAAAGGGGAATAGACTTTAATAGCTCCTCTAGCTGAAATTAGATTTTATTTTTGTTTCAGTTGAGTTGCTGGCCAGAGCTTCCCATTTTGGCATAATATAGTATCTGCTTATGGCTTTGCAAATTTAGCTGCAAATGTGTGCACAGTGGGATCCCACAAATAGCAAACATGTCCATCACAAGATAGCCTTGTGAGGAACAAAAAGGAGAACAAGGTTGGGATTTTGGTGAGGAAACTGAAGGGCTTTCTGTTCCTCTGGAAATAATATATGTAAGATATTTACTTCGATCACTGGAATGGTCAGGAACAAATTGCTGTGGTGTCTCTGTTTTATGATCCTTTCTGAAAATGGCAATAAAATATACCTTCAGTGCTGTATTGAAATATCAATCTAGTTTGTCTGCTCATGTCCTGGAGTAGAATTAGAATAAAATGTGTACAAAAGAACGCCCTTGATCTGTAGTTTGATAACCCATTGAGGTAGAAAGATGTGTGATATTTTATTCCGGGAAATGAAATTGAACAAGAGGAAGATGTTTCACTGAACTAGAATGAATGTCTAACAATCACAAAATGAGACAGCCCAGAAGGAGATCATTCAGTTAATCATGCCTAGATTGGTTCCATTGGAACCCTTTAAATTCCTATTCTTCACCCATTTTCATCCTATCCAATTTCTCCATTATCTCCTTTTCTATGGCATTTGTAGGATCTTTATTCATGAATGCAGATGTAACGCACTTTTCAAATATCTCAGCCTCTACCAGATTTCCTTTCTGGTCACTAATCCCCCAACCCATTCTCTGACCATACTATAACAATATTTTTAAAGACATTTAAAGACATTTTTAAAGAAAAATATTTATAATGCTATTGACTAATCTATTCTCCTATGCTCTCTTTGCCTCTAAATGAAGTTATTTCTTGTACTTCTGCATTTAGTTAAGTTTCCATTAAATTATGAACTTGACATTTATCATAATCTTCTCTGTTTCTTTTTTAAAAATTTCTATATCATTGATCATTCATTCTTCATCTTTGTGAATAACTATTTCAACCCTCATGATTTTGCGATCACTTTTTTCCCAAATGCTCACCCAGTAAAACGTGTTCCCCTGTTCAACTTAATTTCCCAGGATAAAATATAGCAGTGTTTTCTTCCTCAATATGTTGTCAAAATACCAATCACGGAAGTTCTCTTCTGCACATTTTAGGAACCCTTTCAACTCTTTGCCCTCAAGATGGTTATTTACCAACAAATATACTGCATTCCATTCTGGTCTCTGTGCTACAGGAAAGATGCTGTGAAACCTGAAAGGGTTCAGAAGAGTTTTACACGGATCTTGCTAGGGTTAGAGGGTTTGAACTATAAGAAGAGGCTGAATAGGTGGGGCTAATTTCCCTGGAGTGTTGATGGCTGAGTAGTGACCTTATAAAGGTTTATAAAATCATGAGGGACATGGATAGAGTGAATAGCCAATGTCTTTTCCACAAGGGTAGGGGTCAAAAACTAGAGGGCATAGGTTTAAGATGAGAGGAGAAAGACTTAAAGGGAAACTAAAGGGGCCAACTTTTTCACGCAGAGGGTGGTGCGTGTATGGAATGAGCTGCCAGAGGATGTTATAGAGGCAGATACAATTAAAACATTTAAAAGGCATCTGGATGGGTACATGAATAGGAAGGGTTAATACAGATATGGACCAAATGCTGATAAATGGGACTAGATTAATTTAGGATATCTGGTTGGCATGGATGAGTTGGACCAAAGGGACTGTAGATCTCTATGACTCTATGAATATTAGGGTAGTTAAAGTCTCCCATCATTATTAGAGCTTGAAAATCATCTTAAAACTTTCTCTTTTACCTTTTCCTTCCTTCTTTTAATATTGATAAACCGTACTTTGTTAATTTTACTCTCTCAGGTCTAATGAATTGCTCTGACTATATGGGTAGTATGTTGGCTCAGTGGTTAGCACTGCTGCCTCACAGCACCAGGGACCTGGGTTCAATTTCAGCCTCAAGTGACTGTCTGTGTGGACTTTGCACATTCTCCAGATGCTCCATTTTCCTCTCACGATCCAAAGATGTGCAGGTTAGGTGAATTGGCCATGCTAAATTGCCCATAGTGTTAGGTGCATTAGTCAGAGGAAAATGGGTCTGGATAGGTTACTCTGCAGAGGGTTAGTGTGGACTTGTTGGGCCGAAGGGCCTGTTCCCACACTGTAGGGAATCTAATCTAATCATATACATATTTTCTGTTGCCCCTTCCTTTAAATTCTTTTGCATCTTCTGCATACTTTGCACCAATTCCTTCTTTAACTAAATTTTTGCTCTATTTAACGTCACTATTTTTACTAGATTTACCCAACGCTCACCAGCTTCCATGTTTAAAACTCTTTGATTGCTGTCACTGAGCCAAGTTGTTTAAATAATTGAAACAAAATTTGCTCTTAAAATAAAATGTTTGTGATCAAAAGACAGAAAGAGTAATGTAATGTCAATGCAGCTAATTCTAGGTTGGTCAATGGAAATATGCCTCATTTTGGGGAGTTAAATTATCAGAAATATACTTCTGCAAAACTTTAGCTGAACGATCAACTCAAACACCTCAGTATTTCAAGTAGAAAGTCTTAGTGCTTTACATAACCTTGAAATAGAAACACAGCCAACCAAACAACCTGCAGCTGCAACACTTAAAACATTTTTTACCTTTTTCCTTAATTTTAAGACTGATTTTAAAAATACCATAGAGTTAATGGAATGTGTAATGATGAGAGGCAAGGTAACTGACCTTCAACATGAAATGCAGCAAAATGGGAGAGTGCTAAGTCACAGTCATACATCACAATTATTCTTAATAATAGTTATCACTGTATACTTAATTCCTATGAAAGCCAATAAACGCTTTTGAACCCTATCATCTTTTGAAATAACTTATGAATTTATAAACAAGAACATTTATTCCCTAACAGTCTCTGTAAAACATAGATGAGCACATTTTGTACCGGCTGCTGGTATTTCCATCTGGCCCACTGTGATATGGTGCATTCTTCCTCACAACAAATGTCGCTCACGCATTTTGTGAGCCATGTCCTAGTAAATTATATTCATTCAGTGTCTAGGGAAGTAACAAACAGTCTGGGCTTCTTGGCCTTCCTTCAGATCAATGTTTGTGGTTCCGATGTATGTAGAGATGATCCTAGTTTCTATGTGTATGACAGGTTTTATTCACTGAGCTTTAAAATGCCTAGCCCATGTTTTAGCTCAGGCTTCCTGCTCTCTCTACAGTTTGTTCACTTTATCTTGAGTCCACACCCAGGCTTAACCAATCAAACAAAGTGAAAGTCAATTGTCAACAGACGCAGTCAAAAGCCAAACAATTGAACACTACACAATCCTCTCTTGAAAATGTGGTTAAAATATTTAATTAGGAACAGATATGAAAAATGATAATTTGGTATGAAAATTAGATACTGCTGAACAAAGCCGTTGCCATTAATAATATGAAAGATGTTGTTGTGCAACTTACTGAAGCCTCTCCATCTGGATATGCTTAGTATAATCTACTCCTCTCAGACCACCGTGGTTGAGCTGTGATGTTTATTAACAAATCACAAGTTGGTCTGTATCTCTACTGTTCAGTCACTTTCTCTTGCTCCAAGCATATCATTTTATCCCATTCTCTTGTCTCTCTCTTTTAAAATCCTATACTCTATCACTTTACTTATCCTTATCATGAATTTCTCTCCGATTCTACATGGTGTAATTCCTCATCCATGGTGATTTTTAACCTCAGTCACAACTCAGTTTGTCATTATCTCTAATACTGCAGCCATTCTGTCCTCCTTTAGTCTTTCCCTCCACATAAAGTATCCTCTCCACTTTCATAGTCATTCCCTTGACCTTGTCATTTTAAATGACGTCTACTCCCATATATTGACCACAGACATAGCAGTGGGAGATGGAGTACAACGTGGGAAAGTGTGAGATCATGCATTTTGGCAGGAAGAATAGAAGCACGACTATTTTCTAAACGTAGAGAAAATTCAGAAGCCTGAAGTGCAAAGAAAGTTGGGAGTTCTAGTCATGGATTCTATCAAGGTAAACTTGAAGGTTTAATAAGTAGTTAAGAAGGCAAATGCAATGTTGGCATTTATTTTTGAGAGGACTTGAATGTAAAAGCAGGGATGTATTTCTAAGGTTCTACAAGGCTCTGGTCAGGCCACATTTGGAGTATTGTGTGCTGCTTTGGACCCCATACCTCAGGAAGGATGTACTGACCCTGGAGTGTGTTCAGAGGAGGTTCATGAGAAAGGTCCCAGGAATGAAAAGCTTGACATATGAGGAACGTTTGAGGACTCTGGGTCTATACTTGATGGATTTAGAAGGATGGGGGGAATCTCATTGAAATCTACAGAATACTGAATGGCCTGGATAGAATAGATGTTGGGAAGATGTTTCCATTGGTAGGAGAAACTAGGACCCAAGGGTACAGCCTTAGAGTAAAGGGAAGATCTTTTAGAATGGAGATAAGGAGAAACTTCTTCAGCCAGAGATTAGTGAATCTGTGGAATTCACTACCACACAAGGCTGTGGAGATCAGGTCATTAAGTATATTTAAGACAGAGATAAATCGATTCTTGATTGTCAAGGGGATCAAGAGTTACTGGGAGAGAGTGGGAGAATGGGTTTGAGAAACTTATCAGCCATGATTGAATGGCGGAGCAGACTCGATGGGCTGAATGGCCTGATTTCTGCTCCTATGTTTTATGGTCTTTTGGTCTCAATCTATGATCTTTTTCTTGTAACCTTCGGCATTCACATCACCCTGATAACTTCATTTGCTTCTGCATCCACTCCTGAGTAAACTAATTTTTTATGTCATACAACTGCATGTCAAATTTACAGTTTTTGGTCCTTCATTGGCAACAATATTTCTGCAGCTGTTAGTCACTACGGTACTCCACTATTTCTGCCTTTAAGAACTTGTCCTCGCTAAAACTCTGTCTGTCTCCCACTCCGTGTATAACCTCCACTTTTATTCCTTAAGATCGAAAGGGCTGAAGTTGAATTACCTCTCCTCTGGTCATTTGTTGCCAGATCTGGCTGGAGCACATCAAGAGTTATCAGACCTTACTCTCTATCTGTCGAAAATGTCCACTGCTCTTCCTTGCCCCTGTTCCTTCTCTCCTGACTGCTAACAGCAACTATGAAGAGTTTGTGGATTTTGTCCCACGACTGATGCAGCTATTTTTCAGCCAAGAAACATCATTACTCTTGAATTGTCCTGCAGTTTCACAGAATTGAACATTAATTTTAGATTAGATTACTTACAGTGTGGAAACAGGCCCTTCGGCCCAACAAGTCCACACCGACCCACCGAAGCGCAACCCACCCATACCCCTACATTTACCCCTTCACCTAACACTATGGGCAATTTAGCATGGCCAATTTACCTGACCTGCACATCTTTGGACTGTGGGAGGAAACCGGAGCACCCGGAGGAAACCCACGCGGACACGGGGAGAATGTGCAAACTCCACACAGTCAGTCGCCTGAAGCGGGAATTGAACCCGGGTCTCTGGCACTGTGAGGCAGCAGTGCTAACCACTGTGCCACCCATAATTTCTCAAATATTACTGTGATCAAATATTACTGTGATCAATACTGTAAACAAATAACAAGCTCTTGACCTGCTGAGGATACTGCGACAGAAGTGGTCTTGTCTGGTAAATGGGTGGCTCAGTTTCAGGAGCACAGAGGATTATGGGTATTATAGCTGCCATTATTGACTGATTACTCCGAAGTTGGAGATCATGGATAGAGATAGATGGTTCAAGGCTGGAGAGTATGTTATGAAAGCCTCCAGATTTATAACTCATTTCAGCTGCTTTGGTCACATTGTTCCCTTTCCTTTCCCATCAGGCCAAACCCCTTAAGGTTATCTCCCCAACCAATCAACACCTCCCAACCTAATAATATGCTGGTTCAGAGATGAGACAGTGCTAATGCTAAATAACTAATACAGTAGTAGCCACTGTTTTTAATCTAGAGAAGCAAAGTTCAAGGCAAAAATCAGTTGGAGTAAGAGGTGCAATGGGAGTGGTGTAGCTGGAGGGAATCACTGAGATAATATCAACATACATTTATATAGAGCAGGAGTTACATACATTGGAAGCATATTCTAATGTACCAGAATAAGCCACCATCCTAAGCAAGCTGTTCTAGTTCAAGTACAACATTGGCATGAACTCAATAATATAGAAAATTGTCCTGCCCACTAAAAACAGTCCAACTCCAATCCAGTGAACTTCTGTCCTACTACCCTACTCATGCAATCTGAAACAAAAACAGAAAATGCTGGAGAAATCCAGTAAGTCTGGCAGCATCTGTGGAGAGAGAAACAGAGTTAAATATTATTTTGTGATATTCACATTAAATAATGGCTATGTAATGACCAATTCCAACAAGAGACAATCTAACTATCTCTCTTTATATTCAATGGCATTGCCATCATTGAGTTTTCCACTATCAATGTCCTGGTGGTTACCATTGACTAGAAACTGAACTGGACCAACCATATTAATACAGTAGCTACAAAAGTAGGCCAGCGATTGTGAATTCTGAGGTGAGTGATATAGCTCCTGACTCCTATTAACCTGTCCACCATCTATAAGTCATGAATAAGAATTGTGATGAAATCCTCTCCATTTACTCAGTGAATGAAACTTCAACAACATTGAGAAAGCGTGGCATCATCTGGGACAGGGCAATCTGCTTGCTTAGTACCCCACACATAAATATTCAATCCCTCCAAAGTTAACACACAATGTCAGCAGTATATACCATCAGCAAGGAATCCTGACGAAAGGCTTAAGCCCGAAACATCAATTCTCCTGCTCCTCGAATGCTACCTGACCTGCTGTGTTGTTCCAGCACCACACTCTCGACAGTATATACCATCAATAAGATGCATTGCAACAATTCACCAAGGTTCATTTAACTGCAACTTTCTATCAGTTTAAAATTCAAGGGAATCAGAAGCTGTCCATGTTCAAGTGCCGCAAGACCTGGACAATATCCAAGCTTGGGCTGACATAGTAGCAAGTAACATTTTTGCTACATAAATGGCAGGCAAAGACCACCTCCAATAAGAGACAATTTAACCATTGCCTCTTGACATTCAATGATCATCGCTCAATCCCCCACTATTAACATTGTTAACCAGAACTCAAGTGGACTTACCATTTAAATACAACAACTACAAGAGCAGCTCAGAGGCTAAGAATAGTGTAGCGCAGAACTCGCCTCCTGTCTCCCCCGAGGCTATCCTCCGTCATCTACAAGGCACAAGTTTAGGAATGTGATGGAATACTCCCCACTTGCCTGGATAGGTGCAGCTCCGATAACACTCAAGAAGTTTGACACCATCGAGGACACATGATTGGCACCACGTCCAAAAGCATCCACTCCCTCCACCACTCAGAAGCAGCAATGTGTACCACTTACTAGATGCACTGTAGAAATTCACCAAACCCACAACCACTAGAAGGACGAGGGTAGCAGAAACATGGGAACCACACCACCTGCAAGTTCCCATCCAAGCTGTTCCTTCAGTGTCTCAGTGTTAACAACCTCAAACTCCGTGCATTGTGAGTATCTCTACAACAACTGAACTGCACTGGTTCAAGATGTCAGCTCTCCACTGCCTTCTCAAGGGCAAATGGGGAGGGACAATAAATGGTTTATGATACCCAAATTCCATAAAGAATAAAAAAAGTAAAATTAAGGAGTGTTTTTATTGATCTTTTATTTTAAGATCTTGAAACAAACTGGGGCTAATTAGAGACAAATTATTTTCAATTTAGTGGGGAAATCTAGAACAAGGGAAGAGGCCCTCTTGTGGCACAATGGTAGCATCCCTGCCCCAGACTGGCAGGCCCAGGTGTAAGTCCCACCTGTTCTAGAGCTGTGTCACAGCATATTTGAACAGGTTAATTGGAAAACATCAACAGCAAAGGGACATGACCTGAAAATCAGAGCCAGGTCCTTTTGCAAGAAAGGTAGGCAACACTTTTTCACAGAGCAGTGGAAGTGAGGATCTCTGTTCAGCAAAAAGCAAACTCAAATATCAATTTTAAACCTGCATTTGACTGATTTTGGGGATTTTTTTTTTGCCAGACTGTGGTAGAAAAGGATTTGGAGCCAAGGTGGTTGGATGAAGTGAAGTTCCAGAGTAGGCAATTTCTCACTGAACAGCAGAACAAGAGGAATGAATAGCGTTACTTTGGTTCCTTGTTGCTGTGTAACGCCTGAGATGGAACAAGATTGTTAGGAGAATGGAAATGATGAGAGGGATCTTGATACTTATCACTGGAGGACATTATCAATGAGTCTTTTTTTCTCTGTAAAATAACGTGCCGTCAATATTAATTATGTTTATTTTTAGAAGTGTGCTGAACTGTAATTTGGTTTGACAGAATCTGTGTTTCATCAACAGATTTACCAGCGTCTTTCTGTTACATTAAGGGGACACTGTCAGTGAGCAGGTATGCACAGCACATCGCATATCTGGCAGGCGTTGGAATTTACACAGAGTTAGAGGATTGGGGTGGGGGAGATCTCCAGTGAAGCTGCCCTGAGGGATGTGGCACCTCTTGAAATTTTGGAAGATGTGCACATCCTGCTGAGACAAACCAAAAGTCGCCCCTTTAAAAGACTGAACATTGGTGAGGCGGGAAGGTGCAGCGCAAAGCCTGGCCACTGGCAGACTGACAGAAAGAGAGAGCGAGAGAGCTGATGCTGCCCCAATGTTTGGCAGCGACGCTCCTCCAGCAGCAGCAGCTACAGCAGCAGTAACTTTAGGAATGGCACCTGCAGAAAAAGCCAGGGCATCGTGGCTTTGAGAAACCGGGCACTTGAAAAGCGGATGGAAGTGCGTCCCCGGCTCTGGGTTGGAAATGGTGAAGTGAAGCCTCGCCAGGCTGGCCAGCTGTCTGTGATCTGCCAGCCCCGGGCACTAGCCCTAGCATCAGCAACAACACCGCCGCCCCCTCAGCCCCTCGCCCCCTCTCCAGCCGGGGCAGCCTGAGTGCGGAGTGTGGGACAACCAAGGCACCAGCAAACCAGGTACTGGACAGGCTGAAGGGAAGGTGCTGGGTAATGGGCTCGCTGCAGGCTTTGACCTTCATTCTGAAGCGTAGTGAGTGAGAGGGGGGACAGCTCCTTGTGCTCTGATCGCCTCCCGGAGAAATGGTCCTCCTAGTGACTCCCTCTCCTCGGAGGGTAAACCGTCTCTCTCTCCCCCCCCCCCCCCCCTCTCGGGTTTCTCAAAGGGAGCAGTTTGGCTTCTTCCGCGGACAAAAAGTGATCGCCCGTAACAAGTGGGATCTGTCTCTCTCCCCCCCCCCCTTCCAATAATTCGCATTAACCCCCTGCAGCTGCATCCCTTGCTGGCTGTGGGATGTGAAAGAGCCCCCGTCCCTCCCAGCGCTTTCCACCCACACCCCCCCCCCCCCCCCTCCTCCAGCGGTGAGTCAGAGCCAAGGACAGTGGAATGTGGCGCCGGGATTGAGGTGAGGAGTTCAACCTGTAAAGTCCAAGACCGTGAGGCTGCAACTCCCGCGTGCGACCTTTCTGTCCCTCTAGCTGTTTGTCTGTCTCTCTCTCTCTGTCTCACCCCAGGGAGAAGATGCCGTTCCACCCTGTGCACACCGGCCTCCTGTACAAAGGCAATTACCTGAGCGGCTCACTGTCCGATGGCAGCGATATCGAGCAGTTGGCTAACATTTCTGAAGAGGAGCTAGAGGGTAGGGAACATCTCCGCAGCTTTCACTTGCTAATTCACTCATTGTAACCAGCGTGGGCAGAGCGTTCAACACCCCTCTCGCAATTAGCAGAGTCATAGTCTGCTGGCAACACAATGGCAATCCACACACACACACACACATACACATGTATGTTTCATCTGTGAGGGGCCACAGGAAACTTTGTGGGAGGAGGCTGTTGGGGAGCACGAACAGCAGCTTGGAGCTATTGAACCCAACGCCTCCCCCCCCCCCCCACTTCTCTCTGGTTTCCAGCTTGTGGGAAATGCAACGGAGCAGGCTGACTCATGGATGCCAATGACAATCAACTTTTGATGCACAGCAACGTTGCCAAATGCTCAGAAAAGGACAGTTGGCAACGTGAGTTGCATCTGCAGCATGTTAAATGGTATTTTTTTTTTAAAAAAACAGCTATTCGGCTTCATTTTAATCGACTGGTAAAGCAGGGCATCAGAAAGATGCAGAATTATGCTGCAAATGCAAACAAGTGCATTTCATATCTTTAGTCTGATAAATATGTTTGTTAGCACGAATTAATATTTTCAGAAGATATTTAGAAATGTTTTGGCATTATTTAATTTGAAGGGCTAATTTGGCAAAGTTACTTTGAAACATAAAAAAAGTTCTGCAATTTTAAACAGAAAAAAACCCCACGAGAAACTATCGAATTTCCTTAACAATACTAGAATCTACCTGATACCTAATTTTTATTTAACTTGGCTACATGATCTATCAGGAATAGCATACATTTATGTTATACTTTGTCTGAATTTACAATGAGTTCCTAAGGGTTAACCCAATGTTCTATCTGTGTGGGTCCCAGCAGACTTTTAGCGTGCATATAGATTCAGACGTATTAAGGTCAATGTTAATTAAGATACTGTAGTCACTCCTCATTATTTTTGGCTTTAGGAAATCCCTCTGCTGATAAAGGAGAGTGTATGAACTTCTGAATAATACATTTTTGATTTAGTCTTCAGAGTTAATTTTCCCTCCTGTGTTTCTACACAGGAATAAAAAATGTCTATTTTAAAAATAGTATTTAACCCACTTGTTTAAAACAAAACTTTGCATTTATCGTAATTGAATTCTTTGAAGAACTGCAGTTTGAATGTGCAGCATGAATTTAGCAAGGCATTGTCAGAAGCTGGTGTACTTCAGTAATTTTGATTTTTGCCCCAATCTGTTTCCTTCTCAGTAACAAAGATGTAGACAATAGCATTAGTCCATCAGAGCTGGGTCTAGCTGTTGCATGGTTGCTTTCCCACAACCATTAATTCTGTAAATATATGACAGGATATCAGAAGCAAGTGGGAGAGGAGAAGCAGGCTAACTAGCTGGCTCTGGAGAGTAAAGAAACAGCACTGATTTAATGGACCAAATGGCCTGTTTCTGCATGGCAACATTCCTTGATTCCAGGGAGACATGCAAACAAACATTTAATCATCTGCTAGACCAAGCAGTGAGTAGGAAGAGATAGCATAGATGGTCTTGCTTTTTCCCTACCTTACAATCTCTTAGGAGTAGTCAGTGCAATGGCATTTCTAGTCTAATTAATCTTTCAGTGAAAAAAAGGCTTAAAAGCGACGAGGTCTTTTATTAAGGTGGTTTAATTCATATTGTTTTAGGTACTGTACATCAAAGTGAAATATGACTTGACTGTTGGATGTGTATTTATTGCAAGTTAGTTGTTTATCATAAGATTTAAATAAAATGAAAAAAGCAGCTAAGAAGCTGTTTTTTGTAATAAAAAAGAGCTATCCAAATTACAGTCGCAACGAAGAACAAAGGATTGAGATAAAAGCATATTATATAGATTTGTGAATTTTGGCACTGTCAGATAAGCAATATTAGTGTTGATGAATACAACACTTTTCCATTTCAATCTATGAACTATACAAATCCTGTCAGGTCAGGTAAAGTACAGCCAAATACAGAGGAAAGCTCCTAGTATTGCACATATAAAACCATAGATATTTATAGTACAGGAGAAGACCATTAGGCCCAACATGTCTCTACTAGCTTCTTGCTATATCAACCCATGGAGTTTCAGTGCCCTGCTCTGTCTCTGCAGCTTGCTCTACTTCAAATAGTATCCACATTTTTTGCACAGCATTCCAACAATTTACACTGTAAACTTATTTCTCTTAACCTCTTCCCTTGTTCTTTTAATTGATGATTCCTTGAGTGCAATTTTCTAACCAGAGAAAATATCCTTCAACTGCTCACTCAATCCTTTTGAATATAAAAAAAAACTTTCACACCTCCTTTGGTTTCCACTGATCCCACTATCTCAAAATGCTCCTCATAACCATACTCTCTCATTCCCTCTTTATTATATAATGGAGCTATCAAGACTGCAAAGCAGAGAGTGCTATATTTTTACAATGCCATTTGAAAACAGTTCCTCTAATAATGCAGCGCTCTTTTGATATTACATTGAAGTGTCTGTCTAAAGCAGGTACTCAGATCCCAGAGTGAGATTTGAACACTATAGAAGAGAAATTGACTTCTAGCAATACTATGCCGACATACCTTGGTTCTGCAGGGTAGGCAGCATTATGGGTGTTGAGGGTAGTGACTTGTTGTTCTGTTTACCAATCCCTTCCCCTAACCCATCCTACCCTACCCAGGGAACTGAGATAGAAATGCTACATGAAAGAATTTCTCTTTTTTCACTTGAGTGAGATTGCTACACTCTCAGACAATCGAGCATAGAATAATGAAAACTTCTTATAAAGTAATTATTTTAGTTTTGGAACTTATTTGAATAATATTGAATATGATAAATCAGATTTGCATTAATTGTCACATCCAGTGGAATAATCATTAGGAAAAAAGCACTAGGATTATGCAAATTCCATTCCTACAATCTTTGCAACTGTATTTGAAGAATCAGAGGTCAGATAACAACACTGCACCTCAATTTGTGCTGCCTTTGAACAGTGTCCCCTGATTGGAATATGCAATTAATGAGTTTACTGTTTAGACTTTGAAGTTCCTTTTTCCAATGTTTCGTATGAAAATAGTATATGTCCAAACATGCCAGTTTCAAGGCAAAAATTGCTGACTGGTGAGATGCACATGACATAATAGTTGACATCAGTGATGACTTTGGTGTCATGTCGTAGTGTTAACTGCTCCTGCAAGTTTTGGTGAATCTAGTGAGAAACCTCAGACACAACCTCAATGCTAATGATGGATTTTTCACTTCTCAGCCAGATCAGAGTAGCATTTTTCAAATGTGGCCATGGACTGTGAACCTAACTGCAAGGCCATCATTTGTTGAAAGTTAAAAATCACAAAATACCATGTTATAGTCCAACAGGTTTAATTGGAAGCACTAGCTTTCAGTGCACTGCTCCTTCATCAGGTGGTTGTGGAGTACATGATTGTAATACCTGTGTCTTACAATCGTGTACTCCACAATCACCTGATGAATCACAGTGCTCCGAAAGCTAGTGCTTCCAATTAAACCTGTTGGACTATAACCTGGTGTTGTGTGATTTTTAACTTTGTACACCCCAGTCCAACATTGGCATCTCCAAATCATCATTTTTTGAATATCTCTAATAAATTTTGAGAAACTAATACCATTACAAGTCAGGATGGTTTGTGGCTTGAAGTGGAGCTTACAGGTTCCCATGCATCTGCTATCTTATCATTCTGGATGGTAGAGGTCAGGGTTTGAAATGTGCTGTTGAAGAAAGTTTTTCGAGTCATTGTAGTGTATCTTGTATGTGCTTAACATTGATGTCATTGCATGCTGGTGGTGAACAGTCTGAATGTTTTCGATGATGAATGGGGTGCCAGTCAAGCAGGCTGCTCTGTCCTGGATAATATTTATCTTTTTGTGTATTATTGACTCGTTATACAGCATGAAAGCAAACCCTTCAGTCCAACTTGTCCAGAACGACCAGATTTCCTAAACAGATTAAGTCCCATTTGCCAGTATTTGACCCATATCTCTATAAGCCCTTCCTTTCCATGTACCTATACAGATGCCTTTTAAATGTTGTATTTGTATCCAACTTCAACATCTCTTCTGGCAGCTTGTTCCATACACCCTCTGCATGAAAAGTTGCCCCTCAGGGTCCCTTTTAAATCTATCCCCTCTACCTTAAAATATGCCTCCTGGTTTTTGATTCCTCTACCCTGGGAAAAAGACCCTGGCAATTCACCCTATCCATGCCCCTCATGATTTTAGAAACCTCACCCCTCAGCCCCTGATGGTCCAGAGAAAAAAAACCCTCTGTCTATTCAGCCTCTCCCGAGCTGAAATCCTCCATTATTGACAACATCCTTGTAAATCTTTCTGAACCATTTTAAGTTTCACAACATCTTTTCTGTAGCAGGAAGACCAGAATTCATTGCAGCATTCTAAACGTGGCCTCACCAATGTTTGCACCATAATGTTCCAACTCCTATCTTCAGTGCTCTGACCAATGAAGACAACTGTGCCAAATGCCTTCGTTGCTACCTTGTCAACCTGTGACTTCACTTTCAAGGAACTATGCACCTGCATTCCTAGGTCTCTTTGTTTGGCAACACTCCCCAAGGCCCTACCATTAAGTGTCTAATTCCTGCTCTGGTTTGCCTCCCCAAGATGCAACACCTCACATTTATCTAAATTAAGCTCCATCTCCCACTCCTCAGTCCTTTGGCCCATCTGATCAAAATCCCATTGTTCGCTGAGAAACAGTCTCTTCACTGAACACTACCCTGCCAGTTTCTGTATTATTTGCAAACTTACTAACCATACCTCCTATGTCTACATCCAAATTATTTATATAAATGACGAAAGGCAGTGGACCTAACACTGATCTGTGCAGCACACTGCTGGTCACAGGCCTCCAGTCCAGGTTAGTCTCTCTTTTATTGAGAATGTCTGTGGCTGATACTTGTGTAACATGAAGCTTATTTGTCATATCATCTGGGGGTATTTGTTGTTACAAGTCTCTTGCTTCCTGTATTTGCTACACGTCTTCTCTTAGATCCCCTCCTCAACATTCTGCTCTGTTATATTATTCTTACCAATGTGTTTTTGAACAGAAAGCTGTTCTGCTCTTATTCTGTGAGATACACATTTATTTAGCTCAGTAGCTCCAGGTCGATTCTGAACTAAAATATTTATTCTTTTGTTGTGAATCAACATCAGCAGAAAACTGAGTGAGTTCATCATTAATTGCCTCTAACCAATCCTTTAGCAGGTTAAGTTGGCATTTTGTTTTCTTTTTGTTTTTAATAGCTCTTTTCTGGAGAGGTAAAAACTTCAAAGTAATGCTAAATACCAAGCAATCATCTGTTGGCCCTATCTCATGGCATTCTGCCATTTTTTACTTGCATTTAATTTTTTGAAAGTAAAGGAATATGAGGTCCAACGTTTTTTTGTGCATGATTGCTGCAGAATGGGGCAAGAAAAAACCTAATCTGAAAGAGAGAGAAAGATTGATGTGTTAAATCGGACCCAGTCATGTTTTAGATGCTGACTCACCTGCAGTGCATTTCCATTGTAAAACATTTTTTTCTGGATTTTGATGAGGACTTTAGTACCTATAATGAATTTCAGAGCTCAGTGTAAGATGTAACATTGCAGCCTGTTTCTCTGCCCTTTGTTCTGTAATGTGGGACTTTCAGCATTTTTGAGTACCATGTAACTGAAAGTTCAGAGTAGTCTTCAAAGGGAAGTCAGCATTCATGATTTGTTTGCAGATATCAGGGACAAATATGTTTCCCTCTTTTCTGTTTGAAATCATTTGGCTTTTGAAGGGCAATGTTCAGATCGAAGGACTTTGTTTCTCATATGTCTCACCATTGCACTGAATTCCTGCACCCAATAGAGGCATCACATGGGTAAATAGTGTCCCTGCATTTTTGGTTTGATCTCAACAAAGTTGTAATTGCTTGGTTTGTAACTGGAGACTGTATTGAAACATAACTGAAAAATTAAAATGCACAGGAATATAGATTCATCTGGAAAACACAATAATCACAATATAAGGCACACACCAGAAAAATAATTATGACCATTTTGTCAACACCAACTTGCATTTATATGGCCTCTATTATGTGGTTTACAGGATGGTTATCAAACAACATTTGGCAGTAACCCACAAAAAGATGAGGAAAAGTAACTAAAAGTTTAGCAAAAAGGTAGGTTTAAAGGAAGGTCTCAGAGCAAAAGAGGTAGATAGAGAAGCAGAGATGTTCTGGGAAGGAATTTCGGACTGATTTTCTTTTTGGCTAAACAAATAAACTGTCTGAACGATTTAGTAGTTAAATGTTGTGGTCCCATTCAGATCTTCACAATCGCAGGTTAGATCTATGGTCTATGCTGAATTAGCTAACTATAACTGGAGTGGTGATGAGAATGCTGCAGTTGTAAGAACATAACAAATAGAATCATGAATAAGCCCATTGCCCCTCAACCCTGTGTTGCCTTTTGGTAAGATGATGGCTGATCATCATCATCAACTCTACTTTACTGTATGATTTCTATATCCCTCTGTTTTCTTATATTCCAAGAAGCTATTTATTTCAACATTTGTATGTTCCTTAGCCACATCCTCCCTTCCCAATGGCATATTTTTGTACAAATGCAGGAGGCGCAACATTTGTCTTTTTACCTGCTCCCTTTTCACCATCCAGGACTCAAAAGCTCCTTCCAAATGTAACAGTGATTTACTTGTACCTCTTCAGTCTTGTGTACTTCCTGTTCAGGGTGTCTTCTGTTCTACAGTGGAGAGTCCAAATGCACACTGGATGACCGCATTGTGAAATGTCTCCATTCTGTCGAGCACAAGCCTGAGCTTCCTCACCCTGTTGTTTTAAATTCCCATCATAGTCTCCCTTTAACCTTGCTGTCCACAGTCTGCTATATTGCACAAATGAAGCTCAAAGCAAGCTCAAGGAACAGCACTTGCCTTTTGACTCGGCACACTACAGCTTTCTAGACACTGAGTTCAACAGTTTTCAGTACTAACCTCTTCCATTGACTTGCTCTATATTTTATTTGAAGGTTTGGTCTGGTCTCATTTCTCTTTTTATCCCTCTTATTGCAGTCAAAAGGCTATTATCTAGCCATTCACTCTCTTTGGCTTTTGCACCTTGGGATATTGTCTAACTTAACCTGTCGTGACCTAGATCCTATCACAGACCATACATTTATTACATTAAATGAATAAAACAGTAGAAAGATCTTAACACAAATAGCAAAACAAAGTTTCAAACCGTTCCCCAACATGTCATTTTATGGACAGTCAGTTCCAGAGAAATTTCACATCTAGCTCAATGTTTTTGATTAACTAAATCTTCCAATTCCTTTTCCTTGGACTACATAAACATCGCGACCTCATACCTTTTGAACAAGTTCAAAGCCTGTAGGTCCACCATCACTGTATCTTGGAAGCCACTCTCTGTTTGACATACAGTCACACCATCCTGTACTTGACCACTGTCCAGTTCGAAACTAGCACCTAATGGAGATAACTGGTTTTTGATTTAAAATGGCTAGATACCCTTCTCTTCCTGTTGCACCACAAAGTCTATATGTCAGACACCATAGAGTCATAGAATCATAGAGATGTACAGCATGGAAATAGACCCTTTGACCAGTTCAACAACTATGAGCTGAAAGTTCTTGAGTAGTGAGGATGTGGTTGCTTGAGATCTCCCACATGCAGCTTGACACACCACTTGCCCTGTCATCTCTATCTATCTATATATAGTTAATGTGAGTTTGAAGAAGATTTGTAGCTCAGGTTGTGGATCAGGTTGTAAATTTTCTCCTGAGCTGCTAGATTTGTTCTCAGATATTTCATCACCATGCCAGGCAACATCATCAGTGAGCCTTCGGTAAAGCGCTGATGTTCTATCCCGCTTGCTATTCATCGGAGGCTCATTGATGATGTTACCTAGCATGGTGATGAAACATCTGAGAACAAATCTACACCGTCAGCGAGCAAGCTAATAACCTGATATTCAGTTAATTTATATAGTACATTTCATTTTTCGTACAGAGTCAGTTAGCTCAGTTGATGAATGACTAGAATGTGGTGCAGAATATAGCCAGCTGCACAGATTTAATACCTATCTAGACAGTGGTATCTCGGGGAGGCCTGCCTCTTCACCTTAGCCCGTGCTTGTGGAATGGTTGCTGTCAATGTGCATATAAACAGTTAGAAAGATTCTTATGATCCTTTATAGATTATGGCTCCGTGCATACACATGTGGATGCTTTTTAAATGGCTCTGGATGAGGGGAGGACAACCATCAACTGCTCCTCATAACTGTCCATTCATCCACGCTGGAGAATGTGTGGGTGTTGGGTGACAGTAAGATTGGACTTGGTGATGGTGTTCTTCTGATCAAATAGTCCAGCGAAATGTACTATCTGATTCTGCATTACCACATGTACAAACGACTGGAAGAGTCTGCCCATTTCCATGGAACTGTATCCTCACAGGAATCATTGCATTTAAGAATGAAACAGGGAAGAAAATCAGCTGAAAATTGAAAAGAGAACAAAATAGCTTTTTTTTCCACAGTGGTACAGTTCACTTCATTTAGAGATTGAACATTGGAAACAACAACCCATCAAATTAATGGCTAAATTCTAGGCTGTCCTAGTGCTTTGAAATACTTCTCAGGGGAAAAAACAGATACACAAATCTCAGAATAAATTGTGAGCGGTGAGATATGACAGCAACCTTTATGTTCTGTTTCAAATTTATTATGATGTGCTGAGCCAACATCCAATGTGAAATCTGATGGATGTAAACACAGGTTAATTTTACATCTATATAGAAATGAATGTGTCTTTGATCAACCAGTTTTTTATGCCAGTTGTTACAATGAATTTAAATGTCTTTTTCCTTCCTTAGAGGCAGAACACACAGGTTTTACCAAATTTGTCACTCTGGTAAATTGTCTACACTGTCCAAGACAACAGTTGGTCATCATGTATAATATTGTATCTCCCATTCTGATATTTAGAAAGGGATTGCATTATTTATTTTAGCTATGTTTGTGTGCATAGTGTTCCTCATGTCACACATTGACATTAATATTTCAACTTAAGACAATTGTTCCATCATCAATAGTTTTAACACCTAAACATTTGGGCAACCACCTGTTAATTATTCCCATCATAATTGTGACCCAAACGGACTTCCAATGAAAACTTACCATTCAACATGAACTCTTGTACTGGGAAGATAGCTGATAATTTGAGTTTAAAACTTGCTCATATTCAACTCTAATGCAAGCAGTAAGCCTCTGAATAATTACCTTAATCAATTAAGTCAAAAAATTAAATGGCTAGTTTATGCATCTATTATGGAAAAATATATTTGGAACAATTCAGATTGTGATACAGATGCAGATTGACATTGGTACAGATCTAAGATGAATTCTTTGAAAGAGACAAATGGATGAGAGTAGGATCTGATTTAAAATTCTAATAAAGGAGAACATTATCTATAAAAGTGAATACTGCAGATACCCTGTACTGCAAATATGAAATGAAAAAGAAGATGTTGGAAATATTCAATAGTTTGGGCAGAAACTGAAGAGAGAGAAACAATAGTTAGAAATGCAAAGGTTCATGCAAATATAGAGGAAGGAGAGGAAAAACTGAAAGAGAAGGTCTGTTGTAAAGTAGAAGGCGGAGTTGAATAATTGACAGGGATGATAGTGCAAAGCAAAGGTGAGTGGTAATGTGATATGTGAAGAAAGAAAAGATGAATCTAATGGAGTGACAACAACAAAACCATTGCCATTACCCACTGTTATTGGAGAATTAAATATACAAGTTTAATGCATTTCTTCTATACTTTGTCTTTACATTAGAACTTTACCAGTATTTTCAACTGAGAAGCACAGCATGTTCAAATGATAGAGAATCATGAAATTTAGTGTGATCTACATCACTTTGCCTGCTGCGATTGTCCCTGACATTATTCAATCTTGACAATTCTTTTTACTTCCACTTCAGCTGTCAATCATGAAGCTCAGTACATACTGACTCAAACTCCTGGCAATCCAACTTTACCTCCTCATCCACTGTTTGCCAACACCATCAATCTCTGTCTCATCAGCACAGTGAGCACCTATTTCAGAACTGATTCTATTATACCCATACATTCATAGACTTATACAGACCATTGAGTCTACACCAACATAACTACCACTAAAGCTGCACTAATCCTAATTTGCTGCACTCATCCCATATCCTTGAATGTTATGATATTTGAAGTGCATATCGAAATATTTTTTAAAGGTTGTAAGCTTTCCGTTCTCCACTACCTTCCCAGAAAGTGCATTCCACATTCCTACCAGCCACTGAGTGAAAAACCTTTTTCCTTACTCTAAAACTCTATCCTCCCATGATTGACCCCTCAACCAAGGGGAACAGCTGCCTTCTATTCACCCTATTCATACCCCTCATAACCTTATACACCACAGCCATGTCCCCCTTTGTCTTCTCTGCTCGAAAGAAAACAATCCAAGCCTGTCTAGTCTCTCCTTTGAGCTCAATTTCTCCATCCTATGGTGAACCCCATTTGTGCCCACTCTACTGCTATCATAGTCCTTTTTGTACTGAGGTGACCAGAAATGCACATAGTACTCCAGCAATGACCTAACCAATGCCCTTATACTCTATACCATGACTGATGAAAGCAAGTGTCCCAGATGTCTTCTTAACTTTTATATTCACATGCTCTGCTGACTTCAGGAATCTGTGAATAATTACCCCAAGATCCCTTTGTTCCTCTAATTAAATACTCCCTCATTTTGTTTCTACACTTATCAGGGTTAGATACCAACTGTTACTGGTCTACGCATCTGACCCACCCATCTGTATCTTCCTGTAACCTATAACCATTTTCAGTGAACTGCTCTACCAATCTTGGTGCCATCTGCAAATTTGTTTAATATTCACCCACATCTATCATTTATGTATAAAACAAGCAATAAGGGTCCTAATACTGATCCATGTGGTATACCAGCCTCCAGTCACTCGAACAGCCTCCAACCACTACCCTTTTTGTCCTATTACCATGCCAGTTTCTGATCCATCTCTCCACGTTTCCCTCAACTCCATGTGATTTCATCTTCTTAATCAGTGTTCCATGTAGGAACATATCAAGTGCTTTGCTAAAATCTATATAAAGTACATTGACTGAATTGCCCACATCCACACACTTGATCACATTTTCAAAAAATTATAACAAATTTGTTAGGCATGACCTCGCTCTGACAAAGCCCTCCTAAAGTATATCATCTGATACCTACCTCTAAGTTCTCTATCTCTAAGATTTGCTTTGTTATTGAAGCCCTGAAGTATATTTTTACCTCAGAATAATGTCCCCATATTCTCACGTCAGTCTTTATTAAAATCTTTGACTCCAATTTGTCATCTATTAATCTCCATTGGTGTCTGGTTGAGCTGATGGGTTAGTCACCTACACCTCAGGTTCTGTGACTAAATGCTGCAAAACAATGTTGCCAGAGTGCTGCAGAAAACTTAATAAATTTTGCCCCAACAATGAGTTCAAAATCAGTCAATTACTTCTTGACAATAGCTCTACTGGTAAACACTCACACTGTGATGATGATTACTCAATTCTTGCCCAATAGCCTGGGCTCTCTCATTTCATTTCATTCTTCTCAATGGAGAGGTGCAAAAATGATTCACGAAGATGTTAACAGAGCTGTGAGTTTATACCAGCCAGGAGAGGATGAGCTGTCTGAGTTCTTTACTCTTGAAAAGTGAAGACTGAGAGATGATCTTATGTACGTTTTTACAATTCTGAAGAGTAGAGTAGACAGCGACAAAATGTTTTCCCTTCTGGGTTAGAAGCCAGCAGTTAAAGATAGTCACCATGAAATAAAATAGGAGTTCAGATTAAACTTTTTTACATGGGAAGAAAATTTGGAACTCGCTATCATTGAGGATGGTTGAGCTGCATAATGTTAATACATTTTAGGCAACGCTAGAACAGCTTATGAGGAGTAAAGAATGGGAAGTTGTACTGATATTGTTGGAGGAATGAAGGTTTCATGAGCAAGAAGACTTGGGTGAAACCAGCATGAACTGGTTGGGCTGAATGGCCTATTTCTATGCAATATGTTCTACCCAAGTATTTGAAGGCCCAGCCTCCTGAGAGCTGAGCATAGTAAGGAACTTGTCAAGGACAGGGAGCTAGTCAGTACTTGCAGAAAACATTTTGACGAGCGTCAACCAAGATTGCTAGTTGGATCTTTATAAAGATCTGAGGGATGCATGGCAGAATTGGCTGTAGATCTGACAAAGCCCCTCTCGACGTTGAGATTATCTTGCTTCATCTTTGTGCTTTTCACACGAGGTGCTGTGAGCTTCTCACTAGGCAGTGGCAAGTTGTCAATTGCCCTGTTAACACCGCAATTCTCCTCATTAATATTCAGTCTCCTGTCTGAGATAGATAGTGGGAAAATTTGGTGAGGACCACCAGAAGGATTCCTTGGTGGACTCGGCTCACCGCTTGTTCCCAATGACCTCCATGTTGCCTGCAACCAAACTGTAGTCCAGGGTACAATCAACGGCCATCCAGGGCTTGCAACCTTCCTCCACAGGCATTGGCATTCAGCATCTGCTAACCCATCTTGACCATTCTGGCACTTCTCCAATGCATTGGCAGGATTTTTTGAAAGCACAGACTTTCATTGCAGGGCACACTAGCAACCAGCATTGAAAGGCTGCAGCAGGAAGATTTTGCACAGGGATGGGCAACATGGCGAAAGAAGGACTGTAATGCAGTACTTTTAACTTTATTTCTTATTTACTACTTCATACTGACAAGAACATAATGTTGACTTTTAATTTATTTCTTCACTTTTCTACTCTTACCTAAGATTTTGTACTGAGGTAACTGTACCTGAGATGGCGCCATTGAGTGGCGACATTGTAAGCTTTTTACTCTACTCCAGTAACCCTGTACTTGAGTACCTGTACACATGACCAATAAAACCTAATTCTAATTCTTCTCATTCTTATGCTCCGAGCCCTTATTCACCAGTGTACTCACAACATCCCTGTCCCACTCTGCAGGAAAGAATTTAAATAAAGTATTAGGAGTGTGGGTGTTTTGATAAAAAATTAAGATAGCCAAGTCACAGGGGCCTGATGGGATCTATCTCAGAATACTGACGGAGGCAAGGAAGATTGCTGGGGCCTTGACAGAGATCCTTGTAATATTGTGAGCAACAGGCGAGTTTCCAGAAGACTGGAGAAGATCCATTGTTGTTCCAGACAAGTGTGAGGTGATGCATTGTGGGAGATCGTCCTCAGCAAAGTCCTTGGAGTTACCTGTTAGTCAGGGAGTTTCTGACCAGTAAGTGAAGGGCAGCCTCCCATAGCTGGAACTGGCAACATATGGATTTTTGATTAAGGGTTTCAGAGAGTGGGTCATGGTCAATCTGTTGGCTTCATTGCAATAGATCTAGGGAGCAGGGCCAACACGGTCATGCAGATATATAGGCACCAGTCAGGAGTCTGGGCTCATCTTGTCTGGAGCTGTCCAATCATGTTGGTTAAGAGACTGGGCCACAGTCAGTCTGTTAGTCCAGTCCACAGAAAATAAATGTGGAGTGGTGGGAGAGGGGGTGTTTGGCTACTGCTGTGGGACTAGATCTTGGTAAGTTAATTATTGGGATTGGGGCTGCAATCTTTTGACATGGGAGTGATACAATTATGAAAGGTGCAGCGTGCTTCTCAAAGGGGACTATAGTAAAGTATGGCTAGAGTGGATGTAATGCAGGGGATGGGGGGGCTTGGGGGAATGGGGGTATGGAGGATTGTTCCATGGTCAGCAATGTCCTGGTTCTCACCTCACCTCATACCCCTCATCTGGGAAGAAGATTACGAGCCAGAGCATCTCAGGGTTGCTCTGATTGTGACTAAGAAAGAAGAAAGTGCAATTATGGCAACTACAGAGGCTGTCTTTTTTTAAAATTCATGCATAGGATTTGCATCACTGTCTGGGCTGATATGATTGTCCATCCCTAATTGCCCTTGTGAAGATGGTGGTGAGCGCCATCTTGAACCACTGGTTCAGCTAGACCCACAATACAGTGAGAGAGGAAGCTCCAGGATTTTGACCCAGCGACAGCGAAGGAACGGTGTTTTTTTTTGCAAGATTTGTGAAGATTTGTAGCTCAGGTTGAGGTTTAGGGTGTAGGTTTGCTCGCTGAGCTGTAGGTTTGATATCCAGACGTTTCATTACCTAGCTCGGTAACATCATCAGTGGCGACCTCCAAGTGAAGCGAATCTGTTTTCTCCTGCTTTCTATTTATATCTTTCTCCGGATGGGGTTCCTGGGGCTTGTGGTGATGTCATTTCCTGTTCGTTTTCTGAGGGGTTGATAGATAGTATCTAGATCTATGTGTTTGTTTATGGCGTTGTGGTTGGAGTGCCAGGCCTCTAGGAATTCTCTGGCATGTCTTTGCTTAGCCTGTCCCAGAATAGATGTGTGTCCCTGTCGAAATGGTGGTTTTTTTCATCTGTGTGTAGGGCTACAAGAGAGAGAGGGTTGTGTCTTTTTGTGGCTAGCTGGTGTTCGTGTATCCTGGTGGCTAACTTTCTTCCTGTTTGTCCTACATAGTGTTTGTGGCAGTCCTTGCATGGAATTTTGTAGATGACGTTGCTTTTGTCCATGGGTTGTACTGAGTCTTTTAAGTTTGTTAGTTTTTGTTTGAGAGTGTTGGTGGGTTTGTGTGCTACTCGGATTCTGAGGGGTCTTTGTAGTTGGCTGTCATTTCTGAAACTTCTTTGATGTATGGTAATTTGATGTATGATGTGTTATCTTCCCCTGTCAGGATAGTGAGTGGTTTGAAGGGAAACTGGTAGGTGACAATGTTGATATGTGTTTGCTGCTGTTGTCTTTCCAGATGGTGGTGATTGTGGGTTTGCATTGAGCTGCCTAAGGAGCCTTGGAGAATTTCTGAATTTCTGCAACAAATTGTGGAGGGTATGGATATTTGTGAATGTGCTGCCAATCATGCAGGCTGCTTTGTGCTGGACGGTGTCAAGCTCCTTGAATATTGTTGGAGCTGAACCCACCCAGGCAAATGGGGAGAATTCCATCACTCTCCTGTCTTGTGCCTCTTAGATTGTAGATATGCTTTGGGGAGTGAATTACTCACTGCAGAATTCCTAGCCTCTGACCTGTTCTTTGGTCACAGTATTTATATGAGTGCTCCAGTTGAGTTTTTGGTCAATGATGATCCCCAGGATGTTGATAGAGAGACATTCAGTGGTGGTAATACTA
Organism: Chiloscyllium plagiosum; assembly: GCF_037043375.1. Taxonomy (NCBI): domain Eukaryota; kingdom Metazoa; phylum Chordata; class Chondrichthyes; order Orectolobiformes; family Hemiscylliidae; genus Chiloscyllium; species Chiloscyllium plagiosum. The sequence continues at coordinate 36,257,739 of NW_028270169.1, read as the reverse complement.
TTGAATGTCAAGGAGATAATAGTTAGATTCTTTCTTGCCAGGGAATTCGTTGCCTGTCACTTGTGCAGAGTGAATGTTATTTGGTATTGTCAGCCCAAATCCGGTCATTGTTGAAGAGTATGGTGCTGGAAAAGCACAGCCAGTCAGGCAGCATCTGAGGAGCAGGAAAGTTGATGTTTCAAGCATAAGCTCTTCATCAGGAGCTTATGCAAAAAACGTCGACTCTACTGCTCCTTGGATGCTGCCTGACTGGCTGTGCTTTTCCTGCGCCACACTCTTCGATTCTGATCTCCAGCATCTGCAGTCCTCACTTTCTCTAAATCTGAACATTGTTTAGGCCTTGCTGCATTTGGACTTGGATGCTTCTGTATCTGAGGAATCGCAAATGGTACTGAACACTGTGCAGTCACCAGTGAATATCCCCAGTTCTGACCTTATGTTGGAGGGACTGTAATTGATGATACAGCTGAAGATGGTTAGGCCAAGGACACTTCCTTAAGGAACTCCTGCAGTGACATCCTGAATATCCAACAATTACAACCACTTCCCTTTGTGCCAGCAATGACTCCAACCAATGGATTAGTTTTCTTATGATACATATTGACTCCAGTTTTTCGAGGGCTTCTAAATGCCATACTCAGTCATTGCCATCTCATCACGAGTGTTTAGCTCTTTTGGCCATGCTTCAATCAAGACTGTAATGAGGTTGGAGCTGAGTGGCCTTGGTTGTACCCAAACAATATGTTAGTGACCAAGTTATTGCAAGGATGATACCTTCCACCCCTTCCTGATGATTGAGAGTAGACTGGTCTGGTTGTAATTGGCTGGGTTGGATTTGTCTTGCTTTTTGAGTACAAGTCATACAATTTTCCACATTGTTAGTTAGATGCTTTTGTAGCTATACTGGAACAGTTTGGCTAAGGGCATGCCAAGTTCTGGAGCACAGGTCTTCAGTATTATTCCTGGAATATTGTCAAGACCCAGTATTCAGAGCTTCTACCATTTCTTCATATCAAATGGAGTGAATCAAGTTGGCAGAAGACTAGTATCTGTGATGCTGGGGACGTCTGTAGAAGGTTGATATGGATCACACGGCACTTCTGCCTGAAGATTGTTGTAAATGCTTCAACCTTCTCCTTTGCAGTGATGTGCTGGACTCCCCCATCATTGAGGATGAGGATATTTGATAACCTTCCTTCTCCAGTGGGTTGTTTAGTTGGCCATCACCATTCATGGCTGATGTGGTAGGACTGCGGAGCTTAGATCTAATCCATAGGTTGTGGAATTGCTTAGCTTAGGAATATGATTGCAATGATCCTTCTTAATTAACTGTTCCTTAATAGTCAAAGGCTGTATCTGGATTTGGAATGTAATTTTCTGCCATCTAGATGGACTGTGCAGTAAATATATGGATAATACAAGGAGTAGTACAAACATAAGTTTTTAAATTCACCTTTCAAAAGCCTTTGATTCTGTTAATTGTGAATGTTTATAGCGCATTCTCTTTGGATTCAGTTGCCCTCAGCAATTTGTCACCATCCTCAGTCTACTCCATGATGAGATGCAAGCCATGATCCTCACTAACAGAATCATGATGGTGGTTATGTTAGCGAAGACTGAATGAAAAAAAAGCTATACCATTTCATCAAATCACTTCTCCATTTTCCTGACTGAAGTATGCTACCTCCCCTTCAGCATATTAACCCTGGGCATGAAGGTCATCTACAGAACAGACATGGCCATTAGTCCAATCCCAAAATCACTTCATCTTCCTATCATTGAGCTTAGCTATGCAGATTATGCTTGTGTGTGTGGCCACAAAGAAACTGGGCTCCAAGTCATTGATAACTCCTTCTGCAAAGTATATGAGAAAAATCGAGATATCACGAATCATCTGGAAAACTGAGGTCCTCTTTACCAGCTCCCACCACAAAACGTCTCCCCTTTTGAGTAGAATTGATGGATCTTTTTACATCTCTTAAGACCCTCCTCATGATGACGACCAGACTAGATCATTAGTCATCATCATCTTTAATGTGTTAGGGCAGCAATTGGTCGACTGAGGAAAAGGGCATTTGAGGACCAGGATTTCAAACACAAGACTACTGTTGTACTGGGCAGCAATGATCCAAGTCCTAAGCTGGATTAGAAACTTAGACAAGCTACAGCAGGTACCTCAAAGCACTAGGAGAGTACAACTGGAGGTGCCATAGCATGATCCTCTAAATCCGGTGGTCAGAAAGGTGGTCTGACACCAGTGTCCTTTACCAAGCCAATGCACCCAATACTGAGTAGCTACTGGTAGGACATGCCAATTATATGTCTGACTCCAAGCTCCGAAAGCAACCACTGTATTTGGAACTCAGTTGTGGCATGTGGAATCATTTTAGGGATGTCCTTAAAGGATCACTGAAGAGTTTGAAAATCCCACTGCCTCATTACAGCCCTGGTTTGTGTCCAATCCGAATAGAGAAAGTACATTCAAGAAATCACCAAACAGATTTAGAGGCTTCGTCGAGAATGTACAGACATGACTCAACTTGACCTTTCAGTCACCACTTAACCCACGTCTCAGAGAGTCTGCCGATTGTACATTGGACCTACCAACTATTTCAAAACTCTTCAAACTGGAATGGAAGCTAGTTATTCATGAATACCAAAAAGAAGATAATTTTATGTATTTCCCTGTAAGTCAATGTTCATTAACTCTCTCCGCAACAATTTCCCAAATCTCAAACCACACAGTAACCTAATATAATCTGGCATATTTCATGCTGTGCACATAATAATATATTAATTTTTGCTTAAAATGCATTCTGTGTTGCATTCTCCATGACAAAGCCTTAACTAATTTGAATCCTCTTGCCAAGCAATCATTCAGTATATATTGCTCTTCCCTTTTGGGGTTTGGTATTCTTGCAGTTCTGTTCTGATGGGCGCTAAGATGAAAATCCTCAACAGCCTGTCTTTGTTTGCAGCAATATGGACATACTTTTGGGTTATCTTCTTTCTGCCAATGTCTTCAGTGCTTATTCCTGAATAAAAGCAAACAATATTCTGAGGATCTCCAATATAAACCTTTTAAGATGGGCAGGATAGCAGGGCTAGTATTGTGTACCCCATTCTGAATATTTTTACCCATTAACCTGAGTCTCATGCTTTTGTAGTCTGGATGAAATGTCAGGGTAACTTTTCAAGAGATGTCTTCCTAGCTTTGTGTCACCTTTACACTTTGCTGCCTCACAGATATGCAGTTTTTTTTGTTGTAAGCCTGGGCATTCTGAGGATGATTGCACATGGTATTCATGATTAATTTCCATCTTTGTAGACTAATGATTACATGCTAAATTCTGAAGGTAGACTATTGTACTTTTGTTTTGTACTCACCCCAGTAGATCAATTAGAATTTGTTCACCTTGAAGCAATTTTCTAAATCATCTCGTTTATTGTTATCTCTTACCATATTCTTTTTCATCATATCAGTGTCCTTCAAGGCAGGTAGTAATCTGCCTTCTGACTCAGATCTCGAGATCTAACTCAACACTTGTGGTTCTATTTTCAGTCGATTGCTGTTGAAGTTAAGCCATCTTTCACTTTGTCTCATTCCTAATTTGATTTGTGCACAGTAAGGCGGTTTGCCAGTTATCTGGGAATCACCAAAAGCCAAACATTTCCTGTTGAACCGTTACTGTTAGCCTCTTTTGAAATGATAATTGACTGGATATGTACTTTGCTGGCAAGTCCAACATTTGTTGCCCATTGTTAAATATCTTTCGGAAGGTTTTGATCAGCAGTCGTCTTGAGCCAGTCTGCATGATAAAAGGCTAGGCTAATCTTCCATTTGTGAGAGGTGACTGGTGGTGGTTTAACCTGAGGGTCACTATGCCTGAGGGGAGGGGAGTGGTTGAGAAGGAGAGTCCTTCCTTGTAACCCCAGCCAGTGCAAGAATTGGACCCACACTGTCAGCATCACAAACTAGTTATCAGCCAGTTGAGGTAACTGACTCCTCAGCGTGACTGCGTGTGTACACAAAGCTGCAGTTTAATAAGAACATTGTCCTGAGTCAATGTTGAAAACTACCATGGCCACACCTTCCTGTCTACTGCAGTGCCCCAGTCTTAGGTGGCTCTTTTCCAGGAGGTAATGTTGGAGTCTTTGATATTGATTGTAATATGATGGAGTATGAATGATTATGTTAGATGTTACTTGATTAGTTTCCAGATGTTATTACGAGAATTTGCCAGTGCTTTTGTTCTGCCTGAATCCAGTAGAAATTGGTACCAGGTGGTTTCTTTGGTCTTGTTCATATTATAGTTTTAACCTTATTAACTTTCATTTTTATTCTCATATTTCTTATACTTCCACGTTGTCTTCAATTTAAAAAAAACATGTAATTTACTGAATGTATACATTGTTGATTAAGCCAGTGTTTTTTGCTAATGAATGTGAAGGTGCTAGTAAATAAGGCTACTTTATCCTGGATGGTGTGGAGTATTGTTGGAGCTGTACTCTTCCAGGCAAATAGGGATTATTCCATCACACTCCTGATTTTTGCCTTTTAGGAGTCATGAAGTAAGTTTCCTCATTGCAGAATTCCCAGCTTTTGACCTGATCATGTTGTCACAGTATCAATATCTAGTCCAGTTCAGTTTCTGTATTTGGTAACCCCCAGGATGTTGGTAGTGTGTATTCAGTAATAGTAATGCCATTGAATTTCAAAGGAGATGGTTAGAATTTTGTATCATTGGAGGTGGTCATTGTCCTGTGTGCATGTTACTTGCTACTTATCAGCCCAAATCCTGCTGCATGAAAGCATAGACCATAACATTATCTGAGGAGTTGCAATTGGAAACATTTCCATCTCAGATCTTGTAACGCAGGAAACGCCATTGATGAAACAATTAGAGATTTTTGGAGAAACTCAGCAGGTCTGGCAACATCTGTGGAGAGAAAACAGAGTTAACCGATTAGAGTTCAGTGACCCTTCATCAGAACTGGGTCACTGGACCCGAAATGTTAACTTTGTTTTCCTAGAGTCTCTACAGTATGGAAACAGGCCATTTGGCCCAACAAGTCCACACTGACCCTCTGAAGAGTAACCCACCCAGACCCATTCCTCAACCCTATTACTCTACATTTGCCCTGACTAATGCACCTAACCTACACATCCCTGTTTACTTTGGGCAATTTAACATGTCCAATTCACCTAACCTGTGCATCTTTGGACTGTGGGAGTAAATGGAGGACCCCAGGGGAAACCCACGCAGACACGGGGAGAATGTGCACAGACAGGACACTACTCTGAGGAACTCCTCAGGATATCTTGGGTTGACGTGGTTAGCTACCTACAGTCCCAATCATCTTTCTTTGTTCTAGGCATGAATCCGAACAGTAGAGAGTTTGAGACGCAAAGGGATCTGGGTGTCCTAGTGCATGAATTGCAAAACATTGGTTTTCAGCTACAGTAAGTAATAGAAGAAACTACTGGATTGTTATAATTTATTGTATGGGGAAATGAGTACAAAAGTAGGAAGATTATCTTTCAATTATACAGGGAATTGGTGAGTCACATCGAGAATATGAGATACAGTGTTTCTTTAAGTAATCGAAATATAGAATCCCTAGAAATTGGAAGCGGGCCATTTGGCCCACACTGACCCTCCAAAGAACATCCCAGACCAACCCCATCCCTGTGATCCTGCACTTCCCATGGCCATTCCACCTAACTTGCACATCTTTGGACTGTGGGAGGAATCCAGAGCAGCTGGAGGAAACCCACACAGACACGGGGAGCAAGTGCAAACTCCACACAGATAGTCGCCCGAGGATGGAACCAACCCAGGACCCTGGTGCTGGGAGATCACAGTGCTAGCCACTGTACCACAGTGCTGCCCAGCAATATTGGAAGCAGAATAATTCCTGGAATATGTAGGATGTCTTAAGAGGAAAGTTTCGACAGGCTCGTCCACAGGAGTTTAGAAGAGTAAGAGGCGACTTGATTGAAATATACAGGTTCCTGAGGGCTTTTGGTAGGATGGATGTGGAAAGGCTATCTCTGTGTGTGGGAGAATGTAGAACAAGGGGTGACTGTATCAATATAAAGGGTTGCCCATTCAAGACAAATAAGACAAAAATGTTCCCAAGAAGATCATGAATCTTTGGAACTCTTTTTAAAGGTAGCAGATGTTGAGCCTTTGAAGAACATTTAAGACAGAAGTAGACAGACTGTTGATAAGTGTGAGAGTGAAAGGTTATTGGGAGAATGCAGGTATGTTGAATAATCAGATCTGTGATGATCTAAATGATTGGTAGAGCAGGTTAGAGTATCCAATTGGCTTACTCTTGTCCCAATTTATATGTTGTGTGTAAGGCCAATGCAGACAATGACTATGAAGTTGACAGTGATCCTGAGTTTCTTTGCATTGTTGTCTTTTCAGGCTAGGGCAAGCAATGGCTGTACCATTGCCATTCATCGCTGAATCAGATTGGTGGCACATGCCAGGAATAGGTATTGACTGTGTTTTCTGATTAGAAAGAAAGTGCGGTGTGCATATAACTTTGCAGAATGTAGGCTACCCAAGGAGACAGGGTGCCCTTGATTGCCCACTCCCAAATGGCCTAGTGGTATTATCGCTTGGCTGTTAATCTAGAGACCCAGGTAATGTTCTTGGCAAATGGTTGAATTTGAACTCTGTAAAATCTGGAAGTAAGAGTCTAATGATAACTGTGAATCGATTGTCGGAAAAACTTATCTAGTTCACTAATGTCCTTTAGGGAAGGAAACTGTCATCCTTACCTGGTCTGGCCTACATATGACTCCAGATCCACAGCATTGTGGTTGACTCTTAACTGCCCTATGGGCAATAAACGGTGGTCTGGCCAGTGATGGTCTCATCCCATGAATAAGTTTTTTAAAAACTTGAGCTATACTCTAAATGCAAAGGTTACCACTCACTGAAAACATAACTGCTGTCTTACCATGCTCAGCATGTCTTGCTGACGAAGTCTGCTACCCTGCCAGCAGTCATGGGGTATCTTCATTCTGTTCCAGTCTGCTATTCCCTTAACCTTTCAGCTGCTATGTCAAATCAGAGGGTGACCGCTGGGTGATAAAGGATATCCGTTTTAAACTTGGTTCATGACCCACGCTGTCACCCGGCCACACTTGCATACCATGAGAACCGTGGGGTCATTCAAAGAATTATTATTGAGCAGATCCCTGGGGTTTGGAAGCAACATTGCTGCTGCCTGGACTTCTCTAGAGCGGCCCTCTGGAGCTGATGCAATCATTTGTTGTGTTCCTGCTATTGGTGCACAATCTGGTCATCAGCATCTTGGGAGCAGGATGAAGAGAAAGAAGGAAGAGGCAACTAGCAGATCGACATTCTGGCAGGCTGTGCCTGTGCTTGTTTTATCTGTAAGCTTCTACTGAGTACAACTCCAAATCTCCATTGTTGAAACTTTATTGCTGGAACAGCACAGCAGGTCAGGCAGCATCCAGGGAACAGGAGATTCGACGTTTCGGGCACAGGCCCTTCTTCAGGAATCCTGAAGAAGGGCCTGTGCCCGAAACGTCGAATCTCCTGTTCCCTGGATGCTGCCTGACCTGCTGTGCTGTTCCAGCAATAAAGTTTCAACTTTGATCTCCAGCATCTGCAGACCTCACTTTCTCCTCCAAATCTCCATTGTCCAACTTTCACACACCTTAATCTCCAGCTCTTATAATCACAATATCTTCACATTCCTCAATGCTGTGCTAAATGCCACCAAAAAAAAATAACAGTTCCAAACTAACTTTATTCTCAAACCATCCAATATTCATACAAAGGTCAATTAATAATCTTTGTGCATTCCCTTGGCTCCTGTCTTGTGGCTATCTTTATCTGGATATGTGTTCCTCCACAAACTACCTCAAAGGCTGCAGCATGGTTGCTGAAAACCAAACTGAGACACTGCCATCAGATGCTGCAACATGGTCAGGTCAACATGACATTGATTGTCTTTTCTAGACAGGGAAGAATGGGTTCCATGCAATACCCTGTTCCAAGTTGAAGTGGGATTCCTCCCTACTTCCTGACAGTGTTCTCTACTTCTCTAGCAGGTCTGTCAATGCATCAAGAATTTCTGTGAGTGTCTATCAGTCTTTTACCTGGTTTAACCCCATTGCTCATTTTAGTTCTTGCATCTGACCAGATGATTCCTTCCTGATTCTTTCCCTTGGCCTGGGTACAAGACATTCATGCCCAGTGTCTCACCTTGTGCCTATTTACCTCAGTGCTATCCTCTCAAGATGGTGCAGTTTTGGCAACTCAGTAGGCCCAAGCAGGTCTTTCTTTCTCATCATATAATTTTGGAGCAAATGCTTGCCTCCTGTGATATTAAAAATTTCATAATGCTTTTGTTTTCTTTTAACTTGGTTTGCGTTCAGAGTGGATAAGTAGCAGGATGGAGACTGTAGATAGCCAGGATTCATTGACATCTTCTTAAGCTGTCTCCTACCTGCAGAGCACTTAGCAGTCAGCTGTAAGAAATCTGGCAGGAGGCCCTCTTGTTACGAGATACAGGGGCTGCGGAGGCTGCAGGGCTTGAGAGGTCAAAGGGTGACAGAAGAATGGGTAGGGTGCAGGGTTGGTTGGGAAGCGGGTGGGAAATTGAAGAAAACTTTTAAAAGCGTAGTAGCCTAAGGCACTGGAAACCTTCGAGATAAATGAATAAAAGGAATCGCGGGCCTAATGTTGATTGTTGCTATTTTTTGCTGACAGGATGTTTGAGTTTCCCAATTGCAAGATTGAATTTTTGTTGTGGTACCATTAATGTCAACAAGTAGCAATTTCGCCATTTTGATTGGGTCCCCCGACTGTCAGTCTCCATGGTGCCTGAATCCTGACAATTAACCAATACGGTTCAGGGATACAACACAACTGTGTACTGTATTTAGAGCAAAAAAGGCTGAGGAGAGACCTAATTCAGTGTATACAATTTATGGGTACATGGATAGGGTGGATAGCTTTTTCTCTCAGTAGAGCGATCAATAGATTTAAAATAATGGGCATTAGGTTTTGATTAGATTACTTACAGTGTGGAAATAGGCCCTTCGGCCCAACAAGACCACACCGACCCTCTGAAGAACAACCCACCCAGACCCATTCCCCCACATTTACCCCTTCACTTAACACTAGGGGCAATTTAGCATGGCCAATTCACCTAACCTACATATTTTTGGACTGTGGGAGAAAACCGGAGCACCTGGAGGAAACCCACACAGACACGGGGAGAATGTGCAAACTCTACAAAGGCAATTGTCTGAGACGGGAATTGAACCCAGGTCTCTGGCCAAGTGCTGGAAAATGTAGCTAGATGGATTGATATTTGGTGACCAAAGCAGACAGGATGGTCCGAATGGCCTCTTTTAATTCTGTAAAACTCTATAACTTTATACCCCTCACCTCAGCACCACTCTCACCTGGTCAGTCAAACCTAACAAGGAGAACTGAGTTAAAATTAGTGTTTATATTTCTAGGCAGGTTGGTAAAGCACAGGAAACAGAGAGTTAATAGTATGTTCTTTAAACTCGAGGAATGTAAATATGTGCAGGTGTGGTATTTGTTGTAACCATATTTCTGCTCAATTTGTATCATTATAAATGGTCATGGCTTGTAAAATGAACTATTCTTTATAAATAAGTTTTAGATTTGTAATTCTTTTCCTGTCATACTTTTTACTAATCATCAAGTTAATAAATTCGCTTGTCTTTCTGTGAAGTTTTCGATCGATTTTTTATCGATTCTGTTCTTGGAAAGGGCTCTCTCCTTGTCCAAGTGATAAGTGGGTGGTAATGATGATATTGTCAGTGGAGATTAGGAACTGCTGGCTTGTTGAATAATTTACTCTCATCAGTATTTACATCAGTGGAAGAGGTCAGTACGTCAGGAAATTATACTGCAACAGGGGTTCACCACCTTTAACCTGAACAAAATGGAGAAAGTAATGGCATGAAAGAGCAACATATCCTCAGGACCAGATGCTTTCCATTTCAGTGTTTTCCTAAACGATCTGGCCAGAGATGGTTTGACACGCCCCCAGAGTAGGTGGGTCTTGAACCCAGGCCACCTCGCCCTGAAGTAGGGAAGCTACCAACTGTATCTCAAGATACTCATTTCAGAGTTTTAACCTCAGTAGGTGAACACATTGCAAATGTTTCCAATGATTAATCTTTAAATGGTTCTTGATTTGGAGACCTTTTCTGCAGATTGGAAAACTGAATATGCCATTCCCAGATTTTAAAAAAGGTGGCAGAGGGTAACAAAGGCACTAACTTAACACTTGCTGTCAAGAAATCACTGGAGCCTATAATTAAGGATAAGGCAACTGAACACCTTGAAACCTTTCAAATGATCTGAAAAAGCCAGCATGAATATTTAAAGGGTAGGTCACACATCCACAACATTTTGCAGATTGTTGTCCTCAGATACAAACGTAAGCGATTAATATTTTCAGGAGGGACAGTGATTTTGCACAAATTGTCACTGTCAAGCTCGTGACATTTACCCATGTGTGTATGGAAGTGATGAGCAATTTTTATTTTAAAAAGAAGGGAATGACATGGCCAATGGACAGATGCTCTTGATCATGATGGCTCTTACGATTTATGCACACGGTATTAATTCATGTCTGAACCTGCTTCTGAGCAGATTCTAAAATGTCCATTGTGTGGGGGTGGGATACACTCCATTGGATCAACATACCAAGACGAATACTCTCTGTGGAATTCACAACTTCTATTGTCGATGGGATGACCTAAAACCGAAAAATCTATGGACACCTATACCTACTGTAGCCCAGCTTGTAGACGGATTTAGAGGGCTATGGGCCTGATGCTGGCATATGGGACTAGATTAATTTAGGATATCTGGTCCACATGGATGAGTTGGTCAGAAGGGTCTGCTTCCATGCTGCACATTTCTATGACTCTATAAGAGTGATAACGAAACCATTCAAACCATAAAGAGACATGATAGACCATGATCCTTTCTCCACTGTATAGCAAACCATTCTGGCTGGACAGAATAAATGTTGATCAAAACCGTACTAAGATGACCAACCTTACTTCTCTAACCAATTGAAACCAAAAGGACGAGGGACAATTCATTCAGCTAAGAGAACAGAATCCAGTCAACATAGGCAGCATCAGAGGGACTAATTTCTTTTCACCTGAAAACATTCACTCCACAGATAAGGGCAAAACCTGATCTGGAAATCCATTCTTCTCCAAAGAACTGTGAGAGGCAACCCATCCAGGCCTTCACCACATACATATTAGAGGACTGAGGGTGGCAGGACAGGTTAATAGGGTAGTTATTAAAGCCTTTAAATTTATCAGTGGTGGCATAGATTACTTACAGTGTGGAAACAGGCCCTTCGGCCCAACAAGTCCATACTGACCCTCCGAAGAGAAACCCACCCAGCCCCATTCCCCTTCACCTAACACTGCGGGCAATCTCAGCACGGCCAATTCACCTAACCTGCACATTTTCTTTTGGACTGCGGGAGGAAACCCACGCAGACACGGGGAGAGTATGAAAACTCCACACAGACAGTCACCTGAGGCAGAAATTGAACCCGGGTCTCTGGTGCTGTGAGGCAGCAGTGCTAACCACTGTGCCACCGTGCCGCCCCTATAAGGGCAGAGAGGTTATTTGGAATCATACAAAACTTTGGTTAGGTGACAACTGGAGTACTGTGTGGAGCTGTGGTCACTGCACTGTAGGAAGATTGTGATTGCACTGGAGAGGACATGGAGGAGATTCACCAGGGTGTTATCTGGGATGGAGCATTTTAGCCATGAAGGGAGGCTGGATAAGCTCGTGTTGTTTTCTTTCAAGTGGAGGTGGCGGCGATGCGGGGATGGGTATATGATTGCGCTGTGTAAAATGAAATAAGCATAAAGTCACCATGGGTGGGGGGTGGGGGGGAATTCCAAGATGGCGGCGTCCTATTAGGATTGCGTTTGCTGGACTCTGCACTGCAACACCAACTCGACAGAGCCAGGACCCATCCCAAACACTTTACTATGGGTAAAAACACAGTAACCTGAAAACCTGAAACCTGAAAAAATCGACTTACCTTTGTCCTTGCAGCTGGAGGATGCAGAAGAAAGGAGGAAACTCACCTGGGGCCGGAGCCACAGCTCAACCCTCTAAAGCAGCCGGCTTGCTTACTCACCAGACCCTGGATGAGGGGCTGACCAAATCTCGCGAGGTCCTGGGGAGGCAGAGCCAGGAACAAAAATCAAGGAGAAGCTGGCTCCTGTATCTGCTATGCTGCAGACCTGGGAAAAAGGACCGATGAGCTCGAGCACTAGACTGCAGGGTTAGAGGCAGAGACCGACTCCTTCAAGAGCTGGATTGAAGCCCTGGAAACAGATCCAGGGTCTGTTGGATCTAGTAGACAATCTCGAAAACAGGTGCAGAAGAAAGAACCTGCACTTTGTTGGCATACCGGAGGGGACAGAAAGTGACCGGCCGGTGGAGTTCTTTGAGAAGTTCCTGGAGTTCCTTGGTTTGGAGGTTGAGAAGAGAAGGATAACAATTGAAAGAGCCCACCAGACTGTAGCATGAAAGCCAGGTGTGGATCAACGCCCATGCCCTTTCCTGGTGAGGTTTCATCATTATAAAGACAAGCAGAGGGTCATGGAAGCCTCTAGAGCCTAGGCAAGTGATTCGAGGGCATTAGTATGTGGCAGCTCCACGGTCATGTTTTTTCAAGACTTCTCGGCGGCAGTGGTCCGGAAAAGGAAGTCCTACAACAGCGTCAAGAGGAGATTGGGAGAGCTTGGGATCCAGTATTCTTTAAGATATCCAACGGTGCTTTGGATCAATCATAATGGATTCATACATTTGTTCGACTCGCCAGAGAATGCGAAGAACTTTGTGGACACGTTGACTTAAGTCGAATGGCCGAATTGGTATAGAGGACAGAGCTGTTTGGGTTTGCTCTCCTTTAAGAAGGACTTGATGGAATCTCCGTTCTGGTAATAAGTTGCGTGAAATGATGTCTGGGATGGATAGAGTATTAATCTTTAATCTCTAAGTTATGTTAAGGGATGGGTGACATATTTATTTTTAGTTTACTTGTTTATAGTACTAACCTTGCTTTTGGTTGTTTGTTTTTTCTCTACCGGGTGGTCAGTGTATGTGGCGCAACCATTGCTGGTAGGAGTTGAGAGGATGGTTGGGATGGTTAGTAGGGTTGTAGGATGTGTAGATACCCCATTTGAATGGGGAGGTAAATTCCTCCAATCAGTGCCTTTGGCAATTTTTTGTTTTTCAGTTTTTGTTGTACATAGTCTTTATAAGTTTTGCAGATTTGTTGGGCCGTAGTTATTTTAGTCTGTGTAGTTTTTGGGTTTTGTGGATTCTTTTGCATTAAAGCTCAGCAATCTGTAGTTTGGGTTCTTCCTCTCTGGAGTCTAAATACTGCTGTAGAAGGTTATGGGTAAGGATGTGTTTAAGTGGTGCACCTGGAATATTAAGGGGAATCATTCACCTGCCAAGAGGAAAAAGGTACTTTCCATCCTTAAAAGGGAGAGGGTAAATGTTGCCTTATTACAATAAACACACGTGGATGATGCAGAGCATTTGAAGCTGCAACAGAATGGGTATAACTGGGTTTATTTTTCATCTTTCAATTCGAGGAGGAGAGGGGTGACCATTTTAGTTGGAAAGGTTTTCCCATTTAAGTTATTAGAGTGCATTAAATACATGCACGGGAGATTTGTAATCCTTAAAGCTTTGATACAAGGGGAAGAACATGGGATCTTAAATGTTTACTGTCCCCCGGCCCACCCCCTTAAATTCTTGATAGATGCACTTTCTAGACTGGTTAACCTTGCATCTCAACATATCATCGTAGGAAGGGATTTCAATTGTCTCATAGACTCTACGGTAGACAGATTGCCCAAAGGCCCGCCGATATCTTCCTTGTGATCAAAACAATTAAGGGATTTGTGTGCTGAATTGGTATTGGTAGATGTTTGGAGGCACCTTTACCCTACTGGCAGGGACTTCACATTGTTTTCAAACCCACATAAACGCCATACTAGGATTGATTTTTTTTCTGATCCCTGCAGTATATCTGGGCTCGGTGGGATCATGTACATTTGGCAATACTATTATTTCCAATCACGTCCCAGTGTATTTAATGGTTAAGAGTAAGGATACGGTAGTAAGCTTGAGGCACTGGTGACTGGACCCCTTCATCCCCAAAGATAGCAAGTTTATTGAATTTTTTTCTACTGGGTTCAGGGCTTTTTTAGGTATTAATACAGGCTCAGCCAGTAACCCATCCATCCTTTGGGAAACAGCTAAAACATATACTAGGGGGTTGGTTATCTCCTATTCAGCCAGTAAGAAGCAACAGATGGGTGAGCAGCAACGTTTGCTCGAGATGTCTCTGAAACTAGCAGAAAAGGCATAATTTGACAGGCCCTCACTGGTTAAACTGCAGAGGATTACGATGCTTTGTCTACGCTGAACTCCATACTCACACGGACAGCCAAGAGTGAGCTTACATTTGCAAATCAAAGGCGGTTTGAGCATGGGGATAAACCGGGCAAGTACCTAGCATATCTTGCAAGGAAAAAGAGTGCCCCCCAGGCGGTTACCTCGATCGGAGAGGACACTGGAAATTTGACCTACAATTCTAAAAGGATTAATGCAGCATTCTGGAAATTTTACACTGAATTATACCAATCTGAAAACTGAGAGTGGGTGGGTTAGCGAGTCTTTTTTTTAAGAATTTGGACCTTCCAGAAGTGACCCCTGAACAACAGTCTCTCTTCAATGCCCCATTGTCAGAGCAAGAGGTGCAGAAGGCTGAGAGGCAGCTCCAGAATGGGAAGGCACCGGGTCCTGATGGGCTGCCCAGTGAGTTCTAGAAGGAATTTATAAATATACTGTCAGGACTGATGCTTAGAATGTTTAATGACTCACATAGTTATGGCCTCCACCCACCATCTCTAAGAGAGGTGAACATCTCTCTCATTCTTAAAAAAGGGAAGGCCCTGGAGGAATGTGCTTCCTGTAGGCCCATTTCACTCCTGAATGTTGACTTCAAAATCCTATCCAAGACTCTGGCATTAAGGCTAGAAACTGTACTCCCCTCCATCATTAAGAATTCATAAAAGGTCGCAGATCAACGGATAATGTCAGGAGATTACTTAACATGATCCAAGTATGTCAACAGTGATCAGTACAGGGATTAGTGATCTCCTTAGATGCGGAAAAGGCATTTGACAGGGTCGAGTGGCCATACCTTTTTCATACTTTGAAGCGGTTTGGCCTGGGAGAGACCTTTATCAGGTGGTTGGGGGTTTTGTAAAGTGATCCTCTTGCCACGGTCCTCACCAATGGTGTACGATCAAGCAGTTTTAATATTTTTAGGGGCAGTCGCCGGGGCTGTCCCTTGTCACCATTGTTTTCACATTGGTGATCGAACCGCTGGCAGAAGCAATATGCAGGGATCCCATCATAACTGCATCAGAAGTGGGGACGAAGTTGCATAAAATTGCAGTATATGCGGATGATGATCTCGTCTTCTTATCAAATGCATCAATCTATTTGTGGCTTCTTGCGTTATAAGGTCAATTTTGCAAAGTCAGAGGCTATGCCCATGGGTGGTTTCCTGAGAGTGCCTGATCCTGAGGGCAGATTTCGGCTTCCTTTTAGATGGTCACAGGAGCGATTTCTCTACTTAGGTATATTTATTAGTCCTATTTTTGATCAGCTATTTAAAGCCAATTTTGCCCATTTTTTCGACAAAATCAAGCAGGACCTTCATGATGGGAGGCGCTTCTGATCTCTTGGTTCAGTTGGATAGACCTCTTTAAAATGAATATTCTGCCCCGCCTGTTGTATCCTATTCAAATGTTTCCTCTGCATTTTTATTAAGCAAATGTTTAGAAGATTGAGCGGCTGGTTTAGTTCTTTTATCTGGTATCGCAAATGACCCCTAATTAAATTGACTAAATTGCAGTTACCTTACAGACTGAGAGGAGTGGGCCTGCCAGATATCAAAAATTATCAATTAAGCTCATTACCATCTTACGTGAATGATTAGTCCTGGGAGAAGCCTCATTCACTTTGGTTGGACATCAAAGCACCTTCATTCCTGATGAAGGGCTTTTGACCGAAACGTTGATTTTCCTGCTCCTCAGATACTGCCTGACTTGCTGTGCTTTTCCAGCACTGCACTCTCGAATCAAAGCATCTCAGGCAGGAAGCCCCCCCTATTAGCCTGCTGTTCTTAGACAACATGAGAACAGTTAAGGAATATTGCCATCTTACATCAATACAGTCAAGGCGTGGAGGGCAATGTGTCAGGGTGAGGGCAATATTGCCAAAACATCATTTTTGACACCCATAGTTGGTATGCCAGCCTTTCAGCCAGGGATGATGGACTTTGGGTTTAAACTATGGGCAGCTAGGGGTGTGTCTTGCCTGGGTGATTTATTCGAAGGGGACATTGGGCGGCACGGTGGCACAGTGGTTAGCACTGCAGCCTCACAGCGCCTGAGACCCGGGTTCAATTCCCGCCTCAGGCGACTGACTGTGTGGAGTTTGCACGTTCTCCCCGTGTCTGCGTGGGTTTCCTCCGGGTGCTCCGGTTTCCTCCCACAGTCCAAAAAAGATGTGCAGGGTCAGGTGAATTGGCCATGCTAAATTGCCCGTAGTGTTAGGTAAGGGGTAAATGTAGGGGTATGGGTGGGTTTCGCTTTGGCGGGTCGGTGTGGACTTGTTGGGCCGAAGGGCCTGTTTCCACACTGTAATGTAATCTAATCTAAATCTAATCTAATCTAATATTGATGTCCTTTGACCAGTTAGCTTGGAAATATGAAATGCCCAGTAGGGACCTCTTTTGTTTTTTTCAAATTAGAAACTTCATCCAAAAAAAGACCACACTTCTAACAGATCCTTATAGGTCTGACATGGAGAAGAGGATGCTGAGTGCTGAGGATACATTATCTGTTATCAACGCTTATCATCTATTAGGAGAAGGTCCTGCGGACAAGACCGAATGACTCTGTAAGGTATGAGAGAGGGAGTTAGACATTGAGATCTCTTCTGAAATATGGGAGGATATCTGGGAAAATGCAAGAAGGATCTTGATTTGCAACAGGACCCATGCCTTGCAATTGAAGATTCTCCACAGGGTCCATCTGGCCCCAGACCGCCTCGCTAAATTTAAAGCAGGAGGATCTCCAATGTGTCCTAAATGTAAAGTGAGCATGGGCATGTTTACTCATTGCCTTTGGTCCTGCCACAGACTACGGCATACTGGAGTGCTGTGGTAGGCGAAATACAGAAGGCATTGTGGACAGAGGTGGAGATGGATCTGGTATTTCCTCTTCTTGGCTTTGTTAATTCTTTTTCATTAGATGCACACACACAAAAAAAGGGTTTTCAATATCCTCACTTTTTGTGCCAGAAAGAACATTCTATTAGAGTGGAAAACTCCCCCGGGGCTGACAGGCTGGCTTAAGCTAGTCATGGAGCACATCCCCTTGGACTTTCTGACGAGTATGGTGCACCATAAAACTGAGAATTTCTGTTGTGGTTCTGTTCGCCGAGCTAGAAATTTTTGTTGCAAACGTTTCATCCCCTGTCTAGGTGACATCCTCATTGCTTGGGAGCCTCCTGTGAAGCGCTTCTGTGATGTTTCCTCCGGCATTTATAGTGGCCTGTCCCTGCCGCTTCCGGTTGTCAGTTTCAGCTGTCCGCTGTAGTGGCTGGTATATTGGGTCCAGGTCGATGTGTTTGTTGATGGAGTTTGTGGATGAGTGCCATGCTTCTAGGAATTCCCTGGCTGTTCTTTGTTTGGCTTGCCCTATAATAGTAGTGTTGTCCCAGTCGAATTCATGTTGCTTGTCGTCTGCATGTGTGGCTACTAAGGATAGCTGGTCGTGGCATTTCGTGACTTGCTGATGTTCATGGATGCGGATCGTTAGTTGTCTTCCTGTTTGTCCTATATAGTGTTTTGTGCAGTCCTTGCATGGGATTTTGTACACTACATTGGTTTTGCTCATGCTGGGTATCAGGTCCTTCGTTCTGGTGAGTTGTTGTCTGAGGGTGGCTGTTGGTTTGTGTGCTGTTATGAGTCCTAGTGGTCGCAGTAGTCTGGCTGTCAATTCTGAAATGCTCCTGATGTATGTTAGTGTGGCTAGTCCTTTGGGTTGCGGCATGTCCTCGTTCCGTTGTCTTTCTCTTAGGCATCTGTTGATAAAATTGCGTGTGTATCTGTTTTTGGCGAATATCTTGAACAGGTATTCCTCTTCCTCTTTTTGCAGTTCTGGTGTGCTGCAGTGTGTTGTGGCCCTTTTGAATAGTGTCTTGATGCAAAGGACTAGCCACACTACCATACATCAGGAGCATTTCAGAACTGACAGCCAGACTACTGCGACCACTAGGACTTATAACAGCACACAAACCAACAGCCACCCTCAGACAACAACTCACCAGAACGAAGGACCCGATACCCAGCATGAGCAAAACTAATGTAGTGTACAAAATCCCATGCAAGGACTGCACAAAACACTATTTAGGACAAACAGGAAGACAGCTAACGATCCGCATCCATGAACATCAACAAGCCACGAAACGCCACGACCAGCTATCCTTAGTAGCCACACACACATTGTTAAGGTGGGTTCTGAAAAGGTTCTTAAATGAAGATGGGGGTGGGTGGAGAAATGGAAGAACTGAGCCACGGCACTGCTGTCATTAGTAGAATGAAAAGAATAAGGTTTGTACAGAAGGCCCACTCTGACAGGCACAGATCTTAAGATTTTTAGGTTTGGAAGATGTTGCAGAGATAGGGAGGGGTGAGGCATCCGTGAAGGCTGCACATTATAAATTTGAGATGTTGGGAATTTTCGTGCCTAGGTAACTGAATCCAGCAGGTAATGAAGTCTAATGCTGGCATCTTAAGGGTGATTTACTCTGTTACATTTGGCTTTGTGACAGTGTGCAAAAATCCAAGTGGATGGAATCTGCAGTGACTGCTGCATTAATGTACTGTATGGACAATGTAAAGAGAGAGTAGAGTTCCTTACAGAGAAATTCATATGCTACTCATTTCACCTTCTGAGTTTCCTGTGAATAAGGAATACTGAAATCTCACATTTCTGGAAACATTTGATTTCTTCCACAAATTAATTCAAGATTTTATAATCAAAGCCTCACAATTCATGAGAAATGCTTTATCTGGAAACTAACCAAATCACACTTGGTGCTGAATCAGTGACATAACCCCATGGCAAGTCTGTTGAAATGCAAAGAAATTGCACGCTTCAATCTCGACAGGAAATAAATGCGGATGAACAAGTCGGTTGCAGGTCCAATCTCTCCGTGCTTCAGGAAGCAGTGTTCAGCACTGATAGAACAATTGGATCAAGAAACTGAGAGCAAGCTGGTCTGGAAACTGAGAACCAACTGGCTCAAAACATTGCGAGTAAAGTCACTCAGGAAACAGAGACCAAACAGACTCAAGAAACCAAGAGCGAAATGGCTCGATAAACTGAGAGAGGAAACCATCTCGAGAAAGTGAGAGAACTAACTGACTCGAGAAACCAACAACTTTGCTATTTTACTATTTTGTTATATATAGATACCGAATGAGGTGCTCGTAAAAACTGTTCCATTAAATCAATCAAGTGCCTCTGGAACAGACGCAATTCAAGTAGATTGCAAGTATCTTCTGGAATATGAGATTACGTTTGTGGCTTTAATAATGTTTATTTCATCATCATTTTTGCTTTATTCGGTTAAAATATTGAAATTAATTTGATAATTCTGAGTCTTCTTCTGCTTAGCCAATGGGAAATTTAAGTAGTGCAGGCTACATGCCTATCAAATCAGAATCAGTAGACAGCACAAATATCGTATCTAAATATATTTCCAACTATTATCTACTGCCTGATTTAATGCTAGTGACTATGTCCAGTGTGCAACCGGTCTCTCTAAGCATGCATAGATTTCCGAGCCTGTTATTGTTATGGATTCATCATCAATCAAAACAGAAATTCCTCTTGAGTTACTTTGTTTTGTTTTCACTTATTCAAAATAATAGAATATGTAACATTATTAATGGTTAGACCTTGACGCATTACCATTTGCTCTGTTGTGAGGTGAAGTGCAAGTTCTTCACACCTTTCACAATTAAGAATGTGAAAAAAACCATTTTGCATACCAAATGTAGGTGCAGATGGGGCTACACTGGTCAGGTCATGTCTTGTGAATAGCTGAAGAACAAATTTTGAAGAAAATGCTTTGTCATTCATTGACAATGGGAAGCAACTGCCTAAAAAATGACCCAAACCTGTAAGTTGTTAAATAGAAGTGCAAACAGTTTGCTCAAGATAAGAAAGCATGGTAAAATACCATTCAAAAACTACCTTCTACCATGAGGTCTATTGCCTGCTGATGTTGAATGTAAGTTTCAGCTGAAGAAGCTTCTACTGAATAATAAAGTTTCATAGCCTGGTGTCTCTGTGATCCACTGTTCACTGCAGTAGTTCATGCCAAACAATCAGTTATAAAACCAACAGAATGAAAGAATCCAAACTCAATCTTTGTCCTGTCCACACCTCCAGTTATCTGACTGGGAAAAAAGTCTGGCAATTTCAATAATTTGCTGTTAACTTGATTCTGAAATTCATTCTGAAATTCCCTCTGGACACTGGTCCAACCAACTGCACAAGATTCAAAAAGCTTTGAACTCTCTTCCGTTTTAAAGTAATGTCTGGAAAGTTATAGTAACTTTTTGTTTCAGCTGGAGGGCAAGGACAGGGTCTGATCTTTCAGTAATTTATTTCTCATGCACGTGTTCCCACATTAGCATTTACTCAGCAATGAAAGAAATTGCAGACAGTAAAATCTCCACTGTGATCTCCCCACTGATTCCAGGCTGGGTAAAAGGGGACATACTATATTGGTGGGAGACTTGACAATATTTTACAAAATTGCCTGTAGTAAAGTCAGGATTTAGATCACTAGAGCGCACAGTAGTTAAAAAAAATGGAGACAGTACTATATAGATCAGTTAGGCTCAACTCCTTCATTATTTCAGGCTATTGAAATGAGTGCAAAACATTTTCAGTTAATTCTTAAGTCCAACTAGTACTTTATTAGCAGATTTGGGCCGAAATATTCTGAGCCAAAACTGGCAGTGAGGAATCTGGCACCAGTGAATTTTGAATCCTGGGAATGCCAAATGAATGATGAGTAATAAGCAACTTGCTTGTAACTCTCAATAAAAGTCTCAGTAAATGCCAATTTTTTTTATTCATGGGGTGTGGGTGTCGATGGTTGGGCCAATATTTGTTGCTCATTCATAATTGCTATGGAGTGGGGATGATGGGTTGACTTCCTGAATCATTGCAGTCCATTTTGGTGTAGGTATACCCACAATGCTGTAAAGGAAGGAGTTCCAAGATTTTGATCCAGAATTGTTCCCTCAGTGTCACTTTATTTCCAAGTCAGGAAGTTGAGTGGCCAAGAATTAAATTTAATATCTTGAACATCCTGGAATTTATCATTTCTATTTTAATTAAGAAGTAAAACGCATTATTACCTCCCAAGATATGTGCTGAAACCTACTGTCTATAGATTTTAAGATAGCTTGTCTTTTGTTGCCTTAGATGAAACTGTCTTATTGTAGTCTCCAAATATGTTTAGCCATGGCACCATGTAGCATATGCAAGGACTGATTTATATTCAGTTATGTCAGTTGTGCAGCTTCAGAACATGGGGATTGGAAAATTGGGCAAACAAATCTAATGCACATTTGGTTTCCAATTCATTGTGAGTGGCTACATTTTGTGCAGTGCAGTATTTGCAAAACTGCTCATGACTGGCTGAGAGAGAGCGTGATAGACTCTTAGAGGCTTCTACTGCCCATCAATTCTGTGCGAGAATGATGATACGTAAAACAGACATATTGGTGACTAAAGTGGCAGGGTGACGTGCAGGAGGGTATATTGCACTGAACGTGCACCACACCCCAAAGAGGTACAGGCTGCTTTTCACGCCTGTAGGAAATGCATCTGAAACAGATGTTAAACTTTTGGTATATTCAAAGATTTGATCCAATGCATTCTTCAAGCTTTCTCTGCAAAGTTTACTTTTGACTGTGGTGCTCAATGGTAAATTGTAAACTTCTTATTTACCACAGTAAATTAATTAGCAGCTTCTGATCACTATGTTTTCCAATTAACTGTCCCACCTCCTTAATTACCCAGCTCTTTAATTCCCTGCTTTAACCTCTTTCCTCCTTGATTTCCTCCCTCTACCACACCTTGTATGTTGACTTCCTGATCCTCTGAAAATGAGAACTTGTTTCTAGGGTAGCAATACTAAATATAGAAGGTTGATGGATGTTATATCATGGCAGTTTTAGTCTCAGGTCATGTTTTGATTTTTTTTTCTTTTTTTTCTTCCTCCAACTGGCGCACTATGTCGGGAACACTCCTTTTTGTTCTTCTCTTTTTCTTTTTTCTCCCCCACACTAGCGCCTAACTGCGGTAGTGCTTATTTTATCCCCAGCACCCATGGTGTGTGTGTGTGCAGGTGTGAGACACAGTGAGAGACACAAGGTGCACGAATCTTTATTCAAATTTCCACCACCAGGAAGAAAAGAAACACCTGAGTGGCTAGTGACAAGCAGCGCCCTTCACATCAAAGGGCAATGCTGTGTGATCAAACAGTGAAGGGGAGGGTAGGGACTAAATCAAAATAGAGTTGGAGGCGAAATAATGCACTCCACTCCCTGCGGCGCCCACCTCTCCCTGAACAACTCCAGGGTGTTGGTGGACACCGCGTGCTCCTTTTCCAGAGACACCAGGGCTCTAACTTAACCGCGGAAGAGGGGCGGGCAGTCAGCCCTAATGACCCCCTTCATGGCCCGCTGCCTGGACCTGTTGATGGCCAGTTTGGCCAGGCCCAGGAGCAGACCCACGAGGAGGTCTTCAGACCTGCCCTCCCTCCTCCGTACCGGGTGCCCGAAGATCAGGAGCGTGGGACTGAAGTGCAGCCAAAAACAGAGGAGAAGGTTTTTCAGAAAATCAAAAAGGGAGTGCAAACGCCCACACCCAATATATACATGGTCCACGGACTCCACAGCGCCACAGAACAAGCAGTTGGGCTGGGAGTCCGTGAACCACTGCAATCTGCGGTTGCAGGGGACTGCTGCGTGCAGCACCCATCACCCCAGATCTCCGAGAGAAAGGGGGAGGACTCCCGCATAGAGAGCCCTCCACTGGGGATCCCCACTGCCCGGTGGCAAATGGGCACGCCAAGGCGTGTCCGGACGGTGGATGAGGGAGAAGAGGTGGATGGTGTGCAGCAGCAGTCAATACAGGGCCCACCTTTTTACGTCCTTAAAAGGGACAAAACTAAAATTCCGGAGGCGGCTCAGGTTGTGGGGCACAGGCTCCCGCGGGAAGTACGGGACCTTGGGGCCAATGTGAAATTCCGTCCGGGCTGGGGTGAGCGCGGATGGGATCCTACCGCACACCTGAGCGTCCTCCAACTGGTGCACTACGTCGGGTCCGAGCACCGCCGTTTTAAGGCGTCGGATGGCGGTGGCCACGTACCGGACGTCTACCACTGCCCTGCTCGCTATGTCCAGCGGCAGCATCCAGCCCAGGCTCCCGGGACCCAGCACGTCCCCGACCCTGGTCACCCTCGCAGCCACGGCCCTCCCCTCCGACAGCCACTCGAACCCGTGAGTATGGAGGTGCGGATTCCTGAGCAACGGCTCCCTGACGACAGCTGCTACTCCTGCCGGAGGGTAGGTGCGATGCAATTTGACCATGTTCCAGACAGTGATCAGGCCTGGTAAAAGACAGGCAGCGTCTTGAGGGCGACCTCCAAACCGTCACGGTTGACAAACAGGAGCTGCATGTCGTAGTTGAGGTTACGCACCTGACAGAAAAAATACGTCTCCAGGGCGCACCACCTAGGAGGAGGCTCGACTTAAAGATATCGCTGCAAGGTTTGAAGGTGGAACGTCGCGACCTGGGTGCGAATGCACACCAGCGACTGACCGCCCTCCTCAATAGGGAGACTCAGGACCTGTGCAGCGACCTAGTGCATCTTTTTGTCCCAGAAGAAGTCGACCAACGTTCTCTCGATGTCAGCGCCAAAACCAGGAGGAGGGATCAAAGTGACCAGCCGGTACCACAGCATGGTGGCCACCAGCTGGTTTATGATCCGCACTCGACTCCTGTAAGATAGCACTCGGAGCAGTCCTGTCCAGCGGCCTAGGTGAGCCGAGACTTTGGCCTCCAGCTCCTGCCAGTTGGCCAGCCAGGATTCCTCAGTCAGGCTGAGGTAGACCCCCAGGTAGAGGAGATGGGTGGTACTTCAGCTGAACCCCCGTAACTCCTCCGGCAGAGAGTCCACCCGCCACGGACCGACCAGTAGTCCGAAACATTTGGCCCAGTTGATCCTGGCGGAAGACGCTGCCGAGTACACGGCCTAGCACTCGCGCATTCTCCCCAGGTCAGCCGGGTCGGTGAAAGTGAGGAGCACATCGTCGGCGTAGGCCAAGAGGACCATCTCCATGCCCGCGCCACGCAGAACCAGCCGTGACAACCTCCTCCACAAGAAGTGCAGGAAAGGCTCCACGCGCGGGGAATACAGCTGGCCGGACAGGGGGCAGCCTTGACGCACTCCTCTCCCGAAGTGAAGGGGCGTCGTCAGGGACCAGTTAACTTTAACCAGACACTCTGCGGCGGCGTACAAAAGTCGGATCCGGGCGACAAACTGCATCCCGAACCCGAATGCCCGCAGGGTCCCGAGCAGGTACTGGTGATCCACCCTGTCGAACGCCTTCTCCTGGTCGAGAGACAGGAAGGCGCTCGGCAGACCAGCTCGTCGACAGAAATGGATCAGGTCCCGGACCAGGTGGATGTTGTCGTGTATCCTCTGGCCCGGGACCGTGTAGGACTGATCTGGGTGAAAGTCATATTTTGATTGTGGAGTGCTCCAATTATTAGTCCTATTGATTTAAATGGATGCAAGACAGTGGGGCTCACTATAGTCTGCCATATGCTGTTGGGAAAAAAATCTATTTGAATGAGTATTTTTTGCAAAGAGAAAATGAGCAAATGGATTTCGTGTAAATAGGGAGCTGAAGGTGATGTCCATTAGGTAACTATGTTGACATCAAAATTACCATGTGATAACTGTGCAGGTATTTTCAAATGAGATAGGGTTACTGTCAAATTAATAGGAACATAAGGAGCGGGAGCAGGCCGTTCAGCCCATTGAGCTTGTTCCACCATTCACTAGCATGGCTGATAATCTACCTCAGCACGATTTTCCTGTGTTATCGCCATGTCTCTTGATGACATTAGTCACTAGAAACCTATCGTTCTCTATCTTGATTGGTTTAATGCCTAAGCTTCAAAAGCCTTTTGCGTAGAGAATTCTAAAGAATTACCACCCACTGAATGAAGTAGTTCTTCCTCATTTCAGTAAGTTTCTTTGAGATCACTTCTTAATCTTCTAAATTGCAGAGAATAAAGGTTTGTTCTCCTCAACCTTTGCTAATAGGATAGCCCCACCATCCCAAGGATCAGACTGATGAACCTCCGCTGCCCTCTGTCTTTGGCAAGTATATCTTTCCTTTGGCAAGAGAACGAGAAAACTGCATACAACACTCCAGGTCTGATCTCACCAGTGTTCGAATGAATTGAAGAAAGACCTCTTTGCTCCTGTACACAAATCCTCATCCAAACTTGGCAACTTTCCAAATTGCTTTCCACACTTGCATGCTAGCTTTCAGAGATTTAAGAATGAGGACATCTAGCTCTCTTTTGGACATCAACATTTCCCAATCTCTTACTATTTAAGAGAAAGTCTACACCTTCATTCCTCCTACCAGAGTGGTTAACCTTGCACTTAACCACATTAAATTAAATCTAGTATGCTCTTGCCTGTTCCATCAGCCTGTCTAAA
This sequence comes from Chiloscyllium plagiosum, assembly GCF_037043375.1. Lineage (NCBI taxonomy): Eukaryota > Metazoa > Chordata > Chondrichthyes > Orectolobiformes > Hemiscylliidae > Chiloscyllium > Chiloscyllium plagiosum. The sequence continues at coordinate 36,231,721 of NW_028270169.1, read as the reverse complement.
TGCCCCAAAGCCTCTTTGCATCCTCCTCATATCTCACATTCCCATCAGATTTTTATATCTTCAAACTGGAAATATTATAATTGGCTCCCACATCCAAATAACTAACTAACTAATTTGTCCTGATGTACTGTTTGAAAATAATTGAAGGACCAATTAATCAAGCCACATTATTCTTTGTAAATTTATCAAGTAAAATCTTCAGATGTGAAATCATTTTCTCATACTGATCTTTCTAGAGATGTAAAGCTGATTAAGAGTATAACATTGAAACAGGCCACTTGACCCAACTCATCCATGCTGGTGTTGGTGTTCCACATGTCCTACTCATGCCCCCCCACTCTCCACCGCCCACCTTTGGCAATGTCAACTAAACAACAAAACCTCGAACTTATATAGCTCCTCAATGTTGTGTGATGTCCCAAGATGCTTCAATGGAAGGTTGTCATGCAAAATATGACACCAAGCCACAATGGTGATGTTAGGAGAGGTGACTGGAAGCTTAGTTAAAGAAGTAGATTTTAAGGACTGTCACATGAGAAAAGAGGGAGAGAGACTAAGAATTTTAAGAAGGGAATTCCACTTGTTTGGGGCATTTAGGTAACTGAGGGCACTTTCATCAATGGTACAGTGATGACAATCAGGGACTCTGAAGAGACCAGAAATGAAGGAGTGCAATTATCTCTGAAATTTGTGGCACTAGGGGAGGTTGCAAAGATAGAAGGAGTAAGATGATAGAAAGATTTGAAAACAAGTGTGGGGTGGTACTGTGGCTCACTGGTTAGTACTGCTGCCTTACAGCACCCGGCACCCAGGTTCGATTCCACTCTTGGGCAACTATCTGTGTGGAGTTTGCACATTCTCCTTGTCTCCTCCTGATGCTCTGGTTTCCTCTCACAGGACGAAGATGCACAGGTTAGGTGAATTGGCAATGCAAAATTGCCCATAGTGTTCAGGGATGTGTGAGTTAGGTGCATTAGTCAGGGTAAATGTAGAGTAATAGGTTAGGGGAATGGGTCTGGGTGGGTTATTCTTTGGAGGGTCGGTATGGACTTGTTGGGCCGAAAGCATTCTACAATGATGGAATTTTAAAATTTTCCAACACTATCAGCATAAAAATATTTTTCTCCCTCGTGTTTATTACCTAATTTCCATTTAAATGCAGCTCAGAGTGAGAAATGCAGCACATGGATAAGACAATAAATTCAGGCCACTTTGTCTTCACAGTGCTGTATGTAAGGCTTACCTTTCAGTCCTTATTTGTTTGATTTTGGACACATCTAAGCTAGATGAGGACAGAAAGTGGGTTTAGGATCTGCACTGCAGGAATCTTTCTGTCAGAAGCAACAGATGGCAGAAACAGTAGTGGCATTTTTGTAATGAAGGAAAACAGCGTTTTGATATTATCACTTTTCTGCCATTACTCCTCCATTTGTTTCTGTTCTAAAAAAGGAGGTCATTTAATTTTAAGATTTGATGAGATAGATATGGATAAAGTACCCTTGGGCAGTCTAGAACAAGGGGGCATAACCTAAGATGATGGAGTATAATATGTTATTAGTTGGAAAATTGAGTTCAAGTACAAGTAAATAGACTTTTAGTTTTCAGTTTCTTTGGTTTTGAAAGGGTCAGGAAATTTTCTTTCAGCAGTGGGTATTGTGTTATATCATTAAGAGACATGCTGTTGATACCGTCGCTATGTAATAACATTTGGCCTGAGGGTATAATGACCTTATACATTCCTCTTACCTTGGATCATTTGAAGCATATTGCAAACATGGTTTTCTCTTCTAATCTAATACGATGATGTTAGCCCAGGCACTTATGTGCCTGAGGAATGTAATATTTATAAATCATAGTTGTTTGTAATTAAGTCTCTGCTGGATTCTTCCATCGCATCATATTCACATACAGTTTCTACATTACAGGAGATAACATATGGATTGCTGGATCAGGTAAAACACGGTGTTGGGGCACACTCGGACCAACAAGTATAAACAGCACTTTAAAAAAATTATGTGACTTGAGCTAAATGACTAGACAAGTGACCTGATGTGATAATTGCTAACTTTAGATTTTATGACCCAAAAGAAAGAAAGGTCAGATGCAGGTTATGTTTAGGAGAAAAGACATATACCAGTGGATGTGCTTTTTGTCAGCCTGAAAGACATCAAAGTAACTGGAAAAAAAAACACTTGTTGTTTCTCCTTAGAAAAAAATCAGTGAGTTAGCCTGTGGCTGTGTGTCTAAGGATGAGGCAGAGAGAAACACATCTGATGAATGTGCAGAAAGTTGCTGAAAAGGAATGTATGGATCTTTGTCAATTGAGTTAGAAATGAAAGAGTGAAGATGGGAGTGATACCTCATTAGGATTGATTATAAAGGATATTGCTATGAAAAAGTGTTGTATCTTTTTTATCATGTATCTTTGTTTTTTTCCTTTGAAAAACTTAACTTCTTTTGTTAACAGTAAAGTGGCAGCCTTGAGTGGATATGTTTAGTGACTGACCACCACAGTACAATTTTCAAAGTTAAAATGTGGTCTATCAAGCAAGGTTTTACTTGAAGATCTTAATTGTCTAGTATTACCATTGATTGGGATAAAAAAAACCTTTAAAATTAAGCCTAAGTCTTTTAAAAATCAAATCAGAAAGTACTTCTTAACACAACGTGTATTGTAAATTTGGAACTCTTTTTTTCTGAAGTGAAAATCAAATGTTTCAAAAATGAGATTATTGGTTTTTTTGATAGCCAAGAATGTTAAGAGAGGTGTTGATCAGAATTCATGTGGTGGTACATGAAATAATTCAGTTGGGACAAATAATAAAAGAAATGTTAACAGGATGAATAGTTGAAAGATCGAATGATCATTGATGCAGAAATCGAATAAAACAATTAAGCTGTTTCGTGTGATAAAAAGAGTGTTCAAAAAGTGGAATTGAGATTGCTTAATGATATTAATGGGATTGAATAAAAGTAGATAAAATGCCAAACTGTTATTTTCTGGAAATATTCACTGGAGGAAGTATTAGCGATATGCCTGCCGTAATGGGATGATGTAGGATTAACATGCTATGACTTAAGTGAATGTCAGAACCAGCATTCAAAACACAAAGCTAATAAATCTTCAAGGAGAGACACTCAGTGGTACTCAACGAGGCTAAGTAGAAAACCTATGGCGTGATGGCAATACATCACAAGGGTGTTAGGGGAGTTGGTAATGAGATATTGGTGGAGCAGCACTGAGTTAACTGTCCATAGAATGTCTGTGTCCTAATTCCAATTTTTTTTCTTGATGTTACATTTGAGGATTTTCATTTTAAGATTTAATTTGCACATGTTTCAAATTCTCTTTGAAGCCACATCCATTAAGTGTGGAGACAGGAACAACCTTATTTCTCAGTATTTGAAGGCCTCCTGCTCCCTCCATGAAGTCAGAGATCATTTGGGTTTACAGAGTTATAAAGTTACTGATATCATATTCATACCTTAATGGCTCTTAAAGCTGTATTGCTCATTAAATCAAACCCTGTGAGATTTACCTTCCTCTTCCTTGAGAATATCTGCACTGACTCTAATATATCGGCATCTCTTGATACTGTGCCTAAGATGGCACTGCTATTTTGCTAGAAATGGGATTGATAGTTTTACACGGGCCAAAGCCAGAAGCTGCAGATGCTGGTAATGTGAAATACAAACAGAAAGTGTGTTATATAGAGTCCTAATTGGAGAGAGAAACAATTAGTATTTCAGACTTTTCATTTTATTATTTGAATACTTGGTTAGTTTTCCAATTCTGGTTGGATGGATTCTCAAATCTTGCATCACATGACAAACCACACTGCATCCTTTCTTCATCGTTTGCCCAATCTGTCCATCATTGTAATACACCACCTCCCCATACTAACAGGTCCTGTCACCTAACTTAGATTATTTTAAACTCTTAGTTAAATAGCCTTTATCTCTGCCTCCAGCATTTTTCTAACTAATAAGCAGAAGTACACAAAATATTTTAAAAAATCTCAAAGCATTTACTCTGCTTTAGACCTAAGGACCATAAGATAGAGGAGCTGAATTAAGGCATTTAGCCCATCAAGCCTCCTCTGTTATTCGATCATGGCTGACATGTTTCTCAACCCCATTCTCCTGTCCTTTCCCTATAGTCTTTGATTCCCTTACTAATCAAGAACCCATCTGTCTTAAATACATTCAGAGACTTGACTTCCGCAGCCTTCTTTGGCAGAGTTCCAGAGATTCACCACCTTCTGGCTGAAAAAATTCCTCCTCATCTCAGTTCCAAAGTGTCATCCCTTCATTCTGAGGCTGTGCCCTCAGGCCCTAATCTTTCCTGCTCGTGTAAACATCTTCACATCCACTCTATCCAGGCATCTTGGTGTTCTGTAGTCCTCTGTCATCCTTCACAGAGCACAGACCCAGCGTCCTCAACCCCTCCTCATATGACAAGGTCTTCATCCCTAGGATCATTCCTGTAAACTCTGGACCTGTCCAGGGCCAGCACATTCTTCCTCAGGTCTGGGGCCCAAAACTTCTCATGATATTTCAAATTTCTCTCACCAGATGCTGCCAGACTTGCTGCGTTTTTCCAGCAATTTCAGTTTTTGTTATAGATTTTCAGCATCCATAGTTCTTTGATTTATTTGTATGATAGATGAAATGATGTTCTCAGTATTCTCCAGGAATGCACACAACAACTCTTGAGATTACACTTTAGTTCTTGCTGACTCAAGGACAATCCTGTAGGGTTTGTAACCCTACAGCATGGGTACTGTTTGGGTGGAATATGGCTGACAAATGGGGTTATTTTACCTTTCCATTTTAGCCTGTTGGCTGCCCCAGAATACCTATAGCAGGGCTCACATTGCTTTTCTTAGTGTGGGTGTGCCTCAGTTCTTTGTACATGCAAGCCTGCAGACACATGCCAGGTCCTATACAGGCTTGGGACGAAGGAAGTCTCCACTTTGGTAACCCTCTTTGCCATCACTACTTCATTGAAGCCCTGACTCTTGCAAGTTGAAAATCATAGCTTACTTCAGAAACCTGCGTTCCATCAGACAAAACCCAATGTACCAGCTAATTAAATTCAGCTTATGTGGAGAATATTTCACTGTTTTGGATAGGGTGGAATTAGCTGGGTAGTTCTGTCCAGTCAAGTTTAATGCTATCTCCAACTGAAGTCTACGCACAGCACACCATTGCCAGCACAGGCCACTGAATGGAAATCATATTAGAAAATTAGTTGATTTTTCTTCTGTCTTATTCAGGTCAATTGCAGCAATTCCACTGAGATCAGTGAGACCATGAAATGCAGTAGGGGAATTCCTGCCTAAGACCTACTCTTGCCATATGGATTTAGAAATGATGATAGAAAGTTTTAATTTCTGCACTTACATATTTGTCACAATGGGCAGTAATTCTGTGAAATGAAGTTATTTTAATGGGGACCTCAGGAAAGTATCCTGTGTGCACAATTATTGAAATCATAAAATCATCTACTGAGTGCTAGTTTATAATTTTGCTCAGTGTTAATGAATAAAGAAACTTTCCCTATTTTGTTTGACCACAAGTTCCATAAAGAAACCAAAATGTTTCTTTCAAGGTGATATAGTACATCAAAAGATATGGGGACACAGTGAGAACAGCCAGGATCATATTGAATGGTGAAGCAGGCTCAAAGGGCTGAATAGCCTACTCCTGCTCCTATATTCTTTGTTTCTAAGCTGTTCCTGTACAAGGCACAAATGATCTGGTCATTATGGCTTTTAGCACTTTGTTGTGTGCTGATCATTTTTCTATATTACAATAATGACTACACCTCCAAAAGTGCTTCACTGGATATAAAGCCCCTTAGGACATTCCAGGGTCAGGAATGACATTATACAAATGCAAGGAAGTTCTATCTTTACTCAATTGGAACTGTTATTCTTTCTTTCATGTACATTAACAGAAATAAGAGAAGCCTTTCGAGTTTTGGATCGTGATGGCAATGGTTTCATTTCCAAGCAAGAACTGGGCATGGCGATGAGGTCCTTGGGTTATATGCCCAGTGAGGTGGAACTGGCGATCATCATGCAACGGCTGGACATGGATGGTAGGAGAAAATTTATCACATTGCTGTTATGCAGTAGATATGTGCAGTATGATTAATGTACCTGATTTATAAACCACAACTCTTAAATATTTATTTAAAGGTTATCTAATTGCATCTTACTGGAATATTAAAGATCAAATGACTGAATAATTTTCAGCTGCATGTGGCGATAGCTCTGCTTGAGACAATTATATCTTTGCCTTGGAGTGAGTGTACTCAACCTATACCGTGTCTCAAAACGTAAAAATACAAAAGGAGATGTCTCAAGTTGACTTCCGTTTTAAGTGAACTGATAGACAGATAGAGCAATACTATTTTTACTAGTTGTTAGTGGCTCAGTGGTTAGCACTGCTGCCTCACAATGCCAGGGACCTGGGTTCAATTCCAGCCTTGGGCGACTCTCTGTATGGAGTTTGCACGTTCTCCTTGTGACTGTGTGGTTTTCCTCCGGATGCTCCAGTTTCCCCGTGTCTGCGTGGGTTTCCTCTGGATGCTCCAGTTTCCCCGTGTATGCGTGGGTTTCCTCCGGATGCTCCAGTTTCCCCATGTATGCGTGGGTTTCCTCCGGATGCTCCAGTTTCTCCGTGTAAGCGTGGGTTTCCTCCGGATGCTCCAGTTTCCCCGTGTCTGCGTGGGTTTCCTCTGGATGCTCCAGTTTCCCCGTGTCTGCGTGGGTTTCCTCCCAGTGCTCCAGTTTCCCCGTGTCTGTGTGGGTTTCCTCTGGATGCTCCAGTTTCCTCGTGGGTTTCCTCCCAGTGCTCCAGTTTCCTCCCACTATCCAAAGAGGTGCAAGTTAGGGTAAATTGGCCATGCTAAATTGCACACAGTGTTCAGGGATGAGGCGGTTAGGTGCATTAGTCAGGGGTAAATGTAGGATAGTAGGGAATAGGTTTGGCTGGGATACTCTTCGGAGGGTTGGTGTGGACTTGTTGGGCTCAAGGGCCTGTTTCCACACTGTAGGGTATCTACGATTCAGTTCCACTGAGCGGGCAACAGCAGAGATGGGTTGGATCAGCTGCTCCAAATCATTGGTCTAGAAAACAAGGAAGGATAGTGTGCTATGATCAAAATCACAGAGGATAGCTTTTGTGATTTTGGCAGGTTGTTTTTTTTTTGTTGATTTATTGGGGCAGAAATTGGTTGAAGTGGTTCACACCTGGAGGTTTGCGAAAACTAGGCATGATATGGGAAGTATACTGCGTGCAGGGGAGGATAGGACAGGGTCCCATAGGATGCAGATGGAAGTGAAGTTGGAGTTTGAAAGGAGAGAAGGGATGGTAGTGGACATTATGAGATAGAGAACATCAGCAGTGTTGAAAGAGAGGAATTAAACTACCTGTACAACTAGTATGGGTACCAGAAAGGGACATCAAGTGTTGAGCTTCACTAAAAATGGGGTTAAGTGTGTGGGGGTGGGAAGAGAAGACCAGCTGGGGAGAGAGTGAAGGAAAAAATGCTGAGAAATGGTGGGAACTGCTGCTTATGAGTGCTTTGTCAGATGGGTATAGCAATGTGGTAGAGACCAATGAATGGAATGTTTATAGCTTGCGAGATATAATTGCAGATTGGCAGAAGCAGCATGAGAATGTTGCTGTTGTCTGATTGACACGATCAAGACATACAGAAGCCTTGTGTTGTGTCCTTAATTGATCCTTCATCCTATCCATATAAGTCCAGTGATGTGAGAGATGATGGGACTGAGAATGGCAAGATGCCTTCAGAAACAGGGTCAACGTGACTCTTTAGTAATTCTTTATAAGGGAAGGAACTGGTACACCTAAATTAGTTCTGACTAACAACATTTCAATTTGCAGCAAGAAATGGGCTTTTGTGGTGCAAGCTGGTGTTGTGCATATGAGAATATAATTCCCTGCCATTAATACAAAAGGAGAGAATTACCCTCTGGTCCCAGACTTTCGCTGGGATTAGTGATGGCTATTCCCAGTTTAGAGCACTCTGGCACTTATGCATGATTCAAATTTCACAAGATTTTATCACTCTGTCATAAAATCACATACTTGGTTGAAACTATCCTGTTTCTTGCTCTCATGTTTGCTAATAGCCCCAGAGTTGCTTCTGTGCCAAAAAAGCTCTGTTTGAAATCTTCTCCAATAAACATTGTATTAAAGTACTAACATTCCCTCATAAGAGAGCTAAAATGTTCTGCTAGCTGCTTTCCCTAGAGCTGACATCCATCTTTACTAGACATAAAACTCTGAGGCAGCAGGAGCAGTAGAAATATGTACATGCACCTGCTCCTACCTCCCCCTTGACCATGACCCCACCCCCCATCACCAAACCATCATCTCCCAGACCATACAGAACCTTATCACCTCAGGAGATCTTCCACCCACAGCTTCCAACCTTATAGTCCGGGAACCCTGCACTGCCCGGTTCTACCTCCTTCCCAAGATCCACAAGCCTGACCACCCTGGTCGATCCATTGTCTCAGCATGCTCCTGCCCCACTGAACTCATCTCTACCTACCTTAACACTGTCCTCTCCCCCCTAGTCCAGGAACTCCCAACATACGTTTGAGACACCACCCATGCCCTCCACCTCCTCCAAGACTTCCGTTTCCCCGGCCCCCAATGCCTCATCTTCACCATGGAATTCCAATCCCTCTACACCTCCATCTGCCATGACCAGGGCCTCCAAGCCCTTCGTTTCTTCCTCTCCCGACATCCCTAACAGTACCCTTCCACCGACACTCTCATTCGTTTGGCCGAACTGGTCCTCACCCTTAACAATTTCTCCTTCGAATCCTCCCACTTCCTCCAGACCAAAGGGGTAGCCGTGGGCTCCAGTATGGGCCCCAGCTATGCCTGTCTCTTTGTTGGCTATGTAGAACAGTCCATCTTCCGTAGTTACACTGGCACCACTCCCCACCTCTTCCTCCCCTACATTGATGACTGCATTGGCGCCACCTCGTGCTCCCACGAGAAGGTTGAGTAATTCATCAACTTCACCAACACATTTCACCCTGAACTTAAATTTACCTGGACCATCTCTGACACCTCCCTCCCCTTCCTGGACCTCTCCATCTCCATTAATGATGACCGACTTGACACCAACATTTTTTACAAACCTACCGACTCCCACAGCTACCTGGATTACACCTCTTCCCACCCTACCTCCTGCAAAAATGCCATCCCCTATTCCCAATTCCTCCGTCTCCGCCATATCTGCTCCCAGGAGGACCAGTTCCACCACAGAACACACCAGATGGCCTCCTTCTTTAGAGACTGCAACTTCCCTTCCCACATGGTTAAAGATGCCCTCCAACGCATCTCGTTCACATCCCGCACCTCCGCCCTCAAAGCCCACCCTCCAACCGTAACAAGGACAGAACCCCCCTGGGTCTCACCTTCCACCCCACCAGCCTTCTCATAAACTAAATCATCCGCCAACATTTTTGCCACCTCCAAACAGACCCCACCACCAGAGATATATTTCCCTCCCCACCCCTTTCTGCCTTCCGCAAAGACCGTTCCCTCCGTGACTACCTGGTCAGGTCCACGCCCCCCAACAACACCCACTCCCGTCCTGGCACCTTCCCCTGCCACCGCAGGAATTGGAAAACCTGCGCCCACACCTCCTCCCTCACCTCCATCCAAGGCCCTAAAGGAGCCTTCCACATCCAACAAAGTTTTACCTGCGCATCCACCAATATCACTTATTGTATCCATTGCTCCCGATGCAGTCTCCTCTACATTGGGGAAACTGGACGCCTCCTAGCAGAGTGCTTTAGGGAACATCCCTGGGACACCCGCACCAATCAACCCCACCGCCCCGTGTCCCAACATTTCAACTCCCCCTCCCACTCAGCCGAGGACATGGAGGTCCTGGGCCTCCTTCACTGCCGCTCTCTCACCACCCGACGCCTGGAGGAAGAACGCCTCATCTCCCGCTTTGGAACACTTCAACCCCAGGGCATCAAAGTGGACTTCACCAGTTTCCTCATTTCCCCTTCCCCCACCTCACCCCAGTTCCAGACTTCAAGCTCAGCACCGTCCTCATGACCTGTCCTACCTGCCTATCTTCTTTTCCACCTATCCACTCCACCCTCCTCTCTGACCTATCACCTTCATCCCACCCCAATCCATCCATTGTACTCTTTGCGACCTTCCCCCACCCTCCTCCCTGACCTATCACCTTCATCCCCACCCCCCCGTGTCCCAACATTTCAACTCACCTATTGTACTCTATGGTACTTTCTCCCCACCCCCACCCTCCTCTCATTTATCTCTCCACCCTTCAGGCACTCTGCCTGTATTCCTGATGTAGGGCTTTTGCCCAAAACATCGATTTTACTGCTCCTCGGATGCTGTCTGAACTGCTGCGCTTTTCTAGCTGCACTCTACTCCAGAAACTAGTCAGCTGTCCACTGTTTCCTTAAGACGAGATGGATACATTACTTTCAGTAACAGCAGTGACCTCCCCAAATGTCAGATGAAAATGACCATAGGCTCCCACAGTCACCTCATCGGACCTATTTGAACTGGAACAGGTTTCATTCGATCAGTTAAGTGTCGATCCACTTTAGATAATCCGTCAGTACCCAGTAACTCGGCAGCTGGCTTGATACTTTAATTAGATGCCAGTTAAGCCTACCTATGCTGTTTGCAGATTAAAGGAAGCATATAGATGACTGGTTGGAAATCAGGTTATTTTCTTCAGCACTGGCTCACAATCTCAATTGATTCCCTGGCCATCTCTTTTCTGCTTTAGTATGATGCAGCTCATGGTGTGATTGAGCAGACCATTGATATACCTCCGGTGCTATGAGGGTCATGGTTTGAGTGCTCTATTTTTTGCACTTAAATAAAGGTTCCTCACTGTAGAAAAGAGATGAAGTGTAGCTGAATAGCAGGTATCCATGGCTCAGTCAAGATCGCCAGCAGAACCTGTGATAAGCTGCATTCCTCCAGTTCAAAAATGAACTCCCATTGGAGACGACAAAGCCTATTGAAATTAAGTACTCAGCAAGTCAGGCAGTGTCTGCGGCCAGAAACAAAGTTAATATTTCAGGTATATAACCTTTCAGCCAGCCTGAAACATTGACTCTGCTTCTCTCTCCATAGATGCTATCAGATCTCATGAGCATTCTAAGAATTTTCTGTTTTTATTCAAATTTCCAGCATCCATCCTATCGTGCGTTTTGACATTAAAATGAAATTAGCCAGGAAAATAGAGCAATGTGATAGTGAATGGGAAGGTAGTCATGACAGTAAACCCAATATTAAAATCAATGTTTTAGCCACTATGTGCTGCGAAGTCATTATGTGAAAGAATCTAATTCATGATTTCTGTTTGCTGTTAAAAAAATGTATAAAGCTATTGTGCATTTTTTTTGTTGCAAAGGCTATTGCAAACTTAAATTATTACAGTGGCTTGGAAAATACCTGTTTGTGGTTTCATTTTACTCTGTATTATCGTATTGCACTATGCCTGAATTCAACTTAACGAATATTTGGCCTTGGAAGCCTTGGGCACCTCTTGAGTAATGTATGAACCTTTTGGGGAAATTGAGTTCAGTTTAAAGGATTGTTAGACAATAGATTATCAAATATATTCAAGTGTTTTATTTTATTTGGGTCTATTGTTGCTGAAGTCCTTCAGCTGAATTTCTGGTTGATTGCACTATATTCATGAAGCAGGCTTCCATTGATGGGAAGCAAATGGAGATTGAGACATGAAACGTTTATCATTTTGTATATTAAAGTTGTTTGTTATGCAGCAAAATTCTGACAAATATGGGACAAGTAATTTAGTGCAGTGGCCCGGTTGCTGTGCATGTGTGTAACTGATTTGTCACAATTATGTATGTCCCTAGCGGGACTATATACGTGATTGCAGTACGTCAGAAGAATAGTGCAACTCAAAAAAGTAATTTACTTGGAAGTATAATGATTCTATATATCTATGGTAATAGGGAAAAGTACAATTGCTACGGAATTTTGGAGTATGGTAGGTAGATTTCTCTTTGCTGCGATTGTATTTAGTTGTTAGAAGCCTATAACATGGATACATCTGTACCCTGCTTGCCCAACTGTTTTAGGGTAGCTTAATGTACTCCATAGTATGCAAAGACTTAATTGGGATATTGCTGTTGGTGATCATGTGCTTTCCTAAAATTTCCTGGTTTCATATCAGTGATACAATATACATTCAGTCCTCTGGAATGAAAAGACCATTAAAATCTGGGCTTTGAGAAAATTATTACTTAAAGTTGAACAGCTATTTTCTTTGATTGCTGCAACTGAACTACAGTAAGTGTATGTTGCATTAAGTGCTCCTTTCTAAGAAGAGCATTGCAGAAGGGATGCAAGGCATTTTCACATATATCAATGGCAGACTGCACACATCTGCACTTGTATAGGCATGTACACAGATCTAGGCCTCCATACCAGAGTATTTCTGAAAATAACTATGTCGTCTGTCTTACATTGGTTAGTAGTGACTGAGATGTGCTCTTAGAAATTGACCAACGTGCAGATACATCAAGAGGTCACATTGATAGTATTTTTTTGACACAAGCTTTCTCAATCTCTCCTTTGGAAAATGATGCTGGAACATGAGACTCAGCAATTCCTCCACATCTCCAGAATCCACAAAGTACACAGGATTATTGATGGCATTGATTTTTTGCACAATAATTTGGAAATCATGAACCATAGGTAATATTTTTCCCTAAGTATGCAGTGCTTAGAAAGATAGAATAATATGGAAAATTTCCTGTTTCTCACTTGGTAATGCTCTGTGCCTCAAACTGGTCTGCTCAGGACCTGAGGTTACACCCAGCTCAAGCTTATGGTGGACATGCAATAGCAGGTGAACATGGCAGTGACTGGGCAGGCATTTTGATCATTATTGAATATGTTGTTGGTCAGGTTAAAGAGCAATTGAAATGCCTATTGTTATGACCACTTGGGAAAGTGTATTGATACTCAAGCCCCATTGCTGCCGACATCACGATAAAGGTTGATTTAATCAAAGCATGCAAAGTCCCTGATTAATCTGTCTGTTGGAATCAAGTTAACAGAAAACACTGACCAGGTTCCTGTAATTAAACAAGAGCAACTATTTATATACTCACTTGTAAGCAGCTTAATGGCTGTAACTGGTTAAAAGCTGTAATCCTACACATTGGCTCTAACTGGTTAAAAACTCCAATCTCACAACCCCTATAAATGGAAACAGAAAAACAATAAAACCTTTGGTTTTATAGGCAGAGGAAAGGAAAGAGTAAAACGCAGTTCAATAACACTGCTTTGCACGACTCATTGAGATGTTCCTTTTATTTACCAAGTCTTTCTTTTCTTTGACCTCCTTTCTCCAAGCGTTTTCTCTCTTCACAGCTGGTACAGGGCAACCGGTACACTAATTGCAAAGTCTCTTAGTTACTAGTTAAAGGCAGCAGCTTACAGCAGCAGGTGGGAGAAAATAATTGGTTTTCTACGGGTTTTGGACAGTTGCCATCGACGTTTAAGATTTGCATTGTATGAGTCACAGGAATAGGCTTCACAGCTAATGGAAGGGATTTGTTCGGGATTTGATAGCATTCTGCTGGAATTGCAGGCATACTTTTCCAATCATTTAAAGCATTATCACAAAACAAAAGTTGGTTGAAGGATGGCAGTGAGCAGCTAAGTCAAAATGTTATAACTCTGTTGAGAGGAATACACAGGTAATCAAGTCCCACTGCTTCACTAGCCATCCGGAGTAAGAGCAATTTTTTTATCAAGTCCTTTAATAAACTCAAAAATAACTAATTTACTGTAAACACAAATTATTCTTTAAACAAATAGCAAAACTGGCTAACAACTAACCTACACTCCACAATTAAACAATATCGGTTAATCCCAAACACATTCATGTGACAAAATATCTATAAAGGTAGAAGAGCTCTGCAGATATAGTATGTGTTTAAAAATGCAAAAAAAGAAAAAAAACCCATGTGGGCCATTGATCTGAACTAAAAGAATAAAATAGGATGTCTTTTCAGAGTTCTGAGTTTCCAGTTGGTGAGATCAAAGGACTGACTGATGTAGAATGATGGAAAATCTTCAATCCAGACTTCAGTTTGGATGGAAATTGAGTTAACCTTCAGACTATGAATACAAGTAACAGTTCTGCTATTAGGGTTTATGAGGTTGTTGGTGATATTAATATCTGGAACTTTATTTGATTCCCAAAAGTACTTCATTAAGAGAAAGAGAGATGTGTGCAGTTTTTTCTATTGTGAGGTTTCTTTCTACTTTTCCAGGAGTAAGAGAGAGATTTGCTAATATAACTCCTGTGTTCACAAAGGGAGGGAGGCAGAAAGCAGGAAATCCCAGGCCAGTTAGATTAGGATCTGGTACCGGGTAAATATTAGAAGCTATTATTAAAGACATTGTAACAAGACTATTGGATAAGCTTAAGATAAGTAGGCAGAGCCAACATAACTTTGTCACATTTATTGGAGTTCTTTGAAGAAAAAATATTGTGCTGTAGATAAAGGAAAATCATTAGATGTATTGTATTTAGATTTCCAGAAGGCACTTGATAAGGTGCCATATCAAAGGTTATTGCAGAAAAAAAGAAGTTTATGGTGTACCTGGCATGGTGCAAGATTGACTAGCTAACAGGAAACAGAGAGTAGGAATAAGCGGGTCATTTTCAGGCTGGCAGGATGTCATGGGTAGTATGCCACAGAGGTTGGTGCTGTGACCTCAACTGTTTACAGTTTATGTTGGTGACTTGAATGAAGCTAGTAAAGGTAAGGCAGTTAAATTTGCTAAAATTACAAAGATAGGTGGGAATGTGAGTATGAGAAGTACATAAGGAGCCTACATAGGGATATAAACTGAGTGGGCAAAGATCTAGTAAATGGAGTACAATGTGGGAGAATGTGAAATTGTCCATTTTGGCCAAAAGAATTTTTTAAAAAAGCATATTATGGGTTATAAGTTTGCTTGCTGAGCTGGAAGGTTTATTTTCAGATGTTTCATCACCATGCTAGGGAACATCATCAGTGAGCCTCTGGTGAAGCGCTGGTGTTCTACCCCGTTTTCTATTTATATGTTTTGGTCTGTTAAGGTGGGTGATATCATTTCCGGTTCTTTTACTCAGAGGATGGTAGATGGGGTTCAAATCGATGTATTTATTGATGGAATTCTGGTTAGAATGCCTGGGCTCTAGATATTCGTGTGTGTGTGTCTATGTTTAGCTTGTCCTACAATGGATGTGTTGTCCCAGTCAAAGTGATGTCCTCCCTCATTATTATGTCAGGATACTAGTGATAGGGGTCATATACTTTGGTGGCTACTTGGTGTTCATGTATCCTGGTGGCTAGCTTTCTGCCTGTTTATCCAACATAGTGTTTGATACAGTCCTTGCATGGTATTTTGTAAATGACATTCGTTTTGCTGGTTCTATAGGGTCCTTTAGATTCATTTGCCACTGTTTCAGTGTGTTGGTAGATTTGTGGGCTACCATGATGCCAAGGGGTCTGAGTAGTCTGGAAGTCATTTCAGGGATGTCTTGGATGTAAGGTAATGTGGCCAGAGTTTCTGGGCGCAATGTGTCTGCTTGTTTGGGTTTGTTGTTGAGAAATCGGTGGACTGTATTTACTGGGTACCCGTTCTTCCTGAATACGCTGTACAGATATTTTTCTTCAGCTGTTTTCAGTGGAGTTCCTTGGCTAGTGTGTATGTTGGTGTTCCAGGTATTGAGACTATGGGTCTGGTTGTGTACTTCCATTGTCCATAGAAGTGGGGTGTGTTAGATCCATCTGGGTACAATTTTTGCAAGTCTGTCTTGTTTATTTGTCCTGATTTCTGAAGCCTTTTCAATGTGGATGTGATATGGTTTTCTAGTTGTGGGGTTGGGTCTATTGCTATCGATAGGTAAATGTCGGTATCTGCAAGCAGTGAGTTCACTTTTTCAATATACTCTGTCCTGTTTAGAATGATGGTCATGCGTTCTTTGTCTGCAGGTAGGATCACAATGTTTTTGTCTTTTTGAGTCTTTGTAGGGTTTTGCTTTTCTGTGTTTTGAGAGTGTTCCCTTCCTTCTTCCTGCTTAATGTTGGTACAACTGTCTGTCTGATGGTCTGCTGGGTAATTTTCTGTGAGTGCGTTGTGCTTCATTGTTAATTCTAATGCTGCTAGGAAGTCCTTTTTATCCGCATCTCTGTAGTTGTAGTTTAACCCTCTTGCTAGGACAGCTTTTTCCGTATCTGATAATGGTGGGTCTGATAGGTTTTTCATCCAAGCCTCTGTGTTGTCTGTGTTGTTCTTTTTTGTGATTTGTCCAGTTTTTTCTGTCAGGTTAGTTTTTTCATTTTCTGTGTTTGCTGCTGTTTGATGCTTATGGCTCGTTCTCTTGTGGCTGTCCATTCATAGTCTGTTGCGATAGTATATAAAGTTTTTTTGGTGCGGAATTTCCTGATTGTATTGATGGAGTTGATTAATAATCATTTCTCACAACATTCTATGGCCATTCAGTTCTGCTATTCTTGGCTAGTGGTGTGTTGAGTGATGGTTTATATTTAAGACATTTTGGTAGTATTTGATTCCTGAGGCATTCATGCAGGAAGTACAGTTGTTCGCGGGTGGCGATCAATTGGATAGCGTTGGTTTCCTATCTTCGGGCTAGTTTTAATGTGTTGCGCCCATATGTGTTAGTGATTTTTGAGAACCTTTGTAGCTCAGGTTGAGGTTCAGGTTGTAAGTTTGCTTGCTGAGCTGGAAGGTTTGTTTTCAGACATATTGTCACTATACTAGGTAACATCATCGGTGAGTCTCCGGTGAAATGCTGGTGTTGTGTCGCGCTTTCTATTTATGTGTCTTGGTTTCTTAAGTTGGATGGTATCATTTCCGGTTCTTTTTATCACAGGATGGTAGATGAGGTCCAAATCGATGTGTTTATTGATGGAGTTCCGGTTAGAATGCCAGACCTCTAGGAATTCCCATGCGTGTCTCTGTTTAGCTTGTTCTACGATGGATATGTTGTCCCAGGCAAAAAATGAAACCGGATGATGCAACACACCCCACTTCTGTGGACTACCGAAAGTACGCAAGTCAGGGGTTCCCATAGTCTCACTACCTGGAACACCGACATAGACACTAGCCAAGGAACTCCACTGAAAACTGAAATATCTAATAGGAGACTATTCACTCCAGGAGAAAGTGAGGTCTGCAGATGCTGGAGATCAAAGTTGAAACTTTATTGCTGGAACAGCACAGCAGGTCAGGCAGCATCCAGGGAACAGGAGATTCGACGTTTCGGGCACAGGCCCTTCTTCAGGAATGAAAGAAGGGCCTGTGCCCGAAACGTCGAATCTCCTGTTCCCTGGATGCTGCCTGACCTGCTGTGCTGTTCCAGCAATAAAGTTTCAACTATTCACTCCAACCAAGAATACCTGAACACCACCAAAGACACCAAGATAGAAGAGGATGAAATAATGTTCTCCTTTGCCGTAACAGCCCTGTTCACATCAATTGACATCAAACTGGCGAAAGAAACTCTGACTGCACTAATGGACGAACCAAGGACACAAACACCAGGCAGCACCAACTTCATCAGCAAAGACAACATCCTGAAGCTAGTAGACCTGTATCTCACCACCCACTTCACATTCAATGACAAGACCTCTAAACTAATCAACTGAACACATATGGGATCACCAATATCAGGGTTCCCAGCAGAAGCAGTAACGCAGAGACTCGAACAACAGCCCTCCCAACCCAAAATTTGGGTCCGCTATGTGACATCTTTGTGATTACAAAATGGAACAAATAAGAGGAAACCTACAGCACCATCGACAATATCCTTACTGGTAAAAATCACAAAAAAGGCAGAATTAGATAACAGATTCCCATTCTTACATGTTAATGGAGAACCTAAACCCAGCATCTACAGAAAAACAATGCACATAGACAAAATACTTAACTACAGCAGCAATCATTCCAACACCCACAAACGGAGCTGCATCAGGAATCTTTTCAATGAGCCACAACACATTGCAGCACCCAGGAACTACGAACAGCTGAAGAAAAATACCTAGACAGTGTATTCAGGAAGAACGGGTACAAAATAAACACAGTCTGCAATTTCTTAACAACAAACCCAAATGAGCAGACACAACTGCCCAGAGACTCTAGCCACAATACCTTACATCAAAGACATCTCTCAAATGACTAGCAGACTACTCAGACCCCTTAGGATCATGGTAGCCAACAAATCTACCAACACACTTAAATAGTGGTGAATGAACTTTAAGGACCCTACACAAACAACCAGCAAAACGAATGTTAATTACAAAATACCATACAAGGACTGTAACATTGGACAGACAGGCAGAACACTAGCCACCAGGATACAGGACTCACTTTCACTTGTATCCTTACAGGCAGACGAGGAAGGACACCACTTTGACTGGGACAATACATCCATCGTAGGACAAGCTAAACAGAGACACGCACGGGAATTCCATCCCTGGCATCCAGCTGGAACTCCATCAATAAACACAACAATTTGGACCTCGTCGGCTGTCCTCTGAGAAAAAGAACCAGAAATGATATCACCCACCTTAAGAAACGAAGACACATAAATAGAAAGTGGGACATAACACAAGCACTTCAACGGAGGCTCACTGATGATATTACCTAGTATAGTGACTAAACATCTGAAAACAATCCTTCGAGCAAATTTACAACCTGAACCTCAACCTGAGCTGCAAGTCTCTTCAAAAATCGCAAAGAATCATATTATCTAAATGGTGAGAGTTTTCAAAGCTTTGAGATGAAAAAGAGAGATCTGGGCGTTCTAGTGTATGATTCTTTTCTGATTACAGTAAGTAATCAGAAAAGATAATAAAATGCGATACTTTATTGTGAGGAAAATTGATTGTAACTTTAGGGAGGTTATGCTTCAGTTATAGATCTTGTGGGAAAACATAAAACTAGGGGTCATAAGTGGGTGACTAGCGAGGTATGAGAAGATTTGTAGCTCCGGTTAAGATTCTGGATGTAGGTTTGTTCACTGAGCTGGAAGGTTCGTTTTCATAGTGGGTGACTGTTTAAAACACATGAGGAAAACATTTTTCTATTAGATGGTTGTGAGTCTTTGGAATTCTCTTCATCAAAAGGATATGGATGCAGAATCCTTACATATTTTTAAGGCAGAGATAGATGCTTGATTAACATGGGCATGAAAAATTATTGGGATATACTGGAATGTAAAGTTGAGGTTGAAATAAGTTCAGTCATGAATAGTCTTTGTTTGTTAGCTGAAGCATACTTCAGGGATTTCTTTTCTATTAACACATTTAAGTATCTTGGAAAAATACAGGGACTCTCTCTAGAAGTGTATTGCTAGTGTTATGATCTCAGCTCATGTTATGACTGGATAGGCCAGACACCAGAATAAAGTCTGGTTTGATAGATCATATTTGTATTTCTCTGATTTTAATGTGGTGGTCTTTGACCAAAACATATTTCCATTAGGGTGCAGATTTAGTTATACAATAAGTTTGAAGTTTATTACACAAAAGATGGAAAAAGCAAAATGCAACAGACCATGCTCTCCACAAAGAAAACAGTTTAAAATGATTCAAACACTTGGAAAAACATCTCATCAACTTCTAAATAACATCACTTTACAGTCAATCAAAATTAAGAGAATTTTTCTTTCCTATTGGGGTGTTGTTCCACAGTCTTGTTTATTTCATACAATGGGGAGAAAGTGAGGTCTGCAGATGCTGGAGATCAGAGCTGAAAATGTGTTGCTGGAAAAGCGCAGCAGGTCAGGCAGCATCCAGGGAACAGGAGAATCGACGTTTCGGGCATAAGCCCTTCTTCAGGAAAGGGCTGAAGAAGGGCTTATGCCGGAAACGTCGATTCTCCTGTTCCCTGGATGCTGCCTGACCTGCTGCGCTTTTCCAGCAACACATTTTCAGCGCTTATTTCATACAATGCAGAGTCTTTGAATTTAGTTGTTCATGATGCTATCAAGAGCCTCTTGAGGATAATGGTTTGCTTTGGCAATGTACTATATATTTATATATATTTCTCAACTTCAGCACATTGTTGGTTGTGCCCTGTGTTTATTCTTATAGAGAATCCGTTGACTGAAATATGATAGGAAAGTCAAGTTAATGTTTCGAAACTTCACTATCAGCTTGGTAATGTCTAAGATGCACTAATTAAAGTCTCTGGTGACACTATGCAAACAGATCAGATGCATCTGACAATACCTCAGGATTAGGTGCACAAACTCTTGCAAAATAATTTCTGATTTCACGTTGGTGATTTCTCTTTGTGTGTGGTATGACATCCTTTTTGAGATTAATATGACCAGCAAAAACCTTCAAGTGAAGGAATTTGACATCTTTGACCCTGTAAGCAACTTTGAGAAACCAAGAAGTTTCTTGTCTACTGAGGAATGACAAAGAATTTGGGAAAGCACTGTTGGTCACAAGTTAACTTGCTGGGGTGTATGAACAGACTGGCACACTTTGAGCCAGACTTGTTGGTGTTAGGAGAAAGAGGAAGTAGGACACATATCAAAATAATGATGAAACACAAGGAAAAATTCAAAGTTAACTTTTGTTTTGCAGTCCTTGACATACAATACAATTGGTTGAAGAAAGGCTGGCACAGAGACATGAAATTAATGTTGCTTGACTTGCTCTTTGATATTCACAGTTTGCAGAATAGCACATGACAATAAATCATAGAGTATTGCTTGAAGATAAGGCAAGCTTTTGAAAAAGAGGACTTCAAAGATTTTGATGCTTCAGATTTGTGCAGTGAATTGTGAGCCATTGCAGGATGAGTTCCAAAATGTGCATTACAAGATGTCATAACATTGTGTATGAAAAAAAGGTGAGATAGTGTCTTCAACACATTTGTTGCCCGCAGCATCCCCTTGGCTCTCCCTTTCTCTATAACCAGTGGTGAGTGAAACAATCTCAAGTTGTTGAAAACAAACAAGAAATTACACAAAGCATTGACTTGAAGGAACTTGTTTCCATGTTTGCTAAACTGAAAGCACAGCCAGTTAAATTCTACAACTTGATCAACATCCCCCAGGAAAACACATCAGGCATTACAATATCATGCCTTGTGACCCATATTATATTACTGATTAATTCATGTGCATTGTTCCAACATCCTGATTTGAGTTGAATGCCTCTTTTGGTTATAGCTTTATAATATGTTCTTCCTTCTTTTAAAATAAATCTGTAATTTATAAATATGAATATTTGTTCATACTAAAATAATGCAGACGGTATTAACTCTAATAATAATTAATTTCAATGCAGCATGTGTGGAATAAGGAACAGGTGGAAACTCAGGTTAATTTACATGTAAGAGGCCAAAGAGTTTTCTGCTTTCAGCTCAACACAATCTGGACAGGGAGAGAGAGAGAGAGAGAGAGAGAGAGAGAGGGCAGCACGTTCCTGATAAGAGTTGAGACCTTGTTAGGTTCAGCCATTCAGAGGCAAGATGGATATCAAGATTTTGTGATTTGTGTTGAGGTTTCTTAAGAGCTGTGGGTGTCGGGTCCACCCTTCAGAGCCGGGCTGAGATCAACAGTGGATAGTGCTGCATCTGTTAGGTTGCTGATGATAGGTAAACTAGGAATATGCCATTTTTGCCTGGTTCAGTTGCTGCTCTTAGTGAGAGTACCACTGCAGAAATTGGTTGCATTGGAGTGCAGACAGTCCACAGAAGAAACGGTCAGTCAGCAGAGGGATGGGACTTGAGTATGTGATCACTGGAGTGAGGGCTCAGGACAGGCCACAGCACAGATACAGGTAACTAGAACTGACGCCTGTAAATTGTTTAACATGTTTCTTTAGCTGCCGGTTCAAACCAATGTCAAGGGTAATCACTCTCACCTCACCAGTTCTCAGACTGATGGGTATTAAATGCCAAGTTTTTATATTTTACAGTTTTCAATAGTTTTAGTCTCCTTACTTGAAGAAGGATGTACTGACATTGGAAGGGGTGTAGAGGAGGTTCACTAGATAGCTTCTGGAATTGAGAGGGATGCTTTATGAGGAAAGATTGAGTGGATTAAAACTATGCTAACTGGAATTTAGAAGAATGGTGGAGACCATATAGAAACATATATAATTACGAAGGGAATAGATCAGATAGGAGCAGGGAGTTTGTTTCCACTGGATGGGGGGGGGGGGGGGGGGGGGAGGTGAAACTAGAACTAGTGGGTGTAGCCTCAAAATAATGGGAAAGAGATTTAGGACTGAGTTGAGGAGGAACCTCTTCACCCAAAGGGTTGTGAATCTGTGGAATTCGCTGCCCAGTGAAGCAGTTTAGGCTACCTCATTGACTGTTTTTAAGGCAAAGATAGATTTTTGAACAGTAAATGATTTAAGGATTATGGTGAGTGGGCAGGCAAGTGGAACTGAGTGCACAAAACGATCAGCCGAGATCATATTGAATGACTGAGCAAGATGGCCTACTCCTGCTCCTAGTTCTTACGTTCTCATATGTAAAATACTGTTAGTTTCTTTCAGCATCATGCATTGAGAATGATACCACTAGTTAAAAATCCCCATAACCTAAAGGTTCTGTGTACATTTTCAGTTTCAAAGTGACTATTTGGAAACTAGGTGTCCTCTTCAATCTATTCTATCCTACTGTGAAGCACATGTCCACTCATCCTGCAGCTGTCTCCACATATTTATTAGGACTGTAGCAAAGCAAATGATCTAACTTTAAACTGAAAAGTACAGCTATGGAAATATATATCAACAAATTAGAAGACTTTTAAAGATTGATAACAAAAATCTGATTTCTATTCATCCTTTTCATTCTTTCTAGTAACCCTTAAAGATTTAGGTCCATTACGATATGTTTTCAGCATGCCATACTTCAGAAACTAGACTACGTAGTCATTGTTTACTGTAATTTGAATCTCATGGTATTGTTTGTGGTTAACACTCAAAGTGCAGAAGTCATTTTTCTTATTGATGGAGCTGCATATTTCAGGTCGCTGCAAAGTTTTGCAAAGTGCTGGATAGCTGAGATGTAATGCAGGCTTGCTGGTGAGGATGTGAAGGGCTCAGGTGAGTTAATAAGTTTGAAAATCAAGAAAAAAATATGCCATTTAAGAAATTAGGAAGAGCTCTGACTTTTCTTCCCTCATTCTGTTCCTGCCTCCTTCTGTTCCATACAATGGGAGTGAATAAGGTAGTGAGATGTAACATCAGTCATGTGCTTGAGACTTTGAAAAAAGGAAGGAGTAATCTGTGTTCATGAGTTGAACTTTCAAGAGCAATATTATGCACAATACTGTAAATAAACGTTTGCAAGAACCCATTGTCTTTTCTTGTGCTTTAGGACAATACTGCTACCTGTACAATGCAATATCAGTCTGGAGTATCACAGGCTTTGGTTCTCTGCACATATACTGTTCTTGAGGTCGCTGCCTCCTTCCCTCTAAATAAAGCCCTTCAAATATCTTATTCACATATTTACGTAGAGGGCCAGCAAATCCAGTTCTAAGACCTCTTGCTTTGTATCCTCAATCCAGACTGCTGTCTTCTCTCTTCCTGATTCTAGAGTCATCCTGTTAGTTACATCATCATAAGCTAATGCAAATTTCATTATATCACATTTACCAGAGACATATACCAGTCACTTATAGATAAAGGGAAACGATACAGTCCTCGATTACCAGTATCCACGGGGATAGCCATCTCTCCAAAGTGCAGAAAAGAACTCTCAGCCACAAGCCTCATGATAATATAAACTGGCCATTATTTGCAGAGCCCTCTGCTCTTCAGCTGTCATCAGTTATAACCTGCACGCGCTGCATAAGCAGGATGTGCACCATAAAGTAGAAGTAAGGATGCTGTAGTCTTACAAGACCATAGGGCTGCTCTTCCATTAGAGGGTGTCAGCTAATGGTGCTTTATTCTGAGGGTTTCCATACCTCAGGCAAGGGGAGAGGTTGAAGAGGAAAGTGGTTATCTCAGCCAATGTGGAAATTGAACCAAGCTGGGGGTATTACTCTGCATTGAAAACCAGCTATCCAACCATCTGAGCAAACCACCCCCACCTCAAAGTAAATAAATTATTGCAAGTACAATTTAAACAAAGACAATTGGACAGTAACCATTTTATGTGAGCATGTGAATATTTAACAGTTAGGACACTGGCACTTTCATTCCACCTGATCCTTTATTCTTGCCATACTCAGTAGTTGACTGGTGTGATAGGTTGGTATTACGGAAGAAATCCAGCTCATTGGTGCATTTACAAAGGTCAGCACTGGACAAATTCTATAGCCACCTTCCTCTGTGATGATATTTCAGGGTTTTAGTGAAGTGTACCATGACTATGCAATTATAGTTTTATGTATTTTGTGAAAAAAGCCAACCTGTATTTAAAATGATGAAGAATTTGAGAAAATGGCTCCCAGATAATTGCATCAGGAATTAATTAAAAGAGACCTTTTCAAATTCAGCAAACATTTCCAAAAGTAAACAGAATATCCTTAATAATAGTTCCATTGAAGTTATGAATAGAAGAGATGAGAGTGACTGCTCTTGATATCAAGACTGCACTTGACCAAGTGTGGCATTAACGAGCCCTAAGCAAAACTGGAGCCAATGGAGGAATCTCTTCACTAGTTGGAGCCCTCTATCATAAGTGCGGATATTCACAAATGATTACAAAATGTTCAGCACCATTCTCAACCCCTCAGATACTGAACTGGCCTATGCCCAACGCGATAAGTCCTGGACAGCATCCAGGCTTTGGATGAAAAGTGGCAAGTAACAGTCGTTCCATACAAATTCCACGCACTGAACATTTCCAATATGAAACAATCCAACTGCCACCCATTGACGTTCAATGATCACCATCATTGAATCTCCCATTGTGGATATCCTGGGGGTTACCATTGACCCAGAAACTGAACAGGACTCACCATATAAACACTGACTACAAGACCAGGCCAGAGGTTAGGAATGCTGCAGAAAGTGACTCATCTCCTGACTCCACTGTTGACCATCTGCAAGGTATAAATCAGCAGTGTGATCGTATCCTCCTCTCTTACCTGGAAGAGGGATTGTAGTGATTGTCAGCCAGGTGGGCCTTGTAGAATATGAGTTCTCTAATTGGGGCTGTAAATCTGGTCCAATCAGGGAACTTGGTTGATAGGTATAAATAGGAGTGCTAGAGGTTCTGCTCATTTTGAGAACTGGCTCTGAGGAAACTGGATCAGTGTCAAGG
This sequence comes from Chiloscyllium plagiosum, assembly GCF_037043375.1. NCBI lineage: Eukaryota > Metazoa > Chordata > Chondrichthyes > Orectolobiformes > Hemiscylliidae > Chiloscyllium > Chiloscyllium plagiosum. The sequence continues at coordinate 36,206,356 of NW_028270169.1, read as the reverse complement.
ACTCTCCCCATGTAAATAAGGGGTGACTTGGTAACGGGATACCAACCTCTGTGGAGATGTTTCAGTGCCAATGAGAGAAAAACACCCAACTGGAAACGTTTGCTCGCGAACAGTCATCTTTGAGTTGGAGTAAGCATTTCTGGCATCATGGGAAGCTTGACCTGTTTGATCCTGCCATCGAAGCCTAGGCCCAGTGTGTGGAAAGAATGTGGCTAACCAGCAAATGCAGATAGATTGAGCCACCTCCCACTGGCAGATACACCATCAATGGAAGAGTTCGCAATCGTTGTAAATATTCTGGATACCCTTCTTATCACAGCTGACAATATCAAACGTTGGATGGAGAAAGATCTGATCCTAGCAAAATTGAAACAGCTGGTGGTGATGGGGAAACCAAAGAGCGGTCACAACCAGAACTGAAACCTTTTTGGGCCCAGACAGACTAGATCACTGTAGAGGTCGGCATATTATTGTGGGGAACACCAGTGATTGTCCCAAGCAAAGGTTGCCGCCAGATACTGGCTGAACTCCACTGGGGTCATCCAGGGGTTTCCAAAATGAATGTGTTGGCGAGACGTTATGTCTAGTGTCCAGGATTGGATGCTGACATTGCTGCATTAGCGGCACAGTGCCCAGAGTCCAAACAAGGACAAAAATTACTGCCAGCAGCTCCCCCACTTTTGTGGGAATAGCTGAGTAAACCCTGGACTCGATTGCATGTCGACTATGCTCTTCTTTCATGGGTCCAATCTTCTTAGTCATTGTAGACGCCCACTCAAAATGGCTGGATATGCATAGAGTCCATTCATCAAACACCGGAATGATGAGATAAAAACAGCGCACGTCTTTTGCACTATATGGGACTGGAAGTGTTAGTCACAGATTATGGGCTATCATTTTCCAGCAGGGAATGTCAGTATTTCCTCAAGTTGAATGGTATTTGTCATGTAGACTCAGCTCCATGCCATCCACCATCCAATTGTCTGGCAGAAAGAGCAGTCCAAACTTTGAAGGCAACTTTAAAGAAACAGCCTACAGCTTTGCTAGATACCAATCTATACTGGTTCCTATTTGATTACAGGACCATCCCTCTCACAACTACACAGATAGCTCCAGCAGAGTTGCTAATGGTGAGAAGACTCCGCACCAGGTTAAACCCGATCTTCCTGGACCTGGCAACCCCAATCCAGACACAAAACTTCACTAAGCAAGAGAGACAGTTTGATGTAGGAACCATGTGAATAGCCCTACATGGGTAAGAGGCATTGTCGATACGTGGTCAGATCCAGTGACATATAAAGTTTTTGGGTAGGTGCGAAAGTCCTGAATGAGCAAGTGGACCACATGAAAGCTGCAAGCTTGCAAATGGTGAGGGAAGAAAACATGCCCGTTCCTCAGCAGCCTTTCTGACTGTTCCAGAACCCATGGGTTCTCCCTGTCTGTCCAGCATTGAAGATACCTTGTAATCTGAGATGGACACAGCTGTTGCTGCCTCAACGCCTTTGCCACCTGAAGAGGAAGATGAATTTCTTCTGGGCGCAGCAGGCGAGTTACTGTACATTACACACTACCCACATCAGAAGCAGAGTAATGCTAAAATACTACAAGAAGATCTTTAAAAAATCCTTGGACTCAGGTGGGGGGAGAGGGGGAAGGGGTGGAATGTAGTGATTGTAATAAGGTCAGCCAGGTGGACGTCATAGAATGTGAGTTCTCTGATTGGGGCTGTTAATCTGGTCCAATCAGGAGCCCTGGCTGACAGATATAACCAGGACTATCAGGCATCCTTTTCACTCTGAAAGCTGGCTCTGAAGAAGCTTGATCAGTGTCGAGGACTCTGCACATGCAAATAATGAGTGACTTGATGATGGGATACTGGACTCGGTGGAGTTATTTCAGGTGTGCAGCTCCAACAACACTCAAGGAGCTTCACTGCATCCAAGAGAAAGCAGCCTGCTTGATTGGCAGCACATCTACAAGTATTCACTCCCTCCACCACTGAGGCTGAGTAGCAGCAGTGTGTTCAGAATTTGGTGCAGAATTTCACCAGATATCCTTAGACAGCAGCTTCCAAGCCCATAACCTCTTTCATCTACAAGGACAAGGGCAGCATATACATGGGAACACCACCACCTTCAAGTTCCCCTCCAAGCCACTCACCATCCGAACTTGTAAATTTATCACTGTTCCTTCGCTTTTGCTGCGTCAAAATCCTGGAATTTCACCCTAAGAGCATTGTGGGTCTACCTACAGCACATGGTTTGAAGCAGTTCAAGATGGCACTTTGCCACCACTTCTCTAGGACAACTAGGGACAGGCAATAAGTGCTGGCCTAGCCATTGAAACCCATGTCCCACAAGTGAATAAAAAACAGTTCTTTCTAGCTCACCACTAGCTGACAGTGACAGCAATCCAAGCCAATAGCTGAGACAGTTAAAAGTTAATCACCTTGACTTTATAAGAGCAGCGTCTGTATCCCAGGCCAAAGCCAACTCATCGTTTTGCCAGTTTAGGAATAGCAACCATTTTAGGTTTTGATTTGTAAGAGATAGTCTGTGAGCACCAGTTTTTTTTTACAGACATCACCAGAGGAGTAAAGATGCTCTGGGAAAGTGGGAAAGATGCCCACTATCTTACTGCTGTCCTGCCATGTTGCTAGTCCCAGGGAGGCACAGCCCTCACAGCCCAATTGATTAGCCTCATGGCAGACTCCTTGGAGGAGGGTTCCTACCATTTTAGCACACTTGATCCTCAGTGGGTACTCTACATTTTACCTTTGGTTCCCTACATATTTGATTGTGCCTCCTGAGCCCCAAGGCCTCACCCACTTACCTGTCTGTGCTGTGCCCTCCTTCATCTCCTTCAACCATAGACACCAGCTACATTATTAATCGCAAATGTACGCTTCCAGGAAACTCTAAAATTGGTTCCAAATATGGAGATAATTCTCTTCATCGAGTTGGAGCGGGTTCATAATTCTCTCTGACGGACCTTCTTTCAAAGGCAGCAGGCTGTTTGTCAGCAGAGAATAGGAATTAACCTTCACCTCCTTCAGCGGCGCTCTAAAAGCTAGTGCTTCCAATTAAACCTGTTGGACTATAACCTGGTGTTGTGTGATTTTTAACTTTGTACACCCCAGTCCAACACTGGCATCTCCAAATCATGATCCTGATACATGGTTAACTTTCTTTGTGCGGGCCTCTCTTCCAAATCAGGTCATTGTCTGTCACAAGAACTCGTTGCAGTCAGACTTGAAACACTTGAAAATTGAATGGAATTAGTCAGCCTCAGTTATTTCTTTGAAATCGAATTCAGCTGTAAATGTGATAGGGAGCAATTCAAAATCCCCTGCCACCACAGAAATCCCAATTCAATCTTTGAGTTCTCCCAGTGCATCAGATACCAAAGCACTTGGAACATCATCAAAATATTTAAATTAATTGGCCTGATGACCTCTGCTGTTTGCCTGCAGTCTGTCAGCTTTGCCAGGTCTATGTTATTAAGCCAACTCATCAGGGTAAAGGTGAATCAACCATAGACACCAGCTACATTATTAATTGCAAATGTACGCTTCCAGGAAACTCTAAAATTGGTTCCAAATATTGAGATAATTCTCTTCATCGAGTTGGAGTGGGTTCATAATTCTCTCTGACGGACCTTCTTTCAAAGGCAGCAAGTGTATACAATTGTGTTGGAGGCTGTTTGTCAGCAGAGAACAGGAATTAACCTTCATATCCAAAAGAGCGGGCCACTGAGTCCACTCACCTGACAGGCATTTGATGTAGTGGGCCTTCTTCAAAGGAGTTGAGTGAGTCACCTCCCCTCTCACAGACACCTCCTTATGTACCACTGATAGATGTAATGCATTTAACCATCATTTACTTTATATGGAATGGGCTGCAGTTACATTGACATCATAACTGTAAATATAAACTCATCTGTACTTGGGTTATGCATTTTATTTTCCAGATTTCAATTTGTCTTAAAGTGAAAATTCAATAACCTATTACACCCACCATCCAAAATTAGTGTATTTGCTGAATGAAACCCAGGTTTTTTGAATTAATTTTGTCATATTGCATGACTTAATAATCATCATTCATCTTTTCTTTTTTATGTAATGTGAAAAATATAGTATTCCAATAAAACTGAAACAAAATTTATGAGGCTGGTTTTTCTAGCCCTCTCCGCACTCTTGCTGGGTTGAAGCAGGACCTTTGATACCTGGCTGATTTTGATGTTCCAAAACATTGACATGGCTTACAGTTTTAGCTGTGGAGTTAACCCATAGCAGTGTTCAGCCTGAGAGATTGATCACAGTGTCACACCATTGCCTCACTGAGAGACCTGCAGCTGTGAACTTGCCCCTCAGTGTTGGGACTTTCTCTTGTAGCAGTAACTCCCACATTGACCTCTTGCTGCCCCACTCAGAGGATTTTGACCTTTGGGTGAAGGAACACTGATGTCTGTTCAAGTTGGAATGATGTGTGACTGGAAAAGACCTGGAAGTGAACATGTCTCACGATTTGCTGACCTTGCTGACCTATGGGGTGGAACTAATGGATTTAGAAGATGCTAAAAGGCTAATTGTTATTTGTGGATAATGCATACTGCTGTCACAGTCCTATTTTTTCTCCGACATGACTGTCTTGGCGTCTTTGTCTTGCAGTCTCTCTGTTTCAGTATGCCTGACTCTTTCATACATTAAGGATATTAAAGAGTTTTTCAACACAATAGTGTGTTCCCTTCTGAATATATAGACAAATAAGCAAAAAAATCTCTCATTGTGTAGTCTCTGGGAGAAGTAATTCACCATTAGCATATTAACAACCTTCCAACTATGTGCTAATAATAATTTTGAGAAAACATAAATTGCTTTTAAAAACACGAAATAAAAAATATTTTTTCCAAGCTCTACGGAAGATTTCAGAGCAATCCATTGATCAATGCATTGGAACCTTTGAGTTACTATTTTGATGACCTGCTCCTTAATTCCTGTGCTTTCCATGTACCTTGATATTAATTTCTTCCTATTTATCAATGGAGTTCTTGAACCTGTAAGACTCCAGTGAATACCATTGGTTACCCAGCAGCCATTCATCCACCTCTAGGCCCTTCTCATGAGATGGTATCAATTCCAGTAAAGGAATCGTGTTGTTTGTTAGGGCATTGGGCATTATTTTGCATTATTCTATATAGACCAGCTGCACGTTCATGATATAATCCTGCTTGTGACTTTTGTCTGTTAATTTGCTCAAGAAATCTTGGTGTTTTTTAAAATTTTATTAAACAAATTACAAAAACAGTTTACAACAAACAGTTACATTTACAGCTGCATACAAGAGACAGCAATTTTACAAGGGAGAGGAGCAGCAAAGCCAGGCCCCAAACCCTACTGTTCAAAGTTTACAGGGACACGAGGACAAACCTCAAATCCCAGTTTCACATGTAAAAATATAAAGAGACATCAACAATGACATTTGTACATTAGACAATACTGTTACATACAAAAGTGCAGACAATACAGATCCAGCAAGCCCCTGCCCCTCCCACCTTCCGACCACTGTAAGGCAGCCCGCCCCTACCCACCTTCCGGTTCTCGGTCCACCCTATACCCCTTCCAGTTCTCGGTCCGCCCTGACACACCTTTCGACCACCTCTAGGACAGCCTGCCCCAGTACCCGCCCGGGGTGACAGCGGTCAGGACAGCCTACCCACCTTCCGGCTTCACTAACCACCCTCAGCACCTTTCGACCATCTCTGGGGTAGCCCGCTCCGGTACCTGCCCAGTGAACAGCGCTGAGGACGGCTACCTGCTTTCTGGCTCTCAGTCTGCCCCTAGGTACCATTGGGCTGAAATCTTGGTGTTACTTGCTAAGCCAGCATTTATTGCCCATCCGCAGTGTATTGAGAAGATCAAAGTGAGATACCATCTTGAGTTGCTGTAGATTTTGCACCTCTGCTTTCTCTGATGAAAAGTGTCGGTGCAAGGTCTCACCCTCTTTGAGGTCCACACCTTGTTGGAGGGCTGCAAAATGGGGTATGCACTGTGAGCAGATGGGAGCAATGTAACGTCTCTGTGTTTCTGCCTCAGAGTCACACAAAGCAATAGCTGTCTCTTTAAGAGGTAACCCTTGCCCTGAGGAAACTACTCATGATGTTTGGTTGAGTAGGAGTGTCAAATGAAGAACTATGGCAGCTTAAAAGATGAAAGAGTCAAGGCAGCTGCAAGCTCAGAGATATCATATGGTCATAGAGATATACAGCATGGAAACAGACCCTTCAGTCCAACTCGTTCATGCTGACAAAATTTCCTAAATAAATCCAATCCCATTTGCCAGCATTTGGCCCATATCCTTCTAAATTCTTCCTTTTCATATACCCATCCAGATGCCTTTTAAATGTTGTAATTGTATCAGCCTCTCCACACATGCCTCACCCTCTCCGTGGAAAAGTTGCCCCTTAGGTTGCTTTTAAATCTTTCTACTCTCATCTTAAACCTATGCCCTCTAGTTTTGGAATACACTACCCTGGGAAAAATACCTTGTCTATTCATCCTCATGTTTTTACAAACCTCTGTAAGGTCACTCCTCAGCCTCTGACACTCCAGAGAAAATAGCCCGAGTCTATTCAGCCTCTCTCTGTAGCTGAAACCCTCCAACCCTGGCAATATCTTTGTAAGTCTGTTCTGAACTCTTTCACGTTTCACAACATCCTTCCTATAGGAGGGAGACAAGAATTGAACACAGTATTCTAACAGTGGCCTAACCAATTTCCTATACAGCCGCAGCATGACCTCCCAACTCATGTACTCAATACACTGACCAATAAAGGTGATGTATTGAGGTGAACATTGAGGTATTGGGAGTCTGTTCATGAATCTCCCTGTTCCCTCACTCAGAACCTTAATGGCAGTGGGTTTACAATGGAGTAGACTGATGGAAGTGAATCCCACTGGCCTTGGTACCTATTGGAAATCTTATGTACTGCTCAACTCTTGCAAATAGGTCATCAGTGACCTATGAGATGTAATGACCTGGCTTTCGAGATGTGATGAAGGTTCACTTCTGATTCTTGGAAGGTGGCTGAAGTCTAGAATAGCAAGGCCATACTGACTTTGATGCTTACTGATATGCGGATTTTGTTGTGAGTTGTGAGGACAAGACTACAGTTCTCAGTGACTATCTGCCTGGAGGGGCACACTGTATGCAGCACTGACTCTCTGATGTATCTTGGTATTATCTTCTTTGGTGATAAATCCAATGCCTTCCAGCTGCTCCCCTTCTCCTCCGTCATGCTCCATCTTTGCTGCTGAGGATGTTAAGCCTTATTGCTATTCATCCCAATGGCTGAGAGCTGTCATTGTAGTTTCAGCTGTTGCTACATTTGTTGTTAGCTATCTTCACAATAACATTGGCTCCTGAAACTGCTCCCACACACCCCAGTTAGGGCTGTGAATTACCAGGAGAATCCCAATCCCTGCATTACCTCAGCACGCTGAAATGATCCGCTTCACAATCTCTACATGTCCAATGATGGAGTAAACCCCACAGCTGTGCTCCCTTTATGCCCACATCTCCCAATTTAATGGTACAGCCAAAACTGATGCCATTCCTCACCCACCCACCACAATTACGACCAAAAACTTTTTTTTTTATTGCAATAATATGTACAACACAAGGGACTAACCAATTCTATACTGTCTTTGCTAATAAAAAAAGTGTGCATTGTAATTTGACATTCCCTGCAGTTGCAAACAAAGACTGTGTGGAGTTTGCACATTCTCCCCGTGTCTGTGTGGGTTTCCTCTGGGTGCTCCGGTTTCCTCCCATTGTCCAAAAATGTGCAGGTTAGGTGAATTGACCATGCTAAATTGCCCATAGTGTTAGGGGCAGGGGTAAATGTAGGGGAATGGGTCTGGGTGGGTTGCGCTTTGGCAGGTCGATGTGGACTTGTTGGGCCGAAGGGCCTGTTTCCACACTGTAAGTAATCTCTACAGACCTTCTTTGCAAAGGCAAGTTCCAGAAGGAGATGCTCAGTCTCTACCATCTCCCCACTAAGCTGCCCTGAGGGCAGGGTGCTGCAGAGAGTCTGGGTGTACATGAAGGATCTGATGGTTAGTGCCCTTCTTATCAACAGCCAAGCTACATTTTGGTGCTCTTTGGAAACTTCTGGCGATGAGGCAATCTGCCAAATAGCTTTGACAGCTTGCTCAGGGAACCACATGATGGGATCAACCCTCCTCATTAATTTTGACCTAAAACCGGCACATTGGTTGGCAGTACTAGTTTGAGTTCCCACCCTTATTGATGTCCAAAATTCCTGCCCCAGATCTCAAGTGAATTTCACTCTGTTGTAAAGTGGAGATTTGTTCTATTGTGAAATACAGATTTGCAAGAAACTATTTCATTCTTTCATTAATTCACCAATAATAATAAAAGTGAAACATAAAAGCACACAACACTGTGAAAATCTTGATGTGTGTTAAATACTTTAGGTTTTTGGTATTTTGAATTTGGTCAATCAGGTGCAGCTGTTGTGGGAAAAATCACCAGCCTCGGAGTCAGAGTCAGGGTTCGACGACAGAGTTTATTGTACAAGGAGACACGGAGCTCCAGGTAGAGAAAGGCACCCACAGCACAGTGGGCAGCTGCGAGTCTTCTCTCAACCCAGAGCACATGTCAAGATACTTTTATACATTTTGTGATATAATAGGTCAGTGATGAGATAATTGTCTCTGTAACATAGTTTGTTTATTGTAAACATTGCAGAATTGTTGATAGTTTTGGTGCAGTCATTGTCAGTTCCAGCGCAGCCTTTGTTAATTTCAGTGTGGTCGTTGTCAGTTTCAATGTCTGCGCGGAAGTCCATTGCTGTAGTAATGGGCGCTAATTGCTCTTCCTGAAAAGGATGATTACTGCAGCCCTGGCTATTAACACTTTGTATTGAGTCTGTATCAAACTGTTAGCATTTCTATCAAAGGTGTTGGCTGGACCCAGACACTTCAGCAGGCAGTACTCATGTGTATTCTTTTCCCACAGCCGCCTTAAACTAATCAACTTAGGTTGTGAGTGCATTGTGTTGGTATTCTGGTGGCCCCACGCAGTGTCTGTGTTTGGATTAGAATGGTGCTGGAAAAGAACAGCAGTTCAGACAGCATCCAAGGAGCAGGAAAATCGATGTTTCGGGCAAAAGCCCTTCATCAGGAATATAGGCAGAGAGCCCGAAGGATGGAGAGATGAATGAGAGAAGGGTGGGAGTGCGGTGAAAGTAGCATAGAGTACAATAGGTGAATGGGGGTGGGGATGAAGGTGATAGGTTGGGGAGGAGGGTGGGGGAAGGTAGCAAAGAGTACAGCTGCAGGGCAGAGGAAATGACCTGGGAGTTGCAGTGGGAGAGGGACTCCCTGAGATTCTTGTAGAGAGAGGTGTCTGTGTTTGCTCTGCTGTCTCTCTCCAAATTGTGATCCAGCTGCCATCTTGTGTGCCAAGTGTCACCCTATCCTGTGCCATCTCCCACTTCACAACTGCAAAGACAATTTGCATATCAAATTAAGATTTGTTTTAATTAAGCTGTCCCTGTTAATTTTCTGTCATCTTTTCATTAGTTTGCAAAGGTATTGTTTATATTAATATTTCTAATAATTATTTCAGACTTAATGCATTAATCCTACAGACTTATTTTGTCTTTCATTCTATACTTATAAATTTACATTTAAAGTCAGAAATTTAAAGAGTATCAAATAATCAACTGAATATCTCTGACTGCCATTAATCTGAATGACTGGACGTCAGTGTGTCTCATTTCATGAATGTCTAATTAGAATAGTAACCTCAGCTGTATTCACATCCTCCAATTTCTGCTGTATTTGATTGAGTGATGAGTATTATGACTCTTCCTCTTCATGTTCTCTTGGGGAGTAAAACTTTTTGGGAAAAATTTCAAGAAGTTCTCCATGTGGCACAGAGGGTAGCATCACTGCTTCTGACCCAGAAACCTCCAGCATGTCATGGTGAAGCATGGTGATTTCATTACAGGTCAAAACAGGCTTGAGTATCAACCTTCAAATGCATACTCATGGCAGCTGCAAAAAGTGAAGGAATTCAGTCAGTCTTGTGATGGACAGAAAGTTACAGCCTCTACCATCACTCTGAGCAGCTCCAGTCTGTAATGTGCATGTAAAGTATGTGTAACATCTCTGACTACTTGAGTAAACTGTAAGCGACCTTGACCAGATTTGTGCAATATCAAAAGATCTTACACCTGCATTCACTTCCTTAGAGTCTCACTTCGGTCCATGCTGACCAGATATCCTAAATTAATCTAGTCCCATTTGCCAGCATTTGGCCCATATCCCTCTAAACCCTTCTATTTCAAAACCCTTCCAGATGCCTTTTAAATGTTGTAATTGTACCAGCCTGCACCACTTCCTCTGACAGCTCATTCCAGACTTGCACCACCCGTTGTGTGAAAACGTTGCCCCTTAGGTCTCTTTTAAATCTTGCCCCTCTCACCTTAAACCTATACCCTCTAGTTTTGGACTTCCCTACTTGGGGGGGAAAAATGCCTTGAATATTCACCCTCTCCATTCCCCTCATGATTTTATATACCCTCAATAAGATTGCACCTCAGCCTTCGATGCTCCAGGGACAACAGCCCCAGCCAATTCAGCCTCACCCTAGAGCTCAAACCCTCCAACCCTGGCAACATCCTTGTAAATCTTTTCTGAACCCCTTTCAGGTTTCACAACATCCTTCCGACAGCAGGGAGGCTGGAATTGAATGCAGTATTCCAATAGTGCCTAAACAATGTCCTACACCACCACAGCGTGACTTCCAAACTCCTACACTCAATGCATTGACCAATAAAGGCACGCATACTAACATCTTCCTCACTATCCTTCTACCTGCAACTCCACTTTCAAGGACAATGAACCTACACTCCAAGGTGCATAAGTTTGGCAACAGTCCCCAGGACTCTGCCATTAAGTGTATAAGTCCTGCCCTAATTTGTCCTACTAAAATGTAGAATCTCACGTTTGTCTAGATCAAGCTCTATTTGCCATTCCTCGCCCCATCACACCACCTGATCAAGGTCCCATTGTACTCTGGCACTTTTATCTCATGATTTGGTGTAACATTAGCTGTGTTGGTCCTCCAGTTTAGTACAGGGGGAGTGCTGCACTAATGCAGATCCTGTCTTTTAGGGTGAGATGTTGAACCAAATCCCTGTCAGTTGGTGAGGTGGATGTCAAAGAACCCATAACATGATTTCAGACAAGGGCAGGAGTGTTATCTGTGGTTCCTGGGCCATATTTATCAACATCAATATTAACCAAATCAGTACAGAGAGAATTGGTCAATGGCACATTGCTGTTTGTGTGAACTTGTATGAAAATGTTTGCGTTTCCTTTGTTACAACAGTGACTGGATTGAAGGTACCTCATGAGCCATCAAACACTTTAAGCAGAATCTTATAGGACCCTGAATGAAATTGGCTATAGTGGGAAAAGTAGCAGAATTGTGAGAAATGTCAGCGAGGTCTATCTTGATATTGGGAACAACTCGCTGCATATTTTTAACCAAGTTCTAAATGTCATGAGACTAACTTGTCAGGTAGCAGCGAGTTGCCTTTTATTGTTTGTAAACAACCTGGTTAGTTCACATCTTGCCTCATTAAAATGCAGCTTTCTCTCCTACCATCCATCATGAGCAAAGTAGACATCAAGAATTCGTGACATGAAGCTATTATCTGGTTATTTCAACTCACCATTAGCCGCAAAGAGCTTACATATTGGTTGCCATGCAGCAACATCACAGGGCATGATCAATGGGCATCAGCACCATGCACCTGATACTGCCCTTTGGAACTTGCCAACCTCTCAGCAATCCACTTGTAAAATGCTTATGAAGTTCAGCTCCTACTGGCAACTAGCATCACATGGCTGCACAAAGGAAACTTTGCTGTGAGGGCCAGTTACCCAGACAACAGCTTGGACCAGGCTGCATCTCCACATTGCCTGCTCACTCTCTCAGCACACACTCTCTTTGGGTCTCCCTGCATGTCCACAGCTTCCCTGCATTGACTTGCCTTGCCTTTCCTCTTTGCACAGTCAGGGATCCAGGCAACTTGTCTTGCTGGACAGTCGTCCTCAGTCAAGGGGACAGATGTCTTACAGTACAACACGTCACCACGTTAATCTGATACCTGCTCCAGTGCCAGCAGCTTTCACGGCAAACACATTGAGTGTGCAGCCAGTCACATTGCAAAGTCTTCAGTGAGTAGTCCTCAGGCAAGCTGAGAGAGTCACCCATCAGTCTTGGGCTCTGGCACAGTTATTCTGGTGCAAAACCCTTGATTCCACCTGAGGCCGGAGGTGGGCAGGCAGAGTGAAGGTGGACGGCCCTACCACTTCTGGAATGTCCTAAGAGGCACCCTCTAAGGGGCTGTATGTAGTTCCTTCTCTGGCTGGGTGCCCCCAGCCATCTGCCTGTCTCAATGTGATGACTGGACACCTGGAGTGATCTAACAGGTCCTCCTTCCCTTGTGAACTTGTGTTTGGTCCTGAGGACCAGCAGCACAGCCAATGGAATCCAGGTTCTGTGTCCGATTCAGCAGAGCCTGAGGGTGTTGGACCTGCCTTTCCATTGGCAGCCATCAACATGTCCATAAAGGCAACCAGAGGATTGCATTCTTCAACCAGCTGGGTCCAGATAATACAGCCTTGGCCTTGGCACCTCTCTCCTCAGCAGTAACTCCCCTTCAGGCACTTTGGGCCAAGAGTGTGGCTATCTCGCTGGCACCTTCAAGACACGAGAGAGAAAGCATCGTGGCCAGGAGTTGGAAATAGTGTGCAGTGAATGATGCTGACAGCGGGGGCTACTGTGAGAGTTGCAATAGAGTGAAGAGTGGTACTTACTCATGGATGCCTGGGCTTCTCCATTGGAGTGCTCCTGGTCCTCTCTATGAGGGAGAGGATTCTCTCAATGTAGGAGGTGAGGAGTCTCATGTTGGGCACCCCTCCACTCATTCTCTGCCCTCTTGTGGTTGTTTTACCCTGCATGAAAGGAAGGGAAGAACTAAGTGAGTTGTAAGTGTGTGGCACAGCTGTTAGTACTGGACCAAGGAGCAGGAAATTGATGAAGTGACCTAAGTGAGTGGGCAGCCCATGCAGGATTAATAGGTCAGGGATTTGGGGAGAGTAAGTGATGGAAGATGTTTCATGGAATAGTGAGAGTGATTGAGCACAATCCTTGGTGTGAGCTGAATGCTGTAGCAGAGGTAGCAGAGAGTAGGGGATGAAAGAATGTTCATTCTACATTCTGAATCCTGGCACAGCAGAGAAAGTCATTGTCCTTCTTTCTGCATTGCTGGCCGCTCCTTCAGACTGTCGAGGCAGCACTGATCTGGATGCCAAGTTTGGACAGAACAGGCAAGGTCGAGGAGCATGGCCTCCCTTGCCATTCCTTAGGAAAGAGAATGGGCCCTTCTTAGTACCACCCAGCCCAGCAGCACCTCCAGAACCCTGTCAGAGAACCGAGGTGCTTACTTCCTCACCTCTGACATCTTGGTCTTTATTGTCTGTCACCAAGCAGGGCGTCATCATGCCTGTCTGGGTGCAGCGTAGCCTTTTAAAGATGGTATGGGTGCCAGGGATGTTGGTCTTTTGAAGGGTGTCAGGTGCATGATGGGTCCTTTTGTGTGGTAGGTCTTACCAACTCTGGCAAATGGTGACTGGCATCAGCATCTGGAGGAGTGTCGGAGGGCGATTAGGAGGTATGAGACCAGTTCCATGGCTCCAACTTGGATGCAGCAGTTGTGGGAGTGGGTGCGACAGCAGTAACAGGCCTGTAACTGAGACCCTGGAGCCCATAACTGAGACCCCAGAGCCCGTTACATAGACCGCAGCGACCATTACAGAGATCCTGGACCCCATAACTGAGACACCTGTAGACCGTAACTGAGACCCTGGAGCCCTTACAGAGACCCCAGAGCCTGTTACAGAGACCTCGGGGCCTGTTACAGAGATCCCAGAGTCTATAACCCAGACCCCAGAGCCCATTACATAGATCCTGGAGCCTATTACAAAAGTCCTGGTGCCCGTAAGCCAGACCCCAGAGCCTGTAACCGAGACCCTGGAGACTGTTACAGAGACTCCAGAGCCCGTAACCAATACCCCAGAGCACGTAACCGAGACCCCGGAGCCCATAACCAAGACCCCAGAGTCAGTTACGGAGACCTGGAGCTCATAACTGATACACCAGACCTGTTACAGAGATTTCAGAGCACGTAACCAATACCGTGGAGCTTGTTACAGAGACCCCTGAGTCAGTTAGAGACACCAGAATCCATAACCCAGACCCCATAGCCCGTTACAGAGACCCCATAGCCCATTACAGAGACCCCATAGCCAGTTACAGAGACCCCAGAGTCCATAACTGATACCCCATACCCGTTACAGAGATTTCAGAGCACGTAACCAAGACCGTGGAGCCTGTTACAGAGACCCTGGAGACCATTATAGAGACCCCAGAGCCCATTACAGAGACCCTGGGGCCTGGCTGATATCGAGCAGAGAACAGAGGAATGGGGGGGGGCGGGGGGGGTAACAAGAAGAGGGAAAGCTGAACACTATTGCAGTAAGGCCTTGTGTTATATTCAGTATTTCAAGATGGTGCTGGAGCCATGGCAATACATTACGTTTTGCACTTGATACAACACGTTTCACTGTATTTTTGTATAAATGTGACAATAAATTTAATTGTAACTGTAGAATGGAGTGAGAATTGGGCACAAGGTGTGCCACAGGGGCAGGGTGGTTAGTTAATCGCATGAGTTTAATAAAGGTAGAATTGTTCAGCCTTGCAGGGAGCAAACCTCCGTGATACTCAACAAAAGTAAAACTTAGCTCAAAATAACATAAGATTTAGCACTACAGAACAATGGAGGTCATGATGGGTGCTACCTAAATGATAGATAAAATTATAATTTTTATTTTGCTTTAAGTGCCTATGCTGATCGTATAAAATTATAATTACACTCTCCCATCAAGGATGGCTTTCCGAACACCTTGGTTTTCCCTCTCCCAACTGCTTAGACTGTACTGCAGACAAAATCCTATATGTCAACTAACTACTTTCCTGTTTTCAAATTGCTGTAAATTATGCTTAAAATATTAAAGTCAAAGAATTACTTAAAACTGAAGGTAGAATTTACATTTAAAATGGTGCTCAATCACATGCACATACCTGAGTCTAGTTCTCTTTATGTAAAAGCAAAATACCAAGGATGCTGGAGATCGAAAGAAAAACAGAAAATGCTGAAGAAACTCAGCAACACTGTTAGTCCAGAGACCTGGATAATGTCCTGGGGACCTTTGTTGATTGTGGCAAAGATCCATCTGGTTCACTAATGTCTTTTAGGGAAGGAAACTGTCTTCCTTACTAGGTCTAGCCTACATGTAATTCCAGACCCACAGCAATGTGGTTGTCTCTTAACCGCCGTCAGGGCAATTAGGGATGAGCAATAAATGCTAGCCTAGCCTATGAATGAATTACAAAAAAGGAAGAGTTAACATTTCACGTCTAATGTGACTCTGTATTGTTCTGAAGATGTCATATTGGACTTGAAACGTTAACTTTATTTCTCTCTTAGAACTCCTACAGTGTGGAAACAGGCCATTTAGCCCAATTGGTCCACACCAACTCTCTAAAGAGCATACCCAGACCCATCTCTGCAACACCTGCATTTCCCATGGCTAACACATCTAACCTACACATCCCTGAACACCAGGGGTAATGTAGCATGGCTAATCCACCCAACTTGCATATCTTTGGACTGCGGGAGGAAACTCGAGCATCTGGCAGAAACCAATGTCAACACAGGGACAGCATGCAAGCTCCACACAGGCAGTCACCCAAGAGTGGAATCAAATCCAGGTCCCTGATAGTGTGAGGCAGCAATGCTAACCACTGAGCCACCGATGCTGCCAAACTTGGTAAGTTTCCCAATCGTTTCCGGTTTCTTTTTCTGGCAATCCTTTGATAATTAACCACAGTTCGTCTGAATAAATATGTCTGGTCCTGAGACTCTCCTTTTGTCACTGGAAATTGACTAATACATGCAAGTCTGTCTTCATCTCTAGGCAAGGAATATTTGTGTGTGCTTTGTTTATCACCCTTCAGCTAATACATTTTTGACCAAAACTATGTTTGCCATTTTTTCACTTCCTTAATAGTCAAGTATAAAATTGTAATTTACAGTATGTTAAGTGCTCTGGGTGGAAACAGGAACTCAGTCCTTTACATCTCATTAAAGTGCAATTTTTTTTATTTCAAAAATATACTTTATTCATAAAATAATTTAATGGTCTGGACAGTTGGTCATGCCATACATCTGTAAACATGTACATACAGAGATCAGAATTTAACCTTTTTTATACAGGTCTGTAAATTTTTCAATCATATGCCCATATAATTAGCTGAGGCGTCAGCAGAGCCCAAATGACTGCATGGGCCCCCTGTTCTTCGTTAGGCAGGCAGACTTTACACAGTGGTCTTTCCCCACCGCGCCTTGGCGGCAGCCGCCCCAAGCTTCAGAGCATCCCGCAACACGTAGTCCTTATTAAAGTGCAATTGCTTCACACAGTTAGCCACTTCTAATTGGCTATGGGTTACAGCCTGCACTGCTCGGTGTTGACTGTAATAAAAATCATGTTGTGTTGAGGCTGACTGACATTCACTTTGCACTGGTCACATTGTTATGGCATAGCCTGTTTCTCTGAAACAAGACCAGGGGACCCTCAGAAATATAGACATGGATTGATGGCCATACTGCCGTTAACAGAGTTCAGACTCCAGTTCCAGAGTTCTTTGTCACAGACATGCAGAGTTTCTGTTGTATAAATTGTAAATATTATTTTTAATGTAGAACTAATTGTTTCATCAAGTTGAAATGTTCTGAAAGCTATGCAATTGAGATTTTAGGAAGTGTGGTACAGGTAATATTAGTTACGGACTTGGTCAATGGCAATGGTATGATCCTTTCAACATCTGAAAAGTTATTAAAAGCAAATTACATTAATACCAACACACAGACCATCAGTGGTGGAGACTGAATGAACCTTATTATAAAACAAGCAATAGTATGAGGTGCTAACAGGCAGAGAGCAATCAGCAGTAATGCATCGCACTAATTTTCTTTTCAAATTAACTTTATCGCAGCTTGTATGCAAAGATATATAAGACACAGTTTTTGAATTCAGGATTTAATAACTTCAGAGTAAAAAAAGCTAATAATTGGAAAGCTGACAGTGGAAATAAGTATACTTTAAAAATATACAATGGGAAATATATCACTAAGCTTCTCATTAAATTGTTATTACTGAAAGCAGCTGCTCAATCTAACAGTCATTGCATCAAAAGAGTATTTTCTTTTAAAGAAGGGTAAAGGTTGCCAATGTGTTTGTTTTAATGGTGTTTGGGATGTTTGAAAGGAATTTTTGACCTAAGATGGAGGACAGGCTCCTGACTAATCTTAATCACAAATCAATAGTCGATACAGTGTTTTGTTACTTAACTGTAAAGTGGTAGGCTTTAAGCGCAAGAGTGTTATGTGGAAAAACAATGTAAACAGAAAAGCATTTATGTAGTGATGTTTGGATGGGCTAAAGGAACAAATGAATTCAGCAGACCGGGGCTGTTTATGTTTGTTTATAGAGCAACAGGCTAAGTGTATGCTGTAGTTGATAACAAAGATAAAGAAATATAAGATCAAGCTTGTACAAGGTGTTGCCTCAGATTTAGTTTAGAACACAGTATTAGTGCAGATTTTAAAAATAAGCATATCTAATGTGTGGGACTGGAGTGCCTGTCCATTTGTTTTAGTGATGGAACACTGATTGGGGCACCTGGATTCCTGCAATTAACCTGCATTACATGAAGAGGGTGGGAGGGTTGTCCTTTAGTGCCTGAAGCTATTGATGAGAAATTGGGTTTCCTGGTTCAAAGGTGCCCAGCACTTGCTTGAACTTATTGCCCATGCTCTTAGAAGGTGCTAGTGGGATGCTGGCAATCATAACAGCGCTGTGTTTGCCATCATAGCATGTAACAGCTGGCTTCAGTGTGGCCAAGATTGTCTGGGATGGACAATGACAAAACAATGAAGCAAAAGAGTAGAAGCGTGAGAGAACTGATGGAGTTTGCTGAATCTGTGTGGGCTGTATACCCATGTACCTTGATAAATATATGCATACATTCTGGATTGTTTGTCACTGTATGCTGGAGCAAATTGCAATTTTTAATAGAAATATAAAAATAACAAAGCTATTAATTGTGACTCCTGAAGTTGTGTGTTCCTCTCATGCCTTTTCCACTTGCACCTGTAGCATCTTAATGTTGCGATCAATTGACCCGTCAACTCATCTTTCTGGTTGATGGTATCATCCATAGCCAGGTTACAGCGCACCAAACTCTGGAATTCCATTGGATGACCTTACACATGCATATTGAAAGAATCTACCAGCAACAAAGTAGTCAGGAAGATAAATGCATCTTTTTTACCCTGAACATTTCTTCATACATTTTATACCCCTTCTTCATTGCACTGCTCCCTCAGCTAAAAGGAGTTCAGTTGAGTGAGTTGGGGAGTTATAATGGACTTAGATGTTAAGTGTGGGAGTCTAGGGAAAATCTCATGACAGAACATGATGTTGATTCCACTATCCTAAGAAGAAAACTGTCAAAATTGGAGCTTTAACAAGACTGATTATTAACTCATTGTGTATCGCAGGTGATGGGCAAGTGGACTTTGATGAATTCATGACGATACTCGGCCCTAAACTATTGTCATCTGAGGTGCGGGAAGGTTTTCATGGCAGCACAATAGACTCCATATTTTGGCAGGTAAGATATTTATTTGCTTAGATACATTTTGGTAGTATCCGCATTTTAAAATCTTGTGCAGTGTCACATAGCGACAAGGTCTGTTTGATACTTTGATGTAGGAGATGAACAATTGCATTGCTTATCAGATTAGTGTCTGATTTCAGTTGCAGAGTGCGGCAATGATTGATTTGCACCACATGAGGTACAGTTGTAAGTTTGCATCAGGAAGTCTGCTGTTATAAAAGCGTACTCATGATTTCTGTGATATTGCAATGACTCTAGTGGCATGCCAACAGTTCTGTAAAAATATAAAATATATCTATGAATATTTGATACCACTGGAGTTAATATGTAACCATAGGACCATTACTGGTTGCATGCATTCATATTACAAACTCATTTCGTTTTGCACAAAATAATTTGTCTATTTATTCTTTGACATAAAACAAGATATTGTTATGGTGAAAAATAGCCACCCTCAAATCTATGTGAGTGAAGAAAGCAAATTTGAATTTGACAAGGGAGAAGATTTGATTATTCAAAGAAATTTACGGTAATGTAAGAGTTTTCAGCAGATATTTATAATTCTCAACTTCTTGCAGACCCTTGTTATTTCAACCTTTAGTCTTGGGTCTGCTAGTTTCCAAGGTGACTCAACTATCTTTAAACTGCCTCTAGTTTTTCTTATCTCTTTGCTCTGTATAGCCCTGAATAAATGTGCTTTCATAGAGTATTACAACTGCTAAATTAACGTTCCCCAAACCACTCTTGGTCATGCATCTCATCATGTTAGGAGGAAATCAAGTGTAACTGCACCCTTTACTTCAAGACTATCAAGCACTTCAATTTTAACTCTCCTAATATTAACCCCTCTGTTCCTACTTCAGATGTAATGATTACACCTACAGTTTCAGTACAAATATTAAGAACAGAATATTTTCTGCTTGGTCAGTCACTGTACATACCTATAGAATAAGGTTAAAAATCACACCACACCAGGTTGTAACCTACTGTTGTGTGATTTTTAACTTTGTCCACCCCAGTCCAACACTGGCACCTGCAAATCCTGTAGAATAAAGAAGACATACAGAGGGAATGAAAATGTTGTCATTGCTTCATTGTACTTTAATAATATTTTATAATTTTGAAATCCAAAGTAATTGTTCATCTCTTATGAAAAATACAATTGTAGGATGGCTAGTGAGAATTTGCTAGTGTCGTTTATGGCAGTTTGAGATGCTGTAATGATTTTTGTTCTGTAATTGCTGTAGATGGTTGGCACTGATGTTGAAAAGCACTTGACTGTTCTTGATTTTTGTTTCTTCTGCCACTCAGCTCAGCGGGAGCTGCATTCTTCACAGGGTGACAAGCTTGTAGAATTTGCTGGGAAACACTATTTGTCATGAATGGTATTGCTGTGGTGAAATAATGGTTATGATTTTCATGTAGTAGTAAATTAATCTGTAAAGATATCTTGCTTCCTTCCTCCCATTCATAATATTAATATTTACAACTGAGCAATCTAAAAACCGATGAGAACATGCTTTGAGTTGGGGGGAATGAGTGAATAGTACATACCAGGAATAACTCATGAGTGGCATCGGGAACAGCATCTAAGGGACTCCTGTTCAAGTGTGTGACCAGACAGTGAGGCCCTGACATTTCTGGGGCAGGAGAATGTGGCAGAGCAGTGACTGAGGGCTGTGAGGTAATTTTGAAAAATGTTTTGGATATCTTAGATTTCTGCTCCTCAACAGCCCCAGTTGAAAACCAGACACTTTTTTAAAATTGGGGCAATAATATGCTGTGCACTATCTACACTGTATACTCGATACAAAGTGAGTCATTGTACAGTGATCCAAATCAAATTAGGTTACTATGGCAAATAGGAGAAAGTGAGGACTGCAGATGCTGGAGATCAGAGCTGAAAATGTGTTGCTGGATAAGCGCAGCAGGTCAGGCAGCATCCAAGGAACAGGAGAACCGACGTTTCGGGCATAAGCCCTTCTTCATTCCTGAAGAAGGGCTTATGCCCGAAACGTCGATTCTCCTGTTCCTTGGATGCTGCCTGACCTGCTGCGCTTTTCCAGCAACACATTTTCAGCTCTACTATGGCAAATAACCAATCTGCCTCAGTTGCACTTTGGGTAGTGTTAGTTATCAAGCAGATTTGGACCATGGGTGGTATTGTTCAGAGTTTGGTGGGGAGTGAGGTGGCAGGCTGCAATTTATAAACTTAATGGCCACAGTGATATTGACCATTGAATGATAGACTACACTAAGAAGACCAGCAGAACAAACCAACAAAGTACATCTTAAAAATGTTTGAAGATTGTTATGGAGGCCACTAGGTTTACTCACCTTGTGAAGCAGCAAAATTCTTTCTTCCTCAGTCAGATTGAAAATCAATAAGAATAAGTGTCAGTAGAGATGTAGAGCAGGCTGCTGACTCACTGTCACCTACTTCATGCTATTGTGCAAAGTCAAGATCAGCCTCTTTGATTCTAAGATTATTTGTTCCACATAGGGGACTGATCAAGCATTTGAGCTGTTCCTGTCCGAGTGCAGAACAATTACTACACGATCTGAAGATCATGGGGATATGTTCATATTGCTATCTTCTTTTATGAGGCTTGTAATTCTTCTCCAATAAAGAACCTGTTAAGGTCTTCCTTGACAACATGACACCAAAAAAGTAGGATCTGAATGTAGCCAAATGAAATAGCACAAGCCACAGACATTTCAGTCTGTGAGAATGAATTGTTCTATAATTCTCTTATTAACTGTTCAAGTTTCACTCTGTTTATCATTGTAGATTTATGATTGTGAAATACTTGGGAACTAATGCATAATATAAAAAAAAAGTATATCTCTAGAATGAGGTTGATTTTGACAGGGTGGTTGTGTCAAATGAGTATTAGTGAATTGGCAGACTGCTTCCATTGCTACTACATTGACTTCAGATCCATTGCAGAAAGTTAATATCCACTTCAAGGTGTGAAAGTTGGTTTTTGCAGTTCTTTGTAATTTTTGAATTGCAAATTTGAATTTGTGGTTATGTGCTCATGACTGACCTCGAAATAACCATTAAATGCGGCTGGATGTGTTTGAATGATTTGGATGCTGTTTAGCGAACAGTCACTCCTCAAAGTGTGTCGTTTCCATGGACACAATGACATTTGTACATTTGCTATCATCAATTCAGCTGAGGAGGGCAGATAGTGTATTGTTTTAAGTTAAGCATTAGTCACTATGTCTTGCTTCTAACAAGGCAAAATAATACTGGTGAAAATTGATTTCCCTTGTGAAGGTGGTCAGAACGTCATTGAAAACCTGTGACTAACTCCTGTAATTTCAGAATAGATGATTAAATTTGCACAATTCAGAAAACAGAAATAATGCTGGACAAATAGATTTTTTTTTTCCAAATGTCAGCATGTCCTTTTAACAAATTAATTGAAATGAAAGCTTTGCAATTGGTGTTATCTTAACACTGGCAAAATAGCACATTTAAAATAGCAGCAATTATAAGGAGGGCTGGTAACCAGAGGGCACAAATTTAAGATAATTGGCAAAAAAAATCTGGAAAGAAGAATTTTTTTTTGTGCAGACAGGTTCCTGGTCTAGAACGTACAGCCCGAAAGGTGGTGGAAGCAGATTTAGTTGTAACTTACAAAAATAAATTATTTATATGCTTGTAAGCTGTGTAAAGAGTATGGGAGTGAAACTATATGTCTGTTTGACATATGCTTGTGTCTCAACTAGCAGATACTGTTAGAACCTTGTGCTGGCTTGTGCAGAGAGGGTACCATTGGAATTAGAGGTTGTCAATATAAACCCAATCAAATCAATTCAGAGTCAAACTGGATGTTCACAGAATGAATCAAGTTGGCACAAGAGAAGCTGGTCAAATGCAGAATCATGGTGTAAAACTGCAGAAGAGACCATTTGGCCATCGTGCCTATACAGGCTTGTTAAATGAGCAGGATTACTTTGTGTCGATCTCCTGCTTTTCCCCAAACTCTTGCACATTACTTTTATCCAAATAATCATCCAGTGCCCTCTTGAATGGCTAAATTGAGCCTTCATCCACCACACTTCAGGCTGTCCATTCCATACCCTAACTCCCTGCTGAGTGGAAAAGATTTTCCTCACTGCACCCCGTGCTGCTTTTGCAGATTGCTTTAAATCTATGCCCACTTGTTCTTGTTCCTTTTACAAGTGGGGACACTTTCTGCCTAGCTACTCTGTCCAGCCTGCTCAGGATTTTGAAAAGCTCTGTCAAATATCCTCTTAGGACAGTTCTGCTTGCAGAGAAGAGAACTAAGCTCTTTAATCAACCCTCATAATGCAGTCAGAAGGCATCTAACCTTAATGATACAGCGTGCAGGCTCCTGTCTCCGGGCTTGTCCTCTTCAACTGCTTTTTCTTTACTTCTGCATTTTTTCCCCTTCTTCTTTTCTCAGTTTTATATAGTTTTCGCTCAAACCTACCTTATAAAGATCACTATTTGGTGAGGTCTGGAGCGGTGGCACATTCAGAGCAGAGTGGCTACGGAGTCAGCCAACCAGTGAAACCAGGAGTGGGATTTTCGTGTCCATGTGGAGTGTGCTAATGTAGCCCGGAGTGGGACTCTGGGGAATCAGGTCTGTGCTGGTCTAGCCCGGAGTGGGACTCTGGGGCAGTATGGTATGGGCTGGTGTAGGCCAGAGTGGGACTCTGGGGCAGTATGGTATAGGCTGGTATAGGCCAGAGTGGGACTCTGGGGCAGTATGGTATAGGCTGGTGTAGGCCAGAGTGGGACTCTGGGGCAGTATGGTATTGGCTGGTGTAGGCCAGAGTGGGACTCTGGGGCAGTATGGTATGGGCTGGTGTAGGCCAGAGTGGGTCTCTGTGGCAGTATGGTATGGGCTGGTGTAGCCCAGAGTGGGAGACTGAGGCAGCATGGCGTGTGCTGGGGTAGCCTGGAGTGGGACTCTGTGGCAGTATGGTGTGTACTGGTATAGCTTGGAATGGGTCTCTCGGGCAGCATGATGTGGGGGTGTAGCCTGGATTTGGACTCTGGGGCAGCATGGCATGGGCTGGTGTAGCCTGAAGTGGGTCTCTGTGGCAGTATGGTGTGGGCTGATGTAGCCTGGAGTGGGACTCTGTGGCAGCATCACATGTCCTCATGTAGCCCGGAGCGGGGCTGTAGCAGCGAGAAGGAAAAATTGGACTCTCTTTTAGTTATCTTTCTTTATTCTTTATTTTATTTCAAATTAATGAGAATGGTGCCTACGCAGTGTGATGGTACACACTTTTCACTGCATTTTATATTGAATACACGTGACAATAAATAATGCAAATCAATTCAATATTGTTTGTACATTAACTCACAGAAATGTTAAAATGAGCTGATAGTATGCCAGAATCACATTAAACCACATATTTGATGTGGTGTTTTGTTTTGTTCACTGGTGCATGTGCGCATTGCTGACTGGCCAGTATTTTTTACTGCTGTCCCTAGCTACCCTGATGAAGGTGGTGATGAGCTGCCTGCTTGAACTGCTGCAGTTCATGTGCTGTGGCTTGACCCACAATACATCAGGGATGGAATTCCAGGATTTTCACTCAACAACAGAGAAGGAAAAGTGATATATTTTCCAAGTCAGGATGGTGAGTGGCCTGTTTTTTCTGCCCTTGTCCTTCTAGATGGGTTTGGAAGGTGCTGTCTGAGGAGTTTGGTGACTATCATGTAAATAATACATACTGCTGCTACTGAGTGTTGGTGGAAGGAGTGGGTGCTAGTGGATGTGATGCTAATTAAGTGGGCTGCTTTGTCCTGGATGATGTTAAGGATCTTGAGTGTTGTTGGAGCTGCATTCATCCAGGCAAGGGGAGAATCTTCCATCACACTCCGGATGTAGGATAGGTTTTGGGGAGACAGGAGGTGAGTTACTCACTGCAATATTCCTAGTCTCAGGCCTGCACTCGTAGTCATTGTGTTTATGTGCTGAGTCCAGTTGAGTTTCTGGTCAGTGGTAACCCCAAGGATGTTGATGTAGGGGATTCAATGATGGTAACGCCATTGAATGTCGAGTGCTGGTAGTTAGATTATCGCTTAATGAAGATGGTCATTGCGTGGAATTTGTTGGTGTGAATGTTACTTCCATCTGTCATTCCAACCCTTCACGTTGTCCACATCTAAGTTACATTTGAATACGAACTGCTTCAGCATCTGAGGAGTCACGACCGGTACTGAATATTGTGCAGTCATTAGCGAATATTCCCATTTCTGACCTTATGATGGAGGGAAGGTCATTGATGAAGCAGCTGAAGATGGTTGGGCCTTGGGCAGTACCTGCAAGAACTTTTGCAGAAATGCCCTGGCGCTGAGATGACTAACCTCCAATAATCACAACCATCTTCCTATGCATCAGGTATGACTCCAACCGGTGGAAAGTTTGCCCCCGATACCCATTAATTCCAATTGTGCTTGTGCCCCTTGATGCCATACTCGATTGATGTAACCTTGATATCTAGGGCTCTCACTCTCACCTCACCTCTGGAATTCAGCTCTTCGGTCCATGTTTGAACCAAATCTGTAAGGAGGTCAATAGCCGAGTGGCCCTGGGGGAACCCAAACTGGGCGTCACTGAGCAGGTTATTGCTGAGAAATGCTGCTTTGTAGCACTGTTGATGACACTTTCCATCACTTTCCTGATGATCGAGAGTAGACTGATAGGTGGTAAATGGCCAGGTTGGATTTGTCTGGCTTTTTGTGTCCATGACATACCTGGGCAATTGTCCACATTGTCAGGTAGATGACAGGGTTATAACTGAATTGGAAGAGCTTGTCTATGGGAGCTGCAGGTCCTGGAGCACAAGTCTTCAGTACAATGTTGTCAGGACCCATAGCCTTTGCCACAGTGGTTCCAACTACTTCTTGATATCACGTGGAATGAATCGAATTGGCTGAAGCCTGGTATCTGTGATGCTGGGGACCACTGGTGGAGGCTGACATGAATCATTCATTTGGCACTTCTAGCTGAAGATTGCTGTGAAAGCTTCAGCCTTATCTTTTGCACAGTTGTGTTGGACTCTTCCATCATTGATGATGGGGATATTTGCAGAACATGCTCCTCTACTTGTAGAGTTGTTTAATTGTCCACTTCCATTCAAGATTGGAAGCGGCAGGACTGCAGAACTTGGATATGATCCATCAGTTATGGGATTGCTCAGCTATGTCTATCATTTGCTGCTTATGCTGTTTAGCATGCATATAGTTCTGTTTGGTAACTTCACCAGGTTGACTCTTCATTTTCAGGTATGCCTGGTGCTGCTGCTGGAATACCCTCCATTACTTTCCATTGAACCAGGATTGATCCCCTGGCTTGATGGTAATGATTGAATGGGGATATGCTGGGCCATGAGGTTGCAGCTTGCGCTGAAGTACAATTATGTTGCTGTTGATGAGCCACAGTGCCTCATGGAAGCCCAGTTTTGAGATGCTAGATCTGTTTGGAGTCTGTCCCATTTATTCTTGTGATAGTGCCACCCAGCATGCTGGAGGGTATCCTCAATGAGAAGATGGCACTCAGTCTCCACAAGGACTGTGCAATTGTCCCTTTTACTGATACTGTCATGGACAAATGCATCTGCAGGCAGTGGATCAGTAAGGATGAGGTCGAGTATGTTATTCCTACTTTTTGGTTCCCTCTCCACCTGCTGAAGACCCTAGAAGCCATGTCCTTGAGGACCTGATCAGATATTTGACCCCATGAGATTACATGTAAGAGATAAGTTGTAAAATTAATGTAACTGATAAAAGATACATTCCAGCAGCCCATGTTATCTTATCTGAGGGCTTATTTTCTGTGAACCTGATGGAATTGCTTTTTGAGACAGAAGGAGACATTTCTGTGGTTTCAGTGGATGCACTAGTTTTAGGTGAATGCCCCTGTGATAACACTTTTAAATGGCCATCATTTAGAGGTAAATTTGGTCATGGGTTCAGACAGGTGCCTGACCTTGAGAATATTCATACCCAGACTCCGTATCTCACACTCCACAATAGTGCACTGATCCTTTTTTTGTACACATTTATGATTTTGTTGAGCTTAAGAACTTCCTTCAACATATTTATCTATTCATCTAGAGAACTTTATATTACTGTGCAGGAGCTGGGAGAGAGAATGTAGGACTGACATTACTTTTGTCAGCATTTGTAGCGTAATATGTGGAGTGACAATAATCGAGGAGTGCTCCAGAAAGGGAACAGTCATCAAGATCCAAATTCGGGAGATCGAAATTCGGTTCCTTTACATCACACCAATTTGCACTTCTTTGTGATGACAGACTTTTATCACAAGTCACCTGCCAATGGTAATAATCTACAGGAAAAATGCAATTGACTAGCAGGGGACATAAATGGTTGTTGCAACTGAAAAGCTGAGTGGCTACTAAGTATAATGTAGAAAAACATGAGAATACATTTTGAGGGCAAGAATAAATTATGGGAATACTTTGAAATGGTGATTTTTTTTTTCAATGCGGTGCAGAGTCCAAGATATCTGGCTGACAAAATATTCCATCGAATAATATAGAACGTACAATATAATAACATATCTTCTGACCCATGTACCATGCCAGTATTTATTCACACGCTACACAACCCTTCGTAAATCCAGTTACTTTTGAATAGAATTTAGAAGGCAGAATAAATCTCTGTGTCCATCTTGAGAGATTTCAACAGAAGTGAAGAGTTCATACTGAAGAATAAGTTTGGTCAGAATTTTCCCAGGCTATGGTGTGAAATTAGGGAGAATTGTGTGAGATGTCAAGTGAAGTCTTTCTTGATGTCGAGACCTCCAAGCCTCATTTTTCCAAACAAATCCCAGATGGTAAGATGCAATTCTTGCTGAAGAGAGGCACAGGGCCTGCTAATGGTATTCTCTCTCATCATTATTACCTAATCTCACCTCCGTAATACGCAGGTTCCCATTCTCCCACACAATGGACAGAAACTAGATGTTGAGAATTCCCAACATGAAAGTCAGAGCTGGCACCAGGTGACCGCATCTTGGGCACCCAGCGGCAACATCTTAGGGCATGCTCTTTGGTCAGCGATCACACGCACCCCAGCTCCACAGACACAGACATTTGACACACAGCAGCCTCTGCGTAGCATCATGGCACATCTCTGACCCACTTAGAGTTAATTTCTTTAATGTAATACTACACTTTGGAGCGCACTGACACCTTTATTGGATGCTGCAGCAAGGACACATATGCTGCATTGGCACAAGTACCAATTGGACCAAGCTGTGCCTCATGGCTGCTTACTAGCTCTGTTGGTGCTCACCCACTTTGTGCTTGTCTGGGTGCTCACAGTGTCCCTGCTTTGCCTTGTGTTTTGTTGCTTTGTCGCCTCAGCCGCACCTTAAAGGCTCACAATACCTTTTCCCTGGCGCACAGTTGAGAGCAGACACAATGCCCGGCAGCTTGTCACAGTTGTCAGCAGTCATTCATCAAGGCTATATGCTTCTTGCTGAATGGCACAGTCCTCCTTCAGTCTCACACCTGCACTTTTTTCCAGATGCATAAACCGCAAACACACTGCAGGTGCAGCAACAGAGTGACTGTATCTCAAAGTTAGTGGGTGGGTGGTGGTTTGGCAGTGTAGTGGTGATGTAGTTCTCCATCAAGCCCAGGGAGACAGCCTTCAGGCAGGCGACCCCAGCAAAGTAAGTCAAGGGTATTGAGCTGGGGGTTTGGTTATGGTCAAGTGTAATGTAGTGGATAGCGAAGAAGGTTACCTCAGAGTGTACTCTGATCAAATGGGCCAATGGGCTGAGGAGTGATAGATGGAGTTTACTTTAGATAAATGCGAGGTGCTGCATTTTGGAAAAAGCAAATCAGAGCAGGACTTATACTCTTAATGGTAAGGTCTTAGGGAATGTTGTTGAACAAAGAGACCTTGGAGTCCAGGTTCCATGAAAGTAGAGTCGCAGGTGGATAGGACAGTGAAGAAGGTGTCTGGTATGCTTTCCTTTATTGAGTATAGGAGTTGGGAGGTCATGTTGTGGCTGTACAGGACATTGGTTAGGCCAGTTTTGGAACATTGCATGCAATTCTGGTCTCCTTCCTATTGGAATGATGTTGTGACACTTGAGAGGGGTCAGAAAAGACTTGAGGATGTTGACTGGGTTGGAGGATTTGAGCGATAGGGAGAGGCTGAACAGGCTGGGGCTGTTTTCTCTGGGGCATCAGATGCTGAGGGATGACCTTTTGGAGGTATATATAATCATGAGGGGCTTGGATTGGGTAAATTGGCAAGGTCTTTTCCCTGGGGTGGGGAAGTTCTGAACTGGAGGGCATAGGTTTAGGGTGAGAGGGGAAAGATATAAAAGGGATCTATGGGGCAGCTTCACCATATAAAGAGTGGTACCTGCATGGAACGAGCTGCCAGAGGAAGTGGTGGAAGCTGGTACAATTGCAGCATTTAAAAGGCATCTGGATGGGTACATGCATAGGAAGGGTGGAGAAGGATATGGGCCAAGTGCTGGCAAATGGGACTATTATTGGGTTGGGATATCTGGTCGGCATGGACGAGTTGGACCGAAGGGTCTGTTTCTGTGCTGTACATCTCTATGGCTCCATGACACTAAGTGTCTGAGTGAGACAGGTGGATTCAGGGGTTTGTAAATTACAGTCCAGAGAGTGGGCCACAGTCATTTTTTTTGGTCCAGTGCAACCAGTCTGGGATACCTGCGGACACAGTCATGGAGCTCTACAGCTATCAGTTAAGAGTTTGGTCACTTCTTGTTTGAGGCTACATTGCACAAGGGAGTGGGCCATGATCAATCCTAGGGTTACAGTCATTCAATGTGAAGCGTGGTTACTAGGTCTCACTGCTGTCAGAGAGAGGCTAGGGAACTTAATTCTGGGTGCTGAAGTCAGAATGGTGGGATGCAGAGAGGATGACAAAACTAAAGAGAGGCAATTCAAATTATAAGGTAGGGAGGGAGAGAGATGATAGAGCATAGAAAGGAAAGGGGTCATATGTAGTGGAGCTGGATCGTGGGGGAAGTGCACTGTTAGTAAGCAGCATGTTGGCTCCCACGTAGGAACATATTATTACTACATCGGGCATGCCTGGTGCTGGGAAAGAGGGGGTAAAGTGGGCAGATTAAGGCTTGAATGAACAGTTTAGGTGGGGGACCTGACTGAGTGAAAAGTCTATGGTTTTGACAAGGAGGGTGACCAGGAAGGAGATGTTTATGTTTTGGAGTTTACCAAAACAGAAAGGCTAAGCCTGTTCAAGGAACAATCACTGTAACCTTCCAATATGCTGTAAATGACAAGTGCACAATGGAGATGAAAATGCCTGCAGGAATATCTGGAATGGCTGGATCTGTGTATTTTCTATGATGGAGGGGCTTCAAGTTCAAGGGAAATGTGAGGCTCTTCAAAGGGCAACTTCTTATTAAACAGACACCCACACTCTGAAGCTGAAACTCACCTACAGGCAATACATTCTTTGTACCCCTCCCCTTTAGTCAATCCTTGCCCCAATCACTCCTGACCATATCATGCAAAATAATGACTGAATCCCTCTAATGCCTTTGTTTGTTTACCTGGAAAGATTGAGCCTTGTTGCGAAAGTAGCAGTCACCCTCCATTTGCCCATTGCCTGCATATGGTGCAGGAGCTGTTCATTTCACATCTTGGACCATCCAGCATTGTGTAGCATTAAGGATGAGTGGGCTCGGTATCTTCAATGTTGTAGTAGCAGCAAGATAAGAGACTCACACAAAAATATTCTGGTGAATATTTATATATATTTACAAAAATAGAAACATATTTACATTGACATGTCACCTGTGTCATCAATGTGCCCTCAGAAGATATTCTTTCTTTCCCTCTGACACATATCGGTATATTCATGTGGTCTGTAGCTGGTGTAGAGAGACCCTGCCCTACAGTGTAGACCATTGACCTTGGAGGTTTGGTCAGGTGGTGCTAGTGGTGTTTTTATCTTGAGGCCTAGACTTGTTCAGTGTGTCCTGCCTGGAGCTAGGTATACCCTCCTTGGTTTGATTCTCACAGGGCTGAAGGTGGTAGCCCAGTGGAGGTGATAGGGTCATAGAATCATGCAGCAATGAAAAAAACATGCTTCAACCCAACTCGTCCGTATTGGAGGCCCAAACACCTAAGAGGAGACTTCAGGCGGGTCTGTGTATGCTTCCTCCATTGCCAGATGCCTCCTGATGTCACCCTGTCTCCTTGTCAGCAAGTGGCACCAGGAGTGTGGTCATGGTCTCTCATTCTCCAAGTCACCTTACTGTTGGTGGTAAGCACCAATGACTAGGGTGATCGTGCTCATATCAAGTAGACTCGGGGATTGCTGGAATTGGCTGTCATGGCAGTTGCCAACCTGCTCATGGACGTTTCTGGGCAATCACAGAGGCAGCAGTATCCCACCCGCATTGCTACAGTTGTACAATCCTTTTGAGTTAGTTTGTCCAGATCCCCCAACAGACCTGGCTGTGTGCTTATGCAGGTGAATAAAGTCCCCACCTGCTGACACCATGGCTGATCTCCTGCCTGGGCCTGAGCAGGTGCCTAGCCTGGCAGAGCTCCAAGTACTAGTGAGGTGGGCTGTTTCTTCCCTGGCGAAATGCAGATCACACGGCAGTGAGAATGGGAGAGTGTGAGCCTTGGTGGGAGGTGGATAGAACAACAGAGAGAGAGTGAGTGCGAGATAGCAGAGAGCTGCTGGTGGCACGTTCCATGCAGGAGCAGAGAAGGTCATTGACCTATTTCCTGCATTGCTGGGTGTTTTTCCAAACCAGGAGTGCTGCGCTGACCTGGGTTAGTGACCTCAGACCAGGCTGGCATGGGTTGATGTTGTGTTCTTCTCTGCAGATCATGATGAAAGAGGATATCTCTTTTATGCACCACCCCATTCACCAGGACCTCCAGGTCCTTGTCTGCAAAGTGGGGCATTGATTTCCCCATGTCTCCTGTAATTGTCTAAGGCAGGACCAGCCTTCTAGTGTTTACTCGGGTGTGCAATGGCCTTGTAAAGATGGCATCAAGGTTGCTGGTATATTCTGACATATCCTGGCAACAGTGATATTGCTTGCATCAAATGAGAGGGGCAACGTAAAGTTGTGTTTGGTAGGTCATGAGGCAAGTTTGCGATAACTGCAAGAGAAACCTCGGAGGGCTCACACAGGAAGACTCTCCATTAAACTTGATACAAATGACTTGTGGTCAAAAGCTGGGAAGATTCAGCCCATCGTGTCACACCTGGAATACTATGTACCATAATAGGACTTTACTCCAGAAATGACAAAAAAAGCCTTGGGAGTTGCAACATGGAATTAGCAGGATGGTAATAGCCTGAAGTATGGTGTAAGGCTGCAACTCTATCACTACAACCAGTGATCAAGCTGAACTGCAAAAGTTGAGGAAAGATTTGATAAAGAATTCAAAATAGCAGAAGGCATATAAGTAGTAGGGCAAAGCGTACAGAGGACTGTGAAACTTTGCAGAAGGATATAAATACTTGAAGTGAGTGGGCAAAGATCTGGTAGATGGAATACAATGTTAATAAATGTGAAGTCATTCCAGTTTTGCAGGAATACTAGTAAGAAAGACTATTATTTGAATGCTAAACAATTCCAGCATGCTACTGTGCAGAGGGGCCTGAGTGTCCTTGTGCATGAATCACAGAAGGTTGGTCTGCAGGTGCAACAGGTAATTAAGAAGACAAATGGAATTTTGTCCTTCATTGCTGAAGGGATTGAATTTAAAAGCACGGAAGTTATGCTGCAGCTGTACAGAGTGTTGGTAAGGCCACGCCTGGAGTACTGCATGCAGTTTTGGTCTCCTTACTTGAGAAAGGATGTACTGGCACTAGAGGAGGTGCAGAGGAAATTCATTCGGTTGATTCCTCCAGTTGAGGGGGTTGGCGTATGAGGAGAGAGTGGGATTATATATTCATTGGAATTTAGACAAATGAGGGGGGATCTTTTTGATACATATAAAATCATGCCAGGAATAGATAAGATAGACGTAGAGAGGAAGTTTATACTGGCGGGTGAAACTAGGACAAGAGGGCATTGCCTCAAAATTAGGGGGAGCGTATTTAGGACTGAATTGAGAAGAAACTTCTTCAGTCAGAGGGCTGTGGAAGTTTCTCCCCAGTGAAGTAGTTGAGGCTTCTTCATTGTTTTTAAAGCTAAGGTTGAACAGTAAAGGAATGAAGGGTTGTGGTGAAAGGCAGGGTACGTGGAGCTGAGCCCATGAAAAGCAGAGCCATGATAACGAGTTTTAAGAAGATTTATAGCTTAGGTTGAGGTTCTGGATGTAGGTTTGCTTGTTGAGCTGCAAGGTTCTTTTTCAGACATTTTGTTGCCATATTAGGTTTCATCTTCAGTGAGCCTCCGAATGAAGCACTGGTGGTGTAGCCCGGTCTCATTTTAATGTTCGAGTTTCCTTGGGTTGGTGATATCATTTCCTGTGGTGATATAATTTCCTATGGTGATGTAATTTTCAGTTCTTTTTCTCAGCGGGTGATAAATGGGATCCAAGTCAATGTGTTTGTTGATGGAGTTCCGGTTGGAATGCCATGCTTCTAGGAATTCTCGTGCATGCTCTGTTTGGCTTGTCCTCAGACAGATGTGTTGTCCCAGTTGAAGTGGTGTCCTTCCTTATCTGTATGTAAGGATACTAGTGAGAGAGGGTCATGTCATTTTGTGGCTAGTTGATGTTCATATATCCTGGTGGCTAGTTTTCTACCTGTTTGTCCAATGTAGTGTTTGTTACAGTTCTTGCAAGATATTTTGTACATGACATTAGTTTTGCTTGTTGTCTGTATAGGGTCTTTCTAGTTAATTAGCTGCTGTTTTAGTGTGTGGGTGGGTTTGTGGGCTACCATAATGCCAAGGGGTCTGAGTAATCTGGCAGTCATTTCCAAGATGACGTCTGAAAATGAACCTTCCAGCTCAGCGAGCAAGCATACATCCAGAAGAGCCATGATCTTATTGAATGGCGAAGCAGGCTCAAAGGGCCAGATGACCTATTCCTGTTCCTAGTTCTTATGCTATGTAAAGTAAATGTGGAAATGGAATCCTTTTGTTGGTGTATGTAACAAAGACAAGAAGTCATGATTTCAGGATTAGTTTATATTAATTGGGTTCTGAATCATGTCAGAAGTTGGCTAAGCATCATTTTTGGGAAGTTTCATGAGGGGTTTATTTTTGAGAGGTCCATAGTGAGTTTTCTCACATTATCTTCTCGTGTTTCTCTTATTAACTATGCAGCACATTCCCATGGTACTCCGCAGGTCCTATTCTCCCATTCACCATAGACAGGACCATTGACCACTGCCAGGAGCTCCCAGGAGTCCTATTGCTAGCACCATCTTTAAAGCCTAGCTGTCTACCTGGTCAAGCACTGGCAGTCTATTGCTGCCATTCACGGTTTGTTTTACTTGCCCTGGACATGTTGGTGCTTTGCCCATGGACACTTGGAGGGCTTGCTGAACAGGGCAGAGAGTGCAGTCACTGTCCATGGAGCATCCTCTGACATGTTAATAACTGATGTAGGTCAGAAGGAGCAAACGCCGAGCAAGAGTTGCCAAGTTTCTGTCTTGACTTTCACGTTGGGAATTGTTGCCGTCAAATTTCTATCTGGCATGTGGAGGGAATGAGAACCTGCATATCAATGAATTGGGGGAGTTAATAAGAAATAACTGCATGTTTATAGGCCTCTCCATGCGCACAGGTGAGAATCTTGCCTCACAGTTCAACACTTGGTTGGAAAAGGGATTTTTTTGGTCTTGACATTGGCAAAGTTCCTCAGTTCTGAACTTGTGTGATTCTGCCAATTTTCCTGCTAAAGCCTGCATCATTCAGGGCCTGGGAATAATCTGTCCATAGACCCTCTTGCAATAGGGGCGGCACGGTGGCACAGTGGTTAGCACTGCTGCCTCACAGCGCCAGAGACCCGGGTTCAATTCCCGACTCAGGCGACTGACTGTGTGGAGTTTGCACATTCTCCCCGTGTCTGCGTGGGTTTACTCCGGGTGCTCCGGTTTCCTCCCACAGTCCAAAGATGTGCACGTCAGGTGAATTGGCCGTGCTAAATTGCCCATAGTGTTAGGTAAAGGGGTAAATATAGGGGAATGGGTGGGTTACGCTTCGGAGGGTCGGTGTGGACTTGTTGGGCTGAAGGGCCTGTTTCCACACTGTAAGTAATCTAATCTAATCTAAAAAAATGATGACTAATGCTAAATTGAATCCAGTACTTAAACTGGATAATTACTTAAAGAGGGCATATTTAAGAAAATGTCAAAAATCAGGAATTTGGACTGTGGAGGATGATTATGGTGGAATGCTCCCGTCAAACTTGCTCTGCAGAATGTAAATGCTGCTTCTTTTTGATCTTCTTGGAGCAGCCTCCATTTAAGGATTGCTGGATAGGCTGCTGAATACTCACAGCTCGTCGGAGCATGCACTCTAATGAGAGCCCCAAGAGAATAAAGAAAAGCATTAGGATCGTATTCTTCAGATGTTCTTCCCCCATCCGACACATTCAGAAAGGATACAGCGGATTGTTGTGCTAAAGGGAGGCTAATTTATAATCATGCCTCCATAAGGCACATCCTAAGTAATCATCTGTTCTTTCGATGCTTACAGCAATTATTTTCTCCTGGTTCAGCTATGAGTATAATTTCTTTAAAAATGCAAATACAGATTTTTCTCGCAATGCCTGCTAGAACCATGAAACTTGATTCCAGATGAACTCGATCAGCTCTGCACAGTCACGTTTACATTTAATACTTCAGAAGAAGCTTTTAAGTGAATGTATCTTCACGACTCACTAGGGATAGAGCACTGGGAATGAAGCCCCACCATTTCCGCAATCACGACAAATGTGAGGATTTAATGAAACTACTGAAAGTCCAATTTAATTTTGCCCGATTCTTACCCAGGTTAAAAGCAAACTACACCAAGATTCTTCAGTAACGCTGAAAAAAATATTTATTGCAGCTCGCTTGACTTTAGTGAGAACAGAAAAAGAACAGGATTTCTGAGTCGTAAATTAAACTTTTTTCTCTCTCTCTCTCACACACACACACACACACACACCAAATATTATGAATGGAGCGAATAAATAGAGGAACACAGTTCAGCATCACTACTCCAAAATCACAAAACAACACATTGGGTCCACAATCCTTTTGATTTTGCGATACGCCTTGATGTTATCTGCACATCAACGATCAATCCTTTGGTGCTTGGTTGGACCTGGGATGTTTCTTCCCCGGTGAGATTTTGTTTTCTTCCTTTGAGCAGCTCTTGAATGGACCTTTTCCCAGCTCCTTCAGCAGTGAATTGGAGAAGGCAGTTTTTCAGAGTAAGCCACCAAAAAAAAGGAGATAAGAAGATTGAGGCTGCCAACCGCTTGAAATCTCCTTGGTTCTCACAGAATTTGTTACATTGGAACCTGATCAGTCAAATGGTTGTTGCTGTGCCGAGCTTTCCTGAACCTATAACAAATAGCACCAGTTGAAAAGTCAAAAGACTGGGTCTCTGCAAACTTACCCTGCATAGCATCCCTGAAGTTACATAATTTACTGTGCACAAGTTAGCTTTACTTGTTTTTCCAAACCTGTGAATAAATTCTTTGTATTTTCTCTCTTTTTTAAAACAGCATTCATTTTACTCATTTTCAGTTTATAGTCAAAATGGAAATGTGGTCTCCTGCAGTATCCTACTCCTTCTGTTCCTCCAAGAAGTACCACCTTCCTCTACTCATTTTACTGCTTTATGGTATAGTTAAGATACTGGTAAAAATGGATTATTGAATTTTAACTTCCATCATCTGATTGTTATACTTGGTACCTTAAAATCACAAATTACAAAATCCCTACAATGTGGATAGAGGCCATTTGGCCCATTGAGTCAGCACTAACCCTCTAAACAGCATCCCACCCAGACCCATCGCCTTACCCTATTCCCAGAATTGTGCATTTCCCATAGCTAATCCACCTAACGTACACATCCCTGGATACCATGGAACAATTTAGCATGACCAATCCACCCAACATGCATATCTTTGGACTGTGGAAGCAAATCAGAGCACTCGGAGGAAACCCACGCAGACATGGGGAGAACTTGCAAACTCCACACAGACAGTCGCCCGAGGCCGGAATCAAAATCAGGTCCCTAACGCTGTACTAACAGTCTAACCAGTGCGCCACCGTGCCAGCTCATTGGTTTTTAACAGTTTGTAAAAAGGAAGAGGCATGAAAGTAAAATGGCGGCAGTGGTCAACCAACCACAGATTGAAGCAAGAAATAAGCTAAGTTGTCTGCACTGGTTGCAATTTTTATCCAAGGACATTTAAACCAGGCAACTAAGTCAGTGTTGAGAAATTTGCATTGCCTGTTTAATTCACATAGGTATGATAATTTCACATATTGGAAGATGAAAGGCTAACCTACGAGTTAGCCAGCTTGGAAAAACAATAGAGCTAAACTCTTGAAAATGCACCAAACTAAATTTTTATAGCTGTGTTTGACAGCAGTGTAAAGTGAAGGAAAAATTAATTTATGACAACAAGATGTGGGACTCTCTAAACAAAAAAAAACAAAAGAACTACAGATGCTGGAAATCGGAAACAAAGACAAAAGCAGAAATTGCTGGAAATACTTAGCAGGTCGAGCAGCTTCAGTGGAGAGAAATCGGAGTTAATGTTTCAGTTCCGGTGACCCTTTTTCAGAACCCTTTGACCTTTCTTCTGAAGAAGGGTCACTGGGTCCAAAATGTTAACTCTATTTCTTGCCACAGATGCTGCCAGACCTGCTGAGTTTTTTTTTCAGCAATGTCTGCTTTTGTTTCTGTTTCTGGGACTCACTCTCTCCCCCTGCCTGTTTCTCCCATTATTTTAGAATACTGTGCCCAAGTGAAAAAACAAATTGGCCTTTATTCTCATGTCTGTACCATATGTTTTCTCTTTTGACCTTATTAATTGTGATAGAGCGCATGCGTTTGATGTTGCATTTTATTATTCCTTAAATTAAAACTTTTATTCAATTAAGAAATATTAGGTAATGGGCTCCTTTATTTTTTGGTGGACTGCATTTTAATTGAAGTGTAATAGCTGTATGCTGAAAAGAAAATAATATTTGTAACGGACTGAGGAGGGGTTGTAAATGAAGGGGAGTTGATTGCCCTCCTCACCTGATCATATGATCATAACAGTATCCTTTCTGGCTCATGGCAAAATGTTTTCAGGAATTTTTATAACAGCTGATCAACCCTTTATCATATGCTGGTTCCTGAATAATAATTATATCTTTATCTGTAGTCCTCTAAATACAAGGAAAAGTCGAAAAATATTTATACACATTGACAGCTTGTTGTTTTTAGTTTTTAACTTGGGTATAGGTCCATACAGCTTTTCAGAGGCAATGGACCCAACAATGCTGTGCCAGGAGCCCATCACCAGTCCTAGTCAGCAGCTAAGCATTTCAGGCTTTTAACATCTTTGGTTCATTCCCCACCTTGTGATGCATTAGCTGATCTCACTCAATCTCTTATTACATTGGTGACAGTTGCTCGTTTAGAGAATGAAAGAATTGATTGAGGCTTTAATGTTATCAGTATCCTGTGCCAGGGGGTTATGTCATCATGTTGTTGTTGGCTAAGAACAAGGTCAGTTTTGAGCATGGTGTGAGTTGCAGCTGAAGCATCTGTTGCCACTCACTATCAAAGCTTATAATATAGACAACACCAGTTATATTCCAACAGGTTTATTTGGAAGCACTAGCTTTCAGAGCGCTGCTCTTTCATCAGATGGATGTGGCCACAATCACCTAATAAAGGAGCGGTGCTCCGAAAGCTAGTGCTTTCAAAAAAACCTGTTGGACTATAACCTGGTGTTGTGTGATTTTTAAGTTTGTACATCCCAGTCCAACACCGACACCTCCACATCATGACTACAATATAGAGACTATTTATAGACAGTAATATAGACAGTGGCACACTGCCTTGTGTGAGAACCCACATAATGGGCAGTTTACAGGAACTTCAAGATCTTCTGGAAAGAGCTCCAAACACATCTAAGTATATAGCACAGAATATGTCTTTTATTAAGAATGACAATAACAATACAAGCCAGCAGTATTGCTTGTACTTTTTTTCTCCCACTCCCGCCACACTTCTTTGTGTACACGTCTTAGTCTTTTCCTGCAGTCGCTTCTGTTTAAATCCCTGACCTTCCCTATCTCTGTAACTGCCTGTGACCACTGCAAACTATCCATTCTGTTACTCCAGCCTGTAGTACAGTCCTACATCCTTTATCCCATCATCAATAACTGCATCTTCAGCTAGTTAGACTCCACAGTCAAGAACCAATTCCCTAAATCTCTTTTTCTCTCCATTTCACTCACTTCCATGTTCATTGTTATGTGCCTTCACACATTCATTTCTTCCCCTTTTGGGGAATAGTGGGGGAGCACTGGAAGATTAACAGGCTGATTATCAACCTGCTGGAATCATGGAATGAATGCTCATTCTATGGCTGTTAGTTGTTGGAGTGGAACTCTGCTACTGCTGAGCCAGTTGCCACAATGAAATGCATTGAGTCACAACCTCCACTCCTCCATTATAACCTTCCTTGAAACTCAATCTTTAACAAAGCTTTTGGTTAGTCCCTAGCCACTTCTGCTTTACCTTGCTGTCCACATATTCTTAGACTTTTGTGTGGCATCCAGCATATTTTCTCCATGTGAAAAAACCTACATAAATGCACGTTATTGTTCACATTATACTTCGGTTGGATCCAAACGCATGAGGGATTATTGTACAATTGCGATCAATTTTAATGTGCCCTCCAGGTATCAATTGGTGTTTTGCTGCAGTAGGTGTCATTTTCCAACTGGTAAATGTGGACAAATGCTCTCATAAATCAGCTACCCAAGCCACCATACGTGCAGAGAAGATTTACTAGAATGGTCCTAGGAAGGAGAGATTTCAGATAATTGGAGAAATTCAGGTTTTTCTCCTCAAATCAGTCAAAACAGAGGGGAGATTTAACAGAGGCATTCAAATTTGTGATAGGTTATGAAATACTGAGTTAAGAGAAACTGTTTCCACTGAACATTGGCGAATGAGATGACACAGATTTAAGTTAATTGGCAAAAGATTTGCAAGTGAATAGACAACACTTGTTTAATGCAGCAAGTTATTATGATCTGTCTTGGACTTCTTAAGAGAAGATTCAGCAGTATACTTACACAAATGAATTGGATAAATAATTGAAAGATAAACATTGTGGGACTTCTGGGAAGATGTTGGGGGTGGGACTAATTGTGAACAATCTGAACAGGGGTGAGGTTCTAAATTGCTGAAAATTTGTTGCTGGAAAAGCGCAGCAGGTTAGGCAGCATCCAGGGAACAGGAGAATCGACGTTTCGGGCATAAGCCCTTCTTCAGGAATTACCTCCTTTAATGCTGTATGATTCTAAGGTCTTCATATTCATATTGAATAACATTGAATTCACTGGCTAGAAATGGACCAGGTGGCCATACTTCTCTGTGCCAGTGTTTATACTCCACACATGCTTTTTCTTATCCAATTTCATTTGGCCCTATTATTATTGGCATCAAATGCTCTTTGATCTGTGAATCAAAATGTGTGTCCATTTTTGTTAACTTGTATGAATTGGCGTGCAGGCTGCTCATGCGGTGCAGTGGTAGTGCATCTGCCTCTGAGCCAGGAGGTTTCAAGCCCCACTTCCTCCTGAGGTGTGGAATAACATCTCTGAATGGGTTAATCAGAAACTATCCGCATGAATTGGGGGAGCATTTCTCCTTAGCTTCAGTAGCACCAGAATCCAGGAATGTTTCACTTCCATGGCAGCTGTTGCTTAACAAAATTGTACACCTATCACATTTAAGGAGCTTTCAATCACAGACTGAAAACCCATTTAAGAAAAAGGTTTAGCACGATTGGAATTGAATTGCATCAAAATTATGTTAACGTTTTAAGCAAATACCTTTGTAACACTTGGCAGATTTGCTCCTGCTCCACCTGCAGTGGTAGTAGTTCATCTTGTGAAAAAAACAATGGCATCTTTCCACTAATTATCCAGCTGAAGAAACTAGAATCAACTCTGTTTTGGGCATCCTATATAGGTGCAAATACCAGCCGTGGTTTCTACTCCTGATCATTATTAGGGGTGGCATGGTGGCTCAGTGGTTAATCTGCTGCCTCATAGTGCCAGGGACCTGGGTTCGAATCCTGCCTCGGGCAACTGTCTGTGTTGAGTTTGCACATTCTCCCTGTGTCTGCGTGGGTTTCCTCCCGGTGCTCTGGTTTCCTTTCACAACATCTTCAGATATTGCTACTATATGTTTAATGGTAGATTGTCTAAGTTCACATAGAATGGCCAGCTGTTGGAGTTTTTGAAAGACTGCAGGTGTCTGTGGAAATCCCAACTCGAGGCTTCGGGCAAAGACCAATTTGGAAGACCAATGGAGTAAACAATACTAGAAATTATAATTTACAAAATGTTTTAGTCTTGGTCTAAACAATAAATATGTAAGTGTGTCACACTCGCTGTCAGCAACGCATTTCTTTGTTGTGAGCAGCAAATTGTGCACAGGTTGCTTCTAATGCTCTGGAAGGGCTTATGATGATGACTGCACAACAAAGATGTTACATGGTGTAAGAGATCTTGACTAAATAGTGCCTTGCTGAGAGCTACATGAACGCAAATATCTGTTTAATTAAACCATTTACAAAATACCAGGTTTATGGTCAGCTTGCCTTAGTTGGTAAAATACCTACTTCAGAAGTTTGTGGATTAAAGTCATAGTAATCACATTATCTAGCTTTGATGCCTTATTCCTGAGGTTCTGCAGAGCTTATTAGGAGGTTCAGCATCATTGGAGCTGCTGTTGTTGAAAAGAGATTTTCAGATGGGTTTTAAAGATCAATATTTGAAAGTGGAAAGGCAATTAACCAACATTTCTCCCTTATCAAAAACAGATTCATTTTGTCACATTGGTCTCTGGAATAATAGCCACTGCTTTCCAAGCAGTGGAAAATATCTTGAAATGTTCGTAATTGATGTGACAAATGCAAGTTTTGTCACTCCCCCCCAGTTTTAATATATTTTGCTCCTGTGCTGATTATATTCTTGTTGAAGAGGAATTAACAGTATATAATAATTTAATTGCCATTCATTGATTTTGTGAGGGCTTTGCTGAAAGCTAAGTTAGTTTATAGATTTTATTCATGTATTTGCATCCATAAGCTGTTCCTTGCTTCCAGAATTGTACAGTTTCAGTGACTCCTGCATAAATAGATATATTCTGTTCATGCATTGTGCTAAATAGGAAAATGCTGTTCATTTTTAACTAGTCATGATTTGGAGGTGCCAGTGTCGGACTGGGATGTACAAACCACCTGACGAAGGGGCAGTGCTCCAAAAGCTAGTTCTTCCAAATAAACCTGTTGGACTACAACCTGGTATTGTCTGATTTTTAAAATTTTAACTAGAGTTGCTCTTTCTTTTCCATGTGGCTGATGTATTTGCTTTATGTATTTCTCTTTCTGCTTCTCTGTTTCTTTTTCTGTGACCTAACTGTTGCTCTGTCCAGGCAGAGTCTCTTTATGTTTCTATTGTATCCATCAACCTATTCACTCATAAGAGATGTAGTTGACATCTGGTCCCTGAACTGTGTTAAGGTCATTTTCACCTTAGCTTCAAAAGACTCTTGAGGATCGTATGGCAAGGTGATGGCCTAGTGGTATTATCACTGGGCTGCTAATCAAGGGACTCGGATAGTGTTCTGGTGTTGCGTTCAATTCCGGCCATGGTAGAGTTTGAACTCAGTAAGGTCTGATTGTTTGTAAAACCCATTTGGTTCACTAATATGGTTTAGAGAAGGGAAATTGCCATCCTTACCTGGTCTGGCCTACATGTGACTCCAAACCCACAGCAATCTGGTTGACTCTTAACTGTCTTCTGGGCAATCCATGCTGGCCCAGCCAGTAATGCCCTCATCCAACAAATTTAAAAAAACCTTCTGTTATTAAGGAAATGTACAGGAGATACTTGAGGTTAGGTTGGAAGGAGCACATAAGAGACGTACGCCAAAAGGGTGCATAGTTGACAGAAAAAATATGGAGACATGAAAATGTTTTGTTTTATGAAATTTATGCTTGAGTTAAAATTGTACGCTCAAAGGTGGTGAAGGTATAGGAATGCCTTGGGTTTGTTTGCATGAATAGAAAGTGTGTAACTTGGTTAGTATGACTACCTATGAAGAACTCGATGGTGCAAAAGAGGGAAAATAGTGCCATGATTATCAATGCAGCAACCATATTTAATACTTCAAAATAGTGAGCAGTTTCAGATTGGCATGGATACTTCAAATCACACCTGACTGGAGTTAAAAGGTCCAAATCTCACTCCAGAAACCTGAGGACATGTTCTCGGCTGAAACATTTTATGCAGTATTCAGAGAGTACTGCATAGTCAGAGGGATCATCTTTCAGATGGGACATTCACCTGTCATCTCAGGTGTGTTATATTCATGGATTGGAGAAGATTAAGGAATATTTTGATGGAGATTTTTAGGATTTTGAAAGAAATTGATAGACAAAATTGTGAGAAACGTTCTTTTGGTGAAGAACAAGAAAATACAATGTTAAAAGTGTTAAAAATGTTGAATGTTAAAAATACAATGTTGTCCATGCCAACCAGATATCCCAACCTAGTTCCCTTTGCCAGCACTTGGCCCATGCTCCTCTAAAGCCTTCCTATTCATATACCTATCCAGATGTCTTTT
Organism: Chiloscyllium plagiosum; assembly: GCF_037043375.1. Taxonomy (NCBI): domain Eukaryota; kingdom Metazoa; phylum Chordata; class Chondrichthyes; order Orectolobiformes; family Hemiscylliidae; genus Chiloscyllium; species Chiloscyllium plagiosum. The sequence continues at coordinate 36,162,609 of NW_028270169.1, read as the reverse complement.
AAATGCTGTAATTGTACCAGCCTCCACCACTTCCTCTGGCAGTTTATTCCATACACACACCGCCCTCTGCATGAAAATGTTGCCTCTTAGGTCCCTTTTAAATCTTTCCCCTCTCACCCTAAACCTAAGCCCTCAAGTTCTGAATTCCCCCACCCTAGGGAAAAGACCTTGTCTATTTATCCTATCCATGTCCTTCATGATTTTACAAACCTCTATGAGGTCAGCCCTCAGCCTCCGACGCTTCAGGGAAAACAGCCCCAGCCTGTTCAATTAAAGGCTTCAAAATGTTAACATGAAAAGACATGTTAGATAAAGATAAAGATAAACTATTTCTACTGGTTGGGGGTTTGTCAGCTGGGGGCTTAGTCTGAGAATGAGGGCCAAATCATTCAGGAGAGATGTTAGGAAGCACTTCTTTGGATGAAAAGTGGTAAATGCTTGGAATTCTCTTCAACAAATGACAGTTGATACAAGATGAACTGTTAATTTTAAATCTGAGTTTTTTTATTAATCAAGGATGTTAAGGGATATGGGTCAAACGCAGATATTCGGAGTTATACCACAGATCCGCCATGATCTAATTGAATTGTGGAATAGGGTTGAGAGACTGAATGGCCTACTACCGTGCCTAAGTTCCTATGATTAGCCAATATCCTAGCCACGGAGCATACAAATAGGGAAGTGTTGCTGGAGCTTTACAAGGTAGTAGTCAGACCACAAGTCGAATACAAATCTAGGGCATGGAGGGATTTTCTCATGAGGAGTGGTTGTGTAAGTTAGGTTTGTACTCATTGGAGTTTAGAATACTGATAGGAAATATTATTAAAACATCCAAGATTCTTGGGGGGGCATGAGAGGTAGATCAGAGAGAAATTGGTTAGGCCACGTTTGGAATACTGCATTCAGCCTGGTCTCCCTACTATGTGAAGTATGTTGTTAAACTTGAAAAGGTTCAGAAATGATTTACAAGGATGTTGCCAGGCTTGGTGGGTTTGAGCTATAAGGAAAGGCAGAATAGGCTGGGGTTATTTTCTCTGGAGTGTTGGAGGCTGAGGACTGACCTGATAGAGGTGTATATTATCATGAGGGGCATGGATAGGGTGAATAGCCAAGGTCATTTTCCCAAGGTAGGGGAGTCCAAAACTAGAGGGCATAGATATAAGGTGAGAGGAGAAAGATTTAAAAGGGACAGTTTTTTCACACACAGGATGGTGCGTGTATGGAATGAGCTGCCAGAGGAAGTGGTGGAGGCTGGGACAATTACAACATTTAAAAAGCATCTGGATGGGTATATGAATAGGAAAGGTTTGGAGGCATATTGGGCAAGTGCTGGCAAATGGGACTAGCTTAATTTAGGATACTTGGTCGGCATGGATGAATTGGACCCAAGGTTTTGTTTCCGTGCTGTACATCTCTATGTCTGTGAGATGTAGAGTTTCTATTGTCAGATAGTATAGATCCAAAGGCTATAATGTCAGTCAGGGGCTGTCCATTTAAACAGTGTTACGAATACGTGGAATCCTTTGCTGCAAGTGTTGTTGAGTTGGTCGTTAAGTGTGTTCAGGCCGAGATGGACAGATTTTTAATGTGTAAGGAAATCAGTAGTGATGGGTAATAGGCAAGAAAGTGACATTGAGGATTGTTACAACAGCCATAATATCATTAGATGGCAGGGCAGACCCAACGGGCCAAATAGCCGCCTTCTGCTCCTACATCAATGGCCTTATCGTCATTATCCTTCCAAATGCATGCTCTTTTGGGCTAAGGAGTGGCAAAATGGGAACTTACCTTAAAGTGCAGAGAGAGTAACAACTGCCCAGAAAGTGACTCTTTACTGGCATGTAGTGCTGGTATCTCCAAACAACAGGGCAATCATAGAATTATCCAGCACATGAATTGTCTATTAAAGCCAGTGTGTCTGCCATCCACTGTTACTTCATTGTCCAACAAATTATATTTCAGATCAATGAGCCATTGAGGTCAAAGGGAAGAACATTTTCCTAGATGTGACTCCAAGCCCACAGCATTGTGCTTGACTCTTAACTACTCTCTTTTAGTAAGTCTCTCACTTCGAGTGCAATGAGGAACTAGCAACAAATGCTGACCTTTCTCAGCAATGCCCACATCTCATGAAAGAATATTGTCAAACAAGTACTTATCATGTTAATATATTTCTCTTCATTTTCCTGTTGGGATTCTTTTGTCAGTTTTCCAGAATGAATTGGGAGAATCCTTTCCTTTTGGGATTGATCTAGGTAGTATATGGCTATGGAAATGTAATTTGGGTCGCTCTGTGGTGTAGTGTCCTTAGGCTGCCCTTAGGAAACTTGTGTTGGATGCCTACAGCAGACAATGTGTATGTGATTTACTTTACGCTTCTGTGCATAACCAGTTGGTCAACATCACTGATGTCCCCTGAGGCAGCCTGAATGAGCCTGTACATTAAAAATCCAGGCCATTTCCCAAGAAGAGTGCAACAAGGTAACATTGATGTTACTATCTGGCAGCTAGGAACCTGGAGTAAGCGCATAATGGAGAAGATCGCAAAGATTTGTGTCAATAATGACTGCCTCATCACTCATGAATGTTCAAGAATAGTCACTGATTTTTAATCCCAACAATTTAATGAAAGTCCATAGGAATTAGGGTAGTTGAGATAATTAACTTCAATATCCTGAATGAGGTCTAAACAATACCAAAAGGAATAAAGGAGAAAATTTACAAATCATACGTGTGTATTATGATATAATTATTACATACAATATTCTCAGATATTTCCAATTTCATGTGCAAATTAGCACAATTATAATGTGACCTTGTTTGCCTTTAAACAGGGACCTCATTTATTTGAGGCAAACAATTGAAAATGCTGCTCAGCTGTAAAGTTTATCTTCATTAAAAAGGTTAGCAAGGGGAGATCCAAGATGGCGGCAACTCAGCAAGTCTGAGTCTATAGTGCTCCTCCCAAGACCTAGGCAAAGTGGGCCACCCTCCTCCATCACACTCACCAAATCAATTAAAAATAGTTTTTACTTAATGTAATTAGAGGTTTAGTACTAAATTTATACAGTTCAGTCTCCTGTAAAAATGACTAGGGGGAAAGGAGCCCGCAGTTCTCAGCAGGCAGGAGGCCCTCCCCCCACCCTCCCCAGCTGCAGCAGAGGCGTCCGCAGCCACCCCGGGGGACTTACCTACAGTGGCGAGCCTCGCGGAAATAATCTACAAACACGATGCGAAGATCGATGCTTTCATAGAAGAGTCCCGAAGTCAGTAGAATTCATTCTCGGCCACTCTGCAAAAGCACGGCCGAGACATTGAAGAAATTGAATGCCGCATTGGAGGGGCGGAGCTAAAGGCCGCGACCTCCAAGGCCATTGCAGAATCGGCTGTGGATCGGGTCCGGACTCTCAAGCAGCAAGTCCGGACCTTAGAGAATCACGTTGACGACCTCGAGAATCGAAGTCGTTGAAAAAATATTCGTCTGCTGGGCCTTCCCGAACGGGAAGAAGAAGGCCAGCTTACAGCGTTCCTCGAGCAGTGGCTTCCACAGCTGTTAAATCTGGAGGCTGGATCAGGCCAGGTAAGGGTGGAATGGGCCTACCGGGTTACAATACACTGGCCCGGCTCGAACCAGCACCCCTGCCCGGTCCTGTTCCGGCTGCAGAGCTATAAGGTGAGGCAGATGCTCTTGGAAGCCTCCAGAAATCTTGGGAAAGATCCCTAAGCCATGACTTATAAAGGATCCAAGATTATGTTATTTCAGGACTTTTCCCCAGCTTTGGTCCGAAAGAGGAAGGCGTTTGATGAAGCAAAGAAGCGTTTAAGGGATTTAGACATTCAATACTCCTTGCGCTACCCAGCTATACTACGCTTTAGCCATGAAGGGTCCGTGTATAACTTCGGATTACAGGAGAAGGCCAAGGAACTTTTGGACTCTCTTAGTCAAATTATTAGAGTTAATTGATGTTTACCCCGGTTTACCCCCCTTTTTTTCCTTTCATTATCTTACTGTTTAATATTATCTCCGGGGGGGTGGGAAGAAGGGTTTATTTATTCATCCTTTACTTAGCGATTTCCTTTTCCCCTTTTTTTAATATATATATATATAAGGCCATATTATATATATATATATATATATATATATATAAAAGGCCAGGGGGTCTAGTTAATGTAGATGGGGGGGGGGGGGGGGGGGGGGGGCGGGGGGGCGGGAGGAAGGTGGCTACCTTATCTTATTTTATCTTTGTCCTTGGGAGCTGGGTTGTTTTCCCCTGTTATTTTGTATTAACATATTTAATTATTATTTGCTGAGACTGTAATTTTATAGTCATATATGTTCATATATGGTATTAACACTACCAAATATATCCAGGTGTTGGTGTGGGTGGGTGGGGGGGGGAGGGGGGGTGGATAGGGTACTCACTGTTAGTTCTAGTTCAGTAGTATACTTGAATTTTCTTTATCCTATCGTGGGGTGCCTGGGTCAAGGTGGGGCACTGGTTGGGAGAGGTTATGATGGGTTTTTTGGAAAGGAAGTGATGCCCCCTGGGAATAAGGGGGAAGATCTCTGTTTAAATACGTTTTATACTTTTTTTACTATTTAGAAATAGTTTTTTTATTATATTGATCTGAATGCACTAAAGAGCTTTTATTGTGAATTTGTGAATTTTATATGCTGTATGCTCGGGATGTTTTGGATAAATACGGGCTTTGTTGTGATCTGATGTTAACACATTCCAAGCTTGTATATCACTGCTCAATTTATGTGTTATGCATTGGATTTTTTTTTTCTCTTGAATAATGTAAGAATTTTAATGATATACTCTGGTTAGTTGTAAGTTAGATGAGTAGTTAGTTGAGTTTTGTCTTTTTTTCTCTTGGTATCTCAGTTTTCTTGTTTGATAGATTTTGGTTATCATTTATTTAAGATTTAACTATATACCAATGTTTATACTTGGGTTTTTTTTTTAGTTTTCTTTTGTAAACTTGTTAAAACATGTTAAAATTTTCAATAAAACTATCTTTAAAAAAAGGTTAGCAAGACTGAAAAAATGTGAAAACATTACAAAATCAATTAACTGAAAATCATAAACAATAACTCAAAGAATTGCAGCTCCTCCTGGTACAAAGACCTGGATTGTGTTAGCTAGGGGAAGAATGGCTGCACAAACGCCAAGATTGTTTGAGTGACAAAAATAGAAATTGCTGGAAAAACTCAGCCAGTCTATGAGAGAAAGCAGAGTTAATGATTCGGACCCAGTGAACCTGAAAAGGGTTTTTCCAGCAACTTGTGTTTTTGTTTCTGATTTCCAGCATCTGCAGTTCTTTTGTCTTTTTTTAATTTCAGTGACACTGTTTATGAGTGAACTTTAACTGAATTTTAAATTCATGGAGATAGCAGGGTGAGGGACAATTGCACCTTCAGTGGGTGTGCACACACACATTCTGGTCAGAATAACCAGAAAGTGATCAGAAACCCAGTACTCGCTGGCCTGCATCTCAGGATGTGAGGTGACCTGTAGCAGCTTTATTATCACTCCGTTTACGTTGGCGTAAACCTTGGGGTAACTGCAATCTGATTTGCCTAACTCAGTTACTGTGTAAACTCACAAAGCCTTCAGGAACTCTTTGCAAAATAAAATTAATCGATGAATAATTTAAGGATTTAAGGAATATGAAAAGTCAATTTCTTCAGAAAATTTATGGCTGAGTGTTAAAGAAAAAGATGAAATCTTGAATTTGGCTCTCTGGTATAAGTTTTCCTTGCACTAATAGAGTACCGTATCACAAGAATGTATTGGTACACTGAAGAGGCTTTTGTGGAACAGTAATTGTGTCTGGATCAGGAGGCCTAGGTTCAAGTCTCATTTGATCCAGGGATGTGTAATAAAATTCTTGAACAGGTTGTTTAGAAAATATCTATACTGGTATACTGCTGAAGCAGAGATTGGAAGTAAAAGGATGCCACTTGCATTAAGACCATACCAGTTCACCATTTCTGTCATGTGAATAAATCAGTACTGTTTCTTCATTCCCACTGTATATTGTGATGAGTCATGATAATTAAGGTGTAAGTTGCTGCTTTGTAGACAGACTTACACAAATGGCCTTTGTCTGTTTTAGTGGGGGGATGGTGTCCTTCACTTTCTGTTTTAGCATCATGCTGCTGGTAATTTTGAGTCTCACAGGAAAGCCAGTGACTAACAAACACCTGTTCTTCAATATTCCACGGGATGCTCTCAAGACAATTATTGACCCAAATCTTCCTGCTTTATGGGATTTGGGACATCTCCAAGATGCGGCTGGAATTCCATTGTCACACAGGTTAATTAGCTTATCTTCCAGCCTCTGAGTGTTTATTGACAGGTTCCTCTGCATTTGCCAAATAACCCATTTCTCGTGGAGTTCTGCGATGCTGGTTCTGGGGGAGATGAGAACTGTACTAACTGTACAGGTTATACTTGAACACTGCCAACAACAATATTGTTATTGTCTCTCTCTGGTTCCAGTACTCTACATATTACAACATAAATGTAATTGTTTTAACCACTTCCTGACATGACCAAGCATTTATTTTCTATATGTTATATGTAGAATAAACATATCTGTCACTGAGATTTCTTTAATAAACACAATTATCAATTCATTTTAAAACAAATTTTATTCAATACAACTGCAAAGGTTAACTCCCATAATGTTCAAATATGAAGAATAAATGTTGACCTTCTGAATAACCTAACATGTGCACATATGTATACACACACACACACACATACACACACACACACACACACACACACACACATGTACACACACAACACATATACACACACACACACACACACATATACACACATACACATATACACACATACACATACACACACACACACACACACATATATACACACACACACACACACACACATATATACACACACACACATACACACACACACACCAGGTAAAGGTGCGAAAAAATGCGTTTTTCTTTGTAGAAATTTACTGCGGGGAATCAAACATTTTTGGCCAATAATGGTTTGTCCTTGCAGGAAAAAACATGAGACCATGTGGAATGTTCAGGTGCTCTGCCATTCTGGAACACTTAGATGGGCCATTGGACACTTGAAATGGTCTCGGAGGTATTGGCAGATACAGCTTTCTCAGGAAACACAATATTAAGGAGTTCTCAAGATGCCTTTCAAGAAGATAATCAGCTTTCACTTCAGAATCCTAACAGAATATTTCAGAAAGCTGGTCAAACTGTTTCTTAGGTTGCTTTTCCCCATTGAGATCCAAAACAGTATCACAGTGAGATAGCATAAGGAGATGCTTCAAAGAAGTGACTCCAAGCAATAAGGTGAAATCATGTGATTTTTCAAAATGTCTATTTTTTAATAAAAAGTTCAAATATGTCTTTTCATTGACATGTAAAAATGAAAAATCCAAGTATCCACAGGACTTGATATAAATCAATTTCTCACAATCTTTCAAAACCCAAGTCTTCAAAATGAATATAACCTATAAAATCTGTAAAATAATATCCTTGTGGGGAGATTTGTTTTTGCTGTTGGGAATGGTTTAAGTTCGTTTGGCAGATGTATGGAAACCAGAAGGCTATATTCGCAAGGCAATAATTGGAGAGACAGCACTAGAATAGGGAATAAAATAGCATTAGGTGTGTCAGAGTAAGAGCCTTAAATGATGTTTATGTTTATGGATGGGTATTAAGGTGCAGAGTGTGGTTCAAATTTTCAAGGAAATTATGCAGAGATACAAGGACAATAATGTCAGATTTAAAATATCCTAATTGTTCTGAAAAAAAAGTGATGCAAATCATTTTTTACAGATTATATAGGTCCAAATAAAAACCTTGCACTTTTAATCAAGGTTTTTCCAAGGAAAAAGGCAGTGGGTATGATAGAAACGCTGTTGCACTTACAAGGATCAAGGAGTATGGATGGAATCAGACAGACTGGAGAACTTCCAGACAGCAGCCACATGACTTAGTTTATGAGTGTGATAAGACAATTGCATTTTTGGACTCAGAGAGAATTTGATCTGCCAAATAGGCTAAAGGCCATTTTGCTTTCTCTCTCTCTCTCTCTCTCTCTCTCTCTCTCTCCCCCTGTCTTTTATTGCCACTCTTCTCAGGAAAGTGTGTGAGCTCAAACCCACCTCTGGAGAGTTTCCCAAGAGGATTTCTTTGGAATCTACTGCAAAGGGAAGCAGAGGGAATTCACTCAACTATAAGTGTTCTAGGAAGACACTGCAGTGCCAGCAATTCCAGAGAGTTTCTGATCAAGGATAATCCTCAGTATGTTGATAGTGGGGGATTCAGTGATGGTAACACCATTGAATGTCAAGGGGAGGTGGTTTGATTGTCTATTATTGGACTTGGTCATTGCTTGGCTCTTGTGTGTTGTGAATATTGCTTGCTACTTGTTGCCCAAGCCTGGATATTGTCCAGATCATATTGCATTTTAACATATATTGCTTCAATATCTGAGGAGTCATGAATGGTGCTGAACATTATGCGACCATTAGCGAACATCTCCATTTCGGACCATGAGATGGAGGAAAGGCATTGGTGCAACAGCTGAAGAAGGTGGTATCCTGAGGAACTCCTGCAAAGATGTCCTGGAGCTGAGATGAGTTTCCTCCAACACCTGCAAGCATCTTCCTATGTGTCAGGTATGACTCCAACCAGTAGAGAGTCTGCCCTCTGATATCATGGATTCCAGTTTTGATAGGGCTCCCTGAATCAATATTTGGTTGAATGCAACATTGATGTCATGGGCTGTCACTCTCACCTCCACTCTGAAATTTAGTTCTTTTGTCCATTTTTGAACCAAGTCTGTAATGCAGTCAGGAGCTGAGTAGCCCTGGTGGAACCCAGATTGGGCGTCACTAAGCAGGTTATTGCTGAGCAGTTGCTGTTGATAGCACTGTTGATGACACTTTCCATCACTTTACTGATGATCAGGAACAGACTGATGGGTGGTAATTGGTCAGGTTAGATTAGTCCTCGTTTTTGTGGACAGGACATACCTGGGCAATGTTTTACATTCTTGGATAGATACCAGTGTTGTAACTGTGCTGGAAGAGCTTGGCTTGGGGAACAGCACGTTCTGGAACCCACATCTTCAGTAGTATTGCTGGAATGTTATCAGGGCCCATAGCCTTTGCAGTGCCGTGTACGTTTACCTGATTTTTGACGTCATGAAGAGTGAATCGAATTGGCTGAACACTGGTATCTGTGATGCTGGGGACCACCGGAGGAGGCCGAGATGGAACAGAAGTAGGATGAATATGAAATTGCCTAAGTGACAGAAAACTTAAAATGATTGTTTGCTGGATTGGAAAAAAGGCATATGTGGTATAAAGTGTTAGGCTTTGAAAGGTTTAACTCTTAGGCGTACATTAAGTACCATCCAATATGATGTTGACATAATGATTTGGACAGGAGAACTGTTCTGGATCTCAAAAGAGATAGATCTCCCTCATAGGCTTTGTAACAATATCTGCCATACCAAAATAACTTATGCCTGATTGCTGTCATTGCAATAAACTACATCCTGTATAAGATCAGACTCTCTTCTTGTTACACTTTTTAGTGGTTTTCCTCTATTAGTAGACCAAGTGGACACAGTAGATCCCTAAAAGGAGGATGGTGGCAGCAGCCTACCAAATGGTGGCCAACAGTTCAAATAGTGGACATAACACACGGCTTCATCATACAACAGTATGTGGTGCAGTGGTAATGTCCCTGCCTCTAGGCCTGAAAATATAGGCTCAAGTCCCACAACATATCTGAATAGGTTGACTAATTCATTTACAACAGTACAGAGTTGGATTTCCCAAGGATTGCAGTTAGAATGTCTGCTTTTCTTGATTAAATATTAATGACCTGGACTTGGGTGTTCAACTCGCAGATTTCAAAATTTCTGATTTCAAACTTGGGAGTAGTGTGAACTTTGTGGTGAATCATGTTTCAGTTTATATATACTGGAGTGCCCAAGTTCGGACTATGCACCTTTGGAGAGATTTGTTGACTTTTGAACTTTAATCCACACTTTTGAAATTACTAAATTGGGAGATCATAATCTGGACAAAATTGGCAGTCTTTCATCCCGGTCTGACATTTTCAAGGATTTGTGTGCGTAAGCGCCAGGTCTTTGCATCTGCAGCTCTTTAAATTGTATGACTTAGTTCATATTGCTTTTCCCCATTCTTTCTATTAAAAGTCATGATTTTACACTATTATCTGTTAAATTTTGTCTTGTTGTGTGCATTCCCTTTTCACCTGTTTGATCAGTGTCAATTGAGGCTTAGTTGGTCACACATTATGGATTGAAGTTCCACTCCAGGACGTGAGCATGAAATTCAAGGCTGCTACTTCAGTCCAGTATTGATGAAAAGCTGCTGTTTGGAGGTGCTGTCTTTTAGATGAACTGTGAAACTGAGGGCCTGTCTGTTCTCTCAGACAGATGTAAAAGCGGTAAAGATATGAAATGCCACAAGTTGGAAGAAAAGCAAGGCAGTAACTGTGGCAGCCTGAACAATCTTCATTCCTCAATCAACATCAAAGTGAACAGCCTATTTACTGTTGGCTGTATCAGCATTTAATGCCCATCTGTAGTAGCCCTTAAGAAAAGTGAGCTGCCTTCTCAAACTGCTGCAGTCCATGTGCTACAAGGAGACCTACAATGCTGTTAGTGAGAGAAATCTGGGGCTCCTTTCCGAAAATTATATCCCTCACCCACAGTCCTTGCAAACTACTGTTCTGCCTCCAACTTTCTTTTCTTCTTGAGAATGTAAATCTCACAGCACAATCACTGCTGCACCCGCTGGGTTTCACTAGTACTTCCAGTTTTCAGTCATTACCTGTGTTATTACCTCACAAATCTTTCCTAGACTCAATGTTTAAATTTGTGTAATTCATTTTCTGTCCTGCCACAGTACGGATTGGCTCTTATCAAAGTTGCTAATAATATCCTGTGTAACTGTGATAAAGGCAAACTTTCCTTCCTCAGCTGTCTCCATCTGCCAGGTAAAAACAATGACTGCAGATGCTGGAAACCAGATTCTGGATTAGTGGTGCTGGAAGAGCACAGCAGTTCAGGCACATTCCAAGGAGCTTCGAAATCGACGTTTCGGGCAAAAGCCCTTCATCAGGAATAAAGGCAGTGAGCCTGGAGTGTGGAGAGATAAACTAGAGGAGGGTGGGGGATGGGGAGAATGTAGCATAGAGTACAATGAGTGAGTGGGGGAGGGGATGAAGGTGATAGGTCAGGGAGGGGAGGGTGGAGTGGATAGGTGGAAAAGGAGATAGGCAGGTAGGACAAGTCCGGACAAGTCATGGGGACAGTGCTGAGCTGGAAGTTTGGAACTAGGGTGAGGTGGGGGAAGGGGAAATGAGGAAACTGTTGAAGTCCACATTGATGCCCTGGGGTTGAAGTGTTCCGAGGCGGAAGATGAGGCATTCTTCCTCCAGGCGTCTGGTGGTGAGGGAGCGGCGGTGAAGGAGGCCCAGGACCTCCATGTCCTCGGCAGAGTGGGAGGGGGAGTTGAATTGTTTGGCCACAGGGCGGTGTGGTTGATTGGTGCAGGTATCTCCGAGATGTTCCCTAAAGTGCTCTGCTAGGAGGCGCCCAGTCTCCCCAATGTAGAGGAGACCGCATCGGGAGCAACGGATACAACAAATGATATTGGTGGATGTGCAAGTAAAACGTTGATGGATGTGGAAGGCTCCTTTAGGGCCTTAGATGGAGGTGAGGGAGGAGGTGTGGGCGCAGGTTTTACAGTTCTTGCGGTGGCAGGGGAGGGTGCCAGGATGGGCGGGTGGGTTGTAGGGGGGCGTGGACCTGACCAGGTAGTCATGGAGGGAACGGTCTTTGCGGAAGGTGGAAACGGGTGGGGAGGGAAATATATTCCTGGTGGTGGGGTCTGTTTGGAGGTGACGGAAATGTCGGGGAATGATTTGGTTTATGCGAAGTTTGGTAGGGTGGAAGATGAGCACCAGGGGCGTTCTGTCCTTGTTACGGTTGGAGGAGTGCGGTCTGAGGGCGGAGGTGCGGGATGTGGACGAGATGCATTGGAGGGCATCTTTAACCACGTGGGAAGGGAAATTGCGGTCTCTAAAGAAGGAGGCCATCTGGTGTGTTCTATGGTGGAACTGGTCCTCCTGGGAGCAGGTATGGGGGAGGCGGAGGAATTGGGAATACGGGATGGCATTTTTGCAAGAGGTAGGGTGGGAAGAGGTGTAATCCAGGTAGCTGTGGGAGTCGGTAGGTTTGTAAAAAATGTCAGTGTCAAGTCGGTCGTCATTAATGGAGATGGAGAGGTTCAGGAAGGGGAGGGAGGTGTCAGAGATGGTCCAGGTGAATTTAAGGTCAGGGTGGAATGTGTTGGTGAAGTTGATGAATTGCTCAACCTCCTCGCAGGAGCATGAGGTGGCACCAATGCAGTCATCAATGTAGCGGAGGAAGAGGTGGGGACTGATGTCAGTGTAATTACGGAAGATCAACTGCTCTACGTAGCCAACAAAGAGACAGGCATAGCTGGGGCCCATACGTGTGCCCATGGCTACCCCTTTGGTCTGGAGGAAGTGGGAGGATTCAAAGGAGAAATTGTTAAGGGTGAGGACCAGTTCGGCCAAACGAATGAGAGTGTCGGTGGAAGGGTACTGTTGGGGATGTCCGGAGAGGAAAAAACGGAGGACTTGGAGGCCCTGGTCATGGCGGATGGAGGTGTAGAAGGATTGGATATCCATGGTGAAGATGAGGCGTTGGGGGCCGGGGAAACGGAAGTCTTGGAGGAGTTGGAGGGCGTGGGTGGTGTCTCGAACGTATGTGGGGAGTTCCTGGACTAGGGGGGATAGGACAGTGTCGAGGTAGGTAGAGATGAGTTCAGTGGGGCAGGAGCATGCTGAGACAATGGGTCGGCCAGGATGGTCAGGCTTGTGGATCTTGGGAAGGAGGTAGAACCGGGCAGTGCGGGGTTCCCGGACTATGAGGTTGGAAGCTTAGGGTGGGAGATCTCCTGAGGTGATGAGGGTCTGTATGGTCTTGGAGATGATGGTTTGGTGATGGGGGGTGGGTTCATGGTCAAGGGAGCAGTAGGAAGAGGTGTCCTCTAGTTGGCCTACAGCCTTTCACATGCTTGATGAAGTGATCTGCCTGCAGTGGCTGTTTGCTGTTGGCCAGCTAGCTCGGGGACACAACTGTTGCCTGGTTCTATTCCTATCTGTTTAACCAGGGCCAGAGAATAATCTTCAGTGGCTTGCTTTTCCTGCACCATTATCTCTGATGTGCACTAAAGGTCTTTCCCTAACCCCCTCCTATTTTCCATCTAGACACTGCCCCTTGATGACATTCTCCAAAGCATCAGTTTACATGCGTATGCTGATGGCACCCAGCTCCAGCTGTTATTTGTGGGAACTTGCTGTCTGCAAATTGCTGTATTTTCTACTTTAAAACAATAGCTACACTTCAAAAGCTGTTAGAGTCATAGAGTCATTCAACATGGGAATAGATCCTTCGGTCCAACTAGTCCATGTTCACAAACTGAACTAGTCCCACCTGCCTGCGTTTGGCCCATATCCCTGCAAGCCTTTCTTATTCATGTCCCCAGATGTCTTTTAAATGTTGTAACTGTACCTGCATCCACCATTTTGTCTGGCAGTACTTTCCATGCACGAACCACTCTCTGTGTAAAATAGTTGTCCCTCGTCCTTTTAAAATCTTTCTCCTCTCATTTTAAAAATATGCCCCCTATTTTTGAACTTATCACCTTCGGGAAAAGAGCTTTGCTATTCACCTATGTATGCCCTTCATGATTTTATAAATCTCTATAACGTCAGCCCTCAATCTCCTGTGCTCCAGTGAAAAGAGTCCCAGCCAATCCAGCCTCTCCTTGTAACTCAAACCCTCCATTCCTGGCAACACCCTGGTAAATCTTTTCTAAATGCACTTCCGATAACAGGGCAACCAGAATGGCCTGTCTGTAATTTGCTTTGAGGCATTCAGTGCTATGAAAGGTGCTATATAAATGCAAGTTTCTTTTTTTCTCCTCTGTGTTTATCTTTCTCTTGTTTAATCTATTTTGAATTTTGTATCATCTTTAAACTTTGAACTTACACCTTCATATCCAGGTCAAGTTCAATCCTGTGTCCAGGGACCAGTTGCTCAAATCTACCTTGATAGTTGGACTCCGGGGATGGTAGCTTAAAGAGGGTTGCATACAGCTGCTATCTGACATTTAATAATTCAACCCAGCTTACGTTTGTTGGAACCCGTGCTGTGGTATAATACAACAAACTGTTGCACAAAGGAGCAAATGGATCAAGCAGTGTTAGAATTGGAACGGTCAATTGAATGGAGTGTCACAAAAGTTGAGAAGTGCAATACTGGGAATGGTGGAATGCTGAAATAAAAACAGAAAATGCTGCAAATACTCAGCAGGTCAGGAAGCATCATCTGGGGTGGGGAAAAAAGGTTTAATTTTAGATCAATGACCTTTCATCAGGAGAACTCTCCTGATGTTTATCGATTATTGCAATGGATCTTTTGTATGGGGCAGACAATGGTTCAGTTTAAACCTCAGTGTAGCATTCTCTCAGGATTGCAGAATCTCTCAAGTAAGACTTAAAACCCTTTTGATGCAAAGTCATTGACCTAAAAGACTATCACTGTTCTCTTTCCACAGATGCTAGCAGACCTATTCATGAACATAGTATTTTTAAATAGTGAGTTCATCAATAGACATGTAACATTTTTATTTCACGTTGACATTGATCCTGCATTTCCCCATGGTGGATACTGGATAGATTGGCCTGGATGACATAAGGTGGTGGTTGGGGTGAGCTTGGGTTGGCATGAGTAGGTACTAGAGGAAAGTGAGGACCGCAGGTGCTGGAGATCAGAGTCACGAGTGCGGTGCTGGAAAAGCACAACATGTAAGGCAGCATTTGAGGAGCAGGAGAATCAATGAGAATGAGTTGGTACTACATTGGCATGGCTCCTTAAAGGGCCATAGGAGGTGATGGATGGATGGGTATAATTTGGAGTAAAGGTAATGAGGGGTGAAAGAGCTGGCAGGGACATAAGATGATTTGAGAGGTTTGGGATTGTATGGGGAGTGACGGGGTGTGTGGCCTGGAAGCTTGTTTATCATTTTATTGTTTTCTTTACAGGTGCCTTGAAACAGCTTAATTCTATATTCTGTGTCCGCCACTAAGCTGTTTCTGGAGGTGATGGGCCTGATTTCCATTAAACTCCCCTGTTCATCCTCCCCAACCCCCATCATCATTGGAACAAAAATCTCACCGTCTGTGCCACTTCCCTCAGAATTTAGGCCATTGTATGAGGTGCCACATTTTGATTGAGATCTTTATCTGCGGCCATTCGTGTGTAGTGCAAAGGAAATTGTACTTTCACTCTTAGGGTAGCATTGTAACAGGGAACTATGTCAAAGTGACATAGTTAGATCACATGGAATTGAAACCTGGTTCTGTAGGGCTCCCAGTAAGAGGTCCTCTCTTACCATCCTTCATACATTCTCCTACCCATTAAAAAACCTCTTGTTGTTCACTCAGAAGAAAGTTGATCTTACATGGTGGCAACAAAGACCATTTCAATGGAACCAGAGGTGAGTGGTAAGCACCTGAAGTGAAGCCCTGTGATGTTAGACCGTGAGGTGATTTTGGCAATCCAAACCCAGCTGGATAAATACAAACTAAAACTCCGCAGTGGTCAGATCTGGTTAGTGATAGCTTCGAGGCATACCCAGGCACTGAACCAAGCATTGGGAAAGCTTACACAGAAGGTAAGGAAAGATTGGGATTAGCAGCAGCAAGAAATCAGATGGGCATTACCTAGTACTTATATGGCACAAATATTGCTTTACACTGTCAGCCCAAGCCTGAATGCTGTCTGTTGAAACACACTGCTTTATTATCTGAAGATATTGAAAGTGGAATTTGAAAGCTGTGTAATCATTAGCAGAATAAAATCCTAGCAGGCTGACTTTCCCTTTGATACCTGCACTAGCAGACACTTTGTAGGGAGGGATGTGGAGGTTATATGCTACTGGTTAAATGGGATTACATTAAAGAATTTCTGGTGGAATCGGGTGTAGATGCATGGAATGTCACCTTTACTGTAAGCATATCGACTGAGCATGTGTAAACAGAGCTAGATCATAGCAAGGTTCAAATGGAAATAGACCCTGAGTTTGGAGAGCTGTAAATAGGAGAACCTCTGTAATCCTCCTATGTTATGTTCAACAAAGAGTAAATCTCACCTATTCTGCAGCCTGTTCTGAGATAAAATATCCCATGGCCAGATTTGAAGAGCAGACTGTTGATTATGATACTGGTTCTGGAAAGCATTAATGATCAAACTGCATTAAGCTCCACCCAGTCTGTTGATGTCACACAGTCTTTGGGTGGAAAAGAGGCAGTATAGAATGAGGCTCCATGGAGACAAATGTTTCAATTTTGGCTCCTGTTGGTCATTGGATTATGCCTAACTAGTTAATGCAAGGTTTGTGAAGGTTTGTAGCTCAGGTTGAAGTTTAGGGTGTAGGTTTGCTCGCTGAGCTGTAGGTTTGATATCCAGACGTTTCATTACCTGGCGAGGTAACATCGTCAGTGGTGACCTCCAAGTGAAGCGAAGCTGTTGTCTCCTGCTTTCTATTTATATGTTTGTCCTGGATGGGGTTCCAGGGGTTTGTGGTGATGTCATTTCTTGTTCGTTTTCTGAGGGGTTGATAGATGGTATCTAGATCTATGTGTTTGTTTATGGCGTTGTGGTTGGAGTGCCAGGCCTCTAGCAATTCTCTCTGGCTTGTCTTTACTTAGCCTGTCCCAGGATAGATGTGTTGTCCCAGTCAAATTGGTGGTTTTTTTCATCCGTGTGTTGGGCTACAAGGGAGAGAGGGTCGTATCTTTTTGTGGCGAGCTGGTGTTCGTGTATCCTGGTGGCTAACTTTCTTCCTGTTTGTCCTACGTAGTGTTTGTGGCAGTCCTTGCATGGAATTTTAGCCAGACTACTAAGACCCCTCGGAATCCTAGTAGCATAGACTCTAAGTAGCCTAACTGCTTAGACTCAGCTGAGCAATGACAATTGTCCCCTCATGTGCTTTTGGCTTACTTTTGTTCATGAAAATAATGGAAAATAGGATTGAATATGGCACTTTTCCCTGACCACAAGTGAGGTCAGTTGTTGATGCTGCAACATAGGACACAAGAGTTCACTAGTGTCTTAGCCTACATTTATATTCAGTTAATGCCATTAAAACAAAATGATGGACTGTGGCATCCTCTTCATCAAATCAAGAGGGCAGATGGTACCTCAGTTTAATGTCTCATAAGAAAGAAGGTATTCTCCTTCATTACATTGAAATCCATCGATTTCAATAGATTTTCAATAGATTCAATTCAAAGAATGATATAACTGCCTTGGAAAAAATCGGACTGTAAATTTTCTGGGGTCATGCCAAGGATTATAGGTTAAGGCCTTTTTCACTGAAGTTGAGATAGGATCTTCTTTATTATAGATAAATACTTTGCAATCAATTTCTTTCTGTTGGTCAGCGAGACATGAATGAAACTGCACAAAATTAAATACTGACAGAGGGTTAAAGTGGAAATTAGAAATAATATGCATGAGCAATTTCAATGGAATGTGCAATCAATTCTCTCCTCCAAAGCCTATAAATTATTTTAAATGAAAGAGTTGCTTGAAAAGGCAGAAAGGAGTTGGGAATGTGAATAACAAACTAAGATTAGTGACTCATGATTCTGAGCTTTCCTCAGAAAGCCTTCTCTGCTCCAATGTTCCAGAAATTCTCATTCTCAGCTTCTTCATTTCTGTAACTAAAATTGTAGCTCCAGTAATGGCGTAATGGACAATCCCTTGGAAGAGAAAAGCAAAGAACATGTACGACATGGACCAATTGCACCCCTATTGTTTGCATGAATTTAATGTTTAATATCAGACATTAATGTTGTTTAACATCACACATTCAAGTCCGTTAATTGTTCTATGTATTTCTAATATTTTCTCTCAGTTGATAGGTTGAGTGTTCATATAGCATTAAGCATCGGAATATATAATCCTGTGACATGATTATATTGACGCAATGCAGTAGTTTCATAGTTTTCTACTGTGGTCCTGATTACATCTTGACACTAAAATTTATTCTAAGTCCCTGAAGCTTTGAAATGCCTTTATTGTTCAGAGGTTCAGGAGACTATTTTATTCTACTGCTCCGCTTCATAAACTTGTGACAGCAGTAATTATTTCCAGTTCATTTGGAATACATTATTATGAGAGCAAGTCTTGAGATCATTATAATCTGTAGCTGGATTTTTACATTTTCATTTGTATCCAACAACTGGTAGTATTCTTGAGGACATCTGTGTCCACGGGAGTGTAAATTACACAAAGACTGGGAGGTTTGTTGTAAAATGGAGTTTTGCATTGCTGACTGAAGCGAGTGATCAGAAATTATATCATTGCTTATTTCAGTAAATAAGATTCATATGTATATGGCATTTGGGAATAAGCTAGTCAGGGGACTTTAACCAGTATTCAAACATCTTCTAAAAACAATGAATTTGCAAATTGTTTCTTTCGGAAGGGTTTCTGTGTTTTTTCTGTGATAATTAATTTTACTTGTTAACTGTGACACTATCTGTCCAGTTGTCTGGAAACATTGAGAACACACATAATATCAGATGCTTCAGTGGTATCATTGTTATGAATTAACAATGGCTGGATACTGCACTTGAAATGAGCATGTTGAATTTTCTGACCCTTACTATTGTCATGTTGTTGTATTCATGAGCTTTTATTTATTCATTCATGGGTGAGCATCAATGGCAAGACCAGCATTATCATTCATCCCTAATTGCCCTTGAGAAGATTGTGGTGACGCTTCTTCTTAAACTGTTGCTGTCCACGTGCTTTAGGTACACCCTCTGTTAGAAAGGGAATTCTATGACCTTGACTCAGTGACAGTGAAGGAACGGAGATACTGTTCCAAATCAGAATGGTGTATGTTTGGAGTGGAACTTGGTAGTCCCATCTATCT
This sequence comes from Chiloscyllium plagiosum, assembly GCF_037043375.1. NCBI lineage: Eukaryota > Metazoa > Chordata > Chondrichthyes > Orectolobiformes > Hemiscylliidae > Chiloscyllium > Chiloscyllium plagiosum. Next base: position 36,143,508 of record NW_028270169.1, on the reverse strand, counting down.
GCAGCCCTTATCCTTCTTGATGTGGAGACTGCAGGCTTGCAAGGTGCTGTCAAAGGTGCTTGGTCTGTTCCTGCATGACTTTTTTGAGGATGGTATACATCGCTACAACTGTGCACAATGGTGAGTATTTAAGGTACCAGCCTGGGTACCAGTCAAGTGATCTGCATTGTCCTGGATGATGTCTAATTGTTAGAGTGTATATTGGAGCTGCATTCATCCAAGCAACTGAAGGTATGTCATCATGTTCCTGACTTGTGGCATGTGGATGGTAGACAGGTACTGGGGAGTCAGGCGTTGAGTTCCTTATCACAAAATGCTTAGCCTCAAATGCATTTTTGCAATCACACTACATATGTGGCTCGTTGAGTTTAGTTTCTGGGCAGTGGTAAGCCCAGGATATTGATAATAAAGGATTCAGTGATGCTGATACTGTTAAATGTAAACAAGAGTTATGGGAGATGGTCATTGCCTGGCACATGTGTAACATAGATGTTACTTGCCACTGATCTATTCAAGCCTTAATATTTGGTCCTGCTGCAGTTGGTCACGGATGACCTTAGTAACTGATGAGAAATCGTGATTGGTACTGAATGGTATGTGATGGATCAGCAATGGATATCTCAGTTTTGACCTTAAGATGGAAGGATGATGTTGATATTGTGAACAGGGCAATTTGGGCATGTTTCAAGACTGCTGGAGCTGCAGCATCTGTAACTGGAACAGCTTAGCTACGGCTCTGTCTAGTTTAGGAGTACAAATCTTCAGTACTTCATCTGGGTGATGTCAGAGTTCAGAACCTTTGATGTATCTAGTACCTTCAGCAATTTCCTGACCTCGTGTGTGATTCGTTTTCTGTGAATATTGCCATCAGTGATGCTTGGAATGACAGAGGCAGAGAAGGACATATAGCTGCCACTTCTGGGAGATGATGGTTGTAAATGTGACAGCTTTGCCTTTTACATTGAGGTGGGAGGCTCCTCCCATCACTGAGGATGGGGATATCTGTGGAGCTGCAGTCTCCAATTAGCTGTTTAATTGTTCATTACCATGCACAACTGATGGCTGCATGTGACAGGCCTCTGAAGCTTAGGGCTGATCTGCTGTTTGTGGATTCACCTTATCACATTATTTTCATGGCTTCCATCTATTGTTGTCTAGCATTTATGTATCCGTATTGTAGCTTCACCAAGTTGTCATTTCAATTTTAGGCATGCTGGTGCTGCTTCAGGCATGCAGCCCTGTGCTATTTATTGAGGCAGGATTGATAACCTGGCTCGATGGCAATAGTTAAGTAGGGAATGGTGTGGTTACAGATGTTAGTCAAATATAATTAGGCTACTGCTCATGGCCCCCAGTGCCACATTGAGTTGCTAGGTCTGTTTAGAATCTCTCAGATTTAGCACAATGGTACAACCCCAAAGACAAAAGGGGGTAACCTCAGTGTGCTGGGACATCATATCCACAAGAAATGTGTGGTGCTCTCTTTTACCATGGACGGATGCCTCTGTGACAGGTTGATAGGTGAGGACAGGGCAAATAGATCTGTCCTTGTTGATTCTGTCACAACCCCAACTGGTGGTAGATCACTTTGTGCTGAGCATGTCAACGTAAATTAATAAGATAATAAGCAGGAACTTCAGATTGTTGTTCACTGAATCCTGAAGGTTTAATCAATCATGAAACTCCATTCTAAAGGATCTTTGAGTGTTAGTTGTGGCTAGGTGTTAGCAGTCAGTCAGTCAAAGTAGGCAAATTAAAATTCCACACCAGAAACTTGAGCACAAAATCTAGGCTTACACTATACCATTGCATTGGGGAGCGCTGACCTGTCGGAGGTGCTGTATTTTGGCTGAGACATTAAACTAAAATGTGCAGGTTAAAGACTTCAATCAAGATTGGTGGTGCCTGCTCCAACTTTGAAGAACAGCCGCAAAGATTTTCCTGATGAATATTTATCTTTCAATCAATAGTACTCAGATTATCTGCTCAATGCTTTTCATAGGATCCAGCTGTGTGTAAATTGACCATCAGGTTTCCAATGTTGCAACAGGCAATACAATTCAAAGATTCATTGCCTGCAAAACATTTTAAGGCACACACGGAGTGAGAAGGTGCTATGTAAATTCTTTCCTTTTATTGATCTGAAAGTTAAGTAATTACATATAATGCGCCATTGTATTGAGCAGTCCTCGGTTTAACTTGGGGAAATTTTGCCTGAAAGTAGGTCATATATTGCCTTTTGCTCAGTAATATAAACCAACATTTTTATGTTTTAGAACAAAATATCATAATAGATATGTTTCAATAATTATTATTGTTTGTAAGTAATATTGTATAGGCCTGAATTAATTGGCATTAACAATTAACAATTAAAATGGCCAATAAAAAGTGAAGGTTGCTGCTCCATTTCTCACAGCACTGATGAAAGTGTTCAATTAGAAACTAATAAAAACTTTATCAAAGACTACAATGCTGACAAACCAGTAAATACTTCCATATATGCCATTGCAAACAGAAAATTATTGCCTGCTCATAATTATTTACTAAAACCAAACTCAGAGAAGTCCCAAAATTAGCCACTTTGATTTTTATCGTCTTCCGTACCTTGGACAATGTGTGTTTATAGGATGGAAGCAGTTTAATTGAATAACTTAAAGAGGGTTAAGAGCATGCAACAATTTTTGGGTTTCTGTGCATCTTTATTTGCTTTGATGTTGACTAGTTATGGCACAAATAGTAGTTTATGGCCCAGAATTTTCTTCTCATTTACATTTCTGTGTTATTGGGGCAGATGGAGATGTTCTTCAGAACACCCACCAGTTCTTCTGTTAAGATCATTCTCAGGAAATAATGCAATATCCCACTGTAATTTAAGGCAGATCCATTCCTTTACATACACCAGTGTCCCATGGGATAGCATCAGGAGAACTGTAAACTGTTCATATGTTAACATCTCAGTGTGATCTCAGGTAAGTTGTCAGCTACTGATATGCATGTGCAGTACAGTGTAATGTTTAAGCTGTACAAATAATTGATTAGTCTATCGATAAAATTTGTACAATGTTGGGTCCTTTATCTCAGGAAGCATTTCTTGGACTTGGAAAGGTATAGGAGTAGCCCACAGAGGTAATGCAAGGAATCAGAAACATTATAATTAAACAGCAGTGAGGAACTGGAGCACTTTTTACAAGAAAATTTAAGGTTAAAAGAAATCATGAGAATTGAGGGATTTTACCAAGGTAAATGAGAAAAGCCTACACCCCCAAGTTAGTGACTCAAGAACTAGACAACATTAAATTTAAGACTGAGAAATAAGAGATTTGGAAGATTCTTTTTATAACAGACTTAGAATATTCCTCCAGAAAAATTGGTCAAAACAGAATTATAGAGTTGTACAGCACGAAACAAAACCTTCAGTCCAACTCATCCTTGCTGACCAGATATCCTTAATGAATGTTGTCCTATTTACCAATATTTGGCCCACATTCTTCTAAACTCTTCCTAATCATGTACCTATCCCGATGCCATTTAAGTGCTGTATTTACCAGCCTCCACCACTTACCCTGGCAGCTCATTCCATATACACACCACCCTCTGCATGAAAACGTTGCCCTTAGGTCTCTCTTCTATATTTTCCCTCGCACCTTAAATCTATACCCTCTGGTTTTGGACCCCACGACTCTGGGAAAAAGTCACTGGCTGTTCACCCTATCCGTGCTCCTCTTGATATTATACACTTCTATAAGGTCAGCCCTGAATTTCTGACTTTCGAGAGAAAATAGCCTCAGCCTATTCAGCCTCTCCCTACAGCTCAAACCCTCCAACTCTGGTAACATCTTGGTAAATCTTTTCTGAATGCTTTCAGATTTCACAACATCTTTCCTAGAGCAGGGAGACCAGAATTGAATGCATTATTCCAAGAGTGGTCTAAACAATGTCCTGCAACATAATATCCCAACTCCTGTACTCATTAAAAGCAATTGGACCAAATATATGTGTTACAAAAAAGAGTTGGAGTCTCAAATTTAGTGGATAGTTGGAGTTGTCATAGATGTGATGTGCTGGGAGAGCAGCACAGCAATGGGAAATGCTTCTTTCCTGTTTGCCAGGCCATGGAGGTTTCAGGATCATTGCATGAGCAGTCATAATCCTCACTAGCCAGGGCTGGGAATCTGTCCTTGTGAGGGTTGGGGAGGTGACTGTTACATACCCGACCATCCATCCTGGCCCCTTTCCCCTTATTACAGGCTGTTATTCCTGCAATGAAAGAAAGAGAGGGATTGAGTGGGATGAAAGAGAGCAGCACAGCAGTTGGTGCAAGTCGAGGAAAGGTGGTGAGTGAGAGTGATTGGCAGCACAGAGACCACACTGGGTTAGGAGAGTGGAGGGACTAGGTGGGTGAGAGCGAGTGAGTAAAGATGTTGCATGCAATAGTGAGGGTCGTAGAACATGAGCCTTGGTGGAAGATGGGCGTAGCAGCAGCGATGGAATGAGTGAGAGATAATGAAGAGAAGAGTGTCGCACTTAATCTGTTTGCTGAGTGTTCCTCCAGACTGTGAATAACAACACTGACTTGGACTAGGCTGGCAGGCTCTGCTGCTGTGTCTCCTCTGCTGGTCCTCCTGTGGGGGCAGAAGATGACCTTCCTCTGCATCACTCTGTTACCAGCACTTCCAGGTGCCTGTTTGCGAAGGTGGGTGCCAATTTCCCCTTGTCTGATATGGCTGGATCATTTCACATGAAGCAGGCAGAGCAGCTGTGGACTGACAGCGAAGGATCTAGTGGAGAACTGCAATTGAAATATGCTCATGGCACAGGGTACCCCAGGAGGTCCTAGTAGTGGAGACTGGTTTTGTCTGTGGCAAGGTGGAGGATTTGACATGTGGGTCACCATCAGGTGCAGTGTACAGGTAATGAGGTGAGTTTGGGAAGATAGTGTTATGGAGCAGGCCAGAACCCCTCAAAATATTTTAAGAAGGTAGCCCAGATTCTAACCTTATTTTAAAGGCTGATGTTAACGTTCCAGATGCAATGTGACTGGTCAAACTACTTGACGCTAAGCAAAACACAAATTTTCTAAACACTGTCATTAAAATACAAACAAAAGAAAGAAAAATTTAGAATAAGTTAACTGTTGGAAAACTTAATTGAATAGTAGATAAGGTAACTATGACTAATTAACTGTCCCAGAACAGTAACATCCCATAAATACACCCCTTGACAAAAAGCCAAATTCAGACACACATCCTTCCATGTAGTTCTCCAATTCTGAAAGGCAAAACAGGACAAAATAACCTTTTAAAATGACAGCATTGTCACAATGGCATGAAACATTTCACTAGGCTTCACGGAGAGAAACCCTCCATGAAACTTGATCCAATTGACACTTATCGAATATCGATGGGTTAAATCATCTCCTTTGTATTGCTGTTCAAGTCTATGATTCTTTGATTATAAATACCAACTTGTGAAGCCATACAGAGAGGAGATTCCATGACAGAATTCCTAATTTGTGCTGAACTGGGCTAATTGGATCTGGCTGAGTGATACTGTGGGTTAAGAAAGAGTAAATCAGTCAGGGTTTCTTCTGCTGATCACTGCCCAGTAATAATTGTGGGCGACATTAGACTCCATGATTGGACTTGATTTGTGATAGCTTTCACAACTGAAAAGCATGAAAATACTTGATGTCCAAGCTCAAATAACTAATGCCAGATAGGTGTGGCACAGGACGACAGACAGTAACTGTAGAACTGGAAAGAATTAATAAGATTCATAGGAGTACTCTTGCTTGGGTTTAGTGGGTTGCTAACAGCCTCAAATTGGAGTCAGTGTTCCATCTTCCTCATAACACTGGTGATGCAACTAACTACGTAGTCAAATGGATCTACAACTGAAATGTTGAAAGCTCCTGCCTGATTTGGGCAATATATATATTAAAAAAAGGTTCTGTGACATAAGCCTCGATTCCCAGGTGACAGTGCTCCTCAGCAGAGGAGTACTAAGGTGGTTGAGGAATTGTTCTTGTAGCCCTCAGAGGAGCAAGAGTTGTATCTTCTGGACGTGTCAAAATTATCTGGCTCATGGTTGCCTGGGGTCCTCAATCCTTCACTCTTATGAATTTCTCACCCACCAATCCTTTCTTCATTACTTATTGTACCAGAGGTAGCTCTGGCCTATCTTTGTTTGCCATCTCACTTGGTTGCCATCACGCAGGCCATCTTGCAAATTTAAATGAGGATGGAGCCTCAAATTCACAAAGGGCTTTCAACATAAGGATGCGGACAGCAGTTCCATAACTAACAGCAATTGACTTGAGTGTCGTTGGATTGGGTGGAATAAAGAGGATAAATCAATAAACTTTAGGGGGGAATGTGTAAGAATGAATGGCAGAAATCACTTTTGCAGTAATTTCACAAAAGATCAATTCTCACAATGTTCCTGACCAATCGGGAGCATGATGTCCTGATGTGAGAGGTCACAGTCAGTGACCTGACAGGAGCCTGGATTGTACTTTCACAGCAAGCTCAGGTTCTATTTCCATGGCAACTCATGATGTGTTGAATCACAATTGTTGGTCTGCATGGGAGGGATGGTTCACAATGAAATGTTCCTTTATGAAATCACCTTTATTTTTGACAGCGTCTATTGACAACTTGGTACCATTCCCTAAAACCGCTCAACTCTGCTGAGCCATTCTAAACCATGGCAGGGGGTCTCACAAACACACTGTTAACATAAAGGCAGAAATCTTCATTGCTGTCACAGCACTTCTGCAGTTCCTCAATGCAAAAAGGTATTTTAAAGAAGATTTACACTTGTATTTAAAAGATATGACGAATGTGAATTTAAAACAAATTCTCTGCTCACTGTTCAGAACTCTGAACAGGATGCATTGCTGTAAAATCCAATCTATAATTTGGATATTTTTCCACGTGAGCGCATGATAACATGCTGCTTCCATCTAACATCCTTTATGGACAGGTTTCTTAGTGGATGAAATCTCAAAACAAGCGCATAATTTAATGCTGCCTGCCAACTAATTTATCCAGATAATTACCCATTTAGACCATTTACTCGGGAAGCTGTTCTGCAACAACTTCAGACTTGAATTATACAGTATAATGAAAATTATATGCAAAAATGTCTACACCATCCCTATCATGGTCAAAACATCATTGATGCAAGGTAGATTTTTGATTTTAGATTAGATTGATGAAGGGCTTTTGCCTGAAACGTCAATTTTCCTGCTCCTCTGATGCTGCCTGACCTGTTGTGCTTGTTTCCAGCATCTGCAGTCCACACTTTTGCCTAGTAGATTTTTGATCTTGGTAATTGGGGTCGTAATGTCTCCATTTCACCTTATTCATCTTTACCAGCTTTCGTTTCTCAGATTTAGTGAAAAACTTCCACTACTTGTTTCTCACAAGTCTTCGCAAAGTTTAGCGAATAATTAGAGAATGATTCAATGTTTTTCCGTTCCCAGCTTCAGAATGAGTTGGCCCACCGTCTGCTTTTGTGAAGAAGCTCAAGTTTCACTTTGAGACATTGGGATCTCTTCCCCTGAATTTCCTTCCCCCTCTGCATTTGTTATGTTTCAAAATAATGACCCAGAATTTTCCTGCAAGATAGCAATGAGTTTAATGTGTAAATAATTCAGCAGTTTGTAGAGAGAAAGTGTTATTGCCTCTCATTTACCCCTATGTTGCAAACATGGCAGCTTGCTATTACCCACTTGTTATGTTTCAAGTAATTGCTATAGTTATAGCATTGCTGTAGTTGTGCTTTAAAGCAAGTTACACTACCACAGGAAACTAGGATTGGTACTTAATAACCTAACAGTCCGTTTAATCATGATATTTACAATCCTGTAATGCCTTCAGCCTCAAAAAGGAGCAGCTAAAACTCTAAAATATCATTTCTGCAGGTGGTGAATTGCTCCTACACGTTTTTTCTCACTTTTCATTTACCTCTTTTGTTTCTCTTTTAATGGACCTTTTCGTTCCTTAGTTTTCTCTTTCAGTATTGAATTTGAGTCTGATTCATCTTCGCTCATTGGCTGGATAGCTGCTTTCTGATGCTAGAGGTGGGGGTTCAATCCCTGTACCAGTTCATTGTTGCCCCTCACCTGAGGTGTGGTGACCATCAGATTAAACCATCACCAGTTATCTCTCTCTAATGAGGGTGTACTCATCTGAGATAGTGGTGGCTTTACTTAAATTCATCCTATTATATACTTAGTATAACTGTTTGTTTTGCTATTTTAAGTATCACTGATAAAGAAGACAGATTGTTGACTCTGTTTTGGGCCAAGGTTCCAGGTGTCCTATTACTTTCTCCATGCTGTTATCAAATTCCTCCTGGAGTCTGTGGCGTAAAATGTTTCTGGACTGAAGGGTGATGATAAAAAGCTACCAATGTGTGAGAGCCCTGCTCTGCCAAACTCTGGAACATCTTTATTTTTCAAGTTTTATTAGAGGAACTGTAATCTGATTTGGCGCAAGTAGAAATGTCTGAGAAAATTTCATTTACTTTTGAGTGTTGTGGTGAGATGTTCCTTCCACACTTTGTGAGGCTTTTCGGGAATATTAATTTCAGCATCCTTTCAAACCTTGCAGTTAGTTCAGAGACCCTGCCTGAGGATTTATTTGAGTAAAGTACATTGCTTTTGATATCTCGGCCTCCCATATAAATGGAACACATGGTTTTATTATTACTGCAGCTAGAGGTTGAGATCGATGAAGACTTGCAAAATCAGATTGCTCACTGTTGCTTGATTCTGTCATATTGGACTGAATGTGTTATGTTACTGTAATTGCCCTCCCTCGATATGGTGAAAAGGTTTGAGGCTCTGAAGATCCCTTGAGAAATGCCTTGAAATCTCTTGCTCCTGGTAGGGTCACCGATGTAATGAGACAATCTAGAATAAATTATTATTCAGTGTTACATGATTGCATAAGGAGCTCTGGATGGAAGCAGAAACTCGACCAGAATTGAACAGAATGAATGTAACTGCTAACTCATAAATAAAGAGTTGTATGAATTGACTCAGGAAACAGTACTTGGGACACTAAAGCCAGTTAGACCCTGAAATAATTGCACAGAGGCCAGTATTCCGTAAATCACCCTTTATGTACATGTGCTGGCTCAGAGCCGGTCCCTAGACTGAAGAGACCTTCTGAATCCCCTGTTTATATCTGTCAGCCAGGGTTCCCTGATCAGCCCAGGTTAACAGCCCCAATCAGGGATCTCATACTCACCAAGATCGATCTAGCCAGCCTTGTTCTAATCACTACAGACCCCGTACACATGATAAAACATGGGGATAGTGACAAAGGCAACAAAAGTTTAAACAGGTACTGAATGCTACTATTGAAGTAAACTTCATGGTCAAAAGGAAGAGAACATTTTTAAAGACCCACCAGGATTTACGAGGAACTTGCAGAAGCAGCAGAAAGCTGAAAACTAAGTGAGCAGATCAGACAGCAATTAGGTCCAGACCTGAAGCAGTAGACAAGCACATGCACACAGTTGAAGGAGCAACTCAAGGGTCCAAGCAAGGCTAATCTGCCACTTCGGGAGCTATTCCAGCCAATTGTAAATCAGGAGCAGCCCCTTGAGCCTGTTGCACCATTCAATAAGATTATGACTGATCTGATTGTTACCTCATTCCTGCTTATCTCTGATAACTTTCAAACCCTTGCTTAGCAAAAGCTTATCTACTTCTACCTTAAAAACATTCAAGAACTCAGCTTCAGGCACCTCTTTAGGAAAAAAGTTCCAAAGACTCAGAACCCTTTGAGAGTAAAATATTTGCCTGTTTTAAATGAGTGACCCTCGATTTTAAACAGTTACCCATAGTTCTAGATTCTCCTACAAGAGGAAACAACTTCTTTATATCTATTCTCTCAAGATTTTAGATGTTTCAGTTGAGCCACCTCTTACTGTTGCAAGCTGCAGTGAATGTAAGCCTGACCTGCTCACCTTTCCTCATAACACAACCTCGCCATTCCAAGTATTAGTCAAGTAAACCTTCTCTGAGCCTCCAACACATCCTTTTGTAAATAAGCTGACCAGTACTCTGGATGCAAATTCACCAGTGCTCTGTGGAACTGAATCACAACCTCCCTACTTTTGTGTTTAATTCCCCACATGATAAATAATCACATTCTCTTAGCTTTCCCAGTTACTTGCTGTATTTTGCACAATAACCTTTTTGAGGTTCATGCACCTGGACAATCAAATTCCTCTGCATCTCTATGCTCTTTAATCTCTCACCATTCAGATGTTTTATTTTATTCTTCCTGCCAAAATGGGCAATTTCACATTTTCCCACAGAATACTCCTTTTGTCTCATCTTTGTCTACTCACTGAAACTATCATTATCTTTCATAACCTCCTTGTGACCTCTTTATGACTTACTTTCCTATCTGTCTTTCTGTAGCCAGCAAATTTGGGGGTCAGGCACTTGAGTTCCTTCATCTAAGATATTTGGAAAAGTTGTAAACTGTTGAGGTCCCAGTGCAGATTCCTTTGACTTGCCATGCATTGCACCTTGCCAACCTGAAAAAGACTCATTTACAAGTACTCTCTGCTTGCCCAATGTTCTTTTCATGTCAGGTAAAAGCAATGACTGCAGATGCTGGAAACCCGAGTCTAGATTAGAGTGGTCCTGGAAAAGCACAGCAGGTCAAGCAGCATCCTAGGAGGAGGAAATCTACGTTTTGGGCAAAAGCCCTTCATCAGGAATACAGGCAGAGTGCCTGAAGGGTGGAGAGATAAATAAGAGGAGGGTGGGGGTGGGGAGAAAGAAGCATAGAGTACAATAGGTGAGTGGGGGAGGGGATAAAGGTGATAGGTCAGGGGGTGGGAGTGGAGTGGATAGGTGGAAAAGAAGATAGGCAGGTAGGACAGGTCATGGGGACAGTGCTGAGCTGGAAGTTTGGAACTGGGGTGAGATGGGGGAAAGGGAAATGAGGAAACTGGTGAAGTCCATATTGATGCCCTGGGGTTGAAGTGTTCAGAGGCGGAAGATGAGGCGTTCTTCCTCCAGGCGTCTGGTGGTGAGGGAGTGGCAGTGAAGGAGGCCCAGGACCTCCATGTTCTCGGCAGAGTGGGAGGGGGAGTTGAAATGTTGGGCCACAGGGCGGTGTGGTTGATTGGCGCGGGTGTCCCAAATTCTTTTTATGCCAACATGCTACTGCCGACACCATGAACTTTTATTTTCTGTAATTGATGAACCACAGCAGATTTATGAGGTATAGAATAACTTCAGGCTGGGACAAAAATGGATAAAGGGACCAGGTTAGTACCTTTAAAGAGGAGCCATTGGGAATGATGAATTTGCAAAACAGGGCATTGACAGGAATTCTACACTGTATATAAAATTATTGATGGCTTTTGATGCATGCTTCAGTATGAAGAGAAATTTAAAGATAGAGGTGCAAAATTCAATTGGAGAGAACAGAAGCTCGCAGAAGCATGAATTCATTCACGAACAGCTTTTATAGGCAAGCAGAAAACTGAGTGTACAAGAGGCAGAGAAAGTACTAATTTGCCATACGATCATTGTTGGAAATTCGAATGAAGCCTTTTACAAGCCAGAGAGGATTTGACATGAGACAAAACAGTGCAGATTGCTAGTGAAGGAGAACCTTTGAGGAAAGGATGCTCACTTGAGGAGCAAGCGAAGCACCATGAAAAAAATCATATGAGGAGATTCCCTTTGTAAACTGGAGGAAGGAAAGTAGGTGAAAACAAAATGGAAAACAAAATGTGCCAACAGCCATCTTGAGCTGTTTTGAGATGTGAATGGAACAAGCTGCAGAAACAGGATCATTGCCCAGCAGGGGGAGTAGAATGCCTTACCTGTGAGACATTTTTGAAAAGCTTGCAAAGTTCCATTACAGAATAGGATGAACAAATGAAGAAGTCTGTGAGAACAAAGCAGGTTCAAGAAATGGAAATACCATAAAACCTGAGCAGCACAATGAGCAAAGAAATTAACGACTCTGGGAGGGAATACTGGAGTGTCAAACTGGAAGTAAATGGGAACAACTGGATACTGGAAGATACTGGAGATAAACTGGATACTGGAGCAAGTGTCTCAGTGTTATCAGACCGGCTTAAAAGGCATAAAAATATTAAAACTTAGCCATTCTCAGTGAAACTTCAGGGGCATGACCCACAGCAAAACTCAGGTACAAGGGAAGAGAAATTACATAATCTCTTTTTTTTTTGTCATCCATAATCTAGGATGTTCTCTATCAGGCTGGAGTGCATTTTTAAAGCTGAAATTAATTGACGAAGTCGATAAGATTGCATATACAGACGCGGAGAAAAGAAATTTCAAGATTATTTGTAGATTTAGAAAAATTGATTATAAATACCATATTACTCCCTGGGATTGTGCAAAATTAATATGCTTGGATATACCAAGGAAATGCCACAACTGGCCTTTGGCAGTGTTAAAGAAGTATAGATTCTGTGCTGAGGCAAGGATTGATTTCCACAGTTACAGTACTGACGAGGTGCTGTTCAGGAATATTGGTCTGAATGTTCAAAAAGCACCTCCTTCCTCCAGATCCATGTTTCTTAACTCTCAAATATTTAGTGTTGCAGCAGAAGAGAAAAATAATTCTTCCAAGACTTTCTGAAGCTCTCTTTGATCTGTGACAGCATTGATTTTTAGTAACTGAGAGCAGTTTGTTATCAAATGGGCAACGACCTGTCCAGCAAACTGATGAGTGACATCTTAATGTGACGCAGAACGTTAGCAGAGAAGGAACAAAATTGAAGTAAATCGTGCATTTTAGATCCCACTATTTCACAGACATCCTTCTACATGTGCTTAGAAATTTGTAAGTTAAGAGTTGACCTGTTCAGTTACATAGCAGAAACCCATGACCTTGGGTAGACCTCAAATGAGGGGCAATGCAAATAATTGAGCATTGGCATATTTAACTGTAAATGATGGTTGCCTGAGCTCTTGGGTCTGAACTATATCACTTTGTTAGTTTAATGAGTATCTTCTTCTTTATTTTTCTCTTCATACTGTGTGGCCAGTATTGGGGAGCATAATCCCAGGCAGATATTTCTGATTACTCTCACAAATAATAGTCACTTGGACAAGAAGGTGAGGTCCAATGTTTCATTTAACAGAAGTCTTATCAGTTGAGCATCGTAATAATGATACCTGAGAGACCTGGAGTACCTTAATCAGTCATGTACTTTTGTGTTAGTGTAGTTTTCAATGCTTCAAGGAAAGAGCTGTTGTTAGTAGCCTAGGTGAAATACCACTGCTTTTTTCAATAGTCATTCACAAGATGAGTGTGTCACTGGATAGGCCAGCATTTATTGCCAATCTCCAGTTGCTCAGAGGGCAGTTAAAGAGTCTGCCACATTGCTGTCATTCTGGAATTACATGTAGATCAGACAAGGATGGCAGTTTCTTTACCAAAAGGATATTAGCGACCTAGATGGATTTTTTTCTCCTGATAATCAACAATGGATTCATGATCACCATTAAATAGAATTTTTAAAAAATTGAATTCAAATTCCACCATCTGCCGTGGTGGGATTTGAACCTGAGTCTCCAGGGCATTAATGGGTTTCTTGATTAACAGTCCATCACCAACACCACTTGGCTATCATCTCTACCTACTGTCACATCAGCTTTGAGGGTTAGGCCATTTTGTCACCCAAATTTGCCTCAAAAATATAGTGGTCTCAAAAAATCCACAGCCCTAGCAGATTGGAACCTGGTTTTTCAGTCTACAACTGAGGATACCGGGTGAATTTGAAATGGAATCACCATATGCCCCTTGCAAATCTATCAACATTAATGAGAGGGGATGAGGACTTACTTAGAAAATAAATGAAATTCCCAAGCTTTGAGACTTCTTAGGGCTTTCCAGGTGATTTTCTCTGGAATAGTGGATAGCTGAGTAGTGAATGTAGGGCTGATTTGAAAATTTGGACCCTTGTACTTTTATAAAGTTTCATCACAGTTCTCTTTGTATTAAGCTAATGGGTAGTTTATGTTTCCATCTAGCGATCCTTACTTCTGTCTGCTGTCAAAGTTTTGGGAATTCTGATGGATGCACCTTTCCCCAGCTAAAGAAATGCCAAGATATGACCTTTTCCTAACCCCTTAACCTATGGCAAGGTCAGGGGCAGATGCTATTGCTGAGGTGAGCTGTCCCACTGGGTTAATGTATGGAAAAAAGTGCAGTTCTGGAGTTAGTTGACTTTCAGGACAAAACCTATGAAGGAAATGAAACAAAGTCTTCAAGCTGCACTCAGATTTTGTACCTGGCTTTATACACAAGACTCAGCCAAGAGATGGACCTGTATCCCAGATTTTCAAGACCCTTGTTCCTTCATTTAAAATAGAAGAAAAACTGAATGCCAAAACAGAATACTTCCTTGCTCTGAGCTCAGATAGAATAAAATATAACAAGCTTATCCCCCAATACCTGCATTAGTTTTCAAATTTTTCAATGAGTTGTACCCACTCTGTATCCAAGTATTACAAATAGATGAATGCACCTTTGAGAGTTTCAGTTATGCAGCTATTATGCACGACAGACTAATCCAGGGCTGAATCCTCAAACGTGAAGGTTCTGTCACTTCCTGTTTGTGATGTATTGTCCTCTGAAGGAACAAACTGCTGACATCACTTTATTCGCTCAATTATCCATTAGAGCGCACAGTAGGGAATTCAACCTCTTAAATTCACGCATAGCCATGTCTTAGTAGAGACCAGTTAGTGAACCTTGAGTTGTATTCAGAGATTTACAGATTGATATCATTTTCAGTAGAACTTCACAAAATTTATTTTTGAGTGCTCTGAATTCAGTGTCACCGATCGGTTCTTTATAATCCTGAATCATTATGATAGTGAACCTCTTGAATCTAGTGAATGCTGTCAGTGATTCAAGAACAGTGACTCTGTGGATCTTTGGTGGATCACTAAATTCTTCTTAGATAAAGCAAAATATACACGAGCAGTTAACTTAGGCTCGATGCCACCAGCCATTACTCTTTGGGATGAGCTGTTGGCATCAGGTGAAGTCAAAGGATGAAGCTCACAACTACAGGCCAATCACTTTAACCTCAATGGCAGAAATAATGATCTGAGACAAAATTAATAGTCACTGCCAAATGTGAATTGACTAAGGAGCTAGCACATTCTAGGTTTTGTTAAAGGCAAACTATGATTAACTAACTTAATTGAGTGTTTTGATAACCATAGAATCCCTACAGTGTACAAACAGGCCATTAAGTCCAACAAGTCCACACCAACCCACCAAAGAGTAACCCACCCATATCCATTTCCCTACCCTATTACTCTACATTTCTTCCTGACTAATGCACCTAACCTACACATCCCTGAATACTATGGGCAGTTTAGCATGGCCAATTCACCTAACTTGCACATCTTTGGATTGTGGGAAGAAACCTGAACACCTGGAGGAAACCCACACAGACACGGGGAGAACATGCAAACTCCACACAGACAGTTGCCCGAGGCGGGACTTGAACCTGGGTGCTGTGAGGCAACAATGCTGACCACCGTGCCACCCATAAAGGCAGATGAAAGGAATGCGGTTATTATGGTATATATCAACTTCTAAAAGGTGCTTCTAAAATATGAAGGGTTACATAATAAGCTTGTCAGCAAAGTTAAAGCTCATGGAATAAAAGGAAGAACGACCACATAATGCAAGTTCTTGAGTGACTAAGAATTATTGTTTGTTGAACCAGAGAAAGGAATACAGTGAGATTTTCCAGGGTTATGTACAAGGACCACTGCATTCCTTGAGAATATATTAATGACACAGACTTGGGTGCACAGAGTGCAATTTCATAACTCGCTGATGACCCAAAGCTTGGAAGTCGTGTGAACCACACAAGGATGAAGATAGACTTAAAGAGACATAGTTTGGTGGAGAGGGCTGATACATGGCAGATGACATTTAATGCAGAAAATTGTGTGAAGTTATGCATTTTGATGGGAAGAATAAGGAGAGGCAATAAGAACTAAATGATAATTGGAAAGGGAGTGCAGATTAGATTAGATTACATTACATTACAGTGTAGAAACAGCCCCTTCGGCCCAACAAGTCCACACCGACCCGCCGAAGCGAAACCCACCCATACCCCTCCCTTTATCCCTTACCTAACACTGCGGGCAATTTAGTATGGCCAATTCACCTGGCTCTGCACATCTTTGGACTGTGGGAGGAAACCGGAGCACCCGGAGGAAACCCACGCAGACACGGGGAGAACGTGCAAACTCCACACAGTCAGTCGCCTGAGGCGGGAATTGAACCCGGGTCTCTGGCGTGTGAGGGCAGCAGTGCTAACCACTGGAGATACACATAAATGACTCATTGAAGGTAGCAATGCAGGTTGAGAAAATGGGTGAAAATACACATGGGACCCTAGGCTGTATTAAAAGCAGACATAGAGTATGAAAGGAAGGAACTTATGACTAATCTTTATAAAACATTGGTTTGGCCTCTATTAGTGTATTGCGCTCAATTATAGTCACTGCACTTTAAAAAGGTTGTTAAGGCTGTAGAGAAGGTGCATAGAAGATGTATGAGAATGATTCCAGAAATTGTTCCAGGGATCAGGAAACTTTAGTTATGAGAATAGATTACACAAGATGAGCTCGTTCTTCTTCGAATAGTTTGCGAAGTAATTTAGTCAAAATGTTCAAAGGCATGGAGCATCAATGAGTATAGATAATGAGAGGCAAAGGGGTCACGAACCAGAAGGCACTGATTTGAAGACCTTATCAAAGCTGATGTGAGAGAACATTTCTTTGCTCAGTAAGTGGTTAGAATTCAAAATGTCGCTCCTGAAAAATGTGACAGAAGCAGATTCATTTCTGTCTTTCAAGAGGGAATTAGATACGCTCCTGAAAATTTAAACAATAGCAAAGCTGGAGTGAATGGTTAGCAGAGGGAGACTGACAGACAGCCAGCGTAGCTCTGATAGACCAAATGGCCTGGTTCTGTGCTAGAACCATTATGATTCTATGATCGAGTCTTTGGAAGATAGTGTGCTGTTGCCTTTGAGTCCTTACTCTGTAGATTTAGTAAGATTGCATTCACTCAACACTTTGGAACCAGAAACAGAAGGGTGTCCCAACATGGAGCCTGGAGCACTTAAACAAACTTCCATTGCATTCTAGCCTTTGGGGAATGGTAGCATATGGTTTTGTTAGTGGACTTGTGAATTCAGAGACAAATGATCTGTCGATATGAGTTTACATCGTACCTCAGCACCTCAAGAATCAAAATTGTGTTAAGGCAATAAATTTTCAATGCAAAGTTAGTATCAGCAATGATCACCATTAAGCAACCAAATTCTTGTAAAAACTCATTTTGTTCACTGATGTTTTTTTAGGAAAGGAACTTGGCTGCTTTTACTCAATCTAACTTATATAATTCAAAGCTTCCATGTCATGCAACATCCTAGATAATCTCTTCTGAACACCATCTAGCTTAATAATATCCTTTATGTTTCAATAATGTCACCTCTCATTTTTCTAAACTCCAATGAGTACAGGCCCAACTTACTCAATTTCACCTCATAAGACAGTTCCTCTATACCCAGAACCAGCTGAGTGCCTCCAATGCCAGTATCTCTTTTCGAAGAAAAGTGGCCCAAAACTTTTCACAGTATTCCAACTGTGGATTGACCAATGCTTTGTATAGACCAGAGTGGTGCTGGAAAAGCACAGCAGGTCAGGCAGATCCAAGGAGGAGGAAAATCAACGTTTCGGGCAAAAGCTCAGGCAGAAAGAGAGGCAGGAGAAGGAATAAATGGGAGGGGGGGGGACGCTGGTGAAAAGAAAGCAAAGAGTACAATAGGTGAATGGGGGTGGGGATGGAGGTGATAGATCTGAGGGGAGGGTGGAGCAGAGAGGTGGGAAGGGAGATTGGCAGGCAGGACAGGTCATGAGGACAGTGCTGAGCTGGAAGGTTGGAACTGGGGTAAGGTGGGGGGAGGGGAAATGAGGAAACTGGTGAAGTCCACATTGATGCCCTAGGGTTGAAGTGTTTTGAGGCAGAAGATGAGGCGTTCTTCCTCCAGGCGTCGGGTGGTGAGGGAGCGGCAGTGAAGGAGGCCTGCATGTCCTCGGCAGAGTGGGAGGAGGAGTTGTAATGTTGGGCCACAGGGCGATGGGGTTGATTGGTGCGGGTGTCCCAGAGATGTTCCCTGAAGCACTCTGCGAGGAGGCTTCCAGTCTCCCCAATGTAGAGGAGACCACATTGGGAACAATGGATACAATAAATGACATTGGTGGATGTGCAAGTGAAACTTTGATAGATGTGGAAGGCTCCTTTGGGGCCTTGGATGGTGTTGAGGGAGGAGGTGTGGGCACAGGTTTTGCAATTCCTGCGGTGGCAGGGGAGGGTGCCAGGATGTGAGGGTGGGTCGTAGGGGGGCGTGGACCTGACCAGGTAGTCACGGAGGGAACGGTCTTTGCGGAAAGCGGAAAGGGGTGGAGAGGGAAATATATCTTTGGCGGTGGGGTCCGTTTGGAGATGGCAGAAATGTTGGCAGATGATGCGGTTAATGCAGAGGTTGGTAGGGTGGAAAGTGAGGACCCAGGGGGGTTCTGTCCTTGTTACGGTTGGAGGGGTGGGGTCTGAGGGCGGAGGTGCGGGATGTGGACGAGATGCGTTGGAGGGCATCTTCAACCATGTGGGAAGGGAAATTGCGGTCTCTAAAGAAGGAGGCCATCTGGTGTGTTCTGTGGTGGAACTGGTCCTCCTGGGACCAGATATGGTGGAGGCGGAGGAATTGGGAATATGGGATGGCATTTTTGCAGAAGGTAGGGTGGGAAGAGGTGTAATCCAGGTAGCTGTGGGAGCCGGTGAGTTTGCAAAAAATGTCAGTATCAAGTCGGTTGTCATTAATGGAGATGGAGAGGTCCAGGAAGGGGAGGGAGGTGGCAGAGATGGTCCAGGTGAATTTAAAGTCATGATGGAATATGTTGGTGAAGTTGATGAACTGCTCAACCTCCTTGCAGGAGCACGAGGTGGCGCCGATGTAGTCATCAATGTAGCGAAGGAAGAGATGGGGAGTGGTGCCGGTGTAACTACGGAAGATGGACTGTTCTATTTAGCTAACAAAGAGACAGGCATAGCTGGGGCCCATACGGGTGCTCATGGTTACCCACTTTGGTCTGGAGGAAGTGGAAGGACTCAAAGAAGCAATTGTTAAGGGTGAGGACCAGTTCGGCCAAACAAATGAGTGTGTCGGTGGAAGGGTACTGTTGGGACGTCAGGAGAGGAAGAAACGGAGAGCTTGGAGGCTCTGGTCATAGCGGATGGAGGTGTAGAGGGATTGGATGTCCATGGTGAAGATGAGGCTTTGGGGGCCGGGGAAACGGAAGTCTTGGAGGAGGTGGAGGGCAGGGTGGTGTCTCAAACATATGTGGGGAGTTCCTGGACTAGGGGGTATAGGACAGTATTGAGGTATGTGGAAATGAGTTCGGTGGGGCAGGTGCAGGCTGAGACAATGCGTCGGCTGGGATGGTCAGGCTTGTGGATCTTGGGAAGGAGGTAGAATCGAGCGGTGTGGGGTTCCCGGACTATGAAGTTGGGTGGGAGATCTCCTGAGGTGATGAGGTTCTGTATGTTCTGGGAGATGATGGTTTGGTGATGGGTGGTTGGGGTCATGGTCATGGTCAAGGGGGCGGTAGGAGGAGGTGTCTTCGAGTTGGCGTCTGGCTTCAACGGTGTAGAGGTCAGTGCGCCAAACTCCCACTGCACCCCCTTTATCCGCTGGTTTGATGGTGTGATTGGGGTTAGAGCAGAGGGAGTGGGGGGCAGCGCGTTGTGAGGGTGAGAGATTGAAATGGACGGTGGGGTCATGATTGAGGGGGCATGGGTGATACTTCATTTGTAAATTTCCCTGCAAATTTGTAAATCTGTATATACTTGCACTCTTAAAATGTCTGCTTTTGTATCTTTGTTGCTGTGAGATTGAGTGACATTTCACCTATTTGAGAAATGAGTAACATCTTCAAATATCCCAAGGATAGAACAGCTCTCTCATTATAGAGGGATGGTTGGTAGTGGCCATACCTCAGGCATGGGGAGACGTTGAGAAGGAAAGTCCTTTAAGGTAACCTCAGGCAGTGTGGGAATTGAACCCACCTTACATCACTTACATTGTAAGCCAGCCATCCAGACGGCTGAGCTAATTAATTTGCTTCTCTCTTCACTCTTCAATTCAGAATTGCCTTGTTTCATTGGAATGATTCCCTCAGTGACCTAGTATGATGAAGTGGATTCTAAGATCTGAGCTATCCACCTTCC
The DNA here is from genome assembly GCF_037043375.1 of Chiloscyllium plagiosum. Lineage (NCBI taxonomy): Eukaryota > Metazoa > Chordata > Chondrichthyes > Orectolobiformes > Hemiscylliidae > Chiloscyllium > Chiloscyllium plagiosum. The sequence continues at coordinate 36,123,160 of NW_028270169.1, read as the reverse complement.
CCACATTGCCAATGGATTGTCCCCCTAATAAGCTCCCTGACCCTCAGGACTGACATCGGCCAATCCCTGGACTGAGTTGGCAGGATTGCCCTAAAACCATAAGATCATAAGACATAGGAGTGGAAGCAAGGCCATTTGGCCCATCAAGTCCACTCCACCATTTAATCATGGCTGATTGGCATTTCAATTCCACTTACCCACAACTCTCCCCGTAACTCTTAATTCCTTGCGAGATCAAGAATTTATCAATCTCTGGCTTGAAGACACCCAATGTTCCAGCCTCCACTGCGCTACGTGGCAGTGAATTCCACAAGCCCACCCCTCTCTGGCTGAAGAAATGTCTCCTCATTTCCATTCTAAATTGACCCCCTCTAATTTTAAGGCTTTGCCCAAGGATCCTAGTCTCCCCGCCTAACGGAAACAACTTCCCAGCATCCAACCTTTCTAAGCCATGCATTATCTTGTAAGTTTCTATTGGATCGCCCCTTAACCTTCTAAACTCTAATGAATACAATCTCAGGATCCTCAGCTGTTCATCATTTGTTAGGCCTACTATTCCAGAGATCATCTGTGTGAATCTCCACTGGACACGCTCCAGTGCCGGTATGTCCTTCCTGAGGTGTGGGGCCCAGAATTGGACACAGTACTCTAAATAGGGCCTAACTAGAACTTTATAAAGTCTCCGAAGCACGTTGCTGCTTTTATATTCCAACCCTCCTGAGATAAATGACAACATGACATTTGCTTTCTTAATCATGGACTCAACCTGCGAACCAATCTTTAGAGAATCCTGTACTCGCACTCCCAGATCTCTTTGTACTTTGGCTTTATGAATATTTTCCCCGTTTAAAAAATAGTCCGTTCCTGTATTCTTTTTTTCCAAAGTGCAAGATCTCGCACTTGCTCGTGTTGAATTTCATCAGCCATTTCTTGGACCACTCTCCTAAACTGTTTAAATCTTTCTGTAGCCTCCTCACCTCCTCAGAACTACCTGCCTGTCCACCTAACTTTGTATCATCAGCAAACTTCACCAGAATGCTCCCAATCCCTTCATCCAGATCATTAATACATAAAGTGAACAGCTGCGGCCCCAACACTGAACCCTGCAGGACATCACTTGTCACCAGCTGCCATTCTGAAAAAGAACCTTTTATCCCAACTCTCTGTCTTCTGTCAGCCAATCCCAATCCATGCCAGTAGTTCACCTCGAACAACGTGGACCCTCACCTTACTCAGCAGCCTCCCATGAGGCACCTTATCAAATGCCTTTTGGAAGTCTAGATAGATAACGTCTACTGGGTTTCCCTGGTCTGACCTGCTTGTTACCTCTTCAAAGAATTCTAACAGGTTTGTCAGGCATGACCTCCCCTTACTAAATCCATGCTGACTTATTCTAATCCGACCCTGCACATCCAAGAATTTAGAAATCTCACCCTTAACAATGGATTTTAGAATTTTACCTACAACAGAGGTTAGGCTAATTGGCCTAAAATTTTCCATCTTTTGTCTTGATCCTTTCTTGAACAATGGGGTTACGACAGTGATTTTCCAATAATCTGGGACTTTCCCTCACTCCAGTGCTTTTTGAAAGATCACAGTCAATGCCTCTGCTATTTCCTCAGCCACCTCCGCGAGAACTCTAGGATGTAGCCCATCAGGGTCAGGAGATTTATCGATTTTTAGACCTTTTAGCTTTTGTAGCACTTGCTCTTTTGTAATGACTACCATACTCAACTCTACCCCCTGACTCTCCTTAATTGTTGGGATATTACTCCTTTCTTCCACTGTGAAAACTGACATGAAGTATTTATTAAATTCTTCAGTTATTTCCTTATCTCCTAGCACCAGCCTTCCAGCATCAATTTGGAGTGGCCCAAATTCTACTTTTGCCTCTCGTTTGTTTCTTATGTATTGAAAGAAACATTTGCTATCATTTCTAATATTACTGGCTAGCTTACCTTCATATTTGATCATCTCCTTCCTTATTTCTGTCTTTGTTATCCTCTGTTTTTGTAGTCTTCCCAACCTTCTGATTTCTCCCTATCAGACCATCCTGACTGAGAACAGCCCAGCCCCTGGACTGATGTAACACTGATTACACTTGACCTGCAGGACTAGTATATGCCCAATCCCAAGACTGTAGAGACACAAATGGCAGAACTCTGGAAATACTAAGCACCTGACTGACAATGGTCAATCCAGTGAGGTAACTGCTGTGAGTTTCAGATCAGGACTTGGTGTCATCTAGATTTTCAGGGAACAAGACTGTAACCTGCATAGAAATAAGCTAAGTTGCGGGAATAATGCAAACACACAGAACTAATGTACACGCCTGTCGTTAGTGAGAATCTGACCTCTGTTTAAAATTGAAGGGGAGATTTGGGATATCGTAGGCGATATCCTGATTTGCTTCATTTACACTGTATTTTTGCAACGTTCTTGCCATTGCCCATGCCACTCAAAACAGTGGAGAGTTCCCCCCTTTAACGTAACCCTATTCTGCCACTCGCAAGCACGCCTGAACAGTTTCATTTATTTTAGGGCAGAGAGGTCCAGATTTCCACGATATTTTGTGTGAAGACTTTTACTTGTTTATACAACAGTTACAATTGTTCTCTTAAATGAGAACATTTGATGTGCTGCAAGAGAAACTAAGTATTATTAAAGTAGGTAGAGTAAGCCAGTCTTTCATTATCACGGCCTTCAGGAAACTCAAAGCAAGACACTAATTTAGTATGCCTGCCATTTCATTAGTCTGCAAGATTTATTTCCCTCTTTCACCTCCAACAGAGACAACACTTTTCATTAGCTCTTATTATCTCTAATTCTGAACATGGATGGAATGTTTTTGCTCTGTTTCTTAGGCTGTTCGTTTATAAACAAAATATCTAAATGAAAAGACAGATTTCAGTAAAGCCTGGTACACAGATAAGGGATAGCCCAAGGAAGAACTCATTAATTCCTTGAAGGTTTCAGTCTGGATCTCGATTCTGGAATTTTTAAATGGTCTGGGATTTCGGGTGATGTTTTACTTTAAGGATATTCTGGGTTATTTGATCTTGAATTTTTTTGATTATTTTAGAATGTTGTGAATTGTCACTGCTGTTGTTGTGGAATTTGTCACAGTTGTCAAAATGTGAGCAGGAGTTTTAGAGCAGCTTGTTGGATGAAGATTGTCCTGAAGCCATCACAGTGAGCTGGAAGCTCTGCAGAAAAAAGTTTTGTTTTTTGCAGCCTTGTAACTACATAGCAACAACCAGGCAAGAAACAGATTCAAGGACAAAAACAGAAATTGCTGGAAAAGCTTAGCAAGTCTGCAGGATCTGTGAAGAGATATCAGAGTTAATGTTTTGGGTCCAGTGACTCTTTCTCTGAACTCAGAGTTCTGAAGAAGGGTCACCAGACTCTGATGTTTCTTCACAAATGCTGCCAGACCTGCTGAGCTTTCCAGCAATTTCTGATTTTGTTTCTGATTTATACAGGATCTGCAGTTCTTTCGGTTTTTAACAGATTCAAGGTGGCTGTGTAATTGTCATGGTTTTGGTTAACTTGTGAGATGGAGGTATGCAATCAAATGGGTACCTTCCTCCTCTCTTGTCTTTTATATTCTAGGAGAATGCTGCGATGATAGAAGTACTGACTTTCAATTTAGGTGTTAAGTAAAGGTCCCATCTGCCTTTTCAGATAGGTGTGAAATATCTCGTGGCACTATTTAAGAAACAAGAGGGATATTTTTCTGACATCCCCTGAAGTACTTATCTCTCAACTAACAGTTGATGTTGTTTGAGCAATCTGGCGGTCTGCAAATTGGCTGTTTCTCTTGACTATATAACAACGATTATATTTCTAAAGTAATTCATTGGCTGTTAAACTTTGTGATTCTTCTGTGTCTGTGATAAAGGCACATTCTTGCTTTCCTTATTCATGCATTCTCTAATATTTTCTAACCTTTAATTCTCCACATGTTTTATGTGCTCACTTTTTTTTTTACACTATTACATTGTTATGTTCCCCTATTTAAAACCTGTTTTAATTTTGCATTCCCAAGAGACAATTGCTTTTGCTTCCCCTTTACTTCTATAAGGAATGTTTTTCCTTGATTATCTCCCTCTTAATGATGTCAGATTCCCCCTTCTGTAAAGTGTAGAGTATTGGGATGCAAATCCTTTAGTTGAATCCCGAAACCTGCAAGTTTCAGGTTTTTTTCCTGATTGTAAGAGGTCAGTTAGACCAAGTGTCTTTTCTCATCTGTATCTGCCTTTGGATTAATCATTAATCATGGCACATCTCTATGGGTACTGGATGTGTAATGTTGGCCTCCAGCATAAGCCTCTTGCAATAGGAAGGATACAGATATTCTTCGACAAAAATGTTAATGAGAGCAATCTGAAATAAAAGATAATATGAAGCTCCCACTGCTTTGGGCTGTGATATGATTGATCATTTATTTTCAATATCTTCCACTTCCACTGCAGTGCCTTGGATTAGCGTTCATGCACTGACACAGCTGAATCTGCTCACCGATACCAAACTTTGTTGTACCCATGGAGATACGTAACAGGTAGGAGTGGCTTGTTAAAAAATAAATACATCTGCTTAGTATAGCATTTACCATTCAGTGTGCAAGACTATAAAGGCTACCAATGGGGCGGGACGGTGGCTCCTAGTTAGCACTGCTGCCTCACAGCACCAGTGACCTGGGTTTGATTTTCACCTCAGGTGACTGTGTGTGTGGAGTTTGCATGGTCTCCTGTGTCTGTGTGGGTTTCCTCCAGGTGCTCCAAAAATGTGCCGGTTATGGGAATTGGCCATGCTAAATTGCCCATAGTGTTCGGGGATGGGAAGGTTAGGTACGTTAGTCAGGGGTAAATGTAGAGGAATACGTCTGGCTGGGTTACTCTTCAGAGGATTGGTGTGGGCTGAAGGGCCTGTTTCCACACAATAGAGATTCTCCGAAAGTCACCTGAGTTATTTTGAGGGCAAAGCTCAACACAGGATCAAACTGCTCAGTGGTTTTCTTGGTTTGTTGCTGGAGAGCCACTGTGTGAAGTCAGGGCAGTTTTGATTATGCTGACTTCACACGTAAATATAGTTTGATGGGTTAACTCTCAAAAAATGACAAGTGGAAAATGGCCGCAGTCCTAAGAACCATGGGATATCAGTACCTGTTGAACGACTGCCTTCACAAGAAGTAGGCCTTCAGAAATAGTAGGGAAGCCAGGAGTAGAAAATCAGAGGAAGGGAATGAGAAGTCGAGTGATATTTGATTTCAGAATTGAGTTGGATGGCAGGAACGAATTGTGGAGGCAGATTTTATACATTGATATTCCTCGTCATTGTTGTCGGCTGTTTCTTGATTTGAGGTGTCACTCCTAGTATATGCAGGAAGTACATATCCCTGTTCGAGCTTTGCCATCTATAAGTTTTAAATGGTAGGAAATTGGCTGCTGGAAGCTCATCACTTTTCAATATGTATTCCCTATGTACAGTGGGATCTCTGAAGCAGAAATTGTCATCTATAATGTTCAGATTGCGAGGCAATTTGTCCCAATAAATAACTGCACTTCGATTAATTTATCAGTGTGTGTATTGCTATAATTTATGTTCTTCCATTAAAAAAAAATGTCTTATAGTAGCACAATGAAGAGACCTGATTTTGGCAATGGTGTGCCGGGAATTCCTATGATCAGGTTTGTTGTTGTATTTCAGCAGCACAGTGATGCTGAGAGTTTTGAGGTCTTGTCAAAATTATTTTGAACGTTGTCAAGTTGCAATCTTGTGATATCCACATTGAATAACAACTGTCAAGAAATTTTAATGTCCCTCTGTGAGTCTTACTCGTTCAAAGATTTTAGAATCAATGTTATGATACTAAAGCAAACTGCAACACAGTCGACTCTGTTATATATTACATAGCATCTAGACTTATTTGGCATCTAAGCTAAATGGATCTTTCTTCTCTAGGAAGTTGACTGTGATAAATGGCTGTAAGGCTAATACTGCAGTGCATTATTGAGGGAGTGCTGCATTATCCAAAGTGCCATTTTCAGCTGCAATGTAAAATGAAAATCTTTACTCCCTCAGTTATATGCAAAAGACGGCAAAATTTTAAAGACGAATGGCACATTTTTTCTTTTTGGTCTGCCCAATGTTTACCCCTTGACCAACATCACTAAAAAAAATTATCTAATTATTAGCATACTTTAAATGTGGAACTTTGCTGTTTGAAAACTGATTTTTATTTTTGTTACATTACAGCATTGACTGTGCTTGTAAAACATAAGTACTCCCAACACTGTGGGAGACTTGCGATTACACAAGGTGCTACATAAATGCAGTTTATTTTCATCATTTACTTTCTCCCATCCTCTCTAAATCTCTCAACTATGTGCTGGCAGTTAGGAAACTCACCCACTCCACTTTAAACCAAAAATAGTGGTTAACGCTACAACCGTTTGTCATCATGTCCAAGAACCAGGCAAGAGTTCAAAAATGGCCTCCATGCAGCCTATTCTCAACATTCTCATTAATCTCTTCAACATGTTTCACATCTGCTGTTGGGAGAGAATTACTGGGACGCCAATGGATGAAATTTATCACTGAGAGATAGTACAGTAGGTCTTAATGGAAGTATATTTCCGCTTTCTTTCTGCATGTCTCAGATACATTCACATATCTCGATTCTGCTGCTGATGAATTCATTTTCCAACTGCCTCAAGCAACACTAAAAGAAGCTTTTAAAGGTAGATAAGGTTTCACCTGTAAATATCAGCCCAGTTTTTTAAAAGAATCATCCTGGAAGAGGTTAATGTTGCTGCATTCCTTTTAATGAAAAGGTATAAAACACATTTGACACTCAGAAATACTTGAATCATTGTAGCAGTGATGGTGAGGGGTGGATTTCTGTTCATTATGAATGAGCGTTACGTCTATTTATATATTTATGTATACATATGGAGTTTTTTTTAAATCAACCTGTTCAGAGATGTTACAGAACCACCTCAGGGCAGTTGAACTTGACCTCTGACCTTCTGCCCTGGAGGTAGGGACATTACCACTGTGCCACAAGATCCTCACCCTTTTTTTGTTGAAGAATTAGCAAGTTGATACAACCTGTTTTTGGCAGCATTATGAATGCATTGTCTTTGGCCGGAGTGGGCCATGAACCTGGAGCATTTGGAATCAAGAATGAGGCCTACTGCCTACTGCACCACCTACATCCCTGATTGTATCAGCCGTATGTAAGTAGCTTTTAGGTACAATGACATTATCTTAAAATCAATTTCACACAATGATTTCTCTCAGGGGAAATGAAGGGTAGATTGTCCACTATTATCCATCCTATTTAATATCTTCACAAGGTTCACTGATAATGATTAGTGCAGGCGATTCAGCCTCTTTTTGCACATGAGGGTGTATTGTTGGAGTTGCAGCTGGGGATCTAGAGCATTGGGCTAGCCAGTAGGATATGTTGATAACGTTCTCCTAAAATGCAATACTACTTTAACGTGCGTTTTGTTAATGTGAATTTGCTGTATCGCGATTGACGTATTGGGGACACTGTTTCTAAAGCACAGACTTTTAAAGTGTGTGTTGTTTATAACGTGATTCCAGCCCCATCAGTTTAAATGGTGCTGCTATTACGTGATTTTCTTATAAAGGGTTGCACAAGAACCAACTGTATTATCATTTGATGTGGTTTGAAGAATGGAGCTTAGAATATTTATTGATAGATACAAAGGTTCTACGTTATATATGTATTTCAGAATGAAAACTGACCATTGGATACAGTAAACGTTGGTGCTGCATATGATTCTCCTCCTGTCATGTTACGTTTTACCCCATGAATATATCCTTCTACTGAATCCTGACTGAGAAACATTAAAAATTAGCAAAGGAGTTGAATTTTTAGCACTTCCTGTTTAAATTGACATTAAGCCCCACATTGGGTATTGATTTTATACACTCCAGTTTTCCTGTTTTCCACCCAAAATCTATCACAAAATTCTTTGAATAATTATCAAGTATATTTTGACTTCTGTCAAAGATGAAACATCTATCATACCTGTGGCAAAGTCTTTTACATCCTGATGACTCCTGTGAAGAGGTTTGTTTCGAGGCTTTGTTTATCCTGCAATTACAGCCGCTTGTCTCTGATTTGACTATCAATACAAATCATTTGCATCATGCATTTTAGAAATCATTTTAACACCCCTTAACAAGTTTCTTAGTTCAAACTAAAACAACCTTAGTTGCTGTTTGCTTCATCCATAGTCCTCATCATCAAATAAATCTGCACTGCACATCCTCTGTCCAAAGCTGCACACACTGTTCCAGATATAGCCTAGTTGTAATTTTGTAGAAAGTCACCATGACCTCTTTTGCATTGGCATTCAGTCCTCCTCAATGAAAATCTCAAAACTTCATTTCCTGTCTGAATGGCTTTTCCAAAATCCTGTCCACTCATCTCTAAAGATATTTCTGTCTGCCTAATTGGATTTTCTTCCTGTTTAACAAGAAGCAAAAAACAAACTTTAAACATTGGAAAGTGAAATAAACGCATAACACTATGGACACAACTGGGAACCTTGGGAAGGTCATTTGACCTATCTACCTTGTCCACAGTATTAGCTGACTGATGATGTGTTTCTGTTAATTAATTGTAAATTTCTTGTTAAGTCCCCTGCAACGAGAACTTTATCACTTATCAGTATTTCATTGTTTTATTGTGCTTAAAATATGTTTTACAGAATTAAAGGCGATAGTGTATTGGGTTTTAAAAAAAGATATTAAATCAGATACCACAGAATTCCCATTGTATAGGTATAGGGCTGTGGGGAGTAATATATTGGTATAGATTGGTTAATGGATAGAGACATAGAGTAGGAAGACATATGATATTTTCAACTTGGAATGTTGCAACTAATGATGTAGTATAAAAATCAATGCCGGAGCCTCAGATATTTACAATCTATTTGAATGATTTGGGTGAGGGACCGACGGTAAGCTATCTAACTTTGCTGGCATGCCAGTCTTGTTAGAAATAGATTATTCAGTGAGTGGGCAAGACTGTAGCTGTGATATATAAATATATGAAGTTTCCAATGTTTTATGAAATGGAATTTTTTTTAAAAGATGAGAAACTGGGAAATGTGAGCATTCTGACGGACCTAGGTGTCTTTGCACACACATCACAGAGTCAGAGAGATGTATAGCATGGAAACAGACCCTTTGGTCCAACCCGCCCATGCCGACCAGATATCCCAACCCTATCTAGTCCCACCTGCCGGCACCCGGCCCATATCCCTCCAAACCCTTCCTATTCATATACCCATCCAAATGCCTCTTAAATGTTGCAATTGTACCAGTCTCCACCACTTCCTCTGGCAGCTCATTCCATACACGTACCACCCTCTGCGTGAACAAATTGCCCCTTAGGTCTCTTTTATATCTTTCCCCTCTCACTCTAAACCTATGCTCTCTAGTTCTGGACTCCCCAACCCAAGGGAAAAGACTTTGTCTATTAATGCTGTGGTTCTGTTCACCAAGCTGGAAGTTTTTGTTGCAAACGTTTCGTCCCCTGTCTAGGTGACATCCTCAGTGCTTGGGAGCCTCCTGTGAAGCGCTTCTGTGGTGTTGCCTCCGGCATTTATAGTGGCATGTCACTGCCGCTTCCGGTTGTCAGTTTCAGCTGTCCGCTGTAGTGGCCGGTATATTGGGTCCATGTCTATGTGTTTGTTGATGGAGTTTGTGGATGAGTGCCATGCTTCTAGGAATTCCCTGGCTGTTCTTTGTTTCGCTTGCCCTATAATGTAGTGTTGTCCTAGTCAAATTCATGTTGCTTGTCGTCTACGTGTGTGGCTACTAGGGATAGCTGGTCGTGTCGTTTCGTTGCTAGTTGATGTTCGTGGATGCAGATCGTTAGCTGTCTTCCTGTTTGTCCTATATAGTGTTTTGTGCAGTCCTTGCATGGGATTTTGTACACTACATTAGTTTTGCTCATGCTGGGGTCCTTCGTTCTGGTGAGTTGTTGTCTGAGAGTGGCTGTTGGTTTGTGTGCTGTTATAAGTCCTAGTGGTCGCAGTAGTCTGGCTGTCATTTCAGAGATGTTCTTGATGTATGGTAGTGTGGCTAGTCCTTTGGGATGCGGCATGTCCTCGTACCGTTGTCTTTCCCTTAGGCATCTGTTGATGAAATTGCGAGGATATCCGTTTTTGGCGAATACATTGTATAGGTGTTCCTCTTCCTCTTTTTGCAGTTCTGGTGTGCTGCAGTGTGTTGTGGCCCTTTTGAATAGTGTCTTGATGCAACTCCGTTTGTGTGTATTGGGGTGGTTGCTTTCATAGTTCAGGACTTAGTCTGTGTGTGTGGCTTTCCTGTGTATCTTGGTGGTGAATTCTCCGTTCGGTGTTCTCTGTACCCTCACGTCTAGGAATGGTACTAGCCACGAAACGACATGACCAGCTATCCCTAGTAGCCACACACGTAGACGACAAGCAACATGAATTTGACTGGGACAACACTACCATTATAGGGCAAGCGAAACAAAGAACAGCCAGGGAATTCCTAGAAGCATGGCACTCATCCACAAACTCCATCAACAAACACATCGACCTGGACTCAATATACCGGCCACTACAGCGGACAGCTGAAACTGACAACCGGAAGCGGCAGGGACAGGCCACTATAAATGCCGGAGGAAACATCACAGAAGCACTTCACAGGAGGCTCCCAAGCACTGAGGATGTCACCTAGACAGGGGACGAAACGTTTGCAACAAAAACTTCCAGCTTGGCGAACAGAACCACAGCAACAAGCACCCGAGCTACAAATCTTCTCACAGACTTTGTCTATTAATCGTATCCATGTCCCTTATAATTTTGTAGACCTCTATAAGGTCACCACTCAGCCTCCGACGCTCCAGGGAAAACAGCCCCAGCCTGTTCAGCCTCTCCCTATAGCTCAGATCCTCCAACCCTGGCAACATCCTTGTAAATCTTTTCTGAACCCTTTCAAGTTTCACAACATCTTTCTGATAGGAAGGAGACCAGAATTGCATGCAATATTCCAACAGTGGCCTAACCAATGTCCTGTACAGCTGCAACATGACCTCCCAACTCCTGTACTCAATACTCTGATCAATAAAGGAAAGCATACCAGACACCTTCTTCACTATCCTATCTATCTGCGACTCCACTTTCAAGGAGCTATGAACCTGCACTCCAAGGTCTCTTTGTTCAGCAACACTCCCTAGAACCTTACCATTAAGTGTATATGTCCTGCTAAGATTTGCTTTCCCAAAATGCAGCACCTTGCATTTATCTGTATTAAACTCCATCTGCCACTTCTCAGCCCATTGGCCCATCTGGTCCAGATCCTGTTGTAATCTGAGGTAACCCTCTTCGCTGTCCACTACACCTCCAATTTTGGTGTTATCTGCAAACTTACTAACTATATCTCTTATGCTCGCATCCAAATCATTTATGTAAATGACAAAAAGTAGAGGACCCAGCACCGATCTTTGTGGCACTCCACTGGTCACAGGCCTCCAGTCTGAAAAACAACCCTCCACCACTACCTTCTGTGTTCTACCTTTGAGCCAGTTCTGTATCCAAATGGATAGTTCTCCCTGTATTCTGTGAGATCTAACCTTGCTAATTAGTCTCCCATGGGGAACCTTGTCGAACGCCTTATGAAGTCCATATAGATCACATCCACCACTCTGCCCTCATCAATCTTCTTTGTTACTTCTTTAAAAAACTCAATCAAGTTTGTGAGACATGATTTCCCACGCACAAAGCCATGTTGACTATCCCGAATCAGTCCTTGCCTTTCCAAATACATGTACATCCTGTCCCTCAGGATTCCCTCCAACAACTTGCCCACCACTGATGTCAGGCTCAGTGGTCTATAGTTCCCTGGCTTGTCTTTCCCACCCTTCGTAAACAGTGGCACCACGTTTGCCAACCTCCAGTCTTCCGGCACCTCACCTGTGACTATTGATGATACAAATATCTCAGCAAGAGGCCCAGCAATCACTTCTCTAGCTTCCCACAGAGTTCTCGGATACACCTGATCAGGTCCTGGGGATTTATCCACCTTTAACCGTTTCAAGACATCCAGCACTTTCTCCTCTGTAATCTGGACATTTTGCAAGATGTCACCATCCATTTCTCTACAGTCTATATCATCCATATCCTTTTCCACAATAAATATCGATGCAAAATATTCATTTAGTATCGCCCTCATTTTCTGTGGCTCCACACAAAGGTCACCTTGCTGATCTTTGAGGGGCCCTATTCTCTCCCTAGTTACCCTTTTGTCCTTAATATATTTGTAAAAACCCTTTGGATTCTCCTTAATTTTATTTGCCTATGTTGTTTATTCTCTTCTAAGGATTCACTCGATCTGTCCTGTCTATACCTGACATATACTTCCTTCTTTTTCTTAACCAAACTCTCAATTTCTTTATTCATCCAGCATTCCCTATGCCTACCAGCCTTCCCTTTCACCCTGACAGGAATATACTTTCTCTGGATTCTTGTTATCTCATTTCTGAAGGCTTCCCATTTTCCAGCCGCCCCTTTACCTGCAAACATCTGCCTCCAATCACCTTTCGAAAGTTCTTGCCTAATATAGTCAAAATTGGCCTTTCTCCAATTTAGAACTCCAACTTTTAGATCTGGTCTATCCTTTTCCATCACTATTTTAAAACAAATAGAATTATGGTCGCTGGCCCCAAAGTGCTCCCCCACTGACACCTCAGTCACCTGCTCTGCCTTATTTCCCAAGAGTAGGTCAAATTTTGCACCCTCTCTAGTAGGTACATCCACATACTGAATCAGAAAATTGTCTTGTACACACTTAACAAATTCCTCTCCATCTAAACCCTTAACACTATGGCAATCCCAGTCAATGTTTGGAAAGTTAAAATCCCCTACCATAGCTACCCTATTATTCTTACAGATAGCTGAGATCTCCTTCAAGTTTGTTTCTCAATTTCCCTCTGACTATTGGGGGATCTTTAATACAATCCCAATAAGGTGATCATCCCTTTCTTATTTCTCAGTTCCAACCAAATAACTTCCCTGGATGTATTTCCGGGAATATCCTCCCTCAGCACAGCTGTAATGCTATCCCTTATCAAAAATGCCACTCCCCCTCCCCTCTTGCCTCCCTTTCTATCCTTCCTGTAGCATTTGTATCCTGGAACATTAAGCTGCCAGTCCTGCCCATCCCTGAGCCATGTTTCTGTAATTGCGATGATATCCCAGTCCCATGTTCCTAACCATGCCCTGAGTTCATCTGCCTTCCCTGTTAGACATGAAATGAATATGTCAGTACAACAAGTAAGAAAATTAACAATATTTCATACATATTGGAGAATAAAAGTAGTATTTTTGCTGAAATTATAACAGGGATCTGGTAAGATCATACTTGGAGTACCATGAACAATTGACATTTTAAGCATAAGCCCTTCATCAGGAATCAGGCTCGTGCCCGAAACAACATCGATTCTCTTGCTCCTCGGATGCTGCCTGACCTGTTGTAATTTTCCAGCATCACACTCTTCGACACTGATCTCCAGCATCTGCAGTTCTCGCTTTCTCCTAGTACCATGAACGATGCTAGTTTCATTGCTGAAGCTAGGATATACTTACTTTCGAAGAAGTATAACATAGGTACATTCCCCTAATTCCAGGATGAGTGGATTATCCGGTGAGGAAAGGTGCAATAGACTAGATTTATTTTCCTTTAGAATTTAGAAGTGTGTGAAGTGATGTCATTGAAATATAAAGAATCTTAAAAGGGTTTTGGCAGGTTAGATATTGGGAGCACATTTTTTATGGTTGCGGAATCTAGTAGCAAGGGCTGTTTATAATTCTGAGCAAGTTGATTATCATTGATTTGTCTCTGCCTTTCTAAATATTCATTCACTTGTTCTTGCATTGTGACCTTGTAGCAATTTTGCTGTCTTTGACTTAAGGCAAAACAATTTGTGGGCGGCACGGCAGCACAGTGGTTAGCACTGCTGCCTCACAGCACCAGAGACCCGGGTTCATTTCCCGCCTCAGGCGACTGACTGTGTGGAGTTTGCACGTTCTCCCCGTGTCTGCGTGGGTTTCCTCCGGGTGCTCCAGTTTCCTCCCACAGTCCAAAGATGTGCATGGTCAGGTGAATTGGCCATACTAAATTGACCGTAGTGTTAGGTAAGGGGTAAATGTAGGGGTATGGGGTGGGTTTCGCTTCGGCGGGTCGGTGTGGACTTGTTGGGCCGAAGGGCCTGTTTCCACACTGTAATCTAATCTAAATTAAGACTTGCCTGGTATATCTCACACTTCTTGTTGAAACTGGAAGCAAAATCCTGTAAGTGCAACTTCTCTTCCTAATATACGTTGAAAATGACACATTACTTGAAAAAGAGGAGGGGAGTTCTCCTGGTGTCCTGGCTAATGTCTGTTCTTTAACATCACCAAACAGATAGTCTAGACATCGATGTCAATGTCATTTGTGGCCAAATCATTTGCACAAATTGGCATAAAAAAGACAACAGTATTGACAAACCGTATCGAAGAACAACAATGGGAAACATCTCAAACAGCATTTAACAGAGTTCAGGGAAATATATATTTCACTGAAAGGAAAGAACAAATTAAACAATAATGAGATTCTATGTTGAATAAAGACATGAAGAACAATTGAAGGTTAAGTAAAATGCATGAAATTGCATTAACAACAGAAAAGTGTGAGAAAAGGAAGAATATGAAAAGATTAGGCACCAGTTTTTCACAAAGTCAGAAAGCCTTCACTGAACGTTACACATGACAGACCTTATGAGGTGGGGAAAGTTATTGAAGCAACTGGAAATGGTTGTGCATATTGAGAGGCTGGATCTTTTTCTCTTCAAACAATGCTGAGAATGACAACTAAAAGTATTTAAAATTATGAAATATTTTGATAGAGTAGAGTCAGAGAGGATGTTTCCTCTTTTGGGAAGAGTGTTGCTAGAGAACAACAACATAAAATAGACACTGAGAAATTCAATAGGGAATTAAAAAGATACATCGTTGCCTAAACGTAGTGAGGATAGGGAACTTGTTGTAACAGGCAAGGATTGAAGTGAATAGTTTAGATGTATTTAAAGGAAGCTAGAGAAATATATATACAGAGTCATAAAGTCATAGAGTTGTACAACATGGAAACAGACTCTTCTGTCCAACTTGACCATGCCCACCAGATATCCTAAACTAATCTAGTCCCATTTGCCAGCATTTGGCCCATATCCCTCTAAATCCTTCCTATTTATATATCTATCCAGATGCTTTTCAAATGCTGTAATCATACCAGCCTCTACCACTTTCTCTGATAGCTCATTCCGTACACGCACCACCCTCTGTGTGAAAAGGTTGCCCCTTAGGTCTCTTTTAAATCTTTCTCCTCATCTTAAAGCTATACTCTCTAGTTTTGGACTCCCCTAACCTGGGGAAAAGACCTTGAGAGTGTGTTGCTGGAAAAGCACAGCAGGTCTGGCAGCATCCGAGGAGCAGGAGAATCAACGTTTTGGGTCGGAGCCCTTCATCAGGATGGCTCCGGCCTGAAACGTCGATTTTCCTGCTCCTCGGATGCTGCCTGACCTGCTGTGCTTTTCCACCATCACACTCTCAAGCCTGATCTCCAGCATCTACAGACCTTACTGTCTCCTGGGGAAAAGGCCTTGTCTATTCACTCTATCCATCCCCTCATGATTTTATAAACCTCTATAAGGTCACCCCTCAGCCTTCAATGCTTCTGAGAAAACAGCTCCAGCCTATTCAGTCTCTCCCTAAAGCTGAAACCCTCCAACCCTAGCAACATCCTTGCAAATCGTTCCTGGACCCTTTCAAATTTCACAACATCATCCCGAAAGCAGGGAGACCAGAATTGTACGTAGTATTCCAAATGTGGCTGAACCAATGTCCTGTACAGCCACAACATGACCTCCCAACTCCTATACTCAACCCTCTGACCAATAAAGGAAAGCATACCAAATGTCGTCTTCACTATCCTATCTACCTATGACTCCACTTTCAGGGATCTATGAACCTGCACTCCGAGGTCTCATTGTTCAGCAACACTCCCCAGGGCCTCATCATTAAGTCCTGCCCTGATTTGCCTTTCCAAAATGCAACACCTCACATTTATCTAAATTAACCTTCATCTGCTATTCCTTAGCACCTTGGCCCAAATATACAAGATCCCATTGTACTCAGAGGTAACCTTCTTCATTGTCCACTACACCTCCAATTTTGGTGTTATCTGCAAACTTACCAACCATAGCTCCTATTTTTACATCCGAATCATTTGTATAAATGAGGAAAAGCAATGGACCCAGCATTGATCCTTGTGGCATACCATAGGTCACAGGTCTCCAGTCTGAAAAGCAACCCTCCACCACCACTCAATGCCTTCTACTTTCAAGCCAGTTCTGTATCTCAAATGGCTACTTCTCCCTGTATTCCATGTGATCTAACCTTACTAACCAGTCTACCATGAGGAACTTATGGGACGCCTTTGTTGAAGTCCATGTAGATCACATCCACTGCTGTGCCCTCATCAGTCTTCTTCGTTAATTCTTCAAAAAACTCAAACAAGTTTGTGAGACATGATTTCCCATGCGTAAAGCCATGTTGACTATACCTAGTTGGTCGTTGCCTTTCCAAATACATGTAAATCCTGTCTCTTAGGTTTCTCTCCAACAACTTGCCCACCATCATGGTTAACTGGTCTATAGTTCTCTGGCTTTTACTTCGCACCTTTCTTAAACAGTGGCACCATATTAGCCAACCTCCAGTCTTCCAGCACCTCACCTGTGACTATTGATGATTCAAATCTCGGTAAGGGGCTCAGCAAATGCTTTCCTAGCTTCCCACAAGTTCAAGGGTACACCTGATCAGTTATTGGGGATTTATCCACCTTTATGCATTTTATGATGACTAACACCTCCTCCTCTGTAATATGGACATTTTTCAATATGTTGCTGTTCATTTCCCCATGTTTTCTATCTTTCATATCCTTCTCCACAGTAAACACTGAAGCAAAATACTTGTTTAGTATCTCCCCCATCTCCTGCGATTTCACACACAGGTGGCCTTACTGATCTTTAAAGGGCCCTATTCTCTCCCTCATTACCCTTTTATCCTTAATGTATTTGTGGAATCCCTTTGGATTCTCCTTAACCCTATTTGCCAAAGCTATCTCATGTCTCCTTTTTGCCCTCATGATTTCCCTCTTAATTATAGAGTTGGTCAAATTTTGCACCTTCCCTAGTACTGAATCAGAAAATTTTCTTGTAACACTTAACAAATTCCTGTCCATCCAAGGCCCTAACAGTATACCAGTCCCAGTCTACGTTTGGGAAGTTTATATCCCCTACCATAACCACCATATTATTCTCACAGACAACTGCGATCTCCTTACAAATTTGTTTCTCAATTTCCTGCTGACTATCTGCGTGTTTGTAGTACAACCCCAGTAAGTTTATCATCCCTTTCTTATTTCTCAGTTCCACTAAATAACTTTCTTGGATGTATTCCCAGGAATATCCTCCCTCAATGCAGCCATAATGTTATCCCTTATCAAAAACGCCACTCTCCCTCCTCTCTTGCCCTACTTTCCATCCTTTCTATTGCATCTATATCTTGAAACATTGAGCTGCTAATCCTGTCTATCTCTGAGCCATGTCTCTGCAATTGTTATGACACCCCTGTCCCATGTTCACAACCATGCCCTGAGTTCATCTGCCTTCCCTGTTAGGCCCCTTGTATTGATAGAAATGTAGTTTAATTTATCAGTCCTACCTTATTCTCTGCTTTGTTCCTGTCTGCCCTAACTGTTTGACTTGCCCCCTTTGCCCCACTCTTTCCTCACCATCTCCCTCAGTACACCCCCTTCACCACCCCCTCCTTAGTTTAAATCCTCCCAAGCAGCTCTAGCAAATCTCCCAGCCAGCATATTAGTCCCCTTTGATTTCAGGTGCAATCCATCCTTCTCATACAGGTCACTTCTACCCCATAAGAGATTCCTTTGTTCCAAAAATGTGAATCCTTCTCCCCTGCACCAGCTCCTTGGCCATGCATTAATTTGCTCGATCCTCGAAATCCTACTCTCACTAGCTCATGTCACCAGGAGTAATCAAGATATTATCACCCTTGAGGACCTACTTTAAAATTGTCGCCTAACTTCCTCTATTCTGTCCTCAAAATCTCATCTTTTTGTCTTTCTATGCCAGTAGTTCCAATGTGTACAACAGCCTCCTGCTGGTCCCACTCCCCTTTGAGAATATTCTGCACCTTCTCTGAGATATCCTTGATCCTGGCAGGAGAGAGGCAGCACATCATTCTGATGTCTCGCTGTGAGCTGCAGAAATGTCTGTTTGTGCCTCTTACTAGAGAGTCCCCGATCACAGTCAGTCAATCACTTGGAACCTGGCATACACCTCGTTACATTAGAGCTAGTCTTGGTACCAGAAACCTGGCTATCAGTGCTGCATTCCCCTGAGAGACCATCACCCCTACATTTTTGATAGAGGGGAATAGAGTTTAGCTGATAGATTTAGACAAGGAATCACGTGAGAAGACTTGAAGGAAAAACAACGGCATCATGAACTAGCTGGATTGAATGACCTGCTTCTGTGTATATGTAAAAGTAACTTTCATTTATAAAAATTATACTTCAAAACCAGTTTAGTGGCTTTGAAATACTAGAGGAAAAGATTAGTTATGTTATATAAATTTAAGTTCTTTCTTTGATGCTCTGATAGTCCTGATTCAGTGCACTAAACATTTGAATTGTTAGTGAATTCCAACTTTACAAAATTGCAAATTGTGTTTGGTGATTGTATGGATAAATAGACACACACTCTTGCATTAATGGATAAGTTATACCATTGAAGAGTTTTTTTGATTCAGTCTAAATATAGGATTGTCTTAATGAACAGCTTGATGTACCATGTAATAACCTTGAAGGCCTGAGGTTAAGAGAATGATTTAGTCCAGTGCTCTGTGAATTATTTAAAGATGTATCCAACAGACTAGCTCAGAGGCAAACCTTCCAACTCTAAACGTGCAGTTCCAGGTTTCTGCTGAGTAACTGCGGCATTAGTAAGAGCATTCCAATTGCCTCAATGGTCTTTGGTTAAAAGACAGAAAATTGTTCAAACATTGCCTCTAAACCCTACTACAAGCAGAATGTGGATGAGGGCAGATATATATTCAGTTCTAATGTCCTCTGCAGTTAAGTAGCTTGCCAACTACATTGACATATACACATGAATAATGTCACTTGGCGAGGTATCTGGATGTAATTAATGCCTTGTGCAATTCACCCTGTTGAAGGAGGCATTGCTATCAATGCACAGTGGGGTGGAAGAATTACTTTGCTCAAATCTTGACATTCAGATATATTTATCATTCATAGAGCTGCAGGAAGGGCACCTGAAAGTAGTTGGATTTTTATTTCAGATAGGAATAGACATTAAAAAAGGTGAGCAGGAAAGTGATAATCAGAACAATTATATTCTCATAACTCGACAATGCATTGCATCAATCAAACAGGATACCACTGCTTCTTCAGAAATTTGAACTGTGCAAAAAGCTTGAATTCTTGGTTTGAAGTTAAACTTATTTGCATCTAATCAACTTTTAGATCCAATCATGATCAGAACAACTACATAGTACCAACTACTTCGGTTTATGTTATAGACCAGACCAAATCCTCTCAAAATATATTAAGAAGATAGTCTAGACCCTAACGTTTTACTAGTTTAGAGGTAAATGTAAAGCGTTGTGTTGTTGATTGGTCAAACTACCAGGCTTGAACACAGTACATTTTATTCATACACTCTACTTAAAATATAGACAAAGTAAAAGAATTGGCTTAATTGTAACTCTGTCAAAATGCTTAACAAAATAATATATATAAACTACTACTAATTAACTGTTCCAATATCAGAACATCCCATAAACACAACCTTGACAAAGGCAAATTCAGTAAAATAGATTGTCTCATATGCAATTCTAGCAGCAGAAATAGAACCCCAACTTCGCGATGTAACTGAAAGAGGAATAAAAGCTTCCACATCAGCTTTGAGACCTCACCAACTGCTACTAAAGGCTAAAACTAAAAAACAAACCTGGTTCTGTAGGAGCATGACCTGACCCATTCAGGCTGCTTTTATTGTTCCAACTTTAATAAAAACCCAAGGCCTCATAAGTTGTTTAGTTTACTGGCTTTGGAGCATACTGCTTGTCACTTTGTTTCAACCTTTCTTCATAAAAAAAAGAACCAAATACACCTCTTAAAGCCACAGTACCGTCATATTTAAATAAATTGAAATTAACATGTTATTTTTCCTTCAGTGTTGAATGCTGGACATGTATTGACTTCTGTTGATGTAACTAGGTTATTTGGAGTGACCTCAGATGATTATTCACACACCATGATGCAATTTAAACATTTGTTAAGTGTTTTCCTTCCTAGGGCCAATAGTAGGCATGATTTACATCAATCTAAATTTTTAGGCACAAGATCACATTTTGAATTTCAGTACAATATAGACTCTGGTCGTGAAGAAAATATAGCACAAGTGGTTTATTTCTATTACTATATAAATCTGAAATTGAGCTTATAAAATTATTTGTTTTGTCCAATACTCTCAAAGTCTCATTTTGAGACCTTTGACTGCCCATTATGTACTAATATCTTGAAAATCAGGTTGTAGTTTGAGATTGCTGGCCATATGCAGTCCACTAATTGGATATCTGCAAAGTGGTGCAAAATTTAGACTTGATTATCTTCATCTGACTCACAGAGGTATGTGGAGTCACTTCAAAAGCACAAGATGATAGGGAAGGGTATTTGACTATGTGCAAGTCTCCCAAAATCATTGTCCCCTAATCTGACTTTCAGTCCAGTATCATTTTGCTTAGTAATAATTTCCATATCAACTCCATTGCTTTGTAAATCAAGCAGTTGATGGAATTTGGTTGTCAACTTATCAATGTCTACTTGAAGGCATGAATTTGACACAAACATGACGGTTTGTAATGTAATATCGTATCCAGTTCTTAAAATCGTCTGTTAAATTCTTTTGCAAGCTTTCTCAGATGTGTACAGATGTTTTCTAGGTAGGATCATTTTCCTTTGTCTTTGATTTTTCTTTTCCCTAGTATTTTCTGTAGATTCAGGCAGCATTGTTGTATTTTAATTTTTAATTGGGAGCAACACATACTCAGTTTCAATTTGAATTCATTCACAGCAATGGGCTTAACTGACAAGGATATTATTTCTTCAGTACTGATTCACCCATGTACGCTTCATGTCTGGCTAACATAATAATGGTGTATCTGTACAGAGTTCCTTGAATTCTTAAGTATCCTCACTAGATCTCCCTATTGTTCTTCCTCTAAGTACAGAAATACAATGTTTAACTATCTCAGTATTTCAATACTGGCAAATAAATTGTAGGAAGTTCACTTCGTGAATCATCTACTTCTCTCTCCTTCTATCTCACGCTTATTATATTTGTCATCTTCCACTGTTATCACCTGACATAACTGTTCTTTTTCTCTTGCTTCTTATGATAATACTGCTTTAACATATATGCACATATTCACGTGACATAACTAATATTTTTTCCTGCAATTAGCATGTCATTTCACTAACCCTCTTAATTGTCTTTGATAGACCACTGAACCTTGCTTTCACAGCTTCACCTTGCAAAGCCAATAACATGAACACTGTCTCCTGTTTGAAATGTTGCAGTATGCTTATCTGCCCATTCTTTATTCTCCTTGTGAAGTTTTTAAATGCTTCTGTTTTAGTATAAATGTTTCTGTGATTCTCTTCAGAAACATGGACATGTAATTCAAAATTGAGGATTTATATTTTTGCTTTAAAAAATCCTCCTTAACAAATTTCAATGGGCCGCTATCTCATGACCATAAATCACTTGGACAAAATCTGGTTGTTTATTTGGAGAAACTCTGATAGCAAATAGTAATAATTATACTCCTCTGTCTCAATTCATGACATATGCCTGAATTATAATTGTGAGATTCTCATGGTATCTCTCCAAACACCCTGTACAATGGTCCTGAAAGGAATAGCTTCTGGCAATCAGATTGTCATATCCATAATTAGAAGAGTAAACCAATGTCTTGCTTTCACTTTTGATAATGGTCCTACAAAATCTGCTAACACTCAATTGAATGGTTCTTCAGAAACCTGGCCTCGGTATAAAAGGTGCCAGTTTGATTACATCTTCCCATCGCCTTCCAGTTTTGGCATGTTTTGCAAAACTGCACGACACCCTATAAAATGCCTGTTTTTTGACTGTTGAATTTGCTGTATTCCTACATGCCCTGCCACAGGAATTTCATGTCCTACTCTCAGTGTCTTCTTATGATATCTAAGAGATACAACTATTTAGTGAACACATTCCTCACTTTCAGGTCTAGAAGGATCTTTCCAATTCCTCATTACAACTTCACCTTTAATACAATAACACTTAAGAGCTCCTTCAACCTTAGCTGTCCTTTGATATATCTATATTAATTTACTTAACTCTCGATCTATTTTCTGAGTGTCAATTTATGAAGACCTTCATTTTCCTATTTACAGTTAAACCTATAGTTTGCTTCATGGCTTTTAATTTTAAGCTCATTTTTCAGACATACTCTTAAGAACATAGTGGTAGTTTTTTTGGAAGATAAAACACTGCACCTCCAGGTTATCCAGTCTGATCATTGGAGTGTCAACTTTTGAATTTTTAATTTCTGATATATTTTATAATTGTTCTGATGTTTCTATTTCACTCCCTACTTCTTACATTACTGTAGGTGCACTTCTCTCCTGACTAAATCCAGTCATAATATCTTTTCAATATGTTAACAGAACATACTCATTGATTCTTTCCCCTCTCTGGAGAATTCACTGCATGAAGCACATCACTGAATTTTTTCTTGATTTGACAAAACCCAGTAAACCTTGCTTTTAGTGGTTCTCTGGAGACAGGTAGCAACACTGACAGCATGTCTCCAGGAATAAAATTTCAAATTTTGTCCTGATTATCTGCTCTACTTTCATTGTTTGATGAGCATCCTTCAAGTACTTTTTACCCAAACTCCCATGCTCCAGTCAGTTGCTTTCAGAATCTTGAAACATAGGTTGGAAGAGCCATTTCTGAGCTTTGCTTTATTAATTTGCCTTAAACAATTAAAGTGATCCTCTTACCTCATGAACAAATGTTAATTCAAAAGATTAAACCTATGTACTCATTAGGGGCATCTCTAATGGCAGATATTAACAAAGGAAGTCATTTGTCCCAAGCTTTATGACATTCCTGGACATAAACTCTAATCATGGTTTTCAAAGTTGTCATCTTTTCAACACCGTTGAGATTGTGAATGGAAAGCAGAAGATGTAAATTATTTTATTATGAAACTAGTCTTAATTTCTTTGAATAGGTCTTATATAAAATTTGAGCTTTGATCTGATTTTTTTTGTCTAATCCATAGCTTGAAATAACTTTTTTCACTACCACATTTGCAGCAGTTTTTCCTAAAAAGGCACTGCTTCAGCAATTCTTGTGGAATCATCCATAATTGTTCAAAGATAGTAATTTGCATTTCTGATTTTGGGTGAGGCTTCTACACAATCTCTTAAGACCCTGATAAACAGTTCTTCAAATCTAGTATTGGCATTAAGTAAAGTTTCATTGATCATTGGGACTTCCACACTATATGACCTCAATGGTATGTCTGGTAAAGTTTGACAACATCTTAATGTAATCCTCTCCAATAAAAATGTTTTAATATTTCTGCCTGTGTTTTCTTAGTACCTAAGTGATCTGCCATTGGAATTTCATGTGTCATTTGTAAGATTTCATACTGGTCCTCAGATAGGACTGCCGCATGATTGATCACTACCCATTACTTTTAAACTGAAGTCCTTACATGGAGATAAACACGTTCCTAAGAACCGTAAAACGTCCTCCGTTTCTCATGATCAACTGTTTCACACAAGCAGCTTCAGCCAACATTTCTACAAATTGCCCCAAACTGAAATTAAAAAGGATTTTTCTAAATCATGGGCAGTTCTCCAAAGCACAGCTGAACAATCCCAGAATCTTTGATCTGGAAGCCTAATACATTTTGCTGTTGACTTTGTTCATCCATAAGTTTTCCCAATATAAATAAAACTTGATTACTCTCCAGCAAGTCTCTCTGATACAATGTTTAAGAGAAGTCATTATCTTGGAATAAATACTTAAAAGTTAATCATTAAACACGTTCTGATACACAGGTCTATATGCCACTGGTTTCAAATTTAAAAATCCAAAACAAGTCAGAATGAAATATGTACGAATCATACATCTTACATCACATTGGCCCCCCTCTTGTATTTCCACCAGTCCCAGATTGTTTGCTTATATTTCAATTATCTCCGTCTTCTTAGGTCTGGCAGGCAAAACCACCTCTTAATCACCCAATTCCACCAATCTGGCTTTGATTAAGTTCTGTAAATTCATCAGGAGTACTATAGAATGGTTTTGGTTGCATCTAATGTCATCTTACTTTCGAGTGAAAATCTGGTATCTGTTCTTTTATCTTTTACCCCTTATATAAACTCCACCTCCAATCTCATGGTAGCCTTATTCAAAAGATCCAAGCAATGAGCCCCCAAACTTTAGTCATGACTTAACTGGAATGAATGTGCTGATAGTAATGCCCAGCTGATTGACACATTGCCACAACATACAAGTAACTATTTATTGTGACACACATAACTGTAATAAAAGACAGAAAATATAAAGGATTTCTAATCTATCACTAGTGACTTAAAGTATACCCTCTTCAAAACCCTGAAACACACACACACACATACACACACACACTCTCTATAACTTTTAAGACAGATAGCAATGTAACAGATATACTGTGGGTTGAAAAAGAATGTCGACAGGATGTATAAAATTCCGAGGATCAAAGGTCCAGACTACAAAATGGAAGTTATTTTTCACAGTCCTTTTGATTTCTGCAATGATAACGTACTGTTTCTGAGTGTGACTGTCATTCTTCTTTTTAATAGCTGATCAGGTGAACCTAGATCTGTCTTGTTTTAGAAATTTTTTGTTCCCACATGGAGAAAGAGAGCGAGAGAGATGAATGCTGTCTGCGAGCTCTAGATGTTTCACTTTTCTGCAGCTGCCCTGGCATTTAGAGCTTTTTACTGCTCTGTTGCTCAACCAATTAGACGGCTGTTGTCAGGTAGAATTTCTTTCATTGCTGCTAATTTGTCTCATCTGAAATTCCCCTTCTCACTTCAAAGAGCAGTGTATTGCACTGCTCAAAAATCTGCAATATCGTATATTTAAGTTACAAAATCCTCCTGACTTTTCAGATATAGCAGTCCAATTTCCATTTCAGTTTGGAGTCTCAGAGAAAGGAAATATGTGGTCTTTTACAATACTTGCTTTTGATTTTAACTTAAAAGGAAGCCTGTTTGTATCTATTCTTTAAAATTACAAAACTCAAAGCATTAAAACATGCCTTCTCAAAACAACATTTTATTATTATCATTGAGAAAGAGGAGAAAATATCCCATATTGCTCCTTTATCCGTAACCATGTCAGACCTTGTACTCAAGCCTGCCACCATTATTTGTCCTGTACATCTTTATGGATTGTTTTTTGTCTATTACTCTTTGTTCAGCGTTGAGGTGTGCTTATGGTGACAAGTCTGTCACATACTGAGTCTGAGTGAAATGCTATTATTCTAGTGATTGCAATGAGGCTCAAATCTATTTCTAATTTAGCAGATGGCTGGACTTCGATTGGTCGGGTGTTTCTGTTGCAACCTGCTGATTGTCTAGCTATATGTACATCAGCAAATGCACAACACTGACCTTCCCTGGTCCAGCAATGTGCTCTTTTGTTGAGCCCCTTGGCTATTAAGGATGATGCACTGATGATCATAGTTGGAAACGATATCAGCCAATCACAGAAGCCTATCTGTGGATATGGAGATCTGAAAGTTGGATAATATCTGTGGCAAGTGAACAGAGTTAATTGTTAATCAGGAAAATTAAAAATTTGGCAGCTTTCAATGCAGGAAAAGATAGGAGGGAAGGAAAGAACAAATGTATGTACATGAAAGAATGGAAAACATGAGATGAAATGGCAAAAAAGGATAATAATAGTGCAAGCCAAAATTGTTGTTAACAGGTCTTGTAAAGGAGTATATGATGTGTTTGGAGGGAATATACGGGAAACAGTGTCATTACCAGATTCTGTACAAAAACATAACCACAATAAACACAGAAGAAAATGGACGCAATGGTCATGATCTGAAATTAGTGAACTCATGTTCAGCCTGGAAATCTGTAAAGTGCCTAAATGAGATATGTGATGCTGTTCTTTAAGCTTCCATTGAGCGTCATTGGAAAACAGCAAGAAACTGAGAATAGAGAGATCAGTGTGGGAGAGGATCGGGGAGTTAAATCTCTGTTTTAGTAATCAGGCTGTGACTATAGCAATGATTTTGCTTGGGGGTAAGGTAATAAAGTTGTGTTTTGGAAATCTGTGAGTATATTAATGATATCTCATGAAGTCTCTTGAAATGATATGGTGATGTGTAAATAAAAGGCAACCTTAACTGTCCAGCAGGTTCAACAGTGCCAAGTGAGTGCTGCAGCAAGTGGAAGCAGTATCCGCTGGATACTAACTGCAATGGTGGCATTGACATTATATTTATACTACTGGTATTTAATTGGGTGAATGGAACTCCCAGGTAACAAAGAAATTTTTTAAAAAGGTGAGAAAGAACCACCCCTGGTTCATCCATTCACATCACACTTCCCCAACCCCCAGTAACTTAAATGCTCATTCCTGGAGTGTCCAAGAAAGGACTTTGCCATTTTGTTTATCACTTTTAAGAAGTATAGTTGTATACGTGGACAAGTTACTTCACATAATTCCCACTCTCTCTACATTTCCACGGTCCTATTTCGTAGTAGGTGTCTGTTGCAGCTTTGATTCCATGATGATTGCACCTGAGAGTGCAATTTCTCACTGGGAGGATGGGACTTTGAAATCACTCCTTAAATCTTTTGATGCACGTGTCTAATTTTGAATTGCTCTGGAATTCAGTTTAATCTTATCCCGGAAGGTCTTAAAGGACACCAGTAAGGTCTTCTTTAATTTCCCTTCCCTTCACTGCAACAATTTCCAACATCTTTTAAGGACCAGTTGCATGATGGTACAGTTTGTGGAGCAGCCCAATGTTAACATACCTGAATCAAAATATTAAGCCTTAGCACACTTGCTGTTAAGCTTCTAATTCTGTACAAAGAGTAGATTCTAAGTTAGACAAATTGGACTTGTTCTCACTGTAGGAGAAGGTTGCCAGAGGATAAGAATGCTGTTTTTTAGGGGTTGGAGAGGGTCTCGTGGTGAATGGGCTGTGTTTCTAACTCTGAATCAGCAGTCCTAAGTTCAAGCCCCACTCCAGGACATGATGACCATGTATGTTTATCACTTGGCCAAACAGGAGGAATATTGATCTGTCAATTCTTCCAACAAATACCACTGGCATGTGGTCAGAGGAGGAGAGCTTCTTGGTATGCCAATGATCCAAAGAAAGTTTCAGCCTGTACCATCACATTCGTAGCTCTGGATTGCAAGATACTTGTAAAAGTGCTTTGTAGCTCCAACAATTCAATGGCTGGTGTGAATGAGATTGGTGCCATCAACATGAAGATTGATTCCCTATTCCAGCTGAGGTGATTCTGGATTGTAGTACTGTGAATTAGACTCATTTTCATTCAAAGAACTGAAGGAGAAGAATGTGGACCAAAACATAATGAGGCCAGCCAAGTGGACCTCATAGAGTATGAGTTTCCTGATTGGGACTGTTAACCTGGTCAAACAGGGAGCCTTGGCTGACAGATATAAACAGGAGTGTCTGACATCATGTTCACTCTGAGAGCTTGCTCTGAGGGAGCTGGAACAGTGTCAAGGATTCTCCAAATATAAATAAAGGATGACTTGTTGATGGGATGCCAGCCTCTATGGAGTTATTTCAGTACTTACTTGGCTTTGTAATGGACTTTAGACATCCTGAGGATATGAAAACTGCTATTTGCATGCTAAGTGTTTTCTGTAAATAGTGCACTGATGGTCAGCTTTCATTTGGAAGACTTCCTGAGGTTGTGAATGGCTTTCCTTGTTTGTTGTGATTCTCCTCTTAATGTTTCTTTTTGCATTCACTCTGGTACTTATTTCTGGCCTGGATATTACTGCTTTGAGGAGGAATCCTAGGATATCCAGGAAGAGAAATCTTTTTTATTGTAGATTGTCCACAAGAATCTGCAACCAGGCCTTGGAGATGGGAATACTCTGAGTTTTCTCCAGCTGTACACCTTCTTTGAGCCAAAAAATAGAAGTAGCCACACTGAAGTGAAGCTGCAACCCCAACCTTACCCACTCCTCACTTGGCTTCGAGCTGTCTTGGGAAGACCTCATTCTGGCCTCAGATGCAGTCTTTGCTTCCTCGGAAATTGCTCATCAGGTGGCCACAGTAGGGAACAGACTGTCACTACCTCCGTCTAAAATATATCTCTGCAAATAAATTATGGGGAGATGTGCAGTGATTTTTGTCAAGGTTCATCCCGATCAGTTCCTTGATACAGGGCATGCTGCTCCCGTGGATGCAGACTGAGACAAATATAATAGTGACTGGAGGACCATTAATTCAATGGAGAATGCTCTTTTATCTCTTGAAGGTGGTTGTTCTTCCAGTGCAAAGAGTTGTCAATGACTGAGTTTGCAGACTGTCCCATTCCAAAGGTCCAGGACTCCATGTTGAGGGATGCACCAAAACTTTGGTCAGCCGTCACAAAGATGCAGCCGGGAAAGGCCATTGTCTAAGGCCTTTCAGACTTGGTGCACAGGCGGGCAGGCAACATATAGACGCCCTTGGGCTACATGCTCATTATT
Organism: Chiloscyllium plagiosum; assembly: GCF_037043375.1. Classification (NCBI taxonomy): domain Eukaryota; kingdom Metazoa; phylum Chordata; class Chondrichthyes; order Orectolobiformes; family Hemiscylliidae; genus Chiloscyllium; species Chiloscyllium plagiosum. The sequence goes on along the minus strand of NW_028270169.1, from coordinate 36,094,125 downwards.
GAATGCATGTAGTAAATGTCACGTGTTTGGCAACTGTAATGTGGCATCTAAAAGTGCAACATGTAAAATGGAGAAAAGTTAAACTTTATTGTAGTTTCCATAGTATCCAATTTGATGTGGATGGAAATATACTTCTAGGAGGTTTTTGATTCAAGTATATTTTGGAAATAAGTTTCTGTACCGAATGAGGACAACCTTGAAACATGACTGTGAGTTAGGTCAGTTGCTGTTCTCATTGCTTTGAAGTCCTGTTTTAGATCATGAGACAATACTACTTTTTGTTTGTGACCATCGGTGTTTAGTGACAAAACGTGTTCCCAGATTTAAACTTCCTATGCCGTCTTCCAGACTCACCTCAGAACACCGCACAAATCTTTTTTGGCCTCTGCGGCAGCATCTGAGACTGAGAATCACAATTGACATAAAATTGCCATAAATTCCGAAGACTTATTGCCGATGACTTTAATTTGGAATCAGTACAGAATAATTTAAAATGTATGGTAAACCTCTTGTTTGTCAGTAAAGTTTGACTGCAGATCAGTCAAATCAGTTTGCCTTGGACTGATCCATTTCCAGCGGGTGTTCTCCTGTTGACAGTCTCTCCGAATGTTTAGCCTGATTTCATATTTTGACTGTGTGGCAACTGCCCTTGCGCTGTGTCACTCGGAGCCTCTTGAGTGGCAGTCTCTGACTGCTTTCTGGAGTGCAGGGAAACACTTCCAAAAATTGTTAGCTCATTTCCATAACAAATGTAAGCACATCTTGCAACATTTCCTTATGGTGTTGGAGTTGTGCCTGCAATCTATAATCAGGTAACTCCTGGGTTGACTAATGATCAAGACTTAGTCTACGCTAAGCTGTGTGTCAGTGCATCAAGAGAAAAAAATTGAAAGGAAAAATGGGAATGAGAAAAAAGCAAAGGAATCTTCACGCCAACTTTCAGACTGAAGTGGTAAGCTGCTGGATAGACCAGAATTTTCCTTGCCATTGAACAATGTGGGGATTGAGGAAAATGTTGGGAAAATAGCATGAGATTGTCAGTAAGGAGACTCCCAATGTCAAGAGCAAAAAGCCTCATTTTACAAACAAGAGCGAAATCTTATAGGGTTTTGAGCATTGTAGGCAATGGTGAGAGTTGTGGCAGAGTCAGAGGAGAAGTCTGGTGATGTCTATTTCAATGTCGGGAGCATGTCTCTCGACCTTTTTTTTCAAGTGGTGAGGGGAGTTTCTTGCTAGGCATTGGCAAGTTGCCAATTAGTCATAGAGTCAGAGAGATGCACAGCATAGAAACAAACCCTTCGGTCCAACCCGTCCATGCCGACCAGCTATCCCAACCCAATCTAGTCCCACCTGCCGGCACCTGGCCCATATCCCTCCAAAACCTTCCTATTCATATACCCATCCAATGCCTCTTAAATGTTGCAATTGTACCAGCCTCCATCACACCCTCTGGCAGCTCATTCCATACACGTACCACCCTCTGCGTGAATAAGTTGCCCCTTAGGTCTCTTTTATATCTTTCCCCTCTCACCCTAAACCTATGCCCTCTAGTTCTGGACTCCCTGACCCCAGGGAAAAGACTTTGTCTATTTATCCTATCCATGCCCCTCATAATTTTGTAAACCTCGTTAAGGTCACCCCTCAGCCTCCGACATTCCAGGGAAAACAGCTCCAGCCTGTTCAGCCTCTCCCTGTAGCTCAGATCCTCCAACCCTGGCAACATCCTTGTAAATCTTTTCTGAACCCTTTCAAGTTTCACAACATCTTTCAAATAGGAAGGAGACCAGAATTGCACACAATATTCCAACAGTGGCCTAACAAATGTCCTGTACAGCCGCAACATGACCTCCCAATTCCTGTACTTAGTACTCTGACCAATAATGGAAAGCATATCAAACGCCGCCTTCACTATCCTATCTACCTGCGACTCCATTTTCAAGGAGCTATGAACCTGCACTCCAAGGTCTCTTTGTTCAGCAACACTCCCTAGAACCTTACCATTAAGTGTATAAGTCCTGCTAAGATTTGCTTTCCCAAAATGCAGCACCTTGCATTTATCTGTATTAAACTCCATCTGCCACTTCTCAGCCCATTGGCCCATCTGGTCCAGATCCTGTTGTAATCTGAGGTAACCCTCTTCGCTGTCCACTACACCTCCAATTTTGGTGTCATCTGCAAACTTACTAACTGTACCTCTTATGCTCGCATCCAAATCATTTATGTAAATGACAAAAAGTAGAGGACCCAGCACCGATCCTTGTGGCACTCCACTGGTCACAGGCGTACAGTCTGAAAAACAAGCCTCTAACACCACCCTCTGACTTCTATCTTTGAGCCAGTTCTGTATCCAAATGGCTAGTTCTCCCTGTATTCCATCAGATCTAACCTTGCTAATTAGTCTCCCATGGGGAACCTTGTCGAACGCCTTATGAAGTCCATATAGATCACATCCACCGCTCTGCCCTCATCAATCTTCTTTGTTACTTCTTCAAAAAACTCAATCAACTTTGTGAGACATGATTTCCTACATATGGAGGGGAAACATTAATTGTTAAATGCTTTGTTAATGTGAAAAGTCACTTCATTAATATTCAGTTTCCGAGCTTATGAACAAGCTAAATTTTGAGAAATTTCGACATGAAGGTACATTTCAACTTCAGCTCCCAAGGGCCTCCTCAGTGCATAGTACCAAATGGCACATGCTCCATGGGCACCAGCCAGATGCACCCCTTGTCCATCGATGTTGGCATCTGGCATTTGCCAATCCCTCATGACCATCATAGCACTTCTCTAATCCACTTGTAGCTGCTCTGGAAGTTCATTGCAGGGCATTTCAGTAACTAGCATTGAATGGCTGCTGCAAGGACATGTATGTATGGACAAACACCCAGTTGGGCCAGGCTGCTCTAAAGGATGCTCATGTGTTCTCTCAGCTCATTTACTTCATGCCGACCTGCAGACTGTCACCATCCTTGCCTTGCTATGCCAGTTAGTGGAGTTGCACAACCAGGTAGCTTGTCCTTGCTGGACAACCTCACACCTGCATCATGTGCCAGCAGCTTATTCTGCAAACACGCTGCATCTACACAAACCAGGCAGTTATGGCGCAAGGTCTTGGGGGAGTAGTCCTTTGAAGTCCATGCAGTCCTGTCAGTCAGCGTCCCCTGCATGGTAACCCTCCAATACCAGTCCATGGTCAGGCGTCCTGTTAGTGTGTTTTTGTTCTGCGGTCTGGGGGGGTCATAAATGGTCCTGTGTCTCCAGACCTGTCGGTCTGTGTAGTAGGTCCAACATAGTTGAGGAAATGCATAGTCAGGGCTCCAGGCACTTCTCATCCCAGGCTGTACAGTGAGGTCACTCAGCGAGGTGGACCACAGTCAGCGGACAGTATCCAGCCACAGAAACTAAGGGGGAAAGGGAATGGAAAATCACTGGGGCTGCAGAATCAGAGTGGGGAAGGGGATATGATGTGGGGGGGGGGAGGCAACTGTATCTGCAAGAGGTGCACATAGTAACTCTCGGATAGGAAGTAGGTCACTCAGCAAGAAGGTTTATTCATAGTTCGGTGCATGCTGGCTTCAGGATGGGGGTGGGTGGGGGAACAGTATATGACCACAACTGGCACAGTCCCCTCATATGCCAGTAGCTAGAGACTATGGTGTGATAACTTGGGCTACATGAACTGGCCAAACTCAACCCTCATCTGATTTTTGGTAAAAGTCAGCCAACAGGTACTTATGGAAAGGCTATTCCAAAGAATCGTTGGGAGGCTGCTTCGGGTAGAGGTAGCACCAACAGGCAAAAGTGAGGACTGCAGATGCCAGAGATTATAGTCGAGAGTGTGGTGCTGGAAAAGCACAACCGGTCAGGCAGCATCTAAGGAGCAGGAAAATCAACGTTTTGGCCAAAAGCCTTTTATCATGTAGTACTAATAGGTTGAGTCACTGAAAGAGGCCGTCACATGTGAGCCACCTCTAATCTACCCAGTTATTTATCGCACTTTGGGCATGTTTCCCCAGCTGGGCACTCCCAGCACTTGACTGACTATCATTGGGAGCACAGGCCAGGAATTTACAATTCGTGAATGACCTCACTTGCCCTTTTTGTTTCCAAAATGACCCATACTTAATCAGTTGTTACACTCATTAAAATAACAAGGTACAACTGCTGACCACCAGGATAAATGGAGGCAGAGGGGGAAATAAAACACTGCAGCCCCTGTGGTGCCCACCTCTTCTCTTGGCCTTCTTAAATTTACTGATAAATTCTTTGCACCATTTCTCACCAGTTAGAACAAACACTTAATGGCAAACAGCAATGCCAGAGAAGTGCAGAGCTGAAATGTTGGTATCCTTTATATTTGCAGCTTGAAGGAGCGCTCTCTCAGCTTGCGAAGGGAGCAGTGTTCTATAGTAAAACACATTTGACGTATGAGTTGCCATGGAAACAGCCTATAGACCTCTGTAGTAATGAATTCGGTAGAAATTCATTCTAAATTTCAAAACTTACTAATGGACAAATCTGCGCTTGAAACTTTTGCAATTAAATGACGAGGCAGTTGTTCCTGAGATGGGATTTGTTTGTTTTTGACAGCATGTCTAACACCCTTCAGCAAGGCCACTGCTTAACTTTACCCCCATATTAACAATGCTTGAGTAACTCCATTCAGAGCTTTAGTTCTGTATGGCTGAGAGATAGGAGCAGGTATTCTGCTTCATGGTGTTTTGAATGTTGCTATGCAAGAAAGTTAAAGGTCTCTTTGTATCAAGATCTCCCAATTCCCAGATGCAAACTCCTATACAACACACAACCAGAATGGTGGGACCCATACCTTTAAACCCTGATAGTGCTCATCTGCCGTCTAATATCACACCCATCTGCTGTATCCCTCAGGCACCTTTGCCTGAATTCCAGCATAACATTGGTGGGATTTTCACAGGTGAGACCTGAGAGTTAACAGGTCCTTCAAGTCTTCTGCTGTTGAGCTCAGTATTAATTCTTATGTTTTCCTATTTCAACAGAAATGCTATTACACACTGCTGGATCAGGTTTCATTGGTCACACATGTGACCTGAGCACTGCCAGGTAGCCCAAACTTTATTGCCTATCCTAATTACCCAGAGGACATTTAAGAGTCAGACTATGGCCTGGAGTCACATGTAGGCCAGACCTGGGACGGAGAGTAACATTTCTTCTCTATAGGACATTAGGTAACCAGATGCATTTTTCTGACAAACGACAATGATTACATGGCTGTCACTGGGCTGTCTTTTTATTTCAGATTTTATTTCATTAAATTTAAATTCCACTGTCTGCCGTGGTGGGAAATCCAAATGCAAGCCCTAAGCACATTAGTCTGGATTACTGATATTACCACTACACCACCGCCTCTGTGCAAGGTCTAGCAGATCTCTGAAGATCTCTTATGGTATCTTACCAAACCTACCTCATTCACTACCTACAGCACTGCTATGGACACCCCTCTCTCCCATTTCTAGCCCCGTTCTGCCGCTTGCCATACCAGAAGAACTTGAACTGTTGGATATCTTGGAATAGACTGCCATCCCTGGTACCAATGCCATCTTTGAAAGGCTGCTGTGCACCTGGACAAGTTGCTCTGCACATTTCCTGAAATTTACCCTGCACATGGCAAAGAAAAGATAGTTGTTACCTTGCTTTGCGGACAGAGGGACTTGGAGGTTCTGGTGGACAGAGTGTGCAGGGGTTGGGTGCCTTTGTCCCTTAATCCCTGCAGACAGGGTGATGACACCAGACCATGCCAGTCCTCTCTGTGGTTGCCACCGAGGTCAGTGCTGTCTCAGCCATCTGGAGGGATGAACAGCAATGTAGGGAGGAAGTCAGTGACCTTCTCCAATTTATGTAAGTGTAAGTGTCACCATATTCTGTCTGATGTTGGGAATGGTGCGTAACATGGAGCTGCTCTGATTTCCATCTTGAGAATTCTTGGTGTCTGACTTACTTGCAGTAGGTGATGGGATAGAAAGCTGCACATTAATGAGGTGAGATGTCCAGTTAATAAGGTCATTAACAAACAATAATGCCCCTTTTAATGGGCAATGTTCTGCTGCCTAGAGAGTAATTTGCCTGACATATTTAAAAGATGCCAAGATATGCTTCATGAGACTCGTCATGAGGTTCTGCCACATTTTTCACCATAGCCCCTATGTTATTTAGGCCCGTGTATGATTCTACTCAATATGTCCAAGCAGGTGGTTTTAAAAAGCTTTAGATAAAGAGATGGTGCTATGGGAGTAAAGTGTGAAGATATTTACTTTCAATGTTTCACACAATGAATAAATCTAAAACTGAGTAAAGATTGGCTTTTGGTCTCTTACTTCAATAATTGTCTGTCATGAGCTTAAGATGTGACCAGAGAATGTTTGCCTAAGGTTGAAGATTAGAAAATTCGAACATTGTTTTTTCCATTCAGAGGATTACAATCCAAGTAGTGTTACTGAAAATTGTCTGAAAACAGTGCAAATTGTCAGGGTAGGATTATCTGCCAGTGTTCTTAGAGTTTCAACCTTATAACCACTGGAAGAATGAAATGGACATATGGACCAAGATGGAAACAAGGTATGTCCTGGCCATTGATGTGTCCTAACAAATGTAAAATGAGAATCAAATTTTTTGGGGGGGTTGGATACCTATCGGATATTGACGAACAGTTGGCTCTTTCTATTATGTTTCACAGATGAAATTTACCTGGAAGATGACCAATTGAATACATGTGAGGCATGGCTAGACTTTATCAGAGTTTAAAAGACAGATGGCCATTCCTTGAAGGAAGAATATATCATGAGCTTGAATAGACTATCCAGAAGATGGAAGAACTTTAATTTGGTGATTCCTTGTTCAGACACATTTAATTTGCCAGACACCTTAGAAATTGCTCAAGGAGTGGTGATTCCATTCAAAATAGCTGGAGTAAGCCACTTTATTGCTGATATGTTCTCCAGTGATACACCTTTGCTGTTAAGCATTCTTTCATATTTTAAATGATACTAGACGTGGAACATGGTAAAGCAATTACTTTTAGAAAGTCAGTGTAGGACCTGCAGGTTACGCAATCAAAATATTATTGTAACTAATGTTCTTAATAAACCTAATGTTTCTGATCAGAAAGCTAGATATGTAATACTTATATTAGGTGATAAGAACCAAAGCAAATTGTCTTATAATTAACAAAGAATTTGTTCATCATTCCTGTCAAAAAATAACAAGTCTGTTAAAAGAAAATTGTATGCATGATGACTATAAAAGGTTGATTTAAAGGAGTTCTTCTCGTGCAGAGGTAGTGTCCCTACCTCTGGGTCAGGGTCTGGGATCAAGTCACACCTCCTCTGCAGATCTTTAAGGCAGGTTGCTTAGGAAAATGTCTAATTGGTCCATTGAAAGTATTAGTGCAAAAAATGTACTCCGTGCCAAGGAATGTTGCCATGTTGCATTGTAAGTCTCCTTTTAGAATATGGCTTAAACGAGGTAGTTGCCTTGGACCTAAAAGTATGGGACATGACAGAAATACTTTTAATTTACACTTTGAAAAACAAATAACTGGATTTAGACTTTCTACAGTAATGGATGGCAAGGACAAAAGAGTAATTTGATACCATTTCCATGGAGACTGTTAACTTTTCAAAAGAAATTAAAGTTTCCAATTGCTCGCTAAAAGGATGGCACAACATTTCACATTTTAAGACTCGTACTGTAACATACAAACTAAACTTAACAAAGCATTGCAGGACAGAAAGATCCCCTTTCACTTATAATCTAACCCCTAAAAAAGCCCACTTCATGTGTGTAGTTTACACTATCCCTTTAAGTATACATTCAGTCTTCCCAAAACCAATTGAAGTGACTCTTAGCTCCTGAGAGTTTATTTCTGTTCCTTTCCTTTCCCAGCCTGTAACTTCTAAGCCCAGAACTGTCATTTGCAGCGAGCGATTTTCCTGGCAATTCTCCCTCTAATACAAGCTGGACAGATTTTCCAGCCTTGTTTCAAATCCTCAGGAATTTATTATTTTCTTGAATGCAAGCTCCCATCTACATCCTGCAAGTTGAGACATTGTCAGTTTCAGCCTCCAGCAACTCTCTTTTCTCTCCTGGACCTTGCGCATTCACCCATCAAAGTTGCCGAGCGAGAAATCATTCTAATGTTAAAAGGAATGGACAGTCCAGCATTCAGCATCATCATAGAATAGGACATGTCAATCAATTCCACTATCTTGGAAGCACAGTAACATCCAGCATTAAAAGCGATACAAAATTCTGGAAGGAATTGGACAGGACAAGAGTGTTTATACTAAATTAAATAAGATTTAAAGAAATGTCAGTTTGAAGCTTCAACCAAGAATTGATGTTCAAAAATTTGAAGTTATGCTTGAAGCTGAGCACTTTGATAAAAACCCGAGAATAGAAGATTTTTTTAAGGGCAAACATTTAAAAAAAAAAAATTCCACGGAAATGCATACTTAAGTTTCTCTTTTTGGATAACCCAAATAACCTTAAATAGTTATTTAAGTTTTTCTTGACACGTTTTCCTCCCTGTACAAAATTCATAGAGTCATAGAGATTTACAGCACGGAAACAGACACTTCGGTCCAACACATCCATGCCGAAGAGATATCCCAACTCAATCTAGTCCCACCTGCCAGCACCCGGCCCATATCCCTCCAAACCCTTCCTATTCATATACCCATCCAAATGCCTCTTAACTGTTGCAATTGTACCAGCCTCCATCACATCCTCTGGCAGCTCATTCCATACACGTACCACCCTCTGCGTGAAAAAATTGTCCCTTAGGTCCCTTTTATATCTTTCCCCTCTCACCTTAAACCTATGCCCTCTAGTTCTGGACTCCCCGACCCCAGAGAAAAGACTTTGTCTATTTATCCTATCCATGCCCCTCATAATTTTGTAAACCTCTCTAAGGTCACCCCTCAACCTCCGACGCTCCAGGGAAAACAGCCCCAGCCTGTTCAGCTTCTCCCTGTTCAGATCCTCCAACTCTGGCAACATCCTTGTAAATCTTTTCTGAACTCTTTCAAGTTTCACAACATATTTCTGATAGGAAGGAGACCAGAATTGCATGCAATATTCCAACAGCGGCCTAACCAATGTCCTGTATAGCCGCAACATGACCTCCCAACTCGTATACTCTGACTAATAAAGGAAAGCATACCAAACACCTTCTTCACTATCCTATCTATCTGAAACTCCACTTTAAAGGAGCTATGAACCTGCACTCCAAGGTCTCTTTGTTCAGCAACACTCTCCAGGACCTTACCATTAAATGTATAAGTCCTGCTAAGATTTGCTTTCCCAAAATGCAGCACCTCACATTTATCTGAATTAAACTCCATCTGCCACTTCTTGGCCCATTGGCCCTTCTGATCCAAATCCTGTTGTAATCTGAGGTAACCTTCTTTGCTGTCCACTACACCTCCAATTTTGGTGTCATCTGCAAACTTACTAACTGGACCTCATATGCTCGCATCCAAATCATTTATATAAATGACAAAAATAGAGGACCCAGCACCGATCCTTGTGGCACTCCACTGGTCACAGGCCTCCAGTCTGAAAAACAACCTTCCACCACCACCCTCTGTCTTCTACCTTTGAGCCAGTTCTATATCCAAATGGCTAGTTCTCTCTGTATTCCATGAGATCTAACCTTGCTAATCAGTCTCCCATGGGGAACCTTGTCAAACGCCTTACTGACAAGTGGAACCTGTTTCATAATATTTCTGGTGGGTGAAAATGGGACATTTTGACCTTTGGTCAGGCATGCCAAGCATGTGAAGATGAGTTAAGGCTTTGTAGTTAGAGAACCTTGGCTCTTTTAAATAGGTGTTACCAAAAATTTGCCAAATGTTTTCGGATAATTTCTAATCAATTGGCCATTGAAGTTTATGCAAATAATCTTTCCTGGGTAACACACACCGTGCAAAATGTATAAGGAACAAAAGATTAAGAATTCGCATTACAGTCAAGAAATAAAAATAGGAAAGTAAATCTCCAAGATCAACTAGGTTGTTGCAATTCAGTAATTATCTGACTGTCTCATGGAAAGGATTGCTAGTGTCAAGAAAGTGTCAGGTCTGAAAAGAGGGATGAACGTAATATAACTCTTTGTACTGAAGATATGTAAAATTGTAATGGAGTATCTGTCTCTGAAAGAGACCAGGCATTGTTGTCAGGTCCACATATTTTATTTGTACTATGAATGGGGAAGTGGAAATTTGGACTGCTGTGGTGCAAAGAATATACTCGGCTTTTTAACAACTTGAACTAAAAGTGGAACTGGGTTACGGAGATAAGGGTTATGGAGTCAAGGGTGATGGAGATAAGGCAGGAACAGGGTACTGATTAAGGATGATCAGCCATGATCATATTGAATGGTGGTGCAGGCTCGAAGGGCAGAATGGCCTACTCCTGCACCTATTGTCTATTGTCTATTGGGTGGTGTTCACTAATTGATTATACATGACTGTGTAACCTTTGGAGAAACTGGGTTTGAGACCAGCTGGCAATGGGTACTTTTTGTTTACAAAGGAAATAAACCATCTAGCTGCAGTTTTAGATTGATTTTAACTGGTAGATTTGTCACAAAACTGAGAGAACTTTGTAGGGCAGTCACAACTCAAAAAGCCTACAAGCAAGCCAGATCTCTATCTCTCTCTTTACCTCAATAAGTGGAAGAGAATCAGGGCTATCAGATATTGCAAACAAAGCACGTCAAACTGAAGAGAAAGATCTAGGTCAAACTGACCAACTAACAATTGTGGAATTTCACAGTTGACACCAACATAATATGTTAATTAAAAAAACAAAAAAAAATTGTCAGAAAGTGACGTAATTCCTCTGGTGGTTTGGAATCTTCATCCACAGTTTATGTTTTCTACCGATGATATTCTTGCAAGCTGTTTGTCGAGCCTGTCTTGTGAATGGATGTATACATGTTTAAATTTAAAGGAGGTATAGTTTAGATTCTTATTTTAGTGATTAATAATCTATTTTGCCACATGTTAGGTGATTGGTTTGTTACAATCAATATGAATTTTGGTTTCTTGTTTGTAAGTGAAACCTGGTGTAAGATTCATTTGGTTCGGGTAGTTGTCATAGATAAACTAATGATCCTAGAGATTAAAATTATCATATTGTTCATTTGAGATGACTCGCTGAATAGTGGGGCTTGATTTCTAGCACACTCTTCCCACCCGGGTTATGTTGGTGTTCACCGTTACATATCAAGCCTTCCATGATCACTGCGTAACACAAAGGCTAAAATACATCAGCGCATAATATTCTGATTTAAATGTGGTGAGTGTCCTTTGAAATTTGATTTTTGTTGAAGTGCCCCTTTAAGGGATAATTGGGTTAGTTTGATTTGATTGATTTTTCAATAAAAGTACAATGATACACTTATTAACACCTGGACTAAGAGTAGAGTTAGGAGATAGGCACTTGTAATGCATCAGTCTCTGAACAAATCTAAAGCAGCTTCTGGTCTCCTACTTCCCCACTGTCTGTCAGGAGTTTAATTAATTGGGACTGCTTTCTGTTTGCTTTGCCCCCTGCCTGTTGGCCAGTTCTGCTGGGGTTAAGCCAATAATTTTGTTCCATTATATTGTAAAGGGGAATTATATTAGATAGTTGAAGAGCTAGCATTGCCACAGGCATAGTAGATTCAATGGCCTCCTTCTGTGCTGAGAATTTGATAGGCAATTGGAAGATTACTCACTTGACAATGTGAGTTAGTTTATTATCATCAGCGGAGTGTCGTTAACTAAGAGTGGTTGAGATTTAAGTGTCTTTGTTAATTTATCTCCGTCACATTGTATGGTTTAACACCTTCAAGCTTGTTCCCGTGCAATTAAGTTATCAACATTATTACATTATTTATTTCTTAATAAAAAAACAAAGTGTTGAAAGGCAGAGGTTGCGAAAATGCCATTTTCTTTAAACTCTTTTTCTTTCAGAGGTAGTCATGGTGATGGTAGCCTACTGTACACATTCTCAGTCCATGCACTTACAATGTACTTAGGCATTAAATTAATGTTCCTAATTGCCATAAATGCTAATCACTCATTGGGGACCTATCATGTCAGTTTGATGCCTCATTATTCATTAAGTGTCAGATTCTAGTCAGCCTAAAGGTTAGATTTAAATAGCTGTGTTGTATAATTCTGAAAGATTATGGTCCACTCTTTTCACTTCAGCTCTTTCTAAAGCTTCATGTGAGTAATCCTGAATGCAATTTGAATATTTTTCCCAAATGTATATACTCCCTGAAGTGACGGGAGTCCTTGCCAGCCTGATTGACTCATTTGGGATGAAGCATTGTGACTAATACGGCAGCGTCCTGTCAAATCTCCCACTGTACACTTGAGGATCAGGAATGTGACGCACTGATCTTGCAAGGGGCAACCATTGCTTGGCCTGTGAATAGTTGCTGAACATGTGTAATGCAAGTCGAGAGGTTTAATTAGGGTTGTTAAAACAGTAGTAGCATCCTGGGCCTCTATTTCAAAAGAACTGAAGTGGAACTGGACAAAAGTATATCCAAAGGCCTGTGTTTGTCACCACATTTGTATTCTAACATTTCAATTTGGGTGGAATTTTTTAAGTTACTGTGGGATCAGGCTTAATAGAAGATTTCTGCAGGTAGAATCACATGGGATAGTACAAGAACCATATCTTTTTATTTAAAAAAAACTGTGGAAAAAAATGAAAAGGAACTGTTGTAAAAAAGGAAGTGCTTGAAAGAGTGGCTACAATTTGGAAAGCAAGTAATGGGTGGCAATTGCAAACAACTATTTGAACAGGCCGTAGTTGAAGTTCAGATCTGGAGCCAAGGGTGCCAAACAGTTCTTGTTGGCAACAAGAAGTTGATTGGTCCGTAGACGAATGACAATTATTAGTGACAGATACATTTTGGTTATCAACAACTATACGATTGGTTCTTGGATGGTTGAACAACTTGGAACTGGAAACAAGTTACAGAGACAGACAGTCAGAGAGAGAGAGAGGAAGAAATATGAAGGTCTTCTCCCAGTTCAAAAATTCTCTGCCATCAAAAACCCAGTTTAAATCTGAAAAAAACAGTCAACTTTCCTGCAGCAGTTGCTGTGAACTTTTGACTTTTGAATCGGTAAATCAGAGAAATTTTCCAAATGAAGCAATTACTCTACTTTTGACAAATGAGAAGAAGTGTCCAGACAAAGACCTTTGGACAATAAAGGAGTCAGCTGAAGAAAGATCGTCTCCATATTGGAACGAGAAACAAAGATCACTGAAGTGACTTTCCAGTTTTTCCACCTCCATGAATGACCTGTTTTCCTTATTTGTTTGCCTCTTTGTGTCAGGGGTGGTCTTAATTATGTGATGTGCCAATGGTTTATTTTTGTTTCCCTGAAAGCAAATTTGTCACAGTCGCAAATTTGTCACAGTCCCAAATTTCCCCACAAACCTCTCTATTCCCCACAAACACTGTCTATTCTCACCTCGTGACTGAAGTTCCCCAAACTCTGGTAAAATTCCTTTGTTCTTTTTCCAAGATCTTAATGTCCTTTCTGAAAAGTGAAACTTTGAATTACACTCCATAATCCAGTGATTGATATAAATTCAAAATAACCTCTTTCCATTTCTAATTTTCTTAACAGCCTTATCAACATGTCCCTGCACTTTCAAAGGTTTGTATGTGAATACTATCAAGTTTCATTGTTCCTTTTTAAATATTATACAGAGTAATTTATATTGCTACTCTTCATTGTTCCTTCCAAAAAGCATCATTTATTGTATGCCTCTTAGTGTCACAGACCTTTCTATGTCCTCTTTGAAGTTATTACTCTACTCCAACATATTTACTACATTTCAAAGCATTGGGTCATCTGCAAGCTTGAAGTTGAGATCCAGGTTGACAAAAAAGCCTGTGATTCCTTTGGGAGAAGGCCAATGGTGATCTCCCTCTGGTCTGGATACACTGCTGTTCACTATACTCTCCACTTTGTACCTCTGTCAGCTTTGACACATGCTTAGTCTCTTATGAGAGAACGCTACAGCCCAAATCCTTTCATGCATCATGCTTGTAAGGCATGCTGAAGATTTTAGCTGTATTTGTATTAAATATTATTCGTAACTAATTTTTCTCATTGAAAATTATATTCACCAACAGCCCAAATGAAAACATTCAAAATCTCATGACCTGATCAGCAAATCTTGGCAAATTGCAAGGGATCAGATGGCTGGGATTCAGCAGCCTGTGTCAGGGATCAGGTGGAAAGTACAAAGGAATAACAATGTGAGTGAAGCTGTGGTCAGAATAATCTCCAAGATTCTCAAGCTCTGAAAGGATTTATTTGTTATTTTCTTTCTGCTTTCTGTCTACATCCTCAAGATCCATCAGCTGAGAATTAAATTCTTCCATCCAGTCACAAAATGCAAGTGGAACGCCAGTGTGAAAATTAGATCAGAGATAAAGCAATGTCTGAAAAATTCTAATATCTAATATGACATCAGAAAAGTCTGATTTATATGCTTCTGGACTTTTCCCCTTTAATGTCTTAATTGAGAATAAGATAACACATAGTGGCTCACAAGAGGAAATATATCTCTAAAACTATGATGTATACAACCAATAACAGTCAGTCTATACATTAATATGTTTCATGTCCATGAATTCTGGGAGGTGGGACTGAATACCAAAACTCAGCTAAGTGTTAATTGCTGGGAGTTCCAGAGAGGGTTTCCCTCTGTGAGCTCCAGTGAGTTTTCTCACACAGTTCACTGCTGCTGACCCCATCATGCGTGTACCCACACCTCAATGATGTAGTGCTTGTGCTATCGTGTACTCAGCAAAGGTGGAACCATCACCACTGCTGGGACTTCCTAGCATTTCCATTGCTCATTCCATATTTAAAGGCCAGCTGTGTACCTGGACAACTGCTGCCAGCACAAATAGTTTTTTTACAGTACACAATGGTGAAAAGGACACAAAAAAAAAGACAGGTTCTAAGGGCACATAGGTGGCACAAGGATCCTTGCTTATAAATAGAAGATCACACTTGTAAATGTATTGCTACTTCACATCATTCCCTGTTGGATCGACTGTCATAGTAACTGCAGCTACGCAGGCTACCTGTCATTATTGCCCCTCCATGTTAGTGTCAGTCAGTACACAACAAAATGAAGTGGAGAACAATTCTAAGTGAGTCAGTCATGGAGTCATGCAGCATGGAAACAGAGCCTTTGGTCCAACTCATCTGCACTGACCAGACATCCCAGTCTGGCCTAGTCCCATTTGCCAGCATTTGGCTCATATCTCTGTAAACCCTTCCCATTCATATACCTATCCAGATGCCTTTTAAATGTTGTAATTGTACCACCTCTTCCGGCTTCTCGTTCTAGACACGCCCTACCCTCTACATGAAAATGTTGCCCCTCAGGTCCCTTTTAAATCTTTCCCCCTCTCACCTTAAACATAAGTCCTCACAGTTTAGACTCCCCCCACTTCAGGAAGAAGACCTTGGTTATTCACCCTATCCATGTCATGATACACCATGATGATGTGGTGAGACTGGTACATGTTCAATCGCAGCCACCTGGAGGAATTGTTCAGGCAATCGCTGTCCATGGATTATGCTGTGAGATGTTGGAGTCTTCATATCAAGCTGGGGGCTCAGACCAGAAAGCAACCGACTGGAGCTTCCTGCTTTGTCTTGTGTGTTGGGAGTTGTTGCTGTCAAGTTTCTCTCTAATGACTGGAGGAAAAGCAAACTGCTTATAAGCGAGTCACTAATGTGATATTGATGTCGCAAATGGGATGCTCACTGTTCACTAGTGAGACTCTCATCCCACCATTCAAACCTTTGGGTGCAAAGTTCAGGCTTTTTCGTTTCAACATCATGAGTCTTGTTTTTCCGATCTCGCCATAGTTTCCCATCTGGCACACCATTGCCTGCATCATTCAAAGGCTGGGAATATTCAGCCCGTGTTT
Organism: Chiloscyllium plagiosum; assembly: GCF_037043375.1. NCBI lineage: Eukaryota > Metazoa > Chordata > Chondrichthyes > Orectolobiformes > Hemiscylliidae > Chiloscyllium > Chiloscyllium plagiosum. The sequence goes on along the minus strand of NW_028270169.1, from coordinate 36,078,107 downwards.
GTTCTGGATATTGCTCCTGGTTGAGACAAGTACAATTGTAGAATCACCCTTATGGAATACAGATTATGAAAAAAGTTGCAGATTTGTTTTGAAGCATTGGTGTTACTAGTAGATTCTAAGAGAATTGTTGTGAACTGCTTGAATTCAAGGTATACCAGGTACAATGACCAGTGTCAACCGATTAAACAGGGAGGTCATGCACAGGAGCATTAAAAGTTCTCATGGTTTTTTTCCTGCTGATTTCTGTGCAGTTGTCAAAATGAAGAACATGCATGCTGGGAAATGGAATACTTTCTAAATCTGATTTGTATTCATTTGTTTTCAATATCAATCACTCTGAGCTCAAAACAAAATGCAAGTCACCCAAAGGGTAAAGCTCCCTTCAGTCCACCCAAACAGCATACCTTATTACCAATCTCAGGAGAATCAGAAGATTATATCAGCTGGGAGCTGGGGAAGGCCTGGTGTGGATACGATGGACCAGAAGGCCTTGTTCTGCACCACAACAATTCTGTGATTCTTCGGCGATGACTAAGTGTAACTGTATGTGGGCGAGTAGGGTGAGAAGATTTTCAATCAACTACCACATATTTGAATTAAAACAGCAAAAACACTTTTGACATTTGAATAAGCTTGACTCTTCCCATTGTACTTATTTATGTCCTTATTTGAAATATTAACATGTTCCAAATTGGCAGAAGTAAAACTTGAGTTTTGGAGCCATCCATTTGTAACTATATATTTAGTTGAATAAATCCAGATTCAGACTGTTCATGCTGTTTGTACTGGCTGCACTTCCTGTTTAGGAATGTCAGTTCCATTTTATATTTCGGTGTTGCAGGAACATGGAGAGATTATTTAAGCTGTCCTCTCTCCTTACAGCAAAGTCCCAAGACCTAGCAATCAACCTGTCCCATGTAAGAGCTGAATTATCTTCCACATCTTGTTAATTATAAAGTTTTTACACCTACTATTGCTTAGAATGCCCCACACCTTATTCTTTCATGTTTAGAACTTAGAATCCATACACTGTGGAAACAGACCCTTCGGCCCAACAAGTCCACACTGACCCTCCAAAGAGTAGCCCACCCAGATCCATTCCCTTATTTCTCTGCATTTCCCCTGACTAATGCACCTAACACTATGGGAATTTAGCATGGCCAATCCACCTAACCTGATCATATTTGGATTGTGGTAGGAAACCGGAGCAAACCCACACAGACAGTCACCCGAGGGTCCCTGGCACTGAGCTACCATGCCGCCTCAAGAAATGAAACAACAAAGACAGCACCTTTCCTGACCTCAGAATATCCCCAAGTATTTCACAACCAAAGACGTGCCTCTGAAGAGTTATCAATGTTGTAATGTAGAAAAGGCAATTCAGAAGGGCAAAACTGAAGCTGTGGTGCCAATTGAAAACTACAGCTCCTTATTAGTAGAGTATGAATGAACTTAATGTGGTAAAATGTAAATACTGGAGACTTACAAGTTTAATCTCTATTAGCATGAAATAAATATGATCGAGACATTAGCCTTTGAACCTGTCACTAGTAGAGGCCAAATATGTGCTTAAAATGTCTCAATATTTATCCAGTATGAATAGTTCCAAGTACTTGCTAAAATCCAGATTATTTGAGAGATTTGTAGCAAATTATATCACTGTTGTTTAATAAACATTACAAATCTAGTCAACAATAAGACAATCTGTAAAATATCATAGAGATACAATGTAAGACCATAACTAGAAAAAAACAAATAATTTTTAGAAGGAATTAGTACTTTTGTATTGAAAGTTGAAGAGTTTATTTTTTAAACAAGGAAAACTCAGTTATCTCAAGTCCTTAGTGCACCACATCAACATTATTCTCACCATTATCCTTGGTACAATTGGATTAGATTTGCAAATAATGATTGTCATTGTATTGTTGGAAGATTTAAATTCAGTCCAAATCTATGTTGGTTTGACTAGTTTAAGCAGATATATATCAGAAGAGAATTAAGCAAGAAACCTGTTCCTGAGTCTATCTAATGACTGCTGTCAGTATCTATGGCTTACAAATGAACATAAGAAATAGGAGCAAGAGGAGGCCATTCGGCCTCTCAAACCTGCCTCACCATTCAATAAGATCATAGCTGATCTGCCTCACGTCTCACGCCCTCTTTGTGCCAGCTCTCCATAGCCCACAAATTTGAAAAATTTCCCTGAAATTTGAAAAATCTACTTCCTCTTTAATCTCTCGGTTACTACCAGTGCCACATGCTAGTGAGGCAAGGAATAGAACGATAGGATGGGCAAATTGTAGCTAAGAAGCTGGTGCAGTGGGCAGGGTTTCAGGTTCTTGGATCAATGGGACCTCTTCTGGGGCAGGGGTGATCAGTACAAATGGGATGGGTTGCACCTAAACTGGAGGAAAGCCAATATCTTTGCAGAGAAGTTTGGTAGCGCTCCTTGGGAGAGTTTAAATTAGAGTGGCAGGGAGCTGGGAACCAGACAGCAGGCTAGCAAGTAGAGGGATTGAGGGGAATATTAGGACCGGTAAGTCAGAAAGGAGGGACATGCAGAGATAGGTAAATGAAAACAATGTTTCTAATGGGATGAAGTGTATGTTTTTTTCCACACAAGGAGTATTATAGGTAACCCAGATGAGCTTAGTGCTTGGATCAGTACATGGGACTATAAAGTTGTGGCCATTACAGAGACTTGGTTGAGAGAAGGACAGGATTGGCTGTTCAACGTTCCAGGATTTTCTTTGTTTTAGATTTGATGGAGAGGAAAGTAAAAGAGTGACAGAGTTGCATTACTATTCAAGGTGAATGTTACGTCTACCCTCAGACAGGACTAACTGGATGACTCATCCATTGAGGCAGTATGAGTAGAGCTCAAAAACAAGATGGATGCAATCACTCTGATAGGATTATACTATATACCCACCAACATTCACTGTGACACTGAGGAACAAATATGTCAACAGATTATGGCAAGTTGCAGTAACAACAGGGTTTTCATAGTTGGTGACTTTAACCTCTCAATATTGACAGGGATGTCCTCAGAGCAAGAGGCTTAGATAGGGGTGGAATTTTTTAGTGCATCCAAGAGGGTTTCTTGAGACAGTATCTTGATAATCCAGTGAGAAGAGGGCCACTGTCAGCCATGCTGACTGTCCCTAATTAGGCCATGCTTTTCTAAATGTGCATAAATCCTATCCCTAAGAATTGTCTCCACTGTGAGACTCACCAGTTTCCTGGATTATCCCTGTTTCCCTTCTTGAACAGAGGAACAAAATTAGCTACTCACCAATGTTGTATTGGCTAATGAGCCTGGCCAGGTGATCGACCTTTCAGCAGGAGAGCATTTTGGAAACAGTGATCACAATGCCTGAATTTTTAAGATAGCTATGAATAAGGGTAAGCCAAGACCTTGTGGGACGGTACTAAATTGGGGGAAGGGCAGATTACATCAGTATTAGGCAGGAGCTAGGAGTGTTAATTGGGAGGAGCCATTTTTGGGCAAGTCCACATTTGATGTGTGAGTTGTTTAAAGACATGCTGATGAGAGTTTTGTACTGGCATGTTCCAGTAAGGAGGCACGACAAGGATGGCAAGGTAGTGGGCCCTTAGATAATGAGAGAAGTTGTGAATTTAATCAAAAGGGAAAAAGAAAGCTAAAATCAGCCAGGGCCTGTGACGAATATAAAGAAAGCAGGGAATTAGGAGAGCAAGAAGGAACCGTGAAATGACCTTGGTAAGTAGGGTTAAAGAGAATCCTAAGGCATTCTATATAAACATTAAAAATAAGAGAATAATTAGGGAGAACCACTCAAAGATAAATGAGAGAAATTGTTCTTGGAGGCAGAGGATGTGAGTGAGATCCTAAATGAGTACTTTGCATTGGTATTCACCTAGGAGAAGGATATAGAGGATAGTGAGACTTTGTTGAGCATGGTAATATGCTAAGGCATTTTGAGATCAAGAAAGAAGTGGTGTTGGGTCTCTTGAGGAATATTAAGGTGGATAAATCGCCAGGGCCTGATGGTATCTATCCCAGGTTATTGTATCCTCATTAACCACTGGAGAGGTCCTGGAGGTATGGCAAGTAGCTAATGTTGTCCCTCTGTTCAAGAAGGGAAATAGGAATAATTCAGGAAACTATAGACTGGTGAGTCTCACATTGGAGAGGATTTTTAGGGATAGGATTTACGCACATTTAGAAAAGCATGGTCTAATTATCGGACAGTCAGCATGGCTTACTAACTTCATTGAATGTTTGAGGATGTAACAAAGATGACTGATGGGGGTAGAGCAGTGGATGTTGTCTCCATGGATTTTAGTAAGGCTTTTGACAAGGTCCCTCATGGTATGCTCATCCAGAAGATTAAGATGCATGGAATCCATGGGGTGACTTTGAACACATGGATTCAGAATTGGCTTGCCTATAGAAGGTAGGGGATAGTGATGGAAAGGTGTTTTTCTGGCTGGAGGTCTGTGACGAGTGGTGTTCCGCAGGGATCCATATTAGGATTTCTACTGTTTGTGATACAGGTCCTTCTATAATAACACACATTTTATCAACGCGAAATTGCTATACCGTGATTGATGAATTGTAAACGCTGTTTCTAAAGCGCAAGTTTTTAAAATGATTGTTGGCAGTAATGTGATTACATCGTCAACACTTTTAAGCTCTGTTTCTAAAGTGTGATCTTTCTATAATGTGGGGTTGCACAAGAACGCAACCAACGCATTATAGAAGAACTGACTGTACATATAAATGACTTGGATGACTCGGAGGGACTGAATATGTTGAAAGTAGATGGAAGAACACTTAGTGGTAATGCAGGAGAAGTGGTAGGGTTTCCACAGTAGGTCAACAGCAAGTGCAGAGTCCGTCATAGGGAGAGGAAGAAGTGAGTGAGAGTGATCGAATGAACATGGTTAATGTAATAATGAAAGTTGTAGTCCATGGGGCTTGGTCAGATGAATGTACAGTGGCAAAGTTAGAGTGAGTGTGACTCAGAGTGTAAGTTGCAGAGAGAAAATTGTGGCACTTTCTTGCATATCATTCACTTTCTCTCTGGCACACTGCCACTTTCCTGCTCCAGGTTGGCCATGTCTAGTGACATGGCCTCCGTTGCTGGTTAGCATGAAATAGGATGGCTCTGCTGTCTACTGCTCCATCCACTGGGACCCTGTTGGCAAAGTGCAGGCCGATTTCCTTTTCTGGTTGTGATGATAAAATACCACAGTGCGAGAGTCACTTCCTGGCTTGACTGTCCAATTTGGGGCTTAAATATGGTGCCCGTGGCATGATTGTCGTGAAATCCCATCAGTGGCAAGCACTGCCACCTATCCTGCTGCACAACTCCATGAGACAGGCTCCAAAGAAGCCAGTGGTGCAAACAATGAGATAGAGAGCGGAAGACTGAGAGAGAGAAGACAGTATGGGTTGTGCCACACCTTCATGCACCTGACTGAGAAAATACTGGGGAATGTTCAGTCCATTGAAATGGAAAAGCAAGAATATAAAACTATTTTTCATGTCACAAATTATTTACTGCATCATATTTAATTAATACTGCATGTGGCTGAGGAAATAGCGGAGGCATTGGTTGAGATCTTTCAAAAGTCACTGGAGTCAGTGAAAGTCCCGGATGATTGGAAGATTGCCGATGTAACCCCCTTGTTCAAGAAAGGCTCAAGACAAAAGATGGAAAATTATAGGCCAATTAGCCTAACCTTGGTTGTTGGTAAAATTCTAGAATCCATCATTAAGGATGAGGTTTCTAAATTCTTGGAAGAGCAGGGTCGGATTAGAACAAGTCAACATGGATTTAGTAAGGGGAGGTCGTGCCTGACAAACCTGTTGGAGTTCTTTGAAGAGGTGACAAGTAGGTTAGACCGGGGAAACCCAGTGGATGTGGTCTACCTAGACTTCCAAAAGGCCTTTGATAAGGTGCCACATGGGAGGCTGTTGAGCAAGGTGAGGGCCCATGGTGTTCGAGGTGAGCTACTGGTATGGATTGAGGATTGGCTGTCTGACAGGCAGAGAGTTGGGATAAAAGGTTCTTTTTTGGAATGGCAGCCGGTGACAAGAGGTGTCCCACAGGGTTCAGTGTTGGGGCTGCAGCTGTTCACATAATATATTAATGATCTGGATGAAGGGACCGGGGGCATTCTAGCGAAGTTTGCCGATGATACAAAGTTAAGTGGACAGGCAGGTAGTACTGAGGAAGTGGGGAGGCTGCAGAAGGATCTAGACAGTTTGGGAGAGTGGTCCAGGAAATGGCTGATGGAATTCAATGTGAGCAAATGCGAGGTCTGCACTGTTGAAAAAAGAATACAAGCATGGACTACTTTCTAAACGGTGAGAAAATTTGTAAAGCCAAAGTACAGAGGGATCTGGGAGTGCTAGTCGAGGATTCTGTAAAGGTAAACATGCAGGTTGAGTCCGTGATTAAGAAAGCAAAAGCAATGTTGTCAATTATCTCAAGAGGGTTGGAATATAAAAGCACCATTGTGCTACTGAGACTTTATAAAGCTCTGGTTAGGCCCCATTTGGAGTACTGTGTCCAGTTTTGGTCCCCACACCTCAGGAAGGACATACTGGCACTGGAGTGTGTACAGCGGAGAGTCACATGGATGATCCCTGGAATGGTAGGTCTAACATATGAGGAACGGCTGAGGATCCCGGGATTGTATTCATTGGAGTTTAGAAGATTAAGGGGAGATCTAATAGAAACTTACAAGATAATACATGGCTTGGAGAGGGTGGACGCTAGGAAATTGTTTACGTTAGGCGAGGAGACTAGGACCCGTGGACACAGCCTTAGAATTAGAGGGGGTAAATTCAGAACAGAAATGCGGAGACATTTCTTCAGCCAGAGAGTGGTGGGCCTGAGGAATTCATTGCCGCAGAGTGCAGTAGAGGCTGGGACGCTAAATATCTTCAAGGCAGAAATTGATAAATTCTTGATGTCACAAGGAATTAAGGGCTACGGGGAGAATGCGTGTAAGTGGAGTTGAAATGCCCATCAGCCATGATTGAATGGTGGAGTGGACTCGATGGGCCGAATGGCCTTCCTTCCACTCCTATGTCTTATGGTCTTATGGTCTTATTTGTCAATTTAAATTTATAGTCTTTATAGAGCCAAAGCATTGAAAACCACTTTAGTTTAAAAAGAAAGTCCACTCATCTGTCAGAATGCGTGAATTTGTGATTCATCTCTTTCTCTTTCAAACCATCACATCTTGGGCTCTGTTTACATTTTCAAAGCATTGCATGTTTTGTCTCAGCTGGAAAAGCATTATCTTGTCAGTCTTTAACTGCGGTCCTTTCTTTTTAAAGGAATGGGTTTCAACCCTCCTTTGGTGAAGGTTTGCAATGGGGGCAATTGCAATGGTACCAGCTATCCTTCTGCTACTTTACTCATACTGCTGTGCCTCAGCTTTCAATCTAGATAACAGGAGGCCATGCCGATGTAAGTTCTGTCAAGAATTAAAACCAGACCCAGTGCACTTAGGTCAATTGTAGCACCGAATGCTACTTTCCACATTTTAAAATTTTATACAAATGTACTATAAGTGTGATTTGGAGTCTGTCTGAACACCACTGGAGACTAGTTAGTGCAGTTTCTACTGACAGAAGCAATATATCACATGTTAGTGTAATACTGGAGGAGCTGCTGTGACACATAACAAGACATTATAATTGTGTTTTCAATGATGTGCTGCTGGCTGATGCAGCTACAACCAACAGCAGTGAAAGTAATAAAAGGAAAGTACTGCAGATACTGGAGATATGAAAGAAAAATGGAATTACTCAATAAACTCAGTAGGTCTGCTCTGCCAGCATCTGAGAAGAAACAGTGTAACGTTTTGAGTCTGATGTGACTCTTCTTCGGAACTTTGCAATTCTTATGAAGAGTCCAATCAGGCTTGAAACGTGAACTGCTTTCCTCTCTCCACAGATGCTGCCAGGCCTGCTGGGCTTCCCCAGCAAAAGTAATAACTTGGATTTGATTAGTGGCTTTAACGTAGGAAAGCAAAATTTCAAGGCGTTTCACAGTGGCTTGAGTGAAAACATACTCACACCAAGCTAAAGAAGGTAGGAGAAGTAACAATGACAAATAGCAGGGTCTACAAGGAGCTTTGCAGAGACTGTGTAATGGGCAGGGTGATGAGGTGATGTTGTCCATGTGGGAGAATTCCAGAGGCTGCAACACAGGTAATTGAAGGCATAGCTGCTCAAGGTGAGGTAAAGAAAGATGAGGACCCGGAAGTGGTTGGAATCAGTGAAATGGAGAATTGAGAAGATGATGGGATTTGGTGGGCTAGACACTATAGAAGTAGCAATTGATAAGGCTGCAGAGGGAATTAGACAGAAGTTTGGGGAATTAATTTTGAGGCATTGGAATACTATGACCCAATACAGGTAATGAAGGCAATATGTGATAAGTAAGGGAAGTCAGCTTGGAGGTCGGAATATTCCAGATTGTAAATTGATCTAGTACAGTACAGGCAGTGAAAACTGCAATATTTAATTGCTTAAAAACAGATTGATCCCTGACCATTTTGCACAAAACCTAGAATGAAAACTCTTAATGCTAATTGTTTGCAGAACATCTTTTATTATGAAGTCACCATTCTGCTGTTTGTGGGATTATAGGCTGAAGGAAAGTCTGAAATAAAGCACATATTTGTTTATCCAGATATGCAGATGAGGATTAATTTTGGGCATTTTGGAGCCACCTTATGTGATACCTTCAAACTTATTTTTGTCTTAATAATGGTCATGGCAGTAGTGATTTACATTTATTTGCTATATTTGCATTATAAATGTCAACCTCTTGGCAATCAATGACTGTAACTGGATGGGCTGGTGTTCTGTGATATTTGTAACAAAGACTGATTCATTTTCTTGAAATTATGCTTTTCACCATGTTACTGAAGGCATTGACCCTTCATTAGAAATAGGTTATCACCTTCACTAAAATAGGGGCAAAAGTTCATTTATATTGAATGAAACATCTTTAAAAAGGGAAATGCCTTGCATTTGTAAGAGTGACATTCATATCACCAGACTTCTCAAAGCAGTTTGTAACAATATAGTTGTTTTTGTAGCCAAATAGTGCATGGCAAGTTCCTTCAAATAGCAAATTTGATAATGACTAGGTCACCTGCTTTTGTGATACTGATCAAGGAATAATGTTGGCCAAGGCACTAGGGGTAACTCATAGGTCCAGATCTTCAATTAGAAAGATAGTCACAACATTTTCATTGTTCAATGTTTGAGCATCACGGTTTGGGAACTTTTCAAACAGTTAATGACATTAACTTTTATTAAACAATAGAACAATAGACGAGGAAATGAACAGAAAAGCTGTTTTGCTGCCTGGAATAAACAAGAATTGTATTTCAAGCAACAACAACCATACAGTTACTGAGTGATCATTTCTCTCAGTACGCATAAATTGTAAGCAAGTATCAATGAAGTCCTCTGTGGCCTGTAGTGTCCCATGTTGCACTGCTCCATCATGGTGAAGGTGATGTTCCTCCAGCTGCTGTTGTTCCAATTCTGCAGCATCCATGGCATCTCCTCTCTGTATGTTCCACTTGCGTAGCTTACACTCTGCCTAGACTGGATTGCAAGGCCCTCCCAGACTGATCCAAACATTGAAACATCATCTTCAGAAAGACTGTTGTCATGTCTGCAATGGTCCTGGTGAAAGAACAGACTGCAATGTTTGTACGCTCAGCCTTAATCAGGGCATTGCATAACCGAGTCATCAGCAAGGTTGCAGAGGGTAGTCCCTATCTCCCAGCATCCATCTGTGAAAGACATCTGGCTATTAAAATGAAGCAGGAGCCTAAGACTTCTCAAGGCAAGATGCATCATGGCAGCTTCCAGAGTACTTGGCACAGACTTCAGACCCAATGATCACAGATGATTAGTACATTAAGTGAATAGAAGCATTTTCTTTCGATGAGGTCAGCTGTGTTATGATATGACATATGTACGGTCTGTAGCACTCTGCACTGAGAGAAGCCCACATTGTTAGTGCCCATGTTGCAACACTGAGCTTATCATGGGAAATGTGATGAAGTGGCGTGATCTGGCATTGGTAATAGATTGATACACTTCTGGGTTGAGTCCCGAAAGATTCCCCCACAGGCTTTGAGCCGATCTTTGAAAGCAGCTGGTTGCATAAACTGTGATGGATAATGAAAATTTTGTGGAGCTATGTCTGTGACAGCTAACAGCCACCCATTCCTTCAGGTCACAAGTCCTGCTCCAGCAGATGCTCCTGTAATTCTGTGACAATGTCCCAGGATATCCTTAGTCTGTAGTGACACTGCATCTTACTTATCTGGAGAAAGCTACATTGAGGACAACAGACTCTGGGCTTCCTGTGCCTCCTCTGCATCATGGGGGGAGTTTCAGCTGTGACCTCGTCATGTGAGGCTGTTCAGCAGCTATGAGAGCTTGCTGCTGTTCCAGGGCTTGCTGACGTACTTGTTCCTCCTTGATTTCTCTGCACTTGCATTGCACCATGCTTACCCTCTGCTGTGCCTGGGTCACTAGTTCCAATAAACCTGTGTAGTGAGCATTAGAAACAGAGCAGGTAAGTAGTAATGTCAGTATTGTCAGCACATAAAGGCGTAGAGACGTAGAATTGTACAGCACGGAAAAAGGACCTTCAGTCCAACTTGTCCATGCTGACTAGATATCTGAAATTAATCCAGTCCTATTTGACAGCATTGGGCCTATATCCCTCTAAACTTTGCCTATTCATGTATTTATCCATGGTTCTTAGGATATTCCTCAAGATAGTGACACATGGAGGATTCCAGCGAGAATGCCATTGAATGCTTTTACGTGGACTTTTATGTTGACATGATGAACCATATTCTGATGCAGCACTGGCTGTTGTTGAGCAAGTGCAATAGGTGACTGTATACATGGTCGAATTACTTATAACTTGTCATCCCCAATCCCAGTTCCATTCTTAGGGTTCAAAGTGAGCAGAAATCAGCTCTAACACTGCAGGTGATCATTGCACATGTTTCACATGCAGAATTCTATGTTTATAGATATCTTAAACCTGTACTATGTAAGTGCCTGTTCCATGCAATTTGAAGAGTCCCACATTACTCATGTACAGTCTGCTCCCTCAAACAGAAAACTACCACTTACTCCACTCACTTTTAAACCTGTGTTGCACATTTGCAAATATGCTTTACAGAGTGAGTCACAGCAACCCCCTTTCTTCCAATGCACTATTGTCTCCCACCTTTACATGTCACGTTGCCCCTGTCCATCACAATTATTATCTCTTTTCCATCCCAGCATGCTACTTACTGTGCACACAGCTTACTTCCTCAAATTCCCTATCGCACCACAATGGCTCCTTACAACCCTCACCCAGCCATAACTTTCAATGAACAGAACCCCAGGACTGACTGACACAGCAACCTGACCTGGTGAATGACCAGACCACTAACCAATCTCTGTGCACCTCCATGACTGACTTCATGCGACTGTCCTGACTGGTTTCACTCTACCTGCAGGACTGACTGTGGCCCACACACTAGACTATCATTATATGTAACCCCTGACCCTCACCACCCCAAGCAGCCTTCAGAAGTCCATGTCTCTGGACTCAAATTGGACAATTCCCTTGACTAACTGTGGTGGGACTCTCTGACTGATGACTATTCCCCTGAGGATATTCAGTCCTTTGACTTTTAGACATTGGCACACATTCAGGCACATTCAGTGCGTTTACTGTATAAACTGATGGCATTAGCTGCAGGTGTGACATTGACATAGCATGGTGCTCTACAGCACCATATTCACCTTCTTAACTGAACACTGCTGACAACAATGACAAGCTGTACGGCTTTGCATCTGCACAAAAAGGCAAGACAAGGCAGAAATACTGTGCGGCCGTAAGTTCTGAATAGGGTGCCGATGTGCAAGAAGGCACGGCTGGGCAGAGATGCAGTGAGCATCCAAGTAAGAACAAAGTGAGTGAGTCCTTCAAGAGCAAGGCTAGAAGCTGAGATGCCCCCTGTTCAGGTGCGTGAGATGGCAACCCGTCCCTGTGGGCAATGTGGCCTGACAGCAGCATTGCAATGAAAGGTGTTGGTGGGCTTTGAAGTGGAGTGTTGGAGTGGTGAACTGTTTTATAAGTGAGCTGGAGTTGTAACATGATGATGTGAGGCTGGTGCCCCTCCAAAGACAGCCTGCATGGATGATGGATTCAGGTGCTCGTGCTCGGAGATGTGGGGAATGCAGGTCTGGAGGAGCAGGTGGCAAGCCAGACCTACTGCATATTTCTGATGTTTTTTGATTTGCATTAGGATTCCAGCACCAGCAGAATTTTCTCTTTACTGGTTTATCCAACACTTTCTCCAGCACACCATTATGAATCAGACTTTTCTGAAGTTCTGTGAGAAAATGGGTTGGAGCAGAAAATAAATGATAATCTCCAAATAGCTTGATACTAATGGTCTTAGTCATAAATCTTCCTGCAAGGATATTATGTTGGTGTTGCAGAGGGTACAGTGGTCATTAACTTTTGCAATGTTACAAATGAGCTCAGAGTTGATCAAAATGCTTTCAATGAACTGGGAAATATTTATAAAAATCCTAAATGCCATGAGAGTGATACCGTGGTAGGAAATAACAGTCACAAACCATGTTTTTCTGACATTTCTCGTTCCCTCAAATCACTTAGCAATTGCTCCTTTAGGGGTCACTTTCTAACTTTGCACTGCTGCTAGTGGGAGATTGAATTTCCGCGGCACACTCATGGCTGGCCGGGGTCTCGGTCACAAAGTAGAAGTCAAAATGTCAGTCCTGTTGTTTAGCTACTGCAGATAGCCAGTCTGCCAAGGAGCACTTCACTGAGAACAGGTTGCAGCACCAACCTGATCCCTTCTACTCGCAAATATGTGTGAGATCATCACTGTTCATGGAAGCTAGTAATTTCCAAGTATCCTGGCCGCAGGTTCGGGCTACTTTTGCAGTAGTTGTGTAGCTCATTTCTCTGAGCAAGAATGTTCAGAGTTGATTTTCTACTCCACCTTCAAATTCTCTTTAACTGATTGTGCCATTACCCATAGGGGTCAGCCAAGTTTATTGTGTACATTTTTTCAATGTTACAAAAATTCCAATCTTTGTTGCTCCTCAGAGCTAATCATTTTCTCATTATTAAGCAGCCACGCAATCAAGTTAAGACATCAGTGCACAGGACAGAATGACAGAGCAATTATTCATTTTTTTTGTAGCTGTATTATTGACATCAAACAGCTGGAGGCCCAGTTATAAGCACTCTCTGCTACTCAAAGCAGCATGTATTTTAATAAAACCTGCTCTACATTACTGCTTTGCTGCACTTACCTCTCATTCCTCATTTAATGTATAAGACAATTTGATTTTACATGAATTTTATATGGAAATATATGGAGCGAAATCTTTCCAGCATTTGGTGTTTAATTTTATTAACATCCACATGCTGAATATCCTTAAACTACTGCAGTTGCTCTTTTGTTTCATTTTTAAGTGTCCTTTATTTCTCTTCTCTTCTAAGTCTCCTATAAAAAGTATATGTGCAAGTGGCTTCAGGCACTTGCATTTTCTCATTAGTGCAATTAAGTCTACAGCCTGACCAGTGAGTTATAAGGTCCAAGAGTTTCTCAGAATCTCACCAGCTATCTATAGATGCAAAGTTTAACTTGTCAGGACAGTGGCAGAGTTAGCTTTGGAAACTTTACACTTTACAAAACAGTGGAACTAGTTCCTTGAAAGTAGAATTGCAGGTTGATAGGAGTAATGAAGAAGCATTTGGTATGCCTTCCTTTATTGGTCAGAGTATTGAGTACAGGAGTTGGGAGGTCATCTTGTGGCAGTACAGGTCATTGGTTAGGCCACTTCTGAAATATTGGGAGCAATTCTGGTCTCTCTTCTACAGGAAGGATGTTGTGAAACTTGAAAGGGTTCAGAAAAGATATATAAGGATGTTGCCAGGGTTGGAGGGTTTGAGCTATAGGGAGAGGCTGAACAGGCTGGGGCTGTTTACCCTGGAGGGTCAGAGGCTGAGGGGGTGACCTTCTCAAGGTTTGTAATATCATGAGGGGCATGGGTAGGGTAAATAGACAAGGTCATTTCCCTGGGGTGGCGGAGTCCAGAACTAGAGGGCATAGGTTTAGGGTGAAAGGGGAAAGATTTAAAAGGGACCTAAGGGGCAACTTTTTTTTACACAGAGGGTGGTGCATGTGTAGAATGAGCTGCCAGAGGAAGTGATGGAGGCTGGTACAATTATAACATTTAAAAGGCATCTGGATGTGTATATGAATAGGAAAGGTTCAGAGGGATATGGACCAAGTGCTGGCAAATAAGACTAGAATAATTTAGGATATCTGGCCAGCATGGATGAGTTGGGCCAAAGGGTCTGTTTCTTTGCTGTACATCTCTATGACTCTATAACTTTGTGAGAAAGGTGTTGGATTGATTTTTGTGAACACATTGAGGAATATTTTCCCTAATTCAAATTAAAACAATCCAAACTGTGCCTGGACAGTGGCATATGTAAGTATTGCGAAAAAAACCCATTCTAATAGAGTAGGTCTTTGATCATTTGGAGTGGGGTATAAAATGTGATAGTGCAATTTCCAAGTTGTTCTGAAATTTGAATAAAACATTATCTTTCAAACAATTTGGTGAGTATTGACTTTGCCTGCACAAGTTCATAGAAAAATAAAAAAATCCAATGTAACTAAACAGGCTTCAGTGGGTGGATTGTAAGCAATTAAAAACATTTATATTTGATCTTAATTTATTAAGGGGAGGAGAAAATAACCAGCATCAGTTCTTGAACTAAAAACATAAGTAAGCAATCCTGACCAGGACACACCTTGCCACAGATTTTCAGTTGATGCACAGCCTTCCAGTGAGACACTGGCGGAATGCAAATGCTTGGAAGACCCATCACTCATTGTCTAATCCACCTTTGACTCATTTAACAGCAGCAGTGTTGGCACAGTGAGGTTTTATTTGCCTTTGGTTTCCCAAGCTTTCTCGGAGAAACAAGCTTGAAGGCAATCCTGCTGGCAGCACTGGAACTCCGATTGCTGTGGTACCAGCTTCAGACAATTCAGGCAGAATAAGACAGCTGTCACCAGCAGTTGTCAAACTTTATAGCCTCACATTCACACTTCATATCTTGTAAATCAGTGCTGCATGAAGTGGTTTCAGAACACACATTGTTCTCACATTTATCCCACTACTGCGTGATAGCAACAAGAGAACATTGTCTCAGATGTCATGAAGGGGAGTTGCAAAATTTGATTAAGTACGTTATAGATAGAGTGCTGAATACATCAGAAACTTAGGAGTGAGTGTATCAGCATTGTTAAGAACTAGGAGAAAATAAATGATAGCTAAGTGAATGCAACATGGGATACAATATTTCTATTCATTAGCATGGGCCTGATAGCATTTTTAAACTCATTCATATGATGTTGGCATTGCTGTTAAGGTCAGTTGTCTTTCAAACCCCTGCAGTCAATGTTAGTTACACCCACACTGCTGGTAGCAAGGGATTTCCAGGATTTTGACTCAGTTAGAAGAAGAATATTACCAAGTTAGGATGGTGTGTGACTTGGTGGTGAACTTGCAGCTAGTTTTGTTCCATATGTGCCTGTTACCCTTGTTCTTCGAGTTGGTAGAGTAGTGAGTTTGGATGGTCTTGTTGAAAGATCCTTGGCACATTCCTACATTGCAACTTTGTGGATGGTACACACTGCTGTCATGGTGCATGAGTGTGAATGTTTAAGTTAGCAGATGGGGTGTCAATCAAGCAGGATGCTTTTTCCTGGATTAGATCAAGCTTCCCAAGTGTTGTTGAAGCCACACTTAATCTTGCCAAATGAGGAATATTCCACCCTTTTGATATTTGTCTTTCGCATGGTGGACAGGCGTTGAATTCCCAGCCTCTGACTTATCTTTGTAGCCACGGTATTGATGTGGCAGGCCTAGTTAGGTTTCTTGTCAGTGGTAATACTCAGAATGTTGATAGTGGAAGATTCAGCACTTGCAATGGTCTTCAATGTCAAGGAGAGATAATTACCTTCTTCCTTCTTGAAGATATACATTGTCTGGCACTGTGTGATATTAATGTTATATGCCACTTATCAGATCAGACTGGAGTATTCATTCCTTTTCCCATAAGTTCCTATGTGACGAATGTGGATGAACTGCAAGTTATGTGCCTATGAATTTCAAAAGTGGCTAATTAAGAGTGACATAAATCTTTTCCGTCAGCATTTAATGTTTAATTTCTGATTAGTTAACCCTTAGAAAGATGGGGACTAATCGGAATAGTTAGCATGAATCTTCAGGAATATGCATAAATAATTTAATTTAAAGAGATTATTGATAAAGCAAATGAGGTGGAGATTGCACATTGGTTCTAAAAAAATTGAAATAATGTCTTATGAAATAAAAATTAAGTCATCTGATTATAGATTTTGCTTTTGCCACCTGCAAGTTATACTCTCTTTCATTTCTGTTTTGCAATTGATTCTCACAGTACTTTTTGCCAACTTAACTTATTAATGTTATTAAAAGGTATACAACCTCATAGGTCAAGGGATGGTCATGGGGCAGAAAATGAATACATTTCTTTAGTATTGCAAATGCATGGTTAGAGAATCAGAAAAAGCATCATTGCTAGGCCATATTTCTTTTCCATTCAGAGAAGTAACTTGGACAGAGGCAGAAGAGGCAAATAACATTGAAATTCAAGCTGTCAGGAAGAAGGTGGGAAATTGCTGGAAGGCATGAACAGATTAACAGAGTGGGCAATTAAATATAATTCAATACAAAGAATATCAAGCTTTGGGGAAATATGACCATAATATAGGAAGAGCAGAAATCTTAATAGTATTGGTGAGGTTCGACTTGGCTGACTTGGAGAATGAGAATTGAGCTTTAGCAAATGCAGCACGATGGGGAACAAGAAAATGACTGAGAACTCTGAAATAACTAGTTTGAAAACTGGGTTGGGTGTGCACAAATATTCAACTGATCTTGGAGGCAAAAGACTGATGATAGAGGTTACGAGGAGTGAGATACAGTGATCCTCCAAAACCAAGTTGACTGACTTCAACTTGATTGGGATGAGGATGTTGGGGAAGGGAGAATGTCACCCAGTCCAACATTGACCTGGCTCTACTCATTGGAATAGAGGAAATGAGTCACCTTGTAGATGATCCCATCATTGATCCCCACAACCATCTTCCATAATTTTGTTTACACTCTCAACATCCCTTTTTAAAAATGGCTCTATACTTCTTCAGCTGCAGCATTGATAGATACAGTGAAAAGTTCATACCTGAGTATATAAACCTCTGTGGGTGTCAATGGTCACATCCCTGCAGAATCTCTACTTCACCATCATATCAACTTTAATTTTTACCAACCACCTAAAAATTGGTATCGTTTAGTTAAACTTGACTTAATATTTCCGATTCTGAGTTCTCTCTCAATTTGTCCAAATATGGCAACAATCTATCTTATCTTAGTCCTCAAAGAAGACCTCTCTCTCTCTCTCTCTCTCTCTCTCTCTCTCTCTCTCTCTCTCGCAAAACCTATCTGAGCAAGCATATCAACTGCCTTCTCACACCAATGCCCACAGACATCCTTGTCTAGATGGTGTCTTTCCTCTTCTGCAAACAAACCACCAATATCACTCACAGCTCCCTGTTTGATCTCCTCAAAGAAAAAAGAGCACTCAACTTAAGGAAATGATCTGGAGAAAGGGGGATGGAGGGAAAGCTGAATGTAGGCTACATCTGGTCTACCATTGTTAGAGCCCACTGATGCATTGTGAGGATGGTCTTGGTCTAGATGGCTGCGTATAAAGAATTATCCACCCTTACAATCTGACCTTCACTAAGCACAAGTTAAAGAATCCCTACAGTTCAGAAACAAGCCATTCAGTCCATCAAGTCTACACCAACCCTCCAAAGTGCATCCCATCCAGACCTATCCCTGTGCGCTATGGGCAATTTAGCATGGCCAGTTGACCCAATCAGTACATCTTTGGACTGTGGGAGTAAATTGGAGCACCCAGGGGAAACTCACACAGATACAGGGAAAATATGCAAACTCCACACCGACTGAGGGTAGAATCAAACCCAGGTCCCTGGCGCTGTGAGGCAGCAGTGCTAACTATGAGCCACTGTGCCACCAGTGCTCAGACATATTGAGGGCACTGATCACCTGCTTTGTGATCTCTGTGTTGGGTGTCTCTTTTGCTTCCTTCCAGTTAGATCACTATGTTCATTCCATTTTCAACGTAGAGCGAAAGTTGGCTCAGGTAAAAAGAACTGGTACTGTTCTTACTGCTGTATTTATTGTATAAATGAAAATTGTGATTTTTTTACAGTTACAAAACCGATATAGAATTTTCTATTTCTCAGTGAAAAATCTTGATGTATTTACTTAATGTTTCAAGTTCTTTATCTCAGATGGGAGATGTGTTGCTGACTAGACATTCCTGTAAATGTCTTGCTAATTCCTGATAAAACAGTTTGTCTTGCTAATCAAAGCAAGCCATGTGGGTGTTCAATCTGGCATCTATTTGAGACAAGTCATAATGTTTCTGGAGTTAAATTCTGGAAACGTTGGACATTTTTAAAAAAATTCTGCATAAAAGTGAAGATAGTTAGATTTTTTTATCAAACATTTCAACAAAATAAAACATTTTTAGTAGAGGAGCACCATATACTGGTGTTATTTCTAAACCCTTTTATTTAAATTCAAAATAAACTCACCCAGTGTTTACTGATTGCAAGTAGACTTTGTGTTCTAAAGGAACACAATGTACCTTACCAGAGAATAACACTTCTATTTTACACGATGTAATGACTGTCCATCTAAATGAACCATTACTTGATTTATTGTAAGAAAGGCTGCCTGCCTTTTCTGTATATCACCAATATCCATCATATTCCATGCAATTTTCATATTCTTGTATAAAAGAAGAAATATTAGAAACTTGAGTGTTTGGAATGTAGAACGTTCTCAAGTGATTGAAAATATCTTAATTGAGTTATGAGGCAGACCTGCCCGTAACACCTCATTTATCATTCAGACGACACTTAAAAATTAGTAAAACGTTTGACCTGCGGCCTGAAAAACAATTATGGAGAAATTGGTACCATTGGTAGTTGAATGATAATTGGAGGACACAAATTGAAGGTAATTGACTAAAGAACCAGGGATGATGATAAATTATGTTATGATCTCGAATGCAGATACAGACCCTCAAATCAGGCACCCTCAGGACCAAAGTCATGCTGGATTTCAGGTATTCTTTACTTCGGATCAAGTGTTTCTGGTCATGGACATTTGGGTCAAGCTGGATTGAATGAGGTCACAGGTCGCTTACAGCTATACATAGAACAGTGCGTGAAGCAGTAAGGCTGATAACCAGTCTCAAGCTACAGGTTATAAGCATGCTTAGAAATGAATATGGAGCAGGTCCTTGTAACAACCGTGGTAAATTTTATATATAAAATTTACAGAGAGGGAGAGATCTATGATGGCCATCTTGGAGTAAGTCTTTCTCCAGACAGTGTCATGTGATCTGATGTCACTGATCATGATGTCATCAGCTATCCTGGTGATAGCTGCTACCAATACTATACCAACTCTCCCAAGTATTCACCACATACCTGAGTGTTTACCATTTCCTGTTGTTAATGTCGCATACGTCCTGTCATTAACATGTTTACATTTCTATTCATTAACCTGTACCCAGATCCCCTCCCTACAAGACTCTTGTACGATTGCTTAGTTGGAGGGACAGCCTTTGTAGTTTCTTGACGAGTTGTCCTGATTGTGTTCTCTGTTCCATCAGAGCAAGTACCAAATTGCTGTTCCCTTCAGAGTGGCATGTGAGTCCTCTAAAGGAGCAGTGTGTTTGGGATTTCAGTCATCAACCGTCCCAACCCTTAAAGGCCTTTTTAGGGTGGATACAAGTGCAGGCCTGAAAATGCCATGGTCCATTCCATGGGGCAAGACCAAGTGTCTGTGGTGTTCCCTCGAACATAGTTCTATTATTCTGTTTGTGGAGCCATACTAACTGTTTTATTAGGGCTGTGGTCAGACCTGTGCATTTTTGCAATGCCTATAGTTTGAGGTCTGGTGTGCCGTATAGCAAACTACCTTCTTTCTCTCACTCTCTCTGGCTATGCCTCAAGGATACTGAAATAAAAGGGGTATGTCGGAGCTGAGAGCTGAATACATAGTTTTCAGCTCATCAGATGCTATGATATGGGCTAGTGAAGTGAAACCATCATTCTTCAGCAAAGATATTTGGTTTGGACTCCTCTGTCTTAGCTTCCCCATTGGCTTGCGGTTTTCTGGCCAACATGTAGGTCTTTGTAAAATGTTTAAAGCAGTAGGTGAACTATAGGGCCGTTGTCTGAAATGGTTAAGTCTGGAATGCCTTGTGTGGTGAAAATTTCCCTGAACTGTGCTGTTATAGTGAGGTGGGACCATGTACCCATTCGATCGCTATTCATCATGAATAGTAATTGACCACAATGAGGAACACTATGTCTTTGAAGGCAAATAACTTTATTCGAAGATGTTCCAGATGGGAATGTGGACACTTGTCAATGGCTCTTTGTGGTCTTCTGTGTGGATGGAGCAGGTAATGCAATGGGAAATCATGTTCTCACAGGTTTTAGAGCTGGAATCCAGCTTGATGAAGACTGTCCTGGTTCAACATTTGCTGATACCCAGTTGATCATGGTGCAAGTATTGAAGAATATGGAGTGTGAGGAATCCGGGAATAATTGCTTTTTACTTGCATGCAAATCATCTGTGACAATAAGGTGTGGGTGTTGTTTGAAGTATGGTTTGAGGATAAAGTCTCTGGAACTATACTCTTATCAGCCACTGAAGCAGTATTGTTGTACATGTGTACATACCGCTGTGCTGCTTGAGTATTTGCATTAGGAGATGGTCAAAAAAAGTGTGGGCTTCCTCATTTCAGTGAAATTGATATCGTGTGTACCAGTGTCTCCTCAGGAAGTACACCAGTATGGCTTCTGTGGTTTATTGTTTGCCTTGGATTATTCTGAAGTGGCACTGAAAACCATATGCAGTACGCATATGAGTCAGAGATGTACAGCATGGAACCAGACTCTTCAGTCCAACTCGTCTATGCCGACCAGATATCCCAACAAAATCTAGTCTCATTTACCAGCACTTGGCTCATATTCCTCTCAAGCCTTCCTATTCACCTCCCCATCCAGATGCCTTTTAAATGTTGTAATTGTACCAGCCTCCACCACTTCCTCTGGCAGCT
The DNA here is from genome assembly GCF_037043375.1 of Chiloscyllium plagiosum. Taxonomy (NCBI): domain Eukaryota; kingdom Metazoa; phylum Chordata; class Chondrichthyes; order Orectolobiformes; family Hemiscylliidae; genus Chiloscyllium; species Chiloscyllium plagiosum. Next base: position 36,056,724 of record NW_028270169.1, on the reverse strand, counting down.
CATTCCATACACACACCACTCTCTACATGAAAAAGTTGCCCCTTCAGTTCCTTTTAAACTTTTCCCCTCTCACCCTAAAGCTATGCTCTCTAGTTCTGCACTCACCCACCGTACGGAGAAAACAAAAATTGTCTATTTACCCTATCCATGACCCTCATAATTTTATAAACCTCGAGAAGGTCACGCCTCAGCCTCTGATGCTCCAGGGAAAACAGCCCTACCCTATTCAGCCTCTCCCTATAGCTCAAATCCTCTAACATTGATAACATCCTTGTAAATCTTTTCTGAACTCTTTGAAGTTTCCCAACATCCTTCCGATAGGAGGGAGACTAGAATTGCACACAATATTCCAAAAGTGGCCTAACCAATGTCCTGTACAGCTGCAACCTCCCAACTCCTATACTTGATTCTCAGACCAATTAAAAAAAAGCATACCAAATATCTTCTTCACTATCCTATCTTCCTGGAACTCCACTTTCAAGGAACTGTGAACCTGCTCTCCAATGTCTCTTTGTTCAACAACACACCCCAGGACCTTACCATTCAGTGTATAACTCCTGTTCTGATTTGCTGTTCCAAAATGCAGCACCTCACATTTACATAAATTTATCTCTATCTGCCACTCCTCAGCCCACTGGTCCATCTGATCAAGATCCAGTTGTGCTCTGAGGTAACCTTCTTTGTTGTCCACAACGCCTTCAATTTTAATCTTTGTATATGGGGGTTGGTTAGCTCAGATGGCTGGTCAGCTGGTTTGCAATGCAGAGTGATACCAACATCATAGGCTCAAGTCTCCTGGCTGAGGTTACCATGAGCAACTCTCCTTTCCAAGCTCTCCCCTTACCTGAGGCTTGGTGACCCTCCGGTAAAGCCACCATTGGTTCTTTTTCTGTAATAAGAGAGCAGCGCTGAGATCCAGTGGGACCATGGTGACTTTTCTTTCCTTTTTACCTTGTATTCAGGATGGCATCTTTGCCAAGTCGTTAATGTTGAGTAAAGTGACGGATGTTTTGTGGTCTGTTGCAATTATGAATCTGAGCCCATGTGACTTTTAAGGCTTGCTTCTCCATGACTGTCTCTTGTTCTGTATCATTGCCCTGAATGTATTGTATACAGATTTCTGAGTAATGTATCTCTGAGCTTAGATCAGTACAACTGATTATCCATCTGCTGTGATGGTGGATGGGAATTCTGCCTTGTAATGAGCTGGTGTTTGAAGGTGAGCATCTGTTCAACTTGTTGGAGTGCCCTCTGCTGATGTCTATCCAAAACCAGGCAGCTTACTGATTCAATAAAGACCATAGTGGCTTGTTCATCTCTGTCACATTAGGGGGGAGGTTTTTGAGCTGGTGGGCCACCCCATAAATGAATGAAGGTCCACAATATTATGAGGCAGAAGCATGTTCCTTACGGCCTTTGTTTTCTGGCATGATCCTAACACATGAATGAAATGTTCCTAAAAGCTGATTGTAGGTTTACAGAACTCATATTCATGATCAAGTGCCAGCACTGTGCCCTGCAGGTTCTGCAACATTGCCTGAGTGTCATGTTCCTGCCTCATGGATTAAGGATCTCACCCATGTGGCTCCTTTGGATGACTTCTTCTAGTCTTCCAAAATGCCCATTGGAAGATCTCTGGTGCAGAGGTGGTCCCAAAGGGTAGCAGACTGAAGTAGGATCTATCCAAAGGTTTCATTGCAGCTTGGGCTCATCACCTAGAGGTAGCTGCCAGAACTTGCTGTTGGCATTCAGCTTGGTAAAGACTGTCCTCTTTGAAATCTTCGCTAGGCTTTCATTTACAGAGATTGTGAGATGGGTCTCATTTCCACAGCTTTGTTCAACTTCATGAGGTCCATGCACATAGACAATGGGGTGTTTAGAGTTTGTGAAATGGGACCATCCCCAACTTTGAGGGTTGCATTACTGATATTAGCAGTGCAGGGATTACAGGCAGGTCAGTTGGGATGCTATGGAGGCCAAGACTTCCTGTAATGTGACGAGGGGAGGGGTTGAGTCTGATCAAAGTGGATGGAAGAGTAGTTGCAGAGGTAGTTAAATGTCCGCAGTGATAGAGCAGGAAACACAGAGGGCAGGAATAATTGATAAAGTGGATGAGAGTCATTGAGTGGAAATGCTGCACGTAACAGTTATAGTCCATGGTGAGAGCAACGGCAAAGTTAGAATGCGTGGTGGCCTCGAGTATAAGGTATTTGAGAAGGTGGCACTTGCCCAAGCAGAGCATAGAAGGTCAGTGATCTTACTTTTGCATTGCTGTGCCTTCCATTTTACCCAGGTCTCTTGATCAAGGTTGGTTGTTTCGTATGGTGTAGTTGTGATCAGGATAAAAGATAGCCTTCCACATCTCCGCTCCATCCACCAACACTTCCAAGACTCTGCCTATGAACTGAGGTATCAGCTTTCCTTTCTGTGCCACGTCCTCAGTGATAACAGTTGAGTACCACAGTGTGAAGGGTAGCTCCTGGCTTGCAGCATCTGGGGTGATGTGCATTTGAAATGTGGTGCCAGTGGTATTGCTCCTGGCAGTGGTGAGGACAGCTACCTCTCCTGTCACATGATTGTACAAGAAGAACACCATCGAGACCAGCTTTGTAATTGATGAGGAGAAAGGTGGATGATCGTGTGAGAAAAATCACACCGAGCCATGAATCTCACTTGACAAAACACCTTATGAACATTAAATGGATTTCCGGGTGAAACTTTTCCAATTTTTTTTGCTGTTTTGCGCTCCTAAATCAAAATACTTCCCCCATCACTATCTGCAAAGTTTCATCATTAGCACTAAGTAACTACCAGTAGACTTCAAGATTTGCTATTTACAGTGATCAATATTTGGGAATCTAAAGGGAACTTTCCAGTTAAATATAATTGCACCTTTGGAGCAGAACAGTATGTACTTTAGTTCTCCTATTTCTATCAAATGGCACATCATCTGACTTATCGTAACCAACCACAGGATATATGTGCAGCATGGGAACTTTTCTGCAGTAGTCAGATGATGAATGGGAACATAAATGATGTGACAAGTCTTCTATTAATAAAGTGAAATGCATTAGTGACATTGCTGCCAACATTTTGAAGAGTGTCAGCATTGTGGAAATTATAGAGTGTGGTACAATGCACAGTTCCCATTGGCTGACAGATTTCTGTTTCAAGATATAGCTTTGGGCAATAAAATGCTGACGGTGTGTATTAGACTAATTGCCAGTCCCATGTTCCAGGCTTCTGCCCTTGCATCTATATGACTGTTGTTGTTGAGGTTTGCCTGTACAAATAGATGAGCTACTATAATATTTGAGCTGATCAGATTCTGGTCTATTGAGCATTTCCAATTTTAATTGTTTTTTTCATTGGTGGCCATGCCTCTAGCTCCGAGGCATGAAGCTCTGGAACTCTCTCCCTCAACCTTTCCACCTTTACCTTTATAATGCCATTTATCCAGGCTGATGGTGTCACAACCATTGGTGGCATCAGACGAAGTGTAGATCAAAGCACACAACTATAAAGTAACATTTATGAGAGAGATTAAGTTACTGTGTTAAACTGGTAATTTCAGTATTGGTTAATGTGTAGTGAGACTATCCATCTTGTACCAAAATAAGTTAGATTTGAATATTATTTGTATGGTTAAACACCAGGAACAGCAGAATTTTAAAGGTTTTTGGGGGCCATGCATGTAGAGCACTAAGATGTAGAGTCAGGTGTAAAACTGAGCAAAAAACCAAATGGAGTATTAGTTTTTATAACAGAGCTAGAAATAAAGTTTAGGAAACTTTAGAAATATCTGGATTATGGTGGTACTGTTCTGGTCACTGATTTTTTCACGAATATATTGGTCATTAAATATGTGCAATACAGATTTGTCAGAATGTGACTCGGGCCCCAAGGTTTATATTATGGAGAAGAATTACGTTAACTGTTTCCTGGAATTTTGAAATTCAATAGGGCAGTTGATTGATACTTTTAGGATTTTAAAAAAATGTCGATTGGGTATATAGAGAAATGCATGTTCTGCTGATGGAGGGGTCGAGAACAAAAAGGGTCATAGCTTTCAAAATCAAATTGAGAGCTTTCAGGGTGTGAAATTAGAAAAGTCTTGTCCACACAGGGCAATTCTCTTCCATAATATGCAAAGGAAGCCAGCTCAATCAATTTTAAGTTTGAGATCAATTGATTTTTGCGAGACTATAAGACCATAAGATGGTAGGAGCAGAATTAGGCCATACAGCCCATTAAACCTGCTTCACCATTTGATCATGATTGTTATATTTCTCAACCCCACTCTTCTGCCTTGTGCCTGCAAACCTTGATACCCTTACAAGCATATCCCCAGACTAGCATATAAAGGAAGATGGATAACATTAAGATGAATATTAATCATGATCTTACGAAAAGGCAGGACAGGCTTGAGGAGGTGAGGTGAACTGTTCAGTCTTGTTCTAGGTTCTAATGTAAACACTCGTTCTTTCAGGCTCTGTTCTCATTATGATGCTTCACTCACTCTTCCATTTAAATGTTTTTTAACAACTACTTCTTTAACTAAGTTTTTGGTCATCTATCCCTTAATTCCAGATTTTATTGAAACTTGCATGAAGTAGATGCTTTCCGAAAGATTGAAGACATGCTGATGTCCATGACTGTCTAGGCCCACTGCTATCCGTATTTTGAAGCCATCATGGCTGCTCATACATCTGCCTTAGGATTTAGAAGCAGGTGCAAGCAGACAAGCAGACCAAACGTTATGGACATTGTCAGACACAGACACACAATGAGCAGTCATGGAGAAAGAGACATTCTCAGCTATATGGGCTTGCACGAGACTTTCAGACACTGTCTTTGACCTGAAAATACTCAGAGGCAGATCACAGACCACTAATTTCCCTCTTGAATGGGAATAGAGTCAGTCAGGGTGTCCTCACAGATACAGGGGTTCCGACTCCACCTTATGAGGTGTACCTATGAGAGGGCAAAGGATATGCTGTCCTGAACATGGTGGATAGCTTTACCAGGAATGATTTGAAGTCTCTTTATGAAAGCCTGTCTTGAGCACTGCCATTGTTCTACAATTATAGGCCACTTACTGGTTTCTGATGAAAGTCTGGGTGTTCCAGCTTCACTGCAGGCAGAAGTTTGGACAGGACAACAGGGATACTGTGGGCAGAGCTTGTAGTTGGCATCACTCTGATGGCTGTAAAGCTCAAAAGAGACTGAAGATCTCGTGGCCAGCTCCTATCTATATTCTCCTATCCATATACCTGAGCACTGTGAGCCAATCATACGTACCAGTTTCTCAACTAGACCATGGGAACTAGTTGGTAAAAGACCTATTCATTTTTGATGGGATATCTTCTCTTACTGCTGCCAACTGTATTTCACAGTAGATATTCTATTATTTTGTTAAGGTGGTAGGTTCAGTATCCTCCACTCAAGAACATATGGGAATTGACCCACCTTCATTTTGATTTGGTTAATTAAGTTTAGTTGAAGTACGATAACGACATCCTGAAAAACTGACTGACTGAGAGGGTTTGACAAAAATAGGAAAGCCTTTGCAGTTGGTTCTGCAGTTGGTTGTAACACTGGGAAGGAATAGCCCAGCCGTCTATCTAATTTTCAAATCGGAACAAGTACCAAATTTATCCCAAGGGTGCCAGTTATGCTGTTGTTTTAAGAGGTAGATGGAAAACGCTTCACCTCCACCAGACCCTGTGGATTGATGCTGTCATAAGCTGCTGACAAAATTCATCTGTATTCCGGCTGACAATCACAGTGTAAGGCAATCCACCGATGCCTATCATTCTCAACACAGGTCAACGAACCAGCTTTATGTATTATTTTCTGACACCTTCTGAATAAGGTGAGAAGGAGAGGAATAGAAATAGTCGAACAACTATTTTCTGTTGTTCCAATATGTGTCTCTAAAATCAACAGGATTTCTTGTGTTGAAATTTTTGTCTTGATACTTTTTCACAGCAATCAATAATGTTGTGCAAAGTAAGATCCCTGAACAGGAAGCTTATAGAGGGAACAGGCAGGGTGCAGGACACAAAGGTAGTAACTAGATTCAGACAGACTAGCATAAGGACGTCAGAGAAGGTCAAGGATGGATAGGTCAAGGACAGAAAGGGATATTCTGCTTCCTGCATTTCGATTCACCAGGCTGCCTATTAAAATCCTTTCACATCTTTAACCCCATCATGCATAGTATTCCATACCTTTGAGGAGAGGGTTTTCGTCTAAGGAAGGTGACTTTCATTGAAGGAAGACAGAGTTAGTAACTAAAACGAGCACCCAATGTGCACTGCAAGCTTCACAGATACTGAGGGCTATCTGCTCGAGTGGCTGGAAAAGTGCTGTTATGCTGTGATCCTGCCCATATTGTAGTTGTTAAGCATTAAGAATTAGTAAATGAATTGAAGACCACATGTCAAACAATTGAAATATGCTTTGGTTACCCAACAGCTATATGATATGGGCACCAGCTGGGAGGCCCTTTTGACCATTAATTTATTCAAAGCTGAGGTGGTGGGGCGGGGAGTATAGACATTGTCCCCTTCACGTGCTGTTAACTAGATGGTCGAGGATTCAAAATGGAGTCAGTAGCCTTATTGACCATTCGCATTGATGAGCCTCCCACCATCATTTTAAAAGGGGCCTACAGTTAGGTTCCCAAGTCTCACTCTTTCCTTAGGTCTGAACTGATCAGCCAGTATAGAGGATGTAGAACAGCTATGAAAAAATCTCGAAATTATTTCCTGTGTCCTGGAGTGACAGGAGGATTTCTGAGATCCGCATAGTCTACAGTCATAATTTTCCCTTCCAGCATCTACCATGTATAAGTTGAAATGCATTGGGTAGCTGACCTCTTGGATACTTTCATAATTTACCCTTGCCCCCATTTCTAAAGCCACCTGTGCTGGTTGGTGAACCTTCACTGATCACCTTTATTAAATCAAACGTGTATTCTTCAAAATCACTTTCTTTATTCTATTAATGACCATTTAATCCAAATGATTTTCACAGTAAATTGGCAAATGGATTATATCCACCAACTGTTGTGTGTGCAGTAGCTTATTTTAGATACAAGATGCTTCAGAAATATCTTCTGCTGGTGATGTACACAACAACAACATCTTGTATTAATATAGTGTTTTTGATATTGCAACACATCCCATGCCTATTCACAGGAGTATACTTAAACACAAACTGGAGCCAAGCCAAAAAATTATAACTGATTTGTACAAAGGCGTGGATTGTAGGCAGGACCTCGGACAGTGAGATTGACCAGGGTCCAACAACCAGGGCCTGGGGCACTAGGTGGCCCACTGTGCTTGGTTTCGGGTGGGAGCTCCATGGTTGGATCAGGGGTCAGGAGTTAGGGGCCAGAGGCCAGGGACAGAACCAGCGGCACACTACGAGCAGCACTGGGACCAGTGGGATTGATCCATGCATTTAGTTTAAAAGAATACCTCAAAAGTGTAGAAAAGAAGGTGAAGAGATTATGGAAGGAATTTCAGAGGGGGTACAAGATGTTTACATGCTACTGATTATTAGTTTATCAATGGGTTGTCAACTTTTGTTTGTGTACATCTGAGGTTTGAACTTGGAAAGAGTGCAAGAGGCCAAACAGTAACCTTTAAGTAAGATATCAATTAAAAATTAACAGCATCATCCTAACTCATAACCAGCACTTTTTTTGTTACTTTTAGAGCTGCTGTAAATTTCCTTATCAAAATGTTGAGCACTGGAGTTCTTCACTGAAATAAATTCTATTCCATTACTGCACATAATTAATCTTTGCATTTCTGCAAGTATCTTAACTAGACAAAATCAGATGAGACGCTCAGCAGAGTTTTGTAGGCTAGTTACATGTTTGAGGAATCTATTAGGTTGATGTCCCACTATTCACTATGGTTCCTTTCTTGGATTGTTGTATCTGTCATCAGCTAAAAGTAATTATCTTTATTATCTTGAAGCAGTGTTCGTGCTGACTATAAGACAGAAGTTTATTCCAAGCAAATTTCAAATTTCTATCAGCACATTTTTTCAATACTCAGACATGATTCCATATTTCAACCTCCGTTTATATTTTAATTGCAAGCGTAAAGCTAGTCTAATTCGCCTGCTGAACCTTGTATACTTGACAGATGTACATTATGCAGTTATTCAATTTCTCTGTCACTTTTGATGTGCTAATGTTATTTTACTGAAGGCCATTATTTTAAGATTCCAGCTGTATGAAAGTGCCCACTTCATGTCTGTTATACCCTCTGTGCTTCACCGAAATAGCTTATCAAGTGTGAGCCTTGAGTGAGTGCCTGCCTGCTGTTTGACTGTATGTGCCAACCTTAAAAGCTAGCATAGAAATATCCCAACAGAACCAAAAGGAACTGACACATCAAAAGTAGTCCTGAATATGGACCTCCTGATGTGCAAAGGCATTGAACTAGACTGAAAGTGCAGTCAGACAGAACATACTTGGCATAATCTCCAGCTATCACCATGCCCAAAATATAGGGAGAACGAAAAAACAACTCCACAAATCTATCCAAAAGTATAGATTATATAGAATGCTGGGGGCATGAGATTTATTCTGAGAAATATTTTTGAGCATGTAGACCTGGACAATGTTAATTTCTGACCTTTATTGATTTATTGATTCACGGACTTTGGGCACTGGTGGAAAGGCTAATATTTATTATCTATCCATAAAGGCCATTGAGAAGGTGTTGGTGAGTTATTTTCTTGAAGTGCTGCAGCCCATGTAATGAAGATACACTCACAGTAATGTTAAATAGGATGTCCTGAGACATGTAAACAGGATGCTTAAGAAGATGTTTAGCACGTTTGTCTTCATTGCTCAGACCTTTGACTGTAGGAGTTGGGTTGTCATGTGGAGGTTGTACAGGATGTTGGTGAGGCCTCTTCTGGAATACCGTGTTCACTTCTGGTCACCCTGTTATAGAAAGGATATTATTAAGCTGGAGATTGTTCAGGAAAGACTTACCAGGATGTTGCCAGGAATGGAGGGTTTCGGTTATAAGGAGAGGCTGGATAGGCTGTGACCTTTTTCACTGGAGCGTAGCAGGTTTGTAAAATGATGAGGGGTACAGATAAGGCGAATGCCAGGATGGGGATAAAGGGGGCATATTTTTAAGCAGAGAGAAAAAAGATTTAAAAAGGATATGAGAAGCAACCTTTTTACACAGAGTGGTTCATGTATGGAATGAACGTCCAGAAGAAGTGGTGGATGCGGGTACAGTTATACATTTAAAATACATTTGGATAATTACATGAATAAGAAATGTTCAGAAGGATATGGGGTAAGCATAGGCAGGTGGTACAATGTTTAATTTGAGATTATGGTCAGCATGGACTGGTTGGACCGAAGGGTCTGTTTCCATGCCGTATGGCTCCATGACTCTATGACTGTATTTTGGTCTCATGACAATGAGGGAAAAGCCATATTTTTTCAGTCAGGGATCATATTTTCCTTTGGAATAGAGTTTGGAAGGGACCATTTTCACATACACTACTGTTCATGGCAGTTTAGCTGGCAGGGATGACAGTTTTTAGAGATTTCATCGAACGAGTTTGGGCGAGTTGCTGCAGTGCACTTTGTAGATGGCACACATTGTGCTAGTAGTGACTGGATTAATGTTTAAGGTTGTGAATGATGTGTCGATGAAGCAGGCTGTTTTGACCTGAATAGCAAAAAGCTGTTTGAGTGCTGCTGGGAATTCACGTGTCTAATGGAGAGTTTTTAAGTAGCTGACAGATTTTGGTGGAGTTAGGAACAGAGCCACATGCCACAGAATAGTCATTGCTGATCTGATTTTGAGGCCACACATGAAGATGTAGCTGTTCCAGTTAGTTTTCTGGTGATTGGTAGTTTTTCAAGATAATGTCATTGGGGAATTCAATGACAGAAGATGGTGGCAAATTGGTTATGTAATTGGGCAAGCAATCTAGAGGCCTCGGCTAATGCTTTGAAGTTCTAGGGTTCAAATCCCATCATAACAGATAACAGACTTTAAATGGAATGAATAAACTCTGGAATTGAAAACTAATTATCAGTAATGGCAATCTCTGGCTATTGTAAAACAATCTAGTTGAATTAGACCAGTCTTGAAACATTAACACTGCTTCTCGATCCATAAGTGTTGTCAGACCTGCTGAGTTTCTCTAGCATTCTTTGTTTGCTTTTGATATAGTCCTTTCAGGAAGTAAATCTGACTTTATACCATTCTTACCCGATGTGATCAACATGTAACTCCAGATGCAAAGCAATGCATTTCACCCTAAACTATCCTTTGAAATGAAATTCAACATTTCCGCATCAGCCCTTCAACTCTCCTGCTCCTTGGATGCTGCCTGACCTGCTGTGCTTTTCCGGCACCACACTTTCTGACTCTGACTCTCCAACATCCACAGTCCTCACTTTCCTCTATCCTTTGAAATGGCCTAACAACATGTAAACAAGATATCAATTAAAAATTAACAGCATCATCCTAACTCATAACCAGTACTTTTTGCTACTTTTAGAGTACTTCAGGTCAAAGGCACTTGACGATGGGCAATAAATATTAGCTTTGGAAGTGATTACACACCCTGAAAGAGTAAAGAAAATAAAATTGAACTTCAGGAGATGTTCAAGTTTCCTCTTACCTGAACTGGGTCAGTGTCTGGCTCTTGTGTGGTACAAATGTTTCTTCCCATTTATCAACTAAAGTCTAAATGATTTCCAGGTCTTGTAGCCTTATGGCAAAGGGAAGGTCATCAATGAAACAGGTGAATGATTCAACCCTGACACTTCCCTGGGGAATTTCTGCATAGATTTCCTGGGATTGAAATGATTGATCTCCAACAAATGTAACTATTTTCCTTCAGGTTAGGTATAACTCCAACCAGCGAAGAGCTCTCTTTATTATTTCCATCGATATCACATTTACCTCTTGATGCCATATACCATCAAATGCTGCCTTGACAAGAAAGACACTCTCACCTTTCCTCTGGGATTCAGCTCTTCGGTTCATGTTTGTGCAAAGGCTCCAATGAAATCTGGAACTATATGATCCTTCCAGAAACTCAGCTGAGCACTAGTGAGAAGGTGATACCATTGTTAACAACATCTTTCAGCACTTTCCTCATGACCAAAAACAGAGCAGTATTTGGCAGAATTGGATTTATCGTGTATTTTGTAGGTAGGCATATTTCCCACCAATATTTCGCTGTAATGTAACAGCTTGACTAGAGTTGTGCCGAGTTATGGATCACCAGTCTTCGATACTATTGTTGTAATATTGTTTGGGCCTCTGCTGTAATCAATGTCATAGAAACATAGAATTTCTACAGTGTGGAAGCAAGCCATTTGGCCCATCGATTTCACACCCAGCATCTCACCCAGACTCATCCTCCTATTCCTGTAACCCTGTATTTCCCACAGCTAACCCACGGAGCCTACACATCCATGGACACGATGGTCAATTTAGCACATCCTTGGAGGAAATCGGAGCACCCAGAAGAAACCACACGGACACAGGGAGAATGTGCAAACTCCATGCTGACAGTCACATGAGGGTAAAATTGAACCCAGGTCCCTGGCACTGTGAGGTAGCAGTGCTAACCACTGAGCCACCGTGTCATCCAACTGTGTTCATATATTTCTTGATATTGCTATGGCGAGTAGACTTTAAAAGTGTGTTATGTGTTCGATATTTTCCAATCAACCTGTTCAGTGATGTTACTGGACACCTCTGGAGCAGGTGAGACTTGAACCTGGGATTCCTGGCGCAGAGATAGGTACACTACCACTGCACTGGACGAACTCTCTGTGTTGTGTTTTAAATTGTCTCATAAGTAAAACAAAACATCTGGAATGGGTTTGTGTTAGGATATATTGAACTCTGCCTCGTGATAAACCCATGTGATCTAGTTGTCATGGGGACTGGAGACACAGGTCAAACTTTATTGAAAGACTGGGGCATGCTTTAACATCTGGACCTGGAAGAAGTGACAGCTAGCCTTACTGCTGACAGACTTTCAGAGACCCTAGAGAGAGAGAGAGAAATATACTTCTGTCTTTTCCAAATCAGGGAAGCTTTCAGAGCAGAGTACTTGTAACAGTTGTGTTTCTGTTTAGAAAGAAGAAGGCAAACTTTTGGAAATGCAAGAAACTGAGGAATCGTCAAATTGGATCTTGCAACTAGAAGTCTGTTTGATTATGATCAGAAGATTAAGTGATGTGGCAGGAAGAAGCTGAAATGCTGGAGGGATTTGGACTGGAATCGACAAGGCTACATTTTGGCTGAGAGTATGGTGCAATGTAGAAATGTTTCCTGGGGTTTCTGGTCCTGTGAGAAGTTAGTTAAGTATACCTTGTCTGCAGTGTGATGGTTGCCTGGTACATGACATTTAGTTGATTGATGGTTTTAATTTTTTGCTTACAAAAATCTGAGATGTGAAATCTCATCATGTGATTTTTATTTACATCAGGGATATTCATATTTCTTTTGAAAAGATATCTGTCTTTATGGGACTCATAAAAATAGTATCTGAAGTGAATCAAATTGTCTGAAGGCTAGCATCTGCAATTGTAAGAACACCAGGAGGACACCAAAAGGCATTAACCACTTGACACATCTGGCTGCAGAATGTTTGCAAACAGTACAGCCTTGTCTCTTGGCACTTACCGTTCTTGGAGGCAGTTGTCATTTGGAAATACTTTGTTTATCTTAAAAAGGACCAGGATAGTAGCAGAGCTACTTTGAGTAACTATTGAAACTGTTCACTTATTACGGCACTGCCTTTAAGATTAACTGAATCCTGAAGGGCAAAGATATCTGTCAGAAAAAAAAATATGTGTGAACAGGGAATTGAATCACTTAGACCTGACATCTTTGTCATCAGTTACTTCTGACTATTCTCCTTCCCACCAACTCCTAGGTGATACACTTAGCAGGCTGCCATCTAAAGCTATATTTGAATAGATCCTCAACAGCTCTCAGGTACTGAGCTTTTGTTTGCTTTGCTTTGCAGTTACTGGTGGGCTTTCCACCTGAATAGATTTGAAAGCTTCTATAGATGCTGCTGTTAACCATGAACTCACATTGCCTGCTGTTCTCCAATGATGTTTCTCTCTGTTCTGCACGAAAATACACCTCTTCTTAAGCTGATCCCGCAACTTATGAACTGCAACTGCACCACCTGTGGTGAATGCTTCACATTAGTTAACGTATGAAAATCAATGTAGTTAAGGGGCTTCAATACATAATCATTTATGATGCGAAACCTTTTGCAGCACAAACCTACAATAATTCCAACTGACAATGCAATCCACATACAGAAGACAGACTGATCATTCCTGTCCCTACTCTTTTCAGACAGGTGAGGAAGTACAGTTAGTTTTAAACTCTATTAGTTTTGAGCAGTTTCAGGAGGGCTTGTCAATGTTATCAAGATATGATTCCTGCAGTAAAAATAGCATATTTATCTCTTCAAGAGCAGCAGTGAGGTTTGAAGTCTTCAGATAATCTGAACTTGACTTGGAGATGCTGGTGTTGGACTGGGGTGGACAAAGTTAAAAATCACACAACACCAGGTTATAGTCCAACAGGTTTATTTGGAAGCACTAGCTTTCAGAGTGCTGCTCCTTCATCAGCTGGTTCCCCAGGTATAACCATCTGAAGAAGAAGCAGCACTTCAAAAGCCAGTGCTTCCAAAAAACCTGTTGGACTATAACTTGGTTTTGTAAGATAATCTGAAGGCAGTTTATTTCAGACAATTTTTTTTGGAATTCAATGTGGAGTGTCAGGCAGAATTCTCAGTTTTAAAAACAGAAGACACTGAAAATCAGGTGCATTTGTGGAGAGAAAATTAACAAAGAGGAAAATTATATGAAGCACTGTTGAACAAGTATGTCAATTCACTGGGGGCAGAGTCAGACAGCACCATTGACTGTCACTTGTGTGACCCATACTGGTTTCCTCATTGATACCTATGAAGAAATCGGTGTGATCTGTATATCCAACATGCCTGCAGTGTTATCTGTCTCTAGAGAATCAATATAGTCTGTGTAGCACTGCTTGAAATGATACTCTCTGTGGAGAAAATATTCTCCTAACTTCACAGGTGATAACCTCCCAAAAGAATTGGAAGAAGGTCGAGATCTTTGTAGCTAATTTTCAAGAGAAGTGCAGGCCAAAAGGAAAGAAAGCAATAGAAGTGCAAACGGAATGTGATAGGCAGATATACTCAGATGACTAAATAGGGGCTGGTAAAAAGGAAAAAAAGCAAAGGATGGCTCCAGTGGAGATACAAACAGAACCATTAAATGATCCTGCTGTCCAAGAAGATGGTAGTACAGGTTATAACTTAAAGCTGTTGAAACTTTGAGTCGAGATAGCTGTAAAACTCCAAACATGTTCCTCATGCTTGTGCTGGTCTCGTTTTAGGCGAAAGTGAGGACTGCAGATGCTGGAGATTAGAGTCGTGAGTGTGGTGTTGGAAAAACACAGCAGGTCAGGCAGCATCCAAGGAACAGGTAAATTGACATTTCAGGCAAAAGTCCTGATTAATTTTCCTGTTCTTTGGATGCTGACTGACCTGCTGTGCTTTTTCAGCACCACACTCTTGGTCTCATTTTGCCCTAACCACAAATGTATACATTTACTCTCAATGAATTTGTATTTTTAAAATGCAAACCACAAAGAAACAGAAGCGAGGACATTATAATTGTCAGTAAGACTGAGCATATTTGTGACATTTTCCTTCCCAATACTTTTATGGTTAGCCCAGTAAATATTAGCGAGCAATTTCTGATGCATGCCAAGTTTGTGCCAAATAAATGTATTTTTCTGTTCACCAGGACAACCAATATTAATTCCTAGCCAATGTTGCTTTGTCCAATTATAAAGATTTATTTCTTTTGGCCTGCAATTGTTGTAAAGACACTGAGGTATACAGGCATGTGATTGGTGGAAATTGGAGCTGCATCTTGTGCTCTCAGGTGAACCTGCCTGGGACTTGCAATCCATTACATTCATATTGATTGTTAATGTCATTCCTTATATTTCCCTCTGGATATTGGCCACTCTGGTACAGGTGGTGCTGGCTGTGCATGTTAACAGTAAGACCTTCATCACTCGTGTGTAAATTAAAAACAACTCTCAAGGTTGCAGAGTATAATCATATGCAGTAACCCACTTACAAGCAGGCTATGTTCTTCATCACATATCACAGTAGTAATCTGTAGTAAATTCCAAAATATGGGAGCACATTACTTTTAAGTGCAACTGATCATTATTCTGGCTGCACTCTCAGTTTATTTCTCAACACTGGCAATTTTACAACTGCAGTGACAAGACTGCACAAAGCCAGTTAATGCATTGCAATCTCTTCCTTGTTGCAAAAGTGAAGAGGCTGCAACAGCAAGCAGCAGACTTTTTCATAAAACAACCGGCTGCTGTTACAATATAGGCGGTCTCCCAACACACTCTCTGTGACACTTATAAAGCCTTGGCTCCGATGATCCGTAACTTATGCATTTATGTCATGTCTATCCATCATGCAAAGCACATTCATAAAGCTAAACGAACATTACCACCACATTATTCGAACTAAGCTAGCAGTCAGTTTTTCTACAAGTTATTATCAAAAGGATGCCAAAGCAATAACATTTCTATTCAACTAATAGAATATTTACTTTAACTGTTTATTTTATATACTATTGCTTACATTACAACCAGCACACCACCAGTTGAATTTTTGCTTAGAAGACAGTCAAAATCAAGGTTTTCATTACTAAAACCAAACTTATCAAGTATGGCAAAAAAGCATAAAATCCAGGCAGATAGAGAGTCATGGTTGGATTTGACTGAGAATAAGAAGTCTGAAATTGTACTGAAAGAATAGAGTGAGAGAACATTATCATAACGGTTAAAGTGACTATCAGGAAGAGTCATCAAAATATGTTGAATTTACACATATTTGCTCAAGCTGTTTTTTAGTAGAAAGATTATGTTCGTACGTGAAGGCCATATTTTACTTTCAACGGTAAAGAAGCTGTTGTGAAGAGTCAAAGAGTTTGATGAATTGGATAGTTGGAATATGAGTAAAGTACCAATAGTTACAATAACACAAGATGTCCCTGAACCTAGTTCAGATCTGAAGAGTGATGGTAATCCTGAGTTTAATAGTGGCGACCTTTATAACTAATCTCCTCTTCTTACATAATAGCCTCAAACATACACTTTGATGGCCGGAGTCTAGTCCAAGGCCTTGGTATAACATTTAACAAAATCACTGGGCTAAGATTTGTAGTGATTGGAAGGAGGACCAGATGAATCTGATTGAATCTATAAAATCATGATGGGCATAGATAATGTGAATAACAAGGGTCTTTTTCCCGAGGATGGGGTGGTTCAAAACTAGGGGACGTACTTTTAAGGTCAGAGGAGAGGGATTTAAAAAGGACATGAGGGGGCAACATTTTTACAGAGAAAGTGGTTCATATGTGGAATGAACTGCCAAAGGAAGTGATGGATGCAGGTACAGTTACAACATTTAAAAGACATTTGGACAGGTTGATGAATAGGAAAGGCTTGGAGGGATAGGTGCAGGCAAGTGAGACAAATTGAGTTTGGAACATGGTTAGATCGAAGGATCTGTTTCCACACCTTATGATTCTATGACTCTACTACATGCCTATGATCATCATTTAAACACAATTTGTGGCAATGTCAAAGAAATTATTACAACCATAGAAATCGATGAGGAGATATCCACTAAGAGATACGCCAATGCTGTTTGTAACGATGGTGTTGTTATTGCAGCTCCTTTGCTAAGAGTTGTTTAAACATAACCAACTGACCATTATGCACCAAATTTCAATCTGAGATTCTGTGTTTCAGTTTACGGAGCGAATGCCCTGATATTATTTTTATAAAATGTACATCGACATAATGTGAAGAATTCACACCTGTATTTTAATTATCAGAGTACTTAGCTTGAGTTCCTGAGACGTAAATGAAATATTTTCACTGGAGTTTTAAAAAATAAGCTTGGTGGAAATGGGGTGGGTGAAAATTTGACAGGCATGTGGCAGTACCTGCTCATGAGTCTGCTCCTGAGCCCTAACAAAAGTTGCCATCAGGAGGTCCAGGCAGTGGACCGTGGGGAGGGTCATAGTTCACGACAGACCTTCCCTATGTTCATGACCGTGTGTCCTTGAAAAGGCAGCATGCAATGTCCACCAACACTCTCAATGCCATTAGAGAGAGAAGTGGTCACAGTGGGGAGTGAAGTGCCTTATTTTCCCCTCCATCCCCATTTTGATGTAGTCCCCTTCCTCTCTTCCTACCTTTCGCTCACTTTTGTTGTGATTGCACTGTCCCAGATGGGCGGAGCTTGTAAATTGTTCTTTTACTTAGAAACACTTGATTAAAATAAAAGAAGCTTGTCAGAGCATCTCTGGATTGAAAACAAATTTACAAAGCAGCTGGGTTCTCCAACTTCTCATCATTTTGGGGTAGGGGTGTGACGGGTGGGCAGTGGGAGAATGGGCATGTGCCCTAGATGGGATTCGAATTCCCAGTTAACTGTCTCTCTTCTGTGGCTACGTTTTATCCAGATGGTCTTGGGAATGGAGCATGTGACATTGATCAGGGTCCTTGACAATTGCAGAGAGTGTGGGCAAAGCTGAAGCTGGAGTGCATTATCTTCAGCTCCAACTCTTTTAATTTAGCTCCCTCCCTTGTTTCCTCACATTTTAGTTTTTTGTTTTGTGAACCGCCCCAGTGGAGAGTGTTTGTAACTTGTAGTTTGTTGCTTATCAGTTGGGTAATTAGATTACCAGGTGGTGTGTTTATCAAAAGAAAATGAAGAATTGGGCTGTTTCACAGTGGGTAGTTGGCTTCTGTACAGGGAACAGGGAGACTGATATCTATGCTAAACTATAGATTTACAATAAACCCTTGTAAGTCTCTGAAAGTCATCTGCCACCTAATTATACGTATGGATGTCGATCTTTTAACATTTCATAGGGCCAACGTAGGAAAATAGACTGAGGCTCAGATCAGGAGCCTGGGAATTTGATCAGGGATCTGGGACTGCAATCAGGAGCCTGGGTTCTAGAGTCCAGAGTCTGAAAAAAGGGTTGAAGATCTGGAAAAGGCATTGAGAGTTGTGGGAAGTCTGGCTTTGGAACCCAGGGACTTGGCTTCCAAGCCAAAAATATGCGTTTGGGAATCTGGGCATAGAAACTGCAGTCTGAAATAGGGACAAAAACAGATCTTGCTGGAACAAGCTGAGGAAGGGTCACTCGACCTGAAACGTTAACTCTGATTTCTCTCCACAGTTGCTGCCAGACCGGCTAAACTTTTCCAACAATTTCTGTTTTTGTTTCTGATTTCCAGTATTTGCAGTTCTTTCAAGTTTTTAGTTTGGGTGGTAGCTGTAGAATGATCCCTGACCATCCTGTGCAAGGTAACTTGATTATCTAAAATTCTACAGTTTTTTTTCCTGTGTTTTTTTATTATTCTGTGATTTTGATAATCCTGAAATGGATTCACTTTTCTGTCTGTGGATCCTCACGTTTTGCTAGGATTTGTAAACAAGCAGAGGGGATGACTGCATTTGTTCTACTACATGCAGGCTTTTGACAACCTCAGATCAGATTCGTTCTCTCACACCAGGCAGATAAACATATTATTAATCAATTTTAGCTTTCAGGTAGATGTGACCTTCCAGACTGCCATCAGTTGATGGGATTCGATTGTTTTTTTGAATCCTCACTCATATGTCACACAGCTTGACTCTTCTCCTAAAAGCAGTTGTTTCGATTGAAGTGAGGCTTGTATTTTAATAAAAAGCCTGAGAACTTTACCCAGTGAAGAATGAAAAGGCTTACATGCGCAGAATGGGGTAACTCTAACCATAAAGCTAGATGTTGAACAGGATGGGAATTGAGAGATGCCTTGATGAATTAGAAAGGGATGCCAGTCAGGTTGATGGGTGGTGATGAATATGCTAGAGTTGGGGAAGTGGGTGGTCAGAGTGGTCGGTAAGGATGATGCATCCTTGAGGAGTTGGTAATGGACAAGGTGGAAGGTGATGAAAATGGTGATCTGGTAGATCGAGGTCTTAATGATTCAGGGAGAAATGGGGCTAGCTGCTGTTTGGATATGATGTCAGGAACAACTCCCTTTGATAGTCCTGTTTCCACAACTCATGAAGTATATTTTAAGGAAAGATGCTGGTACAGTCATAACTAGTTCACTGAACTAGTTAATCCAAACTCCCTGGTTAAAGTTTTGCAGAATTATTTCAGAACCCGCCATGGAGGGATGAAATTTGAATTCAGTGAAAATCTGGTGCAAAAGGTTGGCCTCATGGCAACCATGTGATCAATTAGAAAGATGCTCAAGTAGAACAGAGATTTCACCACAGAGATTTTACCTCAGTAATATATTGACAAAGAGCATTGTATTTCCCAAAATATATTCTGGAGCTTAATAGTATGTTTTCATTTTACATGGAGCTAGCGCAGGTCAGCTGTTTGGATCAACATATTGTCCTGAGTTATGCAATGATAAGAATGGCCAACCTGTTTATTTATTCACAAGCCACCTAGCAAAACATGAAGAAGCGGTTGAAAAAGTGCTTCCAATGGATTTAACAATACCTCATTCATCACAGCTGACCTGAACCAGGAGGTTCCAACCTGTCATATAAACTTGTCTGGTTCACAAATGTCCTTTATGGAAGGAAATTTGCCTTCCTTATTCAGTCTGGTATATATGTGGCTCAAGACCCACAGCAATATGGGTGATTCTTAATGGCTTTCTGGGCCATTAGGGAAAGGGCAATAAATACTGGCCTAGCTACCAACATCTACAAATAAAATAAAATTGATAGGCCAATTGTTTCTTGCCTACACCGATATGGTGGGCAACGCACATCTGTCTGTAATGGAAATCGTCTTCCTCTCTGTCATACTGGAACTGCAAAGACCATTTAGCAGTTGCTATGGTCCTCATAAGAATTTATAAATTGAAAGATCTGGAATGAAGCAAGTCATTGAACAGAAATTCACTTTTTGTGACTTTAACCCAAATTAAAATATGTAATATGAATTAACAGACTAGTGGTGTTTCAGTCAAAAAGATGAATTTCGCTGTTAGTAGTTGATATAGCAAATATATTCCTTACACAACTATAAGCATATACATTACTCCCCACCAATGCAGCACCAAACGAAGTTCCAAGTTCCCTAAGGTGGCCTCTTGTATGTGGCATCTCTCACTTTCCTACTCAATTGTTCTGGGCCTCCATCACATCCACTGGTTGTTTCATTTCATAGAAAGTCCCTGAGATGGTGAGTAGGCACAAGGGCCAACTCAGTTCTGATGGCATAGCCTTCCAAAGTGTTACAACACGGGGTAAACCCCTCTTGTAATTCAAACCAGCCTTACAGAAAAGATTCACTCCAAGCTGAAATCTGTTAAAATTTGAGAGGCAAAGAACTATCACAAAAGTCACTGTTTAAAGTAAAAAAATTAAGAACTTTATTCTTTAACAGAAAATATTAACTAACAACTATTTACAACTCCTTTCTCTTGAACCTACCTTTTACCTCCCACTCTACAATACTAGTACGATTAAAAACATCCCAATTATGATTTACAAAAAAAAATTGCATTTAAAAAACAGTCAGCTTTGCCCGTTGTCCTCGGTAGATGTTCCTTTGTAGATTCTCTCTCCAGGTTGGCCATGATGTTCTGCTGCACAAACTTATAGATCTCAGAGAGTGGTTCTACTGGCAGTCTGTACTTGTTCTTTGCCACTCTGCCAACAGTTCAAAATGTCTGATATTTATATCCCAAAATATTGGATCATTTCATTGGTTTTAATATTGTCAAAATACTAAATTCAAGTTTGATTGGAATTTGATATTTTGGGGCATAATTTAACCTGATTGGTCAAATTTGAATTTGTTTTTGTCTCATAGCAACCCAGCTACTGCTAGCTGTTTGATCAAATGTTACATTTTAAATTTTCCATTACTTTGTGTGCTTGCTAAGGCCTTGACAGCCTTTCAACTCTCTTAAAGATACAGTACACCTACAACTTCATAACAAAAGTTCCTTTCTCACCAATAAACTAACTAAACTAATCTGAAACAAAAACAGAACTTTCTGGAGAAACTCAGTAGGTCTGACAGCATCTGTGGAGAGAAAGCAGAGTCAAATGAAGAAAGGCCACTGAACTCAAAACATTGATTCTGCTTTCTCTCCACAGAGACTGCCAGACTTGCTGAGTTTCTCCAGCAATTTATGTTTTGGTTCAAGTTTCCAGCATCCGCAGTTCTTGGTTTAACTTTGTTTTATCTCAGATCATAATCTGATTCTTTGGCTGTTCCACATGCTTGAGTTATTCATGCCATTTTAGGATTCAGTGCCTTTTCAAACATATATAGCTGCTTTAAAGAGGTTCCACCATTCTATTTTCGTTCTTACTGTCAAATAAAATCTTGATATTTTCAAGGAAAGCTTTGTTGGCTTCTCCTGACATGCATTACGTGTTCGCCTTTCAGTCTCTGTTTCTCTTGGTATGTAATTGTGTGATGATCACATTCTTTCCTTAGCTCACCTGTCTTATAGCTCTTCTTTGTATTTGGCCACATAACCCTGGGTTTAACTTGCTTTCTGTTTGTATAGCCTTGAGGTCAAGGGTCACCAGGTCACATGGATCAATATTTCTGAGCGTGCAATATTTATAATTGGTCCCAAAGCATTTTATATGAACATGGAAGTTTTTTAAAATTATAAAATAGTGATAGATACCATAAGATGTTAAAGTAATTACAAAATACATTTTACATTATGGCCTCTGGGTCATAGGTCATTACATGGCTAAAAAAGCTGAGGCTTTGTGGTAGCATGTTTTACATCTTGTACAGACCAGTATATCTGAAATTGCTTTATCCTTTCTAAGAGGATTTTCTTTATCACCTGGAGTCAACCCTATGTTTTGATAATCTATCTATCCTTTTTTAAGCCTTTACAAAATCCTTTCTATTTTTTTTCCTTTTATCTGACAAACTTCCTTCATAGACCAAGTAACTTTTATAACTGCTTTTCGACATCCCCTCTGTATTTCCATAATGAACTTAATATTTTTTTGTAATACTATCCTCATATAAATCTTCAAACAGAGCTGACAATTTAGACAAATCCAAGAACAGAGTGCTGGAGAAACAACCAGTCTAGCAACATCAGTGAAAAGCAAACAGAGTTACCATTTTGAGTCAAGTGACTCTTCGTCAGAATTTAGACCGATTCGAGCCTTGTTGTTCAAATAAAATTGGTTGAAAATGATAGCTTTCACTCCTAGTGAAGAGAATGATTCTACTGCACGATATGAGTAAACTTCCATATGGATTGTATGTTATCTTAGAACAACAATGATTGGCCGAAATAGACAATCTGGGCATCAGAGCACAGCTAAATCTGAGCATGTGTACTTACCAGAAAGATTTCTTGTATGGTGACCTGGAGAGAGAAACCTGGCTGTTTCCCCAGAACCCTCTGCTTACCTGCAAGGATTGCTGAGGCCAGTTATTGTGCCTTTACAGCAGTGGCTGATAGCTGGGGACAGAGCACAAAATTGGGTTGGAACCTCATGGTTCAGGTCGACTATGGCAAATGAGACAGAGTTAAATCCATTTGGAAGAACCTTTTCAATCACTTATTCTCATTGTGCCCATTATGCTGGGTGGCTCCTGAATAAATAAACAGACTGGCCATTCTTATCATTGTGTACTCAGGACAATATGTTGATCCGAGCAACTTACTTGTGCTAGCTCTTTGTAAAATGACAACATGATTGAGTTCTTAAACTGTTTCAAATTGTAGAGTAGATTCATAGAATCACCTCGCATGGAAACAGATCCTTTGGCCAAACCAGTCCAATGCCGACCATAATCCCAAACTATACTAGTCCCACCTGCCTACACTTGGCCTGTATCTTTCCAAATATTTCTTATTCATGTACTTACCTAAATGTCTTTTTAAATGTTGTAACTGTACCCGCATCCATCACTTCCTCTGGAAGTTCATTCCTCACATGAACCACTCTCTTATAAAAATGCCCCTCATGTCTTTTTTAAATCTTTCCCCTCTCAACTTAAAAATATGCCGCCGGTCTTGAAATTCCCCACCCTACACCTGCCATTCACCTTTAATTATACCTCTCATTATTTTATAAACATCTACAAGGTCAGCCCTGAACCTCCTGTGCTCCAGTGAAAAAAGTCCCAGCCTATCCAGCATCTCCTTATAGCTCAAACCCTCCATCCCAGGTAAATCTCTTCTGAACCCTCTCCAACACAATAATGTCTTTCCCATAACAGAGAGACCAGAACTGGACTCCAGAAGAGGCCACACCAACATCCTGTACAACCTCATCATAATGTCCTTCCTCCTATACTCAAAGCTCTGAGCAGTGAAGGCAAGCATGCTAAATTCTTTTTGGGAAATTCAATGCTGTCTCTGTCAATATTTTATTTAGATAATTAGTGCTAAAATCTCTTTTCTACTTAAGCCTCCTTCAAATTACTGTAAATGTATGGATTCATCTTCTCAATTTCCTATTATATCCAGCCTCTCAATTTTCCCTTTTTATTCTTTCCTAAACCTCCTATTAATTAAAGCACAGTAAAATCTATGAAAGTGATGATAATGCTGTATTGTATCATTTCAGCTTCTCTGTTATTGTTTATTTTAACAATGATGTGCTCACAAATTGATAGATCCTGTGAATAAATTATTTTAAACAGATGGATGGATTACCTCCCATTTCTTCATCACCAATACTTTACCAGATTGCTTTGGTTAACTTCCAAAAACAGAGGAGACATTTCAAAAAATAATTCATTACATGTGGAATATCTGAAGTTGTCTTAAGGGTGCATTAGGACATATGCAAATGCATTGTGCTAAGTTTTGCTTGGTGGGGCTTCTCATTATGTGTTCTGTTAGTTTCATCTTAGAATTACATTCTTAACTTGCAGCATTTTTTTGCTGCTTTTTTGATTCAAGAATTACACTGAGTGCAGCAAGACATCTTAATGAATGACAGAACAAATGTTGTAGCCAATGGAATTAAAGCTCTGAGTAGGAGAATTCAAAGTCACATCAGATATGAGAAATTTAAAATTTGTAGAAGCAAAGAAAGTCCACGTGAAGAGAATTGAAGGACAGGAAGAAATCAAGGGAAAATGACATATATAAAATCTCCTAAAGTAATTCACAATCTGAAAGAATGGGTCATGTTAATGCTCAATTTCTGAGCATGAGAAGCAGACTGGCAGCTATTATGAGTTGTCATATCACTAAGCGGGTGCTTGCACCAATAATAATGAGATTTAACTTTATGAGATAAATTTAATGGACAATTAATCTGCAAATTTTAACACTTTTTTTCATATCTCGGATCAAGCACTTCATTCACTTGCATCTTTAGCAGCATTGTTATGTAAAGAGTGTTATAATTATAGTTTGGCACCAGATGTCCAGTTTCCATCATTATCATTGTCACTGTTCTGAGTGTAAACTATGGCCATAGAAATCAAGTGCTAGGGCTCTTGTGGTACTGTGATAGTGGCCTTGATTCAAGTCCTACCTGCTGCAGAAGTGTGCCATTATATGTCTGAACAAGTTAAGGAGGTAAGTCTGCATTTCAAGATCACAGTCATTTGGCCCATCATGTCTATACTGACCCTTTGCAGGAACAACTCACTTAGTGCCACTCTCTCATTTTCTCCTTATAGCCCTGCACATTCTACCTTTTTAGATAAGCAATTTTCATTTGCAAGCCATGTTTGAATCTGCCTCCACCCAGTCTCAGGTAGTGAATTCCAGATCCCAACAACTCACTTTATGAGGAGTCTTCCTCATCTTGCCATGGCTTCTTTTGCCAATTATTTTACATTTGCACTCTCTAGTTCTCAATTAATCTACTAATGGGGACAGGTTTTTTCTTTCCTAGCTACTCTGGGTTAGTGTGTATGGAAATGAAATCCCACTATTCCCGGGGTGTTAACATTTTTAACAGAAACAAATAAAATCCCCAAACCCTGATTTTCAGACCGAGGTTGATAGAAAGCAGCACGGTGGCACGGTGGCACAGTGGTTAGCACTGTTGCCTCACAGCGCCAGAGATCCGGGTTCAATTCCCGCCTCAGGCGACTGACTGTGTGGAGTTTGCACGTTCTCCCCGTGTCTGCGTGGGTTTCCTCCGGGTGCTCCGGTTTCCTCCCACAGTCCAAAGATGTGCAGGGTCAGGTGAATTGGCCATGCTAAATTACCCGTAGTGTTAGGTAAGGGGTAAATGTAGGGGTATGGGTGGGTTCGCTTCGGCGGGTCGGTGTGGACTTGTTGGGCCGAAGGGCCTGTTTCCACACTGTAATGTAATCTGTAAAAAAAAAAGCATGGGCCAGGTTTCTGTCTTTCAAAAGAAATCCCTATTTAAATTATAGGTCATTAGATTCTACCTATATATAATTTTAAAAAATCAACTAGATTCAGTAAACACTACAAATTAAAACTTTAAAATCCATATAAACTTCCCTTACATAATCACAGATAGACAAACATACACAGGAGTAAAAATAATGGGCAGAGGGCAGATTAGAAAAAGATAGTTCCATAGCCTTTGTTCACAAGATCTGTTGTGAGCTCTTTCCGATCCAAAGATTTCTCCTGGATTTCGTTTTTATGAATACTGCCACTGGTTTTCAAGAGGCTCAGGATGTCAGGTTCTCTTCTGAAAGGTATCTGACATCTAATTCAAAGTCACAATTTTCAGCATCTGCTGAACGAAAGGTAAACAGGTTTTCTTCAAGTTTAATGTGGCTTACCGGAGAAAACTGAGAGAGAACTTTTAGCTGCTGCATATCATTTTGGTTTCTCTTCTTGTCTTACTAGCTTCTCTCTGTCTTATTCACAGCCTGTGTTCAGCTGCCTGACAACCAGTTACATAGTAGCTTCACTTACAAATGGCCACTCTGCTCCAGTTCATCTGCACATTGCTGGAACCCACAGCTACACAAACAGAATTCACAAAATGTATCACATTCCTTACTTTCAAAACAAGCAAGCATCCTCATAAGTGCCTGGATTTCAAAACAGTTCTTTTTCATTTCAGTTCATAATTTAAAAAAAAACATGAATGTAAAAAGACAGAGTCTATATCGTATTTTTCCTAAAATGCAAGGCCGAGAAATGAACACAATACTCCAGTTGATGTCAAATCAGTCTTCTAAAACGTACCATCCTTGCTTTTGTGTTCCATGCCCCCTTTAAGTTTGAGCACTTTATTAAACCACATCCTTTCCTCCCACTTAACATTTTATTTTTATTCATTCACGGGATGAGGGTATCGCTGGCCAAGCCAGCATTTACTACCCATCTTTAATTGTTGAGAGGGCAGTTAAGAGCTATCCGCACTGGAGTCACATGTAGGCCAGACCTGGTAAGGATGGCAGATTCCTTCCCTAAAGGACATTGATGAATCAGATGGGTTAGAATTATATTAGCATCTATACAAGCAGAATTTGCTGCTCCTGCAACCCCTTTGGAATTATAACATTACTTCTATATCGTGTCTTCACATTCTTCCTCCCAAAAAGATTCACTTTTACATTTCTAAATTAAGGCTTGAATTTTCCCATTTTGGCAATGCAAGAGAGGAACATGGGACCTTAACCTCATTCCAAGTGTCCCTTACTGCCAGCAGCGGACACAGGGAGCATGAGCCACTTGTAGCAGTCCCTCTTGCGATGGTCTGAAGTCTCCGACCCTGCTACATCCTTGTTGCCTGTGATTCCAAAGCCTTAATCTATGCAGGACACTGTCAGTGGGCCTAATTGTCCCAGCAGAACAGCCAAGTCTTCCAGACTACAGGGCAAACCACAGAGCATGCTCCCTCCACCCTAACTGCAGAAGTCAGGATCGCACTGATACACAGTGGGACAGAGAGGTAAAAAGAAATTACTCTGGGCACACACGAGTGACATGAATGGTACACCTTTGTAAATAATGTTGCAGTTTTGCAAATACGTGTTCAGTTACACTCTTGGTATATCTACTCTAGTAACTTTTGGATCTGGTGAAATTGAAAGCTTCTTCAGAGATCTCAAGGATCACAGAAATAGAGATCGCCAATTGGTCACCTCTCACAAGTACATTGACTGCAGATAGCAGGATCCTTGAATCATCACACTGTTGGTGCAGCGTGTTGCATTTTAGTGTGGACAGCACTGAGGCTTAGGCAATGTACAGAGATTTTGCAAGGGTTTGTCCTGCGTAATTCTACCAAGCTAATAACTACCTTGCGATTGAGAGTATTGAACCAAGGATAATTCTATCTTAAAGCCTTTTAAGGAAGTGCATTGCCTTGCAAGGCTGGGAGCTGTACAACAGGAAGAGTACATATCCACTCTCATAGCATAATAGCATGAAATGTTGCCTATCTTCGGTTAAATCCCATCTCCACTGATGCTCAAGCATTTCAGGATAATTTAGCTGTCTACCCAAACTCTGAAATTGTGAGGGCTAACCAGTGTTGTTAACAAGTTCTTCAGGGTTGCTCCAAACCTGCTGCCTACCATGAGAGACTTCACTAGACAGCAGTTGCATACCATACACTGTTCTAAAGCTTAAAAATAACCCAACTTTATCACCGTGCAATGTTAATGCCCTATCTAACTGACCACTGCTTTCCCAAGCAGTGAGGGTGACATGTAAAATTTAGATATTTGAAAGTGGGATCACCATCCGACCAGAAGACCACAAGAAATATGAATTGAAGCAGGCTATTCAGCCCCTTGAGCCTGCTATGCCATTTAATAGGATAAAGTTGATCCAACATTCCTCATGTCCACTTTCCTATCCTTTGGCCACAGCCTTTGATTTCCGAACTGGTCAACAACCTGTCTATCTCAGCCTTAAATATATGGAAGGACTCTGCCCTTATATCTCTCCATGGCAAGAAATTCCAAAGACTCTCAACCATCTGAGAGAAGAAATTCCTCTTTATCTCAGTTTTAAATTAGCACCTCTTTATTGTGAGACTGTACCCTGGCCTTCAACTCTCCCATGAGGGGAAACATCCTCTCAGTATTTACTCTGGTCAAGCCCCTTAAGAATCCTAAATGTTTCAATGAGATCACTTCTCACTAAACTCCAATGAGTAGAGTCCAAAAGATACCACTTATATAATCATGTGGCTGTGAACACATATATTCAGCAACAAAAAGGTTCACGGACTGCAGAAATAACCAGGTGTCCATGTACTGTGGACTGACCAGGAAACCAACAGTTTCCATTTATTCTCCTTATATAATCATTTATGTCTCCAATGTACCTGCAGAGCCCATGACTCTGTGAGTTGTAATTCCACTGTTGACCACACACTTTCCTCACATTAAGGCCAAAGTGATAATGATTTATGAAAATTTGCCCACCATTTGCAGCCTTCTGCTCCCTCCTATGCTGTATGAGCTTGATAGTATATCACCCTTTTCATTGTGATTATTCCTTCAGCAATCAAGTCTAATCAACCCATCTCCAAATTTGAGCTTCCCACTTACCCCAGCATCCCACAGTGTGTCTGCTGATAAGCCTCCTGAGCATTGATGTCCAAACTCCAGGACTGACCCTTGACTACTGGAAAGGAACAGCACATCCTGATTGACTATGTCCAAGCCCGAGACCAATGTTTCCATAACCCTTTGACTGACAGCCTTGTATTCCCCAGGATATAGACCCAATCCTAGTACTGTAAAAGAAGGAACAACTTGACTTACTCTGGCCAATCCTCGACTGGAACTGGATTAGCCTGTAGCCTTAGTGTGGCAGTATCCACTGACTGAGCACAGTATCCCCGACTCAACTAAGGACTTTTCCCCTTTGACTTTGAGATGTGACCATTTGTTTGAAGTACATCCAGTGTTGTACAGCCTTGTAAGCTGCTGCAACATGCTTTAAGTATGGCATTGACACCTGGCAACATCTCCACCCCTTTGATTGTTCAATATTAGATTAGATTAGATTAGATTACATTACAGTGTGGAAACAGGCCCTTCGGCCCAACAAGTCCACACCGACCCGCCGAAGCGCAACCCACCCATACCCCTACATTTAGCCCGTACCTAACACTACGGGCAATTTAGTATGGCCAATTCACCTGACCCGCACATCTTTGGACTGTGGGAGGAAACCGGAGCACCCGGAGGAAACCCACGCAGACACGGGGAGAACGTGCAAACTCCACACAGTCAGTCGCCTGAGGCGGGAAATGAACCCGGGTCTCTGGCGCTGTGAGGCAGCAGTGCTAACCACTGTGCCACCGTGCCGCCCACATTCTGACCCAAGACATCTTGCCTGTTCCTGCCACTAAAAAAAATCAGTGCAAGTCACAGAATTTGGCAATCTCGAACTTTATACAAAGTGAGTGAACTAAAATGAGTGAGTAAGTTAAGACCTACAAGATGCTTCCTGTGTAGATGCATAAGGTATGCAAAGTGACCTCATACATGGCAAAAACATTCAGGAGCTCCAAACTGAAGTCAAGAAGGGCTGAAGTAGGGTGCGTGTTTGTCCAAAGATTGCAATGATATCGTGGTGAAGGTGTGATTTGGTGATGCTGACTTGCTTGGATGAAGGTTGAAAGGGGACATTGTCTCTGGGGCATGGAGGGAAGCGGGGATGATGGTGGAATGGGGTAAGTCCTGTTCAAGCAAGTGCTGATCTGCACTGCTCTGACATCTGTGTTGGGAATTGTGCCATCCAGTTTCTCAGAGAAAGGGAGAATTGGAACTGCATAGAAATAAGACAAGTTGGACTAATAATGAGATTAAAATACATGGCAGTAAGGTGGTTACCGATCATTAGCAAGATTCAGAGCTCGCCATTTAAATCAAAATTTCCTTTCTTGTTATCGAGAATCTGACATTTTCATTTTCACTAAATGTTCCCAGCTTTCCCTCCATACCCACACTGCCACAAGTTTGATATTATAAACTCATTTTAAAAATGTGGCTTGTATACCAAGATCTATATCGTTAATATAATTTGACAAGAGCAGGGGTCCTACACTAACTCCTGTGGACCTTGACTGTAGACCTTTCTCCAATCTGCAAGCCATCCATCAACCATACACTTTGTTTTCAACCACATTCTGTTTTCTATCACATTCTGTTTTCTATTACTCAGCCAATTTTGGATCCATCTTGTTGATGTCCCTTGATTTGATGTTTGCAAATTTTTATATGCAGCTCACTGGCAGCATTTAAATGAGTCCCAACGCCTAATTTGCCTGAGTCATAGCACACAGAACAGTTAGTTCCTCATGTGCCTTGAATGCAAGTCAAATTTCTCCCTTGTTAGTTATTAATTGCTCTTGGAACAAAAGCAAAGAGCACCAGTCCAAGGAAGTCTCCCAGTGGTAACAGACAACTGAGTGCTAGGAGGACTCTGTGAAGTATCTGTCTGGTGGTTGAAGGACATGTGAAGAGAATTCCTTCCAAACACAGCTTCTGGAGAGACAGTATGGTTCCTGGTTTGAGCTGTCTTCACGGATTGCACTGACATGATGCATACAACCCAGTGATGTTAAGCCTGCACGTATTCTGCTTGCCATGAGTCTGGGTTCCATGCCAGAGAGCTTGCTTTATTACACGAGGCAGCCCCTACTGAGTCTGCGAATCCCTGTATCTCCCATGAGTGACAATTGTCTGGCTCTCAGTAGTTCCAACTAACTTTTTTTTATATGTACTGATTTACAGAATATGGATCTACTCATTATAGCTCTCTGTTTTATTTATACCATACCATGCATCTCAGAATCTTGAAAGCCTGTGCATATGTCCAAGTAACATTATCATATACATCATCATATCATTAACTTATGAATTCCCATTGTACCATATCCCCAAGGCTGTACTACCTGCAGTCATTCCTGTGCTTTTTACTTTCTGTGGTTAAGCTCTGGAATTCAAAAAAAGGGTCTGATTATCAACTAGACATTCTGCAGAGCAGAGCAAATAACTGTATTTACATTGTGCTTTTCATGACTTCAAGATGTCACAAAGCTTAGAATTGTATTACAACCAGGTGAGGAGGAATGGAATGACTTCCCATATTCTGCTACTCCTCATTTGACCATAACAGGATTTTGCTTTTGTGGGCGGCACGGTGGCACAGTGGTTAGCACTGCTGCCTCACAGCGCCAGAGACTCGGGTTCAATTCCTGCCTCAGGCGACTGACTGTGTGGAGTTTGCACGTTCTCCCCGTGTCTGCGTGGGTTTCCTCCAGGTGCTCCGGTTTCCTCCCACAGTCACAAAGATGTGCAGGGTCAGGTGAATTGGCCATACTAAATTGCCCGTAGTGTTAGGTTAGGGGTATGGGTGGGTTTCGCTTCGGCGGGTTGGTGTGGACTTGTTGGGCCGAAGGGCCTGTTTCCACACTGTAATCTAATCTAATCTAATAGGATGAAGTTCCTTTCCAGTTCTGTAAGTGTCTCACTATTTAGTTTTAAGGCTATGAAGCATTTCCCAGACAGAGAACAAGATACATTTATTCAAACAATTTTCCCCAAATTAGGAAAACTAGGCAATGCAACACAATTCATGTGATCACACTCACTTGTCCAGGCCTACACACACACACACACACACACACACGTAGAAAATGAACAGAATATGCTCGGAAAGGTTTACTATTCATAAAAGTTAAACAATACATTATAAAGTGAACTGTTTCTTTATTGGTCTCAATGCGATAAGACGTAGGAGCTAAAGTAGGCTATTCGGCCCATCGAGTCTGCTCCATCATTCGATGAGATCATGGCTAGTCTGATAAATTGCACCTCCACTTTCCTGCCTTTCCCCCCTCACCCTTGATTCCCCTACTGTTTAAAAATCTGTCTATCTTTGAATATACTTAATGACCCAGCTTTGACAGCCACCTGCAGTAAAGATTTCCACAGATTGACTACCTTCTGAGAGACTAAATTCTTCCTCATCTCTGTCTTAAATGTGAGACCCCTGAGATTAGGCCCTCTGCTCCTAGAATCTCTCTCAAGGGGAAATGACCTTTCCACATCAACCCTGTCAAGTACCCAAAGAATCTGGTATGTTTGAATTGATAACCTCTCATTCTTCTATATTCCAATAAATATAACCACTCTCATAAGACAGTTTCGTCATACCTGATATCTGCCTAGTGAACGTTCTCTAGAATACCTCCATTGCCAGTATATCCTTCCATGTATAAGGAGCTTCAAACTGTTCACAGTATTCACATTATTAGTAAGAAACAAAATTAAATCAATAATAAGAAACAAAGCATGGTCAGATGGTGTAGGTAGAATTGAGGAACCACAAAGGTAAAAAAAAAATCCACAGTTGGAGTTATGTACAGGCGTCCAAACAGTAGTCAGGAGCTGGGGTGCAAGATACACCAGGAGATAGGAAAGATGTGTAGGAAAGGCAAAGTTGCAGTGATCATAGGGGGGTTCAACATGCAGGTAGACTAGGAAAATCAGGTTGGTAGTGAATTGCAAGAAAAGGAATTTGTGGAACAACTTGTGGTGGACCCCACCAGGAAACAGGCAAATCAAGATCTAGTGTAGTGCAATGAGGTGACTTGAAAAGGGAGCTAAAGATGAAGGAACCCTTCGGACGCAGTGATCATAATATGATTGAATTTACTCTGCGATTTGAAAGGGAGAAGTAAGAATCAGAGGTAACAGTATTACAGCTGAATAAAGGCAACTATAGAGGCAGGAGGGAGGAGCTGGGTAGAATTGACTGGGAGAGGAGCCGAGCTGGAAAGACAGTGGAATAGTAATGGCAGGAGCTTCTGGGAGTAATTCAGGAGACACAGCAGAAACTCATCCCAAGGAAAAAGAAGCATGGTACAGGGAGGATGAGACAACCGTGGCTGACCAGGGAAGTCAGTGATAGCGTAAAAGCAAAAGAGAACATATATGATGTGGTGAAAGGCAGTGGGAAACCTACAAAGACCAACAGAGGGCAACAAAAAAAAGGAATAAGGAGGGAGAAGATTAAATATGAGGGTTGTTATGGACTAGGCCAGACCACTCAAAACATTCTTTGCAGGCAACCCAGACCATAACTTTGCAATTTGTTGAAAATTACCCAGAGTTGGTCGACTACCAGGTTTTATTCACACAATGAAACACAAAGAACAGAATAAAGAACCCCCACAGAACTTAGTCTATCCAAACTAGACATAATAAGGCTGTTCCGAATATACACAATAGTCCCAATAAACAAACCTTCTTTAAAAAAGAGCACAAATTGAACAAATGTTTACAGGTTGAAGGTATAAGGGCCAAAGGGGAGAGAGGGATTTGCAGCCTGTTTCCACACAGCTGAACTCCTAACTAGTTCTGGGCTGAACTGCTCAGCTAAGAGCTGGCCACTCCCCTTTCATTATATACACCACTTCTAAAATATAACCACTTTGGGCTGAAGTCTCAACTGTTTAGATGTTAACAAAAGGCCTCTCAAAATCCTTTCTCATCTCTGTACCAAAATAGTCTAATTGGAGCCGGGAGAGTTTTATGATTCCTCTTGAAAAAACCCAGGAACACAGTATCGTTGAGAAAATGAACAACTTTTAGAAAAAAGGAGCTAGCTTTGTGACACCTCCCCCCTTAAAAGAATTAACCATCAATATCGAAAGATGGCTTCATTTTTAAAACCCTTCAAAAGCCCGGTTAGTAGTCTAAACACACATACACGCCATACTTACTACAAACATGCAAACATGCATAACCACATGCAAATTCAGGCCATGGCACACCCACCACCGTATGCCTCCCTATCTCATTCGAGTCTCACTAATACATCGGCAATCACATTTTCACAACCTGCCAGGTGCACAATTGT
Source organism: Chiloscyllium plagiosum (assembly GCF_037043375.1). Taxonomy (NCBI): domain Eukaryota; kingdom Metazoa; phylum Chordata; class Chondrichthyes; order Orectolobiformes; family Hemiscylliidae; genus Chiloscyllium; species Chiloscyllium plagiosum. The sequence continues at coordinate 36,022,726 of NW_028270169.1, read as the reverse complement.
CAAATTGAATGTCTGCAATAACAAGCTCCATCTAAACAGACTGGCATTTTTGTATCTTAACCCATTGACATTTGTGGAAAAATGTATGATCAGTGTATATAATTGTCTCAGATGCATTGCTGGTAACATAAATTCTGAAGTGTTGTAATGCCAACACCAAGCTCAAAGTCTCTTTCCCCACCGTTGAATATTTCTGTTGATGAACGCTCAACTTCCTGGAAAAATATTCAATGGGTCTTTCAATTCCTTTGTCATCCTCCTGCAGGAGCACCACACCGGCACCCACATCACTAGCATTGATAGCTACCTTGAAAGGTTTTGTTTAATCCGGTTTGGCTAATACTGGGGCAGTGGTTAACACAGTTTTTAGGCTGTCAGATGCCTTTTGACAGTCCGCTGTCTTGCCCTTTTTGAACAATGTGGTGAGTGGAGCAGCCACACTGCTAAAGTTTGGCACAAACTTCTGGTAAAATCCACTCAATCGCTGGAACTATAGTGCACTGTTTCTTTCGTCGACGGCATAGGAAATTCCACAATTACTTTTGTTTTTGCATCTCATGGGGCCATTTGTCCATGCCCAATAATGTAGTCCAGGAAGGTGACTTGGACTTTGGCAAATTCACCTTCAGCTAGGTTTACCACCAAGCCTGCCTTCTGAAGTCGATTGAGCAAGATTGATAAATGCTGTAAATATTCCCTCCATTAGTGACTAAAAATCACCAGGTCATCAATGCACACCACACAGTTGGGTAATCCAGCAATGACCTTACTATCAATGACTTTGAACTGATATAGTCCATTTGGTGTTACGAAAGCTGAAATTGCTTTTGCTCTCTCTTACTTGCCAGTAGCCTCTGAGCAGGTCCAACTTAGAAATGTAAGTTGCTTGCCCCATGTTTTCGACACATTCCTCCAACCGTGGAATTAGATATGCATTAGTCTTTGTAACAGTGTTGACTTTCCGATAGTCCACACATAACCGTTGGGTACCATCTGGCTTTGGCACCTTGACTATGGGTGAGCTCCAGTCACTGTAATTCACTTCGATTATGCCATCCTGGAGCATGCGCTCTATCTCCTTCTGAACCTGTGCCAACTTTAGAGGGTTATGTCTATAAGGATGCTGCTTAATCAGAACAGCATCTCCTATCTCTACATTATGCACAATTAGGTTAGTACTTCCCAGTCTATTTCCGCATATCTCCCCATGTGATATTAATAACTCTTAAAGGTCATTTCAATTTTCTTGTATCCCAATTTTTGACAACTTTCTCATTGTCCAATTTGATTTGAGGAATGTCCAATTCAGAATCCTCTAAACTTGGTTCTTCCTTCTGTGCTGTAATCATTATCACCTTCTCCTCTTGCTGTCCTTCCCTATCAAAATACTTTTTGAGCATATTCACTTGACACACTCTGTGAGAATTCTCCCTGTCTGGAGTCCTTATCAAGTAATTTACCTTATTTAATTTCCTCTCGAATTGATAAGGTCAACTAAACATTGCTTTTAAAGACTTACCTGTTACTGGAAGTAACACCAATACTTTATTCCCAATTGCGAATTTGTGATTTCTTATCTGCTTCCTGTTTCATTGCACGCTGTAATACTTTTAAATGCTGACTGGCCAACTCTCCAGCCCTATTTAATCATTCTCTAAAATTTGACACATAGTCCAATTGGGTGGTCTCTGAATTCTGACTTATTAATTTCTCTTTAATCAATTTTAACGGTCCTCTTACTTCATCCCCAAAAACTAATTCAAATGAACTGAATTTGGTTGATTCATTTGATGCATCTCTGATCGCAGAAAGTACAAATGGAATTCCCTTATCCCAATCATCTGGATAATCCTGGCCATAAGCCCTTAATGTGGTCCTTTATGTTTGATGCCATCTCTCTCTAGCGCTCCCTCCAATTCTGGATGATACGCAGTAGATTTGAATTGCTTTATTCACAAATTATCCATAACCTGCTTGAATAGTTTGGATGTGAAATTTGATCCTTGATGTGACTGGATCTCTATTGGTAGTCTGTATCTAGTAAAACATTTAAGTAATTCTTCTCCAACGCTTTTAGCTGTGATGTTGCATAATGGGATTGACTCCAGAAATCTAGTTGATACGTCTATTATTGTTAATAAATACTTATTCCCACTTTTTGTTTGAGGTGGGGGACCTACGCAATCAATCAAGACTCTTGTGAAAGGTTCCTCAAATGCTGGAATAGGTATTAAAGGTGCAGGTTTTATTACTGACTGTGGTTTTCCGATTAGCTGACATATATGACACGTCTGGCAAAATTCAACTACATCCTTGTGTAGTCCAGGACAGTAAAAATGTCTTTGTATTTTAGCTTGTGTTTTCCTCACCCCTAAATGACCTCCAAGTGCCATGCGCCATTGCAGCACCTCCTTTCTGTACCCTACTGGCTAAACAATTTGATGAATGTCTGCCCATTTCTCATCTGCTTGAATGTGTAATGATCTCCATTTCCTCATTAAGATATCATTTGTTATGTAATAACACACAGGGATGCATTCACTATCCTTCTCTGTATATGTCTTTTGATACAGCTGTTTTAATTTCTCATCTTTCTGCTGTATCTCGGTCAGGTAGGTACTGACTTGTTTACCTATTTGCTGCTGCCCTGTCCCACTTATTTGATCAAAAAAGTCTCAGATAAAGTTATGTCAGCTCCCTTATCTGAACCATTTGAACTCTCCTGCTTTGGTTTGTGCCTCTGTGATCTTGTGACCACATATTCAGGGAAAATTCCTGCAGTTTTTTAGTTGCCTGCATCTCCACTGACTTTGCAACTAGAGTAGGCAGCATGGTGAATCAGCTATATCACTTGCAAGGACAAATTGTAATCTTGGAGCTGGGAGTTTGTCCAGTACTCCTACCACAAATTCTCCACTCTTTTCTGGACTCTCTAGCCTCTTTTTACCTAATTGAGCACTTTTTGTCTCACCGTAAATTCCTGTTACCAGTACCTTTTCTGGCAGTAGTCCCTCAGGAGAACATATCTCCTCATCCTTCAACATCACAGACTGAGAGGATCCTGTGTCCCTTAATATTGTAATCTCTTCACCTGCTACTCCTGGCCTATGTGAATAAAATTTACTCTTGCATATATATATTTTTAAGCAGGTCTGGAACTTCCTCCTTAATCAACCTCTGATCATCTTGTACACTCTGAGGCAGTTTTCTAACTTCCCTTGTGCTTCTTGTTACTAGTCCAACAAAACTCCCAGGCTTGTCTGGTTTTCCTATATCTTGCTTTCTCCTAGCCCACCAACACGGTGTTTTCATTTGGCCCGCTTTATTACAATGAAAACACTGGAGGTTTTTAACTTCTTGCCCCCCTCAAGGACTTCTTTTTTACCCTGTGGTAAGTTATCCTTATCACTGAGTTATCACTGAGATCTACCTTTTCCTATCCAGGTGAGGATTTGTCTTTGCCCCTGTTTCTATCCCTCATGGACTGAAATTGATTCTGGAAGCCAAACCGTGTTTTATGGACCAGCTGATAATCATCAGCCACTTCGGCTGCTAACCTCGTTGTTTTAACTCTCTACTCTTCCACCTGAGTTCACACTACTTCCTCACTAAAATTACCTTTAGCCTTTATCTCCATCCTTTTAAGTTAACTTCTCTTTTTGAGGAGAAAGTGAGGACTGCAGATGCTGGAGATCAGAGTCGAGAATGTGGTGCTGGAAAAGCACAGCAGGTCAGGCAGCATCCGAGGAGCTGGAGAATTGGTGTTTCGAGCATAAACATATAAATAGAAAGCAGGAGACAACAGCTTCGCTTCACTTGAAGATCACCGCTGATGATGTTATGTAGCCAGGTTACGAAACGTCTGCATATCAAACCTACAGCTCAGCAAGCAAACCTATACCCCATAAACCCTTCATGAGGCTGATGAAGGGCTTATGCCCGGAACATCGATTTCCCTGTTTAGGGGTCAATCGTAACTCATCATTTCTTCTGCCCTTTCCTTATCTCTCACCTCGAACTCAAGCTGCTTCATTTTCAATTGAATTCTTGACTTCTCTATAGATTCTGAGGGTTTCTCCGGCAAGTTTAAATGCTGAGCTACTGCTGTAATTATCCCTCCTTTCCTTACAGAAGCAGGCAGGTCCAATTCCAGCTTCTCTGCTAATTCCTGCAGCTTGATCTTATTCACCTTTTGCAAAACTTCCAAAGTCACTGCATCCACTTGCAGAAAACGTTTGGTGACTGAAAGAGCCATTACTATCCCAAGCTTTGTCTACCCAACCAATCTAATGCCTGAAATAAAAATACTAGCACCAGCACTCGCTGTTTAAAATCCCGCAAAGAGCCCCTAATCTATTATGGACTAGGCCAGACCACTTAAAACATTCTTAAGCAGGCAGCCCAGACCATAACTTTGCAATTTGTTTCGGTAAATATACAATGAAAATTACCCGGAGTAAGTTAGCTAGGTTGACTACCAGGTTTTAAAACAGACAGAAATATATTCACAAAATTACACAATGAAACACAAACAATGGAACAAAGAACCCCTACAGGACTCAGTCTATCCAAACTAAACTTAATTATGCTGTTTCAAATACACACAACAGTCCCAGTAAGCAAACTCCCATACAAATGGAACAAATGCTTACAGATTGAAGATAGAAGAACAGAAGAAGAGAGAAAGTTTTGCATCCTGTTTCCAAACAGCTGAACTCCTAACTAGTCCTGGGCTGAAATGCTCAGCTAGAGAGCTGACCACTCCCCTTTCATTATACAGGTAACTTCTAAAATATGACCACTTTGACTTGAAGCCTCATCTGTTTACATATAAACAAAAGGCCTCTCAAAATCCACTTTCATCTCTGTACAAACTAGTCTAATTGGAGCTGCGAGGGTTTTAGAACCCCTCTGAAAAAGCCTAAGGACACAGTATCCTTGAGAAAAGGAACAGCTTTTAGGAAAAAATAGGACCAGCTTTATGACAGGGTACATGAGTCTGTAATATAAAGGAAGACTATAAGAGTTTCTTTAGATATATAAAGGGCAAAAGTGGACATTGGGGTGCTGGAGAGATAGTAGTGGAGAAGAAGGAAATGGCTAAGGAACTGAATAATTACTTTGTGTCAGTCTTCACAGTGGAAGATATAATAATATCCCAAAAGTTTAAGAGAGTTGGGGGAAGTGGGGGGAGGGGGGTGTGGGCGGTGGGGGTTGCAGGCTGAGTATGGTGGCCATCACCAAGGAGAAGGTGCTAGAAAATCTGAATGGACTGAAGCTGGATAAATCACCTGGACCAGATGGATTACACCCCAGAGTTCTAAGGGAGACACCTGAAGAGGTAGGGAGACGTTACTGGTGATTTTTCAGGAATCGCTAGAATCGGGAAGGATCTCAGGGACTGGGAATCGCTAACTTGGCATCCCTGTTTAAAAGTGAGTAAAGCAAAAGATGGAAAATTACAGACCGATTAGCCCAACCTCTGTCATGGGTAAGATCCTGGAATCCATTGAGAAGGATGAGAATTCTGAATACTTGGAAGTGTATGGTAAAATAGGGCAAAGTCAGCATGATTTCATCAAGGGAAGGTCATGCCTGACAAATCTGCTATGATTCTTTGAGGAAATAATGAGCAGATTAGACCAAGGAGTACCAATGGATGCTATCTACCTGGACTTCATGAAGGCCTTTGACAAGGTGCCGCAGGGAAGGCTGCTGGGTAAGGACAGAGCCCATGGTGTTGGAGGCAAGGTGCTAGCATGGATAGAAGCTTGGTTGTCTGGCAGAAAGCAGAGAGTGGCAGCCGATGACAAGTGGTGTTCCACAAGGCTCAGTGTTGGGACAACAACTTTTTATTTTATACATTAAACATCTAGATGAAGGAATTGAGGGTATTCAGGCTAGGTCTGCAGATGATACAAAGATAATTAGAGGGACACGTAGTATTGAGGAGGTGGAGAGGCTGCAGAAAGATTTGGACAGGTGAGGAGAGTGGGCAAAGAAATGGCAGATGGAGTACAATGTGGAAAAGTATGAAATCCTGCACTTTGGTAGGAAGAATACAGGCATGGACTATTTTCTAAATAGGGAGAAAATTCAGAAGTCTGAAATGCAAAGAGTCTTGGGAGTTCTAATCCAGGATTCTCGCAAGGTAAACTTACAGGTTGGGTCAGTAGTTAGGAAGGCAAATGCAATTATGGCATTTATTTTGAGAGGACTTGAATGTAAACGCAGAGATGTACTTCTGCAGGTCTATAGAGCTCTGGTCAGACCACATCTGGAGTATTGTGTGCAGTTTTGGGCCCCATATCTCAGGACGGGTGTGAATGGCTCTGGAGCATGTTCATAGGAGGTCCACGAGAATGGTCCTGGGAATGAAAAGCTAACATACAAGGAATATTTGAGGACTCTGGGTCTATATTTGATAGAGTTTAGAAGGTTGAGGGGGGATCTAATTGAAACATACAGAATACTGAATGGTCTGGAGGAGTGGATGTTGGGAAGATGTTTCCATTGGGAGGAGAGATTTGGACACGAGGGCACAGACTCAGAGTAAAGGGAAGACCTTTTAGATCGGAGATAAGGAGAAACTTGTTCAGCCAGAGAGTGGTAAATCTATGGACTTCATTGCCACAGAAAACTGAGGAGGCCAGGTCATTAACGATATTTAAGACAGAGATAGATAGGTTCTTGAGTATCAAGAGGATCAAGGGATATGGGGAGAAAGCAGGAGAATGGGGTTGAGAAACTTATCAACCATTGCCGAATGGCAGAGCAGACTTGATGGGCTGAAAGGCCTAATTTCTGCTCTTATGTCTTATGGTCTTATTCCAGCTGTGGGCTGATTAGAGCCTTGTATAGTTTTAACAACACCTGCCTACTTGTATACTCCATTTTCATTGAATTAAAGGCCAACGTTCCATTTGCCTTTCCTTTTATCCACTCAGCTTGAATGCTATCTTTTTTTGTGATTCATGGACAAGGATTCTCAAATCCCCCTATCCATAGCTTTGTGCCATCGTTCTCAACTTAAATACTATCCAGCTCCTTGCCACCATTTATTCCAGCTGTTAACCTGGATACAATTGTATAGAACACATCTTCATGTTTTGAGAGCTCTTTGTGCACTGCCAGCTTTCTCTCAAGATTAATCACTTTTGCAAAATTAGGCATATCACTTCCAAAGAAAGAACCTAGTGGGAGAGCAAGCTGACCCCTTTTTTTAAGCACAGCATTGTCATAATCTTCTCTTTGGCTTGGTCAAGGTCACTGCTCATTTGTACATTTCAGAGATCGCATGCACTAATTTTTGCAGCAGTTATTGTTTCAAAACAGGCAATTACATTTTGATGTCTCATTTTAGAATTTAAGAAGAGTAGATTACAGCTGAGTAAATGCTGCCTGATAACATTATTGATAACACTGTCTATAAATTCACAGATGACCAAGAGTGGACAGATGGGACAACTTGTAGGAAATTGGGTCTTTCACACACCCCAGCAGCTTGATTGGTTATTTTCATCTTACTTCCTGAGATGTTGTGAAGTGTGCAGTAGCTAATCTGTCTGGCAACCTGTGCCTTAAAAAGGATAATTATTCATTGCTGAAAAAAAGACACATTTTAACCATTATTTTTGCCTTGCTCTGTAAGGATGCCAATTTAAGGGAAAAATCAACATTTATACTGGATCAAAGGAGAATGCTGATGATTGACAAGTGAACTCTGCTTGGCAGAGATATTTCCATAAAACGTGCACCAGGTAATGATGATGGACAGTTAACTGCCCTGCTTTATTTAAATTCCAGATCAGTAGGTTGACTTTAATTGGGTTAAAGCTTTGCTTTGTTGGATTTCCCTTTGAATTGGTATTCTTGGGAATAGTCTTGATAAGTGGAAGCTTTGACAAGACAAAATGTGCCTTTATTTTGGCAAAACCCAAGTTCTCTGCTTCCAGACTAAGCTCATTTGTCTGCAGAAGGTCTCAGATTCTCTTAACAAATCCAGCCAAGGAAAGGAAAATTCGTAGGATTTTCCTATTTTCAGTTAGAGGTTTGTCAAGTCATATTAATGGGTTTGGAGTGATCTTTTTCAAGCAATCTTCTGCTCTTCCCCTCATCAATTAGCCCGATGGGCTCTTGAGTGTTTTGCTCAGAGAATTGTGTGAGTGGAGAGGTGGAGGTGCTCACCACTGCTGGGATCTTCCAGCTTCCACACCTTTGACATGACAATTAAAGCCCAGCTGAACCCCACTGTATAAGTCAGGAACAACCTCACACGCTATGAAACTTAGGCTTTAACATTGAGGACATAGTCCAGAGGAAAGGAAAGTTTATTCCCCACTTTACAGACAGGGACCTGGAGATGTTGGTGCAGAAGAGGACAACAGTCCTTTTCCAGCTGCCCACCTCAGGAGGCCATGCCACTATACCCTCCCAGCCTGGGCACAAATTGCAGCCCAGGTCCCGGATGAAGCAGCGAAGTAAGGAGGCCCATGATCCTCTGCTCTCTGCAGGGTAAGTGGCGCCATCGTTTCTCTGTTGAGATTCTGAAGTCACATTTAAAACTTGAAAGAAAAATCAGGAAGATCAAATTTTTCCGCTCTCCCCATATTTTCCCCCATTTCTGAAATGAATAAGGGGAACATTCCATCCTTTGTCTTAAAAGAAAACACATTCCTGGAACAGTAGTCATTGTTATAATGTAGGGAAATGTGGCTGACAATTTCAGCACTGCAGGATTCCATAACTAATAGTGAAATGAATGATCCGATAATCTGCCTTCTTGGTGATGTTGGCTGAGAGATAAATGTTAGCTAGGAGACAAAGAACGTCCCTGCTCTTCTTTGAATAGCACCATGGTATCTTTTACATTTCTTTGACAGGGCAACTGATGCCTTGGTTTAATGTCTCATCTGAAATGCAACACTTCTGGCTGTACAGCACTCTCTCAGTGTTGCATTTGAGTGCTCTTCAAGCCTGTCTGCTTGTGTTAGACTTGAATCTACAAAGTTCTTCGCCAGAGATGTGTGTGATATGCACAAAACCAAGGCAGGTACACTCAGTGTCAAGGAAGGAAATATATAGCTGCTATTTGCATCGTTAATTGGAGTTCAGTGATCCGTGCTGGCAAGTATGCATCTGTGGATTTCAGATGAGATTGGGTTGCAGGAAAGTTTTGAAGCTGTGCAGTGAAGTATTCTGCCGATGCTTCCTTCTGAACATAGAACAACAATGAAAGCTGAGGAATATGAAGACAAATAGTAACTGCCAGAGATCACAGTGAAACATTAGCCACCATTTTATAAAGTGAGGAAGGAAATGTAAACTGGTTAAAAAATGAGAAATGCTTTTCACTGTAGCATATTTCTCTGTTATTAGAACTGATTTTTTATGTTTCTAGGTCAGATTTACAGTTTAAGATAACTATAAATTTCACTGGCCATCTCTTACATTTACATTTGAACATGATGCAAATTATTCCTGAAAATGTAGTATCTTAAATAATTATTTAATGCGAATTAGTGGAGAATCTTCTCATTTTGTCAAGAAAAACATATATTATTCATCAGTATTATTTTCTCTGCACTAGAGTACTTTCCACATGGTTAACTTTAGTCAGTAAAGTGTTGTATTAACTGTCTGGGTAACTCAGTGAGACATACAGCCCAAATAAAGATTTCTTTTCAAACTTGGATTAAATTAAAGTTTAGTGAATCAATAATATTGAACCACTTGGATTAAGAAGTTTTGAGGTTGAAATCCCAGTCCTGGTGGCTGATCTCTAATCGGTCAATTGTGGAGCTTTAGCACTCCTAGGCTGGGGAAGTAGAAGACAGTTTTTACTTCTGAGTGTGTTATTCCGCCACTGGGGTAATGCACAGGAAATCCAACCCTGCTATTTCTGGAGTCATCATGAAAGTTAACATTGTTGAAAAGTACCCAAAAAAAATCTCTATTTCCCTATCTTTTAGATCCAAGTTGATGGACATCATGGATCAGGTTTCTGTGCTTGATGAAAATAAAAACAAAAATAAAATGACTATTTATTAGAAGCTATTAGACTCTAGCTGCAGAAAACAGTTATAGAGTCATAGAGGTGTATAGCACGGAAACAGACCCTTTGGTCCAACCTGTCCATGCCGACCAGATATCCCAACTCAATCTAGTCCCACCTGCCAGCGCCCGGCCCATATCCCTCCAAACCCTTCCTATTCATGAACCCATCCAGATGCCTTTTAAATGTTGCAATTGTAGTAGGCTCCACCACTTCCTCTGGCAGCTCATTCCATACATGTATCACCCTCAGTGAAAAATCTGCCTCTTAGGTCTCTTTTGTATCTTGCCCCTCTCACTCTAAACCTATGCCCTCTAGTCTGGACTCCCCCACCCCAGCATAAAGACTTTGTCTATTTATCCTATCCATGCACCTCATGATTTTATTAAACCTCTATAAGGTCATCCCTCAGCCTCCAATGCTCCAGGGAAAACAGCCCTAGCCTATTCAACCTCTCCCTATAGCTTAAATCCTCCAACCCTTTTCTGGACCCTTTCGAGTTTCACAGCATCTTTCCGATAAGAAGGAGACCAGAATTGCATGCAATATTCCAAAAGTGTCCTAACCAATGTCCTATACAGCCGCAACATGACCTCTCAACTCCTGTACTCAATACTCTGACAAATAAAGGAAAGCGTGCCAAATGCCTTCTTTACAATCCTATCTACCTGCGATTCCACTTTCAAGGAGCTATGAACCTGCACTCCAAGGTCTCTTTGTTCACCAACACTCCCTAGGACCTTACCATTAAGTGTATAAGTCCTGCTAAGATTTGCTTTCCCAAAATACAGCACCTCACATTCATCTACCACTTCTCAGCCCATTGGCCCATCTGATCAATATTCTGTTGTAATCTGAAGTAACTTTCTTCGTTGTCTACTACATCTCCAATTTTGGTGTCATCTGCAAACATTCTAACTATACCTCTTATGCTCACATCCAAATTATTTACATAAATGACAAAAAGTAGAGGACCCAGCACCAATCCTTGTGGCATTCCACTGGTCACAGGCCTACAGTCTGAAAAACAACCCTCCACCACCACCCTCTGTCTTCTACCTTTGAGCAAATTCTGTATCCAAATGACAAGTTCTCCTTGTATTCCATGAGATCTAACTTTGCTAATCAGTCTCCCATGGGGAACCTTGTCGAACGCCTTACTGACAAGTGGACCCTGTTTCATAATATTTCTGGTGGGTGAAAATGGGACATTTTGTCCTTTGGTCAGGAATGCCAAGCGTGTGAAGATGAGTTAAGGCTTTGTAGTTAGAGAACCTTGGCTCTTTTAAATAGGGGTTACCAAAAATTTGCCAAATGTTTTCGGATAATTTCTAATCAATTGGACATTGAAGGTTATGCAAATAATCTTTCCTGGGTAACACACACCGTGCAAAATGAATAAGGAACAAAAGATTAAGAATTCGCATTACTGTCAAGAAAAAAAAATGGGAAAGTAAATCTCCAAGATCAACTAGGTTGTTGCAATTCAGTAATTATCTGACTGTCTCATGGAAAGGATTGCTAGTGTCAAGAAAGTGTCAGGTCTGAAAAGAGGGATGAATGTAATATAACTCTTTGTACTGAAGGTATGTAAAATTGTAATGGAGTATCTGTCTCTGAAAGAGACCAGGCATTGTTGTCAGGTCCACATATTTTATTTGTACTATGAACGGGGAAGTGGAAATTTGGACTGCTGTGGTGCAAAGAATATACTCAGCTTTTTAACAACTTGAACTAAAAGTGGAACTGGGGTATGGAGATAAGGGTTATGGAATCAAGGGTGATGGAGATAAGGCAGGAACAGGATACTGATTAATGATGATCAGCCATGATCATATTGAATGGTGGTGCAGGCTCGAAGGGCAGAATGGCCTACTCCTGCACCTATTGTCTATTGTCTATTGGGTGGTGTTCACTAATTGATTATACATGAGTGTGTAACGTTTGGAGAAACTGGGTTTGAGACCAACTGGCAACGGGTACTTTTTGTTTGCAAAGGAAATAAACCATCTAGCTACAGTTTTAGATTGATTTTAACTGGTAGATTTGTCACAAAACTGAGAGAACTTTGTAGGGCAGTCATAACTCAAAAAGCCTACAAGCAAGCCAGATCTCTATCTCTCTCTTTACCTCAATAAGTGGAAGAGAATCAGGCAAACAAAGACGTATTACTGAAGTCCATATAGATCACATCTACCGCTCTGCCCTCATCAATCCTCTTTATTACTTCTTCAAAGAACTCAATCAAGTTTGTGAGACATGATTTCCCAGGCATAACGCCATGTTGACTATCCTTAATCAGTCCTTGCCTTCCCAAATACATGTAGTCTCAAACAAAAATGAACAAACTTAAAAGAACCAGTACAACCCATGGACAAAACCAACGTCATCTATAAAATTCCATGCAAGGACTGCCACAAACACTACGTAGGACAAACAGGAAGAAAGTTAGCCACCAGGATACATGAACACCAGCTAGCCACGAAAAGACACGACCCCCTCTCCCTCATAGCCCTACACACGGATGAAAAAAAACACCATTTTGACTGGGACAACACATCTATCCTGGGACAGGCTAAGCAAAGACATGCCAGAGAATTCCTAGAGGCCTGGCGCTCCAACCTCAATGCCATAAACAAGCACATAGATCTAGATGCCATCTATCAACCCCTCAGAAAACAAACAGGAAATGACATCACCACAAACCCCAGGAACTCCATCCAGGAGAAAGATATAAATAGAAAGCAGGAGACAACAGCTTCACTTCACTTGGAGGTCGCCACTGATGATGTTACCTAGCCAGGTAATGAAATGTCTGGATATCAAACCTACAGCTCAGCGAGCAAACCTACACCCTAAATCAATCTCATCTTTCTTGGCAGGCAAAAAGCCTTTCTTATTAAGAACTGGTCACTATCCCGCAGATCAATTAGCTCTTTGTACCAACTAAAGCTCTATTTCTACACAGCCCTCCATTCCAGTTCATTGTGGGCGGCACGGTGGCACAGTGGTTAGCACTGCTGCCTCACAGCGCCAGAGACCCGGGTTCAATTCCCGCCTCAGGCGACTGACTGTGTGGAGTTTGCACGTTCTCCCCGTGTCTGCGTGGGTTTCCTCCGGGTGCTCCGGTTTCCTCCCACAGTCCAAAGATGTGCAGGGTCAGGTGAATTGGCCATACTAAATTGCCCATAGTGTTAGGTAAGGGGTAAATGTAGGGGTATGGGTGGGTTTCGCTTCGGCGGGTCGGTGTGGACTTGTTGGGCCGAAGGGCCTGTTTCCACACTGTAATCTAATCTAATCTAATCTAATCTAATCTGTAGCCACACTTTAACTACTGCTCAAACAAGCAGCTGTGTAAACAGTGCCTACAATGAGTTGTCATTTTACGAGTTTTCAAAACATGAGCATTCTTACAGCAATCCTTGTTTTAAAACTGTTCTTTATGTATTTCAGTCCACATTTAGAGAGACAGAGAAGGCATTAAACAAGATACAGTCTTTATAATTGCTAATCGCGAACCAACAGCAGGTGTTACATAGGTCCAAATATTGAGTAAAGCTCAAAATGAGCATTGTAATGATGCTCTCTTCAGTGATACAACCTACTCACATTGCAGTACAAGTGACTGCACGGAAGAAAATTTGGCATCGTAGAAACTTCGAGGGTACTTGACAGACTTCTAAGATATAGCACCAATGACTGTAAATGACTTTAATGTTAATGGAATGGAACCTTTTTCTATTGAATTCAACAGTATCATGATTATGGCACTCTCCATGCAATTTCTGTACAGTTTATACTGCCTTGCAATAGGGATGAGATAGCTATATCGGCAAAACCTACTTCCCAATCTGTAACACATCATGGTAAAGCAAGAAGTCTGATTTATCACAAATTACACTGTTAACAGTCTTGATCCATTTGTGGGTCACGGATTGAGCGATCCCACAGAAGTCTCCATGGCAACCTTGAAAGCAGCCAAACACAATGATTTAGTGCAGCTTCCACCTTGATGGACAAGTACTTCTAGCCATAGGTCCACTCCAGCAAATGCTACAGTTCTGTGACAGTGATCCAGAATATCATTTGACGACAGTGACAATGCACCTCACTCATCTGGAAGAAATGGCATTGAGGGTGGTCTATACTGGGCCTCCTGTGCTGCCTTTGCGCCCTGAGGGAACCTTTCTTCATCTGGAGGCTATTGACGGTGGCTTGGTGGTGCTATTGGTTCCTGGCTTGCTGATGCATTTGTTCCTCTTCAATTTCTCTGTACATTGCTTGTACTGTGGCCACAGTGACAACGACCCCTGCTGCAGCTGCATCCAGTGGTCATAGTTACAATGAATCTGGGTGGAGAGTATCAGAAACATGTCCTTCGTAATGCAATCAGTCAGCATTCAAATCACACATTTAACATGTTCCTTGATTCAGTGGGGCATGGAGGACTCTGAAAAAGGAGGTCTATGAAATGCATTGCTATGGACCTTTGACAGAGTGGGCATTATTCCAATCTTTGCAGCACAAACCATGTCACACAAATACCCTGGGAGACTGTGCACAGTAGGATTATAATAGGAAGCCTTATCCATCATCCTGACATCCAACACTGCATAATCCAAGAAAGGCAACATTGCATATTGGAGTATGTTGCCAAATACCTCTGGTTCAAACTGAGATGTGATCAGCTCCATGTTCTTTGCAGCATCTGAGATCTCGGATTGGTTTTGCAAATTATGACCAGCAGATGACACTTTGGTCTCCTGTGATGACTTCTGCTTCACAAAGATGACTGTGATCAATTTGTAGTAACCAATGACATAGTCAAGATTGCTTTTGGCCAGGATTTGATCCGACATAATTGTCATTGCATGTTTTACATCCAGAATTCAATGATTACAGCTATCTTAAACATGTACTCAATGCCTGATTGTTGCAATTTACCCTTGGAGGTAAGGATAAGTTGAAGCTGTCTACTCAGACAAAAAACATTTACTCTACCCACTCTGTGATGGCAGCCATTTTTAATTTACATTGTGCATTTCCAAAATGGGTAAGGATTAAAATATAACAGAGATTTTGCTAAGCAGAGTGAGTCACAGGTTCAACCTGTCAATCAAGTGACCCACCTAAACCTTTGTGTTCTTTTCTTCTTTGCATGCTCCTTGTTCACCTTGTCAGTTCTCAGCCTGCAAACATTCCCACCCAACTCTTTCATTTAAATCTAAATCTCCCAATTAATGCCCAGCCTACAGTTTAGCCTTGCCAATCATTCTGATGCCTGTTCCCACTTTGGATGACTGTCGGTGGTTCCCCTCCTGTAGAACCCAGTATCTCCCAATGCGGTGTTGTCTCCCACCTTTTTATGTTGCAATGCCCTTTGTCAAAATTATTGTCCCCTTATTACACCACTGCAAACTGCCTCAGCAAAGTACCACAATGGACTTCCCAACTTTCTGACCACATCAGTGGCCCCTGATAACTCAACTTTCCTTCCAGTGAGCTGACCCTAGGACTGACCAGAGCTCACCCACTGACTGACCTGGAAGGAAGCCCAAGCCAATGAATGATGAGTTTTGCCTGATCTCTGTGCAGCTCCCTGACTGACCTACTACTAATCTCCTTACTGCTTACACTAGACCTGCAGACTGACCATCATCCACAGTATTGATATGGAAGCCCTGACCCTGACCACTATAGGTAGAGTTAGGAGATGGTTTGGATGTGGAATCAATGGCCTTAATGGCGGACTCATTGTGGTTGGGAATTCATTTTGTTGGGTCTGTGCTGCCAAGGTTGTGAGCAGTCTGCTTCAGCCTCATACTGTTTAGAGTTATCAAGGAAGCAGCAGTAATGTGGAAATACTAGAGAGCAGAGAAGCTTCAAGGGAGTTTTAGTGGGGCTGTTCAAAATCATGGAGACATTTGACAGAGCAAATGTGGAAGAGTTTTTGGTTGCAGGAAGATGGTTAACTGAAGGACACCGGTTTGAGATCACTGTGAAAAAAGTGAGAGGTAAGTTGAGAAAAGATGAATTAATCAGTAAGTTGTTATGATCCAAAAGACACTGTTTGTAAAGGTGGTAAATGGGTCATAATAACTTGTGAAAGGATGCCTCGGAAACCTTTGCTTTTCATCATTTTGTGCAAAAAGTATTTTGCCCATCCGAGAGACCTAGATTTAACAGTGTAATGTTTAATTCGAAAGTTGGTACCTCTGACAGTGCAGCACTTCCGCAATACCGTACTGGAGTTTTAATCGAACCTATGACCTTTTTAATAGAGGTGAAAAATATCAGCACTCAAGTCAAGGCTGACAGCAAGTACAGTCAAATGACTCAATCAAACAATCATATTGGCTGCAAAACAGATTCATGGCCAGGGAATAGGACATGACCACACCTCTCTGTCATTGGTGAAAGATTAGCTCTAAAATATAAAACAAAAAGATTTAATTCTTCTGTAACCTGTGTTGGAGCACTTACTTGTGGAGGTCACCTTCAAAATAGAGAACAACAAATTACTATTCAATATCTTGCTCTCACCACACAGAGATGCGCACAGACCTTTACACAGTTCTTATATCTCAGCGAACTTAGATGTTTGCTTTTTTAGCATTCAAAAGGTCAGGAAAAGCTAATCTGCATCACCATTCCCATATAAACTCTGGATCATACTGAGAGAAATCAGTGCAAGTGTCTATGCAGTTACTGCCTGAGGCTTGAAGAGGCAGATTTCCATATCAGTCTGAGAGAGTTCTAAATCAAAGTGGAACTTTGTAATAATTTGATTCATTGATTAAATTGTTCTTTCCTCCTGTATTATTGCTTCTTTCCTGCTCAGCTCAAAAGGAACCAGACAAGTTCATCTAATTTTCCCTCTGGTCAGTAATGAAATAATTACACCAAAGTGACCATTGAATTTCAGCAGTCTGTTCAGCAGACTGGAGACTGTAACTGACCACGTGCTTTCAAAGGAAGCTGCAGCCTTTTTCATTTGTTTGGACCAGGTTCAGAAATTTCGGGCAAGCTTTTCCAGGAACTCAAAGGAAACGTAAAAACATCTAAGTTCAGCCTTCACTGTGTCCTTATCTGTCCATAGTACCTTGTGAGCATGCCCATGCTTCCCATCGGAGATTCAATTTGGTGAATGAACGTCAGGCATTCTGGTTACATGAACAGTCTAACTCAGTTGTGACTCTCTCAGTTTTGCATTCTTTGTTTTACTGAAGTTCAGCTGTTTTCTGATCCAGCCAAGTTCTCTCTGAACTCACACTAGCCTGTCCTGTTGGTGTTTTAGTAGGTGTCATGCTGGATTTGATTGATTTTTCATTGAGATAAAAACCTTCAAGACCATTTGTATTCCACCAGTAGTTTCTAGGAGAGAAGCTAGTTTTCATCAAACCAATGTTGATGTTTACTTGAAGTAGATCATTTCCCTACAGTGTGGAAGCAGGCCATTCGGTCCATTGAGTCCACACTGACCCTCTGCAGAGCATCCCATCAAGATTGAACCCCCAACTCTGTCCCAGTAACCCCAGATTTCCCATGGCTAACCCACCTAGTCTGCACAACCCTGGATACTATGGGCAACATGGCCAATCCACCTAACCTGCAGATCTTTGGACTGCATAGGATGAAGGGCCTCGACAGATGTGTAGTACATTATATCCCTGAAAGTTTTTCAGACATCCGCGACACAGCAAGTGTCCCTTTTTACAACACAAGTGTCTGTCAGGTTTCTGAGAAAAAATTCTTAATGGCAGCCTATTTGAGCCTTGGGACTGTGTAATGCTTTTGAACCTTCATGTTCTGGTAACATTTAAATGTTTAACTTGAAAATGATAAGATGGTGGTCTGTCTGGCAGTCAGTGCTGTGCATGGCCTTTGTTAGTTCTGCCTGGAGAAATCTGGCAATTCGGTGCATTTAGCAGGGATTGAATTCATGACATCTTGCTGTGATTAGAGGTGTGGAAAATTATATTGATGGTTATGCTCAGCACATATTACTGCTTTTACTTCCTGTTTCTCCATTGAGCCCTTCCCACACCTGGTTATCCTTACCAATTCTTGTGTTGAAGCCACCAAGAATAATTGTCTGACCAAAGAGGTCATCATACACAGTTATCCAAGAATCCATCAGGGCTGACACACTGATGTGAGTTACTGTGTAAAAGGAGTTTAATTTCCATCATTTCCCCCTTTGGGAATCCAAGCCAACTTACTGCTGAGATAGCACTTTACTGCAAAGCCTACGTCAGCTTTGTGTTGATCTTCTTTTCCATGGCTATTCCAAAAGATTGTGTAACTTGCTGATCCTTCCTTGAGCTGATCCTTCTCAGCTAGATGAGTTCTGACACTGAGACATTATATTAAGCCAATTTTACCAATAAATGCAATTCTTCTCTCCAGTTTGTCACCTGGGTCATTGTCCATGTGCCATTGATGATTAGTGTTCCCTTTACATTCTGAATTGAAATGGTTTATGTGACCCTGCTAGCTGCAGCTAGCTGGCCAGGGAAGTGGAGCAGACAATTTTAAAAGGTCCTTTTCCGAGTCCTTCCTCACACAAGATGAATAGAATAGTCCTGAATTGTTATTCAGATGGCTGCTGAGTTCTACTTTGCTTCCTTCCTGAGAAAGACAACTGTGTGGCCTCCGCTTCCTGTCTTCGGGCTCCCAGCCACAGCTCTTAGTGAATTCACACCTGACGTAATATTGCTGACCTATCACCACAGGATTTGTGTTAGATTGGTGATGGATGACAGATGAAAGAAAGATAATGAACATAACAAGTGCATAAATTATAGTGTAGTGAAAGAGAATTGTGTCTGAGAGAAGGGGGATGGAAGAGGGAGTAAACCTCTCACAGGCGATCTTGCTATACATTTTGAAGTGGCTGAACCCAATTTGGTCCTCACCTTCACTCAGCTTTGACCTGTGACTCCCAAACCCTTTATCTTCTGCACTGTTAGATAATCAATAAATTTCTGGAAGGTCTCAGTAAAGTTTCAGTTTTATCTTTCTGCGTGCCCACCTTTTGGGCATGACATGACTTTGAACTCTTCTTCCATTATCTTTGCCTCCGTGCCATTTCTTTGGGCAAGAATCCTCTCCCCGTCCCACAGACCCCTTCGACCAGCACCAACACACTCCCTTGACCTGGAATCCTCCCTCTGGCCTTTTATCTGCACCCAACCTGTTCTTTGAGAACTGTCAACAAGAAACTTCAATTTCTCTGTCCTGCTCATGCATTCCAACCTATCATCCTCTGAAATGAGCACACTCTATGTGCTCAGATCCAGTACTGACTTTGTAATTAATCAGGCTGCTAAGGCTAGTGCTGTTGTAGTCTGTCGGACTGATCTCTACATTGCAGAGGCTGAGCGCCTGCTCTCAGATACCTCCTCCTATCTCCCCATGGACCATGAGCCCACCATGGAACATTGTGTCCACAGTGGTCACTAATCTCATTTCATCTGGCGATCTCCCCCCACCAATTGCTTCCAAGCTGATAATCCCCCAGTAATCCCACACAGCTTGCTTCCACCTCCTTCTGAAAATCCATGAACCAGACTGCCCAGGCAGACCCATTGTTTCTGCCTGTTCCTGCCCCATAGAACTCATCTCTTCTTGCCTTGACTCTGTTTTTTCTCTGCTGGTCCAGTCCCTGCTCACTTACATCTGCAATTCCTATGTTGCTTTACACCAGTTTCGGAATTTCCAGTTTGCATGTTCCAGCCACCTCCAGTTTACCATGGATGTGCATGTCCATCTGTCACCAGGATGGTCAGGGCTCTCTGCTTTCTTGTGGAGCAAAGGCCTGACCAATCCCCAACCACTACCACCCTCTGCAGCTTGGCAGAGCTCATCCTCATCCTCAGCAACTTCTCTTTTAACTCCTCTCACTTCCTTCAGGTCAGAGGGATGGCCATGGGTACTCGCTTGGGACTCAGTTATGCCTGTCTCTTTATGGGATACATGGAACATTCCTTGTTCCTGTCCTACTCTGGCCCCCATTCTCCAGTATATCAATGATATCATCGGTGCTGCTTCCCTCTCTCATCCAGAATTGGAAAGGTTTATCGACTTTGCTTCCAATTTCCACCTTGCCCTCATTTTCACCAGGTCCACCTCTGATTCCTCTTCTCCCTTCCTCAACACCTCTGTTCCCGTTTCTGGGGATTGACTGGCCACTAGTATCCACGAAAAACCCACTGACTCCCATAGTTCCCTGGACTATGCATCCTCGCACCCTGTTTCCCGTAAAGACTCCATTCCATTCTCCCACTTCCTCTATTGCTATGTTCTGATGATGCTAACTTTGACAAAGGAGCCTCCAACATGTCCACTTTCATCTTCAACTGAGGATTCCCCAGCACCGTTGTTGACAGGGTCCCCATCTGGGTCTGACCTATTGCCTACACTTCTGCCCACACCCTCTCTTCCCTCCTGCAACAGCAGTAAGGTGCTGCTGCCAGATCTGCTGAGCTTTTCCAGCAATTTCTGTTTTTGTTTCTGGAAGAATTGCCGAATGGAGTACTCAAATTAATTCCATTTAATGTTAACTATCATAAATGTTCACCTCTCAACCAGGAAAGGCCATCTGATCAACTGTACGATGATTCAGGTGAAGATATGACAAAAGGGGCATCAGAGAATCAGGCAGATTAGAATAGATTACCTACAGTGTGGAAACAGGCCCTTCAGCCCATCTAGTCCACACCGACCCTCCGAAGAGTAACCCACTCAGACCCATTCCCCCTAACTAATGCACCTAGCTCTATGGGCAATTTATCATGACCAATTCACCTGACCTGCACATCTTTGGACTGTGGGAGAAAGCTGGAGCACCCGGAGGAAACCCAAGCAGACACGGGGAGAATGTGAAAATTCCACACAGACAAATGCCCGAGGCAGGAATTGAACCCAGGTCCCTGTGAGGTAGCAGTGCTAACCACTGAGCCACTGTGCCACCCCTAGCGATGCTCAAGCCCAGTTTCTTACACATTTTATATGCTGTGTGTGTCAAAGGAAGGAGAAGAAAATAGCCACAGGGCATGTGAAGATTTCATTAAAGTTTGAATTCAATACAAGTTCATGCAAATGTCTGTCAATTATGGTTTACTTCGGCTTTTCGTTTGGAATCCACAGTCTTCATACATCCAGATAAAGTGAATCATTGAAGTGAAAGGATCTTTTGATCTTTAGTAGTAGATATTAAGACTGAGCTAAGCCATCCCAAGTTGGGATTTATTCATTTGTGTTTTGGACTGCTTTGATGTGTCATTTTACAGTGTCATTACCTGCAGATTTTGTTTACTCCAAAGGTTTTGAATATTTTCCTCCTTTCCTCCCCCATTTTCTTGCCAGCAGCAAAAACAAACAAGCCTTGAGGTAAGTGAAGGCGGAGAATCATCTGTTCAGGCTTTTTCTTAGGCTTTTTCACAGTGGATTTGCTCAGTGGAATGATCATTTCACAGGGCAGTTAGGAGTCAACCCGGTGGGGAGCTGGTGGTGTAGTGGTAATGTTACTGGACTATTAATCCAGAACTCCAGGTTAATGTTCTTGGCCATGGGCTCAAATCCCACCTTGTGAAATTTGAGTTCAGTTGTTAAAATAAAAAATGGAATTAAAATGATAGCCTAATGATGATCATGTGATCACTTTCAATTGTCATAAAACCTGTCTGATTCACCAATATCCTTGAGTGAAAGCAATCTGCCATCTTTACCTAATCAGGTCTACATGTGTCCTCAGACTTACAGTAATATGATTGGCTCTTAACTCTGGGCAATTAGGGATCGTAATTAAATGCTCGTCTAGCCAGTGACACCTATATCCTGTGAACAAGAAAAAGCGCATTGATGTTGGTCTGGAGTCCATGCGTGGTAAAATAGGACGGGTCAGCATGGCTTCATCAAGGGGAGGTCATGCCTGACAAATCTGTTAGAATTCTTTGAAGAGGTCATGAGCAAGTTAGACAAAGAAGAGTAAGGGGATGTGCTCTATTTGGATTTCCAGAAAGCCTTTGACAAGGTGCCACACAAGAGGATGCTTAGTAAGAGAAGAACCCATGGTGTTAGGGGCAAGGTATTGGCATGGTTAGAGGATTGGCTGACTGGCGCAAAGCAGAAAGTAGGGACAATTGGGTCTTTTTCTCAGATGGTGACCAGTGACCACAGGCTCAGTGTTGGGACCACAGCTATTCACATGAAATATTAACAGTCTGAATGAGGGAATTGAAGGAATTGTTGGCAAGCTTGCAGATCATACAAAGATAGGTGGAGGGGCAGATAGTGTTGAAGAAGTGGGGAGACTGAATAAGGACTTGGACTGGGTAGAAGAGTGGGCAAAGAAGTAGCAGATGGAACACAGTATGGATAAGTGTGAGGTTATGCACTTTAGCAGGAAGAATAGAGGCGTAGACTATTTTCTAAATGGGGAAAGGCTTGGGAAATCTGAAGCACAAAGGGACTTAGGAGTTATAGTTCAGGATTCTTGTAAGGTTAACACGCAGGTTCATTTAGCAGTTAGGAAGACAAATGTAATGTTACTATTCATTTCAAGAAGGCTCGAATACAAGAGCAAAGATGCGCTGCTAAGACTGTATATGGCTCTGGTCGGACTGCATGGAGAATATTGTGAGCAGTTTTGGGCCCCATATCTAAGGAAGAATGTGCTGGCCTTGGAGGGTGTCCAGAGGAGGTGTACCAGAATGATCCTAGACATGAAGGGCTTGTCATATAAAGAGAGGTTGAGTCTGTACTCAATGTAGTTTAGAAGGATGAGGGGGAGGATTTCATTAATACTTATAGAGTATTGAGAGGCCTGGATAGAGTAGATGTGGAGAAGATGTTTCCATTAATAGGAGAGACTAGGAGCTGAGGGCACAACCTCAGAGTGAGGAGATGACTCTTTATTACTGAAGTGAGGAGGAATTTCTTCATCCAGAGGATGGTGGCTCTGTGGAACTCATTGCTGCAGAAGGCTGTTGAGCTGTATTTAAGACAGAGATTAGTTTTTTTGAGTTGTATTTAAGACAGAGATT
The DNA here is from genome assembly GCF_037043375.1 of Chiloscyllium plagiosum. Taxonomy (NCBI): domain Eukaryota; kingdom Metazoa; phylum Chordata; class Chondrichthyes; order Orectolobiformes; family Hemiscylliidae; genus Chiloscyllium; species Chiloscyllium plagiosum. Next base: position 35,999,623 of record NW_028270169.1, on the reverse strand, counting down.
AGGTTTTTGATTAGTAAGTGGATCATGGGTTAGAGGGATATGATAGCAGAATGGAGTTGAGAAATATATCATCCATGATTGAATAGTGGCGCAGACTAATGTGTTGAAGCTAGACTGAGAAAGGACAATTGATATCCTTCCCGAAATGTTTTATGTTTATAATAAGTGGGTAGTTGTTAATGTTTTTAAAAGAGTTGAATATGGGCATCACTGGTTAAACCACTGTTTGTTTCACATTCGTAATGGTGTTTGAGATGTTGCTAGCTTGCCACGGGCTTGAACTGTTGCAGTCCTTTTTGTGTAGGTATATCCATAGTATCATTAGGAAGGGAGTTCCAAATTTTGATCCATTGACACTGGAAGAACTGGTGATACAGTTCCAAGTCAGGATGGTGTTTGGCTTGGAAGAGAACTTATAGATTGCATGTTCTAGGTTCCAAATGTCACAAGTTTGGAAGTTGCTGTTGAAGAAAGCTTGGCAAGTTACTTTTGGACATCAGGATGTACCCTACTGACATTGTATAGCAGTGATAGAGGGAATGAATTTTTAAGATGTAGGATGGGAGGCTGATCAAGCAAGCTTGGATGATACTGAGATATGTGAGTGTTCTTAGAGCCATATGCATCCAGGTAAGAGCAGAGTATTCCTTTGAATTGCTCATTTTGCGCCTTATAGATAGTGACAAACTTCGGGTAGACAGGAGGTGGGTTATTTGTTGTATGGTTCCCAGCAGCTTAGCAGCTCTTGCAGCAGCAGTATTTAAATAGCTGATTCAATTCAGTTCAGATGATGATAACTCTGAGATGTTGATAATGGGGGGAATTGAGTGATTGTAATGCTATTGGATCTCGAGGGAAGATGGTTCGATCTGTCTTGATGGTGATTGTCATTTACTGGCATTTATGTGACACCTATATTCCTTCCCATTTGTCAACCCATGTTTGAATATTGACATGGCCATAATTATTATTACTCATGTCAGATTTTCACTCCATATTTATTGCATTAGCTAAATTTAAATGTCCAAATGCTGTGATGGGGTTTACACTCATGATTCTTAGATTATTCTTCTAGTTATTTGGATGTTTTTAGACAAGTAACATAATCACAATGCAAACATTCTTGGTTTTCCTCATTAGATGCTATTCTATGATCATAACATTTTCTGGACAGAATGCGTACTGGATGCTGTCAAATTTAATTTATTTACATATAATTATTGTGACATTTGAATTTTTGCCCCTTGGTACCTGAGTGTTGTGCTCTGTCTCCTAAATGTACTGCCTCTTTGATGTTATGTTAATTTGGACTGGCGTATTATATTTTAAAACAAAGTACAAATAAGTTTTCAGATATTTTAGCTATCTAGCTGAATGGTAAAGTAAGTGTAATTATGCCTGATTCATTGTGCTCTTTATCTTCAAGACTGCCTATCTCCCCAGTAGTCAGCGGGAGATTGAGGAGCAAATATGTGAGGAGATTGCAGGTAACTGCACGAATAAGAGGTTCTAATAGTAAAGGTTTTTAACTTTCCTAGCATTGACTGGGACTGCCATAGTGTTAAAGGCTTGGATGGAGAGAAATATGTTAAGTATGTTCAGGAAGAATTTCTCATGCAGTCAATAGATGGCCCTGCAAGCAAAGGGGCAAAACGTGACCTCTGTGGGAATAAGGTAGGGCAAGTAATGGAAGTGTTAGTGGGGAGCACTTTGGGACCAATGACTTAAAATAGCTATGGAAAAGGATTGATCTGGTCCACAAGTTAAATTTCTAAATTAGGATAAGGCCAATTTTGATGGTCTTATACAGGAACTTTCAAAAGTTGATTGGAGAGAGGTTGTTTGCAGGCAAAAGGACCTCTTGTGAGTGGGAAGCTTTTAAAAGTGAGTTAATAAGTGTTCAGGGCCAGCATGTTCCTGTTCGAGTGAAGGGTAGGAGTAGGAAATCCTAGATAATTAGAGTTATGGAGGCCCTGGTCAAGGAAAAGAAGGAGGTGATGACATATATAGGGAGCTGGGACTTTGGAGGGTGTCGGAGTATACTTAAGAGAGAAATCAGGAGGGCTGAAATGGGACACGAGATGGCTTTGGTTAGAGACAAAAAAAACTGCAGATACTGGATTCCAAGGTAGACATGCAGGAGGCTAGAAGAACATAGCCAACCAGGCAGCATCAGGATGTGCAGAAGTCAATATTTTGGGTGTAATCCGTCTTCAGGACTAGGGGTGGGTGTAGTGGGAGCTTCAGGTAAAGAGGGTGGAGGTGCAGGGTGGTGAGGTGGGAATAGGTGAACACAGGTTGACGGTGCAACTTGGTTGATTGATGCGAGGAATGAATCTGGTTGGTGGCTAGAAGGGAGGGTCGATGAGAGGAATGGAAGGGAGGGGGAAGGGCTGCGAAGAGAGTTGGGTAATGGGAAGGGAGGTTATTTGAAATTGGAGAACGCCATGTTGAGTCCTCCGGACTGTAGGCTACCCAAGCGGAAGATGAGGTGCTGTTCCTCCAATTTGCAGTTTGATTTGTTGTGACAATGGAGGAGGATAAGGATGATTATGTTGGAAAGTCAGTGAGAAGGGGAATTAAAATGGGCAATGAATGGGAGGTCCGGTCGGCACCTACGGGCCTGGCTGAGATGCTCAGCGAACCATTCCCTAAGTTTACGTTTGGTCTATCCGATGCAGAGGAGACTACATCGGGAGCACCTGATGCAGTAAACTAAGTTGGAGAAGAGGCAGGTGAACCTCTGTCTCACTTGGAAGGACTGTTTGGGGCCCTGGATGGAGGTGAGGGGGGTGGTGGACTGGCAGGTTTTACACCTTTTCCGGTTGCAGGGGAAGGTACCTGGGGGTTTGGGAGGGTTTGGTGGGCACTCTGGTGCAAACCAAGGATTGGCGAAAAGTATAATCCTTGCAGAAGGCCGAGAGGAACGGGGATGGGAAGATGTTCTTGGTGGTAGGGTCTAGTTGGAATTGGCGAAAGTATTTAAGGATGAAGCATTGGATGCGGAGACTGGTGGGGTAGTAGGTGAGGAAAAGGGGGACCTTGTCTTTATTGCATTGGTAGATAAGGTAAAGGAGAATCCAAAGAGATTCTGCAAGTACATGAAGGGCAAAAGAGTGACTAGGGAGAGAATAGGGCCTCTTAAAAATCAACAAGGTCATCTGTGTACGGAACCACAAAAGATGGGTGAGATCCTAAATTAACATTTCTCATCAGTATTAACCATCACGAAAGGCTTGGATGCAAGAGAACTTGGCAAAACAAATAGCAATGTCTTGAAGAGAGTCCACATTACCCAGAACAAGGTCCTGAAAATCTTAAAAAACATTAAGGTAGATAAATCCCTGGGACGTAATGAAGTATATCTCAGGACTTTGTGAGAGGCTAGGGAGGAAATTGTGGGGCCGTTACCAGAGATATTTGCAAAATCGACAACCATGGGTGAAGTGCCTGAAGGTTAGAAGGTGGCTAATGTTGTGCCATTATTTAAGAAATGCTGCAAGGAAATGCCTAGGAACTACAGACCACTGAGCCTAATGTCCATAGGGTTAAGTTGTGAGAAGGGATTCTGAGAGATAAGGTCAGGCATTTGTAGAGGCAAGAACTCGTTTGGGATAGTCAGCATGGATTTGTGCATGGGAAATCATGTCTCATGAATTTGATTGAGTTATTTGAAGGAATGACCAAGAATCGAGAGTAGGGCAACGTGGTACTCATTGTCTACCACGTTTTAGCAAGGCCTTTGACAGGGTTATGCATGGTAGGTTGTTGAGTAAAGTTAAATCTCACAGAATCCATGGAGAGCTAGCCAATTGGACACAAAATTGGCTTGACAGTAGAAGACAGAGGGTGGTTGTAAAGGGTTGTTTTTTCAGTTTGGAGATTTTTGACCAGCGACATGCCAAGGGATCAGTGCTGGGTCCACTATCATTCGTAATTTACATAAATGATTTGGGTGAGAATTTAGGAGGTATGGTTCGTAAGGTTTTGGATGACATCAAGATTGCTGTTATAGTGGACAATGAAGAAGGTTATCTGGGAATGTAGCAAGATCTTGATCAACTGGGCTAGTGGGCTGAGGAATGGCAGATGAGGTTTAGTTTAGATAACTGCAAGGTGTTGCAGTTTGGTGGGTCAAAACAGGATGGGACTTACACAGTCAATAGTGGGGCCCTGGGGAGTGTTATAAGACAAAGAGATCTATTGGTACAGGTTCATAGATCTTTAAAAGTGGAGTTTGGGGTAGACAGAACAGTGAAGAAGACTTTCAGTACGCTTGCTTTCATGGATCAGAGCATCGAATATAGATTGGATTCCGTACAGTGTGGTAACAGGTCCTTCAGCCCAACAAGTCCACACTGACCCTCTGAAGAGCAACCCACCCCCACTTTACATTTACTAATGCACCTAACTCTATGGGCAATTTAGCATGGCCAATTCACCTGGGCATCTTTAGATTATGAGAGGAAACCAGAGCACCCAGAGGAAATCCACACAGAAACAGGGAGAATGTGCAAACTCCCACAGACAGTCACCCGAGGTGGGAATTGAACCAGGTACCTAGCAGTGTGAGGCTGTGGTGCTAACCAGTGAGCCACCATGTCGCCCACAGAGTTGGGGTGTCTTGATGCAGCTGTACAAGATGTCAGTGAGGCCACATTTTGAGTACTGCAAGCAGTTCGAGTTGTCCTGATATAGAAAAGATATTAAACTAGAAAGAGTGCAGAAAGGTTTTATGAGGATGCTACCCCTGGACTGGAAGGTTTGAGTAACAAAGAGAGATTAGATAGGCTGGGACTTTTTTCCTCAAGTGTAGGAGACTGAGGGGTGACCTTATAAAATCATGAGAAGCATAGATATTGTAGATAGCCAACAGCTATTCCCTCTGTTTTGGAAATTTGAAACTAGTGGGCATAGGTTTAAGGTGAGATGGGAGAAATACAAAAGGATCCTGAAGGGCAGTTTTTTCACACAGAGGTCTGGAATAGGCTGCCAGAGGTAATAGTGGAAACAAATGCCATTTTGTCATTTAAGAAGCATTTAGACAGGTACATGGAATAGGTATGGAGGGAATATGAAACAAACACAGGCAAATGGGACTATTTTAATTATTAAAACTGGATGGCATAGGTGACATGGTGGCTCAGCAATTAGCATTGCTGCCTCACAGCGGCAGGGACCCAAGTTTGATTCCACCCTCGGGCAACTGTCTGTATGGAGTTTGCACATTCTCCCCCTGTCTGTGTGGGTTTCCTTCCATAATCCAAAGATGTGCAGGTCAGGTGAATTGCTAAATTTCTCAGTGTTAGGTGTATTAGTCAGGGATAAATATAGGTAGGGAAATGGGTCTGGGTGGGTTATTCTCCGGAGGGTTGCTTTGGGCTGAAGGGCTTGTTTCCATACTGTAGGTAATCTAATTTTTAAAAATGGGCCAAAACTCCTGTTTCCATGCTTTAGAACTCTATGACTCTATGACTTAACTCTGTTTTCTCTCCTCAGATGGTGCCAGACTTGCTGAGCTTTTTCAGCAATTTCTGTATTTGTTTCTGATTTACAGCATCTGCAGGTCTTTTTGGTTTTTATTAATTTCTATTCCCAGTTTTCTGACCTGTGTTATTGCTAAAGTGATACCTCACATTATTGCAATATTTAACAGTTTTCTTAGCCCTCAATAAAACTCCGAGCATGAAGTCTGTGTCTGCAGAGGGCTGGCTCAATTCATGTGACTAGTTTGCGCATTGTCATGATCAATGTCAAGGGAATATCTCTATCTCTCACAGTCAGCTGGCCTGGTAAATCCTCTGAGTCTAAGTCTAAGATAAAATAGGCATGTCCAAAAGACCAGTAGGTGCCAAAATCAAACTTCTGCCAAAATCCACAATGAACTCTGCAAATCACAGCACATTTACCTGGCAGTAATCAATATGAATGGATGTTGCTAATCTATGCTTTGTGGGGGTAACTGCATTGCAAACGGCACTAGTTAGGGATACCGTCTGGATAGGGAGTTTGTGAGGGGCAAACAATGTATTGCTGCTTTCACCTGGCTCCCCCTTTCCTTCACCAACTGATGACCAATTGGGTTGAGTACTGCTTCCTCCATCACTCACCCATTGACATCTTTTATTGATGCCACATTTGCCGCACCAGCAGTCGGAATTTCTGAGTGCCTTTCTTTGCCTGAAAAATCCTTTGAGATTACTGGAATCTCATTTTTAAAATTTCAGCAGCGGTAAATGGTAACAGCAATTTTGTTCCTCTGCCAAATGGCTCAATTCTGTTCCATTTTCAACTTGTCTTTTATTCACATTTCTCATATTCTGCCATGCCTCATTCCTAATACCTGACCATACCAGACTCATCTCGTATTGCATTCTGACTAACGCCAGGAAATCCCAGGAGATCTCAAATGTCTGGTGATGATTGTGAACCTGCTGCCTCATTACATGCTGTTGTTTCTTTTTTTCCTGTGTGGGAAACTACTTGACTTAGACCGATTAAGGTAAACAAAGATCATTTTTTGTACTACGTTATTACATACACTTTCAGGAAAAAAAATGACACTTATTCCCAATTACATGGCTCTCTTGACATTATCTTTCTGTTTGCTTTCACTCATCTTAGACTATAAGAGACTGATGCCTCTTGAGACTCATGATTATTCGTACATAGTTTCATTTAAACAGTTTAGGCTTAAATGTAGGATGCAATTGCTATTTGCCATCTTTGGTTGCTCTGAAATGGAACAGGTACTGAGGGATTGGAAACTTAGGCAAAGATCAATGATTGAGTATAACAATATGCCTGATCTGCTGACAGACTTTCAGCATTTTCTGTTTGTAATGTTGAACAGTTGCTCCTTAATCTGTGCATATCTTTGCACATCTGTCAATACATATGCAGCAGGCATGTGCATTGATTGAAATGGAAACAAAGATATGTGTCATTCTGCAGCAGCACAGTCCCTAATCCTGCTTACGCCACAGCAGTGAAATGTTATTGGATTTTCAAGATCAAAAAGCTGTAAAACTAGTTCTTGCATAAATAGTCTTGAAAGGCTGTCATATTTCTTTCTGACCATTCAGTCTTTCTTTCTAAATGAATTGCACTGTGGACATAAAGTGTTGTCAACGGTTGGTACTTCTATCATATTTGGAGCAACGCACTTATTATTAATGGTGCCAACAACAGATGTCAAATCAGTGACTTCAAATTCATTTCTGTCTACATTAAGCTTCAGGTTAACTCTTCTAAGAACTTCTGCAATCAGCCTCTGAGCTCTTCTTTAGATGAGCTCACACTTTGATGTCATCCATCAATGTGCCAACACATTCAACATGTTCAAATGTCAAATACTGTACCCACAGAGCGCCCTATTAAATTAAATTTGAAGAATCTACACCTTAAGAGCTATTAAATGTGTAGAACTTGGATTGTGATTCATCTAGTTTCATTTCCCGGAAGATTGAGGATAAATTTAACTTACTAAAATATTTTTCATGAATGTATTATAGCTGAAAGTTATGCCTGCAAGGATCATGAACTGATGATTGTGCTACAGGATTGCAGCCCTGATTGTCACTGCAAGCCTGCCTCCCAGATGGAACTAAGGGCTGTAATTCTATATTTCTTCAAGTGTAGGCCCTTGAAACGGAAACTCTTAAAGCATTGATATGGCAGCTTGTCATATCCTAAGAATATCCTATAACATTTCATATCTAGTTGATTAGTTTAGAAGAGCAGTCACTGTTGTACAAGATTTCATGGTACAAAGGGAATATGAATGGATGGCAACTTCATTTTGGTGGTATTCTTGAGAGGAGTAAGGTTGACCAAAATATGTTAATTTTCTTTGCATATACCACTAATCTGAGCATAAATAATATGGTTTCTGCTAGCATTTGAGCTTAAAGCTGTTATCTTTAAAATACAGTTGATATGGAGTATAAAATAAGCATAGTATGAGATGTACTCCTTCAGATCTGAACTGAATAGCTAATCTGGATGTATGCTCATGTGAGTAAGATTTCTTTGATTCTTATAGCTAGTAGGTAGGTTTACAATCCACCAATCCATGGAAAAGTTAAATGTTTAAGAATGATGTGTGCTTGGATTTTAAATTGCATATTAAATTCAAAAATGTTTGAAAACAAACTTGTATTTGTAGAATGCCAAATTTCTCCAATCTTTTCTTGGAAATGAAATTATTAATATTATTTTCTTTTCAATATTACAGCTTTTACTCTAATCCTGTACGTTGGTCAAAATCTTTATTTCACTCTGTTTAAAGTATTAAAAAGCGAGGGACAGTCAGTGATTCTAATGTCTGGCTCGCTGTGAGTGAGAATTCTTCAATGTAATTGACGGCTTAATCTAGTTGATGACATTACTGTTTCCAGTCACCAGGAGATCTCCTGATTTCAATGCCAGGTTCAAGTTAATGTCAGGAATGGTGAATACCATGCCACAGAAATCATTAGATCATTCTGGCTTGCTTTCCTAAGGTAAAGAGGGAGGGATGTCATTTTGCTTACTAAAAGACCTGAGCCATTAAACCTGATCCAATGTTCAAACCCCAAAATCCACAAGAGAGTCCTTTGCAGCCTTATAATTTATGTCTGCAAGTGTGATGTTGCTCAGATATTGTATCAACTTCACCCGTACCTTCCACCCTGACCTCAAATTCACCTGGATCATCTCTGACACCTCCCTCTCCTTCCTGGACATCTCTTCATCTCCATTTCCAGCAACCGACTTAGTACCAACATTTATTTCAAACCCACAAACTCCACAGCTACCTTGACTACACCAATCCCCCCACCCCCTAACAAAACTTTGGTCCCATAGTCCCAATTCCTCCACCTCCACCGTATCTGCTCCCAGGACGAGCGATTTCACTCCAGGACATCCCAAATGTCCTTTTACTTCAAGGACTAGAATTTTCCCTCCCCCTGTGCCCTTTAGCTGCATGTCTATCACCTCTGTCCTCAAACCTCCCCAACCACAACAGGGACTGAGTCCCCCAGTCATAGAGTCATAGAGATGTACAGCACAGTAACAGATCCGTAGGTCCCATGTGAACATGCCGATCAGATATCCCAACCTAATCTAGTACCATTTATCAGTACTTGGCCCAAATCTCTCTCAACCCTCCCTATTCATATACCCATCCAGATTCTTTTTAAATGTTGCAATTGTACCAGCCTTCACCCCTTCCTCTGGCAGCTCATTCCATACACGCAACACCCTCTGCGTGAAAAAGTTGCTCCTTAGCTCCCTTTTAAATCTTTACCCTCTCACCCCAAACCTATGCCCACTAGTTCTGGACTCCCCCACTCCAGGGAAAATAACCTTGTCTATTTACCCTATCCATGCCCCTCATGATTTTATAAACCTCTATAAGGTCACCTCTCAGCCTCCGCTGCTCCGTAGAAAACAGCCCCAGCCTATTCAATCTTTCCCTATAGCTCAAATCCTCCAGCCCTGGCAACATGCTTGTAAATCTTTTCTGAATTCTTTCTTGTTTCACAACATCCTTCCAATAGGAAGGAGACCAGAATTGCATGCAATATTCCAACAGTGGCCTAACCAATGTCCTGTACAGCCGCAACATGACCTCCCAACTCCTATACTCAATACTCTGACCAATAATGGAAAGCATACCAAACGCCTTCCTTCACTATCCTATCTACCTGCTACTCCACTTTCAAGGAGCTATGAACCTGCACTCCAAGGTCTCTTTGTTCAGCAACACTCCCTAGGACCTTACCATTAAGTGTATAAGTCCTGCTAAGATTTGCTTTTCCAAAATGCAGCACCTTGAGTTATCTAAATTAAACTCCATCTGACACTCCTCAGCCCATTAGCCTATCTGATCAAGATCCCATTGTAATCTGAGGTAACCTCAGGTCCTCAGATTCCACCTCACTTTGTCCCAATCCAATGCATCATCTTCGGCCACTTTCACCACCTGCAGACTGATCCCACCATCAAAAAGTTATTTCCTTCCCCATCCCTATCTGCTTTCTGTAGGGACCCCCTGTTCCCTCCACATCCTCCTCATTAGGTCCACACCTCCCACCAACCTCTCTTCCACACTTGGCACCTTTCCCTGTGGCCGGAGTAGGGGCAACACCTGCTCCCAAACTTCCACTTTTACCTTTGTCCAAGGCCCCAAAAAATCATTCCAAGTCTGGCAGAGACTGAGCTGCATTTCCCCTAATCTGATTTGCTGCATCCATTGCTCCTGACATGGTCTCCTCTACATCGGACGGACCGAGCACAAACTCGGGAACCAGTTCAGGGAGCATCTATGCTCCGCATACTCCAATTAACTCCGCTTCCCAGTTGCTAGCCATTTCAACTCCCCCTCCCACTCCCCCAATGACATGACCATCCTAGCCCTCCTCCACCAACACGGTAAGGCCACATGCAAACTGGAAGAAGAACACCTCACCTTCTGCCTTGGGAGCTTACAACCTTATGGGCTTAATGTGGAATTCCCACTGACCAATCTCATTCACCACCTATTTGCATCCACCTATCGCCATCCCCCTAGCTTTCCCCCAGGCCCACCCCCTCCCTTTATTTATTTCTCAGGCCCTTTCCCCTTCCCCCTCCCAAGTCCTGATGGAGGGTTCTGCCTGAAACATTGAATCTCCTGTTCTTCTGGTACTGCTTCACCAGTTGCACCTTTTCCAGCTCCACACTTTATTGACTTTGACTTCCTAGCATTTGCAGATCTCCCTATCTCCAATTGTGCTCCTAAGTCTAGTTTAAATGTTTTGACCATTTCATTTACTATTAGTGTTGATTCTCATTCTTTCTTTTTGACTCAGAGTTACCACATTCATGGAAATTTGTTTACTGATTTTTCAACCATAATATATGTTTGTTTTCAGCTGTTCTGTGATTTATAACACATGGCTCATATGAGTACATTCTCAAACTTCTGGGTTTATGACCTGTTCTGAATTGCCCATTATCCCTTGAAATCCTTAGTGTCACATATCATCTGGAAGATAGCATCTCTGACAGTGCAGCACTCCCTGAATACTTCACTGCCAGTTTTAACTTTGCATTCAAGCCTTGGAATAGGAAAAATATAACAGTTCATCTTTAAACAGGGAATTCCTGATTTTCAGATCAGACAAAATCTTTGAAATATTGAAATTTAGAGTCTACTTTTGCTACATTGCATTTAACATTTCTTTTCCGATTGTTCCACAGTCTGTCCAAAATAAATGCAGAAGTGCAATGTGTTTAATTAGGGGTCTCTTGCCTAGTTACCACATGAGGATTGCTGGATGGGACGGTGTTGAGACTCGGGACATCATGGTTTTCTCTGTGAGAGCCTGGTGTTCTGCTCTCTGTGTCTTGTAAAGGTGATGATAATTTCAAGGTCATTGTTAGTGTTCTGATTTGGCTTTACTGGTAGATAGTTCTCAGTTTCCACATTCTAGCTTCCTTGTAAGAAAACGTTATGCAACATTCTGTGATGACATTGCAGACCTTGTCAGGGTCACACTGCAAGATACTCCTTGATTGCTCAAGGTCTTTGGTGCCAATTACAGATTCTAATATCTTTTGGTAGCTGTAGGCACTTCACTGTATTCTGTCTGTGACTCTGGGTATCATTAGTTAAGACTACAGATGGTAACCTTGGCCAAACTTCAAGTCTGCTGCTTCTTTTGAATAAACCTGCCACAGAAGATTGCCTTAAAGTAAAAAATTTGTGATGGCTATGTGGAAGACTGTCTTAACTCCGCATGATTTCTGTGATCACTAATCATGTGAAGATTAAATGGAAATTTATGAACGTCATGGAACTGTTTCTAGTCCACAGGCATGCTATTAATAACCTTCTGGACTTTGGAGTTATGCTGCAGTATGAAAGATTGATGTCCCCTCTCATTTTGATCTTTTTTCTCATTAGGAAATGATTAAAAGAAAGACTTAAATTTATATAGCACCTTTTATAACTACAGGGTGTCTGAAAGCACTTTACAACCAATGTGATTTCAAAAGTGTAGTCACTGCAGTAATAAATGGAGTGCACAGTCAATATGCATGCAGCAAGCTCCCACAAAGAACAATGTGATAATGATCAGATAATCTATTTTTATGGCATTGATAGAGAAGGAAATATTAACCAGGATACTCGGAATAATTATTCTTTGAAGTAGTGCTATGGGATTTTTTAAATATCTCCTCCAGTTGACAGATGAGTCATTGGTTCCACATTTCATCTGGAAGACAACATAGCCAACATTGCAGCACTCCCTCTATTCTTCACTAGCAGCTTTAGTTTTTGTTCTCACCCTTGGAGTTGGGAAAATACAGCAGCTTGCCTTTAAGCAAGGAATTCCTGAAGTTTAGAGTGAATAAGGTCTTCGAATTATTTTGCAGCTTCTAAAGTGGTCCAGAGAACCCATCAGTTCAAGGACAACTAGAAATTACCAACAGATATCAGTGCTCCCACTGATGTCCACATCCCATACAAAAATTAAATAAAAAAGCAAGCTAGTAACATGTGGAGGGTTGCACTGACAGCGATCAGAATATCTAAGTCATTCAGTCAGCCAAGTGAATAATACTTTGAAAATGGACAAAACTAAGGGAGAAAGGGATTCACCAATACACACACAAACACTCTCTCTGTCTCTCTCACACACCCTGTCACACAGACACACTCTCTCTCACTCACTCACACACACACTCACTCACTCACTCACTCTCCGGCACCAACCTGTTCCAGCGCCATATTCACTTGAACCGAAACCGCCTAAAACTGAGTGAGCTATTGTGTTATTTAATCTGAGATAAGAATGAGATAATACCTAATATTCTTTATTTTAAAACTCACAAAAAGCTTGCTGCTGGATGTATTTAATTGGGGGATGCACTCTGGTGGTAAAATAACACACATCTCTTGCATATAAATACATTGATCAGGCAGTAGAAAGGAACACAGATTTTGTCTGTGATTGTGTGGGCATACTGAGTTTCCTCTTTGGTCCTTGCTTCCGAATGGATTATTATGTCCTATGCATAAAACTAAGCATTTAAATTAGTGTGTGAACTGAACAGTGGCAGGCAGCCAGGTATGGAAAGTAGCATCCTGTGTTGTTAATGGGGAGTTGCATAATTACACAGAATATACAACATTCCAGGCCACATATTTTGTACCGATGGAAACATATAGAAATTCTGCTGAAAAAATAATGTAATATATGAATCTATGCTCCTGTTTTATTAATCTGAGTTGAAACTTCTCCCATATATATTTGATTCTCGCTTGTCAGTGCGATTACTAGATTGAATTAAATGTGTTAGAATATGTGCGTCAGACTGGGAGTACAAGACACTATGCAAGGAGAGAGAGAGAGAGAGAGACGAAGAGATTGTAGGAGGCAGGTAATGTACAAGATGATTTTGGCTGTCAGTATTTTTTTTTCCAATTTCATGTTTTGACTTCTTTCCTGCTTTATACATCAGGAGATCTGACATCTTCTGATGACCCCGCCACCTAAACCTTGCTTTGATTTTTTTTAAATGTTAGAAAGGCAGTGATGTTTAATTTTTTTACAAAAGGCGATTACTCACACCATAAACTTTCATCAATCCATCATTATAGTTCTGATTTCACTGGGAGAATTCCCAGTGGCCCTTATCTGACATAAAATAATATTTTTCTTAGTTAACTGACAAAACTTTGAAAATGGATTGTTGTCATAGAATCCCTACAGTATAGAAGCAGGCCTTTCAGCCCATTGAATCCACACTGACTCTCCAAAGAATATCCCACCCTTACCCATCCCCTATGCCAGTAACCATGCATTTCTCATGGTTAACCATCTAGTCTGCACATCCCAGGACACTGCAGGCAATTTAGCATGACCAATTCTCCTTACCTGCACATCTATCCCTGTGGGAGGAAACCCACGCAGATATAGGGACAATGTGCAACTCCAAATAGACAATTGCCCAAGGGTGGAATTGAACCTGGGTCCCTGGTATAATGAGGCAACAGTGCTAACCACTCAGCCACCATAAAAGGAACCTGATTAATATAATTTAATGTGGATTTTAGAGTTTTGAACAAGTAGAATGTGGGTTTTCTGCCTGTCCGGAGGTGTTTAATGATTAAATTGTTCCGCCTTATGTAGCATTGGTTTATTTTAAAACACAGTATTAGAGAGAGAATTCCTGGAGTGTAATGGGTGTTTGTCTACATTGGGAGAGCTTATAGGTGATCAAAGTAGACAACGTCATACATTAGGTGTCCAGATGCAAGATTCCGGAATTTCTATGGGCTTAAGAGAAACATCCATTGCTTGGGGGGAAAATAATTTGTTTTAGTTTTAGTTTGGAGCAGTTTACATAGGTCTGGGCTGAACCTGGATGTGTATATCACTTGCTTCTGAGAAAGGGAGGTATTCTAGTTACCTCAGGGTAAGAAGTTTAATTCAGAAATTCAAAACCAAAACTCTGAAGGGTTTATTTGAAACGGAGAAAGTCTAAGCTCAGTTGTACGAAGGCTTCAGGAAGAAGCGATCAGATTTTTAAGACAGGGAATTGAATGCCTCAGTTAAATGAAGCGCTACAGATGTGAAAGAGAAGGAAATTATCTCTGGTGTGTGTACAGTAAACAACTGTTCTGAGATTGTATTTTACTGTGTATTCCAAAATCTTTCAGTTTGTGATATATATAAAAGTAGTTTCAATTATTCTTTTTATCTCCATTTATTTTATGCAATAAACTTCTGTTCTATTGTTAAAACTGAATCTGCAACATTGTATGTTTGTGTTTCAGTTAAAAGCTAGCTTGTTAAAATGAAAAATGCTAAATAACATTTATCAATGATTTGAGTCTGGGATCTGACTTGTTCATTCATAACATCGGTTGGGATCATTAAACTGCTATGTCAACCATTGGGCACATTCCCCATCTTGTCCATCTTACCGGGTGAAACCTGGTCTGTTATTGGCATCAACTCCTAGCATTTTCGAAAAGTGTGCTACTGGATAAGCACACTTATCCAGTAGCAGGTCAGGCAGCATCTGAGGAGCAGGGGAGTCAACATTTTCAGGCATAAGCTCTTCATCAGGAACATTGGGGGCAGGGAAAAGGGGGCTGAGAAAAAAATAGGAGTGGGTGGGGCTGGGGGAAGGTAGCTTAGAAGGCACTAGGTCGAAGCAGGCAGGGCACGATGGTGATAGGTCAGAGCAGAGGGTGGAGCAGATAGGTGGAAAGGATGATGAACAAGTGGCACAGTTCAAGAGGGTGGTGCCGAGTTGAAAGGTTGGATCTGGGATGAGGTGGGGGGTGGGGAGATGAGGAAACTAGTGAAATCGACATTGATGCTGTGTGGTTGGAGGGTCTCAAGACACAAGATGAGGCGTTCGTCCTCCAGCTGTAGGGTTGCTAGGATTTGGCGGAGGAGAAGGCCCAGGACTTGCATGTCCTTGGCAGGGTTGGAGGGGGAGTTGAGGTGGTCAGCCACATGATGGTGGGGTTGTTTGGTGCATGTGTCCAGAGATGTTCCCTGAAATGTTCTGAAATGTCCTGTCTCCCCACTGTAGAGGAGACCATTGAGAGCAACGGACGCAGTAGGTGAGGTGTTTAGATGTGCAGGAAGATCTCTGCCGAATGTGGAAGAATCCTTTGGGGCCTTGAATGGAGTTGAGGAGGGAGGTGTGGGCACAGGTTTTATACCTCCTGCGGTGGCAAGGGAGGTTGCCGGGTGTGGAGGGTGGGTTGTTGGGTGTGTGTGGACCTAACGAGGAGTCGCGGAGGGAATGATCTCTGCAGAATGTAGATAGGAGTGTGGAGGGAAATATATCTCTGGTGACGGGGTCGGCATCAAATCCTGCGGGCAGGCCTGGATACTTAGATATTCTCCTTTACTCCACCACTAACCATCCCCTGTTAGAGGGCCATCACTGTGGAGATACGTCCTACTCCACTGATGGTCTGGTATTTGTGGCCAAAAAATAATGTGAACATCTTTCGAGGGCACTCCTATCCCTTGCATGCTCCTGGCTGCTTGAGTAGCACACGCTTCTCCTGGTCCTTTTAATTCAGTTATCCGAAAACCTTTAAAGATGGTAAGGTTCCATCCATTCATGGCTTCATTCTGAACATAGCACCATGAGAGGAGGCCACACGCTTACTGATGACCAGAGAGTAGCTTCATTCTGAATAGTACCGAAAGATGCAAAGTGTGGAAAAAAACAAAGATGAGGTCACAGAAATGTGTAATTTTTTGGGGTTGGTGAGCTGCTGCTAGGGAGTGAGTCTAAATCTCCTAAAACTTAACAATAATTTATCATTTATAAAGAAGAAGCAGCAACTACATGGATTTCAGAAAGGAACACTAGTAAAAGGAACCTAAAATTAAATTAAAGCAAACTAAAATAAAACAATGAATTACGACTAAAGGAAAGTGAAGTTGATGTAAGTAAAGTCACTAGTAACTTTTGCTAATAAGTTTATATTTATTCCAAGTGTAACAAATAGTTTTCAGACTTGATGGACAGCAAGTCAGTGAGGTGATGGTGAGTGCTTTTGTCACTAAACTGTTTATCTAGAGATCCAGTTAATACTCTGGGCACCACAGCAGATGGTGGAATTTGAATCTAATAAAAATCTGCAATTAAGAGTTTAATGATGAACATGAAGTCATTGTCAATTGTCAAGAAAAACCCACCTCATTCACTAATGTCCTTTAGAGTAGAAAATTGGCCGACCAGACCCACAGTCATGTGGTTGACTCGGAACTGCCCTCTGGAAAAGGCATCCCAGCGACACCATCATCCTGTGAATGAATTTAAAACATTATATCCTGTGGTATGTGTGAAATCATGGAAAACACAGAGAAACATAGCAGAAAGTCTTCTAGTTTCGGAGCTTGAATAGTGGCTGGGAATTACTGTTGTGCAGCTTGAGACAGAGGACTGCGTTGACAGCACACGTAACGGGGTGGTCACACTGCTGATTAGAAGCATACAGGCAGAGAGAGATTAGTGACCACGACTTTCTGAGTTTATTGTGTTTGTTTACATATATATACAGTATATAATCAGAAGATATTTTGAAGACAAATCAAGGAAATGGTTTCTCAAGGGAAAACAGCAAATGACAGGATAGTGTATTACTTCCATGGTGTCAGAGTCAAGGATGTCATAGAGCAGTGATATGTCATCCTTCTAAGGAAGGGAGAATCAGTCGGAAGCTATGGTCCACTTTGGTACTAACAGTCAGAAAACAGAGTAAAGCAATAAATGGGTCGTTCTCATGTTGGCAGACTGTACCTATATTCTGTTGAGTTTTGAAGAATGCGGGATAATCTCATTGAAATTAATAAAATACTTACAGGTATAGGCAGGTAAATAAGCTTCCAAGTAAGATGGTTTTCCTGGTTGGGGAGTCTAGAACCAAAGGGCGCCTTTTAAAAAAAGGAGAGGGTGTCTTTTATAACTGAGACATTTTTATTTAATTAGAAATGGGTGAGCCTTGGAATTTTCTACCGCTGAGGGCTGTGGAAGCTCAGACGTTGAGTATGTTTCAAGTAGAGTTTGATAAATTTCTGATTATCCATGGCATGACTGGTTATGAGGATCGTGTGGATAAAAGACATTCAAGTGTTTGATCAGCCACGATCATAATAAATGGTGGAGCAAGTGTGATGTGTTGAATAGTCTACTCCTGTTCTTATGTTCCTTTAGATGTTACCTCGGTGGAAGTCCTAGAGAACCACACTGGTGACTTGAGCTTGAATAAGGAATATATTTATCCGCCCCAAGGTCCAAATGGCCAATTCCACTGATCTTTAAAGGTAGTTGACATACTGCTTCCATATGTAAAAAAAAAATTTCTAGGAAGTGCCCACAAACACAGATAGAAATGTAGAACTAGGAGTAGGCCATTCAGTCTCTCAAGTTTACCAACACAGTAACAGCAATAAACACTTGTCTAATAAGGGAATCCTTCCAATGTGCGCAAATAAATGCATAATGATCTAAAATGTGGTGTTAATTTAGATATTTAAATGGAAAATTGAATAGACATTTCCAATGCCCAATGTCACCTCTAATGGAAAATAGAAACCATTCAAATTTGGGCTGGATGCAGTGAACCAACTCCCCACACCACTATACATCATCAACTGCCCCATTTAGACCCTGATGGCACAAGTGGCCATTCAGCCCCTCATGCCTTGAAAGGATCCTACTACTTCTTCCTCACTACTTTGCAAATTTTCCTTTTCATATATTTGGCCACTGCTGCCCTGTGGCAGTAAAAGATTTAATTTCTAGTCAGTGTTTCATTTGTACAATAGGGATTTTTAAGTGTGCAATGACATTTATAATTAACCTCTTTGTGACTGGTTGGTGCACTATTCTAAACATACAGTTTATTCCCTTTTTAACAATGTCAGCCTATTCCATAAAATGGGCAATACGAGAGTACTCTACCTATATGGTTTCATAGTTTTTACAAACAATGATTATTTAAGAGGTGGTTAATGATCCAATTTTCATATCTGCAAACACTAATCTGTTATCATTCATCTAACTGGGTCACTTTAATGCTTCCTGATTCACTAACGACTATAGTCTAGCCATATAAATGTCAGACCTTTAAAGTCTGGCATATTACTGTGAGTAAAAGGCATTTCTCAAAATTTTTTGTTTACAATGTAGCAGTCTTCATGATCTGCTTGTTTGTGGTGGAACCTCACGGAATAAATATTAACTAATAATAGGTTTTGGTAGACTTCATGGTGAGCAAATATCTATCAGAATATTTCAATCAAAGAGCAGAAATCCCAAATGCTTCTGGACCATTGGAATGATCCCTAACTGCCAAGCTGTTTCAGTGCAGCTACAACACTGGCATCCACAGACACTGTCTACAAAAGGCAGGAAAAATCCATCCTGACCTATCACCACCCTAACAGTCAGCTCTCAATTATTAGCAAATTGATGGAAGGGGTCATTGATAATGTTATCAAGTGCCACTTGCTCAGCAATGACCTGCTTGCTAGAGCTCAGTTTGGGTTTCACCAAGGACAGTTTCTAACCTAATGCAGCCTTAGTCAGAAAACATGAAAGAGCTGAACTACCCTTGACATCAAACTGGCATTTGTGATATCTGTGATATCTAGGATTCCCAGTAAAACTGAAGTCAGTAGGAATCAGCAGGTAAACTCTGAGCTAATTTTAGTCATACCTAGCACAAAAGGACAGTGGTTGTGTTTGCTGGGGGTCAATCATCTCAGGGAGGAGAAAGTAAGGACTGCAGATGCTGGAGACCAGAGTTGAAAAGTGTGGTGCTAGAAAAGCGCAGCAGGCCAGGCAGCATCAGGAGAATCGACGTTTCGGGCATAAGCCCTTCAATCACCTCAGTCTTGGACATCACTGCAGAGGTTTCTCAGGACAGGTATTTTCTAATCAACCTGTTCTGAGATGGTATCAGACTACTGTGGAGCAAGTGGAAATTGAACCTAGGTCTTGGGGCTCAAGAGTTTCTCAAGCTAGTTTCCTAGCCATTTTCAGACACTTCATTAGTGACCTTCCCTCCATCAAAAGGTCAGAAGTGTGATTGTGCAATAATTAGACAATAATGTTCAGCACCATTCCTAAGATATTAAAGCAATCCTGTCCATTTATAGCAAAGTTTAGATTTGGTGGCAAGTGACATTTATGCTGCAAAAAGTGACAGTTATTGATTGTCTCCAACCAGAAAGACTCAATTCCTTAACATTTACTGGCATGCTGAATTCCCCATTATCAATATCCTGAGGGTTACAGTTGTCTAAAAACTGAGCTAGCCCAGGCAAAAAGTGCTATGGTTACAAGACTCAGGTCAGAGACTAGGAATTCTGTGGCAAGAAACCATGTCGTGATGACTCAAATCCTGATCACAGTACAAGGCCCAAGTTAAAAGTGTGATGGAGCAATCTCCACTTGTCAATGAGTGCAACTGTAGCAACATCCCAGAAATATGAACACACTCTGGGCAAAGCAGCCCACTTGATCGGAACCCCATTCACCACTTTAAACACGAGTGATGCAGAGTGGTAAACGAAAATACCATATACAAGATTCATTGCAGCAACTTATGAAGTCTGCTTCTTCAGTACCCTCTGATCCTGTGACACCTTCCCCTAGAAAGACAAGGGTAGAAGATGCTGCAGAATATTACCACCTGCAAGATCCTCTCTAAGGCACACACCATTCTGACTTGGAACGACAGGTGGAATTTATTTTTGGTCATTAAGTAATGAAGATAATGGTGAGATACTTGGGAAAATATGGGAAGATTGGAAAAAATATGAATTTTGACATTGAGAGAAGACTTCCAATTTTCCTCCTCAAAGTTTCAATGGTGTGTTATGAATCTTGCTAATAAGCAGCGATTATGTTATTTGCATGCATTTACTTCTCATTATTAACAAATCTCTCAATTTATATGCAGCTTGCAATTCTCCCCTCCTGTTTTGAGAAACTAGATGTCAGCCATTCCTTATTTGAAAGTCAATTGGTTCTCTGATGAATGCAGTTCATTGCTTACTTCTATGGGCCTCTGTTGCTAGGTCCATTCATTAATATGTCCTTGAATTCTCTAAAGTCAGCAATTCTCCAATGTCCTCCACCCTTCAGTCCAGCTGGCATCAGCAAGCCACATGCCATAGCACATTATCTTTGTTGATGTTAGACTGCTTCCAAACCTACTTCAGCCCCACAGGTCTTCACTTTGGAGATCATGGACATCTTTGACTTTCATGTACCTGCCTATTTGCATCTCATGCATTGACATAGGATGCATTTTCTGTCTCATAGCATAATTTTCTTAGTACTTTTCTCACCTATTTGGAGACTGCCAGCCTTTGTGCATTGCTTAGTGTTTTAACAAGAGGGTAGTAAGTATTTGTATTTATAGAGTCATAAAATCATGTAGCATAGAAACAGGCTGTTTGGCCCACTGTCCGTGCTGATCAACAAACGCCAAACTATACCAATCCCATTTACCTGCATGTGGTCTGTAGCTTATTATGCCCTGGCATTTTAAATACTCCTATAGATGCTTCTTAAATGTTGTGAGAATACCTGCCTCCACCATCCTCTCAGCCAGTATGTTTCACATTTCCACCACCCTCTGGCTGAAAACTTCTTTCCTCAAATCTCCTTAAACCACTTACTCCTCACCTTCAACTTATGCCTTTTGGTCTTAGACATATCTGCCTTGGGCAAAGATTCTCATAGTCTATCATGTATATGCCTCATAATTCTATTTCCCTCAATCAGACTTCCCCCCTTCGTCTCCCCTGTTCTAAGGAAAACAAACCCAGCCTATCCAGTCTCTCCTCATAACTGAGACTTTTCAACCCAGGCAACATCCTGATGAATCTCCCGTGCACCCTCTGTAATGTATCACGTCCTTCTGATAGAGGGGCAACCAAAACTGCACACAATATTCCATCAGTGGCCTAATCAATGTTTTATAAATGTGCAAGTTATGTGAATTTGCCATGCTAAATTGACTGTAGTGTTCAGGAAGTTTTAGGTTAGGTGCATTAGTTGGGGGTAATGCAGTATAATAGGGTAGAGAAATGGGTCTGGGTGGGATACTCTTCGTTGGGCTGGCTGTCCTGTTTCCACACTGTAGGGATACTGTGACTTCACACTCCTATATTCAATGCCCTGGCTAATGAAGTGGAGGTGCCACAGTTTGACTGGGGTGGACAAGTTCAAAAGTCACATGACACTCGGTTATAATCCAACAAGTTTATTTGAAATCACAAGCTTTTGGAATGCTGCTCCTTCATCAGGTGAAGTGAAGAGAGCACCCAAGCACAGACGCGAAAAACAGAAAGATCAAAAGATTGTACAAATGGTGTGTGGAATGTTGACAGACTGAATGATAGGTCACTACAGGTGATCAAGAATGTCAGACAGTGTGAGTAAAGTGTTAACAGCTGAGTAACGAGTGAAGAGATGACTTACAGTCTGATTAATTGAGGCAGAGAGATAATTACAAAAAATAAAAAGTAAGGTGGTACTGGAGACAAACCAAATGACTGGAAAAAGTGCTAGGCAGAAGAGTCACATGAGATCGTAACAAGTTATCGAGGTGATGGTGTCAAAACAGGACAGTAAGGAGAATTTTACAGTATAGTATGGTGGGATTACATGTAATGCGACATGAACCCATGATCACGGTTGAGGCCGTCTTCATGGGTACAGAATTTGGCTATCAATTTCTGTTTGGGGATTCTGCATTTTTGTGTATCTTGTAGGCCGCCATGGTGGATAGTTACCCGAAGATCAGAGGCTGAATCTCCTTTACCGCTGAAGTGTTCTCTGATGGGGGGGGGGGGGGGGGATAGCATTCCTGGCTGGTGATTGTTGCACGGTGTCCATTCATCCGTTTTCTTGGTGGCTCATGGTCTTGCCAATATACTATACCTTGGGGCATCCTTGCCTGCAATGTCTGAGATAGACAGCATTTGTCGAATCACATGAGTATCTGCCATGTATGTGGTGGGTGTTGTTCCCATATGTGGTGGTAGTATCCATGTCGATGATCTGACATGTCTTGCAGAGATTGCCATGGCTGGGTTGTGAGGTGTCATGGTCGCTGTTGTCATGAAGGATGGGTAGTTTGTTACAAACGATTGTCTCTTTAAGGTTTGGCAGTTGTTTGAAGGTGAGCATTGGAGGTGTTTGGGATGATCTTGGCGTAATATCCGTTATCATCGATGACATGTTAAAAGGCTGTGAAGAACATGGTGTCGTTTCTCTGCTCTGGGGAAGTACTGGACAATGAAGGGTACTCTATTGGTTGTTTCAGTTCTTACTGCAGGCAATGATGTCCTGAGGCATGGTATATTAACAAGACCTTGCAGATGTCAAGACAACAGATGAATGAACACCGCACAACAATCACCAGACAGAGATATTCCCTCCCAATTAGTGAACACGTGAGCAGTCAAGAACAGTCAATCTCTGATCTTCAGCTGGCTTTTGAGATACACAATGCAGATTTGCTGAGCAGAAGCTGATAGCCGAGTTCTGTACCTATGAAGATGGCCTCAACTGTGATTTTGGGTTCATATCATGCTATATATGACTGCACCACGCTTCCTTACTGTCTTGTTTTGACACCATCACCTTGATAACTTTATGATTTCTCTATCATAATTAGTTTGTACAGTTTAGGCTTGCTTGTTACTTTGGTTGGACCCTTGGCATGCGACTCTTATACCGAGCAAGTTATTCCAGTCATTTGGTTTGTCTTCTGCACCATCTTATTTTTCTTTTTTTTGTAATTATCTCTCTGCCTCAATTAATCCGACCATAGGTCATCCCTTCACTCATTATTCAGCTGTTGACACTTAGACCATCTGACACTCTCGATCACCTGCAGAGACGTATTGTTCGGGCTGTCAATGTTCCACTCACACCATTTGTATGATCTTTTGATCTCTGTGTATAATGTCTATGCTTGGGTGCTCTCTTCACTTCACTTGATGATGCGGCAACACTATGAAAGTTTTTGATTTTAAATAAACCTGTTGGACTATAACCTGGTGTCGCGTGACTTTTGACCCTGGCTATTGAAGACAAGCATCCGAAATGCCTTCTTCACCACCCTGTCTATCTGTGCTGACACCTTCAGGGATCTGATGGACTTGTATACCAAGGGTCCCTTTGTTCTTCATTCCTACCATTCATTGACTATATTCTTTCCTTATTGCATCGCCTCACACTTATCAGGATTAAATTCCATCTGCCATTGCTCTGCTCAATTTACCAACTGATCAATGTCAGATTGTAACCTGAGACCATCATCCTTACTATCAATAGCACCACAAATTTGTATAATCTATAAATTTACTAATTATCTCTTCGACATTTACATCCAAGTCATTGGATTAGAATAGATTCCCTACAGTGTGGGAACAGGCCCTTCAGCCCAACCAGTCCATACCGACCCTCCAAAGAGTAACCCACCCAGACCCATTTCCCTCTGACTAATGCACCTAACACTACAGGCAATTTAGCATGGCCAGTTCATCTAACCTGCACATCTTTGGATTGTGGGAGGAAACCAGAGCACCCAGAGGAAACCCATGCAGACACAGGGAGAATGTGCAAACTCCACACAGACAGTCACCCGAGGCTAGAATTGAACCTGGGACCCTGGTGCTGTGAGCAGCAGTGCTAACCACTGAGCCACTATGCCGCCCTTAAATGCATGTAGCAAACAGCAAAGAT
Organism: Chiloscyllium plagiosum; assembly: GCF_037043375.1. Taxonomy (NCBI): domain Eukaryota; kingdom Metazoa; phylum Chordata; class Chondrichthyes; order Orectolobiformes; family Hemiscylliidae; genus Chiloscyllium; species Chiloscyllium plagiosum. The sequence goes on along the minus strand of NW_028270169.1, from coordinate 35,975,335 downwards.
CCTGGCACTAGTCCCTATGATACACCACTGGGTCACAAGCTTCCAATCATAAGAACAACCCATCACAATCACCCTTTGCTCCCATTTGTAAGCCAGTTTTGGATCCAGTTTTCCAATGTGCCTTGGATCCCACAACTTTTGGTTCAGCCTTCCATATGGGATCTTGTCAAAGGCCTTACTGAAGTCAATGTAAACCCTTCATTAATATAATTAGTGACTTTCCAAAAACCTTGACTAAATTAGTCAGTCGATCCCCCTTTAATAAATCCGTGCTGACTCTGATCAATCCTTGCCTTTCCAAATGTTGATTAATCCTGTCCTTCAGACATTTTTCCAATAATTTCCCTACCACTGACATCAGACTAACTGGAGTTTAATTACCTGGCCCATCTCTGTTCTTCTTGAACAAAGGAAACACATTAGCTGTTCTCCCGTCATCTGGCATTTCATCTGTGGCCAGCAGAGTATTAAATATAGCTGCTAGGGTCTAACAATTTTCTCCCTTGCCTCCCATAGCAGCCTGAGATACAATCTGGAGATTTACGCACTTTTATGCCTGCTAACTCATCCTTATTCATCTTAACACACTCTAGAACCTAACCATCCAAAATCTTTCTCCTTTGTGAACACAGATGAGAAAATGTTAATTTAAGAATTCCCACCTCCATGCACAGATTGCCCCTTGGACTGTAATAGGCCCCATTCTTTCCCTAGTAATCTTTTTGCTTTTAATATACTTGTAAAATGTCTCGAGGTTCTCCTTAGTCCTATATGCCAAAGATAATTTGTGGCCCCTCTCTTTCCCTCCTAATTTCTTTTTTAACCACCCCCGATACTTTTGAAGGCCCTCTCCTGTTTTTAAAGATGAATGGGGTGAGAGCCACTGAATGGAGATGTCTCGTGCGGTAGTGAGGTTGGCAATGCATGAAGGTTGGTAAGACTTGTATGCAATGGTGCATTTATATGGAGTGTGAGGTAAAGAAAGAAGATGGTGGAACAAAATCAGAAATTGCTGGAAAACTCAGCAGGTCTGGCAATATCTGTGGAGAGAAGTTGGTGGATCTTAGGCTGTGGAGAAGAGAAGTTCATTGACCCTTTTCCTGTACTGCTTGGCATTCCATTTTAGCCTGGATCCAACAATGGCTTAATCTGTTAGCTGCATTTGGTGCTTTAACCTGCTTTGGTGGTCCATCCGATAGAGGATGACCACTTTTTGAACAGCACATCCAGCCTCAAAATAATTATGAATTCCAGAGGGGGGAAAATATCTGCAGTAGTTTCAGTGTGAACCTGTGGGAGGTTTGTACAATACAATTGCTTTCTGCAATAATACGTCTGGATGGCATAGGAAAAAGATTTTCCCAACCCACAAGGAACAAACCTAGGCCAGTCGGCCCATTCAATAAACTCACAGCTGCACCATTCAATAAGCTCACAGCTCCACTATTCAATAAATCCACAGCTCCAAGATTCAATAAATGCAGAGCTCCAACGTTCATTAAAATTACAGATCCACCATTCAAGAATACACAGCTCCACCATTCAGTAGGCTCAGAGCTCCACCATTCAATAAAATCACAGCTCCATCATTCAATAAGCTCAGAGCTCCACCATTCAGTAAGATCACTGCTTCACCATTCAATAAGATCACTGCTCCATCATTCAATAAACTCACAGCTCCACCATTCAGTAAGATCACAGCTCCACTATTCAATAAAATCACAGCTCCCCCATTCAATAACATCACATTTCCACCATTCAATAAGCTCAGAGCTCCACCATTCAATAAGATCAAGCTCCACCATTCTATAAGATCACAGCTCCACCATTCAATAAGCACAGAGATACACCATCAATAAGATCAAGCTCGACCATTTTATAAGCTCTGAGCTCCACCATTCAATAAAATCACAGCTCCATCATTCAATAAGCTCAGAGCTCCACCATACAGTAAGATCACAGCTCCACCATTCAATGAGATCACATCTCCACCATTCAATAAGATCACTGCTTCACCATTCAATAAGATCACTGCTCCATCATTCAATAAGATCACTGCTCCATCATTCAATAAACTCACAGCTCCACCATTCAATAAGCTCATAGCTCCACCATTCAAGAACATCACAGCTCCACCATTCAATAACATCACAGCTCCACCATTCAATAAAATCACAGCTCCACCATTCAATAAAATCACAGCTCCCCCATTCAATAACATCACAGCTCCACCATTCTATAAGATCACAGCTCCACCATTCAATAAGCACAGAGATACACCAGTCAATAAGATCAAGCTCCACCATTCAATAAGCTCAGAGCTCCACCATTCAATAAGATCACATCTCCACCATTCAATAAGATCACAGCTCATCATTCAATAAGCACAGAGATGCACCATTCAATAAGATCAAGCTCCACCATTCAATAACATCACAGCTCCACCATTCAATGAGATCACATCTCCACTATTCAATAAACTCACAGCTCCATCATTCAGTAAGATCACAGCTCCACCATTCAGTAAGATCACAGCTCCACCATTCAGTAAGATCACAGCTCCACCATTCAGTAAGATCACAGCTCCACCATTCAGTAAGATCACAGCTCCACCATTCAGTAAGATCACAGCTCCACCATTCAGTAAGTTCACAGCTCCACCATTCAGTAAGAACACAGCTCCACCATTCAATAATATCACTGCTCCAAGATTCAATAAGATCACAGCTCCACCATTCAATGAGATCACATCTCCACTACTCAATAAGCTCACTACTCCACCGTTCAATAAACTCACAGGTCCACCATTCAATAAGATCACTGCTCCACCATTCAATAAGATCACAGCTCCACCATTCAGTAAGATCACAGCTCCACCATTCAATAACATCACAGCTCCACCATTCAATAACATCACAGCTCCACCATTCAATAACATCACAGCTCCACCATTCAATAACATCACAGCTCCACCATTCAGTAAGATCACAGCTCCACCATTCAATAACATCACAGCTCCACCATTCAATAACATCACAGCTCCACTATTCAATAAACTCACAGCTCCATCATTCAGTAAGATCACAGCTCCACCAATCTATAAGATCACAGCTCCACCATTCAATAAGCACAGAGATACACCGTTCAATAAGATCACAGCTCCACCATTCAATAAGATCACAGCTCCACCATTCAATAAGATCACAGCTCCACCATTCAATAAGATCACAGCTCCACCATTCAGTAAGATCACAGCTCCACCATTCAATAAATTCACAGCTCCACCATTCAATAAGATCACAGCTCCACCATTCAATAAGATCACAGCTCCACCATTCAATAAGATCACAGCTCCACCATTCAGTAAGATCACAGCTCCACCATTCAATAAATTCACAGCTCCACCATTCAATAAGATCACAGCTCCACCATTCAATAAGATCACAGCTCCACCATTCAATAAGATCAAGCTCCACCATTCAATAAGCTCAGAGCTCCACTATTCAGTAAGATCACACCTCCACCATTCAATAACCTCACCTCTCCACCATACAATACGATCACAGCTCCACCATTCAAGAAGCTCTGAGCTCCACAATTCAATAAAATCACGGCTCCACCATTCAATAAGATCACAGCTCCACCATTCAATAAGATCACAGCTCCACCATTCAATAAACTCCCAGCTCCATCATTCAGTAAGATCACAGCTCCACCATTGAATAAGATCACAGCTCCACCATTGAATATGATCACAGCTCCAGCATTCAATATGATCACAGCTCCACCATTCAATAAGCTCAGACTCCCCCATTCAATAAGATCACAGCTCCACCATTCAGTAAGATCACAGCTCCACCATTCAATAAGCTCACTACTCCACCATTCAATACACTCACAGCTCCACCATTCAATAACATCACAGCTCCACCATTCAATAAGATCACAGCCCCAGCATTCAATAAGATCACAGCTCCAGCATTCAATAAGATCACAGCTCCAGCATTCAATAAGCTCAGAGCTCCCCATTCAATAACATCAAGCTCCACCATTCAATAACATCAAGCTCCACCATTCAATGAGATCACATCTCCACCATTCAAGGAGATCACAGCTCCGCCATTCAGTAACATCACAGCTCCACCATTCAATAAGGTCACAGCTCCCCCATTCAATAAGATCACAGCTCCCCCATTCAATAAGATCACAGCTCCACCATTCAATACGATCAAGCTCCACCATTCAAAAAGCTCAGAGATACACCATTTAATAATGTTACAGCTCCACCATTCAATAAGATCACAGCTCCACCATTCAATAAGATCACAGCTCCAGCATTCAATAGGATCACAGCTCCAGCATTCAATAAGCTCAGAGCTCCCCCATTCAATAAGATCAAGCTCCACCATTCAAAAAGCTCAGAGCTCCACCATTCAGTAAGATCACAGCTCCACCATTCAATAAGATCACAGCTCCACCATTCAGTAAGATCACAGCTCCAGCATTCAATAAGCTCAGAGCTCCCCCATTCAATAAGATCAAGCTCCACCATTCAAAAGCTCAGAGCTCCACCATTCAGTAAGATCACAGCTCCACCATTCAGTAAGATCACAGCTCCACCATTCAATAACATCAAGCTCCACGATTCAATAACATCAAGCTCCACCATTCAATGAGATCATATCTCCGCCATTCAATGAGATCACATCTCCACCATTCAATAAGCTCACTACTCCACCTTTCAATAAACTCACAGCTCCACCATTCAGTAAGATCACAGCTCCACCATTCAATAAGATCACAGCTTCACCATTCAATAAATTCACAGCTCCACCATTCAATAAGATCACAGCTCCACCATTCAGTAAGATCACAGCTCCACCATTCAATAAGATCACAGCTCCACCATTCAATAAGATCACAGCTCGACCATTCAATAAGATCACAGCTCGACCATTCAATAAGATCACAGCTCGACCATTTAATAAGATCAAGCTCCACCATTCAATAAGATCACATCTCCACCATTCAATAAGATCAAGCTCCACCATTCAATAAGATCACAGCTCCACCATTCAATAAGATCACAGCTCCACCATTCAATAAGATCACAGCTCCACCATTCAATAAGATCACAGCTCCACCATTCAATAACATCACAGCTCCACCATTCAATAAACTCACAGCTCCACCATTCAATAAGATCACTGCTTCACCATTCAATAAGATCATAGCTCCACCATTCAGTAAGATCACACCTCCACCATTCAATAACCTCACCTCTCCACCATTCAATACGATCACAGCTCCACCATTCACGGAGCTCTGAGCTCCACAATTCAATAAAATCACGGCTCCACCATTCAATGAGATCACATCTCCACTATTCAATAATCTCACTACTCCACCATTCAATAATCTCCCAGCTCCATCATTCAGTAAGATCACAGCTCCACCATTAAATAAGATCACAGCTCCACCATTCAATATGATCACAGCTCCACCATTCAATAAGCTCAGACTCCCCCAGTCAATAAGATCACAGCTCAACCATTCAGTAAGATCACAGGTCCACCATTTAATGAGATCACATCTCCACTATTCAATAAGCTCACTTCTCCACCATTCAATAAACTCACAGCTCCACCATTCAGTAAGATCACAGCTCCACCATTCAGTAAGATCACAGCTCCACCATTCAATAAGATCACAGCTCACCCATTCAATAAGATCACAGCTCACCCATTCAATAAGATCACAGCTCAACCATTCAGTAAGATCACAGGTCCACCATTTAATGAGATCACATCTCCACTATTCAATCAGCTCACTTCTCCACCATTCAATAAACTCACAGCTCCACCATTCAGTAAGATCACAGCTCCACCATTCAGTAAGATCACAGCTCCACCATTCAATAAGATCACAGCTCACCCATTCAATAAGATCACAGCTCCACCATTCAATACGATCAAGCTCCACCATTCAATAAGCTCAGAGATACACCATTTAATAATGTTACAGCTCCACCATTCAATAAGATCACTCCTCCATCATTCAATAAGATCACAGCTCCGCCATTCAGTAACATCACAGCTCCACCATTCAATAAGCTCAGAGCTCCACCATTCAATAAGATCACAGCTTCCCCCATTCAATAAGATCACAGCTCCACCATTCAATACGATCAAGCTCCACCATTCAAAAAGCTCAGAGATACACCATTTAATAATGTTACAGCTCCACCATTCAATAAGATCACAGCTCCACCATTCAATAAGATCACAGCTCCAGCATTCAATAGGATCACAGCTCCAGCATTCAATAAGCTCAGAGCTCCCCCATTCAATAAGATCAAGCTCCACCATTCAAAAAGCTCAGAGCTCCACCATTCAGTAAGATCACAGCTCCACCATTCAGTAAGATCACAGCTCCATCATTCAGTAAGATCACTGCTCCATCATTCAATAAGATCACAGCTCCACCATTCAATAACATCAAGCTCCACCATTCAATAACATCAAGCTCCACCATTCAATGAGATCACATCTCCACTATTCAATAAGCTCACTACTCCACCATTCAATAAACTCACAGCTCCACCATTCAGTAAGATCACAGCTCCACCATTCAGTAAGATCACTGCTCCACCATTCAGTAAGATCGCAGCTCCACCATTCAGTAAGATCGCAGCTCCACCATTCAGTAAGATCGCAGCTCCACCATTCAGTAAGATCGCAGCTCCAACATTCAGTAAGATCGCAGCTCCAACATTCAATAAGATCACAGCTCCACCATTCAATAACATCACAGCTCCACCATTCAATAAGATCAAGCTCCACCATTCAATAAATCACAGCTCCACCATTCAGTAAGATCAGAGCTCCACCATTCAGTAAGATCACAGCTCCACCATTCAATAAAATCACAGCTCCCCCATTCAATAACATCACAGCTCCATCATTCAATAAGCTCAGAGCTCCACCATTCAAGAAGATCAAGCTCCACCATTCAAGAAGATCAAGCTCCACCATTCAAGAAGATCAAGCTCCACCATTCAATAAGATCACGCTCCACCATTCAAAAAGATCACAGCTCCACCATTCAATAAGATCACAGCTCCACTATTCAGTAAGATCAAAGCTCCATCATTCAATGAGATCATATCTCCATTATTCACTAAGCTCACTACTCCACCATTCAATAAACTCACAGCTCCACCTTTCAGTAAGATCACAGCTCCACCATTCAGTAAGATCACACCTCCACCATTCAATAAGATCACAGCTCCACCATTCAATAAGATCACAGCTCCACCATTCAATAAGATCAAGCTCCACCATTCAGTAAGCTTAGAGATACACCATTCAATAACATTACAGCTCCACTATTCAAGATCTCAGAGCTCCACCATTCAATAAGATCACAGCTCCATCATTCAGTAAGATCACATCTCTGCCATTCAATAAATTCACAGCTCCACCATTCAATAAGCTCAGAGCTCCACCATTCAATAAGATCACAGCTCCACCATTCAGTAAGATGAAGCTCCACCATTCAGTAAGATCACAGCTCCACCATTCAGTAAGATCACAGCTCCACCATTCAATAACATCACAGCTCCACCATTCAATAAAATCACAGCTCCACCATTCAATAACATCACAGCTCCACCATTCAATAAGCTCAGAGCTCCACCATTCAATAAGATCACAGCTCCACCATTCAAAAACATCACAGCTGCACCATTCAATAACATCACAGCTGCACCATTCAATAACATCACAGCTCCACCATTCAATAACATCACAGCTCCACCATTCAATGAGCTCAGAGCTCCACCATTCAAGAAGATCAAGCTCCACCATTCAGTAAGATCACAGCTCCACCATTCAGTAAGATCACAGCTCCACCATTCAGTAAGATCACAGCTCCACCATTCAGTAAGATCACAGCTCCCCCATTCAGTAAGATCACAGCTCCACCAGAAAGGAAGATCACAGCTCCACCATTAAGTAAGATCACAGCTCCACCATTCAAGAAGATCACAGCGTCACCATTCAATAAATTCACAGCTCCACCATTCAATAACATCACAGCTCCACCATTCAATAAGCTCAGAGTTCCACCATTCAATAAGATCACAGCTCCACCATTCAATAAGATCAAGCTCCACCATTCAGTAAGATCACAGCTCCACCATTCAGTAAGATCACAGCTCCACCATTCAATAACATCACAGCTCCACCATTCAATAAAATCACAGCTCCCCCATTCAATAACATCACAGCTCCACCATTCAATAAGCTCAGAGCTCCACCATTCAATAAGATCAAGCTCCACCATTCAGTAAGATCACAGCTCCACCATTCAGTAAGATCACAGCTCCACCATTCAGTAAGATCACAGCTCCACCATTCAATAACATCACAGCTCCACCATTCAATAAAATCACAGCTCCCCCATTCAATAACATCACAGCTCCACCATTCAATAAGCTCAGAGCTCCACCATTCAATAAGATCACAGCTCCACCATTCAATAAGATCAAGCTCCACCATTCAATAAGATCACAGCTCCACCATTCAATGCGATCAAGCTCCACCATTCAATAAGCTCAGAGATATACCATTTAATAATGTTACAGCTCCACCATTCAATAAGATCACAGCTCCACCATTCAATACGATCACTGCTTCACCATTCAGTAAGATCACAGCTCCACCATTCAGTCAGATCGCAGCTCCTCCATTCAATAAAATCACAGCTCCCCCATTTAATAACATCACAGCTCCACCATTCAATAAGATCACAGCTCCACCATTCAATAACATCACAGCTGCACCATTAAATAAAATCACAGCTCCACCATTCAATAACATCACAGCTCCACCATTCAATAAGCTCACAGCTCCACCATTCAATAAGATCACAGCTCCACCATTCAATAAGATCAAGCTCCACCATTCAATAAGATCACAGCTCCACCATTCAGTAAGATCACAGCTCCACCATTCAGTAAGATCACAGCTCCACCATTCAGTAAGATCACAGCTCCACCATTTAGTAAGATCACAGCTCCACCATTCAGTAAGATCACATCTCTGCCATTCAATAAATTCACAGCTCCACCATTCAATAAGCTCAGAGCTCCACCATTCAATAAGATCACAGCTCCACCATTCAATAAGATCAAGCTCCACCATTCAATAACATCACAGCTGCACCATTCAATAACATCACAGCTCCACCATTCAATAACATCACAGCTCCACCATTCAATAACATCACAGCTCCACCATTCAATAACATCACAGCTCCACCATTCAATAAGCTCAGAGCTCCACCATTCAATAAGCTCAGAGCTCCACCATTCAATAAGCTCAGAGCTCCACCATTCAGTAAGATCACAGCTCCACCATTCAGTAAGATCACAGCTCCACCATTCAGTAAGAGCACAGCTCCACCATTCAGTAAGATCACAGCTCCACCATTCAGTAAGATCACAGCTCCCCCATTCAGTAAGATCACAGCTCCACCATTAAGTAAGATCACAGCTCCACCATGAAGTAAGATCACAGCTCCACCATGAAGTAAGATCACAGCTCAACCATTCAATAAGATCACAGCGTCACCATTCAATAAATTCACAGCTCCACCATTCAATAACATCACAGCTCCACCATTCAATAAGCTCAGAGTTCCACCATTCAATAAGATCACAGCTCCACCATTCAATAAGATCAAGCTCCACCATTCAGTAAGATCACAGCTCCACCATTCAATAACATCACAGCTCCACCATTCAATAAAATCACAGCTCCCCCATTCAATAACATCACAGCTCCACCATTCAATAAGCTCAGAGCTCCACCATTCAATAAGATCACAGCTCCACCATTCAATAAGATCAAGCTCCACCATTCAATAAGATCACAGCTCAACCATTCAATGCGATCAAGCTCCACCATTCAATAAGCTCAGAGATATACCATTTAATAATGTTACAGCTCCACCATTCAGTAAGATCACAGCTCCACCATTCAATACGATCACTGCTTCACCATTCAGTAAGATCACAGCTCCACCATTCAGTCAGATCGCAGCTCCTCCATTCAATAAAATCACAGCTCCCCCATTTAATAACATCACAACTCCACCATTCAATAAGATCACAGCTCCACCATTCAATAACATCACAGCTGCACCATTCAATAAAATCACAGCTCCACCATTCAATAACATCACAGCTCCACCATTCAATAAGCTCACAGCTCCACCATTCAATAAGCTCACAGCTCCACCATTCAATAAGATCACAGCTCCACCATTCAATAAGATCAAGCTCCACCATTCAATAAGATCAAGCTCCACCATTCAGTAAGATCACAGCTCCACCATTCAGTAAGATCACAGCTCCACCATTCAGTAAGATCACAGCTCCACCATTTAGTAAGATCACAGCTCCACCATTCAGTAAGATCACAGCTCCTCCATTCAGTAAGATCACAGCTCCACCATTCAGGAAGACCACAGCTCCACCATTCAGGAAGATCACAGCTTCACCATTCAATAAGATCAAGCTCCACCATTCGGTAAGATCACAGCTCCACCATTCAGTAAGATCACAGCTCCACCATTCAGTAAGATCACAGCTCCACCATTCAGTAAGATCACAGCTCCACCATTCAATAACATCACAGCTCCACCATTCAATAAGCTCAGAGCTCCACCATTCAATAAGATCACAGCTCCCCCATTCAATAAGCTCAGAGCTCCACCATTCAATAAGATCACAGCTCCACCATTCAATGAGATCACATCTCCACCATTCAATGAGATCACATCTCCACTATTCAATAAGCTCACTACTCCACCATTCAATAAGATCACATCTCCACCATTCAAGGAGATCACAGCTCCGCCATTCAGTAATATCACAGCTCCACCATTCAATAAGGTCACAGCTCCACCATTCAATAAGATCACAGCTCCCCCATTCAATAAGATCACAGCTCTACCATTCAATAAGATCAAGCTCCACCATTCAATAAGCTCAGAGATATACCATTTAATAATTTACAGCTCCACCAGTCAATAAGATCAAGCTCCACCATTCAATGAGATCACATCTCCACTATTCAATAAGCTCACTACTCCACCTTTCAATAAACTCACAGGTCCACCATTCAGTAAGATCACAGCTCCACCATTCAGTAAGATCACAGCTCCCACATTCAATAAGATCACTGCTCCATCATTCAATAAGATCACAGCTCCACCGTTCAATAACATCAAGCTCCACCATTCAATAAGATCACGCTCCACCATTCAATCAGATGACAGCTCCACCATTCAGTAAAATCACAGCTCCACCATTTCATAAGATCACAGCTACACCATTCAATAAATTCACAGCTCCACCATTCAATAATGTTACAGCTCCACCATTCAATAAGATCAAGCTCCACCATTCAATAAGATCACATCTCCACCATTCAATAAGATCACATCTCCACCATTCAATAAAATCAAAGCTCCACCATTCAATAAATTCACAGCTCCACCATTCAATAAATTCACAGCTCCATCATTCAGTCAGATCTTAACTCCACCATTCAGTGAGATCACTGCTCCACCATTCAATAAGATCACAGCTCCACCATTCAATAACATCAAGCTCCACCATTCAGTAAGATCACAGCTCCACCATTTAGTAAGATCACAGCTCCACCATTCAGTAAGATCACATCTCTGCCATTCAATAAATTCACAGCTCCACCATTCAATAAGCTCAGAGCTCCACCATTCAATAAGATCACAGCTCCACCATTCAATAAGATCAAGCTCCACCATTCAGTAAGATCACAGCTCCACCATTCAATAACATCACAGCTCCACCATTCAATAACATCACAGCTCCACCATTCAATAAAATCACAGCTCCCCCATTCAATAACATCACAGCTCCACCATTCAATAAGATCACAGATCCACCATTCAATAAGATCACAGCTCCACCATTCAATAACATCACAGCTGCACCATTCAATAACATCACAGCTCCACCATTCAATAACATCACAGCTCCACCATTCAATAACATCACAGCTCCACCATTCAATAACATCACAGCTCCACCATTCAATAAGCTCAGAGCTCCACCATTCAATAAGCTCAGAGCTCCACCATTCAGTAAGATCACAGCTCCACCATTCAGTAAGATCACAGCTCCACCATTCAGTAAGATCACAGCTCCACCATTCAGTAAGATCACAGCTCCCCCATTCAGTAAGATCACAGCTCCACCATTAAGTAAGATCACAGCTCCACCATGAAGTAAGATCACAGCTCAACCATTCAATAAGATCACAGCGTCACCATTCAATAAATTCACAGCTCCACCATTCAATAACATCACAGCTCCACCATTCAATAAGCTCAGAGTTCCACCATTCAATAAGATCACAGCTCCACCATTCAATAAGATCAAGCTCCACCATTCAGTAAGATCACAGCTCCACCATTCAATAACATCACAGCTCCACCATTCAATAAAATCACAGCTCCCCCATTCAATAACATCACAGCTCCACCATTCAATAAGCTCAGAGCTCCACCATTCAATAAGATCACAGCTCCACCATTCAATAAGATCAAGCTCCACCATTCAATAAGATCACAGCTCCACCATTCAATGCGATCAAGCTCCACCATTCAATAAGCTCAGAGATATACCATTTAATAATGTTACAGCTCCACCATTCAATAAGATCACAGCTCCACCATTCAATACGATCACTGCTTCACCATTCAGTAAGATCACAGCTCCACCATTCAGTCAGATCGCAGCTCCTCCATTCAATAAAATCACAGCTCCCCCATTTAATAACATCACAGCTCCACCATTCAATAAGATCACAGCTCCACCATTCAATAACATCACAGCTGCACCATTCAATAAAATCACAGCTCCACCATTCAATAACATCACAGCTCCACCATTCAATAAGCTCACAGCTCCACCATTCAATAAGATCACAGCTCCACCATTCAATAAGATCAAGCTCCACCATTCAGTAAGATCAAGCTCCACCATTCAGTAAGATCACAGCTCCACCATTCAGTAAGATCACAGCTCCACCATTCAGTAAGATCACAGCTCCACCATTTAGTAAGATCACAGCTCCACCATTCAGTAAGATCACAGCTCCTCCATTCAGTAAGATCACAGCTCCACCATTCAGGAAGATCACAGCTCCACCATTCAGGAAGATCACAGCTTCACCATTCAATAAGATCAAGCTCCACCATTCGGTAAGATCACAGCTCCACCATTCAGTAAGATCACAGCTCCACCATTCAGTAAGATCACAGCTCCACCATTCAGTAAGATCACAGCTCCACCATTCAATAACATCACAGCTCCACCATTCAATAAGCTCAGAGCTCCACCATTCAATAAGATCACAGCTCCCCCATTCAATAAGCTCAGAGCTCCACCATTCAATAAGATCACAGCTCCACCATTCAGTAAGATCAAGCTCCACCATTCAATGAGATCACATCTCCACCATTCAATGAGATCACATCTCCACTATTCAATAAGCTCACTACTCCACCATTCAATAAGATCACAGCTCCACCATTCAGTAAGATCACAGCTCCACCATTCAATAAGATCACAGCTCCCCCATTCAATAAGATCACAGCTCTACCATTCAATAAGATCAAGCTCCACCATTCAATAAGCTCAGAGATATACCATTTAATAATTTACAGCTCCACCAGTCAATAAGATCAAGCTCCACCATTCAATGAGATCACATCTCCACTATTCAATAAGCTCACTACTCCACCTTTCAATAAACTCACAGGTCCACCATTCAGTAAGATCACAGCTCCCACATTCAGTAAGATCACTGCTCCATCATTCAATAAGATCACAGCTCCACCATTCAATAACATCAAGCTCCACCATTCAATAAGATCACGCTCCACCATTCAATAAGATGACAGCTCCACCATTCAGTAAAATCACAGCTCCACCATTTCATAAGATCACAGCTACACCATTCAATAAATTCACAGCTCCACCATTCAATAATGTTACAGCTCCACCATTCAATAAGATCAAGCTCCACCATTCAATAAGATCACATCTCCACCATTCAATAAGATCACATCTCCACCATTCAATAAAATCAAAGCTCCACCATTCAATAAATTCACAGCTCCACCATTCAATAAATTCACAGCTCCATCATTCAGTCAGATCTTAACTCCACCATTCAGTGAGATCACTGCTCCACCATTCAATAAGATCACAGCTCCACCATTCAATAACATCAAGCTCCACCATTCAATGAGATCACATCTCCACTATTCAATAAGCTCACTACTCCACCTTTCAATAAACTCACAGCTCCACCATTCAGTAAGACCACAGCTCCACCATTCAGTAAGATCACAGCTCCACCATTCAGTCAGATCACAGCTCCACCATTCACTAAGATCACAGCTCCACCATTCAGTAAGATCACAGCTCCACCATTCACTAAGATCACAGCTCCACCATTCAGTAAGATCACAGCTCCACCATTCAGTAAGATCACAGCTCCACCATTCAGTAAGATCACAGCTCCACCATTCAGTAAGATCACAGCTCCACCATTCAGTAAGATCACAACTCCACCATTCAGTAAGATCACAGCTTCACCATTCAATAAATTCACAGCTCCACCATTCAATAAGATCACAGCTCCACCATTCAATAACATCAAGCTCCACCATTCAATGAGATCAAATCTCCACTATTCAATAAGCTCACTACTCCACCTTTCAATAAACTCACAGCTCCACCATTCAGTAAGATCACAGCTCCACCTTTCAATAAACTCACAGCTCCACCATTCAGTAAGATCACAGCTCCACCATTCAGTAAGATCACAGCTTCACCATTCAATATATTCACAGCTCCACCATTCAATAACATCACAGCTCCACCATTCAATAAGCTCAGAGCTCCACCATTCAATAAGATCACAGCTCCACAATTCAATAAGATCAAGCTCCACCATTCAGTAAGATCACAGCTCCACCATTCAGTAAGATCACAGCTCCACCATTCAGTAAGATCACAGCTCCACCATTCAATAAAATCACAGCTCCCCCATTCAATAACATCACAGCTCCACCATTCAGTAAGATCAAGCTCCACCATTCAATATGATCACGCTCCACCATTCAATAAGATCACAGCTCCACCATTCAATAAGCTCAGAGCTCCACCATTCAATAAGCTCAGAGCTCCACCATTCAATAAGCTCAGAGCTCCACCATTCAATAAGCTCAGAGCTCCACCATTCAATAAGATCACAGCTCCACAATTCAATAAGATCAAGCTCCACCATTCAATAAGATCAAGCTCCACCATTCAGTAAGATCACAGCTCCACCATTCAGTAAGATCACAGCTGCACCATTCAATAAGCTCAGAGCTCCCCCATTGAATAAGATCACAGCTCCACCATTCAATAACGTCATGCTCCACCATTCAATAAGCTCAGAGATACACCATGCACTAACATTACAGCTCCACCATTCCAAAAGCTCAGAGCTCCACCATTCAATAAGATCTCAGCTCCACCTTTCAGTAAGATCACAGCTCCACCATTCAATAAAATCACGTCTCCGCTATTCAATAAGGTCACTACTCCACCATTCAATAAACTCACAGCTCCACCATTCAGTAAGATCAAGCTCCACCATTCAATAAGCTCAGAGCTCCACTATTCAGTAAGATCACACCTCCACCATTCAATAACCTCACCTCTCCACCATTCAATAAGATCACAGCTCCACCATTCAAGAAGCTCTGACCTCCACAATTCAATAAAATCACAGCTCCACCATTCAATGAGATCACATCTCCACTATTCAATAAGCTCACTACTCCACCATTCAAAAACTCTCAGCTCCATCATTCAGTAAGATCACAGCTCCACCATTGAATAAGTTCACAGCTCCACCATTCATTAAGCTCAGACTCCCCCATTTAATAAGATCACAGCTCCACCATTCACTAAGATCACAGCTCCACCATTCAGTAAGATCACAGCTCCACCATTCAATAAGCTCACTACTCCACAATTCAATAAACTCACAGCTCCACCATTCAATAACATCAAGCTCCACCATTCAATGAGATCACATCTCCACCATTCAATGAGATCACATCTTCACCATTCAATAAGCTCACTACTCCACCTTTCAATAAACTCACAGCTCCACCATTCAGTAAGATCGCAGCTACACCATTCAGTAAGATCACAGCTCCCCCATTCAATAAGATCACAGCTTCACCATTCAATAAATTCACAGCTCCACCATTCAATAATGTTACAGCTCCACCATTCAATAAGATCACATCTCCACCATTCAATAAGATCAAGCTTCACCATTCAATAAGATCACAGCTCCACCTTTCGTAAGATCACAGCTCCACCATTCAATAAGATCACAGCTCGACCATTCAATAAGATCACAGCTCCACCATTTAATAAGATCAAGCTCCACCATTCAATAAGATCACATCTCCACCATTCAATAAGATCAAGCTCCACCATTCAATAAGATCACAGCTCCACCATTCAGTAAGATCACAGCTCCACCATTCAATAAGATCACAGCTCCACCATTCAATAAGATCACAGCTCCACCATTCAATAAGATCACAGCTCGACGATTCAATAAGATCACAGCTCCACCATTTAATAAGATCAAGCTCCACCATTCAATAAGCTTAGAGATACACCATTCAATAACATTACAGCTCCACTATTCAAAATCTCACAGCTCCACCATTCAATAAGCTCACTACTCCACCATTCAATAAACTCACAGCTCCAGCATACGATAAGATCACAGCTCCCCCATTCAATAAGATTACAGCTCCACCATTCAATAACATCAAGCTCCACCATTCAATAAGATCACAGCTCCACCATTCAATAAACTCTCAGCTCCACCATTCAATAAGATCACAGCTCCACCATTCAGTAAGATCACAGCTCCACCATTCAATAAGATCACAGCTCTACCATTCAATAAGATCACAGCTCCACCATTCAGTAAGATCACAGCTCTACCATTCAATAAGATTACAGCTCCACCATTCAATAACATCAAGCTCCACCATTCAATAATATCACAGCTCCACCATTCAATAAGATCACAGCTCCTCCATTCAATAAGATCACAGCTCCACCATTCAATAAGATCACAGCTCCACCATTCAGTAAGATCACAGCTCCACCATTCAATACGATCACAGCTCCACCATTCAATACGATCAAGCTCCAGCATTCAATAAGCTCAGAGCTCCCCATTCAATAACCTCAAGCTCCACCATTCAAAAAGCTCAGAGCTCCACCACTTAATACAATCACAGCTCCACCATTCAATAAGATCACAGCTACACCATTCAGTAAGATCACAGCTCCACCATTTAATGAGATCACATGTCCACTATTCAATAAGCTCACTACTCCACCATTCAATAAACTCACAGCTCCACCATTCAATAAGATCACTGCTTCACCATTCAATAAGATCATAGCTCCACCATTCAGTAAGATCACACCTCCACCATTCAATAACCTCACCTCTCCACCATTCAATACGATCACAGCTCCACCATTCACGAAGCTCTGAGCTCCACAATTCAATAAAATCACGGCTCCACCATTCAATGAGATCACATCTCCACTATTCAATAATCTCACTACTCCACCATTCAATAAACTCCCAGCTCCATCATTCAGTAAGATCACAGCTCCACCATTAAATAAGATCACAGCTCCACCATTCAATATGATCACAGCTCCACCATTCAATAAGCTCAGACTCCCCCATTCAATAAGATCACAGGTCCACCATTTAATGAGATCACATCTCCACTATTCAACAAGCTCACTTCTCCACCATTCAATAAACTCACAGCTCCACCATTCAGTAAGATCACAGCTCCACTATTCAGTAAGATCACAGCTCCACCATTCAATAAGATCACAGCTCACCCATTCAATAAGATCACAGCTCCACCATTCAATACGATCAAGCTCCACCATTCAATAAGCTCAGAGATACACCATTTAATAATGTTACAGCTCCACCATTCAATAAGATCACTCCTCCATCATTCAGTAAGATGACAGCTCAGCCATTCAGTAACATCACAGCTCCACCATTCAATGAGGTCACAGCACCCCCATTCAATAAGATCACAGCTCCACCATTCAATACGATCAAGCTCCACCATTCAAAAAGCTCAGAGATACACCATTTAATAATGTTACAGCTCCACCATTCAATATGATCACAGCTCCAGCATTCAATAGGATCACAGCTCCAGCATTCAATAAGCTCAGAGCTCCCCCATTCAATAAGATCAAGCTCCACCATTCAAAAATCTCAGAGCTCCACCATTCAGTAAGATCACAGCTCCACCATTCAGTAAGATCACAGCTCCACCATTCAGTAAGATCACTGCTCCATCATTCAATAAGATCACAGCTCCACCATTCAATAACATCAAGCTCCACCATTCAATAACAGCAAGCTCCACCATTCAATGAGATCACATCTCCACTATTCAATAAGCTCACTACTCCACCATTCAATAAGATCACAGCTCCACCATTCAATAAGATCAAGCTCCACCATTCAGTAAGCTTAGAGATACACCATTCAATAACATTACAGCTCCACTATTCAATAAGATCACAGCTCCACCATTCAATAAGATCACAGCTCCACCATTCAGTAAGATCACATCTCCGCCATTCAATAAGATCACAGCTCCATCATTCAATAAGATCACAGCTCCACCATTCAATAAGATCACAGCTCCACCATTCAATAAGATCACTGCTCCACAATTCAATAAGATCACAGCTCCACAATTCAATAAGATCACAGCTCCATCATTCAATAAGATCACTGCTCCACCATTCAATAAGATCACTGCTCCACAATTCAATAAGATCACAGCTCCATCATTCAATAAGATCACTGCTCCACCATTCAATAAGATCACTGCTCCACAATTCAATAAGATCACAGCTCCACCATTCAATAAGATCACAGCTCCACCATTCAATGAGATCACATCTCCACTATTCAATCAGCTCACTACGCCACCATTCAATATACTCACAGCTCCACCATTCAATAAGATCACTGCTTCACCATTCAATAAGATCACAGCGCCCCCATTCAATAAGATCACAGCTCCACCATTCAATACGATCACTGCTTCACCATTCAGTAAGATCACAGCTCCACCATTCAGTCAGATCACAGCTCCTCCATTCAGTAAGATCACAGCTCCTCCATTCAGTAAGATCACAGCTCCACCATTCAGGAAGATCACAGCTTCACCATTCAATAAATTCACAGCTCCACCATTCAATAAGATCACAGCTCGACCATTCAATAAGATCACAGCGCCACCATTCAATAAGATCAAGCTCCACCATTCAGTAAGATCACAGCTCCACCATTCAGTAAGATCACAGCTCCACCATTCAGTAAGATCACAGCTCCACCATTCAGTAAGATCACAGCTCCACCATTCAGTAAGATCACAGCTCCTCCATTCAGTAAGATCACAGCTCCTCCATTCAGTAAGATCACAGCTCCACCATTCAGGAAGATCACAGCTTCACCATTCAATAAATTCACAGCTCCACCATTCAATAAGATCACAGCTCGACCATTCAATAAGATCACAGCGCCACCATTCAATAAGATCAAGCTCCACCATTCCGTAAGATCACAGCTCCATCACTCAGTAAGATCACAGCTCCACCATTCAATAACATCACAGCTCCACGATTCAATAGAATCACAGCTCCCCCATTCAATAACATCACAGCTCCACCATTCAATAAGCTCAGAGCTCCACCATTCAATAAGATCACAGCTCCACCAATCAATAAGATCAAGCTCCACCATTCAATAAGATCACAGCTCCACCATTCAATGAGATCACATCTCCACTATTCAATAAGCTCACTACTCCGCCATTCAATAAGATCACAGCTCCACCATTCAGTAAGATCACAGCTCCACCATTCAATAAGATCACAGCTCCCCCATTCAATAAGATCACAGCTCCACCATTCAATACGATCACTGCTTCACCATTCAGTAAGATCACAGCTCCACCATTCAGTCAGATCACAGCTCCTCCATTCAATAAAATCACAGCTCCCCCATTTAATAACATCACAGCTCCACCATTCAATAAGCTCAGAGCTCCACCATTCAATAAGATCAGAGCTCCACCATTCAATAACATCACAGCTGCACCATTCAATAAAATCACAGCTCCACTATTCAATAACATCACAGCTCCACCATTCAATAACCTCAGAGCTCCCCATTCAATAACATCAAGCTCCACCATTCAAAAAGCTCAGAGCTCCACCACTTAATAACATCACAGCTCCACCATTCAATAAGATCACAGCTACACCATTCAGTAAGATCACAGCTCCACCTTTTAATGAGATCAGAGCTCCACTATTCAATAAGCTCACTACTCCACCATTCAATAAACTCACAGCTCCACCATTCAATAAGATCACTGCTTCACCATTCAATAAGATCATAGCTCCACCATTCAGTAAGATCACACCTCCACCATTCAATAACCTCACCTCTCCACCATTCAATACGATCACAGCTCCACCATTCACGAAGCTCTGAGCTCCACAATTCAATAAAATCACGGCTCCACCATTCAATGAGATCAAATCTCCACCATTCAATAATCTCACTACTCCACCATTCAATAAACTCCCAGCTCCATCATTCAGTAAGATCACAGCTCCACCATTAAATAAGATCACAGCTCCACCATTCAATATGATCACAGCTCCACCATTCAATAAGCTCAGACTCCCCCATTCAATAAGATCACAGCTCCACCATTCAGTAAGATCACAGGTCCACCATTTAATGAGATCACATCTCCACGATTCAATAAGCTCACTTCTCCACCATTCAATAAACTCACAGCTCCACCATTCAGTAAGATCACAGCTCCACCATTCAGTAAGATCACAGCTCCACCATTCAGTAAGATCACAGCTCCACCATTCAATAAGATCACAGCTCACCCATTCAATAAGATCACAGCTCCACCATTCAATACGATCAAGCTCCACCATTCAATAAGCTCAGAGATACACGATTTAATAATGTTACAGCTCCACCATTCAATAAGATCACTCCTCCATCATTCAATAAGATCACAGCTCCGCCATTCAGTAACATCACAGCTCCACCATTCAATAAGGTCACAGCTCCCCCATTCAATAAGATCACAGCTCCCCCATTCAATACGATCAAGCTCCACCATTCAAAAAGCTCAGAGATACACCATTTAATAATGTTACAGCTCCACCATTCAATAAGATCACAGCTCCACCATTAAATAAGATCACAGCTCCAGCATTCAATAGGATCACAGCTCCAGCATTCAATAAGCTCAGAGCTCCCCCATTCAATAAGATCAAGCTCCACCATTCAAAAAGCTCAGAGCTCCACCATTCAGTAAGATCACAGCTCCACCATTCAGTAAGATCACTGCTCCATCATTCAATAAGATCACAGCTCCACCATTCAATAACATCAAACTCCACCATTCAATAACATCAAGCTCCACCATTCAATGAGATCACATCTCCACTATTCAATAAGCTCACTACTCCACCATTCAATAAACTCACAGCTCCACCATTCAGTAAGATCACAGCTCCACCATTCAGTAAGATCACAGCTCCACCATTCAGTCAGATCGCAGCTCCACCATTCAATAAGATCACAGCTCCACCATTCAATAAGCTCAGAGCGCCACCATTCAATAACATCACAGCTCCACCATTCAATAAGATCAAGCTCCGCCATTCAATAAATCACAGCTCCACCATTCAGTAAAATCACAGCTCCACCATTCAGTAAGATCACAGCTCCACCATTCAGTAAGATCACAGCTCCACCATTCAGTAAGATCACAGCTCCACCATTCAGTAAGATCACAGCTCCCCCATTCAATTACATCACAGCTCCATCATTCAATAAGCTCAGAGCTCCACCATTCAATAAGATCACAGCTCCACCATTCAATAAGATCAAGCTCCACCATTCAAGAAGATCAAGCTCCACCATTCAATAAGATCACAGCTCCACCATCAATAAGCACAGAGATACACCATTCAATAAGATCAAGCTCCACCATTCAAAAAGCTCAGAGCTCCACCATTCAATAAGATCACAGCTCCACTATTCAGTAAGATCAAAGCTCCATCATTCAATGTGATCATATCTCCATTATTCACTTAGCTCACTACTCCACCATTCAATAAACTCACAGCTCCACCATTCAGTAAGATCACAGCTCCACCATTCAGTAAGATCACACCTCCACCATTCAATAAGATCACAGCTCCACCATTCAATAAGATCACAGCTCCACCATTCAATAAGATCAAGCTCCACCATTCAGTAAGCTTAGAGATACACCATTCAATAACATTACAGCTCCACTATTCAAAATCTCAGAGCTCCACCATTCAATAAGATCACAGCTCCACCATTCAGTAAGATCACAGCTCCATCATTCAGTAAGATCACAGCTCCATCATTCAATAAGATCACTGCTCCACAATTCAATAAGATCACAGCTCCATCATTCAATAAGATCACAGCTCCTCCCTTCAATGAGATCACATCTCCACTATTCAATAAGCTCACTACTCCACCATTCAATATACTCACAGCTCCACCATTCAATAAGATCACTGCTTCACCATTCAATAAGATCACAGCGCCCCCATTCAATAAGATCACAGCTCCACCATTCAATACGATCACTGCTTCACCATTCAGTAAGATCACAGCTCCACCATTCAGTCAGATCACAGCTCCTCCATTCAATAAAATCACAGCTCCCCCATTCAATAACATCACAGCTCCACCATTCAATAAGCTCAGAGCTCCACCATTCAATAAGATCACAGCTCCACCATTCAATAACATCACAGCTGCACCATTCAATAAAATCACAGCTGCACCATTCAATAACATCACAGATCCACCATTCAATAAGATCACAGCTCCACCATTCAATAAGATCACAGCTCCACCATTCAATAAGATCAAGCTCCACAATTCAATAAGATCAAGGGCCACCATTCAGTAAGATCACAGCTCCACCATTCAGTAAGATCACAGCTCCACCATTCAGTAAGATCACAGCTCCTCCATTCAGTAAGATCACAGCTCCACCATTCAGTAAGATCACAGCTCCACCATTCAGGAAGATCACAGCTTCACCATTCAATAAATTCACAGCTCCACCATTCACGAAGCTCTGAGCTCCACAATTCAATAAAATCACGGCTCCACCATTCAATGAGATCACATCTCCACTATTCAATAATCTCACTACTCCACCATTCAGTAAGATCACAGCTCCACCATTCAATAACATCACAGCTCCACCATTCAATAAAATCACAGCTTCCCCATTCAATAACATCACAGCTCCACCATTCAATAAGCTCAGAGCTCCACCATTCAATAAGATCACAGCACCACCAATCTATAAGATCAAGCTCCACCATTCAATAAGATCACAGCTCCACCATTCAATGAGATCACATCTCCACTATTCAATAAGCTCACGACTCTGCCATTCAATAAGATCACAGCTCCACCATTCAATAAGATCACAGCTCCCCCATTCAATAAGATCACAGCTCCACCATTCAATACGATCACTGCTTCACCATTCAGTAAGATCACAGCTCCACCATTCAGTCAGATCACAGCTCCTCCATTCAATAAAATCACAGCTCCCCCATTTAATAACATCACAGCTCCACCATTCAATAAGCTCAGAGCTCCACCATTCAATAAGATCACAGCTCCACCATTCAATAACATCACAGCTGCACCATTCAATAAAATCACAGCTGCACCATTCAATAATATCACAGCTCCACCATTCAATAAGCTCAGAGCTCCACCATTCAATAAGATCAAGCTCCACCATTCAGTAAGATCACAGCTCCACCATTCAGTAAGATCACAGCTCCACCATTCAGTAAGATCACAGCTCCACCATTCAGTAAGATCACAGCTCCTCCATTCAGTAAGATCACAGCTCCACCATTCAGTAAGGTCACAGCTCCACCATTCAGGAAGATCACAGCTTCACCATTCAATAAATTCACAGCTCCACCATTCAATAACATCACAGCTCCACCATTCAATAAACTCAGAGCTCCACCATTCAATAAGATCACAGCTCCACCATTCAATAAGATCAAGCTCCACCATTCAGTAAGATCACAGCTCCACCATTCAGTAAGATCACAGCTCCACCATTCAATAAACTCACAGCTCCACCATTCAATAAGATCACAGCTCCACCATTCAATAAGATCACAGCTCCATCATTCAGTAAGATCACATCTCCGCCATTCAATAAGATTACAGCTCCATCTTTCAATAAGATCACAGCTCCACCATTCAATAAAATCACTGCTCCACAATTCAATAAGATCACAGCTCCACCATTCAATAAGATCACAGCTCCACCATTCAATGAGATCACATCTCCACTATTCAATAGGCTCACTACTCCACCATTCAATATACTCACAGCTCCACCATTCAATAAGATCACTGCTTCACCATTCAATAAGATCACAGCGCCCCCATTCAATAAGATTACAGCTCCACCATTCAGTTCGATCACTGCTTCACCATTCAGTAAGATCACAGCTCCACCATTCAGTCAGATCACAGCTCCTCCATTCAATAAAATCATAGCTCCCCAATTCAATAACATCACAGCTCCACCATTCAATAAGCTCAGAGCTCCACCATTCAATAAGATCACAGCTCCACCATTCAATAACATCACAGCTGCACCATTCAATAAAATCACAGCTGCACCATTCAATAACATCACAGCTCCACCATTCAATAAGCTCAGAGCTCCACCATTCAATAAGATCACAGCTCTACCATTCAATAAGATCAAGCTCCACCATTCAGTAAGATCACAGCTCCACCATTCAGTAAGATCACAGCTCCTCCATTCAGTAAGATCACAGCTCCACCATTCAGTAAGATCACAGCTTCACCATTCAATAAATTCACAGCTCCACCATTCAATAAGCTCAGAGCTCCACCATTCAATAAGATCAAGCTCCACCATTCAGTAAGATCACAGCTCCACCATTCAGTAAGATCACAGCTCCACCATTCAATAACATCACAGCTCCACCATTCAATAAAATCACAGCTCCTCCATTCAATAACATCACAGCTCCACCATTCAATAAGCTCAGACCTCCACCATTCAATAAGATCACAGCTCCACCAATCTATAAGATCAAGCTCCACCATTCAATAAGATCACAGCTCCACCATTCAATGAGATCACATCTCCACTATTCAATAAGCTCACTACTCCGCCATTCAATAAGATCACAGCTCCACCATTCAGTAAGATCACAGCTCCACCATTCAATAAGATCACAGCTCCCCCATTCAATAAGATCACAGCTCCACCATTCAATACGATCACTGCTTCACCATTCAGTAAGATCACAGCTCCACCATTCAGTCAGATCACAGCTCCTCCATTCAATAAAATCACAGCTCCCCCATTTAATAACATCACAGCTCCACCATTCAATAAGCTCAGAGCTCCACCATTCAATAAGATCACAGCTCCACCATTCAATAACATCACAGCTCCACCATTCAATAAGCTCAGAGCTCCACCATTCAATAAGATCACAGCTCCACCATTCAATAAGATCAAGCTCCACCATTCAATAAGATCAAGCTCCACCATTCAGTAAGATCACAGCTCCACCATTCAGTAAGATCACAGCTCCACCATTCAGTAAGATCACAGCTCCACCATTCAGTAAGATCACAGCTCCTCCAATCAGTAAGATCACAGCTCCACCATTCAGTAAGATCGCAGCTCCACCATTCAGGAAGATCACAGCTTCACCATTCAATAAATTCACAGCTCCACCATTCAATAACATCACAGCTCCACCATTCAATAAGCTCAGAGCTCCACCATTCAATAAGATCACAGCTCCACCATTCAATAAGACCAAGCTCCACCATTCATTAAGATCACAGCTCCACCATTCAGTAAGATCACAGCTCCACCATTCAATAACATCACAGCTCCACCATTCAATAAAATCACAGCGCCCACATTCAATAACATCACAGCTCCACCATTCAATAAGCTCAGAGCTCCACCATTCAATAAGATCACAGCTCCACCATTCAATAACATCAAGCTCCACCATTCAATGAGATCAAATCTCCACTATTCAATAAGCTCACTACTCCACCTTTCAATAAACTCACAGCTCCACCATTCAGTAAGATCACAGCTCCACCTTTCAAGAAACTCACAGCTCCACCATTCAGTAAGATCACAGCTTCACCATTCAATATATTCACAGCTCCACCATTCAATAACATCACAGCTCCACCATTCAATAAGCTCAGAGCTCCACCATTCAATAAGATCACAGCTCCACCATTCAATACGATCACTGCTTCACCTTTCAGTAAGATCACAGCTCCACCATTCAATAACATCACAGCTCCACCATTCAATAAGATCAAGCTCCACCATTCAATACGATCAAGCTCCACCATTCAATAAGATCACAGCTTCACCATTCAATATATTCACAGCTCCACCATTCAATAACATCACAGCTCCACCATTCAATAAGCTCAGAGCTCCACCATTCAATAAGCTCAGAGCTCCACCATTCAATAAGATCACAGCTCCACCATTCAATAAGATCAAGCTCCACCATTCAGTAAGATCACAGCTCCACCATTCAGTAAGATCACAGCTCCACCATTCAATAACATCACAGCTCCACCATTCAATAAAATCACAGCTCCTCCATTCAATAACATCACAGCTCCACCATTCAATAAGCTCAGACCTCCACCATTCAATAAGATCACAGCTCCACCAATCTATAAGATCAAGCTCCACCATTCAATAAGATCACAGCTCCACCATTCAATGAGATCACATCTCCACTATTCAATAAGCTCACTACTCCGCCATTCAATAAGATCACAGCTCCACCATTCAGTAAGATCACAGCTCCACCATTCAATAAGATCACAGCTCCCCCATTCAATAAGATCACAGCTCCACCATTCAATACGATCACTGCTTCACCATTCAGTAAGATCACAGCTCCACCATTCAGTCAGATCACAGCTCCTCCATTCAATAAAATCACAGCTCCCCCATTTAATAACATCACAGCTCCACCATTCAATAAGCTCAGAGCTCCACCATTCAATAAGATCACAGCTCCACCATTCAATAACATCTCAGCACCACCATTCAATAAGCTCAGAGCTCCACCATTCAATAAGATCACAGCTCCACCATTCAATAAGATCAAGCTCCACCATTCAATAAGATCAAGCTCCACCATTCAGTAAGATCACAGCTCCACCATTCAGTAAGATCACAGCTCCACCATTCAGTAAGATCACAGCTCCACCATTCAGTAAGATCACAGCTCCTCCAATCAGTAAGATCACAGCTCCACCATTCAGTAAGATCGCAGCTCCACCATTCAGGAAGATCACAGCTTCACCATTCAATAAATTCACAGCTCCACCATTCAATAACATCACAGCTCCACCATTCAATAAGCTCAGAGCTCCACCATTCAATAAGATCACAGCTCCACCATTCAATAAGACCAAGCTCCACCATTCAGTAAGATCACAGCTCCACCATTGAATAACATCACAGCTCCACCATTCAATAAAATCACAGCGCCCCCATTCAATAACATCACAGCTCCACCATTCAATAAGCTCAGAGCTCCACCATTCAATAAGATCACAGCTCCACCATTCAATAACATCAAGCTCCACCATTCAATGAGATCAAATCTCCACTATTCAATAAGCTCACTACTCCACCTTTCAATAAACTCACAGCTCCACCATTCAGTAAGATCACAGCTCCACCTTTCAAGAAACTCACAGCTCCACCATTCAGTAAGATCACAGCTTCACCATTCAATATATTCACAGCTCCACCATTCAATAATATCACAGCTCCACCATTCAATAAGCTCAGAGCTCCACCATTCAATAAGATCACAGCTCCACAATTCAATAAGATCAAACTCCACCATTCAGTAAGATCACAGCTCCACCATTCAGTAAGATCACAGCTCCACCATTCAGTAAGATCACAGCTCCACCATTCAATAAAATCACAGCTCCCCCATTCAATAACATCACAGCTCCACCATTCAATAAGATCAAGCTCCACCATTCAATACGATCAAGCTCCACCATTCAATAAGATCACAGCTTCACCATTCAATATATTCACAGCTCCACCATTCAATAACATCACAGCTCCACCATTCAATAAGCTCAGAGCTCCACCATTCAATAAGATCACAGCTCCACAATTCAATAAGATCAAGCTCCACCATTCAGTAAGATCACAGCTCCACCATTCACTAAGATCACAGCTCCACCATTCAGTAAGATCACAGCTCCACCATTCAATAAAATCACAGCTCCCCCATTCAATAACATCACAGCTCCACCATTCAATAAGATCAAGCTCCACCATTCAATACGATCAAGCTCCACCATTCAATAAGATCACAGCTCCACCATTCAGTAAGATCACAGCTCCACCTTTCAATAAACTCACTGCTCCACCATCCAGTAAGATCACAGCTCCACCATTCAGTAAGATCACAGCTTCACCATTCAATATATTCACAGCTCCACCATTCAATAAGCTCAGAGCTCCACCATTCAATAAAATCACAGCTCCAGCATTCAATACGATCACTGCTTCACCTTTCAGTAAGATCACAGCTCCACCATTCAATAACATCACAGCTCCTCCATTCAATAAAATCACAGCTCCCCCATTTAATAACATCACAGCTCCGCCATTCAATAAGCTCAGAGCTCCACCATTCAGTAAGATCACAGCTCCACCATTCAATAACATCACAGCTGCACCATTCAATAAAATCACAGCTCCACCATTCAATAACATCACAGCTCCACCATTCAATAAGCTCAGAGCTCCCCCATTCAATAAGATCACAGCTCCACCATTCAATAAGATCAAGCTCCACCATTCAATAAGATCAAGCTCCACCATTCAGTAAGATCACAGCTCCACCATTCAATGAGATCACATCTCCACTATTCAATAAGCTCACTACTCCACCTTTCAATAAACTCACAGGTCCACCATTCAGTAAGATCACAGCTCCACCATTCAGTAAGATCACAGCTCCCACATTCAATAAGATCACTGCTCCATCATTCAATAAGATCACAGCTCCACCATTCAATAACATCAAGCTCCACCATTCAATAAGATCACGCTCCACCATTCAATAAGATGACAGCTCCACCATTCAGTAAGATCACAGCTCCAACATTTCATAAGATCACAGCTACACCATTCAATAAATTCACAGCTCCACCATTCAATAATGTTACAGCTCCACCATTCAATAAGATCACATCTCCACCATTCAATAAGATCACATCTCCACCATTCAATAAGGTCAGAGCTCCACCGTTCAATAAAATCAAAGCTTCACCATTCAATAAATTCACAGCTCCACCATTCAATAAGATCACAGCACCACCATTCAATAAGATCACAGCTCCACCATTCAATAAGATCACAGCTCCACCATTCAATAAATTCACAGCTCCACCATTCAGTAAGATCTTAACTCCACCATTCAGTGAGATCACAGCTCCACCATTCAATAAGATCACAGCTCCACCAATCAATAACATCAAGCTCCACCATTCAATAACATCAAGCTCCACCATTCAATGAGATCACATCTCCACTATTCAATAAGCTCACTACTCCACCTTTCAATAAACTCACAGCTCCACCATTCAGTAAGACCACAGCTCCACCATTCAGTAAGATCACAGCTCCACCATTCAGTCAGATCACAGCTCCACCATTCAGTAAGATCACAGCTCCACCATTCACTAAGATCACAGCTCCACCATTCAGTAAGATCACAGCTTCACCATTCAATAAATTCACAGCTCCACCATTCACTAAGATCACAGCTCCACCATTCAGTAAGATCACAGCTCCACCATTCACTAAGATCACAGCTCCACCATTCAGTAAGATCACAGCTCCACCATTCACTAAGATCACAGCTCCACCATTCAGTAAGATCACAGCTTCACCATTCAATAAATTCACAGCTCCACCATTCAATAAGATCACAGCTCCACCATTCAATAACATCAAGCTCCACCATTCAATGAGATCAAATCTCCACTATTCAATAAGCTCACTACTCCACCTTTCAATAAACTCACAGCTCCACCATTCAGTAAGATCACAGCTTCACCATTCAATATATTCTCAGCTCCACCATTCAATAACATCACAGCTCCACCATTCAATAAGCTCAGAGCTCCACCATTCAATAAGATCACAGCTCCACAATTCAATAAGATCAAGCTCCACCATTCAATAAGATCAAGCTCCACCATTCAGTAAGATCACAGCTCCACAATTCAATAAGATCAAGCTCCACCATTCAATAAGATCACAGCTCCACCATTCAATAACATCAAGCTCCACCATTCAATGAGATCAAATCTCCACTATTCAATAAGCTCACTACTCCACCTTTCAATAAACTCACAGCTCCACCATTCAGTAAGATCACAGCTTCACCATTCAATATATTCTCAGCTCCACCATTCAATAACATCACAGCTCCACCATTCAATAAGCTCAGAGCTCCACCATTCAATAAGATCACAGCTCCACAATTCAATAAGATCAAGCTCCACCATTCAATAAGATCAAGCTCCACTATTCAGTAAGATCACAGCTCCACAATTCAATAAGATCAAGCTCCACCATTCAGTAAGATCACAGCTCCACCATTCAGTAAGATCACAGCTCCACCATTCAGTAAGATCACAGCTCCACCATTCAATAAAATCACAGCTCCCCCATTCAATAACATCACAGCTCCCCCATTCAATAACATCACAGCTCCACCATTCAATAAGATCAAGCTCCACCATTCAATACGATCAAGCTCCACCATTCAATAATATCACAGCTCCACCATTCAGTAAGATCACAGCTCCACCTTTCAATAAACTCACTGCTCCACCATCCAGTAAGATCACAGCTCCACCATTCAGTAAGATCACAGCTTCACCATTCAATATATTCACAGCTCCACCATTCAATAACATCACAGCTCCACCATTCAATAAGCTCAGAGCTCCACCATTCAATAAGATCACAGCTCCACAATTCAATAAGATCAAGCTCCACCATTCAATAAGATCAAGCTCCACCATTCAGTAAGATCACAGCTCCACCATTCAGTAAGATCACAGCTGCACCATTCAATAAGCTCAGAGCTCCCCCATTGAATAAGATCACAGCTCCACCATTCAATAACGTCATGCTACACCATTCAATAAGCTCAGAGATACACCATGCAATAACATTACAGCTCCACCATTCAAAAAGCTCAGAGCTCCACCATTCAATAAGATCACAGCTCCACCATTCAATAAGATCACAGCTCCACCATTCAATAAAATCACGTCTCCGCTATTCAATAAGGTCACTACTCCACCATTCTATAAACTCACAGCTCCACCATTCAGTAAGATCAAGCTCCACCATTCAATAAGCTCAGAGCTCCACTATTCAGTAAGATCACACCTCCACCATTCAATAACCTCACCTCTCCACCATTCAATAAGATCACAGCTCCACCATTCAAGAAGCTCTGACCTCCACAATTCAATAAAATCACAGCTCCACCATTCAATGAGATCACATCTCCACTATTCAATAAGCTCACTACTCCACCATTGAATAAACTCTCAGCTCCATCATTCAGTAAGATCACAGCTCCACCATTGAATAAGTTCACAGCTCCACCATTCATTATGCTCAGACTCCCCCATTTAATAAGATCACAGCTCCACCATTCAATAAGATCACAGCTCCACCATTCAATAAGCTCAGAGCACCCCCATTCAATAAGATCAAGCTCCACCATTCAAAAAACTCAGAGCTCCACCACTTAGGAAGATCACAGCTCCACCATTCACTAAGATCACAGCTCCACCATTCAGTAAGATCACAGCTCCACCATGTAATGAGATCACATCTCCACTATTCAATAAGCTCACTACTCCACCATTCAATAAACTCACAGCTCCACCATTCAATAAGATCACAGCTCCACCATTCAGTTAGATCACAGCTCCACCATTCAATAAGATCACTCCTCCATCATTCAATAAGATCACAGCTCCATCATTCAATAAGATCACAGCTCCACCATTCAATACGATCAAGCTCCACCATTCAATAAGCTCAGAGATACACCATTCAATAATGTTACAGCTCCACCATTCAATAAGATCACAGCTCCATCATTCAATAAGATCACAGCTCCACCATTCAATAAGATCACAGCTCCACCATTCAATAAGATCACAGCTCCACCATTCAATAAGATCAAGCTCCACCATTCAAAAAGCTCAGAGCTCCACCACTTAATAACATCACAGCTCCACCATTCAATAAGATCACAGCTCCACCATTCAATAAGATCACAGCTCCACCATTCAATAAGACCAAGCTCCACCATTCAAAAAGCTCAGAGCTCCACCACTTAATAACATCACAGCTCCACCATTCAGTAAGATCACAGCTCCACCATTTCATGAGATCACATCTCCATTATTCAATAAGCTCACTACTCCTCCATTCAATAAACTCACAGCTCCACCATTCAATAAGATCACTGCTCCACCATTCAATAAGATCACAGCTCCACCATTCAATAACCTCACCTCTCCACCATTCAATAAGATCACTGCTCCACCATTCAATAAGATCACAGCTCCACAATTCAATAAAATCACAGCTCCACCATTCAATGAGATCACATCTCCACTATTCAATAAGCTCACTACTCCACCATTCAATAAACTCCCAGCTCCATCATTCAGTAAGATCACAGCTCCACCATTCAGTAAGATCACAGCTCCACCATTCACTAAGATCACAGTTCCATCATTCAATAAGCTCAGAGCTCTCCCATTCATTAAGATCAAGCTCCACCATTCAAAAAACTCAGAGCTCCACCACTTAGTATTATCACAGCTCCACCATTCAATAAGATCACAGCTCCACCATTTAATGAGATCACATCTCCACTATTCAATAAGCTCACTACTCCACCATTCAATAAACTCACAGCTCCACCATTCAATAAGATCACTCCTCCACTATTCAATAAGATCACATCTCCACCATTCAGTAAGATCACAGCTCCCCCATTCAATAAGATCACAGCTCCACCACTCAATACGATCAAGCTCCACCATTCAATAAGTTCAGAGATACACCATTTAATAATGTTACTGCTCCACCATTCAATAAAATCACAGCTCCAGCATTCAATAAGATCACAGCTCCATCATTCAATAAGCTCAGAGCTCCCCCATTCAATAACATCACAGCTCCACCATTCAAAAAGCTCTGAGCTCCACCACTTACTAACATCACAGCTCCACCATTCAATAAGATCACAGCTCCACTATTCAGTAAGATCACAGCTCCACCATTTATGAGATCACATCTCCACTATTCAATAAGCTCACTACTCCACCATTCAATAAACTCACAGCTCCACCATTCAGTAAATCACACCTCCACCATTCAATAAGATCACAGCTTCACCATTCAATAAATTCACAGCTCCACCACTCAATAATGTTACAGCTCCACCATTCAATAAGATCAAGCTCCACCATTCAATAAGATCACATCTCCACCATTCAATAAGATCAAGCTCCACCATTGAATAAGATCACAGCTCCACCATTCAGTAAGATCACAGCTCCCCCATTAACTAACGTCAGAGCTCCTTCATTCAATAAGATCACAGCGCCACTATTCAATAAGTTCACATCTCCACCATTCAATAAGATCACATCTCCACCATTCAATAACATCACAGCTCCACCATTCAATAAGTTCAAGCTCCACCATTCAATAAACTCAGAGATACACCATTCAATAACATTATAGCTCCACCATTCAATAAGATCACAGCTCCACCATTCAATAACCTCACAGCTCCCTCATTCAATAAGATCAAGCTCCACCATTCGATAAAATCTCAGCTCCCCCATTCAAGAAACTCACCCCTCCACCATTCAATAAGATCACAGCTCCACCATTCAATAAACTCACAGCTCCACCATTCAATAAAATCAAGCTCCACCATTCAATATGATCACAGCTGATCTGATTTTAGCCTCATCTTTGCATTACTGCATATTCTGTATAATCTTTCATCCCCTTAGTAATCAAGAATCCATCTACCTCTTCCACAAAAAGGTTCTGCATTCTCTGCCTTTGAGGAAAGAAATTTCAAAGACCCTTTTGTGTAAAACAAAAATGCTTCCTCATCTCTGTTTTAAATTGATGCCCCTTTATTTTAAACTATATCACCTCGTTCTAGAATCTCTCACAAAACTAAACAACCTTTTAACATACACTTGGTCAAGTCCCGTCATGATCTTACATGTTTTAACTAAGTCACCTCTGAAACGTGTGGATTTACAGGCCTAACCTGTCCATCCTTTCCTCATAAGGCAGTTTGCATGTTTGAATTGTGCATCTAATAAATCTTCAGATTTCTTTAATATAACAATTCGCACTTCCAAAATAGAAAAGCACTGTTTCCCTGTAGATGTGGGCAGCATGCTGGTTCAGTGGTTAGCACTGCAGCCGCTCAGCGCCAGGGACGTGTGTCAATTCCACCCTTGGGTGACTGTTTGTGTGGAGTGTGCATGTCCTCCCTGTGGGTGCTCCGATTTCCTCCCACAGGCTAAATGAATTGGCTATGCTATAGTGTCCAGGGATGTGTAGGCTAGGTTGTTTAGCCCTGGGAAATGCAGGGTTAGAGTAGGGGGACTGGGCCTGGGTGGAGGGTTGGTGTGGGCTTCCACACTGTGGGGGAATCAATGGTTTAGGTATATCACTTCACCAATTACAAATGTTCCTAGACTGAGTAGTTATCTAGCATTTTTTTAAAAAATGTATTCCCCTTCCTTCCCAAATTATATAAACTTCATACTGAAGCAATTTTAAAGTTTACATCTCTTACTTGAGCCAGTTGGCATTATACAACTGGCAACATAATGTGCTGACAGATTTCTTTTTCATGTTAGGAGTCCTAATCTGTCCTTCCCTGACTCTGGCACATTTACTCTTTCCAACAGGGGTCACTTCTGTAACTCTGAGTGTTCCTGAGTCCAATTTCACTAGGTCCTCCCTATTGAACTGGGAGGGGGGGGGGAGGGCTACTTCTGTACTTCTGTACAGATTAGTCATATTTTAAATGAGGAGTTCAGATTGTTTCTGATGATGGTTGTACTTGGAGTAGTGACCCTTCAACTGAGGGCTCCATGGAACTGATTGTATTATATCATTTGAAAATTGGAATTCACGGTATTTTGTGTTGAACTGCTGATTTCGGCATAAATTCACCAAATGGAAGCAGTGATCAATAGTCGAGTCAGACGTTTATTATACTGGTAATAACCTACTTCATACTCTCCTTCAGAGTGAGTCCCTCTAGAATAGTATGGAATCAAGATCTCACCCTATCATATTTCTAATGGAATGTGGTAACAGTTTATTTTCTGCCATTTCAATATCGATTTGTTTTACCTCATTGTGCTAAGTGTTGTTTTGGAAAGTGGCAGCAAATTAAATGGATATTTAATGTTTTTGCATAAAGTAAAAGAAGCTAGTCCCTTAAAAAGTATAAAAAGTAAATACTTTGTGATGTTGAAAAAACATATAAAAACAGAAGAAATGCTGTGACTGAAACATTACCCTCAAGCACTAACTGTGCATTTACAGGATGTTTTGTTTTGATGCATTCGGATATTTCCGTCAAATATCTCTGTGTTCTGGGCTGAATTCTCTTATCACTGCCTCACCTCAATCCTTAACTCCCATGTGCCACATATACCAAATCAAGAAGGGCAATGAATTTTAAATAAAGGCACACAATCGATATCAACTGGAAAGCTACTTTCATCTTGTGTGTTATTCACAACTGCAACTGTGAAGAGAATCTCCTGAGGAGATGCAAAGAAATCTTGCATTGAGATATCACCTTTCAAACCCTAAGATACTCCATAATAAGCTTACAAACAATGAAGTACTTTTGAAGAGCAGACAATGCTGTCATGTTGGAAGAATTGCAGCCAAATTGTACACAGCCAGTGGTCCCAGAAGTAGCACTGTCAAAATGACCATTAAATCTATCTTTTAGTAATAGGTGTTGAGGGATAAATGTCCAATAGGATCTTGTATGTGCACATGAGAGGATAAACAGGGCCTAGTTGAGAGCCTTATTCCAAAAAAAAAGCACTTTGTGGACAGGAGTAAGGGGAATGATGCACAACTGCAAAGATCCACACACAGGAGCAGTTAGAACCCAATGCAAAAGGCTCACTGTTTTACTAAATACTGCAGCTCTGTTTAAATTTGTCCGATCAGTTTTTTCCAAAGGGACCAGTGATATTGTTATGCTAACTTTTAATTTACTGTTTAATCTCTTTTTTTTCAAACATTATGCAATAGTAGCGATTATATTTCTATATCTCTCTGAAATATATGAATGCAAGCCTACTAGAAATAAAGTAATTGCTATCAAAATATGTTTATCTATCCTAAACTATTGACTGTCTTAGAAGGAATAACAAGGACATCCCTTTGCTCTGTTTAATATCTGGGTTAATGAATTTGTTAGCAAATAAAATCTTGGCTTTGATATTGTTAGCATGGCATAAAATATTTAGAGTGTTTTTGTGTCAAGTATGTTTTGAATTATGCGCATACAGGTACCTTTTAGTTCGGTTGTGTGAAATGCCTTTAATCTCTGCTCAAAAGGATTTGGCCATCCTCCAAATTCAGGAAATGTAATGCAAAGGGAATAACAGGCCTCAGATCTTAACCATTTGTCAGAAAGCTAAATTGCGTTCTTACTTTACAAATTGCAGGCATTGTAAATGTTGAAATCACAGTACATTCTCAATTGGCTGACGTTGCATGCATCAGAGTGATTCTACGTCACTATGCCCAGACGTTGGAAACAAAGAAATATAAAAAGAAATATATGAAATTTATGGCAGGGAAAGAGGCCATTTAACACATTGTGTCTGTGCCAATCAAAAAGGAGCTATCCAACCTAATCCCACTTCCCAGTTCTTGGTCCATAAATCTCTAACTTTCAGCAATTCATGAATTTTAAAATGCAATGAGAGTTTGTGTTTTGTACTGTTTGAACATAACTTCCCTGCTCTTGCATCATATGATTTGGCTAAGAAAGGATGTTTTTCCATCACCCTGTATACCTTTCTTGTCACCTCCAGGGATCTGTGGACTTGCAGTCCACCAAGATCGCTCTGCTCCTTTACAATTTTGCCCCATTGCTTCCCTCAATGCATTACTTCACACCTCTCTGGATTGAGTTCCATTCATCACTTTTCTGCCCACTTGTCCCACAGTCTACAGCCTTCTTCCTCACCATCTGCAATGTGAGACCTTCTCAAATGCTTTGCTTAAAATCCATGTATAATGGGAATGAGAATGAAATTGAATTTGAAATAAGAGAAGGGGTGTCCTTCTTGGTTTCTAAGGGCATTAACTTGCTAATATTTTTGTAATCCTTGCATTTGAAATGATTCCTGTTCCTTCCCATTTGGGTGAGATTGTCTGCTCGTTGCAGGAATGTTCCTGGCTACTGGGATTGACTCTTAGCTGGGGTCCCGTTTCATAGTTACCTTTCTTTATGTGGGGCAGAAAGAAATTCTTCAATTTCAGAGGGGCTGACAAACCTGAAATTAAACAGAAAATGCCTGAAAGACACAATAGATCAGATACTCAGCTTTTAGTGAGAGCACATCATCTTTCAGCTAACTACTTTACAGCTTGGTAGTCTTAATAATGAGTTCAACAATTTCAGATCATGACTGCTCCCATTTTTCCTGAATGGTAAGTGCTGTTAATCATAGAATCCCTACAATGTGGAAACAAGTCCACACTGACCTTCTGAAGAGTAACCCATCCAGATCCATTCCCCTGACTAATACACCTAATCTACACATCCCTGGATACTATTCACCAAACTTGTACATCTTTGGACTGTGGGAGGAAACTCACGCAGACGTGGGGAGGATGTGCAAACTCCACACAGACAGTTACCCGAGATGGAATTGAACCCAGGTCCCTGGTGCTGTGAGGTAGCAGTGCTAACTGCTGAGCCACCGTGCCACCCTGATTCTGGTTTTGTCATTTGCAGCTCTTCAGGACCATTTTCTGTTGTGTCTTTACTTCTCTGAATACTGTTTCATTGAATGTGTTTAATTGCTGCTGCAAACTAAAGTGAAGTCAATCTTTTACAATGGTAAAGCTCACATGGCTATAGTAAGCCCGTTGTTTCACAATATACGACCTGTGCAAAGATATTTTCGTATACCTTTGGAGTAGGTGGGACTTGAACTCAGGCCTCCTGGCCTCAGAGGTAGGGACCCAACAACTGTACCACAAGCACCTGCACTACATACAATTGCATCTCTCCAAATCCACACCATCTGCCTTTTTAGCACTCAGAATCATTCCTTTTCTCATTTAGTCACTCCTGCCACCCAGCCTCTTGGTTAACAAATCTTCCTTGCTATTTGTTATTACCATTCCCTTCTTTCCCTGACTTGCACAAAACCTGTTGGAAATTTCATTAATTCTGAATAAACACACACACACACGTGCGCGCGCACACACACACACACACACACACACAGAGTCTCTAACCTCACATCTTTAATACATTGTCTGAGCTGAATGTAATTTTTTTTATAGAACCTTAAGTTATCTCAGGCATGTGACTTAAAAGAAGTTCTGGGATTTACATATTAATGATCTGAAACCTGCAACCCATTCTAAAAGATGAAAGACTTAACTGAAATCTAGGTTTGTTCAATATATCGTTTTAATAGCATGACACTATGATCTTTTCCTATAATTTCTGTGTCTTATGATCCTGCCCAACTAGTTACCTGATGAAGGAGCAGCACTCCAAAAGCTAGTGCTTCCAAATAAACCTGTTGGACTATAACCTGGTGTTGTGTGATTTTTAACTTTGAGAAAGTGAGGACTGCAGATGCTGGAGATCAGAGGCTAAAAGTGTGGCACTGGAAAAACACAGCCGGTCAGGCAGCATCCGAGGAGCAGGAGAGTCGACGTTTCAAGCATAAGCTCTTCATCAGTAATGTCCTGATGATTTTTAACTTTGTCTACCCCGGTCCAACACTTGCACTTCCACATCATGGCTTCCATTCCAAAGCAGCCAACTGCACCATCATTGAGCAGAGGTAGCAATGTGTACCATCTATAAGATACACTTCAGCAACTCACCAAGGCTCCTTCAACAGCACTTTGTAAGTCCACCTAGAATTATAAGATCAATAGATCAATGGAAACACCACTACCTACAAGTTCCCGGTGAAATCACACACCATCCTGACTCAGAATTATATGACTGTTCCTTTGCTGTTGCTGGACCTCTTAGCATTGTGGGTATTTTGTCAGCCAAGGGTTGTTGCAGATCAAGAAGGCACTCAACATCACCTTCTCCATGGATGAGCAGTAGATGCTGGCCTTGCCAACAATGCCCATTTAAAATAAAAGAAAAAAATCCAGAATGCATTTGAAAAGTATTTCATAGACTATGAAGTGAATTGGAATGCCCCAAGGTCATGAACAGGGTCATATAAATGCATGCCTTTATTATTTGCAATTCAATGAATGCCTAAAACAGAGCCCCAATTATCGCTATTAATTCTGATATCAATCAACTAATTTGGTCACCTAAAAATCTGCCTCCAGGCTTTCACCTTGAAATTGGAAGAGGGAATTTACAAAAAAGACTGGATATGATCATTCATCATCCAAGTATGTTATACAGGGGTGCTAGGCATATCCACAAAAGCCCCAAAATCTCCTAACAAAATCAGGGAAATAAGACAAAAGTCCCCCCCATCAGCCCACACACACATTCAATCAGAGGCTGCTCCCCTCTGTTGCTTGCTCAGCACTGAATGTGGGAGAGAAGCAGCTTGAGTGTGGCACAGTAGCTTAGTGGTTAGCACTGCTGCCTCACAACACCAAGGACCCGGGTTTGCTTCCTGTCTGTGTGGAGTTTGCACATTCTCCCCGTGTCTGCGTGACTTTCCTCTGGGTGCCCTGGTTTCCTCCCATAACCCACAGATATGCTGGTTTGGAGGATTGGCCATGCTAAATTTGCCATAGTGTGG
The DNA here is from genome assembly GCF_037043375.1 of Chiloscyllium plagiosum. Classification (NCBI taxonomy): domain Eukaryota; kingdom Metazoa; phylum Chordata; class Chondrichthyes; order Orectolobiformes; family Hemiscylliidae; genus Chiloscyllium; species Chiloscyllium plagiosum. Next base: position 35,934,743 of record NW_028270169.1, on the reverse strand, counting down.
AAGGATGTGCAGGCTAGATGGATTTTCTGTGGGAAATACAGGGATGGGGTGGGATGTTCTTCAGTGGGTCAGTGTGAAATCGAAGGGCTGAATGGCCTGCTTCCACACTGTAAGGATTCTATGATTCTACTAAAACTAGAGGGCATAGGTTTAAGGTGAGAGGTGAGAGTTATAAAAGGGTCCAGACAGGCAGTTTTTTTTCCACACAGAGGGTTGTGAATGTCTAGAACTGGCTGCCAGAGGTAATGGTGGAGGCAAGTACAATTTTGTCAAGAAGAAATATTTGGACAGGTACATGAATAGAATAGATATGGAGGGATATAGATCAAATGCAAGCAAATAGGACTGGATTAATTGTGAAAACTGGACAAGCTGGGCCAAAGGGCTTGTTGCCATGCTGTGAACCTTTATGACTCTGTAACTGTAAACGCAGTAAAATGGTGAGTGGTGGCAGTGAGCAAGGCTGATGAGGTTGAGGCAAGTGGATGAATTCTGGAGCATCCACAAAGGGTCACATTGCCATCTTTATATTTATTTGTTTTCTTATAACCTCATCCTTATCCTATGAAATAGGAAGATCAGATATTGTACTGCATGCCACTTGGCCACAGAGTATTTTCTATCAGTATAATTACTTCTGCAATGTGTTTTTCTTTGGTGCCCATTTCCTTTGGAAAAGATTAAAAATAAATTTAAATCCTCTTTAGAAAAGTGTTTTTTTTCCCATTTCCTTGTGGCCAAACATTGTTCATCTAAGCTATTTCTCAGAGCCATTGATGTATCTATGTCACAGCATCAAACCCAATATGGGTGAAGAGCTTACCCCAAATACATAAATTATGTATTTGTAAGAAATCCCAGGAGTCAACTCAGACTCATCCAAAGCTCCTTATTTTGCTGTCTTCACATTGTAGAATAGAAAATTTATCAATGTGCTCTTTCTTTTTAATCAAACATTTTATAAAGCGCCATTCTGACTCTTTTCCCTTAATTATACATAATTATACTGCATGCGCGAGGGATAAGTTTCTGATGAACAGTGGGGAGATTCATTCACTGGAAAATCTTACATTCACATGCAGAAATTTTTAATAAAATTGGATTTGACATGCAGTGTTTGTTTTATTACTAAAGGCTTCCAATTTCCGACTTTGAGTCTGAGCTCATGCTGTTCATCAGCATGCTCATGCTATGATGCTATTTTGTATCCCAGTACAAGTTCAGTGCACTGAATCAGCAGGCCTGAAGATAGTACTGATACCACATTGTCAGACCCAAGAAGAAGCTGTTTTGGTCTGAATGGAGGTTGCAACTCCTTACACTGCTGTCCATGGTGTGCATCATCGGGTAGTGGGACTTCAGGAAGGGAAAGCCTCCTATCGAATGGCATTGTTACTTAAGATATAACTTAATCATTGGCCTAGAACTTGCTGGAACTGGGAATCTCAAGAGGGGTTAAAGGATATGCAGAGGAGTTTTGCTTGCAGGTTTCCATCTTATAGAGGGGTGAGAGAAAGTAAGATTGTTCTTAGGGCAAAGATTGTAAGAAATAGGATGAGTATTAGACCATATGGCTATATAAGACTGCCTCAACTTCAATATGATTGTGGCTGATCTTCTTCCTCAGCTCCTTATTGCTAACTGCTCCCTCTGTCCTTTGATTCCTTAAGGGATTTAATATTTCTCTATTTCAGTCTTAAACATACTCAACAATGGTGTATCCCCAACCCTAAAAGACTCTCAGTTCGATTCCCAACCAGAGGGAACAGCCTCTATGTCTAGCCTGTCAAGCTATTCTTTCAATGAAATGTCTCACGTCATCTGAACTCCAAAGAGTAATGACCCAACTTATTACCCTCTCATCCTAGTGTAAACTTTTAACCCAGAAGGTAATGTGATGTATAATAAATTTTTGCTGTATCATCTCCAGTTTTCAACAATTTCTGTTTTTGTTACAGTCTCAATTGTAAATGTCTGATGTTTAACGCTCATCATTGTGGCATTCCACTAGTTACAAACAGCCATTCTGAAATGTTCAGATAATTTCTCCTCTCTGCTTCAAGTTCATCAACCAATCCTGTATTCATGTTAATATATCACACACTGCTCTACATTCCCTTAATTTTAATATTAGCCCGTTGTGGGGCAGCTCACTGAATGCCTTTTGAAAATCTAAGTATTCTGCATCTGCTGGTTCTCCGTTATCCTCAACCTGCAATTACATCCTCAGAAGAGTCTAATAAATTTGTCAAACATAAATTTTAATTTGTAGAACCATGTTGACTTTGTTTGATCATAATATGATTTTCTAAGTACATTGTTAAAACTTCCGCAACATTGGCGGAAGTTAAGGACTATGTGAAAAATTAGGCACATAAATCTCATTATTAAAAGGATCCTTGCATCACTTATAACTAGCCCTAACTTTCTGTGGAGAGTTCTTTTATAACAGCACAAATGCAACATATCTTTGAAGCCAGTGGGAGAGGTTGAAACTGCTTTTGTGGTTTGGAAATTAATGGTGTGTTAAAAATGTACTAAATGATTAATGTGGAAAATCTCATTCAGTGGAGGTGATTGCCCAGTGATATTATCACTGGACTGTAAATCCAGGTAATGTGGAATTTGAATTAAAAAAGATCAGGGATTAAATTCTAATGATGATCGTGAGTCCATTGTCAATTGTCAGGAAAAACCTACTTGGTCTACTAATGTCTCTTAGGGAGGCAAACTGCCATCCTTACCTGGTGTGGCCTACATGCAACTCCAGGCCCACAGCAATGTGGTTGACTCACAACTGCTCTCTGGGCATTTAGGGATGGGCAATAAATGCTGGCCTAACCAGCGACCCCCTGATCCGATGAATAATAATAAAAGTATTTAACAATTTGTGGTGATTCATAACTTGCAACTTATATCATCCTCACTTCAATTTGCTCAGGCCGTTACACAAAGTTGTTTTTAGATTAGATTAGTTACAGTGTGGAAACAGGCCCTTCGGCCCAACAAGTCCACACCGACCCGCCGAAGCGCAAACCACCCATACCTCTACATTTACCCCTTACCTAACACTACGGACAATTTAGCATGGCCAATTCACCTGACCTGCACATCTTTGGACTGTATGCCATAGTAATCCTGAAAGAGTTAATGTCGGAGGCTGATGTGTCATCACCATCTCCCAATAGTTTGTTAATATGGCTAACTAGCTAATGTGGCCCTTGCCTATTGCTAGCATGCAACAAAATACATTTTGTTAAGCAAGTGCCTCTTCTCATTAAAAGTCACTAGTGGTACATCCTCTATTACAGAAAACCAATTATACCCTTCGACCTGACATTGATAGGAAAACTAGTGACAACACTCTACTACAATCATTAGCTGTTCACAGTTGGTCTAAGAACACATATAACACATTGATACCCATATTTAACTTGCCATTATTTTCTCACCAACCTCTGAGCCATTGTATTTAGTTTGACAAATATGATGTATATACAGTGTGATATTGTGAAATTTTTAACTGCAACCAACTGATTTACTAACACAGAAACAGAATTTTCCTGATGGCTTCTACTCAACATTAGTATTCGTGTAACCCTAATATGCCTAACATTGTTGAGGATTAAGATTTAATATTGATCACACTAGTTGCTAAGTATGTAAGTCGCTCTCTCAGCAATTCTTTACCTTGAAATATTCTGCTTTTAGCTTATTGCCTATAAAATTAGACATTGTATTTATCATACTTTCATCAAGGTCACTAAAAGGCCATAGGACCATTTCCAAGGGACTAAACTGCTCACTACTTCTAATTAGTAACATATCAATGTCTGCCTTCTGTTTCTTATAATCAAGCCAGCTAATTATCCAATTTACAATCTTGGATCTTGAAAGCTTTTACTGTGGTCATATGTTTCCTGTGAAAGCCTTTGTCAAGGGCTTTCTGAAGGTGAAAATATATCTTACTGATCTATAAATCTGTTGTTTTGTTAAAATTTCCAGTATGCAAGTATTTATTTGACTAAGCCTGTATTACATGCATTTCCTGGAATATATAAGTCATTATTCTCATCGAGTACTGTTGAATTTTCTTTTTAATGGACTCCAGTATTTTTCACACCACAGGTGTCAAATAAAACTCTCCTACAGTTCCTGTTCTTTAGGATATTTAATTTTCAATCTCCTATTCTGTCCTGTGACTGAGCACTATTTCTATCAAAGCATGTGGAGATCTGTCACTTGCTGCCAAGCCTTTAATAATATGCCTCGAAAACACACGCTTTGAGAAAATTGAGAGCAGTCCAGGTGAGAATTCTCTTGCCAAGGGAAAGTGGCACCCTGCTTTTCGTACCGCCCATGTCTGTACGCCTGAGATTGATCATTCGAACTGTGGAAAATCACAGGCATTTTTATAAGTTAATTCATGGCTTAATATTTTGTCTGAGTTAAGGCTCATGCATTTGAAACATTTTCGCAGGGTGGTAATTTTGCATGCTATTTATATTTTAGAGTGTAATATTATAGCATAATGTAAGTTTTATCATTGTAATATTAATTTATTCAGTATTTACCATTTGTACAATTTATTCAGTAATTACCCTGTAATCAAAGATGGCGCTGGAACGTGGCGACATTATCCACTTTTCACTGCACCTAGGTACAAGTGATAATATGAAATAAATCTAAGTCAACAATATAAATCGAATTGTGTTAAAATTAGCAATCTGTCTGGTCTTGCTTCTGCATAAGACTTGTGCAGTATGTAAGCTTGAAAGTGTCTTCAGATCCTTTCAGGCATTTTTTCCTCCTTTCACAACAGTTTGCGAACAAGAGAGGGGAATTGCAAATACTTGTACCGGATTTTCCACGAATACTAATGAAGCAAAAGAAAGAAAGCTTGCATTTCAGCAACATTCTCGTGAGCAATGAAATCTTTTTGAAATGCAGTAACTGTGCTATAATAAATGCAACAACCAATTTGCATTCTGCAAGGACCTACAGGTAACAGATGAGACTTACATTGACATAGTGCCTTATGGTTAATGCATTATTTTCAATGTGTGGTCAGTTGCAATGGAGGAGATGAAGCAGCCACTTTATGCCAGCAGGTCGAGGGCAACTAAGCTAGTCTTGTTCTCCTAACGGTTCCTACAGCCCTGCATATATGTTTCTGTCTTTGATAATTATCCAATTCTCTTTTTAAAGCCACATTGAATCTGCCTCTACCATACTCTCAGACAGCGCCTTTCAGATCTTTGCTGCATAAAAACAGTTTCTCCTCGAGCTGCCTTGATTCTTTTGCCATTTACTATAAATTGGTGCCCTTTAGTTCTCTCCTTGTCCACTCTGTGCAGGTCCCACCTAATTTGAACACCTCTGTCAATCAATTTCTTAGCCTTCTCACAGGAGAACTGGCAGTTTCTCCAATCTGTTCACATAACTGAAATCTCTTGTCTTGAAATGATACTTATTTAAGTTCTCTTTTATGCCTTCAGTTCCTTTCTAGGGCTTTGTGCTCAGATTTGTAAACAATCGTGAGGTTAGAGACAGAGCAGTGTTTTATAAAGGTCCGCCTCAAAGTTGTACTTGATGCTTCATTTTATAAATGTCATAGAGCTCTGTCTGAATCTACCTTGCCACCTGAAACTATTTTGAACATATATAGCTTCAGCTCCCTCTGATCTTATACTCCTTTTAGAATTATATATTTTATCTTCTACTGCTCACCTCCTTCTTTCTACCAAAATGTTTCACTTCTGTTTTGTACTGAATTTTATCTATTTCATGTATGGGTCAATTCTTCAAGATCTCCATATCCTTTTGAAATGTTAACATCATCCTCTTCACAGTGCTCAATAGCTCCACATTTTGTGACACTTTTGAAATTTTGAAATTGTGTTCTGCATATCCAAGCCTCATCCATTAATCAATGTAAAGAAAAGTGTTGACCTGGAACCAATTCCTGGGATCCCCAAGATAAACTTCTCTCCAGTCTGAGAAACAGCCATTTAGTACAACTATCTGTTCCCTTTCACTTGGCCAACTTCATAGCCAGACTGTGATGTCCCCTTTATTGTTTGATTGCTGACAATCCTGTTATGCTTATCTGAATCAAAAAGCTTTTAGTAGTCCATGGACACCACATCAACTGTGCTACCCTAATCAACTCTTGTTATTACCGCATCACAAAGCTCAAGCAAGGTAGTTAAATATAACTTACTTATAAGAAATCTATGCTGGATTTCCTTAATAATCTGCATTTGTCCAAGTCACCATTAATTTTGTCCCAGAAAATAATTTCTAATAGCTTTCTCACCAAGGTCAAACTGACTGGTTTGTAGTTTCTGAGTTTAACCTTGTGTCCTTTTTCCTCGTACTCTGAAATGCATCTGGTTTAATCTGATCTGACTAATATATCTACTTTTTCATTTTCCTTTAGTTTATCTGTTCTTCTTGACAAAGAAAGGGGTACATGTGTATTCAGTACCTTTGCCATGCGCTTTGTCTCAATCTGTAAATCATTATTTTGGTGACTATTTGGCCTCCTTTTACTATTCATGTATCTGTAGAAGACTTTTCAATTCCCTTTTGTGTTAACTGCCAGTCTCTTCTCAAGTTCTCTTTTTGTTTCTCCAATTGCCATTTTCTCCCCTGTTCTGAATTTTCGATAGTAAGCAAGATTATCAATTGTATTATTAACCTGGTTGTGAAATTTGCAAGATAATCCATCTGATTCTCCAGCACCTACTGATTTTATTGCTGTTGCATGAAGTCAAATTGTTTTTCAGGGCAGCACGAGAACACTCTGCTTTTACATGGTGTGCCAAGCCATCATTTATGACTTTTGCAATGGTTGGTATCTAAATTTAGTATCTCATTTGAAAGCAGGCTCCGCCCGCAATGTACCATTCCCTTTATAATACTTAAGTGTCAATCTGGAAGAAGTGCTCAAGTTTCAAATTGAGATTTGATCATTCAAATCCTTCTAACTTACAGCTGAGAAGGCTGTCGGTGAATCAAGCTGACACATAAATTGGAGAAATAGACGCTTTTATAAACTGCCCTGAAGCAAAACAGTGCAGAGAGATATCATCAATAAATGTGAAGAAAATATTTTTTATTAAAAAAGAGAATATGAACTGGGTTTTGAGAAAATGGTTGCTGACTGACTGATGTATTTTGTAGCACATGAGGTGTCAGATTTCTTATTCCTGCAGTTTTAACCTCCTCTATAATTATGTTAAAAGTACAAATATGTTACATTGTAAAAGATGTTCTAATGCAACAACCAATTGCAACACCAAGCCACAAAAGGAGAAAATTAAGAATTACGATGAAAAGCTATCAAAAGTGTAGGTTTTAAGGAGCATCTTAATAGAGAGACATAGACACACCGTCAGAAAGATTTTGGTAAGAAAGTTAAGAGCTTTGAGCTGAGATAGCTGAAGGCTTGTCTGCCAATGGTTAAATGGTTAAAATCATTCTTGGCAGGAGGAGGTTACAAACCTGAGGAGAAATGAAGAAATGGAGGATTTTCCAAATATGGGCAAAAATTTCAGAACTGGGATAAGGCTAAGACAGTTGCCAATGTAGATTAGCAAGTTCAGCGGTAATAGGTGAATGGAACTTGGACAAGAATTAGGATTTGCCAGCAAAGGTTTGGATGAACTGAACTTTTGTGCAGGTGGAAGGCAGGAAGCCAGCCAGGAAATCATTGGAATAGCCCACTCTGTAGAACTAATGAGGTCATCAACGAGGGTGTCAACAAGAGCTGAGCTGATACAGAGAAAGAATCTAGCACTGTTACAGAGGTGGAAGGGACAGTCTTGGTAATCATACCGATATTGTAATCTGAAGCTTATCTCAGATAACCAAGGTTATGAGCAGTCTGATCCAGCCTCAGATCTTTGCCAAAGAGAAGGTTGAAATTGGTGATGACGGAACAAGGCCAACACAGTAATGGGGACTGAAGACAATATCTTCAGTCTTTGCAATATTTAGTTGGAAGGAATTTCTTTATAGGAATGGTATTCTCCTAGGTGAATACATGTTTTGTTATCTTTTTCTATGATTAACTCTTAGGTGAATACATGTTTTATTATCTTTTTCTATGATTTTAATCAGCAAATCACAGAGTTAAGTTGTGTGGATCAGCTTTGTATCTTGTTTACCATTCATAAAGCATTCAGAAGCCACTGACCCACATCACCAAACTGTGGAAGTAATCTATGTGATTCAGAATGACCTTGTCAAGAAATATTAATTAAGTGTGGAATCCAGACAGAAATTCTAATTTACTTGAATTCCCATCTCCCATTAAAATAGATAAAGATTTTGTCATTCTGGACTCAGCTTGATTCTTATTTTTCCATCAGTTTGATATGCAGAGGATTACACTGGAAGAACTGAAGCACATATTATTTCATGCATTTCGGGACCATTTGACAATGAAAGATATTGAGAACATCATCATTACTGAGGAGGAAAGTCTGAATGAAAGTTCAAGTAACTGTCATACTGAATTTGAAGGTAAGCCTGTTATATGTGCTGAACAGAGGTTGAGTTCATTATTACTTTTAAGTTCACTCAGTCACTCTAAGCTGAAGAAGAGAACGGAATAGATTAAGGACAGCAGAAATTTTATTGAAGAGAATTGGTTTAACTTTTGATGTTATTTAATTATCATGCAAAGTCACAATTATTTTTCAGCGCAGCTAACAGCTTTCCATGTTTTTAATTCAATGCTGCAAGAAGCATTTTTCCCCATATTTCAATCAAATGCAATAGATTTCTTTCCTCTCCTCCCCCATTCTGTTAAAGTTAAAGTTGAAGCCAGTATGGGTATCAGTGATTCCGTGGAACCTCACCCTCTTGTTACTCTTGTAGGTATGAGTTTGAGAGGGCAGAGCTGAACCTGAAACAAAAACAGAAATAGTGGGAGTAACCAGTAGTTATAATCAGAGTGTCACAGAATCATACAGCATGGAAACAGACCGTTTTGTCCAATTCGTCCATGCTGACCATGTTCCCAAACTAAACCAGTCCCTCTTGCCTGTATTTGGCCCATATCCCACCAAACCTTTTCTATTCAAGTACTTATACAAATGTCTTTTAAACTGTACCTTTAAAACCAGCATGTGGAAAAGAAAACAAAAGGAAGTGGTGGGACAGAATTTACGGTCTTAAATTATTGAACTCATTGTTATATCCATTGATATGATGCAAAGTTCCTAATTACAAGGCCCTGCAGTGGACATCACTGGGTCATTGCAGCAAGTTAAGGATAGAGATGTCAAGATTTGAGTAAGGTGGAAAATTAAAATGGCAGGTAATTGGGAGCTCAGGATCATGCCAGGGATCTTAGACAGAGGTGTTCTACAAATTGGTTACCTAGTCTGTGTTTGGTCTCTTCGGTGTAGAAGACATCAGACATGAGCACAAATTCAGTACATTCCAGTGAAATGAGCCCATGCTCATTACTGCTTCAACTGGAAGGGGTAATTGGGACCTTGGACGGTGAGGAGAGGGCAGAGGGCAAAAGGTAGTTGTTACATGGGAATTGGCAAAGAGGTTGAGGGGTGGACCATAGAGGAACTGATGGGGAAGATATCTTTGACATTGTTAGAAGATGATATATTCAATGTGTAGACTAGAGAAGGTGAAGATAAAATAGCTTTTGTTAGTTCTGGGAGGCAGTGGAAGGGATGTGAGCAGAAGTTCAGAAATTGGGTTGAAAATGGTTGAAGACTGGGATGTGAACCTAGGAGGTAAAGTTGGTAAGTTTATAGATGACACCAAAATTGGATGTGTAGAGGACATCGAAGAAGGTTACCTTAGAGTACAACAGAATCTTGATCCGATGGACTAATGGGCCAAGAGATGGCAGATGGAGTTTAATTTAGATAAATGTGAGGTGCTGCATTTTGGAAAGGTAAATCAGGGCAGGACTTATACATTTAGTGGTAAAGTCCTGGGGAATGTTGCTGAACAAAGAGATCTTGAAGCGCAGGTTCATAGTTCCTTGAATGTGGAGTCACAAGTAGATAGGATTAGATTCCCTACAGTGTGGAAACAGGCCCTTTGGTCCAACAAGTCCCCACCGACCCTCTGAAGAGTAACTCACCCAGCCCCATTCCCCTACACCTAACACTACGGGCAATTTAGCATGGCCAATTCACCTAACATCTTTGGCTTGTGGGAGGAAACCAGAGCACCCGGAGGAAACCCACGCAGACACAGGGAGAATGTGCAAACTCCACACAGACAGTTGCCCGAGGCAGGAATTGAACCCAGGTCCCTGCCACTGTGAGGCAGCAGTGCTAACCACTGAGCCACCGTGCCGCCCTTAAAGTGAAGAAGGTGCTTTTTATGCATTTCTTTATTGGTCAGAGCATTGAGTATAGGAGTTGGGAGGTCATGTTGTGGATGTACAGGAAATTGGTTAGGCCACTTTTCAAATATTGCATGCAATTCTGGTCTTACTCCTATCAGAAGGATCTTGTGAAACTTCAAAGGGTTCAGAAAAATTTTACAGGGATGTTACCAGGTTTGGAGGATTTGAGCTATAGGGAGAGGCTGAATAAGCTGGAACTGTTTTCCCTAGAGTGTTGGCAGCTGAGACGTGACATTATAGAGATTTTTAAAATCATGAGGGGCATGGATAGGGTAAATAGACAAAGTCTTTTCCCTGGGGTGGGGGAGTCCAGAACTAGAGGGCATAGGTTTAGGGTGTGACGGGAAAGATTTAAAAGGGGCCTAAGGGGCAACATTTTCATGCAGACGGTGTGCGTGTATGGAATGAGCTGCCAAAGGAAGAGGTAGTACAATTTCAAAATTTAAAGGCATCTGAATGGGTTTCTGAATAGGAAAGGTTTAGAGGGATATGGCCAAATGATGGCAAATGGGACTAGATTAATTTAGGATATCTGGTCAGCATGGGCGAGTTGGACCGAAGGGTCTGTTTCCATGCTGTACAGCTCTCTACCTCTATGACTCTTCAATGAATTTTTTGATAGCATTCACGGCTGTTAATGAGCATTGGTGGTGGAGGGAGTGGATGCTTGTGGGTGTGGTGCCAATCAAGTGAGCTGCTTTGGCCTGGATGGTCAAGCTTGTTGAGTATTGTTGGGGGTTTTGGGAATTCCTTGGTTACTTTAATTATTTGCACGATGTGGGTGTTACTGGCCTGGCCAGCATTTATTGCCCGATGTGGGTGTTACTGGCCTGGCCAGCATTTATTGCCCGTCCCTCGTTACCCTTGAGAAGGTGGTGGTGAGCTGCCTTCTTGGACCACTGCAGGCCACATGCTGTCGGTTATCTCCCTCTTAGGGAGGGAGTTCCAGGATCTTGATCCAGTGACTGTGAAGGGAAGGTGACAAATTTCCAAGTCAGGATGGTAAGTGGCTTGCAGGGGAATTTGCAGGTGGTGGTGTTTGCATGTGTCTTCTGCCTTGTCCTTCTAGATGTAAGTGGTTATCGATTTGGAACCTTCTGTCTAAGGATTTTTAGTGAATCTTTGAAGCGCATTTTGTAATAGTATACACGGCTAGTAATGAGCATTGGTGATGGAGGGAGTGCACGGTTGTGGATGTGGTACCAATCAAGTGAGCTGCTATGTCCTGGCTGGTCAAGCTTGTCAAGTATTGTAGGAGCTGCACCCATGCAGGTAAGTGGAATATTCCATCATATGCCTGATGTGTGCTTTGTAGATGATAGACAAGCTTTGGGAAGTCAGGAGGTGAGTTCAGGAAAGAGGATACAGAGACGCTGGTCTGGAAAGCTCCATCATCAGTATAGGTGTGACTGAAATGAGCAGTTTTAAAGAATGGAATGGAATCCTTGCAGAAAGCAGTGTGTGAGGAAGTTTAGGTGGGATACCTGCAAGAGTAAGTGGGTTTCTAATGAATATTAGCTGATTGTCTGTCCTCAGAAATGGGGACAGAGAAATTGAGAATACAAAATAATTGGGTATGGATCAGTTGAGGGTGGAAGTGGGGCAACAATTGGAAGAAAATTTGATGAAGATTTTAAGTTCTTAGTTAGACAGCAAATTGTACTGATATAGTCATAAAAATACCAGAAAAAGAGTAGAGGGACTGGAACAGGACATTTTCTTTATCTCCTTGTATCGCCTTGGGATAGCACGATGGTTCAGTGGGTAGCACTGCTGCCTCACAGTGCCAGGGACTCAGGTTCAATTCAACTCTCGGGTGACTGTGTGGAGTTTGCATATTCTCCCTGTGTCTGCGTGTATTTGCTCCGATTTCCACCTACAGTACAAAGATGTGCAGGTAAGGTTGACTGGCCAGCTATGTTGCAACATAGTGTCTGGGGATGTGCAGGCTAGGTGGGAAATACAGGGTTACGGGGTCAGATAGGACTAGGTGGGATGCTTTTTGGAGGGCTCAGTGGGAACTTGATGGGCTGAATGACCTGCTTCCACATTGTAGGGATTCTATGATCCTTCAAGAAAGTATAGCTATAAAGTGAGTTAAAGGAGAAATGGTTCATTGTGAGAACAAGGTTAGCCAGCCGAAGAAGAGTAGTGATGGATGAGGAATGGTTGAGCTTCCATTTAAAGGAGAAATGGACAGCCCTTGTACTGTTCTAGTGGGGAATGAGACACACAGGGTTTAGCGGTGAAGAGGAGCTGTTGGGGCTGGAAGCCGGAAATTGTTGAAATGATCCAGACCATCTGAAGAGTCACTGATGCAGATGTGAGGAGACTGGAGAAGGAGAGAAAATAAAATCAAGGTAGGAGGAAGTAAATGCAATGAAGCTGCAACGATATTCTCCCAGACTAGGCTCGTTTGTGGATTTTGCAAAGGAAGTTGAAGCTACTTGCTCAGAGTTTTAAACTATGAGGTGAAAAGCTGAGAGGGGAAGATTTCTAGAAGCAATGAGATCAGTGACAATCTAGAAGCATTGGTTTGATGTTCAGTGGTATCATGCCAGACAACAACAGCAACACCCTTTTAAGCAGGTTTGATAACAATGGCAGGGTTATATCTGAGAGAACATAGTATGGTGAGTTCAGAGTGAGTGAAAGGAGCTAAGTAATTGAGACACACAATGTCACACCAATAGTTCTTGGTAAAAAGATCAAGAACAGGTAAGTGACCCAGGAAGGAATCCAGGTGTATGGAGAGTTTTGAAGGTGGATGAATGGATTCATTAGTGGACAGAGAAAGTGGGGGAAGGACTGATGGTGAAAGGAGACAGCATTGAGGTTTAAGCAATAGAAGTGAAGCTCAGATTTGTGCCATGCTTGAAATTCACTGAGGTAATTAGTGTAAGGGGGTAAAACTGAATCCTTGGCTAAGGAAAGATTGTTCAGCATCAGAGATGCAAATGTCAGAGGGCACTGTGAATACAGGTTGAAGAGGGAATAAACAAAGAAATGGGGTCAGAGAGAAATGAAGGGAAAGAAAGTTGGGAAGGATGTTTTGTTGTTGGACCTTGCTCTCCTTAACTGTTGAAAAAAAGATAAAAGCTTTATTGTTAACATGTCAGATAAGATGATGGATTGAATGAAATTGGGGGGATGCACAGCTTGGGGATTGAGTGAGTGTTGCTAGAGACAGAGATCAAAAGTGTATATATGGCTAAACATTGCATTTGAGTAGAACCTGATCCTGTTATGAGACAGATTGACATGTGTGAGAACTGCACAGTGATCAGGAGGAAGACCATCATTTTCTCCTCTCCTCACTAATGCATAAGCTGGGATTCACATAGAGCGCAACCCAAAGATTGAACTTGAACTTATGAATATTTTCTCAAAAAGTTTGAGGACTGTGCATGTGGCTTCATCAAGACAAGCTTCCTGCCCTAACATTGACCTCACAAGTTTGTCTGGCATCTCCTACTCCTCGTCAATCCTTTCCAAATCCATGAGACTCATCTTCTGCTTTTTAAACCCCATTCCCATTAAACTGTATAATTTCTTCCTGGCAGTGCCCCACCCCTAATTCTAACTGATATTGTAAATGCTTCTCTATTCTGAGGTTACTGTCACCTTCCATTTCACTTCTGCTGTCATCATCCAGCTTCTCACTAAGCGCATCCTTGATATATGTGAACATATGGGCATAGGTGCGTACAAACATATGAATTAGGAGCAGAAATGTGTTTTTTTATTCATTCACGGGATGAAGGTATCACTGTCTAGGCTAGCATTTGTTGCCCATCCCTAACTGCCTAGAGGGCAGTTGAGAATCAACCATGTTGCTGTGAGTCTGGAGTCACATGTAGACCAGAGCAGGCAAGGATGGCAGTTTCCTTCCCTCAACGACATTAATGAACCAGATGGGTTTTTCTGACAATTGACATGGATGTTGCCAGGGTTGGAGGATTTGAGCCATAGGGAGAGGTTGTATAGGCTAGGGCTGTTTTCCCTGGAGCGACAGAGGCTGAGGGGTGACCTTATAGATGGTTATGAAATCATGAGGGGCATGGATAGGATAAATAGACGAATTCTTTTCCCTGGGGTGGGGGAGTGCAGAACTAGAGAACATAGGTAATGGGTGAGAGGGGAAAGATATAAAAGAGACCTGAGGGGCAACTCTTTCACGCAAAAGGTGGTACATGTATGGAATGAGCTGTCAGAGGAAGTGGTGGAGGCTGGTACAATTGCAACATTTAAGGCATCTGGATGGGTATATGAATAGGAAGGAGGGATATCTGGCCAGTATGGACAAGTTGGATCGAAGGGTCTGTTTACATGCTGTATATCTCTATGCCTATGACAAAGGTTTCATGATCATCATTACTCTGAAATCGAGAATTTTATTGAATTCAAATTCCACCATCTGCTGTGGCAGGATTTGAATCCAGGTCCCCAGAAAAATTACCTGGGTCTCTGTATTAACAATCTCATGATACCAGTAGGTCTTTGCCTCCCCAGTGTGCTATTTGTGATCATGCGGTTGGCTTTACTAGTGAATAAGGTTATGACTGATCTGATTATGGCATCAACTCCACGTTCCTGCCTGCCCCCAATAATCTTTACTCTCTTGTCAAGCAAGAATCTATTTATCGCTGCCTTAATTATATTAAACGACTCTATCTCCACTGTTCTGTGGAGAAGAGGGTTCCAAAGGTTAATGAGCCAATAATTTCTCCTCATTTCTCCATCACCAATGGAAGACCGCTTATTTTTGAATCATGTACTGTAGTTCTCGTCTCCCCTAGGAGGAAAATATCCCTTCAGCATCCACCATGTGGAGTCCCGTCAGGATTGTACATGTCTCAATAATAGCTAATCTCCAATGGATACTGGTTCATTTTCTAACTACTGCTAACACTTTTATTGAATAAGAAAATCAGAATGATACATAGTACTTCAGAAATGGCCTCACGAATTCTGTATAACTGTCACAAAAATTCCAACTTTTAATATAAAATATATCATTTGTCTTTGTAATCACCTGCTGTATGTGCAAACTTACATTAATGTGATTCGAGTATGAGGATACCCTCTGTATGTGAATTCTACAACCTCTCTCCATTTAAATAATATGCTAGTTTTCTATCCTTCATGCTAAAGTGGGCAAGATCACATTTTACTAAGTTTTTAACTCCCTCTGCCAAATATTTATTCTGTCGCTAACCTATCGATGTCCCTATGTAGAGTCTGTATGCACCTATTAGGTTTCAATCTATGTTTGTAATCTGCAAAGTTAGCAACCATGCATTCAATTCCTTTGTGCTAGTCAGCAGTATAAATTGGAAATAGTTGGAGCCCTGGCATTGGTGTCTGTGGGACTGTCCTTATCACATCTTTCCAACTTGAAAGTGTACCACTCAGATATTGGATATGCCAACAACACTCAATCCTCCTCTCTCCCCAGCATCAACCACCCTATCGTCTCCCCCACTTCACCGCCAGCTGTGTCCCCTCACCCATCTGTTATCCTACACTCCCTTCACCCAAGTACCTAACACACTCACCCACATCTTTGAAACAATTGATCACACTGCCCTCCTTTTTAGGAGAAAGTGAGGTCTGCAGATGCTGGAGATCAGAGCTGGAAATGTGTTGCTGGAAAAGCGCAGCAGGTCAGGCAGCATCCAGGGAACAGGAGAATCGACGTTTCGGGCATAAGCCCTTCCTGAAGAAGGGCTTATGCCCGAAACGTCGATTCTCCTGTTCCCTGGATGCTGCCTGACCTGCTGCGCTTTTGCCCTCCTTTTTAGCCTTATTATATGCCTTGGGGCATTTTCTTACCTCAAAGTGTCTGCATTAATGCATTTTGAAAAAGCATTTGAGACTTTAGAAGTCACAGTTGCAAATAGAAAATTGTCACATTTGCAAGTTGGCTTTCTCTATAATCACAGCAGCAGTAGCAACACTTGAGAACACACTTTGGTGTGCTGTTCCGATCATATTATTTAAAGACTCCCCTTTAAAGCTTCAACTCAGATTGGACTATCAGAATCAGAGATCTTCAATAAGCACATAGTTTGGTGAAGGGATTGATTGA
The DNA here is from genome assembly GCF_037043375.1 of Chiloscyllium plagiosum. Taxonomy (NCBI): domain Eukaryota; kingdom Metazoa; phylum Chordata; class Chondrichthyes; order Orectolobiformes; family Hemiscylliidae; genus Chiloscyllium; species Chiloscyllium plagiosum. The sequence continues at coordinate 35,918,256 of NW_028270169.1, read as the reverse complement.
AACTCATATCTCTAAAATGAACTATAAGGGGCAGGGACAAACTATATATAATGAACATGCTTTTTCGGATCAGCTGAATCTTTACATGTCTCATCCATTTGCGAATAAAGCTGTGCAACATGCTGGTGAGTCACAAAATTAATTAAAATTTCTGCCAACTCTATGAGATTAGGAAGCAAGATTGCTAAAAACTCAGGTTTTCAAAACTGTCTGATGTGCATTGCCTCCAGTTGCTGGATTATATTCTTCATGGCTTTAATGCATGATATTGTCAGTTATGTAATGCTGAATTTCAATAGCTTCTTTGTATTCTAAATGCAAGCACTGGCTTTATATTTGGGTGACTTTGAAATCCACAGTTGACTTCTGAAGGTTGTCAAACCCTGATCTGACCAACTCGGTGTAAAACAATCCAGGTGCTGACACTTGGTGAATCTAAAAAAGAAATACACCACCAGCAACACTATTGCTTTCAATCCGGTGGGAAAACTGAGGTTTTATGATTGGGGAATGATTATGTATTGTAGTTTAGACTGCCAGAAGGATATCCTGGAATTTTAATTCAAATTGGCGCAAGACAGCTTTATCTCTTGACTCATAGCTCCCTTCGGAATTTAAATATCAATATCCTGTCTCTGGTTCCACAAATGGAAACCTAAAAATATGTGAGGCTGAATCTTTGCTGCCCTCAAGAAAAAGAACAGAAATAAACAGCAAGAAGCTGAGCTGGAGCTCGTCAGATGCACGGGCAACTGAGTCACTCGAGAAATCAATTGATGGTGCCTGGGAAACAGGCCAGTCATCTTCCGGGCAGGGAATTACACAAGGAGTCATAAGAAAGATTTACTTGTAAGAATGGAAAGAAAAAAATGACCAAAACTGCTGCCTGTTTGGACATGCATGATATCATGCATTATATTTGCAGAAACTGTCCCCTTTTTCTCCATTCAGCTAACTCTTGCTGGGGTGATAGAACAAAGATACAACCACTTGCCCATAGCTGAGCCAAAAAGAGCTTCATAATTTGTACATCTGAACAGTGACAGTGAACCATCGCAGGGATCACAGCCTTGCCAGTATTGACTTTGCTGCTTTCCCATAATATAGTTTGAGTTCTCTCTCCCAGTCATGTTTACAAAAAAGAGCAGTGTCCAGAATTGGGGCCATATCTCCCTTGATCTAAAACATACAAACTTCAGAACATAGGAGCAAGAATAGGCCTTCAGCTCCTCACGCCTGTTGTGCCATTCTGTTTCTTGGTTGATTAATAATTTCGATGTCATTTTCTTGCTGGGATCCCCACACCGTTCGATGTCTAAAAAGCTACTGTCAAGAACATGTTCAGTGACCGAGCTAATACATGTAATGCGTACCAGTAGAATTATAGAGGGATGCCTTTTGACTCACAGTGCGTGCACTGATTTTTTTTAGCACCACAGTCCTAAATTAATCATCCTGATTTGCTTGTTCACTGTAACCAGTATGTTCCCCTGCCTCAAATCATTATTGACTATTTCCTTAAGAATGCAATAATCTCAACCCAATCCCTGTACAAAACATTTCCTGTTCAAAAATCTCCCTGTGTAAGGAATGTTTCCTCAAGTCTCAGTTCATTCTCATGAGTAAAATGCCTTTCCCTCTTCAACTGACCCTAATTGTTCATAATTCATGAAACTTCTATTAAACCTTCCCTTAGTCTTTTCTGCTGTCTGTTGTCTTCTCAAAACAACAACAGCTCACATCTTCAATATTATGCTGGTTGTGAAATAATACAATGAACTTTCTATAATGAAGCAGTAAAATTGATGTAAAGTGTAATTATTGTTTTTTAAGCTTCTTATTGCCATCATTGCTAAGAAGTAGTGACCATATCTATTAGCCATTTCACTCAATTTGTCAGATGGAAAACATCATAGCATCATTGCTGAAGCTAACAGTACAATTAATGTACAAGAATTATATTAGAAATAAAAAACTATGGTAAATATTTAAGAATAGTTCTCGGTTTGCAGCCACAAATGTCAGGCTATTAACATAGAACAATTTTTAAAGTGCTTCACAATGGCTCAAGGATGTCAAGCCAAACATAACAACTGAGGGAGTGTTGGCATGAAGCCAAAGGAATTGTTAAAAAAAAGGAATCCATTTTGAAACATGTTTTGCCCTGAAGGCAGGTATGAAATACACTACAGTAATTTGTTACAGAAATGTGCAAATAAGAGTGGGAGCAGGCTATTCAATGTATTGAGCCGGTTCCATCACTCAATGTAATGAGACACCCTACTTCCTGCAGAGCATCAAGGACCTCACTATATAATGGAAGCCAAGTCACAAATAGGGAATCCCTTTAAGGACTGAAAAATAATTTATTTTATCACATAATCATACTGTTCTAAAAACCAGGAAGAACAACCAGTTGCTTTGTGTTTTCATCAAATATTCAACTGCATTTATCCTTTCCAAAAGTAACAAAGGAAATGTCCATACTATTATAATATTGCTGAAACAGAGCAAATAAATATCCCCTCAAGATTTGCAGATAGCTCCTTTAAACCTTCATTAATCTTTTCCTTCAACTCATTATTTATTTTTCTTTGTGAGTTAGATTGGGGAAAGACAAAGTCAGAGGCTCTTAACCAACTTCACTGTTAGATGTTACTATTTTTGAAAGCATCAGTTTAATAATTTGAACTTTTTATTTTGATCATCTTCCTCTCAACATCTTACTATCTTGCTCTTCTTATCGTAACACTGACCTCTATGACCCTTCCAAACTATGTCATCTGTAAATGTGTACCCTTCAAAGTATTCATTTATGCAGTGCCATTTTGTGAGGAATTTGATATTGCAAACCAATTCCTAACAATGGGACCAGTGATTTCATGGCTGACTTTGTCCTATTGCTTCAGTCTTGTCATTTGTTAAGATGGAAGTGAAAGTGCTTTCTCTTTTTCTTTCTGAAGATAAATGGAACCAGGCTCCCTTTAAGTCATCATAAATGGGTTACCAAACTTGTAACTATTTATTAATGGTGTCCTTTTGGAATAACCAGGAACTCTGTCTAATAAAATGAAATACAATGCTTCTCCAGCAAAAACAGATACTTATATTATAAAATAAAAGTCCATTTTTACCTTAGTAAAACTTAATAACTTAATTAAACTTTGGTCTAAAAGTAGGCTCCTTTTATTTCAACATTATTAAAAATGGACATTTCTTGAAAGCCAAATATAGTAGGACTCTTTAATTTGTCATCAAATCTGTTTCTATTCGGACAACTTTAAAAATCACACAACACCAGATTATAGTCCAACAGGTTTATTTAGAAGCACACCGTGGGTGGCATGGTGGCACAGTGGTTAGCACTGCTGCCTCACAGCGCCAGAGACCCGGGTTCAATTCCCACCTCAGACAACTGTCTGTGTCAAGTTTGCACATTCTCCCCGTGTTTGTGTGGGTTTCCTCCCACAGTCCAAAGATGTGCAGGTTAGGTGAATTGGCCATGCTAAATTGCCCAGAGTGTTAGGTGAAGGGGTAAATGTAGGGAAGGGTCTGTGTGGGTTGCTCTTCGGAGGGTCGGTGTGGATTTGTTGGGCCGAAGGGCCTATTTCCACACTGTAAGGAATCTAATCTTACTCTAGCTTTCGAAGTGCTACTTCTTCATCAGGTTGTGAAGCAGGACCATAAGACTGTAGCAAAAGATTACAGTGATACAATAATATATTGAACAAACCTAGATTGTTATGCCTTTAATCGTTTAGAAATGGTTTGCTGGTTTCAGTTCTTTAATATGTAAATCCCAGAACTTCTTTTAAGTCACATTCTCAGATGACTTAAAGTTTTATAACAAAAGGTGACATCTCAGTTCTATTTATTTGGCATCAAGATTATGTTGTACAGCTTTGTCTCATTTTACAAATAGCAAATACAAGCCAAGTTGTTTCCGGGTAGTACCATTGAGGGCTTGGATTAGCTTCCAGTAGCAGAAATGATTCTGGCTTCTTCTTTATCAATTTTTTTGTACCAACTTTCTTCTCAGAGTGCTGGACCCAGACATCCGTTGGTACCTCAGCCAAAGGACCACTCCTCACAGTTGACTCCTGATAGTTGTTGTTATTTAATTGTAAAATAATCAGAATCTCACCCAAAGTTGGTCACATCAATGCATACAGGAATCTTGGGCCATTACCTTGAGCATTTCAGTTGGTTTCCCCCTCTGACCTTCCATTCAACTTGCAGCCTAACCACTGATACTGCACTGGCTGAGATCAGTATGAAATAATGATCAAACCTTGAATCTTCCTGGTCCCTTTGGCTACGTTCCCTGCTGTAGGTGCAGCACACTAACAATGTGATCCATCTAGAAGTGTAACTATTTTCTTTAAAGAAACATTAAAATTATTTGTAATGTCTTTCTTAATGGCCACCAACGCATAACAGACACTGGAGAGCAGCGGAAATCACGGTTTGTATGATTTCTTACATTGGTAAAATTGTTCTGTAATGCTCACCCTTGCTTCTACAAAGACTTGAGTGCAATTGTAAGCGGATTTGTCTGTTTTATTTAGAGTAACACAGATCTGCTGCTTGTCTAAAGCCATGGCATGTTGAAAGCATGGGGTGTATTTGTATGAATTTTAAACTCTGAATCACAGCTTTCTTCTTTGCTTCTGTCAGTGCATTCACAGAAGAAGAACAGACAGACGTGTGTGAGGAAGAGCTTGATCTGCGCATTTGGTGTGGCTTTCATCATCAGTGTCATGTTGATTGCAGCAAACCAAATTCTCAGGAATGGCATGGAATAGCTTCCTTACCAGTCAGCAACTATTGGCATGAACTGGCTTTGCACGGATGCCATTCATTGGGTAACCTCCAGCAGACTCCTGGATTAGGATCACAGGGTGTTGTAAATAAGAGTAGAATATATTTCTACTAGGAACATGGAGCCCAAAATTGAAGTGATTCTTTTTAGGTTCACACAATTAGAATCCCGCAGATGGGGATTTTTTTATTAAAGGGCTGAATTATTAAAGGCTGATTTTTATAATAAAGAAGTACAGAAGTTCTGAATTATAGCTACGACTGGTAGTAAAACACGAGCGAGATAAGAATGGATCATGATTTTGTAATACTTTTTCTCCACCTGCTAATGTTAGCGAAACCATCAGTATGACTACCTAACAGCAAAACATACTTTTCACTGCTGTGATTGTCTTTGCGAGATTAGTCAACAAAGGAAAATCAAATTCCAAGGTGTTTGGAGTTAACATCTGTTCAGTCTGAGGTACCGATTGGATCATTTAAAGGATACACGGTCATTATCAGAGAACTAGTATACGATAAAGTCGCTCCATCCCAAGTATTTAGTGCTGTGCGGTTTTGCATTGACAACTCATAAGCCAGTGACAGCAAGTGCATAAATATGAATGTTTGCAATGTATGACTTGTATCTGCCGGACTGCTGCTCATGACTGAGTTCGAACCATGCCAATGTTGCCCTCTATTGGTGCAGAGTGAACAATTCCAACAGTGGCTAAAAGCAATGGCTACTTCTGACTCACAAAGAAGAGCTTATCTTCAAAACTGCATGCTGCTGCGTCACTGAACCCAATAATTTCAGTGTTTCCACCATCATCAGCATTCCCAGATTTACTTCACAGTACTTCACAGACAAAAACAGTGATGGTATCATTGGCACAGCTATAAAGGCAAGGGCTTTTGGAAGTTTAGGAATGCCCTTGATTTGAACTAATTAAATAACCATGTAAGCATGCTAAAGTAGCCCACTGGCATCTTCTTAAGGGCATTTAATGATGGGTAATAAATGCAGGCCCCGTGAGCGATGCCCACATTCCACAGGTGAATGAATAGAGAAAAAAGTCATATTAATGCATTACTGGTATAGTCATTCTCTGTAATATTCATCAAATACTCATATACTGATTTACACCATTGTATGTTACTCAATTTTTCCAGTCCCACATCTCCTCATTCCTCACCACCTATAGGACTATTTCTTTCAGTAACCCCACTCTTCCACATTGTTCCCCTGCATTAGCCCTTGTTGTTCATCACTGACCTGATTTGTTTTCTCTCGCGTCCATCAATCCCACTATCCTTCCTTGTTCTACTGCTAGCCCTCATTACTCCCACAGTGATCCTTTGTCATTGATCCCATTGCTATTCCTCAGTGTTGTCCTGGGCTTAAGCAGTGTGATAGACTCTTGAGATGAGGGACAAATTCTGTATGTTTTCAGTCTATCTCAAGCCATGTGACTCAATAAATGCCTTTTATTGATTGCTTGGCAGTGACCTGGCCAAGTGAAGGTGTGGGGTAGTAAGGTTTCATGTGCTCTGCTCAGGAACTTTTAAATTGGGGATATTGTTGAACAGGGCCCAGTTTTCTCACTCAGTTAAAATGCAACTCAGTTGTCAAACATGTCCTGTCACACCCCTGTTTCTTTTAGCATTTTATTAATTTCTTTTTCATTCTTTTTGCTGATTTTGCTAGTGAAAACCTTTTGAAACACAGAACTGGAAGCAAAATGAAAATCTGTCAATTGTACATATTTCAGCAGCAGAAATGAAAAATGGCTGCTGTAATTCTGTAAACATTTTAAAAATACAATACAACAAGAACAGAAGATCATTTAGACATTATTTTTTGATGTCAATTTTGACATTATATACTTCACAAGCTTGATCAACAGGTTGTGTTTTCAGACAGGGACTAACTGGTTCCTGCACATCTCCACTTTGCTGCATTAACTCTACGTCTCTCAAATATTTACTACGGTGCCTTCAGTTATGTATAAAGTGGACTCGAGCAATGAATGTCATGGAATGTTGGACAGGGACTCAATTGTATTCTATAATCATTAATGCTACATCAGCCCAGCACAGGCCACTGGGTAGCTGTGAAACACAGATGCAGCCTTTGCTCCAGGTCACTGACAGCCCTGTTCCACTACCCTGAATGGGGTCTGCCAAGGGAAGGTGAGCGCACTGAGAGATAAAGCAATGCTTTGGTGAGCTGCTCCATCTAGTGACTAAATAATGACTGACAAAACCCACAAACGCACATCCTAGCAACGATTCACCCTGGGGCTGATGTGTACAATTACCTTGCTTGGAATGCAATTGCTTGACTGCCTACGTTACTAAGTTCATTAAAGTGCCAGAAGAAAATGTACTTATTCACATATTAAACAGAAGGAGGGTTGACCGACTCTGTTCTCTCCCTTTTTCAATTTGTCACCTTTCATAGCGTTTTTCCTTTTTTAAGGGAATTTTGCCTACCCACCATTTCTACAGACTCTTCATTGGAGGACTGTGCTGATACTCTTCCTTGTTGGATGATTGAAAAAAGTGTGAAGTGGCTAAGAAGTTACCAGATTGTCGGCAGCTCAAAGTCCAGCGATTATACAATATATAAACTTCATGTATAAAGCACGAGACTTCAAAATGCAATGGCAGGCGATTGAGTAATGGTCATTTCTAAAGCGGCTTCTCTTGTGCACTTCAAGGGGAGTGGAATGGAGTTTGGATGCTGTGGTGTTTGAACTAACTGTGCAATGTGTGTCCATCAGAGCTGACAGACTCTCTGACTTGCTGTTCTGATTGACAACTTGGCTTCCAGTTGGCCAGGAAATACTCCAGAACATGCCATAAAAGCAGGTAGATTCCAAAGCTCTATGGAGGAGGGATGAGTAGAATAGAAGGCAGTTCATAGTAAAACTAAAGTTTTTTCTTCTGGAATTCAACTATGGAAAATCTTCTCCCTGCCCCCCCTCGCTGTCAACCAACTGTACCAACAGATCTAAGCCTGGGATCTCTGATCTACATGGCTAAGAACATGTTAAGCAACAGATCTCCTGCTTACTGACCTGGAATCTCCAAATATGCTATCTTCAACAGATTGTCAAGAGGCATCAAAGAATATAAGGTTGTGTGGACTGTAAACTGAACAAATGTACAACGCACAATTCCCATGTCATGTTATATTGATCCTTGTAGATGAGTTGTGCGTGATGCATTATCCTATTCTACCCTATCCATATCAGAAAGTGATTTATCACTTGGAAAAATGTATCTTTTACCTCTGTGCTACTGAGGACCATTGTGTAGTGATACCAATGGTTCAGTACAAGGAGGTATACAATAAATGGTACATAGTTAAATTATATTATTGCGGCATCAGTTGATGTTATGATTCAGTATTTGAAGTTGAGCAAAAAAGTATTCTTTCATCACTGTGAATTGAAGGTGGAGTTTATGTGTAGACCATCAATTTTAAACTCCACAATTCTCTGAAATGACTATAATTCAGAACTTCTATGTGTCAGAATAGTTACAAAGTATTTCATTGTTTCAGTAAAATTATACAACAAACTAGCATACAGTTACTGTAAATATTAAATATATAGTCAATTTTGGCATGCTTTAATAAATGATTAACATGAGAAAATACTATTTATCAATTCTAACTTATATAGGTATACACTTCTCATAGCTACCAAAGTTTACGCCAGTTTAATCACATACCTCTTGTAATGTGCAGCTCCATCACTTTAAACAATGAAAACAGTTGTCCACCGACCTTTGGTGAAACGTTTTCACTACATTGCCATTTCTGGTAAGAAAACATTTAAAAGGAACAACACTCATGTATTAATTTTAAAGTAAAATTTAAATTATTTTTATATTATTTTGGATATGCTACTGTCTTACGATTGTAAAGTCTACATGTTATATGCCATTGAATGAAGATGTTTAAACTTCTCCGTGTTATAATCCAGAGTGTTTTTCTTATTTCTCTGACCCTCACTGCTGCGATGTACAGCAAAATCTTAACAATCTGTGGTGGGGAGTTTTTTTTGCTAGGTGTTTTCAATTTCTGCCACAAATGGAGGTAATGAGGATCCTCTCACATCCCCTCCCCTCCGTACACATAAGTTCAATCCCTTATCATTCCGTTTTGTTCTAATGTCCAAAGTGTTGTTTAATCAAGCAGCTGAAACTTGTGCAGAGTAGATTCTGCAACGAGATGAAGGCGGCCCTCAAAGGGCCAAAATAGATTATTAAAAGGCAATTGATGAAAACTGAATCCTGATATGTTTTAAGTGGCTCAACATTGTACTGACAAGCATTACACTTGCCACCCTTTAGATCAAGGGTTTGCAACTCTGCATTGTCTCATACTCAATAATTTACTTGCCGAGTTTCATCCAGTTCACGGTGGGATGACCGGATAACATCACAAGTTGGATTATTGTTGACAACTTCAATAAGAATTGATAGGTTCTGATTTCACCAGTCCAGATCGCAGAAGGCAACATTTTGTTGAACAGATTGTTGGCTCTCCATTACTGCACCACTTTCATTCTCAGTGTTGGTGCTAAGATACGGGGCCAATACCAAGTGTCTCCAAGCACTATCACTGCCCAAAATATTCAACAACTCAAAACAATTTGGAATGTAAAATGGCCCTAGAGAGCTGTTAGCCTTCCAGGATTACCTTTGGAGTTTCCAGAAGTTAAGCATTAATCTCCTGGATATTGCTGTGAGCATGACAAAATTCATTCAGACAATGGAAAATAGTTGAATAAATTTAAGGAAATGGAGCTAAAAAGCATTGTGATGAGTCTATCTAACCAGAGATGGCAACCCTACTGCCCAAATGGAGTCCCCATTAAGTCCACACGCTGGGCAATAAATTACAAGCTAAAAGTATTGTTAACTTAAGGAAGCCAACCAGTGACAGAGCAGAATGTAATAGTAATAATGATTAGGTTTAAGCGACAGCCTTTGCTGAAGCAGGCACCAAATTATTTGTCACAGCAGTGTTAAGAGACAGTCTGCTAGTATACAGTATAGATCTTTTGGCAAGTTCAAGTACTGAGCTAACATAATCTAATAGGAGATCAGATAGGAGCATTGAAGTTAGGATGTTGTTCTGTGATCAAATTATCAATAAAAACAATGACATTCCAGGAGAATTCAGATTACATCTGCCAAGTAATATAAATAGCTTGAGGCTGATGGGAGCTTGGGAATAATAACAATATCATAAGATGTAAAGATGGGTTTCCATTTGCATCACAGGGGTCATTTTGACTTTGTGCACTATGAAACAGATGATATTCCAATAACAGCTCTCTTTACATCTCCCGCATTTTAATTTCATTCAGATAAGTGAATATTAAAAACCAGGAGAGATATGACACATGCTGCTAGTTGCTGACTATAAACTCCGGACAAAGTACCAGAAGACTGGAGGGTAGCTAATGTTATGCCATTTTTTACGAAAGGCAGTTAGAAGAGGACTATAACCTATAGGCCTGTGAGTCTGACATCAGTAGTGTGTAAGCTGTTGGAGATGATTCTGAAAGATACAACTTACATGCATTTGGAGAGGCAAGGATTGATTGAGAATAGTCAACATGGCTTTGTGCAAGGAAGATCGTTTCTCACAAACTTGATTGAGTTTTTAAATCAAGTAACCAAAAAGATTGATGACTGAAAAGCGATAGGTGTTGCTTACTTGGACTTTGGTAACACCTTTGATAAGGTTCCACATGGTAGACTATTTAGTAAAGTTAGATCACATGGGAATCAGGGTGAGCTTGCCATTTGGATACCAAATTGGCTTTATGGTAGGAGACTAGGGTGTTGGTGGAGGATTATTTTAAAGACTAGAGGCCCGTGACTAGTCGTGTTCCACAGTGATCGGTACTAGGTCCACTTTTGTTTGTCATTTGTATAAATAATTTGGATGAGAATATAGGAAGCATGGTTAATAAGTTTGTAGATGACACCAAAATTGGTGGTATAATGTCCAGTGAAGGAGGTTATCTAAGATTACAAAGAGATGTTGATGAATTGGGTCAATGGGCTGAGGAGTGGCAGATGGATTTTAATTTGGGTAAATATGAGGTATTGCATTTTTGATAAACAAACAAGGCCAGGACTAATGCAATTAATGGTAAGGCTCTGGGTAGTGTTGTAGGACCTAAAGGTTCAGCTACATAATTTTTTGAAATTTGCAACACAGGTAGATACGATGGTTAAGGCTTTGAACATGCTTGTTCAATGAACATCCTTCATTGCTCAGACCTTTGAGTATAGGAGTTGGGATGTCATGTTGAGGAGGTACTGGACATTGGTGAGCCCTGTTTTAGAATACAGTGTGCAGTTCTGACTGCCTTGTTATAGGAAGGATACTATTAAACTGGAAAGGGTTAGAAAAGATTTACCAGGATGTTGCCATGAATGGTGGGTTTGAGATATAAAAATACACTGGAAAGGTTGGGATTTCTTTCACTGGAGCAGAGGAGGTTGAGAGGTGACCTTATAGACCTGGCACAGACAAGCAGAACTAGTTCAGTTTGGGAACATGGCTGGCGTGGACTGGTTGGACAGGGTACTCTATGACTGTCTTATGAAATATTGTACAAAGTCAATACCTATGTTCACTGTGTGCCAGTTGACAGTAATTTCCCGTTTATATTGGAGCTACATGTTTATGGTGAAGCTGTGAATTGGTCACCAATGAAGCCAATAATAAATGATGGGGATTTTAAACTTGAAATGATTTCATCTAAGTAAGGTTAAGAAAAATAATTCTCGCCATTGGATTCCACGATGACCAAAATAACAGAGATTTTATTACTAACCAGATTACTAACGTGAGACAAAGAATGTAATACAATGGGATTCATGTCAAGCATAATGTTCTAACTGAACACACAACTTCTACGATGAGTATCTGAAGAGGGAGGTTTTAGACACTAGGCTAGAAAATGTGTATAAGAACCTTCGACAAATGTAAATTGGGTATCAAAGAGTTGAAGAGCTTTTCTTAGAGATAAGCAGCAAGCAGCCTCATGCACAGTGTATGTGCTGACACCCACAGCCTGAGGCGTTCTATACTGATATTTCAATGTGCAGGTAGCTGTATTGGCCTTAAGCAATTGGGCTCTCAATGTACACTGTTCGTACAGAACATGAATTGGACTAATCCTTAGCAACAAACCTTGGCAGTTAGGGTTCATGTAGACTGTGTTGATTCTAACTACGTGGCAGCAGTTATAAATGGAGCATACAAGGATGTGTTCACTCCTGCTCAGAAAGCTTGTAAATATGAAATTAGTTGCGGCCCTTAAAAATTAAAAAAACTGATAAACTATTTAACATATGCATCTGGTTTCACAACGAAATATTATTTCTCTCCTAGTAGACTGTGCATGTCTCACTATATTACTATCACATATGCTCCAGAGGATTAGAAAGCACTTGCCGACTGAATAATTAAGTCTTTTGGAAAGCAAAATGTCTTTTTGTGTGCAATCATTTTGAGAACATACTGATAGACCTAATTGTTGTTTGAATTGACCTGCTGAGCATGCCAACAGCTATACTGTACAAATCTGTAAAACAAAATTATTTATGCATTTGTTCATTATTTTTGTTTTTAACTAATATTTCTCAGGGTTTTATCAAATTATTTATGTTAATAAAATATCCAGAGGCTTAGTTTGTTTTGAAGATTGTTTGAAATTATTAAATCATTTTGTACACACAAATAAGCTTTTTTTAATTCTTATGGGGAGTTGTGCAAATGTTATTCCAACGCTGGGAATTTATATACACGAACGCACGATTAAGGAACAGAAAAGGCAATTTGGCCCATTGGGTCTGTTCCACCATTCAATAAAATTATGTTTTAACTGTTTTGTTTTTCAAGTTCAACATTGCTATGTATCTTTGTTTCCGTCGCCATCAGACATTTATCTACTCCAGTCTTAAATATATTTAATGACCAGGTCCACTTCCTTCTAGGGCAGAAAATTCCAAGATGCGATTGCCTGAGAGAAAAAAAAAACCCTCCATATCTCTCTCCTAAAAGGATGGCCCCTAAGTTTTAAACAATGCAATCTAATTCTGCGAGCACCCCACACAAAGGAAATCTCTTTTCCATGTGCACTTTGTCAAAACCATTCAGGATCTTATGTAGTTCAATCAAGTCATCCTTCACTCTTCTTAATTCCAGAGGAAACAATCCCAGTCTGAAACTTTTTGCTAAAGACCACTCACTTATTCTAGCTATTAATCTAGTAAAACTCCTCTGAACTATCTCTAACAGAGAGACCAAAACTACACTCCATATTTAAGATGGATCTCACCAATGCCCTGTACAACTAAAGCATAATACCCATACTTTTATGGTCAGTTCCTCTTGGATTAAGGTATAATATCCCATGAGCCTCAAGTTAAATTGAAACACTTGCTGCATCAGCATACTATTTTTGTGACTCATGCACTGCAGCATCTCGATAACTCTGGACCTTGGAATTCCACAGTCATTCATCATTTTAGTAATAATTTGCTTTTGTTTCCTAGCAAAGTGAACAAGTTTACACTTTCCTACATGATAATCCTGCCATATTTTCACTCATTCACTCAATCTATATATAGCTGCAAATTCTTATGATCTCTTCACAACGTACTTCACTGCTTATCTTTGTGTCATCTGCATATTTAGTTATCATGCCTTTCCTTCCTTCATCTAAGTCATTGATATAAATTATAAAAAAAAGAGGCTGTAGCACAGACACCGAGGGACTTTACTCATCATATCCTGCCGATAAGAATAAAGAGAAAGTGAGGACTGCGGATGCTGGAGATCAGAGTCTCAAAGAGTGTGGTGCTGGGAAAGTACAGCCAGTCAGGCAGCATCTGAGGAGCAGGAGACTCTTGATGAAGAGCTCATGCTTGAAGTGTCGACTCTCCTGCTCCTTGGATGCTGCCTGACCAACTGTACTTCTCCAGCATCACCGTCTTCGACAATAAGAATAAGATCCAGCTATGCATATTCTCAGTTTTCTGCCGGTCAGCCAATCTTCAATCCTTGTTAATATGTTGCCCTGTACACCATGAGCTCCTACTTCTCTCAATAATCTGTTATGTGGCACCTTGTCAAATGTCTTCTGGAACTTCAAATAACGTACCAACAAATATTCCCTTAAATGTCCAGCAATGCTTCGCTATTGATCTACGGGGTACCCTTTATCCACAGTGCATGTTACTCCATGACTTAATTCCCAATCATAAAAGACTGACGGGAGAGGTCAGCAGGGAAGTGTCAACTAGCAGCTACACAATGGCTCAGCGGTAAGCCCTGCTGCTTCACGTGGTTTGATTCCAGCCTCGGGTGACTGTTTTTATGGAGTTTGCATGTGCTCCCTGTGTCTGTGTGGGTTTCTATTGGGTGCTCAGCTTTCCTCCCTCAGTCACAAAGATGTGCAGGTTAGGTGGATTGGCCATGCTAAATTGCCCCATAGTGTCCAGGACTGTGCAGGCTAGGTGGATTAGCCATTGCAAATTCAGGGTTATGACGATAGGGTGGGATTCTCTTTGGAGGGTCGGTGAAGACTCAATGGACCAAATGGCCTCTTTACACACTGTAGGATCTCTAGCTTCCTAGAGTCCTGCCATTCATTGAGTACTCCTTTGACTTGTTACTTCTTCCAGAATGTATCAGCACATGCTTATCAGGGTTAAATTTCATCTGCGACAGAAAGGGTGGTATTGGAAAAGCACAGCTGGTCAAGCAGCATCTGAGGAGAAGGAGAACCGATGTTTTAAGCATAAGCTCCTCATCAGGAATATGGGGGGCCCAAGGAAGCTGAGAGATAAATGGGAGGGGGTTGGGGCTGGGAGGAAGGTAGCTGGGAATGCGATAAGTGGATGAAGGTGGGGGGGGGGGGTGATTGTGATAGGTCAGAGCAGAGGGTGGAGTGGATAGGTGGAAAGGAAGATGGACAGGTAGGACAGTTCAAGAGTTCAAGAGGGTGGTGCCGAGTTGGAAGGTTGGATCTGGCGTAAGGTGGGGGGAGGGGAGATGAGGAAATTGGTGAAATTGACATTGATCCCAGGTGGTTGGAGGGTCCCAAAGTGGTAGATGAGACGTTCTTCCTCCAGGCGTCGGGTTGCTAGAATTTGGTGATGGAGGAGGCCCAGACTTGCATAATATGTGAACCATTTGACCAATCTGTTTATATCCTTCCTGGCACCAAACACTCTCCTCCTCAACTAACAACCACCTGGCCAATCTTAAAATATTACAAACAATAAGGGAGCCAACGCTAACCTCTGCAGAATGCTTTTGGAAACCGGCGTCCAGCAACACAAACAGCTTGCTACCACCACCCTCTGTCTCCTGCCATTAAGTCAATTTTGATTTCAACTTGCCAAGTTACCCTGGATCCCTTGAGCTTATATTTTATCAGCTTCTCATATGGGACTTTGTCAAAGGCCTTGGTGAAATCCATATAAACTACATCAACTGCCCAAATTTTATCTATGTCTATGTTGTCATAAGAGCCAAATGAGTCTCAGATAACCACATGACCATTAAGGCTTTATAACCAAGTCTTGTTTTGAGGTTGACAGTCAGCAGGAAGGTCATAGGCTACAGGAAGATATAGATGGGTTGGTCAGATGGATAGTTCGAGGGCAGATGTAATTTAACCCCATTAAGTGGGAAGTGATGTATTTAAGAGTAAGTAACAAGACAGGGGAGTACTCTGTGAATGACTGGACATGAAGCTCTGAGGAACAGAGGGATCTTTGGATGCTGGTCCAAAAATGTGTCTGGGTAGGTTAATAGGTCAGAATACAGGATGATTTCTTATTCTGTGTATATTTATAAGGTATAGTTAGTGAAGCAAGATGGACAATAGTTGTAAAATTGCATAAGACTTCTCCATCCTCTATTGCTTTCTCTCTCCTTCAGTCAGGAATGAGGGCTAGTGAAAATTGTTGATCTGATCTAATTCCAGAGTCAAGCGTTTTGAAAGCATCTGCAGCTCATCATGGCATTAGTATGGGTTTTATGCAGCCAGCTTCACTTCTCAGCTGAGTGATATCAGCTCCATTTGAAAAGTGTCTTTTCTTTTTTAAGAAGTACAGACTCTGCAAGTAGTGCTATCCTGTTGCATAATTCACCCTCACATTCTATCCCCACAAATCTACATCCAACTGGTGAGCTGACCATCGGGACCCTGTGTTACATTGGCAATCTACTTTTAACAAGAGAATGAGGCCTGACCACATGAATGGAGTGACCATACTAAATACCCACTTCACTCTTAGTATGATCAAACCCTCTCACAATCTTGTTCTACTTCAGAAGATAATAATGTACAGTACATTATGCCATGTTGTACTGAACAGATGAATTTAAGCAATTTGTTATATTCCCTCAGGCTATATCACAGGGTTTTGTCAGCTCCATCACCATGGAGCAGGTAGCTATGTTAAAATGAACTCCCAAACTATGAATGTCCTAACAAAGCAAAAAAATACCTTTTTAAAACAAAACTATATTCTCAGCACTTGCACTGAATAAGGGATCTGCTTAGTGACAGTGAGGAGCTCAACAAGTCCACACTGACCCTCCAAAGAGTAGCCCACCCACAGCTGCTTTCCCTCCCCTACTTTCATATATTTGCCCCTGACTAATCTACCTAACCTACACACAGGTACACTATGGGCAATTTAGCACAGCCACTTCACCTAACTTGCACATCTTTGGACTGTGGGACAAAACCCATGCAGACACAAGGAGAATGTGCAAACTCCAAACAGACAGTCACCCAAGGCTGGAACCGAACCTGGGTCCCTGGTGCTGTGAGGCTGCAGTGCTAACCACTAAGCCATCGTGCCACCCTTTGAGCCTCTACTGTGCTTCAGATTTCTGAAGTTTTTCCCCATTTAGAACTATGGATTGGAGAACATTGGGAGAACTGAATATAAAATGGTGAAGATGTTGTAATTGTCAATAAAAAAAACATCATCTTATGCATATTTGGTTCTTTTAATGTGTCAGAAAGATATTGTATGAGGTTTCAAACAAGACATATTGAAAAATACCATCAGAACAAACAGTATATGGAATGAGCTGCCAGAGGAAGTGCCGGAGGCTGGCACAATTGCAACATTTAAGAGGCATTTGGATGTGTATATGAATAGGAAGGGTTTGGAGGGATATCGGCTGGGTGCTGGCAGGTGGGACTAGATTGGGTTAGGATATCTGGTTGGCATGGATGGGTTGGACCGAAGGATCTGTTTCCATGCCATACACCTCTATGACTCTATGATAGGTAGGAACTGAGAGTTACCAATGCTTTCAATCACAGACTGCCTTTTATGTGACGATAAATACTTTATTTGTGCATGCCTTGACATTTGCGTGCACGTTTTGATGGTGACTTGTGAGTTAGCTTTTCTATTAAATGAGCCGTGTGGATGTGCATGAAAAACAGTAAGTCGTAAACAGACACAAGTAAACATTTGCAATTTAAATTGACTTGACTCTTTCTTCCTCGCATTACTGTTTGGGCTGCTGAATTTATTTTCAATTTCAAACAGTCACTCAATTTTCTAATGTCAGATTATTTCTTCTTATCATTTTGGCTGCAGATTTGAATGGGGTGGAACATTGGTGGAACATGGGGTGGGGGAATGGGGCCACAGATAATAACTTGCTTGTACAATGGGTTGTTGATGAGCAGCATCCAGTTTGCAGCATTGACAAGGTCAAGATCTACCCCAAAACAGTGGGAGCTCAGTGTTGCCTGGTCAAACCAGAGAGATGCAGAATGAAACTGAAAGGGCAAATGGTAAGCCAAAGTGAGCAGTTTTAAAATAGGTCAATCCATCCTTACAATACCCTCCAACTCAAACCACTTCTGACAGTAATGGACCTTTTCATAAACCCTGTGGGTGGCTGGGCAAAGAGCTCTCAGATTATTAGATTTGCATTTTGTTTACTCTGTGCTGAACTAGTGACAGTTGCAGTCATAGAGTCATAAAGTTGTACAGCACAGAAATAGATCCTTCAGTCCAACTCATCCATGCTGAAAAGATATGCCAACCAGTAACTGAGAGGGGAAAACAGTTGGACCTCCACTTTAAAATATGTAACAGGATTTGTTCAGTCACCAGTTTGACTGTTTTTATCTTTTGGGGTAAAAGAAAAGGCTTTATCTTCCTCGGCACCTGAACTGGAAGCCTTGCTCTCATTTCAATTTGCAATCAACCTCTGGGAGTAGCACTGGGCAGGTTTCTCCCAACTCCGGCACCATCCATTACTCAATCCTGACGCCTGAGTCTCAAGCCAGAGTGGGAGCAACTGCAATGACTTCACAAATGGACCGAAACACCAAAATCCCAGGAGTTTTATTTGTCTGCAGCAACCTGACACATCGGCAGATCTTGCACTTCCAAAACCTGTAACTAGCACTATCTGCCCGAAGACTAATGCAAGCAAAAGTGAACCACGTTTGAAAGAAAGCCCCCATTCTCTTATTTGTGCATTTCTTACAGAAAAAGATGTACATGAACAAAAAGTATTGGGAACGTCCAAACTGATTGCAAAAGCTCTAACGGTATGTGAAGAGGAAAAGATTAGTGAAGACAAAACAGGGTCCCTTACATACAGAAATAGTTGAAGTTATAATGGGGAACAAAGAGATAACAGACCAACTAAATCCATCTTTTGGCTCTGAATTTACAAAGGAAGACACAAATAATGTTCCAAAAGTATGGGGGATCATAGGGTCTTGTGAGAGGGAGGAACTAAAGGAAATCAGTAATAGTAGATAAATGGTGTTGAGAATTTGATGGGACTAAAAGCCAGCAAATCCGCAGGGCCTAATAATCCACATCCCAGAATACTTAAGGAAATGGTCTCAGACATAATGGATGCAGTAGTGGTCATCTTTCAAATTTCTACAGACTCTGGATCTGTTTCTATGGATCAGTGTGTCCCTCACTATTTACAAAAAGATAGAGAGAAAACAAAGAATTCAAAGTTGGTTAGCCTGTCATTAGCAGTGGGGAAAATGCTACATTCCATTATAAATGATGTCTTAATGATGAAATGGAGACCATCACATATTCAGGCAAATGATAAATGGGCTGAAATTCATTAAGTTGTATCACCAGTTGGTTTTGAAAGGATGGATATGTATGGGTAGCAGGTGAACTCTCAGCAGGATATCATTTGGAGTAAGAAAGACTCAAGCTAAAATACAAAACATTTTTACTGGCCTGGACTGCAAAAAAGATGTAGGTGAATTTTGCCAGACATGTCATACATGTCAGGTAATTAGAAAACTGCAGGCAGTAATAAAACCTGCACCTTTCATATCCATTCCTGCATTTGAGGAACCTTTTACAAGAGTCGCAATTAATTGGGTAGGATCCTGACCTAAAACAAAAAGTGAGAATCAGTATTTGTTAACAATTATGCATGTGCCCATTAGATTTCCAGAGGCTGGTCCATTCCGCAATATCACAGCTAAAAGGATTGTAGAGGAGTTACTCACATTTTTGAAAAGATAAGGACTATCCACAGAGATACAATCACATCAAGGGTCAAACTTTACATCAAAATTATTCAAGAAACTTATGGACAGCTTAGGAGTAAAACAACTCAAATCCAGTGCAAACCATTCAGGGTCGCAGGGAGTGCAAGAAAGGTGCCATCAGATGTTAAAGACCATGGTAAGGGCTTATAGTCAAGTTGAAAGGAGATTGAGTGTGGTGAACTGTTTGATAAGGACTCCAGACTGAAAGAAATCTCATAGTGCGTGTCATGTGAATATGCTCAAAATGTATTATGATAGGGAAGGAAAACAAAAGGAGAATGTATTACTAACTATAGCACAGAGTGAAGAACCAAATTCAGTGGATTCAGAATTCGATCTTCCTTAAATTATATTGAATAATGAGGATGTTGTCTAAAATTGGGATACGTTATTGAGTTACCTTCCAAAGGATAATTGAAATGACTTGACAGAGTTATTGCTATCGCATGGGGAGATATGTGGAAATAAGCTGCGAAATACTAATCTACTTATGCATAATGTAGATATAGGAAATGCTGTTCCAGTTAAGCAACAGCCATTTAGATTAGATTACTTACAGTGTGGAAACAGGCCCTTCGGCCCAACAAGTCCACACCAACCCTCCAAAGAGCAACCCCCCCAGACCCATTCCCCTACACCTAACACTACGGGTAATTTAGCCAGGCCAATTCACCTAACCTGCACATTTTTGTGGGAGGAAACCGAAGCACCCAGAGGAAACCCATGCAGACATGGGGAGAATGTACAAACTCCACACAGACAGTCGCCTGAGGCGGGAATTGAACCCGGGTCTCTGGCGCCGTGAGGCAGCAGTGCTAACCACTGTGCCACCGTGCCGCCCCAAAGACTTACCCTTTAAATTTGGCACAGGTTCAAAAAGAAATTGAACACCTGCTCCAAGACAAAATAATTGAAGTGAGTTCCAGTGACTGGACTCACCCATAGTAATGTTGCCAAAACCAAATGCGACCCAACAATTATATGTACATATTGCAAAGTCGTTGCAGTTACAAAGTCTGATCCATATCCGATTTTATGTTTGGACGACAATATTGCAAAGGTCGGACAAACAACATTTATTTCTAAGTTGGACTTACTCAGAGGATACTGGCAAGTACCTTTATCCAAAAGTGCAAAAACAGTTCCAGCTTTTGTAACACCGAGTGAACTGTATCAGTTTGACATTATACCATTTGGTATGAAAAAAGTGCCAGCTACTTTTCAAACACAAACCAATAAAGTCATTTCCGAATTATTCAAATTGTGTGGTTAACATTGATGACCTGGTGATTTTTAGTCACACATGGAAGGAACATTAGCAGCATTTATCGGAATTATTCAATTGACTTTGGAAGGCAGGCTTGTTGATAAACCTGGCTAAAAGCGACAGCGGACTGTCAAAAGGCATTTGACATCTTGAAAGCTGTGTTGATCACTGCCCCAGTGTTAGCCACACCTGATTACACAAAGCCATTCAAGGTGGCTATCAATGTGAGTGATGTAGGTGTCAGTGCTGTCCTCTTACAGGAAGGCAGTGAGAAGATAGACAGACCTATCAGATATTTCACCAGGAAATTGAACATTCATCAACAGAAATATTCGACAATTGAGAAGGACACTTTGAGCTTGGTGTTGGTGTTACAACATTTCAACATTTATGTTGCCAGTAAAGTATCTGAGACAATCATGTATACTGATAATAACGCATTAAAGTTTTTGGAAAAATCTAAGAACAAAAACTCCATACTGTTTAGATGGAGCTTACAATTGCAGCCATTCAATTTGAAAACTGGTCATGTGGCAGGGCGAGAAAACTTGATTGCTGATCCATTGTTGAGACTTGGATGAGAAACAGAAGTGTTCAGTATCAGGAGTAAGCAGACTGAAATAGAATACAGAGGGGAATGTTTGCATGGCCATAGTCAATGTAATGTATATGCATTGTAGTGTACTAACAGGGTTTGACTAAAGGTTTTAAAATGAAGCCATCATTGTATATTGATTGTTCATTTTTTTAGGGAGAGGGTATGTGACAATGCTATCCCTTTAACAAGGTTATGTTGTCCTTAGTTTTTTTCAAGAGGGGATGCAAAGTCAGTGATGCTGAAATGGCTAACAGACACTGCCTCAGCCAACAATTAGAGGGGCCTTTAGATTTCTTTTCAACCAGTTGTCCAATGAAAGGAGAGTGGCCAGTTCTCCCAGTTCAGGTTATTTTCCAGTTTAGTTTAGTAAAGCAGGCAGTTAGAAACTGCTGGTGACCTAGAGAAGCAGTTACAATGAAAAGAGGTTCCATGCTTCAACAAATGTTTCTTCCCTGATTTCTTTCTGAAATCTCCCATGCCTGTGAGAACCTGAATTTGAATTTGCATTTTGCCAAGGGGTGTGTTTATGGGATGTTGCAGAAATAGGAACAGCTCCTTCATTAGGTTGCGATAGAGTCAGTTGGGTTTTCAAATAAGTTATTCTAAATTCTATTTTCTTTTGTTTGTGTTTCGACCCCAGTGTTTAAATAAATTCTGTTTTGCTTCAAGCCGAGTGATTTGACAAGCTCCATCACTCCTGCAATATCCGCACTACATCTGATGAAAATATCAAAACATGTTAGGGGCTAGGTTACTTCCTTAAAATATTTTGAGGGGGTCTGGCCTGGTCCATAACATCTTATAAAAGTTTATAAAATCATGACGGGCATAGATAACGTGAATAGCAAAGGTATTTTCTGTAGGGTGGGGGAGTTCAAAACTAGGGGGCATGTATTTAAGGAGAGAGGATAAAGATATAAAAGGCACTTGAGAGGCAGCTTTTCTCACATACAGGGTGGCTCGTATGTTGAATGAACTGCTGCAGAAAGTGATAGAGAGCAGTAACAGTTACACTTAAATGACATTTGGACAGTTACATGAATAGGATATATTTAGAAGGATATGGGCCAAATGCAGGCAAATGGGACTAATTTAGTTTCAGAAACTTGGTCACCCTGTATGAGTATGACTCCATGATTGGAATTTTTGAGGATATAACTAACACAGTTGATAATGGGTAGCCAACGGACGTGGTTTACTTAGACCTTCACAAGGCATTTAACAAGGCCCCATCTAAGAGATCACCATGTACTAATAAAGCACATGGGATTGAGAAAATGTATTGACATAGTTAGAGAACAGGCTGGCAAACAGGAAACAATGAGTAGGAATGAACAGGTCATTTTCTGAATGTCGGCCAGTAATGATTGGGGTATTGCAGGCATCAATGCTTGGATCCCAGCTGGTCATACTACCTATTACTGATTTAGATGAGCGAACCATCCCTCAAATTTGTAGACGATACAAAGCAGGTGGGAGGGTGAACTCTGAGGGAGCAGAAATATTTCAGTGTGATTTGGATAAGTTGATTATATGGTAAGTTTTTGGCAGATTAAGTATAATGGGGATAAATGTCAGGTTATCCACCTTTGTAGCAAAAACAAGAAGATGTATTATTGTCTGAATGATAATGGATTGGTAAAGGGCGAGGTGCAATGAGACTTGGGTGTTCTTGTAAACCAGCTTTTGAAAGTAAACTGACAGGTTCAGCAGGTGGTGAACAAGGCAAATGTTAGCCTTCATAGCGAAAGGATCTGAGTACAGAAGCAGGGATGTCTGTCTGTAATTGTATTGAGGCTTGGTGAGACCAAACCTGGAGTAGTGTGTACAGTTTTTGTTTCTTTATCTGAGGAAGGATTTTCCTGGCTGTAGAGATAGTGTAACAAAGATGTTACCAGACTGATTCCTGGGATGGCAGGACTGATGTATGAAGAGAGACTGAGTCAAATTAGAATGTTAGAATTTAGAAGAATGGGGGAGGACTTCATAGAAACCTATAAATTCCAACAGGGTAAATGTAGATAGGATGTTCCCCACAACTGGGGAGTCCACAGCCACGGGGCACAGTCTAAGAACATGGGGTAGACCTTTCAGGACTGAGTTGAGGAGAAATCACTTCACCCAGATAGCAGTGAGCCTGTAGAATACTTTCACAGAAAGCAGTCGAGTCTAAAACATTGAAGCAGATAGAATTAGGGCTAAAGGAATCAAAGGGTATGGAGCAAAAGCAGGAACTGAGTGAGATGGTCAGCAGATGGGCAGAGCAGACTCAAAGGGCTGAATGGCCTACTTCTATTCCTTTCTTTTACTATGTTTCTAAAGACTACACTACATGGGAAATTGATTATTCTGTTCTTATTTATTATATTCAAACAGCGCAACAAGCAGTTTCCCTCTTGTTAGCTCAGATAAAATTCTGTAATGGCTGATCTTACTAACTTTGTTCAAAGATAATGTGCCAGAAGTTGTGTGTACAACACAGCACTGTGTTCAACACAAGGTCTTTATTGAATTGAACTTAAGATGTCTGCCAGCAGAGCGTGTGCCACATGGCAGAGGTCACATGACTACAGCAAATTAGGAAGGACATTTGTACATATGACATTACAATCTGAACATCCCTGTCTTTAGACACAAAACCAGAAGAAAGATTTGCATGTGTCATCACATCCATTTTGAGTACTCCAAGTTACCAAATACACATAGAACTGTTCTGTTGCATTTGCAATTCTATATTTCCATCAGCCTATGTATAGTTGTTAAAACATGCTAGTCACTTAATGGTACATGCATGTGTTGTAGTTGACTGTTCAGCTGGGTTATTACTTCTCCAGAGAGTGTCATTCCCATGCCATTTGTTGGAGCTATGTTACTAGGTGTTGTCCCATTTCTGGTGTTGCATTTCTGTGGACAGTTGCTCTGATGGTTGATGTGCAATCTGTGTTAGTGATGTATTCACCTGTCTACGGTTGAGGAATAGTTTCTCCAGTTGGGCATAACTCTCTGCAGTTGCGATGTTTTTATCTGGTTCTTCACTTCTACTGTGTACAATTGAGTGTGACAACTGCTCCATGCAGTTCCCAAGTTGCAACATGGGCTGGATTTTGTTGAGAATTTTGAAAGTTTCTACCCTGACTGGTGAGGGGCACAGTACAATCTTATGGATGTATCTACTGAAAGAAGGGACCCCTAAAGAAAATTTAGCAGAACTGCAGAAGATAATGAGACAAAATGACTGCATTACTTAATAAAGGTATGAATGAGAATGAGAAAGGAGCTAAACGAAAGTGCATGAAAAATTCAAGAAGAGCGCTTGAGGATCCAAGAATGATCCCTAGAAGTCTCTGCAATGAGATGACCCCTTTAAAAGGATGGCACAGAAATACGTTTCTGTGTCAGGGCCAAGCTGGCAGATGGTGATGATAGTGATGAAGGTGTTTGGTTTGCTTTCCTTTATTGGTCAGAGCATTGAGTACAGGAGTTGGGAGGTCATGTTGCAGCTGTACAGGACATTGGTTAGGCCGCATTTGGAATATTGTGTGCAATTCTGGTCTCCCTCCTACTGGAAACTTGAAACTATTGTTGTGAAACTTGTAAGAGTTCAGAAAAGATTTACAAGCATGTTGCCAGGGTTGGAGAGTTTGAGCAATAGGGGAGAGGCTGAATAGGCTGTGGCGGTTTTCCGTAGAGAATCAGAGGCTGAGGGGTGATCTTATGGAGGTTTATAAAATCATGAGGAGCATGGATAGGGTAAGTAGACAAGGTCTTTTCCCTGGGATGTGGGAGTCCAGAGCTAGAGGGCATAGGTTTAGGGTGAGAGGCGAATGATTTAGAAGGGACCTAAGGGGCAGCCTTTTTCACACAGAGAGTGGTATGTATGTGGGATGAGCTGCCAGAGGAAGTGGTGGCATCTGGATGGGTATCTGAATAGGAGGGGTTTAGAGGGATATGGGCCAAGTGCTAGCAAATGGGACTAGATTAGGTTAGGATATCTGGTCAGCATAGACAAGTTGGACTGAAGTGTCTGTTTCCATGCTGTACATCTCTATGACTATGACTGAATCCTCTAGTTCAAGTCCACACATGGAGAGGGATGGGGAGCCTCTCTATAGGCCAGCAAGTTGACAGAAAGGAAGGCAAGAGCTATCCCAGAATCCATTAAGAGTTCACTTTGATGCAGCTGAAAATATTTACACATGGTGTGGGCAGTATCAATGCCAGTGGGGCTGCACCATGGCCATTAATAAGTTAATCAAATACTTTATTTGACTTCCACTTCTAGTTAGTGAGTGGCAATAATACTGCTGTTGCTGTAGTCGAGAACATCCCATGACAATAGAAAAACAACAGACAAAACAAATTAAAGTATGATAAAATCCTAGCCAGAATCGTAAAAATGGTTAAAAAAGAGGTTGTATAGATGTTTTGAAAAGGAACAGAGTAAGTAAAATGAATGTTGTTCATCAAGAAAGTGGGAGTGGTGAGTTAACAGTAACTAATCAAGGAATTGCGGATGAAACGAACAAATAATTTTCTTTTGTCTTTACTCTAGAGGTTACAAAACCATTCCCATAATATCAGGAAGTGAAAGGGAGAGAGGAACTTGGTGAAAGTACAAATATTAGGGAAGAACTGTTGATCAAATGGATGTGTCATAGAATCCCCTCAGTGTGGAAACAGGCCATTCAGCCCAAGTCCACACCTACCCTCCAAAGAGCATCCCACCCAGACCCATTCCCCCTACCCTATCCCTGAAATCCTGCATTTACCATGACTACTGCTAACCACTGAGCCACCATGCCATCCCATGGAAGCTGATGGGAATAAAGGGATCTTGAAGTGCCTGTCAACAGATCCGTGAGGGTGTCTGAACAGATTAATAGGCTAATGAAGAAGGCATATAGGACAATTTCCTTTTTTAGTTGAGGCATAGATTATTACAACCAGGAGTTTATTTTGGAGCTGTACAGAACTTTGGTTAGGCCACAGCTGGAGAACTGTGTGTCGTTCTGGTCACTACACCATGGAATGATGTGATTGCACTGGAGTGAGTGCAGAGGGGATTCACCAGAATGTTGCTTAGGATTACAGATATGTAGAGCAGCTGATTAAACATGTGCTATTTCCTTTGGAGCAAATAAGGTTAAGGGAGGATCCTGATTGAAGTGTATAAGATTATGAAGCGAATGGACAGGTGGATAGAATCAACTGCTCCCACTGTCAAAGGGTCGTGCACAAAGGGGTACACTTTTTTTTTAATAGATATTTTTATTAGAAATTTAACATTTTTACAAGTTTACAAAAATAAACAAAACTCTCAGATATAAACATTGATATACAATTAGCTCAAATATACAATAGCCAAAATTTGACAAAAAAAAACAAAACAACAAAAAAAAACCAAAACAACAAAACAAAACTGAAAAGAAAAAAAAAACAAACAAACAAAACTCAACTATCTACTAATCTAACCTACAACTAACCAGGGTGTATATTTAAGTCTCTTACATGCTCGGGATGTGTTAACATCAGATATGATAAAACCCGTATTCGTGCGGGATTCCTCCCCCGAGGGGCCGCGGACCAGCCAGGTTTGTAGTCTCAATTAAATAAAAGCCCTTGTTAGGATAGCCGAAATATCTGTATTTATGTAATTCAAAAAGGGCTGCCATATTTTATAAAATAATTCGGTCTTTCGGTGCACCATATTTGTAAGGAAGTCAAGGGGAATACATTCCATAATTAGTCTGTGCCAATTTGAAAGTCCAGGGGGGCCCTCCGCCACCCAGTTCATCAAAATATTTTTCCTTGCACAGAAAGAAAGAATAGAAAATAGTCTCTTCCCGTACGTGTCCAGGGAGGGAAAGTTCGAAAAGCCCAAGAGGAGAGATACGGGGTCCACTTTTATTTCCGTTCCTAAAATTTCTGTCAGGGTGCTTGCTACTTTAGTCCAATATCTACGGATCTTATGACAGGTCCATAAGCAATGTACAAGAGTGCCCACCTCTATTTTGCATTTAGGACACATTGGAGATGCTCCTGCCTTAAATTTTGCCAATCGAACCGGTGCTATATGGGTCCTATGAAGTATCTTCAGCTGGATAGCCTGGGTTCTGTTACAAATAGTAATTCTTCTAGCATTTTCCCAGATATCATTCCACGTTTCTGTGGAGATTTCTAGTCCCAGATCATGATCCCATGTTTTAAGCAGATTATCCATATCTCCCGAAACTTCATCATGTAGCAAATGATAAATATTACTGACGGAAGATACCCCCACTGGTCGTAGGACACTACATTCTCTATCGGATTTATAAAGACTATCTAATAACGTAGTCTTCTTCTGTATAAAATCTCGAATTTGGAAGTATCGAAAGAGGTCTCCATTGGGTAATCCGAATTTCTGACGCAGCTGTCCGAAAGACATCAGGACCCCATCTTTAAATAAATCCCCGAGACATGAGATACCCCTGGATCTCCAGAGTTTAAAAGTGGCATCTGTTAACCCCGGTTGGAATCCCCATGCTCCCACTATCGGTGCATAGGAGGATGTTTTATGTGAATTACCCTCATTTTGCCGCATTATATTCCAAGCCTTGATTGTATTCAGTATTATAGGGTTTTTACAGTGATCTGTAATGATTTTCCTCTTGTCTGAGAATAAAAGGTTAATAAGTGGGTATTTTACTTGAGAAGCCTCGATGTCCAACCAGATTGATTGTGGATCAGACAAGACCCAATCAGCTATGTAACTTAATAGGGAACTTAACTGATATTTCCTAAAATCTGGGAAGTCCAATCCACCCCTTGCCTGTGGAAGCTGTAGCTTCTTCAGCTTAATGAGGGGCCGCCTATGGTTCCAGATAAAGGAACTCAGCCAGCCGTATAATTTACATAAAGCTGTCCTCGGCAGCATCACCGGAAGCATTCTCATAGGATATAGGAGACGGGGCAGGATATTCATTTTGATTAATGCTATTCTACCCAACCAGGAAATTGGCAGGTCTCCCCATCGCTGGAGGTCCTGCCTTATCCTTTCCAATAAATACACAAAATTAGCCTTATACAACTGACCAAATACTGGAGTAATAAAAATGCCTAAATATAAGAAACCCTCCAGGGACCAGCGAAAGGGAAAAAGGGAACCGTCCGCTAAGCGGGGTATCACAGCAAGGCCACCCATTGGCATAGCCTCCGATTTTGAAAAATTAATTTTATAGCCTGAGAATGCACTAAATGTATTAATAACTTGGATTAAGCGAGGTATGGACATCAAAGGGTTACTGAGGAATAGAAGAACATCATCTGCATAAAGGGTAATTTTATGTTTACCTGTACCAATCCTTGGGGCCACTATATTAGGGTCAGCTCGTATAGCTTCTGCTAGTGGTTCAATTATTAGCGTGAATAACAATGGCGAGAGGGGACATCCCTGACGGCAGCCCCTACCCACACTGAAGCTATCCGAGCCTAATCCATTGGTAACCACAACTGCTTTGGGATCACTATACAATGTTGAGATCCATTTGGTAAACACCTGTCCAACACCAAACCTCTCCAATGTGTAAAACAAATATGACCATTCGACCCTATCAAATGCCTTTTCCGCGTCTAATGAAACCACTACTCCTGGTATCTTTCCCTGATGACAAGCTTGAATCATATTCAGAGCCCTTCTAACATTATTGGATGATCTACGGCCCTTAATAAACCCCGTCTGATCCTCCTTTATAATATGTGGCAGTATCCTTTCTAATCTCAGTGCTAACGTTTTAGAGAGGATTTTAAAATCTACATTTAGCAAGGATATTGGTCTGTATGATGTACAATCTTCTGGGTCCTTTCCTTTTTTAAGGATAAGAGAGATATTTGCCTCTTTCAGCGAAGGCGGGAGACAGCCCTGACTATATGCATAGTTATACATGTCCATAAGTGGACCAACCAGTATTTCTGTAAATTCTTTATAGAATTCAGCTTGAAAGCCATCTGGGCCCGGCGTCTTACCATTTTGAAGGTGCCTAATTGCATCAACTATTTCTTGGGGTGTAAGAGGAGCATTTAGGACCGATACTTGTTCCGGAGTTAGGTCTGGAAAAGTCAAATTTTTAAAAAATGACTGCATCCTCTTCGTCCTATCTTCACAATCCTGTGATTTATATAACTCAGAACAGAATTTTCTAAAGGTCGCATTAATCTTTTTATGATCATGAGTCAAAATACCCGTACTTTCCTTGATAGACATAATAGTCTGAGGGGCCTTTTTTTTCTTTGCAAGAAATGCTAAGTATCTACCCGGTTTGTCGCCATATTCATATAACCTTTGCTTTGCAAATAATATTTCCCTCTTAGCCGTTTGAGTAAGTGTAGTATTTAGAGCTGTCCTAAGAGCTGTAATCCTTTGCAATTTAATAATAGAGGTCTATCAGTGTATGCTGTTTCAGCCGCTTTTAAGCGGGCTTCAAGCAGACGCTGTTGTTCTCCCTTTAATTTCTTCTGGGTCGCTGAGTAGGAGATGATCAAGCCTCGCGTGTAAGCTTTGATGGTCTCCCACATCATTGACGGGTTGCTAGCTGTACCTGAATTAATTTCTAAAAAAGTTTTAAATTCTTGAGAGAAGTACTTTACAAATTTACTATCTTTCATTAAGAAGGGGTCCATACGCCAATGCCGAGGGGATGTCCCACTGTTCCTCGCCTTAGTTTCCATATATACAGCAGCGTGGTCAGAAATTGCTATATTACCTATTTTACAGGATGATATGGAATTTAAAAAAATTGAGGGGGCAAAAAACATATCAATTCTGGTATGACATTTATGTGGATTAGAGTAGAAAGAAAAATCTCTACCCTGTGGATGAAGACATCTCCATACATCTACTAATCCTAATTCTTTGTTCAGATCCATCAATTGTCTAGATCTGGGAGATACTCCTGCAGTACTCTTGGGAATCCTGTCTATTTCCGGATCCATAATACAATTAAAGTCTCCCCCTATAATTATATGACGGGCATCAAAAGCCATCAATTTTGAAAAGGCTTCCGTTATAAATTTAAAGGGGTGTGCCGGGGGGCAGTACAAATTTAAAATCCCATATTCCTCTCCATTTATGAGAGCTTTAATCAAGATATATCGTCCAGATTCGTCTTTTATCTGCTTTAGGATTTTGAAAGGGAAATTCTTCCGAACAAGAATAACAACTCCCCTGCTTTTTGAGCTAAAAGAAGAAAAAAAGGCCTGATCAAATCCGCCCTGTCGTAATTTCAAGTGTTCTTTATCTGACAGGTGTGTCTCCTGTAGGAGAGTTATATCAACTCTTTCCTTCTTAAGATTTGATAATATTTTCTTCCTTGACATTCCAGGTGCACCACTTAACCGATTGATCAACCATAATCCTCTGGGCCAATCCGAGACCCCTCGGGAGGGGGAACCCTATCCAGAACATCCCGAGCATGGAACATGTAAAATTTACAAAAATAAACCCTCTTTAATACACCCACAACAATACAGTAAAAAACTATTTCTAAATAAAAAAAGATATAAAACGTATCTAAGTGGCGACTTTCCCCCTTGTTCCCAGGGGGCATCACTTCCTCTCCAAAAATCCCTCATATCCTCTCCCAACCAATGCCCCACCCTTGACCCAGGCACTCCTCAATAAAATGAGGAAAATTCAAATATAATACAAAGCTAGAGTTAACAGTGAGCACCCCACCCCCACCCCTACCAACACCTGGGTATATTTGGTAATGTTAATACCATATATAAACATATAACTATAAAATTACCAGTTCAACAAATAATAATTAAATATGATAATACAAAATAACGAAGGGAAAAACAACCCCGCTCCTAAAGACAGAGGTAAAATCGAATAAGGTAACCCCCTCCCCCCACCAACATTAACCAAATCCCCCAGCTTATATATACATATATATACATACACATACATATATATATATATATATACATACACACTCACACACATATACATACACCCCTCATATATACATAAAATAATAACAGAAAACAACTCCAAGGGGGGGGGGGGAGAAAATCAAATCCCTCTCCCCACCCCCCATAATAATATTAAGCAATAAGGTAAGAAAAAAAAAGGGAGGGGATATAAACCAAAACGGGGGGGGGGGGGGGGAAGGCAGACCAACATCCATTATGTCCTACAGTTTATCTAAGAGAGTCCAAGAATTCCTTAGCCTTTTCTGGTGATCCAAAGTTATATACAGATCCTTCATGGTTAAAGCGTAACATCGCTGGGTAGCGTAAGGAGTACTGAACATTTAAGTCCCTTAAACGCTTCTTCGCCTCGTCGAATGCCTTCCTCTTTCGAACCAGAGCCGGGGAAAAGTCCTGAAATAGCATGATCTTGGATCCTTTGTAGATCATAGCTTGGGGGTCTTTTCCGAAATTTCTAGAGGCTTCTAGGAGTATCTGCCTCTCCCTGTAGCTCTGCAGCCGGAACAGGACCGGGCGTGGGCGCTGGTTCGAGCCGGGCCCGCGTATTGCTACCCGGTAGGCCCATTCCACCCTTACCTGGCCTGATCCAGCCTCCAGATTTAAAAGTTGTGGCAGCCACTGCTCCAGGAATGCTGTAAGCTGGCCTTCCTCTTCCTGTTCGGGAAGGCCCAGCAAACGAATATTTTTTCGACGACCTCGATTATCGAGGTCGTCAATATGATTTTCCAAGGTCCGGACTCGTTGCTCGAGAGTCCGGACCTGATCCACGGCCGATTGAGCGGTTGTCTCCGAGGTCGCGGCCTTTAGCTCCGCCCCTCCGACTCGGCGTTGAATTTCTTCAATTTCACGGTCGTGCTTCTGCAGCGCGGCCGAGAGCGACTCCCAACGATTCCTGGATTCGACGATAAAGGCATCGATCTTCGAGTCAAGCTTGGAAAGCATTTCTGCAAGACTTGCTACTGTAGGTAAGTCCCCCGGGGCGGCTGTGGACGCCTCTGCTGCAGCTGGAGAGTGTGGGGGAGGGGTTCCTGCTTGCTGAGAGCTGCGGGCTCCCTTCCCTTTAGTCATTTTAACTTAGGATAAAGTTGCTTAAATGTAATATTACACAACTAATTGAGTTACTAAACTATTATAAATGATTTATAAATGATTTGGTGAGCTTGGTAGGGGGTAGGTGACCCACTGTGCCCAAGTCTTGGGAGGAGCACTATAGACTCAGTCTTACTGGGTCGCCGCCATCTTGGATCCCCCGCAGGGGTACACTTTTGAAGTGAAAGATAGGTGGTTTAAATGTGATTTGAGGAACAACGTCTTCACCGAGAGGGTACACTGCCTGGGAGTGTAGTTGAGGCTAGAAACATCTCAAACTTTAAAAAGTTCTTGGATGAGCCCTTGAAGTTTCATAATGTTCAAGGCTGAACTAGTGTGGGCAGGTTGGACTAGTGTAGGTTGCAGTGCATTTTGGTGGTACAGAATTGATCGGCTGAAGGTTCTCAGCTGTATTGTACAATCTTATGATTCTATACCTACCATCACACCAGTACCAAATGACAGACTCAATGTTGCTCTATTGTGTGCTATGTAGAATGGAGTCTGCTCCTCCCAACATTTGGCTGATCAAACCCAATAATATAGGTTTGCTGTGAGCAGAGCTGATCTATTTTCCACTATTAATATCTGTAATTAACATTTATTCTTCATCCATGTCTCTTCTTTACTACCATTAGCACACCCTTTGCCTTTTGCTCTGAGCACCTTCACTATCTCTTCAACTTGCTCCTCCTCCCCACTTTATCAATCACAAATATTATCACTTTTCCAACTCCCTTCAGTTCAGAAGAAGAGTCATATTGAATTTGAAACATTAACTCTGTTTCTGTCTCTCCACAGATGCTGTCTGCTGCCAGCACTTTCTGTTTTTATTTCACATCTCCAGCTTTTATTTAACATGTTCATCTTGCTGTTTACGATGTACCCAACCAGCCCACATTTGCAAAACCCAAATTGTAATTTATCAATAGCAGTGATAAGGAACAAAGAGGGAAAAGAGTGGGTTTCATTAGGAAATAATCCACTTGCAGCATTAATAGTTCAGGATTCCTGATAAACATTAAATTTAATTAATACTTGATGATTAGTATTCGATCAATAAAATTAGTGGGAAGTGTTTCCACCTTTGTGATATTACTTCAGTT
The DNA here is from genome assembly GCF_037043375.1 of Chiloscyllium plagiosum. Classification (NCBI taxonomy): domain Eukaryota; kingdom Metazoa; phylum Chordata; class Chondrichthyes; order Orectolobiformes; family Hemiscylliidae; genus Chiloscyllium; species Chiloscyllium plagiosum. The sequence goes on along the minus strand of NW_028270169.1, from coordinate 35,884,788 downwards.
TATATGAAGTCAGAAGAATGACAATGAAGAACAGCAACACAAAATTGTACACTTATGGGCAACACAGTGGCTCAGTGGTTAGCGCTGCTGCCTCACAATGCCAGGGAACTTGGTTTGATGTGTGGAGTTTGCACATTCTCCTTGCGTCAGTATGAGTTTCCTCCCACAATCTAAAGATGTGCAGGTCAGGTGAACTGGCCATGCTAAATTGTCCCATTGTGTTAGTTGCATTAGTCAGGTGTAAGTCTGGGGTAGGGGAATGGGTCTGGGTGGGTTACTCTTTGGAGGGTCGGTGTTGACCTGTTAGGTCAAAGAGCCTGTTTACATACTGTAAGTAATCAAATCTAATTTAATCTAAATAACATTGATGTTACCATTCCATTGATGTTGCTGTAGTAGCAAGCATGAAGTTATATATGTAAATTAAAAACCATTTTATTTGATTAGATTTTTACGAGCATCTCAGCTATGTTTCAGGAAAATGACTCAGGTTAATAGATTGTCTAATTGTAGTGAATGGCAATGTATTAGTTATGAATTCCAATGTGTGTCATGAAATGCCAACATTTAATTAACATGTGAGAAATCTCAGTTGTTTGTATCCTGAGCAACATGAGCAAGGTTGGCAACGCACAGATCTTGTTTCAATCCAGTAAACACAACAATGATCCAAAATATTGCTCAGTCGAATTTATTCCTCTGTAAATCTCCACCCGGAGTGTTGCTAAGCAATCTGACAATGAGCGGCTGAACTTCAGAAACAGAAACAGAAATTGCTGGAAAAACTCAACAGGTCTGGCAGCACCTGTAGAGAGTAATCAGAGGTAATGTTGCTGGTCCTCCCTCAGAAGGGTCACGCAACCCAAAATGTTAACTCTGATTTCTCTCCACAGATGCTGCCAGACCTGCTTAGCTTTTCCAACAATTTCTGTTCTTGTTTCTGATTAACAACATTTGCAGTTTTTCCGTTTTTTTTGCAGAACTTCACCCTGACCAAAAAACATTTCACATTGAAACCACACAACAGAGATCACACAGAGGGAACATTAGAGAATTTTCTTCTATGATTTGAAAATTACAATTTCTCAAGATGCCTTCTGCCTAAAAAAAATGAAACTCGCAAACATTTTAAGGTAAAAATTATCAACTTTAAGCCAATCCCCTGTGAGCGTGAAACGCTTATTAAAAGAAAATAGCATTGCAAACATTTACTCCCTTGAGTCTGTTTGAGCTTTCATTGTGACCTGTGACCTCCCTTCATGAATTATACATGCTTTAATTGAAGAAGATGAATACCGAACAATTCAGTTACTTTGTCAGTGGCTTTGAACCACATTCTGTGTATTCCGGATTCTAGACTGCTGTCAGCTCTAACTTTCCATGATCTGGCTAGCACCAGGATGGAGTTTCACTCAGAGCGGGCTCAGACTGAGTAACCACAATCTCAATGGGCTCAATTATCACGCAGGAAATACAGCCCTAATACAATGAGCAAAATTTTCATCTTGCGCGTAAAGATTATTCGGGATGAGTTCAAAACAAGCTTAACCTGTTTATTTAGATTCTGAAAACTATAATACAAAAGCAAAAATATGCAGTTGCTGCCAGCAAAATAAAGTTAAAAATAGAAAATGATGGAATACTCAGACTGTCTGGCAGCACCTGTGGAGAGAAGCAGAGTTCATGGGTGGAATCGTCCTGTTTTTGGACTGAGTTGGAAAGAGGGAAAGCTTAGCCAGGATAGTGATACCTGTGCCTGGTTAGACTCCACCTGATCCTTTGGCAATCAAGCACCCATCTGATCTCCAGTGAGCATTCAATTGGGATTAGAGCCACAATTGAGGAATTCCTACCTGCCAAGTGCTGCCAGCCAATCAGAGACGAGGAGCTCAGGTAATCAGCAGAGTTGCAGAGAAGGCTGGGTGGCTACCTGATATCACTTAACCCCTTTATCCAAAGTTAAGGTGTCATCCAAGGAATGAGTGAATTTTTTTGCAAATGAGTTTGTATTGAGTGGATTGTTGATCATGAGAAAGGTGACAAATGGTGCCAGAAGCAAGGGCAGGTGTTGTGATCAGTGAGCATTTCTCCGCTGCATGTCTATGCCCTTGATCATGCACAGATTCACGTTGACTGAGGGAGCAGCCTCACTAGTTAACATTGGTTACTAATTGGCAAGTCATTTCTGTCTTCTTATCTCTCTGGTGGTATACTACAGTGCTGCCCCCTCTGATGGATCTGTCATGCCTCTGGGACAGGTCCTTTGCAGCGAAGGTGGGGTCTGGGACATTGTCTGTAACATATTATTTCACAAGTACTGCTGTATCAGGCTGTTGCTTGACCTGTCTGAGGGACTGTGCTCCATTGGCACTAGCTCCTGGATGCAGACCTTATGGTGTTTGCAAGACCAGGTTTGAACAAAGAACAAAGAACATTTACAGCCCAGGAACAGGCCCTTTGGCCTTCCAAGCCTGAGCCAATCCAAATCCACTGTCTAAACCTGTTGCCCAATTCCTAAGCATCTGTATTCCTCTGCTCCCCACCTACTCATGCATCTGTTCAGACGCATCTTGAATGAATCTACCTTGCCTGCCTCTACCACCCCTGCTGGCAATACATTCCAGGCACATACCACCCTCTGTGTAAAGTACTTGCCGTGTGTATACCTCTTTGACTTTTCACCTCTCACCTTGAAAGCATGACCTCTCGTTATTGAATCCTTCACCCTGGGAAAAAGCTTATCCCTATCTACCCTGTCTATACCCTTCATGATTGTGTAGACCTCAATCAGGTTCCCCCTTATTCTCCTTTTTTCTAATGAAAGCAATCCTAACCTACTCAACCTCTCTTCATAGCTGGCACCTTCCATACCAGGCAACATCCTCGTAAACCTTCTCTGCACCCTCAGCAAAGCGTCCACATCCTTTTGGTAATGTGGCGACCAGAACTGTACACAGTTTTCTAAATGTGGCCGAACCAATGTCTTGTACAATTTTAACATCACCTGCCAATTCTTATACTCAATGAAGGCAAACATACTATATGCCTTCTTGTCCACTCTATCCACCTGTGCAGCAACATTCAGGGGACAATGAACCTGAACTCCCAGATCTCTCTGCTCATCAACTTTGCCCAAGGCTCCTCCATTACTGTAAAATTCACTCTAGAATTAGACAAAGGTTTGTCTTTGTCATTTTCAGTACCAAGGACTATGCCAAGTGGTCCATCTGGTTTTCTTTCTTTTCTTAAGCTTTTTCATGGTTAGATACAACTAAATGGCTATCTATCTCAATGCAAAGGGAAATTAAGACTCAATCACATGCAGTGGGTGTAGGGGTACACTCTACATGCACATAACAAAATGACCCATGTCTGCTCACAAAAAATGGCCGACAAACAGAAAGAGGCAGCTTGCCTTAGAATTAAAACACAAGATGGCTGACAGGAGGTAAATAAGCCTGTCCCAGCCTTTTAATTAAAGAAAATGACAATATCTTTGAACAAAGTTGCTCCAAAGCCATGAGTACCACATTCCAGACAGTATTAATAAATGCATGTCTCTAAAATAGACATGCAACTAACCTTAACCCTCACTAATGGAAAAGTAATTGCCCCAGTGAATGAATGAATACTAGGCATGGAATAAGTCCAGTCACCTCCTTAAGTCATTATCAGATCAACAGTTAAAGTTACTTTGTAATAGTTTCTTTGAAATCAATTACTCTGCAATAGGTTCCAGTTGGAAATTCCCTTGGGAATCATAAGGATAGCTTTTAGAATTAAAAATATACGTGTAATCCATGCTAAATAAAAGTATTAAAGGAAAAGCATTCAGACCAGGATGTGAAAGTTAATTAGCTTCAAGAAATACCATCACACGTCCTGAACAAAATAGATTGCTTACAGCCCAAAGTACTGAGAAGAGGACTTAACTTCACACTTTATAACTAACGTCCTAACAAAAATCAATATTACAAACCTTATAGCAACTAGTTGAAACTAACTGCCTTTTGTATTTTTGCATGCATAATTACGACAGTGGGCAACATAGGAGGAATAACTGAATTCGATAAACACAGCACACGAGATCCAATAAATAATCAAATTCAAATTGTCTCTCCAGATAAAGCCAGCCTGAGAGGCCTGAAAAAGTACAGCAATAAATTGTGGAAAGTGAATGAACAGGGTGTGTAGAAAGACCTCAAGGCCTTGAGTTCATAGTGCTTGAGATCATTAGAACCTAAGGTTGGACACAGAAATGCCCATCAGAAATGTATAAAAATACTGCTTTTTACTGTACGAGTTAGAGAGTGTCATTGATTTATCTTCTGATCTGAGCCTAAGATTAAGTGAATAATTGAGTTTGCACATTGAGGCCAGTTCAACAAAGATGCTTTGGTTCTCACCCTCCTTTAATCAGTTTCTGTACGAATAAACTTCCACCTGCCTGGATTCTGCCTACCTCCTGCTCCTACAGGTGGGCATGGAGTCACACCTAGGCCAGACCAGGTAAAGAGGGCAGATATAGAACATTAGTGAAACACTGAGATTTTACAAGATTAGTTTCATGCTCTTACACTGGCTGCTAATTTCAGAGTTTTATAAATTGAATTCAAATTCCATCATCTGCTGGGCAAGGTTTGAACCCATGTGATTCAACAAGCATCAAGAAGCTAGGAAGAGTGCCCTTGCAGTAATTGTCATAGTGAAGCATTCTGGGAAGGGTGTCCACACAGATGATGTCACAGTGAAGCATTCTGGGAAGGCTGTCTACACAGACGGTGTCACAGTGAAGCATTCTGGGAAGGGTGTCCACACAGATGGTGTCACAGTGAAGCATTCTGGGAAGGATGTCTCCACAGACACTGTCATAGCGAAGCAGTCTGGGAAGGGTGTCCACACAGATGGTGTCACAGTGAAGCATTCTGGGAAAGGTATCCGCACAGACGGTGTCACAGTGAAGCATTCTGGTAAGGATGTCCACACAGACAGTGTCACAGTGACGCATTCTGGGAATGATGTCCATACAGTCGGTGTCACAGTGATGCAATCTGAAAAAGGTGTCCTCACAGTTGGTGTCACAGTGAAGCATTCTGGGAAGGGTGTCTTCGCATTCACTGTCACTGTGAAGCATTCTGGGAAAGATATGCTCATGGTCAATGTCACAGTAAAGCAGTGAGAGAAGGACAGAAGTTAGGTCACAGAGAAGTTGTTGTCTGATTGGCTGGTTTCTAGAGACTAGCACTAAATAATAGTCGATTCAGATTCCGCTTTAGTTGATTGAGGTAATGTGTTGTTCTTGCATGATGTTGTCCTTGCGAGAAATGGTGAGGAACGGAATATGTACTTTGCTTTAGTCTTCACAGTGGAAGATACCAGAACTTCAAGAGAGTCAGCGGCAGTGGTGAATGTTGGCCATCACTAAGAAGAAGGTGCTGTGGAAGTTGAAAGTTCTGAACGTGGATAGATCACATGGAGCAGATGAACTATATCCCAGGGTTCTGAAAGAGGTAGCTGAAAATATTGTGGAGGCATTGACGTTGAGATTTTCGGAATCATTGGACTCGGAGAGAGTCCCAGATGACAGGGAAATGTTTAATATAACACTCTGTTTAAGAAGGGAGGGAGGTAGAAGGTGGGAAATTATAGGCAGGTTAGCCTGACATCAGTCATTTGTAAGATTTTAGAGTTCATTATTAAGGATGCATTTGTGGAGTAAATAAAAGTGCATGATAAAATAGGGCTGGGTCAGTATGGCTTTGTCTTGTGGAGGTTATGCCTGACAAACTGTTAGAAATCTTTGAGGAGGTAATGAGCAAGATTGACGAAGGAGAGCCAGTGGACGTGATCTATTTGAATTTCTGGAAGGCTTTTGACAAAGTGCCGCATATGAGGCTGCAAAATAAGATGAGTCCATGATGTTAGGGGCAAGGTACTGGCACGGAGAGAGGATTGGCTGACTGGCAGAGCTCAGGGAATGGGGATAAAAGGGCTTTTCCAGGATGGCAGCCAGTGACTAGTGGAGTTCCTCAGAGTATCAGTGTTCGGACCACAACTAATCCCATTATACATTAATAATCTGGACGGAGGAACCAAGGGCCTTGTTGCTAAGTTTGCAGATGACACAAGGATAGATGGCGGGATGAGTAGTGTTACAGAAGCAGTGAGACTACAGAAGGACTTGACCAGGCCAGGAGAATAGACAAAAATGTGGCAGTTGGAATACTATGTGGGAAAATGAGTTATGTAGTTTGGTTGGAACAATAGAAGTGTAGCCTATTTTCGACATGGGGAAAGGCTTTGGAAATCTGAAGCACAAAGAGGCTTCAGAATTCTAGTTCAGAAATCTCTTTGCATTAACATGCAGGTTCAGTTGACAGTTAGGATTTATTCCGAGAGGGCTAAATTATAAGAGCAGGGATATAATGTTGAGAGTACATAGGTTCTGGTTAGAAAGTGTTTGGAAAATCGTGAACAGATCTAAGGAAGGATGTGCTTGTGTTGGAGGGGGATGCAGTGGGGGTTTGCAAGAATGATCTTGGGGATGAAGACCTTGTCATATGAGGAGTGGCTTAAGAATCTGAGTCTGTATTCGATGGGAGTTTAGAAGTTTGAGTTGAGATTTCATTGAAACATGAAAAACTGAGAAACCTGGATGGATTGGGTGCAGTGAAGATGTTTTCCTCTAGTAGAAAAGTCTAGGACCCATGGGCACAGACTCAGAATGAAGGGATGATCCTTTAGCACCAAGATGAGGAGGAATTTCATTCGGCCAGAGGGCAGTCATTCTGTGGAACTCATTGCTATAGTGGGCTGTTGAGGCCAAGTCATTGAGTATATCTAAGAGAGAGATAGAAAGGTTCTTGAATAGTAAGGGCATCAAAGGTAACAGGGAGAAGGCAGGAGAATGTGAAACATATCAGCCATTATCAAATGGCAGAGCAGACTCAATGGCAATGTGTTCCTGTATCTTATGGGTTTTATTCAGAAACCTGACTTTATGGATCACCACCTTTTTAAACTCTGTTGCATTGTTGGCAAGAGAAAACACAGAAAACCCTCAAGAATATAAATATGGTCAGGATTGTAACATATTATTCAAGTCCACCTGGTTGGGTATCAGGAAGTTATAGTGTACACCATTATTTCAGTTTAAAAGAATATCTGACTTTGTGTTGGTACAACTATTATTATATGGATGCATATTCACTGGTGAACTTATACTTAAGAGACAATTTTCATGTACAAATGTATTGCAGTTGGAATTGTTAAAGTTGTGAAACAAATCTGAGCAATTGACATCTGAATATCACCATTGTGATAAGACTTGATTATTCCACCACATGAATTAGAACTTGTTCAATTCAACAGAACGGCAAGCCACAGTCACTGTTGTTGTATACATGAATCTGATAAGCATTAGAATTACTTTCTATCTTAAAGTTGCCTATCAAGCAAAAGGGTAGAGATCCCTTTACTAATCACACAACACTCAAGGGAGTTTCAGTTAAGTGGTAATCAACTTGCTAGTTCTATTTGTCAGAGCCTGACATTAATGATGAGGTGATTCTGATTGCGGTTTCCGCCTGGCTGCTTTAACTGTAATTGAGATACAACAAGTTAATTACGTGTTCCATCACCCATGAAAGAAATTTCTGTGATTTCCTGAAGCAAACATCTCGGAGCAAATTGTGAAGCTTGTGGAATTCCAGCGCGTAAATTGAGGCTGCGTTAATGACAAGGAGGCAAAAGCTCGATTCACATCATTACACAGAATCAATTGACTCTGAGTTAATCAACAGCATTAATGATTATTTCCAAATACAATTCAATACCTTAATTACTCAGGTGAAGTGTAGTAGAGTGGTTGATGGAAACACAGAGTTTAGTTTTGATACTCCATTGCAGTACTGATAGGGAGCTGCACTGTCAGGTATTCCATTGTTCAGTTAAAAAGTAAAAGTGCTTTGTCTTGCAAAGGGCACTATATAAATGCAGGTGCTTCCTTTTTCTTGCAGCATCAATTAATGAATGATATTTGTTAACTATTGAAGGTGGTTCTTGATGACATATTAAGGATTGGGCATATGCAACATTTTTAGGAATGTTAAAGCAATCCCAATTTTGAAGAATTGTTTTTCCATGGAATGATTTTTCGACCATAGGAAACAGATGGTGACATCCAAGAAGCAAGGTTTTTTGAAATATAATTAAGAGAATGAACTTTCTAAAGTGCATTTCAACGATCAACTAGGCAACATTGTAAATGATACATAAAATTACAAAGAGATATTGATAGTTTAGGTGAATGGACAAAAAATGTGGAGGATGGAGTTAAATGTAAGTAAGTGTGAGGTTATTCCAGTGTGACCTGAGAAAGGATAGATCCTGGGTACTTTCTAGATGGTATGAAGTTAAACATGGTAGACATGCAAAAGGATTTGGTGATTCAGGTGTTTAGATCTCTAAAATGTCATGAACGTGTGCTGAAAATAATCAAAAAAAGTTTTTATATCTAGAAGAATGGAACACAAGGATGCAGAAGATATGCTACAGTTGTACAAAATTCTGGTTCAACCCCACTTGGAGTACTGTGAGCAGATCTGGGCACTACACCTTAGGAAGGATATATTAGCCTTGGAAGGAATACAACATAGATTTACAAGAATGATACCTGGGCTTCAGGAGTTAAGTTATGAGGAGAGATTAAACTAATTGTGTCAGTTTTCTCCAGAATTTAAAATGTTAAGGGATGATCTGATCAAAGTCTTTAAATTCAGGGAAAGACATTGTAGATAAAGATAATCTATTTACACTGTTTGGGGATTCTAGAACTAAGGGGCGTAGTCTGAGAATTAGGATCAGACCACTAGGGATGAGGTGTTATGAAGCACAAAGAGAGATAGATGTTTGGAACTCAGGAATGTGGACCAAAGGCAGGTATACAGTTAGGCCACAGATCTGCCTTGATCTCATTTAAATAATGGTATGGGTTCGAGGAGCTGAATGGCCTACTTCTACATTCCTAATAGTCCTCTTAAATATTCTCTTTGATGTTGTGAACTGTGTTTTTGTACTTCCATTCATTTATTTTTGGTCACAGTCTCAATTTCTGTAATTTATTACGTTTCCCCCCACCTGCTGCTCCTGAAGGTGCTGACTTGACCAGACCAGGCTGGATGTTCAAGGTTTCTTTTCCAAACCATCTTCACTTGGTCACCTCCTTTAACCCAATCTTCAGATAAGTCTTGTGTCACCTGTCCTGATGTCTCTTTATGTCTGTCCTCTGAAGAACATTTACTGAGTTTAAGGCACTATCTAAATGAAATGTATTGTTGGTGTACAGTGCCACATGAGAAATTGTCTCAGTGTAAACCTTAGGCTGCAATCAGGGCTGGTTTTAGGTGAGTTGAGCGCATTTACTGCTAAATTTCATCCTTCTACTTTCAGAAAAACTAACATTAATTTCTACGCCATTGATTTTTCCTCTCAGTATGATCAGTGCAAGCAGGTCACAATTTATACAACGTTTAACACAGGTGTGGTCTTAAAATATCAAAGAAAGATCAGGTTGTAACTGTAATTATATTAAGTGTAAAATGCAAATTTTGGTACCTACTTGTCACATGAAACAAAATGACTAAAATTGAGCCATTACCACTTTTTACTAATCCTAAACATGTACAATTTTCTTGCCAATGCCCTAAGCTGTGGAGTTCTCCTAATAAATCTTTCTACCTCTCTACCTCTTTCTTTAAGAATTTCATTAACTGTACTTATACCTGGATTATGTATTATTGAAGCACTTCCCACTGGCCTACATCCCATTTCAATCGAATTCTGAAGAAGAGTAATTCTGGACTCGCAGTGTAAATTCTGTTTCTCCATAGATCATTCCAGACCCGATGAGTTTTTGTCCACCACTTCTTGTTTTTATTTCAATTGAGGCAGTTTGGTGTGTAAGACCAATCTGCTCCTTACTACATTCAAGGTGCTATGTAAATATAAATTGTGAATGTTCTTGTTGTTGTAATTGTTTTGATTCTTGTGACTCATGTTCAGGCTTCAAAAAATGTAGGTTATTTATTTAAGCTATTGTATTTATTAGGTTGCCCTTTAGAACAATAATTAGAATTTCTATATTCTCATCCATTATCTGCCTTTCCCTCTTTAGTTCAGTCAGTCCTGGATTTTCCTTCAGAGGAACAGAGACAATCTGAGACATTAACTTGTCTTCTCCTTTGAGATGCTAACACACTTGCTGTGTATTTCAGGCCCTAAAACCTTCTTAAATGTCAAATAATTTATCCTTAGATTATAGATGTATGAAGAAAAAGACACATGATGTGAGATCCACCAGGGTGCATCACTCAAGTGTTTTACTTATTGATGCTGAACTGAATTGTAGATGTTATTCTTGTGCTGTCAGTGGAGTTTCTGAACGTCAACAACCTGACCTCTGTCGAGCCAAGGACTTTTGTCATCATATTCTCAGAACACAAGCTGTAACAAAAAACTATGCCTGACTATTTGTCATATATTGTTTTTTTTCCTAATCTTGCATATTCTTCTGCAAATTTCCCTTTCCAATTTAATACGAAATTAGCCAATTTGAACAAAAAAAAAGTCCTATAGTATTCATTCCTGTGTGTTGTCTAGGATGTTGTAAGCCAATGCTTTTCATTCTAGTGAACATCATTGCATTTAATTACTGTCACTGGTGCAAACCATTGCCTAAATCACAGTTAGCTACCTTGTTGTTAATCAGGATCCAAATCATCAAGATAACCTCTTGCTTGCCACATGATAAATGCAGACTTGAAAGTTCTCTATTTATCCCTATTCTTTCCTTTTAACTTGTCCTCTATCTATGTTAATGCATCATCCCCAACTCCATGTCTTATTTTGTGTGTGGTCTCTTATTAATTACTTATGGAAACAAACTATATTATATCTATTTATGTATACTATACCTTATCTACTCAAACTGATGTGTCCTTAGAACTTTAATAAGTTGATATTTTTGCATCATTGTTATCCACAGATGAGGTCCTGGAAGGCTAGAAAGTAGTGAATGTTGTGCCATTATTCAAGGAGGGCTGCAAAGAAAAGCCTGGGAACTATAGACCAGTAAGCCTAACATCTGTGGTGGGTAAGGTACTTGAGAAATTCTGAGGGATAAGATATATATGCATTTGGAAAGATAGGGTTTGATTAGGTCAGCATGGCTTTGTGAGTGGGAGATCATGCCTCGCAAATTTGTTAGAGTTCTTTGATGAAGTGACTAGAAAAGTTGAGGGCAGGGCAGTAGACATAGTTTATATGGACTTCAGTAAGGCCTTTGATAAGGTTCCACATGGTAGGCTGCTCCAGAAGGTTAGATCACATGGAATCCAGGGAGAGCTAGCAAATTTGATACAAAATTGGTTTGGTGATAGGAAGCAGAGGGTAATAGTGGAAGGATGCTTGTCAGACTGGAGGGCCTGTGGCTAATGGAATGTCTCAGAGGTCAGTGCTGGGCCCATTGTTGTTTGTTATCTATATCAATGATTTGGATGAGAATGTACAAGGCATGATTAGTAAGTTTGCTGGTGACATTAAAATAGACAGTATCATGGACAGTGAGGAAGGTTATCAGAAATTACAGCAGGTGAGTGGGCCAGGAAATGGCAAATGGAGTTTAATATAGATAAGTGTACGGTCTTGCATTTTGGAAAGCCAAATCAAGGTTGGAATTTCATGGTGAATGGTAGGGCTTTAAGAGGTGTAGTGGAGCAGAGGGGTCTTGGAGTTCAGGTGTACAGTTCTCTGAAAGTAGAGTCCCAGGCAGACAGAGCAGTGAAGAAGGTTTTTGGCACACTGGCCTTCATCAGTCAGGGCATTGAGTATAGAAGTTGTGAAGTTATGTTGCAGTTACACAGAGCGTTGGTGAGGCTGCTCTTGGAGTATTATGTTCAGCTTTGGTCACCTTGTTATAGGAAGGATGTTATTAAAGTAGAAAGAGTGCAGAAAAAAATTACAAGGATGTTGCCTGGACTTAATGATCTGAGTTATAGGCAGAGGTTGGACAAGCTGAGACATTTTTTCTTTAGAGCATTGGAGATTGTGGGGGGATCTTCTCGGGGTAATAAGATCATGAGAAGCATGGAGAGGGTGAATGTACTCAGTCTTTTTCCAAGGGTTGGGGAATCGAGGACTAGAGGGCATCGGGTTTAAGGCTCCCAGGGGAGAGAGTTAAAGGGAACCTGAAGGGCAAAGTTTTTACACTGAGGCTGGTATGCATATGGAATGAGCTGCCAGCAGAAGTGGTTGAGGCTGGTACATTAACAACAGTTAAAAGGCGTTTGGAAAAATACATGGATACAAATGGATTAGAAGGATATGGGTCAAGTGCAGGGAAATGGGGTTAGCGTGGACAGACATTTTGGTCGGTATGGACCAGTTTGGGTCAAAGGGCCTGTCTTTGTGCTGTAGGACTCTTTGACTCTACATTTGTCAGACAAGATTCCCCTTTAGTAAAACCATGTTGACTTGTTCTAATCATACTTTACTAAATGCATTGTTAAGACTTGCTTAACAATAAATTCTAGTGCTTACCTGATGATTCATGTGAACTCAACTGGCCTGTGATTCCTATTTTGCCTCTCACTCCTTTCTCGAATAACAGTGTTACATTTGCTGACTTTTAATTGGCTGGGACTATTGTAGAATTTTGAGAATTTTGAAAAATCATAGCTAGTTCATCCATTATATCTGCAGCTATGCCTCTTAGAAACCTTGACTGCAGGCGATAAATCCTGGGAAAATCTTAGTGCATTTAGTACTGTTTTCTTGACTGATACTGATTACCTAAGTCCCTCACTTTTAAAGATTACCTTTTAGAGTCGTGGAGTCAAATTCGTGTACGGAATGGAAACACGTCCCCTTTAGTCCCACTCATCCATGCCGACCAGTATTCTAAAATTGATCTAGTCCCATTTGCCAGCACTTGGCCCATATCCCTATAAACCCTTTCTATTCATATTAAACATCCAGTTGCCTTTTAAATGTCGTAATTGTACCAGGCTCCACCACTTCCTCTGGCAGTACATTCCATACACACACCACTCTCTGCATGAAAAAGTTGCCCCTTACGTCACTTTTGAATCTTTCTCTTCTTGAATTATACCTTAAACTTAAGCCCTCTAGTTTTGTACTATACCATCCAGGAAAAAGACCTTGTCTATTCACCCTATCCATGCCCCTCATGAATTTTTAAAACCTCCATAAGATCACCCCTCTGCCACTGATGCTCCAACCTATTCAGCCTTTCCCTATAACTCAGACCCTCCAACCCAGGCAACATCATGGTAAATCTTTTCTGAACCCTTTCAACTTTCACAACATCCTTCCTATAACAGAGAGACCAGAATTGTACACAGTACACTAAAAATGGCATAACCAATGTCCTGTACCTCCCAACTCCTATACTCAATGCACTGTCCATTAAAGGCAAGCATACCAAATATCTTCTTCACTATGCTATATAACTGCGACTCCACTTTTAAGGAATTATGAAACTGCACTCCAAGGTCTCTTTGTTCAGCAGCACTCTCCAGGACCTTATCATTAAGTGTATAAATCTTACCCTGATCTGCTTTTCTAAATTGCAGCATCACACATTTCTCTAAATGAAACTCCATCTGCCACTCCTCCATCCATCGGCCCAGTTGATCACAATCCCATTGTACTCTCAGCTAACCTTCTTTACTGTCCACTATACCTTCAATTTTAGTGTCATCTGCAAACATATAATTTGTATAAATGATGAAAAGCATGGACCCAGCACCGATCCTTGTGACACACCACTGAGTCACAGGCCTCTAGTCTGAAAAGCAATCCTCCACCACCACCCTCTTTCTCCGACCTTTGAACCAGTTCTGTATTCAAATGGCTAGTTTTCCCTGTATTCTATGTGATCCAACCTTGCTAACCAATCTACCATGAGGAAACTTGTCGAACACCTTAATGAAGTCCATGTAGATCCATCCTCTTTGTTACTTCTTCAAAAAACTCAATCAAGTTAGTGAGACATGATTTTCCATGCAAAAAGCCATACTGACTATCTCTAATCATTCTTTGCCTTTCCAAATACATGAACAACCTATCCCTCAGGATTCCCTCCAACATTTTGCCCACCACTGAAGTCAGGCTTATCAGTCTGTAGTTCCCTGGCTTTTCCTTACTACCTTTGATAAATAGTGGCACCACATAGCCAACTTCCAGTCTTATGGCACCTCACCTGTGGCTATTGATGATACAAGTATCTCAGCAAGGGGTCCAGCAATCACCTCCCTAACTTCCATAGAGTTCTAAAGTTCACCTGATAAGGTCCTAGGGATTTATCCACCGTTATACATTTTAAGACATCCATCTCCTCCTCTGTAATATGGGCATTTTCCAAGATGTTGGTATTTATTTCCCCATGTTCTCTGTTTTCCATGTCCTTCTCCACAATAAACACTGATGTAAAATACTCATGTAATGTCTCCCCCATCTCCCATGGTTCCACACATAGGTGGTCTTGCTGATCTTTAATGGGCCCTATTCATTCCCTAGTCACCTTTTTGTCCTTAATGTACTCGTAGAATCCACTTGGATTCTCCTTAATACTAATTGCCAAAGCTATCTCATGTCCCCATTTTGCCCTCCTGATTTCCCTCTTAAGTATACTCTTACTGCTTTTATACTCTTCGAAGGATTCACTCAATCTCTGCTGCCTGTACCTGACATATGTTTCCTCCTTATTCTTTCCTTCAATTTTTTTAGTCTTCCAGTATACCCTACACACACCAGCCTTTCCTGTCACCCTAACAGGAATATACTGTCTCTGGATTCTCATTATCTCATTTTTTAAGGCGTGCTATTTTCCAGCCGCCCCTTTACCTGTGAACATGCACCCCCAATCAACGTTTGGAAGTTCTTGCCTAATTGTCAAAATTAGTCTTCCTGCAATTTAGAACTTGAACTTTTGTTCTGGTCTATCTTTTACCATTGCTATTTTAAAGCTCATAGAATTATGGTCACTGGCCCCAAAATGCTTCCCCACTGACACTCTCAGTCACCTGCCCTGCCTTATTTCCCAAGTCAAGGTCATGTTTTGCACCTTCGCTAGTAGGTACATCCACATACTGAATCAGAAAATGTTCTTGTACACACTTAACAAATTCCTCTCCATCTAAACCTTTCTTCTTTTTTTTGCAAAGTCAATCATAAAGTATTTGTTCTTGTTTCTGCCATTTCATTGTTCCATAAGAAAACTTCTCTTGTTTCTGTTTCAAAGTTTTTAATGTTTTCTTTAAATTCTCTCGACATGTTACACTTGTATAAAAACCCAAGCAGTCTGTTTTCATATTCCTGGCCCATTTGTGCTTATTGTATTTCCCAAAATCATTTTCTCAAGTTTTAGTGGCCCTTTGATGTTTCATAAAACACTCTCAAACTTCAGATAAACTCTTATTCTTTGCAACATACTAAGCCTCTTCTAGCTTTAGTCTCCTCAGTGACCCATGGATGGATTTTTTTTTGCTGAAGTTTGTTTTTCAATAGAATGTACTTTTATTGAAAATGTAAAACCATTTCTTGATATGCTTCCCACTGTTTAGTTTCCATCATACTTTGTAATCTACTTATTCAATCAACTTTCATCACATTCCCTTCAGATCTATGAAATGAATGTTGTTTAAATTTAACATTCTTTTTAGTATTTGGAATATGTTGTTGTTAAACTTAATGTGAAATCCTCTTTTATTATGATCACTAGTTTCCAGTGGATAATTTACTTGAACATTTCCAATTGAACCTGCTTCGTTGGAGAACACAAAATCTGCAGTGAATAGTCAGTTCCTAGAATGTAGTAATCTTGCACCTTCATTCAGAAGGAATTTTGAGTGAAATTAGAGGTTCTCTTGATTGTTGATGTTGAAGAAGTCAGTTTGTTTCATGACTTGATCAATTGATCGACATACTTATTGATAGTGGGTCAACAAATAGATTCATATGCAATTACCTTGTTTTATTCTGCATCCATGTGATAAATATGGTAAAGTACGTCTCAATGTACAGCTTGTGGAATAATCACTAGCTTGTCTTTGCAACTTACATCCTTGAGCATCTGAGTTCACAGAATCACAGAAGTGTTGTGGCATAGAAAGAGGTAATTTGGCCCATCATGCCTATTGCCTATACGTATTCAGGCCACATTAGATTAGATTCCCCACAGTGTGGGAACAGTCCCTTCAGCCCAACAAGTCCACGCCGACCCTCTGAAGAGCAACCCACCCAGACCCATTCCCCCCTGACTAATGCACCCAACACTACGGGCAATTTAGCATGGCCAATTCACCTAACCTGCACATTTTTGGACTGTGGGAGGAGACTGGAGCACTCGGAGGAAACCCATGCAGACACGGGGAGAATGTGCGAACTCCACATAGACAGTTGCCCAAGGCAGGAATTGCACCTGGGTCCCTGGGCAACAGTGCTAACCACTGAGCCACCGTGTCACCTTATGTTGATGGTGATCTCCTTGAATTGTTGTAGCTGGACACTATCAGATATAGCTTGCTGAACCTATTCAGCTTGGCTATGCATGTTATCAATCCAGAGACTATTTTCCAATTCAGATTTGATTGTATCCTCTCTGGGATCTAGAGGAATATTTTTGTTCACAGCAGGTTGGCTCAGAGCTTTGGTATGATCATTTGTGAGCCTGGTTTGTGTCGGACTTTCAAATTGTATCCTTCGATCTTCACAAAGAAGCATTGTAGTCATGGAGGAGCGTTTACGAAAGGTTTGTGCTAGATCATTTCCAACAGTTTACCGTTAGTATGAACAATGAAATACTTGCAGAAGGCATACTAATGGAGCCATTATATTTTGAAAACTGACTTGAAGGCCTCACTTTCTATGTTGGAGTAGTTTAAATTAATTAAACAGGCTTATCTTCCTGTAACAGACATAATCCAAGATCTTTCTGGGATGTATCAATTTCCAATGTGGTAATTTTGGATGATTATAATATTGAAATACACACTAATTAGATTATGAAGCATTTTTGAGAAGTTGAGAGAAATGCTGATGGTTTTCCTGCCATATGGATGTGGTGTCTCTTTGGATAAAGTCTTAAAGCGGAGAGACTCTAGTTACAGAATTTGGAATAAATGAGGATACAAGTCGAAGAAACTGAGACACCTTTGTAAGTCACATTTGTATGGTGGTATAGGTATTGTCTTGTATCTGCTGTTGTATTCTAGCCCACTTGAAATAAATGCTAGCACTGCATTTACTCTCTAACTGCCAACTGAATCTGCATGCTTACCGTAAGAGAACCTGAACTCGACCTCCTAAACTCTTTTCTGCTTTAGATTTCCAAAGCCTTTTCCCATTTAGAAAATAGTCTACATCACTACTCTTCCTATCAAAGTGCATAACCTCACACTTTCTCACATTATATTTCATTTGCCTCTTCCATGCCCACTTTTCTCGCCTGTCCAAATTCTTCTTCCTACTTCCTCAACAATACCTGTCCCTCCACCTTTCTTTATATCATCAGTAAAACTGTAAACAGTGCATGTGGTTCATCCAAATAATCATGTCTCAAAGTCTACGGGAAGTAGCCCTCAATCAAGTCAAGGGAGACACCCTTCAGGCAGGGCCCCAGTACAGTAAAGACATTGTCCATGATCAGTCCAGGGGCTTGGGCACAGTCAGTCAGCACTTGGGGCAGTTACAGTCAGGATTCTCTTCTTGTAGGGGGTGAGGAGCTACCCCACCACCCACTTTCACTCTTCCTGCCCAACTGCAGGGAATTTTCTCCTGGCCCCAGATGGAATATCCCAAACTGTTAAGATGTTGGGTGAGGAGGGATGAACTGCTTCCTGTTCTTTATTCACCTACCTCCTTCACTGGCCTAAGCAAGTTTAACTTAAAAGGATCCCTTCACTTGACAGATACCTTGGGCGGGGGGCATGGGGGTTGGGGGGGAAGGGGGGGGGGGGTGGCATAGTGGCTCAATGGTTAGCACTGCTGCCTCATAGTACTAGGGACGAGGGTTCGATTCCAGCCTTGGGCGACTGTCTGTGTGGAGTTTGCACATTCTCCCTGTGTCTGCGTGGGTTTCCTCCAGGTGCTCCTCCCACAATCCAAAGATGTACAGGATCGGTGAATTGGCCATGCTAAATTGCCCATAGTGTTCAGGGATGTATAGGCTAAGTGCATTAGTCAGGGGAAATATAGGGGAATGGGTCTGGGTGGGTTACTCTTCGGAGGGTTGGTGTGGACTGGTTGGGCCAAATGGCCTGTTTACACTGTAGGGATTCTATGATTCACCTGTCTCCCAGACTCTAATGACTTCATATTTTAAAAATCAAACAACTTAGTTTGGCTGTCTTGAATCAACAGAAGGAGTGGGTTTATTAATTGCCACACATGAGAAGAAATGCAACAACAATGCACGCCTTCACAGAACAGAAATAAGGGATGAGTCCAAAAATATGAAAGTAAGAAAAAGGAATGTACAGATAAGTTTCTGAACTATTTGTGAAAAGCAGATAAAAGAATGTTGTGGCCATTATTGCGTTGCATTGGTAATGTTGACATTCACAGTTGAAGAGTTGGTTTCATGATAATTGGTTTTGAAAATTGATTGAGATTCTATGGTTCTGGGTCCATCCAACCGAGATTGAAATCCTGCGTCCAGGTGACAGAGATTACTTTTGTTACCCTGTTTCTCTTTTGCCTGATTGCTTGCTTGTTGACGTCAAGCACTCAGAGTGAGAGATAGTCTTTGCAACACAGGTGTGGCTGGTTCTTTGACTGTAACCTTCACAGCACACTGATGCTCAAACCCAGGGTGGCACACATGAGAATGATCAATCCCATTCGCACACCCTAATAGAGTTGAAATGTGTTTTGAATTCCTCTCTGGGTACTTTTCAAAGGGAAAATATAAAATTTGGAATATAGCCACCTCCTGCAGATTAAGATTAATTGCTGAACAGGAATCATTAGCTACCAATTATCATTACATTCACTAGACATCGCAGTCTGGTCTGTTTTGACTTGCATCTTCCCCTATTTCACCGACTGCTGTTTGAATTACCTTTTGCATCCACAGGTGTGACATACTATGGGCCTCTCTCTCTTTCTGGGTAGCCACTTAATTTTAATCCTCAGTCATTTTAACCATGTCAGCTCTCTTGAAAATAACACATTTTGGAATAACAACTTACAAATGTCCATTTTTTGGGGGGGATTTTACTCACCATTGTAAGACAGATAAGCAATAAACCTTTCACAGCTGTCATTGTTACTACTACCATTTAACCATTTCTTTTTTGCTGTGCCTAGTTTTTACTACAACTGAGCATCACCAGCTCCTTGTATGCGCTTACAACCACCATGACATTCTTTCATCACTGAACGTGTGATACGCTCTGAATGCTTCCCTATGTTAGCCCATGTAACATATGCCATGAAGACTGGGTTTTTGGTGAGACAGCATGTTTATGTCTATTAACAACACTAACTATAAACACTCACATGATGTCTTAGAGTTATATATGATCTGGGCTTTACATTTGTTTATTTTCCTGTTACGTTATATGCATAGCTGACGGGTTGACTAACTGGCCAACTGCTTAATTAACTGAGTGAAAGCAAGATGAAGGTCTTTTGTAAAATTTCAAATAATCAGATTTATGCTTTCATTTCACCTGTTTCTAGTTTTAATGGAGACTGACTCTAATTCCCCCCTTCAAGTTGATCTGCTTTTGCCCCCTTCCTTCTCTGACGAGAGCCCAAGCTTATACATTGGTCTCCCCACTGACCTTCCATCCACAATCGCATTGCTGAGCCTACATCTATTAGCCCACTGCTGATCTTATACACACAATCTCCATCAGGCTTTTCTGGTCACCCTCCAAGATCTCCACAATCTTTCCCACGTCTCCAAATCCTGACTACCAATAATACAGGACAGGCCATCTTACGCTGAAGCCAACCAACTTCTCAATTTGATTGGCTGTTTGCCAGGGAATGGAGAATTTATAATGAGGTCCTGCCAAAGTAGGACAGCATTTCAGAGCTTTCCTGTGGCTGTTATTCTGCCAAACCACCACATCCCTCTCTGTTGTCCTGTAAATATTGGAACCATTGTATGACAACAAAATCATGACATTTGAGTAGCTGGAGGGTCTGTTCTCCTAGCGGGGTGTCTCTGATGCTGGCAGTCCCAGTTGGAGTGTGAGTGTGCTCCCTCTGCTGTAAGGGATACAGTCTGATATTTCAGATTGAGTGCTGGCAGCTGCCCTTTCCTTATTTCAGATCTCAGGATTTAATGTGACTCTAGAGCTCCATCTGCTGGCATCTTGATCCATGAGCAACTACTGCCTGGTTAGGCATAATTCGGAGATGCCGGTGTTGGACTGGGGTGTACAAAGTTAAAAATCACACAACACCAGGTTATAGTCCAACAGGTTTAATTGGAAGCACACTAGCTTTTGGAGCGATGCTTCTTCATCAGGTGATTGTGGAGGGCTCGATCGTAACACAGAATTTATAGCAAAAATTTGCAGTGTGATGTAACTGAAATTATACATTGAAGAATTGAATGTCTGTTAAGCCTTTCATCTGTTAGAATACAGTGATAGTTTCACTTCTTTCATGTGTAAATCACAAAACCCTTTAAAAAAGGGTTTTTAAAAAAAGGGTTTTGTGATTTACACATGAAAGAAGTGAAACTATCACTGTATTCTAACAGATGAAAGGCTTAACAGACAATCAATTCTTCAATGTATAATTTCAGTTACATCACACTGCAAATTTTTGCTATAAATTCT
This sequence comes from Chiloscyllium plagiosum, assembly GCF_037043375.1. Taxonomy (NCBI): domain Eukaryota; kingdom Metazoa; phylum Chordata; class Chondrichthyes; order Orectolobiformes; family Hemiscylliidae; genus Chiloscyllium; species Chiloscyllium plagiosum. The sequence goes on along the minus strand of NW_028270169.1, from coordinate 35,863,909 downwards.
GCGTTACGATCGAGCCCTCCACAATCACCTGATGAAGGAGCGTCACTCCGAAAGCTAGTGTGCTTCCAATTAAACCTGTTGGACTATAACCTGGTGTTGTGTGACTTTTAACTTGGTTCGGTATAGTTCTTGTTTAAACGACTCATCATAATTTTTGTGAGCACTATTGGTGTAAAGTTATCTTCTGTTTCAAGGTTATACACTATTCTTCATCAGGAGAGAGATTAATAAACAGTAGCTGACTAGATGAATTCTGTCGCAAATTTCCTTTTTGATTCTGAACAGTTCAGTATACAATGTTGTAGATCCTGCAATATTAATTTGAAAACAATGGCTTTATCAGAGTGAATCAATATTGACAGGCTTAACTCTGGTCTGCATTAGAGTGGTGTTGGAAAAGCACAGCAGGTCAGGCAGCACCCGAGGAGCAGGAAAATCAACGTTTCGGGCAAAAGCCCATTTTCAGGAATGAAGATAGGGAGCCTCCGGGGTGGAGAGTTAAATGGGAGGAGGCTGGGGCTGGGGAGAAGGTAGCCAAGAGTACAATAGGTGAAAGGAGATGGGGATGAAGGTGATGGAGGAGGGTGGAGCGGATAGTGGGAAGGGAGATTGGCAGGTAGGACAGGTCATGTGGACGGTGCTGAACTGAAAGGTTGGAACTGGGGTAAGGTGGGGGGAGGGGAAATGAGGAAACTGGTGAAGTTCACATTGATACCCTGGGATTGAAGCATTCTGAGGCGGAAGATAAGGCGTTCTTCCTCCAGGCATCGGGTGGTGAGGGAGCAGCAGTGGAGGAGGCCCAAGACCTGCATGTCCTTGGCAGAGTGGGAGGGGGAGTTGAAATGTTGAGCCACAGGGCGGTGTGGTTGATTGGTGCGGGTGTCCCGGAGATGTTCCCTAAAGCGCTCTGCGAGAAGGCGTCCAGTCTCCCCAATGTAAAGGAGACCGCATCGGGAGTAATGGAGGCAATAAATGACATTGGTGGCTGTGCAGGTGAAGCTTTGATGGACATGGAAGGCTCCTTTGGGGCCTTGGATGGAGGTGAGGGGAAGGTGTGGGCACAGATTTTGCAATTCCTACAGTGGCAGGGGAAGGTGCGAGGACGGGAGGATGGGTTGTTGGGGGGTGTGGACCTATCCAGATAGTCACGGAGAGAATGGTTTTTGCAAAAAGCGGATAGGGTGGGGATGGAAATATATCCCTGGTGGTGGGGTCCGTTTGTAGGTGGCGGAAATGTCGGCCGATGATGCGGTTTATATGGAGGTTGGGAGGGTGGAAAGTGAGGACCCAGGGGCTTCTGTCCTTGTTACGGTTGGAGGGTTGGGGTTCGAAGGCGGAGGTGCGGGATGTGGATGAGATGTGTTGGAAGGCATCTTCAACTATGTGGGAGGAGAAATTTTGGTCTTTAAAGGAAGAGGCAATCTGGTGTGTTCTGTGGTGGAACTGGTCCTCCTGGGAGCAGATGCGGCTGAGACCGAAGAATTGGAAATACGGGCTAGCAGTTTTGCAGAAGGTCGGTTGGGAGGAGGTGTAATCCAGGTAGCTGTGGATGTCGGTGGGCTTGTAAAACATGTCAGTGTTGAGTTGGTCCTCGTGGATGCAGATGGAGAGGTCTAGGAAGGGGAAGGAGGTGTCGGAATGGTCCAGGTGAATTTAAGGTCGGGGTGGAATGTGTTGGTGAAGTTGATGAATTGCTCAACCTCCTTGTGGGAGCATGAGGTGGCGCTATTGTAACTCCGGAAGATGGAAGCAACTCAACACTGACATTTTTTACAAACCCACCGACTCCCACAGCTACCTGTATTATATCTCTTCCCACAACACCTTCTGCAAAAATGCTATCCTGCATTCCCAACTCCTCCGCCTCCGCCGTATCTGCTCCCAGGAGGACCAGTTCCACCACAGAACACACCAGATGGCCTCCTTCTTTAGAGACCGCAATTTCCCTTCCCACGTGGTTGAAGATGCCCTCCAACGCCTCTCGTCCACATCCCACACTCTGCCCTCAAACCCCACCCCTCTGCCCTCAACCGTAACAAGGTCAGAATGCCCCTAGTGCTCACCTTCCACCTTACCAACCTTCACATAAACCAAATCATCCCCCGACATTTCCACCACCTCCAAATGGATCCCACCATCAGGGATATATTTCCATCCACACCCCTATCCGCTTTCCACAAAGACCATTCCCTCCGTGACTACCTGGACAGTTCCACACCCCACCAATAACCCATCCACCCCTCCTGGCACCTTCCCCTGCCACTGCAAGAATTGCAAAATCTGTGCCCACACCTTTCCCTCACCTCCATCCAAGGCCCCAAAGGAGCCTTCCACATCCATCAAAATTTCACCTGCACTTAACACACATGTCGTTTATTGTATCTGTTGCTCCCAATGCAGTCTCCTCTACATTGTAGAGCATTTTAGAGAACAGCTCTGGGACACCTGCACCAATCAACCCAAACTGCCCTGTGGCCCAACATTTCAACTCCCCTTCCCACTCTGCCGAGGACATGCAGATCCTGGGCCTCCTCCATCGCCACTCCCTCACCACCCGACGCCTGGAGGAAGAACGCCTCATCTTCCGTGTCGGAACACTTCAACCCCAGGGTATCAATGTGGACTTCACCAGTTTCCTCATTTCCCCCCCCCCCCCCCCCCCCCCCCACCTTACCCTAGTTCCAACCTTCCAGCTCAGCACCATCCTCATGACCTGTCTCACCTGTCGATCTTCCTTCCCACCTATCTGCTCCATTCTCCCCTCCAACCTATCACTTTCAGCCCCACCTCTATCCACCTATTGCACTCTCAGCTGTCTTCTCCCCAACCCCACCCCCCTCCCATTTATCTCTCCACCCCCGAGGCTCCCAGCCTCATTCCTGAAGAAGGGCTCTTGCCCGAAACGTCAATTCTCCTACTCCTCGGATGCTGCATGACCTGCTGCGCTTTTCCAGCAACACACTCTCAACTCTGATCTCCAGCATCTGCAGACCTCACTTTCCCTATCCAGACAAGTGCAGAGTATTCCAACATACTCTTGACCCGAGCCTTGTAGGTGTTGGAAAGATCTTGAGGAGTCTCACAGGAAGCCACTTGGCAGAACACACTGCCCTTGTGGACAGTATTTAATTAAGTTCCTGGCAACCCCAGTGTGTTGTTGGTGAGTACTTCAGCAATGACAACGCTGTTGACAGTCAAGAGGAGCTAGTTGTTTTCTCTCCTGCAATAAGTGGTCATTGCCTGGTATTTGATGCAAATGCTACTTTTCAATTAAGTCTAGATGTTGGTCAGCCTTGTTGCATAGAGCTGTAGGTATTTCATTATCTGAGGAATTATATAAGAAACTGAACATTGTGCAGTCATTAGCAAGTAGCTCCACTGCTGGTACAATGTTGGAGGGAAGGTCATTAATGAAGTAGTTGTAGATAGATGCACCTCAAACACTGCCCTGAGAACTCCTGCATTTGTGCTATGATTGTTGGTGGCTAATCATGTCCAAATATAAGTGGAGGCCATGCATATTGGCACCAGTGGTTATACTTATCTTATTATCTGTTATAAATTGAATGAACTGTTTTCAGCACGTGCCAGCTCTTGGGAGCTTGTGTTTGCACTGTTACCCTCTGCTGCTATGCTCCATAAGCCCTGAAACTGCTCTTTACCCGAAATCCAACACAGTTTCAATTCATTTCTGGTCAAACATTAGCTATTTCTCTCTCCACAGATGAGAAGCATTTTTTTAGAATTTCAGTTTAATTTCAGATTTACAGCATTTTTATTTTGTGTGACTATTCGCTTATCTCTCTTTTTGCCTTATTTAGGGCAATTCACTGTTGTAGATTTGATGTTTCATTATATCACTCATCCACAAATAAAATTAATGGATGTAATACGCTGTTTCTTCTGGCCTTATCACATATTAGGTAGCGTACTGAGTAAATACCTGGTTCTAATTGGTCTCTAAGTGTACTCTGCATTTTGAGGACCTGATCATTAGCCCTGAGAGTATATGTGCTGAGTACAGAACCAGGTGCATGTCCAAAAGGGAAAATCTTACTGTGGCTTAATCATTATTGGTAACCAAGGTTTTGACAGCCAGGCTCTTTATGCTTGGAGGTGGAAGAGCATGGCAGTGAGTAGCAGACAGGATGATCCAAAAGGTATGGCTACAGTTCCAGAGTCTTTGAACCGCCGTGAGTGGTAAGGATGTGGTTCGGAGTTCATATACTGTTCCAGCTAGTGATGATCTACCCATACATACTTTCTGGATAGCAAAAATAAGAAGGTAGATCATTATTTAAAAGCCTACAAATGAGAGAAGGGAAATGTTCAATGTGACCTCGATGTCGTCGTGCACCAGTCGCTGAAAGTAAGTGCTCAGATGCAGCAGACAGTAAGCAAGGCAAAATGTATGTTGGCCTTCATAGCGTTAGGATTTGAGTACGGGAACAAGGTTGTCTGAGAGTCATAGAGATGTGCAGCACGGAAACAGGCTCTTCGGTCCAACTTGTCCATGCAGACCAGATATCCTAAATAAATCTAGTCCCATTTCCCAACACTTGGGCCATTTCCCTCTAAATCCTTCGCATACCTATCCAAAAGTCTTTTAAATGCTGTAATTGTAGCAGCCACCACCACCTCCTCTGGCAGCTTGTTCCATATTCTTAACACCCTTCCAGTGAAAAAGTTACTTCTTAGGTCCCTTTTAAATCTTTTTCCTCTCAACCTAAAGCTATGCCCTCTAATTTTGGACTCCAGCATCCCAGGAAAAAGACCTTGTCTATTTACCCTATCCATGACTCTCACGACTTTTTAAGGTCATCCCTCAGCCTCCGACGCTCCAAGGAAAATAGCCCCAGCCCATTCAGTCTCTGTCTATAGCTTCCACCCTGGCAACATCCTTGGAAATCTTTTCCAAACCCTTTCAACTTTCACAACATCTTTCTTATAGCAGAGAGACCAGATCCTGCTGAAATTGGACAGAGATTGGTAAGACCCCACCTTGAATATTGTATTCAGTTTTAGTTTCTTATCAGAGCAAGGGTGTTCTGGCTTTAGAGGGAGTGCAGTGAAGGTGTTACCAGCTTGATTGCTTGGATGGCAGGACTGATGTATGAACAGTGATTGAGTTGGTTAGGATTGTATTGACTGGAGTTTAGAAGAATAAAGGGTGATCTCATAGAAAGCTACAAAATTCTAACAGGTTAGATATAGGAAGGATGTTCCTGAGGGTAAGGAAGTCCAGAATCATTGTTTAAGATTAAAAGGTAAACATTTTGAGCCTGAGATGAGAATGGTGAAGCTGTGGAATGCCCTATCTCAGAAAGCTACTGAGGCCAAACAATCTGTGTTTTCAAGAAGGAGGTAGATATAACTCTGCTAGATAAAGAGATCAAGGGATATTGGATTAAGATATTGTGCTCAATGAACAGCCATAATCATACTGAATGGCAGAGCAGGCTCAAGGACTCAAATGGCCTAATCCTGCTCCTATCTTCTATGTTTCTATGTTTAATGTTCCTTTTACCTATCTGTGGATGTTCAATGAAATTTGCTTTGCATATTTCAGTCCATCTATTGCTCAGCTACCCTGCTGCTAATAACTTCCATGGGCAGCACTTACATGTGAAATGTTTGAGTTTTCACAGTATTGATATTGAGCACCTTCCTACAAGGGGGTAGGGAGACTCTTTGCTTCAATGTCATTGTGAAAGAGAGGATGACATCCACAATATGAGAAAGGACAGCAATATCAGACTCCATTCAATTAATACACCTTCCAAATTTAGAAAGGCTAAAAGACATGGCCGCTCCATTTTTTTAACACATCCTTCCTTTACATTCCCACATATTCAATGATGCAGTCTCTGACACGCAGCCTAGTACACATCAATAGTTCAATGCTAATGACTTGAAGAAAGCTGTTTATAATCACATGATCTTTTCCTCTTTCTATGTCTGAGGTATGGCAGAGGAAGCTGGGTCATTTACGGAGGTGGCTGTGTTAATATATTGGATTAGCAATTCAGAGCCTCAGACCAATGTTTTGGGGGTACATGGTTTCGAATCCTATCTTGGCACATGGTGAAATTTAAATTCAACAAAAATATGGAATAGATAGTTGGCTTCATGGTAACTTTGTAACCGTTATCAATTGTTGTGAAAATCCATCTGCTTTGCTAATGGCCTGTAGGGAAGGAAATCTGCCATCCTTACCTGGTCTGGCATAGCCAGTGATGCCTACATCTCATGACTGAATTTGATAAAAAAAAGTCTCATTCTCACCAGAAACATCTCAAAATTCATCCAGCCACTCAACCGGATACCTCCATTGCCAGTACAGATCCAACCATCCCTTGAGCTCTCAACAGTCAGTTTGAGGTCAGCACATTGCATTATCCATAGTGTCCAAATGTGCAGAATCAGTTGGAGATAATCTAGGAGGGGTAGGATGCATCTGCCTGGGAAGTGAGTCTGCACTGATCATTGGTGCACCGAGTTGCATTTCGCCTGACAGTAGATATGCAAAACACCTTTCAAGGGATGTACTCGTGGTGGCAATAGCACAGCATGTGACTGAGGATCTGAAACCTGAATACAGGCTGAGGTAACTAGTTGTTATTAGGAACAACTGCTTAACATATGTTCTTAATAATGTAGGTGGCAGTAAAATGACTTCTCGATGCGAATAACATGACAAAATGGCTTCTCGGCTGCAAATTGACAATTCTGCTACAGCTGCATAATTGACGAACCATAGTCTGCTTCAATAGGGATGAGCTGACAATGCTCCCTTTGCAGCATAGAAATAACGAGACTAGATAAGACATTACTGGCCATCCTAACTGACCTTCAGATGCAGGTGCAAAGGCTCGGTTAGTGAGATAAGGGTGGCCTGAGTGTTGGAAAACAAAGTTAGTTCCCAGGAAATATCGTTGGACCAAGTAACTGTCAAATAAAGCAGTACCGTGTATTGATTGGTAATTGTCTGAAATGTACTATGCGATCACGGCCTGTACCTTTCTTTAAGAAAAGTATAAAAATGTCTTTGTTTTAAGCCACGTGTGCAGCTCCTCTGAGGAATATGGGTATACACAATCTCTGTGTTTCTGGATGTTCTGTACCCGGCCATTTGAAGAAATAAAGAATGAAGTCTTAATGAACCAGACTCATTGTGAGTCTTTATTGACCAATAATGTAACAGAGAGACCACCTCCCCTCCCCACCCATCCGCTCGGAGGTGCAGATCTTCATCTGGTGCCAAGACTCAGACTTGGCACAGACAGATTGTGGGCAGCAGTGCATGAGCCTTGAGTCCCCAAATATTGAATGAGTGTTGAGGAATCAGCTGGCCAGACGTGAGTGTTTTCTCCATTTGCTTTTCCTCTTATTCAAGTTGTGGTTGACTCGACCACTCTCTGCTTATCATCGCAGTCCAGCCGGAGAAAGATCTGCCTTAATAAGAATTCATTCAGAAAAGATTACAGAGGGGTCAGGGATCCCAGGGAGTTGGGGATTCCTACTAACAGGTCGGGGACCTACGGATTGGGGATCTGAATAGAGTCAGGGAACTCTTTTACAAAAAAAGGAGTCAGGGACTCCCACTAACAATGTGGGGACCTGAATAAGGAGGTATTTCAATTGAATCGGAGACTCCAATTCGGTCAAATTGTCGTTGTCTACATTGATTTCCAAATTATTCTGTGACAGACGAAACAAATAAATATCTCGCGATATATTATTACGAGACTGTCAAAGTTTTGGAATGTTGAGAATGTTTTGCAGAAATCATTAGTCTTGTTGTTCGTTGTCGGGTTGTTGATTAGTGAACGTTTTAGGTCGAGATTATCTTCTCTGTTATATCTGTTCGGCTTGGCTTGTTTTGCTTTGCTGCTTTGTCTTGTTTGTCTGCTATGGTTTTGTTCTGTTTGTTTTTGTGTTTGTTCTTTGTTTATGAAATAGGTGGTTGCTGCTTTTGTCGCGTTAATCAAGAAAACTGTCCAGTGATACAATTCTCACACACTTGGTTAAGCAGCTATGTGCCACAGCCAGGATTTATGAGGCCTAACTTTGACTATTCTGGAATGTGAGTGCCTCATTACCTTTAAAATGTTTTTGTGTGTGTGTGTGTGTGAGAGAGAAAGACAGACAAACCGACAGAGACTCAGTGCTGATTCCCTGCAGCTTGCAGAAATTTTAACCCTTTCAGATTTGGTTTGGATGCACATTTGCTTGTTGGTGATTGAACGTTTGTGTTTTATTCCCTGGAGCTTGAGATCTGGGACTGTTTTAAATTTGATTTGCATTTTGGGAATTTAACATGATTTCTTTTAAGGTTAAGGATCCATCAATGATTTTGAAATGAAATATTAACCCCTGTATTTCTTACAGACCTTGACTGCCCTATTGTCAATTTTTAACTAATCTAACTAAACTAACTTATATTAAAGCCAATCTTATTTAATTTCAAATCAGTTTGACATTATAGTCTTTTTAAAAAATGTCTTCTCCTTTGATTCTGCACCATCTGACATCAGTATAAACTTGCTCTCAAATTCCCCATTATTTCATGCCACTGCCAAAGGTCATTACCATCCCCCTCACCCCTACGTGTTGGACTAATGAAAGAATTGACTCAAGGAAGTAAAGCAGTAGTACTAAATCTGGGCCTCGGGTACAGAATCATTCTGTTCCAGGATGACAGCAGGTCTCTGCTCAATTTTAGTTATAATCTAAGCCTAACATTGAGGAAAATCACTTTAGACTTTAATATTTGCTCATTGAGTGGAGGAATTGAATGAACCTTGTTTAATTTAGTTAAATTTTGTAAACTATCCCATACCAACAGCATTGTTTTCAGAAAATGATACTAGCAGATTTAATTTTTATTTCAGACTCGTTTGTTTCTACTTGATTTTAAGACTGCTATGTCTCATTGGTGATTATGGTGTGCCAGTCGTAGCTTTATTTTATATCAATTCCACTCCCTCAATGACAATTGAAGTTTCAGTTCAACATTAGATTAGATGAGATTAGATTACTTACAGTGTGGAAACAGGCCCTTCAGCCCAACAAGTCCACACCGACCCGCCGAAGCGCACCCACCCAGACCCATTACCCAACACCTAACGCTACGGGCAATTTAGCGTGGCCAATTCACCTAACCTGCACATTTTTGGACTGTGGGAGGAAACCGGAGCACCCGAAAGAAACCCACGCAGACACGGGGAGAATGTGCAAACTCCACACGTCAGTCGCGGGAATTGAACCCAGGTCTCTGGCGCTGTGAGGCAGCAATGCTAACCACTGTGCCACCGTGCCGATAAATAGGTTGTGATAAATCATGTAACAAAATTAACATTCTATTGTTAATATCGGTGTCTTTGGATTTGGCCATTATTTGTGCATTAGAATTTTTTTTTGTTACAATGTTACTAGACAAGACCTCTTAAGGCAGCTGCCATCATTTCACGGCCTATAGCATTTTAACAGAGCAATGATTGGTCAGGACCACTTAAGGAACCTAATCTGGGATTTAAATTAAGGGACTAGAACCAGGTAATTATAATCGATTTCAGAGTTGGAAAACATGTACATTTTACATTTAAGTATTGAACACTGAATAAATGAATTTCCAGTTTATATTGATGACTTTTAAAATGTCTTAGTCACTTGTTCAGTTTCCACATCTGAATTACAGATAATGATTAATAAAATAATCAAATTGTATTAGCCCTGAATCACAAAATCAGAATTAATTGGCAGGATAGCTTGGTTTTATTTCTTTTACATGTGGTTAGTGATCTGCCTCGTTGCCTCATGGTTAATTTGAAGCATGGCTGTGTTAATTCGTTGCTAACTAGAGAATGGAAAGATACATTACTGGCCAGCTGAAGGAATTCTGCCTGTGATTGGGGGATAGAGGTACGTATAGCAGATGGAACTCCCAAAAGCTGGGAGGTGTTCAGAGCTGACTGTGAATGGATAGATGAAAAATAAATGGGACATGAGAAACAGTGTAAAGGCTGAGGAATATACAAACAGGTTTAAAGCAACAACGCTGTAAAATAAAGAACTTAGGCTCTGGATTCTGAGGAAAATCTATGTCTGGCATACCGACCCTATTTGAGGATGGGGATTTTATTCCTAGATACCCGCTGAGCCCCTAACATCTCCTGTTGGCCCCAGCACACCTCTCCCCCCCCAACCCATTACAAACCTTTCCTTCATTTGAAAATGAAGCATCCAGTCTTCAGAGCCAACATCATGGGGATGAGTGACTTGCGCCGTCCTAAACCAGGGCTCATCCTGGGAATCAGAGTATTGTTAATGAGGCATGCCCCTGACCACATGAACAAATCGGCCAATTTGCTCAATATGTCCAATGGTGATACTGATGTAAACGCAGCAAAATTCTAGGAGTAGCCTGAATACGAATGACTTGTGTTACTGAAATATGTGGCTATCTGTCGAACGGAAGCGGTATACAATTTTTAAAAATCGAGAAACTGATTCACCTTTGTTTAACCCTCTGCTTTTGCAACGTTTTCCTCCTGGTGTCACTGACATGATCCAGACCAACAGTATGAACTAGTCCAGGAATTTCCAGTCGCAAATGAGGTGAGCAGTGGTTTTCTATTGGGCTGGCCAGAACCAGACTGAACCACGATGCAGGTTACAGGTAAAACCAATTATATGCAGCACCCTCGCGATCCCAAATGCCATGTGCCAGCCCTGACAGGGTTGATTGGGACCAGGATACCCATTGGGGCGGAACCTACCTCAGATGCCCGCCCTGCGACCACTACTGAGCAACCTTTTCCCGAGGGGACCCTGGGAATGGGGACAGGCAGGCCCCAGTATTACATCTTAGAGACTGGGAACAAGAAAGCAAAATCCCCCAGGGACAAATGGCTGGCCCTTGCTTTAACTGTGGAAATGTGGCCACTGGGAAGTGATGTGTCTTTAATGTTACCTTGGAGCTAACACAGGGATCGACATGCTTGTGTCCTAGCAAAAGGAAAATCTATTAATATACACTGACTCTTCATTGTGCTTTTATTGTGACCCATGATTAAGGAGCCTTGTGGGAACATAGAGGATCTTTAAGCCCCATGGGGGCAGTGTTATAGTAATGCTGTTTTGTCCAATAACCTGGCAGTTATCAATATGTTCAGCTCACACTGATACAGTTTCCAAAGTAGTGGGCAGGTGGATGCAGCTGCCAAGCTGGCAGCCTCACACCCCAAACTTCTGGTCCCACTGGGCCCCCAGCAAAACCTGGATAGAGACAATATGGGGACAGGTATGCCAGACCTGGGTAAGATACAGAAATCACAGGGCAAGGCCCCTGCTGAAGAGCACAAACCATGGTCTCAAAAAGGGTACTCCCTCGATACGCAAACCAAAATGTGTGTAACCCCTGCTGGACAAGTTTGTGTTCCTTCTTTGCTGATGCCTATTTTGATTATGTGTATTTTTGTACTCACAGGCAAGGAGGGAATGGTTTCTACTCTATTACAATGGACAAGTCGTGGCCTCCAACCTCGCTGGGAGTGGCCCTTCCATGTTCTCCTCACCACCCCTATTGTTGATAAGGTCACTGGACACCTATATCATTGCAAGGTCATCGGACGAGCCACTTGCAAAGAGGGAGATATGAAGATCAAACTTCCCTGTTATGTGGATTCGTCGTCATCGGCATTAATGCTCAAGAAGGGACTATTTACCAGTGTGATCCTGAGCAACCAGAGACTGTGTACCATTTATGCCAAAAATATGTCCTTGTGTGCCAAGAGAGTGATTCCTTCAATGCACGGAACGTTACCAAGAATGACTGTCGCAATGGTCAACTGCATCAAGAAGATCAGTCAGTTCATTTACAGGACAAGTCTCAATGGTCTTTACCCTGTCAAGGTGTTTTATGTCAGTTTGATTTCAAGGTGTGCTATTGCCAGCCCTGGCAAGCCTTGCTCTACCCAAAGAGGTCTAAATCTGCATGCCGCAAAACAGAAAAGAGGGAATTGCTGTCTTTCACTATCAATCTGTTTCTTCACAACAAAACATTCGGCCGGGATGAAGTAGTCTGTTACACCCTCACATCAGCAAAGGACTCTTTGACCCCTTTCCCTTCCCGAATCCCAGCGACGGAGAATGGAACACTTCTAAGGCATTTACCAGACATAATGTTTCTTTTGACTATTTCTTACTCCCACCAGCCAGTTGCTTGTGGCCTTCCTCTAATAAGTCTGGGGTAGCCTATCCAAATTGTTACAACAGTACAGGATGGAGGTGTGCTTATGTAAATGTTACTGAGACTATTTCATTTGCCTTGGCCAAATGTACCAACCGCTACTGCTCCCCTGTGAGTCCTCCAATCTCATGCACATGCCTACTAGAGGAGTGTGTCTCTGTTATTGCTGGTATTCAGGCCCTTTGTGGTATGGGTAATGGCACCCACCTTCACTATGAGACACCTAATGGCACCTCCATCTTCCCAATTGTGGGAAAGAAGAAACCAGTCTGGGACAATAACCGCATCTCTTACCGAAATACCCACCTCTTTTTACTGAACAGCATTCACCCTAAGTGCCCTGAGCGACCATACTTTGTAGCCATGTACTACCTATACTTTCGGGGTAGTCACAAGGACAGGCCTGCTTCTCATTGGGAAGCTCCCTCCGTTATCTATACTAAACCCGATTATTCATTTTTCAGCCAAGGCAGAGTGACCAACTTCCTTCTTCTTGATGAAACAGGTAGTCCCTGTGCTGTAGCTGTAGGAACACTTTTCCTGACTACTGTTCCCTGCCCAATTATCTGGGAATGGGTTTGGGGTTTTCCTACTAAATGTTCAGTTTCACCTGAATTCTGCGCACATGGGAGGGATGCTAAGGCTTTGGGCAACAGGAAAGCTCAGTCTGTGAGCTATGCTTTTTCCTTAGGAGGATCTGCAGGAATTATTAGCCATCAAAACCAAAACTATCTTATTTGCAGTCTCACCCTCCTGGGCAACGAGACGACCTCTGCCTTGGCAGGAGTTAAGGACATGATCTCGGATTTACGTCTATTTTTTCCAGCAAAACCAGTACACTCTCGACTACCTACTCACCAAAGAGGGTTGGGTTTGTACCATAGTGAAAGGCAAGTGTATGATGGGGGTTCCTGACCTCATCAAAAACATTACCAAGCATGTAAATAACATCTGCACCTGCATCAGTCAAATGAGAGAAGGCACTGGATGGGGAGATTGGGGTTTTGGCTCATGGTACAACAGGTTAATAAATCTGGCCATGTATATTGCTATTATTTTAATTACTCTCTCTGCTGGCATTGCTATTGTTAAATGTATTATTGCCAAGCTAATAACTTCTGTTGACGACATCGGTTCCCCTCAGAAAATGCTCCTTCTCTGTCCAAATGAAGGTGAGGAGGAACGGTTACCTGCCCCTACTTCCTCCTCCTCGGAGGAGAAGAGAGTATGGCAGTCTCTAGTGTCCATTTGATTGGACTGATCTACTCTCAGCCCTCTCATCCTGTGGAGTGGTCATGGAATGACCAAAGGTGGGAGATGAGAATCTGAAACCTGAATACAGGCTGAGGGAACTAGTTGTTGTCAGGAACAACCGCTTCTCAGATGTTCTTAATAACTTAGGTGGCAGTAAAATGGCTTCTTGATGCAAATAACATGACAAAATGGCTTCTCGGCTGCAAATTGACAATTCTGCTATTGCTGCACAATTGACTAACCACAGTCTGCTTCAATGGGGATGAGCTGACAATGCTCCTTTTACAGCATAGAAATAACTAGACTAGATAAGACATTACTGGCCATCTTAACTGACCTTCTGATGTAGGTGCAAAGGCTCGGTTAGTGAGATAAGGGTGGCCTGAGTGTTGGAAAACAAAGTTGGTTCCCAGGAAATATCATTGGACCAAGTACCTTGTACTGATTGGTAATTGTCCGAATGTACTATGCGATCATGGCCTGAATCTTTAAGAAAAGTATAAAAATGTCTTTGTTTTAAGCCACGTGCGCAGCTCCTCTGAGGAATACGGGTATACACAACCTCTGTGTTTCTGGATGCTCTGTACCGCGCCATTTGAAGAAAAAAAGAATGAAGTCTTAATGAACCAGACTCATTGTGAGTGCTTATTGACCAATCATGGAACAGAGAGAAACACCCCCCTCCCCTGGTGGGGGTGGTGGGGTGGAAGGGTAGAGGTGGTCCAGATCTTCGTAACCTAATAGTAAAAATCTCTTAGTCTCCAGCTTACTAACCTCTGGTCTCTTGCAGCACGACATACTGAGGGAAGCTTGTACAATATATCCAAATTGCTTAACTTAAGCAAAGCCATACAAGCCTCTGTGATTGTAACATACACATGTTTATACCAAGAACTGTAATAAAGTTTCATTGAATTCTTCAGTATTATAGCTATGTTTATGAGAGCTTACATAAGTATCACAGTGAGAAAGCAGCAAATCATCAGTATGCCATGGTACCATTATTATGCCATACCTATTCATAGAATGTTGATTTCCCAGCATGAACAATTGTTGGCAGATATTCTTACATTTGCCCAGAAACACACGGGCCAGGAGTTTGATCAAGCAATAGAGGTCTGAGGATCCAAAATTTCCTGACTCTTGCTAATATTCTGGTTCACCTGTCACAGGCGTTCTTAAGGTGATTAGGTCAGGTGTGAAATGACTACCTGCCAGAAGTAGTGACCAGTCAAGAGGGTCTGTTAAGCTATTTATAAAAGCCCCTTTTGCCACTGACTAGAATGTGCCAGCTGGTAAGCAGGTCTGCCGCAGAGACTGATGCTCAACCCCAAATGAAATGAGGTTATTGCTCAGCAGCAAACCTAGAGTCAATACTTTGAAAAGATTTGAGTAGCCCCTCCCTTTAATGATGCCACTGGGATCCAGAGGATCCAATAATTTAATTTCAAGTTCCACCTTGGGATTTTGAATGCAGTTTAGAAGAAAATCGAAGAAGCTCATATCAGTAAAAATGATGCTATGGCTCTTGGGTTGCCATTAAAAAAAAATAATGGTTTATTCAGGGAAAGAAATCTGTTGTCTTTACCTGTGCTGGTCTATATACCATTCCACACATGCAGCATTATGGGTTATTGTTAATTGTTCTCAGAAGAATTGCTCAGTGATCATTAAAACCTAGTGATGATAAAATTGAAGCCAAATCTGGACCTTTCTAGTAAAACTTTTATTTGCTTTATAAGCACTTGTAAGATAATCATTGATTGTTGTCTGCTGCTTTTTGTAGATTTGTTTTATGGTTCTTGATATAATATTGCATATTTGTATGAATCATAACAACTATATAAATCTTAAAAGAATTTTGTCACTTCTGTATCTTTGAAATTTAACTTAAATTAAAATCTATAAGACATTGATTCCATCCTTGATTGACTGGAAGTGAGTGTAAGAGATATAAATAAACTTGAAACCATAAGCAAGAGGTTCTGCCTTATAGACTGCTTCACATGCTCTGGAAACCAATAGGTAGGGAGAGTGGCGTGGAGGAAAACCACCCTGAGTTACATTTTTCCACACTATACTTTGATGTCAGTGATGCTGTGTGCAGTCCACATCTACACACTTGTAGCGGTATCTTACAAACTTCTGATTGACTTTCCCAACAGTTTAGTATCTTTTGGTGGCTCTGCCACATCTTTATTTCACTTTTACAACACACACAGACAATAAATGCAATACTGATACAAGGAAATTGCTGGCAATGTATTTCGAAAGTTGTAGCAAGTCCTAGTTTGTTGCTGACAAAGTCAATCTTATTGTATGTCATGTTTTTGTCCTGTTTAATCTGTGCCAGACAGGATCCTATTTAATTAAATTCTGTTGTATTGTTCCATTTTTACTCTTTTACTCCTTTGCAAAATTTTTCCAGTAACAAGATGATCCATGGTATCCAATGACAATAGTTGGCAAGTTTCAACATTTACTTCTTTTTGTTTTAAATCTTTATGTGTTTAATCAAGATGCGAAAACAGTGAGAACTTTGAGAGTATGTTTACCACAGCAAGGAACAGCGCAGAACTCTCAAGCTCTGCAGTGATTCAGCAAAGTGCTGTAACCCCAACTGCAGATCACTCTACAATGC
Source organism: Chiloscyllium plagiosum (assembly GCF_037043375.1). NCBI lineage: Eukaryota > Metazoa > Chordata > Chondrichthyes > Orectolobiformes > Hemiscylliidae > Chiloscyllium > Chiloscyllium plagiosum. The sequence continues at coordinate 35,847,761 of NW_028270169.1, read as the reverse complement.
ATCAGTGCAATAGTTCCATTCCTTCTTATACACCTTGTGGCATTTCTTGTTGATGAATGTTATATTAGTACTTGATGACAAACCAGTTTCAAATGTGAAGGCAATTTACCGCTTATGGATTCATACACATTGGGATAACTGCCCAAGCTAAGATCATACAATCTTCAAAGGCTGAATATCAACATGAAATCTAAAATGAAACATTCAAAGTTTGTGAGAAGATTTGTAGCTCGGGTGCTTGTTGTTGTGGTTCTGTCGCCGAGCTGGGAATTTGTGTTGCAGACGTTTCGTCCCCTGTCTAGGTGACATCCTCAGTGCTTGGGAGCCTCCTGTGAAGTGCTTCTGTGATCTTTCCTCCGGCATTTGTAGTGGTTTGAATCTGCCGCTTCCGGTTGTCAGTTCCGGCTGTCCGTTACTGTGGTCTGTGTATTGGGTCCAGATCAATATGCTTATTGATTGAATCTGTGGATGAGTGCCATGCCTCTAGGAATTCCCTGGCTGTTCTCTGTTTGGCTTGTCCTATAATAGTAGTGTTGTCCCAGTCGAATTCATGTTGCTTGTCATCTGCGTGTGTAGCTACTAAGGATAGCTGGTCGTGTCGTTTCGTGGTTAGTTGGTGTTCATGGATGTGGACCGTTAGCTGTCTTCCTGTTTGTCCTATGTAGTGTTTTGTGCAGTCCTTGCGTGGGATTTTGTACACTACATTGGTTTTGCTCATGCTGGGTATCGGGTCCTTCGTTCTGGTGAGTTGTTGTCTGAGAGTGGCTGTTGGTTTGTGTGCTGTTATAAGTCCTAGTGGTCGTAGTAGTCTGGCTGTCAGTTCGGAAATGCTCTTGATGTATGGTAGTATGGCTAGTCCTTTGGGTTGTGGCATGTCCTCGTTCCATTGCCTTTCCCTTAGGCATCTGTTGATGAAATTGCGCGGATATCCGTTTTTGGCGAACACATTGTATAGGTGTTGTTCTTCCTCTTTTTGCAGTTCTGGTGTACTGAGTGTGTTGTGGCCCTTTTTGAATAGTGCCTTGATGCAACTTCTTTTGTGTGTGTTGGGTTGGTTGCTTTCGTAGTTCACTACATAGGACTACATAGGACAAACAGGAAGACAGCTAACGATCCGCATCCATGAACACCAACTAGCCACGAAACGACACGACCAGCTATCCTTAGTAGCTACGCAAGCAGATGACAAGCAACATGAGTTCGACTGGGACAAAACTACAATTATAGGACAAGCCAAACAGAGAACAGCCAGGGAATTCCCAGAGGCATGGCACTCATCCACATATTCAATCAGTAAGCACATCGACCTGGACCCAATATACCGGCCACTGCAACGGACAGCTGGAACTGACAACCGGAAGCGGCAGATTCAAACCACTACAAATGCCGGAGGAAAGATCACAGAAGCGCCTCACAGGAGGCTCCCAAGCACTGAGGATGTCACCTAGACAGGGGACAAAACGTCTGCAACACAAATTCCCAGCTCGGCGACAGAACCACAATATAATGAAACATATTGATACATGATTGTCAAAAAAGAATAGCAGTGCGTATTTCATTTAGCCTCATGTATCAATGGTTAGCCTTAACCAAGGTACTTTACAGTGTGTACTATACAAATTTCAAACACAGATAACATTTTAATTTATTGCACAGATATTTTTCAACAGACTTCTTTTCATTTGATAACATTAGAACATTCAATAAAATGGTATTTGTTTTCTTAAATCCCAAAATAAAAATAAAAATAAATTTAAATCCTGGCCTGAAGACATAATCCAGTTTGGATTTGTGTCAATCACCCGAATGATGTTGGAGACTTGAAACTTGTCAAAATCTATAACAACAGTGTTTTAAAGTTTCTAGGCTATTGCAGTACAAAGAATTCCAGCTTCCTTTGAATCATCCCAGTCAATGGCTAGATTGCTTGCTTTAAGACATTTTTAATTGTCCATTTTTGTCCTGAACATTGTTGTAAAACCAGCTCCATTCCAAAGTCAGTTTTTTTGCTATTCTCCACCTCCAAACAACGGCCAGTTTCCAGATTAAGGATTGATCCATTCTGAAGAGACACAAGACAAACTTATTTAATAATGAAAATTGAAATAAATTCCTTTTTATTCATGACATTTACTCAACTGACCCCATTTGCGAGTGGCACGGAGGCTCAGTGGTTAGCACTGATGCCTCACAGTGCCAGGGACCTGGGATTGATTCCTGCCTCGGGTCACTGCCTGTGATTAGGGTGACAAGGATCAGCACCTAGACCTCAGCTACAAAGATTTACGTAGAAATGTATTTATATTTGCTGATTCAAGAGGGTGTTGGATAATTATTTTTCATAGAAATATTGTAATAGGTATGAGCAAAATGTACGAGATTGACATTAGGTAATGATGCTCATTTAACAAACTGGTTGAGGCATGATGGGGGAGCTGACTGGCCTCCTCAGTGCTGTAACTTTGTGATTCTGTAATGATCCAACACAAGTGGAAATTTGAGCTGAGAGAAGGATAAAGAGGGTCTGGAGAAAAGGTATAGGCAGGCTAAGTGAGTAGGCAACAAGGTGACAGTTTGATTATAATATTCGGATATGTGAAGATTTTCTCTTTAGTATTATAATTAGAAAAGTTTTTTTAAAAATTTGGATTTTATAAAATGTTGAAGTTCAGAGAGAATTAGCTTGTAATAAGAATACAAAAGGTTAGCAGGCAACCACACTGAGCAGTGCAAGGGACTGGAGTTCAGGAGTAAGGAAGGTTTTCAATGATAGCACAGGTCTTTAGTGAGACCACACCTACATCACTGTGTGCAATGTTGATCACCAGATCTATGGGAGGATATACTTGCAATTCAAGCAGTTCAGCAAAAGTTCAATAGGTTGAATCATGGGGTGAGAGGATTTTCCAACAAAGAGACACTGAGTACATAGGAACTGTACTCACTGGTTTTTGAGATTTTCCCTCACTCTAAATATGCTTTCTTTACTTGTCTTATGAGATGAAAAATCCAAGACAGAGCTTTAAAGAGGGTGTCCCTGAAATGAATTATTCTTAACTTGCCCATGTTTAAAAAGCTTTGAATAGTGGGGCCACTGAGCAGAATCTCTCATGAAGCAACTTTAGCAAGATGTCTGTCATCTGCAAGGTGTTAGAAAGGATTCTGAGGGATAGGATTTATGACCATCTGGAAGAGCATGGCTTGATTAAATGCAGTCAACACGGCTTTGTGAGGGGCAGGTCATGCCTCACAAACCTTATCGAGTTCTTTGAGGATGTGACTAGAAAAGTTGATGAGGGTCGAGCTGTGGATGTGGTGTATATGGACTTCAGCAAGGCACTTGATAAGGTTCCCCATGGTAGGCTCATTCAGAAGGTCAGGAGGAATGGGATACAGGGGAAGTTAGCTGTCTGCATATAGAATTGGCTGGCCAACAGAAGGCAGCAAGTGGTATTAGAAGGAAAATATTCTGCCTGGAAGTCAGTGGTGAGTGGTGTTCCACAGGGCTCTGTCCTTGGGCCTCTACTGTTTGTAATTTTTATTAATGACTTGGATGGGGGGATTGAAGGATGGGTCAGCAAGTTTGCAGACAACACAAAGGTTGGAGGTGTCGTTGACAGTATAGAGGGCTGTTGTAGGCTGCAGTGGGACATTGACAGGATGCAAAGATGGGCTGAGAGGTGGCTGATGGAGTTCAACCTGGATAAATGCGAGGTGATGCATTTTGGAAGGTCGAATTTGAAAGCTGAGTACAGGATTAAGGATAGCATTCTTGGCAGTGTGGAGCAACAGAGGGATCTTGGTGTGCAGGTACATAGATCCCTTAAAATGGCCACCCAAGTGGACAGGGTTGTTAAGAAAGCATAAGGTGTTTTGGCTTTCATTAACAGGGGGATTGAGTTTAAGAGTCGTGAAATCTTGTTGCAGCTCTATAAAACTTTGGTTAGACCGCACTTGGAATACTGCGTACAGTTCTGGTCGCCCTATTATAGGAAAGATGTGGATGCTTTGGAGAGGGTTCAGTGGAGGTTTACCAGGATGCTGCCTGGACTGGAGGGCTTATCTTACGAAGACAGGTTGACTGAGCTCGGACTTTTTTCATTGGAGAAAAGGAGGAGGAGAGGTGACCTAACTGAGGTTTACAAGATAATGAGAGGCATAGATAGAGTCGATAGCCAAAATCTATTTCCCAGGGCAGAAATGGCTAACACGAGGAGTCATAGTTTTAAGCTGGTTGGAGGAAAGTATAGAGGGGATGTCAGAGGTGGGTTCTTTACACAGAGAGTTGTGAGAGCATGCAATGCGTTGCCAGCAGCATTGTGGAAGCAAGGTCATTGGGGACATTTAAGAGACTGCTGGACATGCATATGGTCACAGAAATTTGAGGGTGCATACATGAGGCTCAATGGTCGGCACAACATCGTGGGCTGAAGGGCCCGTTCTGTGCTGTACTGTTCTATGTTCTATGTCTTATGTCTTTCCCACACACACTCTTGTCAACATTCCTGAACACCCTACCCACATCGTCCTGCTTTCTGAGAGCACATAATTTCAGAAAATCACTAGTATACTGTCCAGGTGTGGACTGATGATTGTGGAATTAAGGTCATTATTTTCTGGTGCACCATCTCAGATACAGGTCCAGATGCAGGTAGCTCTGATTGGATGCCTCAACATTAGCCTGTGTAATAAAGCTCCATTTTTGAAAGAAACTCATTATGAGATTTATACTTTGGCAATATTTCAGCATTTGAGGGAGAAAGTCCTAATGCCGGGGATCACTAACCTGTACAAAACGCCAGGACTTCTGGTAAACGTTTTTCACTTTTTCGCAATCAAGCAGCTGAGGAAATCGACTTTTCTTGTTGTCCACTAGGCAACGTGTGTCTGGCAGTAGGACAGTAGATCCCAGAGACCCAAGGTATAGATATCTATCTGTAGTATACCTCACCAGCTGAACAAAGAAGCACATAACAACAATGAATTTCAGTAGGAACAGGAAGCTGCAAAACTGTTGTCGCTTATTAGCAACATACTTTTCATTTTGAATAGATAACTAATATCCAAAATCCTCCAGTGCTTTAATGAGATAATTTTATGGTTTGCTGAACTAAATTACAGCAAGATTTGTCAGGTAAACTGAACTCAGTAGAGCCAGCAGACAGCAACACTGTGATTGCCTTCAATTTTTGCTCCTGATACAAGGAGAGTCATGTTCTAATTACTTAGAGTCATAGAGATGTACAGCACAGAAATAGACCCTTCAGTCCAACCCATCCATGCTGACCAGATATCCCAACCCAATCTAGTCCCACCTGTCAGCACCTGGTCCATATCCCTCCAAACCCTTCCTATTCATATACCCATCCAGATGCCTTTTAAATGTTATAATTGTACCAGCCTCCACCACTATCATACACATACCACCCTCTGTGTGAAAAGGTTGCCCCTTAGGTCTCTTTTATAACTTTCTCCTCTCACCCTAAACCTATGCCCTCTAGTTCTGGACTCGCCCACCCCAGGGAAAATACTTTGTCGATTTATCCAATCCATGCCAATCATGATTTTATAAACATCTATAAAGTCACCCCTCAGCCTCCAACACTCCAAGGGAAAACAGTCCCAGCCTATTCAATCTCTCCCTGTAGCTCAAATCCTCCAACCCTGGCAACATCCTTGTAAATCTTTTCTGAACCCTTTCAAGTTTCACAACATCCTTCCGGTAGGAAGGAGACCAGAATTGCATGCAATATTCCAACAGTGGCCTAACCAATCTCCTGTACAGCTGTAACATGACCTCCTACCTCCTGTACTCGATACTCTGACCAATAAAGGAAGGCATACCAAAAGTCTTCTTCACTATCCTATCTAACTGCGACTCCACTTTCAAGGAGCTATGAACCTGCACTCCAAGGTCTCTTTGTTCAGCAACACTCCCTAGGACCTTACCATTAAGTGTATAAGTCCTGCTAAGATTTGCTTTCCCAAAATGCAGCACCTCGCATTTATCTAAATTAAACACCATCTGCCACTTCTCAGCCCATTGGCCCATCTGATCAAGATCCCATTGTAATCTGAGGTAACTTTCTTCACTGTCCACTACACCTCCAATTTTGGTGTCATCTGCAAACTTACTAACTATACCTTTTGTGCTCACATCCAAATCGTTTAGATAAATGACGAAACGTAGTGGACACAGCACTGCTCCTTGTGGCACTCCACTGGTCACAGATCTCCAGATTGAAAAACAGCCATCCACCACCACCCTCTGTCTTCTACCTTTGAGTCAGTTCTGTATCCAAATGGTTAGTTCTCCCGGTATTCCATGAGATCTAACCTTGCTAATCAGTCTTCCATGGGGAACCTTGTCGAACACCTTAATGAAGTCCATATAGATCATGTCCACCGCTCTGCCCTTATCAATCCTCTTTGTTACTTCTTCAAAAAACTCAAACATGATTTCCCATGCACAAAGCCATGTTGACTATCCCTAATCAGTCCTTGCCTTTCCAAATACATGTACATCCTGTCCCTCAGGATTCCCTCCAACAACTTGCCCACCACCGACATCAGGCTCACTGGTCTATAGTTCCCTGACTTGTCCTTACCACCCTTCTTAAACAGTAGCACCACGTTAGCCAACCTCCAGTCTTCCGGCACCTCACCTGTGACTATCGCTGATACAAATATCTCAGCAAGGGGCCCAGTAATCACTTCCCTAGCTTCCTACAGGCTTCTAGGCTACACCTGATCAGGTCCAGGGGATTTATCCACTTTGTTTCAAAACATCCAGCACTTCCTCCTCTGTAATATGGACATTTTTCAAGATGTCACCATCTATTTCCTTACATTCTATACCTTCCATGTCCTTTTCCACAGTAAACACTGATGCAAAATACTCACTTAGTATCTCCCCCATTTCCTGCGGCTCCATACAAAGGCCGCCTTGCTGATCTTTGAAAGGCCCTATTCTCTCCCTTCTTGCTTTCCAGTGACCCCTGCTGGAATTGGTCATGTTGGTTAACATATGACTCAGGGACGGCTGTGACAGCCCAGCGTTGAATTGTTTTCTGCTATTCACTGTCAAGATTTTATGTGTGAATAATAGCCACAGCTAAGGTACAGGAGATAGTCCTCTGCCTGTGCAGTAATGTCTGAGCAAGCAGTCAATAAGTACAGGAGGGTGGAAAGAAAAGAGGATTGAGATCAATGAAATTCTCTTTTCATCTCTACTGTTTGCTTCTGGTTCATAAGATTACAATGCTACAAGATGATAAACATCATTGACCCAACTAGCTTACCCATGCTGAAATACACCAATGGGATTGAGCACCACTATCCATTTCCACATGAAAAGCAGATGGACAGGAATTGAACACTGAGTTTAAATCAATTGCTGCCTATATTCCCCAGGCCCAAGTGCTGCCATGTTATTGTTTGTCTGAAATGAGCCCCATTAAAGCAGATAGACAGATCCTATTCTGGTTGTAGGATCCTCAAAACAAGATTCTGATACAAATGGATGGAGCTTACTTCTCACAAGCTCCATGTAGTTGCAGCAGGTCCTGAACGGTTGTATCAGCCATCCTTAAAGGAGCCATTGGAAATTGTTCAACGAATAAAATGCTTTTCATTACTGAATGCTACAGTCAGCCTGGGTTCTTGCCTCTTGGCTTTGCTCACTACTCAAAGTTCTGAAGTTGCCAAGGTGCAGTCAGCCAGTTTCATTAGATGCTTGCTCTGATCCTGCAGGTTGCTGCTACCTTTCAGCTGAGACATAAAGCCAAATGGAACTCAGATTGGCACAGAGCAGTATGCAAGCTGAATGGAATTGATAAATGCTCTTCCAATATAAAGTTTAAAAAACTGTTACTTATGAGATAAGTGAACAGCTAAAACAGTGGACTGATTTTTTTCCTTGGTGTACATAAAAATATCTCACTTCCTTTCTAAACAATGCCCCTGAAACTAAAGACTTCTTACTTGCTTTATCTGGCTAAGATATTTTGGACCTTTAAAACACTGCCTTCTAGCTGCAAAATTCAAAAATACTCTGACTACTGCTTTGTTCTGCTGGGAACTGCTGAATTTAATCTGGAAGATGAAAGTTGCTAACCATTGAGATATCAATTGCAGAGGGCCCTGCATTTTTTTCAAATGTAGCAGAAATGACTGAGAATCAAAGTCTGCCCTCAAGTATCCTTCAGTGTTCACTCTGGGAGCTCCCAGACAGTCAGCTATTCACACACTGTCCCAGCTGAACTGAACAGAAATAACATCTTAAACAGCAAAAAAGTATTTCTGTGTGAAAACAGGGTGAGTTACCATAGGACAAAATATTTCAAATTTTAAGTAGCAAACCCCTCCCCTGGACAATTTACCACTGAAACATCTCAAAAGGTGTACTCTTCTCTTTCTTTAGCTTTTGCTGACAAGGATATTTTGCTCAGTCCTCATCCGTCACATTTTAATTTTAATTTATAGATTAAAAATCCAGGCTACAGACAGACAAAAGAATCCATTTCGCTGTAAAACAGCATATGCTACATCCAATTAACCTTTTATGAATATACACACGCAATGACTTCCTTGCATTTATCAGTCAATCTCTGTAGTTTGTGTGATTGGGCATTAGAGGGCAGCAACGGAGCATTTAACACTCTGCTAAGCTCTCTCCAAAGCTTCATGCTGATACAGCCTTGACTTTACCTCACAAAGTGCTTCACAAAGTAGAGGGGATGGGCACTGGGCAAGACTTCAAGTGGGGTCGCAAGCTGAAATTTTGAGATCACATGCTCCCTGGCAGTAATGGTTGCTCTGGGACTTCTGAACTGACAAGCCTGCATCTCTGCTTACTCTCTCAGGCCTCTTCCTCGACACTCCCCCATCACCCTACGTGTTCTCCCAAGTTTCACCAAGAGGTCATGACAATCTTCAAGCCTCAAAGTTGGATTACAGTGGGGAAATAATTTGGGAAGCACCGGTAAATAAGGAACACTTGAGACTACAAATGCACATCTTGTTGAGACAAGTAAGTACCTGTACGATTGACTTTTCAAATTGTGATGATCTTTTCAAGATGTCCAAAGCAAATACTACAAAAGTTCACTCTACTTTGTTTTCACGACTAAATAAATAATTAAATAAAATTGCTAAATATTTGTGAAAGACGGAGGTGCATTTATCAGACAGTACTGTTGAAGAAGCATATATTGATCTGGACTTATAGTGTTAAAGGTACACAAGACATTCTGATGAATGCTAGAAAGGTAAAATTTAACTTTGGTGCAGAAGGGTGCATCGTTGATTGACCTCCCATTTTACCAAAGGAAGACTGGCTGTGGTGAATTACTAACTGTGCATCCACTACCAATCAATCTAACAATTAGAATGTTCCACCATGAACATCTTCATAGCAACAATTTACAGCTCTGTAGTATTCTTCATGTACAAGAACAAATGGAATGAATATGCTACAGAACTTCTGGCATATATATTTTCAAGTAATCATTCTCAAAGAATTAAGGTGCAGTCTAGGCGACCGAATGGACTGTCTGCTTGAGCATCAGCTGCATCAAGAAGTAGCAGACCCCTAAAAATAAGTCATCTTTATGGCTTCTGGAATACACATCTTTAACTGAGCTACAGGAAAGCAGAGTTAAAAATCACACACCACCAGGTTATAGTCCAACAGGTTTATCTGGAAGCACTAGCTTTCAGAGCGCTGCTCCTTCATCAGGTGGTTGATGAAGAAGCAGTGCTCCGAAAGCTAGTGCTTCCAGATAAACCTGTTGGACTATGACCTGGTGTTGTGTGATTTTTCAAGTCTGTTCACCCCAGTCCAACACCGGCTCCTCCACAACATTACAGAAAAGCAGCCATTGCCCAGAGCTGAACTTATCACCCTATACCCTTTTCAATCCTATATGCTAAGTTCTCTCCTGTGTTAAAAGTTATTCTACAACTGAAACAATCCATTAAGGTATCCAGGCCTCTACCTATTGTATACACCTCAATCAGATTAGCTCGAAGTCTATGCTACTTTAATGTGGACAGACCAACATTTCTTGAACCTAGTGAAGCTCTAGCCAGGAATCATTCTCATAGCTTTCCTCTGGTCCTTTTCCTAACTCACTGCACTAGGTCGGGGAGCCAAAACTGGATGAATTATTCCAGGTCTGGTCTGACCTGCAGAGAATGATCTCTTACAAGATTACATTTGGCTGTGTCATATTTCGGGCAATCTCGTTGTGAAAGACACAATATAGGTGTATGCTTTTTCTTTAAATTCTTAATAGAATTTTCTGTGTGGGACAAATAAATCAGACTTAATTGAGCCTGCCCTGAATTGAAAAAAAATTAATTAATTTACATGTACCTTTTACGATGATGGTATAATCACTTACAAGTTAAATTAGTGTTAAGGAATGTCATATGATGTTCTATCATAATGAATGAATAAATGAATGATTTATTATCACATATATCTAGGGAGAAACAGTGAAAAGTGTTCTGTTGCTATATTCCAGCATCATTTTGAGGTACTACCAAATAAAAGAAAGTACTTAAATTGCATTCATCTTCATTGCCTGGGGTCGCAAACACGGCATCAGGGCTTATGCAAGGTCTCTGCAAGGACCCTGCTCCAGACCTAATGCAGCCAGAAGACCCTGCTGTGCTACCACTGCAGCCAACGCCTCACCACCATTTCCAATATGCCAGACATCGGGCCTCCAAAGCCAGGATCCCCACTCCGGGCAACGCCCACACCGCTCTGGCCTCCCCACGATGTCAGGAAGATGAAGGAAAGAAGAATAAGAAGAAAAAAGATGAAAGGAAAATGCAGCTGGCCTGGAGTGGATGGGCCTACTGTGCTGATGCGATCATCTTGAATAGCTGGACCAGCTCTCTCCTCCATGTAGCCAGGCCCATAAGCAGCCTTTGGAATAATTGTGTTAGAAGAAAATGACTGAGGAATAAACTGGTACCAATCCAGTAATTTTATGAAGTTTTCCAGCGACTGTGTGTCCTTGGGGTGTTGGGGAGGTGGTGTGTGTTGATGAAAAAAGACACCTTGGAGTGCAGGTTCATAGCCCCTTGAAAGTGGCATTATTAGTGAATATCTTCGAGGAGAAAGTGAGGACTGCAGATGCTGGAGATCAGAGCTGAAAATGTGTTGCTGGAAAAGCGCAGCAGGTCAGGCAGCATCCAAGGAACAGGAGAATCGACGTTTCGGGCACAAGCCCTTCTTCAGGAATGCAGAAAGTGTGTCCAGCAGGCTAAGATAAAAGGCAAATCCGTACAACCCAGATGACCTCCTTCTTCAAGGACCGCAATTTCCCCCCAGACGTGGTCGACGATGCCCTCCACCGCATCTCTTCCACTTCCCGCTCCTCCGCCCTTGAGCCCCGCCCCTCCAACCGCCACCAGGACAGAACCCCACTGGTCCTCACCTACCACCCCACCAACCTCCATGTACAGCGTATCATCCGCCGTCATTTCCGCCACCTCCAAACGGACCCCACCACCAGGGATATATTTCCCTCCCCTCCCCTATCAGCGTTCCATAAAGACCACTCCCTCCGTGACTCCCTCGTCAGGTCCACACCCCTCACCAACCCAACCTCCACTCCCCTGCAACCGCAAGAAATGCAAAACTTGCGCCCACACCTCCCCCCTTACTTCCCTCCAAGGCCCCAAGGGATACTTCCATATCCGCCACAAATTCACCTGCACCTCCACACACATCATCTATTGCATCCGCTGCACTCGATGTGGCCTCCTCTATATTGGGGAGACAGGCCACCTACTTGCGGAACGTTTCAGAGAACACCTCTGGGAAACCCGAACCAACCAACCCAACCACCCCATGGCTCAACACTTCAACTCCCCCTCCCACTCCACCAAGGACTTGCAGGTCCTTGGACTCCTCCATCACCAGACCATAGCAACACGATGGTTGGAGGAAGAGCGCCTCATCTTCCGCTTAGGAACCCTCCAACCACAAGGGATGAACTCAGATTTCTCCAGTTTCCTCATTTCCCCTCCCCCCACTTTGTCTCAGTCAAATCCCTCGAACTCAGCACCGCCTTCCTAACCTGCAATCTTCTTCCTGACCTCTCCGCCCCCACCCCACTCCGGCCTATCACCCTCACCTTGACCTCCTTCCACCTATCGCATTTCCAACACCCCTCCCCCAAGTCCCTCCTCCCTACCTTTTATCTTAGCCTGCTGGACACACTTTCCTCATTCCTGAAAAAGGGCTTGTGCCCGAAACGTCGATTCTCCTGTTCCTTGGATGCTGCCTGACCTGCTGCACTTTTCCAGCAACACATTTTCATCATTGGTGAATAGGATAGTGAAGAAGGCATTTGGTATGCTTTCCTTTATTGGTCAGAGTATTGAGTACAGGAGTTGGGAGGTCATGTTGCGGCTGTACAGGACATTGGTTCATCCATTAGTGGAATATTATGTGCAATTCTGGTCTCCCTGCTATAGGAAGGATGTTGAGAAACTTGAAAGGGTTCAGAAAAGATTTACAAGATGTTGCCAGGGTTAGAGGATTTGAACTTCGCTGTTTTCCCTGGAGCGTCGGAGGCTGAGGGCTGAACTTATCGAGGTTTATAAAATCATGAGGGGCATGGATAGGCTAAATAGGCAAGGTCCTTTGTCTGGGATGAGGAAGTCTAAAGGGCATAGGTTTAGGGTGAGAGGGGCAAGATTTAAAAGGGACCTAAAGGGCAACTGTTTTCATGCAGAAGGTTGTGCGTGTGTGGATTGAACTGCCAGAGGAAGTGGTGAAGGCTGGTACAATTACGACAATTAAGAGGCATCTAGATGGGTATATAAATAGGAAGGGTTTAGAGGGATATGGGCCAAGTGCTGGAAAATGGAATTAGATTAGTTTAGGATATCTGGTTGGCATTGATGATTTAGACTGAAGGGTATGTTTCCAAACTGTACAGCTCTACAACTCTGCTACTAGTTTACAGTTAGATGCAAAACTCTAAATTGCAATTGATCACATCTGCTTCAATGATATTGTCTGGATGTTCACACAATGCAAGTTAAATGTCTGTATTAAAACAGCAGACAAAGCAATGGGAAAGAATTGTGAATTGTGTTAATTCATTGTCTATTGGTGTTGCCAATGTCTGACGCCATACGACACCAGGTTATAGTCCAAGTGATTTGTTTGAAATCACAAACATTCTGAACATAGCCCCTTCATCAAGTGATGAAAGAGCAATGCTCTGAAAGCTTGTGATTTCAAATAAACCTGTTGTTCTATAACAGAGGGATCTTGGGGTCCATAACAGAGGAGCAGAGGGATCTGGGGTCTATGTTCATAGCTCTTTGAAAGTTGCCACTCAGGTGGATAGAGCTTGTAAGATGGTGTATTAGCGTTCATTAGCAGAGGGATTGAATTCAAGAGTCGTGAGGTGATGTTGCAGCTGTACAGGACCTTGGTAAGGCCACATTTGGAGTACTGTGTGCAGTTCTGGTCGCCTCACTTTAGGAAAGATGTGTAAGCTTTGGAAAGGGTGCAGAGGAGATTTACCAGGATGTTGCCTGGAATGGAGAATAGGTCGTACGAGGATAGGTTGAGAGTGCTAGGCCTTTTCTCATTGGAACAGCGAAGGATGAGGGGAGACTTGATTGAGGTTTATAAGATGATCAGGGGTAGACAGTCAGAGACTTTTTCCCCAGGTACAACAGAGTGTTACAAGGGGACATAAATTTAAGGTGAAGGGTGGAAGATATAGGGGGGATGTCAGGGGTAGGTTCTTTACCCAGAGAGTGGTGGGGGCATGGAATGTGCTGCCTGTGGGAGTGGCAGAGTCAGAATCATTGGTGACCTTTAAGCGGCAATTGGATAGGTACATGGATGGGTGTTTAAGCTAGGACAAATGTTCGGCACAAATGTTCGAAGGGTCTGTTCTGTGCTGTATTGTTCTATGTTCTATGTTTTATAACCTGGTGTCATGACTTCTGACTTTGTCCACCCCAGTCCTACACAGGCATCTCCACGATATTGCCAGTACCTAAGGAGGATTTGTCCCTCAGTGAGTGGGGTCCTTACCTCTGTGCTAGCAGCTCTGGCTTTAGGTTCAACTCCAGCTTCTCATTGGCAATGGGAGGAGTGTTGATGATACAATTCAACAATTCTTCCAACACTTCCCCAATGTTCCCCAAAGGCAGAAATAAAGGTGTATGAAGATGCAGAGTAAACCTACACACAGTGGGATTCTAAATTGGCTTGTTGTTTTGGAAACAAAATTGTCTTGTTTAATTTTTTAAAATGGACTTTAATGTGGCTGCTACCAAAGAAGTTGTCTGCTTCCAGAAATATTTGCAATTACCAGGTCAAAAACAAACCTATCGCCTCCTCAAACTTACACTCCATACATTTTATCAACATTCCTGTCAAGCCAATACAAGAACCCAGTTCTGAACAAAGGAGACAGTTGAAATCCATTATTGCTCGACTTGGTGCAAATTATTCCCGAAAAATCCCAGTGTCTCATTCCAAAGTCAACCAATTCCATGTTTAAATGATTACACTTTCATCGGTAATTTATCTTCAGCTGAGCTCCTGAGGAAATGGGAATAGACTTCCAACTTGATATAGGCAAGCAATCAAGTCAAGTAGGGGCATTATCAGTAGACTAATACTCCAACATCCAGCACATGTTCTGGGGACCTGAGTTTAAATTGTACCATGGCATCTGGTGGAATTTGCAGTCAATAAAAAGTTTGGAATTAACAGTCTAATGATAAGCTTGGTGAACAGGCGATCTAGCTCACTAATGTCCCTCAGGGAAGGAAACTGCCATCCTTACCTGGTCTGGCCTACATTTGACTCCAGACCCACAGCAATGTAGTTGACTCTTAACTGCCCTCTGGGCAATTAGAGATGGGCAATAAATGTGACCTAGCCAGCGACTCCCACATCCTGTGAATTACTTTAAGAAAAAAAGTCCGGAGCAGATGGGCACCAAAATGGTGCTCAAGGTGCCATAGAAACCGAAGAGTTCCAAGCTGGAGGCTGTCAAAGACAATAGGCTCAGGAGAGGAACTGAGCAGAACATAGCAATTCCCATCAAGGAAAGGTGCCTCTGCCTGGCTCCCATGGAAGGAAAAGGGGGTGGCTAGGAGGACCCACTTCAGCAAGGGTCTGCAAAGGTACTGAAGGCTAGACAAGGTTTAGTGACTGCATGAGAGTGCAGTAGGATTTAAAAGGGGTAGTTCCAAGGACTGACCTCAGACCACAAAGAGTAAAAGGGCAGTCAGAGTCTTAGAGCAGAATTGGCAGAGACTAAGGCTAGCAGACCCCTTCTCTCGAGAACTAACTCAGCACTCAGAACGTTGTGAATGAAACAAAGCCCACATCCTCGCTGGCCGAGTAAGTAGTCGGGATAAGTAGAACCTTCTCCCATATTGACAATGCGATACTGAGGGAGGTGTCTCACATGGTTAAAAGGCCATAGTGCAGTACCAAGGGATCTCAGCAGCCCCCTGCGGGTAGCTGTGTTCCAACAGATAGGAGGCATGAGGTTGTAGATTCGTCTGCCAAGCTGGTGTGTTTTTCTGTCTTGCTAGGTGACATCATCAGTGCGTCTTCGATAAAGTGTTGGTGGTCTATCCCACTTGGAATTTATGTGCTTTTTTTTGATAATTCTGGTTCTGTAACTGCGTGATTTGTGTACGGGGTCCAGTTCAATGTGTTTATTGATTGAGTTCCAGTTGCAGTGCCAGGCTTCAAAGAATGCTTCCGGGTGTGTCTGTTTAGCCTGTGCTAGGATGGTTATATTGTCCCAACTGAATTCTTATCCTTTGTTGCCTGTGTAGTTGGAATTGAGCAAGTACTGGCTATGTCTGGCAGTGCACTTGTATGGTCAGTTTTCTTCTTGTTTGTCCTATGTAGTGCTTTTCACAGTCTTTGCAGGATATCTTGTAGGTAACGTTTGTCCTGTTGGATATGGGTGTCGGGTCATTAACCTTTGTGAGGAGCTGGTGAAAGGTGTTTACTGGTTTATGGGCCACTAAGATTCCCAGGGGTATGAGTAGTTGGGTAGTCATTTCTGATATGTCCTTGATGTATGATATGGTCACTGTCGTGTCTGGTCATGTAGTGTTTTCTTCTTTAGGTTTGTTGTGTAAGTATCAGAGAATAGTGCTCTTGGGGTACCCGTTTCATTTAAGTCCCTTGAGTAGGTGTTCCTGTTCTGCCTTCTGGAGGTCTGAGTTACTGGGTTGATAGGAGGCACCTTTCCAACCAAACCACTCCCCAAAACCCCAGGAAAAGGAAATTATACTCTTCTGAGCTTTGACCATCCGAACAAAGGCACCAGTACAGTTCCACCTCTAAATTAAACATAGGACCCTCCAAAGGTCTGGTCTGCGACCAATAGCTCAGTTTCCTAATGAACAGAATAGAGCCATCGATCTCCATAAAATCCTACACAATCCACAGAAACATCGCTTATCAGGGAACCTGGCACGAGATTGCATCAAATAAGTGTGCGAGCCGCCACTGACAGTGAGTGAGAGAATGAATGTGTATCTCTTTCCCTTTAACATATTTAGAAAAATGAAATAAAGTTCATTTCTTTCTCTGATGTTTGGAGAAATTTCATGCCCAGCGGGAGATCTTATTTTTTATTATTATGTGAAACTATATTATCTTGTTTATATTTTTAATGGACATTTGCTGGATTTTAAAATGACTTATTGAACAGAGAATGAGCAATTTGCATCTTTTTGGCAATGTCCAAGAAAAATGTAAACTCATTACCTCTTGGAATGTGATAATCCTGCATTGTATGAAGATTCCAGCTGTATGAACACAACGACAAGATGTCTACCTCCGCAGGTTCTGAACAAAGGAAACCATCAAAACGCATTATCGCTTGATTTTGTGCACATTCCTCCACAATTACCGGCTGCAAAACAAAATGGTTTCTCTAAGGGAACATCAAAGTCCACCTCTTGAGCTGAATGTTTCAACTCAGAACACCAGGGACATAACAGAAATTGCTGGCTTGTTTGATTTGGAGGTGCCGGTGTTGGACTGAGGTGTACAAAGTTAAAAATCACACAACACCAGGTTACAGTCCAATAGATTTATTTGGAAGCACTAGGTTTCGGAGCCCTGCTCCTTCATCAGGTGATTGTGGAGTATCCGCAACCACTTGATGAAG
The DNA here is from genome assembly GCF_037043375.1 of Chiloscyllium plagiosum. Taxonomy (NCBI): domain Eukaryota; kingdom Metazoa; phylum Chordata; class Chondrichthyes; order Orectolobiformes; family Hemiscylliidae; genus Chiloscyllium; species Chiloscyllium plagiosum. The sequence continues at coordinate 35,830,557 of NW_028270169.1, read as the reverse complement.
GAGCAGCGCTCTGAAAGCTAGTGCTTCCAAATAAACCTGTTGGATTATAACCTGGTGTTGTGTGATTTTTAACCTAGTTTGTTTGAATCATCTTTATAGAGTTATTGAGTCATATGGCACCGTTCAGACCAACTCGTTCATGCTGACCAAGTTTCTCAAACTAAACTGGTCCCACACAGCCGTGCCTGTTGCTTTTCAGTCTGAATAGTAAGCATCTTCAAGTTTAGCTAAATTTCTGTCCTGGTCTCAAATTTCTCAAGGATCTTATTCCTGAAAATCAATCTGTATCCTGTCTGAGAGGTTAGCCAATTCCCAGTTTACAAAGACTACATCTTCACAAGTAATCTGTTTTTAAGCTCTGATGAAAATGACTTGTGTGAGTTGCCACCTGAAAGAATTATAACTTGACATCGACAGGACTCAAATTCATATGAAACAATACCGATTTTAAGTAATTTAGAGTTCACAAAATCTCTTACCTTCTTCCTTGAATGCATGTGCATGTGAGTATGTGTTATGAACTATTCCCCTAAGTTCTGAATGTCATTATAAATCCTACATTGTTTTAACCCTAAAAAATTTAAATAGGGTTTCACAAACAGGTTAAAAATTAAAAACTCTTCTCCATTATGGGCAGGAAAGGAGGACAGTAAGAATAATTTACTACGTCTTCTCCTCTTTTCTGTACCACCTCTACTAATTTAATACTTTCCATTGTAGAATACTCCATTAATTGTTCCTTAAAATATAGTAAACTTTGCATTTTAAATCTGCATGACTGATGAATGCATCATATTGTTGAGATGCACATGTCTGTAGACATGGTCTCACTAAGTACACCCAGTTAAAGGATTTCAATTATTTCGGAAGATGAGGTCAGGTAGGAGGAGCTCATGTTGTACGTAAATGCCTTCATAGATCTATTGGGCTGGATGGCCTGTTTCTGTGCTGTAAATGCTGTGTAACTCTGTAACTAAGTAAGTCATCTGTGGTGTCAGCCTCAACGTTCTCTCTAAGCTGTATGCATGCGGCTACTCCAACATTCTACACACAGCGATCGGTATCTGCAATGCAAAACATGGCTTTGACACCAGTTTCAGAAGTAACTGCTAATAACAGGCCTTGGAGGACCACATGACTGGTAAGAAAATTAAAAAAAACACTGATTAGTGTGTTTAATTATCCTTTGGTGATTGTGTAACACAATTCTCATGTACCATGGGAGTAATGTCTTGCACATTGAGTATTGGCTTTTTCAAAAGTGCATTCCCAAGATCCTCAACAAACATCAACTCTTTCTATTTAGTACTTAATTATTTCAGGTAGCAACACATTAGTTAATTCTTCCTTCTCTATCTCTTGGGAATCCAAGTCAATTAAGAGTCCCAATTGACCCCCTTGGTTGAGGTGAGTTACATTACCTGAGATTGATAACTGCCTTTCTCAGTACAGCCCAGGAGAGGACATTTGCTCATTTTTTTTTTCTTTTTCAGAGTCAGTCCCCTAAACTCAGGACATTCTAAATCTCCTGGTTATATATTTTTTTTCTTTTTATTTCCCCCACACGACTGCATAGCAGTGGTAGTGCTTATATTTTCCCCAGCACCCATGCTGTGTATGTACAGGTGTGAGACACAGTGAAGAACAACAAGTGTGTAAATCTTTATTTATACTCCACCACCAGGAAGAAAGGAAACACCAGAGTGGCCAGTGACAAGCAGTGCCCTTCACATCAAATGGCAATGCTGCATGATCAAAAAGGTGAAGGGCAAGGGCATTTGCTCATTTTGCTACTGGCAAAGTTAACACATGATTGACTAATTAACAATGATTGCTATGCTGATGGATGGTCCATGTTTATCTTCTCACATATGGCATATAAACAGGTAGATGGGGAGGAGTCTGACAGCTCTCAAAAACTGGTGCAGCAAAGACAGTGCACAATTAACCTCTGTCTGTTCCATCTAATGCAATCAGCTTAAAACCTTTGTTCCTTGCTGACGAAAAGCATTGTTGAGTGGATGCATAGCTCAGTGGAGCTCCTTTGCATTACTTAGAGGCAGTCTGTGCCACATAAAGTGAGCCTATACTGGTTGCAGAAAATACTAGAAATAGTTGGGAAGACATTTAAAACTAAAACAATGCACAATGCAGCATAGTCAGACAGTTTGCAAGGTTGCAAGGTTCTCAGATCCAGCATTAAGGAAATTGATGCAGAGGATGAACAGGAAAGAAAATTCTTTCCATCCACAAGGAGATAGAAGGCACTTCAGAGAAAGTAGTTGGGACAGACAGACATCCTATCAATACAAACAATGCAGCCTCAATGACCTGGATAGAATACCTCAGAAAGTTGAATGATCTTATGTGAGTGGCCAAGGTCAGTGAATTCTTCTTCAAGTCTTTACAATGGAGATAGTAACCTCACACAGTGCTCATTTCACCACTAGTCCCCTTCACTCAGCCATCAATAATTTCCAGCAATCACAACTCATACTTTACTTTCATAGCTTCACCTTACCTACATGCACACAGATCTCACAATTTGAACACATTAAGAGCTTACTAGCACATACTTTCTCACAAGTAGCACTAGACAACATCTAACTGGAGGTTGGCAACAGCTAAGCAGCAAGGAACAGGCATGTCCTTCCCTGAGTGATGACAGATAGCTCTCTCTAAGACTGCACCAAACATGACAGAGGGTGAGAACAGTGAGAGGGAGAAACTATTAGGTATACTCATGCGGAAACCTCTTTCTTGCATCTCATTTCCCCATCATCCTATGCATCACCTTCTTGCTTTCACTACTCTCCCCTCACTATAGTCCAACCCCATGTGCTTTTCTCCTTTCAGGGAGATACTGGTGTAGTATCAATGCCACTAGAGTAGTAATCCAGAAATCCAGATCTTGGAACAGTGTGGAAATTCCATGACAGTAGTTGGTGGAATTTAAATGTAGTTAATAAGTCTGGTTTCCTATAATGCTAATCCCTGTGATGGTAACCATGACAACTGTCATCAATTTTGGAAAAATCCAACCTTTTCACTAATGCCCTTTAATGAAGGAAATCTGCTGTCCTTACTTGGCCTGGCCTACATGTGACTCCAGCAATGTGGTCAACTCTTAACTGTCCTCCAAAATGGCTAAGCAAGTCACTTAAAATTAGGCAATAAATAGTGGCCTTGCCAGTAATATCCATATCCATGAAAGAATGAAAAAAAGACAAGTTGATGTCTTTGTGTAAGAAGGGGATGAAAGGCATGCTGGATGCAATTAGCTCCAACTGCATCTCATTACAAGCAAATCCTGAGTGACATTGGCAAGGGTCACAGAATAGTTTCAAGCTCTGAATTACTGAAACAAAGCCAAAATAATCTCAAACATTGCACCAAGATGACTATTTAGCCTCTATTTATTTAAGTACTGCAGATTGAAACAAAAGCATTTAGTTTTAAATGGGGAAGCTGTTAGGTCCCAAATTGCATGCAGATAATGTTTTCACGACTGCATGAAACAAAGTGAATGTAGCAGGTGGGGTCCCCAGTCCCTTTGACAGCACTACAAATCTTCCAATACTTCCAGCCCATTTGTAAATGTAAGTAAAAAGCTCCATCTGTCTGTGAAATTAGTGGTGTAAATGAAGTGCTGGTATTGAACACTTCCATTTTGTAATTCTCAAGTATTAAAAATTGAGATTATCATTTTGAAGATAAACTATGCAAGCTGTTAAAGCCATTTGATTTCCAAACTCACATCAATTTAGCTGTTAACTAGTTCATTAAACTAACAGTATCATTGACTTGCAGTACAGTTGCTGAAAACTGAGAGTGTTTTGGCTACACGTTTTTTTTCCATGTCTGTATCAGGGAGTCATCAAGTTTTAAATGGCATAAACTCCAGTATCAATAAAACCTCCTGCAGTCAGACATAATCTCATGCCAACTAACTCAACATTTTTGCATCAGATCACTTGTTTGGGAGAATTACCTTCAATTAATACACACACAAGGAAGTAAAAGCTGAAATATAATAAAGAAAGTTTAAACTGCTGTAAGTGCCAACTGTAAAGTTCCTTGGTTGAAATAATGCCCTTGTGTACTCAGTTGGTGGAATGCAGAAAACCAAGAACAATGGTTTGTTTTTGGATTTGCTCTTCCATTGGTTTTCCAATGAGTCTGCACTTCACTTAGTTTGATACTTTGAGAGAGCTGGCAGCTCTGCCGAGTCTCATGTTAATGATAATGGTCTCATAATTAATTGCTCATCAGGGATTGATTAACTCCATGGGTTAGTTTATTTAAAACAGTTAAACATGTCACATGTTATGAAGCAGACATGACAGCAAACCAGCTGCTTTACACAGTAGAGTTGAACATTATGTGCACATGAAATGGAGTCCTTAAAGGTAAATTCCATTAAAAGCAGGTACACATCCTTTCCTCAAAAACGTTGAACCACTTACAATAACAAGTGAGCTTATGAGGTTCTATAAAGGACAGATAACATTCTGATACATTGAGATATTATGAGAATGTCTTTGTTTTGAGGTTGTTTTTTGCAGTTATGAGTGATATTATCTGATGGTCCTTTTTGTATTGCCAAGTCTTTTGTTTATGGTCTGCAGATACTGTTCCAGATTTGTTTATTATGATATACTACAGCCAATGCTTGTTCTTATTGACTCATTACTCAGGCTATTTTGAGTGGTTCAAATCATCTTGGCACTTGTTCTTTCATTCCTTAAGACCTTCCAGTGAATTTTGGAACTCTGGTTTTGGAACCCTGGACTACTCTAATTGTAACCTTCTGTTAGTCCAATTTTTACTCACAATTCACATTTCTGAAGAAGGTCACTGGACTTGAAATGTTAATTCTGCTTTGTGTGTACAGATACTGCCAGACCTGTTGAGTTTGTTCAGCAATTTCTGCTTTTGTTTCATATGTTTACCATTTGTGGTTAATTGACCACATTACCAGATTCTGATTTGTTGATCACTTCACATGGGCAGGATTCCAGATGGTGTTTATTGCAGTTTGAAGATACTCTTTGTTTGTGGGCTGTTTGATTTGGTGGCAACATTTTGTGGCTGCATTTGCCTTTGCTGTAAGGCACTACCTCTGCCACTGGCCTCTTCTGCCAAATGTTGAAAAGTGTGGTGCTGGAAAAGCACACAGGTGAGGCAGCATCTGAGGAGCAGGAGAGTCGATGTTTCAGGCATAAGCCCTTCATCAGGAATGAACCCATATGCATTGCAAAATTGATTGAAAGCTGGGCATTTCCTGGGTGCACACAGAAGACCACACCTTCCATGTGCCTTGCTATGTTTGGGTGCTGTAGTGATTATGTCAACCAAATGTTTGTATTTGGAACCTGTTCACTTCATCAACCTGCCAGGAAAGATTCCATGGGGCTAATGTGATCATGAACTGACAATTCTGTTTGCTGGCTCCACATGATCAATCACATCATGAGCACTTTTCTCTATAATTTGCACACAAGGTTGTCTATGAATTCTATAGACAGTTGTTTAAATGACACAAATTCTAGTCACAATATTTTCCATTGCTAATCGTCACGTCATTTTTATTTCTTTAATCAACTTGTCAGAGATATCATTACACACCTCTGTAACAGATGGGACTTGAACTTGGGCCTCCTAGTCCAACATCAGGGACACTATCATTATGCTACAACAGCCCCATCATGTCATTTTAATGATAATAGAACCGAGAACTGAACAGCACAGGAACAAGCCCTTTGGCCCATGATGTTGTGCTGAACATGATGCCAAATTAAACTAATCTCTCTGCCTGCCCTTGGGCCATATCACTCCATTCTTTGCATATTCATGTCTTCTTCTAAAAGTCCCTTCAACGTCCTTATTATATCTGCCTCTACCACCACCCTTGCAAGCATGTTCCAGACTCCTACCACTCTGTGTAAAACAAAACCTGCCTCTCTCATCTCCTTTGAACATTCTCCCTCTTACCTTTAAATGCATGTTCCCTAATGTTAGACATTTCAACTCGGGGGGGAAGATTCTGATCATTGACCCCATTAGTTTAATCATCAATCACATGCCCATAATTAGTTAGCCCCATGGGTTAGTTTAGTTAATACAGTAAAACATATTGTAAGTTATGAAGCAGACACTCCAAATAAAAGCTGATCTATGTAGATATACAGGTAGGTCTCTTATAATGCCGTAGTTTAGTTCCCGTGCAATCTCGCTTTATAAAAAAATCATGCAATACCAGCACCATTTCAACAAATAGGGCTGGAATCGTGTTATCACCAATACAAGTAAGGAAAGTTCGAGTTCTACAAAAATTGGTCTAAATTTAGTAATCGTGTTATAGCCAATTTGTGCTGTAGAAACACATACTATAGGAGAACCATATAGCACATGGCTAGCAAACCCACAGCAATCTAACTGCCTTTAAAGATGAATTACCTAAATGCAAGGTACACATACAATGCTTAGAACATCTTTAAGGTATAATGTGGCAGGTGGTGACTGTGGACCAGCCTACTGATGCTACAGATTGTCTCATTGAATTATGTAGACCATGAGAGAACCCATCACCTCTTTGTGTGATGAACCTCTTTAAGGTCTTTCCTCATTCTCAGACCCATTGAGTTGAAAATGAGAAAAAGAGAATCTGTAAAAGTGGCTGATTTTGTGATGGCTGGTTTATTCCAGTTGTGGTGCAAGACTAGAAGACATCCCCATTCAGCCCTTAAAATCCAGTGCACATAACTGAACAACTGGAGACGCAAACAAAGCAATGTGACTGTTTTGCTGTTTTCTGATGTCTTTCATGACCTCCGAATGATTTAAAGCCAATAAAATACTTCTGAAATGCAGTAATTGTTGAATTGTAGTAGCCAATTGCCAAAGGCAGCTCTCTCACAAAGCAGTGATCAAATAATCTGATATTGGTTGATGGATTAAAAAAAGGACAAATAAAACTCTGCTAATTTTCCTCAAATAGTGCCTTGGGTTCTCTTACATCAATCTGAGAGTCTTTGTTTAATGTCTCATTTGATGGATGGCATTTCTAACAGTATAGCACTCCCTCAGTACTGCGCTAAAGTGTTTAATTTGGAATATGCGCTCAAATCTCTAGATTGTTACTCCAATGCACAAACCTCTGACTTCAAGACACAAGTGCTACCTACTAAGCCAAGAATAGCACCTTTTAAGTTAGCATGTGCAAATGAAATACCCTGGAATCATAAAATAGCAACACTTGTCATTGGAAATAGAATATTTTGAATGTGCCGAGGTTATGTACAATGTTGTAGTCTCACTCAGAAGAAGGAGGCCCTGCTTTGCTAATCAAGCTGTTAAAATGCTCATGGCAGTGTTAGCTAAGTTGTAATCATCTTGCTATCCCATTTGTCAGAGCCTGACATTAATGATGAGGTAATTCTGATTGCAATTTCCACCTGGCTGCTTTAACTGTAATTGAGATACAAGAAGTTAATTAAGTGTTCCATCACCCATGAAAGAAATTTCTGAAATGTCCTGGAGCAGCTGCCAAAGTGCAAATCGAAAGGTTTGTATCATCCCTGAGCATAAGCTGAAACTGGATTAACATCAAGGAGCCAACACTGGGATTCATGTCACATGTAGACAGGTTGGTTAAGAAGGCACTTAGCAGGCTTGCTTTCATTGCTCAGACTTTTGAGTAGAAGGGTTAGGACGTTATGTTGAGGTTGTACAGGACATTGGAGAGGAGAAAGTGAGGGCTGCAGATGCTGGAGATCAGAGCTGAAAATGTGTCGCTGGAAAAGCGCAGCAGGTCAGGCAGCATCCAAGGAACAGGAGAATCGACGTTTCGGGCATAACGTCGATTCTCCTGTTCCTTGGATACTGCCTGACCTGCTGCACTTTTCCAGGACATTGGAGAGGCCTCTTCTGGAGTACTACGTGTAGTTATGGTCACCCTGTTATAGGGAGGACATTATTAAACAAGAGGGGATTCAAAAAAGATTTAGCAGGATGTTGCTGGGAATGGAGGGTTTAAGATAGAATAGATCAGAACGATTGGGACTTTGTTCATTGCAGTGTATAAAGTTGTGGGGTGATCTTACTGAGGGTTATAGTATCATGAGAGGCATAGATAAGGTAAATAACAAGGGTCTTTTCCTTAGGGTGGGGAGTTCAAAACTAGAGGGCATATTTTTAAGGTGAGAGAAGGAAGATTTTAAAAGGACATTTTTTTTAGACAGAGAGTCTAATGGAATGAACTGCCAGATAAAGTGATGGATGTAAGTACAGTTACAATGCTCAAAAGACATTTGAATAAGTTCACGAATAGGAAAGGTTTTGAGGGATATGGGCCAAATGCAGGAAGGTGGGACTAGTTTAGTTTGGGAACATGGTCAGTGTAGACTGATTGGACTGAAGGTCTGTTTCCGTGCCATATGACTCAATGACTAGAGCATCAACACCATTGACGAATACTCATAATATGTGTCAAAGCCTAAATTTATGAATAAGCCAAATCTTAAGATTTGTACTTAGAAAGCTGGAACTTGAAGAAACAAGCATCAGTATTAAATACACATGTCTCCGTCTGGATAACCATGTGGAAACTACTTATAAAAAACATCATCCAAGAACAAAGTCAGTTGGCTTATGCATTCTTAGAATACAAATAAAAATTCAGGATGTCGAGAAGTTCATATTGGGATAGTTTTGGTAGCTTCCATTTTTGGAGGGATCAGTTCACAGGAACCCTACCCAACCAAAACATGCTGTGATTAGCTGCCAATTAGAGACAAGAATGTGAACAACTGTTGAATAGCTCAAGTCCTAAAACATTTCTTCAAATCAAAAATGCCCTAATTAAATTCCACAGCTGCTTACAGCCAGTTTCATAACAGTTTCTACCCTACTGTTGTTAGAATACTGAATGGACTTGCAAACTCTTAACATTTGCCTGTACCAGTGTTTTTGGTTTTGCTGCTGTTTACCTATTATTTACTGTGTATGCTACTTAACTCTGTGATCTGCCTGTATTGCTCGCAAGACAAAGCTTTTCATTGTGCCTCGGTACACATGATGATTAATTAATTAATTAATTAACTCAATCAACATAAAACTAACTGCTGATGTTCAAAGTAACTATTGAACTTTAGTTGCATTGTTAATTTAAAGAGGTAAATACTTTCCTGGCTTTACACATGGGCAATGAATACATAAGTGAGAAACTGATGTATGATTTGGAAAAGGCAAAAGGTAAGCCACAGTTGGGTGCTTCCCATTAAAAGAAGGATATTATGGCCTTAGTATGTACAATGAATATTCATGAAAATAATACCATTGGTGAGGAATTACAGTTGCACAGAAGGGATGCAGAATGAGATGTTTCTATTGGGATAGAGAAAATGAGTAGAAGATCTAATTGATGTTTTGAAGATTATGACCTTCTTGGAAATGGGAGCGGCAATTATTGTAACAAGGCATTTATTCTGAAATTGCTGCTGGTGGAGCAAAGACATGCAGAGGGAGTGGAAGGGGGAACAAGGGATAGGACGAGGGGTCACATTCAAGGCAAGGGACCAAAGTCTTTTCATAAATACTAACCTGGATATTAGCTGCATCTATCTGATTTTTCAGATTCAGCTATTGGAAATCTCACGCATCATGTCTATAACAATTCAAACTTGACAGCATAATCCATGCTTCATGGGTGCTTCAGAAACAGCTGCCAATTGGCTGTGTTATTTTCAGACATGATAAAGAAACTGCGGGAGAGTGGGGTTGGTTGCGTCATTATAGAGCCTTTGGTCTAAATGGCTCAACCTCTAACTTGTTATCCATTTTGTTTGTTCCTCAAAACAAAAATCTGCCTGGATGATTGCCAGGAATATTTTGTTGGAGTCATTACAATGTTGTTCTTATCATTTGCATTCAATTTAAATTCTCTAGTCTGTTTCATCTGGGTGCCTACATTGGTGATGGCCCAGGGAACCTGGAGAAAGCAGCAACCACTAAAGCTCATTCAGAGACAATAGACAATAGGTGCAGGAGTAGGCCATTCTGCCTTTCGAGCCTGCACCACCATTCAATATGATCATGGCTGATCATCCTTAATCAGTATCCTGTTCCTGCCTTATCTCCATAACCCTTGATTCCACTATCCTTGAGAGCTCTATCCAACTCTTTCTAGAATGAATCCAGAGACTGGGTCTCCACTGTCCTCTGGGGCAGAGCATTCCACACAGCCACCACACTGTGGGTGAAGAGGTTTCTCCTCATCTCTGTCCTAAATGGTCTACCCCGTATTTTTAAGCTGTGTCCTCTGTTTGGCACTCACCCATCAGCAGAAACATGTTTCCTGCCTCCAGAGTGTCCAATCCTTTAATAATCTTGTGTCTCAATCAAATCCCCTCTGTCTTCTAAACTCAAGGGTATACAAGCCCAGTCTCTCCAGTCTTTCAGTGTAAGGTAGTCCCGCCATTCCAGGAATTGACCTCGTGAACCTACACTGCACTCCCTCAATAGCCAGAATGTCTTTCTTCAAATCTGGAAACCAGAACTGCACACAATACTCCAGGTGTGGTCTCACCAGGGCCCTGTACAGCTGCAGAAGAACCTCTTTACTTCCATACTCAATCCCTCTTGTTATGAAGGCCAGCATGCTACTAGCCTTCTTCACTACCTGCTGTACCTGCATGCTTACCTTCATTGACTGGTGTACAAGAACCTCCAGATCTCTCTGTACTGCCCCTTTACCTAAATGGAATCAATTTAGGTAGTAATCTGCCTTCCTGTTCTTGCCACCAAAGTGGATAACCATACATTTATCCACATTAAACTGCATCTGCCATGCATCTGACCACGCACCTAACCTGTCCAGGTCACCCTGTAATCTCCTAACATCCTCCTCACATTTCACCTTGCCACCTAGCTTAGTATCATCAGCAAATTTGCTAATGTTATTACTAATACCATCTTCTATATCATTTAATATACAGTAAAAAGCTGCGGTCCCAGCACTGATCCCTGCAGTACCCCACTGGTCACTGCCTGCCATTTCAAAATGGAGCCATTTATCACTACTTTGTTTCCTGTCAACCAACCAACTTTCAATCCAAATTAGTACTTTGCCCCCTATACCATGCACCCTAACTTTGCTCACTAACTTCCTATGTGGGACCTTATCAAAAGCTTTCTGAAAGTCCAGGTACACCACATCTACTGGATCTGCCTCATCCATCTTCAGAGTTACATCCTCAAAAAATTCCAGAAGATTAGTCAAGCATGATTTCCCCTTCATAAATCCATGCTGACTCTGACCTATCCTGTTACTACTATCCAGATGTGTCGTAATTTCATCCTTTATAAAGGATTTAGCTCAGGTGCTCTGTTTTTGATCTTCACCAGAACAAGCAAAAACTAATCACAATGCCAAGTTCTCTTGTCTTCGCTGTGGTGAAGCCAATGCTCAATGTAGAACAAAAACAGAAATTGCTGCAGAAACTCAACAGATCTGGCAGTATCAATGGAGAGAAAGCAGAGTTCACGTTTAGGGTCCAGTGACCCCTCTCCAGAGCTGAGGATAGCTAGGAAAAGCTGGTATGTATGCTGAAGACGCTGGATGGGGTGGGAAAAGGTGGAGTAAAGGAGTAAGCAATAGATGGGGATGCAGTCCAGAGGAGGAGGAAAACAGTTGGGCATATAATGGGATGGATAATGGCAAGCCAGGGAGAAAGACCATCTCCTAATGGGGTCTATAAGTAAGTGAAATCGGATTGCCTGTGCTGAAAGCAGCCCATGTAATGACAGGGCCTGGAATGTGGGGGTGAGTAAAAGACATGGATGAAGATGCTCACATCATTAAAATTATTTAACTCCATGCTGAGTCCTGAAGGCTGCAGGGTCTCCCGACTGAGGTGCAGTTCTTCCAGCTTGCACTAAGCTTTGCTGGAGCACTGCAGCAAGCCTGAGACAGAGATGTTGGCCAGGGAACAGGGTGATGTATTAAAGTGGCAGATACTGGAAGCTCGGGGTTATTTTTGCAGACACGGTATGTGTTCCGTAAAGTGGTCATCCAGCCTGCACTTCATCTCCTCAGTGTAGACGATAGAACACTTGCCTCTGTCTTATGAATTTGTGGGTTCAGAAATTCAGCACACCATTTAGGCTGAATTAACTACTTTCTTCCCTTTCTCTCTCATTAAATCCAACAGGTCTGAAGTAGAGAAGGATGAGATAAAGAAAAATTAAGCATTCCCTTCTACACTATATGCTGTGATAATTCCATCTATCTGTCAATATGAAGAGCAGCAACAAAAACTCAGAAAATATAAGGGTAGCAACAGGAGCCTCAACTCTGTAAAATCTAATTATCTTGTCAAGAACATTCTTACATCAATTTCTAATTATTTTATGTTTGTTTTATAATGCTTTTTGCAAAATAGCAAATTTCTTACCTTGTTCCTGGATCTGATTAAACCTTGATGTCCCTCCTGGGAAACAGGAACAGGATTACAAAATACTATGATTGCTCTATTGCATTCCTAGCCAATTCCAACAGTCCCTCAGGTGACTGTACTCCAAGCAGAGAATATTAAATTTCAACAACAACGCTACTCAAAAGTAATATATTTTCTTCGAATTCAATCAAATAATTGTTAACTTTTTTTCTATTTAGTTCTCTCAGCTCAGTCAAAATTACAGAAATATAGAATCATAGAAACATCTCAACACAGAAGGAGGCCATTCAATCCAGTGTATTTGTACTAGGTCTCTGAAGGAGTAATTCAGTCACTGCTACATGCTTACTTTTTTCCCCATGGGCCTGAAATCTCTTCCTTTCAGATAATGATCCAATTTGTTTTTGTAATCCTCAATGGAGCATGCCTTCACTACACTGTCAGAGAGTGCATTCCAGATTCTAAAACTTCAACTCATGGAAAAGCTTTCTTATTGCTTTATTTTTCAATTGTCTTAGAATTGTGCACTTCTGCTTTTGATTCTTCCACCAAAGGGAATTGTTTCTCCCTATCTGTCTACTCTGTTCAGGCTCCTCATGATTTTAAATACCACGATCAAGTCTCCCCTCAACCTTCTCTGTTGCAGGTGAACAATCTTTCCACGTAACTGAAGTTCCACATTCATGGAACCATACTCATTAATCATTTTTTAGCCTTCTCTAATGTTTTTGTATCTTCCCTAAACAGTGGTGCTAGAACTGGATGCAACAGATTAGTTGAAGCTAAGCCAGTGCTTATGCATGTGTAATATAACTTTTGTTTTTGCATTCTATATGGTTATTGATAAAGCCCTGGATTCTACATGCCTTATTAAAGATCCTGTTAACGTACTACCACTTTCAATGATTTCTGTTGTACAAACCCAGGTCCTTTTACTAAGATCAAAGCCATTAAGAAATATCAGGAACAGCAGAGGTCCTAACACTGAACTTTTGATGAACTGTACCTCTTCAACCAGTCTGCAAAACAACCGTTGACTATTATAGTTTGCTTCCTGTTATTCATCTAACTTTGCACCCATGTTTTTACTATCTCTTTTATTTCACAAGCTCAAACTTTGCTCATAAGCCTGTTCTGCACTACTTCACCAAAGGCCTTCTGAAAATCAATCTCATACCACATCAACAGTTTTGTCATCTTCACACCTCTCTCACCCCATTAAAGATACTCTCACAAGTTGAACACAATTTGACCTTAAATTCATACCAGCTTGTCTTTTGCCCGAGTGACACCTTATTTTCTCCTAAATTATTGTTTCTGAAACTGTCCCCACAAGAGTTGACTTGCCTATAGTTGCTGGGTTCATTATAAAACTCCTCTTTTTGAACATGGTTGTAACATTTGCCATTATCCAGTCCTCCTGCATCAGTCCTGAATCTAAGGAAGATTTGAAAACTATGGCCAATGTGTCTACAATGCCCACTCCTTCAATCTGTTCCATCTTGTCTCAATGCCTTAGTGCAGATAGCCAATCCAATACCATCTCCTTACCAATTTTAAACCCTTCAAGTACCTGAGCTTCCTCCTTTTTCCCTCCTAAAGCATGCAGCGTCTTCATCTGTGGGAGATGAGGCATTTGTTTTCTACCACCGCTCCGTTCCCTGCCGTTCGTTTCATTCATTCATGGTGTGTGAGCTTCACTGACTTGGCCAGTATTTATTACCCATCCTGAGTTGCCCTTGAGGAGGTGATGGTGGTGGACTATCTTCTTGAACTGCTGCTATCCATTTGGTGTAAGTACACCGACAATGCTGTTTGGGAGGGAGGCTGTATAGATACTGTAATTAGATGTTTGTCCAGTTCAGCTTCTGGACAATGGTTACTCCATGATGTTGATAATGTGGGAGTAAGCCGTGGTATAGGATTGAATGTCAAGGGGCAATTGTTAGATTCTCTCTTATTGGACATCATCACTGTTCAGCATTTGCATGGCATAAATGTTACTTTCCACTTGTCTGCCTAAGCCTGGATATTGTACAGACCTTGTTGCATTTGGGCACAGACTGTGAATGGTGCTGAACATTGTGCAATCATTGGCAAACATCCTCACTTCTGACCTTATGATGGAGGGAAGGTTATTCACTAATCATCTGAAGATGGTAAGGTTCTTGACACTACAATTAGGATCTCCTGCCAAGATGTGATGGTAAGGTAAGGGTGCCATAATCTTTCCAGACAGTTAGAGAGACACAACTGGTGATGGTTTAACCTGAGGGTCACTCCTCTTCAGGTGAGGAGAGAGGTTGAAAAAGAGAGTCCTTCATAGTAACCTCAGCATAGTGCAGGAATTGAACCCACACAGGCAAATTTGCCCGAAACGTCAATTCTCCTACTCCTCGGATGCTGCCTTATCTGATGTGCTTTTCCAGCACCACACTCTCTGAACTTTAGTTTTACTAAGACTCCTTAATGCCACACTCAGTCACATGTGGCAGGAATGTCAAGGGCTATCACTCTTAGCTCACCTCTAGAATTCAGTTGTTTTGGATATGTTTAAACCAAGGCTGTGATAAAGTCAGGAGCTGAATGGCCCTGGCAAAACCCAAAGTGAATGTCAATGAGCAAGTGCTGCTTGATGATGCATTCCATCACTTTGTTGATAATCAAGAGTACCCTGATGGGGCATTAACTAGCCCGGTTGGAAATGCCTTGCTGCTCTTGTACAGGACATACTGGGGAAAATTTCCATATCATTGAGTAGTTGCCAGAGATGTGGCTGTACTGAAACAGCCTAGGGTATGACTGAACCTGAAGCACAAAATTATTACTAAAATGTTGTCGGGGGCCATGACCTTTGCAGCATCCAGTATCTTCTCTCATTTCTTGATATTACATGGAATGAATCAAATTGTTTGTTTGAAGACTGGCATTAGTGATGCTGGGGACCTCTGGAGGAAGTCAAGTTAGATCATCCACTTGGCACATCTGGTTGAAGAATGTTGCAAATGTTTCAGCCTTAACTTTTACACTGACGTGCTGGCAACTCCATAATTGAGAATAAGGATATTTGTGGAGACTTGTCCTCCAATGAACCTCAATCTATAATCGGATGATTGAATTCTCCTAATTATAAACGATCTGTAATTCTTGTACTTCTATGCAATTTCCTTGCAAATTTCTTCCTCCACAACCCTCCAACTTGACTCTACAAATGGAAGCATTTTCTCAATATTTAACCCTGCCTGTCAAAATTAAATAGATCTCTTTTGGGTCATTTCTCAGTCTTTTGTCTAAAAACAATAGCTGAAGCCTTGTTCAGTCTTTCCTAATAATTGTACCCTCTCGATTCAAAGTGTGTGTATTTAAGATAATAAAAAGAACACTGTGTACTGTTTTAAATCAATGCAGTCAAGACTTTGGATTGAACATAATTGCAAGCGAATAAGATTGAATGAAGTGTAGATGCCACAGTGAGAAGACTTTGCCATTTCCCATGCTGTCCTCCACTGATCTGCAACAGTATCAAGGATGCAAGGCAAATGAGTCCGTTAGATACTAAAAATAACTTTTTTCTTTTCGGTCTTGTATCAAGAAAAAAAAGAATTCCCTTTCCTAATCAAGGAAATAGCAACAGTGAAATATTTAATAAAGCACACAATGAAACTGCATTGATGGGTGACAAAAATTCTTTCATGGTTTGATTCTTTTTTCATCAAGTTGCACTTACAATTGTGGACATTTCTAATCTAATGTAGCTGATTGAAAGTCCTAATGTGCTTGTTTTCCTCTATAGACTCAGAACTGCACTTAAGGATGGAGGTATGTGAGAAACAGGGTTAAAATGTCAGCTTTGACTTTTCAGCAGAACGCGGCTAGATACAAATACAATAGGTTTTAAGAAAATGAAAGAGATTGGATGAAAAGGAGAACAAAAGGCAAGTTCTGTATTAGGGCAGAAAGTGCTGGAAATATTGAGCAGGTCGGAGGAATCTCTGGTGGGAAAGACAAAGTTAATGTTTCAGAATAATAACCAACTATCATCCATTCAGTCAGCTGTTCTAAATATGACCTAGAGAGTTCTAATAAGACTATACATAATTTGATCTATTCCCTAAATGGCATATACTTCAAATATACTTCAGTAACATCATTTTGATGGAGAGCATGTCCCCTTTATCATACAGGGTCAGTAACGCCCTGTTTTGTAGTCAACTTTCTCATTGTAGGTTAAGACTAGTCATTACTCTGATCTCGGTAAAAATCCTGATAAAGGGCTTTTGCCCAAAACGTCGATTTTACTGCTCCTCGGATGCTGCCTGAACTGCTATGCTCTTCTAGCACCACTAATCCATTACTCTGATCTACGAGACTGCTATTCAAAATGATTGAATTTATGCGTGTTACCAGAATATATGTATGAATGCTTTCCTTCTAATCAACGCCTTTCTATAATGATTGTATGATATGTAAAAAACGTTTCTTGTTTGTGCATAGTGTGATGTGTGCTCTTCAGCTGGTTTCTGTGCATTCATGTGGAGTATACCTGAGGAACGTGATAGATGTCACATATATGGATCTTCAGAAGCATTGTTAAAAAACTGTGAAAGATTAAGTCCTCAATATAGCAGAAAAATGAAACTGTAGGTGTGGTTGAAATGATTCCATCAAGAGATGTTCCTCAAACAGCCAGGCAAAGGATGATAGAATGTCTTGAGATAACTGTTTTGAGTACTAGAGGAATGACTTTAACCCCATCTCCCCAGCAAAAACAGGGTACTACAAATGATCAGTTTATTTATCTATGGTTAGGACCCCTCTGAAATAATTTTGACCTGCTTCTTCTAGCAGGTCACCTAATGTGAGTGGCAGCCTTCTTTAGACCCCTAAGTCAAGTCTCAATTATGTCATTAGCACCCCAATTGCAATTTTAACTTAGGCCTGAGGCAGGAAGCGTTTCCGCCAGGTGGAACGAAGTTGGACATTTAGAAGACATTTGTGGGCGGCACGGTGGCACAGTGGTTAGCACTGCTGCCTCACAGCGCCAGAGACCTGGCTTCAATTCCCTCCTCAGGCGACTGTCTGTGTGGAGTTTGCATATTCTCCCAGTGTCTGCATGGGTTTCCTCCGGGTGCTCCGGTTTCCTCCCACAGTCCAAAAATGTGCAGGTCAGGTGAATTGGCCACGCTAAATTGCCCATAGTGTTAGGTGCAGGGGTAAATGTAGGGGAATGGGTCTGGGTGGGTGCGCTTCGGCGGGTTGGTGTGGACTTGTAGGGCTGAAGGGAGCCAAGGAATTAAAATAGCAAGGACCCTATTTCTACCGTAGCATCTCTAAGCTGACCCACTATCACTAGTATCCTTACATACAGACGAGGATGGATACCACTTCGACTGGGACAACACATTCATCCTAGGACAAGCCAAACAGAGACATGCACGATAATTCATAGAAACATGGCATTCCAACTGGAACTCTATCAACAAACACATCGACATGGACCCCATTTATCACCTCTGAGAAAAATGAACAGGAAATGTCATCACAGGGAATGATGTCACCAACCCCAGGAAACCTAAAGACATAAATAGAAAGCGGATTGCTTCACCAAAGGCTCACTGATGATATTGGCTAGTATGGTGACAAAATGTCTGAAAACGAACCTATGAGCTCAGCGAGCAAACTTATGTTCAGAACACTGCATTACTTTGGAGGATCAATAAACAGAGCTGCATCATTCTCCATAATGCAATACTACATCAACATCAAAATGTTTCATTGTGTCAAGTTTGATTTGAAGGATGTAAACCAATAACCAATCTGATGTCTGGACATAGAAATAAGCCGCCTTGGTGTAGAAAACTAATTTTTTTTTAGTGTCCTAGTTCTTTAGTGCTTTTCAGCTATGCTTCCAGGTATATTTAACAAGAAAATGTCCTATCAGCACCTTGTATACATTTGTTCCCTATTAAAAAGGAGAAAGTGATAGATTGCTCATTATCCTTCAATATAGGTCTGTAGCCTTCGGTGATGGTAGCAATTTAACTTCAATCTTTTTTTATTTTTAACTAAAGCAATATTGGAAATTTATGGTATCTTGAAAGAACTTGCATCTTAACCTTAAAAAAAAAAGTGCTGTTGGTCTTGTCGGTCAATGCCCTTTCTACAGATGTGTGCAGCTGTCTGTACTCACAGAAAATGATGCTGCTCATTGTCTGAATTCTCTGTTGTTGATTGGTCTTCAATTAGTTTCCCAGTATCTAATGCCAAGATGTTGGACTTTTGTATATGGTTACCACAGCTAAACATGATGTGAGTTTGCTCCAACAAGAATGCAGCAATATTTGTTATCTCTCTTACTATAAGAACCTGGGTGTGGATATTGTGGCATTGAAGGATCCAATGGATACTTATTACAGCCAGTCATTAGATACACACGTTAATTTCAAAGGCACATCATTGTCTGGGCTAACATTAGATTGTTACATTATACAGAAAGCAGCATGTTTCCAGAAATATGTCATTTTTCAAGTGACCTCAGACTAAATGGTACAAATGATCTTGGTACCTTCAGATGACATGTTATGATACAGTGATGATATCATAAGCGTGTCTCTAAAGGTTGTACTGAAGTACGGGCCATGAGAAATAACATCAAAACTGAAGAAAGATGGAAATCTAACAATTTTTAGGCGAGGTAAGAAGAATAAAGAAGGTTTGTGAGAGAATTGAGGCCAAGCGAGATTAAAGGCTTTAATGCAACAACAAAACAGAATAGTTAAGAATAGAGTAAAGAAACAAAGATTGTAGCCAAATGAGGACATGAATAGCTATGTTAAAACAATCTTAAAGCAACATGCAAGGATAAAGAAAGAAACCAAATGAAATCAATTCATAAACGCAAACCACAAAAATAATAACAAAGCTCATTAGGTAAGATGGCGACAGAGATTACAATGTAAATTTGTTGAACTCCGTGCTAGGTCCAGAAAGCTGTGGAGTGCTGAATGGAAAGACAAGGTGTTGTTCCTAGAGCTTGTATCAAGCTTCATTGGAATATCTTAGCAGGCCATGGACAGAAAGATTGGTCCCATGCTAATGTGGCAAACTAAACTGACGTGCAAATGGAAGCCTCAGAATCATGTTTACAAACTTAATAAGGCACCATTCTGCATTTAATCTCACCCATGTGAAACAGAGGTGTTACAGTGTTTCACCTATTGTCTGCACCAGTTCTTCAGGTGAGCATCATTATGTAATGGCAATCTCCTGCCATTCTCCATACACCTGCACATTATTTATATCCAAAATAATCACCCGATTTCCACTTGAATGCTTCAGTTGAACCTTCCTCTGCCATTGCTGTTAAATCACTCTCCAAAGAGGAGCCTAAATGCAGTGTGGGTGATAGTTGAATGTCCTTTTGTTTTAAACTTTATAATTAAAAGTTGGTGTATTAACTTGTTTCACGCAGAAGAGGAAATAATTAGAGAACCACATAATGGATTACAATTGTGAACATCTCTGATGAACCAATTACCCTGAATGTTACTTTATCTCCATTTGATTTCAAATTAACCCATAGCATATTTATTTAGCAGTTTAATTGATTTTAGAACCATTTTTAATGCCATTCTAATTGTGGAATTTCAGGTTATTCTTGGTTGCTCATCTCAACAGAATTGCCTGGAGGTATAATGTAGGAAGTTGTGAACTCAACAATGCATTCTAAACACTTAGAATAATACCAGTGCTGATTTTGCTTTTTGTTGTGATAAATTATGAGGATATTGATTCATGCTATAAAAGCAATCTTTAGGTTACAAATTACTTATGTATTTGGTCTGGACTTCTGACCAATTACTTCAATTTTGATTTAACCTGTTGTTTTTTTTCTGGGCTAACTTCATATTAATGTTGTCAAAAGTATATTTGCACCAATAAGGGAACTTGCCTCTGGCCAAACAAGAAAGAACAGGACTGCTGCAGGGTTCCATTATTTGCTCAGGTAATTTAAGAAGGTACGAAAACCATTTTAGAGCAATAATAGCATAAACCAAGACCACAGAAAACATGAGGTTTCCATAACGCCAAATGTTTAAAGTCTCCTCAATAGTAATTTTATAGCCCCAAGCAGAATAAAGGTAGGACTATCTATTTAAAACTAGGTAAGCACAAAGAAATGACTCAAGCTCCAGAAAAAGCAGTGACCTCAATGTTGCATAAATTTTAGTAATCTCACAAGGTCAACCAAGTTATGAGGAGGTAATCACAATTTGAGCAAATGCAACATTGGAAATACTTGTCACATTACCAGCCTCCTTGCTCACCTTGTTATATAACCACTCCCTGAAATATGCATGAAGCTGCACAAAACCCATCTGTCTTCAGCATTGCATAATATTAAAAATGGAAGAACTGCTGATCCTCCCAATCAGAAAAGTTACATGTAATAGTGTTTCAGGCACTGTCTTTTCATGACACATAACACAGTCCACAAGTTAAGACAAAAACAAAACCATCAGTTTGTTGAATTCTTAGGTACTGGTCTTGGATTCCTTATGAGGCTATATCTGTGAATTCTTGGCTGACCACATTAGGAAATTAAAGAGAATTGGAAGTTCAGAAAAGGGGATGCTTGCTGTTAATGGATCAGAAAATATCTTGTATAATGATATTCAGTTTTAGGTGTTCAGTTGTAATCAATAAAGTGCTAAGTCTTAAGGTCCTGTGTTGTTCTGAAAATAAAGGCATGAATACAGCAAGAATATCCCTGCCTCAGTTCAAGAACATACAACCACCAGACTATCAACCCCATACTGAAATGTCTACCTTACATCTATCCTAGAGGCAATTAACTGGTCAATTGTTCAGTAACACAGAAAAGATGCTGCCACACAAACCTGAAGTTAGCAAGAAAATTAGAGGATAATCATTGTTGGCAGAAGGGACATGAAATGTTTGTCCTCAGGTCTGGACCTCACACCTGGATCTTAAAGAGCTCGGCAATTAAAAGAACAAAGGCTGGATTTTTATCTTAGAAACTTGAGTCAGGAGTTGGGAAATTTCCCAATATGATTCTGTCTCCTGATTCCAATTACAAAGTTTATGGATGATATAAAGCTATGAAGCATTGTAAATTGTAAGGAAGATAGTGTAGGACTCCATAAGGACGTAAACAAGTTCATGGATTGGGCATATAAATGTCAGTTGACGGTCAATGTAGAAGTCTGAGGTGAGACATTTTGATAGGAAGAACATGGATAGACAATATAAACTAAGGAGTACAATACTTAAGGGGATGCAGGAGTAGAAGGGACCTGGGTGTATCTATGTATAGATCATTGAAGGTAGCAGGACAGATGGAGAGAGAAGTAAATAAAGCATACTGTATCTTTGGCTATATCAATAGGTGCACAGAGAACTAGAAAAAGGAGGTTATGTTGAAGTTATAGAAGACATTTGTTAAACATCAGCTAGAGTTTTAAATATGGTTTTGACCTTCTTATTCCTTCCAAGATATTAATGCAGATGCAAGGAAATTGGCACATTAATTATTCAATCTTTCGGTCACTGCTTAGAAGGAACAGTTTATAGCAAATAGTGGGAGATAATAGCTAGATATGCTCCAGGTTATGATGACTTTACTGCAGAGAATGAGAGAGGGAGGGAGAGAGAGCCAATCCTTTCTCTGCTAGAGTCTAGAAGTTTCTGCCGCTATATTGTTCACATGCCCTCAAACCACAGAGTTGTCATCATGCTGATGACTCCTGGTCTCCACAAGTGATCCTATTTGTATAATCCAATCAGCAAGCTGTCTCTCGGCAAAGCTTATTCTTCAGACACCCATGATGCCATGGCACCTTAGATGTTATCCCTTCACTGCTTGAACACAGCAACAGTGCAAACACCGCTCACAGTAAGTTTCAGTAACTTATTTTTAGCAGCATCACTTATCACCGGATTTTAGTTTAAAACAGCCCTTTACCATCTTGGTCCCCAACTCAAAGTACAGAATAATAAAAAAAACTTTACAATTCAATGCTGTAAAGGTATACCGAGTGCAGCAATCCATTGGCATTATTAACATGGAATCAGTATAATGAATCTGCTTACCTGAGGGGACATCCCATGACATGGATATATAATGGCTGTGTGGTTTTCTGGTGGACCTTGATCTAGGCAAAAGTCTTTTGCCTTATTGTTATGCACCTATGTGAGGAACACACAAATTAAGGAAAGATATGTAGCACTGTTAGAATGAATAACTTAATTCAGCATAATCAACAAGACTTTGTCAGAAGCAGAGGCTAGATGTTTAAAGCTCAGGCATTTCAGAGTTCAAGGTTTCTAAAAATGTGCAAGGTCAAGTGAAGGGCAAGTCGTGCCTCACAAACCTTATTGAATTCTTTGAAAAGGTGACGAAGGAGGTTGATGAGGGGAAAGCGGTAGATGTGGTATATATGGATTTTAGTAAGGTGTTTGATAAGGTTCCCCATGGTAGGCTACTGCAGAAAATACGGAGATATGGCATTGAGGGTGAGTTGGAGGTTTGGATTAGGAATTGGCTGGATGGAAGAAGACAGAGGGTAGTAGTTGATGGCAAAGTTTCTTCATGGAGTGCCGTCACTAGCGGTGTTCCGCAAGGATCTGTTTTGGGACCATTGCTGTTTGTCATTTTTATAAATGACCTGGAAGAGGGGTTAGAAGGTTGGGTGAGCAAGTTTGCGGATGACACGAAAGTCGGAGGAGTTGTTGACAGTGAGGAAGCATGTGGCAGGTTACAGCAGGATATAGAGAAGCTGCAGAGCTGGGCAGAAAGGTGGCAGATGGAATTCAATGTAGCTAAGTGCGAGGTGATTCACTTTGGGAAGAATAACAAAAAGATGGGGTACTGGGCTAATGGTCGGATACTTGGTAGTGTGGATGAGCAGAGGGATCTTGGTGTCCATGTACACAGATCTCTGAAAGTTGCCACCCAGGTAAATAGTGCGGTGAGGAAGGCATATGGCGTACTGGCTTTTATTGGTAGAGGAATTGAGTTCCGGAGTCCTGAGGTCATGATGCAGTTGTATAAGACTCTGGTACGGCCGCATCTGGAATATTGTGTGCAGTTTTGGTCGCCATACTATAGGAAGGATGTGGAGGCATTGGAACGGGTGCAGAGGAGGTTTACCAGGATGTTGCCTGGTATGGAAGGAAAATCGTATGAGGAAAGACTGAGGCACTTGGGGCTGTTTTCACTAGAGAAAAGAAGGTTTAGGGGTGACTTGATTGAGGTGTACAAGATGATTAGGGGGTTAGATAGGGTCGACAGTATGAACCTTTTCCCGCGTATCGAGTCGGGTATTACAAGGGGGCATAGCTTTAAATTAAGGGGGGGTAGATATAGGACTGATGTTAGGGGTAGGTTCTTCACTCAGCGAGTCGTTAGTTCATGGAATGCCCTGCCAGTAACAGTGGTGGACTCTCCCTCTTTATGGGCATTTAAGAGGGCATTGGATAGGTATATGGAGGATAGTGGGTTAGTGTAGTTTAGGTGGGCTTGGATCGGCGCAACATCGAGGGCCCAAGGGCCTGTACTGCGCTGTATTCTTCTATGTTCTATGTTCTATGTTCTATGTTCTATGTTCTATGTTCTATGTCCTGTCAATGTTAAGGTGACCACATGAAATAACACTAACCTCTGAGTACCTGATTAGCATTGCCTCAGGATATATGTGTACAGATCACAGTTCCCTGAAAGTGATAATGCAAGTAGATAAGGTGGCCAGGAAGTCATAGGGCATGCTTGCCTTCATTGGGTGGGGCACAGAGCATAAAAATTGGCAAGTCATGTTGTAGCTGTACACAACCTCAGTAAGGCCACATTTGGAATACTGCGTACAGTTTTGGTACCACACTACTGGAAGGATGTGGAGGCTTTGGAGAGTGTACAGAAAAGTTGACCAGGATGTTGCCTGATTTGAAGGATATTGACTGAGGAAACATTGGACAGACTGTTTGTTTTCACTTGAACATTGGAGACTGAGGGGTGACCTGATAATTTTGTTAACCTCTATGAGACGTGAATTAAATGGATAGTTGGAATCTTTTTCCCTGTGTAGAAATGACAATTACTGGGGAACATAGATTTTTAAGATAAAAGGAGGTAAGATTAAAGAAGATGTGAGAAGCAATTTTTTTTTCTTACACCTGCTGGTAAGCGCCTGGAAGGTGCTGTCAGTGGAGATGGGAAGGCGGATACAACAGCAAAGCTTAAGGGGCATCTTGACATGAATAGGTAGGGAATAGAGGGATATGGACCACACAGACAAAAGGATTTTAGTTTAGAAAAGCATCCTGTGTTGGCTTAGGCTTGACAGGCTGAAGGGCCTGTTCCTGCGCTGTACTGCTCTTTATTCTTCTGTAAGATCTCTGTTATTAAAAATCAAATTGTAATTTAAATATTCACCTTGATGTTGGGAACAGGAGTCAAGTAAGGAAAGGAAATAATAGAAGAGCAAAACTGAAATGAAAATGAAGCTCAGTGTTGCACAAAAGTGCAGAAGTGTTTCAGCCTTGAGTTGACGGAGAATGAAATTATTGTTCAGGCCTCAAAATTATTGAACTCAATATTGAGTTCTGAAAGCTGCAGGGTCCCCAAATGGAAAATGAGATGCTGTCCTTCTGGCTTGCGCTGAGCTTTGCTGGAGCACTGCAGCAAACCTGAGACAGATGTCCCTATCCACTATCACTCTCCTCCACCTGGCTGAGCTCATCCTCACTTTGAACAACTTCTCCTTTTAATCCCTCTCACTTTCTTCAGGTCAAACGTGTGGCCATGGTTACCCATGTTGGTCTCTTTATCTCTGTGCCGCTGTGTGGTCCATTCCTGTTCCAGTCCTACTCTGGTCCCTCTCCACAACTCTTTTTCTGGTATGTTGATGACATCCCTTGCTGCTTCCCCTCTCATCTAGAATTGGAAAAATTTATCAGTTTCAATTCCAATTTCCACCCTGCTCTCATCAATACCTGGTCCATCGCTGACTCCTCCCTTTCCTTCCTTAACATCTCTGTTTCCATTTCTGAGGATAGGCTGGCCATCAATATCCACCAACTCCCATAGTTACCTGGACGTATATATCCTCACATCCTGTTTCCTGTAAAGGATCCATTTAATTCTTCCAGTTTCTTCATATCCATTGCATATATTCTAATGATGACAGCTTGGACAAGAGGGCCTCCAAAATGGTCACCTTTCTTCATTGTCAAAGAATTCCCCACCACCCATAGTTAACAGGGTCCTCAGCTGTGTCTGGCCATGTCCCGCACCTCAGACCTCACTCCTCTTCTCTCCCACAATAGAGATAGTAGCTCATTTCCCACTCCACCAGCCTCCATATCCAAAGGATCATCAGCTGCCATTTCCACCACCTCTCGTAGCATGCCACCGTGTGACACATTTCTCCTCCCCTCCCTTGTTCGCATTCTGCAGGAACCATATCTTCTGGGCACCTTGGTCCACTCCTCCTCATTCCCAACATCCCCAAGACACCTTCTCCTACAATTGCTGAAGGTATGACACCTGCCTGCTTGCTTCCTCCCTCCTCAATATCCAAGGCCCTTCCAGGTGAAGCAGATTTACCTACATTTCACTCAATCTCATCTATTATATTCATTGCTCACAATGTGGTCTCCTCTGCACTGGGGAGATGAAACACAGACTGGGTGACTGCTTTGTGGAATACCTATGTTCTATCGGCAAAATTAACCCTGAGCTTCCAGTTGTCTGCCACTTCAACACACCACCATGCTCTGTGATCAACATCTCTGTCTTGGGATTTCTGCACTGTTCCTGTGAAGCCCTGCACAAGCTAGAAGGACAGCACATCACTTTCCATTTGGAATCCTGAAGCCTTCAGGACCCAACATCAAATTCAATAATTTTTGGGCCTTAGTGTATCCATTTATGCTCTTTACCCTCCCTCATATTACTAGTCCTGTCATCACTTGGGCTGTTTGCATCCATCCCATTTTTACCCACTAACAGTCCTTATTATCCATCCCTTTGTCTGTTCAAATGTTCTTTCTCTTTCGGCTCCATCTCCACTTGTCACCAACTTGTTTACACCACAAACCATCCTACCCCAGCCCCGCCTTCAGCATATATATCACGTTTTCCTATCTATAATCCATTCTGATGAAGAATCACTGGACATGCAGTGTTAGGTCTGCTTCCTCTCCACAGACTCTGCTGGACCTGCTGAGTTTCTCCAGCAAAATCTGTTTTTGTTTTAGATTTTCAGCCTCTACGGTTCTTTGCTTTCTATTTGTTTCAGTAAAGTTATTGTGTTGCTGCACAAGGTTAGCATGAATAGGAGGCACCACTTGGCCATCCAGATATACCTTCCAAAATAAGGATACGTTATGACCACCAGAAACATGGATACACTCAAAATACTGTAGAGTGTTAAGTCGTTAATTGCCAAGTGGCTTTATTTGTCATTTTAACTGTATCAGTTGTATATGAGACAGTGTTCCTCTAGGACTGAGTGTTACATGGACAGCACAAACTACACAATCATACGCAGGGCGGCATAAAGTGCAAAACACGCAAGGCAGTAACTCCTGACACATCAAGACAATAGGCACAGTAAAATGCAAATTAGTGTAATCAAAGAATGATAATTAATAAAAAAAATTGTTCTAGCAGCCATTCGAAGTCATAGAGTTTCAAGTGGAATAGAGTCTGATCATAGTGTTAAGGAGTCTGATGGCCCAGGGGAAGAAACTGTTGCACTGTCTGGCCATGTGAGACTGAATGCTCGGTATCTTCTGCCAGATGGCAGGAGGGAGAAGAGTTTGAGTGAAAGGGATGTGGGTTCTTCCACAATGCTCTTAGCCCTTTAGATGCAGCGTAATGTCTGTAATGGAGGGAAGAGAGACCCCGATGATTCCCTCAGCTGTCCTCCCTATCCATTGTAGGGTGTTACGATCCGAGACAATGCAATTCCTGAACCAGGCAGTGATGCAGCAGCTCAGGGTTAGTCAATGAACCCCCTGTAGAATGTGGTGAGGATTGGGGCGGGGGAGGGGTGCTTTCCTCAACCTGCGCAGAAAGCAAAGGTTTCTGCTGTGCTTTCTTAGCTATGCAGCTGGTGCTGAGGGGCCAGTTGAGATTTTCCACCAGGTGGATGCCAAAAATTTTGGTGCTTTTTACGATCTCCACCGGGGAGCCATCGATGTCCAGCTGAGTGTGGTCACTCCGTGCCCTCCTGAAGTCAACAACCATCTCTTTCATTTGGTCCACATTCAGAGACAGGTTGTTGGCTCTGCGCCAGGAATGTAATTGTAGTCTAAATTCCACCGTTGTTTTCCTACAAATTGCAGTAAGGATGCTGACTATATCATATCAGTCCTATTTAGATATTGTAGATTCTTTTTCAGCTGACCATTTGATACTCCAGCTACTCAAGGAAAGGATACTTTAAATATGGTGGCAGTTGAGTCATTGATATTAAAGGGAGTGAAGCCATTAGCAACCTGTTAACATTCAATTGGGTGCAAATGGATCCCAGTGAGTCTACCCAGCTGTCAGTGTATTTAGGAACGTATAAGATTACCTAAAACAAGATGGGACTGCAGACTGTTAAACCTTAACTGTTCAAAAATGTGAAAATAATCATACTTGCCCCACTTATTTTTCAAACTATTACTGAGACCCTCACTATTTTTCTTTCACGTTTCTCATTTTTTTGATGAAACTGAGAGTTTAGGTGAGGGTGAGTTAATCTTTGGACAGCTGTGTTTTGAAAAAGGAATGTTAACAAATGCAAATATTTGATCTGGAAGATAAAATAACTGAATTACTGATTACAAGGAACACTGAGGATGATTTGGCACTGATTTGATTTGATTTATTGTAGTCACATGTACCTAAGTACAGTGAAAAGCATTGTTTTGTGAGCAGTACAGGCAGGTCATAGCAAACAAGGACATACAGATTATAGTGTGCTTAGACAGAGAGGGGAATTAAAGGTTACTGTTGTACAGGAGGTACACAAAGCACGATCACCATAACCAAGATTAACATAATTTGAAGTTAGAGAAGTCTGTTCAGCAATCTAATAAGGCAGGGAAGAAGCTGTTCTTGAACCTGTTCATCCATGTGTATCTTGTGCCTGATGGAAGAGGTTGGAAGAGAGCATTATGGGGTGGGAAGGGTCTTTGATGATGTTGGTAGTCCTTCTGCTCCAACCAGAAGTATAAGCTGAGTCCATGGATGGGAGAAAGCGAGGACTGCAGATGCAGGAGAGTCAGAATCAAAAAAAAAGGTGGCCCTGGAAAGGCTCAGCAGGTCAGGCAGCATCTGAGGAGCAGAAGACTTGGTGTTTCAGGCCTAAGCCCTTCAGGAATGCCCGAAATGTCGACCCTCCTGCTCCTCGGACGCTGCCTGACCTCTGGATGGGAGGTTAGTTTCTGTGATGGTCTGGGGCTGGCTGCTGTTTTTATTCTCTCTCTGAACCTCGTTCCAATTAAAGAATTGTTGCTGCATGTTCTGTGCAAAGAATCCTCAGTCTGGAAGAAATTGGTAAGTGACTATTCAAGGTAAGAACAATGACTGCAGATGCTGGAAACCAGATTCTGGATCAATGGTGCTGGAAGAGCACAGCAATTCAGGCAGCATCGAGGAGCTTCAACAAAATCGACATTTCGGGCAAAAGCCCTTCATCAGGAATAAAGGCAGAGAGCCTGAAGCGTGGAGAGATAAGCTAGGGGAGGGTGGGGGTGGGGAGAGAGTGGCATAGAGTACAATGGGTGAGTGGGGAAGGAGATGAAGGTGATAGGTCAGGGAGGAGAGGGTGGAGTGGATAGGTGGAAAAGGAGCTAGGCAGGTCGGACAAGTCCGGACAAGTCAAGGGGACTGGAAGTTTGAAACTAGGATGAGGTGGGGGAAGGGGAAATGAGGAAGCTGTTGAAGTCCACATTGATGCCCTGGGGTTGAAGTGTTCCGAGGCGGAAGATGAGGCGTTCTTCCTCCAGGCGTCTGGTGGTGAGGGAGCGGCGGTGAAGGAGGCCCAGGACCTCCATGTCCTCAGCAGAGTGGGAGGGGGAGTTGAAATATTGGGCCACAGGGCGGTTTGGTTGATTGGTGCGGGTGTCTCGGAGATGTTCCCTAAAGCGCTCTGCTAGGAGGCGCCCAGTCTCCCCAATGTCGAGGAGACCGCATCGGGAGCAACGGATACAATAAATGATATTAGTGGATGTGCAGGTAAAATTTTGATGGATATGGAAGGCTCCTTTAGGGCCTTGGATAGAGGTGAGGGAGGAGGTGTGGGCACAGGTTTTACAGTTCCTGCGGTGGCAGGGGAAAGTGCGGGATGTGGACGAGATGCGTTGGAGGGCACCTTTAACCACGTGGGAAGGGAAATTGCGGTCTCTTAAGAAGGAGGCCATCTGGTGTGTTCTGTGGTGGAACTGGTCCTCCTGGGAGCAGATACGGCGGAGGCGGAGGAATTGGGAATACGGGATGGCATTTTTGCAAGAGATAGAGTGGGAAGAGGTGTAATCCAGGTAGCTGTGGGAGTCGGTGGGTTTTCCCAATTCCTCCGCCTCTGCCGTATCTGCTCCCAGGAGGACCAGTTCCACCACAGAACACACCAGATGGCCTCCTTCTTTAGAGACCGCAATTTCCCTTCCCACGTGGTTAAAGGTGCCCTCCAACGCATCTCGTCCACATCCCGCACCTCCGCCCTCAGACCCCACCCCTCCAACCGTAACAAGGACAGAACACCCCTGGTGCTCACCTTCCACCCTACAAACCTCCGCATAAACCAAATCATCCGCCGACATTTCCGCCACCTCCAAAAAGACCCCACCACCAGGGATATATTTCCCTCCCCACCCCTTTCCGCCTTCCGCAAAGACTGTTCCCTCTGTGACTACCTGGTCAGGTCCACGCCCCCCTACGACCCACCCTCACATCCTGGCACTTTCCCCTGCCACCGCAGGAACTGTAAAACCTGTGCCCACACCTCCTCCCTCACCTCTATCCATCAAAATTTTACCTGCACATCCACTAATATCATTTATTGTATCCGTTGCTCCCGATGCGGTCTCCTCTACATTGGGGAGACTGGGCGCCTCCTAGCAGAGCGCTTTAGGGAACATCTCCAAGACACCCGCACCAATCAACCAAACCGCCCCGTGGCCCAATATTTCAACTCCCCCTCCCACTCTGCTGAGGACATGGAGGTCCTGGGCCTCCTTCACCGCCGCTCCCTCACCACCAGACGCCTGGAGGAAGAACGCCTCATCTTCCGCCTCGGAACACTTCAACCCCAGGGCATCAATGTGGACTTCAACAGCTTCCTCATTTCCCCTTCCCCCACCTCATCCTAGTTTCAAACTTCCAGTCCCCTTGACTTGTCCGGATTTGTCCGACCTGCCTAGCTCCTTTTCCACCTATCCACTCCACCCTCTCCTCCCTGACCTATCACCTTCATCTCCTTCCCCACTCACCCATTGTACTCTATGCTACTCTCTCCCCACCCCCACCCTCCCCTAGCTTATCTCTCCACGCTTCAGGCTCTCTGCCTTTATTCCTGATGAAGGGCTTTTGCCCGAAATGTCGATTTTGCTGAAGCTCCTCGATGCTGCCTGAATTGCTGTGCTCTTCCAGCACCATTGATCCAGAAAGTGATTATTCAAGCCTACTGAAATTGAACACATCAGTGAGTTCAAAATTAGATATACACTAATGCTTGTGAACAACTCATTATCTAAGGATTGCACAAAGGCTTGGCACCCAGCATTTGAAACTGTTTAATTGAACTGGCAAATTATGATTCCTTTATTTCTCTATTCAATTTAGCCCCTTACTCTGTCTGTCGGACAATCTGTCTGTGTGTAAGTGCAGTTATGATAAAGAAGATTAGTATAAATCACAGATACTACCAAGGTTAATTTATTGTTTAGTTTTATCCTGCTAAAGTTACATTATTAGTAACAAGTTGTTAATTTCTTAAGTTATGAATTTAGTGTCCAAGATCTGTTATTTGTAGAGTCTAGTGAGAAACATTGGGCAAATTTTGAAGTCATTGAATATTTAATTTTGTTATGAATCCAGTGATAGTGAGGCTGATTTGGTTTGGCTTGTTATTCCTGGTCCTAACAACACTCTTTTTCAATAAAACGATGATGTACAAGCTCTCACTTACTTACCAATAAGAGGTAGTGTACAAAAAGACTGGACTAAAAGCCACAAACAAAAAATGTTGCAAGAACAGAGAACAAAGAACAATACACCACAGGAACTGGCCCTTTCGGCCTTTAAGCCTGTGCTGACACACTTTGCTCTTCCTTACTAAAACTAAGCTTCATCTACTGAAAAGCACATTTGCAT
This sequence comes from Chiloscyllium plagiosum, assembly GCF_037043375.1. NCBI lineage: Eukaryota > Metazoa > Chordata > Chondrichthyes > Orectolobiformes > Hemiscylliidae > Chiloscyllium > Chiloscyllium plagiosum. The sequence goes on along the minus strand of NW_028270169.1, from coordinate 35,798,715 downwards.
TTATTTAAATCAGAAGCCAATAGTTGGAAAGGACAAACAATAAAATAAATATTTTGTTGAGTTGAAATTAAACAAGGGAATTTGGAATGGAGCAAGCTACAGAAAACAATTGAGCAGAGAGACAAGAAATTCAGGTTACTATTACGGTAGGTTTTTTGCCTCCTGTTCTCACGTGGATTTTGAAAGATTGGTGATGATTTTTTTGTTTGTTCCCCTCTCTCCTGACACCATTTTGGGTGGATGGGGTGAGCCTGATGAATAATGAAAGGTGGAGCACTGGAGAAGACACCTGTCTCTTTGCACATAAAAATAAATTCATTTTATCAAGTTATTACCTCGCCATAGGCCACTGTGTTGTTATATCTTCTCATCTCTGGGTATACATTGTCCAGATACCACTGGAAATTCTTACATTTAAGGTTCTTTCTCAATGCTACTCTTTCCGAAATGTCACCAATATCGATCCCTGGATTCTGGAAGAATAAAAATAGCTTTAGAAATTGCATTTATTCTCTCTGAAAACTTCTATGTCCAATAAAGAGAATATGTACCAAACAAACAACATCCTTTATTCATAAACCTGCAGCATCCCAACTAGTTAATTAGTGAATGCTGCTTACAGAAAACTGTTGGTTACATTTTCAATACATATTCAACTTTAAAAATATATTGGAGTTCACATCTCACTGTTTTATACAAATTACAGAATTAACATCCAGATGAAGGGTACTTGCTCACATTGGTTTGCCATAACTGGTTAAGTGTAATCTTCTACATGAGTATCGTTGCAAGTTTTTAAAAATAGTTTTCAATTGCTATTCTAAGTTTTATAAAAATGTTATTACAAATTTGCTGCTACAAAGTAGTATAATTTATATGGTGAGTAAAATAGAATATGTGATATTAAGGATAACTCATCAAATTATAAAACTTTGAGGTTCAGGTATCACAGTCAATATATTTCCCAACCTCATTCTTCTGTATCCTTTGATTTCCGTACTGATTAAGAAACTATCTATCTCTGTCTTAAATACACTCAATGACTTAGTCTTCACAGCTCTCTGCAGTAATGAGTTCCTCAGATTCAGAACTGTCTGAAGAAATTCCACCTCATCTCAGTTCACTCTGATCTGTGCCCTCCTGTCCTAGTCTCTCCTACAAGTAGAAACATCTTCTCCACATCCACTCTATCCAGGCCTCTCAGTGTTCTGTAAGTCTGAATGAGATCCCGCCTCACCCTTCTAAACTCCACTGAGTACAGACCCAGAGACCTCAAATGCTCCTCATAATGACCAGCTCCTCATCCCCAGGATGATTCTTGTACCTACTCTGAATCCCTCCAAGATCAGTGCATTCTTCCTTAGAAATGGAGTCCAAAACTGCTCACAATGTTCCAAATGTGGTCTAACCTGAACCTTACATAGCTTCAGCTGCCCTCGTGTTTTAGTCCCCTTGAATTGAATGTTAACATTGCATTTGTCTACTTAACTGCATGCTAACCTTAAAAGAATCCTGAAATAAGACTCCTAAGTCCCTTTGTGCTTCAAATTTCTGAAACCGACATTGGTAAAAATATTGCTTTTGTGAACAGTTGTACATAGCAGATACAGTTATAATATATGTTGTGTGTATTTGTCTTCTGTATAAATTCTACCGCCAGATCAGTGTAACCTTTCATAAGTCAGTAACTGATGTATTAATGAGGATCTGTGTTAGTTTACATTTTTTTGTAGGTTAAACCACATCTTGTTATTCTAGCCTGATAAAGTCTTTGTTCTCCTTGATTTTTCCTGGAAGTTTGCTACTTTTATTCCAAGCCACTAGCTTATCCCTCCTTGCCTGGGACCCAACAGCTGGGTGGTGCCATCTTGGAAATGAGTGGGATACCTCTGAGACCACAGCTTGCTCAAACCATCCACATTTTGGTTAAAGTTCAGCCATGATGCTTTGAGAGCATCTATTCATTGAGGCTGGTGTTAAATTAAACTGAGTTGACAAGAAAGTGAGCTGATGAAAGTTAGATCCTCGCTGGAGAACACCTATCAGAGCTGAAGTGCCAAGAGCTGTGCCAGCAGGTGTGACTTGCACATTACATTTCTTGGCACAGGTTTTGACATGACTTCTACAAAATAATGAGTTTCTACAGACTCGGGGCTTGTGCTGAGGTGACCAGGATTGATTTATATGCTGTTCTCTCAACTCCAGATGTTTAGAATGGCAGGAGGCACATTCACTGTCCAATCACGATCATTGTTGGCTAGCAGCGGAGATGGTCAAATGAAAGCACTATGCTTTCAACAGTTGCACCCAAAGATTTCTGTGCAACATTTGTATCACTTCATATTAATACAAAACGTCAGAGAGCTTTTTATACTGGATACTCATGCTGCTGAAACCTGGCTGGATACACATTGGTTCTGGATTAGTGGTGCTGGAAGAGCACAGCAGTTCAGACAGCATCCAAGGAGCAGCGAAATCGACGCTCCTGGGCTCAGATAATGAGGCAGTTCTCTAGACCTTCTGGGTAAATGTTGATATTTTTAAAAGGGATGGCTGAAGAATAATATGCAAATATCTCACTGCAATTCTGCTCACTATTTGAAAGACTTATCCAGAGCTTTACGAACATAGAGAAAGCAAGAGGCAAATACTGTATCCCACTTTCAGATATTGGGAAATAAGTCAGTGGGGATGCCATATGTTAGGCTTTGTTCATACAGTGCTGATGGCATTGCCAGATGTTGTGCTGTCCTCACAGCTTGACAAGACAAAAACAGGAATGGGAAAAAGGAAGCCATTAAAAAGAAAAAAACCCACTTATGACATATGCCGCTAGCAGCAGTAATATCGAAAATCAACATTTTAATAAATATATATCGTAAAATGTATTCAGTGATGGGCTTGGAAACATGGACATAGGAGAATGACTTTCACTTCCTCAAGCTTGGTTCATCATTCAATTAAATAATGCCTGATCTGCAGCTCAATTCCATTTACTCCATGTTTGCCACATGCTTCTTGGTAATCCTTATACCAGAAGTCTTGAAAATATCAACTGGTCCAGCATCTGCAGCCCTTTGGAGGAAGTCTGCTCCAAATTGCTATTTCTATTGGCTGGGTGGAGAGGAATCTTAATGTTTTGAGGCATTAACTCAGTTCCTCTCTCTGCACCTGGGCTCCATGCCAGGAGACGGAGTGGGATCTGCAGGTTCAATACTGGCGGATGGAGGGCATCCAAAGATGGATATTTACTGTACCCAATTTAAGTGGATTACAGTGATATTTTATGTGCCTACTTTTAGTGGCATTTAGTTCTCTGCATTTTTTTGCAGATTGCAACCCAGGAGAGCCAGTGGTGAGCGTATGATGTCAGGGTGGACATGGGTTAAGGAAATAGTGATTCCAGTGGTTTCAGATAGACAGAGTCCCTCTTCACAGGGTCTGGCCAAACTCTTGCACATTTCTAGCATTGCCTTTGTGATTTCAGTAATAACAACTGATAACAGACATCCATTTAGGGTCTGATCACAGATTTACACAACTGAAACATCACTTCCACCTCTTCCTATTCCAATCTCCTTAAAGTCAATGTCAATATTCCATGAATCATTTTGATTGCATTTTGCAACTATGCACTAGTTGGTGATTTGCATACAGAGACACCTAAAACCCTTTGTTGCTTTGCAGCACCTGGTCTTGCATTGTTAAATATATTCTGATTTGTTTTTCTCAGTCAAAATGGATGACCTTACTTATTTCTACACTGAACCGTATCTGCTATGCATATATTCCGTGGCAATTTCCTGCTCTGTTATACAACCTACTGCTCCTAACTTACACAACTTTCTAATTCTTTATCCAAGTCATTAGCATTGATGGCAGAAAGCTGAGGCGCCGTCACATCCCCTAGTCTTCTTCAAACAGTGTTATGGGATCAATTACGCCCACCTGAGATGGCAAATGGTGATTCAGTTTAATGTACAACACACAAAATCAATGTTCAATATTATAACATATTAATGCATTTGTAGGGAACAATGCATGGCTGTATGTCAAAATTTAATTAAAAACTGCTTACAACTATACAATCCTTGAAAAATCATGAATACAAATGAACTCTGTCTATAATGAAACAAAACCCTTGCACTCCACTTCAAAGACAAGAATAATTCAGCACTAAAGTCAATTTTAATCATTTGGAATGACTTTCCTCTCCTCAGTTGGGGTCAGAATCCTTTTAATATGTTGCAGCCTTTCAAAACATACTCAAAGTCAACCATAGCCCAAAGATCTGACCTTAAGATAATTCACACTTAACATTACAATCATTCCTGCATCCTATTTTATAGCAATCACTTACATGCATGGGGATATTCCATGCAATATAAACATGGGACTTGTAATCATCCATCCATACTTCAGCCACTCGGAGTGAATTCCTCTTTGTGTAGAATCCAATATCATTGTTGTATGGTTTCTTCATGCGTTCTATGTGAGCCACCCTAGAACATGGTAGCACTTCCATACTTCCACCACATAGCCAGACCTGAAATATTAAATAAGGTGAGTCTGAAATATACACCAACCATTCCTTGCAGATATTACAAAGGATTTTCTGGAAATTATTGAAGATAAAGTATATCATTTCAAATGTATTAGGGAAGCTCATGTCATGAAAATTACCATTCTGAGACTGATGTCTAGACAGTGAAGAGATTTTGAAAGCTCCCCCCTCTGCCTCCGCCTCCCCCTCCCCCTCTGAGTTGGAAATGGACCAGTCAAGCTGGTAAAATGGGGTGACTCCACTTGCTTTTTGTTGCTGTCTGATTGTACAACCTTTGGTTTTGACAGAGGGGCTGATGCATCTACTGGTCTCTGGCAGGAGGTTCCTGTATTAGTGCAAATTAGCATTCCATGGAGTTTTTATCCATAAGATATTTGACTGTGGCATGAGTTCAGAAGTCAGTTCCACTTTTCTCTCAAACTCAAATAGATCACTAACAGGAATGTAAGCATGAAGTGAAAAAAAAATCCTTAATAGAACCTGAAGAAGCAACAGCTCCCTTCAGATCCTATGTGGACATTTGGGCACTCAGCAGTCGTGGTCTCCCCCTGCCCTGATACAAAAGAGGCAGTGATCATCTGATCTTTACCTGCTTCAATTCACTCTGCACACTCTTCAAGCTTGGAAACTGAGGAATCTCCCATGACAGTTAAATTAGACATTAGAGTTACAATGATTGACCTGGCTTAAATTTGTTGAGAGGAAATGTTTTGTTTTAGGCCTGGGAGATGTGCAGAGATGACCTACCAGGTTATGTGTGTGATAAATGTTTTACTTGCCCTACTCTAAAGTGCCCACTTTATGCTCTCTGCTTGTCTCAGTTTCATTTTTCTTTTAGTCACAAGGTGAACTAATCACACAGTGAATACAGAACAGATACCAGACACTACAGACAGGAGACTGGGACTAGGGACAAACCAGGCAATACAGAATATTAATTGATTAATTGTGTCCTATAGAATCTGTGTTTGCACCCTCAACTCTTCACTGTGTTCATTAGTGACTCAGGTGATAGAATCAAAAGTCAATAAATATGCACATCTACTGATAGCACATATAGTTGGCACTGCACAGATAGGATCAAACAAAGAAAACAAGATACTAAAAGACTGAATGAAAGCTGAAGCCAATGGATTTCAAGATAGACAAGTGTGAGATTATCCACTTTAAAGCGATCAGGGTACATTGTTAAATGGGGAAATGCAAGAATCAGTTGAGGTTACATGAGACTTAGAGATCGACAAAAACTGGTCATCAGAGTGTCACAAACAAGCACAAAATGTAAACAGAAAAGCCACGAGACTCAGTGAAGTTATATTTCAGATACAGAAAGCCACAGTCTGATCACACATGGGGGTGGTGATGGTGGGCTGTGTTCAGTTTAGAAACTATTGGAGAAGGATATTTTGGCTCAGGATTGAGTACACTGAACATGCATCATTGAGTTAAATTGCAAAAGGGCTTACACAGCTTAGGGCTACGGTTTCTTGGCTTGGAAGGTTAAGGTCAGATTTGAACACAACACAACAGTAGAGGTAGATAGAGAGAAATATTTCAGTCAGTTGGTGAATCTGTATTTGGGACATCATCCAAAACATTAGAGCCAGGCCTTTCAGCAATTAACTTAGAAATTTCTATTTTCTGTTGACAATTTCAAAAGGTGTTAAGAGCTTAGTATGTTCCTCAAATGGCATTGATGCTAGAGCAATTATTAATTTTTAAAATGATATTGAATTTCTGTATTATAAAAATATTAGGGCACAGGCAGATACATGGAATTAGGCCACAGATCAGCCATGATATCATGGATTGGTGGAATAGACAGGAAGGGGAAAACGGCCTCCTCCTGTTCCTATGTTCCTTCAACAAATGTGAGTATGAAGCATTCATCTTTCCTGCTAAACCCAAAACCACTCGGAAAGAATCACCAGCAAGGTATGAAAACATTTTTATGGTATCAGTTGTGTGAGAAGCAAAGAAAAACCACACCTAGTGACATCTTAAGAGTGAGCATTAGATTTTTTTGGAGGAGGATAAATTGTGTTCATTATGTCTTGAATTGAGAGTGTGGTGCTGAGATGATGAAGGGCTTATGCCCAAAACAGCGATTCTCCTGCTCCTTGGATGCTGCTTAACCTGCTGTGCTTTTCCAGCGCCACACTTTTGACTGATCTCCAGCATCTGCAGTCCTCACTTTCTCCTACTTCATTATGTCCTTAGTTCTCTATTGTACACTGGGATGTCTATATGTTCAACATGTTCACAAGCCCCCATTTGTGGCAGAGTCAATTGTTATAATTGAGTGGGTCACTTCTAACTTTGGTCATTAAATGAGGTCGATAGTTCCTAATAGAAAACGTTGCTATCTCCCAATGAAATTTTCATCATGATGCTCTTCCATCACAATTCATATCATAGTAAACTACTATAAAGATTAACAATCATAACAAGTACTTTATAGCTGACTTCATTATGCTTTGCAATTGGAAATTAACTCTGCTATAACATAGCTGTTGCATTATTGCTGCTGGATCAACATTCTGAAGTCCCCTATCTAACAGAGGCATCATTGCAATGACTATGGCAGTTCAAAGAGAAGACCAACGTTCAGCTTTTCAGAATAACTAGAGATAGACCATGCATTAAATATTGGTAATGTTGTCTACATCCCTCCAAACCTAAAAATGTACCTAAATGATGTGCAGAATTTCTACCTGGTCAAGGACAAGATTTATCTTTTCTCTGGAGGTTTGCCAAAAAAAAAACAGTCCAGGATGACCCATCACTGGGAAAGGGATGTGCCTGAAAAGTACTGATGTTGCTGATACTGAGCAGTTTTCTTAAGAACTTCAATCTTCTTTCAATTATTCCAGCAACTGTACTATTTCTCATCACAACATAAGTTGGTTGTGATTATTGAATTAAGGAAGGAAACTGTTGTAATCTTGATATCTCAGCTGGTTATCTGATTGTTCAAAGTAAGGTGGTATGATCAGGAGAAAATAGAACATTCCTGCCTTTGGTGACTCATGTTTAGATTAGATTACTTACAGTGTGGAAACAGGCCCTTCGGCCCAACCAGTCCACACCGACCCGCTGAAGCGCAACCCACCCATTCCCCTACATTTACCCCTTTACCTAACACTACGGGCAATTCAGCATGGCCAATTCACCTGACCTGCACATCTTTGGACTGTGGGAGGAAACCGGAGCACCCGGAGGAAACCCACGCCAACACGGGGAGAATGTGCAAACTCCACACAGTCAGTCGCCTGAGTCAGGAATTGAACCCGGGTCTCTGGTGCTGTGAGGCAGCAGTGCTAACCACTGTGCCACCGTGCCGCCCCAATGTTAGGTTGTGAAGATGTAAAGCAGAATTAGGTCACGCATGGCTCCCTGATTATGGATCGTACAATGCTTTAAGAAAGAGTATGAGCGCATTTTAATGCATTTTGCCCACTAAACCTGTTTCTGGAGTATCGGATACTGTCACCAAATCCTGAAAGTGGAAAATCATTCCAGTCAATCCTCACAAGTGATCCAAACATACATAGAACACAAATAAAAATAATATGAATGCTTTGCTCTTGCCAAAATAATATATGAACATACATATTAGGAGTAAAAGTTGGCCATTTGGCTCCTCAAACCCATCCTGATATTCAATAAGATCATGCATGATCTGTATCCATGTTCTGATAGCTGGTGATTTCTTTACTTAAGAAGAATATACCTGGTTCTGTCTTAAAAGTAATCAATGACTTACCTTCTAAGGCAGAAAGATCCAAAATTGCACAACCCTTGGAGGAAAAACACTCCTCACCCCTAAAAGGGTGACCCTAAATGTATACAAATGTCCCCTGGTTCTGGGCTGAGTCACAAGAGGAAAGATCCTTTCTACTTACACCTTGTCAACATCATTCCGGATCTTGTACACTTCAATAAAGCCATCCGTCACTCTGCTAAACTCTGGCCCAGTCTGACCAACCTCTCTTCATAAGACAACCCAATTATACCAGGTACCTAGAAAAACTATCACCCACCTCCTCTATTACGTTTACATCCTTTTTTAAATAAGGAGACCAAGGTATAGTCTCATCAATACCTTCTATAATTCAAGGGTACATTCTTATTTCTGTTCAATTCTTGAAATAAAAGACAGCATGCCATTGTCCTTAAAATTATTTGCTGTAACTGCATGTTAGCTGTTGGCGACTTATGCAATTTGGTTTTCTGCAGTCACGCTCTGTTTGGGTAATATTCTGCATTTTTATTTTTCATGCAACAGCAAACAATTTCACATTTTCACATATTTTATCAACCCATCTATATCCATCTGCAACTTCCTTATTTCCAAAATAATCAGGACCTTCTTCACAATGATGTGCAGTTATTGATATTGTTTTTAGGTAAACACAGAAACCAAGGTCACAGCAAGGTCTCTCAAACAGCAATGAGATGAAATTGTAGTGAATTTATTAATAACTGAGGGAGAATTATTGGTGGGAACACTGGAAGAACTCCCTCTTCAATGAAGATCCAAGACATCACCTATGGTCACCTGAAATTTAAGACAAGGCTTTAATATAATGTCACAACCAATAAGATTCTGCCTCCAACAATGCAGCATCCCACTTGTCATGACACACTGAGGTAATGATCTGGAAATCAAATCCCATTATCCATGGAGTCATCGCAAAAATTAAAGGTTTTAACAAGGTATGCAGAAATTCTCCAATCTACCTGTCTGTTTCTATCCATGCAGATAGAAACCATGGACTATGCTTCCGTATTGAACAAGAATGACGATTTATTACAAATAAATAAATTCTAGTTATAAGTGAATAACTATGAGGTGATAACACATAATTGTACTGATTTAAATCTTAATCCTCTTATTGAACTCCACCTACAGACAAACATTTACATTATGGGTGAAGGGAAAAACTGGGAAGGCAGTTTGATGGTTGCTGTCCATAGGGATCACTGACATGATCCATTTATTTGTCAGGACTGCTGTTCTTCAATCCTTCTCCAGATACTTTTCAGTTTCTTGCAGGAGGCAGAGAGTGATTGGTTTACAAATTATAAAGTCTCTGATTTATTGGTTGAAAGAAACCGCTTACAGCAACTGGTGGGGGAAGAACATTGGCTTGCTTCAGACTTCGTCTGGTTACTGAGAGATACCACCTCTCCTTCGAGAGGTCTAAAGGCTTCTGACTATATCATTCACACTCACAAGCTGTTTGGCTAACCGAGAGCCATCAATATAGTTGTTGGCAGGCAGATGACCTTTATCATCCACAGCTGGTCACAACTTCAGAAGCCAGTCGGTTACTTGCTGCTAGCTGCATCTCACATTGCCCACAACTCCTGGTGCTAGGCTGTTTGCAACCAACATTCCCTTCTGCTTAAAAAAGCTGCAGAATAAATGTCACTTACAATGAGTTTTGGTAACTAGCTTTCAAAAATAAGTGCAACAATTCTTTTCCCTTTCCACAATCAAAAAAATTGAAAAATGACAAAGATATGGTCTTTAGACATAAATATCATTCTACAGTAAAGATACAATGAAGCTGGAACTCACCATATTTTGATGCTGAGGCAAGAAATAAACTTGAGTAACCATCTTGGACTTTGGTATTCCCAGAGTCAGCTCAATTTCATTTCACACTTAGGAATAGGAAGGGAAATACGTGGGTGTAGAGGTAGGTTATTCAGGCCATTAAGGATACTCCACAATTCAATGAGATCATGGCTGTTCTGATAATCCTTAATTCCATTTTCCTGCTTTTTCCTCATTAATTTCCCATTAACCCCCTATCTTGATTAAAAATCTGTTCACATCAGCCTTGAATATAAGACCATAAGATATAGGAGCAGAAAGTAGGCCATTTGGTCCATTGGTTCTGCTCTGCCATTCAATCATGGCTGATATGTTTCTCATTTCCCTTCTCCTGCTTTCTCCCTGTAACCTTTGAACCCCTTAACAGTCAAGAACCTATATATCTCCTTACTTATGCTTAATGACCCAGCTTGGTCTAGGTTTGCCAACCTGATCAGTTTGGCCTCAGCCATCTCAAGGAGTGCTCAGCAATTCAGGAAGAAGGTCAATGACCTTAGCCGCTCTGCCAGCATTAGGTGCCACCACCTTCTCTCCGATACCTCACACTCATGCTACGTCTACTCCTTTTATCTATCTCCTTTTAAGGCACAGTCTCTATTATTCTACTATTGTAACATCTTCCCACTCTAACCCCTACCAGCACTAACCCCACACAACCTCTGGGTCGCCTACCCATTTATTAAGGATATTTCCCCACCTGCACCAACATTAATCACTGTGCTTGCCCCCGCCCCAATATTCATCTCCTGTAACACCTAGTTCTCATTCCAGAAGGAAAGCAGCCCATAATAGGGCAGAAAGAGTCCTAGAAAGGGTTTGCTGCTTGATATTCGACTCCCCATCCCTTGTGTGGAAATTATCTAGACGACCCTGAGCAACTGACTGATCTCGTCCAAGCCCCAGACTGGTATCAGAGGATGCCCATGCCTGACTGTGCTAGGACCTCCTAACTAAAAGGTATCTCACCTGACTTGACAGAGGCCTGTTAGCAACCATGACCAGCTTTCTAACTTTGAGCCTGCTAAATGGTGAGGCAAGGCAGAAATAATTGAGGAGAAAGTGAGGTCTGCAGATGCTGGAGATCAGAGATGGAAATGTGTTGCTGGCCCTTCCTGAAGAAGGGCTAATGCCCGAAACGTTGATTCTCCTGTTCCCTAGATGCTGCCTGACCTGCTGTGCTTTTCCAGCAACACATTTCCAAGGCAGAAATAATGTGAACCAGGGACCACTGGCTGAGGGGGCAAAGTACAAATAAGTAAGGCAATGCAAAACAGGGATTGTGTAAGTGTTCAGATAGGCTCTGAGTATTGGTTCAGTGCTACTGGAGATGCAGCCTGTTAAACCCCTGAGTTGGATATGTATCGCTGAGTGCACAGCGACCCAGTAGCAGCTTTACAATAAGTGCCATTGTGCCCTAAGGGACTCTATTAAAATGCACAACCATTGTGTAAAAGGTAAGGCTGGCAGAAATAGGAACCCTTGATGACTAGTGTTATTGAGGCCCTGCTCAAGAAAAAGGAGGAGGCAATATGACCTATATAGGCAGCTGGGCTCAAGTGAATTCCTTGAGTATAGAGGGTGTCGAGTACACTTAATAGAAAAATCGGGTGGGCTAAAAGTGGATACAAGATGGCTTTGACAGGTAAGGTAAAGGAGAATCCAAAGAGATTTTGCAAGTACATGAAGGGCAAAAGAGTAACTAGAGAGGACAGGGCCTCTTAAAAAGCAACAACGTTTTCTATGTGTGGAGCCACAAGGGATGGGTGAGATCCTAAATGAATATTTCTTGTCAGGATTTACCATTGAGAAAGGCATGGATTATAGGGAAATTGGGGAATTAAACAGTGATGTCTTGAAGAGAGTACACATTATAGAAGAGGAGATGCTGAGAGTCTTAGAATGCATTAAGGCAGATGAATCCCCAAGACCTGATCAAGTGTATCCAGCACTTTGTGAAGGGTTAGGGAGGGCTCGTGGTAGAGATATTGATCAGAGAGTCCTAGAACCCCTACAGTGTGGAAGCAGGTCATTTGGCCCATCAAGTCCATACCAACCCTCTGAAGAGCATTCCAACCCTAACCAGACCCATCCCTTACCCAATCCCTGTAACCCTGCATTTCCCATGGCTGGTCCACCTAACCTGCACATGCCTGGACATTATGGACAATCTAGCATGGCAAATCCACCAAACCTGCACATCTTTGGACTGTGGGAGGAAATGGGAGCACCCGGAGAAAACCCACACAGACACGCAGAGAATGTTCAAACTTCACACATGTTATGGATCAGGCCAAACCCCCTCAAAACATTTCGAGAAAGTAGCCAACCCCCTACCTTTGGTTGTTTTAACACGGATATTCCAGGAAGGATGCAGCTAGTCAAAACACTTAGTTTCAAACCAAACAGAATTTGTTTCCAAGATTACTGAATGAAACACAAACAAAAGAGGACAGAACACTGAATAACTTAAACTATCCAAAAACTCAACTGATTATCCCAACTTAATGATGTTGTTCCAAATACTTGCAATAATCCCCATAACCACTCCTTAGTGCAAAAGGTAAAATCAAACATAGGGTCTTACAGGAGAGAGAGAGAGAGAGAGAGAGAGCGAGCGAGAGAGAGAGAGAGAGAGAGAGAGAGAGATAGCAACATGGAACACCCTCTTCCATGTAGCTGTTTCTTGCCTGAGTGCTTTCAGTGAATAGTTAGATTGCCAAAAACAAAACAAACCGGAGAAAAGCTGAGCTGGGAGAACTGGCCTTCCCCTTTCATAGTACAAGTGTGTTTTTCTAAAATCTCAAAAGCCTTTTGCCGGATGCAGTCTCTGTTAGCTATAATCAAATTGGCCCTAAAACGCTTTAAACTTAGACTTTTCAGAATCTGTGTCTTTTATGATGTCTCTCGGGAAAAAAGTCAAGAATAAAATAACCTTGTTAAAGGAGCAGCATCGTCATAGCACAGACAGGCTGGAATTGAACACACAGTGCTGTGAGGCAACAGTGCTAACCAATGAACACTATGTCACCATTATATCATTGACAGCCATGGGCAAACTGCCTGAAGATAGGAGAGTGGCAAATGTGCCATTTTTAAAGAAAGGCTGCAGGGAACTGCCTGGGAAAACCAGTGAGTCTGAGAGACAGGATCTACAGACATTTGAAGAGGCACAGTCACCTTTGGGTTAGTCAGTATGGCTTTGCACGTGGGAAATCATGTCTTGTGCTTTTGATTGAGGTTTTGAAGGGATGACCAAGAAAATAGATGGGGGCAGTGTGGTAGATGTTGTCTACATGGACTTTAGCAAGGCCTTTGACAATGTATAACATGGTAGCTTGTTGAATAAGGTCAAATTTCAAGGTATCCAGGTAGACCTAGCCAATTGGATACAAAATTAGCTTGACAGCAGAAGACAGGGTGGCAGAGGGTTATTTTTCAGACTGGAGGCCTGTGACCAGCAGTGTGCCATAGGGATCGGTGTTGGGTCCACTGTTGTTCAGCATTTATATAAATGAGAAGTTAGGAGATATGGTTTATAGTTTGCGACTGACACCAAGATTGGTGGTATCGTGGATAGTGAAGAAGGTTAACTTGGAAAACAGTGAGATCTTGATCAACTGTGCCAGTGGGCTGCAGATGGAGTTTAATTTAGGTAAATGCTAGGTGTTGCTATTTAGTAGCTCAAACCAGGACAGAACTTACATAGTCAATGGGAGGGCCTTGGGGAATATTATAGAGCAAAGGGATGTAGGGATACAGATTCATAGTTCCGTGAAAGTGGAGTCATGCGTAGATAGGATGGTGAAGAAGGCTTTCAGCATTCTTGCTTTTGTCAGTCAAAGCATTGAGTATAGGAGTGGGGACATCTTAGTACGGCTGTTCAAGATGTTAGTGTCACAACATTCGGATTACTGCATGTATTTTTGGTCACTCTACTACAGAAAGGATATTATTAAACTAGAAAGAGTGCAGAAAAGGTTTACTGAGGTGCTACCTGACTGGAAGGCTTGAGTTATAAAGGAGTTGGATAGGCTGAGACTTTCTTCCCTGGATTGTAGGAATCTGGGGGGTGATCTTATAGACGACTATATAATCATAAGAGTCATAGATAAGGTAGATAGCTGACAGCTTTTCCCCTTGGTAGAAAAATCTAAAACAGGACAGCATAGGTTTAATATGAGAGGGGAGAGAAACAAAAGAGTCCAGAGGGGCATTTTTTTCACCAGAGAGGATAGTGAGTGTCTGGAATGGCTGCCAAAGTTGGTGGTGGAGAGGAATACAATTTATCATTTAAGAAACATTAAGACAGATACATGGATGGAATAGATCGAGAAGGATATGAACCAAATACAGGCAAATGGGACTGGCTTAATTGTGAAAACTGGGTGGCATGGACAAGTTGGACCGAAGGGCCTGCTTCCTTGCTGTAAACCTCTATATCACTATGAATCTAAGTAGATCAGAAATGTGAGGGTTCTTAGAGACTAGCACATGTCAGAGGCTAACATCCATTAAAATGGGGTTTGTTTGGTACCCATTATGTAAGACCTGCGATGTTAGTACGTGGTGACCATCATGGTAGTATTTTGGAGCCAGTGGTGAGCTCGAGTTGGCAGGTACCTGGGGTTGATTACCATGTTGAGAATTTGACATCAAACATGTTCAGTGCTTTTGGTTAGGTAGGTATCTGAATATTAATGAGGTGAATTGTGGGGTTAATAAGGTATTTAAAAAGCTATAATCCCCCTTAATTGACAACTTTCGCTGCCTTGTGAGAAACTAGCCTCACTGATTCACAAATGCTTTAAAGATGGAGCAAGTAGCTCCTGGTATTGAGTAAGGCCTCGCCAGATGTCTCCTGCAATAGTGCTACAAATCTCACCATAGCCAACATCGCTCAGGCCCCTATAGGTTTCACCCTTAGCATCTGATCTTCAAAACAACTGGACCACTGATATATAGCCTGTGGTAAACAGGAGTTAATTGTAGAACGGTGTAAATGATTACATGGGGTTATCGATTTATTCATCACAGCAGTACAAACTGACGATGCTTAATAAAAGAAAAACACAGAAATTGGTATCACTGCAGCTTTCTGATGTCCCTCATGTAAAATCATAATTTCTTGCTGCAAAGCTGATCTTACAGATCATATTCATGATTGTCTAGAAGGAGGGAAATGGGCTGCTCCTCCCTTACTTAATCCATGCCATCAAGCTTCAACTTTGCACTGTGACAGCAGGACAACATCTCACTTGGAGTTCTCTGTGGGCTCTTGTCACTTTATGGATGTAGGTTTGCTTGCTGAGCTGGAAGGTTTGTTTTCAGACGTTTTGTCACCACACTAGGTAACATCTTCAGTGAGCCTCTGAAAGAAGCATTGGTGGTGTAGCCCACTTTCTACTTATATGTTTGAGTTTCCTAGGTTTGATGATGTCATTTCCGGTGGTGACATCAATTCCTATGGTGATGTCATTTCCTGTTCTTTTTCTCAGGGATTGGTAAATGGGATCCAAGTCAATGTGTTTGTTGTGTTCTGATTGGAATGCCATGCTTCTAGGAATTCTCATCACTTTAATCAGACAATTGGGAAAGAATGCATTTAACTCAGCAACGTGCAACCAATGTTTCATGTTAAATAATTCAATAACACACAGTGGTTGGAGCATAACAAGTAAGATTCCTGTATTTCTTTAAAAATTAAGGCTGTTGCTTTGTTAACAAAACCTAAATTTTCCCTTACACAAAACAGCTGGAGGCAAATAAATTTGCCACGATTGCTCCCAATTCTTGCCTTTTGTAACTGGTCCTAATTTGATATACGTGGGTCAGCCTAAATTGCACTAAAGGAAAATAAATATTGAAATGCTTTCTACTTGCATCATTCCCATCAGATAATGAGCTCTGTGGAGAACTTAATCCACAATCTCTCTCAGCAGTCACTTCAGCAGCAAAAGTTTTCATTAGAATCCAGTGAAATGGATCAAAGAGGTATGCCCAAAGATAACACTCAAGAGGAGAGTGAAATAACTCCACAGAGGCTGGTATCCCATCACCAAGTCACTCTCCTTATTTACATATGCATAGTACTTGACGTTGATCCAGCTTCCTGAGAGCCAGCTCTCTCAGTGAGCAGAACCCCTGAATCTCCTGTCTAATCAGGGAGCCCTGGCTGACAGATATAGACATGATTAACAGCCCCAGTCAGGGAACCCATCATCTGAGGTCCATCTGGCTGAACTCATTACAATCACTACAGAGGACTCTTTGCATTGTCCTTAAAAAAACATGGGGAAGATTTTCTCCCTCGCTGGTCTGTCATGAGTAATGGCGAGAAATCTGATTCTTGATGTCAACATTTTTTTTCCCACTTTCCCCCTCAAGGCTTAACCAGTGATTTCAGAATTTCACCATTGTGCAGCAACTACCCTATTTCTGTTGTTACATCTCATTAAACCCCTAATATTGCACGCATGGACACACACCTAAACATACCTTATACATTTGCACAGGATATATTTCTGGATCTTAGCCTTTTTTTTAACCACACTCTCACTTTATCACTTCCTTGGAAACTGCCAGCCTCTATATTCCACACATTTCTTTCTGAGTGCATACTCACCAGCTTCAGCACTGATTTATGAGATGCCAGGGTCTGTGTGGCTCCTATTGCTTTCATATTGCACACCATCGTTAGTGCTCACTTACAGACTGCCAGCCCCTGTGGCTTGCACTGCTTTTCAGCACAGACAGACATAAGCAGCTTAAGATGGTGGGAGCACTGAACAGTCAATCTATCAATCAGACAGTATAGACGTTTCATCAATCTGTGTCAAATCCACAGTTGTGACATATGTTAATAGTTTACTCAGTAAAAATCCTACATGTGCTTCAAGAAACTGTGAAAGTCAAAGGGGACCTTGTCCTATTCAAGTCCCAGCTAGGTTGACTAAGGTCAGTCAGGCACTTAGCCTGAATTAGGTTGGAAGCTAAAAAGCAAGACTAGCAGTGTAATGATCTGAGGATTACTACTGGTGCCATGTACTAGTGAGGCGTGGAATGGTGGTGGTGGGGGGGGGCGTGCAGCTAAACACATGGCTAATGGCTGGTGCAGGAGGGCGGGCTTCAGATATGTCAATCATTGGGGTATCTTTTGGGGAAGGTGGGACCTGTACATGAAGGACGGGTTGCACTTAAACAGGAGGGACACCAGTGTCCTGAGTGGGAGATTTGTGAGACCACTTCGGGTGGTTTAAAGTAGTTTAGCAGGGGGATGGGAACCAGAACTGCAGATCGGAGGAGAGGGTAGTTATTGAATGGGCAGAAATAGAATGCAGAGAATCTGTCAGGAAGGATGCACAGCTGATCGGGCAAAGTGATGGTTTAAAGTGTGACTACCTCAATGCATGGAGTGTCAGGAATAAGAATGATGAACTTAGAGCATGGATCAGTATTTGGAACTACATTGCTGTGGCCAACGGGTGGCTTGGTAGCTCAGTGGTTAGCACTGCTGCCTCGCAGCGCCAGGGACCTGGGTTCGAAACCAGCCTTGGACGACTGTCTGCGTGGAGTTTACGCATTCTCCTTGTGTCTGTGTGGGTTTCCTCTGGGTGCTCCGGTTTCCTCCCAAAGTCCAAAGATGGGCAGGTTGGGTGAATTTGCCATGCTGAATTGCCCTCACAGCTCTCTGGGACAAGGAGTTCCAAAGACACTCAACCCTCTGAGAGAAGAAGAAAGACACACAAGTATTTGTACTCTTTTTGTCTTAAAAACAGGGTAGGATCAGAGATGTGGCAAGATTTTTGTTTTGCTGTAGTCTTGATTCTTGACATCAACTCTGCACCTTAGAATAGTTTACAAAACTCAAGTCCAACAATTATGCTTGGGGCTATTCTATTGATCAATTATCTGTAAATAGGTAGGAATTCATTGCTAGGGGAATGTATATCCAGGCTGTTACATTTATGGTAGTCAAGTGGTAACAATGCATCAGTCCACCAGCCACACAAAAAACAATAAGACATGCCCACGATAAAGCTCTAGCATTATGGGTCTAAATCATGATTGTTCCAAACTTAATGGGAACCAGAAATATAACAGAAACCAACTTAACATGATCTTCAAGCAAATCATGAAGTTGGTTAACAATGGTCCTGCGTAAAATAAGTAGGAGATTGATTTCATTTGGGGTCCTACACCACTTGTTGCACAGAACTTCAACAAATTTGGTCAGTGGCACTCCCCATCCATCATGCAACCTGTTCAAAATGTACAGTGCAATTAATCATGTCTAACCTTCCCAACCCATATCAACTCTCTGATCACTTTGTACTTTTCAAACTGACTAAGCAATTGGACCTGAATATGTCCAAGGGGTTGAATAGGTTTATTAAAAATCTTTCATGGGAAGTGGGTGTTTGTGGTTCGGCCAGCATTTCTTGTCCAACACAAACATTTCATGTGGGAATCACAGAAGTCTAGATGCCAACTTTGTGAAAGTATTAAAGTTGCCAGCCCATTGCTGGAAGGGGACCTGACTCCTATCCTTAGCCCAGCCTCTGGTAAGCCCAAATGTTGATGGTGTTTTGGAGTCAGGTTCAAAGTGCGTTAAATTTAACTTTTTACTTGTTAAATTTAACTTTAATTTACTTGGAACCCAAGTTGTCCATTTTCTGGGGCTAAGATTCATTCCTCTATCATGACAATGAATTTCCATTAACTAATTGGTGTGAATAATCTTGTCTCCTTCCCTCCCTTTTCAAATGTTGGAGTGGTGTTTACATTTTTAAATCCAAAAGACATAATTCTTAATTTCTTAAAACACCAAAAATTTATGCCTAATGGACCTAAATTTCCTTACCTTTTTTTTTTCAATCCTCTTGGATGATAATTACCACCTCATGGAGATTTGTCTGCTTTAAGTAGAATTATGTTTTTGCCTTGTCTTCCATTGTACAAAATAAAAATAAACAATGCATTAAACATTCCTATTATCTTGCATCTGTCACCAGCGGGGTCTTAGACTGGATGGAATGACTCTTTACCACATCTACATTGTGACTTCTGCACAAGATCTGATCATTTCTGGTCAAGTAGAAGTTGGTTTGCTCGTTTTTTCAAATGATCCATTACCGAAGTTAATGTAACTACCTCATTTCATAAAATGTTGCAGGGAAAGAATAACAAAGTAATTGAAACATTGTGGTTTCCATTGGCACAATGATTGATAATGAAGAAGGCAATGAAATTATATCTGACTGCATCTGTGCACAATCATATCATCCAGCAATAACTATACAATGCAATAGCTCCCAAGACATGCACTTAAATGCAATTAATTCCACACTTGAAAAGTAGGGTTGCTAATATTCTGTGTGAAATATTTGGAATTATAGTTCAATATTTGAAGTGCCTTAGCACTTGATCAGAATTGCCTATGAATAACTGATTGTTTTCCTGACTAGTTTCCGATTTCACCATTTTCTTTGATATGTTTGCTTTCATCAATGTGGGAAAATACCTTCAAGGAATCAGAAATGTTTTATCACTCATTTTCTCCTTTAATAGCTGTACTTGTTTTTCTTTACAAGTAATAATAATTCAGTGCAGTATTTTAGATGTAAAATAGACATTAAAGGAATGAATTTCTGGTTGTAACACTTACGCCTGGCCATTGGGCACAAACACCATTATCTCCTCTTATTTTCTGGCAGCATCTCTCTTCAATCTTTCTGCTACACATCATGACTTTCTCTGTCTCTCATTTCTGTTGTCTCTTTGTTTCTTTCTGCTTTATCTGTTCCCCATCAGTGAATCCCTAGCAACTCTTTCCTTCAGTTCTATTCCACGTTCATTATCTTTTGTTTTTATTACACAAATACATTCTCCTTGTGCACAATTTCATGGTTGGTAAGAATATATAAGACAATGCATAAAATGCCCATTGGGTTGCTCTTAAAAAAAAATGCTCCATGATTTTCTAGAAATACACAGGACTGGGAAACCATTGTGGAGGTGTATTAAGAAGTTCCTGGAGCCAGGCAGCAAATAGAATCTTTTTAGTCTGTGTTTTTAGCTCTGAGATAGGCAGACATGACAGTCTCATCAGGTTCTGTGTACAAACAGAAGGTTTATGACAATATTTTAAAAATGTTTCCACTCAAGCTCTGTCATGTTTATTGGTTATTAAATGGTTTCTCTGTAAATGCGTCCACAGGGTTAACTAGCAGCACACAGCACAGTGAGCAGCACACAGCACAACAGTTAATCAAACACTGAACAATCAAACAAAACCATATCCATGGAAAGAAATTCACTCCAAGAAAGTAACCATTTCTGCGTGCCTTTCTCAAATGGCTGGAGCAATTTTAAAAGATAGCGTATTGACAATTTGTGTCTGAAGATCACAGAATTATACATAATGAGAAGCACTTATAGAGCTAAAAAAAAAGATAATGAGTCACCCCAGACTGTACTCTAATAGCTGGTGGTGGTGGGGTCAGGAGAAAACATAAAGGGATAACGAGAAATAATGGCAAAAAAGATATAACAACTTGTAAGGGAGAAAATTTTCACTGAAAATCTCTTCTCAAAACAAGAAAATCAGTTCTGGTAGCTACAAAAGGCAAAATATTAATTCTCAGGTATTTTGTTGCTGAACACTCAATAGCAATGCTTGACATAAGATATCAAATAATTCCATTCTCACCGCATTCCTCAACTTTACGTAGGTAATCACTTATTGTGAATAGTTGTCTAACATTTCAATGAGGGCACAGCCTCCCGATATGACTGCTCAGACCAATAGTTATTATTTGATGGTAGGTTAATGATTGGGAGCCAATGCTGAGACTGTGCTAGGGACCAAGGTTCAATTCCACCTTTGGGGACTGTCTTGATGGAGTTTACACATTCTCTGCACGGGTTTCTTCCAGGTCCTCCGGTTTCCCCCTCACTGTCCAAAGATGGTAGATTAGTCACAGGAAACGCCGGGCTATAAGAATAGGGTAGGATCAAAGGGTGGTAGAAGCTCAATGAGCTGAATGGCGTGTTTCCACACTACAGGGATTCTATGGTTCTATGAAAATCACATGAAGTTTGATTAAAGAAAACTTGCCTCAATCTGTAAGCAGACATAGACATTCAGCTGAACAGTTCAACAACTTAATTTTATTGACATTTCCTCAAGTAGATGAGAGGACAAGAAATTACTTTGGTAATATTTGCAATGACTACTCAGCATATTTGGAAGTGTACCACTGCCACTATCTCATTATAACATGAATCAATGAGTAAAATAGAAAATAAATCATATGAATAAAAATAAAGAACTGCAGATGTTTTAAATCTGACACAAAACAGGAAATGTTGGAGAAACTCATCAAGTCTGGCAGTATCTGCAGAGAGAAAAAGAGAGAATGTTTTTTGAGTTCAATGATCCTTTGTCAAAACCTGTATGAGGAGAAAGTGAGGTCTGCAGATGCTGGAGATCAGAGCTGAAAATGTGTTGCTGGAAAAGCGCAGCAGGTCAGGCAGCATCCAGGGAACAGGAGAATCGACGTTTCGGGCATAAGCCCTTCTTCAGGAATGAGGAAAGTTTGTCCAGCAGGCTAAGATAAAAGGTAGGGAGGAGGGACTTGGGGGATGGGCGTCGGAAATGTGATAGGTGGAAAGAGGTCAAGGTGAGGGTAATAGGTCAGACTGGGGTGGGGGCGGAGAGGTCAGGAAGAAGATTGCAGGTTAGGAAGGCGGTGCTGAATTCGATGGATTTGACTGAGACAAGGTGGGGGGAGGGGAAATGAGGAAACTGGTGAAATCCGAGTTCATCCCTTGTGGTTGGAGGGTTCCTAGGCGGAAGATGAGGCGCTCTTCCTCCAACCGTTGTTTTGTTGTGGTCTGGCGATGGAGGAGTCCAAAGACCTGCATATCCTTGGTGGAGTGGGAGGGGAGTTGAAGTGTTGAGCCACAGGGTAGTTGGGTTGGTTGGTCCGGGTGTCCCAGAGGTGTTCTCTGAAACGCTCCGCAAGTAGCCGGCCTGTCTCCCCAATATAGAGGAGGCCACATCGGGTGCAGAGGATGCAATAGATGATGTGTGTCGAGGTGCAGGTGAATCTGTGGCGGATATGGAAGTTCCCTTTGGGGCCTTGGAGGGAGGTGAGGGGAGAGGTGTGGGCGCAAGTCTTGCACCTCCTGCGGTTGCAGGGGAATGTGCCGGGAGTGGAGGTTGGGTTGGTGGGGGGTGTGGATCTGACGAGGGAGTCACGGATAGAGTGGTCTTTACGGAATGCTGATAGGGGAGGGGAGGGAAATATATCCTTGGTGGTGGGGTCCGTTTGGAGGTGGCGGAAATGACGGCGGATGATGCGCTGTACATGGAGATTGGTGGGGTGGTAGGTGAGGACCAGTGGGGTTCTGTCCTGGTGGCGGTTGGAGGGGCGGGGCTCAAGGGTGGAGGAGCGGGAAGTGGAAGAGATGCGGTGGAGGGCATCGTCGACCTCGTCGGGGGGGAAATTGCGGTCCTTGAAGAAGGAGGCCATCTGGGTTGTACGTTTTTGGTACTGGTCCTCCTGGGAGCAGATGCGGCGGAGTCGAAGGAATTGGGAGAATGGGATGGTGTTTTTACAGGGGCAGGGTGGGAGGAGGTGTAGTCCAGGTAGCTGTGGGAGTCGGTCGGTTTGTAGTAGATGTCCGTGTTGATTCGGTCGCCTGAGATAGAAATAGAAAGGTCGAGGAAGGGGAGGGAGGAATCTGAGACTGTCCAGGTGAATTTGAGGTTGGGGTGGAAGGTGTTGGTGAAGTGGATGAACTGTTCAACCTCCTCGTGGGAGCATGAGGCGGCGCCGATACAGTCATCGATGTAGCGGAGGAAAAGGTGGGGGGTGGGGCCAGTGTAGTTGCGGAAGATGGACTGTTCCACATATCCTACGAAGAGGCAGGCATAGCTGGGGCCCATGCGGGTGCCCATGGCTACTCCTTTCGTTTGGAGGAAGTGGGAGGATTGGAAAGAGAAGTTGTTCAGGGTGAGGACCAGTTCAGTCAGTCGAAGGAGGGTGTCAGTGGAAGGGTACTGGTCGGTACGGTGGGAAAGGAAGAAGCGGAGGGCTTTGAGCCCTTTGTGATGGGGGATGGAGGTGTACAGGGACTGGATGTCCATGGTGAAAATAAGGTGTTGGGGACCGGGGAAGCGAAAATCATGGAGCAGGTGGAGGGCATGGGTGGTGTCCCGAACGTAGGTGGGGAGTTCTTGGACTAAGGGGGACAGGACCCTGTGGCTCAACACTTCAACTCCCCCTCCCACTCCACCAAGGATATGCAGGTCTTTGGACTCCTCCATCGCCAGACCACAACAAAACGACGGTTGAAGGAAGAGCGCCTCATCTTCCGCCTAGGAACCCTCCAACCACAAGGGATGAACTCTGATTTCACCAGTTTCCTCATTTCCCCTCCCTCCACCTTGTCTCAGTCAAATCCATCGAATTCAGCACTGCCTTCCTAACCTGCAATCTTCTTCCTGACCTCTCCGCCCCCACCCCAGTCTGACCTATCACCCTCACCTTGACCTTTTTCCACCTATCACATTTCCGACGCCCCTCCCCCAAGTCCCTCCTCCCTACCTTTTATCTTAGC
Organism: Chiloscyllium plagiosum; assembly: GCF_037043375.1. Lineage (NCBI taxonomy): Eukaryota > Metazoa > Chordata > Chondrichthyes > Orectolobiformes > Hemiscylliidae > Chiloscyllium > Chiloscyllium plagiosum. Next base: position 35,774,899 of record NW_028270169.1, on the reverse strand, counting down.
CTGCTGGACAAACTTTCCTCATTCCTGAAGAAGGGCTTATGCCCGAAACGTCGATTCTCCTGTTCCTGGATGCTGCCTGACCTGCTGCACATTTTCAGCCAAAACCTGTATGAGCCTGTTTTTACCAGTCATCTGATAATATCAATATAAATTATTAAAGTGAGAATGTTGGTGGGGTGTGAAAAGTAACTTTGCAGATGACACAAAGATTGGCCAGGTAGTTGACAGTGAGGAAGTTGGCCCTAGATTACAGGATATAAATGGATTGGTCAAATGGCATGTCGATGGCAGATGGAATCTAACCCTGAGAAGTGTGAGGAGATGCGCTTTGGAAAAGGTAACAAGACAAGTGAGTACTTAATGGAAGGATATTGGGAAACTCTGAGGAGCAGATGGACATTGGGGTGCTTGTCCGAGATCCCTAAAGGTGGCGGGTCAGGTTAATAGAGTAGTTAGAAAGGCTTAAGAGACATTTACTGTTATCAGTCACGGCATAGATTATAACAGTTGGGAGGTTATGTGGAACTGTAGAGAACTTTACTTTGGCCATAGCTAAACTGGTCTGGTCACTCACTAAAGGAAGGATGTGATGGCATTGGAGTGGGTGCAGAGGAGATCCACAAGGATGTAGGTTAGGTGGGTCTGCCATGCTAAATTGTCCAGAGATGCGCAGGCTAGGTGGATTAGTCATGGGAACCACAGGGTTACAGGGATAGGGTAGGACCGAAGTGTTGGTATGGATTCAATTAGCTGAATGGCCAACTTCCACACTGTAGGGATTCTATGGTTCTGTGAAAATGTATGAAAATGCCTGGGTATAGCACTTTTGCCATAAAGAGAGGCTGCATAAGCTTGGTTTGCATAAGCTTGACAGGGGGGACCTGATAGAGGTGTATAAGAGTTTGAGAGACGTGGTCAGTGTGGATAAAAATCAGCTATTCCTCTTAGTTGAAGAGTCAATAACAAGGGGGCACATTTTTAAGGTGGAAGGTAGGAAGTTTAGAGAGGATTTGATTAAAACATTCTCACTCAGAATGTGGAATGGGTCTGGAATTCACTTGCTAGTAAAGTAGTTGAGGCAGAAAGCCTCACCACCTTTGAAAAGTACTTGGATAAGAACTTAAACTATCTTAAACTTCAAGCTTATGGCTTAGTGCTTGAAAGTGGAACTAGAGCAGTTTTGATGATACAGACTTGATGGGCCAAACGGCCTCTTCTGTACTGTATGATTTTAAGATTCAATGATCAAAAACAGCAATGATAAAACTATTGCTTGTAGCATTTGAAAATAATAATTCACTTGGTACAATGTTGTGATGGTTGCCAGTTTTCCACTAATGAATATCTATTCATCCGCCCATCCAACTAGGCTTTGATCTTTGAATACTAGTCACATTGTAATATGTCCATCATTCAGTCCATCATTACAATACTAGCTCTTTATGTGGAACAAGTTGAAGAGAGGGAAAATAAGGAGTCAGAAATTTGCTTGGGAGAATAACTAGGGTTATGGACTTGGGGGAACAAGGAAAACTATGCAATAGGGATCCAGAGATTGGTGCTCAGATGGTAGGGGTTTGAAAGGGAAATTACAGATTTGGATTTATGTGTTGCAGGAGGGAGTCATCCCATTCTCATTTAAATTTTTATCACATGCACATATCTGCATTAATTATGGATTCAAATTTCTCCCATGGGACTATTTCATACATTGACTAATTGCAACTCTAATTCATTAATTTCAATTACAATCACATAAATTTATTAGAAAGTTGAACCAAATGAAGCAATCAAACTGCTCAGAGCGCTTTATGAAATGTTTTTCGAATGGAAAGATGATTTAGCTCCCTTTCTGGAGTGCACAGAGGAGCAATGTGACAACACTACAGCAAATGAACTGCTGCAGTTCAAGAAGGCATCTCCCCACCACCTTCCCATGTCCAACCAGAGATGGACAATAAATGATTACCCAGCCATCCAATGCCCACATCTCATGAATGACTAAAAAATGTTGAGCTAATTGGAAGTAAACTATGAAAGGTTGAGGCTCCAGCACTGAACCCTATGGAACCATAGTTCCTCCGAATTGGAGGGCAGCAAATGTAACCCCATTATTTACAGATGGCACCAAGACAGGTAGAAAAGTATGTTGTGAAGAAAATATAAGGATGTTGCAGATGGATATGGATAGGTTGAGAGAGTGGGCAAAAATCTGCCAGATGGGGAATCATATGGGTAAACACGAAGTTGTTTTCTTTGGCAGGGTGAATGAAAAACAGAGTATTACTTATATCAAGAATGAGATACGGAGGAAATTACATCTTCTGGTACTTGAGTCACAAAATGGTATGCAGATATAAGACTTATTCAAGACCGTTAATGGAAAGATATCCTTTATTATGACAGGAATTGAACATAAAAATTACACCTGGATAAAGTGGGCTGAAAGGCTTCCATCAGTCCTGTAAATCTTTCTAGTCATAGCATCATAGAATTATTGAGTTATACAGCATGGAAACAGATCCTTCGGTCCAACCAGTCCATGCCTGCACTTGGCCCATATCCCTCCAAACATTTCTTATTCATGTCTTTTAAGTGTAGTAACTGTACCTGCATCCAACACTTCCTCTGGAAGTTCATTCCTCACACAATGTTACGTGGCACGTATTCTGTGCATTGGTGAAACCACATCTTGAAGATTGTGTGCTGCTTTGGTCTCTTGCTTAAGGAAGCATGTAAATGCATTGGAGCTGTTTTAGATTCATACTTGGAATGAGTGGGTTGTCCTATATGGATAGGTCAGACAGACTCTGGTTGTTTTCACTAGTGTTTGGAAGAGTGTTTGATTGTAATGTAGGAGATCCTGAATGGTCTTGACAAGGTAGATATGGAAAGGATATTCCTATTGTGGGTCAGTCAGGCACTATCCTAAAAGTAGTGGTCACCAGTTAGGCACAGAGGTGAGGAGTTTTTTTTCTGTCTCTGAGCGTTTTGAGACTTTGGAACTCTCTACCCCAGAGGCAGTGGAGGTGGGATCATGGAATGTTTTTCAGACAGATGCAGATGGATTCTTGTTAGGCAGTTATGGGAAGGTAGAAAACACAAATAGATCAGCCAGGATTGTGTTGTATGGTGCTGCAGGCTTGAGGGACTGAATGTTCAACTCTTCTCCTGTTTTGTATATTTGCACCCAGCCTGGATATAAGGGGCTGAAAGATTTTCATCAGTCCTGTAAACCCTTCTGTATTTCTATTGTTGCAATCTGGGAGATGCTCATTCCCAGCCCTGCCCAAGCTCCAATGCCCTCACAATCCCAGGACAGACTCCCTCCTGCAACACATAAACCTGAATCTGTAATTTCCCTTTCAAACCCCTGCCATCTGAGCACCAATCTCTGGATCCCTATTGCATAGTTTTTCTTGTTCCCGAGTCCATAACCCTAGCTGTTCTCCCAAGCAAAATTCTGACTCCTTTTTTCTCCCTCCCTTTCCAGTTCCAAACTAACTTTCTTGACAACCAACACTACCCACCTCCCCCAAACCTGCCAATGCCACAGACTCAATCTCCCATGCCTCCACCTGCAAGTTTCTTCTCTCTCATTTCTCTTCAGTTACACATTTCTGACTGTGAGTAAGAGGATTTGGAGGAAGAAATCATTGAGTAGAGGTCTGAAGTCATTAGCTGGGAAGTAATAACACCAAGTAGGTGGGAGAGTAATCTCACAAATTGTAGGATGCTGCAGTTTGAGATTATGTTGAACAGGAACATTGCAGCTGCCTATACTGTTCAATGAATTGATCAGTATAGAACAGTAGAGGGAGCCCTGTATCAGTTTACTTTCTATGCACACTAGAAGTCCAAGTGATAAACACATGCATCTTTGTTACAGTAATCGAACGGGTTAATTAGCAAGGCTTTCTTGTTAAAATACTAACTGCTACTGAGATAAACCTGGTCTGAGGCACAACACCAGTCCAAATGGAGAGTGAAGATTTGGGTACTGCACTGGGGCCTATCTCCTGAACGATACCTCTTGGTGCTTGGATGTGACAACCTTGGTGAGTTACTGTTTCCCCAAAACCTAGAATATCTAACAGTGAAGTGCTATTCCTACGACCTGCCACACGCTGTCAGCTCCACTATCCTGACAGCTGTTTAAGTCCCACCCCATGTGGAATTGGAGAGTGCACTTGACAAAATATATATGGACTTGTTTGTCATAGCACGAGATTTCAATCAGGGCAACCTCAAGAGTGTGTGCACTACCAAAATACAATCAACATGTCTCCTGTACCACAACAGACCCAAACACCCTTGACCATTGCTGTACAAATGTCAAAGACGCTTACTGCTCCATGCCCCACCCACATTTTGGTAAGTCAGCCAATGTGCTCCTTCTCCCAGCTTACACTGGAGTGTGAGGATCTGGTACAGAAAGCCATACAGTGCTGTTTTGAGGCAATGGCCAAGCACTTATGTCACTGCTTGGAGTCAGTGGACTGGTTCATATTCAAGTACACAGTAGCCAACCTTAAAGAGTATCCTGTTACTGTCGTTGAGAGGACTGCGTGCCAAAAAAGCTAATTTGAGTGTCCCCCAACCCGATGTGATGATGCTGCCCCTTGAGCAAGGTTATGTTGTCAAAACATGTGCTGGAAAAGCACAGCTGGTCAGGCAGCATCGGAAGAGTAGGAGAGTCGATGTTTTGAGCATAAGCTCTTCATCAGGATCTCTTCGTCTCCCACATTCCTGATGAAAGGCTTATGCCTGAAACGTTGACTCTCTTGCTCCTCGGATGCTGCCTGACCTGTGCTTTTCTAGTGCCACACTTTTTGACTCTGATCTCCATTATCTGCAGTCCCCACTTTCTCCCAAGGTTATGCTGTCCTTGGTTTCTTTCAAGAGGAGTCGTAAAGGCAGTGGTGCTGATTTGTCTGGAAATGGTTACTTTGAACAATGGCAGAGGAGTGGCCGTTTCTCCCAGTTCAGTTTTTTTTTGCTTTAGTTTTAGCAGGCAATCAAAAATCTGCTGGGGTCGGAAAAAAGCAGTGAAAAGAGATTCCAAATTTCAACAGCGGTCTTGCCTGAACTTTCTCTCTGCAAACGTCTGCCTGTAAGAATCTGTGTTTGAATTTACCTTTGGCCAAGGGGTATGTTTATGGGATGTTGCAGAGACTGGAACAGCTTCATTAAGTTGCGATATCATGTCGGTTGGTTTATCAAATAAGTTAAATTATTCTAAATTCTTCTGTTTTTTGTGTTTCATCTGTCATGTTTAAATAAACTCTGTTTTGTTTAAAGCTGAGTGGTTTGACCAGCTTCATCACTCCTAGAATATCCACTCTACATCTGCCAAAAACATTTTGAGGGGGTCTGGTCTGGTCCATGAAACCATGGATGAGCCGGAAGATCCACATCATACTGAAGTCCAGGTCTGAGGCATTCAATTCAGGTGATCCTGACCTGCATAAGAAATCTAAATACCACCTTCACAAAGCTATCAGATATGCCAAGAGACAAACTAGACTAAACTGGAGTCCCAGACTAACCACACAAACACACATCGACTGTGGCAAGGCTTACATGATATAACAGTTGGCAAAGCCAAGTCGAGTAGAATCACTTACAATAATGCATCTCTCCTCGATGACCTCAATACATTCCATACTCATTTTGAATGGAAGGTCAGTGAAATGATGTCACCTGTCCCGACAGCCTCGGATCAATGTGTACCCAAAGTCACCGCTGCCAGTGCCAGTTGGAAAAACAGCATTTCATTTTCCGCTTGGTGACCCTGCAGCCTTCAGAACTCTATACAGAGGAACCTCGATTATCGGAACGAGATGGGCTGGCACTATTTCATTCAGCTAATTGATTATTCGGTTAATTGATTCAATGCCTCTCCTCTGGGGCTTGGAGTTTTCTGTTAAGTCTGCTCCACATTCAGGAGACCAGGCAACAGCTCACCACGTACGAGCCCCCACCCCTCTCTCTGCCCCCTCATGCTCTCCCGTCCAACACCGTCCACCAAACCCAACCAACACCACCAACCCCCTTCCGCACCCCAACCACGTCCAACACCACACCCCGCCCGCCCCCAACCCCTGCCCCCTCTCCGGGGCAGCTGGACTGGACACTAACAACAAGACTTCAAATAGTGAGTACACACACACAACTTTTTACTGCAACATTTTGACAGGTTCCACCTTTGCCCGGTACAGGACAATGTTAGAGAGATTATCTGGGGAAGGGGGGTTTAGGGTACACCCCTGTGTAGAACTCCAGGGAAGGTATATGTGGGGAAGATAAATAGATAGAGAGAGAGAAAGGGTGGGTGGTCAGTCATTTGGAGATGGTGCCTGGGTTCCCATCGACGTCCAGGACTGTTCTCGGCAGGATTTCAGTAAGCTGCGTTCACTTTTAATTACAGTAAACAAAAGACGCGATCAGTGTTGGAAACACGTCTTTGAAGTAATGTTTCTATTGGGACCTTGAGATCTCATTCGGATAATTGATATCTGGATAATCAAGGTTCAATCATTTTACAGCCTGAAAAATTCCTTTCATGTCCTTTATCCACCCTAAACCCCAGACCCTGCTCATGACATTAGCTGCTTTGAGCATGATGAACCCATTTGCACCTACTCATTGACCTTATTATCAGCTTTCCTTCTTCCCTGACTGACTATCAATACCCCTTTGTCTGTCTCACTCTCCTTCTCTCTCTCTGGGCTCCATCTCCACCTATCTGCTCACTTCTTTTCTATCCCATATATTGACATTAGCATAAATATCATCTTTTCCTAGCTCCTTTCCGTTTTGAAGAAGGATTTCTGGACTTGAAAAGTTGATTCTGCTTTCTGTTCATAGATGCTGCCAGACCGACTGAATTTCTCCAGCAATTTCTGTTAAGAAACTCCATCCTGCATTCAAACTTACCATCAAAATCAAATGAACTCTCCATCTTTGAACTTTGAACTATCAAAACCCTATGTTTATTGGTCAATCTACACAATGTGATCCCTATAGACCCATGCAGTATGAGATCAGTCTTACTGTCAATCTTGTGTATTGGGGCCTAGGCATCAGCTCACTGTGCAATCTTAATGCTGAAACAGGACATTTCAGAACTATCCCAAGTTATAATGGTTACCCTGATCAAAGCGACATAATTGCATGTCGTAAAAATGCTTGAAAGCCTCCATCTGCCAATTTTGGCTGTGCTGAGAATGTGTTGCTGGAAACGCGCAGTAGGTCAGGCAGCATCCAAGGAGCAGGAGAATCGACGTTTCGGGCATGAGCCCTTCTTCAGAAATGGTTCATGCCCAAAACGTTGATTCTCCTGCTCCTTGGATGCTGCCTGACCTGCGCTTTTCCAGCAACACATTTTCAGCTCTGATCTCCAGCATCTGCAGTCCTCACTTTCTCCAATTTTGGCTGTGAGCAACGTCCAGCCATTAAATCATAGAATCGCGTCAGTGTGGATGCAAGACATTCAATCCATCGAATCTACACTGACCCTCTAAAGAGCATCCCTTCCCCACCCTATTCCTGTAACCCTGTCTTCACAGTCTCCCTGAGATTATCCTGGAAGGGAAAGGTGAAGCTAGCAGTCATAGGCTGATACTATGCAGTAAATCCATGAGTGTTTTTTCTGCTGTCAAGTCAAAAGATGTGTTTTCAAGTCAAAAAGATGGGTTGTGTATCACGCAAATGAGTAATGTGATAGGAGTTTGTGCTGCTGTGATGCCTCATATGTGGTCCATGCTTCCCAACAACTATCAGACTCCTGTCCTGTCAGCCATTGACAGCTGGCAGCCTGCTGCTTGTGCTCAGCCAATCGGTGGGCCAAATGGCTTCCTTCTGTACTATAAAATTCTATGATTTTATATATTCAAGACCCTGCTTTATGTGGGCAAAAGGAATTTGACCATTGTGCCTTTTTCAAATAAAAGGGCATAGAGGCAAAAACTGCTAGATCTCCATGGCACCAACCTGACCAATCAGAAACTAACTGCTTGGTCTGAGAATTAAGACTGACACTTAACTGTTCTTGCTGCATCTCCATGTCAATGTTGGCCCAACCATGCAGGACCCTCTTCTTATGCTGTATAAAATGGTATCAGCTTTTAAAGCCCTTTCTTGTGACCTAGATCTGATGCGTGCAAGATGAAAGGCAATAAAATGAGTATAATACAAAGGGATTAGTAACCTAACAATGATTAACCAGGTCAAGAAAATAGCGAACAATTTCAATGGCTAATGCACAGACTTCACTAGTATAGACTTTACTAGCTCAAACTTTCAGACTATCAGATCCACTTGATAGATCAGCAAATTTGCAAATAAGGAAATCATTACACCCAAGATTTCTAATAGCTCCAAGATTGGACATCGAAATGCCTAACAGGTTAGCACATTTCTTAACTATATGAGAAGAACATCAGATAATACAACTATGGAAAAGTACAACTCAAGCTCACTTGCAAAAGAAAAGTCATTGGTATCTTAAATCAGTCATGAGCTCTTTCAAATCAAAAATGTATCTAAATCTGGAATTGGCAATCAAAATTGCAATGGATATAATGTCCAGAAAATTGTTCCACGTAAAAATAAACAACAAACATTCTATTTATGGAGAAAATTCTCCAAGAGGTTGTTGACTGCTTAAGCACGACAGCATTTGACCATAGGAGAGAGACTTCTCATCTAAAAAGTATATCTTTTGTGACAATACCAATGCAAAATTCTAAGCAGTCTAATATGTCTTGTAATATATAATCTTGTCATATTTGTGGTTCCAAATTCGCACTTCAGTGAAGACAAAACTTCAGCCTTACACCATCAATGTATTTATTGTAGAAAAAGAATACCTCAATCAATAAGCCAACATGTATCTCCCTGCCTTTGGCTATGGTTTTGAAAAACAGGTCAATACTGCAATGGAACAAGTTTCTTTATTTGGGGAACATTTACTTATGGAGGAGCAATGCTGTCCTTTTAAAGAATTAACACCAATACTCTACCTAGACATTAATAACAGAGAAGAAAGAATCAAACCTTTGCATATATTTGTGCAATTACATCAATGCAAGACCTTTCAGCAACCCCCTTTTCATCTAACAGAAGGTAGCAGAGAAAAGGAAAGCTCACCAACTTTAATTCAAGTTTTCGATAGCTTGTTATCGACTTTCCTGGCTCACCTACTGACACCGATTAATCAAGTCGGATATTTGGTGAAGACAAGTGATAAGAAAAAATGTACAGTAAATGTAAAAGGTTATGTAAATGCAGGTGCAGTGTAACACAGGTGCAATATCTTGCAACGGTTTTTCAATTAGCTTTCTTCTGTAGACTTTCAGAATGTGATACAATATGTGTAGAAGTTGTTTTTCATGAAGTTTGCTGGAATAAGACTACTGGAGAGTCTCTGAAATCTGAGTTTCAATTAAAGAAATATTTGCATAAATACTTCTTATGACCACTGTAAGTCTCACAACCTTTACAGTCACTGAAGTACATTGTTTGTGATGTAGGAAATGGGATAGTCAATTTCTGCATATCAAGCTCCCACAGCACTATAATAACCAGATTATTTGTTTTTGAGATGTTGATTGAGGGTTAGGCCATCACGAAAACTCCCTTGCTCATCTTCAAAGTACTGCTATGGTATCTTTTTACGGCTACCTCACAGGCCATAACGGCAGTGAAAATATTCTATTCTCTCAGTGTTGGACTGGAGTGTCAACCTTAATTTTTCGAGCTCAAGTCCTAGAAAGGAACTTAAAACATGAAACTTGTAAATCATTTGTATTCAATGGTACACCATGGACAGGTAGTAATGAGCAAATGCATATGTTTTGATTGGATTCTGTTAATGCTCTGACGGTTTACATTTCAATTTACAGCTTAAACAAATTCCTTTCCTAGTTCGTAAATTATTTATTATTGCTTCTTTTTTAATGCTTGAGACTTGAAAATCTAACTCTCAGAGCCCAAGTAATTCATGACTAGTTGCACTCCTGTTTTATTTCTCATTTTTGTATTGTATGAATTTAATGTTTTATCGGGATTTGAAAAGAATTGTTTTTGTCATTCTCATTTTGCTGGTGGAGAAATCCAAAGCTGATCTATTAATATCAGCAGCTTCAGACATATGTGAATAGTAGGAATGTTGAGTTAAATGTAGTTTGTAACCTTGAGATTCCATGGTATGTGATTGAGCAGCCTTCAAAGATTGAAGCTTGCACCCCGTTGCTATAGAAAAGATTACATGGTCAATGGAGGAAAAAATATATTTTATTGCATTTTCTGTAATGTTCATTTTAAAACGTTTTGTAGTTTTGAATACAAGTATATTTTAGGGAAAAATGTTTTCTGATTTTGAACCTTAGCGAGAGAATGGCTCTCAATATTTCAAAAAAATATTTGAACCAGCGACAGATGCTGTAAGACTAATCATTTGTTGTGATTCAACAGAATTGAAAAACAGAAAAGTCTTCAGAGGGAAGAATCTACATCGATTTCATTCCATTTATCCTGCGTCTCTCATCCACATGGTTATCACCTTCAGACACAAATATTCAAATGGCTAATTCCCCATTCTGAACTTTCGAGAAACATATTCAAATCTTCGGCACATATCCAATTCCACACAAACTAACCTGTTATCTCTACGTTCAACACCTTACATTGAATTATGAATCCTCTTCCCTCCTGAACTCCTCTCCTTCCTCTGAAGTGTCCCCATAAACTCTACCTCTCTGACGAAATGGCTGGTTTGATGGGCACAGGCTATTGAAATTTTAGTTGCTGTCAAAATGAAAGCGTAATTTCTCATGTGTTAAACAAAGGAAAATTTATTTGGAGGACTAGGGTGGGCAGAAAGGGGGGGAAGGAATTCAGTGACAGTAAATGTGAGAAATGAGGTGACATTGACGTTTATTTTTATCCAAATGCATGTTTACTCTGCTCAATCCTACAAAGAGCAAAGTGCTTCAAAGGTTTCAGGTTCACTACAACTGCATGTTAGGCTAATCAGGCCATAAAATGTGGTGTGACATTATGCAGTTGCATAGTTTTTTATTCTAATACACTGCCTGGAATGAGAAACACAAAGGGTCAAATCTTACAAAATCTTGGCAAAGTGTAAATTTTATCAATTTTCCTAGAGCGTTTCTGTCCTAGTGAAAGTCTTACCATATCATCTCAAACATATCTCATTAACTACCTACCACATCCCTATGTCACACCTCTCATCCAATACTAGCCTGATTCTACCATCTTGCCCTAGCCGAAGAACTTGGCACTCATCAGATATTCTGCAATAGGCCAGGGTCTCTGGTGTTATCTTTAAACCTTGGGTAGAACACCCAAATGAGCATTAGCATTCTGGAATAGCCTCTCACCAGCATGGTTATGGCAGCCTCAAACAAACACTGCTCACAGCACAAAGCTGGCATGGTTGAAATTTTCTGGCACAGGGGCAGCTCCACTTTCTTGTTCCAGTCACTGTTGAGCCACCAGGTCACACAGTCTGCCTATTTTAAGTCACAGCTCTTCCTTCTGCCCACTCTAGGCTACTGCCACTTTGTCCTCAATGCTTATCTTATCATGTCCTGTGTTGGTTGGAATTTATTTGCTTTTGTTCTCACTGTTTCCAGTTGTTCGGTACCACCTGCAGTGGCCAGTATATCCAGTCTAGGCCAAAGTGTTTATTGGTGGGGTCCGTGCATGAATTCTTCTAGAAATTCTCTGGCTGTCCTCTATTTGGCTTGTCCTACTATTGTTGTGTTGTCCCCTTGATTTTGTGGTCCTTGTTATTCTGTGTGTATAGATACAAGGGACAGCTGGTCATGGTGTTGAGTGGCAAGTTGATGTTCATGAATGTGGATTGCTAGTTGTCCGCCTATTTGGCCTATATAGTGTTTTGTGCAGTCTTTGCATGGAATTGTGTAAATCGTTAATTTGTCATACACGTGATGGTTATTGGGTCTTTTATTCTGGTGAGTTGTTGCCTGAGTGAGGCTGTCAGTTTACATACTGTCATAAATCCACTGCAACAAACAAACAGAACTACCAACCGGAAGCAACAGGAACAAAACCAAATAAATTCCAACCGCCATAGTACAGCAGCGCTTCATAGGAGGCTCCACAGCACTGAGGTTGTCATCTGGAAAGGGGATGAAGCATCTGTAAACAACTTCCCAGCTCGGTGAACATACACACAACTGCAACCAACCCCCGAGCTGCAAATCTTTACACAAACCTTTAAATACAACTGACACACAACTTTTCACAACCACCCGATGAAGAAGCAGCGCTCCGAAAGCTAGTGCTTCCAAATAAACCTGTTGGACTATACCTAGATGTTGTGTGATTTTTAACTTTGTACACCCCAGTCTGACACCGGCATCTCCAAATCATAACTTCTCTCCAGTGATTTAATCCTGAGATTTACTTGGAGTTATGATTTAAATGTGATTGGACTGGAAAATTAGTGTGTTTATTTCAATTTGAGAGCCAGGCAGCTCTGAAAGCCAAGTTCAAACTGATTTGTAATGGTAGATTAAATGTACTTCCAACAGTGCAACATTCCCTTAGTTTTGCATTGAAGTGTCAAGGCAGAATGTGTACACAGGCTCTTATGGCAAGAATTGAACCAAAATCCTTTGACTCAGAAACAGGCGTGAGGCCAATTAATATTTGTCCAATTGTGCAAGAGATGGTGTCAAATATGGAAAATCTTAAATCATTGCCTTTGTAAGTTAAAGTTTGTGTTCATTTTACTTTGACACAACTGGTTGTTCATTCACTGCCACATACAGATCTTTCATAAGCTAATAAATCAGTTTGATGATTCAATATGCAGTTTTGTTTTTCTACAAGCTGACCTGGTTTCCAATGCTACTGCATCTATTTCCAATGACTGATTTGACCAACAGGCAATGTGAAATCTATGATAAATAATACCCATGCTGAATTAATTAAGGAATTGCAGGGGCTTGTGATTTATGTTATTTACTTGAATAATATTCATTGTTTACTCTAATGTTTATGCATTGAAAATTATCAATCCATCTTTCTTGATCTACCCAACCTTTTTTTCTAAATATTATCAGTCATTGTCTCTTTTTCTTGCATGGTATTGAGAGACTGTGACCACTCTATTTGTACTTGCTACTTTCATATCATTATTTCCATCTTTTCTGGAGCAGTCTGTCTGTCTCTCTTCAGTTAACTCTCTCTTTTTGCAAGCATGAAGCTCCCTGGTGAAATATGACAATCCCCGATCAAACAGAATGCTTCAGGCAGTCATTGTTAGCTAAATCTACCATTAACATTGACCTGCTTACCCCATTCTTAACAGACACCATTTCTGCCCAGGAATGAATGGCTTGCTTTAAAGTTCACACACAACACACACCCGGGATTCTGAGAGGCACTCCCCATTGAGGGAGCTCCTTCCCCAGGAGCAGGAAGTCAGAAAATTACAGTTTGAAATCTCATTGATCTAGTTCAACCGTTACCTCATTCCTTCCCATCACAGCAAAACTCTTTATGACCCTCAATCTAGCTTACAAAACGTACAGAGCTTTTAAAAAATATTAAGCTCTGTTGTTTAATCTCACAACTCGTTTGAATTTTTATTCCAAATGCTGCCTTTCTTCTGCCCCGCACCCAAAAAGCACTTGAAACAGTTGGTGTGCAGAGTCAAATGGGCAGACCGGGACAGAACTCTTCTCCCCAACGACAGATGATTGTTCTCATCAACACAATGAAGATCCCACTCCTTTCACTAACACACATTCTGAGCTGCCATTTTCAAAATGGATCATTTCTCTTTGCTTTTCCGACAAAAAAGAATTCTTGTTCAGCAGAAATCTGTTAGTGGTTGAAAATTTGGGATAGTTCTGGGTCCCCATAATCCCTCTCTTCCCATTTTTGAATTTAGCTTATGTAGACAGGTTGAATCATGAAAATGTTCTCTTCATTGCTGCTGAACGTATTCATGTGAGGCTGCCTTAAGCCATAACTGCTTCCATATCACAGAATAGGTATTTACCTCAAGCTGATCCTCAATCATGTGGCTGGCATGTGTCACCTGAATTAGAAGATTTGGTACTGCTGTCAAATTGATGCCAATCTCCTGTTCCACTACCAGCATCCATCCTGCCCATCCTTCTTGATCCAGTCCCTTCACCTGTTGGATGGTAACATTGTGATGCCCCCTGTACCAGCACCACCCAAACATATCTGCCTACTAATGTTGATGTTGCTCAAATCATCCCACATACCTTTAAGCAAGGCATTTCAGCAGCAACTCTGATACAAGATTTGGCATATTTCAGTTCACATGAAGAATGCGGTCAATTCACAGATTCTGACAGGCATTACATTAAAAATAAATTTATACAAGTCCTTTGAACATGTCCACATCCAAAATCCTGGCCTACTTCCAGCATGATCTGACATTCTCCCCAGCGCCCACCCTCTGGTCTTAACTGTATCAATCCCTTTTCTGAAGCTGTTGCCTTTAAGGATCTTCCTGCTGCTGAATTCAATATTTCACTTCCAGCAGCATTCAGTGGCTACTGTTTCTATTGTAATGAGGGTATGAGGGTTGGCAGGAAACTAATTGTAAAATAGTATTAACTTTCATTTACAAAGCAGTACGTCAAATCTACAGAATGTTCCAGAAGGTTTTATCACTGAAGGATCACTTTTGAAAGTATATTTTGATACTATTGTTTGGAAAGCTAATTCTCCCATCAGAAACATGTCACAAGTAGTAAATGAATGAACGAGAAGTTAACCTGACTTTTTCTGATGCTGGTTGAGGGAACAACATTTATATAACATCAGGAGAACATATTAGTCTCCCTCAAATAATGCATAGGGATCTTTAAACCTCCCCCCCAAACAAAAAGTTCAATGTTTAATTTACTGTACATTTTTGCTTTTCTTCAACACAAGCTGTAGGCTGAACTTCCAATGCAGTACAGAGGCGATGTATTATTTAGTGGTGTTGGCTTTAAAATGAAAGATCCAGTGAGCATGTGAAGGAAAGAAGAGGAGTTCTCCTCCATGGCCTGGCCAATATTACCCTGTCAACCAACATCAGTGAAAGTGGATTATTTGGTCATTTTTCACATTGCAATTTGAGGTGCCCTCTTGTGTGCAGATTGGTCGCTGAATTTCATGTGACTATATTTGAAAAAGTACTTCTGAGGAAGGGTCACTGGACCTGAAACGTTAACTCTGATTTCCCTCCACAGATGTTGCCAGTCCTACTGGGTTTGTCCAGCAATTTCTGTTTTTGTTTGTGAAAATGTATTTCACTGACTGTGAAATGCTTTGAATGTGCTGAGGTTGTGAAATGTGTGATATAGATACAATTCTTTGACTTCTTTTTCTAAAATATAATTCCGTGAGTCAAATGGCCATATTTTTGAAAGAATAACCACCACATTTATAGCCACGCACACACTAGTTATGCTGTATAGAGTAGAAAAGCCAGTTATGCATTGAGTGAATTGCAATGTTCAAGGGGAATATGACAAGCGTGTATAGATGCACAACTTGCAATTTTCCCCATTGATTTAAATGCTAGCCTATGTGAACACTGGCATTTCACCGAAATGGCAACCAAAACAGGTCTCTTACCTATTCAATTCATTTACTTCTTAGAGACCCCCTCCTGTTTTACAGGTTCTGTTATTTCAAAATCACTACAAATGAACTGATGAGCAACATAACTCGACCAAGGAACAGACTGTATCTATCATAAGATGACAAGAGTTAAGCAAATGCTAAAATTTGCCTGATGGTTTAGATTCCAAATTAGCTTAGATAATTGGAGCATGAATAATACAAACTAACAAAATGTATTATTTGACATTAACAGCATGCCAGTTATAATTTATTTATATGTATTTAGAACATGTTCAGCAGTAAATGCTGACATTTTAATAATTGAAACACCAACTATATTATTCATAATCAGCAGGATGGGAATATTTCCACAGTTGACATGGGGCATATTTTTCAGACCTGTTTGGAGTTTTATCCATGTGCTTCTCTCCCCAATATATGTACATTGATGAATAGTTTTGCAAGTGACCTTGTATTGCTTCAACTCCCCTCCCTACAATCCTCTACCGCAAGGAATAATATGGGTTAAACTGCTTCTCTCCTATTTTATGTACCATTGCTATGTCAACTGAAAATATACCTTCATCTGTCTCGATGACAACATTGTACATGCACATCAAGCACTTGTAGTCCACTGACACTTGTTGTGGTTCATGTACCATACAAAATCTGTTATACAGACGTCACTGGCTGTAGCCCCATGCTAACATGCCAGAAACATCTTCAGTTTATTTCTAGCTGTGAGAATCAGATGGAACAACATTTGAATCTGAACCACATAGGCATGCAAACTTTAAAAGAACACCCTGAGGCTTTCCTGAGGAGGAGATTAACAAACCATAAAATACACAAACAGTTCAAAAGTACTGACTTAGTTTTTTTTTCCAAACTAAAGGCCCAGAGTTTAGCAAAGACAAACTATCAGCAAACATTGTAACACATCCAAGTTGTTTTTTATGTCTTGCAGATCAGTTGTGCAGCAAGAGCTTTACTCCATAGAAGGAATGGTCTATTATCCACCCTTTCCATAATGACTGCCTCCATCCCCTCCCAAAGCAGCTAACTGATTAGCCCATAAAGGAAACAATAGCAGATCACAAGTAGGTCATTGGTGTAACCAGTGTATTGCTGCCTGAAGATCTGCTACTGCTGATCTCACCAATTTTCCACATGGCCTCAGCTCAACTCTTTGGAAGTCAGGACCAGATGAATGAGTCTGAAATAGGTTATTTTTAGAAAAAGTATGCGGTGTGAATTTTTGTAGGTGAAACTCAAAGACAAATGAAGCACTGGCCTGGATATCGTGCCCACAGCAAAGCACCTGCTGAGAACTGCTGGTTGCCAGATCAAAAACGACCCACCAAAGCTGAAGATGGGGCAGAACATTTTGTCAGATCAGGCGCGGATTAGAGTAAGATTCAGCCTAATAGAGCTGGCAGAAGACCTGGATACTGGTCTGGGTTGAAAGGGATACGCTACATAATGGAGTGGGAAACAAATATTGTTTCGGTCTTCACAAAAATTCAAGTATCTGCCAACTCTTGACTGCAGATGCTGAGCTTGTGAGATACAACATGTGACCTGTTCACCCCTGGTCCGAGGTGTCCCTGTGGTGTAATTTGCACACCATGAAAAATGTTTAAAAATGCATTTATATACCACCCATCACGACTCAGATATTCCCAAAATAGTTTGCAGCCTTTGAAGTACTTTTGAACAAAATTGCTATTGCCTCAGTTTGATTATTTGATTGATGACTGCTTTCTTCAACATATTAAGAAGTAGCATCTGGGATGTCTATACATATCCTGTCCCATTTCAGTTGCTTAAGTCAAAAAAAGACCAGCAGGAAGGACAGATCGTTGTAAGAAATGGAGTTCAAAAGAAATTGTAACATTTCTAATTGTTCATTTCCAGCTTTGAGCCCAAACACCAGTAGAAGATGTTCGTATGTTGCACAAACAGTAGTCTATCTTTCAATGCCCATTTGGACAGTTCCATGGGAGGCTAAGACAATGGGAGCAATGGAATACAAGTCTGTGCGCCCGCCCTTAGAAGGAAAATCAGTAGCAAGGAGATGGAGCAGAAGGGAGCCCAGTTCATAGCCATAAAACGTTGTGAGTGAACGACATCACATATTTGTGAGACCCTCATTCCTCACTGGGTGGGAACTCCAACCCTCAGGCTCTGCCAGTTGATCTGATTTGGCTGGCAGAGCTTGCTGTACCCATCAGCTCAATAGTGGGGACTACTGGTACTGCAGGTAGGCTGTGAAACAAGGCAGGTTGGAGCCTGGAATGAGCTAAGTCCAGAGTATTTGTATGAGGAAGGTTCTGAAAGCTCAGGGAGGGGAGTGTTCCACAGTCTGTAGATGGGAAGGCACTATCATCAGGGACTTGCTACTTATGCACAGAGTCCTGAAAATAATGCTCCACTTCCTTCCTGTCATTGAACACTTTTTTTTAAGAAAGGATTTTATACAATCAGCCCCTCAACGATTGTGTTTTATCATAGCAGGCAGATTGCTGATGTTGATGCCTGCAAACCATCTATTACGAGAAGTAGTTAGCTAGCCACCAGGCCTATAATATGTTCCCACTTGGTGAAATTACACTGCCAGGATCATGTAATATCAACTAGGAGAAAATAAGGCCCATGCTGGAGATCAGAGTCGAGAATGTGGTGCTGGAAAAGTACAGCAGGTCAGGCAGCATTCGAGGAGCAGGAAAATCGACGTTTCAGGCATAAACCCTTCAGGAATTCCCAATGACAGGCTTTTGCCCAAAGCGTCGATTCTCCTACTCCTCAGATGCTGCCTGACCTGCTGTGTTTTTCCAGCACCCCACTCTTGACTTATGTAGTATCCAGCCTGTGTATTTATTCATAGGTCTGGTGAGTAATGGGCAACAGTTTACCTACACATGCCGATAAAGCGTATTTTCAATAAAAGTCCGAACACCTCTTCTTTACATTTAATGTATAAGGAAGAATTTGAGAGCTGATATCAAAGAGCTGACCAAAAATGATGGGTTGTTTTAATTCAATGGACTGGCATAATGTTTCATATGTTTTGTTCCCTGCTGGATAGACAGAATTTAATAAACATGCTGTCAAATCTCATTTGAAATCTGACTTGATGCCTGGAATTTGGAAAGATCCAATGAAAAATAAGTTTGATAACTTAATGGACTTAGTTGGATGAAAGTATTTTTCTCAAGTAATGAAGGCTGATTTTTATGGTTTAATTCCTGACCCACTGAGGTCAATCAACTAATTCAGCATAAATGGAGGTCAGAGTGAGGACTTTAACAATCTACATAGCATTGTTTTACAAACAGATTAACTGGTCAATCAACTAAAATGCTGTGGGAAATTTGCAAAGTAGTTATTAGGTATTATTCACATTCTTATCATCTTTGGAACTAAACATCTTTACAGCATTTTGCATCTTGTTCCTGTTGAGAGAAATGCAGGTCAAATGTAACCCTACTCATAAACCAGGCAACTGGACAGTTCAAAATGCTTATTCGTTTCTCAGTGCAATGTCCTGATCAATCAGAGTAAATCTGCCTGGGTTAAAATTTAAGCAAAACCCATCAATTAGCTGTCAATCAGCATTAATGGTGCAATCTTCATGGTAATGTCTCTACCAATGAGATTCTTCTCTCGTACAGTATAAATATTGATTTTTCCCTTGAATTAGTTTTCTTGCAAATCGTCTTGATGAGTGCAAGATAAAAAGCTTCACAAAAAATGTTCTTTTTCACCAATACCCACATTCACTTCTCTAGAAGAAGGATTTGGAAACAAGAGTGCAGAGTTTCTACTTTGGATGCAATCAGTAATCTCGATGTCAACTACAGCTGAAATTTCATTGGTCTTCAGAAATGAAGTTATGGTTCAAGTTCTGCTGAAATATATTTGTGTATTCATAACATCGTGAACCATTGTCATTGTGCAGCAAATTAGAAAGTAATTATTCTTTTCACTTACAATTAAAAGAAAATCATTGATTCATTTATCACCAATAACCTGGTGCAGTTCAATAACAAAGCTGAAAATGGGTTTAATCAAAGAAATACATTTTCTGCTAGTCCATCACCTGTGAGTAGCCTAATTATAAATATTTGAAATCCATACTAAACCATTCACAACTTTCATTCACGTACATTAATCAGTTTTTTAGTCAATTAAATAACTTTAATAGTTAGAATTTTAAAGATAAAGCCTTTGCACTTCAAAAAACATATTTATCTAAAGAGCTCCTCAAGTGTTTACCACAACTGGAGTGTGATCAATTTTGCTTTGCGCATTGCTTTTTAACCCAGCATTTAAGGTCACAAAAATTTGATTACATAAGAATACAGCTTACACTTCATATTCCTTGATCTCTTCGCTTTGTGTCAATCCAGGTGGACTGTACCTACTGAAAACTCTCGGTCTAGTTTGAATCTCACCCTATTCATGTTGCATTCCATTTAACCTAGCAAAGGAGTGAGGGATGTATTTAAAGCAGGTGAGAACCTGATGTGTTTGTGCAATTCCAGCTCCCAGTATGTTAAAAGAATTCCAGCTGCATACCTTACCGAGGGCCTGTATGGGGAGGCTGCTGAGGGTCAATCAACTAACTCAGCATAAGCAGAGGTCAAAGCGAGGATTTTAATAGTTTGCATAGCATTGTTTCACAAACAGGTTGACCTGGTAACCAACCAAACTATTGTGGGAAATGTACAAAATATTTTTTTGGGTATTATTCACCTTCTTAACTTCCTTAGAACTAAATGTCTTTGCAACTGAGGGTGCTGTGGTTTTATGTTAATGTGGGTCTACAACCAAGTTAATTGGAATACCTGCTTTTTATGACTCTGACCAGGAAGAACAAAAGGTCAAGACCTTGCCTGTCTGGACTCCACTTCCTATATTCAGCTGAGAATCTTTTGAAGCTGTCTCCCTGTGACTTGAGTGTTTGTCTAGCACACCTTCCATGAAAGCCAGGTTTACAATCACTGATTTCCAGAATTCCTGGCTCACACATCAACTAATGCTTTCCCTTCATTTTAGTATGCAGTTGACCAGTGACATGAGTGACAGAAATCTCTGAATGTTCTTAAATCGATCCTCAATCTGAGAATCTACAAAGGCAGTAAAAG
This sequence comes from Chiloscyllium plagiosum, assembly GCF_037043375.1. NCBI lineage: Eukaryota > Metazoa > Chordata > Chondrichthyes > Orectolobiformes > Hemiscylliidae > Chiloscyllium > Chiloscyllium plagiosum. The sequence continues at coordinate 35,754,095 of NW_028270169.1, read as the reverse complement.
AATTTAAATGACTGGGCTATTATTTCAGCTTAAAATATGGACAAAAGGCTCCATTAATTCTGTCCCTGCTCACGATGGTCCAAATGGAAGATGTAATTGCTGCAATGTCCCTTGAAAGATCCACTACAAGACTTCCAGAAGTTCAGATGCACCAGCTACTCAGCTCTTATCAACTAATAAACTTCCAATTGGTAATTACATTACATCTGGAGCCATTGATAAAATCCCCAACACATTGAGTCTTTGGAGTATTCAGGCTCACTTACATTCCCTGTTCAGATTCCACTTCCTATATTCAGCTGAGACTCTTTTGAAGCTGTCTCCCTGTGACAGGGGCGGCACAGTGACTCAATGGTTAGCACTGCTGCCTCACAGTACCAGGGTCCCAGGTTTGATTCCAGCCTCGGGTGATTGTCTGTGTGGAGTTTGCACATTCTCCCTGCTCTGCGTGGGTCTTCTTTGGGTGCTCCGGTTTCCTCCCACAGTCCAAAGATGTGCAGGTTAGGTGAATTGGCCATGCTAAATTGCCCATTGTTCTAGATGCATGAGGGAAATGGGTCTGGGTGGGTTACTCTTCGGAGGGTCAGTGTGGACTGTTTGGGCTGAACTGTAGGGAATCTAATTGCTCTAAAAAAATCAAATTACTTGAATAGTTACGAGGAAACTTCAGAAAAGTTAAAATATGCTTCATCTCCTGGTAATTATAATACGGTTCACCACCACCCACAGCCTCCATGACTTATCAGTAACTCCCTGCCTTCTTACCTGATTGTCCAACTGTCCCAAACTCACTTAAGCCCCCGTGACCTCACTCCTGACCACCTTAACCCAATATCTCCTGAACTGAACTGAGTCAACAGCCTATGATTCGATCCTCCCATCTAACACCCCCACTATTCAATACAGTCTTGACCTGCCAGCTGTAACTCAAACTCCACTGACTGGACATTTCCCCTGCAGACCCCCACAATCCTAATCTGACCCAAATGCACAACCTGACATCCCCCCACTGCAACAGCACCATATCTAGCATACTCCTCTCTTACTCAATAACCCTTCAACCCAATACCCTTCTCAACCAGATGTCCGCCTGATCAACACACCTTGACTTAATATATCTCATGATCCAACACCCTGTAAACCTCCCCACCCTATCCTTCCACACTTCTGACCTATTCTTTCTTCTTACCCAACTAATTGCCACCCTCCTCCCGCACCTATTTACTTGCTACCCAAACCCTCACCCATCTGGCATCCTCCACCACCAACCCTCCCAAACCCCCAATACCTGACACAATTGTCTATCTCTGTGGCTTGTCAAATTTCCTTTGTGACATTTAAGAACGCATCACTGCTGTATAATGGAGTCATAACTTAGTTTCCAATACTGATTCAACAATGTGCTGGGAGAACCCAGATCAAGTTACGCTTTGTGTTTCTCCAGAAGCCTGATTCAAGCCTAATACTCGATGGATTAGGCATCCTATCATGGTAAAACCTGCCCATGATAAGGGTTTTTTGTTCATTGTCTGCCCCCCTCCCCCGATATAGTACTAACTTCATTTTGTTAGCAGGACAGATGAATGCACAATCATGGAAGAAAAGGCTAGGGATCTTCACCAGAGTGGTCTGAAACTTGGAAATATAAAAGTAAGACTCAAAAGAAAAGATGAACAATATCAAAAGCATAGCAAAGCATTTGTCTGATCATATATATTTTCTGAGTTTTGAGGAAGGGTCATTTGACCCGAGACATTAAATCTGATTTCTCACCGCAGATGCTGCCAGACCTGCTGAGCGTTTCCAGCAATTTCTGTTTTTGTTTCATATTTATTTTGATTTTCTTTTTGCAGAAACAAACTTTGAGAAAGTGATAGGAATCAGCTTTCATGCGTCAACACTTTTTCCGGTAAGAAGTGTTGATTTTGAGGTGCCTGCATGAAAAGTAGCATGGCAATCTGGCTTTGGATTTTTTTCAAATTGTCATTCACATTGAGAGAACATAAAGGTTGGAGATTTTAAACCTGAATTTTCAGATTTATCCCACTAGTAGGTGGATCAGAAAATATTGGGCAGAAGATTATTGTGACCATATTCTTGAAAATAATCTTTTTATCGCAATAAACAGGCAGGTAGTGATGTGGTGAAGGCAGTATGTTGGTGTGGAAAGGGTCAAGCTCAACTTTGTCCTGCAGAAGATCAGCTATTATTGCAGAAGCAAGAAACTCGGCTCTTTTCACTTATTTTTGGAGAGTGTTCTTTTTCATAGTCTTGCCATTGGAGGATAAACTGAGAACAATATATCCTGTGCACACACTGACAAAATTTTCAGATACTGTTATCTGGGCCAGCAGCAATTATCATATTAAATATATGGAATTTTGATAATTAGTAATTTCCACATTCAACCAATTATAAAGGCTAATCTCCACAGCTCAGAAACTGCTCCGTAAGGCCACCCATTTTGTACAGATTCATTCTTTGAACTGAAGCAACTTCACACATTTGGGAGAAGTTAATTAATGGGAGCCATAGAAACACACAGCCAATTACGATAGGTACTGATTAAGAACTACAATAATTGTGATCCTACATTTTGATAAGATAAACATGCACAGCATATTAAGTTGACAAGTAATTTTATGAATTTACACTGACCAAATTAACTATTATTCTCCAAGGATACCACAAATTTTATGATTAGAACTCCTAATCATACCTTGTAAATTCTGAGCCAGTCTCAGATATTCCTTTGGTTTCAACGTTACTGGCCATTCCTGTAAATAATGTCTGTAATTTACACTCATGAATATGCCTCAGTACCCAGTATTTAATCATACAATAATATTATACTGAAGCGTAACAAGAGTGACTCATTGTGATCTGAACTGTATATTGCATCTTTCACAAGTACTCAAAGATTGAGAGTGTTTTAAGTCTTCTCTGTACTCTTGCTATGCATTAAGCTTCCTTTATGACAGTGCTTCAAGTTCAATGGTCTGTGATAGTACGACATTGGAGAACATTGCTTTGGACCAGTTGGATGCACAATGAGGGAAATATTGATACGAGGGGTTCCTATTGGCCATCTCACAGCCTTAAATATAAGAGCATTTCTTTGAGAAGTCCAGACCCTAGACAGACATTTCCCTCCTGAAATACAGAATCATAGAATCCCTGCAGTGTGGAAACAGGCCACTTGGCCCAACAAGTCCACACTGACCCTCTGAAGAGTAACCCACCCAAACCCATTCCCCAACTCAATTACTCTACATTTACCCCTGACTAATGCATCTAACATACACATCCCTGAACACTATGGGCAATTTAGCATGACCAATTCATCTAACCTGCACATCTTTGGATTGTGGGAGGAAACTGGAGCACACAAAGGCAACCCACATGGGGAGAACGTGCAAACTCCACACAGACAGTTGCCCAAGGCTGGAATCAAACCTGGATCCCAGATGTTGTGAGGCAGCTAACCACTGAGCCACCGTGCCATAAATATGTGGGAAGCATCATGGATTCTGCCATTTCTGTCATGAATTGCATGTGAAGGATGAACAATTCCAACTATCAGGCCCTGTGTCCTCCCCTGCATCAAACTATTCATGCCATTCACCTTAGCTGCCATCTTCAATTTATAGATGTGGGCTTCTCGGACAGCTGAGACTATCTGCAGTTACCTACTTTGTTCATACTGAGAGCCAAAGCAATGTTTGGCAATTGAACTTCAGCACGTCCTTCTCTAGTTGAAGGTGCTCAGGAACTTTAACATTATTTGACCTACCCCCAGCCTTCTGGGAGGGTGAAACTATAATGAACATTAGAATAATGGAAACAAGAATATTTGCAGAAGTGTAGATTTTACACATGTACTATCTGTGGTTTTTATTTTGTTTTTCTTGCATGGTATGTGAGCATTTGGCAAGGCCTGCATTTGTTGCTTATTTTGAATTGCCTTTGAGTTGATTGACTGTCTAGGCCATTTCAGAGGACAGTTAAGAATCAACTACATTTCAGTGGGTTTGGAGTCCCATGTTGGCCAGATCAGATCAGGATGTCAGATTTCCTTAGAGAAACCATCAGTGAATCAGACGGCTTTTTTACGACAATTGGTAATGGTGACATGGTCACAATTAGATTAAATTTAAATTCCAGATTTGTTTTATTGAATTCAAATTTCAGCATCTGCTATGGTGATACTTGAACCCATATGGCCCAGAACACTATTTTGGGACTATGGATTACAAGAGCCCTCAATGTATTTTACTTCCTTTCTCTTCTCTGTGCTTCGATGCAGGACCAACCTCTGCAGCTCAGTTGGAGGGGGCCTGTTGATTCTGAAGGTTTGGCTAGCTCTCTGCTGCTGGCTTTTGGCCTACATGATCTGAGCCTTATGACAGTATCCCATCCAGAGACAGATTCCCCCTCATCAGCTTGAACCACTGGAAGCATTAGGAACACAGGAAGTCGGGAGGCTTCCTGGGAAGAATCTGGTAGTGCCCTCCCTCTGGATATCTGTTGACAGCATTCCATCTCCTCAAGTGGAGTGAGGTTGAGTTCCCTTATCCTCCTCTCACCTTCCAATGTTGCAGAGCACCGGCAGCTATATAGGCAGGGTAGGTGAACTTAGTTCCATATAGTAACCGGAGCTCTATGACGTTATTGTGATTATGGAGACTTGGCTGAAAGAGGGACAGGACTTAGATTTAGATGTTTCAAGTGTAATAGAAAAGGATGTAAAAGGGTTGGGGAGTTGCGTTACTGGTATAGGAATATCTTACAGCTGTACCAAGGAGGATTCTTCAGAGAACTTGTGCAGCGAGGCAATATGGGTAGAACTCAGGAATGGGAAAAGTGAAATCACAATGCTGGGGGTATACTACAGGTCTCCCAACAGCCAGCCGGAGATAGAGAAGAGAATGTTTAGAAAGGTTTTGGAAAGATGTAAAAACGGCACGGTTGTTGTGGTAGGTGGTTTTAACTTCCCCTATATTGCCTGGGACTCACCTCATGTTGGGGGCTTGGATGGAACAGAGTTTGTAAGAATTCAGAATTCAGCAGGGCTTCTTGACGCAAAACGTAACTAGTCCAACCAAGGATTATACTGGACCTGGTTTTGGGAAATGAGCCCGGCCAGGTGAGTGAAGTTTCAATGGGGGAGCAGTGATCATAATACTCTGAGCTTTAAGATATTAATGGGTAGGGTTAACAGCAGTCCTTGGGTTAACGTGTTAAATTGGGGAAAGGCGAACTACAACAATATTAGGCAGAAACTGGAGAATTTTGATTGGAAACCGCTATTTGAGGGTAAATCCACTTCGGATGTGTGGGAGTATTTCAAACAGCAATTACTAAAAGTTCAGGAGTGGCACTTTCCTGCTGGAATGAAGGATAGGTGTGGCAAGTTACATCAAACTTGAATGGCCAGGGATGTTGTGACCTTGGTCAAAGATTAAAAGCAAGCATACGTAAGGTCTAGGAGGATGGGAACTGAAGAAGTACATGAGGAAAGTTGGAAAGGATTTAAGCAAGGAATTAGAAGGGCTAAAGGGGTCATGAGAAGTCATGAGCAAACAGGATTAAGGAGAATCCCAAGGCTTTTTACGCATATATAGAAAGCAAGAGGGTAGCCAGGGAAAGGGTTGGCCTATGTAAGATTAAAAGGAGAGAATCTATGTATGGAACCGGAAAGTTAGGTGAGGTCCTAAACAAATGTTTTGTTGAATATCCACCAGAGAGAAGGAAGTGGTGGAGGATGATCTCCGGGAAGAGTGTGTCAAATTTCTAAAGCAATGTGCTATTAAAAATAAAGAAGTGCTGTGCATTAAAAGTGTTAAGGTAGTATGTCCCTGGTTCCTGATCTATCCCAGAATATTGAGAGAGGCAAGAGAACAAATTGCTGGAGCACTGACAGACATCTTCGTATCCTCTTTGGCCACAGGTAAGATCTCAGAGGACTGGAGAAGAGCCAGTGTTGTCCCATTGTTTAAGAAGGTTAACAGGAAATTACAGGCCTGTGAGCCTCACGTTGGTGTTAGGGAAATTATTGGAAAAGATTCTCAGGGACAAGATCAATACGTATTTAGAAGCAAATGGACTGATTAGCGATAGACAGATGGCTCTGTGCGGGGAGGTCGGGCATCACTAACTTGATCGTTTTTTTTAAGGAGGTGATGAAGATGATTAATGAGGGAAAAGTGGTTGATGTTGTCTACAAGGACTTCAGTAAAGCTTTTTTTAAGGTCACTCATGGCAGACTGGTACAAAAGGTGAAGTCACATCATATCAGGGGTGAGCTGGCAAGATGGATACCGAACTGGCTTAGTCATAGGAGACAGAGGGGAGCAGTAGAAGGATTCTTTTCGGAATGGAGGATCGTGGCTAATGGTGTTCCACAGGGATCAGTACTGGGACCTCTGTTCGTTGTCTACATAAGTGATTTGGAGGAAAACATGGCCAATCTAATGTGAAAGCTTGCAGACATTACAATGATTGATGGAGTTGTGAATAGCGAGAAGGATTATCAGAGGATACAGCAGAATATAGATCAATCGGCGGCATGCGCAGAAAAATGGCAGATGAAAATTAATTCAGTTAAATATAAGGTGATGCATTTTTGAAGGTCAAGTACAGGAGGAAATTGTACAGTGAATGGCAGTACCCTTAGAAGTATGGATGTGCAGAGGGATCTGGGTGTGCATGTCCACAGATCACTGAAGGTGGCAGCGCAGGTAGATAAGGTAGTAAAATAAGCCGATAGCATGTTTGCCTTCATTTGAAATGGCATTGAGTATAAGGATAGGCAAGTTATGCTGCAGCATTATAGATTTTGCCAGGGTTGGACGGCTTGAGCTATAGGGAGAGGTTGAATAGGCTGGGGCTGTTTTCCCTGGAGTGTTGGAGGCTGAGGGTGACCTTATAGAAATTTATAAATTCATGAGGGGCATGGATAGGACAGGGTCTTTTCCCTGAGGTGGGAGAGTCCAAAACTAGAGGGCATTGGTTTAAGGTGAGAGCAGAAAGATTTAAATGGGACCTAAGGGGCAACTTTTTCATGTAGAGGGTGGCGCGTGTATGGAATGAGCTACTAGAGGAAGGGGTGGAAGCTTGTACAATTGCAATATTTAAAAGGCATCTGGATGGCTAAATGAATAGGAAGGGTTTAGAGGGATATGGGCCAAATGCTGGCAAATGGGACTAGATTAATTTAGGATATCTGGTCAGCATGGACGAGTTGGACTGAAGGGTCTGTTTCCATGCCGTACAGTTCTATGACTCTGATTCTCTAAAGTCAGTGAGGCCACACTTGGAATATGGTATACAGTTCTGGTCACCACATGACCAGAGGAATGTGGATGCTTTGGAGAGGGTTCAGAAAAAGTTTACCAGGATATTGCCTGGTCTGCAGATTTTAGCTATGAAGAAAGGTTGGGTAGACTGGGTTTGTTTTCGCTGGACGTTGAGGGATGGCCTGATAGAAGTTTATAAGATTGTGAATAGCATGGATAGACTGGAAAGTATAAGGCATTTTTCCAGAGTGTAGAGGTAAATTACTAGGAGACACAGGTTCAAGGTGATGGGTGGGGATGCTTAAAACAGATGGGTGAAGCAAGGTTTTCACACAAAAGGTGATGGGTACCTGGAAAGCACTGCCAGAGGAGGTGGTGGAAGCAAACACAATAGTAGCATTCAAGAAGCACCTGGATGAATACATGACTCGGAAGGGAATAGAGGGATATGGATCCTGTTAGTGGAGACAGTTTTAGTATGGAAGGGCAGAATGTTGTGGGTGCAGGCTTGGAGGCTAACAGGCCTGTTCCTGTGTGTGTTTTTTTTTTGTTCTTTGAGAAGAAGGGCCACCTGGACTGAGGTTGAGGTCTGTCAACCACCTCTCACTTTCCAATGATGCAGGGTACCTGCGGCTAAAGCAATGAAGTGCAAATCTGAACACATATCCTGCAGGTAGTGAGACTCTGCAGGTCTCCAAGGTCACCACCATCCTTTCCATGAAGACAGTTAAACACTTACAAGTTAGAGTCAACACAGTAACGGGACTGTGGATGGACTCCTCCATCTCCCATTCCAGCCTACCCAGTACCTCTAGCACACTTGTCTGATATTTGTGTGACTCTCTCTATAGACTGACCATGTCACCATGACTGAGCACAAAGGTAGGTCTTACACATGGGGTGGCCAGTTGCCTGATCTCCAGCAGCCATCTGGCACTTGGGTACTTTTTCCCTCATTGGCTGCAGTAACACTTCATGATGTGCTCACCAGATTGTTCTTATAAGTCTAACTTAGACTAAGGTGATTGTCTTGGTGTTGGTGGAGAATGCAGGTGTAGGCCGTGAATGTATCCTCTGAGGTTTCACAGACTTCGTCCACACTAGTGCACAGGCTGTATCCTCCTCCTAGTTGAATATTCCTGAGTCCTGCTAGTGCTTATTGAATACAATGGAAAGAGTTATCTGTTGAACATGGTGAGAAGGTTATGTAGAGCAATGATGTGGCATTGGAGCTCATCCAAGAAGATCAGAGCATACTCATTAGTGTTTCCCTGTCATGACAGAAATGATCCTGGTCTTCTCCAGCCACCTCAATAGCCTCTTCCTAAATGAGGGTGAGGAGGTTGCTGTGCTCCACCCCTTGCTGGTCATGGCCCAATTATAGGACAATGAGAGAAAGGGAAGGGTTAGTTTTGATGGTAATGGATGCAGCTGCAGTTTGGGAACATGCCTAACCATGTGAGGTGGTATGTCATCCGGAGCAAGTGAGTAGAAAGAGCAGAGGGCAGGCAACTCATTAATTTGAGGTGGCTGTGTGCCCTTGAGTGGGCATCAATCGTGGATGTGATGCTAAAGCTTGTATTGCATGACCTTTAGTGAGATGTGTGTGGTGAGACAGAGTTAGAATGAGTGGTGACCCTGACAATGTGAGGTAGCAAAGAGAAGATGATGCTTCTTACCATTACAGAGCGCAGGATATTATTTGCCTATTTTTTAGCTGGCAGCTTTTTCTGTCTCTTTTGTGGCACTGATTTGCACTCAGCACCCAAGCTGGTCAAGTGTAGTGTGACAGCGTCTTGATTCAATTCAGTGGAAAGAGTATGTTCCATCTTTCTGGGACCTCAGCTAGGGATATCAACTTCTGTAGGGTATGTTCAGGTATTTCTTCTGTTGTAGGAGCAACACCCACAGCCTGAAGGGAAGTTCCTGGCATACAGTGTCTGAACAGGCATTTAAATATGGTGCAATAGATTTTAAACCGAGAAGGTCGTTCCATGGATAATGAAATGAAAAGCATAATGGGGTTGACATAGGTCATAGTGGATATTGCAGCATCCGGCACACTCATCCTTATACTTTAACTTGAAATGAAAAATTCTGCCCAGTTAATTGCTCTCTGTCTCCATGTAGTGAGCCTCAAAATCTCAGTTTTTTGAATCTGTGCAAATTTTCTTTGCTTCTAAACATTTAAATCACAGTCATTCCAAATCTTTTCTGCATGTAAAAAAAAATCCCAAAATTTCTGATATGTGATAGCGCTTAAAATTGACCACATTTACAAATGACAAATTCTCATTTGTATAAACGAAATCAAGTTAATGACTCCTTCATTTCCAAATGAGCTGAGAAACAAATTATTTGATCTGAGCTAAATTAACAAGCAATCCTAAAGTTGTCATGACAAGAAGATGATTACAAATTTCAATTTTTCTTGTCATTTATAATATCATTGCTAGGATTATTTAATTAACAAGCATAACTATTTATATACAGAGTTGTAAGTTCACAACGTGAATCTCAGTGTGCTGATAATGTTGACGTCAAAACATGGCCTTCAGCCTATTTCCTTTTCATCCCCTATTATATAACCTGTTAACTGCTTCAAAGGAAAGCATTAACACCATATTGTAGTTTCCCAGAATTGGAGATATGTGGTCATTCTTGTTGTACTATCCTGTTGTTGTTGTTCTTCCATCAGCAACAATTTGTTTTGATATGACCTTTATGAAAAACAAAGTCTCAAATTCATTCAAAAAACAGAAGTAAGATACTGAGTCAGAAAGGCAGTGACCAGAACAGGTGCCTGAATACTTGAAGAATTAGAGTTTAAGGAGTTCCTTCTTACATTGGGAGAGAAGTGGAGAGATTTCATGAGGAAGCTTCCAGAGTGGTTACATGTGGCTAAAGACTCTGACAAATGGTGGATAATAAACATATAGGAAATTGATGAAGACTGAACTCACAATAATCAAACATTCAGAGTAAATATGGGGTTTGGAGATATTATAGAGACTTAATGGGACCACGTCATTGTGTGTTGGACCAATGCTAAGTATTTTCAATTTAACATGATAAAAAGTGGGATGCTAGTGTAGGGAAATTAAGTTAGATGTTTCAAGTTTTAGATCACAATTATTCTCTTGAGTTGTCATTATTCGTCTCTTCCATTAGCAGCTACATCTGCAAAATTAAGATGTTATATTTACTACCAAGATAATTAATAACCGATCCCAGAATGTAAAATTGACAGTCCCTTGTTATATATAGGACCACCTTAATCCTAAAATTGAGTCTTCACATGTAGTTCTCCAAAAGCCTAATCAAATGGAAATGTTTGAGATACGGTTGATACAAACCAAGAAACTGATTTATTTACAGCACATGTAAGCTTAAATGATGGAGTAACTTCAGGCTTTTAAATTTTCACACAACCCTTCCTATGGCATACAAAACTATAAAGCATATTAGTTTGCACCTATCATTAGGCAAATATCATTATTCTTTATCTTACCAATCAGTGTGAAATGAAATTTGTTTGAATCTATCTGAAGTTTTGGTCTATGCGGACACCATACCTCAGAACTGACCAGGCAACAATGATTCTTCCTCTTGTTGCCTTGACTGCACAGGAAGCTAAGAATTTGACATCCAATTCATTTGATGGTTGTTAGAGTTCTTGATCAAACTGGATACTGTCCTCTTAGTTGTCCTGAGAATTCTAGGCCTTGGATGGATATATGCAGTATTACTCTGATCTTTAATGGGTGGAGTTCACTTTGACTGATGGGAAAAGGGAAATTCTCAGCTTCCAAAACCATTTCCAAATTGATTCACCAGACAGTTCCACCAAGGCTGGAGAATGTTGAACCTGCTCTAAGAGACCCAACACCAATGGTGGCACAGTGGCTCAGTGATTAGCACTATTGCCTCACAGCACCAGGCACCCAGGTTTGATTGCAGCCTTGGGCAACTTTCTGTGTGGAGTTTGCACATTCTCCCTGTGTCTGCGTGGATTTCCTCCGGGTGCTCTGCTTTCCTCCCACAGTCCAAAAATGTGCAGATTAGGTGCATTGACCATGCTAAATTGCTTGCAGTGTCTATGGATATGCAGGCTAACTGGATTAGACATTGGAAATGCAAGTTTACAGGAAAGGGGTGGGTCTGGGTAGAGTGGACTTTGGAGGGCTGGTTTGGACTCGATGAATCCAATGGCCTGCTTCCACACTGTAGGAATTCTATGAAGATTCCAGCGCTTTTAAGAATTTTTTTTCATATCATCAACCTACAATTCTGCAGGGGGGTGGGGGAGAGAGATCATCAAGAGGGAAACAGGACAAAAGTCTCAGACTTACACTTCATTTTCCTGCCCCTTTTGTCAGGGTTAGGCTCCACCATGGCATGGGCCAGCACTGGGAGTGTTGTCACGGTATAGCATGCAGGAAATTAGAAGCATAAGAAACAGGAGCTGGAGAAGGCCTCACAATCTCATGAGCTTGGCTGATCATTTTCCTCAATTCCACTTTCTTGTCCTCTTAGTGTACCCAACAAAAGTTCCTCCATCAATGATAGTTGCTCTCACTTATTCAACACATTCTAAATGCATGGTTGTCCTCTTTTTCCACACCTCGCCAGTATTCCCTGACTGGTCCCAGCACATCTGTCCAAAGTCAAGTTTTAATCTGACTTCCATGCTCCTCCTACTGATGGACAGTGTTATAACCAGCACTGACCACCTCTCCTACCTCTGTTGCAACCAGACAGCTACCGGCCATCTGATTGGTCAGCAGTTCTCGGAGGTCGGACATCCTTACAGATCCACCGTCTAGCTATAGTGGGGCTGGTACAACAAGGACAGCCAAAGTCAAATGTTGGTCTGTTACACTGGAGCAGTGCAAGGGATAGTTAGAACATGAATCCTTTTGAATTATAAATCTGTCCTTTCTATTTGTGGATATAAAAATAAGAAACTTGACATGTTAATCTAATAGCATTAAAGATTGCCATTTATATTTGCCATGTAGTGGTCAGATATACTTTGGAAATAACCCTAAGGAATAAATAGCAACAGCAGGAATAGAATGTACAACCTCTCAAAACTGCACTGCCATTAAATCAGGGCATAGTTCGTTTTCTGCCTGAAGTTCACTTTCTTTCCTGTTTTCTATATCTCTTGATGCCTCGAGGGAGTAAAGTTATGTTTATCTCAGCCTTAAAAAAAAAAGGAAGATTGGCATTTGTGATGGCAGCAGCGTTGCCTCTGATGGTGCCACTGCCGTTGGCGTGCCCTGTGAAGAAAACTGATGTCAAATTGAAATGAGAGCAAAAATTTGGACTGACATTATGCACGTAGCTTGAGGGAAAAGAGGCATCAGTGCAGTGAATTGTTTGTGGAATGACCCTTAACTCTGTGTGTTAGTCATATTGGGTTTAATCTAGAAGCCTGATAGGAGCCTGGCTGGTATTATTATAAACATCATTTTTAACTTCATTAAAATGACAATTTATATTATTAAATGATGGAATGTGTTAGGAGGCATTTGCACAATCTCTCTGAAAAATTCCTGACTATCTGAATTGACTATCATATGGAAAGTAAGGAATACTATTTTTAAGCACACATGTTTAATATATTACCATTGCTGGAGTAAAATGTAAATGTATTTTTTCACTGCTTGCATTACAGAAACAATTTCAAATGTTTGAACTCAAACAGCATTTGAATCATTAAAAAGTGATTTCACCTAGAAGTTTTCATGAAACAAATCAGACAAAATTTTGCTTGAGGCAATAAAAGATAAATCTTCTGAAAATGAAACAGCTTCTACATTAAAGAATTTTGCATTAATGTTCTGTGAATGCTAACGGTCTCAAGGTCTATCAGTTGAGCGAACATACATTCTTAGACATCAACGGTGTCTGCACAATGTAATTAAGGCAAATTGGAATTAAATCATTTCTAAACTTAAATGATATTTTAACATCATTTTCTCATCTTTTAAGTTCTTGTTGTCAGCCACCATTACCTAGCTGAGAAGGCAGACTGTTGGTTCAGCTGGACTTGCCAACATGATATTTCTGCCTCTGAAAGGGTATGATAATGCAAATTGAGGATTAGCTCCAGACAGAAATCAAATCCATGAGCTTGTTTCCTCAAACTCTGTAAAACTCTGGATTGATTAAACATTTCATTGCAACTAAATAGCACCAAGAGTATTTTATTTCCCCCTCCGGTTCTATTTTGATTTAATCCTTGCTCTCCCTTTCACTCTTTTGATCACATAGTTGAGAAGGGCACTGCCTATCACTGGCCACTCTGGTGTCTCCCTTCTTCCTGGAGGTGGAGTATGAATTAAGTTTCTGCACTCATTGGTCTTCATTGTGTCTTACACCTGTATGCACACAACATGGTGCTGGGAAAGGTATAAATACTACCGCTGTTGGACAGTAGTGACGGCGCTTATTTTAAAAATGTCAGGAGATCAGAATCTCTTTTAAAAAAAAACACCAATTGACTTTCATCCTTGCTTTTGGGCTGGGTAAAGATCAGTAGCAGGCCGAGAATCAGAACATACTGCCCATTTACCATGAACAACATCAGTCCACCATGATCCTGGAGGAGCCGAGATGAACAGCACTTCTGCTCAAACCCAGTTCAAAACTGCAGATGAGGCTGTTCTGCCCATTGCTCTACCTGGAAGGAGATGGGCTATCTCCACGAACAAGCGTTGGACTATTCTCCAGTAACAGGAGATAGCGGCAGATATTAAACGTGTATTTTTTAATCAGTGTTTGCTGTGGAAAAGGACATGGAAGATATAGAATATAGGGAAATAGATAGTGACATCTTGAAAAATGTCCATTTTACAGAGGAAGAAGTGCTGGATATATTGAAACGCATAAAAATGGATAAATCCCCAGGATCTGATCAGGTGTACCCTAGAACTCTGTGGGAAGCTAGGGAAGTGATTGCTGGGCCTCTTACTGAGATATTTGTCTCATCGATAGTCACAAGTGACATGCTGGAAGACTGGAGGTTGGCTAACGATGCCACTGTTCAAGAAAGGTGGTAAGGACAAGCCAGGGAACTGTAGACCAGTGAGCCTGACGTCAGTGGTGGGCAAATTGTTGGATGGAATTCTGAGGGACAGGATGTATTTGTACTTGGAAAGGCAAGGACTGATTATGGATAGTCAACATGGCTTTATGCGTGGGAAATCATGACTCACAAACTTGATTGAGTTTTTTGAAGAAGAAACAAAGAGGATTGATGAGGGCAGAGCAGTTGATGTGATCTATATGGACTTCAGTAAGGCATTTGACAAGGTTCCCCAAGGGAGACTGGTGAGCAAGGTTAGATCTCATGGAATACAGGGAGAACTAGCCATTTGGAAACAGAACTGGCTGAAAGATAGAAGACAGAGGGTGGCGGTGGAGGGTAATTTTTCAGACTGGAGGCCTGTGACCAGTGGAGTGCCACAAGGATTGGTGCTGGGTCTACTACTTTTCATCACTTATGCTCACGTCCAAATCATTTATATAAGAGGTATAGTTAGTAAATTGGAAGATGACACCAAAATTGGAGGTATATTGGACAATGAAGAAGGTTACCTCGGATTACAACAGGATCTTGACCAGATGGGCCAATGGGCTGAGAAGTGGCAGATGGAGTTTAGTTTTGATAAATGTGAGGTGCTGCATTTTGGGAAAGCAAATCTTAGCAGGACTTACACACTTAATGGTAAGGTCCTAGGGAGTGTTGCTGAACAAAGAGACCTTGGAATGCAGGTTCATAGCTCCTTGAAGGTGGAGTCGCAGGTAGATAGGATAGTGAAGAAGCTGTTTGGTATGCTTTCCTTTATTGGTCAGAGTATTGAGTACAGGAGTTGGGAGGTCATGTTGTGGCTGTACAGGACATTGGTTAGGCCACGGTTGGAATATTGCATGCAATTCTGGTCTCCTTCCTACTGAAAAGATATTGTGAAACTTGAAAGGGTTCAGAAAAGATTTACAAGTATGTTGCCAGTGTTGGAGGATTTGAGCTACAGGGAGAGGTTAAATAGGCTTGGGCTGTTTTCTCTGGAATGTCGGAGGCTGAGGGGTGACCTTATAAAGATTTATAAAATCATGAGGGGCATGGATAGGATAAATAGACAAATTACTTTCCATGGGGTGGGGGAGTCCAGAAGTATAGGGCATAGGTTTAGGGTGAGATGGGAAAGATAGAAAAGCGACCTAACGGGTAACTTTTTCACTCAGAAGGTGGTACGTGTATGGAATGAGCTGCCAGAGGATGTGGTGGAGGCTAGCACAATTGCAACATTTTAGAAGGCATCTGGATGGGTATATGAATAAGAAGGGTTTGGAGGGATATGGGCCAGGTGCTGGCAGGTGGGACTAGATTGGGTTGGGATATTTGGTCGGCATGGATGAGTTGGACCAAAGGATCTGTTTCCGTGCTGTACATCTCTATGGCTATCTCCACCTTGCAGGAGATGGACTATTCTACATTAACAGGGGATGAACTATCTCCACTAACAGGAGTTGGACTATTCTCCAGTAACGAGATAGTCTATCTCCACCTTGCAGAGATGGACAATTCTCCACTTGGCAGGAGATGGATTACCTCCACTTGGCAGGCGATGGACTATTCTCCACCTCTCCACTGGCAGGAGATGGACTATTCTCTACTTCTCAAGAAGCTCAATACCATTCAAGAAAAAGCAGCTTACTTGAACGATGGTCCATCCACCAAATTAAAGGTTTACCATCACCTCATCCTTAGTTCTCCTGTCTGTCTATAGTTCTGCTTCTGCAAGGTCCCAGGGTTTCCTGTCCTCCCAATCAATGAAATTCTGATCAGGAAAATAGTAGAGGCTCAATCAGTAGGTATGGGGTGAACATTTGTCCACCGTTTATCTTTATGCACTAAATGAAAACTGCTGGACACGTTTACAGAATACTCATTGGGTCACAGCGTGGAACACTGAGCTTTTAACCACTGTAAGCAAAAAAAAATCATCAGGTAAAGGAAGGATTAAAATTTGAAGTGCATGCTTTTATAGAGCACTGTTCATCTATCTAAATTACTTTCTGACAGCATATTAAAACCTCTTTAAACAATGTTGCCTCCATTATTAATACCTTCAAATATCAGCACCTTTGAACTGCAGCAAGGTTAAAAAAAAACATGCAACAATGAAAAAGATCAGGAGACCTACTATTTCCAGGGCAGTTACCTGGTAAATGTAATCAGCACCGATGCAAAATGTTTTTCCAAATCATTACACATAAATTCTCAAGTTCATTTTCTTATCAGGATTCTGTTTCCTCACCCGTGTCCTATGTTCACCAAGGTTAAGAAGTGCCAATGCATTCATTCATTGTGTGTGTGTGTGCTCTCCAGCATTAGGAATGAGATCTTTAAGTGTTCTGAATTACTAAGCATGGACAACTGCATGAAAACAGACCTTTTGTAATAAGCCGCATTTGTCCACATCATATCAGATTGGACATTGCATATGAACACTGTCTATTCCTCAAAAACCTATCTTCATTTTTACCAACATAGTATGTACTAAATAGCTAAGGCAAATAAATCCAAATCCAAATCTGGCGTTTGCTGTAATGATACCAAAAACTCAGAACCACAGGCAGAAACTTTGAGAGGAAATGAATGCTCCTTCTCCGGGACTTCCTGCCATTAAATACCCCTTGTGATTCAGGAGGAGGGATAGATTTAAACTTAATCACAATTAATATGTTCAGTTTCTAAAATGATGTTTTGCTCAAATATCAACACTACGTAGATATTATAGCCTCAAGGACAGCTGAGGGGCTGGGAATTCTGTAGCATATAACTCACCACCTGCCCCCACTTTTGTAAGGAAAAGGTGTGTGGTATCATGGAATACTGTCCATTTGCCTGGATAAATGCAGCTTCAACACCGAAGAAGCTTGACACAATTCATTAAAAATGGACTCCCTCCATCACCAGCCTGCACAGAAATATGGGAAATAGGAGTTGGCCATTCAGCCCTTCGAGCCTGCTCCACCATTCATTATACTGTGGCTGATCGTCCAACTCAACAGCCTGTTCCCACTTTTTCCCATTATTCCTTTGTCCTTTAGCACCAAGTGTCATATCCAACGCATTTATGAAATTGTACAATGTTTTGGCCTTGACTGCTTTCTGTGGTAGCAGATTCCAGAGGCTCACTACTCTCTGGGTGAAGAAATTCCTCCTCATCTCAGTCGTAAATGGTTTATCCCATGTCCTTAGACTGAGAGCCCTGGTTTTGGACATCCCATTATCACTAACATCCTTCCTGCACCAACATTTCTAGTCATGTTCAAATTTTATAGGTTTCTACAAGACTCCCCCACCATCCCACCATTCTTCTGAACTCCAGCAAATATAATCCTAGCCAATTCAACCTCTCCTCATTCATCAGTCCTACCATCCCAGGAATCAGTCTGGTAAACTTTGCTGCATTCCTTCTGCAGCAAGAACATCCTTCCTCAGATAAAACTAAAACTGTACACAATATTCCAGATGGACATGATTGCAGCGAGACATCCCTGCTCCTCTTGCTGTGAAAACCAACAAAATATTTATCTTCTTGGCAGTCTACTGCAAGAAAGGTAAGGTAATGATCTAGAAGATGCACTGTTATAACTTGCCAAAGATTCTTGGATGGTACCTTCCAATACTGCAACCTCCAGCACCTAGATATAATACCTTACCATAATACAGGAAGATCTAATTTGGAATGATATGATTGTTCCTCGTCTGCTTCATACTCCCTTCTACCAGCCCTGTGGGTGTACCTACACCACATAGTCTGCAACAGTTAAAGACAGGAGCTCACCATTATCTTCTCAAGGGCACTTCAGAGTGGCACTAAATTGTGATACTCATATTCCATGAACTAAACTAATGAATTGCAGAAACTAGTAATTTGTATTGACTGTGGTAATTTGCTATTAAGTTACTGTAGCAATTTACTTCCCATTAAGTTACTGTGGAGATACGTGAAATGTTATGTTTACATTAGAAAAATTAAGAATATGTAGGCAATAAAATTCATGTAATAATTGTTCTAATTTAAGGATGTGCACTTCACATTTGGGTAAAATTGGCTTATATACATACATAAGAAAAGCAAAACTTTTGACTGAACAAAATAAATTCTTGGAACAGTTGCGATACTTCGGTAATATCAAAGAGAACCATAAAACATTGATATAAAGCAAGAGATACTTAGCAGCTCAGGCAGCATGTGGAAAGAAACAGTTACTGTGCTGAAGTTTCTGCCTGTGTTGGGACTATATTTAGGTTCTGACTGTATTATGAACCAAACTCCACCTGTCTTTGTGACCTTCCGGAAGCTGGACAATTAAAAGGCTGCCTCGAGGAGTTCCATCCCCTTAAAGGCGGGCTGAATAGACAAGAGGGTCATTCCGAGTACCTGAGGCAGTGTGTGCCTGACCGCCTGAGGGGGGATGCTGGACATAGCTAATGCAGATCGGAGACCTTGAGGGCGCCTCAAGATGAAGCAGATACTACCTACAAACTCCTGATGGCCCTTTCATAAGATCATGAGACACAGTTGAAGCAAAATGTCATTTGGCTCACCAAGTCTGCTCCACCACTCAATAAAACGGTGACTAATCTGCTCCTCCCTGTTCCACATAACCCTTGATGTCAACTGCAAGGAAGCTAATATCACGAGTTTTTAGGCAACAAGTTAGGCATTTGGCATTTGCAATGAACATTCATAACCAGATGGATTGTGTGGTAATATCATCACACAATCTTGCCACAATTGTATGAGTAAACATGCAGTAGATAGCTGTCCTTTCAAACATGCTCTTTGTACCATACCTCAGGTTGCATTAACCCATAACATAGTCACAACACCTACATATGGGAAACTAACTGGATGCAGATACAGTTTGAGACAATGCCTTCCTTGGGCCTGCTTGAGGGCATGAAATTGCAATGGAAAAGGACTTCACTGCTGCCATGACCTCATGATGACTGTATGCAGGAAGCGTTTGCAGCTCGCGGAGATTTGACTCAATGTAATTGAGGTGGAGGCCAAGTAGCAGGTCTTCCAACACATCAGGGAGGATGCATGTTAACTGGATTTTTTTTTGCCAAAACAAAGTCACAGCCCTTAGGATATATTCTTCATCCCATTTCTTAAGTGGTTAGGGGCGTTGGGTGTGTAGCTCTACCCGAGACTGGTAAGGGACCCAGAGGGCAGGAGCATCAGTTTTCTAATTGTTCATCAGCATGGCCGAATGGAAAAGAGGGCTGTAGGATAGATTGGTGAATTGACTATGGCACAATGATAAAAACAAGGTGAAGCAAAAGGCTATGGAATATTCATGAGGAATGACACTGTTCTCCATGACAAAGCATGAGCCCAGAAGGCTATATTGCCTGCTCACTGCCAAGATTTGAGACATCCACTCAGGGCTGGAGATGAACCTACAGGGGGAGGGGAGCATCTTGTCATCTTGGTCCATGCAGATACCACTCTCATAGCAGAACCAAGCAGGAGGTTCTGTATAATCATTATGAGGAGTTTGGCACCAAATTACGAAGCTGATCCCAAAGGTAATTATCTTTGAATTATTACCAAATTCGCCAAAGACTCTTAGACAGCACCTTCCAAACCCATGAACACTTCCATCTGGAAGGACAAGGATCGCAGATGCATGGAAACACAGCCAGCTGCAAGATCCCCTCCAAGCCACTAACCATTCTGATTTAGAGGAATATCACCGTTCCTTCACTGTCGCTAGGTCAAAATCCTGGAATTCTCTATGGAAGGTATTCTTAAACCTATGGCACATGGACTGCAGTGGTTCAAGGCAACAGCTCAACATCACTTTCTCAAGTGCAACTAGGGATGGGCAATAAATACTGGCTCTTCCAGCACCACTAATCCAGAATAAATACTGGTTACCAGTGATGCCCATGTCTCACAAGTGAATAAAACAATTACCTGAAATATGTGCAAATTGGCACAGGGCACTTACGATTAGGGAAATAACTCAAAAATTGGTGAAATAGAAGTGGGTTCTGGTTTGTGGGGCACTGGCACCATCATCAGAAAATGTAGCTGTTCCACTCGGTCAGTTTCCATCTAAACTGTGCTGTGGCCAACGTTTGAGTGAGCTGCATGACTAGGGAAGTAAACAGGGTTTTTAAAGTATAAAATAGGGGCAGGGAATCTAATTTGAAAAGGTAAGGGAGATCAAAGAATAGAGACATGGTAAGGGAGAAAGGTATTAATGTGGGAAATGATACATAGACTATGACACAAAGAGATAGTGAGTACTAATCTAAGAGCAAATTAACAGAAAGGCTAAAGGTTTATTCTGTAAACAAAGATACTTTATACCTGAATGAAGGTACTCAGTATTGAATGGTTGGACCTGACATCAGTTGCTGTTGGGTGTGGGGGAGATAGAGAGTTACCTCCCCTCCTTGTTGGCCTGTCTTCCCATTAATGCCTCCCCTTAGCTCCCTTCCTGCCCTCACCCACCTATCCTTCACCTCAGTCCAAAGCCTCAGGATGGCATGGTATCGGCAGCTAATATCTCCTCCTCAGTGGTGCTCATATCGAGTCACATGTAGGCCAGATGAGGTAAGGATGGCAGTTTTCTTCCCTGTGAACTGTAGTGAACCAGATAGATCTTTCCTGACAATCAACAATACAGTCATGGTCATCATTAGTGTTGCAAAGTTGATGTTCGTAAAATTGTAAAATGGGGAAAGCACTTCATGCACTCTTTAAAAGATGTTTTTTTATCCTATGCTTAGAGATTCAGAAAGAATTGAAACATTTGTATCAAAAGAGCTGTGTAGTTAACAATCCAGGCAGCAGTTTGTTTTATTATCAAGGCAACAAGTTCGAATTTAGCCAATCAATTTAAATCAGGCCCTTACCTACCAAAAACCAATTAAATTTAAATCTGATGGTTTTGAAAGTCTAGGACCAATCCGATTGTAAAAATATTTATAGGTCATTGAGGGTATAAAAGATGAAGACATTTAGAAATTGTGTGAGAGCAACTGCCATCTGATAGAGTAAACAACCATCAGCTCCAAAGAGAAGCTGGCTTTAACAGAATTCTCTGAGCTCTCACAGTAGTCATCATCGAACGAAAGGTACAGCAGCTAATCTTCCTGATACATGAATTCAATGGAGAAAGGAGTTCCTGACTGAAGATCAGCAGAAAAGGTACAGACCATTCGAGAAGATGTACCCAGGCTGTAATTTGTATAGACTAGGTTCTAATTTTTAAAATTATTTTAGTTTATGTAAATGGAAATTATACTTATTGGAACAGCATACTATTAGAACAAGGAACAAAGAAAATTATAGCACAGGAACAGGTCCTTCAACTCTCCAAGCCTGCACCGATCCAAATCCTCTATCTAAACCTGCCACCTATTTTTCTAAGAATCTATATTCCTCTGCTCCCTGCCCATTCATGAATCTGTCTAGATACATCTAAAATGATGCTATAATTCCCACCCCACCGCCTCCTCTGGCAACGCATTCCAGTCACCCACTACCCTCTGCGTGAAGAACTTTCCACGCACATCTCCCCTAAACATTTTCCCTCTCACTTTGAACTCATGACCCCTAGTAATTGAGTCCTCCACTCTGGGAAAAAGTTCCTTGCTATCCATGCTGTCTACACCTCTCATGATTTTGTAGATCAATCAGGTTCCCCCTCAATCTCCATCTTTCCAATGAAAATAATCCTAACCTACTCAACCTCTTCTCATAGCTAGCACCCTCCATACCAGGCAACATCCTGGTGAACCTCCTTTGCACCCTCTCCAAAACATCCACATCCTTTTGGTAATGTGGTGACCAGAACTGTATGCAGTATTCCACATGTGGCTGAACCAAATTTTTATACAACTGTAACATGATGTGCCAATGCTTGTACTCAATACCCCATCCAATGAAGGAAAGCATGCCACCTGCCTTCTTGTCCACTCTACTGACCTGTTTGCCACCTTCAGGAGACAATGGACTTCAACACCCAGATCTCTCTGTACATCAACTTTCCTCAGGACTTTTCCATTTACTGTATAGTTTGCTCTTGAGTTGGATCTTCCATGCATTTGTCCAGATTGAACTCCATCTGTCATTTCTCTGCACAACTCTCCAATCTATCTATATTCTGCTGTATTCTCTGAAGACCCCTTCACTACCTGCTACTCCACCAATCTTAGTGTCATCTGCAAACCTGCTAATGAGGCAACCAACACCTTCCTCCAAGAATTTTGTTTTATTCATAAATAGTTTGTAGTTAAGGGAGAATTGTTTGGTTTGTTAACAGTTTAGCTAAGTTGTTCACTGATAGAGTTAGATAACTAAATTGTTACTTGTTGATTATAGAGTGAGTGGAAGGAGTTTATTTGATTGACCCACTCCCTGAAAACAGCTTGAGGGTGAGAGGCATGTTCTACCACATTTCACATGCCTTTTAACAGATTGTGGGGAGATTATCGGGAGAGGCAAGCCTCTCTGGGTGTTTAGGTTTTAGTTACAGATGGGGGTGTCAAACTTCACCTTTATAACAATTAGACTCTTAATTCCAGACTTTTATTGAATTCAAATTCCAACATTGTGGGCGGCACGGTGGCTCAGTGGTTAGCATTGCTGCCTCACAGTGCCTGGGACCTGGGTTCGATTCCACCCTCAGGCAACTGTCTGTGTGGGGTTTGCACATCCTCCCCGTGTCTGTGAGGGTTTCCTCTGGGTGATCCGGTTTCCTCCCACAATCACAAAGATGTGCAGGTCAGGGTGAATTTGCCATGCTAAATTGTCCATGGTGTTCAGGGATGTGTAGGTTAGGTGCAAATGTAGAGCAGTAGGGGAATGAATTTGGGTGGGTTACTCTTCAGAAGGTCAATGTGGACTTGTTGGGCTGAAGGGCCTGTTTCCACACTGTAGGAATTCTATGACATCTGCCATGACAGGATTTTAACCCCAGTCCCCTATTTAGCACTTAGTGCAGTGGGCCTCCCTAAAAAGAGACAGCCTGGGGGTTCCTCTGGCTCTTCAGCTGGTGGCATAGACATCCACTTCGGACACAAATTAGTACCCTTAACTTTGGTTTAGCAAAGCAGCAAAGAAAATCCATTGCCTTTCGGTTCTACACCAGAACTGGCCTCTCTCCTCTACCATTGGAACGACACCTTAAAACCAAACACTATTGCTCTAATTTCTTCCGATGAAAAATCAAGATTTAATATTACCATGTTGAAACAAAACATGACTCGCTTACAATTTTGCCAACATTTATCTGCGAAGTGCTAAAGCTCAAGTTCAATTGGGAATGTCTTGAGAATTCCAGAATTTGGATTTTATCATTACAAAGATGGTGCAGTGTTTGCAAAGGTATGTGCACCTATATTCCAGTTTGTGATTGGTTAAGATAGCGGAGGTTAGGAGGTGGAATGGCTGGGCATCTGGTAATCACAGGGTTTCAAGGGCCTGGCAAATAACATCGCAGGGTGTGCAGTCTTGTTGGTGTGGTTTTGGAAGTGTTGTTGGAGGGAGTTAGGAGATCAGAGGCAGTGCTGGGGGTAAGGGAGATGATAGAGAGGAGAACCAGAAGGCTGGAATTAGGAGTAAGGCCAGGAATCCTGGAGCCAGAAGTTATGGTGATTCAGGACAGTATCAATTGTTTTTCTGTTCCTAACTGTTTAGCTTTGGTCTTCTCCCAAGATATAAGTCAATGTTGTAAGAGGCAGCAGAAACAGATTTTCATTTTGCTAATGGCCTAAAGCTTTCTTCTGATATGGAAAAAGGATGCACTTCTCATTTGAAATTCACTAAAATGGTGTTTGGTAAAGGCCACACCAGAGGTGAGCACACAGTATGCAGAAATTCTCACTCCCACTGTTGGATTCACAGTTCTGATGACACTGATTTCTAGCCCTTAATGTGTTTAAATAATTTCCTCATTGACTGATGCTCGTTATGTAAGTGACAACACTCAACATTATTGTGAAATTTTGAAGAGTAAAGAAAATTAAAAAGTTAATCTAATGAAAGGCAGCTCAGTGTTGATCATACTGGTTTACCTTGATATTTCTGAATGAGTAACTAATACCTGGCTTCCTACATGGCTTTTACCTAGATAATAGAATTCTCACTAAATGCTGTGGTGAACATCATGTCCATCCTACTCCATCTGAAAACTATCCAACTGTGACTAATGTGTTTTTGATACTTGCATAGGTCTATATGCAAGCCTCTCTATGCTCAGCATTGCTGTAGACCTGCATGACAACCTGAAATGTGGGTACTATTTACCGGCTAGTCAGAGTCAGCCTACTTGCCAATTATTGAATGAACAAGGACAGCTTGATTATCAATGGTTCTTTATCCTTGGATATGATGGGAATGGGGTGGGAGTGGAGAACTAGTGCCATTTCAGTGTTTACATTGTACAGCAACTTAATGGGATAGGTCATAGAAAAATAAGCAGAGATCTGGTGTTTCAGATTGACACTGTCTTTGTTTGACTAGTTACATTCACTTTGTACCAATCCATCATTTGTGATGGATCAGAAAACTAACCCTACTGTTGTCATATTGCTCTGGTACAAAGTATGGGGTGATAGTGTTTAAAAGAGGGAAAGGGTAGGTTGAAAAGGAACAATCAAACAATCAGTCAACACAGTATATTTGCCCTGTGTTTCAAGAATGGCTCTGAATTCATACTCCTCTACTCCATCCATGTCTTCAAATCTGAAGATGGGATTTTCTCCTTCCTGCAGGAGACAGGAAAGCTAGAAAGAAGGGCAAATAATTGGGTGAGTTATCCCACAAGAAATACTGGCCCCTTTCTTGCCACCTCAACCATTAGGTTCTGGGCATGATAGACAACCTTCTGACCTGTCATAAAAGCTGACCACTGAAGTTCCTCAACCTGCCAGCAGCCCGATTACCATGCAGGCATGGAAAGTGGTTGGTTTGCCAACAGCCCTGTCTGTCTGTTTGACTGGGGTTGGGAGGGGGCTCTATTTGCCCTAATCTGGAGGCAATTAAGGATAGGGATGGTGAGCAAGGGATAAGGGGGTGGGGTGGGTCGGACCATTGGCGGCTGCTGAAAACCACTGTCTTTCACTTGCCTCCCACTTCCTGATTCCTTCCTCCCCATGGACACCACCTCCCTCCACCCACAGTAACCTAATACTTTCAAACACTGATGACTTGATAGTCTTCAGTGATGATGTCAAGGACCCAGAAGCTGCCGGCCTCTGATTGGCCAGGTCCCTCAGGCAGACTTTTTTTCTTGTTTTTATTCTCCCCTCACTACCGCCTAACAGCCAAAGTGCTTATTTTTCCCCAGCACCCATGTTGTGTGTGTGCACATGTAGGACACAGTGAAGAACCAACATGTGCATAAATATTGAGATTCCACCACCAGGAAGAAATTAAATAGCCGAGTGGCCAGTGACAAGCAATGCCCTTCACATCAAAGGGCAATGCTGTGTGATCAAACAGTGAAGGGAATGGCAGGGATTAAATCATCAGGCAGGCTCTTGATTGGACAAGAAGCTTTCCCATTGATACTTTAAGTAAGTAAGTAATCAGAAGTAGGGAGTTAGTTAGCCCTGAAGTTGCTCACCCAGGTAGATGGTGCCCAGAGCACTATATCTCAATCACAAATTTTGAAAATTAATATCTCACAACTGCTGAAGGGTTTGAAATTGCTCCCATGCCCCTGATCTGACTTTTTCTGCTATATTGTTCCACAAGTTGGTAGTGCAAAGATGGTGGAAATGTGAATAATGCTCCCTACATGTGGATCATAAATCCCTGTGTCAAATATTTGTTCCATATGTCACATCAAAGTTTTGTCCATTTGTCAAACTTGTGTCCTATGCCATTGGAAAGAATTTCTCCTTATTAACCATATCAAATTCACTCAGAGTTAGAATAGCAGTGTTAAATTTCCCCTTAAATGTCTCTATTCTCGGATAACTTGCAGAATGTACACCATTGCTGTCACCATACAGAAACAGCACGACATATTGTGGGAGACTGAGACAGGTGAAATTTGGATCCCATGCCAATGAGAATTAATACATCCTAAAGATGTACTCTATGTACAAACACATACAGTCAGAGTCATAGAGATGTACAGCATGGAAACAGACCGTTCGGTCCAACCCGTCCATGCCGGCCAGATATCCCAACCCAATCTAGTCCCACCTGCCAGTACCCGGCCCATATCCCTCCAAACCCTTCCTATTCATATACCCATCCAAATGCCTTCTAAATGTTGCAATTGTACCAGCCTCCACCACTTCCTCTGGCAGCTCATTCCATACACATACCACCCTCTGTGTGTAAAGGTTGCCTCTTAGGTCTCTTTTATATCTTTCCCCTCTCACCCTAAACTTATGCCCTCTAATTCTCGACTCCTTGACTCCAGGGATAAGACTTTGCCTATTTATCCTATCCATGCCCCTCATAATTTTGTAAATCTCTATAAGGTCACCCCTCAGACGTTCCAGGGAAAACAGCCCCAGCCTGTTCAGCCTCACTCTATAGTTCAGATCCTCCAACCCTGGCAACATCCTTGTAAATCGTTTCTGAACCCTTTCAAGTTTCACAACATCTTTCCAATAGGAAGGAGACAAGAATTGCACGCAATATTCCAACAGAGGTCTAACCAATGTCTTGTACAGCCGCAACATGACCTCCCAACTGCTGTACTCAATACTCTGACCAATAA
The DNA here is from genome assembly GCF_037043375.1 of Chiloscyllium plagiosum. Taxonomy (NCBI): domain Eukaryota; kingdom Metazoa; phylum Chordata; class Chondrichthyes; order Orectolobiformes; family Hemiscylliidae; genus Chiloscyllium; species Chiloscyllium plagiosum. The sequence goes on along the minus strand of NW_028270169.1, from coordinate 35,727,003 downwards.
AGGAAAGCATACCAAACAGCTTCTTCACTATCCTGTCTACCCACATGGTTGAACTGAACTTCATGAGAACCTATCAGTTCCAATATCCTGTGATTTGACATAATTTCATATCACTGATGATGCAAGTTTTTAGAATCTAGCTATTAACTGTAGCTATTGACCCCATAATTCTATAATTGTCATCGAGAATTCCAGCAGAGAATTCTGACAAAACCTACCAATAAAGTGGTGAGAACAAGAAACTCACTACCACAGTGAATGGTTAAGGTGAATCGTTCAGCAATGCATTTACCTTGTAGAGATGCCTTCATTCCACATTTCGATAAGTGAGAAGTGAATGAAGGGTTACAAGACTTTATTTATGAGTAGATAGAAGAAAACTAGACTGCAGCAACAGTTGGGATGAACAGCCTGTTTCTCTGTGTATATTCCTTGTAATCCTTCACTAAAGTTAAGAGGATGAACAGTAAAATCCTCACCGAAATGCAGTCCCATAACGCCAAGCTGTCTCTAGGCTGATACTGTTTTGACTGTTTCTTTCCAAATTGAGGCAAGGAGAAAGCATCTACACAATGGAACAATTAATTGGACTTTGTCCAAATTCATTAAAATATAGTCTGATAAGGTTTGAACAGTGCATTATGATCTTGACACTGTGCAATGTGTCAGGTATTGCATTGTTGTCCTCTCATGGTACGGTTCTAAATCTACAGATTACTTCTTTTTGTAAAAATTTAAGATAACAGTTACTTACTGCATTTAAAGTTGTGGCCATGCGGCAATGTGCTGGGTTTTCACATGATCACTGATTCAGCACACTGTGGTACAAGAGGCACTGTTAGTCCTGTCACACATTATTCCATTGAGTCCTCATAAAGTATTCCATTCCAGGACTGTGCCTTATAAAAATTCTCTTTTGTTCTTAGCTTTTGTAAAGTCCATCTCTTGTTGTTGTCCTTTTTAAAAACAGTGGACTGAAATATGAGAAAGAAGTGTTTTGAAACCCAGGCATTTTTAAGAATGGTTCTGAAAATTAAGAATTTGTTTTCTATTGTGGGTTCCAGCAATGTGCTGACAAAATGGAATTGAGGGATTTGTTTAAACAACAGAGGCTGCCTTTTTGTGCACTCAGGACCAATTAACAGTGACAAAGATCCTCTGCCAACAAGGAGATTGCTTATCAGGTGGCTGGACACCTTGGTCTTTGAGCAAGATAGAGAGAAGCTAGTTAGATCAGAAGAGAAACGAGCAGATCTGCAACAGCCCCAAAAATTGTCTGTCAGTTTTTCAGCAATAAACCACTTTAATCCTAAAGACAATGAAAGAAAACCAGTTGGAACAAGGTAGATTGAGGAGAAACCTTCAGATCAGCAAGAACCAATGCAACAAATCTTGGGAATAACGACCACAGAATTTGTTTCCTCTCTTTTCCGTTCAACTGTATGCTTTTTGTTCCCCTGTTTATGTTTGTCTCTCTGGGTATGTGTAAAGGGATTTTTATCAGGGGTTTTAGAATTTTAATTTGCAGTTTACTCCATATAGTTTATTTAGAAACATAGAGTCATACAGTATGGAGACATGCTCTTTGGCCCAACTCATCCAAGTAAACCAGACTAGTCCCATTTGCCTGCATTTGGCCCATATCCCCCTAAACCTTTCCTCTCCTTGAATAGAGTCACAGTAATTAGAACCTAATGACCTGTAATAAATAGTGATCGTTGTTAAGTACAGAAACCTGGTCAATGCATTCTATCAGTCTGAAAATGAGATATTTTGGGGATTTTGTGTGTTATTTTTCAAAACATAATTAGCTTTTCTGCATCTAGAAATAATAAGGTTTGATTTCCAGCAGGCTACCCTAACAAATTATAACATTTAACAGTCAACAGTTCATAATCCAGGATCCTACTCCATATGGTGCCTCTACATCACACGTTTAGAGCACTTCAAGTCTGTAGCTTACCATAGTCTTCCCAAGGGCAATTAGGGATGAGCATTAAACGCTAGATTTCCCAGGGATTTTCACATCTTATAAAGAAATAATAAGATTCTTCTGTTCTCTATATTGGTCCTGTGGCAAACTCCCCTCTATTCAGTTTTACTAACAGTGTGAAGCACCTCAGTCCTATTCACTTCCTGTAATTCTTGACCCCCAGATATAACTTTACAACTCCAAAACTCACAGAGAATCCAACCGTAAAACCAAAGTTTCATTCAATTCTCTTGGCTCTCTTATCAGGCTTTGTGATCATTTTGTTTCATTTTTCACTCTGTTTCATTTTTCTCCAGGCATGTGTTGCTGTTTCGAACATGGGTTAACAGTTTTGGGAATTGTAATGAGGCTAATTGTACATCTTTTACTGGGAAAAATGCATGTTAATCAGAAACTAATTTCAAGGGTCAAATCAATTTGAAACCCTATCACAGAATAAAGTTGTCCAACCAGAATTCAATTTAGATAAAGGATGGAAGGGTTTGATCTTGTTTCAAAAGGTCCAGCAAATCTGAATGAATTATTTACTCTATGAAAGATATTGTTAAAAAATTAACATAAATAATTACCAAATATATGCATATTCTTTGCTCTTCAATGTCACTTGGCATACACTAAGTGGACTGGAGGAGGAGTGCAAACATAATGTGGTGCTGAGATGAAGGACATATCCCAGGTCAATACTTAATACAGAAACTATTACATATTAAATGACTGAAGAAATTTAAAGGCATATTATCAACACAAAAGCACTTCTCCTTTATGTAATGCAGTCTGATTGCTCTCTGATTTATTAAACTTTTCATTATTTGTAGATATAAAACAATTGCTCTTTTAAAAGCAACTTGTGTGGATTGTTAGTAAGTAAATTATAATGATAATGGTACAGCTGCTATCCAAAATCCAGCTCTATTTAGAAGCTGTGGTGAAAATAATACAAATAAAGATAATTTTATTATTACAGTCTCTGGCAACTTTATGGAGGTGGTAGGTGGAATTTTTCATCAAGTTGGAATTAATTGTAAATTTATTTTAATTTTCTCAAAATCCATTTGGTAAGGAAATCTTGTGTTCTTATTTGATCTGGCTTATACATGACTCCAGACTCAGTGCAATATGATTGACTCATAAGTGTCCCCTGAAATGGTCTCTCAAGCCAATCAGTTCTTAGGCAATTAGGGATGGGCAACTAATATTGACCTTGCCAGTGGACCCCCAAATCCCATAAATGGAATGAAAATAAAGTTTGCTGCTGTTATTTCCCTAGGAAGAGGGGGAAAAATAGATACATTGGATCCAATCAGCTCCAATCACAACCAAACCTGGAGTTCCATTGACAATGATCATGAAATAGTATCAAGCTGCAAATTACCGAAACAACCGAGTTAAAATAATCTCAAACAGCCTTTCAAACATCGCACCAAGATGACTATTTAGCCTCTAGATGAAGTACTGCAGATTTGGAAAGTCTGCAGTAGCACTGCTGCTTCACAGCGCCTGAGACCAGGGTTCAATTCCCATCTCAGGCGACTGACTGTGTGGAGTTTGCACATTCTCCCTGTGTCTGCGTGGGTTTCCTCCGGGTGCTCCGGTTTCCTCCCACAATCCAAAGATGTGCAGGTCAGGTGAATTGACCATGTTAAATTGCCCATAGTGTTAGGTAATGGGTAAATATAGGGGTATGGGTGGGTTGCGCTTCGGCGGGTCGGTGTGGACTTGTTGGGCCGAAGGGCCTGTTTCCACACTGTAATGTAATGTAAAAAAAAAATGGATAAGCTGCTTTATTCCTAATTGTATGAAGATAATACTCTATTGACTCCACTATGTAATGATCCAAAATGAACAAGGAAGTTGGGCTTCCTAGTCATTTTAGTTATGCCTTCAACCCATTGTCAGTGTTTAACAACCAGAGAATTTCAACTTAGCTGCTGCTCGTGAAGGTGGGCAATTGGGTTATTTCTATCCCTCACCTCACTTCTGCTGACTCTAATTAACAGAACATTTCAGTATAAGTGCCAACTTGTTGACGAGGGAAACTCAAATGCAAGGATACTGTCAATGTGTGTTACTGTCATGAGATCATGGAGCATTGCTGAATCCTGATGGCAGGATGTTCACATTTACATTCAGTACCTGAATACGGAGTCTGGAGTCATGTATAGGCCAGACCAGGTAACAACATCAGATTCCAGTCCCTAAAGGACATTCATGAACTAGATGGGTTTTTATGACAAACATGGGGCAGAACCTTATTGGGTGTTAGAAGGTCTTGCCTGCTGACTCGAGAACTGGAGAGAGACCAGCACTTTTTCCTTTTGGAAATGCCCACCAAATGACAAGCCAATCAGACAGTGGTAAGGAATCATTTTTCTGCACAGTGTCCCTGAATACTCAGTGGCCATATACTCCTTGATCCTTCATCCACACAACTCAGTATCAGTAAAATACCAGCCTTACTACTATGCTTGCTCTTAGACCAGCCAAGACCCAAGGTCCAACCTGCAACACTCTACTTTGGAACAGCTAAGACTTGCATGCTTCTCCCAGGGTGCTTTGCATGCAGGGGCAGCTCATTTTAACAGTTAGCTGAAAGCTGCCAGCCCCTGTCTGCTCACCTTGCTTTCGTAGTTCTCATTGACTATAGCACTGATTTACAGACTGGACGTGACACATCACTTTCATAGCACAAAGTCTTTGTGCTCAGTCACCTGCTTCCAGCCTCTGTAGTTTAGCTTATTTCTTAGCGTAGAGAGAGAGAAGGCAGTTTGTGATGGTGGGGAGTCTTTCAATGTCATATTTTCCAGTCAGAGACTTTGAACATGGTGCCCTGCCACATCAGCATCACCGCTGTAACAAGTGCCAGTAGCTTATGCAGCTTATGCAGCAAAAACGTTGCATTTACTTCAAGCAAGTGTGAAAGTCGAAATGGAACAGTCGTTTAGTGTGGTGAAGGGGGAGAACAATCAGTCATTATTTTGACAATGGTTCAGGGGTAGGTTGTGGTCAGTTCAGGCTGTCCTGCTAAGTCAGTTCTGTGGTGGGTCACAGTCAGTCATTGGAGATTGGTCAATAATGATCAGAGTGCTTATTCATTGCAGAACTGAGGTAAGTAAGTAGGAAACCTGCTGTGAAGTCAGAAAGTTGAGTGTAATTTTCTTTCGCTTTGTCAAATGCCACCATTAGGTGCTGAAATGTAATGTCCTGTATTTTTCAATACAGTAATCACCATGGAGATATGCCCTGCAGAGGTAAGTTGACCTTTACATTAACCAGGATTTCCACTGGGTAAAGTACCAAAATGCATTTAAAATGGTAAAAGAAAGAACTTCCTTTGTTGTCATGTTTTTGTGCTCTGTTGTAATTGGATCAGCAGATCTAGCCATTTAGTATAAAAACCACACTTCTGAAACAATACATAATGTTCTCTGCTTATTCCCCATCCATTGATTAATAGACACTCTGCTTTGACCTGGAGATAGATATCTGAAAGTATTTGTTATGATGGAAGTTTATTTATAAACCTGATAATGCTAAAGGATTAGAACCTTTTCTCTGTCTCTTGGGTTTTTTGGTCCAGTGTCAATGATAAAACGTTTGAATTCAGGATTTACTTATATTGTTAGAAATTTAACAGCTTTCCGGTGATTTAAAGTTCACTCCTCTTGTTTTTACATGGCTCCTGTAGGTGCATAGTGCTCATTAGGAGAGTTGCAATGAAGAACACATTAGGAGGCACAAAGCAGGCATAGGATGGCATCAGGGTATGTGAGATGGCTTGAGGGTGGGTGAGAGGAGTGAGGATAAAGTTTAGGGAATCTTTATACGATTTTGGAAGCTGACTTGCTGTGTTGGAGAACACAGGAGACTTTCCACCCATTCCGTCTCCACACTCAGACTCTTCAAGTACTCTACTGCAGCTCACAAAATGTATTGTAAATTGTACCCTTGTGAAAAGACAAAAATCCTTCATAAAATCACACTTTTGTGTGCATTTGTGACCCATGAAAGTGCACAGCTTGGGTATTCCTCAGCAAAGAGGAAGCTTTTTCCCATAGTGTGCAAAGATTTGAAATGATGCTAGAAGACAGAGGGTGGTGGTGGAGGTTGTTTTTCAGACTAGAGGTCTGAGACCAGTGGAGTGCCACAAGGATCGGTGCTGGGTCCTTTACTTTTGTCATTTACATAAATGATTTGGATTCAGGCATAAGAGGTACAGTTAGTAAGTTTACAAATGACACCAAAATTGGAGGTGTTGCGGACAGCGAAGGGGGTTACCTCAGATTACAACAGAATCTTGACCAGATGGGCCAATGGGCTGAGAAGTGGCAGATGGAGTTTAATTCAGATAATTGCGAGGTGCTGCATTTTGGGAAAGCAAATCTTAGCAGGACTTATACACTTAATGGTAAGGTCCTAGATAGTGTAGCTGAACAAAAAGACCTTGGAGTGCAGGTTCATAGCTCCTTGAAAGTGGAGTCGCAGGTAGATAGGATAGTGAAGAAGGCGTTTGATATGCTTTCTTTTATTGGTCAGAGTACTGAGTACAGGGGTTGGGAAGTCATGTTGCGGCTGTATAGGACATTGGTTAGGCCACTGTTGGAATATTGCGTGCAATTCTGGTCTCCTTCCTCTTGGAAAGATGTTGTGAAACTTGAAAGGGTTCAGGAAAAATTTACAGGGATGTTGCCAGGGTTGGAGGATTTGAGCTATAGGAAGAGGCTGAACAGGCTGGGGCTGTTTTCCCTGGAGCATTGGAGGCTGAGGGGTGACTTTGTATACGTTTACAAAATTATGAGGGGCATGGATAGGGTAAATAGGCAAAGTCTTTTCCCTAGTGTCAGGGAGTTGAGAACTAGAGGGCATAGGTTTAGGGTGAGAGGGGAAAGATATAAAAGAGACTACAGAGGCTGGTACAGGTATGGAATGAGCTGCCAGAGGATGTGGTGGAGGCTGGTACAATTACAACATTTAAGAGGCATTTGGATGGGTATATGAATAGGAAGGGTTTGGAGGGATATGGGCCGGGTGCTGACAGGTGTGAATAGATTGGGTTGGGATATCTGGTCGGCATGGATGGGTTGGACCAAAGGGTCTGTTTCCATACTGTACATCTCTATGACTCTATGACTCTATGACTCTATTTACAAGTCACTGGTTCAGCCACAGATTGCACTGTTTTGTGGTTAATTCTGGCATCACACTTTAGGAAATGTATCAAGGACATAAAAACGATATAGCCGAAAATTTACAATGGGACTAGGGATGTAATATTTCAGTATTATTTTAACTCCACAAAACAAGGCCTGTTATTTCCTGAAGAAGGGCTTATGCCTGAAACGTCGATTCTCCTGCTCCTCGGATGCTGCCTGGCCTGCTGTGTTTTTCCAGCAACACACTTTTCAACCCTGGTCTCCAGCATCTGCAGTCCTCACTTTCTCCTGTTATTTCCTCTTCCCCTTTTAATTTTTAAAAACAGTTTCATAGAATTACAGAAAGATGCAGTATAGTTGGAGGCTATTTGTCAGTTCTTCCAATGAGCCATTCAATCAGTTCACTTCAGTTCTTTCCTCATATCTTGCAGAGTTTGAGGTCTTTCTCTTAAATAAGAGAAACTTATGGTGCAAATTGTTAGAAGCCATGAACAGTTTTGATAAAGTAAATGAAGAGAAATTGTTTTCAGTGGCAGAAAGGTCAATAATCAGAGGAGAACGATTTAATGTAACTGGCAAAACAGCAAGAGTTAATATGAGGGAAAAATATTGTCCAGTTACCTGTAATAATGTGGAATGCACTGCCTGAAAGGGATTTTGAAAAAGATTCAATCCTAATTTTCAAAAGTGAATTGAATAAATACTTGAAGTGGTTGAATATTTGCAGGGGTGTGCAGATAAAAACTTGAAGTGGAAACATTTGCAGGAGTGTGAGGTTAGAACAGACAAGTCAAACTAATTGGACAGCTCTTTCAAAGAGATAGCATATAACCTCCTGATATGCTGCATCATTCAGTGAAACTGTCTTCATCATATTTACGAAAAAAATGGAACAAATCATGGTTAAAGTTTTACTTTAAGTTTCACTGAACTTGCCACATTCAGAAATTATGGTAAAGAATCTATCTGCCAAGCTTGTAAAAAATAGGCTGGTTGGAATATCATCATCCAATCACCTAAAGTACCTTAAGGACCAATGCATATGAGGGGGGCATAAATGGGTAAACTGTGCTGCGAATGTACCTGATAGTTTAAGATCAGTTCTATTGCAGCACGCTCAATACTTAATACATGGAAGTGATGAAGGACTTGGAATGCCAGTCACTGGGATCTGCCCGAAGCATGAGCCATAGGAGGCAAACAATTATCGCAAGCATATAGCCACCAGGAGAAATATTTAAATATCTACAGCAAACCTTCAAACATATTATGCCCTATTATATGCTTCATAGATTCCACACTCTTCCCTAAACATCTCTACCACTCAACCTCCCTCATCTGCTAGACAGCAGAGTTGTTGCTTGTTGCTCCCTAACACAAATACAATTTGTGAACTAACTGATGGTGCATAGGGTCAGCAAGCAGCATTTAAACATGCTACAGCCATTAGACATTCTTTGATGCTAAAGGATGATATTAGGAGGTTGTTTAAGTGCACTAGGTATTTTTCCAGGCTCATTGTAATGTGCTGATTTCATTGTTGAGGGTAACAGATCTTGTATCATTGACTCACAATTATGTTCACAAAGTGGACAATTGTTTACTTGACCAGCAGTCTTATATGCCTCTTTTCAAGACATAAACAGGCTAGTAAAGATAATTGAAAGAAAACCACTAAAATGATAGCATAAAAGGGGTTTGAATTAGTTGGACTGGTCTATTCAGCTCTGAAAATAACCAACAAAGACATATTATTCACCTGACTTAATGCTGCACAAAATTCATTACTCTGCAAGAATTGAGTTGCTGTGTATGATGCCTGCATATACTTTGTTAAATTTTCAGTATTTTCATATAGATCTTGCAGCTCATTCCAGCTTCAAGCTCAATCTTTGTACTATTTGTACTGATATACATTATGAAACACAATTATATGGGAATAAATTGTAGATGGTGCAAGTGTCCTTCAACAAACACTCTAGAGATCCCCATTTCTAAAATATATTGGGAATACAGAAGTCTCACTCCAATATCAGGCTAATCAAAGTCATAAAACTATAACAGTTTGATGGTGGATTTTTCTTCTGAATGTTGGGGCATGATACATTGTCAAGTTTAATTGCTCATTGTGATATTACTGATTGGTTCTAAACATTAGATGGGAGCTGCCCAGATTTCCCATTACCACTTTAGCGGGAGTTCAATAAAAAGCATGAGACAAAAACTTAAATAGCCCCATTTGCAGTATTTACTCTATAGCTCACGGATTCTGCCAAACTCCAACCTACATTACAATAGGAGATCAACATAATCCTCACAGAAGATTAGGCTCAATAAATTCTGCCAGGCATCCCTTGTTCACATAGTACAGATGATGGAGGCTAAGTCAAAGTTGAATATCTTTCTCATCTCTGAAATAGGGAGGATGGCTAAACATTACAGTATCTACCTGCAAATAAAACAAACTTTCTTTTATGCTTTTCAAGTGTCTCAATACACTTCACAGCCTATGAGCTATGTTTCACAGTGTGATATCTGTATCAATGAAGGCAGACTTTATTGAGAAAAAGGAAATACAAACAGTGAATTAGATAAATAAGAAAATAATTCCCAAGGTATTCTGAGTTCATTGTTGTGCAGAGTAGACCATGCATCATTGACTCATATCGACAAAGGAGACAATTGTTTACTTGATAAGCAGTCTTAATATACCCCTTGTCAAGTGACAAACAGGCTAGTAATAATGGTTGAACGAAAATCTTTGAAATGAGAGGAGTGTAAAGAGTCAGGGAAAACCACCCCTCAATTTACTGTAGGTATGGTCTCCCCATTAACCTATATAGCTGTAGCAAGCTGTGTTTTAATACATCACATTTGCATAAATTATTTGCTGTATCTGCATGCTAGCTTTTTGTGATTCATGTATGAAGCCACCCAGATCCCTTTGCATTATAGGACTCTGCATTTAAACAATATTTCACTTTTCTCATCTTCTTGCCAATATGGGCAATTTCAAATTTTCCTACATTACACTCAAGCTGCTAAATATTTGCCCACTTATTTTACAGCCTGGGTGTTTGCTCCTGTGGTAAGGGTCAGAGAGGGGTACATTTTCGAACTGACCATTTTGAGAGAAAAAAGCAGTGAGCGTGTCAGGCTCACTGCCCCTGGAACCAGTTCAAAGGCAATCACTGAGGCTGGTTAAAAGACTAGCCTCATAGAATTCCTATAGTGTGGAAACAGGCCAATTGGCCCTGTAAGTCTACACCGATTGTCCGAAGAGTAACCCACCTAGACCCATTCCCCTACATTTACCGCTAACTAATGCACCTAACCCACACATCCCTGAACACTATGTGCAATTTTAGCATGGCCAGTTCACCTGCACTGCACATCTTTGGATGGTGAGAGAAAACCAGAGCAAACCCATGCAGACACGGGGAGAATGTGCAAACTCCACACTCGAATCCGGGTCTATGGTACTGTGAGGCAACAGTGCTAACCACTGAGCCACCATGCTGTGTGACTTTCTTGCCAGCTGCAATGTATCCCTCCCACTTCCTCACACACTTCTAGTGCTCATTCATGTCAACCTATGCACCCATCCCAATGGCCTCTCAAACCCTTCATGCCAACTCTGTTCCTCTACTCACCATTGATGGTCCCTCACACTCTTCATGCCAGTCTATAACTTTCCACTTATTTCCATGGTCCTCATCTCAGTACTCTGCCAACTTTGTGTCAACTTATGTCAGTAGAATGAACACCCCACACATCCTCATGAGTCTTTACATTCACTTTACTAACTGAACATTTCTATTTGGACTCATTACCCCCTACCCCCACCACAATAACCTTTGCCAATGCATTCTCCATGCCATCTCATTCAGTACCCACAATAGGCAAACCTCAATACATAATATTCTAAATATCTATTAAACATTTGAGAGAAATTCTATTCTATTATTTAAAAACTTTCTAGTCCTTATTTTTTATGAAATTAAACATTTGTATACATTGCTCCAAATTAACAGCTAATTCCTCGATAATTTCTCTAAACTTTTAATCAAACTGAATTTATAGCACCCCACTATGATAATGATGAACTGTGGTAGTAGTCAAGCAGTAATAATGCTATAATGATAACCCATGATATTCAACAAACAACTATCGAAACTGCAAATATTTTTCTTTTAATTCAAAGATCAGCATGCTGTATTTTAAGTGTAAGGGATTTAAATAATATGACAGCTTGACAATTCCAGAGATCTTATGTACCATTTATGTCCACTCTAAAAACAAAGTAAGTCACACACTGCTGGATAAAGACCTGTTTCATTAAAAATTAGAGTCAATTTGAACTCAGCCCTGAATTGAAATGGCTCTCCTAGGTTTGGGTCTCTCCCAGGTCCTGTTCCCATTTCTGACAGATTCTATTTTCACTACCTTTCCACTACTTGCTAAAGGATGATCAGTTGTAAATTGTAGGCTTGAATTCTGGTATTGGGGCCTCAGTGTTATTTCACATAAAGTGCACAGTCTCTGTTATCACATGAAAATTCTGCCCAACCTTTCCATATCTGTTTGCAGACCCATTGTATCCTCCTCACAACTAGCTTCCTGCTTTGTGCCACCAGCAAATTTTGCTACAATACATTGATTTTGTCTAAGAATTATTATAGATTGTAAAGAATTGAAGCCGCAGTACTGATCCCTGTGGTACACCATTAGTTACATGCACCAAACTTAAAAATGACCCAAACGTTCTGACTGTTTGTTTGTTAGCTAGACAATCATCTGTCAATGCTAATAATATTATACCTAAAATCATGAACCCTTGTGTAGTGCTGTCTTACTAACTCATTTTGGAAATCCAAACACAAATAATCTTTTTTCTTCTGCTTTATCTGTTCTGCTACTTATATCTGTGCCATGGAAGCTCTCATATCTCTATCAATATGCAGGCCTAACATCTAACCTAAAAATAACCATTTAAACACTCCCACAATCCTGAACCTGTTGTCAGCCTCGCCCTGTATTGAGGTTTGAACACAATAGCTCAACTCAGATGTGTGAGTGCAACCATTGATTTCTCAGAAGGCAGCTGTAAATTGAAAATCTGTAACCCATTAACATCAGCTACAGTTCCCAGCCCCAGATTTTCATGGAATCAGAATGACTCTGGAGATATTTAAAAAGGGTGAATGAGACTCAGTTCTAGGATTGTGTACACTCAAACTGTGTCCAAATCAATATAATCATCGGCTCAGGCAGGCATATTATTTCAACAGCTAACATGAATTGTTGTCTTTGCTTGATTGACATAATCAAATAGTTATAAGTTGTTCGATCTGTGACAGAATTTCTTAATGTCTCAGTTTTTAATTTGGATAAGATTAAGGGGCACACAGTGCATTGTTATTGATACATTAACAGTGTGTCTGATTGCCATTTCTATAGTGTTCTATGAACAGCAGCTTTATTTTGAAAAGAAAATTTGTGAACTTTTCTTTCAGCAATTTTTGTTCTTTAATTGTGCACATAATGTGTGAATGAGAAGGAGGTGATGAGTTGGTATGGAGAGTATAGGGGGCATGGGGTGGCTTGGGGCATATGGTGGTGTTGAATTGGCACAGAGAATATAAATAAGTATGGCATGCTTGGATAGCATGAGTGGAGACAAAAGTATAATGAACAAGAGATGTTGGGCAAGGCAATGGGCTCTAAAGGGTGAGGGCTACATACATAAAGATCACCAGAGAAGGGACAGACTCCCAGAGACTTGTGGTAACCATTCTAACCAACCTGTCACTGCCCAAATCAACCTGCTGCACCTGAAAACACTTTGCCTTCGGGATTAACAGGTTCAAGTCCATCTCGTAATCCCCTCACTACAAATGTTGTGTATAGTTTTTTACCAATACATGTCTGGCAAAATGTAAAATTCCCTAATGGGCTTGGTCGTCAAGATCTCAGCTCTTAGTTTTGATCCAGAACATTCTGGATATTGAAGCTCCTCGGTCCAGACTTGTGACTGTTCACATCAGTCACATTTCCTGAGTTCTTGTTCCCCTTTAACAGAAGAAGATCAATAATGAGACTGATGCCTTGGACAAACATCACAGAAGAGCCCACAACATCTGCAGATACTGCTTTCCATCCACCACCAATGTGCTTTGATGTATTAATCAACAAATAACAGTACAGATAATAAGCACTATTCTTTCAAGGAATACCTCAGGTTCAAATTAATAAAGCCTGATTTCACACAATGATCCCTAATCTGAGATGCCTGAGCTGATTTATTCTCACCCAACATCTGAACAGTAGCCTCTTGAGGTACACTCACAGAAACTGACAATCGGTTATCATAAACCAGCCAAAGTTTTTGGTCTTCCGTGTGACTTTGGAATCTCAAGTCACTTGCTGTCTAAAGTAATCTTCTATAGGACAAATTGCAGCTGAGGGGGAGAATCTGGAAATCATCCAGGGAGAGAAAGTTTGAAATCCACTCACATTCAAAATGTGCACGCTATCTTCCCTTAGCAGAACTATCGAACCCACATATCTTCAAGTACTTATGATTAGAAACATCAGTAGGAAAACATAAGAACTAGCCCCTCATTAGTTGTAGGTTCTTCTCTAATGGAATGACAATTAGCAATGTTCCTCAGAAGAGATTTATTTGTTAATAGAGTACAGTAAATTACACGTTTTTCATTTTTAGTATTAAGTTAAAAGGGCACACATTCCATCCACAATTGAAACCAAATGAACTGTGGAAGCTGTAAATCAGAAACAAAAGCAGAAATTGCTGGTAAAGCTCAGCGGTTCTGGCAGCAGCTGTGGAAAGGTATCAGATTTATATTTTAGGTCAGAACTGAGGAAGGGTGACTGGACCCGAAATGTTAACTCTGATTTCTGTCCACAGATGCTGCCAGACCTGCTGAGCTCTTCCAGCAATTTCTGCTTTTGTTTCTGATTTACAGCTTCCACAGTTCAGAAAAAGTCAATTGTGGATGGAAACAGAAATTGCTGGAAGAGCTCAGCGGTTCTGGCAGCAGCTGTGGAGAGGTATCAGATTTATATTTTAGGTCAGAACTGAGGAAGGGTGACTGGACCCGAAATTAACTCTGATTTCTGTCCACAGATGCTGCCAGACCTGCTGAGCTTTACCAGCAATTTCCGTTTCCATCCACAATTGACTTGTTCAGCCTCACAAAGCATGTTACATATCTGCAGTGAGTATATTCGAAGAATGTAAAATTAACAATAACTAAAACTAATTAATTCATATTGCAGACTGCTCATAATAAATCAGAAATGAACATTCATAGTATTAATAGATAAATACTTAACACCTTTTGATTCTAATTTTTGTCCAATATTTCAGGGAAGGTATTAATCTATTCTGAATACTAGGTTATCACTTGAATTAGCAGAGATTGTCCATTAGAAGGCACTAAGTATTCATCCACTGATGTCACCAAAGCAAAATTCTCAGTGTTTCATCCTGAATGTATAAAAGGCTATTATCTCATTGACATAAGAAAATCCTAGATTGTTTGATTAACATGCTTAACAATGAAGTTGATTGGGTTTGATCTCAAAGCAAAGATGTGCTGTACCTGAAGACAGGGGGTTTTATCATTCTGATACTGTGGAAATCAATGATGGATTATAATGTTAACTAATATTTTAAGGATCTGCTTTCCCCCAATAGCAGATTTACAAAAATAGGATAGAAGGCTCAGAAGTATTTATTTTACATAAAACCTTTAAACAGGTGAAGGCACAACAACTTTATATAAAATAAGGTTACAATATGAATGAGGAAATAAATCACATAAAATTTTCTGGTTCACCAGGTTATAAATACTTTGTGATCTATTGTTATGTAGAGTCATTATTGTGTCTTCTCATGAGATTACCAAATTGTCTTTCTCTGCACATACTAGAGCAACCAAGTCCTGCAGATTTCCTGTTTGTAAACATATTATTAAAACAATATATTCTGGTTAATATTTAATTAGGAAGGACTCGGGTATATTAAGTAGTCAAATTGAACACGGAGTTGAAGGGTTTTGGTGTTCAACTGCATATGTTAATAAAGGTGACAACAGCAGAAGTAGCAATATTACATTATCCAAAATACAAATGGAGTCTGAGGAAAAATGTGTTTATGTAGTGCCTATGCAGACTTATGGCTATTCCTCCTGGGCTGGAAGAATTCAGGCCCATTGCCTGCATAACCTGCCTGGCTTTCCTCTTTCAAAACTGCTACTCTGTGGTGAGTGTAAATAGTTTTGTGTAGATGAAATACTTGCCCTCAGCTTTTGTATTTGAAGGCAGACAATACACCAATAAATACCTGGAAATGTTTTTGTGCTTGTACGTACTAGTTAGGCCACACCTGGAATATTATATACAGTTTTCAGCACTCCATTATAGGAGATTGTAACATTGATGGAAGTGCTAATTGAGATTCACAGGGATAACGAGTTCAATTTTGAAGAGCTGAAAACCAAGGTCTCTGTTCACTAGTTCAGAAGAGGAAAAGAGTGACTTGATAGATTCTTTAAATTTATCCAGGGTTATGAAGAACTAAGTATTGTTAGGTTCTTTTATTGTTTGGTAAGACAGTAATACAACATTAACACAAATTGGATAGAATGGTGGAAATCTGTCATAAACCATTGCTAAAGCAATTGATATATTATTCTAAAGGGAAATTAGAAAGAGGTAAAAGAAATATTTTAAAAGATATGGGAAGTGACCAAGAAAGTATCATTAGCCTAGATAACTCTTACAGTGGAAAAGACCAGCACTGCCTTGAGAAACAATATGACCCTTTTCTGTGGCTGAGTATTCTGAATTTTTATGCTTGTGACCAACAGGCCATTGGTATCAAGATGAAATTTCACAGAAGGTTGTCTGATACAATGCTAATTCATCCTTGTCAATGGACAATAAGCTTTTCAGTTGAGCAAACCCAAGTCAGATTACAGGCTACATGGGAGAAAAAAAAAAATTCTTCATAGTCCATTGTTGGAATAAGGGTGTAAGGACCTGAAATGATTAATGCTGAGGAATGCATGAAGCACCACCCAATGTGATGATATAATGTGGACACAGGCAAAAGAATAACTTTGTAATTCAAACAAGTAAGACCTAACAATGAAGTCTCCTTCATTGTCTGAGTGACAATGTCTATTGTGTCAAAGTAACTAATTCTTGGTTGCTACTTGCAACAAACAACATCATATTTAAGGTAAGTATCTCTTCTCATGAGACTACCACATTATCTTTTTCTGCACATACTAGAGCAACCAGGTCCTGCAGATTTCTTACCAAGAAAGAGAGTGTTAGCAGCAACTCTACATGATGTATCTCTCACCATGATGAGCTTTGATGAGGTCCAAACATACAATATTCAGAAACACAATATCTAAAGAGGTTATCCACAAACCTTAATCCCCAGTTCTATGTTTTCTCCACCATAAACGTCCATTCCAGAGTCCAAAAGGCCAATCTCACCAAAGAACAATCTATTCACCACAAATGAACATCCAATCATGGCGGGTGTCCTGAAAAAGATCAAGAGGTATATTATTGCTTGAAAAGGACAGAAAGACCTCTAAAGAAAGTGCAACCGAACCTAAGAGGTCAGAATATTTCCTAGAGAAGACTGTACTGAAACAAAGAAACGTGGAATCTTCAGAGCAAGTCAGTAATACATTCTGATGAAAGCCAATGCAAACAAATCTTGTTGATTAAATATCAGGAATGAAGAGAAATTCATGGCTCAAATTCAGCAGTGCTTTTGCTATACTATTGCAGGGAGGGTTGGAAAAACAGGGGTGTTGTTGGTAAAGTTTGTAGATGACACAAATATATGTGAGAAGGCAAATCATGAGGACAACACAAAGAGTCTACAAATGGACACGGACAAGTTAAACAAGTGGGTAAAAACGTGCAGTTTGACTATAGTCTGGAAAAGAGTGAGGTTAAGAACTTTAGCAGGAGGAATAGAGGAGCTAAATATTATTTAAATGGAGAAGGTCTGCAGAAAGCTGCAGCAGGAAGGATCTGGGATTCCTCATGCATTAATCACAAAAAGCACACAAGGTCAGCAGGTGATAGGGAAGAGAAATGGAATGCTGGGCTTTTTTCAAAGGGAATGGAATATAAAAATAAGGAAATTTTGTAAAACAACGCAAGGGATTAATCAAATCACACGTAGAATATTGTGAGGTTTTTAATCCCCTTATCCATGGAAAGATATATTGGCAATGGAAGCAGTCCAGAGAAGGTTCATTCGATTGATCACAGGAATGCATGGATTTTCATAGAAGGAGAGGTTGAGGAGGTTCAGCTAGCGCTCATTAGAGTTTAGAAGAATAAGTGGTGACTTTATTGAAACATGTAAGATTCTTATGGGGCTTGACAGGTTAGTTGCTGAGAATGATTCCACCTTGTGGGAAAGTAAGGTGTCACCCATATAAGGCAGAGATGAGGAAGGTTTCTTTCCTCTAAGAGTGTAGTGAATCTGTAAAGTTCTTTACTGCAAACAGTTCTCAAGGCTGGGTCATTAACTATATCCAAGGCTGACATAGACAGATTTTTAATCAGTAAGGGAATCGAGGGGATGGGGAAAAGGCAGGAAAGTGGAGTTAAGAGTTATCAGATCAACACTAAATAGCAGACCAAACTCAATCGGCCGAATGGTTTACTGTTACTCCTATGTTATATAGTCTTTATGCTCACAAGTCCCATGTTCTATGCCAATTTGAAAATTGTACAACTATAAAGATCTGTTGATTCCTGAGTGACATTCACAGAACTTTTACAGAACAAAAGTAAACCATTTGGCCCATCATAAAGGGGACAGTAGTTATGTTGGAGCTCTGCTGAATTGACAGGAAATGGCTGTGAAAAGCGTAAGCATCAGTGCTGCGACCTTGCTTTCCAATTGTAAACCAATGACTAAAAGTGGAGATACTGAATAAACCAACAATGAGGAACATTCTGATCAGATGCAGGGTGATCTAAATGGATTGGAGTGTTGGACCAAAATATTGAAAATTTAATTCACTATAAGTAGTGCAAAGGAATGTGACCTGTGAAGGAAATTTAACACTGGAAGGCGAAACTAAATGTGCTTAGGCTACAGCTCAAGAGAAGATTGTGGATGTGTTAGGAAACAATAACTGAAACGTCTGCATTGCATGATAAGTAAGGCTAAGAGGATATTGAGTGTGTTGAACAGAACTCAAATAATAGAATGTGACGCCAAGCCTAAATAAGATATTTAATCATTCTTGTTGGAATAGTGTGTGTAACACTTGTTGCCATATTATGCAAGTCATGAAACTTTAAAGATGTAGCAAAACGCTGCCCACTTAACTCTTGCTATCCAAGAAAAGGAAACTATGGAAGGGTTTCAGTGGCTGTATTCAGGATCTTAAAGGCTTTTGACAAGTTTAATCCAGAGATTTTATTCATCTTGAGTCAGTGAGATTGGAAATGGTGTTCTGCTGAGCAGCCTTCCCATAGTCATTGATGTAATATGAAGTATGCTGCTATGGAGAGATAGCTGTCTGAAAGTAGGGAGGAAGTACAATGGAAAGGAGCAAAGCTGCTCTTCACTTCCTCAGCATTCTCCCCTTTCA
This sequence comes from Chiloscyllium plagiosum, assembly GCF_037043375.1. Classification (NCBI taxonomy): domain Eukaryota; kingdom Metazoa; phylum Chordata; class Chondrichthyes; order Orectolobiformes; family Hemiscylliidae; genus Chiloscyllium; species Chiloscyllium plagiosum. The sequence continues at coordinate 35,708,188 of NW_028270169.1, read as the reverse complement.
TCTCATTTCTAGTATCATTTTATGGCTCCCCGTGACAAAAATCCTTGCAGTTTTGTCAATGGTAGATTATTTGCTGGGATCTTTCCTGCTGATTCCAACCTAAATACTGAAGAGAATTACTACTGGATGTTTATGCAATATGCTGAGAGTATAAGTTATGGATTGTCTATGATGCAGATTATTCATTTGTTATCATTGTCCTTGGAAGGAGGTTCAAAAATACTTGCAAAAAAAAATCAATGGATTTCTGAGGAAGTACTCAAGCTATTTGTGTTTAGCAGCAGGAAGACCAGGGGCTGCTGGGAAGGGAAGTGACTGCTTTAAAAACTTATCTTAAGAATAGGTGGAATGCACACCTGAGCAGGAGCAGACATGGGACAGCTGAGTTAGTGAAGTAATATATTTGGGTGGTTGCGATACCCGAAACACTACTTAGGTAGTGTCTCCCACCAATCCTCCTCTTCCTCTAACCAAAGAAAAAGCTCTGTGCGCCAGATTGGTAAGGTAACTAGTTTTTGTTTTATTTTTCAATAGTCTCTTTAGAAATTTAGAATAGTGGGAATGGAGGTTAGGGCTGTTGAGTGTTCCTCCTGCAGAATGAGGGAGGTAAGGGTCACCACTAGTCTCCGGGCTGACTTCATCTGCGGGAAGTGCACCCAACTCCAGCTCCTTGAAAACTGCGTTAGGGAACTGGAGCGAGAGCTGAATGAACTTCGGATCATTTGGGTGGGGAGGAGTTTACTGAGAGGAGTTACAGGGAGGTAGTCACACCTCAGGTACAAGAAAAATGCAGGTAGGTTATGTCAGAGGACAGAAAGGGAACTGGCAGGCAGTGCAGGGATCCCTGTGGCCATTCCCCTCAGTAATAAGTATACCGTTTTGGATACTATTGGGGGGGAGGATCTTACCGGGGTAAGCCATGAGATATAGGTCTCTGGCACAGAGTTTGTTCCTGTTGCTCAGAAGGGAAGGAGAAGAGGAGCAGAGCATTGGGGACTCCATAGTTAGGGGGACAGATAGGAGGTTCTGTGGGAGTGAGAGAGACTCACGGTTGGTGTGTTGTCTTCCAGGTGCCAGGGTTTGTGATATCTCAGATCGTGATTTCAGGATCCTTGAGGGGGAGAGGGAATAGCCCCAAGTTGTGGTCACATAGGCACTAATGACATAGGTAGGAAAAGCGGTGCAGATTTAAGGCAGAAATTCAGGGAGCTAGGGTGGAAGTTTAGAGTTAGAACAAACAAAGTTGTTATCTCTGGTTTGTTACCTGTGCCACATGCTACCAAGGTGAGGAATGGGGAGAGAGAGGAGTTGAACATGTGGCCACAGGTATAGTGCAAGAGGGAGGGTTTTGAATTCTTGGATAATGTGGGCTTATTCTGGGGTAGGTGGGACCTCTACAAACAGGATGGTCTACGCCTAAACCAGAGGGGTACCAACATTCCCATGGGGGAGGGGAGGAGGATTTGCTAATACTCTTTGGGAGGGTTTAAACTAATTCAGCAGGGATGGAACCTGATTTGTAGTTCTAGTGTAGAGGAGATGAGTGTAGTGAGGTCAGAAATAAGGTTTCAAGGTCGCAAAAGTGCACTGGCAGGTAGGAAGGATGTTTGAAGTGTGTGTACTTCAACACCAGGAGCATTCAGAATAAGGTGGATGTACTGGCAGCATACCTGGCAGTACCTGGGACTTTGATGTTGTGGCCATTTTGGAGACATGGATAGAGCAGAGACAGGAACAGTTGTTGCAAGTTCTGGATTTAGATGTTTCAGTCAGAACAGAGAAGATGGTAAAAAGGGCGGGTGGGGGGTGGCACTGTTAGTCAAGGACAATATTACAGTGACAGAAAGAACATTTGAGGACTTGTCTACTGAGGTAATATGGGCTGAGGTTAGAAACAGGAAAAGAGAGGTCACCTGTTGGGAGTTCACTATAGGTCTCCAAATATGTAGAGATGTAGAGGAAAGGATAGCAAAGATAATTCTGGATAGGAGCAAGAGTAACAGGGTCATTGTTATGGGGGCCTTTAACTTTCCAAATATTGACTGGAAATACTATAGTTCAAGTACTTTAGATGAGTCAGTTTTTGTCCAATGTGTGCAAGAGGGTTTCCTGACACAGTATGTAGATAGGGCAACAAGGGGTGAGGCCATATTAGATTTGGTACTGGGTAATGAACATGGCCAGGTGTTAGATTTGGAGGTAGGTGAGCAGTTTGGTGATAGTGACCACAATTCCATTATGTTTACTTTAGCAATGAAAAGGGGTAGGCATATATGGTAGGGGAAGAGTTATAGCTGGGGGAAAGGCAATTACGATGCAGTTAGGCAAGATTTAGGATGCATAGGATGAGGAAGGAAACTGCAGGGGATGGGCACAATTGAAATATGGAGCTTATTCAAGGAACAGCTGCTACTTGTTCTTGATAAGAATGTACCTGCCAGGCAGGAAGGAAGTGGTTGAGCGAGGGAGCCGTGGTTTAGTAAAAAAAGGTTGAATCTCTTGTCAAGAGGAAGGAAAGGGTTTATGTTAGGATGAGATGTGAAGGCTCAGTTAGAGCACTTGAGAGTTACATGTTAGCCAGGAAAGACCTAAAGAGAGAGCTAAGAAGAGCCAGAAGAGGACATGAGAAGTCATTGGCAGATAGGATCAAGGTAAACCCTAAAACTTTCTATAGGTATATCAAGAATAAAAGAATGACGAGAGAAAGATTATGGCCAGTCAAGGACAGTAGTGGGAAGTTGTGCGTGGAGTCTAAGGAGATAGCAGAAGCACTAAATGAATATTTATCATCAGTATTCATACTGGGTAAAGACAATATTGTCGAGGAGAATACTGAGAAACAGGCTACTCGACTAGATGGGATTACTATTCATAAGGAGGACATGTTAGCAATTTTGGAAAGTGTGAAAACGGATAAGTCTCCTGGGCCAGTTGGATTTTTCCTAGGATTCTCTGGAAAGCCAGGGAGGAGATTGCAGAACCTTTGGCTTTGATCTTTATGTCATCATTGTCTATAGGAATAGCACCAGAAGACTGGAGGATAGCAAATGTTTTCCCCTTGTTCAAGAAGTGGAGTAGAGACAACCCTGGTAATTATAGACCAGTGAGCCTTATTTCAGTTGTGGGTAAAGTGTTGGAAAAGGTTATAAGAGATAGGATTTATAATCATTTAGAAAGGAATAATTTGACTAGGGATAGTCAACATGGTTTTGTGAAGGGTAGGTCATGTGGTGAATGAAGATAAAGCAGTTGATGTGGTGTATATGGATTTCAGTAAGGCATTTGATAAGGTTCCCCGTGATAGGCTATTGCAGAAAATATAGAGGCATGGGATTGAGGCTGATTTAGCAGTTTGGATCAGAAATTTGGTTAGCTGAAAGAAGACAGAGGGTGGTGAATGATGGGAGATGTTCATCCTGGAGTTCAGTTACTAGTGGTGTACCATAAGGATCTCTTTTAGGGCCACTGCTGTTTGACATTTTAATAAATGACCTGGATAAGGGCATAGAAGGATGGGTTAGTAAATTTTCGGAAGGCACTAAGGTCAGTGGAGCTGTGGATAGTGCCAAAGGATGTTGCAGGTTACAAAGGGACATAGGTAAGCTGCAGAGCTGGGCTGAGAGATGGCAAATGGAGTTTAATGCGGAAAAATGTGAGGTGATTCACTTTGGAAGGAGCAACAGGAATAATGAGTACTGAGCTAATGCTAAGATTCTTGGTAGTGTCGATGAGCAGAGAGATCTCAGTGTCCATGTACATAGATCCTTGAAAGTTGCCATCCAGGTTTATAGGGTTATTCAGAAGGCATAGGGTGTGTTAGCTTTAATTGGTAGAGGGATTGAGTTTCAGAACCATGAGGTCATGTTGCAGCTGTACAAAACTCTGGTGTAGTCACACTTGGAGTATTGCGTCCAGTTCTGGTAACCGTATTATAGGAAGGATGTGAAAGCTTTGGGAAGGGTTCAGAGGAGATTTACTAGGATGCTGCCTGGCATGGAGGAAAGGTCTTACAAAGAAAGGCTGAGGGACTTGAGGCTGTTTTCGTTAGAGAGAAGAAGGTTTGAGAGGTGACTTAATTGAGACATATAAGATAATCAGAGGGTTAGATAAAGTGGATAGTGAGAGCCTTTTTCTTTGGATGTTGATGGTTAGCACAAGGGGACATAGCTTTAAATTGAGGGCAATAGATATAGAACAGATGTCAGTGGTAGTTTATTGAAAGAGTGGTAGAGGCGTGGAACGCACTGCCTGCAACAGTAGTAGACTTGGCAACTTTGAGCATTTAAATGGTTATTGGATAAACATATGCATGAAAATGGAATAGTGTAGGTTAGATGGGCTTCAGATTGGTTCCACAGGTTGGCACAACATCGAGGGCCTAAGAGCCTGTACTGTGCTGTAAAGTTCTATGTTATATTCCATTCAATATATGATTGGCCAACTATTCAGTACAGTTGAGAAACACAAGTTCCCATTTTAACTGAATTAAGTTTGGAGATCCATTTCACATCTTATTGATTTATGTGACCTTATATTTTATGACTTAGCTGTTTAAGTGAAAGTCATTATTATGTGCCCTCAACTTTGTTTCAAGCATTAGGGATTGTGCAGAAGAGATGCATGAGAATGGCTCCTGAGATGAGAAACTTAGTGCAGGAAGGTAGATTACTGTTTTCCTGAGAGAAAAGAAGGTTTAGAGGAGATTTGAAAGAAGTATTCAAATCATGTGGGATCTGGACAGAGAGGATAGGGTGGAACTGTCCCCATTCACAAAAGCATTGAGAATGAAAATGGACGGATTTGACGTAATTTGTAAAAGAAGCAAAAGTCACTTGAGGAAATTCTTAATCATGTTGCAAGAGGCTAGAATTTGGAATGCCAGTAAATATCATAGAAGCAATTTCAGTTGAGGCTTTAAAGAAAATTTGACAGTACCTGAACAGGAAAAACATACATGGTTGCCAGGGGAAAAGAAGAAAGGGGAATGGTGCTGGTGAATTGCTCATTTGAAGAGCCAATATAGACATGAAGGGCCAAATGGCCAAATTTTGTGCTATAAAAATTCCATGAATGTCACTCAGGAAACAACAAATCTTTGCAGTTTTAGTCCAATTTTCTAAATAGCACAGAAAATGGGACTTGTGATATCAGGCCAAAAGTCAGGAAATTTGATAAAGCTTTTGACAAAGTCTCACCCTGACTGTGAAATCGTATTAATTAAAACTTAAGCAATATGTGGTACATCACAAGAAAAATGATAAATCTCTGTCTGAAAAGTTAATCAGAAACTCAGCCACTTAGCTGCTCCAAGTGAAAAAGTGGCTTACTGAATTCCCAAAGGTCAATTTTTAAAGGGCATAGCTAGGTCGCTTGAAGTAAATTACAAAAACTACTTATGTGCTGGAAATTACTTCTCCTTTGGATGTTATATGAAATGCAGGCAGAGAGTAGCTATTTTTTCCCTTCTGTGTGTACATGCTGAAGATTTATTACCTGGTGCCTCCAATGTTATCACTAACTTACCACTAACATTGGATTGTCTCCTGCTGAATTGAGTAACTACTGAGGAATTGCTAAGTATACCGGCAAAGATGAAATATGAACATATTCTATTTTGCTTCTGGGCATTATGCTATTATTGTTTTGCTTAGCCCATCTTAGAGCTTTCTGACATTTCTTGCTTTACTGCTTAGTAGTTAGTTCAAGAAACATGCAAGTATCAGTTTGTCAGTATTGCTCCACTTTTGACAAAGGCCACATCAACATATTCCTCAGTAACGTTCCAATGGACTGCACTGTGGAATGATAGATGTCACAAGCTACAGGTCTGAAGTAGTAACCTGAAGATCTCAATATCATGATACCTAGAAGCTGTCAATTGAGCCTTTCAATTGTGTTGTAGATAATGGGATAGTTTCTGCCTCCTGACTGATTGAGTTAACCGAGCAGTTAGAATAACAATGACATAGTCTTGACTTGAGAATGTCACAACAAATTATCTGACCATTTAGTCTCATACATCTATCCCAGTGTTTTTCATCACACAAAGGTGCCTAACTGAATTCCATTCTCCTCACATATTTTAAATTTAAACTTGTCTGTCTCAAGTAACAATCTTGACCTTTTTAAACAAATGATAGGGGGGGTTCAGCTTGAGGTACAACAGACAAGTATCATGTTTAATGCTGCAAAGCCCAATCTATTTTGAAATCTCATTTATCTAGAGATTTGAAGGCACAGGCTCCAAAACTGAGAGTCATGGAAACAATTGTCGGATAAACCCATCTGGTTCACTATTGTCTTTTAGGGAAAACACTACATGTAAGTCCAGACCACAGCAATGTGGATGACTCTTAACTACCCCCTGGGATGGACAATAAATCCTAGTCTAGTCACCGATGGCCTCATCCCATGAATGAATGAAAAAAAGCTCAACCAAAAGAAATACGTTATTTCTATGTAGCCTATCTGTTGCCATTAATATGTGAATAACCTTCCTGGATCCACAACAACTTTCAACACACTACTTCACAAACAATTTTCCAACAGTTAAAAATTACTGTGACTCAGATCCCAAGTAAAGAAGAAATCAAGGTAGTGATGTTCAGCACATAATTATTAAAGTTTGTGTATTACAGATCAACATATAAATCATCATAGAAATATCAACATTTGTAAAAGCATTGTTCAAAAATGTGTTGTTTTATTACTTAACAGTCCATCATTCCATCTAAACTGTTCCAGCTCACGGACCTTAAACAGGATGCAGAAGGGAGAAGGAGGTGATGGCCTAGTAGCATTATTGCTGGACTGTTAATTCAGATATAAAAAGTGTGGCACTGGAAAAGTACAGCAGGTCAGGCAGCATCTGAGGAGCAGGAGAGTCGACGTTTCAGGCATAAGCCCTTCAATGTGATGTTAATCCAGAGATCCAGATAATGTTCTGGACACCTGGGTTTAAATCCTGCCATGGCAGACTGTGGAATTTCAATTCAATAAAAATCTGGAATTAAGAGTCTAATGATGACCATGAAACCATTGCTGATTGCCAGGAAACATCTATTTGGTTCACTAATATGCTTTAGGTTAGGAAGCACTTGGCCTACATGTGACTCCAGACCCATGGCAATGTGGTTGACTCTGAACTGCCCTCTGGGCAATTAGAGATGGGCAAAAAATGCTGGCCTAGCCAGTAACACCTACATCCTGTGAATTAATTTTAAAAAAATTGACGAGTGGAACAGACCTAAGAGGATAAAAGATTTATTCCAGTTCCTAATTTATATCAAAACTTTGATACCTTTTTGTTTGACATTTCATACCCAAGAATTCAAACGCTGATCCCAGGAAAATGTGACATCGCACACCTGACAGCAAGTAGTGGAATTATGGATCATAATCTCCAAAGAATTGAAAATAACAAAGAGCAATGTATGAAAATTATGTTCAGAAGGTTTACTATCCCTGAGACTTGAAGCGGAACAAATATGAAACCTTTATCAAAGAGATCTTCTAAACCTTTGAAACCTGGACAGTAGGTGGAGCTGTGCTTGGAGTGTTTCCATAGATATTTGTTGCTTTACTCGCTGATTCAGAATGATGATGCAAATTATGAGAGATCTATTGGTGTAATGACTGTAACATGGTCAGCCATGTGAACCTGATTGGGGGTGTTAACCTGATCCAAAGGGAGAGTTCTGGCTGACAGATAAGAACAGAGTGTCGGACATTCTGTTCACTCTGAGAGCTGGATCTGAGGAAGTTGGATCAGTGTCAAGGACTCTCCATGTGTCAATAAAGGGTGACTTGGTGACAGAACACTGGCCTTTGTGGAGATTTTTCAATGGCAACGAGAGAAAAGCATACTTCTGAAGAAATTCACTCACAACAATCACCTTTGAGGTGGGGTAAGCACTTCTGGCATCTGCCATTATCTGGGAAGCTTGACTCGTTTGATCCTGCCATTGAAAACTGGGCCCAGTACTTAGAGAGAAAAAAAAATTTAAAAAAAGAATAGGAGTATCAGACATCTGTTCATTCAGATAGCTGGCTCTGAGGAAGCTGGGTCAGTGTTAAGGACTCTCCACGTGTAAATAAAGGGCACTTGGTGACTGGATACTGGCCTCTGTGGAGATATTCAATCAGGTCAACTCAAAATCTTGGTGAGGTATGGCCTGCTTTAATATTCTGAAAGCAACTCACAACTTCTCAGAAAGTAGGAGCATGTTGCTATGGGAGCAATGACTCTTCAATTGTGATGATAAAGAAGCAAGGAGAAACATATCAAAGACTCTGCTGAGGATACCCCTTACTCCCACCAGTTTCAGCCAATAGACTAGCACTGCAAGAGATTCCTACTAAAAGATGAGTGGTACAACTTGCAAACGATATCCCCAAAGCAAACCTCTCTGCTATTCCTGACATCCAGGAAGGACCATATCCACTGAAACTGGCAAGTGACATGCTCACTCAAACCATAAGAAGGAAGACAAGCTTAAACATTAGAACATAAATTTCACTGACCCTATAATCACACATCACAGATTTAACCATGATGTCTTCATTTTAGCTAATGCTAAACTTCAAACAATGCTTAAATGTGGTAACTCATTGGGCATAATCAGCCATTGAAACCTATAGGCCTCTGTGGTCCGTAGATTCTGTCATACAACAGTTCTAGGTACATCTGAAGCTTGCTAGTTGCAAAGAGCAGCTACTGAGGTGGAGACAAATTGAAGGCTAACCCTGTCAATCATCCAGATTTTAACAAGAAATTGTTGCAATATCTGAGACTCCCTAGTAGGTCTCTTGTGATGCAGTAGTAGAGTCCCTATCTCTGGGTTGGAAGCTTACGTTCATGTCCTACCCACTCCACATGTGTATAATAACATCTCTGAACAGTTTAGAAATGTCTACCTGCAATATTATGCCTTGACCATTTCATATTCTAATCAATGTTTTTGGTGTTTCTAAAATGCAGCAACCAAAATTGTTAATGATATCCTGATACAATTCAGAGACCAGTACAATTGACTTGTAGATATTGGTTGCACTGTAGTTGTTATGCTGACTGAATACTGACTCATAGTAATGTGATCCAAATACTTGTAACAAGATGGTAATCCCTGGGGTAGGCAAGCTGCTTGTGGGTTGGTTGTATATGCAAACTCAAATTGAGTTAGTGAAACCCACATGCTTTTGAAAGAGGGAATCATTTCAAGTTAATGGTCTAAGTGCAATTTAACAATGACATAATCAATAAACAAGATGAAACAGATATGCATCTATAGAAGATTAAAAATCAATCATCTTTTAAGCTTGGAGTGGAACATGCAGAATATACATGATCTGTAACTTTTCTTGACAGAATTTATGAAAAAAATTCAATCCTGAAAACATTGTTGTTATGTCAGTATACACCTTGAAGTCAGAGGATCTGTCAACACACAAATGATCTCAAATAATCTTACTGAACTGAGCAGAGAAAATACTGGAGAAACTTAGCAGGTCTGGCAGCATCTATGAAGAGAGAAACAGAGTTTACAATATTAAGTCTAATACAGCTTTTCAGAATTTCTTCCATTCTCCTAGACTATCCTGTAGTAAAAGCTTTAGTCAGTGATCATCCTTTACAACAGCAGGCTGTGCTTTTTTACAAACCATCATAAATAATTCACCACATAATAACATGCTCCCATTCCTGATTTGATAAAACTGTAACCTTTCTACACTGTAAATTTCAAATCTTATTATTGTTTCATTTAATGTGGCCAACTTGTTTGTAATCTATCAACAAAGGGCAAAGAGGCTGCTCCACATTTGTGCCAAAACAGATTTTTGTTCAGACTCTACAGATTCTTAAGTTTGACCTGAACACAAGCTTCCTGATGCTGCAATACAGTACTGAAATATTCACTCCACAGGTTTACTCAGAGTTAATCATGAATTCGAAAACTGCCAAAATATTGAGTCATGAAGGGCATTGCATTCAAAGAAGCCAAGGCAACAACAACACTATAAAGTAAACAAATCCATGATTCTTGTCGGTTTGAATGCAGTGTGATTGTACCAAATTAAAATGGATTCCTACAAAAAGGAGCTGAAATTGTTTCAGAGGCAGATCCCAACAAAAATTGAAGTGTGAGTAAATTTAAAATTTATATTCACAGTCTGATTGCTTTACATTACGAAGCTCAGATATTAATCAACAATGAATGGCACTTTGAGAAAGGAAGGACTGCAGATGTTGGAGATCAGAGCTGAAAAGTGTGATGCTGGAAAAGCACACTTGTGGGCGGCACGGTGGCACAGTGGTTAGCACTGCTGCCTCACAGCGCCAGAGACCCGGGTTCAATTCCCGCCTCAGGCGACTGACTGTGTGGAGTTTGCACGTTCTCCCCGTGTCTGCGTGGGTTTCCTCCGGGTGCTCCGGTTTCCTCCCACCATTCAAAGATGTGCAGGGTCAGGTGAATTGGCCATACTAAATTGCCCATAGTGTTAGGTAAGGGGTAAATGTAGGGGTATGGGTGGGTTTCGCTTCGGCGGGTCGGTGTGGACTTGTTGGGCCGAAGGGCCTGTTTCCACACTGTAATCTAATCTAATCACAGTGGGTCAGGCAGCATCCGAGAAGCAGGAGGGTCGATATTTCAGACATAAGCCCTTCATCAGGAATGTTTTCCTGATGCGCCACACTTTTCGACAATGAATGGACTTTGCATACTGCAATTATTATCAGAAAAACAAGATCATGTGGTGTGCTGTGTAAGTTGCCAGTTTAATTTCAAGCTTGGAATCTCAAGATGGGATCTGGCTAAATCTCCACAGAAATCAGTGATGGATCTGAGAACCTAAATTAAACCAAGGGTTTATGAGCTTCCCTCATAGGCTTAGGCTTTCAGTATTGGACCTTCAGTTAGATTGGTTACATTGTATGACAATTCAGCACTGACTTTTTATACACAACTGCAGCAAAATAAAGAAAATCATTTTAAATAGATGGAAGTTTATTTTAATGCAGAGAAAAATTAATTTAATTGAAAACATGAGATAGTGGAGGAACAGGTGTAAGGTTAGTAGAAAACTAGCTGGAAAGACCAAAGAGAATGAGATAGTTTGAATTTGAAAATTGAATTGACCGTTCAGGAAGCAAACCAAAAGAATGTATCAAGAGGGTCAAGAATATTGTGAAATATATTTTTGTATGAAGCATTTTACTTTGAGCACTAGATGTTGTTGAATAATAAAAATAGTGAATGAAAACATTTTGAAATATCATCTTGAGTGATTGGAGTTTTTTTTAAATGATAATAGATCTTCAGGAGCCCTGATAGTACAGACTTGTTCTGTTCTCTGAACTAAATATTAAAAAATTCCTAACAGGTGAAACTTATCTAGAAAATAGATTCCACGGCTTGTCTACAATTGTTCAGAAGAAATTTGCAGGGTTTTTGTTGACACTAAGTTTGAATCCTACATAATGTATTCTGGAAACTGTACATACCGTGCACCTTCACATTCCAGCATCTCCCTTCTACTACCAGAATGGTAGTTCCCTCAGGAGAATTATTTTTAACTATCTTTCTTGGTTAGTCAGGATTGAAAAGAGGATAGCAGAAGAACTGTTAAACTCCAAACCTGTCTTATAGAATCATGCATGTTTTTTCATTGAGCTATAAAAACCTGCTTTTAAAAATACTACTGAGTTATCTTAAAAGTTCTCAACCATTCATACTATACAGTCTGTATTGAGGGATATGACCTTCATGTGACTGACAGTTATAACATATTCAATCTACCTTCTATTGTAAGAAATCAACCAAGATAATTGAAATAAAGTAAAATTAAGAACTTATAGACAATTCTAGTGCTCTTAAGACCCCATTTGATCCTTTTTGTGAAAGGTCAGAACATCATCCCATCAAAATAATTTGAGGATGAAAATGGAATAGTAACTAACAGCTGTATCTGCATCTTCAACACAAAATTATGGCTCAGTAATTGCACAATGGCTTAAGGGAGTATGGGGGAAGTTTATTTGGCAATTCTGGCCATTCTCAGGACATAGAGGTTCTGGCGAGAGTCACACAAAACAAGATCTTGCAGCTTGAATGGGCAAGAAGGCAAAGTGAGAAGATTGCTTGTGGAGTGCAATAGGAGAGAAGTTATCCTGCGAGCTATGTCATAGCCAGGGGTGAGGAAATTAGGAGATGTAATTAAGCTGCTATGTTAAAGTGGGAGAAATAGTAGCTACATGGAGGAGTTCTACTTAAGAATCAGCATCAATTTCCCCAACTCTGTATGCGAGGCAATAAAATTGTGACTTCGTTTTGTGGCAGTGGTCTTTCCCACCCGATTCTCTTTTGTTCAGCATGCTCTGGTGGCCCCCATCCCTTGTTGCAGAAATAGACTAAACTGTCCCATCTGAGTTCTGGTGTTATGCGATTGACACTCGCGTAATCATAGATTGTTTACTCCAGCCGACTGTCGGGATGATAAAGCTTGATATTATCATATGACAAAATCTTATGCCAATCAAAGAACATGATGTGGAGGTTCCCGTATTGGACTGGGCTGAACAACGTCAGACATCACATGACACCAGGTTATAGTCCAACAGGTTTATTTGAAATCACAAGCTTTCTGAGCATTGCTCCTTCGTCAGGTGAAGTGAGATAGGTGCACACAGACACAGAATTCTGCTCAACCCATCTCTCTGATTTTCCCTTGGAATCTTGACTGCACAGCTCCTCCAGACAATGAGGTTCCTTGTACATTCCTCAATAATCAAAACCATGGATCCCAGGATTATGTTTGTCGCTGACCTCTGACCAACTTGGATGATTAGTTCCTTGATATTAGATTAGATTCCCTACAGTGTGGAAACAGGCCCTTTGGCCCAACAAGACCCACCCAGACCCATTCCCCTACATTTACCCTTGACTAATGCACCTAGCACTACAGACAATTTAGCATGGCCAATTCACCTAACCTGCACATCTCTGGACTGTGGGAGGAAACCAGAGCACCACGCAGACACAGGGAGAATGTGCAAACTCCACACAATTGCCCGAGGCAGAGATTGAACCCAGGTCCCTGGTGCTGTGAGGCAGCAGTGCTAACCACTGAGCCACTGTGTCGCCCCATTGACTGACCTGACCTCTGACTGTTCTCTTTTAAGCTCCCTAAGAGGCAGTACAAAATTCCCCTGACTGCATCCGACAGACTGACCATTACCTATTTCTCAGACTGTAGTCAGACACATCTCCTGACAGTGACTGGCCTGAATGGATGACTGACCAAGCTCCAGGTTTGTGACAGTACTGTGCCTTGGACTGACAGTGACAGGACCCTCTAAACAACAGCGGACCCCTTTGACTGGACTCAGGACAAGCCCCCATCCATTTTCAGACATGGCCATTTGCTTGAAGCAGTGTGTTTTTCGTGGAGACAGCGGGCACATGATGTCATCTTATATTAATAACTGGGTGTACAGTACAACAAGATGTCCCCCACTGACAACTGACAAGCAAATCTGTCTGATGGTCTGCAAAAATACAGCATGACCATTGTCCAACAGGCAAGGCAAGGTAAGGCAGGTCGGCATTGACTGAATGAGTGGGCAGCCCTGTGATAAAGCCTGGTGCAATCCATGAGCTGAGTGCGAGGCGCCAAGCACAAAGTGTTCCTTGCTGACACCAACGTCCATGTGTGAAGGGTGCATGTGGCCCATGAATCGTGCTCTGAGCTGATGTGTGCTGACCAATATGGAGGCTCTACATAATAAGTGGTGAACTGAAGTGGTCAGGTCGCCATTCTAACCTCCATGTCAAGAATTCTTGGCATCTAATTGGCTTGGCATCTGGTTGGTATTGTAGAACATAGAACATTACAGCGTAGTACAGGCCCTTTGGCCCTCGATGTTGTGCCGACCTGTCATACCAATCTGAAGCCCATCTAACCTACACTATTCCATGTACGTCCATATGCTTGTCCAATGACGACTTAAATGTACTTAAAGTTGGCAAATCTACTACCGTTGCAGGCAAAGCATTCCATACCCTTACTACTCTCTGAGTAAAGAAACTACCTCTGACAACTGTCCTATATCTATCACTCCTCAATTTAAAGCTATGCCCCCTCGTGCTCACCTTCACCATTCTTGGAAAAAGGCTCTCCCTGTCCATTTCTGAAGAAGGGCTTATGCCCAAAACGTCGATTCTTCTGTTCCCTGGATGCTGCCTGACCTGCTGCGCTGTTCCAGCAACACATTTTCAGCTCTGATCTCCAGCATCTGCAGACCTCACTTTCTCCTCTCCCTGTCCACCCTATCTAACCCTCTGATTATCTTATATGTCTCAATTAAGTCACCTCTCAACCTTCTTTGCTCTAACGAAAACAGCCTAAAGTTCCTCAGCCTTTCCTTGTAAAACCTTCCCTCCATACCAGGCAACATTCTAGTAAATCTCCTCTGCACCCTTTCCAAAGCTTCCACATCCTTCTTATAATGCAGTGACTGGAACTGTACACAATACTCCAAGTGTGGCCGCATCAGAGTTTTGTACAGCTGTAGCATAACCTCATGGTTCCAGAACTCGATCCCTCTATTAATAAAAGCTAAAACACTGTATGCCTTCTTAACCACCCTGTCAACCTGAGTGGCAACTTTCAAGGATCTGTGTACCTGGACACCAAGATCTCTCTGCCCATCTACACTACCAAGAATCTTACCATTAGCCCAGTACTTTGCATTCCGGTTACTCTGCCCAAAGTGAATCATCTCACACTTGTCCGCATTAAACTCCATTTGCCACCTCTCAGCCCAGCTCTGCAGCTTATGTATGTCTCTCTGTAAGCTAGAACATCCTTCGTCACTATCCACAACTCCACCGACCTTAGTGTCGTCTGCAAATTTACTAACCCATCCTTCTACGCCCTCATCCAGGTTGTTTATAAAAATGACAAACAGCAGTGGACCCAACACCAAACCTTGCGGTACACCACTGGTAACTGGACTCCAGGATGAACATTTCCCATCAACCACCACCCTCTGTTTTCTTTCAACAAGCCAATTACTGATCCTAGCTGCTATATCTCCCACAATCCCATTCCTCTGCATTTTGTACATAAGCCAACTGTGGGGAACATTATCGAACACCTTGCTGAAATCCATATACACCATATCAACCGGTTTACTCTCATCTACCTGTTTGGTGACCTTCTCAAAGAACTGAATAAGGTTTCTGAGGCACGACCTACCCTTCACAAAACCATGCTGATTATCCCTAATCAAATTATTCTTTTCTAGATGATTATAAATCCTATCTCTTATAAGCTTTTCCAACACTTTACCAACAACTAAAGTAAGGCACACTGGTCTATAGTGGATTGTCTCTACTCCACTTCTTGAACAGGGGAACCACATTTGCTATCCTCCAGTCTTCTGGCATATTCCTGGAGACAATGATGATTTAAAGATCAATGCCAAAGGCTCGGCAATCTCCTCCCTGGTTTCCCAGAGGATCCTAGAATAAATCCCATCCAGCCCAGGGGACTTATCTATTTTCACACTCTGCAGGATTTCTAATACCTCTTCCTTGTGAACCTCAATCACACCTAGTTTAGTAGCCTGTATCTCAGTAATCTCCTCGACAACATTGTCATTTTCTAGAGTGAATACTGTCGAAAAATATTCATTTAGTGATTCCCCTATCTCCTCTGACTCCACACACAACTTCCCACTACTATCTTTGATTGGCCCTAATCTTACTCTTGTCATTCTTTTATTCCTTAAATACCAGTAGAAAGCCTTAGGGTTTACCCTGATCCTATCCGCCAACAACTTCTCATGTCTCCTCCTGGCTCTTCTGCGCGCTCTCTTTAGGTCTTTCCTGGCTACCTTGTAACCCTCAAGCGCCCTAACTGAGCCTTCACATCTCATCCTAACATAAGCCTTCTTCTTCCTCTTGACCAGAGATTCCACTTCCTTCGTAAACCACGGCTCCCGCGCTCTATAGCTTCCTCCCTGCCTGGCAGATACACACTTATCTAGGACACACAATAGCTTTTCCTTGAATAAGCTCCACATTTCTAATGGGCCTATCCCTCCAATTTCCTTCCCCATCCTATGCTTCCTAAATCTTGCCTTCCTAAATCACATCGTAATTGCCTTTCCCCCAGCTGTAACTCTTGCTCAGTGGTATACACCTATCCCTTTTCTATCACTAAAGTAAACATAACAGAATTGTGATCGCTAAGACCAAAGTGCTCACCTACTTCCGTCTAATACCTGGCCGGGCTCATTACCCAGTGCCAAATCTAATGTTGCTTCACCCCTTGTTGGCCGGTCTACATACTGTGTCAGGAAGCCCTCCTGCACACACTGGACAAAAACTGACCCACCTATAGTACTCATACTATAGGGTTCCCAGTCAATATTTGGAAAGTTGAAGTCCCCCATGACAACTACCCTGTCTCTCTCACTCCTATTGAGAATCATTTTTGCTATCCTTTCCTGTGCATCTCTGGAACAATTCGGAGGCCTATAAGAAAACTCCCAGCAGGGTGACCTCTCCTTTCCTGTTTCTAACTTCAGCCCATACTACCTCAGTTGACGAGTCCCCAAACATCCTTTCTGCAACTGTAATATTGTCCTTGACCAACAATGCCACACCTCCCGATCTTTTACCATCTTCTCTGTTCTTACTGAAACATCTAAATCCTGGAACCTGCAACAACCATTCCTGTCCCTGCTCTATCCATGTCTCCGAAATGGCCACAACATCGAAATCCCAGGTACCAACCCATGCTACAAGTTCACCCACCTTATACTGGATGCTCCGGCGTTGAAGTAGACACACTTCAAACCAACTTCTTGCTTGCCGGTGCTATCTTGCGTCCCTGAAACTTGATTTTGGACCTCCCTACTCTCAACCTTTTCGATACTCAAACTACAATTTTGGTTCCCATCATCCTGCTGGATTAGTTTAAACTCACCCCAATAGCCTTAGTGAATTTCCCCCCCAGGATATTGGTACCCCTCTGGTTCAGATGAAGACCATCCTGCTTGTAGAGGTCCTACCTACCCCAGAAAGAGCCCCAATTATCCAAGAATCCAAAACCCTCCCTCCTGCACCATCCCTGTAGCCACGTGTTCAACTCCTCTCTCTCCCTATTCCTTGCCTCACTAGCATGTGGCACGGGCAACAAACCAGAGACAACAACTCTGTTCATCCTAGCTCTAAGCTTCCATCCCAGCTCCCTGAATTTCTGCCCACAACTTGGGGCTGCCCCCTCTCCCCCTAAGGATCCCAAAAACACGATCAGAGACGTCACGAGCCCTGGCACTTGGGAGGCAACACACCAACCGTAAGTCTCTCTCATCTCCACAGAACCTCCTATCTGTCCCCCTATGTAAAGGAATGGGGTGTGCAGTTAATAAGGAAGAATCCCCCTTCATAAGCAAGTCGATACTCCTTAGCAACAATCTTGCCTTGATGGCTGGAAATTAGTTAAAAGATGCAGCAAGTTGCTCCTGATGTCAAGATAGGCCTTGTTAGAATTCCAGCACAATTCTGCCACATTTCTTACCAAAGCCCACTTCCTTCAAGACGTCAACAAGAAACAATTTTTCCTGGAGATAATTTAGTTTCTATGGTTTATGTAACATTTAATTTAATTGTGTTTTCCAAATAAAGTTTTGAAACTTACAATGACTAGCATGTAACCAGTGTCAACTGCTTTCAACTGGAAAATTGCAACCAACCGGTAACCGGAATCAAATGTATCCAGTCAGTACTCACCAACCGACCAGCAAACAGTGTCAAATGTTTTCATCTGGGAACCAGGATCAACTTGTTAGCATTGCTACCAAATTACAACCAGCAGCTTTTTCCATCAGACCAGTTAATCTGCCTTTTTGTCTTCCTCCAGGTAAAATGCATATAGCCCACATTCTAATGAAGGGCTTTTGCCCAAAATGTCAATTCTCCTGCTGCTCGGATGCTGCCTGACCTGATGTGCTTTTCCAGCACCGCACTCTCGACTCTAATCTCCAGCATCTGCAGTGCTCACTTTTGCCACAGCCCACGCTCTGCCAGGTTGAGCCCTAAAATGTCGTAGGGTTCCTCTTGACATCTTAGGGCTCCAATATAAATGCCTGAATGAGTTTCAGGATTTATAGCCAGTTTCACAAAGGCCCGGAAAAACACACAATGCCCTCAGAACTGCACTCAACAATCTTCCTCTTCTGAGCAAGCCGATCTAATTTGCTGCACAGGAGCACTTAAGTGTCTATTGCTGACTGTAGTACCTGAAACAAAAATTGAAATTGGATGACCTTTAATAGCAGCAGGACACTCAGATCTGGCAAGGAATAATGAGGGGATATTATTCTTGTCTTTTCTTTTTTAAAAAAAACTGGAATATTGCCCTGAATATAGATTGTGATTTACAGCTCTTTTGCAAGCCAGCTAATAATACCACTTCCTTGTGAAATTTTCAAGATGAAATTCATTATTAAACAGACTGGGCCTTATGTAAAAGATCCTAACAGTGTTTGCTTTGTATTGTGCAGATTTGAATCGCTGTGCTAGCTGGCTGAGATTTATATCAAAATGAAAACTCAAAGTAAAAGGTCCATGTACGCAGGGATAATGTAATTTTTGGTGCCTTACCCATTCTGCACCTCCACTGTCATGTGTTAAATCAAAGTAACAAAAGCCCCTTTGTTATCTACTCGATCAATGCAAAGCTCTAAGTTTATAAAGCTTTGAATTCTGATCTCATATAATGCCCAATTAAATCATAAGTCATAAAAACCCTGTTTTATATGTCCTTAGAAGCTTTCATTTACGAACTGAGGCTT
Organism: Chiloscyllium plagiosum; assembly: GCF_037043375.1. Classification (NCBI taxonomy): domain Eukaryota; kingdom Metazoa; phylum Chordata; class Chondrichthyes; order Orectolobiformes; family Hemiscylliidae; genus Chiloscyllium; species Chiloscyllium plagiosum. The sequence goes on along the minus strand of NW_028270169.1, from coordinate 35,689,326 downwards.
TGCTGTGTTTCTCATGGCTGTTGCTATGCTTTTACACACCGATTAAACCACACAACTTGGTCTTGAAACAAAGTTAAAAATCACACAACACCAGATGACAGTCCAACAGGTTTAATCGGAAGCACACTAGCTTTCGGAGCGACGCTCCTTCATCAGATGATAGTGGAGGGGTCGATCGTAACACAGAATTTATAGCAAAAATTTGCAGTGTGATGTAACTGAAATTATACATTGAAGAATTGATTGTCTGTTAAGCCTTTCATCTGTTAGAATACAGTGATAGTTTCACTTCTTTCATATGTAAATCACAAAACCCTTTTTTTAAAAGTTGCATTCTTGGGTCAACATATTGTCTCGCTATCACCATTGTTAACAGCTAACCCGAGAATGCAACTTTAAAAAAAAGGGTTTTGTGATTTACATATGAAAGAAGTGAAACTATCACTATATTCTAACAGATGAAAGGCTTAACAGACAATCAATTCTTCAATGTATAATTTCAGTTACATCACACTGCAAATTTTTGCTATAAATTCTGTGTTTCGATCGATCCCTCCACAATCACCTGATGAAGGAGCGTCGCTCCGAAAGCTAGTGTGCTTCCAATTAAACCTGTTGGACTATAATCTGGTGTTGTGTGATTTTTAACTTTGTACACCCCAGTCCAACACCGGCATCTCCAAATCATGAGTATTATATTTAGATAGCTTAGTTTGTTTTCGTTTATTTCTATTTCATTTGCATAACAAACTTCTGTTTTATGGTTAAATCAAAATCTGCAGCCGAGTCTGCCAATGTTTTCATGAAAGACTGTCTCATTAAATGAGAGAAAAATCACAAAACCTTATTTTTAAAGTTGCATTCTTGGGTTAGCTGTTAACAATGGTGATAGCGAGACAATATGTTGAAGGTGTTAACCCCCTGTGTTCTCTGTCTGTGCCATGATGTTTAGATTGATTCTAATCTAAAAAGTGAGATAACAGAGTTTTACATAAATTCATGCAGTTTTTGAGCTCAGAGTTCTACATGATTAGATTAGATTACTTACAGTGTGGAAACAGGCCCTTCGGCCCAACAAGTCCACACCGACCCGCCGAAGCGTAACCCACCCATACCCCGACATTTACCCCTTTACCTAACACTACGGGCAATTTAGCATGGCCAATTCACCTGACTTGCACATCTTTGGAGTGTGGGAGGAAACCAGAGCACCCGGAGGAAACCCACGCAGACACGGGGAGAATGTGCAAACTCCACACAGTCAGTCGCCTGAGGCGGGAATTGAACCCGGGTCTCTGGCGCTGCGAGGCAGCAGTGCTAACCACTGTGCCACCGTGCCGCCCACATGAATGCATGCAGTTTTTGAGCAAAGCACAATATAACTCTGCAAGTACAAATTCACCCCACAAAATATATGTGTGCATGTGGGTCTTTGTCTGTGTGTGTGTATATGTCTGTCTGGGGTGGGGGTTGTGAGTGTGAGAAAGTGTGTGTGTAGTGAGTGCAGAGTGTCTTAAGTCTGTGAGGGGGTGCATGTGTGAGTGTGGGAGTGTGTGTGTCTATAAGGGTGTGTGTGGGTGTCTGTGTGCGCGTCTGTGTCTACAGGTGTCCGTGTGTATGTGAGAGTGTGTGTGTGTAGGAATATCTGTGTGTGTGTATAGTGCAATGGTGATCACCTGTAATGTGACATGAACCCAAGGTCCCGGTTGAGGCCCTCCCTATGGGTACCGAACTTAGCTATCAGCCTCTGTTCGGCCACTTTTCTCTGCTGCCTGTCCCGAAGTCTACCTTGGAGGATGGTCACCCGAAGGTCCGCGGCTGAATGTCCTGGACCACTGAAGTGTCCCCAACTGGGAGGGAATCCTCCTGTCTGTTGGTTGTTGTGCGGTGCCCATTCATCCGTTGTCGTAGTCTTTGCTTGGTTTCCCCAATGTACCATGCCTCCGGGCATCCTTGTCTGCAGTGTATAAGATAGACAACGTTGGCTGAGTCACATGAGTACCTGCCATGTACAAGGTGGGAGGTGTTCCCAAGCATAATAATGGTATCTATGTCCACAATCTGACACGTCTTGTAGCGTCCACCATGACAGGGTTGTATGGAGTTGTCCTGAAAGCCGGGCAGTTTGCTACGAACAATGACCTGTTTGAGGTTTGGTGGTTTTTTAAAGGCAAGTAGTGGAGGTGTGGGGAAGGTCTTGGTGAGGTGCTCATCCTCATTGATAATGTGTTGCAGATCACGAAGAACATGGCGTAATTTTTCAGCTCCTGGGAAGTACTGAACAATGAAGAGTACCCTGTTGGTTGTTTCCTGAGGAGGTCATTACAGTTCCTTGCTGTGGCACGTCTGAACTGGTGGTCGATGAGTTGAGCATCGTACCCCGTTCTTGTGAGGGCATCCTTGAGTACTTCCAGGTGTCCGTCACGTTCCTCCTCATCTGAGCAGATCCGGTGTAAATGTAGAGCTTGTCCATAGGGGATGGCTGTTTTAATATGTTATGGTGGAAGCTGGAGAAGTGTAGCATTGTGAGGTTGTCTGTGGGTTTGCGGTAGAGTGTGGTGCTGAGGTGTCCATCCTTGATGGAGACGCATGTGTCCAAGAATGAGACAGATAGTCAAGAGTAGTCCATGGTGAGTTTGATGGTAGGATGAAACTTGTTGATGTCACTGTGTAGTTTTATCAGTGACTCCTCGCCATGGGTCCAGAGGAAGAAAATGTCGTCAATGTACCTGGTGTATAATGTTGGTTGGAGATCCTGCACAGAGAAGAAGTCTTGTTCGAACCTGTGCATAACGATGTTGGCATTTTGGGGTGCAAATTTGGTCCCCATGGCTGATCCGTGTGTCTGGATGAAGAACTGGTTGTCAAAGGTGAAGACGTTGTGATCAAGGATAAAGCCGATGAGTTGTAGGATGGTGTTTGGAGACTGGCAGTTGTTGGTGTTGAGTACTGAGGCTGTTACCGTGATGCCATCATTGTAGGGGATGCTGGTGTAGAACGTCCATTGTGACGAGGAATGTTCCTGGTTTGACTGGTCTGTGGGTGCTGAGTTTCTGTAAGAAATCCGTAGTGTCACGACAGAAGCTGGAGATCCCCTGTACAATAGGTTTCAAGATGCCTTCCACATAGCCGGAGAGATTCTCACAAAGGGTCCCATTGCCCGACACGATGGGACGTCCCGGTGTGTTGGCTTTGTGTACCTTTGGAAGGCAGTAGAAGTCGCCTACATGAGAAGTACATGGGATGAGGGTACGTAGGGAACTCTGAACGACTGGATCCAAGGTTCTGATCAGTGTGTTTAATTCTCGGGTGTGTTCTTTGGTCGGATCAGCTGGTAGTTGCCTGTAGTGTTCCTGGTTGTTCAGTTGTCGGTACACTTCCTTGCAGTAACAGACTTATGACACTCTGCACTCACTACACACACACTTTCTCACACTCACAGCCCCCACCCAGACAGACACACACACATAGACAGACAAAGACCCACATGCACACATATATTTTGTGGGGTGAATTTGTACTTGCAGTTACATTGTGCTTTGCTCAAAAACTGCATGAATTCATGTAGAACTCTGTCATCTCACTTTTTAGATTAGAATCAATCTAAACATCATAGCATAGTCAGAGATCACAGGGGGCTAACACCTTCAACATATTGTCTCGCTATCACCATTGTTAACAGCTAACCCGAGAATGCAACTTTAAAAAAAAAGGTTTTGTGATTTACACATGAAAGAAGTGAAACTATCACTGTATTCTAACAGATGAAAGGCTTAACAGACAATCAATTTTTCAATGTATAATTTCAGTGATGTCATACTGTAAATTTTTGCTATAAATTCTGTGTTACGATCGAGCCCTCCACTATCACCTGGTGAAGGAGCGACGCTCCGAAAGCTAGTGTGCTTCCAATTAAACCTGTTGGACTATAACCTGGTGTTGTGTGATTTTCAACTTTGTACACCCCAGTCCAACACCGGCATCTCCAAATCATGGTCTTGAAACAGTCACCCTATTCGTTTCTCTCTGAAACATATCAAACATCAATGGAGAACCAGCTGTAAATAGTTTGTGCTCTAATCTCTCACTGCCTTTCCCAATACTTGCTCATACTTTTCCTGAATGCTTAAATCTTTAGTAGCTTCTGGCAAAGAGGTTCTGAAAGCTGAAAGAGCCAAACAGGTGTTTGACTATTTCAATCCCATGAAAGCAGCAGAAGCAGCAATAAAATTTATGTCAGAATTCTTTCTCAAGAGCAACATGATGACAAGCACAGATTCTCGGTCTGGAACCTCGTATCAGTAATTGGCTACCCACCTTGCCATCCCCAATTGTCGCGTTGAACTGCATGAGCTGCATTGCCCTCTCTGTGAAGTCGGTTAGCCTTTTCATCCTGGGGAATGTTTCTCTGACCTGCCTGTGCTAAATGCAGAGCAAGATCCCTGCAACTGAGGTAAGGCAAGAAGTTGAACATTTGCCAAGTCACATGGGAGAAGTGACTAAAAATATGTGGCAATCTAAAGATATATAAAGTGACGGATTCTGTTTAGGATTGTGCTTGCAAATAATTGTTGTGAGGAGAGTTTGTGACATGACAGTAAATTGAAGCTTCCCTTCAACAAAAATAACATTGTGAAAAGCTAATTGTGAAAGCGTTGTTTTAAGGGAATGAAGAGTATACAGTGCCTATTGTGAGTATGGAAGGATTGAGATGATCAATGTGTTTACTTCCTGACCATGTTATAATTTCTTGATGCACTGTTCTGCAGTCCCAGAGGTAAGAGAGATGGCACCAAGCGCCACTGCTACATCCACTTAGGCAGCATGTTGCCACTTAGTGCAAGACCTGAAAATTTGTTCATCATTCTTTTAAAGCCTTTCAGAGTATTTGAAAGTTTTAAAGATTTGTGTTCTCTTGCCTTCAAGCTCAATGTGATGCTCAAGTGTTCTCTGGGAGCAGATAGTGCTTGAGACTTAATTCAAGTCAAGTGCTAATTTTGCTCAGACATTGCATTGAGTATGCTGCCAGACTTGCTGAGATTTTCCAGCATTTTTGTTTTTTGGTTTCAGATTCCAGCATCCGCAGTAATTTGCTTTTATCCAGTGTTTAACCCACTGCCACCTCTCATCCAGGAATGCCTACCCTGCAGAAGTACTGCTCTCTCCTTACAGATGCTGCCAGACTTGCTGAGATTTTCCAGCATTTTCTCTTTTGTGACTGCATTGAATAATTTGTGAGAGAGATGAAAGGAATTGTTCATATGTTAACCATTTGACCACCAGCATGCAAGGAAGAGTGCTGACAGAATAGTAGATTTGAAAAGCTGCATTAATTTCCTGCTGGCTTAGTTGCTGGCATGGGTCTTATGCCAATGCATTCACCAATAAGTAAGCTAGTGAGGATAATCATAAACATTTTGCTTGCAACTTTGAGATAATATTGAATGTTGAACCTGACATCGGTGGTGGGCAGGTTGTTGGAGGGAATCATGAGGGACAGGATGTACATGTATTTGGAAAGGCAAGGACTGATTAGGGATAGTCAACATAGCTTTGTGCGTGGGAAATCATGTCTCACAAACTTGATTGAGTTTTTTGACGAAGTAACAAAGAGGATTGATGAGGGCAGAACAGTCGAAGTGATCTATATGGACTTCAGTAAGGCATTCAACAATGTTCCCCATGGGAGACTGATTAGCAAGGTTAGATCTCACGGAATACAGGGAGAACTAGCCATTTGGATACAGAACTGGCTCAAAGGTAGAAGACAGAGGGTGGTGGTGGAGATTGTTTTTCAGACTGGAAGCCTGTGACCAGTAGAGTGCCACTAGAATCAGTGCTGGGTCCTCTACTTTTTGTCATTTGCATAAATGATTTGGATGTGAGCATAAAGGTTACAGTTAGTAAACTTGCAGATGACATCAAAATTGGAGGTGTAGTGGACAGCAAAGAGGGTTACCTCAGATTACAACCAGGATCTTGACCAGATGGGCCAATGGGCTGAAAAGTGGAGTTTAATTCAGATAAATGCAAGCTGCTGTATTTTGGGAAAGCAAATCTTAGCAGGACTTATGCACTTAATGGTAAGGTCCTACAGAGTGTTGCTGAGCAAAGAGACCTTGGAGTGCAGGTTCATAGCTCCTTGAGAGTGGAGTCACAGGTAGGTAGGACAGTGAAGAAGGCGTTTGGTATGCATTCCTTTATTGGTCAGAGTATTGAGTACAGGAGTTGGGAGGTCATGTTGCGGCTGGACAGGACATTGGTTAGGCCACTGTTGGAATATTGCGTGAAAAATATTGTGAAACTTGTAAGGGTTCAGAAAAGATTTACAAGGATGTTGCCAGGGTTGGAGGATTTGAGCTATAGGATGAGGCTGAACAGGCTGGGGCTGTTTTCACTGGAGCGTCGGAGGCTGAGGGGTGACCTCATAGAGGTTTACAAAATTATGAGGGGCATGGATAGGGTAAATAGGCAAAGTCTTTTCCCTGGGGTTGGGGAGTCCAGAACTAGAGGGCATAAGTTTAGGGTGAGAGGGGACAGATATAAAAGAGATCTAAGGGGCAACCTTTTCACACAGAGAGTGGTACGTGTATGGAATGAGCTGTCAGAGGAAGTTGTGAAGGCTGGTGCAATAGCAACATTTAAGAGGCATTTGGATGGGTATATGAATAGGAAGGGTTTGGAGGGATATGGGCCGGGTGCTGGCAGGTGGGACTAGATAGGGTTGGGATATCTGGTCGGCATGGATGGGTTGGACCGAAGGGTCTGTTTCCATGCTGTACATCCCTATGACTCTATAACTCTAATTGTTTCTGAGTGAAAGCCATATTGCAGAAATTGATGATCTTCACTAAATTTACCAACACAATTTGCATACAACAAATCCTTGATTAACCTGTACATTTCTAAAAGCTCATTAGCATGACCTTGAATTATGGATACTAAGAATATGAAAGTTATGTTGTGGTAAATAGAATACAATAATAATTTATTTTCATACTTTTTTTCCAAACGTTACAGTGAAAAGTGTTCAAGTCTCCATACTCCAGCGCTAGTTTAGTAACAAATGTTATAAATTATAACAAAGTCCATCTTAGATCCATTCATAGCTCCACGGGTCGTGAGGTCAAGGAAGACACTGATAGAAATTCCAGGCTGCCATCAATGGTCGATACCAAAGCTGCCCTACTGAGCAGACCCACCTCATCACCGAAGATACTGCCGAAAGCAGCCTCTCACAATGTAGGACCCACCAGGATGCACCCACAATGGCCATGAGAAATGGTCAGATCCACCTGCATTCTCCGTTACAGCAGCCTCTCAAAACCCCCTTCCTCCCCCCAGAACCACCGAAAGAAGGTAAGATGAATTTTGAATTCTGATGTTAGAAAATAAATACAAAAAAAGCAGGATGTGGCAGGCCTGGTGGTCAGAAGCAGATGGGCCAGGACTCCGGTTGTCAGTTTCAGCTGTCCGCTGTAGTGGCCGGTATATTGGGTCCAGGTCGATGTGTTTGTTGATGGAGTTTGTGGATGAGTGCCATGCTTCTAGGAATTTCCTGGCTGTTCTTTGTTTGGCTTGCCCTATAATGGTAGTGTTGTCCCAGTCGAATTCATGTTGCTTGTCGTCTGCGTGTGTGGCTACTAAGGTAAGCTGGTCGTGGCATTTCATGGCTAGTTGATGTATTAGTAGCCACACACGCAGACGACAAGCAACATGAATTCGACTGGGACAACACTACCATTATAGGGCAAGCCAAACAAAGAACAGCCAGGGAATTCCTAGAAGCATGGCACTCATCCACAAACTCCATCAACAAACACATCGACCTGGACCCAATATACTGGCCACTACAGCGGACAGCTGAAACTGACAACCGGAGTCCTGGCCCATCTGCTTCTGACCACCAGGCCTGCCACATCCTGCTTTTTTTGTATTTATTTTCTAACATCAGAATTCAAAATTCATCTTACCTTCTTTCGGTGGTTTTGGGGGGAGGAAGGGGGTTTTGAGAGGCTGCTGTAACGGAGAATGCAGGTGGATCTGACCATTTCTCATGGCCATTGTGGGTGCATCCTGGTGGGTCCTACATTGTGAGAGGCTGCTTTCGGCAGTATCTTCGGTGATGAGGTGGGTCTGCTCAGTAGGGCAGCTTTGGTATCGACCATTGATGGCAGCCTGGAATTTCTATCAGTGTCTTCCTTGACCTCACGACCCGTGGAGCTATGAATGGATCTAAGATGGACTTTGTTATAATTTATAACATTTGTTACTAAACTAGCGCTGGAGTATGGAGACTTGAACACTTTTCACTGTAACGTTTGGAAAAAAAGTATGAAAATAAATTATTATTGTATTCTATTTACCACAACATAACTTTCATATTCTTAGTATCCATAATTCAAGGTCATGCTAATGAGCTTTTAGAAATGTACAGGTTAATCAAGGATTTGTTGTATGCAAATTGTGTTGGTAAATTTAGTGAAGATCATCAATTTCTGCAATATGGCTTTCACTCAAAAACAATTAGAGTTATAGAGTCATAGGGATGTACAGCATGGAAACAGACCCTTCGGTCCAACAAATCCATGCCGACCAGATATCCCAACCCTATCTAGTCCCACCTGCCAGCACCCGGCCCATATCCCTCCAAACCCTTCCTATTCATATACCCATCCAAATGCCTCTTAAATGTTGCTATTGCACCAGCCTTCACAACTTCCTCTGACAGCTCATTCCATACACGTACCACTCTCTGTGTGAAAAGGTTGCCCCTTAGATCTCTTTTATATCTGTCCCCTCTCACCCTAAATTTATGCCCTCTAGTTCTGGACTCCCCAACCCCAGGGAAAAGACTTTGCCTATTTACCCTATCCATGCCCCTCATAATTTTGTAAACCTCTATAAGGTCACCCCTCAGCCTCCGACGCTCCAGTGAAAACAGCCCCAGCCTGTTCAGCCTCTCCCTATAGCTCAAATCCTCTAACCCTAGAAGCATGGCACTCATCCACAAACTCCATCACCAAACACATCGACCTGGACCCAATATACCGGCCACTACAGCGGACAGCTGAAACTGACAACTGGAAGCGGCAGGGACAGGCCACTATAAATGCCGGAGGAAACACCACAGAAGCGCTTCACAGGAGGCTCCCAAGCAATGAGGATGTCACCTAGACAGGGGACGAAACGTTTGCAACAAAAATTTCCAGCTCGGCGAACAGAACCACAACAACGAGCACCCGAGCTACAAATCTTCACCCAAACTTTGAATAACGGGTCATTGTTTGAATACCTCCACTGCCTTGTTTGGGAATGACCTGGCTGTTTGTCCAAAGCTCATGCTGCAGCTGCCATGTTTCTTCCCTCATTTGAATATCACAAACTGCTACATAGACAGACTGCTTTCCAATGGGCTGACATAGTCAACTGGGTAGCTCCTTGAGAAGGGAACAAAGACTTTCTCTCTCCCCTACCTCATTCCATCTATAAGCATATCTGTGAAATCAACCTCTGGCTGATTGACTAAATGAGCCATCACAACTGTTGAAACATCTCTGCCATCAAAGCCTTCACTTCAGACAATATAACTTGACGACAAAACAATAACATGCCTGCATCAACATACTGTCTGAATCTGAGTTCATTTTAGAAGTATCTCTACCTAGAAATATGTCTACCTAATTTTGGCGTGTGAGATTGTGAATGGGAAGGGATGTGAAAGCAAAATTAACTCTAATTTTAAATATATAATGCTTGCTGCAGGATTATCCTGTAATGCAAGGGTAAATGTTCACAACCACAACCATATATTGGGCAACGTTTAGAAAGTATTTCAAAATGATTGGTGACATTGTTTAGCATTTACTTGCTGACCCAGAATTTAGGATAGGGTTAGCTTCAGGGGGTAGGATGTTACAGTCCATCACTTATCTGGGCACTCATTATGGTTTCCATCTCGGTCACTGTTCAGACCCCCTTAATGAATGTCTAATAGTATTTCTTTATCAGCGAAAAAAAATCAGCTTAGTATTCAGGTAAATTTCATGGTTTACACTGGATGGATGGAAAATTGGGCAGGATATAAATTAAGATGTTGACTTCTGTGTCCTGATTCCTAATTGACAATGCCGCCAAACCAAGTTGAATATCAGAACTAACTTGTTATATTTACCAACCATTCCCAGAGCATCCAGTGACTGACACAGCCACCAGGAGCTGGAGCACACTGGGGAGAGATTTCTTTATTGGCTTTTTCTGTGGTGGGGCTAAATATTCTCCTCCCCACCCTCCTGCAAAAGATCCTGCTTATTTTCTTGGTTCAATCATGGAAAAGTGATTGAAAGGCCACTCCTGTCTGAAGAAAACCAGAAAACTGAAGATAATATGTTGACATTTTATGAGGGTGTGTGTCTCCTAGATGTACCCCTTGCCTTTGCTTCGCACCCGGCATCTCTTTAGGAATGTCGAGGAGGTGATGGCCGAGGGCTGTTATTGCTAAACCATTAGTCCAGAGACCCAGTTAATATTCTGGGATCTGGGTTTGAAACCTGCTGTGGCAGATGGTGGAAATTTAATTTTTTTAAAAATCTGGAATCAAGAGTCTCACAGTGACCATGTAACCATTGTTGATTGTTGGGGGAAAAGAACATCTGGTTCACTAATGCCCTTTAGGGAGAGAAACTGTTGTCCTTCCCTGATCTGACCTACATGTGACTCCAGACCTACAGCAACGTCATTGACTCTTAAACTGTCCTCTGGGTTATTAGGGATGGACAGTAAATGCTGGACTAGTCAGTAACGCACAAATCCAATGAATTAAAAAAAACTTAAGGCTCCTTCGGGTCTCATATGCAAAGTACATCCCTTTTGTGAGAAATCAGCCTCACCCCAATGACTCTGATGCATTAGCCCAATATAAATCATCAGCCAAACAGCAGAAAGGACTGACAGAGAAAGGTGGAAACAAAGGCATTGCGTATCAGCAAGATTTCTGGGGTGGTTAACGGCTTTTGAAGTAGCTACTGCACCAGAAGTAAATAATTAACAAATCTGAACAGCTGACAGGATGTGAGCCATCGGTGGAACAAATTCTAACAGCTCACATCCTGTCAGAGGCTCTGTGCTGACCTTTCTTCCAATAAATCTAATTTATACATGCTTGTGCTCAGAGACCAGCAAAGGCCAAGACTACAGCAGCATCTATATATTACCAGCACTGACAGCATTGGGATTAAGATCCTATTTATAGGTGGTATGACTTGCAACTGAAATTGCCAGTTTGCTGGCTTTGTAATAAAAAGAAACATTAGCGCAGGATAACTCGGCAGTTTAAGAGGGAGTTGTAACTCCTGGTTATATCGGCTAACATGTAAATCAGTGCAGCTGAGGCATTGTCAGCAGTGTCATGAGTGTCTCACACCAGAAGCCTGTGTGTGTGTTGAATAATAACATTTCAATTAATTGTACTGCACCATTATTGTTTGGACTGGGCAATTGGAGAACGTAAAGCATTGCAGTGGGCAATTTGGCTTACGGCACACACACTAGTGTTGGTTTTCAATTGTGGTTATTTACTCAAATTTTATTTCCCTGCCCATAATCAATTAGGTACACAATTTTTCAGGGAGCTTTACAAATTTTTTTGCTGAATATTTATAATTGTGTTCTGAAGGGCAATTAAATCTGTCAAGCTGTTGTGTCACGGTATTGAACTTGGCCCTTGCAAAGCTGTATGACTGATTACAGGACCTGGTTTGTAGTATAGGTTTACTCTATAGCATGTCATATTTAATTGTGATTAAAGATACCTAGGAATGCCATTTCTGGTCTGTTATCTGGGTCTCTTGCCATTACTAGGTTGATGTGCAAGTTACTTTTCTTGGCATCTATATTGCACTGTCACAAAGCATTATCTTCACTCGCTCAGATTCTAAACCACTTGAATATTTTCAATTTATATTAGGTTTGTTACAGCTGCCTTCTGATTAGATGACACTTTTGTTTTCGGATCTCTTCATGGAGAAATCTGACTATTTTGATCTGATAGTTTATAGGAATCATCTAGAATAATTTATCCTCTCTCAGGGTTAAATTAATTCCAGACCTTACAACACACATTCTGTACCCTTCGCTCCCTTGGCAGATCCATGTCCTTTCCTAAGTACACCAAACCTCTGTACCTTGTTCTCCCTTATAACTCGGTGGATAAACCAGGGGCTATGTTTTTATCGAAAAGCAGGGGCCAGGAGGTGGTCAAGGGGCTGCTATACTTGTAATTTTGTGCTACTGGTTAGTGAGTGCCAGTTCACCAATGTTCTTGTCTCCAGCCATCTTTTGTTGTGGTTACTTCAGGACAGGCATGAGGTAGATGATGACCCAGGAGCCCAGGGTAGATAATTAGGTCAATCAAATTGTCAAGGTTAGTGCATGTCAGGCCTCCTCTGAAGCTCTCTAGCTGACAAGTGGACCTCCCATGAAGCTAAAGCATGGCTGCACAGATCTCCCATTGTGGCATCCAAGGGATGTTTCATTCAATTGCCCCCTCCCTCCTGGAGCTCCAGTTGCCATAACATCACAGGACATCCTGTGGAGGGTTCCCACATCTGCAATGATAATATTCGGCTGTGGCTATGCTTGATCTTTAAACATGGAAAGTCTTCATAGGATGACAAAATGTTGTTGATTTTAAAGTCCAAAGTGTCAGTATGAATTGTCAACTAGGATAGTCCCACCATTGACCCTTGTGGAAAAGTATTTCCCATCTCTGCCACTTTTCTTTTTTAATTACCCAGGACTCTCCCTCTCTCCTTCCAGTCTTCAAACAAGTTAGCAATCCATTTCATATCTTATCCCTTGGACGCATGTTCTCTGTTTTTGATCCCAGCTGATTTTATTCCTGGTCAGATTAGGTCATGAATAGAAACCTCATTTAATTGAAAACATTTTGATTTGGAGTCATCGAAGAACACAAATGGAAACAGACCCTTCCGTCCAACTCACAAATGCTGACCACGTTCCCCAAACTAAACTAGTCTCATTTGCCTGCATTTGGCTCACGTCCCTCTAACCCTTTCCTATTCATGTACCTGTCCAAATGCCTTTTAAATGTTGTAACTGTACCTGCCTATACCACATCCTCTGGCAGCTCATTCTACATATGCACTAACCTGTGTGTGAAAACGTTGCCCCTCAGGTCCCTCTTAAATCTTTCTCCTCTCACCTTAAACCTATGCTCTTTAGTTTTGAACTCATTTACCCTTGGGAAAGTACCTTTGCTATTCACATTATCTATGCCTCTAATGATTTTATAAATCTCTATAAGGTCATCCCTCAACCTCCTATGTTCAAGGAAAAAAGTCCCAGTCTATCCAGCCTTTCCTTATAATTCAAACCCTCCAGTCTCACTAACATCCCTGTAAATCTTTTCTGCACCATTTCCAGTTTAATAACATCCATCTTAGAGAACAGCGAGAATTGCATGCAGTACTCAAAAAGTGGCTTCACTAATGTCCTGTACAGCTGCAACAGGATGTCTTAGCTCCTGTAATCACTGCTCTAAGCGTCAAAGGTAGGTGTACCAAATATTTTCTTCACCACAATGTTGACCTATGATGCCAATTTAAAGGAGATATGTACCTGCACCCCTAGGGTTTCCCTGTTTGACAATACTATTCAGGGCCCTACCATTAACTGTGTAAGTTTTGCCCTGGTTTGTCTTACCAAAATGCAATACCTTGCATTTATCTAAGCTAAGCTCCATCTGCCACTCTCTGGGTCATAGTTGATAAAGATACCATTGTACTCTTAAATAACCTCTGTCACTGTCCACCACACCATCAATTTTGGTGTCACCCACAAACTTACCAACCATATATACCAACTTTCCTATATTCTCATCCAAATCATTTATGTAAATGACAAACAGTGGACTCAGTATCGATCCATGCAGCACCGCTGGTCACAGGCCTCCAGTCTGAAAAACAACCTGTCACCCTCTGTCGCCTACCATCAAGCCAATTTTGTGTCCAATTGGCTAGTGCTTCCTGGATCCAGTGTGATCTATCTTTGCTAACCAGCTTTGTGCAAGTTCATATAGACAATGTCTTCCACTCTGCCCTAATCTATCCTCTTGGTTTCATCCTCAAAAAACTCAATCAAGGAGACGCAATATCCCACACATAAAGCTGACTATCCCTAATCAGTCCTTGCCTTCCTGAATGCATGTAAATCCTGTTCATCAGAAATCCCTCCAACAACTTACCCACCACTGACATTGGACTCACCCTGGCTTATCCTAACAGGCTTTCTTAAATAATGACACAACATTAGCCAGCCCTCAGCATCTTACCTGAGGTTGTAGATGGAACAAGTATCTCTGCTAGGTGCCCCACAGTTTCTTCCCCAGCTTTCTGCAATGTCATGAGATACATTTGATCAAGTCCAAGGAACTTATCTACCTTTATGCATTTTAAGACCTCCAGTACCACCTCTTCTGTATTGTGGACTGCTTAAGATATCTCGATTTATTTCACCAAATTCCCTAGCTTCCACGTCTTTCTCTACAGTAAATACTGATACGAAATATTTGTTTAGTGTCTCACCCATTTCCTGTGGTTCCATACGTGGACAACCCCATTGATCTTTAAGGGACCCTATTCTATTCCTAGTTGCTCTTTTGCCCTTAATGTATTTGTAGATTCTCTTTGGATTCACTTCAGCTTATCTTCCAAAGCTATCTCATATCCCCTTTTTGCTGACCTGATTTCCCTCTTAGGTATGCTCTACCCATCCTATACTCCTCAAGGGATTTACTTGATCCCAGCTGTCTATGCCTGACATATGCCTCCTTTTTCTTGACCAGAGCTTCAATATGTCTAGTCATTCAGTGTTCCCTTCGTCTACCAGCCCTTCCCTTCACTAACAGGAACATAATGTCTTTGAACCTTTAATTCACTTTTGAAAGCATCTCACTAGCCTGTCGTCCTTTTACCTGTGAAGAGCCTCCCCCAATCAACTTTTGAAAGTTCCTGTGTAATACTGTAAAATTGGCATATTTGTTTTAAAATGAAAGTATGTGGTACCAATGAAATCAAAGTTTATTAATAAAAGAAATATAGATAAAATAAAATAAACCAAACTATTCACATAATATTAACTCAATGCTTTTTACCCACATGATAAAAATATGACTCCATTAATCCCAAAAACATCTTTATAAATTAGAAAAGGTGATAAACAGTTTTTTTTCAGTGCCCAAAATATATCCATGGTACCTTACCCTGAGCGCCACTTGTATAATACTCATACCAAACTCCCTGTTTCTAACACATTGGAATGTCTGAGTCAGTTGTGACTTCTACCTTTGGATTGCAACTGCAGGGAGTTTTCTCATGGAGTGGTTCTACACCAAATCGCACAGACATAGCTTAAGAAACCATTTAAGGTTTTATCCCATCACTTCTGGTCTGTGACCAAAGCTAACTCTTCATAGTAAAGTAATCTAGGTCACAATATATCCTTCCCTTCTCAGGAGTACTGGTCTGCACAGCCATCCTATTCCAAGGAGTTAACAGGATTGCCTCAAACTCAAAATAAAAAATGAATAAAAAACTTTATCTAAGCTATGGTTATTTCGCTTAAGCGTAAAAATAACATCTCCTGACCTTCTAAACTAGAGCTTGTTGTCTTGTTCAGTTGTAAT
Source organism: Chiloscyllium plagiosum (assembly GCF_037043375.1). NCBI lineage: Eukaryota > Metazoa > Chordata > Chondrichthyes > Orectolobiformes > Hemiscylliidae > Chiloscyllium > Chiloscyllium plagiosum. The sequence goes on along the minus strand of NW_028270169.1, from coordinate 35,673,623 downwards.
AAGATCATAAGACAGAAGAGCAGAAATTAGGCCATTCAGCCCATCGAGTCTACTCCGCCATTCAATCATGGCTGATACGTTTGTCAGGAGAAAGTGAGGACTGGAGATCAGAGTCAAAGAGTGTGGTGGTGGAAAAGCACAGCTGGGTCAGGCAACATCGGAGGAGCAGGAGAATCAACATTTCAGGCATAAATCCTTCATCAGGAATGAGGCTTCTTTACCTCATTCTCCTGCTTTCTCCCTGTAACCTTTGATCCCCTTGATAATCAAGAACCTATCTATGTCTGTCTTAAATAAATTCAATGGCCTGGCCTCCACAGCCTTCTGTGGCGGTAAATTCCACAGATTCACCACTCGTTCTAAAAGTTCTTTCCTTTAGAGTACAATAGGATCTTGACCAGATGGGCCAATAGGAGACAGATAAATGTGAGATGCTGCATTTTGGAAAGGCAAATCAGGGCACTTAATGTTAAAGACCTGGGGAATGTTGCTGAACAAAGAGATTTTGGAGTGCAGGTTCATAGTTCCTTAAAAGTGGAGTCCCAGGTAGACAGGAAAGTGAAGAAGACATTTGGTATGCTTGCCTGTATTGATCAGTGCATTGAATATAGGAATTGGGAGGTCATGTTGTAGTTGTACAGGACATTGGTTAGGCCACTTTTGGATTACAGCGTGCAATTCTGCTCTCCCTGCTGTAGGAAAGATATTGTGAAACTTGAAAGGATTCCGAAAAGATTTCCAAGGATGTTGCCAGGGTTAGAGGTTTTGAGCTAGAGGGAGAGGCTGAATAGGCTGGGTCTAGTTTTCCTGGAGCACTGGAGGCTAAAGGGTGACCTTATAGAGGTTTATAAAATCATGAAGGGTATAGATAGGGTAAATTGACAAAGTCTTTTCCCTGGGTGGGGGTGTCCAGAACTAGAGGGCATAGTTTTTAGGGTGAGATGGGAAAGATATGAAAGGGACCTAAGAGGCAACGTTTTCACGTAGGGGGTGGTGCGTGCATGGAATGAGGTACCAGATGAAGTGGTGGAGGTTGGTACAATTACAACATTTAAAAATCGTCTGGATGGGTACATGAAAAGGAAGGGTTGAGAGGCATATGGGCCAAGTGCTGGCAAATGGGACTAGATTAGGTTAGGATATCTGGTCATCATGGACAAGTTGGACCAAAAGGTCTACTTCCGTGCTGTACCTCTCTATGACTCTACTCTCGGGCTGTGCCCTCCAGTCCTAGTCTCTCCTATCAAGGGAAACATCTTCTTACCATTCACTCTGTCCAGTATTCTGTAAGTTTCAATTAGATCTCTCCTCATCCTTCTAAACTCCAGAGTTCTCAAATATTCCTCATATTTTAAGCTTTTCATTCCTGGGACCATTCTCGTGAACCTCCTCCAAACATGCTCCAAGGCCATTACATCCTTCCTGAGATATGGGGTCCAAAACTGTGCACAATACTCCAAATGTGGCCTGAACAGGGCCTTATGCAGCCTCAGAAGTACATCCCTTCTTTTATATCGTCCTCTCAAAATAAATACCATTGTTGCATTTGCCTTCCTAATTACTGACTCAACCTACAAATTTACCTTGAGAAAATCCTGGACTAGAACTCTCAAGTCACTTTGCAATTCAGATTTCTGAATTTTCTCCACATTTAGAAAATAATCCACCCCTCAATTCTTCCTACCAAAGTGCATGACCTTACACTTTCCCACATTGTACTCCATCTGCCACTTCTTTGCCCACTCTCCTAACCTGGCCAAATCCTCCTGAAGCCTCCTCACCTCCTCAATACTGTCTGTGCCTCCACCTATCTTTGTATTGTCTCAGCCAGAATGCCCTCTAGTTTAAAGTGAAAGGTTGGGATCCCAACATCGATCCTTGTGGAACACCACTTGTCACTCCCTGCCATCCTGAGAAAGATCCTCTCATCCCCACTCTCTGCTTTCTGCCAGACAGCCAAGCTTCTATCCATGCTAGTACCTTGCCTGTAACACCATGAACCCTTATCTTACTCAGCAGCCTCATGTGCGGCACCTTGTCAAAGGTCTTCTTGAAATCTAGATTGATAATATCCATTGGCTCTTTACACAAAAACCTATTAATTCTGAAGCTATATTTTGAAATCTGTTTTAAAAGCAATCATTGGAATTCCTGAAATATTGGCAAGTTAATTGTTAATTTCAGGCACACCAAAATCCATCGGTTACTAACTCAAACCAGAAATCCACATTTACAATAAACTATATTGAAATATTTATATAAACCCCACAGTTTATATCACATCTGATCTTTTTTACTTTATCATATATTTTTAAAGAGTATTTGGAAATCCACTGCATTACCATTGTCTGTGTTAGCTGTTACCTCCTCAAAAAAAATCTAGACTTAATAATACTCTGAGTTCATAACTACAGCAATGCTGAATAATTTTTAAAAATCTCATGGGTTATATCATTGTTTTCTCCATGGGGAATTGCTTAACCCATGGTCCCATGACATTGTCCTTCTCCTCATCGGAGATGAGAACTGTACAGCTGATGAATTCAGCTCCTTTGAGTAGCATAAACTGATAACTTTATGAACATGTACTCTTTCTCGATACAATGCAGGCCTTGCATAATTCCACATTATGCCAATTTTGCAAAATGCAATTTTGACTTTGAGTTCCTGGTGCAGCATCACATCAAGATGTGCCCACACGATTTCCCAGCAATTCATTTTGATGAACAGAAAAGCAGAGTAGAATATGGCAAGTCCTAATATGTACTCCCTGCACAGCACCGGCCATGTGAGGTTGAAATTCATTTGACGCTCTTGTTGCCAATTGTGTTGTGGTATTTATTAGTCTTAAGTCTTGAATGAACTTTCCTACTTAGTTATCCTGGCATTATAAGGAATAACTTCAGTTCTCAAATATGAATGAGTTTGGGTCAGATGTCATATAAGCACGTTTGACCTTTCACACCAAAAGCCAAATCATGTAATGTTTGCTCTCTTTTAGATTTATTGGACACTGGTTGAGAGGCTGTGATCAAACGTCGCTCATTGAAATGATTAACATTTTAACAATATTTGTATTTCTGATTGCTGTTGGCTAAGTTTTGTCATCCTCAGGAATCCTAAAAGTTAAAAGGAGGTGGAGAAAGTGAGGTCTGCAGACGCTGGAGATCAAAGCTGAAACTTTATTGCTGGAACAGCACAGCAGGTCAGGCAGCATCTAGGGAACAGAAGATTCGACGTTTCGGGCACATGCCCTTCTTCAGGAATGAGCAGAGAGTGTTCAGCAGGAGAAGATAAAAGGTAGGGAGGAGGGACTTGGAGGAGGGGGCGTTGGAAATGTGATAGGTGGAAAGAGGTCAAGGTGAAGGTGATAGGTCGGAGTAGGGTGGAGGCGGAGAGGTCAAGAAGAAGACTGCAGGTCAGGAAGGCGGTGCCGGGCTGGAGGGATTCGGCTGAGACAAGGTGGGGGGAGGGGGGATGAAGAAACTGGTGAAGTCCAAGTTCATCCCCTGTGGTTGGAGGGTTCCCAGTCGGAAGATAAGACGCTCCTCCTCCGACCGTCGCGTTGTTGTGGTTTGGCGGTGGATGAGTCCAATGACCTGCATATTCTCGGTGGAGTGCAACACTTGCGCCCACACCTCCCCCCTCACTTCTCTCCAAGGCCCCAAAGGAAACTTCCATATCCGCCACAGGTTCACCTGCACCTCCACCCACATTATCTACTGCATCCGCTGCAGCCGGTGTGGCCTCCTCTATATTGGGGAGACAGGCCGCCTACTTGCGGAGCGATTCAGAGAGCACCTCTGGGCCACCCGGACGAACCAACCCAATCACCCTGTAGCACAGCATTTCAACTCCCCCTCCCACTCCACCGAGGATATGCAGGTCATTGGACTCATCCACCGCCAAACCACAACAACGCGACGGTCGGAGGAGGAGCGTCTTATCTTCCGACTGGGAACCCTCCAACCACAGGGAATGAACTTGGACTTCACCAGTTTCTTCATCCCCCCTCCCCCCACCTTGTCTCAGCCGAATCCCTCCAGCCCGGCACCGCCTTCCTGACCTGCAGTCTTCTTCTTGACCTCTCCGCCTCCACCCTACTCCGACCTATCACCTTCACCTTGACCTCTTTCCACCTATCACATTTCCAACGCCCCTCCTCCAAGTCCCTCCTCCCTACCTTTTATCTTCTCCTGCTGAACACTCTCTGCTCATTCCTGAAGAAGGGCATGTGCCCGAAACGTCGAATCTTCTGTTCCCTAGATGCTGCCTGACCTGCTGTGCTGTTCCAGCAATAAAGTTTCAGCTTAAAAGGAGGTGAAAAGGGCTGTATTCATAATATGTGCATTTATAGCACTGCGTGTGGTCCAGAAGAATCGAAAGTATTTTTCACAGACCCAACAGCTAATTATAAGCATACTCTAAGCATACCCCCATCTCCATGATGTTCCTCCAATCCCTATCCCCTCACCAATTTTTCTTCAATCTCACTGTAATCCAGGCTTCTTATTGAATTCCAACCAATTTTCGACCCTACTACTCTCCCAAGATCTTCCAACTTCCTTAATGCCCTAAAACACACCACCAACACCCTTACCAGCCTCAATCGCAACTACTCCCCCATCTCCACATCCCACATCTATATTAAAGGAAAATAGAGGAACTTTGATAATGGACAGTCAAAATTCTTTGTGAGTTAAGTTGGGTTTTCACTCTTCAAAACCCATTATAGTTTCAGGAAAAGATGAACAAATACAAAGTACTGGCCATTGATACATGGATGTCATTGACTGCACCACCCAAAGACTCGTTTAAAATATATACAGAGACAAATAGTTCAAGGCAGGTTCTGGGAGCATTTGAGAAATAATTGACGAGAAGCTGCTGTCTCATCTCCCACTCTGAGGACGTTGGCACCCAGTTGTCACTAAAATGGCTATATTGAAAAATCATCGAGGGCCAAGGACTTTTACAAACTGAAAATCTAATGTAAAGAATATCCATGAACCCAGCGAAACAACATCAGCCTCAGGTTAATATCTTACATCACAAAGGCAAGCGAGGAATTCTAAACCATATTTCTTTCAGCTTCTTTTGTACTGGATGCTATTCTCCTGATGACATTGTTCAGATGACTCAACTTGTTTTGAGTCAAGATTAGAGTGGTGCTGGAAAAGCGCAGCAGATCAGGCAGCATCCAAGGAGCAGGAAAATCGAAGTTTCGGGCAAAAGCCCTTTTTCAGGAATGAGGCTGGGAGCCGAGGGAGTGGAGAGATAAATGGCTGCTCCTCAGCCTCACCCCCTCCCATTTATCTCTCCACTCCCAAAACTCCCAGCCTCATTCCTGATGAAGGATTTTTGTCCGGAACGTCGATTTTCCTGCTCCTTGGATGCTGCCTGATTAGATTAGATTAGATTCCCCAGAGTGTGGAAAGGCCCTTCGGCCCAACCAGTCCACACCGACCCTCCGAAGAGTAATCCACCCAGACCCATTTCCCTCTGACTAATGCACCTAACACTATGGGCAATTTAGCATGCCCAATTCACCTGACCTGCACATCTTTGGACTGTGGGAGGAAACCGGAACACCCAGAGGAAACCCATGCAGACATGGGGAGAATGTGCAAACTCCATGCAGACAGTTGTCCAAGGCTGGATTCGCACCTGGGTCCCTGGTGCTGCGAGGCAGCAGTACTAGCCACTGAGTCACTGTGCCGCCCCATATCTGCTGTGCTTTTCCAGCACCACTCTAATCTTGACTCTAACTTCCAGCATCTGCGGTACCCACTTGCGCCTCATCTTGTTTTGTGGTCATTTCTTAATCAAATATAAAAATTGAGTTGCTTGAGATAATGTTGGGAAATCTTTGGCATGAGGACTATTTGATTCTGGTTGTTTGTGAGTTATCTCTGAGATGCCCTTTGTGGAGGATGCTTTTCCTGCTAAAACTGGTAGTTGGACTACAACTTTGTGCATGTCCAACTTTGAAACAAGGCTTCTTTGAAACAAATGCTTTCTTCCTTGTGGTATCCTAAGTTTTCAGATTAGATAATGTCTTCACTTTGATCATGTCCTGTGTATGTGGATGTTTCTATGGCACCCCAAAAAATTGTATGCGGCCTATTTCCGCTTTGTTTGAGCAAATTGTTACTCTCAATCTGCTGATATGCCTGTGCAGAAAGACTCCAGTCTGGCTATATTCACCTGTATTCTTTGACAGTCCCCTATGCTTTCTGCTACTCCGCCAATCTTCGTGTCATCTGCAAACCTACTGATCAGACCACCAATGCCATCTTCCATGAGTGGCAGATGATCATTCATGTAAATGAAGCTTAACAATAACACTTTCAGAACTATTATCTTTTACAATAACTGCAACCTAAGAGTTTCCTCCACTTTCCTAAAGTTCACAAATCCTTGTGAGATTTGATTCTCCTTTAAGTAGAAATGGATATGAATCTACCCCAGAGATCTAGGGAGTAGAATACTTTACCTGCTTGGCAGTTAGCCATATGCCATTTGAATTCAACTAAAGTAGCAGTAACAACTGCAAAATTGGCATTAATGTTCCGAGGTAAGGAAGTTGGTGGAGTGGGGTACATGTGGCAAAGGACAGGAAAAGGCATGGGAACACCCTTGGCTCATCAATTCCTGATCACTGCCTATTGCAACACCTACATAAAATAACATCAGAAATTAGAATCTATTATCGGCAAATTGTACATTAGAAAAGCTGACTAAATTATCAAAATCTGTCAGGCTGCAAAACATGGAAATTACTTGTTCTGAGGGAACTGATCCATGAAATTTTTAAAATAAGCAACGATTTGATTGCTACATTTACTCTTTATACATTCGTTTTGAAGCATAGTTGAAGGATGGTTTAATTTGACAGAACAGACGTTTGGATGTGCCAAGGAACTGTGCCAATGAAAGCCCTTCAGGTTTTTATACCAAATGTGTTCAAATATACTCTATGAATCCTGAAGTTAGGAATGACATCAGGGAACACAGGAAGTTGTTTATATCTCGAAATGCACTTAACAAGATGGAAGATGCAAAGCTGAATGCATTAGGAACAAATTGTGACTTGGCAGAAAGGTTCTACATTAATAGGTGCACTCAGTGTTAGTTATTTGATGTGTCTCTCAGTGCAATCATCCTGTCGCACTCAGCATCACTGCAAGATAGTGATCACATCCATGCAACTAAAGCACTTAGAAAAAAAGATAAACTAGATTCAACTTCTGAAATGGGCCTTCAAAACACAGCATTTTCCTTAGTCATTTTTAACAAAATAGCAAGCATGACCCCTGTCCCAGTGCAGCAAGGTAGTTTGAATTTTAATAGTGGCCTGAATGCATAGGATCATAGGAGCAGGAGAAGGCTTTCTGACCCTTAATGTCTGCTCTGCCATGGAAGATCTTGACAGATTGTTTACCGGGAATGCATTTTCTTGCATTATCCTCATATTTCCTGATGGCATGATGCCTAGGAATTTACTGACCTCTGTCTTGAACGCAATTAATGACTAAGTTACCACAACCCTCCAGGATAGATAATTCTGAAAATTCACAACTCTCTTCATCTCAATGCTGAATGGCTTGCCCCTTTCGCATAGCGATTGCTACTTAAGCTCCCTGTTCTTCAAGACTCCTTAGACTATTGTATTTTTTTTCCAAATGGCCACAATGCAGAATGATGTCAACATTGTGCGTTCAATTCCGCACCCCTTCCTTTGCCTGAGATCTATAGATTCACCACGACCCTCAGGTTAAACCACCACCAGTCCCTCTACTGAGACATTAGCCCTTACAGTCCTCTGGGACTACATTGACATTACTTTTTTACTGTTGGTTTGGTGATCTGATCACTGGATGAATGAAAATAACACACAGATAGTGGACTTGAGTGAGACCTGACACCACTAAGATACAACAACCAAGATCTTTAGTTATCCTAAGTAACATTCAATAATGTTGATCATCCATACCCAATAAGCACATGAGCTTTGCTCATTTTTCTCTGCTATCAGATTCTTAATAATGAAACTAGCTTTGAATTATGGCTAACCTGACCAGTCTCAATGGCCACAGTGGCAAACTCATACATGTCAGGCTAACCTCACATTATACGCATTATATCCATTACAGTCTGCCATTCTCCCAAAACAACTTAAGATGAATCAGCAAAGATCAATTGCTTTCACCTCACTTATATTTGTACTGAAAGTGATTGTGGTCATAAAAGGCAAGTGTCTTTGCGAAGATGATTTAACTGCTGTTAAAAACCAAACATTGCCAGTAAAGTTACAGGCTAAATGCTCAGAGGGGTTGCAATCACAGTCAACTTTCTTCTCCACACAATCTCATTTACCCTGTTGGAGCAAATTACTGCAGATGCTGGAATCTGTACTGAAAACAACAGATGCTGGAGACCACAACGGGTCAGGCAGCATCCACAGAGAGACAGCAAGCTAACATTTCAAATCTAGATGACTCAGAGCTGCTTCGAAGTGTTGAGGGACAGCATTTATGCAATAGTGGGGGAAGGGGAGTGGAGTGCTATGGTTGAAAGAGTGCTGATAGGGCAGATTAACTGATCAGAATGTGAGAATGGCAGAACAATGGTATGCCTAACTGCCAGACTGGTAAGAACAAATTGGAATTGGGTGGGCTGGGGGTGGGGGTGGGGTGGGGGGGGAGGGAAGGAAGGATATGCTGTCAGAGAATACAGGTAAAGCTAAAAGAAAGGGATGAAATGGGAGCAAGTTCACAATCTGAAGGTGTTGGACTCAATATTAAGGCCAGAAATTATGTACCCTGACCCTTAATCCAATGTTTTCAGTCTGAGCCTTCAAATAGGACCTCTTGAGAAATACGGAGAGTACCTGACTGGATGTTAGCATCAGTGTTGGACGTGAAACCGTAATCTTTCTTCACAGCAGTGATGACCATATTCAGGGTTTAAAGATCCCAGGGATCCTACAACAATTTTCAGAGAGAAGTTATGTGGAAGGGAAGTGGTTGGGGTAGGATGCCAAAATAATGCATCAGGGGATTGGGTACCAAGTGGTGAGTGAGGTAATACGATGCCAGATAAAGGGAGGGTCAGGTGGCAGGTTGGTGAGTGAAGGGGTAAGTTGCAGGTATGTGAATGGGTAGGGGTACCAGGGTAGGTAGGAATTATGTCAGTGGAGCCATGCAGGCAATTGGGTCTGGTCAGTGGAGTGTCAGGTTGGGTAAGTCAGGATCAAGACAGTTGCTGATCAGGTGTGTTAGCTCGGAGAAGAGGGAGAAATGAGGGGATGAGTTTTACAATTATTCAGGAGTTAGAGCAGATTGTAATTCCTCTAACTTTTCCTGGGCAGATATATATCGATAGCCCCTGATCCCTTATGTTGCCTTTCATTGTCTTTCCACCAAAGAAATCCAGTAACAAACAGTAAAACTTGAAAATGAATGTCCCCAATTTATGAACATCCAACTTATGAATGCTTATAGTAATGAATGCAACCCAATATGGGGATGTAATTTTAAAGCCCCCATGTCTGAACATTTCCTGAACTTATGAAAAGCTGCTTTATATTGTCCTGCATTGTGTTCTGACTTGTGTACATATCAACTTGTGAACAGACTCCAGAATGGAACCTATTTGCAACCAAGGGACTGCCTGTACTGTTCATACTGACCTTCATTTTCAAATAATGTAAGAGAAGTGGGGCTAGTACCTTTCGTTCATTAGTTTACTGTTTTCCTTCTGAGAAATTAATGAATGGAAGTTTGGATAAGTGGAATCAGTTCTGGTATAGGACAGAATTTGATATCTGGCATCTACAAAGTGATATGACTGGAGTCATTGGCACCAGAGAGAAGCCTGTAATCCCAGTGCAGACATTGGCAGGCTGCACCTGCTTCTCCTTAATGAGGAGGTGCCAGTGTTGGACTGGGGTGTACAAAGTTAAAAATCACACAACACCAGGTTATAGTCCAACAGGTTTATTTGGAAGCACTACCAAATAAACCTGTTGGACTATAATCTGGTGTTGTGTGCTTCTCCTTAGTAAGACAAATTGAAATGCAATTGCTTTTCATTGAATAGAAGGTGAACTCCTATATGTAACAATGAAAACCAGACTGTGAAATGACACAAGTATCTCTTTAGCCTCAAAAGAAACAAACCCCCAAAGTTCATTGGCATGGTCACCTACACTCCCATTGGCCCCATAGTCCTTGTCCGGCTATGAGATTGCAGTTGTTACTGGATCAGCTGGTAGATTTTCACTGAGGGCAGCTTTACTGGAGCACATCTCACATATCATTGCTCATGGAGGCTCAGGTAGCAGAACTGTTCCCTCTATGAAAGCGGTCTCCAGCTGCTCTTCTTCCATGGAATCATAGAATCCCTACAGTGTTTTAACAAGCCCTTAGGCCCAACAAGTCCACACTGACCCTCCAAACAGTAACCCACCCGACTCTACATGCACCCTTGACCAAAGCACCTAACCTACACATCGCTGAACATTATGGCCAATTTAGCATGGCCAATTCACCTAACTTGCACATCTTTAGATTGTTGGAGGAAACCTGAGTGCTCACAGGAATACCACGCAGACACAGGGAGAACATGCAAACTCCACACAGAAAGTTGCCCAAGGCTGGAATCGAACCCTGGTCCCTGGCGCTGTGAGGCAGCAGTGCTAACCACTGAGACACCGTGCCACCCAGATGTGTCTATCTTTGAGCAGATTTTTCAGGCCTGGGTTGCCACTGTTTATTCTCCTAATTTCAAGAGGAAAGTTTAATAGTGCACCCATTGGCTTTGCAGAAGATTCATAGTCATAGAGAAGATTTGCATTTCCTACCACACAACTCACTGCAGACATTTACAGCTTGAAGGGTCAGTGTGGACTTGTTGGGCCAAAGGGTCTGTTTCCACACTGTTGGGATTCTCTGATTCTATGTGTTCAGTCGTGTGAGGCTCCAAAAAGGCATTGCTGGTCTCATATCAGCATTGCACGTAATAATCTTCTTGCTCTTTTTTACTTCCAATAGATGTTCACTGTGTTTGTGTTAATGCACTCACCAACACAACAGCTAACATGGTGCACCCTCTGAGATATCTGTATGTCACACAGACTCCATTGAGATCTGTAGTACACTATGGTGCCCAAATAATGAATGCCATTGGTTTCCCAAGAAGAATCTTTCCAGTGCTTGTAGCATTCACCAGCAACAACTAAATACTCAAACAGAATGATAAACAGCAGTTCTGACCACTCATTAGTATCAACATCCAACTGGTGAAAGCATTACAATTCTACCATCTTCAGAAGCACGAGCTGATTAAGAATGCAAAGTATGCCAAACAATAAAAAGACATCTTGTGGAGTCAAAGACATATAGCCTGTGATTTTAAAAGCAGAATCTGACTAAGGTCTAGATGGACAGGTATGACATTTTCAATTATTCCATTGAGGAGAGAATTCTGCCCATGTCCATCCACCCAGTGGTTATAAATTAACCTTTTAGACAGTATTGGCAAAAAGAATCCACACTGCTAAAATATTTATAACATACCCAAGTAAGTTTAGAACATGTCTCTGAGCAGTTTCTAAATCTTTACAAGGATTGTAGGTACTCAACCAATATCAGTTACCATCTCAAGCTTTTCACACTCTCTTGTCAGTCAGCTCTGAATCGGACTTTAAATTTAAATGGCAGCTTCAGTGATTTGGTGAAGTGAAAAATCCTTCATTGGCAAAATGGATACAAGATAAAATCACTTTGATTTTGGGTTTTATGCACAAGTCCAATAATTCTACGGCATTAGCATGGGTGGCACGGTGACACAGTGGTTAGCATTGCTGCCTCACAGCGCCAGAGACCCGGGTTCAATTCCTGCCTCAGACGACTGACTGTATGGAGTTTGCACATTCTCCCCGTGTCTGCATGGATTTCCTCCGGGTGCTCTGGTTTCCTCCCACAGTCCAAAAATGTGCAGGTTAGTTGAATTGGCCATGTTAAATTGCCGTAGTGTTAGGTGCAGGGGTAAATGTAGGGGAATGGGTCTGGGTGGGTGCACTTTGGCAGGTTGGTGTGGACTTGTTGGGCCGAAGGGCCTGTTTCCACGCTGTAAGTAATCTAATCTAAAAAAAACTATTTCTAGTTACATCATTTGTGTTTTCAATAATGTTTAAAGTAATGAGTTGCAGTTAGCTTTTCACAGAAAAGTGATTTTACAAAGGAGATAATAAAATCATGCAAAAACATCTTCTTGTGTCATTATTATCCCAAAGCATTCAAGTTATTTTAGTGAATAATTTCTGTCCATTTGTAAAATCTGTCCAGTATCCCAACCTGGGTTTCACAAGGTAAGATGGAGCAATATGGATCATTTTTCATGTATTAATAATTGTCCATAGTAGGTAATTTTAGCTTCAATTTTAGTGGACCTCCAAATTATAGTGAATAACAGCAAAAACAATGCAAAAGATGCACAATGGGTGGAGAATTTGCAAGTATCATTACATCGCAGTGTTGACCACAGCTATCTTGGATTGCTAGCTGTTGTAAAAGCAAGTAGATAAAGCTCAGGATTCGTTGAAGGAAATGTACATGATGACACCTTGCATGATATTATGAGGTACCAGGGTTTCTAATGCAACCATTGCACCATCTTCCTTGTACTGCCGATAGGATTACAATCTTTTTACCACATTCAAGTTTGCAGTTTGAGTCCAGATTTTTCCTTTGCTTCAACGAAAACTTTAATTATTAGCATTGTTACACTGCAATGCCTAAAGTAAATGGCAAAGAAAAATCAGTTTCTATTTTTAAAACCACAGTGTCCAATTTTAGAAAACATTAGAAACCCTTGTCATTAAATAGTTAATCAAAATCTAAAACTGAACCATTAGTAACTAGCATGTGCAGGTTGCAGGCAGGGAAGTAGGATATTTTGAATTAGTCTACCTGATTTACCTGTCAAATCAGCACCATTGTTTGTGAATCGTCTAAATAAGAAGGTTGCATCTTGAAATTAGTTTTATTCATTGTTTTTCTCTTAACTGTTTTTTCATTGGCAACATTGGCTCTGATCATACATCTTCCACATGTAGCATTATGAATTCAAGCTCAGAGAAATCTGCATTATAGTTTTGCATACAGTCTGTTCTGCAATAATGTGGTAGTTGCATTCTCGTGCAACCTTGTGCTATAGAAAATCACACAATTGAAATAATAGGCCCTTTGGGAAAAACAGGATTAGGGACAAACCCCAAAAAATATCTGTAAAAGTTGAAACAAAAGTAGTAGTTAGCCCAACACAAACAATAACACAGTCTAAGTAAATGTTAAAATCATACATTTTAATAAATAATGTAATAAATTTAACACTTGAAGGGGTTTTTGAGTTTGCTGAGTGACAGGACTGTATCAAGATAGGGGCTGAGGGTCATTATCAGCATCATCATCACTTTCAGGTGCAATTCTGCATGTAGGGTTATGATGAAAAGAAATATTTAGTCCAGAAGTGGATGGCTGTGGTTCATTTTCCTCAGACTGTTTCTTGGGGGTTGGCTTAAAAGAGGCTGCTTTGACATCCTTCTTCAGATAAGACTTTATGCCACAAACTGCTATCCTGCCGCATTCTGCATTGTAGCCATTGTCTTCTAAGAGCTGCAACTGTTTCTCAACTTCCCTCAGGATAGAAGTCAAAAGAGAAGCAGAAAGTTCTCATGGTGTTGCATCCTGAACTTCATCTCCAGCTTCAACTTGCCCCGCAGCAACAAGTTGTTGTTGATCAGTCTCCACTTCTTCGAATCCAACTTACTTTGCAAGAGCAACACTATGTTCTTTGATTGTTGTAAGCTCCTTTGATGGTTCAACACCTTTAAAATCGTGAAGTTTGCACATTCTCCCGTGTCTGCATGGGTTTCCTCCAGGTGCTCCTGTTTCCTCCCACAACCCAAAAATGTGCAGGTTAGGTGAATTGGCCATGATAAATTGCCCGTAGTGTTAGGTGTAGGGGAATGTGGGTGGCGGGTTGGTGTGGACTTGTTGGGCCGAAGGGCCTGATTCCACACTGTAAGTAATCTAATCTAATCTAATCTAGACCCTTCAGTTCAACTCATCCATGTCGACCAGATATCCTAACCTAATCTAGTGCTATTTGCCAGCACTTGGCCCATACCCCTCTAAATCCTTACTATTCATATACTCATCCAGATGCCTTTTAAATGTTGTAATTGTACCAGCCTCCACCGCTTCCTCTGGCACCTCCTTCTATAACACACCACCCTCTATGTGAAACATTTGCCCCTTAGGTCTTTTATAAATCTTTCCCCTCTCACCCAAAAATCTGTGTCCTCTAGTTCTGGACTTCCCCACCCCACGGAAAAGACTTGTCTATTTACCCTATCCATGCCCCTCATGATTTTATAAACCTCTATAAGGTCACCCCCTCAGCCTCCAGCACTCCAGGATAAATCGCCCCAGCCTATTCAAGCTCTCCCTCTAGCTCAAACCTTCTAACCCTGGCAACATCCTTAGAAATCTTTTCTGAACCCTTTCAAGTTTCACAATAGTTTTGCTCTAGCAGGGAGACCACAAATGCACACAATATTCCAAAAATGGACTGGCCAATGTCCTGTACAGCCACAACATGACCTCCTAACTCCTATATTTAATGCACTGACCAATAAAGGCAAGCATGCCAAATGTCTTATTCACTATCCTATTAACCTGGGACACCACTTTCAAGGAGCTATGAACCTGCACTCTAAGGTCTCTTTGTTCAGCACCACTCCGCATGACCTTACCATTAAGTGTATAAGTCCTGCCCTGATTTGGCATTTCAAAATGCAGCACTACATATTTATCTAAAATGAGGAGTGTTTGAACATAACTTCTACAGTATTACACATACTTAAGCATTTGTACAGTTCCTTTACAAGTAATAGACTAGTTATTATTTAAACATACCAACAGCTCAGCAATTTTTCTGAAGGTAGACAAAGCAACATATAACATTATTGGCTGTGGAGTTCCAGAGAATGGGGCTTATAACTGACTATTCCATTACTGATAATGGAGTGAAGCAATGAAGAATACAGAGAAGGCTAGAGTCACTGGACCAGAGTACAATGTCATAAAAGGTTTGAATGCATAAACATGAAGGTGCAGGGAGAATAAATCTTTGTGTAGCACAGGGCCCTGAGGACTGATTTGCATGTGCTAACTGTACTGTGTCTTGGGTGTTAGATGGACTGATTTACAATCAGCAGTCTCACTCTATGGATCACAGATGTCCTTGTCATTTAATGTAACAATTCAATGGCGATTTCAATTGTGAAAGCAAAAATGAGAGCTCCAGTAACCGCAAAAACCATGATTAATGACAGTGCATCCCTCTGTGTTCACACTTCAATCTTCAGAACAAGTACATGCAGCTGAATGGATGATACATCGATCTGCTACAGTAGTCCCTCCAAAACACGTAAGTTTTAACTCAGTCTGAGATGTCTGACTTGTTAGATGAATCCTTTATCTACCATTTAGTTTTAAGCTGCAGCCGAGATGAACCATATAAGTCATGGTTTGCCTGTGGGATTCTGCTGCTGAATATTTGTTAAGTGTTTTTGACTTCATAGAAGAATAAATAGAACAGGGCTTTAGGCCAAACTGAGCATTTTCTTCCAAACTTTGTTCAATCAAATAACATTTGCTTCTACCAAAAGCATCTTCTATGCCATTTTCTATCTGTCAACATCAGTCATGCATATGATTTATTTGTATGTTTAGTGTTTAACACGTTGTCAACCCATCAGTCAAACCAACTTATTCTTTATAAATCAAGAAATCTGTGCTATTTTGTTTGTACTAGATTTAAAAAATAAAGCTGCATTCTTATAAATGAAAATAACTAGTTGCATTTGTATACTATCATTCACAACCTCAGGATGTCCAAATGTCTTACAACCAATGCAGTACTTTGACAATGCAGTCATGTCAGAATATGAGAAACACAGCAATCAAATTGTACACAGGAAGGCACTGCAGCAGTAGCTTAATTATAACCAGATAATTCCAGAGGTATTTACTGAGGCTGAGCAGGGGATAAAGAAGGCTATTGCATTTTCTTTGTAGCAGTGCTACTTCCTGACCTTTACCAAATTAGTGCTAACTCCCAGGCTTGAGCCCAGTACTTTTTCTCCATTCTCACCTCAATGGTGAAACTCCATGATGAACCGCTATTCCTTATACTGACTGATTATGATTAAAATCATGTGAGAAACAGTGTGAAGTTAAGATCACAGTTACATTACCAAGTTTGACAGTGAAACATATAAGATAGGAGCAGGAGGAAGGCCATTCAGCCCTTTGAGCCAGCTCCGCCATTCATTGCGACCATGGTTGATCATCCAACTCAATAGCCTAATCCTGCTTTCTCCTCATTACCTTTGATCCAATTCGCCCCGAGTGTTATATCTAGCCGCCTATTGAATACGTTCAATGTTTTGGCATCAACTACTTCCTGTGGCAATGAATTCCACAGGCCCACCACTCTTTGGGTGAAGAAATGTCTCCTCATCACCCTCCTAAATGGTCCAACCCAAATCCTCAGGCAGTGAGTCCTGGTTCTGGACACACCCACCAGCAGGAAAGTCCTTTCTGCATCTACCCTGTCTGATCCTGTTAGAATATTATAAATCTCTATGAGATCTCCCCTCATTCATCTGAATTCCTGCAAAAACAATCCTAACCTAGTCAATCTCTCCTTGTACATCAGTCCACCATCCCTGGAAGCAGCCTGCATTCCCTCCAGAGCAAACGCATCCTTCCTCAGAAAAGGAAACCAAAACTGCACACAAACAGGATGCTGCTATTTCTTGAATCAGTTCAGAGTTGGACAATATCAGCCATATCAAATATTTGTGTAATAGGCTAGAATGGTTATTTGTGAAACAAATTATTCAACAGAATCAAAAGGAATATGTACTAGATATTAAAATAAAACGGATGTGGACACAGCTTTTAAAACCTTTTATAGAGTTTGAGATGTATCTTGCTCAATCGTGACAGGATATAGTTTTGCAGGACATACACCAATTCATCCATTTGACAAGCAGAATGCATTAATTTGCAGACAGTAAAAGTGTATTGTTCAACATGCTTATAATCCCTTTGCAGAGTAGACTTTGACTTTCAAAGGCAGCTGAATTGCAGTGCAGATTTTACAAAATAATACTGCATAGGCATGTGGATTGCCACGTGGGGAATTTGATAAGAATTATGTATATGCCATCACCTGGGTGAATCAATTCTTCCATTCCCATCTGTGATAATGCACCTTTTCACTGAACAGATATGATCAAGAGCAAGCAGTCTTCTTCTCACAGTCTATCTTAAATTAGCAAACCGCATAAATTTCAAAGAAATCATGTTCTGGGTTTCTCATCGACCACGGCCTTCATCTTTCATGTTGCATTTCTAAAATTATTTGCAAGTTACAACAACAGGCTATTAATGTTATAACCAAAATATTATTGTTAAATGCCACTCCACTTCTTCTTAAAGTATGGCCTTCATAGTAGTTCAATTATGAATCAGGTCAAAGTACTTAATCATTTCGGGATATCCCATCATTAGTGGGAAAACAGTATATTAGAACTAGACAGCCCAAACAATCCCTTCCTCACTACCACCCTTTTCCTACATTATTGTTAAATGTTGTTATGACATTATCAACAAAATGTTCTGGATGTCCTTTCAAGAAAACATCAGTGCAGATGTTTATCATTTTCCCTGGCTCCTTTTGGTCATTATAGAGGTTACACACTTTGTTAGGAAGAAGAGGTGTAAACTATTTACTAAATGGGAAAAGGCTTCACAAATCTGCAGCACAAAGGGAGTTGGAAGTCCTTGTTCAGGATTCTCTTAAAGTTAACATGTGGATTGACATTTGGCAAGGCAAATGCAAAATTAGCATTCATTTTGAGGGGCCGAGGATACAAAAGCAGAGATATACATCCCTGTACTGCTTAGGTTTATAAGGCTCTGGTCAGACCGCTTTTGAAATAATGTGAGCAGTTTTGGGCTCTGTATGTAAAGAAGGATGTTCTGGCATTGGAGAAGGTTCACTGAAATGATCCTGGGAATGAATGACTTCTCATATGAGGAGCGATTGAGGACTCTGAGTCTTATTCGATGGAGTTGATGTATAAATTGCAAACACCAACCAAATTGAGTCTGAAGATTATGAAGATATCATCAGCGCAGATGAGCTGAAATCTTACCTGAGACAATTAACTATGATTTTTGGAGGGTGACTTTCACAGGACATTGTTCTCAGACTAGAGTCCTCAGCCCAATCATCTTCATTAATAAGCTTCCCATCATCATAAAATTAGCAATGGGTGCTTGCTGAGAATTTCATGGTATTCAGCTGCAATCAAACTTCTCCAAAAATACTGTAGCAGGTCCCTCAGTCTGCAGCAGGAACTGAACAATATCAAGCTGATATCTAATGTATAAATTTTATAGCAAGTAAAGGCTAGGCAATTATCATTTCTAAGCAGGAAAGTCTAACCCCTTCCCTTGGACCTTCATCAGCATGGCTTTCACGGACTTCCTCACAATCAACATTTTCAATTTCACCACTGAAGTTGACTAGTGCTGCTATATAAACAGCACAGTTACAAAACAGGACAGAAGTTCCTCACTTCCACCAGCAAAGCTGAAGAGTGAAATGGAATGCTTACCATTTCTGTAGATGGGTGTGGCTGCAACAACATTCTAGATGCACTGCACTATTTTTCAATCCCATGGCACTGAACTCAGTGTCCAACTCGCTCTCCCACATACTGTGTGGGAGCAGAGGAACTGCTAGAATAAGGAAAATCCAGATAGCACACATTCTACTATCTGATCATTGCATGGAAAAAGCAGTAATGCAATTAGTGGAAAGCCCTAGTGGCAGTGAGTTCAGGAAAGCACTGGGCAAAAGTCACCTTTTCTTTTGAAGCATGCTACATTTATTGATATATATCAAGACCTAACTATGATATGTTACCTAAAAGTAAACTTTGGTTAAAAGGAAAATGATTGAATTAGCATTTGAGTGAATCTCTTGGGTACCTATTCCATGAAATCACCATTGTCTTACATGACCTTAAGGCCGCTCTGTCATTACATATAGAGAGAGAGAGACAACATGTGATGGCTTAAACTAAGAGTCACCATGCCTCAGCTGAAGGGAAAGGTTGAGAAGGAGAGCTATTCGTGGTGACCTCAGCTGGTTTGGAAATTCAACTCCTGCTGTTGAGTGTCACTCTGCACCATAAACTAGCCAGCCAGCTAACTGAGCTAACCAACCCCTTATTCCATAGAAATACAATTGCAAAGAGAAATAATAAGCAGACTTTAGGGACACCTGTAGGCAGGTTTGCAGGTGGGATGAGCCATAAAATTCTTTGGATGCCTTTTCCACCTCTTTTGAGCTCTGGATCTGGCCACAATTTGGTGAACGGACAGTGAGGCCAGGCCTTTACCCTCATCCCATTTGAGGTCCTTAATTGACCAATTACTGGACACTTCTACCTAGAAACATAGCTACATTCGTGATTGGAGGTCTTCCCCTTACTACCCAAACCTATTATTTCACCTCTGCCCCCAACCCCACCCATGTCGCTGGCTATTGGCCCCACCTCTTCACTACATGACCTCCTATCATGGCCCTGCCAAGAACTCATCCTGCTAGCCAATTCCCAACTTGTTTTCTACCAGAAAACTTCTGATTGGCAGCTTTCGGACTTCGTTGAAAACAGTTGTGAGGCAGCCTACGAGAGAGAAAGAGATTTTTATCTTCATTGTTCTGGTGATGGGGTGGTAATACCCACCTCACATCCTGTTTGACCAGAGTGGTCTTCCATTCATCTACTTTAAAGGGTGGGCTATGTCTTCAGGATCTTCTATTCAGAACAAAATGAAACAACTTTTGATGGTATACATTACCTAATCCTTTTAGAACCCCAGAAGCAGTGATCCTATTATCTCTCAACGTGGCAAGTACATTAATGAGGATACAGCATAGTTGGTTACTTCTACTTACCTGAAAGAAAAATACACATTTGCTAGAAAACTGCTATTATTTTATTCTTGTTTTTAATTTAAGAGGCAATGTGCATCATAACTGAAACCCTCCACTCAACGCCCCTCCTCTGGCATCCCTGCCTAGCAAACACCATTTCACCCACCAATGAAAACCCACTCTTTAAAAAAATTCATTCAAAGGTTGTGAGCATCACTGGCTAGGCGAGCATTTGTTGCCCAGCCCAAATTGCCCTTCAGAAGGTAGTGGTGGGTTGTCATCTGGTATCACTGCAGTCCATGTGGTGTAGATGCAGACACATTGTGCTGTTAAGGTTGGACCTACAGGATTTTAACACAATGACACAGAAAGAAAAAAACATGTATAAACACTGCATCTGTTTCAACACAACAAAATAGATGACAGCCATTCTCTAGTTCATTTCTCAGGGCAATATCTTGAGCAACCTGAACCAATGAGAACCAATCTGTCTTGTTTAAAATTTAAACAATTCTTGGCAATTAATTGTCAGTCATTATCTAAGTGCTGAATTTACATGACAAGTTTCTACCTGCTGGCTAATCAGCACTCTCCTCTCATGCAGTAGAAATGTTGTTTTCCCTGTATTTTATATTTCTTGAAAATTGTCCTGATGAGTGCAAGATGAAAGACTTCAACAAAAGTGTGCCTTTATTCAGCAAATCTAATGAGTATGACAGAGCATGATACACCTTGTTTTATAAACGTTCCTGGTTATAACAAATGTCTCTTTTACATTGATAATGAAATCAACACATCTCTCACTGGGTTCAGCATTATGCTTGCTTTATCTGACATAACATGCACAAACTGAGGTATGCTAATCCAAAAACTAGCAAAATATGACCAAAACCTTCATAAAAGGAAACACATACTGTCAAGACAATAACACAGCCCCCCAATTATTTACAAACATATTGAACTGAGAAGTGGGATGAGTTGTTTTTGTACAAGCCAGAGTTGGCTCAGGATGAAAGTCAATGAGGGTCTGGACAATTCCTGTATTGATTACACCCAGCCTGAAGAGAAACAAGGAATATCACACTTGCAAGGGTGCCAAGGAATTTGAAAGAAGCACTTCAAAGGATGAGATATAATTTAAAAACCTGAACCTTTTCTGAGATTGTGACGTTATGTGGGGTAAAAGAAAGCCATCTGAACAAAAGTCATGCCCAGGGTCTCCTCTGCCAGCAATATATAAAAGAAGGGATTAAAAAGTAACTATGCCTCTTATGCATATAGTCTGCAGCTCTAGTGCCTGTGAGCTAATCTGGTCTTCAAGCACAATTGAGCCACAGGGTACTGTGAAGGTTACAACTGAGGAATATCTGTTAGAATCCCTTGTACTTGCAGATAAAAAGGAAAAGGACAAAAGGCCTCTCTTTCTGATTGATGGAAGGAAGTCTCCAGTCAAAAGCCATAGTCTGGCAAAAAAACTGGACAAAAACAGAAACTGCTGTACAAACTCAGCAGGTCCAACCTTAACAGCACCTGTGCAGGGAAAGCAAGATGCTGCCAGATCTGCTGAGACTTTCCAGCAATTTCTGTTTTTGTTTCTGATTTTCAGCATCAGCAGTTCTTTGTTTTCTTTCGTTTCATGAAGAAACTGGACAATTGCTTTCACTTAATGTGCAGAAGTCAGAATCTCCACACCATCTGCTGAACTGCCACAGTCAATGCTAATGAAATCACCCAACTTAATATTCCATCGCCTATTCCACACCAAGAGACCAAAGATAGATTTGCATTTCTTTTTTAACGATTGTGTTATTAACATTGTCCTCATTTCTAATTTGTGTGTACATGTACTATGTCTTATTTTTCTTTATCTTTTGGTAATGAACAAACTCATTATTTCTCCAACTCAATAAAGTGCAGTTAAATTGGCTCCTTTAAAAATACAAATCCTTTGGAATTGGGAAAGATATCCTTGAGAGAACGGATGCTTTGTTTGAAGTTAACCTTGTTGCAATCAACAGAGCAAGGCATTTGAATAATGAAGGGAGCAAATTCCTCCCTCCTTACCCAGGATCGTAATGAATTGAGGACCATCTCCTAGAGACCAGTCATAACAATATTCAGGAATATCTGAAGACTCAAAAGGAGCTCTATTTTAGACTTCATGTCTTGGGAAGGCACTTGTCAACGGTGGCACAGAAATTGCAATAGTGTAGATGCTGGAATGGTAGGATTTTCTAAGCATACAATGATACATGAAGAGTCTGCAGCATGTCTAGAATCAGGTTGGCCACTGGCACTTACCATGAAGAAATTCCAATCTCACTGCTACTTGTCATCTTCAGATATCCAATTTTCCCTACAGAGGTGACAATGGTCCCCACTTTAGACATATCCTATGGCAAGGTAACTCTCATTGGAAAGAAATTTCTCCTAAACTTTCTCTTTGAGTTAATTACCATTTTAAGTTCATGACCTTCACAATTCACTAATTCCTTAACCTGAAGAAATAATCTTTCCCTGTACCTTCCAGTAAAATGCATCATACTTTTTAACAGCTCAATTTAATGTATCATTAGATCCTTTTTGCTCCTGTGGAAATGCCTCATTACCTAATGAGAATTCAATCCAGTGAACTCTGGTGAACCTACCCAGCAGGTTGTGTCTCATGCTGCTTGCAGGAAACAAACTGTGGCTTAACCAATGTTTACCAAGCCTTGTACTAATGCTACTTAGTGCCTTTACTGCCTTTTTCATGACTTACCTATGTGTATCTATACTTACAGTAATTTATATAGAGGCTGGACATTCATGCACATCCTTCAGCCGCTTTCCATTAACTATATATTCCCACACCTTGCTTTTTACTCCCAAAGCAGACTGCCTCACATGTATCAACATTAAGTTATATCAGCACGTGCCTGCTCATCGTACTACACCTACATCTTCTGTAAATATTTTCCAGTTCCTTCACCAGTTGTTTATGTAATCAGCAAATTCCGTTTCCTACACCCACTTCCAAATAAACAATATAAACTGAACAGGGAAATCATCGGGATATTTTAATGAGAAGAAACATCACCCGGGGCACAATACATACAGCCAATTCTTCCAACTGAGAAGTCAATATTAAAATGACTCCATAACTTTCTCTTCAAGTATCTGAAATAACTCCACAGTGGCCAATATCCCATCACTAAGTCACCCTTCATTTGTACATGGGCTCGTGCAGCTCCCTCGGAGCCAGCTCCTCAGAGTGTCAAGATGTCAGATGTTGCTCATTTTATCTGCCAGCCAGGGCTCCCTGATTGGAGCAGATTAATAACTCCAATCAGGGAACTCATATTCTATGAGATCCACTTGGCTGACCTCATTACAATCACTACATCCCTCCCCCTCTGAGCCCGAGGACATAGGCCAATTCTTTTTCTTGTAGCTCCTCCTGGGGTGTTTTAGCACTGGGTCAGATTCCTCTGACTCTGTGTTAGATATGGGTGGTGTGTAACGCACAATGGCTCACCTATTGCACCTGGAGTGTCTCGGGGGAAATTCACTCTCTTTGTCCAGTGGGAAAGGTGTTGATACTGCGACATCCATGGTGTATTATATTGATCCTTGTAAATCTTTTCTGAACCCTTTCAAGTTTCACAACATCCTTCCGATAGAAAGGAGACCAGAATTGCACGCAATATTCCAACAATGGTCTAACCAATGTCCTGTACAGCTGCAACATGACCTCCCAACTCCTGTACTCAGTACTCTGACCAATAAATGAAAGCATACCAAACGCCTTCTTCACTATCCTACCTACCTGTGACTCCACTCTCAAGGAGCTATGAACCTGCACTCTAAGGCCCCTTTGTTCAGCAACACTCCCCAGGACCTTACCATTACGATTTGCGTTCCCAAAATGCAGCACCTCAGATTTATCTAAATTAAATTTCATCTGCCACTTCTCAGCCCATTGGTCCATCTGAGCAAGATCCCGTTGTAATCTGAGGTAACCTTCTTCGCTGTCCATTACATCTCCTATTTTGCCGTCATCTGCAAACTTACTAACTATATCTCTAATGCTCACATCCAAATCATTTATATAAATGATGAAAAGTAGTGGACCCAGCACCAATCCTTGTTGCACTCCACTGGTCACAGGCCTCCAGGCTGAAAAACAACCCTCCACCACCACCCTCTGTTTTCTACCTTTGAGCCAGTTCTGTATCCAAATGACTACTTCTCCCTGTATTCCATGAGATCTAACCGATGCTTGCGGTTTTTGTATTATCATCCCCCGTTTGATACTGAGCTCTATGCACATCCAGCCCCCTTTAGGTGGGTATTTACAATGACCAAGAGCATTGAGACTGTGAAAGGACCTGCATTGTTGATGTGTAACTGAGTCCAGGGTTTACCCGGCCAGTCCCATGATTATGGGGGAGCTGCTGTTGATAATTCTTGACCTTTTTGGCACTCTGGGCACGGCCACACCAATGCGGTTATGTCAGCATCCAAACCTGGCCACCAGACATAACGTCTCACCAACACCTTCAGTTTGGAAATCCCTGGATGACCCTGGTGGAGTTCAGCCAGTATCTGGTGGCAACCTTTGCCTCGGACAATCATCTTCCTTCCCTTGAAAAGTAGAACCGGAAATGGCACCACACATCTTAAAAATACCAAGACCTATAAATATTGAGGCGGACATACCACCATCGCTTCACTGGAGACTCTCACTGATGATGTTACCTAGTCATGGTGACAAAACGTCTGAAAACAAACCTTCCAGCGAGGTGAGGTAACTTACAACCATATCAGCAACCTGAGCTAAAATACTTCTCAAAAATCACTAATCACTCTTTCTCCCCATAATAATATGCAGTCCTCTACTGTGATCTTGTCTCTCTTGGTGCAAAAAGGTTACAGTTCTAGTTGTGATGCCTCTTTGGTTTCCCCATCACTACCAGCTATTTCAGTTTTGCCAGGACCTATCTTTCTGCGTCCAAAGTCTGATATTGTCAGCTCTGACTGGAAGTGTGTCCAGAAAATTTAAAACCATTCCGGAGTCTTCCAGTGGTGGCATCACCAGTGGTGTATGTGCCAGTGGGAGGCTCAATGCATCCACATTTACTATTTGGCCTCCCAGATAGTGTTCCAACTTATAATTATATGCACTTAGAATTAGAGTCCACTACTGAATTCAGCCTCAGGCTATGGAAGACACTGCTTTGTCCTGTTTGTATAAACCTAGCAGTGGATGTGGTCAATTATAACTCTACATTTACATGCACAAAGGTATTGGTAGACGTTGCTGACTCCAAATATGAGTGCCAAACCATCCTTCTCTATCTGGGTGTATTTACACTCTGCATTAGCCAAAATCCTGGTTGCATATGCTACTGGGTGTTCTTCACCTTTGGGCCATCTAACAGCTAATACTACCCCAATGCCATAAAGGGAGCCATTGCATGTCAATACCAGATCTCAATTGGGATCAGAGTTTCCAACAACTTAGAGATTTGAGACTTTCTCAGCTTCATGAAAGACTCCCTACACTCTCCACACTCCAACCACCACCCCCCCCCACCCTCCAACCACCACCCCCCGCACCCTCATGATGCCACCGCCAGCTTTGCATATAAATCCTCTATGTGAGCGATTGGGTTTTCATCCAGCTGTGAAAAGCAGTTTACCAATTTTTTTAAAAATCCCCACGAAGGTGAACCGACCTGTTGGTCTTCAAAATCGGTATGACTGGTGCAGCCCATTCCACGAACTGGACTGGTTTGACAATTCCTTTGTTTTCCAGCCTCCTGATTTCTGTCTCGACTTTTGTCTGTAAGGCAAATGGCACTGGGCAGGCCTTGCAGCATCATGGATTTGCTTCCTGGTCAACATGCAAGGTGGCCTTGGCTCCTTTGATAGTCTCTAGGCCTACCCGAAAAGCTTCCAGGTATTTAATCAGCACTTCACTCAGGCAGCCATTTTCTTACAGAAGAATGTTGAGCCAATGTAGGTGAATCTTTCTCAAACAATTTTGCTCAATCAAACTTAAGCTCGACCCTTTTACTGCAACCAGTAGTAACTGCACCAGAACCATTGGAGACCGGAGCCGAAGTTGCACCCTTAATTGGTACTGATTCCCCAGTACAGGTGCACAGTCTAACTGAAGTG
Source organism: Chiloscyllium plagiosum (assembly GCF_037043375.1). Classification (NCBI taxonomy): domain Eukaryota; kingdom Metazoa; phylum Chordata; class Chondrichthyes; order Orectolobiformes; family Hemiscylliidae; genus Chiloscyllium; species Chiloscyllium plagiosum. Next base: position 35,647,364 of record NW_028270169.1, on the reverse strand, counting down.
CTGCACAAACTGAACGGTTAACCCTACCTGAACAGTTGGAGTCCAGAGCAAATTTTGTTAAAAACCTCTCCAATCACTGGAACAGATGTGCCGGTATTGACCTCCAATAGAACGGGATGACCATTTAATCAAGTGTTAATTTTGATTGGTTCTGATTTGGATGTGACTAAGCAACTTAACTGTTCCAACCCAGATGTAAGTGAACTTTTCAGGGCGTGCACTCTCCTGGATACCGGCCTATGAATTCTCTTACTCTATTTAGGTCTAGTCGGATGTTTTTTGCTGCATACCGGCAGCAACTACAATGGCCTGCCAGCCCAGATCCTGAAGAAAATTTGAAGTGTTTGGCCAAGGTTTGGCTTTGTTTTGGGGTTTTTGCTGTGGGCTGACCAGACTCCCTGTATTCAGGATATGTGCTGAGTTAGGCTATGCAGTTACTTTCATTCAAATGATGTTCCCGAGGTCAGTTAGATGAGGGGAAGGTGTCCATGTCCATTAGAATACCCTGTTATTCATATGCTCCTCTTGCTGCATTTTCCAATGATAAAGCCAGTTGTAGTGCCTGGTTGAAGTCCAGTTGGGCTTCAGCTAGTCAGCGCTATCACTTGGTTACATCATTAATCCCACATAGCAAACAGTCTCTCAGCATCTCATTAAGGATTAAATCAAAGTTACATGCCTCTGCCAGTCATCTTAACCCAGTCAAAAAATCCTGATACAGATTCTCCTGGTTCTCAAATTGCTAAGTAAAATTCATATTAGAATTACAGGAAGCTTGAAGTTGGGTTGTAATATTCCTTAACTAACTCTTGAAAGGTTTTAATATCTGGTGCCTGAGGAAGGTTAGGCTCCTAGTAACCAAAAATGCTGTGTGTCTACAAGCTGTCAGAGAATAACTCATCGCTTTTCATCTACCACAATGTCATTTGCCCAGAAAAAAATAAAGTATTCTTCCCATATATGAGAGGCTCAGTGGTTAGCACTGCTGCTTCAAAGCGCCAGGGACCCATGTTCAATTCCAGTCTCGGGCGACTGGCTGTATGGAGTTTGCATATTCTCTCCGTATCTGTGTGGGTTTCCTCTGGGTGCTCCAGGTTTCTCCCACACTCCAAAGGTGTGCAGGTTATGTATTGGCCAAGCTAAATTGCCCATAGAGTTCAGGGATGTGCAGGTTAGTTGCTTTAGTCAGGGGGAATGTAGAGTAATAGGGGAGGGGTAGGGGAAGGGGTCTGGGTGGGATACTCTTCAGAGAGTCTGTGTGGACTTGTTGGGCTGAAGGGCCTGTTTCCACACTGTAGAGATTCCATGATTCTTTTAAAACATACTAAGCCCAATCTTTGATAGCAGAGTCAAAAAAGTCAAGCTTCCCAAATAATGGCATGATTCCAGAAATGCTTACCTGAACTAAAAGATGACTATTGAGAGCTAGTCTCTTCAGGAATGTTCTTAACTCTCGTCATCACTGAAAGAACTCCACAGTGGCTGGTATCCCATTACCAAGTCAGCCATTAGTTACACTTGAAAAGTCCTTGTCACTAGTTCAGCTCCCTCAGAGCCAGCTCTCAGAATGTGAGAATGCCTGCCAGCCAAGGCTTCTTAATTGGTCCAGATTAACAGCCCCAATCAGGGAACTCATATTCTCTGAGGTCCAGCTGGCTGACCTCATTACAATCAATATTGTACCGTGCCCTGAAAAAGTGTTGGTGTGGTTATCAAGATACACCGACTACTGCTTGGTGAGCTTTTCCATTGCCTTCTGCAGATGCCTGACTGGGTGCCTCTTCCACTCTTATTATGTTTGAAGGACTAACATGTCAAAACAAGCCTTACTTTGGCAACTTTGTGTTCGCATCTTCGTTGGCCATCAAGTCCTGAATTTGGACTTGAACTGAGAGATTCTTATCAAGAGAATCCTGCTCAGAGGCAGGTATGCTACTTGCAGCATCAAGACCTCACCTGCTCTCTCTCCTTCACCCCCGGAGCTACCATGTTGATAAATTACTTTAAACATAACAAATCCCCTAAAGTGTTTTCTTACCAACCACTCGTAGTAAGTCCCCAGCATACATTTTACTTAAGTAGCAGAGTGTCCCTTCCTATGCTCATTGACAATGAAACATTCAAGAAGGTGTGTGCATGATCCGTTCATCTACATTACCTATAACAGCATGAGTGAAGAGTAGAAATCACAAGACAAGATTATATACAATCACTACTGAAGAGGTCATCAGTATATAAAAAGGGTCTCATGTATAATTTGGATGAATAGTATATTGCACCAAGAAGGATTAATTCATTTTTAAGCTCAATTACTTCACAGGTTGGGTAACATTCAGGGTATGTAGAAACTCTCAATATGTTTCTTATATTTTTCTCATTTTTTTTGTGTGTGAGGTTAGGTTGAACTTTGAACAGTTGTGTGTTTCAAAATAAAACGGACGCAGATGTCGACTGTTCAACACCGTATGTAGCATGCTCAGAACAGGCAACTGGTTGGATGTTGAATTGGTCAATGAAGTGATTGACCAGCCAACTGTCAAGAAAAAACAAGGGAATAAAATTGTTCTGCAGGTGCAGAGTGATATTTGGAAACTTCAGGACTGCCTGCTGTTGTTTTTACTCTCTCTAATTCTCTGTCCAGTTAAAGAACTATTGAATGTTCTGAGAAAGGAATCCCAGTCTATAAGCAATAAATAAATACTTTTGGAAGTCTGCTGAAATTCTACACATTTATAGGTGACTACAAACTTAGATATAAAGCCGTACCTGTGAACAAGTCATTATACAAGGACTACATCGTTATGAACAAAGAGGATTGGATTTAAATCGTAGATATTAATTAGATTATCTTGCTGTTTAGCTTTGTCTTGCTAAAGTTCCAGTTGTAATGATAGATTGTTAATTTTGTTTAAGTTATACATTTGGTGCCAAGATCTATTAATCATAGGTTCTGGTTAAGAACAATTGGGCAAATTTTTAGGTTTGTTAAATATTTTAATTTCACTATGGTGTGAATCCAGTTGATAAGGTTTGGCTTGCTGTCCCTGGGCATAAAAGGTATAAGAGCATAGGTTGCAAAATTATAATTAGCACTGAAGGTTTGATATTTCTCATATAGTAAATAAGCATGTAAAACCCATTTTAGTAATATCACATTTTCAAGTTTCAATAGATTACGTAATCACATCATTGTTACCAGCAGTCATTCACAATGCATCTCAGATGCCCTCTCATTTCTGAAGCAGCTATTAAACTCCTCGATCACTATAAATTTCAAATAGTGCTGGCTCAAAATGACTGACATATTGTGAACGAGACATTAACATTTCAGGTCAAGCTCCATGCGTACCAACCATGCACACCACCCCTCCGTCCAAAACATTGGCATCCAACATGTGCCAGCATTAATGAATCCTCATGGCACATCTCTGCTTCATTTATAGGATGGTTCTGCACGTCAATGTTGCATCCTGGGCTGCATCAGCAACTATCATTGTAATGCTGCAACAAGCACACTCTGCACTCAGGGATACACACCCAGCTCAAACATTTGACCAGGCTGAACTTCCAGGCTCTGTGCTTTCTCCCTTAGCCCACACTCACTCTCAGGTGCCTGATGGTCATAGCACCCTCGCCTTGCATTGCCTTTCCTTGGTTTTTTGCACTTTGCCAAAAATCTCAGGCCGATATTACTATAATCCTGAGTCAAGTCGAGGGGATAATCTTCCCTCGGGGGTACTCCCACCACCGTAAAACAAAGGGAGCTCAGGCTGTTCAGAGTCAAATAGCTCTTACCAAGAGCTGGCATGAACATGACAAATTGAATGGCCTCCTATGCCGTAATCATTCAATGCTTCATAGAGTCAGGTCATATAGATGTACAGCATGAAAACAGACCTTTCAGTCCAACCCGTCCATGCCGACCAGATATCCCAACCCAATCTAGTCCCACCTGCCGGCACCCAGCCCATATCCCTCCAAACCCTTCCTATTCATATACCCATCCAAATGCCTCTTAAATGTTGCAATTGTACCAGGCTCCACCACTTCCTCTGGCAGCTCATTCCATACACGTACCACCCTCTGTGTGAAAAAGTTGTCCCTTAGGTCTCTTTTATATCTTTCCCCCCTCCCCTCTCTCCCCTCTAGTCCTGGACTCTCTGACCCCAGGGAAAAGACTTTGTCTATTTACCCTATCCATATCCCCATAATTTTGTAAACCTCTATAAGGCCACCCCTCAGCCTCCGACACTCCAGGAAAAACAGCCCCAGCCTGTTCAGCCTCTCACTATAGCTCAAATCCTCCAACCCTGGCAACATCTTTGTAAATCTTTTCTGAACTCTTTCAAGTTTCACAACATCCTTCTGATAGAAAGGAGACCAGAATTGCACGCAATATTCCAACAGTGGCCTAACCAATGTCCTGTACAGCCACAACATGACCTCCCAACTCCTGTACTCAATACTCTGACCAATAAAGGAAAGCATACCAAACGCCTTTTTCACTGTCCTATCTACCTGCGACTCCACTTTCAAGGAGCTATGAACCTGCACTCCATGGTCTCTTTGTTCAGCAACAATATCTAGGACCTTACCATTAAGTGTATAAGTCCTGCTAAGATTTGCTTTCCCAAAATGCAGAACCTCGCAATTATCTGAATTAAACTCCATCTGCCACTTCTCAGCCCATTGGCCCATCTGGTCAAGATCCTGATGTAATCTGAGGTAACCCTCTTAGCTGTCCACTACACCTCCAATTTTGGTGTCATTGCAAACTTACTAACTGTACCTCTTATGCTCACATCCAAAAGATTTATGTAAATGACAAAAAGTAGAGGACCCAGCACCAATCATTGTGGCACTCCACTGGTCACAGGCCTCCAGTCTGAAAAACAACCCTCCACCACCACCCTCTGTCTTCTACCTTTGAGCCAGTTCTGTATCCAAATGGCTAGTTCTCCCTGTATTCCGTGAGATCTAACCTTGCTAATCAGTCTCCCATGGGGAACATTGTTGAATGCCTTACTGAAGTCCATAGAGATCACATCGAATGTTCTGCCGTCATCAATCCTCTTTGTTATTCCTCAAAAAACTCAATCAAGTTTGTGGAACATGATTTCCCATGTACAAAGCCATGTTGACTATCCCAAATCAGTCCTTGCCTTTCCAAATACATGTACATCCTGTCCCTCAGGATTCCCTCCAACAACTTGCCCACCACTGATGTCAGGCTCACCGGTCTGTAGTTCCCTGGCTTGTCTTTACCGCCCTTCGTAAACAGTGGCACCACGTTTGCCAACCTCCAGTCTTCCGGCACCTCACCTGTGACTATTGATGATACAAATATCTCAGCAAGAGGCCCAGCAATCACTTCTCTAGCTTCCCACAGAGTTCTCGGATACACCTCATCAGGTCCTGGGGATTTATCCACCTTTAACCGTTTCAAGACATCCAGCACTTTCTCCTCTGTAATCTGGACATTTTGCAAGATGTCACCATCCATTTCCCTACAGTCTATATCTTCCATATCCTTTTCCACAGTAAATATCGATGCAAAATATTCATTTAGTATCGCCTCCATTTTCTGTGGCTCCACACAAAGGTCACCTTGCTGATCTTTGAGGGGCCCTATTCTCTCCTTAGTTACCCTTTTGTCCTTAATATATTTGTAAAAACACTTTGGATTCTCCTTAATTTTATTTGCCTATGTTGTTTATTCTCTTCTAAGGATTCACTCGATCTATCCTGTCTATACCTGACATTTACTTCCTTCTTTTTCTTAACCAAACTCTCAATTTCTTTATTCATCCAGCATTCCCTATGCCTACCAGCCTTCCCTTTCACCCTGACAGGAATATACTTTCTCTGGATTCTTGTTATCTCATTTCTGAAGACTTCCCATTTTCCAGCCGCCCCTTTACCTGCAAAAATCTGCCTCCAATCACCTTTCGAAAGTTCTTGCCTAATATAGTCAAAATTGGCCTTTCTCCAATTTAGAACTCCAACTTTTAGATCTGGTCTATCCTTTTCCATCACTATTTTAAAACAAATAGAATTATGGTCGCTGGCCCCAAAGTGCTCCCCCACTGACACCTCAGTCACCTGCCCTGCCTTATTTCCCCAGAGTAGGTCATGTTTTGCACCTTCTCTAGAATACATCCACATACTGAATCAGAACGTTTTCTTGTACACACTGAACAAATTCCTCTCCATCTAAACCCTTAACACTATGGCAGTCCCAATCTATGTTTGGAAAGTTAAAATCCCAACCATAATCACCGTATTATTCTTACAGATAGCTGAGATCTCCTTACAAATTTGGTTCTCAATTTCCCTCTGACTATTAGGAGTTTGTAATACAATCCCAATAAGGTGATCATCCCTTTCTTAATTCTCAGTTCCACCCAAATAACGTCCCTGAATGTATTTCCAGGAATATCCTCCCTCAGCACAGCTGTAATCCTTTAAAAAATGCCATTCCCCCTCCTCTCTTGCCTCCCTTTCTATCCTTCCTGTAGCATTTGTATCCTGGAACATTAAGCTGCCAGTCTTGCCCATCCCTGAGCCATGTTTCTGTAATTGTTATGATATCCCAGTCCCATGTTCCCAAGCATGCCCTGAGTTCATCTGCCTTCCCTGTTAGGTCCTTTGCATTGAAATAAATGCAGTTTAATTTATTAGTCCTACCTTGTCCCTGCCTACCCTGACTGTTTGACTCACTTCTGTTCTCAGCTGTACCCGTCTCAGATCGATCTCTTTCCTCACTCTCTCCCTGGGTCCCACCCCCCCCCCCACCTTACTAGTTTAAAACCTCCTGAGCAGCTCCAGCAAATTTCCCTGCCAGTATATTAGTCTCCTTCCAATTTAGGTTTAATCCGTCCTTCTTGTACAGGTCACTTCTACCCCAAAAATATTCCATGATCCAAAAATGTGAATCCTTCTCCCATACACCAGCTCCTCAGCCATGCGTTCATCTGCTCTATCCTCCTATTCCTGCCCTCACTAGCTCGTAGCACCGAGAGTAATCCAGATATTACTACTCTCAAGGACCTCCTTTTTAAATTCCTGCCTAACTCTCTGTAATCTCCCTTCAGAGTTAAACTTTTCACTTCCTATGTCATTGATCCCAATGTGGACTATGACCTCTTGATGGCTCCTCTACCCTTGAGAACATTCTGCACCCTCTCTGATCCTGGCACCAGGGAAGCAACACACCATTCTGCTTTTTCGTTGCTGGCCACAGAAACGTTTGTCTTTCCCTCGGACTCGAGAATCGCCTAACACAATTGATCTCTTGGAACCCGATGTATTCCTCTTTGCATTAGAGCCAGTCTCAATACCAGAAACTTGGCTGATCGTGTAACATTCCCCTGAAAATCCATCACCCCCTACATTTTCCAAAACCGCATACCTGTTTGAAATGGGTATAGCCACAAAAGACTCCTGCACTGGCTGCCTACCTCTCTTACCTTTCGTGGAGTTAATCCATCTATGTGACTGTATCTGAGACTTTCCCCGCTTCCTATCACTGCTATCCATCACATACTGTTGTTGTTGCAAGTTCCTCATTGCTTCTAACTGTCTCTCCAACCAATCCATTCGATCTGATAAAATTTGAAACCAACAGCATTTATTGCAGATATAATCCGCTGTAATCCTTAAACTCTTTTTCAACTCCTACATCTGACAAGGAGCACATGTCACTCTACTAAAGACCATTTTTGCTTCTTCACAATCTACAGACCCATCTTGTTCCTCTACAAACACTGCTCCAGGTTAAATTAATAGTTATGGCTTACGTTTTAAGTTTAATCAAGAGACATATCTCCAAAAACATATAATCAAAAAATAACTCACTCTACTCACTACTACAGACTTTCTGTAGGTCACACTTAAAACAATTATTAACTTATCTGCTTCTGTGCTGTGAACTTCACCCAACAGTTCCTCCAAGATCAGTTGTGAATTTCACTGTTTGTTAATTTTCCTAGACGCACTCCGATGTCCAGTGATACATGAATTCAAACAGCAAAGGCAGTGTCAGTTTCTCTCTCTCTCTCTCTCTTGCACTGTCCTCACCATGTGCTTCCTTTGTCTGTTCTTCTCCCTTTTAAAACTGCTGTTGTTTTGAATTTTTTGTTTTCCAAAGTTCCAAAACAATGCAACAGCATGTAAAACAGTAATTGCTGCTCTTGGAATTTGAGGAAATCATCTTCAGCACCTAAAATACCCCAAAAAAGCAGCAGCTGTTACACCTAGAATTTTTTCCCATCCTCCATCTTGGATTACCCAGAAGCTTCCACTATGTTGCATGAAGTCTATTTTCAAAATTCTGCTGTTTTCATTTCTAATAATGCTTCAAATCACATTCTCATTCATCTTTGCTGCATTATTACACCATTTTCATACATTCCTTTGCAATTACAAATTCCCTCATGATATACATCCTATTCTTTTGAGATTATAATTTTTCAGCCTTCCCTTTGCATTTCATTTTAATTGGGAACATTCTTTTATTTTGCTTGCCATTTCTCTGACTGGAGGGCCCAGGCTTGATGTGCTTGGTGAAATATTGCCTTGTTATATTTTATGCAGTTGTCCTCCCAAAGTAAAAAAATGCTCATATGTCTTCTCAACTATGCTCGTTTCGGCATGTCAACAGCATCTTTGTCAAAATTAACCATTCCAACAACAGTCAATCAAAGCAGGCTGGCAAAGTTTCTTCTGTTAACAATCACTGATACCTCAGCCATGGTGTTTTCACAATTTAAGCAACAAGACATTTTAAAATCTTCAGATAATGACAGACAAACAGATTTTAATCCACCTTTTAAGAGCATATAGATGTATGCATCAATTTGTGTCACCCACACTTAGGGTTAAGGGCAAATTTGGGTCAATTTGAATTCAGCACTGGGTCCAAAAGGCCCAGCAGAGTTTGGATTTCCATCCTGTATGATTCACGCCATCACCCCTTTCCTCTACTGACAAAAATGGGATCTTTCAGCAATGGAGCCACATCTCCATAATGGGGTTGTAATGGCCATGTTTTCAGCCTGGCAGAGTCATCCGAACTTCGTAATCTTCCAGCACCAGCTGTCAGAAGGAATGAAAATCTGGCACAGAGCTATATTTCAATCCAGGTTCCAAATGAAAAAGTAATTATTCTCACTCACAATGATATCCAAAAACCATAACATTAATCACACTAAACATTAACACAATCTGTAATTACCCAGAATCTGTAAGTATCTAACATCAACAGACAGCCTGGATTTAAAATAAAGTGACACTGACTCTGAGGATGGTAAATGTAACTGGTTTAACTGGTTTTCATGACATCTTTCAAGAACAACTTAGATTTCCATTCAACTTTACACTTAATGGAATATTGCATTTGTTTAGCTGAGTTCTTTAGCACCTTATTCAGATACTTTCATTCATAGAGTACAAACTGACCTGGTGGGTTTATCACAAGGTGTCAAAGCACTCGCTACTGGATCACTGTGTGACTATCTGTAAACCAACCTGCATTATTTTTCAGGCAACTTGACAAGAGTGGAAAATAGTGGCCAAGCCAGATAGGTCAGAGATCTGAAACCTTGCCTGAATATTTAGTCCTGTGGCCCCCAATTCTACCATTGAGGTGATGTGCACGTCAGGAACCTGGAAATGCAGTTACTGGACTGCAATGACTGCCTGTAGGAAAGCTGTCCAATTGATGAAGGAAAATGGTCTTCCAAATCTGGGGGACTAACAGGAGTGCCCAAAGCTCTGAGTATCCAGTAACCTCCCACTGGGAGAGGGGAGCACTGAATATACATGGAGGACTGAAACAGATCCTCAATTCGAGACAGGTTGCTGAGGAGAAAATGAGGTGATGACAGGGAATGCAGGAAAAAGAAAAGGAAGTGGGATTTATGCGGACAAATTTTAAGGATGCAGTCTGGGTGGTGGACTGGGTGTCAGAGATGAATAACTGAGCAGTCTGCTGCTCAGTTCAAGGTCAGTGCACAGATAGAGAGCTAGATGGAGTCAAATACACATCATATAGGTTTTGGTGGAACTAAAATGACAATAGATTCAGTTTAATTGACATTAAATTGAAGGAAACATCAACCCTTTCAGATATCAGGCAGAGAGTAAATAATAGAAGGATATTCCTTGAAGCCAACAATTGGGCAAAGGATTACAAACAATGGAAAGCAAATTTAGACAAAGTGTACAACTGATATTCAACCCAATCTCAATAGGTTCCCATTGAGTGAACTAGGTTAAAACTGTTGTATGCATAGCTCACCTTTTAGAGAGTTCATTTTTAAGGTCTCTGTGTAACAGTGCCTGCAAGTTGCACACACATAAATCAACTGGGTTGCTGTAATGTCGACTGCATAATGTATAATGCAGTTTTAAATAAAACTAATGCATGGAGTTAATCAATCCCCGACAAGGAATTGATCATTGGAGCATTATCATTAAAATGGCATGATGGAAAACAGTGGTACTCCAAATAAAATACCATGCTAATGAGATCTATTGTGCTTGAACAGTCAGCAAATTTATCTACTGGTAGAACACAGTCTACAGTCTGAAATCATGCTGAAGTACTTGAGACAACTCTCAATGCCTTTGCTCGTTATAACATCAGAGAAGGCTGTAAACACAGCTTGCTGGTAAGCAGACAAATCCCTTTGTAGAGACCAATTTAATACATATTGAATCAACAGCAATCAAGAGAAGGTCAAAGGCATTTATCAGAATACCCACAAAATTCCCTGCTTTAAATTTTGACAGAGCAGACATTTTAATTGTACTTAAAATGTTTAAACAGAGTTCAGAGCAATGATTCAGTGTGTCCAATGTTGAAAGCAAGTAATTAAGATTTACTTAGCAATTGGGAATGAAGATCTACACAGACTTAACACATCAGGACTAACAACCAAAGGCCTAAAAGATCCCTAGAAGATATGGACCACATTGGAAGAGCAGTCAGAGTCAGATTAATCTTCTTTATTCATTACCCAGAATTCACAACATTAAGACAGATGCATTTGAATCCAGGCCACCTTTGCAAGCAGAAACAAGTAAAAGGATTCATTATGTAAGTTTTCAGATGAGGAGCCAGCAAACTGAATTGTCAAGTTGGCGATCACAAACACCCACATGGAGGTTTGCGAGAAAAATTTGTTAGGCATACCAATGACATAACAGCGTTGATGACCTACTGTAGAATGGATGTAAATACAAAGCACTCTTCTTAGTTAGAGGAACTTTATAGGTCCGAAGTACAAACTAAATAGATGACATATTCACTAGAATGCCTGAACAGAGCAGGATATGTAGCAAGGAAATGCTCAGTTTTCAATCCATTTTGCAAGGCACTGTGGCAGAAAAGGCCATTGGCAGCGGCTCAGCAGAGATGAGTGCACTATAAAGAGCTATGCATTGAACTAATAGACTGTGCATAAGGAGCATCTACCAGCTACAACGAATACCATGTGATATCTTATTGGGAGGCATCTACATCAAGCAATTGACAAACCAGAATTGGATGATACAAACAATTTGATTAAAAGTAGTAACAAATGGTTCACATTTTCAATCTTATGAAAAACATCAATGCCATCGCATTGTTTGATGTATTTGCAAAAAGATCAAATGTCTGTCCTCAAAATATTGGTGATTATTTGTTATTGACTAGGTTGGCATGGGGTGATAACATATGCTCATAGAGATGAGTAGCCATGATGAAACTTACAAAATGTAAAACTTTATTATACAAAGGTTCACCAGGAACAACATTGCTAGAGTATAGATACAAATATCCCTCCAGGATGTCACATTTGTTCTACACAGCAGACACTGTTGGACCACCAATAACAGGCATAATAGCATGTGATGGTCTCATGCTAGTCACAATCCATGATATCGGTTGAACATCACAGAAAGTAAGTAGTTTATCCAAGATACATTCTTTAAATTGAATATTAAATAATAATAGGACATTACTTGTTCTGAATTATTGGAGCTGATCTCTCAGCTCTCTGCTATGGAGAGAAGAATGAAGAAGACTGAACAACTAGTTCAGGACAATTCCAAACATAAGCATTTCATCTCTGAAGTAAGGACGTCTTTTGAAGATACTTCTGCTCAGCTCACAAAGCTTAATGAAAAGCTGGAGAAGAAAGAATAGAATTTGGATAATCTATAAGCTCTGTACCATGAATCCAACTCCAGTTAACAGGAAGATCAGTGCACGTAAAACAAATCAGGCTCAGCAACTAATAACAACCTAGAGCTCAAAGTAATGTTGCAGAAATTGACAGATCTACAAAAACAGCTCACCCAGGTCAGAAACGCAAATCACCAATAAGATAGCCTTTCAGAAATAAATGCCAACAATTATCAGCCATAATCCTATTGAATTGTATAGTAGGCCCAAGGGGGCCAAATGGCCTACCCCTGTTCCTATTTCTGTTGTATTATAGTCATATGGTCAACAACGGTCTAACAAAAGAACCCAAGCAGGTCATACAGGAAACCAAAGAACCACTGAAGCAACAAACAGAAGAGGTTCAAGTTTCAAAGAAAACAAAAAGAAAAAAAATGAGGTGGAGAGGTTGGACAGTTATTAAAGAGGTGATGCAGGAGAGAAAAAAATATTACTGACCAGCAGAAAGTTAAAACTTTGATAGAATTACAACAATCCTGGTGTACAACCAGATGTTAAAAATGAGTTGAAAACCCTTAAGAAACAAAAATAAGACTCTAGAGGAATGCGATCAGTCCATGACTAATTCTGGAAAAAAAACACCAGGCTACAATAGGTCAGGGTAAGCAGTTTCTGCAATTGCAATCTATAAAAGACAAATCAGCTATCAATTCTATTGATGGTTGCTGCAATTCATGGTACCTAGAGACAAAGTCACCATTGGAAATATCAGCAAATTATCATTGCTTCAAGGAGACTCCATGGCTCACTTCTTTTTGAAAATTGTTAAGCATTCTTTTGGAAAGGAAGTGATGTTGCATGTGTACTCAGCCTTTATTAGGGTTCACATTTAAAGACTCTGTTAGCTATTTGTGCATAATGTGGAGGTTCTTCCTAGTATTTTAGTCTGCATTGGGTGAAAAATCACTTGGTTTGTTGCCAATTATGCTTCACAAATTATAAATCACATAACACCAGGTTATAGTCCACCAGGTTAATATGGAAGTACAAGCTTTCAGAGCGCTAGCAAACTGATGAAGGAGCAGTGCTATGAAAGCTTGTGCTTCCAAATAAACCTGTTGGACTATAACCTGGTGTTGTGTGATTTTTAACTTTGTCCGTCCCTGTCCAACACCGGCACCTCCGCATCATAAATTATTATGTGTTTTACTGTTTCCAACAAACTAACCCAGAGAGTTAATTAATCCCTGACGAGCAACTACATTGGACAATTATCATTAATATGATAAAAACCACTCCTTTCCCTATATCACAGATATTTTTAAATGTTAGAAACTTAAAAGGATATGTATTAAAAAAAAATGACAGTTAAATGTTAATGTTGATGGCTACAGACAAATTCTGGACCGATGCAATTCTGTGCCTGATGTGTACATTCTGAAATGCAATTTAGTTCTCAGAGGGTTAATACATTCTATGCTCCGAAGCTTGGATCAAAATCAATATAAACAGTACTGTTAAATGAGACTGTTAATTCGGTCTGTCATCTGCTTGACATCTGGTAAAGCTATGAATATTTTTCAGTCTTTTTTCATCTTCATTGGCACAGCTTTCAATTTCTTGGCAACAAATTACATCTGATGATGATTCCCTTCGGTTCAAGCAGACTTTTCCATATTTTAAAGCAGTAGCTTGGGACTCTTGTCTTTGTACGTGTAACTTTGAGAAAATATGTAACAGCATAAATATACAATATCAAAATGTTAACTTGTATCCAAGAGTATTCCCCATTTGTTGGATCACAAGTTTGTTGAACAAGTGAGGCAAAGAGTAGGTCACAGTTTTTTTTTTAAGCAAACTGTTCCTTTACTGTTTTACAGAAATTCTGAATTATTTCACTTTAAGTGATTATTAAAAGCTGGATTCCCCCTGCACCCCCAAACAAGAATGGGCTGGTTAGCCTACCTACAGTAATCTCTTCAGGAGGCTTAGATCAGTTTGACGATTTCACTGGGCTGTTGGGTGGAGTTATGTAAGCTAGTGGCTCTGAAAGGATGAATGTTAGAGACCACATTAAGCTCTATCCAATCTCATCATGACATAATGGCTTGGGTGGGAATAAGGCATAAAATGGTAGGATCTCATGGAGCGCAAACCATAGGTTTCCTCACCGTCTGAGTAACTTAGTGCAATAAACAATGTTGAGAAAATTAGAACTAAAACACAGAGTACTTATAGTTAACAATGGGTGTTGTTGCCTCGTCTGTAGACACGCTAAGTCATGGCTACATTAGGAAAATCAAGAGGCACAGAAATAATTTTCACCAAGGTCACAGCACCAGGAAAGTGGTGAAGAAGAATTAAGGTGACAAAAATGAAAACTTAAAATCTAATGCATGCAAAATTTAAAGGAGGATAGTTGGAATTCTTTTGAGGCTGTGCTAAAAGGCAAAGAGCCATTATTTAAACAGTAGAACTGGTGGGAATAATTTATTAGGACTGCAGGCACAAAACTTTATTTAGAAAGTTAAGGAAAGGAACAGACATTGCTTATTAAAATGTGAATAACCGTAAATTGTCCAATATCCCCTAGAAAGGAGGGAAGAAATGTGGGAATACCCCAGTAAGTAGTACAGATGTACAGCAATGCTATTTAGCAGAATTACAAATTTTAAAATAAGGAAAAGGATGTTGCAATGCTATATTGCAGAGTTTAAAAGGTTTAAGATAGGGAAGATAAAATAATATTGCTATTTATAGAGGCAAACGTGTTCAAGGAAAAGAGAATAAAGCAGCATTGAAAATCTGCATAATTTAAAAGCTTTAAAGTAAGAACAATATGTACTCACATTAGAAAGAAATGTCAAAGAAAAACAATACTACCTGAGAGTGTAATATCAAAGATGGGCCAACTAGAATGGAGGATTGGATATCTTAGAGAAAACAGTTCTTGAGGTATAGAATTGCTTCAATCTTAAACAAAATTCTTGAAAGAACAAAATTCCGAAAAGAGTTCAGCATCATGGGGAACCTGGAAATAACATAATTAATGATTTCTATTGAACAGTGGAAAATGATGAGTTTGAACTTTGACATTAGAATTTTTCAGAGTATTCCAGTCCAAAGAAAATTAGAAAAATTTATCCAAATACTGCTGCAAGCAGAAACCAGGTAGAATCACAGACAAATCTTCAGAGGAAAGGAACAACCTTATCAAGGGAGAGCAACTGAACCTATCTATTAGGTTATACTTTTCCTATAAGGTATAAACATCCTAAAGATACACATGCCAAGCCAACAAAATTGCGTAGCACAAATGGCAGATACTAAGGGTCAGTGTCAAAACCAAGGAACAAAGAAATGTCACAAGCACAAACAGTACCCAGCTATGACAAAAGAATGCCATATCTGTGAAACTATCAATCACTTGCAGGAGCTAAGCATAACAGGACTCTGATTCAAAGTAGGAAAAAAATCCAATTGTTTACTCATGTAGAGAGCTCGAATAAATAGTTATCATCTGGGTAGAAGTTGCTTGTTCATCTGTGGGAGCTCACTGCTGCCCTTTAGTACTTGGGAACTGGAACATGGCTGATTTCCACCCTCCCCACTGTGCCATCTGCCTATGTTTGAGCAGGCTTTTCACTCACAATTCAGGAACTCAAAAGAGGAAACACCGGACTTTACAGGCTTGATCTGAATAGACAGAATTTAGGGGTAGCATGGTGATATAGTAGTTAACACTGCTACCTTAGGATGTTCTATGGATGCTCCAATTTCCTCCCATAGTCCAAAGTTGTGCAGGTTAAGTGGATTGGCCATGCTAAATTTACTCATGTGTGGGTTAGCCATGTTAAATCTGAGGTTACGGGGTAGGGTGGAATGCTTTCAGAGGATCAGTGCAGACTCCATGGGCTGAAAGGCTTCTATCTACAATGTAGTGATTCTTTGATTTACTCAGGTGTTATTGGGAATTGGGACACTCCCCAGAAGCACAGAGTGCAGAGCTGGGCTGTGAGAGAAGCCCATCCTGATGCACACAACAACCTGCCTCTAGTCCTCATTCACACATACACTCCCCCAACACGCACACACACACACCCCCAACACACACATACACACACCACCAACACACGCACTCCCCAACACACACACAAGCACACGTGCACACACTCCCCCAACACACATACACACATACGCACTCCCCAACACACACACACATGCACACACTCTCCCAACACATACACACACGCATGCACTCCCAAATGCGGACACATACACACATGCACACTCACCCAACACACATGTACACCCCCCAACACACACATACACACATGCACTCCCCCCACATGCACATACATGCATTCCCCCAACACACAGATACACACAAATGCATTCCCCCAACACACAAACACATGCATGTGCACACACACATGCATGCACTCCCCAACACACACACATTCCCCCAACACACACACACACATGCAGTTCCCTCAGCACACACACACATGCATTCCAACACACACATACACATGCGCATGCACATGCATTCCCCCAACAAACACACACATACACATGCATGCACTCCCCCAACACACATACGCATGCACACACACACGTATGTACTCCCCCAACACACATGCACATGCACACATGCATGTACTCCCCAACACACACATACACACTCCCCCAACACACACACACACACAGATGCACTCCCGAACACACACACACAAACATAAACACACACACTCCCCCAACACACACACACCCACACCCACACACACACACACACATACATCTTAGGATGTTGTGGAGCGCAGATCTATATCCATAGGTCTCCTCATCTTCTTCGTAACAATGTTTAACCAGCTAGTATTATTCTTTTAAACAACCTATTGATCAGGTTATGGTACACCTCTAAGGCAGGTGGGAGTTAAAACTGGACCTCCTGGTCCAGGGATATTGACATTACTGCCAAGATACAAGACTCCTAACCAGCTAGTGTAACGTTGATCTAATTACTACCATGCAATAAACAATGAATTTAGATAGGAGCTGCATCTTGTTAAAACTCCGTAGTAGTCGATCCATCATATACCAACTTGGTCCTTAGACCTGCACAAAGAAGGATACTGGTGGCAGCATTATTCTGCTCATAAACAGCACAGAGCTGAAAAATGTGTTGCTGGAAAAGTGCAGCAGGTCAGGCAGCATCCAAGGAGCAGCAGAATCGACGTTTCAGGCATAAGCCCTTCTTCAGCCCTTCCTGAAGAAGGCCATATGCCCGAAATGTCGATTCTCCTGCTCCTTGGATGCTGCCTGACCTGCTGTGCTTTTCCAGCAACACATTTTTCAACTCTAATCTCCAGCATCTGCAGTCCTCACTTTCTCCTCATTAACAGCACAGGCTACTGTCATGAAGTGGGAAACAAGGAACCCTAATTGATAGAAAAGAGGAATGAACCAGAACTGCCCCAGGCATGGTTGGGTTTCTGAACCCTGCCACAGAACAACCATTCTTCTCAATCACTCAAATGTGAAGGATCTTACCTTGTGGAATCTGTTTGGCTATTCCATCAGCTATCTGATACTGTGGGATCATGTACAGCCAGAGTCCCAGGACCCTCAGTTAGCCATTGGCTGACAGAGGGGCTGCTCCACCCTCTCAGTAAAAGACCTGAGAAAATATTGCCACGGGCTACAATCTTGATAGCATCAAATAAATCATTGTCCACTGCTTGGGAGCCTGAGCATGCAGCTATATATTTTTACAGCAGTTATTAATGCGGACATCTATATTCACCAGAAGATACAGCACTAATTCCAAAGAGAATCTGAGGAGGCGGTTAATTCAGCCGTGACTGGATGGTTGGTTTGTGAGGTAGAGTAATGCCTACAGTGTGGGTTCAATTCCCGCATTGCCTGAGGTTATCACACAGGATTTGCCTTCTCAATCTCTCCCTTTACCTGAGGTGTGGTGATCCTCAGGATAAAACTTCCATCGGTTGTCTCCCCTTCTCTAGCACCTACAGATTTAAGGTAAGGGCAGAAAATTTGGAAGTAATGTGAGGGAAAGCTTTTACACCTAGCGGATGGTGGGAACTCAATAGACAATAGACAATAGGTGCAGGAGTAGGCCATTCAGCCCTTCGAGCCAAACCGCCATTCAATATAATCATGGCTGATCATTCCTAATCAGTATCCTGTTCCTGCCTTATCTCCATAACTCTTGATTCCACTATCTTTGAGAGCTCTATCCAACTCCTTCTTAAATGAATCCAGAGAGTGGGCCTCCACTGCCCTCTGGGGCAGAGCATTCCACACAACCATCACTCTCTGGGTGAAGAAGTTTCTCCTGAGCTCTGTCCTAAATGGTCTACCCCATTTTTTTAAGCTGTGTCCTTTGGTTCGGCACTCACCCATCAGTGGAAATATGTTTCCTACTGCCAGAGTGTCCAATCCTTTCATAATCTTATACGTCTCAATCAGATCCCCTCTCAATCTTCGAAACTCAAGGGTATACAAGCCCAGTCGCTTCAGACTTTCAGTGTAAGGTAATCCTGCCATTCCAGGAATTGACCTCGCGAACCTATGCTGCACTCACGACCTGTGAGGGTGGTAGAGGAAAAATCCCTCATAACACTGAGGAACTATTTAGGTGTGCACTTGCGAAGCCAAGGCATGTAAAACTATGCGTCAAATAGGATTAAAATAGTTAGGTGGCTGTTTTTGACCAGTGCACTCATGATGGCTGAAGACCCTCTTTCTGTGCTGTAGTCCTGTGTCTAAACCCTCAGGAAATAGTTCACATGCTTAGTTTCAATAATATGCTTCACTGCAGGTACAATTACTGTCCCATATTCTGTCATGATGCATGTTTATTCTGATCTAACATGACAACTTTCCTCACCTGATACTTTTTAACATTACAGACATAAAGTATGTAAAGTGACATCATCAGAAGGCCCTATCTCCCCCCATTTATCTCTCCACCCTGGAGGCTCCCTGTCTCCATTCCTGATGAAGAGCATTTGCCCGAAACATCCATTTCCCTGTTCCTTAGATGCTGTCTGACCTGCTGTGCTTTTCCAGCACCACTCTAATTTAGACACTGGTTTCCAGCATCTGCAGTCCTCATTTTTGCCTGTCTTCTTGACAGCCAGTGAGTCTCACAACCTGACACAGAAATGCCGATTGTCTGATTGCATCCATCAGCACACAGAAATAATCTGCTCATTAGAAGTGAGTAACTGAGAGAAAGCCAACAAAAGGCAATCATAAAAACACCCCGCAGTGTGGGTTCAATTCCTGCACGGGCTGAGGTTACCATGATGGATATTCCTTCAGGTCTGGTGACCCTCAGATGGAAGACTAATATCACACTATTTCTTTAGTTAAAGTGGGATTTTGTGTCATCCTGTAAAACATGGAAAATATTCTACAAGGACCTAATCATCTCTATGGCACACATAAATTCTTGTCAGGCATCGGTCATTTGGCAGCAAATTATTGTACGAACAGCACATTGAATGATTTCTTCTTTAATTATGATATAATAATATTAATAGAAAAATCCATGTCATGCTAATTCTTTCAACATTAACCAAAGTCAATTTATACAGTGAATTTCACTTCTTTTTAACATTGTTTTAAAAGATGTTCCAAGAAAAATGTGACCGAAAATACATTGCTTCAAGTGAAATATCTCGCGTAAATGAAGAAAAAAGAGATTTCTGCTCAATGGAAAAACTGTCACTTTAATGGAAAAAATGTTTGGAAGGCAATGGCCAATCTGTTATCTATTGTTTTATGTGAATGCAGAAGGAATAAATCTAGCTGCACAGCTCAGACCACCACCTCCACTCCTCAACAAAAACCTGGAGGCAGGACTATTTCTATGGTTACCTGAAAGCAAAATAAACCAAAAGCTATATTCAAAAATTCAAAATAGATCAAGAAGATTAATGGTGGCTCAGTGGTTAGCACTGCTGCCTCACAGCACTAGGTGTCCGAGTTAAATTCCAGCCTCGGGCGGACTGTCTGTGTGGAGTTTGTACATTCTCCCCATGTCAGCGTGGGTTTCATTCGGGTGCTCCAGTTTCCTCTTACAGTCCAAAGACATGCAGGTTAGGTGAATTGGCCTTGCTGAATTGCCCACAATGTTCTGGGATGCGGAGGTTAGGAGCATTAATCAGGCATAAATGTAGAGTAATAGGGTGGGGGTGATGGACCTGGGTGGGTTACTCTTCAGAGGGTTGGTGTGGACTTATTGGGCCAAATGACCTGTTTCCACACTGTTGGGATTCTATGACTTCTATGAAAATTGTGGCTCAGACTGTCCGACGATGCAAAGTGGATTGATGGAGAAAATACAACACAAGCTTCAAAAAGGCGAACATCAGAGGCAGTGATCCCACTAACACCCAATAACGACACAAAGCCCTTGGCAACCCACAAATACAGCCATTACAAAATAAGTCTCTGCGATTCATCAAATCAGTATCCTTGCATATTAACCTTCTGGCAATATTATCTTTTTTCTGACTGCGCTGCTTATGCATCTTATCAGTCACATTCCTTATCACAAATTCTTAACTTAAAATATTTTCCTTCCTGTCATCTCTTTTTCATTGCTAGGAAATAAATAAAACTACGATGTCCACCTACACTTTAACCAGTAACAGCTTGCCACACATTACAAGATGATTATGAGAAACATTTACATGCACAGGAAGTTGGTTTGTGTTCTTGCCCATTGATGAAGATTGCCTGAGACCCATTTGCTGTCAGGAAGAACAGATGATCAATATAAATACGCTTACACTCCATAATGTGAGCTTTTTTGAGTTTCTCTCTATTTTACGGTAATTGGTAACTAATTTGGCACAAGTTTAAATGATTTTACATATGATTTCATGACATAGTTAACATATTCACCAAGTATTACTTGATGCCTTTTTTTTAAATGAAGGCATTAATCCAAGTAAAATAAATGAGTTGGTGTTTCCATCAAAATAAGAGGAAAAGTTCAGCATTCAAATTACAACTAAAGATTAGATTAGATTCCCTACAGCGTGGAAACATGCCCTTCGGCCCAACAAGTCCACACCAACCTTCCAAAGAATAACCCATCCCCACCCCCCAACTAATGCACCCAACAACTATGGACAATTTAGCATGGCCAATTCACCTGACCTGCACATCTTTGGAATATGGGAGGAAACCAGAATACCCAGAGGAAACCCACACAGACACGGGGAGAATGTACATACTCCACACAGGCAGTCGCCCGAGGTTGGAATCAAGCCTGGGACCCTGGTGCTGTGAGGCAGCAGTGCTAACCGCTGAACCACTGCGCCGCCCATAAAGATCGCCACATTAACACTGTACATGATACAAATACCAAAGTTGACATGATTGTCTTTGTCCTCTGTATTTGATTGGTTTTCAAGTACAGAATCACTTTGGATGCTGACCTGAGCTGATGTACATCTGTGTGACTGGTAATGCGTGAAGAGAAAAATTGCTGGTGATTTTGCCACGTGAGAAAAGGGTAACAAGTCGACGAACAAATACTATGAAACATTGCACCTGATGTCAATTACAATGTCTTACTATTAATCCAGGCAGGGATCAGGTTGATTAGAAATATAGGTTAAAACAAAATCCAGACCGGGGCTCTTGTGGTGCTGAGGTAGAGTCCCTACCTCTGAACGGGGGAGACCTGAGTTCATGTTCCACTTGCTCCAGAGGTTTGTAATAACATCGCTGATCAGATTGGTTCAAAAAATAGGTTAAAAACAGAGGAAAAAAATCCAGACATGTGTTCTTGTTGTGGAGTGGCTCCGTCCCTGTCTCTGGACCTGGAGGACTGAGTTCAAATCCCACCTGCTCCAGTGGCGTATACCAACAGCTCTAAATAGGTTGATTAGAGTATAACTTTAGTGCATATGAAGAGAAACTTGCCTTCCACACTGGTGGGCAACATGGCGGCTAGAGCACATTAACCCTGCACAAAATGAAAAAATAATCCAGACAGGGACTTTTGTAGTGCAGTAGGAACATCCTTATGTTCAAGCCCTATCTGCTCCTGAACAGTTTAGTTAGAAAATATAAAAAATATTAATCCATTCAGGATAGTGTGGAATTCATGGACCAGGTATATCCTGGTCATAGGTGGCTGCACCTCCTTTTTAGTTATTTGAAAAATCTTTTGTTGCGTTTTTGGTTACATTTCAGTCCTGCATTTCTGATCTTTGAGCACTTGGTGCAGAGAGGTGTGGTCAAATCGGAGGACCTCCTCATGGGTCTGCTCTTGGGCCTGGACAAACTGGCAATGCACAGGTCCAGGCAGCAGGCAGTGGAGGGGGTTATCGTTGTCAACTGTCTACCCTCTTCAATGGCTGCTTTCATATCTGAGTGATCTTGGAGAGTGTCCATCAGTATTCTCACTGACTTCAGAGAGGGGTGGGTGCTGCAGAGGTTAAAGTTCCTTAGATCCCCCTACTCCAACTCCATTTTGGTTTACTCCCCATCCTCTCTCCTTACCTTTGTTGTTCATGCATTGCCCTTGCCAGGATTTGCATGTAACTGATTAAATGGGTGATTTTCTCATGGTGGATAGTTGATGAAAACTGCCACGGGTGATTCGGTAGTGAGGAATAAAATTCAGTTTGTGTGCAAGAACACTTCTGGGTAATACAAAACTTTATCCAGATGGGGCCGGTTCTCATCAGAAAGCAGGCAGCCCCACCACTGGGGCTAAAACAGAGACCTGAGCCTGTCTAGATATGTGTCAGGACCCTGGACTGCACTTTGCTGGCAGTGGCTAATTCAAGCTCCATCACTATGATGGCCATCCAGTTGCCTCCCAGAGGTGCTGCCCCATCAGAGTGCTGGGGTCTGACAACACCATTAATAGGATGAGTCAATGCCGAGGCTGCAGAAGGAAGAAAACACCACTAACATGCTTAGGCACCTTGTAAGTCAATATTTTTTAAAAATTTACTGTGCAGGGTCCAGGCAGCTGATCTCCAGCAATTGTGGAATGAATGCACACTCCAGTGGCAGTGCCATTGAGCCATGAATGGCAGCTGTTGCTGCCAGTGGGCTTACCCATGGACCACAGAGGCAACATCAAGGAGACCCCATCACTGGAAAATGCTATGGGGCTATCAGGGTTTTCCTGGTAGTCTCCCAACTCAGTCCCCCAAGTCGCTTCTGAAGCTGGCAAATGTGTTGATGGGAGTGGGAAGTGATCCTTAATTGATCACTTAATTGATTTAATTGGCTGTTCATCTCAAACTTGAGACAGTCACGTGCTGAGGTTTCTGCTGCTGAGAATATCCTGTGACAGCTTCACTCCCATTGCCATTTTGCCACTCCTGTAGCTCATTGCCCATTTGCAAAGTGCGGGTAGAATCTGATACCACGTCTTTGCAGTGTAATTTAATGTGAGTTTTATATGCTTGGTGTTCATTTTCATCCTCTGCTTTAACCACCAATTTTCAAATAGGATTGCATTTAAGGACTGAAATCAATGATGGTGACAAATTCTTTTTCCATCAACATACAATCAACTGTGTTCACAAAGCAAAATGTTGTGGCGATTTCACAGCACAGCTGAATGCCACAAGGCTGCACTTCCTTATGTGGATAAATGGTAATTATCTCCAAACAGCATTTCTAGTAAACTTTATAACTAATATGTCTCACCACTACAAATTACACTTCACCCACGCTATAACAAGGTTATCAGCAGAATCATACTCAGGCAATTTTGTATTATAAAGAGGCCACATGATAAATATTAAAATGTAATGTGAAAACAAAAAAATCAGGAGACAATGTTACAACCAAGAGCCTCAAAATGAGGAAAGGTTTTATTATTTGAGCAATATGCCAATTGTTGTACTTACAGAGAGGCTGTCACTATATATCTTGTACAGAGAGGTTAATAAATGTGTATTCAGTGAAGACATTTTAACATAATATGAATATCCTGTGTTAAAATTCAGGATATTCATAAGCCGCTGGCAATACCTATAAAATAAATTCTTGAGGTACGTACTACTCCTAGCTCAAGTTTATTCTATAAAAACTTCTATTAATTCAATCTTGGACCCAAAGATGAGGTTCTGACAACATTTATGCACTAACCCCAAGATCATTTAATTCCACCTCTGTAATATTGCTCCATTATGTCCCTGTCTCAGCTCATGTGCTGCTGACATTCTTATACTTTTATTACCTCTATATCTGATTACTCCAATGCACTCTTGGCTGATTTTCCATTCTTCATAAATTTGAGATCATCCAAAGCTCTGCTATTTATACCATAACTTGCACCAAGTTCCTTTCCCTGCCACCACTCACCATTCTACGTTGACTCACAGTTACATTTCTAACAGTGATGCACAAATTTGTTCCTCTGAGACAGGTAAGAAGGGGTAAGGTCAAGGAACCTTGGATGACAAGAACAAAGGAGCTTCTCATCAAAAGGAAGAAGGCAGCTTACATAAAGTGGAGGAAGCAAGGATCGAGCACAGCTTTAGAGGATTGCAGGCTTGCTAGAAAGGACTGGACTGAGTAGAGCCAGGAGGGGGCACAAAAAAGGCTTAGCAAGAAGGATTAGGGAGAACCCAAAGGCATTTTACTCATACGTGAGGAATAAGAGAATGATCAGGGAGAAGGTAGGACCGATCAGGGATAGAGGAGGGAACTTGTGTGGAGAGTCTGAGCAGATAGGGGAAGTCCTAAATGAGTTTTTTGCTTCAGTGTTCACCAAGGAAAGGGACCTTGTTGTGAATGAAAACTTTGAGGAGCTGGGATACAGTCTTGACCAGATCAAGATTGATGAAGTTGATGTGCTCGAAATTTTGGAAAAACACTAGGATTGTTAAGTCCCCAGGGCCAGATCAGATTTACCCGAAGCTGCTCCGGGAAGTGAGAAAGGAGGTTGCTAAGCTGCTGGCGAGGATATTTGCCTCCTCACTCTCCACGGGAGTCGTACTGGAGGACTGGAAGGAGGCGAATGTTGTTCCTCTTTTCAAGAAGGGTAATAGGGAAATCCCTGGCATTTACAGACCCAGTCAGTCTTATGTCTGTGATCAGCAAAATTTTGGAAAGAATTCTGAGGGATTGGATTTATGACTATTTGGCAAAGCATAGTGTGATTAAAGGCAATCAACATGGCTTTGTGAGGGGCAGGGCATGCCTTACAAATCTGATTGAGTTCTTTGAGGAAGTGACAAGACAGGTCAACAAAGGTCGAGCAGTGGATGTGGTGTATATGGACTTCAGCAAGGCATTTGATAAGGTTCCCCATGGTAGGCTCATTCATAAAGTCAGGAAGTATGGGATACAGGGAGATTTGGCTATCTGGATTCAGAATTGGTTGGCTGACAGAAGGCAGAGAGTGGTTGTAGATGGAAAGTATTCTGCCTGGAGGTCAGTGTTGAGTGGGGTCCTGCATGGCTCTGTTCTTGGGCCTCTGCTCTTTGTAGTTTTTATAAATGACTTGGATGAGGAGGTTGAGGTGTGGGTTAGTAAATTTGCAGATGACACAAAGGTTGGAGGTGTCGTCGATATATTGAGGGCTAATGCAGGCTGCAGCAAGACATAGACAGGATGCAGAGCTGGGCTGAGAAACAGCAGATGGAGTTCAACCTGGATAAATGCAAAGTGATGCATTTTGGAAGGTCAATCTCAAATGCTGAATGTAGGATTAAAGACAGGATTCTTGGCAGTGTGGAGGAACAAAGGGATATTGGTGTGCAAGTACATAGATCCCTCAAAGTTGCCACCTAAGTTGGTAGGGTTGTTAAGAAAGCATATGGTGTTTTGGTTTTCATTAACAGGGGGATCGAATTTAAGAGCCGCGAGGTTTTGCTACAGCTCTACAAATCCATGGTGAGACCACACTTGGAATATTGAGTCCAGTTCTGGTCGCCCTACTATAGGAAAGATATAGAGGTTTCAGAGAGTGTGCAAAGAAGATTTACCATGATGCTGCCTGGACTTGAGGGCTTGCCTTATGAAGAAAGGTTGAATAAGCTCGGACTTTTCTCTCTGGAGAGAAGGAGGAAGAGAGGAGACCTGATCGAGGTATACAAGATGATGAGTGGAATAGATAGAGTCAATAGCCAGAGACTTTTCCCCAGGGCAGGATTGACTGGTACGAGGAGTCATAGTTTGAAGATATGAGGAGAAAGGTATAAAGGAGATATCAGAGGTAGATTCTTTACTCAGAGAGTTGTGAATGCATGGAATGTGTTGCCAGTTGTGGTGGTGGAAGCAGAGTCATTAGGGACATTTAAGCAACTGCTGGACATGCACATGGATAGCAGTGAGTTGAGGGGTGTGTAGGTTATTATATTTTACATTAGGATTAAACCTCAGCACAACATCATGGGCCAAAGGGCCTGCTCTGTGTTGTACATTTCTATGTTCAATATTCTGTACAAGCAATACCTTCTTTTGAGAATATTCCACTGTGTTTCCAAATCCCTGCCTGGTCTCACCTTTCCTAACCAGGCAAACCTTGTGATCTGCATATCTAATGGGATGAAAGCCTTTATATCGAGCGAAATTGAACTTAAAGGTAAGGACGTTGTATTTCAATAACATAGGGCATTGGTGAGACTACATCTTGAATACTGTGTGCGGTTTTTGTCTCCTTGTTTAAGGAAGGAGATAAATGTATTGAAGGTAGTTCAGAGGAGGTTTACTAGATTGATACCTGGCATCAGTGGATTGTCCTCGGAGGAAAGATTGTACAAGTTGGGCTTGTTTTCACTCGAGTTCAGAAGAATGAGGAGTGTTTGATTCCAGTTCATAACATCCTCAATGGTCTTGACAAGGTGGATTTGGACAGGATGTTTATTCTTGTGGATGAATCCAGAGCCAGGGACACTATTTTAAAATAAGGGATCATCGTTTCAGGACAGAGATAAATGGACTATTTTCTCTCAGAAGCTTGTGTGGCTTTGGAACTCTTGACCACAATAGCACAATAGTGAGAAAGGCAGGATCAGTGAATATTTTTAAGACAAAACCAGGAAGATTTTTGTTAGGCGTGGGAGCCAAAAATTATCAGGGCTAGACAAGAATGTGGAATTTGGAGCATAAACAGATCAGCCATGATCTTGTCAAATCAGAGTCAGCTTGTCAGACCAAATTGCTAATTTACTTATGCTCCTAATTCATATGCATGCACACAATCTCTGTAATCTCCTCCAGCTCCTTATATATCCTCTCTGCTGAAGACGTTTGATTGCTGCCTTCTGTATTTGAGTTCTCATTTACCTGCTACACCTTCAGAACATCAACTGAAAATGCACAACCAGTTCCTCCATGTGTCCACGCTAACAATCCAGGCCCATCTCACTACCACCACTCCCAACACCTTCATTCCACTGATTAGAAATTGGCAGGCAGCGTGGTCCGATATCAAGTTCTAGATGAGAATAAATTTAGTCCAAATCAAAGAACAAAGCTATTGTTTGTGATCCCCACACCCATGATAAGATCTGAATCTCTACTCCTTAGTATTCCCTCCAGCCACTCCCTCTCTCTCCCAGCAAATGTGTGTAGCTTAACAGGGTTCTTCATAATGCTGACACTGAAACATGTTCGCTACCTGACTCCATTCTTACTTCATCTCAGCTGCTGTTGAAATGCCCAACCATACCACTCCCATCTCTACATGTGATTATTCTAACAGATCCATGGCTAGTTTTCCATGTCTTCACCTTCACACATTTAAATTCATCCAAAATTCTGCTGCTTGTGTCCATATTCAAACTTTAACACTGACTTCCAGTTAAATCCTCATTCTCATTTTCTCCTTCAGTCCTACAACATTACAAGTTATCTAGCACCCACTAAGTTTGGCCTCTTGACCATCTCAGATTTCAATCACTGCCTGAAGTCTGTGCCCTCACTTGACACCCCATTGAGATTTGCAATTGGTTCCGTCAACATCTCTACCTCTTTCCTCTTTTAAGATAGTCCTTAAAACCTATCTCTTTTCTGAGCTTCAGGTCATTAGCCCTCATATTTCCTTGTGGGACATACACGTTCTTGGCCCGTTGTGTTTTATTTTGCTTCTGTGATGTGCCTTTGGATATTTTATTGTGCGCACTGAGCAAGTAAAATTTGTTATCTGTTGGGAGAAGTAGACCAGTACAATGACCCCAAATCTCCTCATGGTTTCTGTCAGACTGCTATTATAACACTTGGTGAGAGAGACGAGTGAAATGTTGTAGAAACAGGCAAAGTTTGAGACATATCAAGTTTCCACTAACTGGGTATTTTCATCAGCATGAAGGCTGCGGCTGGGATGTCCTACACAGGGAATTCTGACTTGTTTGACCCAGGAGGAGGCCCAGTGCAAAACCAGATAGATCTTCTATCCCAAAAGAGAGATAATGGCAAGTCTGTTTCAGCGGAATAATTAGACCCCACCGCAAGTGGGGTCCATGTGAACAAAACTGTTTGCACCTTCTACATTTGTGTTGTCAGCAAGTTTCAGGATTGTCCTTCTCTTATGTTTGTTTTCAAAAGGTAGCTATTCATTATTCTGCCATTCATTGAATCATAGAGATGTACAGCACAGAAACAGACCCTTTGGTTCAAATTGTCCATGCTGACCAGATATCCAAACCAAATCTAATCCTATTTGTCAGCACTTGGCCCATATCCCTTTAAATCCTTCCTATTCATAGACCCATCCAGATGCCTTTTAAATGTTGTGATTATACTAGCCTCCACCACTTCCTCTGGCAGCTCATTCTATACATGCACCACCCTCTACGTGAAAAGGTTGCCCCTTAGGTCCCTTTTATATCTTTCCCCTCTCATCCTAAACCTAGGCCCTCTAGTTCTGGACTCGCATAACCCTGGGAAATGACTTTGTCTATTATCCTTTCCATGCCCTTTATGACTTTATAAACCTATATAAGATCACCCCTCAACCTCTGACACTCCAGGGAAAACAGCCCCAGACTATTCAGCCTCTCCATATAGCTCAAATCCTCCAACCCTTCTGGTGATGTCTAATTATTCCACTGAGAAAGACCTGTCATATCTCTCTTTTGGGATAGAGGATCTATCTGGTTTTGCACAAGCTTTGCCTGTTTCTACAACATTTCACTGGTCTCTCTCACCAAGTGTTATAATATAGTTTCTGACAGAAACCATGAGGAGATTTGGGGTCATTGTACTGGTCTACTTCTCCCAACAGATAACAAATTTTACTTGCTCAGTGCAAATAATCTTTTCTGAACCATTTCAAGTTTCACAACATCTTTCCAATAGGAAGGAGACTAGAATTGCAGCAATATTCCAACAGTGGCCTAGCTAACGTCCTGCACAACTGCAACATGATCTCCCAACTCTTATACTCAATACTCTGACCAATAAAGGAAAGCATACCAAACGCCTTCTTCACTATCCTATCTACCTGTGACTCTACTTTCAAGGAGCTATGAACCTGCACTCCAAGGTCTCGTTGTTCAGGACCTTGCCATTAAGTGTATAAGTCCTGCTAAGATTTGCTTTTCCAAAATGCAGCATCTCGAGTTTATCCAAATTAAACTCCATCGGCCACTCCTCAGCCCATTGGCCCATCTGATCACGATCCCATTGTACTTCTTCACTGTCCACGACACCTCCAATTTTGGTGTCATCTGCAAATTTACTAACTACACCTCCTAGATTCACATCCAAATCATTTATGCAAATGATAAAAAGCAGTGGATCCAGCACCGATCATTGTGGCACTCCACTGGTCACAGGCCTCCAGTCTGAAAAACAACCCTCCACCACCACCCTTTATCTTCTACCTTTGAGCCAGTTCTATATACAAATGGCTAGTTCTCCTTGTATTCCATGATATCTAACCTTGCTAACCAATTTCCCAAGAGGATCCTTGTCAAACACCTTACTGACGTCCTCATCAATCCTTTTTTTTTAACTTCTTCAAAAAACTCAATCAAGTTAGTGAGGCATGATTTCCCACGCACAAAGCCATGCTGACTATCTCTAATCAATCCTTGCCTTTCCAAATACATATAAATCCTGTCCCTCAGGATTCCCTCCAGCAATTTGCCCACCATTGATGTCAGGCTCACCAGTCCATAGTTCCCTGGCTTTTCCTTACCACCTTTCTTAAACAGTGGCACCACGTTAACCAACCTCCAGTCTTCCGGCACCTCATCTGTGGCTATCGATGATACAAATATCTCAGCAAGGGGCCCAGCAATTATTTCCCTAGCTCCCCACAGAGGTCTAGGATACACCTGATCAGATCCTGGGGATTTATCCACTTTTATGCATTTCAAGACATCCAGCACTTCCACTTCTGTAATATGGACATTTTTCAAGATGTCACCATCTATTTCCCCACATTCTATATCTTCCATGTCCTTCTCCACAGTAAACATTGATGCAAAATACTCCCCCATCTCCTGATGCTCCAGAAAAAGGCTGCCTTGCTGATCTTTGAGCGGCCCTATTCTCTCCCCAGTTACCCCTTTTTCCTTAATGTATTTGTAAAAAAGCCTTTGGATTCTCCTTAACTCTATTTGCCAAAGCTATCTCATGTTCCCTTTTTGCCCTCCTGATTTCCCTCTTAAGTATACTCCCATTGCCTTTATACTCTTCTAAGGATTCACTCAATCTCTCCTGTCCATACCTCACATATGCTTCCTTCTTTTTCTTAGTCAAAACCTCAATTTCTCTGGACATCCAGCTTTCCCCTCACCTACCAACCTTTCCTTTCACCCTAACAGGAATATACTGTCTCTGGACTCTCGTTATCCCGTTTTTGAAGGCTTCCCATTTTCCAGCTGTCCTTTTACCTGTGAACATCTGCTCTTGAAAATTCTTGCCTAATACCATCAAAATTAGTCTTCCTCTAATTTAGAATTTCAACTTTTAGATCTGGTCTATCCTTTTCCATCACTATTCCAAAACTAATAGAATTATGGTCGCTGGCCCCAAAGTGCTCCCCCACTGACACCTCAGTCACCTGCCCAGCCTTATTTCCCAAGCGTAGGTCAGGTTTTGCACCTTCTCTAGTTCGTATATCCACATACTGAGTCAAAAACTTTTCTTGTACACACCTGACAAATTCCTCTCCATCCAAACCCTTAACACTGTGGCAGTCCCTATGTTTCAAAAGTTAAAATCCCTTACCATAAACACCCTATTATTCTTACAGATAACTGAGATCTCCTTACAAATTTGTTTCTCAATTTCCCGCTGACTATTAGGGAGTCTATAATACAACCCCAATAAGGTGATCATCCCTTTCTTGTTTCTTAGTTCCTCACCAAATAAATTGCTTGGATGTGTTCCCAGGAGTATCCTCCCTAAGTACAGCAGTTATGCTACCCCTTATCAAAAACTCCCTCACCTCTCTTGGCACCTCCACCAACCCCCCACCCCACCCACAGCCCCCGTTTTTATCCTTCCTATAGCATTTGTATTTTGGAGTATTAAACTGTCAGTCCTGTCCATCCCTCAGCCACGTTTCTGTAATTGTTATGATATCCCAGTCCCATGTTCCTGACCATGCCCTGAGTTCATTCTGCCCTTCCCTATTAGGCCTCTTGCATTGAAGTAAATGTAGTAAATTTATCAGACGTACCTTATTCTCTGCTTTGTTCCTGCCTGCCCTAACTATTTGACTTGCTCCATTTCCCAACTGTACCAGTCTCAGATTGATCTCTTTCCTCACAATTTCCCTGAGTCCCATCCCCTCATCTTACTAGTTTAAATCCTCCCGAGCAGCTCTCTCAAGTGTCCCTGCCAGTATATTAGTCCCCTTCCAATTCAGGTGCAACCCATCCTTCTTGTACAGGTCACTTCGACCCCATAAGAGATTCCAATGATCCAAAATTGTGAACCCTTCGCCTGTACACCAGCTCCTCAGCCACACATTCATCTGCTCTATCCTCCTATTCCTGTCCTCATTAGCTTGTAGCGCTGGGCGTAATCCAGATATTACTACCCTCGAGGACCTCCTTTTTAAATTCCTGCCTAACTTCCTATATTCTGCCTTCAGAATCTCAACCTTTTCCCTTCCTATGTCATTAGTTCCAATGTGTACAATGACCTCCTGCTGGTCCCTCTCCCCTTTGAGAGCATTCTGCACCCTCTGTGAGGTATCCTTGATCCTCGAACCAGGGTGGCAACACACCATTCTGATTTTTCGTTGCTGGCCGCAGAAATGTCTATCTGTGCCTCTGATCAGAGAGTCACCTTTTGCAATTGACCACTTGGAACCCGACATACACCTCATTACATTGGAGCCAGTCTGGACACCAGAAACTTGGCTGTTCATGCTACATTCCCCTGAGAATCCATCACCCCTTACATTTTCCAAGCATACTTGTTTGAAATGGGGATAGCCAAAAAAGATTCCTGCACTACTTGCCTACCCCTCCTATCCTTCTTGGGAGTTCACCCATCTACCTGACTGTATCTGTGGCTTTTCTCCCATCCATCACACCCCCTAGCTCTTGTACATGCCTTATTGCCTCTAACTGCAGCTCCAACTAATCCATGTGGTATAATAGGATTCGCAACCAAATACACTTCCTCTAGACATAATCATCAGTAACATGGAAACTCTTCTTAATCTCCCACATCTGACAGGAAGAGCATATCGTCTACCAAAGACCATCTTTGCTCCTTCACAATCTATAGACCCAGAAAATAGCACTGTCTTTTTGCTTTCAAAAACAGTGTTCCAGACTAACTTAGTACTTATGGTTTATATTTTAACAGATCTCAATAAAACATATAACCAAGAAAGAACCCACTCTACTCACTACTGTAGATTTACAGCAAGGTTACATGTAAAAAAAAACTGCACTTATCTGTTCCTGTGCTGTGAGCTCACCTACAATGGTTCCTTCAAGGTCAGCTGTGATTTTTGCTGTTTGTTAATTTTTCCTAGAACCACTCTGATGTCCAGAGATACATGAGCTCAAACAGCAAAGGCAGTAACTGTGCAGACTCACTGCTATGTCATACAACAGTGTAGGTTTCTTTCTCTCTCTCCCTCACTGACCATGTCGTCACTACCTTTTAACTGTCTTCCTCCTTTTAAAAGTACCATTGTTTTGATCTGTTTTCCTCTAAGTGCCAAAACAATGCAACAGCATATAAAACAGGAATTGCTGCTCTTGGAATTCACGGAAATCACCTCCAACACCTACAATACCTCAAAAAAGGAGCAGCTCTCACAGCTCAATTTTTTCCCACCAATCACACCTCCTCCAGACACAGCTTTTGTTCAGATGGTGTTTCACCACTCCCTTTGTATCTGTAGTACTCTCCTTTCAGTTAATCCTATAGCACAATTACAGACCTCTTCTGACCTTGCCTACACTTCCCAATATGGTTAATTGAGATCTATTACTTTGTAACTCTTTACATTCTAATGAAAGGCCATTGATCTCAAACTTTACTTTTCTCTCTTCAGTTGCCAGAACAGCTGTGTGTTCCCAGAACTCCCTGTTTTATTTCAGGATTTTGTTATGTGTGTCCAAATTCAAATTACCCAGGGGGTGAAATGTTATCAGGGGTTAGTGGAAACGTGGAGGAATCGTATCAGCCATGATCTTATTGAATGGTGGAACAGGCTTGTGCAGCTGAGGAACTTACTCCTAGTCAAATTTCTATATGTGTATTTAGTGAGCTCAAGAACAAAGGTAGACCCCAGGATTGATTCCTGTTGGACAACCTTATTTATTCTAAGCAACATCAATTCACTTTATTTCTGAGTTACCCCCTTCATGTCTTCTACTGCTCTCAATACTAACATAAATAGCATTCTGATTTTATTTGGTTTTGACTTGGTTCTGTTATCATCATTTTGCTAGATTCTTTGCTCTTTTACACTGTACACATTTTCTTGTTATCAATTGATTTGTCCTACAGGCACTCAGTTTTCATAGCTCTTTCACAGGCTATATATCATTCATTCGCACTCTTCTTCAGGGACCTGCTGGTCTTTTCCTATTCATTTTACGTTTGCAGGGCAAACAGATACAGAACAGAAGGAGGGCGCTAAGCGTCATGACGAAGACAGTGAGGCAGATGTTATCAAACTGCAACCCGATAAAGGATATTACCATCAACTTTACTGGTGAAACATAGAATACACAACAGTACAGCTCAGAAACAAGTCCCTCAGCCCACCATATCTGTGCTGACCACAATGCCATTCTAAACTAATCCCATCTGCCTGTACATGGTCCATATCCCTCTATTCCCTGCCTATTCTTGTCTGTCTAAATGCCTCTTGAACATTGCTACTGCATCTGCATCGATTACCTCCCCTGGCAATGCGTTCCAGGCACCTACCACACTCTGTGTAAAAAAGCACTCCGGGCACATTTCCTTTTTTCTTTTCCCCTCTCATCTTAAACCTATGCCCTTGAGTAATTGACACTTCCACTCTGCGAAAAAGGCTCTGATTATTTATCCTATTCATGCCTCTCACAACGTTAAATATTTCTGGCAGGTCACCCTTTAACCTCTGATGCTCGGGCAAAAATAATTCAAGTTTGTCCCAATAGCTAATATACTCCAAACCAGCCAACATCTTTTAAACTCTTTTAAAACCTCTTTTAAACCTCTTTTAAATTCACTCCAAAGTGTTCATGCCCTTCCTGGACCAGAAGTGCAGAAGACTGAGCATGCTGGAAGCTGTTCACAATATGATCTAAGCCTTAAAACTCATGACAAAATTGCAAAAGGATTTGCGTTGTCACTTTCAGGCACTCTGTTTTCCTCTCCAGAGGTTTCCTCTCCAGAGGTTTCCTCTCCCCTCCTGTCCCATGACATCCTTTATCTGAATGAATTTCTAAAAAAAAGGAGCTTGAACCTCTCGCTTTCGATTTCTGGTTGCTTCGTTCGGGTACTGTCTGGTTTGGATGAATGAATGCCCTGTAAAATCACAGGCAACCTGTAAACACGTGTGCTGTCAACCCAACAATAGTCCACTGCTGACATGATTAATTCGTATGGCAGTTGAAAGGGGACCTTCATTGGACAGTCAGTTTCCACTGAAGGGCTCCAGTTGGTGGCCGGGCAGGAAGAGCACCAATGTTCTCTGAAAAACAGAGCAGTGGTGAAAAGAGGAAGGTGGTGGGTTCATCTGTCACCATCCTGCCAATTAAGCATTTTCCCCTACCTCCACACTATCCGCAGGGGAGAATATAAAATGCTGCTCCATGGAAAGTTTTAGCGTATGCAATTATTCAATCTGCTCATGAGTTTTATATAAATATATGACATCACATGCACAAACTTGATAGAGCATGCCCCAAGCTCACTATACACACTTCTCCTGCAGCACTTGAAAATGAAACAATGCAATGCCTTTAAATGTATTTTCCAATTAGAATGCTCTGTAACCTAAACAGTTGTTATTCACGAAAACATCCGCACATGTACTTAGAAACATTCTGCAATGTCACTCACACCAAACTAGAGGAGAATGTAATCTATGAGAATTGAATAATTCAATCCATAAGACATCTTGGCTTCACTAAACAGATTGTAATTGAAATCTGCCACAACCACAACATCAATGAAAGCAAAACAGCCACTGACTGTGACTATTACTTTATATGTGTCTGTCTCCTTTCAGGCTGAAAGTATTCTGTATATGCTTGAATAATGGCCAGTCTTGTGTATGTGCTGACCCTCAAAGATTGGCTAAAAAAATCCTAACTCTTTCAGTATACAATTGGTTAGCTGCCTCTCCCACAAGCAGACTGTCTTTCCAACTCTCTCCCATTAATTCCCTGCCCAACCTTCCCTTCCCAAATCTAGCGTACACTGTCTCCTTGTGCAGCTCACATATTTGACACAGGGAAACTGTGACTAGGAGAGTCAGGCAAGGAACTGGAGAATTGGAAGAGTCATGTGGGGCACTGGATAATGGGAGGGTCAGGCAGGGACCTGGAGAATGGGAGAGTTGGAGGGGTAACTGGAGAATGGGTGAGTCAGGTTGGAAACTACTGAGTGCTATTTAACCCACCATGGTAGTCAAAGGCTAGTTATTAGGCTTTAAGAGTTATCCATCCAGGACAATATTTGTGAGTTTGAAAATCATTCACAGTCCATGGGCACCACTGAATAGGTCGGCATGTCATGTCCATCCCTAACTGTCCAGAGACCAGTTAAGAATCAACCACATTGCTGTTGATCTGGAGAGTGACATATAGGTTAGATTGTGTAAGCTTGGCGGATTTCCTTTTCTGAAAGGAAACCAGATGGGTTTGTAATTGACCATTAGACCAACCTTTCATTCTGTGTTTTTTATTGAATGCAAATTTTATCATTGCCATGGGGACTTTCAGATCATTGGCCTAGATTACTAGCACAGTGACATTAACACTGTCCTATCACCTCTTCCCATAATAACCATGTTGCTACAGGAATAATATATGTGAGAGGCCCTTGTGAAGGTAGTTGTTTCTGCAAACATCATAAGGCTGAGTCATTGGGGGGTATATGTTAAGCTAGATATGCTTGCAAGCAGTTACAAGTAGCTGCATCTTGCTTCTGCAAAAATCGCAAGGTGGAATCATGAGGGTATATTCCAAGAAATAACTAACTGAAAAGGGAGGTGGTTGACTGGTAGAAACAGATGTATTGACATGACCATTGCAATTGTCACGCACATCAGAGTTAGTATGAACAAGATAATCAACTAAGACCCAGTGTTGCAAAAGTAATAACACCGAGCTATCACTGGGGAGGGGGTTGCACGCCACAGACAGATGTGGTAAGCCAATTAGGTTAGCAGATGTAAGAGGGGAGTACCAAGGGACTCAACTGAACTGTATAAATTGTAATGTAAACTGATCCGGTGTTCCTCCTTTATGGTCACCCGGGCTTGCAAGGCCGTATGAATAAAGAATGCTTCAGAATTTGACTTGGACTGAAACTATTGAACAGTGAGCTTTGTTTCTCACAATTGGGGGCTCGTCCGGGATCCTGTCATCACCGGCGGAGTAGGCACCGTCAACGGCTGGGAAGACGCGATCCGATCCTTTTAGAACTGTCCTGTGTTTCTCGACGGTGGATGCCCCTCCCGGTAGACTGACCAGAATCCTCAGGGAGTCATTCTGAACCAGGAAAGAGTTAAATGGTAATACTTGAACGGTAGACACAGGGAGACATTGAGCCAGGCAACTCTGTGCACAGACCAAGGTAAGAAAATTGATTTTTAAGTACTGCATTGGTGGCTGGGACTAAGTTCTAGTAGTTAATAAGGGACTAACAAAGGAACTCAATATGGGCTGTGCCGAGGGTAAAGAAAAAGCCTCCAGTAAAAAAAAGGAAATGGAAATGGAGGCGAGGTCCCTGGCAACATACCTCCAGAAAGTCCGTTGGGCAGGATGTTGTGGAATTGGAAAAATAATGTACAAGGGAAAAAGATAGGATAAAGATGATTAAGTATTGTTGCTTTGTATGGACTAAGGAATCCATTCTTCGTCCCGCCGTCTTCTGGCCAAAGTATGGGTCGGACGAAGACTGGGTTTGTAAATATTTGAATTTATATGTCAACAGACATCAGCCTTTCAGTCAGGAGGAATCAGATTATGATTTATGTTGGAAGGGCTAGTAGCTGAAGGGCTACTGAGGGTACATTTCGTAACTAACGTATGGCCAGGCATCCACAAAAATATTCAAAAGATAGAGGGATGAAGCGAGAAGCCTCTAGAGGAGTGGAGCGAGAAGCTCAGGAAGTGTTTGTGAGATATGGTGTGTGTATGTGTGTGTGTGAGAGAGAGAGAGAGCGAGAAAAGAGCTGTCCAGCTCATAGAAAGTTTAACCCTTTGTGATTCGGTTTGAGTGCACATTTGTTTGGGGGTGATAGAATGTTTGTGCTTTGTTCCCTGGAGCTGGAGATCCAGGACTGTTTTGAATCTGATTTCTATTATGGAAATTTAACATGCTTTCTTTGAAGGTTAAGGATTTTACAGTGATTATGAAATAAAATGTTAACTCCTGTTCTTTTTACAGGTCATGACTGTCTTACTATCAGTTTCTAACTAATCTCTTCTTTCCTTACATAAAAGCCAACCTTATTCGATTTCAAATCATCTTAATATGGAGGAAAACAACATCATAACCTTTTTTTTGTTTTAGACTCATTTGTTTCCACTTAATTTTAAGACTGATGTATTTCATTGGTGATTATGATGTGCCAGCTGTAGCTTTATTTGGAAAGTCCCCTCCCTCAATGACAGTTGAAGTTTCAGTTAAATCAAAAAGAAAAATCCTATGGTTAATATCTGTGACCTTGGATTCGGCCATTATTCATGCATTAGAAGGTTTAACGTGAATAGACAAATCCTTTTAAGGCAGCTCCAGTTATTTCACGACCTATATAATTGTAATTGAGCAATGACTGGTCAGGACTACTTAGGAAAACTAATTTTGGATTTAAATTAAAGGACTAAAACCGGGTAATTATAGTGAATTTCAAAGTTGGGAACTGAATGCGCTTTGCATTTTAAATATTAAATACTGAATAAATGAATTTATAATATATAAATATATTTACATGTAAGATTCCAAAATGTACAGTTAGAAACAGGCTTTAAAGTTAAACAAGCATAAATTGATAAATTGGTTAAATGAGGTTAAGATGAAAATAAAGGCAAGGCGATCAACTACAGAAGGGAAGAGAATAATGCAATAAGAAGGATAAAGCCGAAGAGTACAGTTTTTAAAATGTTTTAGTCACTTGTTGCATTTCCATCCTGAATTACCGATAATGATTTTATTTATGTAATATATATAATTAATATTTATAATAAATCAATTGTATTAGCCTGAATCAATATTAATTGGCAGGATTCCTTCACACATTCTGTCATACTGATTCATAGCTAATTTAAAACATGACAGCGTTAATTCATTGTTAATTAAAGGATGGAAAGCTACATTACTGGCCAGAGTGTGTGCAGGCAGTGGCAGCAACAGCCTTATTGCTAGAAGAAAGTTGGAAACTTACTTTTGGGGGAGCCTTAATAGTCAGCACCCCACACCGGTACGGACCATACTAAATCAGAAAGCAGGACAATGGCTCACAGACTCTACTCTTGAAATATGAGGCAATTTTAATAGAGAAGGATGGCCTTGTGTTAGTCACAGACTGTTGCTTAAATCCAGCTGCATTCTTGTGGCGTGGAGAGGGAGAGGCCCCTGGTAATCCAGAACACGACTGCCTTGATATTATTGAATATCAGACTAAAGTGCGGATGAAGTTAAGGGACATCCTGCTGCATGTGGGAGCTCGGTTGTTTATCGACAGGTTCTCACAGATGATTGAGGGGAAAAGGCACAATGTATATGCTGTAGTAGACGGGATTGAGGGAAGCGTTATCAGGCTGAAAGACTGCCTAATGGCTGGTCAGCCCAAACTTGTGAACTCTATTCCCTAGAAAGAGGTCTCAGAGCCTTAAAAGACAAGGAAGGAATGGTGTACACAGACACCAAATATGCATTTGGAGTGGTATACACCTTCGGAAAAATCTGGCAAGAAAGGGGACTGATAAATAGTCGAGGAAAAGAACTACACATGAGGAATTGATAGAACGAGTACTAGAATCACTGTTACTCCCAAGGGAAATAGAGATAGTTCATATAAATGGACATCAAAAGGGGAATGATCCGGAAGTAAGAGGAAATAGACTGGCCAATGAGGTAGCTAAAGAAGCGGCCCTGAATCCATAAGGAGCCGCAATATACTCCCTAACACCTGTAATTCCAGATCCTCAGGGTATCCCATTGTTTACTGCAAAGGAGTAGGGAGAGAACCTGGCTAAGACCATTCCAGAGCATCCAGGTAGATTATACCGAATTACCCCGAGTGGGAAGACTGAGATATATGTTGGTAATAGTTGATCATTTATCTGGATGGGTGGAGGCATATCCTCTGGCCACTGCCACCACAAGTGGGGTGTCCAAGATAATACTTGAACACATAGTTCCCAGATACGGGATAATGGAATGTATAGATTTGGATCAAGGAACTCACTTTACTTCCAAGGTACTCCAGGGAATGGTGATGGGGTTAGGAATCTCCTGGGAGTTCCACCCTCATCAGGAAAGGTTGAGAGAATGAACCAAACACTCAAGAAGCAGTTATCTAAGTTAATAGTAGAAACCAGACTCCCTTGGACTAAGTGCTGAAAATGTGTTGCTGGAAAAGCGCAGCAGGTCAGGCAGCATCCAAGGAACAGGAGAATCGACGTTTCGGGCATAAGCCCTTCTTCAGGAATGAGGAGGGTGTGCCAAGCAGGCTAAGATAAAAGGTAGGGAGGAGGGACTTGGGGGAGGGGCGCTAGGAACTACTCAGCACTGAAGGTTCCCCGAGCGGATCTGTGGTGGTACTGCGGAGGCAAAATATTGAGACCCACCCTACCTCCAGATTGGAGAGGGATATGTGCAATTGTACAACTGGCAATCCCATTCACCTTGGCATTTGAAAAAGAGAAGTTAGCAACAAAAAGGGGGAGGAGTAAAAAATCATTATTAGACACCTCTTTTGATTATAGGATTTATCTAGACTCTATAGGAGTTCCTAGAGGAGTGCCGGACGAGTACAAGTCTCGCAACCAGATTGCAGCAGGTTTTGAATCGGCTCTATTCTGGTGGGTGACGGTCAACAAGAATGGACTGGATAAACTATATTTTCTATAATCAGCAAAGATTCATCAATTACACTTGGGATGCTGTCAAAGGCATAACAGAACAGCTTGATGCAACCAGTAGAATGGCCTGGGAAAATAGAATGGCCTTAGATATGATCTTAGCTGAAAATGGGGGTGTATGTGTGATGTTAGGAGGGAGCTGTTGTACTTTTATTCCAAATAATACAGCACCTGATGGGTCAATCACTCGTGCTTTGTGAGGATTGACTACCTTAGTGGAACAACTGGCTGAGAATTCAGGGGTGGACACATCGCTCACAGGATGTCTGGAATCATGGTTTGGGAAAATGATGGGAGTGGTAGTCTCCATCCTCACCTCCCTGATAGTGGCAGCAGGGGTACTGGTAGCAATTGGCTGTTGTATCATATCTTGTGTTTGGGGACTAACCCAACGGCTGATTGAGACAGCCTTGGCAAAACAGATGCCCCTAAAAGGTAATCAGGCAAAGGAACTCTACCTCTTGAACAATGAGGGGATGGGTGACCTTGAGGCCAAGATGGATGAAGCCTCAGGGATGATGCTTGCAAATTTGGGGGCTACATATGAGAGAAATGCAGGAAACAACAATTATTGAAAAAAAGAAGGGGGGATTGTGAGAGGCCCTTGCAAAGGTTGTTGTTTCTGCAAACATCATAAGGCAGAGTCATGGGGGGGTATATGTTAAGCTAGATATGGTTGCAAGCAGTTACAAGTAGCTGCATCTTGCTTCTGCAAAAATTGCAAGGCGGAATCATAAGGGTATATTCCAAGAAATAACTAACTGAAAAGGGAGGTGGTCGACTGGTAGAAACAGATGTATTGACATGACCATTGCAATTGTCACGCACATGGGGAGTTAGTATGACCAAGATAACCAAATAAGACCCAGTGTTGCGTCAGCAAAAGTCATAAGACACAGCTATCACTTGGCGGGGGGGAGGTTGCATGCCACAGACAGATGTGGTAAGCCGATTAGATTAGCAGAAGTAAGAGAGGAGTATCAAGAGTCTCAACTGAACTGTATAAATTGTAATGTAACCTCCTGTTCCGGTGTGCCTCCTTTATGGTCACCCGGACTTGCAAGACCGTATGAATAAAGACTGCTTCAGAATTTGACTCGGACTGAAATTATTGAACAGTGAGCTTTGTTTCTCACAATATAGAGCACCCTTCAGCATCCCAAAGCAACACTTTCACTGTGTGAAGCTGCCTGGAGGAGGCCTGCAGCACACAATTAAGTGAGTATCATGATTTGTATTGATATGCTGCACGTGACACATGAAGGAGGTAGCTCTTTCTATCACCTTATCAGGTGAGAACCTGGGGAACAGGAACATAATGAAAAGGAGGAGGACAGTAAGGAAGTAGAGAAATAAGAGGAAATGCAAGTGCAATAGGGAGAGGAAAAGACTTACAATACTTAGTACCTTCCTGACCTGAATCCAACTGACAAAATTAACACACAGAAGGAGCAAAAGAAGGCTCCACAGTCTGGTGAGCCTGCACCACCAACGTGATCATAGCTGATCTTGGAGTTCAATTCCACACTCTGATCCCCTCGCCATGTCCCTTAATTCCCGGAAAAAACAAAAATCTATCTATCTCAGCCTTCTATATTCAACGATGCTGCAACCACACTCTCTGGGGTGAAGAATTCCCACCTCTGAGTGAAAGTTTTCACTTTATCTCAGTCCTAAATTATTATTCTCCTTATCCTGAAATGGTGAGTTTTTCTCTAGATTTGTCAGCCAGAGAAAGCAAACTCTCAGTGTCTACATGGTGTCTATACAGTGATACACAGTGTCTACACAGTGGTACACAGTGTCTACACAGTGATACACAGTGTCTACACTGTAGTACACAGTGATATAACTCCTGGGCTTCCCTAAATTGCAAAAGTGATGATGTTTCAGGACAATTTAAAGGTTATGAAATGCTCAAGGAATCTCTGAGGATATAAGGGAAGCTCTGGAGTGGATTTTCACCTCAGCAGCTAGTCAATAATCTAGTACAACAGAAAATACCAAACACTGCGTGAAAATTAAGCAAAGGCAATTGAGTCCAGACCCATCTGCAAATCCTTTCATTTCTTATTACCTTTCCAAAGGAATAATTGAAATTTCTCAAATGCATGGATGAAATTGTGTAACTGACATTCAGCCAAATACTCCTTCAAAATCTGTACTGCATAAGGTTTCCAGTCAGCCATGCTGCCAAGTGTATGAATGTTTGTTTTTATTAATTTACACATATACAAGAAGACACTTGCCTCAGTATTGCAATCTTCATCAGCAGGTTGGAAAATGAGTCCAAAATAAACCACTTTTCAAAACCATGCAACACAATGTAAAAATACATTGACAGACCTGAAATCTCAGAAATTTCTTTAAGTACTGCAAATGCCGAACTACCCAAGCACATTTAACCAATCAATAAGAACATACGTACTTCTTGACATTTGATACAAAATTCATCCTACTTGAACTTTAACGGAGCAGGCATAATTGTGAAGTTTTGTGAAGAACTCAGAGCATTCTGACTAAAGCATTAAATTCAAAAGTTTAACTTGTCTTTCCTCTTCAGTTGATGGTTAACTTATTGACCTTTGGAAAGGAAGTTGGCAGAAAAATTTGAGGAATATAGAACAGATGACAGAAGCACTGCTAATTTTGCACCAATGAGTTTTCACATATTCTCAAGGCCTAAAAGCATACACTAAACACTCTTCACTCTTTACTGTTCTTTAGTCAATATTGTATTCATGCATCTTCATTTTCTTTAATATTACTTTACATAGAATCTACATGTAAATTATCAAACTACTTTTGAAAACAGATTTATGAAATTTGCACAGATTTACTTTATTAATGCCCACATTACACAGAAACTTTGGACTCAGAAGCAGGATTAAGGTCATTCATTCCCGAGAGCTTGGTCCACTAGTTCTTCTTCAAAGAATCGCTTTAAATCTATCATACTGATTTCTCTTTTACAAATCTGTGTTGATTGTCCTGAATTAATGTGCCTTTCTAACGGTATTAGTTTTGTGCCGTATTATAGTTTCTAGAGGCTGATTTATTACTGTCACTATGACTGACTAATCCTTACTTCTTTAT
Source organism: Chiloscyllium plagiosum (assembly GCF_037043375.1). Classification (NCBI taxonomy): domain Eukaryota; kingdom Metazoa; phylum Chordata; class Chondrichthyes; order Orectolobiformes; family Hemiscylliidae; genus Chiloscyllium; species Chiloscyllium plagiosum. The sequence continues at coordinate 35,603,336 of NW_028270169.1, read as the reverse complement.
TTGACTCTTTCTTTTTGAAGAGATGTGTTACTTTGGTAGCTTTCAGTCCTCCGACATACTTCCTATATTCACCAATGCATCTCTGAATTCCCAACATTCTAGAATTTACATGAACAGATTTTGGTTTTTTTTCAACTTTAAATTCTGCACATTTTTCAGTACTACTTCCATATGTATGGTTTATTTTAAGTAAGTTGGGAAAGGAGTTGAACTTGAACTTTATTGGTTAGAATTTGAACTACCTGTAGAGTAGTATGACAGATTACCTCTATTTCTGATGGTTGTCAATTGGATGGGTTCTGTCAATGGCGAAAGACTCAAGTCAACAGATCACTTTAGCCAGTGAAGATAAAAGGGTACAACTCATGTATTTTAGCGCCAGGTAACTGTCAGCCATTTTTAACTTGCTTATCACAGGTCTGAAAGTACAATGTTCCAAATGCAATCAAAATGGCCAACTGACCTGATAGGCAATGTAGGGTCTGCTGTATCCCACCATTCTTTAGGAGGGCTAATGTACATACACCAGAGCTCCCAGGTGTAACCATGGGCACAGTTCTCATAACGCTGAACCTCAAATGTTTTGTGCTTGATGTTGTCAATAGAAGGAAGGATAATTCGCTTCCTGTCATCTTTAATTCTGGCCAGCACCGGTTCAACCCTGAAAAGAGAAGATGAAAATAACTTAAAATAGTGTTAGCATTGTATAAAATTGTAATAATCCAGAAATGCAGCCAAGGCCAATGTGATAACAAAGCATATCGAAAGATTGTTAGTTGGGATGTCCTAGTGATAATACAATTATTTCAGTTATTAAATTATCCCTTGATGTCTGAAAGGATATTCCTTACATAAAAAAAAAACAAATCGAATTGTAAATATTTGAGTATCAGTGTGAGAAAGGAAACAAAGGTCATTGCTCATGCTTAGTTTGTCGCAACCTTAATTTTGTCCTCAGTACCAAACCTTACTCGTAAAATGATAGGAACAGAATATAAACTGACCCAGGATATGTAATGCTCACCTTAAATAGACAGAGCACAGCCAGGTAATTTACCCAAAGACATTGCAGCAGACCCCTGTGTAAGTGTCGCTAAGAAGGTTGTGATATCCCATTGCAGGTAACCAGATATAAGAGGATGTTAAAATCCTATGGAGTCAGCTGGTCGACTAGAATGGAGCATGGGTGCAAAGAAAGGGGCTGGTGAAGAATTCAATACTGGGGTGGCCTCAAACATGATGAGGTCGTTTTTGAGCCCTGGAAAATAAGTTTTGAAATTTTAAAAATCTTCTCAGCTATTTTCTCAATGGTCCCCTACTACCGACAGTCAAATTGGTCTCCTGCAACCAATATAAGACACTTACCTGCTTAGTTAACTTATTTTGGATGGATGCTTTCCCATACGTATGCCTGAAACTTTTATCAGATGGCTTAGTGTATCAAAAGGCTGACTGAATTGCCTCCTGAGTTTCGGCTGCCAGCCACTAATCTTTTATAGTATTATCTGTCAGCCAGCAATATAAAGTAATTTCCATAATGCCCACAAGAGTTATTCAGCATTTTGTGCAAATGAACTATATATTAACAGGGATTTGTTTAAAATATGTGTTATGCCACTGTTACTTGTCTTCTGCTTGTGCTGCAGTGGTTGCCAAAGTCCCAGTGGAACATCGGGCTACTCTCTCAGAGAGAGGTGACTGGTGTTGAATTTAACCCAAGGGTCACCACACCTCAGGTGAGGGGAGAGATTGAGGAGGCAGTGCATTCATGGTGGCTTCAGTCAGCATGGAAATTGTAGTGTTGCTGGCACCACTCTGCATACAAATCAGCCATCCAGTGAGCTAACTTTCTTGCTTACATTAAGGAGCAGCTAATTTTGGGATATCACTGTACATCTAGCAAGCTCAATCCTTTACATTGAATCACAAAGAATCCATAACAAAACCCATGGGATAGAATTAGAAAGAGTCTTAAAGTAATGGTACAGCATTCTAGTGTGCAACAAAATGGTGCGAGATGTATGTGCTTGAGAAAATGAATGAGCAGCTAATTAAAGAATTCAAGACAGAAAGAGAAGATGATGCTAGGCCCCCTAGTTTGGGCAGGTCCCCTCTCTCACTCTTCCCTTCTGCCTCTGTTGGTTTCAGGCTTAAAACCTTCTGGGCACTTTCCTTGGATGCAGTTAGTGATTACATGTTAGATGATTGCCCTCTTCTCTGTATGCATTGATGTTGATTCAGTACAACTTTTGTCTTGAAGGTAGATAGAAAAATGGACATGTATTTCAGAAGTGGATAATGAGAATGGTTCCAATTCAAGTGCCAGAACAGCTGCAGTTTCCACTGAACATGTAACATCAAGGTAATTCGGTGTTGGCGTCATACTTAATGCTATTCACAGAACTGGGGCTAAAGAAAGGGCTTTAGACTTAATAGTGTGATAGGGGGTGGAAGGAATGGATTCCCTTGCATAGAAAATGATAAAAATCAAAGGTAAAGGAGAAGGTAGGATTGCAACTTAATGATTGGGCTGATTGTTACCAGAAAATAAAAGAGAGGGACAGAATGTGTGAATGTCATATTGTACCAAGGAACCAGAAAGGTGTAGCGAAATTTCAAATGAGAACAAACTTAAAGGCTTTGTATCTTCATTCATTCAGAATAAGGTAGACAGACTGACAGTGCAAATTGTGATAAATGAATGTGATTTCATAACCATTATGAAAACATGGTTATCAGGAGAAACTGAAAACTTAAATATTCAGGAAAATACGGAGAGACAGGAGAAATGGGAAAGGTAGTGCGGTAGCACTACTATTAAGAGATGAAATGAAGACAATTGTGAGGAATTATCTAGGCGAGCATGACGTACAGTTCATTTGTATGGGGGTAAAAGACAGCACGGGAAGGAAGACACGAGAATTGTACAGACCCCTAAATAATAGCCACTCTATGGGAAAGGCGATAAATCAACAAATAATAGGAGCATGTAAAAAGAATAGATCAATAATTATAGGTGACTACAATATTCATATTGATTGGGTTAATCCAATTGGAAAGAGTACCTATGACAACAAATTCATACAGTGCATTTGGGATAATTTCCTGAAGCAATATGTCATGCAGCCAATGAAAGAGTCAAGTTATCTTGGATCCAGTAATGAGGCAGGCTTAATAAATGACCTTAGAGTAGAAGATCCTCAAGGAAGTAGTGATCATAACATGAAAGAATTTAATACTTAGTTCGAGAGTGAGAAACATGGGTTGAAAACAACGGTATTTAATTTAAATAAAGGGGAATTGCAATGAAATGACGATAAAGTTAGCTAAAACAAACCGGGCAGATAAATTAGCAGGAATGACAGTCAGCAAGCAGTGTCATGACTTTCAGCAAAAATATATCCCAGTAAGGAGGAAAGATTCAACCATGGAGAACCAAGGAAGTTAAGGAGACCATTAAATTTAAAGAGAAAGCATATAAGGAGGTCAAAGTCAATGATAGTCCTGAGGACTGGGACAAACTCAGAATGTATCAAAGGAGGACTAAAAAGATAATAAAGACAGAAAAAAATGAACAATGAGGGTAAAACCAGCAAGAAATATAAAAACTGACAGTAAGAGCTTCTTTTAATATATTAAGAAGGAAAAGAGGGGTTAAAGTGAGAATAGGACCCTGAGAAAATGAATCTGGTAAGATGGTTTGAGGGCACAAGGAAACAACAGAGGAGTTAAACAGATATTTTGCATCAGTGGAGGGTACTTTGAATATTCCATTAATACTAAAGAATATGGGGGAGGAATTAAGTTCCATTACCATCACTAAAAAAAGTACTATTACATAAACTAATGGGGCTAAAAGCAGATAACTCCCCTGGTCTTCATTGGTTACATCCTTGGATCCTTAGAGAAGTAGTTACAGAGATAATTGATTATAATTTTCCCAAAATCCTTGGATTCTGGAGAAATACCAGAGGGTTAGAAAACTCCTAATGTCACAGCCACATTCAAAAAGAAAGGAGGGAAAACTTGGGTAACTCTAGGCTGATTAGTCTACCATCTACTGTTGGAAAAGTATTGGAATCAATGTTAAGGAAGTGATAACAGAACAGTTGGGAAATCATAATCTAATCAAGCAGAGTCAGTAGATGTCATGGCTGACTGATTTGTCAGAGTTTTCTGAGGAAGTCCCAACCAGAGTGGACAGACAGGAACCAGTAGATGTACTATATTTGGACTTCCAAAAGGTGTTCTAGAAGTTAGCTCACAAAAGGTTAAGTCTTAAGATAAAAGCCCATGACATTGGAGGTAGTTTATTGGCAAAGTTAAAGAATTGGCTAATGGGCAGGAAATAGCAAGCGAGGATAAGGATTGCTTTCTTAAATTGGTGACCAGTGACCAGTGGGGTTCCACAGGGATCAGTGTAGGAGGAAAGGCAGGTTGTGAGAGGGATACAAACAGTTAACAGAGAGATGATGATAGGTTAAGTAAATGGGCAAAAAGTTGGCAAATGGAGTATAATGTGGGAAAATGGGAGTTGTCCATTTTGGATAGGAGAACAAAGGTACAGAATATTATTTACATGAAGAAAAATTGCAGAAAGCTGCAACATGAAAGGACTTGGGGGACCTGTGTATGGAACATAGAAAGCTAGCACACTGGTGCAGCAGGTAATCAGGAAGGCTAATGGAATTTTGGTTCTCGTTTCAAGGGAGTTAAAGGATACAAGTATGGAAATCTTACTGCAACTGTACACAGTACTGGTGAGACCACATCTGGAGTACTGTGAGCAGTTTTAGTCTCCTTATTTAAGAAAAGATATCATTTCTATGAAGGCCATTGAGGGAAAGTTCACTAGGATGATCCTCAGTATGGAGGGATTATCTTATGAACAAAGGCTAAATCGGTTGGAACTCTACTCACTGGAGTTTAGAAAAATGAGAGATGATCTTGTTGAGACATATAGGATTCTTAAGGGATTTGACAGAGTAAATTCAGAGAGGATGTTTTCCCTCATGGGAGAGTCTAGAAGCAGAGGGCAGTCTCAGAATAAACAGGCACCAATTTAAGACTGATAGACTTTCTTCTCTGAGAGGGTTGTGCGTCTTTAAAACTTCTTGTTACAGACAGCTGTGGGGGCAGAGTCCTTATGTATATTCAAGGCTGAGGTAGATAGATTCTTAAGTAGTAGAGGAATCAAGGGTGGCAGGGAAAAGGCACGAAAGTGAATGTGAAGGATGTTGGATCAATCATGATCCTACTGAATGATGGAGCAGGCTCAAGGGGCCAAATGGCCTCCTCCTGATCCTATCTCGTGTGGTCTTATGGTCTTACATATCAGCAAATAAAATGTCCTGTTGCAATGCAGGCATGACCAAACTTTCAGAGTAGTTGTCAGAATGGCAGTGCATTTTCTCTTTGTTATATACTGCTTTCAGTTTGAACTGAAATGCTCTTCATAGACAAACATGCCCACTGAACCATTTCTGCTCACAGGGGTTAGATTTAATTTGCTTACTTTGCAGTGGCAACTAGGACCTGAACACTGCTTCATCACCAAAGCATTAACAAAATTCGAACTGAAAAGTCTGCATCTGAGAAGCTTATAACTTATACATTAGGTTTGTACCCCAGGACATCAACAGATCAGAAACTGAACTGAGAACATAGTCATAACCAGTAGCTCTACCAAAGGACAAATTTTAAAAAAGGAATACAAAAAGAGGCTGACAGTGGAAATGACAACAGACATTCTTCAATGAGAAATAACAGTTGATCTCATGAAAAAGATGGACTGATCGTTCTGAGTTTCAAATTGCATTCTCCAAATAAGTGTATGTGACCTCGTTTTCAGTTGTCATTAATCTGGCTGAAGGTCATAATGGCCATAATGGCTGAAGACACCAAGTTTCCCGCCTGTCAGATGAGCATCAGTGGGCTAGCGGCTGGGTAATAGAGGAATGTTTCTTTTTCAGGTCCTGGTGCCCATCAGAGGCCTTCCCAAACTGTGAAATCTCACCAGCCAGATGTCTGTACCTCTGATCTGTCACAGACTGCTCCCCTTCCCATCCTCATGACCAAGTCCTGCCTGTCTGTCCCTGGCAAGATCCCAGACTCACTTTTCATCCAGGCTCCAGCATAGTACGCCTTTGTCAGGGACTGCTTACAGTCTGATCAGTGATCTCCTTATCTAAGGTCACTACTGGGTTAAGTAAACTGCCGCCATTAATCTCCACTGATGTTGGAAAGTCCACCTTTTGTGAATCAACAATCATGAAATGGTTGGGAATGAGCCAGCCTATATCCCACTACCAACGTAAATTTCAGGCCCTTAATGCATTTGGTAGGCCAGAAATCAGAGGCCTGAATGCCCAATTCTTACAGTTGAGAAGTTTTGTGATTACTCCACAGAGAGGGGCCGTAAGTCCTAGCAGGGTTTGTAGTCCAGTTAATGGGGATTACTTTGAATATCCCAATTCTACTCAAATCTCAAAAGGATACACCAAACACATTGCATTGAGTTTTAGTTTCTTTGGCTAAGTGTTAATTTTGTCAAGATTCATGGTGAGCTTCTCTCTGCAAGTCTAGTAAGACATCTTGCCTCATTTTACCAAACTGAGCTCATTAACAAGCCACCCCTCCCTCATGGCATCACTCTCTCCTAATTCTAGCAACTCCTGGAAGAACTCGCCACTCTCCGAATATCCACCAGCATTAAAAGGCTGCTGTGCATCCAGATGAGCACTGGTATTCCATCAGTGGCTACAGTTTTTCAGAAGATGTCTGGGAAGAGGAAAATCATGTTGAGATTCTCCAACAGGCACAGGGAGGTCCTGGTGGATGGGGTGGTCCAAAAGAGAGCTGTCCTCTTTCCCTCAAGACAGGCAGAGAAAATCACACCACCAGACATGAGTAGCCTAGTTTCAGTTCACCTCCCAGGTCAACGATGTGTCTGCAGTCTGGAGGAGTAACCAGCAGTCCTACAAGAAAATCAATGACTGCCTCCACTCCGTCAGGACAAGCATCGCATCCTTCCCTTTGCTACCTCACGTGCACTCTATCACTATTACTGCACCCACCTCTCACCCAGACTTAAGCTCTAGCATTCTCACAATCTCATTTCACCTCTTCCCTCACTCGCTTCACTTGCCCCAAACTCCCCACACTACCAATTGTCCATTTCAATTCACTCATCCAGTGCCCCTCACCAGATTTGACCACTTGCACCAGCACTAACAGCTGTGTCATCCACTTTCCTCTCACTCAATCCCTCCCTCCCTTTCCTGGAGAAAACAACTCAAAATCCTTTTGAAGTAAGTGCCTGCTACAATGTTAAAAACTGCCAGTATGAGTAAAACACTCAACTAGACTGCAAAATACATGAGTGTCATTCAGGCAGAGAAACCCATTCCCATTTTCCTCAACAATGTTTAAATTACTGGTGGTACTCACTGTCTCATTTCACACCGAATAAGCTTTGGAAATCAAATTTGAAATGGTCAAAATCAGCAAATATCATTTTCTAGCTATTCCAAAATCTATTTTGCGCTTTGTGCCATACTATTAAAAAAGATAAAATGATAGGAACACAGAAAATAGATGCAGGAGTAGACCATTCAGCCCTCCAAGCCTGTACCTCCATTCAATATGATTGTGGCTGATTGTGTAATTTCAGTATCCCACCCCTGCTTTCTCTCCATACTGCTTGGTCCCTTTAGCCGCAAGGGCCATGTCCAGCTCCCTCTTGAATACATCTAATGAACTGGCCCCAACAGCTTCCTGTGGTACAGAATTCCACAGGTTCTCTGTGAGGGAAGAAATTCTGCCACAGTCCTGAATAGCTTACCCCTTAACTGATCTTTGATTTCTGCAAAACGTGACTGTTGTCACGTAGTATTATTTGAAAATCAAGGCCTATTGGCTCCAGGTTGAGGCACTTGAGAAACACAGAGGGAAAACAGGCAAAAAAATTCCAGTCATGCTCAGCACCAATAAACAATTCAGCCATCATAAAATAGTGCCGAAAAACAGAATAACTTTCAGAATAAAATAATAAAATAACTCTAAGCCAACTTTATGAATTGATAGGATATCTTTATCTGTGATGGTGCAAAATGGGTTATATCACTTCACATTCTATGTCATAATGTGGTAAACTTAGGGTTAGCTTGGTTAAATCTTTGAAGGACCACTGCTGTCTAGAATAGAATAGAATCCCTACAGTGTGGAAACAGGCCCTACAGCCCAACAAGTCCACACCAACCCTCCAAAGAGTAACCCACCCAGACCCATTCCTCTACATTTCCCCTCACTAACATACCTAACCTACACATCCCTGAGCACTATGGGCAATTCAGCATGGCTAACTCACCTAACCTGCATATCTTTGGACTGTGGGAGGAAACCAGAGCACCCAGAGGAAACCCACATGGACACAGGGAGAATGTACAAACTCCACACTGACAGTCACCCAAGGCTGGAATCAAACCTGGGTCCCTGGCGCAGTGCTAATCACTGAGCCACCATGCCACCCAACATTATGCCCTGTTCCTGATTTTCATTGGTCAGTACGTGTCTGTGCATTTGGAAATAGTGAATGCAGAGGCAATGAATTTGCAGCCCTTCTACTAATGCCAACAAAAACATGGATGGATCAGCATAACCTAGAGGCTTGAAGATCTGAAGAAGCCGAATTTATAATGGGTGGTTGGTCCAATAAAATTCATTTTACCATATCATACAAATCAAAATGATCCCATATACTCATACAGTTGGTTCAGAGATCAATTTTGTATTCTAAAAGCTGACCAGCTATCCAAACAGTCTCTTTACCAAATCAGTCTTTACATAACTTTTTTCTGAGGAACTGTCACTGGATCTGAAACGTTAATTCTGATTTCTCTCCACAGATGCTGCCAGATCTGCTGAGTTTTCAAAGCAATTTCTATTTTTGTTTCTGATTTCCAGCATCGGCAGTTCTATGTTGTTTTTTTACATAGCTCATGTTTGCTTTTAGCTATTTTCAGATTATTCACTCGGCTTAATTAGTCATTTTCTATTTCCTATTACCCAGCTGCTTCCCAGTTAACTCCTTCCAGTGCTGGAGTAGGATTAGGAGAAAGTGAGAACTGCAGATGCTGGATGCTGAAAAATGTGTTGCTGGAAAAGCGCAGCAGGCCAGGCAGCATCCAAGGAGCAGGAGAATCGACGTTTCAGGCATGAGCCCTTCTTCAGGAATGAGGAGGGTGTGCCAAGCAGGCTAAGATAAAAGGTAGGGAGGAGGGACTTGGGGGAGGGCATTGGGAATACGATAGGTGGAAGGAGGTTAATGTGAGGGTGATAGGCCGGAGTGGGGGTGGGAGCGGAGAAGTCGGGAAGAAGATTGCAGGTCAAGAAAGTGGTGCTGAGCCTGAGGGTTGAGACTGAGATAAGGTGGGGGGAGGGGAAATGAGGAAGCTGGAGAAATCTGCATTCATCCCTTGTGATTGGAGGGTTCATAGGCGGAAGATGATGCGCTCTTCCTCCAGGCGTCATGTTGCCATGGTCTGGCGATGGAGGAGGTCAAGGACCTGCATGACCTTGGCGGAGTGAGAGGGGAAGTTAAAATGTTCAGCCACGGGGCGGTTGGGTTGGTTGGTGTGGGTGTCCCAGAGGTGTTCTCTGAAACATTCCGCAGGTAGGCGGCCTGTCTCCCCAATGTAGAGGAGGCCACATTGGGTGCAGCGGATGCAGTAAATGATGTGTGTGGAGGTGCAGGTGAATTTGTGGCGGATATGGAAGGATTCCTTGGGGCCTTGGAGGGAAGTGAGGGGGGAGGTGTGGGCGCAAGTTTTGCATTTCTTGCGGTTGAAGGGGAAGGTGCCAGGAGATGAGGTTGGGTTGGTGGGGGCTGTGGACCTGACGAGGGAGTCACGGAGGGAGTGGTCTTTCCGGAACGCTGATAGGGGAGGGGAGGGAAATATATCCTTGGTGGTGGGGTCTGTTTGGAGGTGGCGGAAATGACGAAGGATGATATGATATATCTAGAGGTTGGTGGGGTGGTAGGTGAGGACCAGTGGGGTTCTGTCCTGGTGGCGATTGGAGGGGTGGGGCTCAAGGGCGGAGGAGCGGGAAGTGGAGGAGATGCGGTGGAGAGCATCGTCAACCACGTCTGAGGGGAAATTGCGGTCTTTGAAGAAGGAGGCCATCTGGGATGTTCGGTAGTGGAATTGGTCCTTCTGGGAGCAGATGCGGCGGAGGCGAAGGAATTGGGAATATGGGTTGGCGTTTTTACAGGGGGCAGGGTGGGAGGAGGATTAGTCAACCAAGTGATCGATTTTATTTGGATTTACAGGTCCAGTTGCATTCAACACACACATTCTGTGAACAGCAGAATTTTGTTTTATATATAGCTGAAATACCTTTGTAAAACTAAACTCAGATGGAAGTCCAAACTTCAGAGATATGTGAAGCTTTTTCACCAGTGTGAAAAGTAATCCAGATCTAACTACAAGTGCTGGGGAGGCGATGGCGTAGTGGTATTATGGCCATAGCAGTAATCCAGAGGCACCCCAGGTAATATTCTAGGGACCAAGCTTTAGATTCCACCACTGCATTTGATGGTATTTGAATTCAATAAACATGAGGACTTAAAAATCTAATGATGAATAATTGCTGAAAAAAAATCCATCTATTTCAAAAATGACCTTTAGGGGGTGCTATCTACCCATTTGTCATGCCCAATTCACAGCAATGTGTTGATTCCTAACTGCCCTTTGAAATGGCTAGTTGTGTCAAAAATGGAATGTAACTGGACAGACCACTTGATATCCACTGAGGCACGGGGTATGACAGTAGCTGCACCTCGGTTTCCTGTCGACTCTGCAAAGTCCTCCTTACTAACAATTGGAGGGCTGGTGTCAAAACTGGGATAGCTGTCTCACAGATTAGTCATACCTTTCAGACAATGTTCCAAACATCCTCCTTCCAAGGCAGGACAGACCCAGCAGAAGCAGCAGCACAGTGACTTTCAGTGGCAAAGGCACAGAATGTACCCTGGGTAGGGAATTCAATGTCCACTACCAGGAGTGGCTTGGGTAACAGCACTACTGGTTGAGTCTGAAAGAGCAACTAGTCTGGGACTGCAGCAGGTGATGAAGGACCCAACAAGGGGGAAAAAGAGATTTGACCTCATTCTCACCTGTTTGCCTGCAGCAGATGCATCTACTCTTGATGGTACCAGTAAGAGTAACCATCACAAAGTGTGGATACAAAGTCCTACCTTCAGCATTGAGAATATCCTCATCATATCATGGGCACTATCACCATGCCAAATGTGATAGACTTCATTTCGATCTAGCAACTCAAGATTGGCCATCCATGAGGCGCTGTGGGCCATCAACAGCAGTAGAATTGTGCTCCATCACAAGCTGCAACCTCATGACCCAGCATATCCCCCATTCAACTATTACCGTTAAGCCAGGGATCAACTCTAGTTCAATGGAGAGTGCAGGAAGGCAAAGCCAAATCAGATTGAGACATGCCTAAAAATGACGTGTCAACTTGGTCACACTATAAAACAGGGCTGCATGTGTGCAGCAAGTGATCAACAGGACTAAGTGATTCTACAATCAACGGATCAGATTTGAGCTCTGCAGTCCTAACACATCCAGCCATAAATGGTGGTGGACAATTTAACAACTCACAGGAGGAACAGGCTCCTCCTATCCTCAAATATCCCTATCCTCAAAAAACAGGAGCCCAGCACGTCAAAAGATAAGAGTGAAGTGGATGATCCATCTCAGCCTTCTTTTCCTTTTCCTCCGCTACGTCGATGATTGTATTGGCGCTACCTCGTGCTCCCACGAGGAGGTTGAACAGTTCATCCACTTTACTAACACCTTCTATCCCGACCTCAAATTTACCTGGACCATCTCAGACTCCTCCCTCCCCTTCCTAGACCTCTCCATTTCTATCTCGGGCGACTGACGCAACACAAACATTTACTACAAACCAACCGACTCCCACAGCTACCTCCTCCCACCCTGTCTCCTGTAAAAATGCCATCCCTTGTTCCCAATTCCTTCACCTCCGTCGCATCTGCTCCCAGGAGAAACAATTCCACTACTGAACAACCCAAATGGCCTCCTTTTTCAAAGACTGCAATTTCCCCTCTGACATTATTGACGATGCTCTCCACAGCATCTCCTCCACTTCCCGCTCCTCCGACCTTGAACCCCGCCCCTCCAATCGCCACCAGGACAGAACCCCACTGGTCCTCACCTTCCACCCCACCAACCTCATATCATCCTCCGTCATTTCCGCCACCTCCAAACAGACCCCACCACTAGGGATATATTTCCCTCCCCACCCCCTCCCTCCGCGACTCCCTCGTCAGGTCCACACCCCCCACCAACACAACCTCCACTCCCGACACCTTCCCCTGCAACCGCAAGAAATGCAAAACTTGCACCCACACCTCCCCCCTCACCTCCCTCCAAGGCCCCAATGGATCCTTCCATTATCCATTGCAAATTCACCTGCACCTCCACACACACCATTTACTGTATCCGTTGCACCCGATGTGGTCTCCTGTACATTGGGGAGACAGGCCGCCCACTTGCGGAACGTTTCAGGGAACACCTCTGGGACGCCCACACCAACCAACCCAACTGACCCGTGGCTGAACACTTTAACTCCCCCTGCCACTCTCTCAAGGACATGTAGGTCCTTGGCCTCCTCCATTGCCAGACTCTGGCCACATGACAGCTGGAGGAAGAGCGCCTCATCTTCCACGTAGGAACCCTCCAACCACATGGGATGAATGTAGATTTCTCCAGCTTCCTCATTTCCCCTCCCCCAACCTTATCTCAGTCCCAACCCCCGGATTCAGCACCACCCTCTTGACCTGCAATCTTCTTCCCGACCTCTCCGCCCCCACCCCCTCTCCGACCTATCACCCTCACCCTCACCTCCTTCCACCTATCGTATTCTCAGCACCCCTCCCCCAAATTCCCTCCCCCCTACCTTTTATCTCAGCCGACCTGGCACACCAGCCTCATTCCTGAAGAAGGGCTTATGCCCGAAACGTCAATTCTCCTGCTCCTCAGATGCTGCCTGGCCTGCTGTGTTTTTCCAGCACCACATTTTTTGACTTCTTTAGAGGTTCCCAGCCTCACAGATACCAGTGTTTAGCCAATTTAATTCTCTCCCCATGATATCAACAAACAATTGGAGGCCCTGGATTTTGCAAAAGTTATAGGCGCTGACAACATTCTGGCAATCGCAGTGAAGTCATATGCTCCAGTACTTGCTGCTCCCCTAAGCCAAGCTCTTCCAGTACAGTGAGAGCATTGGCATCTACCCGACAATGTGGAAGATTAGGCAGGTATGTCCTGTAAACAAAAAGCAGGACAAATCCGATTCGACCAATTACTGACCCATCAGTCTACTCACGACCATGAGTGAGGTGATGGAAGGAGTCATCAACAGTGCTATCAAGCAGCACTGACTCAGCAATAACCTGCTCAGTGATGCCCAGTTTGGGTTCCGCCTGGGCCACTCAGCTCCTGACGTCATTACAGCCTTGGTTCAAACATGGACAAAAGAGCTGAATTCCAGAGATGAGATGAGAGTGACAGCACTTGACAGCAAGGCTGCACTTGACTAAGTGTGGCATCAAGGAATCCTTGTAAAACTGGAGTCAATGTGAATCAGAGAAAAACTCCCTGTTGGTTGGAGATATACCTGGCACATAGGAAGACAGTTGTGGTTGCTGGATGCCAGTCATCTCATGTCCAGGATATCTCTGTAGGGGTTTCTCAGGGTAGTGTCCTAGGCCCAAATGCCCTCAGCTACTTCATCAATTACCTTTCCTCCATCATAAGGTCAGAAGTGGGGATATTTGCCAAGGATTGCACAATGTTCAGGACTATTCACACCTCCTCAGATACAGAAGCAGTCCATGTCCAAGTGCAGCAAGACTTGGTCAATATCCAGGCTTGTGCTAAAAAGCAGCAAGTAACAGTTGCACTGATGCCAGGCAATGACCATCTCCAACAAGAGAGAATCTAACCATCTGAATAAAAGCAAAATACTGCAGATGCTGGAAATCTGAAACAAACACAGAATGCTGGAGAAATTCAAAAGGTCCAGCAGCAATTATGGAGAGAGAAACAGAATTTCTTCAGTTCTGATAAAGAATCATACTGGACTGTAAATGTTAACACAGTTTCTCTTTTCACAGATATTGTCAGGATTACTGAGTTTCTCCAGAATCTAATCATTGTCCCTTGACATTCAATGGCATACCATCACTGATTCCCATGCTATCAACATCCTGGGAGGATCTGATTGACCAAAAACAAGCCTGCACTCGCCAAATAAACACAGTGGCTACAAGAGCAGGTCAGAGGCTAGGAATTGTGCAGCAAGTCACCTTCTGACTCCCCACAACCTGTCCGCCATCTCCAAAGCACAAGGAGTGCGATGGAATACTCCCCACTTACTTGCTTCGGTACAGCTCCAACAACATTCAAAAAGCTTGATATCATCCAGGATAAAGCAACCCACTTGATTGGCAACACATCCACAAATTTCCACTCCCTTCACCACCAACACTCTATAGCAGCAGTGTGTACTATGTACAAGATGCACTGTAGAAATTCACCAAGGGTCCTTAGGCAGCACCTTCCAAATTCACAACCACGACCACCTCAAAAGACAAGGGCAGCAGATAGATAGGAACACCACCTCTGCAAGATTCCCCCCCAGACACTCACTATCCTGACTGGGAAATAGAATCCCTATTTCTCAGTACTGCTGGCTCAAAATCCTGGAATTACTTCCCCAATGGCATTCTGGGTCAACCTACGGCAGATGGGCTTCAGCAGCTCAACATCACTTCCTCAAGGGCAACTTGGGATGAGCAATAAATGCTGACTCAGCCAGCAACACCCACATCCCACAAGTGAATTAAAGGAAAGTTGCAATTTCAATGCTAAAACTCCTCTAATGAGAAGAGGAAAAATTGGCTGCTCCAACCGTAATGTAATTCAAATGGCACAGGAAAGACCATCAGAATGTTACCTAAGTCTGTGGTTAGTCAATGTTTCAGAATTTTGTCCCCTGAATTAACAGCACACTCACAGCAGTAACCTCCAAATACTGCAATCTATGAATTGAGGGCTACAGCACTGGTTGCTTCATTTGAGAGGCGCAAGGGGGATTATTTTAACAAAGGGTGTGGAATGGATAGTGGACTAATAAGAGATTGCTGTTTAAAAGCTTCCAATTTTGGGCTTGGTGTCATGTGATGCTGTTAGTAGTGTTTCTACTTCAGCGACAAAAGATTTGGGTCCAAATCCCACTTGCCCCAATGTTGCATCATAAAATGGCTTAACAGGTTGATTGAAAATTCTGTTTATAAAATTTAGGTGCTAATTGATGTTATGATTTGAACCCATCTGCAGGTGCTCGAACTGACAGCTGTCGCTTTAGCATGAGGGCACTGATTAGAATTTTCCAAGTTGTTTATGCTATTTACACTAATCTTCTTCCAATGAAGTTGCAGCACACAATAGTTCAGACCTTGCAGCAAGTTATAACATTTCCTGATAATCTGACTGCCAGTTGAAATGAATTTAGTCAGTTTTCATCAAGTGTACCCCTTTTATAAGTTTTGTCCTTCACAAAGAAGCAACAATGACTCTCAGTATATTTTGTCGAATTTAGATGTGCACTTGTGCTTGACTGTCACATCATGCGATTTGGGGCAATAGTGGAACAGTCTATAGTCTGTCTAGATTTCTTAATGCAGGAGAGACCTCATTGAGAGAAAGCATGAGAAATGGATATTTGGAAAAAGAATGTTTACAATGCACTATTGAGGATTTGTATTTTTCTTTTATATTTGTGAAAATAAAGGTTCCTTCTACCTGATGGTATACACAGTCATTAATATGCCCGGGTTTATTCCCAGCCTTTTTTTAATCAAGGAAATGAGTGAAGCAGTTCTGACAAATTCAATTCACCAAGTTGCTTCAAAGCAATAAAAGGAGAAATCAGCAGTGACCCAGCAGTGGATTTGTTCCAGTTTGTTGCTGCTTCTCTCAGGATGTGGCTTGATAAGGAATCTTATAAAATAACCAACACATGAAAGTTATTACAGCCTATTGGGAAGTTGATGCACATAACTCTTGGTAACATGACCAAAACGTGCCTTAGGCTGTCTACCTCTCATGGTCATCCAAATCAGGGTATGTGCCCAAGTTGAGGAACCAAATTGTACTCCAGTGACTTCATGCCCATAGAAGTTGGTGCTTTCCAAGAAGGTTGTTCCATTCAATTGCAAATTATCGTTAAAGACTCTTTTTCAGAGTCAGAGAAACCAAATGAGTCTCTTTTGCACAATCTTGTATTTGATGAGATATACAGAAAACTGAAAGCAGTACCCACTCAGCCCTTGTCAATGTGAAATTGCTGATGTAGTGGTTTTTCAAATCCCTGGGTAGATGTTCAGTGACACCATTCCTGATTTTCAGGCGCTCAACAGATTTCCAAAGCCCAATATGTCAGACAGAAAGAGTGCTTTTCTTAAAAACGTGAAGGCTTTTTTAATTGCAAAAATATATTTTATTCATAGAAAGAAATCTTTTGGTACATGTACAGTTAATGAAGCTATTCAGATCTATACTTTCTTTATTTACAGAGAACAATTTAGCTTTGATGTTCATCATTCTCTATATTTACAGTCAACCTCTTGGCATTTAGCTGAGGCAACAGCAGGGCCCAGTTACTGAATGGGCCCCAGTTATTCTTTGGCAGAAGGACCTTACATGGTGGTCTATCCCTACTGCACCTTGGAAGCAGCTGTCCCAAGCTTTTGCACATTCCTCAGCATGTAATCCTGGACCTTGGAACGTGACAGTCTGCAACACTCAATTGGGGTCAACTCCTTTAATTAGAAGACCAACAAGTATCAGGCAGACCAAAGAGCACCTTTAACCAAGTTGATGGTCATCCAGGAGCAGTCGAAGTTTGTCACAGCGTGCATCCCAGGAAATAGACCATAGAGCAAGGAGTCCTGCATCATAGAGCTGCTTGGGATGAACCTCGACAAACACCAACTCATTCCTCTCCAGACTTTCTTTGCGTAGGCACATTCCAGAAGGAGATGTGTGACAGCCTTGTCCCCTCCACAGCCACTTCGAGGGCAGTGTACGGTGGCACAGAGAGTCTGGGCATGTATAAAGGATCTCACAAGCAGAGCCCTTCTCACCACCAGCCAAGCAATGTCCTGGTATTTGTTTGAAAGTTCTGGCGGTAAGGCATTCTGCCAAATGGCTTTGACAGTCTGCTGAGGGAACCACTTGACAGGATCTACCATCTCCTTTTCCCGAAGGAGAGGCGACATGCTGACCACATCCTGATGGACTTATGGTCAAAGGTGTTTTCATTCACAAATTTCTCCATGAAGGACTGGTGATATGGAACGGTCCAACTACTTTGTGCTGGGGATCCATGAACATCTTGATGCAGTCACACACAAACGTGGCCATCAAGGTGAAGAAGTGTTGGGTGTGATTTCTCCCATTTTGTCCAGATCTTTGTATATGGTGTCCCTTTGGACACAGTCCATCTTCGATGTCCACATGAACTGAAAGATGGCCCAGGTGACTGCGGCAGTGCAAGTTCAGGGTATAGGCAAACCTGCACCGTGTACCACACTGAGAGTACATCACACCTGATATCCACCATGGAGAGTGACTGGTGCTCTCATTTGCCCAGTTTCTGCCTCGCTTCAGTAACACACTCCTCCCAAGACTTGGTGTATGCCCCAATCCCTCCGAAACAAATACCCAGCACCTTCTGTCTTGATGAAGAAGGGGATAAAGGAACAGTTAGCCCAGTTTCCAAAGAGCATGGCCTTGCTCTTGCTTCGCTTTACTTTGGCCCTCGAGGCCCATTCAAACTGGTCACAGATACACATGTGTCTGTGACTGACAATGGATCCGAGCAGAAAACGACAATGTCATCATGTACGGGGGCCTTAATCTGTAGGCCCCCGCTGCCAGGATTAGTAACCCCTCTCAGGCACAAATCATGCCTGATGGATTTGGGAAATGGCTCTATTCAACACACAAACAAGGCAAGACCTGCCTGAGTCCAGGTCTGATTAGAAAGCTTTCTGATTCCCACCCACTGATTGCAGATTCCCTCCCGAAAGCCCAAAAGTGAAAGCATATAGACTGCCATGCTGGTTCAGGCAAAATGTTACCCCTTGTGTGAAACAGGCATTGACATAACATGGATGGCTGCTTGAACCAAAGACTTTTCAACTCTACTGACTTTCTCCTGAACATACTCCACGATATGCCTCCCAACCACATCTCTTCTTTACTGGAAGTGTTATCAGTAATGCAGTCTTTTAGGAAACACATGCTTGAAAGTACTCCAAAAAGAAATACAGTGCATCATTCTCATTTAAAGGAGACCCAAGATCCAATAATGGATTACTAATTTAAGCCTATGGGTGGTTCTTTACAATTCCCACGCTCCCAGTTTTTAAGTTGTATGCAATTTCTGCTATTCTTCTTCATACACAAGTAAAGATCATGTACACAGAAGTAATGATATTAACAGACCTATAGCAGAACCACTGCTTGTCTCATTCTAGACCATAGCCATAGTCCACTTTTCTCTAGTTGCTGTTCATTCGGCAACTTTGAATGTACACTACCACATTTCCTTAAACAGTATGTGTTCTAATTTTATCAAGTAAACTCCTCTGCAGAAGTAAGTAAGGGTTGGGTTGATACATAATTGTTGAGAGGGTATTAGTCTTTTCCTCTCTCTCTCCACTGATTTCTTGACCTGAATGTTTATGGTCCTTTGCAAGGGAGAAGAAATAAGGAAATGTAGTGCATCACTTTGTACGCACAGCTCAAAATAAAATCTAGAGAACATGAGTTCAAATAGCACCATGGTAGTTCAACAATCTCAATTTAAACTCTCAAAGACAATAGAGGATATTAATGAGGGTACAAAGGATCTTCAAAAGTTTAAACCAAAACCCGATAATATTTAACATCAGCTCAGACATGCACGGGGCTTGCTTTTGCCAATAGGATATAGTGTGGGAAGTAATATTTTTTTCTGTAAAAGGACATTTTCAGTAATTATATGTTCAAGACAACAATTGCCCTGTCTGAGCATTTGATGTTGCTTAAATAGATTTTTGAAACACTTTTGGGCTATTGTTCATGAGGGCCTAATGTCCTGACCTTTACTTTCAGCACTGATGTTTATTTAATCCATTGAAATAAAAATAACCATAAGATAATGGTTTGAAAGGAGGCAGGGGTTGTTATGTGGTAATTACTTCCCTCCAGATGTGTCCCAATGAGTTGCTTTGTTTGTTCCTAAAGTGCTGTAACATAAATGCTCAGCTTTCCCCTCCATTGCTGCTAAATGGGAAGACATAAATACAATTTTGTCTTATAGGCAATCTAAAAATAAATAAATGCATGGACACTAATACTGGTATTGGAATACAATAGAACTCCCTCTGACTAATGCCACTAAACACAACCCCTCTAAGTGATACAAAAATTATGAAATTTCCACGAAAATGCTTTGGAAAATCCAATATTGTATTTGTGTAGCCAGTCCATTGCAAAGAGCATATATCTGGAATGTCTGCGAAATATGAACTCAGCTATGACAACATTCATCTAAAAGTGACCCAATTCTGTTTAAAATCACACTATTGATGAACGTACAATTATAGTTTCAAACAGACTGACAAATGGAGCACATTACCCAAGATCTGCCTTTCTACTGAGTCCTTTGAACCTTTAGTTCTTAAATAAAGGAATAAAAAGAATTCAGTTATTCTAGCTAAGAAGCAATTCTACATAATTTTGTCACACTTTGAGAACTGTACTAATTACTCTGAAATGCAAATGTCAGATATAGAAAATGAAATTTTCCGTAATTTTCTAAAAGTATATCTTTAATTGTCCATTCTTTTGAATTTAAAAGACAATAATTTCAAGTTAATGAACATCCATCCAGTCACCATTTCGGAAGTAGTTATAATAAAGCATTTTCAATCCAATAGAACTATCTGAAATATACAGAGAATCTAACTGAAACTTCTACAGATGGACAATTAAGTGAGCTAATTCAATAGTTGATGACAAAAGGTAAAAGATAATTTCTGTATGAGAAGATTCATTGTATTCTAGATCAAGGGTTGGGAAAGATACTTTACTGTTAACAACGTTACGCACTAAAAATATCCATAGTAATGTGATGTTCACCCATTCTATCAATATAGTGTCAGCTGCAGCCCAGTCAGCATGGGGCTCACCCCATTGGAAGGTTGCTAGATAATGTCTCAGATGACATTCAGTGTTGAAAGAGTGCAACATTGCTGATGGTAGTGTGTTTTGGATGAGGTGAGATTAATGAAAACAATCCTATGGGAATATATTTTAGATTAGATTACTTACAATGTGGAAACAGGCCCTTCGGGCCCAACAAGTTCACACCACCCTACGAAGAGCAACCCACCCAGTCCCATTCCCCTACATTTACCCCTTCACATGACACTACGGGCAAATTAGCATGGCCAATTCACCTAACCTGCGCATTTTTGGACTGTGGGAGGAAACCGAAGCACCCGGAGGAAATCCACGCAGACACAGGGAGAACATGCAAACTCCACAGTTGCCTGAGGCGGGAGTTGAACCCGGATCTCTGGCACTGTGAGGCAGCAGTGCTAACCATCGTGCCACCCATGTGAGAGATTTCTGATGTTTTGGCCAACCAACAACCCAAAAACAAATGATCAGGTAATTACTAAATTGATGATTCTGGGAGCTTGCTGTGCACAAATCAATTGCAGCATTTTCCACTTCACAACAATGACTACACTTCCATACTACCTCATCAGTGGTCTAATAATTTTGGTCAACGCAAACTCATGAAAAAGTGTTATATAAATACACGTTTTTCTTCTTTAGCATTTCGGAAAGTGTTTGTAATTGCAACTTTAAAGTCTGAAGTAATGTGTTTCTGCCACTTCAGGAAAAAATGCCTCAATGAAGTTACAAGATAGAAGCATCAAAAGGATTCTCTTCAATTTCCTGGCATTTTATTGAGTTGTCAAGGTACGATCAAGTACAAAAGCAAAAGTAGATTTAAAATGGTTATGAAGCAAATCATTAAGTGTAATAATGACATTCACCTGTAGCAGTTATTTTCGACTCCATTAAGATAAACCTTAACCAAAACTGCGCCTGGTGGGACACTGTAACAAAATGGTCACTGGAAACTTACAGAACTGGAATGGAAATGTATGAAAATTAAATCAAAACGTCATTTTCCAAGGCGATGATGTACCCCAGCCCCTGTGGTGCCCACCAGTCTCTTAAGGCCTCGATTGTGCAGTGGATATTGCAAACTCCCTCTCGTTAGATACCCAAATGCAGCCAGTAGCGTACCACCAGCTCCTCCACAGTTTGCTTCCTGGACTATTGATGACTAATTTGGCCAGGCCCAGGAGGGGGCTCTCTCATCTGCTTGCTGCACGCTCCCCCCCCCCCCCCCCCCCCCTCTCCCCTCCTCTAGATAGCAGTTACTTCCTGTAGTTGTATTGATGGACTTTTCTTTAAGGAAATATAAACAATGGGCAGGGTCAGCAAAGGTCAATTTGGATTGGAATCTGGTGGCACTTTATATGAGCATGCTGCAGGGCTGCCCTATGGATGGTATTGCAGAGGAAAATCCTCCTCACTAATGGCTCATGCAGCACCACTACAACTGCAGCCACCATCAAAGAGCACACAAGTATGAGCTACACTGTCGAAACTTTATTGCTGGAACAGCACAGCAGGTCAGGCAGCATCCAGGGAACAGGAGATTCGACGTTTCGGGCACAGGCCCTTCTTCAGGAATGAGCAGAGAGTGTTCAGCAGGAGAAGATAAAAGGTAGGGAGGAGGGACTTGGAGGAGGGGAGTTGGAAATGTGATAGGTGGAAAGAGGTCAAGGTGAGGGTGATAGGTCGGAGTAGGGTGGAGGCGGAGAGGTCAAGAAGAAGACTGCAGGTCAGGAAGGTGGTGCCGGGCTGGAAGGATCCGGCTGAGACAAGGTGGGGGGAGGGGGGATGAAGAAACTGGTGAAGTCCAAGTTCATCCCCTGCGGTTGGAGGGTTCCCAGTCGGAAGATAAGACGCTCCTCCTCCGACCGTCGGGTTGTTGTGGTTTGGCGGTGGATGAGTCCAATGACCTGCATATCCTCGGTGGAGTGGGAGGGGGAGTTGAAATGCTGTGCCACAGGTTGGTTGGGTTGGTTCGTCCGGGTGGCCCAGAGGTGCTCCCTGAATCGCTCCGCAAGTAGGCGGCCTGTCTCCCCAATATAGAGGAGGCCACACCGGCTGCAGCGGATGCAGTAGATGATGTGGGTGGAGGTGCAGGTGAATCTGTGGCGGATATGGAAGTTTCCCTTGGGGCCTTGGAGAGAAGTGAGGGGGGAGGTGTGGGCGCAAGTGTTGCACCTCCTGCGGTTGCAAGGGAAGGTGCCGGGAGTGGTGGTTGGGTCGGTGGGGGGTGTGGATCTGACAAGGGAGTCGCGGAGGGAGTGGTCTCTACGGAAAGCTGATAGGGGAGGGGAGGGAAATATATCCTTGGTGCTGGGGTCTGTTTGGAGGTGGCGGAAGTGACGGCGGATGATGCGCTGTACATGGAGATTGGTGGGGTGGTAGGTGAGGACCAGTGGGGTTCTGTCCTGGTGGCGGTTGGAGGGGCGGGGCTCAAGGGCGGAGGAGCGGGAAGTGGAGGAGATGCGGTGGAGGGCACCGTCGACCACGTCGGGGGGGAAATTGCGGTCCTTGAAGAAGGAGGCCATCTGTGTTGTACGTATTTTGAACTGGTCCTCCTGGGAGCAGATGCGGCGGAGACGAAGGAATTGGGAGAATGGGATGGCGTTTTTACAGGGGGCAGGATGGGAGGAGGTGTAGTCCAGGTAGCTGTGGGAGTCGGTAGGTTTGTAGTAGATGTCCGTGTTGATTCGGTCGCCTGAGATAGAAACAGAAAGGTCTAGGAAGGGGAGGGAGGAGTCCGAGACTGTCCAGGTGAATTTGAGGTCGGGGTGGAAGGTGTTGGTGTAGTGGATGAACTGTTCAACCTCCTCGTGAGCTACACTGTCACCTGCTTACATACTCTTTAGTAGGGAACTCTTTCTCTTCATCCTGATCTATTGTTTCCTAATCTCTATACCCTTTTCACCATTTGCAACAGTTTAAATGCCCCTCAGGCATTTTCAGAAAATTTCTAAGCATCTGTCTCATGGGAACATTCCTTCAGAGTTCTCCTTCTACATTTAAATTTGATCTGCAACCAATTTCCCTCTTCTGACAGGTTACAACTGCTTTGCTCATAGAGTCATAGAAATGTACAGTAAGGAAACAGACCCTTCGGTCCAACCCGTCCATGCCGACCAGATATCCCAATTGTACCAGTGCAATTGTACCAACTTCCACTACTTCCTCTGGCAGGTCATTCCATACTCGTACCACCCTCTGTGTGAAAACTTGCCCCTTAGGTCTCTTTTATATCTTTCCCCTCTCACCCTAAACCTATGCCCTCTAGTTCTGGACTCCCCCACCCCAGGGAAAAGACTTTGTCTATTCACTCTATCCATGCCCCTCATAATTTTGTAAACCTCTAGAAGGTCACCCCTCAGCCTCCGATGCTACAGGAAAAACAGCCCCAGTCTGTTCAGCCTCTCTCTATAGCTCAAATCCTCCAACCCTGGCAATATCCTTGTAAATCTTTTCTGAACCCTTTCAAGTTTCACAACATTTTTCCAGTAGGAAGGAGACCAGAATTACATGCAATCTTCCAACAGTGGCCTAACCAATGTCCTGTACAGCCGCAACATGACCTCCCAACTCCTGTACTCAATACTCTGACCAATAAAGGAAAGCATACCAAATGCCTTCTTCACTATCCTATCTAGCTGCGACTTCACTTTCAAGAAGCTATGAACCTGCACTCCAAGCTCTCTCCAAGGTTCAGCAACACTCCCTAGGACCTTACCATTAAGTGTATAAGTCCTGCTAAGATTTGCTTTCCCAAAATGCAGCACCTCGCATTTATCTGAATTAAACTCCATCTGCCACTTCTTAGCCCATTGGCCCATCTGATCAAGATCCTGTTGTAATCTGAGGTAACCCTCTTTGTTGTCCACTACACCTCCAATTTTGGTCATCTGAAAACTTACTAACTGTGCTTTACATGTAGTACATGCTCTATCACAGGGTCTCCAAGATTTGTGGCAGAAAACAACTGCTCCATGAATTGCAGCCTATTGCTGAAAAAAAAATTAATTCCTGACTGCAAACGAGCAAATTGTTTTTTTTCAGCTGTTCGAGTTGGCACTTTGAGAAAGACTGAAATCTAGTGATCAAGTAATCAACTCAGCACCAGTGTCATGGGAACGGGCTATTGGACTTGTCAGGCTGTAGCGATGCATAGATTTCTCTGCAGAGAAGGTTCTAATCTACTGCTGTAACCTTTATCTTGAAGCAAAAGCAAAAGGGCCCAATTGGAGCAAGTTTACAAGTGAAGACAATTTTGAAATAACTCCAAACAAGCATAATGGTTAGACCTACTTAAGAGTCAAAATTCATTAGCTGCACCATGATGAATAGTAATGAGGAAACTACTGAAAATATTGACCTGCGCCAAATCATGGATAAACAATTCTCCATTGTCCAATAATGTGTCAGAACCATAATTCATTTAGAGGTATCATTGTGATGATGTCATATCATCTGTTCTTCTATGGCCTTATTTTTTACACAGGTAGCATCTATATTACTAAATTGTGCAAATTATCATTTCAAGTGAAGAAAGGAACCTGTACATTGTACAGTACTATTCTCCACATTTTCCAGAAAAATCTCGCATTTTTGAAGTGCTCCAATGACCTGACAAGGCGTGAAGGTAGAGAAAAAGAGAGAAAACACATTTAAGTTATGTTTTAGACATTAATCTAAAAGTACCTAATTCTTTACTTCTAGTGAGCATGTGAGTGTTCAGTATGGGGCAATATTTAAATTAGAATTAGTAAAGCAAGGGGTCAGAACAGGCCCAGGTACACTCATTTCCAAATCCATATTTATGATTCTGGAAATGTTACATGTTTAAATTAACACCTATATAAAACATCAGTGTGACCTGATCCCTCTCAAAACAGCAACAAGCCAAATCCACGCACAAGTCTGATTTCACTCCACAAAAATACACATATGCAAAGAGGTGAGTACATTTTTTTTCTGTGAGTACATTTAGTTCTGTCCTTCATTTATTTTTGAAGGTGTTGACACCCAGTGAAGTACTGTTCCACAGGTGCCATTGAGCTACGGAAGTACTCTACTTAGGTCTCATGCTGACTTCATTTTATATCAGTGGCTAGCAATTAAAATGGGAACCCTGATGATGTAGAAAAAAGTGAGGACTGCAGATGTTGGAGAAGCGCAGCAGGTCAAGCAGCATCCGAGGAGCAGGAGAATCGACGTTTCGGGATGAAGGGTTCATGCCCAAAACGTTGATTCTCCTGCTCCTCAAATGCTGCCTGACCTGCTGTGCTTTGCCAGCACCACACTCTCGACCTTGATGATATGCTCCACCTCCTTCTTGAAGATTAAATTATCCAAGTCCCCAAAAGAGTGAAACTCTGGCAAGTGAAGTCAACCTAGCTATTTAATCAACTCTTATTTCATTAATATATATATAGAATAAAACAGCAACTTCACGTTCATCCCATCATCCAATCTTTATGCGAAATCAGTCTAGATCTATCCAAAGATATACAGGTGTTTTTGAGTCTCTAACCAAACTTCTCACTTTTCTGGATCTTAACAAACTATTTCACATGAAAAATCATCAAAACAGTTCTGTTACAGATTTGATCAGAATCATTTAAGTTATGCATAGTATCATCTATTGTGCTTTAAAATCATTGGTCTCTAAGTGTGACAACAAATCATTTTCTGTATTACTAGCTCATGCGGCGTGACAGACAAGCTGAAAATGGAGCATAAAGATCAGTTAATGGTATTTCTGATCGGGGATGTATGATGAATAATCTTGTTTTAAAACATTTTGAAATTATCCATCGATCATCAATACATGAGTGCACGCAATGTAGAGACAGCACAAATAAAAATGACTGGAGTGTAAAAAGAAAAAAAGTCTATGACATTGTAGCCACATGAAAATGGAAAAATCATTGATTAAAAACAACTGCACTGTGGTTTTGTTTGCTGTATGCTCTCTATAATTAATGTCTACCAAGCTGCTGGAGATGTATTCAATGAACTCGTCAATCCTCCATAGTTTTATACATAGGAGGTCAAGACAATATTCAGTCATACAGCTTTGGCAGGCTCTGACAATAACTGGATCCAGCTAGAGAAGCGAAAATGGAGACCAGGAGGAGGCAAACAGCAGAAAGAGAGAGTGAGAGAAGAGGAGGTTAGGCAAGGAGAAAATAGAGGGAGATACTAGGAAAAAGGAGAGAGGAAAGGAAACATTGGGGTGATATATAATGCGAAGAAGTCTGGGGAGATGAGAGGACATGGGGAGGAGGAAGTGTGAGGATAAGAGATGAAATGGGGAAAGAAGATTAGGGAAAGGGCAAAGTTTAGGAGAATTTGTGAGAGGTAGCAACAATGGTCAGGAGGATAGACAGCAGAGGAGAATTGAGGAAGGGGAAGAAGGGAAATATACTGAAGGACATGGTGGGCAAAGAAAAAGGATGAGATCATAGAATCCCAACATTGCAGAAAGAGGCCATTTGGCCAATCGAATCTGCACTACCCTGTGAAGAGCATCCTACCCAGACTCACCCCTCCACTATCCCTGTGATCCTACACATTTGTTATTTATCATAGTCAACTCATCTACTCTATCCATCCTTGGACACTATGGGGCAATTTAGCCAATCCACCTAGTGTGCACTTCTTTGGAATGTGGGAAGAAACCAAAATATTTAGAGTATGCTTGGAATAGTTATTTTGCTCAGATGTGGAAAGTGGCAGAATGGTCAGTCAGTTTATATGTCGCGAGTATGGTGCTGGAAAAGCACAGCTGGTCAGGCAGCATCCGAGGAGTAGGAAAATTGACATTTCAGGCAAAAGCCCTTCATCAGGAACCTTCTTCAGGCTTTTGCTCGAAACGTCGATTCTTCTGCTCCTCAGATGCTGCCTGACCTGCTGTACTTTTCCAGCATCACAATCTCGACTCTGATCTCCAGTATCTGTAGTACTCACTTTCACCTAGTCAGTTTATATGTCAGTGATGCTGAGGCATGGACAACAATCATGTGATGAGGGCTGTGAGTGTGGTGGGAACAGATGATGCATTGACTGGTTGAAAAGATGAACCACGTGTAGTTAGGGGAAGGCACATGAACAATGCAGATAGGTAGTTTTTTTCTTATAACTTTTGCAATTTACCTCCTATACCTGTTGACCAAGACATATTTAAGCTGCTCTAGAGCAACATTTAATGGCTACAACCTGCAACTGCATGAAGATTAGGTTTTTTTTTTCATTTTCAATCCGGTAGGTCTGCAACTTGTCATCAAGTCATATGGCACATTGACTGCCCATTATAGATACTGTACAGCTTTTGCTTCTATTGAATTAGAGGAAAATAAAAATCAGGCTCTTTTTATAGCAAATAGCCGATTTGCAAAGTCCAATTGAAAATCTACTCGAATATAACATGACATGACAATGTAATATGAAAACTGTAACCAAACCACTACACATAGGTCGAACGAATATATCTTGCTAAATGTAAATACTTAAGATATTTTAAAATCTTTGTCAGAATCTCGGAGGTGCTGAATGACCTGAGCTATGGCAGGAAACATGGCAGAATTTTGTGGAAAGTCTGGCAAGACCCATCTTGAAACTGGGGGCAACTTGTCATAACTTTTAACAAAATTCTAGGCGCGAAGGTAAGATTGTTGTTCAGTAGTGGCAAGTTGCCTGTTGGGGAGTGGGGGGGGGGGGGGGGTTATTGCTTGTTAATAACCTTATTAACTGCATATCACTTCATTAATATGCAGCTTCCTATCCTACCAACTGCCACAAGTAAAGTAGGTACTGGAAATGCTCAAGATGGAAGTCAGAGCAGGTACCAGGAGACTGTAGCTCACTGCCTGCTTCAAGGGACCACCACATTGGACACTGAGCATTCACATCTCAGGGCTTGCTTCATGTCCATGGGTGAGATAGATGTGTTATAAGCACCTTCATGCCACATTTCTAATCCATTTACGTTGTTCTTGTGCATTTCAGAAGTTCAGGTCTTGTCAACCTGCATCTTCACCAATTTACTCTTCATAGTAATTTTCCTGAATTTTTTCTATTTTCTGATTTACAGCTATTTCTGGGATGCTACTTGTATCATATGCAGTCAAGACTTATGCAAAATACCTGTTCATTCAATCTGCCATCTCCTTATTTTCCATTATTCATTCTCCAGGTGTACTTTCTATAGTACCCATGCTTACTTTGTTAACTATTTTCTTTTTAAACTATCTATAGAAACTCATACTCTCTGTTTTTTATATCTCTAGCTAGCTTTCTCTTGAATTCTAATTTTCCCTTTTGTTTATATTTTCTGTCCAATTTTCTGACCTGCATTCTATTGACTTAGCCCTTAAATTAATTTATCAGTTTATTGTCACTAGCTTTGCTTTCACGGTCTCTTAATAACCATTATTTAAGTTTAAAATATTCGTCTTGGACCCATTCGTCTTTCTTTCAAACAGCTGTTAAAATTCAATCATGTCATGATTGCTTCTCGTTAGGCATGCCTTCACCGTGTAAGATTTTGTGTCATGAGATATTGTGTTATAGGTTATCTTTATTAACTCACTCACCAGCTCGCTATATTTTACTGCATTTTCACACTTTATCAGCCCTTGCTACAAGCAATGTTTACCTCTGAATAAGTGTAGCGTACAGAACAATACCATCCCCAACAAGTCTCCAAGAAACATTATAATGTTAATCAGTCCTTACCAACCATCTCCTGGACCTGAATTGATTAAGTACCTGTCAAATACCTTTTAACTAGGCCAATATCCTTTTAAGACAAAATAGTGCTTCCATGAAAATGCATGATCCAATGAAATCCAATGAATGAAACTCATACCAACAAATAGTAAATAAATCTCACAACTCAGCTGCAGTAATCAGTTTAATATCCTTTCTTATTTAGAAAGTGTAGGCCTCGTATTTTTACCAACTTTTACTGATTTAAAAGACAAAAGAACTAATACCTCTTGATCAAACTGGATAGATACCCTTAATCCTACCAGAAGTAACAGCCAGCACTTAGCAGGTTTTAACCCATCTCCTGTCTCCCTGGACAGAAGCCCTTCAAACCTTTCAGCACTATAGATAAAAAAAGTAACACAATAGTAATGGTATTTTAATATATGTAAGAAATGTGTATAAAG
Organism: Chiloscyllium plagiosum; assembly: GCF_037043375.1. NCBI lineage: Eukaryota > Metazoa > Chordata > Chondrichthyes > Orectolobiformes > Hemiscylliidae > Chiloscyllium > Chiloscyllium plagiosum. The sequence goes on along the minus strand of NW_028270169.1, from coordinate 35,573,809 downwards.
GGGCCCTTGTCAGAACTGTTTTTCAGGATTCTGTTGCCAACTGGAACTTGTGCTGTGATTGCTGAATAAAAGAGGCTATTTTTGTCACTCTGATTCTGGTCGTTATTTGAACACAATCCCACAACTTGGCGTAGTCAGGCAGGATCGCTGAGGACACCAGCTAAACTAACCAATCACTGACAGTTCTTCAAAGGTAAGAAGCTTCCTTCTCAGGGTCATGATCTACTCCCGAAACGCGATCCCGAACCTTTCGTGAGTCGGTTATTTTTTTTCAAATTCCCCGCGTCTTGACCTCAGATGAGCTAACATTGTCTATAACAGGCAATTGCCCACAATACGTAAATTAGGATGATCATGAGTGACCCCAGGAAACTGCCTATAATGTCCAGAGGTGGGCCATCTCCTCCTGACATAACTGAGGAAGCAATGCTGCAGCATTTGCAGAACCAACTTGAGGTACAGTTCTAGTTTAGATTACTTTACAGTGTGGAAACAGGCCCTTCGGCCCAACAAGTCCACACCGACCCGCCGAAGCGCAAACCACCCATACCCCTACATTTACCCCTTACCTAACACTACGGACAATTTAGCATGGCCAATTCACCTGACCTGCACATCTTTGGACTGTGGGAGGAAACCGGAGCACCCGGAGGAAACCCATGCAGACACGGGGAGAATGTGCAAACTCCACACAGTCAGTTGCCTGAGGCGGGAATTGAACCCGGGTCTCTGGCGCTGTGAGGCAGCAGTACTAACCACTGTGCCACCGTGCCGCCCTTAGTTAGGGAAGACCTTAATCAAAATCATGCAGATGTACAATATAGGAGAAAGTGAGGACTGCAGATGCTGGAGATCAGAGTCGAGAGCGTGGTGCTGGAAAAGTACAGCAGGTCAGGCAGCATCCAAGGAGCAGGAGAATCAATGTTTCAGGCATAAGCCCTTCATCAGCAATGAGGGCCTCATTCCTGAGAAGGGCTTATGCCGAAACGTCGATTGTCCTGCTTCTTGGCTGCTGCCTGACCAGAAGTATAACAAGGCCCAAGAAGAGTGGACACTAGATGACATGAGATGGGTCTGGGGAAAAAAAAAGCCTGCCTGAAAAATAACAACTGAATTAAATGGTCCTTTGCAAGTGACAAATTGGCCAAATTCACCAGAGAAATGAAGTCATGTCCCAATCAGCCCATGGTTGTGAAGTAACCCAACCAAGACAGCAATTAAAAGCAGTGCGTGACCAGGTACTGAAAGAAAGGTCCAAACAGGAAACAGCTCACCTTAAAAATCAGGACCTTGAAAAACAGACCAAGAGACTGAAGGGTGAGCGATCAGTCCTGTCAGATTCTTCCTCAGTTCCCAATTGCACACAGAATTTGTACTTGGCCACCCAAGACATCCAGGAAGGGATTCAGAGAAACAAAGCTATTGTCATTGGGAAACAGAGGGACTCTAGCAGGGAAAGCGATGAGGACTGTATATCCCTGGTACCAATTTTACGACCCGTTAAGGCCAGGAAAGTAAAGATTGAATAAATGGTTAGACAGAAATTAGAGGATGGCAATGAGGTGATGTTCCAGTATCACAGACTGAAAATGCACACTGTGAGTGGACCTGTGACCCCTGAAAATATAGACAGCTGGTCTAAAGAAATGCTTCACCCAAAGAAAGGGCCATTGAAGATATGGGAAGACTGGCTAAGTGGAATATACATTCCCCATCCCTGGGACGTGGTACAAATTCGGAATGTTATTGTAACTAAAAGAGAAGGACGCCGCCTCCTTGAGGCAGCCAGAGGTGCTCTTGGAGAGTATGAGCAGGAGCTACAAGCTGGCTGGACAGCAATAAAACATTCATTACGGGGTATAGTCTGCAGAAGAGTAATTGGACAAAAGTTACAGCTTGCTGTCAAAAACCCACAGAAGAAGTCACTGAATATGAGGAAAGGTTCAGGACAACCTGGAAAGAATGTGCAGGATCTCGGACGCGCAGGATGACAGGGACTTTGAACGTTGTGATTATGGCCCGCTGAGGTCTGCTTTTGTGGCCTAACTTAAACCTCAACTCACTAAAATATTAGAGCTGACTAAACCGGATAGGAACCAGAGGGGGGCTGAACCCACCAACTCAACCGAGATATGGGTGCCGAATTGCAAGCCCTTCAGGCAGGACAAATGAAACAGAGCCCCAATAGCCCCAGGAAGACCCAAGACAAACGTCTTGGGATGTGCCAATTCTGTGGGAAGGAAGGCCACTGGGCCGGGGTTGCTGGAAAAAAGGAAAAGAAAGAAATTGCCTAATAAGCAGTGAGGAAGAGGAGACCTCAGAAAATGGGATTAACACCAATCTCCTCGAACAGTTTAAAAAACTAACCATCCAGCAGCAGCAGCACGAGCTGCTAAAGTTGACAAAAAACTGAAAGAGCCTGCCCTGTGCCTCTCTATGCTTCTACTGGCTTTATGCCAGCAGAGGGGAGATGGACTGTGAGAACATGAGGGCAGGTGACCTGGACATTGAGTGCCTTTTGGACACAGAAACAGAATTGACATGTCTACCCCAGAGGTATGAAACCAAACTTCTGCTAGATGAGACAGTGAGGCCAGCTTATGGAGCAGGAGCAGACAGGATTGAAATCACACCAATACACCTTGAATTCAGCCCCCGGGAGTTAGTAACTTGTGTATGGGTAAGACCTAGAGCCCAGTCACTCCTCAGAATGGATATCCTCACCCAGCTAAATTCCTCTTTACATTTCGATGATGGACAGATAATGTGGTCCAGTAGAACCCTACAAAGCAAAGAATTAAAAGACCATCCAAGCTGAACTAAAACATGGATGACTGCAGGTTACTGAAAATGGAACACGGAACTTTTACAGGAATACCTTCACCTTGTACCAAACAGGAAAAAAAGAGTCTCTAATAAAAACCCACAATACCTCTAACAGCCCAGTGTGGCTGATGCGAAAGGCAAGTGGAGAATGGATATTAATTAGAGATCAAGGAAAACCAGATAAACTGTCATGAGATTCAGCACCGTCATGACATCGGGAAGCCTACCCCCTGGAGCATCTGCACAGCCAACAGTATTACGAGCTCTGACTGAAGCCTGCAGAACAGCAGAGGATCAGTCTGACAGCTTTTACACAGACTCCTGTTATGCTGCAGACTGTCATCCTTTTGTCTTACTGCCAGGGATTAACCAATGCTGTAAGTTCTGCTTCATCACAGATATTGGCTGCCTGGAAAGAGCCACTGGAGGGTGATCATGACAGCATAACAGGCCAGTGGGTACCTGTGAAAAAAAACCACAAGGAACCCTGAGGTGCGAAGTGGGAAGGACTGTACCAGCGCTGTCAAGGTCCGAGGAAAGGAGGCCTGGATTCCCACCTCCCACATTAAACAGGCATCTCACAATACAGTGGGACCAGAGACTGACTGACCACCACAATGTTTGTTATTGTTGGTCTAACTGTGCATGTTTTCTTCTTGTAAAGTGTAGTTTCCAAACTGTTAAAAGTATGTAAGTGAGAAGAAGAATTGTGTGATTCTCTTCAAAAGGCCTCAGTAGAATCAAAAGGGGGGAACTGTGAGATATTGTGTTATCAGATATAGTCTTATAGATTCTCTTCATTAATTCACTCACCAGCTCACTATATTTTACTGTATTTTCACACCTTATAAGCTCTTGTTACAAGCAGTGTTCACCTCCGAATAAGTGTAGCATACAGAACAATACCATCCCCATCAAATCTCTACAAAAGAATATAATATTAATTAGCCCTTACCAACCATCTCCTGGACGTGAATTTTGCCACTTGTGGATTTCGGTCATTATTCGAACATGATCCCACATCTGTATGAACATTAATTAGTCCTATCTTCTCACACAATACTAGGTCTAGTTTAGCCTGCTCTGTGGTTGGCTCCAGAACATGCTCCTCTTAGAAACTATCTGGAAAACATTCTATGAACTCCTCATTCTGGTATCTTTAAATCTAATTTGCAAATGTATATGTAGGTTAAAATGTCCCATGATTATCATTATATCATTCTGACAAGGTCCCATTAGTTTTTCCCCTTATACTCCATTTTACCCTGTAGTTACTGTCAGGTGGCATGTACACCATCCCCACAAGTGATTTCTTGCCTTTCTCATTGTTGATCTCTATGCAAGCCACTTGCTCAAGCTGGTTTCCTGAAATTACATCATCTCTCTGTTGTGTCAATACAAATTTAAAAAGACTCTACCCTTTGTCATTTGGTAACTCCCTGTTGTTTTTAAATATCATGCACCCTTCAGTATTCAAGTCATCCTGCAGCCATATCTCTGTGATGGCTATTAAATTGTATTTATTTATTTCTACTATCACTATCATTCATTTGCTTTGCTCCAAATGCTATTTACATTCAGATAATGAACACCTGTAAAATATCTATTAGCTTTCCCCTTTTATTATGTTTGTATCCTCTATACTTATTTGTTTATATACTCTTGGATTTGTACTGTCTATGCCTTCCTGTCTTCATTATTTCTCATATCCTTCATCTTATCATTTTGTCTTGTCTGTATTCTTTGATTTAACATATCTCTCAAATTTGATACCTTGCTCTCATTATTTAGTACAGAATCCTCTCTAGCAGCCTGGTTAGAGACATGGTTCAGTTGTAGCCTGCCCTAATGGCCAGTGCCCACTCTCCTGAGTAATGGTCCAGTGTCCCATGAACTGGAACTGACTTCTCACACACCACTATTTATACCACACATTCACCTCTCTAATCATACTTTCCCTATGTACACTTGTATGCAGCTCGGGTGGTAATTCAGAAACAACTATCTTTGTGGTTCTGCTTCTTAATTTGGTGCCTAGCTTCTATCCTTTTCCTGCCTATGTCACCTGTACCAAATGGACCATGACAAGCGTATTCCGCATCACCTCCCCACACCCCAATCTAATGCCCTTACCCAACCTGAAACAGTTCTAATATCCTGAAGGTACATCATCCTCAAGGGTTACTTTCTATTTCTTCACAACACCCTGTCATGTTTCTCCTTCATGATAATGTGTATGCTGACTGGGAATCTCATACAAGCTCCTGAGAAGCTGTACCAGGGAAGAGAATGTAAATGATCTTGGTGAACTCACAGCTTTGTAAGCACTCAAAATTAAGAAGAGAAGAAAATTTCTAATCAACGCATTTCAGGATGTTATTACACACCTCTGGAGAAGGTGGGATTTGAATGCAGGCCTCCTTGCTCAGTGATAGGGACACAACCTCTGTGCCACAAGAATCCCCAAAGTTAAGAACAGTCTGGGCTCAAGACTCAATCATTTAAGCAAACTAATTCTCAGCTGCATTTAATTAGTACTGCAAATTCTTTCAGGGTCATAACTCCTTCATCTAACAATATCAGCCGATCTTACCAAGAAGTCGTTGCTAAAATTCCTACTTTGACCTTTAATCCCAATTCATTCCGATTTTGTCCTGGAATTTCAGATCACCGGAATCCTTGGCATTCACTGAAATATCCATAAGTAAAAGTCATGTGGAACTTATTTTGATTGGCACCTCAAACCTTAACCTGAATTATTTTTATTGTTCCCGTATTGTTTCTTGGTCAAACTAGTGGAACCCTTCCTAAAAGCATTACAAGTTTCCCTAACCAAACATACAGCTATAGTTCAAAAAGATGGCTCACTAACAACCAAGAATATAAAGTCAAGAAGACCTTGCTGTCTCCATCTCTTGGTATGTTGCAAACGTGGACTGTTTAGGACTGCATTCTAATTTCCAAGCACTTGATGGTACATCATCCTCAAGTGTTATCTTCTACTTCTGGTTTGCACAAGAGAACTGCCAGTGGCTATTCAAATATGTTGGCCTCACTAGCTCATTCCTGAAGAAGGGCTTATGCCCGAAACGTTGATTCTCCTGCTCCTTGGATGCTGCCTGACCTGCTGCGCTTTTCCAGCAACACATTTTTCAGCTCACTAGTTATGGCTAGTTCAATGTTATTTGGAAACGGCAACAAATAATCCTAATTCGCTGTTGAAATTAGCTGCATAGAATGCTGAGACCCAAATGTTTTCAGAGTGCTGGCAAGAATGTCCATATTCTCAAAGCACTCAGGAAGATTCTGCTTGGATTCAAAATAATACCGGGGGGCTACAACACAAACATCAGGCTTAAATGGGATGAGAAGATCTCCCTAAAGTGAGCTTACATTGCAGTGCTCCAGCACCACAGAGCCACTTTTCTATTAATGCAAAATGTATTAACAGCCTGGGAATATGCCTCCTCGCTTTTGTTTTCCTTGCAAGGTTTTGCAGTAGCTTCTAGTCAATTTAACAGAGATATCTATCTCAAATCTCAGCAGAGTGTCACTTGAATCCAACCCTCCCACCATCAGGATTAGGAATTTTAAATAAAATTTTAATCTCAACTGTTCAAACAACAGACAGTATTCTAAGTGTTACTGATGAGCACTGATGTTTAGGAACTTACAGCATGAACAATAACAATAACAATGATAGTAGGCAGATGAGACTAGTTTAGTTTGGGATTATGGTTGGCTTGGGCTGGCTGGACCGAAGGGTCTGCTTCTGTGTTGTGTAACTCTAATAATATCAGCAGTATATACTTATTGAATGCACAGAAATATCTGGTATGATGTAACACTAAATGCTGAAGTAAGGATATTTTACAAGTTGTGGAGGATGAGATAATCACCAACCCTACTACAAGTCCACAGCTGTTTTGTTCTGCACATTTGAAGTTAATATGGTGTTAGAACAGCCCAAACAGCAACATCATTCCTATAATAAAGAATATCTTGCAATAGCAGCCTTCCACTTCAAGTGTGTAACAATGTTCTCAGCAAGACTCCAAATTTATCCAGCCTGACACTACTTAAAACCATTCACAAAGAAAGATGTTTGAAATAAAATTGCTGCTTCTCTCTAGAAACATAATAAATCAAGAAAAAAACAAAGAGAGGATAAATAATTAGTTTTCTTTAACATTCCTTTCTGTGTCAAGTTTGACTTTTGCTAAAAGGGGATTTACAATTGGTTTACTCTACATTTTGTTCAGTGAAGAAGTGGCTCCCCTTTCTTTCCCTTCACCTAAATTCAGTTGCAGGGAGAGATAAAATTAATAGAACATTTCTGAACAGAGCTCCAGTTCAACGTATAATAATCAGAACAGTTAGCATGGATTTCCTCTACACTAAACACACTCCCTGCACTCAGATTTGTTGACATTTTTTATGTCATCTTTTAATATTACAAGTGCCTATGTAAATATTTATAACAGAAAAACCCTTTAGAATATGTTGGCATTGAAAATAAGGAAAGTTACATCAGCATCTCAGTGCTTAGCTGTTGAAAATGGATTAAATTAACACCCATAGCACAGGATTTGATTCCTGGTCTGTAAGAGATAGATTGAGCTCCTGCTTCTGCATCCTACCCTCTATGAAAAGTCACAACACTGTATCACGTTACGGTAAACAATCACCTCGCTTTGGTCAAAAAACCGAAGATCATCTACTGATTAAATCAAACCTCTCAAAAGGTTTCTGGAAAAAAATGTACCTTTTATCCCTCAACAACTGAATTTTCTAATGATTAGAAAAGGTTTTATAATATATATATTTCTGAATCTAACAAATAATCTAAAAATTAGTCTCTGAATTGAGAAATTTATCTTACATTAATCTTGGTTTTGATTATATATTTTATTTGTTTAATTATTGTATCTGCTTCATTCAGGTTTGTTTTATTAATTAAGTTATGATGTTGTATTACATGATAAACATAATCTGGTTAGATTTTCGCCTCGTTGATTTTAACCTCGGATGCTGCCTGACCTGTTGTGCTTTTCCAGCACCTGCAGTCCTCACTTTCACCTAGAATATTGTGAAGCCTGTTCTATGATATTAAGGGAAATGGAACAAAAGCTGGTGTTTAGAGTTAAATCCCAGAGCACCCACATTTTCATTGAAAGCCTCCAGGGGCTAAACAATTTTCTCCTGTTAATACTTGCTTACGGTGCTGGTACTCAGTTCGAGAGTAGATTACAATTAACCATCATTCTAATCAATGAACTATTAGACAGCTCAAAAGGAAAATTTTGAGTTTGTAAGTTCTTTGCATTAGGTGCTTCACTTCACAATGTTTAGACCCCTTTTCTATTGATTGTTTTCTTTCGATTATTTGATTCATATTAACCATGACATTTATTTTTAAATTTAGCTCTGTCTCTAAGGATTTCTCTCCCTCTTGTATCTTGTCAAACCTTATTGCCCCTCCCAATGCAACCTGCCATCTTATCTTTTTGAGAATGTGTTCCCAAAATGACACCTATGTACCAACAAATCATAATTTCTATTGGTTACTAAACAAAAAAGTCAAAAGAGCTGCAGACACTGGAAATCAGAAACAAAAGCAAAAATTGCTAAAAAAAAAGGCAGCAGGTCTGACAGCATCTGTGGACAGAAACCCTTCTTCAAAACAAAGAGTCACTGGACCTGAAACATTAACTCTGTTTCCTATTCACAGATATTGTCAGATTGGCTGGGTTTTTTTCCAGCAATTTCTGTTTTCATTACTACTGGTTGATGACTGACTACTGTTTATGTATCATGCGTAGTTTTACTAGTTTTACTCTTCTTACTAACAGGAACATGATGACTGGTATTTGGCAGCAACAAAAAACAGAATGCAGGATAGGTGTAGGCTATTTGGCTCTTTCAACATACTCTGCCATTCAACAGAGATGGGGGAAACATCCAAAACCAGTTTCAGTAGAATTTTCTACAGTGGTACACAAAAGAAGCACTGGTCATTGAGAATGAGCTGAACAAAACAGAACACATTTAAGGGATACTGATCATTGATCAGTGATCAAATAACATGAGGTTTAAGTTACTTATGGCTGATCTCCCATCTCAAAACAATATACTTGCTTTCTCCCTGTACACTTTGAGGCCTTTAAAATATAAATATTTATCTATCTATATCTTCAATGCATTCAGTTACTGGGCCTCCTATGTTAGAGGACTCTACAGATTCTCTACCCTTTGAATGAAGAAATGTTTCTCCATCGAATCCTGACACAGTGTCCCTTGGTTCTAGACTTCCCATCTTCAACAGTAACAACAGCCAGCACACGAAGATGCATTGATTGTACATTTAAATAATTTAACTTTAGTTCATTTGAAACAAAGGGAAAATCTGAAAACAAAACATTGAAATTCCCTTATTTGTTATTTCTATAATATCCATGATGAAAACATTGAAAATAGTATGCCCTCAAAACATAGTTGTTTTAATTACAGAAATTAATTGGAATCAATTGACATCTGTTTTAAGTATACTACAATTGAAGACAATTTTGCACCATAACTGTGCATTCTGAACATATGCAGTTTCAGCACTTCTGAGCACATGATGTAAGTTAAAGAGTGGCCCTCATCCTGTGATGATTCATGACCTATTTTTACATGATTTGGAGATGCTGGTGTTGGACTGGGGTGTACAAAGTTAAAAATCACGCAACACCAGGTTATAATCCAACAGGTTTAATTGAAAGCACTAGCTTCCAATTAAACCTGTTGGACTATAACCTGGTGTTATGTGATTTTTAACTCTGTTTTTACAATGCACCCTGGAAGATACTAGGAATTTATTTCCCAAGGTTTCAATTCAAGGAAGTGAAGAAAACTTTTAATAAATTCAAATTATTATTTTGAATAGCTTGGATAGACAACACCCGATGTCAGAATTATTTTTGGTTGATTTTCCTTTGTTGATGAACAGGGAGATGGGAGCTGGACAGGTCAGTTGGGTAACACTTGAACAGAGCTGGAACCAATTTACTTGCTGGGTGACTGGTGAGTCCAACTGGGAAAGGTTTAAACCAACTTGTCAGTGGTATGGAAACTAGATGGTAATAATAAAGAGAGATACCAAGCTGCAAAGAATATTGGGAGAGACAGACAGAATTACTGTAGAAAATAATAAGGTATTTAGCGGGTTCAGGTGAAGAAAGAAAGTAATAGGTCTAAGTTAAGGTGGCAGTATATGTATGTGAATGCATGAAGTGTAGTAAATAAGACTGATGAGATGCAGGCTCAGATGACAATATAGAATACAATGTTGTGACAATAATGCAGAACTGGCATAAAAAAGAGCAGTCAAGGTTGAGGAATGGTAGTACTGACTAAGGAGAACACAGCAATGCTAGAGAAAAAGGATGCCCCAAAGGGTGAAGGGTTGGACTTAAGGAACAAAAAAGATGCAATTACTCTGTCTACGGGCCAGAGTGGCAAAACAACAAATTTACAAGGAAACTACAAAGAAGAGCAAGAATTATAGTCATTATGTTGGTGATTTTATTGGCCTGAGACTGCGATTGTAGTAATGTAAAGAACTCAGATGGGTAAAACATCTAAAACCATTTTCAGTCGAATTTTCTACAGTGGTACACTTTGAGTTCAATGAGAAAAGAAGCATTGGTCATTGAGAATGAGCTGAACAAAGCAGAACAGGTGTTAGTCCATGAACACATTTAAGGGATAGTGATCATTGATCAGTGATCAAATAACATGAGGTTTAGGTTACTTATGGAAAAGGACAGGAACAGTCCAGAGTAAGAATAGTTAACTGGAGGAAAGAAAACTCCATGAGGTAAGAATGGATCTGGCAAAAATAAATCAATATGAAATTCAGCAAGCAAAATTGTATCTCCTTAAAGAAGAACTGGTTCCAGTACAACCAGGAGTAATAAGTAAAGTCACATGGCCTTACTAGGCCATAGAGAGATCTCTCTCAATAGACAGAGATGACTGGTGATGGCTTAACTTGAGGGTCATCATGCATCAGGCAAAGGGAGAGGTCAAGAAGGACAAACCTTCATGGTAACCTCAACCTTTGTGGGAATAGAAGCCGTGCTGTTGGCATCATTCTGCATTGCAAACTAGCTATCTAGCCAATTGAGCTAACTGACTTGCTCCCAATGAAGGGCATACATTCAGCAAACAAATCCCGAGCTCCCTGGATGATGAACAAGATAGAGACTAACATGAAGTAGAAGAAATGTCCTTGTGACAGACGTCAGGTGGATAATTCAATTGAGAATTGGGCTGAGTGTTGAAGTTTCAGAATGAATTGCAAGTGTAAATAACAGAAGCAAAGAGAGGTTATGAAAAGAGACTAGCAACTAACGTAAAAGAAATTCCAAATGTCTTTTGCATGCATGCAAATAATAAAAGGGTGATAAGAAGAGAATGGAGCTGATTAGAAACAAAAAGATACATGTGGATGTAGGGGGTGTGACTGATGTATTAACTTCATATTTTGTATCTGTCCTCATCAAACAAGGAGCTCCTGCCCAGGTCATTGTGAGACAAGAAATAATTCTAAAACTTAAAGGTTATAAAATTGATAAGCTGGAGGTGTACAAAAGGCTGCTTATATTTAAAAGTTAATTGGATGAAATACATGTAAAGTTGTTGAACAAAGTGAGAGTAGAAGTTACAAAGACACTGCCATAATTTTCCAATCATACTTAGATTCAGGATGGTGCCAGACAATTGGACTATGTTAATGCATATAAATATACGCACACATATATTATCCATGCCGTAAATGCATTTGTATTTATACATATATAATATATATTTTATATATATATATAAATACAAATGTATTTATGGCATGGATAATACTAGGTACAATATCTAATTCTGCACATGATACAAAACTTGGAAGTATTGTGAATCTTGTGAATTATGATGAAGGTAGTTGAAAACTTCAAAGGGACACATGGTGGAATAAGTGAGAAAATGTCAGATTCTACGTAATGTGAGATTTGAAAAGTGATTCATTTTGATTGGAAGAACAGATAGAAACATAAATTATAGCTAAAACGTTGAAGGTTTGCATCAGCAGAGATATTTGGATGTATATGTGCATAAATCATTCAAAGTGCTGTTAATGTAGCATACAGGATTGTGGGCTTTATTAAAAGGGGCAGAGAGTACAGAAGCAAGGAAATTATGTTAAATCTGTATAAAACACTGGTGCAGCTTCAATTGGAACATATTGTCCAATTAAGGGTGCTACAGTTTAGGAAGGCACTAAAGGCATTACAGAAAAATTATTCACAAGAATGTTTCCAGAAAAGATTAGAGAAGTTACCCTTATTCCCATTGGAAAGGAGGTGATTGAGAGATTATTTGATAAAGATATAAACAGACTATATAGGAAAATCTGTTCATATTGGTGGAAAGCTTGACAATCAAAAGGAACAGATTAAGGGTAATTGGCAAAAGAAGCAGCTACGACACGAGGAAAATTTTTCATGTGGTTTGGATCCAGAACTGCTTGAGGATGTATTGGTGGTAGGGCCAATTGCAGCTTTCAAAAGGGAATTGGATCATTACCAAAAAAGCAAAAATGTACAGGGCTACAGAGGTGGGCGAGTGCCACTTGGTGACTTGTTCATTCAGAGGGTCAGCTCAGAGACAATAAGCCAAACAGCCTCCTTCTGTACCCTGTAACCATTTAATGACTTCAACAGAAAGCCAAAGCATAGATTTTCTTTTTAGCCACTCCCTTTAATTTTGGTTTATATTCATTTAAAAAAAAAACTGCATTCCAAATTATTCTTGGCTTTTGGAGGTCTTTTCATACAACAGCTTGGAAACTGCATAAATAATACATTTTAGAATTTTGTTAGGTTATTTTCTTTTTGAAAGTTTATACTTAATTGCCAACTGTTTTAGTTGGTAAACTATAACATTATATGCAAAGGTACATTTTCTGCATGTGTATTCTTGGCAAACTGTGTGGCAGGATTTGTCAACAGCATGTCATTTTCAACAGCGTAACTGAAACTGTGTCACTTCAAATTTCTCTCTTTTTTCCATTTCCCACATGATTATAATTAAAACGGGTTGCATGCGTGCAAAACATATCTAATTCAGTAAAACATTGGTTTCTCTTATTCTTATGTGCATCATTGTTACTTGTTGAAACTTGCTTTGTCAGAGAGTTATATATTCTGGCATGCCTCACGATTGGCATGCATTAATGTTTCCAGGACAACTATTGTGGGAAAGCGTATGATATTTGTGGGTTCAACTTTTACTTGGATGTTTACTTCTTTTGTTCATCATTCTGTGGGATGTAATTGAATTTACAGATACAACTGACCTTTCTGAGATGGACAAGAGCAATCACAGTGGGGTGAAGTGAGATGTTGAAAATGGATTAAAATCCCTGTAAGGACTCTTCCAGCCAATACCAAGGTGGACATAGTTTGGACCATTTTGACACTGTTCCTCATTTTCTTACCTTGACTGACTGTCCCACCATATCCAGGTCACAAAGCTCTTTGCATTCCTCCATGTCCTAATATCGCTTCAAAATCCTTTCACCACTGATTCATACTTGCTGAGTTCAACCCTCCATACAAGAGTCCATTCATTTAGAAATTGAATCCCTACACTGTGGAAACCGACCCTTTGGCCCAACAAGTCCACACCAACTCTCCAAAAAGTAACGCACTCAGAACCATGCCATTACCCTATATTTACCCCTATTAATAACTACTCTATGGGCAATTTAGCATGGCCAATTCACCTAACCTGCACATTTTTGGATTGTGGGAGGAAACCCACGCAGGCAGGGGGAGAATGTGCAAATTCCATGCAGACAGTTGCCTGAGGCTGGAATCGAACCCAAGTCCCTGGTGCTGTGAGGCAACAGTGCTAACCATTGAATCACCGTGCTGCCCTCTTCTTTGTCCAAGACTGTATGCATACACCACACACCCGCACACACACACACACACACACTTGACAGATACATGCTACCTTTAGAACAGATTGCCATGAGATTCTGATGCACCGCTGACTTCATCTGAAAGAAATAATGTGAAAATGTTTTATGTCAAGATTAGAATGGTGCTGGAAAAGTACAGTAGGTCAGGCAGCATCCGAGGAGCAGGAAAATTAACGTTTCAGGCAAAAGCTGTTCATCAGGAATGAGCTCATTCCTGATGAAGGGGTTTTGCCCGAAACTTTTGATTTTCCTGCTCTTCGGATGCTGCCTGACCTGTTGTGCTTTTCCAGCACCATTCTAATCTTGACTCTAACCTCCAGCATCTGCAGTACCCACCTCTGCTGTGAAAATGTTTTATGTTGACTATTCAGGGCATGCAATACATTTCACGAACGAAGAGACCAACATAATGCTCAACAAAGTGCTAAAATGCCATTGACTTTATTTGTCCATCTGAACCCGCCATCAGGAAGTTAAAATTTCCCATCACACCTAATTTCCATCACACGCCATGTTTCCTGCCTTTGTGGAATCAATAAAATATGCAGCTCCCAGAAGTGAAGAAGGGTTACACCTGAAACGTTAACTTCTCCACCGCTGCTTGGCTTGCTGTGTTCTTTCAGCCTCCTGCCTGCCACAGCAGAAGTCACAGCAGACAACAGTAGGATCAATTTTGCCAAGTGGTTTGTGACCTTGCTATCAGCCTCAATTCCAGGTCAGGAACTTAGACCAGTCCAGGCTGGGAAATCGATCATGTTCTTCCTGAAGGAAATTCATTCAGAAGTTGCCTCTAGGAGCCCCCAGAGGATAGGTGCTGGGTGAAGCAGGTAGATGGCAAGCTCATTAGGAAGCCATGTAGCAATGTCCAGATAGCAGCCTCGCTAGGAGGGGAGTGGAGGGGACTTTGAGACCGCTGCAAAATAATAGCATTCATGAAGGCTTCCTTTTCCAGCTTAAATGAACGAAAGGCACAGCACTGGAGGGGTATAAAGAATGGAAGGATAAATCCTTTAATGAGACTGCCCCTGGCTGCTCCTGGGTTTGTGTGCCTTCCTGCTTCCTGATGCAATCATGTACTGCAGACTATGTTGGCCTGTTGACCTCCTGACAGGAGGCCGCATCCAAGGTTTTCCACATTGCAGGGGAATAAGACCACTCCATCAGGGGAAACTGACTTCACCTTTGGAACATAATCCCTAAATCGGGTCATAGTTGTTCTTATTGGCTGCCCATGTCAATGGAATGGACTGTCAACTTTGAGAAATCCCCTGGCAGTGGAAGGCATTGGGGAAACACCCTAGTATTGCTACTTTCCAGGGTCTACCAGATTCTACCTCCCAGTCCTGCCAGATTCCAGAAACCCTGAAAAATCTATCTTGCTCCCTCCTAATGTTGAGCAATTCCATCCACAATTCTGCAGGAACCTGAAAAGTCCTCCCAACTCACATGTATAACAAAGATTGGTTTGGATTTCTGTTAAGCACATTTTCTATGCTCGCCAATCTTGCCTTCATCTTCTAGAACTTTCTTTTGCAGCATTCCTGGGATATATCCCATCCCAGATCCTGGTGTCTACTACTGAGACCCTTAAACGTTGATTTGTATAATGTTAAACCCTGACACTTACAGTTCCCAGGACAACATGACTAATGTAGCTAATTTAATATTGGTAGCCATACAAAAGATTTACAAGGATGTTGCCAGGGTTGGAGGATTTGAGCTAAAGGGAGAGGCTGAAAGTGCTGGGGCTGTTTTCCCTGGAGCTTCAGAGGCTGAGGGCTGACCTTATAGAGGTTTATAAAATCATGAGGAGCATGGATAGGATACTTAGACAAGGTCTTTTTTCCTTGGGTGGGGGAGTCCAGAACTAAAGGGGATAGGTTTAGGGTGAGATGGGAAAAATTTATAAGGGACCAGAGAGGCAACTTTTTCACACAGAGGGTGGTGCGTGTATGAAATGAACTGCCAGAGGAATTAGTGGAGGCTGATACAATTACAGCATTTGAAAGGCATCTTGATGGGTATATGAATAGGAAGGGTTTAGAGGGATATGGGCTAAGTGCTGGTAAATGGGACCAGATTAGGTTAGGATAGCTGGTCGACATGGACAAGTTGGAATGAAGGGTCTATTTCGTGTCATACATCTCAATGACTCTATGACCTCTCTTATCATTGCTGGCATTTGAAAGTCTACAACATACTGTAAGACTTGCAGTTAGATCTGTCAGTATTGTACTAACATAAACACTGAAAATTATAGAGTTATGGAGTACATGCAGCATACATCAACAAGCTAATCATACAAACTGGAAACAACTTCATTTCAGCTAGTGCAACATATTATATTGTCATATTACGGTTAAACTAAGTATAGAACTAAATAGAAAGGCACTCAGCAGCTGTCAGTTACATATGAGATTTTACAAACTGACATGCTTTATTTGTGAATCTTAGATAAAATAATGTGAAGTAAATGGAACAACTAACATTACAAATCCATGAAGTTTGGAGGTTGTGCAGCCTATAAAATGATGACAGATGGGGATGGTGTTGGTGGTGGGGGAAGGTGGTATAGTTGACTGTCTATTGACTTCCCAGCGCATTATGCCATTTAACCAGCTTCTTGCCCAGAGGTTATATGAGCCATTTGACTGGTCAATCAAGTGTCTGTCTGCGCTGCCATTTACAGTTTACCATGGGCACCATGGTGCTTCTTGTGGGGTTGGAAGGGGCCCCTCTTGCAAAGCTACACTATGGTTCATGGAGGGGGCAAGTGGTGGCAATGGTGATACTGTGGCTATCCCTCAGTATTTTCCTTCACCTTGAAATAGTGCCTCAAAGAGGCCCTGATTGATGTTCTGATGCCCCCTCATGCCTGCTTGGGATTTCCATGGCATTTCATGGCATTCCATGGAGGTACCAACTTCAGCCCAATTGATTTGTTGGTCCTGCAATTGTCCAATAGCTCTAGGATGCTGCCTGTGTGAATTTTTGCAGTGAATCTTGTAGGTAGTACACACTGCAGCTACTAAGCATTGGTGGCGGAGTGAGTGAGTTTTTGTGGATGTGGTGCTAATTCCCCTCAAATGGGCTACTTTATCCTGGAATGTGTCAAACTTCTTGAGTGTTATCAAAATTGCACTCATTTAGGCAAGTGGGGAAGTATACCATCGCATCCTGATTTGCACCTTGTAGATGGTGGACAGGCTTCAGGGAATCAGGAGGTGAGTTACCTGCTGTAGGATTCCTAGCTTTTGATCTGCTCTGATCTGACCTGTCCAATTCAGTTTCTGGTCAATAGTAATCCTTAGGATGTTGATTGTGGGGGGATTCAACAATGGTAATGACATTGAATGTCAAGGTGCAGTAGTTAGATTCTCTCTTGTTAGAGATGAGCATGAGCTGAAAAATATGTTGCTGGAAAAGTGCAGCAGGTCAGGCAGCATCAAAGGAGCAGGAGAATTGACGTTTCGGGCATAAGCCCTTCTTCAGGATTCCTGAAGAAGGGCTTATGCCTGAAACATCGATTCTCCTGCTCCTTTGATGCTGCCTGACATGCTGCGCTTTTCCAGCAACACATTTTTCAGCTCTGATCTCCAGCATCTGCAGACCTCACTTTCTCCTTGGAGATGAGCATGGCCTGCTACTTCTGTGGTGAAAGTGTCACTTTGTGATGACCATCACCACATTGGTAAATTTCAGCACACAGTGTGCACTTGCTTGATAAATTTTCACCTGCAGAATTACAGGTAATTCTTAATTTCTAGATTGGCTCAATTAAATCATTAGTGCTTCATCTATTGCAATTCACATGCTATTCACATCTCCATCATGTCTAGTGGTCTTTCAACAAGTATCATCTCTCTTTTAATGCCAAATATTTCATCCACTTTCAATAGCTCTCAATAAAACTTGTGATCAACCAGGATCTGGTTAGTGCTTCGATAACCTCAAAGGTTCCCTTGCCAACTTCATCTCGTTCTGAGCAGAATACAAGGAAGAATCATTCATTTCATAGGCAATGTTCATCCCACCTTTCAATTTGAATTGCTTACTCTATTGTAATATTTGTTTTCTTTGTATTTTATCAATATTACTATGGTCAGTGTTCCTCAAACGTTTGCTCTCTTGTTTCTCCAAAGCATTTATCGCATAAATCCTTCTCCTTCAATCCTCATTTTGCTGAGGTCAAGACGTGGATTCCTACTCTAATTCTTTGCAGACTTTTGTTAATGTGGATTAATGCATTTCCCTTTCTATAACGCTTCTGGCTACCTATAACCAATACAGTCAAAGAATCAAACAGTATGGAAACAGACCCTTCAGTCCAACCAGTCCATGTCAAAAATAATCCCAAACTAAACAAGTCCCACTTACCTGCTCCTGGCCCATCCACATTTCTCCAAATTTCAATTTATTTCATTCTTTCCCTTTCATTCCTGATGTTCATAGATTCTCATCTTGGGTACTGTGCAATAAGCCATTGTCCACAAATGGCCAGAGAAATTTCCAAACATTTGAGACTGGCCGATAATTATGGGCAGCTTGAGGGGCAGCTCTCTATGAACGTGAGGTAGGGGGCAATAGGCAGGACTATATGAACCACTGCAGCTGGTGTAGGGCCTCCATGTGTGCTATTGATATCATTCTATATCATGCTGTAGCCTCCATCCCCAGATTCTTAAAGTCTTGAAGTTAAAATCAAGATTTCTTCCATGATCATTTTGACAATAAACAGAACACATTACAACTGGAGATTCCACAGAATAACAAACATGCAAATTAAAAGCAAGGGTAGGCTATTTGGCTTCTTTAGCCCATTCCCCATTCAATGAGATCATGGCTGATTGGATTATTCCACCATCGTACCAATCTCAGTAAACCTTTCACCTTTTCAATAACAAGGTTCATTGTTTTCCTGTTCTTCGTCAGGAACAGAAATGGCTGTTAAGCATATTCTTCTGTAGTTAATAGTTATGTTCCATGGTCTAAAGAAGCTTACAGCTGTTCACCTGGTTGACTGTTACACTGAAGCTTCCCCCAGCTTCTCCTTCAGTCCGAGTTAATCATCAATAGTTGTCAAAGCATTGGGCTCCTGACTTTGAATCTTGAATTGTAAGTAAGAGCTTTTCTGAAGAGCACATTTCACCAGTCTGTACCAAACATTTTGCAAAAGGTCAAAGAAAACTAATGAGCTGATGGGAGCTTTATGGTGATACACCAAATTAAATAACCTGATATCACAACAGCTTGTCAAATGTATCTGAATGACAAAATCTATAAATCACATTTTTCATTCTCCCAAAGGTAATGTGGTTTCTGTGAATTAAAATGTGTGGAGAAATTTAAGTGCTATTAATGAAGTATTTCAGGAGCCAGGTAAGCTATATCCATTTTTTATTTTAATGCATTTATTTTACGGAGTATTCTAACTGTTTTTAGTCATGTTTAATATAACAATGTGCTGTAAGTTGAGGAAAGAGTCTGCGAAATGCTACATTTTTAAATCTCATTTGATAAATTGGGCATAAAAATCCACAAAGATTTTGCCGCTTCTGGGCCACAGATCCAGCAGAAGCCTAGAAGAACTTTGCAGAACATGGTGGAGATAGTTGCATCAATCCATCCCAAATCTGGTAACTTCTGATATACCTTGAAAGAGCAGGGCCATTTGTGCACCATCCAGGTTATGGGGAGTCAGAGGAATCCCTATGCTAGGAGCTGTCACTAACCTAGACTCTGTCAAGACCAGGCATAGCTTTGGAGACCGGAATGTCAAGTGAATGGGGCTACAGCAGCCTCTTGATCGTTTTAAGTTGTACCAATGAAATCTAAGCTAGGCAAGTGGCAGAAGTGGTGAGTTGATGGAAAGGATGCAAGGATGATGGGTGTCAGAAGGCACTGCTACGGTTATTCCTTGGAGAAATACTGGAATTAAGTCCCAACGAACATTTAACGTCAGTGTGCTTTCGGGATAAATATCATATGAATCTGACAGCTTCTTTTGTTGAAACAACTGATTTTGGCAAGACAAGAATAATCTAAAGCTTTTACAACAAATTTTCAGATGCTCTAGTGAGACAAGTAACAGATGATGTTTGTCAGAAGGAGAAAAATGGTCATTGTAACCTTCCAGACTGGAGTGATTTAAGGGGACTATCAGTAAGTGCTAATTCATATAATTAGCTTTACTGTCAGGGAGAGGAATAAAATAATGCTAGCAAGCACCATGGATGACTGATATTATTGTAAGGCTCAAATACACTGCATCAACACCAATGCCTGTTAAGTCTTCTTGAGGAGTCAGATAGAATTTATATTTATGAGGTGGGAAGAAATTGAAATGCTCAGGAATAAAAAGCCTTGTAAGACGTTCACCAATGTGTACCTTGAAAGGCGTCAATTAGCATGCCATGTTTAGCACATTACGCTGTCAACTGAAAAGCAAAATTGATCAATTTTGTTGAGGGTTCTGAAAACCATTCTCCCTGATTGCTCTTAGTAGAAGCCATTAACCAACAAGGATGTATCAATCTATGAAAATGTTTTCTTTTAAATCAAGGTACAAGTGTCTTCATATAAATCATATAATTTGCAGAAGTATGTGTACCAGGGGCTTATTGTGCTGAAGATATGATTGACAAGTAATCTTTGCTAAGATAAAGAGATAGCACATTTCCTTTTGTCTTGATGTTCAAGAATTCTGAGACATGTTTGTTCTCCTCGCACCTTCTATACGTCTGAAAATTTAAATGAAGGTTTGTGATATTTCATTAAGTATGGCTAGGAAATTGAATTTGCCACTCAATACGGGCATCTAATAATTTCAAACTGAGCTGTAAACACCAGAATTTAGCCAATTCAATACTATTATTTCTTTAATGAAAGGGTGGCACACATTTCTAGAGGAATCAAATATCCTTCTGTATGCACTCATGAGCAGCAGGATTTAATGCAGTGCCTCAGTGTAAGCTAAGTAGCAAACAGGTATACAAAAGCATGGGGGAGGCCAAATGAAGCAGGCCACCTACAAACCTGATGAGAAAACTGATCCCCATTAGATAGGAGTAGGAATACATCAGTGCTGCGAACCTAGCCACTGGCTAATTATGATTAGATTAGATTCTCTACAGTGTGGAAACAGGCCCTTCAGCCCAACAAATCCACACTGACCCTCCGAAGAGCAACCCACCAAGACCCATTTCCCTCTGACTAATGCACATGACGCTATGGGCAATTTAGCATGGCCAATTCACCTAACCTGCACATTTTTGAATTGTAGGAGGAAACCAGAGCACCCAGAGGAAACCCACGCAGACATGGGGGTGAATGTGCAAACTCCACACAGTCACCCAAGGTGGGAATCGAACCCAGGTCTCTGGCGCTGTGAGGCAACAGTGCTAACCACTGAGACACCATGCCACCCTTATGGCCATCAATAAGCTACTTGAAGGACATTACCCCTGCACCCAGTGGGATTTTGTAGTGGCTCAGAGATTCTCACAAACTGCTGCATGATTCACATGTTTCCTGATGGTCTTCCAGTAAACGTTTTGGATTTGCTAGTAGACCCTCAAAAAGGTGACTCTTCCACAGGCAGGTCAAACAATGGAACTGGCATTTGGAAGGGGATATCCCCAAAGGAAGCTGCGTCTGCCATACATCTGATTTCTCTCACCACCTTAATAGTAACTCCCTAAGCACCCACACTCTTTTGCCTACATCACAGTATTCCCCAGTCAAGGCCTTACGTAAAACCGGCTACAGCCCCTGCTTTCAGCTGGTGGCTTTTGAGGGGTGGGATTTCCACTCTGCTGCAAACATCATTCTGTGGAAGGGTCAATATTCCCCATTATAATGTCTGATTATATTTAAATGTCATCGGGTGCTGCATTGTAGAGCTGACACTGGTTTCCTACTAGTTTGTGTGCTCTTATAGTGCTGTTATAGTGACCTGACCTCTGAATTAGAGTCTCACCTGTTCCAGAGGTGTGTAATACCATCTCTGAACTGGTTGATTGATAAATGTCTTTCTGATTGGTTCTCTTACAAATGGGGTGAACATCACTGACACTAAATTCCATCCATGAGCATCAATGCTTTTGTTGACATCTTTTCCAAGTAGGATTTTTTTAAATGTTAGTGTTTATCAATGTGAAGGATGTTCTCAGGCATTATATATTTTTCTCTGTCTGCCTGGACTTAGTTTTTGAGTTTGGGTACCTGTGGATTCTCCCAAACATTATCTTTATCTCCCTTTCTATTTCTTACCTGATGTTATCATCAGCAGTATGGTTCAAATACATGAAATCAGATTCCACATAGTGAAAGGACTTGAACTTGAAGTTCTCAACAGTTACACCTATTGCAAACAGTTCTAGGGATTAGGATGAATATATTCACCTTGGAGGGCGTATGATATTATTTACCCTGAACTCCAAGAGTTAAGTTGCAAGAAGAGCATTTTATTTCCTGGAATTTAGGAGGTAAAGGCTCAATTTTGATTGAACCTTCAAGACATCAAAGGGAACAAATAGAGTAGATAGTGAGAAACTATTTTCACTGATGGAGGGGTCTGAACTCAGGGGTGATAATCTAAACATTTTAACTACACCTTTGTGAATGTAATTAGAAAACACTTTTACATGCAAAGTTTAATAGAAGATTGAAAATTGTTTATGCATGAGAAAATTGATTCTAAATCAACTACAAATGTTAAATCTGAAATTCATGAAATTTTCGAAACAAGGGCTATTCATGGATATGGAACAGAAACAGGTTAATGGAGTTAGGTCACAGATCATCCATCCTCTTGACCAATGATAGAAAAGGTTCATGGGAATAAATAGCCTCCTCCTGCTTCCTATGCTTCATATATTTGACCTGGTTCCATAAATCCCCAGTTCTTCTTCAAAATAACGCTATGGGATCTTTAATGTTCATTTTTAAAAAGCAACTAGGAGCCTTTTTATTATCTTAACTGAAAAACATGTGGTGATAACATCTAGGTCCACCTCAGTATCCCCTCCCTTACACCCATCATTCTCTCTAATTTGTCACACTGTTTATCCAACATCCACTTTTGCATGAGCAGAAATTTACACAACTTAAATATTAGGAATAAAGAAGATATCATTTTTGGAACCCACCATGAAATCCATTCCCTAACAAAGAATTTCATAACTGGCCACAGTCTGAGACCGAACAAAGCTGTTTGCAATCACAACATCGGACCGAGACAGGAGTCTCAGCTTTTAACTTCTTACACTCTCTACCACTGAGTCCATCTACTTCCACCTCGGTGACCCTGTCCATCTCTGTCACAATTGCTGTTCAACTATTGCTGAAACCATCATCTGTGCTTTTGTTATCACCAGATAATCCCAATAGTCTTGTCCAGTCTTCCATTTTCAAACTCTGTAAATTTGATCTCTTCTCCCATTCTCAGTTGCTTGTTTGAGAGAAGCTCACATTTACTAGACTGGCTAGTCATTTAACTATACCAAAAGGGGGCTAATTGCTGATGCATGGACATCCTTTATTATCCTTCTAGTCATTTAGGTTTAAACCTTTTTCTATTGTACAGAAAGTAAAAAAAACATAAAGGGTAAAATATAAAAAGCCTCACAGGAAGAGGGCTACACGATCTCCATTCTATGATCTCCTCAGGGAGATGCACTAAAAATAGAACAACCACTGATTAATCAATGAGTACAAAAGAAGCCTGGCCTCAGAACATGGTAAAAATCTTCGAGGAGAAAGTGAGGACTGCAGATGCTGGAGATCAGAGCTGAAAATGTGTTGCTGGAAAAGCACAGCAGGTCAGGCAGTTTCCAAGGAACTGAAGAAGGGCTTATGCCCGAAACGTCGATTCTCCTGTTCCTTGGATGCTGCCTGACCTGCTGCACTTTTCCAGCAGCACATTTTCAGCTCAGAACATGGTATGCAATTTTTCATTTACTTCCTCAAACTTTTAATCCTTCAGTCCTTCATCAGAACGGAATCACGTCAGTCATTGAGTTTACTGTTGCATTTAACATGGTGTTATCAAGACACATAGGAATGAACTTTTTATTATTGGCTAAGTCAGAGTTGGGTAAAATTTCTGGGAGTCTCGCCATGAGGCCCAGGGGGTTTGCTCACTGTGTCTCTGCAAACTAACTGTGGTACTTTGCAACCCCTCCCTTTGGTGTCCATCACATCCAATTCCCAACCCATTAAACCATGTGCCATTCCCACAACAAGCCAATATTCAGTGATATCTGCCCAAAGACCAGCATCCCCAATGCGTATTCCATCTTTAAAAGGACACTGAATGTCCACTGGCATTCAGAAACTGCATTGCACAGTGAAGGAAAATTTGCAGTGAGGTGACTGAGAAAGGAAGTTGGCAGCAGATTCTCTGATGTGGCAGTCCTCGTCAATGGGTGGTGCAAAGAAGAGGAGCCCTCTTTCTGGAGGACTGTCGGAGGAGGTGGCATCATCAAATGATGCCAGCCTGCTCGGAGGTCATGACTCGGGTCAATGCCACCTTGTGGCTATGGAGAAGTAGTCTACAATACAGAAAGAAGGTCAATAACTTGCTTTGCTCTGTAAGAGTAAGTGTCATACCTCACATTCTCTCCATCTATTCCATCTCTAACCAAAGTTCATGCTCTGACTCTCCTTCTATTAATAAAACATATTTCCTCGCTTGCTCTTGTTAACCCCTACACTCCCACACCACTAATCCTGTATGTTCTCCATGCTACCTGCTCACTCCTTCAAAACACCTCACCTTTGGCTCTTCAGAGGGTGAGTTACTTGCTACGGTGTTCCTGGCCTTTGACTTGCTTCTCTAGCCAGTGTGTTCATGTGGCAAGTCCGACTGAGTTTCTGGTCAATGGTAATCTCCAGGATGTTAATAATGGGGTATTCAGTGATGGTAGAGGATTCAGTGATGGTAAGGGATTCAGTGATGGCAACACCACTGAATGTCAAGTAGCATTGGTTAGATTGTCTCTTATTAGAGATGGTCATTGCCTGGCATTTGTGTGGTGTGAATGTTACTTGCCACTTGTCAGGCCAAGTTTGGATATTGATCCAATCTTGGTACATTTGAACATAAACTGTTTCAGTGTCTGAGGAGTCAAGAAAGCTACTGAACATTATACAATCATTGGTGAACATCCCCACTTCTGACCTTATCACGGAGGGAAGGTCATTGATGAAGCAGGTGAAGATGGTTGTCCTGAGGAGCTCCTGCAGAGATGTCCTGGAGCAGAAATGACTGACCTCCAATAACCACAACCATTTTCCGAAATGCCAGGTTTGACTCTAACCAGCAGAGAGTTTGCCCTCAATACCCATTGTTTCCAGTTTTGCTAGGCCACCTTGATGCCATACTCAGTCTGGATATCAAAGACTGTCACTCTCAGCACCTGTCTAGAATTATACGCATTTGTCCATGTTTGAACCAAAACTGTAATGAGGAGCCCAAACTGGGCGTCAATAATCTGACCCACCCATTCTCCAGTGACTACATACATGCAGAGAAGTGAGAAGAGCCATTCTGCCCCTTTAAACACCAATTGGTGAAGGGTCGAGAGTGTGCCGCTGGAAAAGCACAGCAGGTCAGGCAGCATCCGAGGAGCAGGAGAATCGACATTTCGGGCATAAGCCCTTCATCAGGAATGAGGCTTATGGTTCGGGGCCGAGAGATAAAAGGGAGAGGGGTGGGGTTGGGGGTAGGTGGCTGAGAAAGTAATAGGTGGGTTAAGGTGAGGGAGAAGGTGATAGGTTGTGGGGGGGGGGGGGGGGGGGTGATGGACAGGTCCGGAGGGCGGTGCTGAGTTGGAGACTTGGGACTGGGATAATGTCGGGGGAGGGGAAAGGAGGAAGCTGTTGAAATCCACTTTCATCCCATGTGGTTGCAGGGTCCCAAGGCAGAATATGAGCATTCTTCCTCCAGGCCTCGGGTGGTAAAGGTTTGGTGGTGGAGGAGGCCCTGGGCCTGCATGTCCTTGACGGAGTGGGAGAGTGAGTTGAAGTGTTCAGCCATGGGGCAGTGAGGTTGGTGGGTGTGGGTGCTTTCTCCTAGCCAATTGGTGAAGGGTGCAGTTGGCAATCTCAAGCCCCTGTAAAATTTCAAAGGACAACTTCAGTCACACTACCAGCTCAAAAGTGCAACGGAATGATCTGAAGACAATATACAATAAGTTGTATTTCTAAAAGGCACAATGATCCAAATGTCTCTGGTGCTCTTAGAATTTTTCTTTTGATTCAGCATTCATTAATCTTTCAGTCATTAAAACCAGTAATGCAATAAGGATTTAAAAAATGTTCAAATCTAAATGTTTTCCTGACATTTTTATGAACTATCAACATTATTTATTTTTTCCATCTTGCTGCTTCATAGCATAAAGTATTTGAATATCATGTGCATTTGGAATTTAAAATGCAAAGCAATGCCAGATATGGCTTCAAAAACAAAAATGTTTCAGATTCCAGAAAATAATTTTCCATGGGTATTATTAGTGATGTGCAGTCAAGATGTTATCATGCTGTCTGCTGCCTGCAAAGTGATGGGCAAAGGCTTCAGTTTTGTTAAAATTATTGATTCATTTAATGGATGTAGATGTCACTGGTCCGGCTAATATTTTTTGTCATTCCTAAGTGCTTTTGCGTATAGGATAGTGTGCTACCAATTTGCTGTAGACTATGTGGTAAAGGTACACAATGTTGCTATGGAATCATAGAATCAATAGAATTGGCCCATCCATTGGCCAATCCGACTCTCCAAACAGTATCCTACCCAGGCCCAGCCCCCATCCTATCCCTGTAACCAGGTGGACTCCATGGCCAATCCACCTAACCTACACATCTTTAGACTGTGGGAGGAAACTGAAGTAAACTGAGAAAACTCAGGCAGACATGAGGAAAATGTGCAAACTCCAAATGGGGAGAATATGAAAGCTCCTACTAAGAGTTTCCTATATATAATCAAGCAATAATGAAAGAACAGAGATGTATTTTCAATTCAGGATTTGTGTGTCTTGGAGGGGAACTTGCAGGCAATAATGTTCCCATGTACCTTCCGACCCTGCCACTCCAGTACAGATCAAGTGTTTGAAAGTTGCTGCAGTGCATCTTATTAAAATAACGTCAGCTACATTAATCCACTGGAGACTGAGTAAAAGTTTAAATTGATGGATGGGGTGCCAATCAAGAGGACTACTTTGCCTTGGGCTCTGTTGATCTTCTTGAACGATACTCACATTTGTCCAACATGAATGTTATTTATCATTTCTCAGCCAAGCCTGGATATTGGACATTGGTGTTAACTGGCACAGACTATTTCATTACGCTTTCAATGAAACTGGACAGTGCACGATTATTAGCAATTCTGTTCTTATGTTGGATGAAGCAGCTGATGATGGCTGAAATTAGGATATATACTGAGGAACTCCTGCCATGATGACCAGTGTGAGATGATTAACATCCAACAACTACAACTACCTGCCTTTGTTTAACTTACTTACTTTGTTTAACTTCAGTTTTCCTGGATTCTTTAATGTTATACTGAGCCAAATCTGCCTTGGTGTCTGGAATTTCTGAGTTCGGATCATCTTTGAGTAAATGGGACAATAAACCTGAGAACCAAATGGTCCTGGTGGAAACCTAAATAAGGAGGTCATTATTGAGTACATCAATTTGATTACACTGTCAATGACCCCTTCTATGCTAAATGACTGAAACTAAACTGATTGGGAACACTTGGCCAGATTGGAATTTGCAGGCTTTTAATAAACAGGACACCCGCGACATTTTCCACATTGATAGACAGAAGCCTATCTGTAGCAGTATTGGAACACTTAGATTAATATTACACCAGGTCTGCAGCACTAGGCTTTTCAGCACTGTAACTATGTTGTCAGTGCTTATTCCTTTTGCTGTTCCCATGCTTTCAGCCTTTTTTTTGATAGCACATTGAGCAAAGCAAATTATCTGAAGAGGGACGGTATGACCAATTACATAAGCTTTACATTGTATTCGGTTTAGTATCAAACACAACTCAGCCAGATTTCTTTCATCAACCAATAATAAGTAGTTTATTGCAAATAATTCTTGCTCAAACAAACATTGCAACATTTTTTTGCATAAAATTGGTTTGGACTGTGCAAAGATAGAAACAATGGAATTTCTAATGTCAAGAATTAACTTGAAGTAAATATTGGTCATAGACATTCTGGTCAAACATCACACAGAGTTCATCAATTAGCAAACATAGTCAAGTTTATATTTATTTATTTGTTTATTGTTACATGTATTTTGTTACAAAATCTAGTGAAAGTTGTTGTATAGTTTCGCCAACACCATCTTAAAACACATAAAGATAAACCAAAACAAAAAGAAAAAGTATTCAACTTTTACAGTCCTTCTTGTTAATTGCTCTGTCAAGGGTTATGGGGATAAGGCAGGAACAGGATACTGATTGTGGATGATCAGCCATGATCATAAAGAATCGTGGTGCTGGCTTTAAGGGCCGAATGGCCTACCCCTGCACCTATTGCCTATTGTCGATTGTCATGGCCGATAGACCTGATGGCCAGGCACGGGTCCACTTTGACACACTGATGCTATGGAAGGAAAGTCCCCACCCTTCAGTGCCATCACATCTCCACCAATGCCCTCACCACCACAGGTCTTCCCTGGAGCCTCACCAATGCAGATGTCACTGACACCAGGCATTACACCATCTCAAACTCGACTCTGCTGCTGCCATGTATCCGCCCTAGGCCCACCATGTCCATGCAGCTGCTGCCAATTCCACAGAGTCTTGTATTGGGTCCAAACTCACCTCCGCTGCTGCCTCCATGAATCTGTGCTGGAGAGGGACACAGTCAGGAACATAAACTCGCCTCTGCCACAGCAGACATGAGTTAATGCTAGGCCTGCCTCTCTGATGCACCCAAACCCACTCTGACATCACGAGTCCACGCTGGGCCTACCTGCTGCCACCAATGCCAATGCCACAAGCTCCCAAGCTCTTTAACAAGAGGTAAATAAACCAAAAGAGAAAGAAAACAAGAAAATAGAGAGAAAAAAAGAAAAGACAGACAGCAGACAAATCTCAGATTCAGAACATGTCCTACTCCATTGTCATCTTCCTTGAAAACTGTTTTTCAGCAACAGGCTTTCATGACACTATGTTTCATTAAATTGCATTAAGTTTTACCAAAGTTTCTTTCTGCTTCTGTTTTGAAATGTTGGAATTCCCGCAAAAGCTACTCTATTGTGAAACTACCTTTATAGCTATTGATCTGTTGACCTTCATTTCATTGGATCATGTTCCCCTGGATTCATGCAAACTTGGTGCCAGCATTTCATCACTGGGACAACTCAACTTTTTTTCAAAAAAGCTAGCTTTATGCAGATAAAACTGTCCCTTCATCTTTTTCCTAATCTTTAATCTAGTTTAGTTGCATCAAGCAATTGCAGCTGGTGGACTTTCAACTCATACTCTCCATTGAACTGAACTATCAGTGGCACTCTGCCTCTTCTGAGCTTCCACAGCTCCCAGCACCATTCTAGAGCCCTGACTCAAACATGTAGCTCAGTAGTAACTTCTATAACTTGCCCCTGAGTTCTAACAGTATAGAGAAATCCAATTGCTCCTGGTTTCTCAAAGTTCCCAACTATACAGAATGAGTCATCTTCACCGTCTTTTTTCCAAGTATCCAGTTAAACATTTCCTTCCTGCATAGAGTTTGTTTCTCTTTCTATCCATCAGAGAGAGACGACTTGAGGGTTATCATGCCTCAGGTGTGAGTCAGAGTTGAAAAGAATGGTCTACATAGTGACCTCAGCCAGTGTGGGAATTGAACCCCTGCTGTTCGTGTCATTCTGCATCACAACCAGCTATCCAGCTAACTAAACTAACCAATCCCAATCTGAGATTTATATTGTGCTTTGTTTGGAAACAGAGCAATGTACACATTTCTCACCTATGTGTTATGAACAGGATATTGATTAATTGGAGAAGATGCAAAGATATTCCACAAACATTAAACAGTCTTGAAAGAATCTATTTATTAAAAGACTAAAATGTGAAGGTAAACTGAAAGAGGCATTTTAAATTAATGGACGAATGATAGATTGGAAATGACGTCTCCACTTGTAGAGGAGGTGCAAAACCATATGTCATAACTCAATTAGCTTGTACCTTTCAAGGGTTTAAATTAATTTTGCAGAAGAGAGGAACAAGAAAAGAATGAATAGGTGAGGCATGTGATCAGGGACAGAGAGAGACATAAATAATAGAAATATTATAGAAATTAAAAATTAGGAATATTCCAAAGACTGAAGGCACCAGATTGAGGAAAACAACAAAAATGGCAAAGTAAGTCTAATTATATCTAAGTTAATGTTAGGAGTGTAACTAATAAGATTGATGGGCTACAAGCCGAGTTGCCACAAGGGATTATGATGAACAGAAACAAAGCTGAAACAGGACCGTGAACAGCTCTTATTAGACACATGAACAGGCAGAGAACGGAGGGATAAGGACCATATGTTGGCAGATTGGATTAGTTTCAAATTGCATCACAATCAGCACAAACAGTCTCGGCCTGTTCCAGTGCTGTACTGTTCTACACTCAATTCCTGTTTGCCGACATTCAGGAATGACAGAGGAGAAAAATGATTGACTGTGGCAGCATTGCTTGTGGATGAATATGTCTAAATAGAATGTATACGTTAAATGATTCTAGGAAAATTTGGTTTGAGGTAACAAACAGAGTGTGAGTCATCGCTTTGTTGGGAGTCTTTTTTAAATGGAGCTGCAAACCATGAGAAGGAGATAGATAAGTGGGTTTTCTTGGCAAATTTCAAAGTTGCATATCAAAAGTATTGTTGACATTAATTACCTCATAGTTGACTGGAATCAACAAGTGTGAAAAGTAGAAATAAATTTTTGCTACGCACACAGAAGAACATTCTTGATCGATAGGTTTCCAATCCAACAAGAAAGGAAGTAGTGTTCGGATCAAAGGTACAGCAAGTGAACTGTGATGCAGTAGATGATTGTCTAGTGAACAGTAACCAAAACATCATTTAGTTTTCAGCAATTGTGGGAAGGGAGCAGAAAATATTGAAAAATACTCAACTCAGGAAAAGCTAACAAATAGTGATTTAAGAAAACATCGAGCACCAACCTATTGGAAAAGTTCTTTCAGGGTAAAGCATTAATGAAGCAACGGAGGACATTCAGAGAACAGATAGTTGAGGTGGTGTTTGTGCGTGTGTAGATGGGGAGGGCAGTAATGTGACATTAAAAGAGTTTAGTCTTTCAAATGTTAGGTACAAAAACAATAGACACTTGATCTAAGTACATTCTGATTCATGCCAATGTAGTCATGATTTGGTGATGCCGGTGTTGGACTGGGGTGTACAAAGTTAAAAATCACATAACACCAGGTTATATTCCAGCATGTTTAATTGGAAACTCTAGCTTTCGGAGCGCTGCTCCTTCATCAGGTGGTTGTGGAGGACACAATTGTAAGATACAGAAGTTATAGCAAAAGTTTACAGTTTGATGTAACTGAAATTATACATTGAAAAATACCTTGCTTCCAATTAAACCTGTTGGACTATAATCTGGTGTTGTGTGATTTTTAACTTCGTGCCAATGTAGTTTAGTTTGTTTTTGCTGCCTTCTCTGGCAGATTTGTTCCAAATAATTAACACTCTTCCAGGTAGAAATACCTTTGATCCATTGCAATTCTCACCTGTAGAGTGAGTGTTAAGGGGAAAAATTTCCGATCGAGGGAACTGATGGAAGTGAAAATTAGGAAGTGATATAATAATGAATTATTGTCTAACTTTTATCCACATTACATTCTCACACAGAGTCAAGATCCAATCCTGTCTTTAGCTGGTGCAATAGTCAGTTTTCCATGTTTTCTGCTGCTCTCATGTTTCACTTTGTTATGATGCATTAAAATTATTATATTTAATGTGAAGTAATTATGCTGGAAAATGATCAGAGTTGGAGACACTACAGCAAGAAGCTCCCAAACACAACAGATTCATTGACTAAACTTAATAATTTGATACAAAATTACTCACAATGTCTTCAACAGTCTAGCAAACCAATCAATTCACAAGAACTGCAGATATTGAAAAACGTCAAATGGGGTTTGGCTGAAAATCTATGAAGTGATTGTATTTATCACAAGAAGTCACTGGATTGCAAACAAACTAGCACAGCGTGTGCCTTTTTAGAAACATAAAATAATAATTTTCAGTGTCTGCAGACAACTAACCTTATATCAATAGGTGATAAAATATTAGAAGTTTTTACCTGGAAATCCAGTCATGGGTCCCTTGGTGGCCCTCTTGCCTCTGTATCACAAAGTTTCCTGCTTAAGATCCATTTCAAGGTTAGCACAAAAATCAAGGCTAACTTCCAGTTCCAGTGCATTTCTGAGAAAGAACTAAAAAGTTATCTCTGGTTTCCTGGCCACACCCTCAACCAACAACATAAAAACAGATTTTCTGCTCATTCACACATTGCTGCTTGTGTGAGTTTACTGTGTGTAAACTCTCCAACCCATTTGTTAGGTTACAACAGTAACTGCAGTTCAAAAATACTAGAATGCCTGATAAGTACTTTGAGTCATTTGACAGGCAAGAAAAGCACAATAGAAATGCTAGTCTTTGGGGCTTTTTGGTGCAGTGGTAGTGTCCCGCCCTCTGAGCCAGAAGCCTGGGTTGTTGCACCTGCCACACAGCGTGTTTTAATTCTAATATCTAGCAAAGAAACTGGGAGTCGACTCTTAACAGTAATAGTCGATAATATTTATTTAACACAATTAATAGAATAATAATAAAATACTCTACAAACTAACAATTTATATGATAAATCTAATCAAATATCTTGCATTTTAACTTAACTCTGGATGATCATATGCCAATACATTAGATCTTGGCCTTGATCCAAGTGGTGATGATCGTCTGGTCTTCTCCCGGTGGCCCCAGGTGTGTCTTCAGCATCTCCAACACCATCACACAGAGCACGGGCGCCTCCCAGAGCTGTGTGCTCAGTCCATTGCTGTTCACCATGCTGGCACATGACTGTGCAGGGATGCACGGGTTAAATCACATTATCAAGTTCGCTGATGATACAACTGTAGTGGGTCTAGTCAGCATGAACAACAAGTCAGCATACAGAGAGGAGGTGCACCGACTAATGGACTGGTGCAGAGCCAACAACCTGTCTCTGAACATGGATAAGATGAAAGAGATAGTTGTTGACTTCAGGAGGGTTGTTGACTGGACCGCTCTCTGCTGGAAATCAACGGCTCCCTCGTGGAGAACGTGAGGAGCACCAAATTTCTTGGTGTACACCTGGTGGAAAACCTCACCTGGACTCTCAACACCAGCTCCATAGCCTTGAAAACCCAGTAGCATCTGCACTTTCTGCTCAGGTTGAGGAAAGCCCACTTCCCACCCACAATCCTCACCACATTCTACAGGGCGTTCATTGAGAGTACCCTGAGCTGCTGCATCACTGCCTGGTTCAGGAATTGCACCATCTCAAACTGTAACACCCTACAACAGATAGCTAAGGAGATCATCAGGGTCTCTCTTCTCTCCATTACAGACATTTATACCACACACTGCATCCGAAAGGCTTAAAAGCATTGTGGAAGACCCCACACACCCCTCATTCAAACTCTTCTCCCTCCTGCCATCTGGCAGAAGATACCGGTGTGTTCGATCTCTCACAGCCAGACTGTGCAACAATTTCTTCCTCCCAAGCCATCAGGCTCCTTAACACAGTATGACCAGACTCTTTCCTGTCTGAAATTCTTTGCCCAACTTCGAATTGTTGCTAGAACAATGTCTATTATTCATCATTCTTCTGTTACACTGTAACTTGCATGATTTGCACTTCTTATACACTTTCTGCCATGTATGATTGTGTAGTTTGAGCTGTTTATGTAGCACCCTCGGTCCTGGGGAAATGCTGTCTCGTTTTTACTGTATCAGTTGTATTTGGTGGAAATGACAAATAAAAAGCTACTCTACTCTCTTCTTGATGGTTGGTCTTGAGTTACCATCCCTGAGGATGGTGTTGCAGTGATTCTTACACTTAGGAGTCTTTGTGCCCTTTTGGGAGAGTCTTCAATGTTCACCAACAGTTCGATCAGGGTTTGATCACCCCGACACGTCCTTGGTCTAGTGGTCCTTGGGTATCCATTCCTGGAGGTATTATGTGCATGTAGGTTAGGTAGACCTCTCCACATAAGGGTTTAAGGCACCCTTGTGACTGGTAAACAATTCAATGTCTCCAATTGTTCTGGAGATATCATTCAGGTTGATTCTTTTCCATTCAAATTCAAGTGTATTGTATGGTCTGCAACTGTTTGGTCAATTCCATACTGTCTGTCTGGAGCTACATCCTGTTTGAATTCTGCAGCATGTTTATTCAGAATCTTTGAGCACAGTCACTTTTTTTGCCAAGACTTGCCTCAATTTCCCAGCATGCCTCATTTATTGTCCTTTCTTTTCATAAATCCATCATTTGAGTGGCCCATCCAACCACAGGGTTCATGGCCCACCTGCTCCCGAGGTGTTTAAAAATATCTCCAAACATGCTGATCAGAAACTATCTATAAATACAAGTCTTTCTCTTCTTATTAGCAATGACTTGAATTAACCCAATATGGAACAAAATAATAGACCAAAAGATTGCCCACAGGAATGGCATTTTCTGAAGGAAGTACATTGCACTAGTTGTTGAATGGTTTGTACAACCTTACTCCCAGAAAATCTTTATGAAAGCTTTGCACAAGAAGAGGTTGCATACTGAGGCTTCTCAAATCATTTTTCCTGATACTTTTATACTTGTTGCATATATCCTACAAAATATCCATTTCTCCTTGAGTGGTTTCCTTCATCAATGCGCTCCTTAAATGTTGAGATTTGCTTACTTGATTTTGTATTATAAGATTTAGTTTTCCAAGTCAATGTACTACATCAATATTG
The DNA here is from genome assembly GCF_037043375.1 of Chiloscyllium plagiosum. Taxonomy (NCBI): domain Eukaryota; kingdom Metazoa; phylum Chordata; class Chondrichthyes; order Orectolobiformes; family Hemiscylliidae; genus Chiloscyllium; species Chiloscyllium plagiosum. The sequence goes on along the minus strand of NW_028270169.1, from coordinate 35,538,930 downwards.
ACTGCTGTTCAGCTAATTCTAAACTCCAGATAGCACTCAATCAGTCAGAGGAGTCAGATCTAGATGAAGGGTCACTGGACCTGAAATGTTGACACTGCTTTTTCTCCACAGGTGCTGCCAGACCTGCTGAGTTTTGCCAGGAATTTCCACTTTTATTTTAAATTTCCAGTACCTGCAGCTCTTTGTTTTATATTCCATTTACTTTTCGGTTGGGTTTTATGAAATGTATGCATGAAAATGTTACATTTCTCATACTTTACCACACTATGTAAGAAATCACCAGTCAGGTACAAAGGCAAGGAAGGTAATTATTGATTACGTTTTATGGACCTTCAGTCACTGGGTCAAAATAGCCAAAGTTCAATGGAAAATAATTTTATATGTTTTCTTGCTTCTAGTCTCAGCTGAAGAACGGTGCAGTAACTAAATCACTGCAGATCTCAGAGAGATAAATAGAATGGAAAAATACATCTTTTGCCAACTTCAGATAATCTGAGACTTTCTCTATGATTTTCTATGGCAATCTTTTCCAAGTCTTCATGACTTAACATCACCAATCAGAACAAGGAAACAGGCTATTCAACCAATCGTTCTGTGCTTGCATTTGCAATCTACACACAGGAACTTTTATTTACCATGATCCGGTATCATCTCAGCCCACAGCACAAATAAGTGAATCACCAACTGGTCCCAAATTCCTTTGAAGCACAGAATACACTACACCATAGACAACCATTTCTATCCATTAAACTGACCTTAGAGTCAGTGTTAATACCCCACTCTGATATCTATCCATACTTACAGTCTTTTAAAGTTTGTAATGTTCTGTTTTCACAATTTCCCATGTTTGGTACAGCTGGCATGAGGTTAGATTTTAACTATATATTCACCTTTTCTCACTTGTGTGTGGATTCCTATCCCTTTTGTAGAGCTGGTGCTAGTTGTGAACAGTACTCTAGACTCCAGTTTACTTATTACTCTCAAAGATCTTAAGTGTTTAAGTAATAGTGTCTATGAGCTCCTATAAGCTGTCACTTGTTTCCCAAACATTCCTCACAGCATGAAACTTTTCCAGGACCAACTGTCCAATAATCTCAGTTTAGTGTCCATTATAGGATTCACTTCAATGCCAGTATGTTCTATTTAGTGACCCAAGACACAGAAGTGGACATAATACTAGGGAAGACAATGGTTTGTAGAAGGCACTATCGGAGATTGTGCTTCACGCTTGGAGCTAAACATTTCGAACTGTTCAATTTGAAGTAGCATTAATTTGCCTCAACTCATGCCAAGTTGCTCTAAATCAATTATTTCTATCCCTTTACATCAGCATATGTGATTCATAACCATCTATAATACTGCATCCTGACAGGTCATAATTTCCTTTGCTATCAATAAACAGCTCCCTAGTTTTGATGATGAGGTGGCACTTAGCAGGTAAAGCTAGGGAAAACCCTTGTTCCACCTTTATGAAGAAGGAAGGTATTGATTTTAAAAGGAATAAATCCATTCCATGTAAGTCAAGAGTGATACTGCTTATTTTTTAATGTGCAGTGCTCAATATTATTTGAATAGCTACTTACCATCCTGCACTAAACTCCACATGAGCATCAAAGAATCCTGTGATCAATGCTGTAGCAGCTTTCCATCCCTGCACTCGGGCTCGGATCAGGCCTTCACGCTTTTCATTCCGTACTACCTTCACCAGACCAGGGTAGCGTTTGTGAACATATTCTTCCAATGGGGCCTTTAGTTCTTCTATAGCGAACACAGAAAACACACCCCATGTCAATGAAAAGGAACATGTAACAGGATTTCCTCATTATCAGTTACACCATTGTTGCATCAGAACGTTACACTGGTCATCCACAGATTTCACAATTTGTAAACCCATATCAGCAGCTGAATTTTCACGAATCCTAACTCATAACTGTGTAAGTATTCTGCAGATTTCTGAGTTTTCGAACTATGGGAGAAGTTTCTCTCCCAAACCTCCCCAGAGCATAACCTGCAATTTTAAAATCTGTCTTGGGATGTGGAAATCACTGGCAGGATCAACACTTGTTGTCCATTCCTAACTGCCCTTGAACTGAGTGGTTTGCACGCAGTCATTTCTGTGGGCAGTGAATAGTCAAACATTTTACTGTTTGGAGTCTGGAGTCACATGTAGAACAAAACAGGTAAAGTTGGCAATTGTGAACCAGATGAATATTTAGGAGAATTAATAGCATCTTCCTGGAGATCATTCTGCCAGCTAACACAGCAGGATTTGAAGCCTCATCCTCAAAACATTGATCTAGGTCTCTGAATGACTAGTCCAGTGACATAACCATGATTCTTACCACCTCACCAATTTAATGTTAATATGGTGAAAGAGACAAAGCCTGTAGTGATGTGAACCGGGGGGGGGGTCTCACTTGAGTATGAGGCTTTTGACTGGGGTTGTTAAACTGGGCCAATCAGGGAAGCCTTCGCTGACCAATTCAAACAGTTAGGTGCGGAGTGGGGAGGCAGGTCAGAGGATCTCCTCATGGGTCTGCTCTTAGGCCTGGCTAAACTGGCCATAAACAGGTCCAGGCAATGGGCCATGGAGGGGGTCGTTAAGGCCGACTGCCTGGCCCTCTTCCGCAGTTATGTTAGAGCCCTGGAGAGGGAGCACACGTGTCTACCAATATCCTTGAGCTGTTCAGGGAGAGATGGGCACCGCAGGGAGTGGAGTGTATTATTTCCCCCTCCAACTCTATTTTGATTTAATCCCTGCCCTCCCCTTCATTGTTTGATCACGCAGCATTGCCGTTTGATGTGAAGGGCACTGCTTGTCTCTGGCCACTCGGGTGTTTCCTTTTTTCCTGCTGGTGGAAGTTGAATAAAGATTCATGCACCTTGTGTCTTTCACTGTGTCTCACACCTGCACACACACAACATGGGTGCTGGGGAAAAAATAAGTACAACTGCTGTTAGGTGGTAGTGTGGGGGGGGGGGGAAATAAAAAGGAAAAACAAAGAAAAAATGTATAAACAGCAAGGTGCAGAGCGCGAATGCAGGTTAGAGGATCTCCTCATGGGTCTGCTCCTGGGCCTGGCCAAAATGGCCTTAAACAAGTCCAGGCAGCGGGCCGTGGAGGGGGTTGTTATGGCAATTGCCTGCCCCTCTTCCGCGGTTATGTCCGGGCCCGGGTTTCCCTAGAGAAGGAGCACAGGGTGTCCACCAACACCCTCGAGATTTTCAGGGAGAAGTGCACACCGCGGGGTGTGGAGTGTTTTATTTCCCCCTCCAATTCTATTTTGATTTGACCCCTCCCCTGCACTTTCTCAATCACTTAGGCATTGCTCTTCGTTGAGCAGAGCTCTGCCTGGCCACTCAGGTGTTTCCTTTCTTCCTGGTGGTGGAATATAAATAAAGGTTTACGCACTCATGTTTTCACTGCGTCCTATACCTGCACACACATGACATGCTGGGGAAAATAGGCAAAAAAACATATTAACCGGGGATTTAGAATCTCCTCAGGCCAGGGGCCTGACTCCGAGCTGACTGGCCAAATTGCTGAAGATAAGACCAAATTGAACTAGTCCCACCTGCTTGTTCCTAGTCCATATCCCTCCAAACCTTTCCTATTCACATACTTATCCAAAAGTCTTTTAAATGTTGTAATTGTACCCACATCCACCACTTCCTCAGGAAGGTCATTCCTCATGCAAACCAACCTGTGTGTCAAGTGTTTGCACTCATGTCTTTTTTAAACCTCTCTCCTCGCACCTTAAAAATGTGCTCCCTAGTCTTGAAAACCCCATCCTATGGAAAAGACAACTACCATTAACTCTACCTGTACCCCTCGTTATTTTACAAACTTCTATCAGCTTGCCTTCAACCTCCTAAGCTCCAGTGATAAAAGTCCCAACCTATCCAGCTTTTCTTTATAACTCAAACCTTCCATACCTATCTTTACAATCCCCCAGCTCTCATTTAACCTCTGCCCTGCCAGTGTTCAAAATCCACAGATTCACCTGAGAGCTCCAAAAATTCCCAAGAATAATCAATCAAAAGGTTGATCAATGAGAGCAGGCTCATCCCTGTGTTAGAGATAGATTATGTGAAGAGCTATTCTTCCAATCAGCATTCCTGTTTCTCTCATGCTCCTCCAATCACAGCATGTTCCTTCTTTGTATTTGCTGCTGATGGGCTTACAATCCACAAACATTGGAGAAAACCAGCCTGCAGCCTATGATTGGAGGAGGAACTTCGAAATTAAGTGGCTGCAGTGAATGTATCACTGGCACTGCTACAAGACAGGATTGAGGATTGGTAGGAGCCAAGATTGGGGATTGGCATCAATTGAGACTGGGGATGGGCACCGGCCAGGATTGGGGATGAGCACTGGTGGAGATGGGGGATTGGCTTCAACTGAGATTGGAGGTTGGCACCAAACAAAGCCTGAGATGGGCACCGGCCAGAACTGGCAATTAGCACCAACTGAGACTGGGGATTGGCACCATCTGGCATTGGGGATTGGTATCAGACAAGACTGGAGATTGGCAGCATTCAGGACCAGGGATAGCTACTGACTGGGTTTTGGAATTTTTAATTCATTCAACAGATGAGGGCTTCATTGGTTGGACCAGAATTTATTAACCTCCTTAATATCCCTTAAGAATGTGATGTTGAGCTGTCCGTTTGGTGACTGCCTTTATGGAGGAAGTCCAAGAATACTGACCAGCGACACTGAAGGAACAACAATATATTCCCAAGTCAGGATGATGAGTGTCTTGGAGGAAAATTTATAGATGTTGGTTTTCCTTCACAGAATCATAGAATCCCTACAGTGTGGAAACAGGCCCTGCGGCCCAACCAGGCCATAACCGACACTCCGTAGAGTAACCCACCCAGATCCATTCCCCTACCCTATTATCCTATATTTACCCCTGGTTATTGCACCTAACCTACACATCCCTGAACACTATGGGTAGTTTAGCTTGGCCAGTTCACCTAACCTGCACATCTTTGGAGTGTGGGAGGAAACCGAAGCACCCGGAGGAAACCCACACAGACACTTGGAGAATGTGCAAACTCCACACAGACAGTCACCTAAGGCTGGAATCAAATCTGGCACTGTGAGGCAGCAGAGCTAACCACCATTTCTTGTAGCTCCTGTCCTTCTAGATGATTGAGGTTGTGGGTTTAGAAGATACAGCTGAAGGAGTCTTGGTGAATTTCTGTAGTACATCTTGTAGATGGTGCACACTGCTGCTACTGAGCATCGATGGTGGAGGGACTGAAGTTTTGTGAATGTGCAGCATAAATTAGTCACAAAGTAAGACAGAGACAGATGATTGGAGAAAGCATTCCACAACCGGTATGCCCTAATCCCTCAGGAAGGGAAGGTATGGAACATACAGTAAGTTGATCAAATGCTCAAACACACCTTTAGGCACAAAGTCAGGGAGGTCTATAGTACATGCAGTTTTATTAACACATATTCTGAAGCTTACTGTACCATCATCACTGTTGTCATCTACAAGGATAATCTCTTTGAGTAGATGGGCTGGCGTGTGATTCACTGCACTGTGCACAGAGCGAAGGATAACAGACAAAGCTTCATTCACAAAGATAAAAATGAGGGAAATCTGTGGAAGGTTCTTGGGGTAGCTCAATTCTTTGCATCTAAGGAAGAGAAAATGGAAATTAGAATGGTTGATCCTTTATTGACTTCAGCTACACAGTCACATAAAGTTGTCTATAAATATAATGTTATACAACAAGCAGAGAAACCTATATTTCATGTGCTACAACCAGCTTGATGACTTTTAATTTACAACATTACCCACCCAGTAATATTGCTAATCTTTAAGCGGTGAAGGATACTACAGGTAGTTCTTCTATAGCACGTGTTTCTACAACACAAATTGGCTATAACACCATTGCCAAATTTAGACCGATATTTGTAGACCAAGAACTTTTCTTACCTGAATTGGCTATAATACCATTCCGGCCCTATTTGTTTAAATGGTGCTGGTATTGTATGATTTTCTTATAAAGTAAGATTGCACAGGAAGCGAACTATGGCGTTATAAGAGAACTGCCTGTATAACTCTCTGAGATTCACATCCCTGTGCAGAAACCAGCAGTGTTGTACTGCAGGTAAGCAGAAAGTTCACATGAAAAGATTTTGGCAAATCACTTTAAATTACTATAGTTAGATGCATTGGATTATTGATTTGAGATAACACTGAGCTGAAAATGTGTTGCTGGAAAAGCGCAGCAGGTCAGGCAGCATCCAAGGAACAGGAGAATCGACGTTTCGGGCATAAGCCCTTCCTGAAGAAGGGCTTATGCCCGAATCGTCGATTCTCCTGTTCCTTGGATGCTGCCTGACCTGCTGCGCTTTTCCAGCAACACATTTTCAGCTCTGATCTCCAGCATCTGCAGCCCTCACTTTCTTCTTGAGATAACACTGACTAAAGACAGCAATTTTCTCACTCATATGATTTCCAAAGTTTAATACCATTAGCAGTGGAGGACAGACTGAGGGAAAGAGAAAAGGAGGCTATTTAGATTCAGAAAATGTCAGCTGTCTTAAAGGTTCAAGATTTTTATGGTAATCTGTGACTGCATATTCCAGAAAATTTTAAGTTTTCATTAAGGCCAGGAATTGAATTTAATTCTGAACATGAATTCAAGTGAAGAACAGCTCTAGTGCCAGCTTCACAGGTTTTGTCAATGATGAAGAACCATTATTGCTCAAGTGTCAGAAATGCTGGGTTCACAGCTGAATGAAGCTAGTGCTGCAGACATAAATATATCATATATGTTGTATATTTCGATCATAATCTTGGTGTTTCCTTTTTAATCAAACATTTCTGAAAATAGTGCAAAATCGAATTGTATTTCCCACTGGACCAAAGTCACAGGAAATAGGCAACTCAATAAAAAGAACCTTTTGCTGAGAAGAGGCCACATGAGATTTAGACTGATAAAATATTCATCAAAGATAGGCTGTAATTTAAAACTGCAGTCTACCAGAGGATGAATGAGCCATTTGTGATTTGTCACTACTTTTAATTCTAAATAATATTCAAACATCTATATTAGAGCGTGTCAAAAGTGACTGTATTGAATTACAGCTCCGTGGAGAAGGGGTTGGAGGCCGTGAAAGGGCAAGAAGAAAAGGGCATGTTCGTCGGGATGATTTCCCGAAGCTTTCTCATCGCAGAAGGTTTGGGGTCAGAACAAAGTCTGCTTCACAGAATTAATATCATGGAGGAAGCCTCTTGCTCAAAGATTGACATGCCTTCTAAGGCTACATTAGATGCCTACATTAGGGACCTCAAGGTTTATCAATCCTACAGAGAAGTCCAAGGGATTCTTCCAGAGGGGCTATCTCCATCCTGAGACCCCTCACAGCGATACACAATATTTGATTTCACCTGAAGAAGGAAGTGTCCTCAAAGTCTCCCTCCTTGCCAGCAGCATTCAGCTCTCCTTGGACCTGCCACTCAACTATAACTTGTCCAATTCAGCCTCCTGCTTCCCTTTCAACTCATTCTCCGTAACTGGATTGGAGTGCTGGAGTTGGCTGCTCAGTTAACCGCCTCGAGACAGATCACGACAGACAATCCTCTAGGCCACTTTCAGAATCAAGGTCAATTTTAGGATTATGACCACCCAGAAAAATTCAGCACCGTGGGTTTGATTCCCTCTTGCTCTGTCTCCTCCATTCCCCCTCAAAAGCACAAAAACATAATTGTATACTTTTGATTGACAATACATTCTCAGCCCAGTTTAGTTTTAGACCTCACTTCATATTAAATGAAAAAAAAGACACAAATAAAATGTTTAATTAACAAAACAGTATCAACATTTGCAACAATGTCACAGTACTGTTCTCAAAAGAACATCCTTTTTCACCAGTTTATTCCAACTTTTTATCACAGATTTCACCAAGAAAATAAACAGGAAACCTGCAGCCATGGAAAAACATGATCCTCTAATGTAGAAATCCATTTTCGTGCTTTTTCTCCATAATCCTGGATTGTCAGTCTCATAGCATTTACCATGACAAGCTTCCTATGAATCTTATATGCTTCAATTAGGTCGCCTCTCATTCATCTAAACTAGAATGATTACAGGCTCAACTTTCTCAACTGCTCTTCATAAGAAGGTCCCTCAAAACCAGGAAGCAGTCCAGTGAACCTTCTCTGGATTGCCTTCAATGCCAGTACATCCTTACTTATACACAGGGACTAAAACTACTCACAGTATTCTAGGTGTGGTATAACTTGTGCTGTGCAAGACATTCCTGTTTTTATATTCCATTCCCTTTGAATCAAAGGCCAACATTCCATTTCTCTTTCATATTACTTATTGAACTTGTACCCTAACTTTTCCAGATTCATGTATAAGGACTCCCAGATCCTAGAAACACAAAGTTCTGCAGCTGCTGCAAATCTGAAATAAAAAAAAATGTGCTGGAGAAACTCAGCAGGGCTGGCAGCATCTTCAATGAAAGATAGTTAACTTTTTTTAGTCTGATGTGCCTCTTCTTCTGATCCCAAACTCCCCCGTTTTCTGCTGTCTTTCTGTACTTAAATAATGTTCTGCTCCTCGATCCTTCCTACCAAAGTGCACAACCTGACATTTTCCCACATTATATTCCATCTACCAAGACTTTTCACATTCACTTGACCTGTATATATCCCTCTGCACACTCTTTGTGTCATACTCACTTCTTGACCTCCCACTAATCTTTACATTATCTGCAACAGCACTGATTCCTGTGACATTCCGTAAGGTTGCCATCTTGAAATACCCTCCTTGTCCCAGTACTCTGTCTTCTATTAGTTAGCCAATCCTCTATCTGTGTTAATATACTACCCCTGCACAGTGGGTTCTCATCTTCTTATGTTGCCTAATGTGTGCTATTTTATCATTTGCTTTTTGAAAATCTTAATATATCATATTGTTGGTTCCCTTTCTCTCTCCTTAATGTTACCTCCTCAAATAATTGTAATAACTTTGTCAGTGAGGATTTCCTTTCATGATGTCATATTGATTTTGCTTGATCATTTTATGTGCTCTATCTACTGTTTCATCCTTTACAATTGACTCTCTTTTTTTTCATGATAGATGTTAAACTAATAGCCCTATAATTATCTGTTTATTGTCTCCCTCCTTTTTTGAAAAAAGGTGTAACATTGGCAGTCTTCCAATTCTCTGGGTCTTTTCCAATATTGAAGTATCTTGGAAGATTACTACCAATGTATTCACTTGCTCTGTAGCTGATTCCTTTAGGATCCCAGAATGCATTCCATCAGATTTGTTAGTGTTTAGCCCTATTAGTTTCCCTCGTACATCTTCTCTAGTGATAGTTACTGTTTTTGTCACCCACTTTTCCCCTTGATTATTTATTACTTTTTAAAGCTGAATTCTAATGATGCCCAGTTCTGTTCCAGAAATGATGAGAGGTTTATTTTAACTTTGTAGCATCATTCGGATTAGCTGTATCAATTTGTATGCTTTCCTTATCCTGACTCTTTATTTTTATAGTTAGCCAATCCACACCATACTGCACCCATCACCATCAGGTCTTAATATCACTTCAGGGCTCCTCTCTTGCTCTCTTAACATTTACTCACTATGCCCATGCCTGGGTGCTCATAGCATCTCTACCTTACTTTGTCTTTTTGTGCTTTTACCCCCGAATGAGAGTTTAAAAACTCACAGTACTTCGGCCTTGCTTTGCTGTTTATAGCACAGGCACAGAGTTAGGTAAAAACAAAAAGAACTGCAGATGCTGGAATTCAGACAAAAAAATGGAAATTGCGGAAAAAGCTCAGCAAGTCTGGCAGTATCAGTAGAGAGAAATCAGTGTTAGCATTTCTGATCCAGTGACCCTTCCTCAGCACATGGTCAGGAAGCTTGTCATGGTTGTCAGCAATGATCCATCAAGAGAGTGGACACATTGCTGTATGGCACTTAATGTCTGGTACCTGATCGAATGCTTTTTGAAAATCCTGCTTGTTGCTTGCTCCTCTGGCCCTCAGACAACATCTCAATGGGCATTGTTCCCCATCTCAGTCGAGAGTAGGGTGCTGGAAAAGCACAGCAGGTCAGGCAGCATCCAAGGAGCAGGAGAATCAATGTTTCGGGCAAAAGCCCTTCATCAGGAATGAGGCTTGTAAACCAAGGTCATGCAGAGGCAAATGGGAGGGGGTTGGGGCTGGGGGAGGAGGTAGCTGAGAGTGCAATAGGTAGATGGAGGTGGGGGTAATGGTGATAGGTCAGAGAGGAGTGCGGAACGGATAGGTGGGAAGAAAGATGGACAGGTAGGACAGTCATGAGGGTGGTGCCAAGTTGGAACTGGGATAAGGTGGGGGGAGGGGAAATGAAGAAACTGGTGAAATCCACATCGATCCCATGTCTTTGGAGGGTCCCAAGGCGGAAGATGAGACGTTCTTCCTCCAGACGTCTGATGGTAAGGGTTTGGCAATGGAGGAGGCCCAGGACCTGCATGGAGTGGGAGTGGAAGTTGAAGTGTTCAGCCGGTAGGGACGGTAGGATTGGTTGGTGCGGGTGTCTTTGGCCAAGGGGCGGTGGGGTATGCAGCAAACTCACTACCTACGCTTCAACCAAATGGCCATGATTCAAAGCCCAAGGGGAGTGGTCCTCAGTTGTTAAGGGAGACAGCCTTCAGTCAGGAGTTTCCAGAGCTGTAAGCCAAGGGCAGCATCTGAGATCTTGGCTACTGTCAGTCAGCAGCTTGTGGTGATCATGGTTAGGGAGTCTGCATCACTGCAGTCAGGCAGTGGGCCAAGCTCAGTCGTGCAGCTCCAACCAGTCATGGATTTGCAATAATTCAATCAGGAAGCTGCACAGACATCAGTCAACGGCACAATCACTCATTGTGATGAAGCTGTCTGTCCAACAAGGGTAAGGGTTCGAGCTGTGGTCAGTCCTGGGGGCTTAGCTCAATGAAAGTCATGAGAGATCATCAGGGTCCATAGCTGTGGCAGGGAAGTGGAAGGAGTCAGTACTAAGGATTGCAGGCAGAACGCTGGGGTGCAGAGTGGCCAGTAATTGTGAAGAGTGGCAACTCAACATTTTAGTGGCGGCAGTCAACAGTACAATGGTGGACATTGGCTTGTGTGTGGTCATCAGTGGTCACAACAACTTTAACCTTGATGAAGGGGACAATGCAGCAAGGAGATTGGCATGACTGAATCGGAAGGCTGGGCCTCAGGGGGTTAATGGTGGGAGATGATGTGGGAATATGGAGAAGTTCATGATGGGCTTGAGAGGGAATTCATGGAAGAAATGGGCACGGAGGTGATGAGGTTGGCCTTGATTATTAGGCTGGAGTTGCCATCGCTGGGCCAAGCATGATCTGTGTTGCCTTCTAGAATCATATGCAATGAGAAAGGAAAATGGCTGTGTCTGCATCTGGAGTGAGCGGAATACGGTTTTTTTTCTGCCTGAGGGTGCAGGCATTACTTGTAAGTGATGCAATGCCCTTCACGGGGCAATTGTATCAATCAGACACTTTGATAGTGCAGGCTGAAGACATCTGTAAGGGAAGTAACCTGTCTGTGAAACACATGTCGTGTCCAACTGTGTAGGATACAAGTCCTGGTGACAAGCAATCTTGACTATGTCATTGTCAACAGATGTGAAGCTGGAAAAGCACAGCAGGTCAGACAGCATCCAAGGAGCAGGAAAGTCAATGTTTCGGGCAGGAACCCTTTGTCAGCCCCAGAGCTGACAAAGAGTTTTGGTCTGAAACTTTGACTTTCCTGCCCCTTGGACGCTGTCTGTCCTGTTGTGCCTTTCCAGCTCATATCTAGTCAATCTGGTTTCCAGTATCTGTAGTCCTTACTGTCTCCAAGTCCTTGATCATGTCACTTGGTCATTACAAATTGATCACAGTCATCTCTGTGAAGCAGAAATCATCACAGTCAACCTTCAAAGTAGCACCTACAGCCCACAATTCACAAAGACAGCCCAAAATCTCACAGAGCTGATCTCCTCACACCTTGAGCTGTAAATATTTGCTAACATCCTCTTATATGCATGCTGCCTTTCTTGAGTGGTTTAGGAGGATTAGGGTGAGGTGACCAACTGTGAATAATTGCACAGCACTTAAAATCTGCTACTCTATTTGTGTGGCATGTCTTATGCTGCATTCATTGGAGTAAAGTCCCGACACCAAAGGGCCTTTTACAGGCATTCTTGGCTCTGATCATTGAGTCCTGCATAGCCCCAATATCGAGAACTATATTAAGCCATCATTTGTGTTTAATGTGAATGCTGGCTGCTTACACTATTAAGAATGTGTTGTGTTTCTGATATTCCCCATGCAGACGCAATGGAGTCAGAAGGAATGAATCCAGCCAAAGCAGGGGTCATCATCACTGTGGACGCAGAGCTACGAAGCCGGGAGAAATTGAGGAACAGATATACCAGCAAGCCCAAGACTAGAACCAACCTTCAGCAGCAACCAAACATCCTCTCATTGAGGAAGGTGCTCCCTTAGGATGCACAGGAGTTACAGAATCTATCATCCTTGATGCCATTTCCTCCAGATGAGCGAGGTACAGTAACCTCACAGGCTGGTAGGGAGGGAGTTGCATGATTCCTGACCCAGCGATGAATTTGCAATGAAGTGTCAGCCATATTGCCGATGTGACTGGCATAGTATTTGTTTTTATCCCCTCACATTATCTGCACTGTGAAGGGCAATTCATGGCTGGCAGCATTTGATCTGATTCATCGCTGGGCTTTAAAACTGGCAACAGTGTTGGGAATTCTGGGAGGTCCCAGCCATGGCAAACATGTCCAAAATTGCTGTGCAGAGTTGAGGTCAAGCAGGACATCATGAAGATGTGGCAAACTGTGGAGAATCACTGGAGAAAAGTAACTATGGCTCACCGTGAGAAAGCCTTCATGAAACTCCCTGAAATTGACATGTGGCCAATCTCTGGTAAAATGCAGCCTGGTATTTTTAAATTATATGCTAATCTTTGAAAATAAGACTCTTATGGGTTATTAGTCATTTGTGCTGAAAATGTGTTGCTGGAAAAGCGCAGCAGTTCAGACAGCATCCAAGGAAAAGGAGAATCGACGTTTCGGGCATAAGCCCTTCTTCAGGAATGAGGAAAGTGTGCCCAGCGGGCTAAGATAAAAGGTAGGGAGGAAGGACTTGGGGGAGGGGCGTTGGAAATGCGATAGGTGGAAGGAGGTCAAGGTGAGGGTGATAGGCCGGAGTGGGGTGGGGGCAGAGAAGTCAGAAAGAAGATTGCAGGTTAGGAAGGCGGTGCTGAGTTCGAGGGATTTGACTGAGACAAGGTGGGGGGAGGGGAAATGAGGAAACTGGAGAAATCTGAGTTCATCCCTTGTGGTTGGAGGGTTCCTAGGCGGAAGATGAGGCGCTCTTCCTCCAACTGTCGTGTTGCTATGGTCTGGCGATGGAGGAGTCCAAGGACCTGCATGTCCTTGGTGGAGTGGGAGGGGGAGTTGAAGTGTTGAGCCACGGGGTGGTTGGGTTGGTTGGTCTGGGTGTCCTATTAGTCATTTGTATCTAGTTCTGTGCTGTTTTCATAGCATTAGTTTATTTTGGATTTGTTGCTGGGATCTAGGGTAGGTAGCAGGAAGTCAAGTGTAATGAGCATTTAACTTATTTTTATGTATTCATAGGATGCGAGTATCACTGGCTGGCCAGCATTTATTACCCATTGAGAAGATGGTTGTGAGCTTGAACCTTTATGAATGAGTGGCTTGCTAGACTATTTCAGAGGGCAGTTCAGAGTAAACCACATTGCTATGGATCTGGAGTCAGGATGGGAGATTTGTTTTCTTGAGTGAATTTGGTGAACCAGATGGGTTTTTCCAACAATTGACAATGTTTTTGTTATTTTCTATCCTTTATTACCCCAGATTGCTCATTTTGGGGGCGGCACGACGGCTCAGTGGTTAGTGCTGCTGCCCCACAGCACCAGGGACCCAGGTTCGATTACAGCCTTGGGCGACTGTCTATGTGAAGTTTGCACATTCTCACCGTGTCTGCATGGGTTTGCTCTGGTTTCCTCCCACAGTCCAAAGATATGCAGGTTAGGTGGATTGGCCGTTCTAAATTGCCCAAACGTTAGGTGCATTAGTCAGAGGGAAATGGATCGGAGTGAGTTAGTCTTCGGAGGGTCGGTGTGGACTTGTTGGGCTGAAGGGTCTGTTTTTGCACTGTAAGGAATCTAATTTCCCACCTTGTTACAGCTTCGCAACTGCACATCTCAGCTTTAGAGTAGAACTTCAGCCGACATTTTAAACGATTGAATATATGAATGAAAAGAAAAAAATGAAAAAGAAAATAGGTTTAGGCATTCACATTACTAATTCTGCTGCCAAACTCCTGGAGTGAAGAGGTAACAAATGAATAGCATTTTTAGCTAACTACTTGTCAAAGACAAAGCTTTTGAAACACTTTTCTTGAATTTCTTACCATTATGGAAACCGATATTAATATAAATGATTCCTTGCAAATGTCAAAGCCATTTTTCTCTCCCTCAGGAATATCAAAATGTTTCAATTTGTTCTCACCACTATTCTTGAACTGTCTCAATTGAAACAGAATCACTTATTTCATAACCAAAAATGAGCTACTGGGACAGCCTGGAATACAAACAGCGAACCACTCAAATGTAGCTCCGTACAAAAGTGACCAATTATTTTTTTTTAAAGTCTGACAGCACATGCTACAGAAATGCAGATGATGGTAACATAGCTTCCAAATGTTCAATCAAATAATGTTTCTATTTTTCATGGTAATTATGACAACTCATTCTGTTCTAAGCTGCAGCTCCAATCTTTTTCAGTTTGACAATGAGTCAGTGTGTTTCATACTATTCAATGTTTAATGTGAAGAGGTAAGAGGTGATAAGACCTGTCAACGTTTGACTCCCTGGACTGACTGCCCCTGCCATGGCTCTCAGATACTTTTGTTGACTGGACAGGAAACGACAAGGAAAGTTCCCATTGTTGTGTTTATGAGCATTTTCATATCACATTTGTGGAAAGATAAAGCAAAATATTTTAAAAAGACTTTAAATACACATGCTACTAAGGTTAAAAATGTGTTGCTGAGTACTTGACTTTGTGTTGATGCTTTTATATAAGACAAACACCCGATGAAGGAGCAGCACTCCAAAAGCTAGTGCTTCCAAATAAACCTGGTGTTGTGTGACTTTTAACTTTATACTAGTAAGCTTGCTTATAATCATTTGTTATGCTCAAACAAACTAAAATGAGTGTAGAGAATGTATTCTGCGTGCAGTGATGCTATTGAGACTGCTCATTTCGGAATATGGCTGGGAGGGTGGTTCCGAGTGGTCAAGAAAGTGTCCAAGGAGCTGTGCTGCCCAACATGGAGGAAGACCAGCAACAACCAAATGGTTAAAGCAGGTCTTTTCACATTAACATAAAGGTAAAGATGACTTTTCCTTCATTTTTAACATAATTCACATATAATAGCTAAATACATGGCCATACCAATTCATAAATGTCCCATATATGTTTTCAGTAGTTTGTTGTATATTTTTCATTAATTAAATGTATCTCCCATTCAGAAAATGGTTGGTGACCCCTACCATGGGGGATCATATTAATTTTCACCATCCTACATGCAAGCCATACTTCACTCTAAACTTGATGGCACATCATTAAGTGAGAATGGATAACACTAAAATGTGGCATGTTATAAACATTAAACCTGCTGCCAACATAAGGCACTAGTATTCTTACTTGTTGAGGAATGTATATGCATTGGTCTGGACACTTAATTGATAAACATTTTTTTCCAGCTTAGCACATATCCCTTTGCAAAAACATGATCTACTTGCTGGAGAGGCTGCGGATAATGGGTAACAGCATATGTGGTCCAGAGGGCATCTGACTAAGCTAAGACTTTTTGTTCTTTACTAAGGATGGAAAGCCACAGTTTCTGGGTTTAGAGACCATCTAGACTGTGGAAAATGAATCGAGTTCTGAGATCTCCAACAAACTCAGAGCTACTACGCTCTGTTTTTATTTTCCAGTCACTCAATCACTGGTTCACCTCTAGGCAAAAAAACAACATAAATAAAGTGACTGTCTTGATGTATAAGTGCTGCTTTATGGTCAGCAGACAATTTCTTGTCAATGCTCTCAGACAAGTTTGATTAATCCATTTCTTTGAAGACTATTTCACTCACTCCCTCAATGGCAAGAACCAACACAAACACAATGTCATAAGGGGCTTCAGTTAGTTAATTATCAGAAAAAGAACTTAGTGAATTTCTGAGCAAAAGTGAGGAGTAGCCAGTGATGGTGAACTTAAAAGAATTTTAAACCCCAGGCTATGAGAAATGCAGTTTGATGGATTCAGTCATCAATACGTTTTATATTTCATATTGCTTGAATGGCTTAAGTTGTGAAGGGTGCAATACAATGTATTTCAAATTCTGTGGAAATATTGAAGAGGTTTATCTAAAAGAGGCCATTGAAAGTTCGCTGAGGTTTCCTGTAAATCACATGATAGAAGGTAATTAGTCATTTTGCTGTAGACTTCTACTGAGTTACTTTGAAAATGAAAGGCTTGGAGAGATATTTGTTTTATCTGGTTCATTTGGAGGGAAGCCTGGTAAGGACAAGCTGAAATGGAGAAAAACAAACTGTCGGGTTGATCTCTCTTGTTTCTGGAAATTTACATATTTTCTCTGTCTTTTAAAGAGTTCAGATTTTAAATTCATGGAGTAGTTTTTGGTGAAGGATTTTAAAATTTGTTAGGATAGCCTTTGCAAAAACATGATTTTACACTAATATGTGTTAGAGAGCAACAGTCTTCAGTTAGAGACTCCAAAGAACCCTGAAATGTTTAAGAAAGCTTTTGTAATATTGTAGGGGTTTACAACAGGAATGAGAAAACATTAAGCCATTAGCTGTTGCATAATTTAGTATTAGTTTTTTTTAAATGCAATTAGAAACTTTTTGTGTTCAGTTTGAAGAAGACTTGACTGGGGTCAGAAGAATGTGGCACGTTGGCTCAGTGGTTAGCTCTGCTGCTGCACAGCGCCAGGGACCTGGGTTAGAGACCTTTGGTGACTCTGTGTAGAGTTTGCACATTCTCCCTGTGTGTGCATGGGTGTGCCCCGGTTTCCTCCCACAGTCCAAAGATGTGCAGGCTTGGTGAATTGGTCATGCTGAATTGGCCATAGCGTTCAGGGATGTGTAGGTTAGATGCATTAGTCAAGTAATCGGGTGGGGGAATGGGTCTGGGTGGGTCTCTTCAGAGAGTTGGTGTGGACTTTTTGGGTTAAATGACCTGTTTCCACACTGTAGAGATTCTATGATTATTGCAAGAAAGAAATTATTCAGAACATATAAGCAAATAAATTACTTCAATGAAAGAGTTTAGCTTACAAAATTTCCAAACCAAATGTTTGGTTAGAAATACTTCAAGGAAAAAGACTTTATAATTCAAGACAAAATAAGAGAAAAAGCAGTGAAGTCAAACCTATAGATTTGATAGCAAGGATAATTTCTCTGGAGTTTGACCAAGTGTAAAGTGATGGTGTTGGGAAATAGATAAAATTTTGTTTTGCCATGTGTCTGGAAATAATCCGAACTGTATTATATTTAGATAGCTTAGTTTGTTTTCTTTTATTTCTATTTCATTTGCATAACAAACTTCTGTTTTATGGTTAAAGCAAAATCTGCAGCCGAGTCTGCCGATGTTTTCGTGAAAGACTGTCTCATTAAATGAGAGAAAAAAAATCTAGCAAGCCAGCTTGCATTGGGGGATCCTTGCAGTAATATCAGCAGGGACCATATCAAAAGGAAACCCTCTTGTTGATTTCAAGCTGAAACCTCGTGGTTCTTTTGAAAGAAAGGCTGAAGAAACAAGTATTTTCTGAACAAGCTCTGTCTGCAAAATTTCAGAGACAACCATGTATGATTAGTGACTTGACTAGATCAGTCAGATCATAGGAATAGAAGAAGGCCATTCCGCCCTCAAGCCTGTTGCACTGCTCAATAAGGTCTTGGCTGGTCTGTGGTCCATATACCTGCCTTTGGTCCATTTCCCTGAATATATTTATTTAACAAAAGAAATCAGAGCATCCAACTCCAGAACTTCCTACACTTTATCCTTTGGCCTTCCACAATAACCCATTGCTCAGAAATGTTTTTTTTCTCTCTAAGAAGACCAATCTCTGTAAAGAAATCTTCTTTCAGCCCTTGTTTCTGAAGTGCGTATATGTTTGCATGTATGTTTTTGGGAATGTTTGGAGAAAAGAGCATTTATGCTTGCACATTACTGACTTTGTGTGTTAACCAACTTTATCAAATAAATTATCTTTTCACAATAAACCAATAATCATGTTTATTGAGAAACCTGGTTGATAGATCTCATTGTTTAAGACCTAAATTCATAAGCTTTTTGGTTGGTTGTCTTGGAAAATGTATTTTATTTTATATTATGACCCACTGAGTTGTGGAACTAGAGTAACGGTACACTCCTTTATCTTCCAATACTTTAGTATCAACATTTCATTAAGCTCTTTGACGCTGTGCCACTCAGTGTTTAGGAGAGGTTTACCAGGACACTTTCAGTGGTAGAAATTTCAGTACCTGCCTGCTATTAAGGATGCACTCCCCCCACTACTGCCCCACCCCTCCCAAGGACAACTTCTTCCTGGTTCCTATCACCAGGGGCATTTGCAAACAATCTAATCTTTAACATTTGCTTTCAGTGTTGAATTCTCCCAAACTTATTCTGGTTTGGACTATCTCAGTGAGACCTTTTACAAGCTGCCAATACACCTCTTTGCTGAGTGTACGGGGGTCCAGTATGCTGGGTTTCCTATTGGTTGGGTAGTTGAAGACTGTCAGTATTAGGAGCCTTTGCCTCAATAACAATGACATTATGCACATGGCATGTTGAGGCTCTGTGCTTAAAAGGCTCAACATAAAATCACAACTTGGAAGAGAAGCCAATGAATGGAGGATGTTTCATCCCAGGACACTACAGCATGGTCAATCCACCTAACTTGCACATCTTTGGACTGTGGGAGGAAACTGGAGCACCCAGGGGAAACCTACACAGACACAGGGAGAATGTGCAAACTCCACACAAACAATTACCCAAGGCTAGAATTAAGTGCAGGTCCCTGGTGATGTGAGGCAGCAGTGCTAACCACTGAGCCACCATGCCACCTATAAATGATAATGTAAGGATTCATTGATTCTATGATTCCATAACATTGTGTCGCT
Source organism: Chiloscyllium plagiosum (assembly GCF_037043375.1). Classification (NCBI taxonomy): domain Eukaryota; kingdom Metazoa; phylum Chordata; class Chondrichthyes; order Orectolobiformes; family Hemiscylliidae; genus Chiloscyllium; species Chiloscyllium plagiosum. The sequence continues at coordinate 35,519,643 of NW_028270169.1, read as the reverse complement.
TTACCACATGCAGTAAATTGTTAGCTCACTATCCTATTCGCAAATGATAAGTAACATTCATGCTACACAAATGTGAGCAACATTCCAGAAGATCAATAGAGTCCAAGGCAAAACAATCCTCTTGATTGGCATCCCATCCATCAACGTAAACTTTTACTCAATCACCAGTGAGTCACCAACCTACTATTACTTATTTAGGACAGATAATGACAAATGAAGAATTTATGTGAAGAATAAGAACTTCAATATTTAGACAGTGAAGAACATGTAACTGATTTCGATCAATAAAAGGAGTGGGTGATGGTGATCCAGAAGGTATGGGCTATGATTCAGAAAGGAGAGTTCTGTTGAGTGAAATTTATGAAGGATGTTGGCATTAAAGTAAGAAAACCTGATAGAGCTATTAGTATGTTGAGGTACTTCTAGCTGATCACAGGAGAGCATGAAATTAGATTTGGCTATAAAGCACCACGCCAAGTTTTATGAACATGAACCTTTGTATTAAAAAATACAAGAACAGACAATGTTCAGGAAACAAAATATCCATGGAGAGAATAACTGATGGTTCATTCTGTCTGTGCAGGGTGTCCAAATGTGAGAGATATTGCATTGTGCATGGTATGACTTAGAATCATTGCAAAGCAGCACATTCCCCTGATTTGACCTTCCAACTGACTGGCCTGCTTCTGTCATGTTGGCCCGAAGCTCTGGCTTTGTCTTGCAGACCTCTTTATCTCTCTTTTTCTTCTAAGACTCAGTTTAAAACAAATGCCTTTGAACAAGGACTATGACTCCTTCTTTGGTTTAAACTCAGTTTTTGTCTGACTATGGTGCTTTATCGCAACTTAAGACATTTTACTATATCAAAGGTGCTATATAAGTTCACACTATTGTTGTTGATTTGCCAGAAGCAACATCACAAAAGGTACATTTATAAACAAAATATATCATAATGTAACCTATGAACTATTGTTAAGGAGTGAAAATCCACAGCTATGTCATATTCATATGACAATATTATACACAGGGTTAAATATTGGATTGAACCATGTCACTTTCAGGACCTCATAAAGACAGCAACACAAGTCAGATAATTGCTGGATTAGTACACTGCTCTAATTCTATATTTACTGGGTGAATGTGTATGTTGGCAGTGAGTGGCCTTACAAAATGTACCCATTGCTCTCATAAATTCTGCCAATGTCTATAAAATTGCTTTGGATTCAGCTTTGGCACAAATTAATTAGTTAAAAAACCAAAATAATTCCAGACTAATTATTGAAAAAAGTATTGGAAACATATTAGAATTGTTACATTAGCAGCATGAGTTAGGAAATTGTTGACCTGTGAAATGTGCCGAATACCAAATCAACAGTCCTTAAAACCCAAACATAAATTATTTTCAGGGTAATTTTTTATATTGTATCTTAATTTCTCTGTACAAATTTGCCACAAACACTAAGTTTCAACAAGTGAGCTGAAACATGATCATTTTTGATTTACCAGTGTTCTGGCATCTAGAGAAACTGAGGTTGAATACATGAGCTGAGATCTCTGTAACATCAGGTATCCCACTTTGACCATTCAGTTAAAAAGTGGGTTGGGTAGCACTGAGGAAAATCAATTGCTTTGATCAGGATTGAACCAAGTAAATCAGTCAAAATATATTTTTAAAGCTTCTAAGCTGCTAATATTTTTCTTTTAGCTAACCAGTTACTTAGCGATAAGCAATTTTTGTACTTTTTACAGTTTATCACAGTCCATACTGATGCACCACGGGCAATCTTCCAACATGTGTTGGCACACTCCCTTGAGTAATTTGTACAAGTCAAAACTGGTCTTTGCTTAGGCTGTAATGGTAATTATTTATCAACATTTATCTTTCAGGTTTTAATTAAGTATTGTGAAATGTTTAGTTATATTTTTTGAAGTGAGCTTAAAAAAACAAGAGTTGAACAAGAAACCAAGGAAGGGAAAGACACACACACAAACCAGCATGCACTCATAAAGGTGTGATCTATGTGACAACGAACAGGAGTAAAGGCTAAGCCAGGTCAAGGTGAAAGCATGAAATAGTCACAAGGAGGGCACAGGTTCTAGTGTCTAAATAGCCTGAGTCAAAAGTGAAAGAGAGTAACATGGTGGCAATCAGTAGTGTTCTAATGAGAGAGTCACATTCCCAATTTCAACCTGATCTGTTTCCAACCCACCTGCCCTGTGTTCTGCCTCCCACCTCCCAAAACCAATTGTTGCAGCTACGTGTGAAGGTGGGTAATGGGGATGTAGACATCAGGGTCTACATACGGAATTAGCCCCATGTAAATGAGATGGCATCCTGATTACCTCACAAAATCTCACGGAGTCAGCACTAAGAACATATCAGGCATAGCCACAAGGATCCTGGTCTTTAGAGTGTTGCGGTAATTCTTTGAATGTAAATCATTGCTGATAGGAGTTACAACCCTCAGTACTTGCCACTGTAATGTTAAAACAGCACCTACCTGGTAGGAACAAACTCAAACTTTGCTAAAAGGAGGGAAGAAGGCAAAACTTTTTGTATTGTACTCATGAGGACAAAGATGAAAGAAACAGACTTGAAAAACGGGATACCAAATTATACATTCTTCTCCTGTGCATGAAAAGCTTTAACATTTTGGTTCCTTTTGAAAACATTTAAAATATGACTCTGTTAATTGCAAAGGAAGAACATTTTTAATAAAGGGATAGTAACAAAATAGATATCAATAAAAACAGGGGAGCTGAACTCTTCTTACACTTTAAATAAATCAAGATTACATGAAGGATATATGTTTTGCTTATTAACTAAAATGCCCAGGAATTAAAAGTAGATATTCAAAGGGCTTTGAATAGTTCAGTGCACATTAGCAAAATTCAGCATATACGACTTAGCTTTCCAATACAGTGCATAAGAAAATGACGCAGAACATTTAATGCTATTGAAGTCACCTTCAAAGGAAGCTGGCAGCAGCTGCAGCAGTCATCAACTACAAACTGCTTAAAACATAGAACATCCCCATCCACTGGCAATAATTGCTGGCTCAAAGTCAACATGACCTTGATTTAAACTCTTCCTTTCCTGCTAATTCTTACAAAATGCTTGATACTTTTTCAGGGAAGATACTGCTTGGATATTTCTGGGTTTTTTCCCAATACATGTGTGTACATTAATTGCGCTAAATCACAGCTAATGTTAGCCCTACCTCAAATTCACAGTTAATCAGCATTGATTAAATAAATTTATTGGGCAGATTTTACTATGCATCATAATGTTTCACAGATTAGACTTCTAAATTTCTGCATGGGTTGAATTTTGTACATCGCCAATTTCTTCATCATAAAAATGAAGCAGTTAGTTTTTTCATGGGTGGTATCAATGCTGATTCTCGGTGAGGTGACCAGCAAACATTGTTTTTTGAAAAATATGCTAACATCATTGACTAAGATATAACTCCATCTATTATAGTTAAGCATCAAAGCACTTTGACATTCTGAGTTTAAATGTGGGTGCTGGCAGGTGGGACGAGATTGGGTTGGGATATCTGGTTGACATGGACAGGTTGGACCAAAGGGTCTATTTCCATGCTGTACATCTCTATGACTCTATGACTCTAATCAGTATTTTTAGCCAGCTATATTGTCAGCCAATGCCTCCCAGCTACTAGGTGAAATAGTTCGACTGGGGGAAATTGTTCCTCTGTTGTTCTAACTGAGACATGATTGACCAAAACAGGGTATCATTTCAGGACATGAATGATCCTCACAATTCTTTCAACTTCTGACTTCCTCTCATTGTATCCCTGGAGCCTCATTTATCAACTGAATTTCAGTCAACTGGGCAGTTCAAAATAAATACCTAAGTTACTGTCGAAATGTAAAATGTCTTCAGTAAATAATGCCTATATGGTTTTGAATGGAAAGGCAGGCAGAACAGCTTGTGGTCATTCATCAATAACTATACTTAAAGGTTTCTCACCAAGACCATAGTGGGTGGAATTTGATCATGAAACCTAGTGGCAGTTCCTCTGTAGTTATTGTCAGGTCATTAGATAGGTTTAAGGCATTATTTTGGGGGCAATAGTTGGGGTAATTGAAAATGTGACCATGGAACAAGTAATAATCCAATATCAAAGAAGAGGAGGATGCATGCAACCTTACTTGGTTGAAAAGGTTAATTATGACATTTTGGGGTGGCACAGTGGCTCAGTGGCTGGAACTGCTACCTCACAACACCAGGGACCTGAGTTCAATTCCAGCCTCAGGCAACTGTCTCTGTGGAGTTTGCACATTCTCCCCGTGTCTGTGTGGGATTCTTCCCACAGTTCAAGGATGTGTAGGAGAGGTGGATTGACCATGCTAAATTGTGCATAGTATCCAAGGATGTGTTGGTTAGATAGATTAGGCAAAAGTGAGTACTAAAGATGCTGGAGATTAAAGTTGAGAGTGTGGTGATGGAAGAGCACAGCAGGTCAGGCAGCATCCGAGGAGCAGGAAAATCGATGTTTCAGGCAAAAACCTTTCATCAGGTTAGATAGATTAGCCATGGGGAAATGCAGAGTTACAAGAATGGGCTAGGGGGGTTAGACTGGGTGGGATGTTCTTCCGAGGGTTGGTGTGGACTTGTTAGGTGGAATGGCCTGTTTCCACACTGTAGGGCTTCTATGACAGATGGAAGCCATGGATGGATTTGAAGAGAGTGATGGGATTTTAAAATCAGGTTGCTATGTACATAGAGTGGGGGTATGATGCTTCCAAGTTTCAAAACTCAATTTAGAGTCGATCAGAATGCTGACAAACTCATCTCAGTGAGCTGGGGAACATAGCTAGAAAGTTGATGAGAGTTGAAGTCAGCAGAGTGTTACTACCAGGAGCAGCAAAAAAGGATGGTTCGAATTTTACCAGCGTAGACCAATTAAATAATAAGGCATCTCATACTTAATATCAGAGAAGCAATTGGTCGCTTGACCAGTTAGCTATCAGTCCAGACTATTTGCGAGAAGTAAATTGCATAACACTGACCAATGAGTTCAGGTTGCTATTTTGAATTTGCTTACTGTGTTTACCAAGTCCTAGCTCAAACTATGGATATAACAGCAAAGCAATATAGATAACTAGATGTAAACCTAAAAATGGAGGAAGATTGTGTTTATAGCCATATGGTGTTTGTAGCAAATACAAACCAGAACAAGTTCTTCAGTAACTAACGGGTTTAGATCTTAGTGAACAGGAGGTTTTGACATAATTGCATTGATGTAAAGGTTATGAAAGAAAACATCAACTTTAACTAAGCAAACATCCAACTCTGGGGAATAGTTCACAACCCAGTAAACACAAGTTCAATGAATGGGTGAATAAGAAGGTACATTGGAAAGCTTTTTCCATCCACTGTGTCCTGGATGTTTGAGATAAATTAATAGGAGATATTGTTGAAGCAGAAATGATTCAAAGAGAAAACTGGGCATCATTTTTAAGGATAGCATATGAAAGCAGGGTCAACAATAGGACTGCAACTTGTTGAGATCATTCTTCTTCTTCACAGCTCTACCCAAAGGAATTCTGATCCACAACTCCACAAACTTCACCACAGCGACGGCATGGAGGTAGGCCCTGAGTACCTCCCACTCAGAAAGGAATCGAGTCTCATGTTGTTGGCGTCAATCTGATCCACACTGTCCATCCATTCCCAACACACCATCTCCCCACACCTCAACCCCCAAACACCCCCTCACGAGTCCCTTTTAGATGATTTATGTTGCCTAAAGTTATGGATTGTGAAGGTAGAGGCTCTTTCCATCGCACAGTTGACCAGGTCTCCCGCTCTCCAAGTTTGCCATTGGCACACATTGAAGCAATATTCAAGTTGACACTCAACCTGCTTGGCCACATTTTGAATGGACCTTCCAAAGTTATCCTGTGGTAGGACATGAACCTGAGCTTCTGATTCAGGGGCAGGGATGGTATCATTGCATTGAAGACCTCTTGTCAGTTCATTAGCAGAAGATATTACATTGGCAATCTAGTTGAAAAGGGAAGGGACGTTAGCTACGTTTGTGGTTCTGACCTTCTATTATTTTTTCTTGCAGTCTGTATCGGGTAACTCACCTCATTGATGAATATATACCAAATCTATTAACAACTGCAATTTAAGGTATTTACAAATGAACAAATGTAAATGTTATAAGTGACTTGCAAGGCTCCATGGCACGTACTTAAATAGTCAAAGGCTTGGGCATGTTAAGGACTGAGGTATACAATAATACAATGAGGTTAGGCTTATCCTCAATAAAAGAATGAGCATCTACACCTATATCTGTTTCTGAAACTAAATAGTCTTGCACTAAATCAATTCAATATTATACATGTTCCTTTTTTGCATTTTCTACCTTCCTAACTGGTCTATTCAATTCATTTGTGATTTCAAATGCATGGTTTTCCCTTTACTCCCATTTATTTCTTATTGCATCAAGCTTTACTGCAGAATCTGATAAAGGGAATTACTATCTATCAATAATATACATCACCTCATCTACGTAAAACCAGAAATATTCCCTGTGCATCTTATTTCAAACCTGATTTCCAAAATAGTTACCTAATAACATTTTACAATCTATTTACCTAAATCTACAAAGTGTCACATTGTACTAACAATTCTCATAAAGTTTTTGAAGGGACACTTAAGTGCAGAAAAATGAAAGTTAAATCTAAATGTAAATTTTGAATTTGCTACAAATTTTAAGATACCAATCAATTCTTGAGCTTTGCTGCACAATGTTTCTAATGGATGCATAATCCTGTTCCAAACAAAAACAGATTATTACATAGAGACCAGGGCATATTTCAGGTCAAAACCATTTACATTATATTTGTTTACTTTTTCTTGGAAAAACAGTCTTTTCGATTTCCAGAAATATTAAATTGTGGTACCAGTGTGTGAAGATTTCCTAATCAGTAGATTTCCTTAGGCTGTGGACTGACAAACTAATACACAATCATGTCCAGGAAATTGAATTACAGCTATCAACCTGTGCATTTCTGTAGTTTTAATGGTGTACACATTTGTGAAATCTACTAAAGGAGCATTTCCACCAGCTCAGGATTGTGGCTAATATTGGCACTAATCAGGTAGAAACGCTGTGCTCTCAGGGCAGAATTTATCTTCCAAGTAATCTGCAGCAGCTCATTGGATTCAACTATTCAACTTGAATGTGTAGATGCAGTGGCAATAGAGCTTGGATTTGTTCATTTATCAAGTAGATATCCAAAAGAAACACAAGGATACAGACCAAAGGTTGTGCTGGATGTTAAAGCAGTTTGAATTCCAGAATGCCTTTATTTTAGACAAATCCTTTCTTCAACCTCAAGAACACTTCAAGGAACTGAATTGATTTTGTATGCAATTTATCCAGTTGTGGTAAACAAGGGACCATCTTAATACTTAGCAAGATCCAAGTTTAATTTATGGGGGCAGGCTAAATAAGGACTTATTTATTTAGAGTACTGAAACAGATCATTAATAATTATTAGATTAGATTAGATTACTTACAGTGTGGAAACAGGCCCTTCGGCCCAACAAGTCCACACCGACCAGCCGAAGCGTAACCCACCCAGACCCATTACCCCTACACCTAACATTACGGGCAATTTAGCATGGCCAATTTGCCTAACCTGCACATTTTTTGGATTGTGGGAGGAAACCGGAGCACCTGGAGGAAACCCACGCAGACACGGAGAGAATGTGCAAACTCCACACAGTCAGTTGCCTGAGGCGGGAATTGAACCCGGGTCTCTGGCGCTGTGAGGCAACAGTGCTAACCACTGTGCCACCATGCCGCGCACAAATATAATTATATAAACATTTATATTCATGTGTATATTTACATAGGGAAATACAATCCATGAATCTTGAAATCCCAAATCACATTTCTTTTTAATTAATGCATTCAATGTTTTGGCCAAGTAGTTTGTTAATATTATCTATTCTACTTATGCATAAATTAGATAGCTATTTTTCTGTGTTGTAAAATGAATCCTCAGCAACTCTCATCAAGTTGGATGAACTACTTGATAGATTTCTGTTACCATCATCATTCCTGATCAGGATTGACATGGCCTGCTTAGTTTAGTATGGCAGAGCAATACAACTTGATAGTCTAATGAAAAGAGGCTCTTGTCTTAACCAAGATGTATGTGATGCATTACAGCAACATGTACATGTTACATTAATACACTTACTGAGATTTCAAAGCTCTTTTGAGGTCCAAAGTTGTTTTACCTCCAAGTCCATACAACGTCACAGTGGGTGGTTCTTAAAGCATTTCTGAATATTAACGCTTTAAGATGCTTTCACCTTTCTACAATATCAAGATTTCTTTCCATTATTGTTGAGAAGGCATATATTTGCAGCTTATGACAACTGAAGAGTTGAACATTATCGGGTTGCAAAAGACTTATCAAGCAATTGCTTGAAACTGCAAAGTCAAAAGTTTAAAGGGCACTATGTGAATTTGCTGTTTAAAAAGGTAAAAGTTACTTTGATAAGAACTGTCGACCAAAGTTTTAAACAGAGAAATGGATGAAGTTTAATGCTTTAATTATTGAGCAAACAGACCTGAAAATCTCTAATGGATCTGTGCAGCCATGCCCACCAATAGCCTCTGTGCTGAGACAAAAAAGAAGTGATAGGCAGTTGCTGGAAAGGTTTACAAGAATGTCGTTCTATCTCTCGCAGTCTCTTGAAACTGACAGCAGGACTCTCACCATCTGTCTTAGTGAAGTACTTTGGACAAAGTCTGATAAAGTTTGAAACATCAGAACTCCTAATTGTTCCTTATCTGATCCTGAATTCTAGTCTGAAGATTTCCCACCATTCTGCAATTGAATGTGAGATCATCGACAAGAAACTGAAGGAATTGCGGGCAAGTCACTTCATTCCACCCTTTTAGTTCGGGCTCTTGATTCACAAGACTTCCCATGTTTCTCTGCATAATCTTTTTCCCAGGGTTGGGGAATTGAGGACTAGAGGACATCAGTTTAAGGAATGAATAAAGGGAACCTGAGGGTCAATTATTTTTACACAGAGGGTGGTACGCATGTGGAATAAGCCACCATGGAAGTGGTTGAGGCGGTTACATTAAAAACATTTAAAAGGCATTTTGACAAATACATGGATAGGATATGGGCCAAGTGCAAGGAAAAGGGCTTAACATTTTGGTCAGCATGGATCAGTTTAGGCCAAAGGGCCTGTCTCCGTGCTGTAGGGCTCTATGACTCTGATTGCTCTACAGGACTGGTGTGTGTGTGTGTGTGTGTGTGTGTGTGTGTGTGTGTGTGTGTGTGTGTGTGTGTGTGTGTGTGTGTGTGTGTGTGTGTGTGTGTGTGTGTGTGTGTGTGTGTGTGTGTGTGTGTGTGTGTGAGACCTACAATGAATGTATCATTTTGAAATTTCTGAAAAGCCAGCTGAAAGACTAAATTGTTCTAATTAACAGCAATAAAAAGAAACAAAGGAATTATTTTTGGTGATTGCATAAGACATTTGCACTGTTTGTTAAAGGTCATGAGTATTGAGGCTTGCACTTGTCCGTCTAGAGTCAAAACTTCTTCTAAAGTACCTGTTGCTTCTTTGACATGCTATAAACCCAACTGCATATAAAAGTGCATTACCTTGTTCAGCTTCTAAGTTGTAATCTAGTTTGAAAGCTGTTGTGTATCTTAAGAATTGGTTTCTCCAAAGTGTCCAATTTAGCTGCTTGAGGTTAATGTTAATGAGCAGCGAGAAATATCACGGAACTGTAACTCTAAGCTACAAAGTTGCTTTTGAAAAGGACTGCTTACTTGCTGCTAGGTGAAGGACTGGAAATGACTGGTTAATAATGCAGGGACCTCGGTTTATAAATGTTTTGGAGGGTTTAATCAAGAACTGCAAGGTGACTTGCCCAGTGGACAACTAGACATTCTGTTTGACTGGTATTGATGATGGAAGGCTAAAGCTGGTTGACAAATGATCAGAGATTTGAACATAGATCAGTAAAATTTCTCATGCCATTAGTAAGCCTCCCACCTTTTTCACTACACCAAGCAGATAGGCACATGATAGTGTTGCGTTGTGTTCTGTCTTATGGTCATTATGTCAGTATCCCTTTAAAAGGCATGCTCATGACATCATCACTGTATCACAGCATGTGACCTGAGGGTATAAAGGTCTTAAATTGCATTTTACATCAGAAATAATGCCATATCACAAAAAAAACTCTGCAAGGAGCAAACTCATACTTATGTCATAAAAAGGCTCTTTCATGTAATTAAACCATAAATGAGTCTGTAGACTAAGCCCTCAGAAATTAGAAACAGAAACAGGTTTATATATAATGGGAGTCTCTACCCTGATATCATATTGTTTGGTCCTTAATTTACTTCTATATGAGGAGTCCTTCAATTTGGATCATTATACAATTCTCTCATAATTTCTGTTCATTCTTTTTTCTACTGTATCCCTTTCAAACAATATTTTAGCTTCTTTGTCTTTTATGCTCAAGCTATCCATTATTCTTTTCTCTCTACCTGTCAAAGATTTTACCTTCCGCTGCATAACACTCATTTTGTGAATTTTTTCCTCGCTCCAATATTTCATCTTGCATCTCATTATACTATTTTTCTTTCATCTTCCCACATGCATTTTTTTTTATATCAATTATGCCATATTCAAATAGGTTTCTTTTGTTTCCTCTTCCTATCACTATTAATGGCATCTCATCTATCATCCTCTTGCATTCTTAGCTGTTTTGGCAATATTCCTTCTGTGACACATGATACACTCTCCTTTTTTTTTCATATTTTTCCATCTTCATTCTATTTCTTGTTTTGAGAACTCTCTTCCAATTCCTCAGCCCAGCCACATGCATGCACATTTTATTTTACTTAAAGACTGAATACCTCTCCGTTTCATCCTTTAATATGTGAAGAACTAAATGGTTGCACATCCTTTATCTATCCTTTGGTATTTTCAGTTTCAGTTTAATTTTTGACTGAAGGAGACAATAATCTGGAATACATAAAACTCTTCTTTATACAGGTTTTTAATAAGATGTTTCACTTCATTACTGCCATCCAAAACATAGCCTCTGTGGAGTACGACTTGCTGAATATCATGGTTACTTCCTGTATAATTGTCAGCGATATTTCTGTCATCAGGTACCACTTGAACATCAAATGGATGTCATGCATGTTGCTTTTCAAGGCAAAACATTGACAAATGAAACTCAGGTGATCTTAGAGAAATTCGCTGACACTCAGTATTGTGTCCAGCTCCTGCTTCCTTTTCTACAGAGAAGAAAATGATCAAGATGTTGCTAAGAAATCTTTTCTTCTCCTGGGCAGCTCCTCACAACTCGAGTTTAATGTGCTCTGGCAAGTCCACTGCTGGATCATCAGGCTTATCATATGTGGGGCAGGTGGTATTTGAAATTGGGCAGACAAGTTATTTGGAGGTTTCTGTGCTGTCTCTCCAATGCCTTGCCTTCAGACTTATTTATTCCCAATGAAGTTTGTCTGTGTGTTTGATTGTCTTCCCAATTATGGTTGGTCATTAGCCACAGAAGTCAATGAATGAAGGTGATGTTTACCCTCCTCAGTAAAGCTTACTAGACATTGTCTTTCTGTCTGCTACCTTTCTGGGAGTGTCCAGCCATGACTAAGTTCTGATCAGAACAGTTTTGTCGAGAATCTTGAGTCAGATATGAGAATGACACATCCCACTGGTGTAGCTGATTTTGAGTGACTCATGATTCTGGGACTGGGGTGAGATAACAGAGGCTATGTTGGTTCCCTGGCATCACCAGTTATCATTTGGAAATGAGGAACCACTTGCGAGAGTTTATCATCAATAGTCAGATTCAGACACCATAACCAAACTGACTACAAATAGCAACGTAATTGTTACTAATTGACCAACGGTCAATGCCAGGCGATTTTGTTGGTACAAACCACTTCCAGCAAGATCATCTGTATCATCTATTGCATTGCTGAAATTAACAAAACAACACATGGAGCATTTTCCCCTTCTTCCCAGAACCCATAACATCCCTCTGCAAAATTTCCTTCTCCCTCTCAATCAAACAGCTAGGCTGGTTGCACCTGAAATGTTGTAAGAACATACTTCTAACATTACAATAACCCTGTTCTGAAGGTTTTAGATGTGCTCAGCAGTGACAGATTTAGTTAGCAAGAAATCACACTCCCCACCCATTTAGAATAGAAATAGAACAGAACAGAAAGTTATTGTCATGTGTACTTTTACAAGAAAAATATATTGAAAAGTTTTATATATCACCCCTCCATGGTGTCTACATCATTGACAGAAGTCATGCATAATAGGAAAGAAGGTAAAATTAAGACAAATTTTATCACAGTTCAGTTAATGGCTCCTGGCTCAGGACAAGCCAATTTAGGAACAATGGGATACCCTGGAGACACATTCCCCTTCTGCCCACCACTTCCCCACCCCTCTTCAAAGCTGCTGCTCCCTTCTTAACTGCAATAAGTTGTACTCTTCTCAAAATGTATGATCAGCTCCAGAATCAGTTTCTCCAATGGACTTCTATTCCTTATTGACCTCCGAGGGTCCATCTAACATAACTGCGAACTCCAAAAACAGTTTTGCAGCCTTAGCATCTCCCCTTGCCTTGCACCATCATCTCAAACCACTCCTGCCTCCCATCCTTCTACTGATGTGTTCTTTTGTTCAATTCACCCATTTCCATTTCCCAGCCTCTATTCCTGCTTAAACATACTTCACCATCTCTTTCTCCTGCTGCTTGGTGCCCATTGCCCTAAAAAGAGCACTGGGGAATTTTGGTTTAGAATCATAGAGTCATAGAGATGTACAGCATGGAAACAGACCCTTCGGTCCAACCCGTCCATGCTGACCAGATATCCCAACCCAATCTAGTCCCACCTGCCAGCACCCAACCCATATCCCTCCGATCCCTTCCTATTCATATACCCATCCAAATGCCTCTTAAATGTTGCAATTGTACCAGCTTCTACCACATCCTCTGGCAGCTCATTCCATACATGTACCACCCTCTGTATGAAAATGTTGTCCCTTAGATCCCTTTTATATCTTTCCCCTCTCACCCTAAACCTATGCCCTCTAGTTCTGGACTCCCCGACCCCAGGGAAAAGACTTTGTCTATTTATCCTATCCATGCCCCTCATAATTTTGTAAACCTCTATACGGTCACCCCTCAGCCTCCGACGCTCCAGGGAAAACAGCCCTAGCCTGTTCAGCCTCTCCCAAAAGATCAAATCCTCCAACCCTGGCAACACCCTTGTAAATATTTTCTGAACCCTTTCAAGTTTCACAACCAGAATTGCACGCAATATTCCAACGGTGGCCTAACCAATGTCTTCTATTCCTGATGAAGGGCTTTTGCCCAAAACGTCGATTTTCCTGCTCCTTGGATGCTGCCTGGCCTGCTGTGCTTTTCCAGCACCACTCTAATCCAGACTCGGGTTTCCAGCATCTGCAGTCCTCATTTTTACCTCGTTGATTTTAACCTTACTGCGAAGCCTCTTGCAAGGATGCCTACCTTGAAGAAGTTCTCCTCCTCCTCTACAAGAATCAGTGAGTCTCTCTCACACTCCAACTCCCAGGTCATCTCCTCTACCCTGAAGCTCCTGAACCATGTCCTGAAACAGACTCGCTACCACAGCCACATTTGCTTCCTCAGTGCCTGCCTCCGTAACCAACTCATCCCACATGGACTCCGGACCACTTTTAAACCAGCAGAGTTTGGAACCAAACAGGACAAACAGTACAGACTACAGATTCAAAAACACCAGCAACGGTTCTCCTTCAGGATCCTCTGCTCCACACTCACAGCCATGCACCGGCACCTAACCTCTCTACAGTCAGCCCTGCCTCAGCTGAGGGCCACACTCTCTCAGAACTGCAAAGGACCCCTCCTTTACTATATTCTAAGAAGAATTCATACTCTCCACAAACAGTATTTCAACACCATCTCAAACATCAAAAACTGCAAGTACAACAAACTTTTATACACCCACCTCCATAACCAGCACTCCTCAGCTCTATTTCTGATGAAGGGCTTTTGCCCGAAACATCGATTTTCCTGCTCCTTGGATGCTGCCTGACCTGCTGTGCTTTTCCAGTCTGTGCTAATCCAGACTCGGGTTTCCAGCATCTGCAGTCCTCGCTTTTACCCAATGTCCTGTACAACCTCAACATGACATCCCAACTCCTGTACTCAATACTCTGACCAATAAAGGAAAGCATACCAAACGTCTTCTTCACTATCCTATCTACCTGTGACTCCACTTTTAAGGAGCTATGAACCTGCACTCCAAGGTCTCTTTGTTCAGCAACACTCTCTAGGACCTTACCATTAATTGTATAAGTCCTACTAAGATTTGCGTTCCCAAAATGCAGCACCTCACATTTATCTGAATTAAACTCCATCTGCCACTTCTCGGCTAATTGGCCTTTCTGATCAAGATCCTGTTGTAATCTGAGGTAACCTTCTTCGCTGTCCAGTACACCTCCAATTTTAGTGTCATCTGCAAACTCACTAACTGTACCTCTTATGCTCGCATCCAAATCATTTATGCAAATGACAAAAGTAGACGACCCAGCACCAATCCTTGTGGCACTCCACTAGTCACAGGCCTCCAGTCTGAAAAACAACCCTCCACCACCACCCTCTGCCTTCTACTTTCCAGCCAGTTCTGTATTCAAATGGCTAGTTCTCCCTGTATTCCGTGAGATCTAACCTTGCTAACCAGTCTCCCATGGGGAACCTTGTCGAATGCCTTACTGAAGCTATGTTGACTCTCCCTAATCAGTCCTTGCCTTTCCAAATACATGTACATCCTGTCCCTCAGGATTCCCTCCAACAACTTGCCCACCACCAACGTCAGGCTCACTGGTCTTTAGTTCCCTGGCTTGTCCTTATTACTCTCTTAAAGAGTGGCACCACGTTAGCCAACCTCCAGTCTTCCGACACCTCATCTGTGACTATCAATGATACAAATATCTCAGCAAGAGGCCCAGCAATCACTTCTCTATCTTCCCACAGAGTTCTAGGGTACATCTGATCATGTCCTGGGGATGTATCAACCTTTACCCATTTCAGGACATCCACCACTTACTCCTCTGTCATTTGGACATTTTGCAAGGTGTCACCATCTGTTTTGCTACTTTCTATTTCTTCCATATCCTTTTCCACAGTAAATACTGATGCAAAATACTCGTTTAGTATTTTCCCCATTTTCTGTGGCTCCACACAAAGGCCGCCTTGCTGATCTTTGAGGGGCCCTATTCTCTCCCTAGTTATCCTTTTGTCCTTCATGTATTTGTAAAAACCCTTTGGATTCTCCTTAATTCTATTTGCTAAAGCTATTTCATGTTCCCTTTTTGCCCTCCTGATTTCCCTCTTAAGTATACTCCTACTGCCTTTATACTCTTCTCAGGATTCACTTCATCTATACCTTACATATGCTTCATTCTTTTTCTTAACCAAACCCTTAATTTCTTTAGTCATCCAGCATTCCCCATACCTAGCAGTCTTTCCTTTCACCCTGACAGGAATATACTTTCTCTGGATTCTCGTTATCTCATTTCTGAAGGCTTCCTTTTTTCCAGCCGTTCCTTTACCTGCGAACATCTGCCCCCAATCAGCTTTTGAAAGCCTAATACCATCAAAATTGGCCTTTCTCCAATTTAGAACTTCAACTTTTAGATTTGGTGTATCCTTTTCCATCACTATTTTAAATCTAATGGAATTATGGTCACTGGCTCCAAAGTGCTCCCCCACTGACACCTCAGTCACCTGCCCTCACTTTATTGAATCATATTTCAGTGATGGGTTTGGAGAGATTGGTCGAGTAGTGTGGTGAATGCCAGAGCCACTGTTTTATTAATTCACGGCATTATGGGCATTGGTGGCCAGCATTCATTGCTCATCTCTAATTGCCCAGAGGGCAGTTGAGAGTCATCCACATTGCTGTGGGTTTGGAGTCACATGATATGAAGTCAATTTTAAGACAAAATGGGAAATGTTACATAACTATGGTAGTGGTGATTCTGACTTTGGACAATTGCACAAAATCTTTGATAACAAAAGTAGTAGATGATGAAAAATGGATGGTCAATCTGAAATTACTGGTGTTTTGTAAAGTCTAAATTACACTATTGGGTGGTTATTACTTGTGCAGATGACTTAATTTCTAGCTTTCTAATAATTGGAAGTCGCAATAGTTCAGCACGAGGACTGCTTCCATTACTAGTGAGTGCAGTGTTAAAAATCACACAACATCAGGCTATAGTCCAACAGGTTTATTTGGAAGCACAAGCTCTCGGAGCGCTGCTCCTTCATCAGGTGATTGTGGAGCAGGATTATAGTGCAGTGGACAGTTGCTCTGAGATGAGCTAACTGACCATATGATCTATTCCTGCTCTCTTTTTTGTATTCTCGCATTATGATACCAAAAGGTAATAGAGAAGAATTAAGCATTGGTGTTGGGAGTTGATGTAACCTTCACCTGCTGATTTGTGGGAAGATTAAATGGATTTTCTCTCATATGTATAACAATGTTAAATGTTGATATGATAAATTTGAAAAGGCAGTGTAAATACACATTAATCATGACTGACATTGCATTTTGCATAAAAAGGTAGTATTTAACTAAAGCAATAACTTTAATTTGAAATAAAATTGATAAGTGCTGGAGAAACTCAGCAAATCTGGGAGCATTTGTGAGTTCCTTTCAACTCCACTATGATTTCTTGTGAACTGAAGGAATGAATAAGTTTAATCTATTGTTGTAAATGAATCATGATCTCTGTATTGGGGTGTGTTAAAAGTAAACAACTACAATAGAGCAGGTACAAAAATAGTTAAAAATCTGCAAGACATCTTTGTATATTTCAGTCAGTGTGTCTTGCAAAACAATTAATGCAGGAGGATGTTGAGGAGGCAGTGATGTCAATATATCTCACCTCACAATATAAAGTCTGTAAAGAAGTATGGATAATGTATGCTTCATCAAAACACTGTAAATAACTTGCCAATCAGGTAGTAGTTAGAAAATACACCTCTCTGAACTTGTGAAAATTGGCTTAAAATAAGAAGCAAGTACTTCTTCAAAATATTAACTTCAGGTCAAGATGTCAAATATAAATGGAAATCAATTTTAAAGAATGCATGATTGAGGGGGCCAAAGTTAAGGGTGTGGAATAATGGGCCCAAAAACAGGATACTTATTAAGACTCATTATTTCTTTCTTGGATCCACTGTAATAATACTGGACTTCTAATTACTCCAAATGATCCAACTTACATGCATTAGTAAGACACTACCTGCCTCTGCTGGATACCTCAGGAAAGTGATGGCAGGCTAAAACATTGAGAAAAGTGATCACTTAACCAAGCAGCTATTAATTACTGTCAGGGGCAGTAGCCAGGATCAAACCTGAATCTTTAAGTATGTTTACTTCAGCACTTTGCCCAGAACATTTGCCTGAATGTGTAGGTGTCCTTGGTGAAAAAAAAGTTGCAGACGAAGTATTAATCTGGCCTGATTACCATCGCCTGGTAAGAGTGAAATTCATAGAGACTTATTTTTCTCTGTTCCTAAATTCTAAAGTCTTTTAAAATTGTCTCTTGAGATCATTTAACTGCTGCATAGAGTCATAGAGATGTACACCATGGAAACAGACCCTTCAGTCCAACTCATCCATGTTGACCAGATATCCCAACGTAATCTAGTCCCATTTGCCAGCACTTGGCCTATGTCCCTCTCAACCCTTCCTATTCATATACCCATCCAGATGCCTTTTAAATGTTATAATAGTACCAGGCTCCACCACTTTCTGCAGCAGCTCATTCCACACACACATCACCCTCTGCGTGAAAAGATTGGCCCTTACACGTCCCTTTTATTCTTTGTTTATCTTGTCTTGCTTCAAAACCTTTTGAATTTTGGGGATAATCATGAAATATATTGGTAATTTTGCAGTTGTCCCAATAGTAACACCAACCCTTACTCTCATGCAGGTTTTCCAATTCACCATTTTATCATATTTCCCACTTGTTCAGTGTGTGCTTGTTTCAATAATGTGTTAAAGTTTCACTGCTTTACTTGGACAGAAAAAAAAACTTGGTTGTCTTTTAGCCACATGCTAATTGGCCTGTGTATGTTATGTTTTCATTGAAGATGAAACAGCAATTTCCTATCTTAAAAAACCGTACACTCTAACAGCAATTTTCAATCCTCTCATTTTATTTTTGACTTCGCTAAGCATCATTCTCTGGTAATATCAATTCTAATTCAGACACAAGGAAAAATATATCTGACAGTGGTAACCTATCAGCCTTTGAGTTTCAATTAAGCTGAAATTCTCTGCTCTCATTACAAAGTTTACTTTCCACATGTAAAGCATGGAAGTTTTGTTCCCTAATGTAAGCAGCAGTTATTTACAAATGAATGGCCACACACACAGCAAGAAAAAGAAAATTAATGGAAAAAGAAATAACTATTAACATGACTTAAACAGATTGTTTGATTATTATTTCACTGCTGTTGATGGGAGTTTGCTGTGGTGAAGTGAATAACTGTGTTTCTCAACATTGCAATAGCACCTGTACTTCAACTGTATTCATCAATTGGGAAGTGCTTTGGGACAACCTGAGATCATAGAGGGAACTATATAAATGGAAACTAGTCAGGGGAAGATCAGTCCAGGAAACATACACAATTTTGCCTTTCAATTACAAGCATAATTAAATAAACTTAATGTTTGTGTTAAATAGCTTGCTAATTACTAGCAGCTGTTACCAGCTAATCATATTAATGTGAGGAAAATGACACAAGTAATAACATAAAATCCATCCATTAGAGGTGAATGATCAACCAGGATGAATTCTTTGCAGCAAAACGCAAACTGTAAAGTACTCGACTGAATTGAATGTAAAGCCCCTTTTAATAACACCAATCACACCGGAATACTAAATGCCTAATCCTCAGCTACACAATTGCTCAGAGGTGAATGGAGGTAGCTTCAGAGGAATCAAGTGCTCATCCAAATCCAAGGCCAGTTTCAAAGCAAATAAGTGAGTGGGCGCTTGGGGGCCAAGCATCAAAACATTAAAGGGCAGCAAACCTCAAAGAAGGCAACTGAAGGCATGTTTAAACATCACAAAAGGAACAGGGCTGGAAGAAAGTAAAACTGCAAATCACAGGCCCCAGCCAGCAGTGATTATTGAAAAAATACTGATTACTTATCAAAGTCTTACATTAAACAAATCTGAAGATTATAGGCAAGTTAGAAAGAACCTGACTAGAATCTCCAAGAGTGTAAAGAAAATTGTGATGTGCATCAAAATCACTTGGTCAGGGACAGTTCGCTCCATCTCTTCCCACCACTGATGACCATATAGCAATCCATAATGCACTAGAAATGCAATATATGCAGGTTTCGGAAATAATGCAGGCATATATTGGTCTTGTAAGAGTGACCAATTTGGCAAGCACATGAGAGATGAATGTGAATATGGTGAATGGATGCATGTTGAAAGCGGTGCCTACCAGCAAGACTACTTTGTTCTGGATGTTGTTGAGCATCTTGAGTGTTGTTAGAGCTACACTAATGCAGGCAAATGGAAAGTATTCTATCATATCCTGACTTGTCATTCTGATTTGCAGATTTTTTACAAGCATTGGAAAGTCAGAAGGTGAGTTACTTACCACAGCGATCCCAGTGCCTGACCTACTCTGGTAGCCACAGTATTGAATGTTCAGTTTCTGGTCAATGGTGATGCCTAGGATTTTAATAGCAGAGGATTCTGAAATGGTAATGGCATTGAATGTCAAGATGCAATAGTCTGATTCTCTCTTCTTGGAGATTGTCATGGTCTGGCAGATAAATGCATTCTCATTCCCATGACCCAAATTTTGCTCAGACTCACACTTGGTCAAATGCAGCCTTGATGTCCGGGGGAGGAACTCTCATCTCCCCTCTAAATTTCAGCTTTTCTTGCCATTCTTGAACCAAGGCGATAATGCATGAGAAGCTTCCTGGCCTTCATGGAACCCAAGCTGTAGTTGGGCACTTCCATCATAGGGTCATACTGTCACAGAATCATTCAGCAGTGTAACATATCCATTGGTCCAACTCATCCAGGCCAACCAGGTATCCCAAGCTTAGTTAGTCTCATAGAATGATGGGGTTATAACTGGTCAGGTTGGATTTGTCCTGCTCTTGTATACAGGGCATCCCTGGGCAATTTTCCACATTGTCAAGTAAATATCAGTGTGCAGTTGTATTGGAAAAGAATGGCTAGGCGTTTGGCAAGTTCTGGAGCATGTCTTCAGTATTACTGCTGGAATTTTGTCAGGGCCCAAAGTCTTTGCAGTATCCAGTATCTATAGCCATTTTTTGATACCATGGAGTGATTCAAATTGGCTGAAGATTTGCATCTGTACTGCTGAGGACAGCTGGAGGAGGCCAAGGTGGATCATCCATTCAACACTTCTGGCTGAAGCTTGTTGCAAACACTTCAACCTTTTATTTTGTACAGATGTGCTGACTTCCCCATCACTGAGGAAAAGGATATTTATATAGCCTTCTCCTGCACTGAGTTGTTTAATTGTTCACCACCAGTGGGCGGCACAGTGGCTCAGTGGTTAGCAATGCTGCCTCACAGTACCAGGGTCCCAGATTCAATTCCAGCCTCGGGCAACTGTCTGTGTGGAGTTTGTACATTCTCCCCGTGTCTGCGTGGGTTTCCTCCAGGTGCTCCGGTTTCCTCCCACAGTCCAAGGATGTGCAGGTTAGGTGAATTGGCCATGGTAAATTGTCCGTAGTGTTAGGTGGATTAGTCAGGGATAAATGCAGGGGAATGGGTCTGGGTGGGCAGATCTTCGGAAGGTCTGTGTGGACTTGTTGGGCCGAAGGGCCTGTTTCCACACTGTAGGGAATCTAATCTAATCTTTCTGATTGGATGTGGGAGAACTGCAGAGCTTAGATCTGATCCAACGGTTATGAAAATTACAGCCTTGTCTATCACATTCTGTTTCTGCTGTTTGGCATGCAAGTTGTCCTGTGTTGCAGCTTCACCTTTTGGGTTTTGAGCAGTCACAACAGGCTCAAAATGTTAACCCTGTTTTCCTCTCCACAGGTGCTGCCACTTCTGCTCAGATTCTCCATCGCTTTCTGTTTCACTTTTAGGCATACCTGGAAATCTATTCCATTTACCTCATTGGTTTGTAGATATTTAGAATTATTTTATATTTTTAAAAGGGCAAAATACTAGCTTGTTATCAATCTAGTGGCAATATACTTTCTCAATCCTTGTGATGAATGCAACCTCTTCATTAATTTTCAAACACACCTCGTTTTGCATCTTTCAATATCTGCCATTCCTGTGAATGAATTGGTTTGCCAGCTTTTTGACACTGTTGAAGACATTCTGAGGAAATTTGTGTCAAATTATTAAGCTTAATTGTTGAAATTGTTGAAATTCTTGTGTTCGGGAGCTTCATGCTGCAGTGCCTCCAGTGAGTGGAGATTTTCCAGAATAATTATTTCACATTAAAAATAATCATTTTGATGCGTCATAACAAAGTGAAGCATGACAGCAGCAGAAGACATGGAAAGCAGATTACTACATTTACCACAGACTGGATTGGAATTTGATTTTGTGCAGACGTGTAAAGTGGGTAATAGTTAGACAGTAGTTCATTATTACATCTCCTCCTGAGTTTCATTTCCATCATTTCTTTCAATAGGACATCTTCCCCTTTAACACTCACTACATGGTGACAGTGTGGTTGACAGAGCCCTCAGTCATGTCTGACCCATCTCTCACACTTCGATCTTTGCCCCTTTTCTTTCCTCCCACATGAGCGTTCGGTCCCCCTGGTTCTTACCACCCTCGCCCAGCGTCCACATCCAAAGGATCATTAGCCACCATTTCCACCACCTCCAGCAGTATGCTGCCAATAGACCCACATTGCCCTTCCTCTCCCCTCCCTTGTTAGCTTTCTGCAGGGGACCCTTCTCTTCAGGACACCTTAGTCCACTTATCCTCCATTCACATAACCTCCCCCCACCACCCCTACTTGCTTTGCAATCACAGAAGGTGTGACATCTGCTTGTTTACTTCCTCCCTCCTCACTATCCAAGGCCCCAGACACACCTTCTCAGTGAAAGGGTGAATTACCTGTACATCACTCAATCTAGTCCAACTGCATTCGCTGCTCACAATATGGTCTCCTCTACGCTGGGGAGTCAAAATGTAGACGGGGGACTGCTTTGCAGAACACCTACATTCTGTCTGCAAAAAATGACCCTGAGCTTCCTGTTGCCTGCCACTTCAACACACCACTGTGTTCCCATGCCAACATCTCTGTCTCCGGCTTGCTGCAGTGCTCCGGTGAAGCTTAGCGCAAGCTGGAAAAACAGTACCTCATTTTCTGCGTGACACCCTGCAGCCTACAAGATTCAATATCGAGTTCAATCATTTTAGGGCCTGAGTCCCTTCTCCCATGTCCTTAACCCAACTCCTACACACCAGGCCTTGTCATCACATGGGTCGCAACAACAAATAACCCACTGTCTGACACTAATAGTCCCCATTAGCAGCTAATGATTCTCCCAAACTGACTTTTACCCACTCCTTTGTCTGCCTAGCTGTTTTTTCTCTCCCTCTGGGCTCCATCTCCACAAATTGTTTACTCGATACCCACTCCCCTCGCCTTTTTCTGAATTACAATCAGTTCTGAAGCATCACTGGACCTGAAACATTAAGTATACTTTTTGTCCACAGATGCTGTCAGACATGTTGAGTTTTTCAAGCAATTTCTGTTTTTGTTTCTGATTTCCAGCATCCGCAGTTCTTTGTTTTTTATTTCATTTGAATGATTAATTTGTTTCAGCTTATTCCCCCCCCTCCACACATTTTGCCCATAACCATTTAAGTTCCTCAAATACTTGTACAATTCTACATTAAAATTGACTGCCATCTTTTCAGAAGAACTACTTCAGACACTGACAACAATCTAGTGGATTTTATCGCCTCCTGCTGGGAATGTTTATAGCAGGGGGAATGCATGTGAAAATGTGCAGGGTTCAAGTCTGCCTCCTCCCTAATCATACCTGCATTCTCTGACATAACATAAGGAGTTGGCGCTGACATCAGCTCACTTAACTTTTTAAATAAATAACTGTCATCGAATGTGCTTTTTAACAATATTATGGCATTCATGCTATAAATTGGTTGCTATTGAATATCAAGTTAGATTCTCCCTTGTTGGAGATGGTCGTTGCCTGACACTTGTGCAGCACAGATGTAAGTTGCCATTTATCAGCCCAACCCTGGACGCTGTACAGGTCTTACTTCAGTTGGAGAGGATCGTGGACACGTAGCCAGGGATCTTTAGAGAAGACTGAGATGAATCATTCATTCGGCACTTTGTGGCTGAAGATGGTTGCAAATGCTTCAGTCTTGACTATTGCACTGATGTCATTAGGTTCCCTCATCATTAAAGATGGGGTTATAGTGGAGCTTCTTCCTCCTATTAATTGTTGCCCACCACCATTCACACCTGTATGTGACAGGATTGTAGGACTTAGATTTAATCCATTGGTTGTGCGATTGCTTAAATCTATTTATGCTGCTGCTGCTATTTTACACACAATTAGTCTTCTGCATGCTAGCTTCATCTGTTCAACATCTTGTTTTTAGATGTGCCTGGTGCTGTTCCTGACATGCTGTCCTGCACTTTTCATTGAACCAGTGGTGATCCTTGAAGGTAATGGTAGAAATGGGAAGTGCCAGGCCATAAATTTAGAGATTGTGGTTGGATGCTGTTGCTGCTGATAGCCTACAGCGCCTAATAGGTGTACAAGCTGTGAGTTGCTCGATCTGTTCAAACTCTATTTATCATCATAATTGTGTCTCAATGTGAAGAGAGAGCTCCAGGTCTTTCCCTCTTGTTAGCTTCTTCACCAACTGCAGCTTTGTTCTTTAGACAGTTCATTCAGGAATGGTCTTACTGAACCACTCATAATGGATTTAACAGATGTTTCAGTGGAGTCACGGCGCCGATCAGTCATTGATTAATTGGATGGCCCAATGGTCTAACATCCATTTACGTGCTCCTATTCGAGCCAGATATTAGAAAATGTTATGCTAAGTTCTTTATTTAATGTCTACTTGAAACAATTAATCATGGTCAAGGATTATATGCAAGTATGTTCTTTGACTCGGCTTCACATCCAAATTGTTTTTATCCTTCATGAGGGTATGAGATGAAAAGTTCTCCAAACTAATGTACATGTCTCATGCATTTTATTGTAAGTACCAGATTCACCAAGATTTGATGGAAAATTGGCTTTCCCAGCTGTTGACCTATGAATGTGGGGTGGCACTGCGGCCCAGTGGTTAGCATTGCTGCCTCACAGTGCCAGGGACCCAAGTTTGATTCCAATCTCGGGTGACTATCTGTGTGCACATTCTCCCCGTGTCTGTGTTGGCTTCCTCCGGGTGCTCTGGTTTTCTTCCACAGGGTAAAAACAATGACTGCAGATGCTGGAAACCAGACTTTGGATGAGTGGTGCTGGAAGAGCACTGCAGTTCAGGCAGCATCCGAGGAGCAGCAAAATCGACGTTTCGGGCAAAAGCCCTTCATCAGGAATAAAGGCAGAGACCCTGAAGCGTGGAGAGATAAGCTAGAGGAGGGTGGGGGTGGGGAGAAAGTAGCATGGAGTACAATAGGTGAGTGGGGGAGGGGATTAAGGTGATAGGTCAGAGAGGAGGGTGGAGTGGATAAGTGGAAAAGAAGATAGGCAGGTAGGACAAGTCATGGGGACAGTGCTGAGCTGGAAGTTTGGAACGAGGGTGAGGTGGGGGAAGGGGAAATGAGGAAACTGTTGAAGTCCACATTGATGCCCTGGGGTTGAAGTGTTCCGAGGCGGAAGATGAGGCGTTCTTCCTCCAGGCGTCTGGTGGTGAGGGAGCGGCGGTGAAGGAGTCTCAGGACCTCCATGTCCTCGGTAGAGTAGGAAGGGGAGTTGAAATGTTGGGCCACAGGGCGGTGTGGTTGATTGGTGCGGGTGTCCCGGAGATATTCCCTAAAGCGCTCTGCTAGGAGGCGTCCAGTCTCCCCAGTGTAGAGGAGACCGCATCGGAAGCAACTGATGCAATAAATGATATTAGTGGATGTGCAGGTAAAACTTTGATGGATGTGGAAGTCTCCTTTAAGGCCTTGGATGGAGGTGAGGGAGGAGGTGTGGGCGCAGATTTTGCAATTCCTGCAGTGGCAGGGGAAGGTGTCAGGATGGGAGGGTGGATTATAGGGGGGCGTGGACCTGACCAGGTAATCACGGAGGGAACGGTCTTTGTGGAAGGCGGAAAGGGGTGGGGAGGGAAATATATCCCTGGTGATGGGGTCTTTTTGGAGGTGGCGGAAATGTCGGGGGATGATTTGGTTTATGCGAAGGTTGGTAGGGTGGAAGGTGAGCACCAGGGGCGTTCTGTCCTTGTTACGGTTAGAGGGGTAGGGTCTGAGGGTGGAGGTGCGGGCTGTGGACGAGATGCGTTGGAGGGCATCTTTAACCACGTGGGAAGGGAAATTGCAGTCTCTAAAGAAGGAGGCCATCTAGTGTATTCTGTGGTGGAACTGGTCCTCCTGGGAGCAGATACGGCAGAGGCAGAGGAATTGGGAATACGGGATGGCATTTTTGCAAGAGGTAGGGTGGGAAGAGGTGTAATTCAGGTAGCTGTGGGAGTCGGTGGGTTTGTAAAAAATGTCAGTGTCAAGTCGGTCGTCATTAATTGAGATGGAGAGCTCCAGGAAGGGGAGGGAGGTGTCAGAGATGGTCCAGGTAAATTTAAGGTCAGGGTGGAATGTGTTGGTGAAGTTGATGAATTGCTCAACCTCCTCATAGGAGCATGAGAGGGCGCCAATGCAGTCATCAATGTAGCGGAGGAAGAGGTGGGGAGTGGTGCCGGTGTAATTCGGAAGATCGACTGTTCTACGTAGCCAACAAAGAGACAGGCATAGCTGGGGCCCATACGTGTGCCCATGGCTACCCCTTTGGTCTGGAGGAAGTGGGAGGATTCGAAGGAGAAATTGTTAAGGGTGAGGACCAGTTCGGCCAAACAAATGAGAGTGTCAGTGGAAGGGTACTGTTGGGGATGTCGGGAGAGGAAAAGACGGAGAGCTTGGAGGCCCTGGTCATGGCGGATGGAGGTGTAGAGGGATTGGATATCCATGGTGAAGATGAGGCGTTGGGGGCCGGGGAAACGGAAGTCTTGGAGGAGGTGGAGGGCGTGGGTGGTGTCTCAAACGTATGTGGGGAGTTCCTGGACTAGGGGGGATAGGACAGTGTCGAGGTAGGTAGAGATGAGTTCAGTGGGGCAGGAGCATGCTGAGACAATGGGTCGGCCAGGGTGGTCAGGCTTATGGATCTTGGGAAGGAGGTAGAACCAGGCAGTGCGGGGTTCCCGGACTATGAGGTTGGAAGCTGTGGGTGGGAGATCTCCTGAGGTGATGAGGTTCTGTATGGTCTGGGAGATGATGGTTTGGTGATGGAGGGTGGGGTCATGGTCGAGAGGGCAGTAGGAAGAGGTGTCCTCAAGTTGGCGTTTGGCTTCAGCGGTGTAGAGGTCAGTGCGCCAGCCTACCACTGCGTCCCCTTTATCTGCTGGCTTGATGGTGAGGTTGGGATTGGAGCAGAGGGATTGGAGGGCTGTGCATTGTGAGGGTGAGAGGTTGGAGTGGGGGAGGGGGGTAGACAGGTTGAGGCAGTTAATGTCCCGGCGGCAGTTGGAAATGAAGAGGTCGAGGGCGGGTAATAGGCCAGCGCGGGGTGTCCAGGTGGATGCAGTGTGTTGGAGGTGGGTGAAGGGGTCCTCGGAAGGTGGGCGGGAGTCCTGATTGTGAAAGTAAGCTCGGAGGCGGAGGCGACGGAAGAAGTGTTCGACGTCACGGCGTGTATTAAATTTATTGATGCGTGGACGGAGGGGGATGAAGGTGAGTCCTTTGCTGAGGACTGATCATTTGTCCTCAGTGAGGGGAAGGTCTGGAGGGACGGTGAAAACCCGGCAGAGCTGGGAGCTGGGATCTGGTGTAGGTGTGGAGCTGGGAGTGGGGGCGGAGCCAGTAACTGGAGTGGGTGTGATGGTGGAGGGAATGGGGGTAGAGTCATGAGCAGGGGTGGTGTTCCCCTCAGGTTTCTGGGGGCCGGGAATGGTGACAGTGGGATATGTGGGGGAGGTGTCAGCAGAATGCAGGTGAGTGGCGTTGGTGGGGGTGGAAGTGGTGGCAGACATGGCAGTAGGGGTGGCGGAAGTCACTGACCGCGTGACATCAGCAATGATGTGAGGGGCGGAAGTGATGTCACGTGTGATGTATGAGGAATCGATTTTGCTGCTCCTCGAATGCTGCCTGAACTGCTGTGCTCTACCAGCACCACTAATCCAAAATCTGTTTTTTTCCCACAGTCAGGTTAGGTGGATTGGCCATTTTAAATTGCCTACATTGTTCAGATATGTGGAGGTTAGGTACATTAGTTAGGAGTACAGAGGAATCTCAATTATCTGAACGAGATGGGCGAGCACTATTCGTTCACATAATTGATTATTCGGTTAATTGATTTCCTCTGGGGCTTGGAGTTTTCTGTGAAATCACTCCCCATTCAGGACACTGTGCACGAGCACCCACCCACCACCCAATGCAGTCTGCTCCCCCCCGCCTCAACCCCATCCAACACTGTCTCCCGCCTGCTCTACACCCAACCCCGGTCACCCTATTCACCCCCACCCACTGTCCAACTCCTATCCATGCCCTTGCCTCCTCTGGGGCAGCTGGACTGTATACCAACAGTAAGACTGCTGCTGTATTGTGGGGTAAGTCTCCAAATAGCGTGCACGCGTACACACACAAACACATACACAAAACTTTTTACCGCAACATTTTGAGCAGGACAATGTTGGAGAGATTATCTGGGGAAGATGGGTTTAGGGTCCACCCCTATGTCAAATTCCAGGGACAGTGTGGGGGGAGAGGGAGAGGGAGAGGGAGAGGGAGAGGGCGGGCAGTCAGTCATTTGGGGACGGTGCCAGGACTGTCCAGGATTGTTCTTGGCAGCATTTCAGTGATCCGAGTTCATTTTTAATCTGTCAACAAAAGACACAATCAGGGTTGAAACAGCTCTTTAACGTAATGTTTCTATCAGGACCTTGAGATCTCCTTCGGATAATCCAAAATTCGGATAATTGATATTTGGATAATCGAGATTCCTCTTTGAAGGCAGAAGAATAGGGTAGGGGAATGGGTCTAGGTGGGTTTCTCTTCAGAGGGTCGGTGTAGACTTGTTGGGCCGAAGGGCCTGTTTCCACACTGTAGGGATTCTATGATCTAATTTATGAAGGTCCTGGAAGATGCATCTTCTGGCAAAAGCTGCTGCTATAGAATTCAGACTTTGGAAACTAGCATCAATGATATGTGTCTTGGACGTTAGAAGTGCAGGTAATCTGCAGCGGATGGTTTAAAACAAGGCTCAATGGTTTCATGAATAATTTTAAGCTAACTCCTTTGGCAGGAAATGGCTAACAGCGAGGGAAATCACAGTGCTACATCCTGCCCAAAGATACTCACGATTTATTTCAAGACAGCATTAAACCTAGAATTGTACCCACTTCACTGATGTTGTGTTAGGTTAAAAATGTCTCCAAGCTCATTCTAGTAAAAATAATTCATTTTCACCGCAGAATTAATTTGTATATTGTAATAAGTAATAAGCCTGTTTCTGACATTTTATATGTTTGACATTTTTGTTATTAGAGCAGCATCAGACAGCAATGTAAGAATACAACCTCTACATACCACATACCCAGATAAGCAAAAATTGTTAGATCTAACCAGCGTAGATTTCAGAAAGGACTATTGTGCTTGTCATAATTCATAGAATTCTTTGAGAGGTAGTTGACATGGAACACAAATGGAATGATGCAATATGTATAGACTTGAAACAATCTTGACAATGGAGCAGAAGATTACGAGAAAAGATTAATGGGTAAGAAATTAAAAGTGGTATATCAGCTATTATAAATTGTTTAGAAGGGAAGAAACAAAACGGAAGTTAAGGGCAACTTTTCATTATGTTAATGTTGATGTCCCACACGGCTTAGGTCTGGCACCTCTTCTGTTGGATTATTTGAATATAGGTTGGAAGGGTTGGTACCAAAATACGTGGATGATTGCAAAATAGAAGATAGTGTTAATTTCTTAGAAGACAAGAACAATGTGCAAAAACGTGACCTATAAGAATGAGAATGGGCTAAAATGCTCTAGATACATTTATCTGTGTTAAATCTTGAGTTGATGTAATTTTGCAGCAAAGTGAACAATAGTAAATGTATTCTGAATGGAAAAAGAATTGGAGCTGGAGGAAAACAAAGTTTGAGATATACAGGTTCACTTCACATAAAGGGCGTCACCTCAAGTTGGCGAAGGTGTACAAAACGTTCACTGGATCCTTGATTTAGTCACCTGAAGAAAACAATAATAAAGCTAAGAGGCAACGACAAGCCATTTAAAACTTCAATCATACCCTAAGTTAGAATACCCTAAGTTAGTGTGGTGTTGGCCTCCACTCCATGGAAAGGATATTAAAAAAATTCCAACAGAGATTTACTAGAATAGTGGCTGCTGAGAAAATATAGAGGTAAAAAGAAACATTTGCATGGGGATGACCTCAACCGGGACCTTGGGTCCATGTCACACTACAGGTGACCCCATTGCATTTTACGCACACACACACACACTTGTGGGGTGAATTTGTACTCGCAGAATTACATTTTATTTTGCTCAAAAACTGCATGAATCCATGTAAGATTCTGTAAATCTGTTTTTTAGATTAGAATCAGCCTGACCGTTGTGGCACAGACAGTCTCACACAGGGCAGCTCACACCTTCAATATGTTATCTGAGCCAACATGACACCAGTTGTTATGAGAATATAACTTTTAAAAAAAGGTTTTGGAATGTATATATGGAAGAACTGAAACCAACATGGTCATTGTAAAAGATGAGAGACTTAACAAACAATCCAGGTCTTTTTCAATATATAATTTCAGTTACATCACACTGTAAACTTTTGCTATAACTTCTGTGTCTTATAATCTTATACTCCACAATCACCTGATGACGGAGCTGCGCTCCGAAAGCTAGTGCTTCCAGTTAAACCTGTTGGACTATAACCTGGTGTTGTGTGATTTTTAACTTTGTACACCTCAGTCCAACACCAGCACCTCCAAATCATGACTTTTTATTTTGCAGAATTAGAATACAAAGCACTAAAGTAAAATATCATGGAAATTAGAAATATGAAATAAAAACAGAAATTGCTGGAAATACTCAGCAACCCAGAAAGACAAAACATGTCAATGTTCAAGATTTTCAATTTTGACTTAAAGATTTTCAATTTTGGCAGTGAGTGTCTTAGAAAGCATGAAATCTGCCAATTTCTGGAGTGAGTGAGCATCTCATGTTTTTCATGTTATTATCTATGCAACTGAGATGTTGTACAAATGATTTGGTGAATCATATGTGACAAAGCAAAAAGGAAGTTCCAGCATTTGATGGAATCTTCCAAGGTCGAAGCATTTAGCACCACATTTAAAGGGGAGCTGGACACCATTTGACTCACTGAAAGCCAGCAACTTCAGGAACACGTCAGGAATAACTGGGAGCCTATGATAGTCACTTCCAACAGGTAAGAAGTGGAGCAAAGGAGCAGAAACTGGCAGCCAGTTTTAGTGATGCTGCTTTGCTGCTGGATTGGCTCACTGAGAAAAGGGACAGCCTCCCCTGAGAATGGCACGAGGAGGCTATTCCATCAAACCTCTTTGGCCTGGGATGAGGTGGCAGTACAGGTCAGTGCCAATGGACCCCATAAAATGGATCACAAACAATGCCAGAAACAAATTAGTGATCTGATGTGTTCCACAATGATAAGTGACACCATCTTCTCTCACTTATAACACTCTAATTCTAGCACAGCACAGGCTGCTCATAAAGCCCCAGAATACAAACCTCAATGTTCAATACATGTTGTGCACTCAAGAGCTTACATCCACCTCAGTATCAACCAAGTATGTAACAAACACCTCTACTCTTTTCAGATGTGCAAACTCATAGCTCTACTTAAGTTATTCTGCAACTTTGCTGCATCAAGCTTTTCTCTTCCCTCTGCAGACACTAGTGACAGCCATCAATGGAAGAGGCTGCAGCTTGGGTCCCCTCTGTGCCTGCAACACCTCTGAGGAGTAAGTCTTTGAATCCTCAGAGGACCCATTAACAATGCGTTCACCTGCACCCTCCACTAGCACAGATCCAGTCACTTGAGGATGGATATCAGCTCGAGCAGGCTTGAAGACACAGTCTGATGAGCACATCACTGACAAGTGTCCATAGGAAGGACTTGAAATCACTGATACATGGAGGACTGCTGAAGCTCAGGAATCATGCTGAGTCCCATGCAGATGTTGTGTTTCTATAGTCGACTTGAACAGAAATGGTCAACCTGCACACAGAGGCAGGAGAACATTAGGCAGGCATGGCAGAGGCACTGGATAGACTGGAACTAAAGTTGGAGGAGATTATTCACGCTCTCACGGCAGTGATGGCTCCAGCATGTGTATGTTTGTCCCCTTTCATGAGAACGGCTGTGGCTGCCTTTCACACAAAACGTGGCAGATTGGTCAGTGTCTGCAGTTTATGCACTTCAACCTGTACTCCATCACTCCAGCCATCAATGGCAAGGGCTGAGGTGGACAAGAGAACTCAAACCCAATCCTTGTGCCCACAGAGAGCAGAACAACTTATGAGCAGAATAAGACTCAATCCAGCTCAACTGTCCTGGGAGCAGTGCGCTATAAGGTTCTCTCTCAGCCGTCTGTCTCAATGGATGCTTGCATTCTCTTCCTCTCTTTGATGGTCTTCCTGGCCTACTTCAGGAACCTCAGATTCACCTTCACCTTCCCCCTCAAAGGTTTCCTCTCATTCCTGCATCTTCTCCTCAACTACTTTGGAAATGGAGATTGGAGGGACATAGTACAAAGCAAAAATGCAAGACAATCTGTCTGGGTATATTGTGTGGCACTGGAATCTATTTTCAGAAAGCCTGTGGTCCAGTTGATGACAGACCCTGATGGAAGCATTAGGCAGCATTATATTCCTCTTTGGCAATAGTCTGCAGACTCCTTAGGAGGTGTCATCAACCAACTGTGGAGGAGACATCTCTTTTTGCCCAGAGACAGAGGGCCTTTGAAGGAGATTAGCAACTCTGAGTGGTCCAGATCTCAGGAGACACAGAAACTCATTGAATATCTAGTGCAGTCTTGCACTATCTGTCTGCTGTGATCACAAATAATTTGAGTATTAAGGGTTGGAACCCTTTCATGTTCAGGAAGGGCACTATGTGGAGAGCTATTGATTGTATCCTAAACTGAAGCTGAACCAGAGGGAGCTCCCTAATGCTGTGGCGTAAAAGGGGAGACCTCCAGCACAGATGCGCAGATGAAGAGTGAATAGTGGTTCATCAAAAGATTGTGACATCAAGTTCCATCAGGACATATTGAGAATTGTGACTTAGGATAAGTGCAGTCCTACTTCAAGAAGATGGGTCACACAAAGCATTCAAAAGACTAAAGTGAACTGAAGGAGATACATATGTGAAGAAGGAAGGGTAGTTATATATATTTTCATAGTTGAAACTGTTTGTGAATCTTTGAATCTTTGTTTGAGGAAGTTTGATTTTGATAAAAACTGAGTTATTGTTGACTATAGAAACCTGGCTGATATTTTCATAATACAGTATCTGACACAGTCTGAGACCAATAAATATATGAATATTTTTAATCAACCTGTTTAGGTATGCTACAAGACAACTCCAGAGAAGGTGGGATCTGAACCTTGATCTCCTGACCAGGTAGGGACACCAACACTGCACCACAACTTTTGAGACCTTTATAACTGTCCATACTACCAGCTGGTTAAATCTAACATTTGTTGTTACCAGTGAAGGAATGGGACTATAAAAGGAGACTATGTAACCCACTAATTTTGGATGTAACACCCCAATGACTCTTCATTCTCCCCTTGTTTCAATTGAGCCCCTGTGTTATGATTAATAATGCCTTACCTTCAGTTCCTGACACCCTTGCAAACCCTCTCACATCACTATATCAAGGTCAGACTGACAATAACTTGCCTTGACTCCCCACTCTTTGAGACCAATCAGTCACCTCCCCCATCCTATGATATCCCACCCGATTCAATTGCCCTTTTGACTGTAAACCATTCCCTCAACTAGAGGATATAACCAGAGCAATCCATAGAAGGGAGCTGCCTCAATGCCAGTTATACCCTACAAACCCCTTGGGTTCTGTACACACACCTTTCCCTTACCCCCAACAACTGGCTAGCAAGGCCCATTCCTCCCCAGACAAATCATTAAACCCCCAAGGTGATTTTGCTTGACATTCAGCACAAACAGTGGCCCAATATTCAGACTGAAAAGGTCATTGATCCGTGACTTGAGTTGGAGTAAATACTCAATTGACCATAGCCAAGGCTCTAAACTAGAAACCAGCCAGCCCCTGAGTTGATTGTGGTGATAGCCTTCTTGTGGATAGGTCACCGTGCTTTTCATGCACATGTTTTGTGCTTGCCAGGTACAGGTACCGGTTCTGATGCTGACACAACACTGCGCCAGGTAGCAAGATGTAATCCACTGGCCACCCCTTCACCCTGACACTTCACTGTGTTGCTACGGTCACATGTTTCTGCCTTGCTTTCTGACCTATAGGACAACCCTCTCCCATAAGTGGCCTGCTTCCCCTCAGCACGAAAGTGGCATCTAGGTGGCAAAAGCTGTGACCTGATCCTGGTGCACTGAGCTGCCACCTGTGAACCAGTAGCTGCTGCATTCCCATTCTCAAACTGGTAAATTGGTGAGGTAAAAGGGGAATATGGGTTTGGGATGGGGAGGGAATCAGAGTGCAGTAAGCATTTCCCTTTAATGTAACTTGTGAGGCACCCTCACAAAGTTGGTGCACACACTGAGGCTGAGGCTGAATGAAAGATTCAACCCATTAATTCTGTTTGTTCACTCTTCATAGATATCACATGCTGAGAATTTTCAGCATTTTCTGTTTTTATTACAGCTTATAGTGCAATATGATAGTAATACTTAACATTTTGAAATAATGCCATCAGGGCAGATAGAAATTGACTGTTTCCTCTATTTGAAATGTTAAGTACAAGGGGCCAAGAATGAGACACAAAATTATATTAAATGTAAGCAATTGAGAACAGAAGACAGGAAAAGTATCTTCACAGAGTGTTATGACTGTGGGATGTCCACTCCCTAAACAAGTGATTTTGGCAAACTGTATCAACATAGAGTCATACAACGCGGAAACAAAGCCTTGGGCCCAACTCAGCCGTGTCTGCCACATGTCCTAAACTGATCTTATCCCATTTGCCAGCATTTCGCTCATATCACTTTAAACTCTGCCTATTCATGTATCCATCCAGATAATTTTTAAATGTTGTTATTGCACCCACCTTCACCATTTTCTCTGGCAGCTCATTCCATACATGCATCACCCTCTGCGTGAAAAGGTTTCCCTTCAAGTCCCTTTTTAAATCTTCCCTCTGCCTCACCTTAAATCCTACCCCTCTACCCTTCGAAAAAGACCTCAGAATTTTATAAATCTTTAAGGTCATCCCTCAGCCTCCAACACACCAGTGGAATTAAGTTATTTTGAAGGACAAAGGTAAGGAGATTGAAGACAGATAGGCACAGGATTGGTTAGTTGGATTGGAATGGCTTATCTGCCTGGGGGGTTAATATTGATTTAGACTGGTCAGGCTGAATGGACTATTTCCATGTTGTAATTTTAATGTACAAATCCAGGAATTTTATCCTGGTAGGTTTGGAAATACTTATAAGTTAGTACAGATATCTGGTACATAATCCTTTTGATCTTGTGCACTTTCACATATGAATGAAATAGCTGGAAATATTGGCAGATGTTCAGATCCCATGCCTACCAGAGCTCAGACCAAGCTAGGGTACCAGACAATGTGAGGTTACCTTCCCATTAGTATTCTACAGAGTCTTCATGATATTGTGCTCTGACCTTAACAAAATATAAAGAGATAACTTGTGCTCTTATCAGATGTCAAAACAACACTGTTGCATTGATCATGATTGATTCAATAGCACTGCGAAAAAGAATTAAAGGTTTAGAACAAATGCATCTTACTGTGTTCTTCAATTTTTATTGTATGTCTGAAAGCTACTACTGACTAAAGAAATCAACGAGCATTTGGCTCATTTAAATACCCTACATAATAGGCATAGCAATATGCTGCATCACTTAAAAAGATAGAGTTTAAATAATAGCTCCATTATTCAATGAATTTTATTTTATAAATACATTTTATTAATTTTAAACTTGCAGAATTAAAACCTCCTTCCATAGATGTCAAAATGACTATCTCACTTTTGGGTGGCCTCTCTGCATACATTTGCAGCTCATTAGTTGCACATCTCACTGGAATTGACTTCCTCTTTCCAATCAAAATACCTACCAACACAGAAATACCCTTAAATATCCCAAAATATTCACATCCTGCTCATTGGTTTTGATTTGAACATCCTATCAACATCCTAGAGGTTATCACTAACCAGAAGCTGAACTGGGCTAACCATATAAATAAAGATGAAAGTCACCAAAATCTTATCACACCATTGGGCCATCATTAGGGAGAGATGATTGGTGGGTGGTTTAACTTGAGGCTCAGGTGAGGGGAGAGGCTGAGAAGATGAGTCCTTCATGATAATCTCAGCCAATGCAGGAATAGAAACCACACTGTTGGCTTCACAAAGCAGCCTTCCAGCCAATATAAACACTGTGGCTGCAAGAAACAGGTCAGAAGTTGGAAATTTTGCAACAAGTAACTCACCCTCTGACTCCTCAAAACCTGTCTACAATCTGCAAGACATAAGTAAAGAGTACAATGGAATATTCTCCACTCATCTGCATGAATGCAGCTCCATTGACACTCAAGATGCTTTCCACCAACCTACCTGATTAGCAGCCATTCACTACTTTAAACATTTCCTCCCTCCACAATGGAGGCTCAAGGCAGCACAGTGTATAATAATTACAAGGTGCATTGTAGCTCCTCATCACGGTTCCTTTGACTGGATTCTTTAAACCCAGAACCTTTGCCATCGAGAACAGGAAGAGGAAGCAAGTGAACGCCACTACCTGTAAGATCGCTCCCAAACCTGATTTCAAATGGCATCACCAATCCTTCACTGTCTCTGGGTCAAAATCTTGTTACTTCCTCACAGAACTATGGGTGTACCTACACCACATGCACTTCAGCATTTCAAAGGAAGAAACTCACCAGCACCTTCTCCATTCCAGCAATTAGAAATGGGTAATAAATGCTGTTCTAATCAGCAGTACTCAGTTCCCATGAATTAATAATTTCTTAAAGCCTTGCAGCACCATATTGTTTTTTATGCATATTGCGACTTGGATATGATTAATATAATTGCCACTGTAAATCATCAAAGTGTAAGTACATTTGAACAGATGTTTTAGATGATAGGTGTTCAGTTTAGTTTGTGACATTTTACTGCACCTGATGGATTGAAGACAGGGACTGAAGACAGAATGGAAATCTTCTGCACACTGCAGCTAGAAGCTACTGCAGTCAAGCCAATCATGCTGCTATGCTGCAAGTCAGAAAAGATTCAGATTGCAAGGTATATACTTCACTCATCAAAACTTACCAGGGCATTTGAATGTGAAAATTGCATAGTAAATTATGCAATTCAAGATATGAAAGATTTTAAGGTAAATAGTAAGAGATTGTTTCACTGATTCATAAGTCAGGATAAAAGAACCATACAATAAGAATTATCACAAGAGAAATAAAGATGAGCAGATAGGACACTTCTTTCCTACATAGGGAGTGAATGAATTCACTAAATTCTATACAAGAAACTGCAGAAGTAGAAGTTATAATATCATTGAATAGGGAATCAGCGAAATGGTTGGAAATGATGAATAAGAAAGGATAATTAGGTTCCTGCAGTTGGGGAGCTAGTACTGACACTGGCAGAATTGAATGCATGACCTTTTCCTGTGCTGTAATTTCTGTGATTCTACAAAGGGGAGAAAAGCGAGCAATGTAATTTAAAATTTCAATTGATGCAAATGCTGAAATGCTCAACAATGCTGGATGAAAAATGACCATGTTCGATGTCATTCACTTTCTGCCACCCTGATAGTTGCCTGATATAAAAATAATAACATTGTTGGCTGACCACAGCAATCAATTTTGTTTGACTACAGTTGTACAATTGCCATATTCCAAAGACAAATGAAAACATAGCAAGCATACGTTTAGCTGTATGGAAACCAGATATGGCTGGCCTCCAGTGAATTGCAGCCTGACTTTGAAAAGTTGGAATAACTCAATTTCATCAACTATTTCAAAAGGGTGGTTATTGAGATGGGTTACTTTTTAAATTAAATATATTAATTTGCCCATTCAAAGTACTACTACTCTGTTTAAACACAATGAAATTAAAAACTATTCGAGCCATGCTAGAATTTATAAGTATCTCTATTTCTTGTAAATTCAGGAGAAATTTCATGCCTAACCTCATCTAGTCCTATAACCCTTCATGACTTTTTCTCTTCTCCAATTCTAGATTTTTGTGCACCTCTGATTTTCTCCCCAACTAGTGGCCATGGTTTCAGCTACCTAGACTCTTAGGCTCTGCAATTCTCTTCTCAACCCCTCCACCTTGCAACCTCTCTCCTCCCATTAGGTACTTCTTAAAATATATCTGTTTGACCAGAGTTTTACTCATCAAACTGAATATCTCCTTATGTGGTTAGCTCTCAAATTTTGTTTAATAATTTGAAGTGCCTGGAATATTTTGATATATTAAGGGTGTTATAAACTAAAGGTACATACTATAATCCACCAGATAGCAGGAATATGAACTTTGATTATTTACAGTCTGGGATTGTAAGTGTGTGAAGAGCAAAGAGATAGAGGAATTGCTGAAATACGTGCAAGAGATGTGTTTTGAGCAGCGTGCTTGCAGTCCAAAAAGGAAGGAAGCAGAATCAGTAGATCATGTTACATTGAGGAAGCACTTCGAGAAGATGGATCACAAAACCATCAGGTTTAGTGTTGTTATGGAAAAGACAAGGAACAATTCAGCATAAAAATGTTTCAATAAAGGAAAACTAACTGCAGTAATTTGAAAAGAAATTTGGTACAGTTGTATGGAATTGATTTGGAAAACAATATCGTACAATGGGAGGCATTCAAAGTGAAAATAGTTTAGTTGGAAAATAGATACATTTCTATGAAGGTGAAAGGTAGGTTATCCAGGGTGACGGCTTGCTGGATAACTACAGAAATATAGATTGAAATAAGGTTTCGACAATTGCTTGTGTCATAACATAACACAGCAGAGATTCAGGCTTAAATGTAGAAAGAGCAGACATCTAAAAACTGAAGTAAATGAGGCAACGAATGGACATGACAATAGATTAGCAGCTACCATTAAAGGACACTTAAAGATAATTTACAAATGCAATTTTTAATAAAAAGACCATTCAAAGGAAGGTTGGAGCTGATCAGGGAGAAAAATATTCTTGTGAGGACCAAGATGTGACTTGAGATATTAAATGAGTACTTTCCAATGTAAGTAAATGAAAAATTGAAGGCAGTCTCTGCTATGCATTGAAAACATACATCACAGCAGGCACGCTGTAGCGTCTGTATGCTCATTGAAGAATTTGATGCTCAATATACCTGATAGAATCTGAGGGCATTTCTGTTCCAAGTAACTTTATGAATATCTTGGATAATTGAATATGAATGATGCAAAGCACACTAAGTTTCACAAATTCACATTGTGATAGAAACCATAGGATTTATTTGCATCATTTTTTATGATATTGGTTGTGAGTCAATGGTCAAATGTAAAAGTGAAATACTGCTCCCAATGTTCACAAACCCACAGGTGAAGGATTATATCATACCACCTGCAGATTGCAGTCCCTGGCCTCCACAGTTGATGGAGTCAAAAAGTATGGCACTGGAAAGGCACAGCAGGTCAGGAAGCATCCGAGGAGCAGGAGAGTCAAGGTTTCGAGCATAAGACCTTCATCAGGATTCCTGATAAAGGGCTTATGCCCGAAATGTCAACTCTCCTGCTCCTCGGATGATGCCTGACCTGCTGTGCTTTTCCAGCAACACACTTTTTGACTTTGATCTCCAGCATCTGTGGTCCTCACTTTCTCCAAAGTTGTTTGTCGGGCAACTGTACACATGCAACTGCAGATGAGGGATTATGCTTCCCACACTGTTCTTACGCAGAGAGTGACATTGTTATGCATGAAATGTAGTAACATTGACTATGATGCGTAAATGCATTCCCGCTTCGGGACATTAATCCCCAGTAAGAAATACAAGGTCCATTTGTTCCTACGCAGGTGGCCATTTTGATGGTCATCTTTGCATTTGAACAAATTACTGCAAGTATTTCAAGCTGATACATGTTCACATAAACCAGATAAAGGGTACAAAAAGACCCACTCACCCAATGTTTTTTGTGTATTACAAAATGTATATTTTGCATTCAACCAAAAGCCACAGAATCTCTTAGGAAGGTGAAAAACTATGTGAAAGCCCAGGCTATTTAAGGAAAGAAATCTGGAAAATTCTGGACCTTTGGGAATATTTATATTACCCATATGAATACAGAGTCTCATTCCTTCAAAAGCTAAGAGAAATTAAAATTTAGTTTTAATTTATCTCTATGTCTCTTGCCTGTCTCATTCAATCCCAACTGTTTTGTCTTACTTTGTTGTCTGGACATCATTTAAATCCAATTCATATTTACAGTTCTTGGTTTATAATTCCTGGCTGAGACTCAGCAGCAGGATTTTAATAACACTGGAATGAAAAGCTGGAAGGTGTGTAGGCCGGTGAAATCACAGTACAGCTGTAATTCACTGGGATGGTTCTCCAGCATAGTCTTGCTATTGGAGATGATTCTCCCCTCTCCCAGTCCTGCTGAATCATCAGAGCTGTCAGGCCTCTGATTCGACTGCTGGAATGGTTCCACCAATGGCCATCTAAGAAGCTGTCTCCAGCGATATTTCCCATCTAATCCCACTGCCTAACCACACAGGCTCGTGACCTGTGTATGACCCCAAAGTTGGGATGTCGCCCTACTGGAAAATCCTGGACTGCATGTCATAGTGACGATTCTTTAGTCTGAGGCTTTGTCGAGCCACTTCAGTTTCTTCCCCACCCAGAGTACCACAAATACCCACCAGAGAGTGTCCACTTGAAATTTAGCAGGTTTCTGTTCAAACATTGACCGCAAACATTTGTGGACTGCTATTAGCAAGGTTAAACATGAGCAGTGTTCCTTTGCCATTGACTACCAAGTCAGGGCTACTACCTGAATATGATTCAATATTCACTGGTCAGTTTGCAGCACTGGACCCATGTGGTTAGTGTTATGAGTGCTGACAGTGAGTGACCACATGACAACAGTCCCATTGGCAATCAATAATTTGGTTTCTACCCTGGCGTCACTAAATCCAAAAATGGCCTGTTACTGTCCTGTCTTCTTCCTGATTAACACTTAATATGTTGACCACCCAAAAAGAGATGATACATAGTTCTCATCAGTTCTGCTGCTGTAGCTGCCTCTATTAAATGGTGCCCTCAATGTTAAGTACTCCAAGACAGAGCATTAGTTTCAGGTAAATGACAAGTTTTTTAAAAAAAACTTGTCCAACCATCTCCATTAATTTTCTCCTATTCCAGAATAGCCCTTTATTACTTGACCAGTGACATTTGAAGTGCAACTCCTGTCAAAGCACATGTTTTCAAAGAAGAATTAGAAATGTTATACATTAATTTTCAATTAGCATTCTTAAAGCTCAGGGAAAGAGAAAATGTTCATTTAACTCTGTTATTTAACAATCATGGATGAGTTCAGGTAATTGAAATCCATTTTGAACTGAACAGGAGTTGATAACGTGTAATCTGTTTCCATTGGATTTTTTTTTTAGTGTTGCCAAATGTTGCAGCATTTGTTATCCATTTCTAATTGCCCCCAGAAAGTCTTGCCAGACTATTTCAGTGATAGTTAAGTCAATCATATTGCTCTGGATTTGGATGCTGGGCCAGGACAGCAAATGCCCCATTGGACTTGAATAAACTGATGGGTTTTTATGATAAATGATTATTTCATAATTTATTGTCTCCATTGCTCAGAATAGCTTTCAGTTCTAGAATTTACTAATTGAATGTAAATTCCACTAACTGCCATATCTCTACAAAACTATCATGGATTTTGAGATTACTGGTCCAGTTTTATTGCCACCATGCCACTGTCTCCCATAACTAAATTAACGGAATTTAGTTTGACAATCATTTACAAAGGCCTCAAGAAAATAATAAAATCCAAGTGGAACTCTGAATGGAATACTTTTCTAGGCCAGCAATCACCTTCAGGTCAAAAAAGGAGAA
Source organism: Chiloscyllium plagiosum (assembly GCF_037043375.1). Lineage (NCBI taxonomy): Eukaryota > Metazoa > Chordata > Chondrichthyes > Orectolobiformes > Hemiscylliidae > Chiloscyllium > Chiloscyllium plagiosum. The sequence continues at coordinate 35,477,935 of NW_028270169.1, read as the reverse complement.
TAGAAGCCTGTCAAAGTATCTGAGTCACAGAGTACACAATGCCTTCAATGAGCATTTCCTAGCAATCCAGCCTTCATTTTTAGTGGCATCATTCCAATTCCATTTGAAAACTCAATAGTTAAGGAATTAATGCATTCTTAAACATTGCTACTAACCCAAACAAAAAGAGCACGCTGCACATGTTGTCACTCACCTAGTTGGTCGATAGTCTGGGATAGATCGATCCAGTGAAATCTTGTTACTCAGATACGTATTGTATCCATACTTTTCATAGGCTCCTGCAGCTTCTCCTTCTTCTTCATTAGTGAGTGTAGCTGGCAATCCTCCCTGTCCACGTCCTCCAAAGCCTTCAATCAGTCCAAGAGATTTTGATAAGCCTAAGTGGGAGTCAACATCATGAAAATGGGCCACAGTAAGTACATCATCTTGCAAATTTTATATAGATTTTTTTCAGATGGTCTTACTTTTCCTTGGAAAAGAAAGCCATTCACAACAGTACCTATGTGTTGATGTGAGAACTTAACACAGATTGAAGACAAAAAAGGATAATAAAACTTCCAAATTCTTTAATCCTTGGTGCCTCAACCATCAATCTAGTTTGGCAGGAACGAAAAAGACTTGCAAAATGTCACATAGGCTTCATGGGAGGAGAACTAAGACTTGCTGCGCTCGTTTTACAGGGTCAGAATAGAGCCACAGTTCTAAAGTAAACTGAAACTCCTGCCACCCATATCGGGCCAGAGGTATTCAGAATCACCTTGCGGTCACCTAAAGTGTTTGCTAAGCCCTTTACTGCCATTTCTTGGGGCCTACCATCTGTTTTAAGACTTTGCCCAGAAATATGTTAGTTCGTTAAAGAAAGGTTTCCATCAAAAACGTAAATTTTTTTTAACTTCACGAGGAGCCAGGTCTCCACTCAGGCTCCATGTCATCCCAACGAGTTGAAGATGGCCTGCACCTGTCTCTCCCCCAAAGGCTGTTTACTCGCGGGCCTATGTCAGTGAGACAGCTGGGCCAAATTGGGCATCTTCAAACTGCCAGACTGTTCTCAACATCAACTGATCTGCATCTGCAGCTCAAATGAATTTTTTTAAAAATTCATTCACAATGAAGGCGTCATCCCTAATTGCCCAGAAGGAAGTTAAGAATCAACCACATTGCTTTGAGTCTGGAGTCACATGGAAGCCAGACTGGGTGAGGATGGTAGTTTCCTTCCTAAAAAGACACTAGTGAACCAGATGGGTTTTTCCTAACATATGACAGTGTCTTCATGGTCATCACTAGACTCTTAATTGCAGATTTTTAAAATATATTTTAAATTCAAATTCCACCATCTGTCATGGTGGGATTCAAAGCCAGGTCTCCATAACATAACCTGGATCTCTGAATTAACGGTCCAGCAATAATACCACTAGGCCATTTCTTCCCCCTATCTGCTGTTGACGTTTGAAGTTTGAGGGTAAATTTCAGCCAAGTTGCAAACCTCTGTCTTTTAAATTGATCATCTCACTCCCTCTCCCTCACTCTGAGAAAACAAAACAGGCTGAAACAAATTTCTATCTCAAGACTTCAGTTTTAATATTTCGAAGCAATTGCTTAGATGAAAACTCCAGTTAGTGATTTGACCTTTAAATCATTCCCCAGTGATTCAACCTTTCATTCACGTAACAGTTAATCTGACAAGAGCACATCTATTCCATGTAAAAATTTATTCACTCTTTCATTTCTATTACCACTGAAGATTTTCTCTTTAAAATGGGAACTCAGTTCCCACTGTGATTGAATCTGACCTGGAGTCTCTCATCGTCAATTACTCAATATGACCTAAAATCCTTTAAAATTCATTATTTATACTTCAATGTAAAAGGCTGAGAATATCCTGTGTTAGATCATTCTGAATAATTACTGGACCCAGAATTTTCCTTTGCTAAGTGTTTGGTTTTGCAATCACAACTTCAGTACACAGGATCATTCTTAAAGTCAGGAATTTATTTTGAGTGGGATTATTTCCCATTGATGGATATCTATATTAATTGATGTTGTTCAAAATGAGAATCTGCCACATATTTCCAATTATTTTTGAGGCTCCCTTTTAAACTTAGTCACTTTTTTTGCATTTTCCACCCCTTCATTCATTTTTGCCCCCATTTTACGTGCAAAACATAGTCAGCATAAATGGTTTGCAAATGCCAGCACTTCCTCTTGTTCATTTGCCCAGCACCTCGGACAAGATCTCCATTTGGCAGTTTTTAATTGCCTGCACATCCTGATATTCTGACCAATTCTAGATCTCTAATCGACTTGTTCATTGATGTTATTACACATCTATGGAGCAGAAGGACTTGAACTCGAATTTGAACCCAGGCCTCCTGGTCCAGAATTAGGGACACTAGTTTCACATGAGAAATCTGTGAAGCAATGTATTTGGAGATTGCAGGTTGAAGCATGGTCAATTAATCAGGAGGCCAACACATGAAGCAACATAGACATATTGCCATTTCTGGAGTAGTTTGAACTTATAATTGTAATATGTGAAAGATGTTGTGCATGTGTCAAGCTTTCAAACCTCAAAGGAACACTTATCATGTTCTAGATTGGATGTGAATCTATTCAATTAATGTGTAAATGGCTCAATCACATATTGTCATTCCAAATTTAGCATCAGTATAACAGATGCTGAATTTATGGAGCGTAAGCCAAAGGTATCAAAGATAACTTATAATGTGAGCATAGCCTTTGCATTTAGCAGAAAAGCATTAGCTTACCTCTTCTCAATGTGAAACATAGAAACATAGAACAGTACAGCACAGGAACAGGCCCTTCAGTCAACCAGTTCGATGCTGACCATGGTGCCATTCTCCACCAATCCTATCTACTTCCACACGGTCCATAATACTCTATTTCCCGCATGTTCATGTGGTTGTCTAAATGCCTCTTAAACATTGCCATCTTTTCTGCTTCTACAACTTCTGCTGACAATGCATTTCAGCACTTACCACCCTCTGTATAAAAAACGCTCCTCATACATCTCCTTTAAACCATTCCCTTCTCACCTTTAACCTCTGCCCCGAAGTATTTGACATATCCACCAATGGGAAAAAGACTCCAGCTATCCACCCTATTCATGCCTCTCACCTTTTCATATACTTCTGTCAGGTTGCCTCTTAGCCTCCGGTGCTGTAGCGAAAACAACCCAAGTTTGACCAACCTCTCCTTACAGCTAATACACTTCAATCCAGGCAACATCATGGTAAATCTCCTACATTCTTATCATTCTCCATAACTATCTTAAAACTTATGAATTATGATCACTGTTCCCAAAATGCTTTCAGACTGAAACTTAGATCATTTAGCCAGGCTCACCCTCCAAAAATCTTCTTTGTGATTGAACACCAGAATATTTGACAAAAGTTGATTTGTAACAAATTCTGAAAGAAATGGAAATTCAAATCTCGAAAAAACATGACTTCTGCTAGCAAAATCATATTTTTTTTAAAAAGTCATTTCTCCATCATTCCATTACTTCTAATTCATGGATGAGTTTCTGCTGCTTCACAGTGCCCATGTCAGGTTTGACGGCAGTGTGTTCTAAGATACATTTATTTAATCAGGAGTCTCTTAGCCAGTGAACATCTGATCTCTAAAATCATCATTCAAGACAGGATGCAAGCGACCCTCCAAGGCAACAGATTCCTCCTCTTTCTCTGAATCCATGCATAAATTCCATCCTTGGACCTTGAGTGGACCTATCCTTTCCCTGGTTACGCTTTTACTTCTAATATACTTATAAAATGCCTTGGGATTCTCCTTAATCCCACTTGTCAAGTACATCTCATGGTCTCTTCTGGCCACCTTCATTTCTTGTTTAAGTTCTTTTTGGCTTCCATTATATTCCTTTATATTTGATCGCAATTTCCTAAACCTTACGCATGCTTCCTTTTTGACTCAAATTTCAAGACCTCTTTTCATCCAAGGTTCCCAAATTCTGCCATCCTTATCTCTCACCCTCATAGAGTTTTGGTCCTGGAATCTGATCTTTAAAAGGCTCCCACTCTGGCACCACCAGATGTAGCTGCTAATTCAGGCTCTCTTACTGACTGTGGCATTCCCCTTCTACTTACTGTAAACAATCCCTGAGGTGGATGTGTCTGAGTTAATGTTTGTGACAGAACAGCAACAAGTGTTGGATGAATGCAATTTGCCCTGCCTGGAATTGTCCTTGAACAGATGTTACAGTGAATTTCCTCATGAGGAGCATTATAGGGACTAGGGCAACATCACCAGCTGTTGTACTGGCTACAATGCAAACTCAGCTCACTGGTTTAAATATTCCATTCTGCCTGTGACAGCACATGAAATATTATAGACTGAGGGAGTAGTTTATCCAGCAACATCAGTACATTCTTACAGCTATCCTTCAATGGAGGGCTAAAAACAGCCAAAGAAAAATCAGAGATGATAAGTGTGGCCTTCTGTGGCATGATTTTGAGGTCCTAATCAAGAATAACTTAGATTTATGTAGACTTTTAATGTCATTCAAAAGCAAAATCTGACACTGAGCCACTGGAAGAGATATTGAGTAGAATTGGACTTAATTAGACTTGAAGGTGGCACAGCAGATCTCCATCACCTTCCTGCTCCAGCTGGATTCATTTCTGGACAGAACGGCTCAAGCTCCACCTTCCTGATCTACTGCCAATTGAAATCCTTAAGTGGCTAACTAATACATAAGGGCCTTGCAGTGCCTGGGCTGCGATTATTGCAGCCCCAAGATGGGACAGGAAAGAGTCAGCCAACCTGCCTGATTAACCGGTGCGAGTACGGTTGGATGGTGGTAGTGAATGCTGTTGGATGCTCCCTCAATCTGCTCTAATCTGTGCATGTTTGAGGCACATGAACCAAGCCAGGAGTCGGTTAATGAAAGCACCATCTCCTGGCTTCCAGAACCCCTGCCCCAGATACCAACCACTGTGCCACCGTGGGCGGCACGGTGGCACAGTGGTTAGCACTGCTGCCTCACAGCGCCGGAGACCCGGGTTCAATTCCCGCCTCAGGCGACTGACTGTGTGGAGTTTGCACATTCTCCCCGTGTTTGCGTGGGTTTCCTCCGGGTGCTCCGGTTTCCTCCCACAGTCCAAAAGATGTGCAGGTCAGGTCAACTGGCCATGCTAAATTGCCCGTAGTGTTAGGTAAGGGGTAAATGTAGGGGAATGGGTCTGGGTGGGTTGCGCTTCGGCGGGGTGGTGTGGACTTGTTGGGCCGAAGGGCCTGTTTCCATACTGTAAGCAATCTAATCTAATCATAAAACATGCACTGTTCCCATGGGAAATCCTCCATTCTGGGAGTCTGGTTGGGGAATGCTTTATCAATCGCAGCCGTGGACATCACTTTGGTGCTCCAAGGTCTCTGACTGACCAGAAGCTCATGGCAGTTTGGACTTCCTCATCGTACAGTGGAGATGCAGAAATAAATCCACAAAACAACCAGGCAGTTGCTGACTTCACCACCTAATCACTGTGATCGTTTGGGAGAGGTGGAAAAAGGAGAATCTGCAGAGGCAGTTACACACCAGTAACAGAGCCTGTCAGGTCTTCTTCTTTTAAGTTAAATGCAAAGAAAAGGAAACTGATGTGTTAAAGACATGTAGGCAGTTACTGCAGCTTAAAGCATTTCAGCAGCATTTAGAAGACCACTGCAGTGTCTGATTCTTTGGAAGACAATGGCCCAAAATGTTTGGATTCCTCACTTGATTTGTTATTATTAGCAATAAGGCAAAGGAAACACAATGTTTCTGTGACAGCATGGAAAGGCTAACAAAAGGATAATGCAATTCTATGGAGGAAGCTGGCCATAGTAATAAATGCCCCTGAGGTTATTAATCAATTGGTCATTCAATGCCAGCAGATTGTGATGGCGTCCCCAGGGTGGCCTCAGTAAATAGAGACTCTGAGCATCTCAACTAATATAATTATCAAAGCATATTTTCTATGTTCATCCTTATTGTGTAGCCCTGTGTTTCAGAACATGAACTAATTCACTGAAATGTTCCCAGGGAGGCATAAAGTTGTTCACAGCCACTTTGCTTTTGAAATGCTCTTTCACTACCAGCCTGAAGTAGCAAAGATGTGAAAACCTCACTGATGTATTTGCTAACTTCCTGCACCTGTTCTGCTTACTCATATCTTCAGTAGCCTTCTGTTTGTTCGGAAGCAAAGCTTCTTCACACTCTCTTACTTTCCTTTTAAAAGGAGAAACTAGTTTCAGTGAAGATAGGGAGAGAATCACTTCCTAGTTGCCTCCCCATTGAAGATCAGCACATGGGACCCTGAAAGATGGGTGCTGAGGTGGGGGGGGGGGGGGGGGGTTGGACTTGTCAGTAAATACCCCTACTTAAGTTCTTGCTGCTCAAAACCAATCCTTAATCAGAATATATAATTAATGGTGAAATCAACTGCTTATTACAGAAGAGCACTGACCATTGGTTAGCTCTGATAACTCTTTTAATCTCACTTTCTTTTCATATTCCTCAGGGAATGGCAACATTAGGTAGCAGAGGGTATCAGTGGGTATTGTTAGCGTAACTATTAGGATCACCTACCTGAGCACTTTCAAGGCCATATTGCTGCAGGCTCTCATTCCTGCCATTGGTTATTGAGTGGTAAGCTAAGTGGTTCAGGCTGTCTGGAAAGATTTTCTAAAACAGATTTACGTCATTTCCAATTCAGTTGCCTTTCCTACCAATATCTACTGTACCTGCTATTGGTGCAGTCATATTATGAGCAGCAGGTTGATGATTGAGTATTCTTCCTTGTGCTCTTGGACATTTAAATCTGTCAAACTCCTTCTACTCTGTTCCCAAGAGATGCCTGAGATTGCCTGTGAAGAAGATAAATCACAATGGAGGAAGACTTGCTTGTGCCTATACTCTAATCTCCTGAAGAAGCAAATGAAGAAGCTGCCTTACACAGTATGCAAGGAATGGCTAAGTAAGTGACTTTGCCAAAGTTGTTAATAGTATTGAATCTATCTACAATTGATAGACAGGAATAGGATTACTTAGCAAACTAAAAATATATCCTAAACATTTCTAAATCTAATCAAATCACATTAACATTGAGTGTTGTTCAAAGAACAGCAGATAATACCTGGGAAGGTATAAAATTATTACTTTTTCCTTGTTTCAGGTACAGATCCCCCATGTAAAGAATGCATATTTATAATTTGCCGAGTAGTTAGAATTCCACCTGAACAAATCTTTTCCAACAGGGCAACCATCAATATATAATTTGTTTCAATGGGGTAATCTTTTGTAAGTGGACCGAGTAGTCTGCATAATCAGCTATGTATTTAACATTGAGGTGGATAAGATAAATATCTCACTGTCTGGCTGAGATAGCTCTAGCCCTTTCTCCACACCGTAACCCTGGTAAACAATGCAAAGCACTTAACGGTGGTTTTGCAAATAATCACCAACAATCTACTGTAATGGACCAGACCAGACCCTCCAACCATATTATAGAGATAGCCTTAACCTTAACATATTTTTAAACACAAATGTAAGGTGCTGTGTTCCAGATGTAATTCGATAGGTCCACCACTAGGTTTTATTCGAAACACACTTAATTCATTCAACACAGTTAAAATAGAACAAAAGGGAGAGCAGGCATAACTTTACTCTACAGAAATACCTAATAAGATAATATATTATTTAACCACTAATCATCAACTGTTTCAATATGGGCAGCATCCCATAAACGCATCCTCTCGCACAAATGCAATTCAGTAAAACAGTTATGATTCTCACTTGCTGTCTCTCTCTTCTATCCAGAAGGAAAAAAACAATCTGCCACTTTTGATTTTTAAGACTTCACTCTAACAGCAGGGAACTCAAGCTTTTAGCTCCAGTAGCCAGAGGAAAACTTCTGGAAAAACTAACTGAAAGCAAAATTAAAAACTTCCCTGGGTCGATGTGGCTCCTAACCCCACCCATTCATGATTCTTTGTCTCACTTTTAAGAAAAAAACCACCCAGGGAGAACTCAAAAGCTGTTTACCAACTGTGTCACCGCTGACTATACTTCTCTACAAGAGAAAACAGCACAGACACATCTATTGAAGGCACACTATCACCACACTGCACTCAGGGAAGGAAGTGAGGAAGAATAAGAATCTTTTATAAGCTGTTTTACAAACTTAAGAACTGATTTTATATTCTTCCCAATTTTATCAGAAGCAAACAAAACATTTCCACCTTCAGACATCATTTTCACAATTGTGAAAAAAATGTTTAGGACTACTAAAATGCAAATGTCTTAACATTTGGAAAGACAGTGATAGACAGAGTTAAAGCAGATCTGAATGTGCAATAACAGTGCATAGACTGAACAGAGCTGTTAAACTCACTGAAGCTTTCAAAACAGCAGTCAGAAGGAGGTGCTAACCAAGCTGTGAAGCTGTCAAAATATTTAAAACTCCTTCCCTGTACAAAATTGAAAAAAAAAACCTTCTAAAAAGTGCTTGGTTTTATTGAGGGTTCTGATCAGATTAGTGCTGCAAGACTGACTTCACAACTTTCCATTATCACAGTGGGGTGCCAGTCATTTCATAATTTGCTTGACAACTCCAAATGCTACATGTTAAACATTAAAAACTCTTTGAAGTTGGACCATGAATTCTAATGCATATTATATAGCAGATTAAAGGAAGTTAAATGTAATGGATAGGATTTTATCAATGAACTTGTTCTTTTAGAAATAGTGAATTCATCAATTGATATTTCAGAATTTGACTGAATCTCAGTATATGAGTCCTGAGGTCTACCAACAGTGAATACTGAATGAAGGTGGCATGTTAGATGTAAGGGCATTAGGTGGATGAACACATTAGAACCAAGTTGGCAGAGGTCCTGTTGGACCTTTGATGAGTGAATGGGCAAAGGTTGATGAAACTGCCCACAGAGGCCGATATCCTGTCACTAAGTCACCCATTATGTACATCTGCATAGTACTTGACACTGGTCTTGCTCCCTCAGAGCTAGCTCTCAGAGTGAACAGGGTGTCTGACACTCCTATTTATATTTGTCATCCAGGGCTCCCTAATTGGACCAGACTAACATCAGGGAAGTCATATTCTATGAGGTCCACCGGGCTGATCTTGTTACAGTCAATACATTCCTCCCTCTCTAAGTCCGGAGATGTAGGCTTATTCTTTTTCCTGTAGCCTCTCCTAGGGTGTTTACACACTCGGTCCAGTTCCTCCAACTCAGCTTTGCTTATGGGCGGTGTGTACCTATAGCCCACCTCTTACACCTGGATCTCTTTTTCAGGTGGTGAAGGCATTGAGGCTGTGACATCCATCCATTGCTGCTTGACAGAGAAGGAGAGCCCATGGGTTCCCACAGTCTTTCTGGCTGTTCTGAGGGGCGGGATATGTTTTGCTTCTACCCCATTTGCGACTTCCACATGCTTGTTCAGGATCATCGCACTGACCTGTACTTTATAGATCACATGGCCTCACGTCAAGCAAGTGTGAAGCTTTAGGCTGTTCCTTTAAGACCGTCGTCAAAATTTCCTGTTGGACTGTATGATTTTTAACTTTGTTCATCCCAGTCCAACACAGGCACCTCCACTTCAAAGTTTCCGCCAGACCATGAGACAATGGATAGTTTGGAACTGTCCTTACATGCCAAATGCCATCTGACTTTAGAAAATACTCAAATTCCCTGCTGGTAAATTAGATTAGATTAGATTACTTACAATGTGGAAACAGGCCCCTTGGCCCAACAAGTCCACACCGACCCTCCGAAGCGCACCCACCCAGACCCATTCCGCCTACATTTACCCCTGCACCTAACACTACGGGTAATTTAGCGTGGCCAATACACCTAACTTGCACATTTTTGGACTGTGGGAGGAAACCGGAGCACCCAGAGGAAACCCACACAGACACGGTGAGAATGTGCAAATTCCACACAGTCAGTCGCGTGAGGCGGGAAATGAACCCGGGTCTTTGGCGCTGTGAGGCAGCAGTGCTAACCACTGTGCCACCATGCCGCCCGCAGCAAAATAGCGGCCTAAAGTCTGGGAGTCTGTATATTGCAAAGGATGCTTTTCTATCGCCATCTCATGTTTGCCAAATGAACTGAATGCATGTCCAGTCACTTTGAGTAGGCATCCACAATGGCCAAGAATGTTAAGCCCATGAAAGGGCCAGCACAGTCAACATGTAACTGAGTTTACCAGGGTTTACCTAGCCATTCCCATGAATGTGGGGAGCTGCTGGTGGTAATTTTTGTCCTTGTTGGCACTCTGGGCACTGACCCAAAAATGCAGATATGACTTCATCCGACCCTGGCCACCAGGCATAACCTCTCGCCAATATCTTCATTTTCGTTACCCCTGGATGACCCTAGTGGAGTGCAGCCAGTATCTGGCGGCCTTTACTTGGGACAATCACTCTTGCTCCCTATTATAAATGCCATCCTCTATGATGATCTGGTCTCATCGGGTCCTGAAGTCAATGATCAGTTCTTTTATTTTGTTGACATTGAGAGAGAGATTGTTATCATTACATCATGATACCAAGCCCTGCATCTCCTTCCTGTAATCTGACTCAGCATTGTTTGATATCCAGCCTACAACAGTGGGGTCATCAATGAACTTGTAGATGGCATTCGTACGAAATTTACCACACAGTCATGAGTGGGCAGGGATTATAGTCAGGTGCTGAATACACATCCTTGCGGGGCACCGTTGTTGAGGATTAGGAGAAGGTGCTGTTGTCTATCCTCAATAGTTGTGGTCTATAGACTAACAAATTCATCAGGCTTCACAATGGTGCTGCCCATTGCACAAACTGGACTGGCTTGATGATTCCTTCACTTTCCACTCTCTGGAATACTGCCTTTACTTTTGCCCATAATGCAAATGGCACTGGGCTGACCTTGCAGAATCATAGAATTGTTTCCTGGTCAACATGCAAGGTGACCTTTGTCTCCTTTTATAGTCTCTGGACCTTCGTATAAAACTTCTGAGTATTTAATTAGGATTTCACTCAGGCAGCCATTTTGTAATCAATCAGTGTTGAGCCAATCAAGGTAAATCTTTCCCAACCAATTCCGCCCCATCAAACTTGAGCCCAAGCCTTTTATTACAATCAGTGGTTACTGAACCACCTGCTTCTCATATGAGACCAGAACCCTTAATCTGTAAATATTCCCTGATATAGGTTCTCAGTCTATCTGAGGTCTTATACTAACTTAAGGGTTAGAGTCCAGAGTGAATTTTGTTAAAGACTGATTCTGTGATCACTGATATAGCTGCACAGTATTAACCTCCATTAGAACCGGGTGACCATTTAACCAGATGTTTGTTTTGATTGGTTTGGATTTGGACGTTGCTAAGCAATTTAACTATTCCAAACCAGATGTAGATGGACTTTCCAGGGTGTGCACTCTCCTGGATACTGGCTTATGAGTTCTCTTACTCAATTTAGGCTGAGGGGTCCTCTTTCGCTGTCTCGAGTCCACATATCAGCAACAACTACAATGATTTGCTGTCCCAGATCCTGAAGAAAGCATTAATCGTTTGGCCGAGTCTTGGCTTTGTTTGGGGGTTTTACTGTGGGTTGACTTAGAAACCCTATGTTCAGGGTATGTCCTGAGTGAAGCTATGCAATTACCTTCACTTAAATGGTATTTCCCAAGGTCAGTCGGCCAAGCAAGTATGTCTACTTGCATCAGATTACCCTGTAACACATATGCTACACTTGCCGCGGTGATAAAACCAGCAATAGTGTCTGCTTGCACTTCATGGTTACCTCATCAATCCCATTACCAAACAGTCTCTCAGCATCTCATTAAGGGTTAAACCAAAGTCACATCTCTCTGCCATCCATTTTAGCCTTGCCAAAAATCCCGATACAGATTCCCTTGGTTCTCAACTGCCAAGTAAAACCAAGAATGTCTCAGAATTAGAGGCAGATTAGGACCGTAATATTCCTAACCAAATCCGTCAATTCTTGAAAGGTTTTAGTGTCTCGTGCCTCAGGAAAAGTTAATAAGCAAAAACTCTGTGGATCTACAAACTGTAAGGATTCGATGCTTTTCATCTGCCCCAATATCATTTGCTGAAAAAAAACACATTCTATCCAAATGCTGGATTCAGTTTTCGACAGCTGGATCGAACAAGTCACACTTCCCAAATAACAATATGATGTCAGAAGTGCTTTCATCAGTTGAAAGATGACTGTTGCGAGCAAATTGTTTCATGAGCTTTTTTTTCTGTCATTGCCACTGAAATAACTCAACAGAGGCCAGTATCCCATCACCAAGTCACCGTTCATTTATACATGCTCAGTACTTAATACTGATCCAGCTTTCTCAGAGCCAGCTCTCAGGGTCAACAGAACCTCTGATACTCCTGTTTGCAGAGGAACTTCCATCATCCAAAGGACACAGGTGGGGAGTATTTCATTCAATTAATTGAATTCCAGATAATCAAGTGTCGGATAACGTAGTTTAGCCAAGCATCAGGACATTGTGATCTTGCCAGATGATCCAATATTCGGATAATCAAATGGTGGATAATCAAGTTTCCTCTGCGTGGCCAGTGACAAGCAATGCCCTTCTTTGTGTGATCAAACAGTGAAGGGAGGCCAGGGATTAAATCAAAATAGAGTTGGAGGGGAAATAATACACTCCACTCTCTGCGATGCCCATGTCTCCCTGAACAGCTCAGGAGTGTTAGTGGACACTGCGTGCTCCTTCTCCAGAGACACTCGGGCTCTAACGTAACCACTGAAGAGGGACAGGCAATTGGCCATAGTGACCCCCTCCACGGTCCGCTGCCTGGACCTGTTTATGGCCAGTTTGGTCAGGCCCAGGAGCAGACCCACGAGGAGGTCCTCAGACCCACACTCCCCTCTTCCTACTGGGTGCCCGAAGATCAGGAGTGTGGGACTGAAGTGCAACCAGAAACAGAGAAGGTTTTTAAGAAAATCAAAAAGGGAGTGCAAGTGCCCATACCCAATATATACATGTCCACAGACTCAACAGCACCACAGAACAAACAGTTGGGTTGGGAGTCCATGAAACACTGCAGTCTGTGGTTACAGGGGACCGCTGCGTGAAGCACCCTCCACCCCAGATCCCAGAGAGAAAGGGGGAGGACTCCCACGTAGAGAGCCCTCCACTGGGGATCCCCACCGCACGGTGGCAAATGGGCACGCCAAGGCGTGTCCGGACGGTGAGGTTCCTCTGTATATCTGTCAGCCAGGCCTTCCTGATTGGACCAGGTTAACAGCCCCAATCAGGGAACTCTTTTCTATGAGGCCGACTTGGCTGACCTCATTACAATCACTGTGGAGGGTGTAGGTTGGTATGGGTTGGCATGGGTGGGGCATAGGACGTGTTGTGGGGGTGAAGACTGGAGGCCTCTTTCTACCTTTTTTTTTATATATCTTAGTGTTATGACATTTTTAAAATGTGTCAAAAGAGAATTTCAAAGAAATCATGTGATTTAAACTAAAAATCAAATTTACAGCCTGGGAAAAGAAAGGCCAGAAATTTGTGTTACACCTACAGTGGGGTAGCATGCTGGAAATTAAGCCCCACTACTCACAAAGTCACCACAAAAATTAAAGATTTTATAGAAGTATGCAAAATTCCCCAATTTACCTGTCTTTTTAGACTCAGTTTGACTTAAAGCCTGGTCTAGGTTTCTCTACTTAATCATAATTACTATTTGTTACAAATAATTGGATTTCAGCTGTAGGTAAACATGAATCATGAACATACGACTCTATTGGTTAAAACTCTAACTTCCCTCACATTGATTTGGAGATGCCAGTGTTGGACTGGGGTGGACAAAGTTAAAAATCACACAACACCAGATTATAGTCCAACAGGTTTAAGTGAAAGCACTAGCTTTCAGAGCGCCGCTCCTTCATCAGGTGGTTGTGGAGGGCACAATTGTAAGACACAGCAAAAGTTTACAGTGTGATGGAACTGAAATTATACATTGAAAAATACCTTGATTGTTTGTTGAGTCTTTCATCTGTTCGAATACCATGATAGTTTCATTTCTTTCATATGTAAATCACAAAACATTTTTTTAAAGTTACATTCTCAGGTGAACTGTAACAATTGGTGTTAGCCAGATAATATGTTGAAGGTGTTAGCCCCCTGTGTTCTCTGTCTGTGCGTAATGTTTAGACTGATTCTCATCTGAAAAGTGAGTTAACAGAGTCTTACATGAATTCATGCAGTTTTTGAGCAAACACAATGTAATTCTGCAAGTACAAATTCACCCCACAAACGTATATGTATATGTGTGCATGTGGGTTTTTGTGTGTGTGTGTGTGTGTGTGGGTCTGTCTGTCTGGGGTAGGGGGGGTTGTGAGTGTGAGAGTGTAAAGTGTGTTTGTGAGTGTAATGTGGTCTAAGTCTGTGAGAGGCATGTGTGAGTGTAGGAGTGTGTGTGTCTGTAGGGGTGTGTATGAGTGTCTGTGCGTGTCTGTGTATACGTGTGTCCGTGTGTATGTGTGTGTGTGTGTATATAGAACTGCCTGTGTGTGTGTGTAGGAGTCTTTGTGTGTGTGTGTGTGTGTGCATAGTGCAATGATGGTTACCTGTAGTGTGATATGAACCCAAGGTTCCAATTGAGGCCCTCCCTATGGGTACAGAACTTAGCTATCAGTCTCTGCTCGGCCACTTTTCGCTGCTGCCTGTCCCGAAGTCCGCCTTGGAGGATGGTCACCCAAAGGTCCGAAGTCGAATGTCCTGGACCGCTGAAGTGTTCCCCAAGTGGGAGGGAACACTCCTGTTTGTTGATTGTCATGCGGTTCCCATTCATCCGTTGTCGTAGCTTACGTACCCATTGGGAGGGCCTCAACTGGGACCTTGGGTTCATATCACACTACAGGTGACCACCATTGCACTTTACACACACACACGCACATACAGACACGCACACAGATACTCACACACACCCCTACAGACACACACACTGCCATATTTACACATGCATCCTCTCACAGTTTTAGACCACTGTACACATACACTCTCTCTCACATACACTCACAACCCCCCACCCCAGACACACACACACACACGAACCCACATGCACATATATACATATACGTTTGTGGGGTGAATTTGTACTTGCAGAGTTACATTGTACTTTGCTCAAAAACTGCATGAATTCATGTAAGAGTCTGTTAACTCACTTTTTGGATTAGAATCAGTCTAAACATATGGCACAGACAGAGAACACAGGGGGCTAACACCTTCAACATATTATCTGGCTAACACCAATTGTTACAGTTCAACTGAGAATGTAACTTTAAAAAAAAGTTTTGTGATTTACATATGAAAGAAGTGAAACTATCATGGTATTCGAACAGATGAAAGACTCAACAAACAATCAAGGTATTTTTCAATGTATAATTTCAGTTCCATCACACTGCAAACTTTTGCTATAAATTCTGTGTCTTACAATTGTGTCCTCCACAACCACCTGATGAAGGAGTGGCGCTCTGAAAGCTAGTGCTTCCAATTCCCCTGATATAACTACATTTACACACACATACAGGTAGACATAAAATAAAATCATGGGCAGGGGGATAAACTGAGAAAGCTGTTCAATAGTCCCTGTCCACAGAGTTCACTAATATGATCCTTTTTGGCTTGGCAGGACTTGCTGTTCCTCGATCTTCCTTCTCCAGGTACTTTACTTGCTTAGATGAAGCTCAAGGTGACTGTTTCACACTTAGAATGTCTCTGAGGTATTGGTTAAATGCCACAGCTTAGTCATGGGAAATTAACTGGCTTTCATAGAGTCATAGAGGAGTACAACATGGAAACAGACCCTTCGATCCAAATCATCAATGCCGCTGTGAGGCAGCAGTGCTAACCACTTAGCCACCATGCTGTAAATGCAGATTTCCTGTCAAGGTAATTACTCCTGGGAAGACATTAAATAACCATATTACTATAATCAATTAAACATCACTTTAATTAGTTACAACAGTTTATTCTGGTGTTTGCAGATAATTAAACATAATAATAAAAGGAACCCAAGAAATAAAAGTGGCATTACTCCATGTGGTCCCTCAGTTAGAACTGCAGAGTCATAAAGATATACAGCAGAGAACCAGACCCTTCAGTCCAACTCGTTCATGCCAAGCAGATATTCTAAATTAGGTTAATCCCATTTGGCCTATGTCATTCTAAACCTTCCTATTCACATACACATCCAGATGCCTTTTAAATGTTGTAATTGTACCAGCCTCCACCACTCCGTCTGGCAGCTTATTCCATACACGCACCACCCTCTGTGTGAAAAAGTTGCCCCTTAAGTCCCTTTTATATCTTTCCCCTCTCACCTTTAACCTATACCCTCTAGTTTTGGACTCCCCCACCCCAGGGAAAAGACCTTGCCTATTTACCTTATTTACACCCCTCATGATTTTATAAACCTCTGTAAGGTCACCCTTCAGCCTCCAACACTCCAGGAAAAACAGCCCCAGCCTATTCAGCCTCTTCCTATAGCTCAAACCCTCCCACCCTGGCAGCATCCTTGTAAATCTAGCAGTAGCAGAAACAGAAACTGCTGGAACAAAAGAGCAGGGTTAACATTTTGGGACCAATGACTTTTCTTCAGAGCAGGTTCTGACTTCCAGCTTCCACAGTTTGTTTTCCTGCAGTTGGACCTGAGGGATTGTTGAGATGGTTAGATTTCCAGGCCATCCCCTGACTGATTGGTATGTGCACTTTGATTTAAACTGTAAATGCAGTGATTCTCCTTTCCGCTTACCGATGACCAAGGTCTCGTTGGATATCTCCTCAATGAAGCACTTCTTCTTGGTGTCTCTGATGCGGAAGTAAAGGCCAAACATAACATGGCCACCAACTGCAGCACCGTCAAACCCTGCAACCACTCACCCACAGCCACCTGAGGCTTTGGGTACATTTTTACTGCAGAGAAGAGGACAGCTTCTTCCTTTTCAGCGGTTCAATGGCTTCTAACTAATTATTCCCATTCACAACCTGTTCTGCCACCTGGGAGCCAATCACACATTTGTTGGCAGGCAGAAGCTCTTGTCATTGACAACTGGTCACTATTCCACAGCTACTTGTCGCTAGATGAGTCTTATTTTGAACCTACACTGTGGTTCCAGCTCATCTGCAACTAACCTTCCCCCACTGCTTGAACAAACAGTATTCACAGTCAGTGTCAGTAAACTACCTTTAAAAACTGCAGCAAGACTTTCCCCAATCCTTGGTTTTTCAAGCAGTGATGTTTGCAGTTCAGTCCATTATCAAAAATACAGAAAAATGAAAAGGTCTTCATGCAGGTTCAATTCAAAACAGATCAATATCAGCAGACATGCATTTTGTAATCTCGATGCAATCAAACTAACAGGGAGAAAATCCCGGAGATTTTTCTTTAAGTTAATTGAGCAAGGTCAATGGGTTGGCCAGTGTCTGCTCATCTTGAGGAGGGCGAGGGACAGTAATAAAGAGAATCTCAGAATGTAAATGGTAAATGTGCAGAAATTCTCTGAAAGGAAATGCTTGTGACCATGTCAGTTTAAATAAGAAATTTTATAGCAAAGGTAAAAGGGATTCTTTATTGGGTTGAGAGATGTAAAGGATATTGCTGGAAAAATGGTTAAATCTTCCTTTTTGCTATTTATAACAAGATCTTTTCATTTTGTCTTAACAGTGATGCTCCCAATGAATCCATTGTAGAGAACATAAGATTCAGAACAGCTCCTTAGTAATATGTGCAGCCAGTATTTGTATGACTATCAACTGATGGTTTAGCATATCCCTCCATACAGTGGGACATGGAGCACTGTGACAAAGGCGGGCCATGGAATGGCTCAACATTCAGTTGTTACTTTGGATCTCATCATAACAAATGCTGCGCCAGTCATGTTGAAGGAGACAGTAGGAGATTGTAAGTGATGCATGAGTAATGAGATGTTGTGCTCCTAACTCCATATCACCCAAGAAACGCATCAATATACATAAGAGCATGTTGCATAACACTAATAGGTCAACATGAGAGGAAATCAGTTCAGTGTTCCTTTGGAAACTCTGAGATCTTACAGTGCCTTTATGAATTGTAGATGACAGATGCCAAGGTCCATGGAATGTCAGATTAGGTGTTTTTGAAGTTAACACACAACCTACTGACTCAGACAATTCTGCTACCACTGAAACAATAGGAAGATATGCCAGAGCCCTGGATATTAACCATTCTTACTTTCATTGTATTGGGTATAGTGAAATCTTAATAAGTCAAAACTCAGATAACCTGAACTGTTTGTTGCATTGAAGTTATTAGCCACTCACGCTGACAGAATAGGAAATCAAACAGAAGAAAATGTTTGACATGGCAATCCTCTGGACTGGTAACTCCAAATTACCTGAACCTCCATCATCTTGTTATAAGACCACGTCAATCAGGCGGAATGGAGTTAAACCACTCAAAAGTGCAAAATCACAAGCAAGCCATCATTCAACATTAAGATGTCTTTGGGAAACCCTGCAAAGTATTGCTAATTTTCTGATCAAGTGTTGTTGATTAGAGACAACATGAAGTTGATCCAGTAAGTGGGAAAACTCCTGCATAAAAAGAAATACAGACCTCACGAAAGAGAGGAAGATTGCATCATCGTGTTTGTCAACCATTCTGGAGCACAAGTGGGCATTTTGGAATAGTTTGACAAGTGCACATTTTCTCCCGCAAGGAAGACGATGAGAACAGCTGCCTACCAATGTCAAAGAAGCTTTGCTCAAAGCAGCTCGAGCAGTGAACAATCCCATCTCTGGTCCAAGCCTGCAGGCAAAGGGTAGTCACCTTCCCCCTCCCAAAGAGGCTGGGCACAAGGAGCTCACCCACAGCCATGGATGGCTGGTCTGATTCAAGACAAATGTGTTATGGACTAGGCCAGATCCCCTCAAAACATTTCAAGAAAGTGGCCCAATCCTTAACTTTGCTAGTTGTTTTAAGCAGGTGTAACACAGGTATTCCAGGAGGCATGCAGTTGGACAAATGACTTACTTTTAAACCAAACAATTGATTTATAAGATTACCGAATAAAACATAAACAAAAGAGAACAAAATATTGAATAACAACCTATCTGAAAACCCAAGTGATCACCCAAACTTAATGATGCTGTTCCAAATACTTGCAACAATCCCCATAAACACCCCTTGGCACAAAAGGTAAAATCAAACACAGGGTGTTACAGGAGAGATGTCAGAGAGAGATGAGGATCAGTCTGGACCTGGTTCTTTGGGTCCAGCAGCTTTTACAACTGCTGTACTCCTTTCAGTGTTTAGCCAGACCAAACCAAACCAGAAAAAAGCTCAACTGGTAGAACTGGCCACCCCCTCTTTCATTGAACAAGTGTTTTTTTTTAATACCGATGAAACTAGATTGCTTTACCACCTTTCACCAGATGGTCTTTTTGTTAAAGATGAAATAATGGAAAGCAAAGTAAGGAATGTGTCCCTGTTGTGATCTACATCAACATGGATGGCATTGAAAGCTGATGCTTCTTGTGATATGAAAGTCCATGCAATGCTGTTTTTCAACCATCAAAAAATACCTGCACATCATGAGGGCTAAAAGACTGTCTGGATGACCGCTAGCATTTCTGAAGTGTGAATCAGGAAAGTGGACAAAATGGAAGAAAAGGAAGATTATCATAATTGCAGACAACTGCCCCTTACACCTGAACATCATTGACCTCAAGAGCATCAATTCAACAATCCTGCCTTCCAATACCATGGCCAAATTCCAGCCAACGGATCAGGGATGATTAGGAACCTAGAAAGCAATCACCAATCACAGCTGATCTCTCACATTAGCAAGGCTATCGAAAAGAAGGAATATAACCCAACTGTTCTAGATGCTAGTTGTTTTAAGCAGGTGTAACACAGGTATTCCAGGAGGCATGCAGTTGGACAAATGACTTACTTTTAAACCAAACAATTGATTTATAAGATTACCGAATAAAACATAAACAAAAGAGAACAAAATATTGAATAACAACCTATCTGAAAACCCAAGTGATCACCCAAACTTAATGATGAAGAAAGGGTGGAAGATGGTGACAGAAGTCACAACTGCCACCATCTTCTTCCATACTGGGTTTAAGCAGACTATGACAATACTTGATGCTGAACATGAGGAGATACAGGGTAAAGTCAAACTGCCCAGTGAGGAGGCTCTTTCCAATCACCTGTAGCTTGGAAATTCCAGCAAAGCTAACTTAGGAAACAATACTGTCTGCCAGACAATGGAACTGACAGCTAAGGTAACCAGGGTTGCAGTAAGTTCATCAACTGAGAAGGACAATGTCCCTGAGCAGTCTGAGAAATGCCCACCCACTCATCGCCTGTTTCCATGGTTGAAGCCATAAAGGCTAAAGAGATTCTCTATGATATTTTACTGCAGCATGAAAACATGGAAAATGTGTTTGATTGCACTGGTGACAAGGCAGACTGTATCACCCTCATCTGAAGATAGTACACCAAGCAATAAAGGGTTATTGATTTTTTTCCAGAGCTAACCCACAATATATTTCAAAGCCTTTTACTGTACAAGGTCAGGTCATTGTAAGGTGTAAACAAATTGAAAAATAAATACATATTTACTGCATCACTGTGTATTCAGTTTTTTTTTCTCATAGAACATGTTTCCTAGACAAAAACAGGTTTCATGGAGCATCTGACATTTTACATGAATCTGTGGATGAGCTCCTAACAACTCAGGTTATTATGATTTCACTGTGTTGGAGAATTGAATGCATTGGGTACCATTAAACCGTCTCCTTGGTTACCTGTTAACACTTGAGGCAAGATGGCGGTGGTGTAGCAGTGAGGCTTACAGGCTCCTGAGCCCAGTCTAATCTGTCCGCTTTTCACTTATATTTTTTTCCTTTCTCCGCTTTTTCTTAATGTTCTGATTTACTTTCTTGCCTTTTATAATTTCTTCAGTGAAAGACATCTTTACCAGGCCTGGTCCAGCGAAGAGGAGGCTTTTAGATCGGTGTGGAAGTCTCAGCCTGGCATGGCATTCTCCTGTTCTAGTGGCCTCATTCAGGAGGAGCAGTCTTGGCTTGGCATGGCGGTCTCCCGGTTTGACCGTCTTATCCCCGTGTTAAGGTCTTGTCAATGTGCAGGTCTTCTTTGGCAGTGGCTTCTGAGTATTCCAGTGTTCCATATCTTAATCGACTTTCCCGAACCAAAATTGATCTGAGATGAACTCTGTCTTAGTTTTCACTTTTTTCTTCTCTTGTTAATACGGGTGTCATGGTATGGCAAGTTAAAACATTTCACTGTTTTTTTTTGTTAAAATACATGTGATAATAAGTTGCTATTCTAGTCTACTTAACTGAGTTTTATTTCCCAAAGAATCCTAATAAGTTGTGGGAAGGATGCTTTTGCAATCATGTTTGACACATCTATTGGCATTTTGAGAGAATGTAACTAGTACAGTCGATAATGGGGAAAGAGTTCATGTGGTTTACTTGGACTTTCAGAAGGCACTTGAGACAGTCCCATGTAAGAGATTAAAATGCAAAATTGAAGTAATGGGATTAGGGGTAGTATACTTACATGGAAAGAGAACTGGCTGGTAGACAGGAAACAAAGAGTAAGTATAAATGGATCATTTTCTGAGTGGTAGCTAGTGACCAGAAGGATACCCAGGATCAGTGCTTGGACCCTAGCTAGTCACATTCTATATTCATGATTTGGATGAGAGAACCACTTTGGTAGCAAAAACAGGAAGGCAGATTACTATCTGAATGGTGATGTATTGGGAAAGGGGAGGTAGAATGAGACCTGGGTGCTCTTGTACATTAGTCTTCAGTAAGCATACAGGTGCAGAAGACAGTGAAGATGGTAAAATGGTATGTAGTCATTTATAGTGAGAAGATTTCAGTAAATGAGCAGAGATGTTTTGCTTCAATTGTATAGGGCCTTGGTGAGACCACAACTGGATTATTGTGTGCAGTTTTGGTCTCCTTATCTAAGTAACAATGTTCTAACTTTGGAGGGAATGCAATATAGGTTTACCAGACTGATTCCTGGAGGCAGGACTGACTTATGAAGAGATATGGGATTGGTTAGGGGCATATGCACTAGACGTTTTAAGAATAGCTGGGGGTGTGGAATCTCATAGAGACCTAATAGGCTGACACAGGAAGAATGCTCCCAATGAATGGGGAGTCCAGAATCAGCGATCACAGTGTACGGAAACGGGGTGCTGAGGTGGGAGAAGTTTCTTCGTCCAGAGAGTGACAGCCTGTGAAATTCCTTTCCACAGAAAGTGGTTGAGACCAAAACATTAAATGGTTTGAAGAGGGAGTTAGTTCTTAAAGTGAAAGGATTCAAAGAGTATGGAGAAAAAGCTGGAACATGATACTGAGTAAAATGCTCAGCCTTCATCATATTGAATGGCAGGACAGGCTCAAAAGGCAAAATTGCATACTCCTGTTCCTATTTCCTGTGTTTCTACCAGACTTAAATGTGAAGAATGATAAAAAAACGGAAGCACTTTCTGGGGAAATAAGGACAAAGCCCTAGAGTATTTCAAAGAAATATAAACACCAAGTAGTGGATTGAGCCTCCTACGCTCTCAGAGTGGTGTTATTGGAAGACGTTAGGAAAGTGAAAATCAAGCAAGCTGACAGAATGCTGCATTGCTGATCCCTCTGTAGCCAGTATGCCTGACTCATCAGCTCCCACCAATGGAGTTTCAGCCTCTTACTATGGGTTGGGTCTGACTATTCCACTGTGTACAGCCGCAAACATCAGGATATTAATTAAAAACTATTCCTCTCAAAGATGCAGTTTTGATTATAATTCAATTCCTCATTTTAATTGGCTGTAATTTCTGTTGACAAGTTGTTTCTTCTTAATAATGATTGTGATTCTAGCTATGGTTAACAAAAAGCTCCTGTGGATTTAGTTGTATGAAGCTTCAGTTAATCATATTTAGATGCAATTTTAGCTCAGTACCAGAGTGAAAGAAGCTCATTTTAAATTACTTATTCACTGAAGGTGGGCATAATTGGTAGGATATCTTCACTTGCAGGAAGTATAAAATTGCAAAGCATGTATCCTTCTGTAAGAGATAACTGGGACATGGAACACCATTCTGTTCCTCAGCTGATGCACAACACCATATTTTTGTGCTTCCAAAGTTATTACCCGCTAACTGTTACTAATAGTAACAAAGAGTTCAATAACTTAATACATTCAATGTAACATTTACAGCTGGATTCAGTTGGCACATAATGCTTGAAATCTCTAAGTTTCTAATAAATATCAAACGTACTGGAGATGATGAAGGTCTGGTTTTGAGGAGACCAGAAGAACACTGGGAAAATATTTGGTTGAGATACTTTGAGGGGAATACGGATAAACACATTAGGAAGGCCTGATAGCAATAGATGAAACAGGGTGGGAAGTGGCTTTTGTGGACTGTGGACACCAGCTTAAACCAAATGGCTGGTGCTGTTTATGCTTTTAATGTGATTTGCTGTTTTATTGCACGCAGTTGTCTATCTACTGGGGGAATCGAGAGAAAATATGTCTCGTTTCTATTGATTGAGAAAAGGCAAAAGGATGTCCTTGCTCTAAGCTACTTGCATATAGTTTATGGAATGAATAATCATTCATCCTTTACACCAACTTAATTATTGAGGAACGGATTCAGAGGATTTTAATTTTAAACCCACAGACCGAATATAATCTTCAAATGCTTCTTCACGTTCACCTGCATTAAGTTGGAAAAGATTATGTTGATTTAGACCTAAACTGGAGAGCAATATAAACTTATGAAATGTGACATGTTAAAAGAATTTGGAATAATAAATAACTCATTGGAACTGTCACAACTACCAAGGAGAGGAGCTTTTTTTAAAATAGGAGCCTGAGTGGGAGTCTCAGATGGAAATTGTAAAATGCATTCGTTTCATCCCACTCAGAAAATCTGTGACATGGTTAACCAGAATTCAGATAGTATTAATATAAAATACATCTTGGAAATGCAAAAAATCAAATGAATCATAATGATTCGATCCATTGGGTTTGAAAGTAGATATCTGCCAGCCTGAAGTAGACCAATCCTTTCTCTCCCCTTCTCTCATATCTGACCTTGACCATCCACCTCAGAGTAGGAACCAGCCAACCTTCCACAACACCAAACCAGTTTGACAGTAAAATCTGAGGCCTGAAGCCAAAGTTCCCTTTGAGCCTCTTGAGTGGGCACTTCCAATTTCCAATTCACACTGAAACTCTCCTCTCAATGTTCATTGACTTGAAGAAATTTTCAAATGTTGAAGTAGAGACTTAGAAATCAAGTAAGCTGTATCTTAAAGATGAAAACTTTGCTTCTTAATAATAATACTTAGTTATTATGAATGATGAATATATTTTTCATATAACAAAAAAACTTGAAGACTGCAGTGCCTGTGTACTATAAACAAGATCGAATTCATATAGGATCAGAAAATTCCATACAGTGTGGAAGTAGGCTATTCAGCCCTCCCACCCAGACCCCCCCCCCACCCTATCCCTGTACTTCCAATGGCTACTCCACCCAGCCATCCCTGGACACTATGGGCAATTTAGCATGGTCGATCCACCTAACCTGCACATGCTTGGACTATGGGAGGAAACTGGAGCACCCAGAGGAAACCCAAGCAGAGATGGGGAGAATGTAGACACACCACACAGACAGTCGCTCGAGGGTGGAATCAAGCCCAGGTCCCTGGCACTGCGAGGCAGCAGTGCTAACCACTGAGCCACCCTGCCAGTCAAAATGGTTACTCCTGGAAAGACATTAAATAATAAGCATCTAAACATATCTTTAACTAGTTACAACAGTTTCTTCTGGTGTTTGCAGATAATTAAACATAATAATAAAAGATCTATTTTCAATCTTTCCCTCGCACCTTAAACATATGTCCTCTAGTTTGGACTCTCCACCCCAGGGAAAAGACCTTGTCTATTTACCCTATCCATGCCCCTTGTGATTTTATAAACCTCGATAAAGTCACCTCTCAGCCTCTGACGCTCCAGGGAAAATAACCCCAGCCTATTTAGCCTCTCCCTTTAGCTCAAAGCCTGCAACCCTGGCAACATCCTTGTAAATCTTTTCTGAACCCTTTCAAGTTTCACAACAACTATCCTACAGCAGGGAGACCAGAATTGCACACAGTATTCCAAAAGTGGCCTAACCCATGTCTTGTATAGCCGCAACATGATCTTCTAACTCCTATACTCAATGAACTGACTAATAAAGGTAAGTATACCAAATGCCTTCTTCATTAACCTATCTGCCTGCGACTTCACCTTCAATGAACAATGAAGTTTCAGGATGGAATAGGATCATGGCTAATCTTTCACTTTCAACTCTACTTTTCTACTGCTCCTTATTCCTTAATTTCCTGAAAGATGCAAGATTTTTTTTTCACAGCCTTAAATAATCTGAACAACGGTAATCTTATTTTGTAGCTAAGAGTAGAGAAGTAGAATACATTTTAAAAGGATAATATTTTTAATTGTTGATGTTCAGAAGGATCTTTCACTCAGCATAGACAATTTGAATGAATCACAATGTTTGAAATGAAGAGATTTCTCCTCATCTTAATCTGAAATAGGTAATTGCCCCTCTTGATCAAGTACAACTCCTTGATCTAGATTCTGCAGCCAACGGAATCCAGATCATTACTGACCACCTCACTTTCTTTAATGTCTACCTGCCAAGGCTTTACTGATAAAAATGGAAGAAATGCAAGTGCTGGACTTCAGAAACAAAAAACAAAAACAAAAATTGCTGGAAAAGCTCAACAGATTTGGCAGTATCTGTGGAGAGAAACATTTTGTTTGAGTTAACACCACAGTTAACATTTTGGGTACAGTGACCCTTCTTAGAATTTGAGTATTCCAAAGAGATTACTTCCCAGAAGAGAAGTCCGGAGAAAAATATGTTCAACCTATTCAGTCTGTCATCCCAGGAACAAATGTAGTGAAACCTCACTGTATTATCCTCAAGGCACAGTATTAGTGTTCCTACCTCTGGATAAGAAGACCATCTGTTAAAACACATTGAACAGGTTAATTAAAATATCTACACTTCCTTAGATGTGGAGACTATAACTGTGCCCAGTGTTCCAGGAATGATCTCACAAAGTCCTCAACCATTGTGGCAACATTTCTTTATTCTTGTACTTCATTTCCCTGGCAATAAAAGGTTAACATATCATTTCATTTCCTATTTCTTTGAAAAAGTTCTCTGAACATCCACACATAAAGTTTTGCCTTTTCATGATGTCTTGTACTTTTCTACTCTTAGCTACAAAATTGGAAAACCCTTATACTTCCCCATATAGTATGCCATCTGACACCTTGCTGCCCACTCATTTAACCTCTCTGTCCTCCTTCCTACTTATATTCTTATCTGGCTTTGTAGCTTCAGCAAACTTGAAAACATTCCTTTCAGTCATATTGTTGATTACATTTAAATCAAGATGTTTACATTTATTTATGTATTGCAATAGACCTTATATAATACATATGATCAAAATTGAATACATTCTCTCTGCCAAATCCTTTTACTTACAATGCTCCAAATAAGATCTATTTCCACTAATGGAGCCAAACGGAAGCAAATGTATTAGCATTAACATTGCCAACACCTCATTTAGGTTCATCTAACATCTCAATGATTCAACACTCAGTTAAAAAGAAATAAAATTAACAATAAAAAAAATAGTAAAACAAACATGAGAGCAGTATATTCATGGATTGATCATTATAAAGCACTTTCTCAGATAGCAGTACAGTACTGACAACAAATATTAGTTGACATGAAGATCAGGATTGTTAGCCCCATGAGGGATAAATCTTGGATGCAGGTGGGCAAGGAAATGCATCTAACACCTGGCATGACTTCTGGCACCATTACATCCCAAGGTCATTTGTCCGGAGCTGACATGAGGCTTGGCAGATACCCATTTGACCATCTTAAAGGCTTTTTAAAAGTATATTGTGAAAGATGCATTGCATTGTTCCAGTCAGCTCTTGGGCCTCTAAGACATTACTGTCAGGCCAGCTGCCCGGAGGTGACTCCAGCAGCAGACGAGAGGGCTTTGAGGCCCATAAAGGGATTCATACACCATACTAGAAGCCCTGCTGCTGATACTATTTTGAAATTCCAAAGATCAAAAAGTTGGACAGATGGTGCTTTAAAATGAAGCACTCTTTCTCATACCTCAGCTATAGACTGCATCAGCTTCCTGGCTGGATGGTCTGTTATTGACCACCTCACTTTCTTTAATTGGATGGCGAACCCGCCCTCCAATCACGCATTAGTCAATGCAGTAAAAATTATTGATGGGTGACAGCTTCTGATTGTGAGCCCTAACTGACCCTTATGTTGGGATCTGAATCAAAGGCAAAATCCTGCCTTAAGTCTCTCCCGAGGTTCCAAACCACTGAATTTGTTTGGAAGACCAGGCATAACAACAAGCAAAACAAAAAGAGCTGATGTTTCACCTCAAGATCACATCTCAGATTCACACAATCCATTCAGCAACCTGCTATTCCAAGGCAGGTTGTGACCAGGTGCTCCAGAAGCATGAATATTGAGAGAGATCACTACTTTTGAAAATTGTTTTTGTGTCTGCTTGGTTTTAGATCAATAAGTTTTTTTATTGTTCTTGCCCTTACAGATACCAATCATTGGTGATACACAGTTGGCACCAGGTACTTCTTAAAAGCTGTTGACAATAGGCTTTGCCCATCAGTATTTCTTTCATTTGAAGGACTCTTGCTTCAACTTACCTCAGACTTTGAAAATGTCTTGCATGCACATGTGGAGTTTCACAAAGGGACTGAGTTTGGCTATGAAATGTTGTTGTCTGTACAAAGGTTACTGTGGTTACTGCGCTACCTCTGTCTGACATTAGGCAGCAGGCTGAAGGGTTATACCTATTGCATATTTCAAAAGCGGTGTTGCCAAGGTCTAAGGTTTGGAAAGTGGAATCAATATGCCCCATCCCTATTTTTATAAAAGGAACAATGATGGATATATTGGCACCTCTAAATTAGCAAACTCATGTCCTTCTCCACTCACTGATTTGAGTTTGCCTCCGGCAGGGTATTTATCAGATGTGGCATTGCTTATATTATCCATCATATCATAAGAATCTGGAAATGGAAACTGTGGCATTGAAGAATCTAAGAGGCATCGATTACAGCTAGCAATTATCCATTGTTATGAACTAGGCCAGATCCCCTCAAAACATTTCAAGAAAGTAGCCCAGGACTTAACTTTGCTAGTTGTTTTAAGCAGGTACAATGCAGATATTCCAGGAGAGATGCAGCTGGTTAAGCCACTTCTCTTTAAACAAAACAGAATTTACTTACAAGATTACCGAATGAAACACAAATAAAAGAGAACAGAATATAGAATAACTTAACCGATCTGAAAACCCGACAGATGATACCAACTTAATGATGTTGTTCCCAATAATTGCAACAATCCCCATAAACACCGCTTGGCACGAAACGTAAAATCAAACCCAGAGTCTTACAGGAGTGATGTCAGAGAGAGAGGACAATCAGCCTGGTCCTGATTCTTTGGGTCCAGCAGCTTTTACAACTCTACCGTGCTAAAACCAAACCAAACCAGAGAAAAGTTGAGCTGGGAGAACTGGCTACTCCCCTTTCATTGTACAAATGTCTTTTTTTCAAAAACTTGAAAACCTGAGGCAGTATCTGTTAGCTAGAATCAAACTAGCCCTAAAACCCTTCAACTTAAACTTTTTGGAGTCTGTGTCTTTTACGACGTCGCTGAGAAAAAAAAACAAGGACAACATAGCCTTGTTAAAGGAGCAGCTTCACCACACTGTAAATATTTCGATACAATTGAGTATTCTTCCAATAGCATCTCATGCAACAAGGGATTCAAGGTATCGGGATTTAAGATCTTGACAACATCAGGTCACATGCTATGATACAGTGATATCATGACATGTTGAGCATGAGCTGTAAAAGAACATCCTCCTTTTTTGAAAGGTAAAATCTTATCCCAAATTAATATATATGGTTGAGCAGAGGTATGTGTTGTCAATCAAATCATTATGTAAACAGGTAAAACAGAGTTTACATGACTAATATTACAAACTTCAACATAATGCTTTGGAAGTTTGACAATTTTTCCAGATGTGGAAATTGTATATCCAACTGAAGAAGTTTGCACTGTTCTCTGTTACAACTTGGTTGTTTTGATGCTGGTTGTGGTCATGATCACACAATCATCATCAACAGAGTGTTCCTCCTCAATCTATTTGTACACAATTGATGTGCAATATATTGTTCTGAGTTGACTTCTGTTCCTTCATAATGTAACACCATGATCAGTAATGAATTTGCATGATTTGATCTGGTTGTATACTTTATAAACACTTTCTAGTATTCAAGTATTTGTATTTCAAGCTTGCACCCTCTGTCCAGTCAACAATTTTGGTAGCTCTCCACTTGCTCATTCATCATACATCTCTTTCATTTTCATCTGTTCACTGGACTGTTGGAGGCTGAGGCGTGACCTTATCGAGGTTTTTAAAACCATGAGGGGGTATGGATAGGATGAATAGCCAAGGTCTTTTTCCTATGGGGGAAATGCAAATCTAGAGGGTATAGGTTTAAGGTGAGAGGGGAAAGATTTAAAAACAATCTGAGAAGTATTCTTTTCATGCAGAGGAAAGTGCATGTCTGGAACGAGCTGCCAGAAGAAATGGTGCAGGCAAGTATAATTACAACATTTATACAGAATAGAATCCCCACAGTGTGGAAGCAGGCCATTTGGTCCATTCAGTCCACACCAACCCTCCAAACAGCATCCCTCCCAGACCCATCCCGAGCCTATCCGCATGGTTACTCCACCTAACCTACACATTCCTAGACACTATGTGCAATTTAGCATGGCCAATCCACCTAACCTGCACATCTTTGGACTGTGGGAGGAAACCAGAGCACCCAGAGGAAACACACACAGATACAAGGAGAATGGACCAATTCCACACAAACAGTCGCCCAAGGGTGGAATCAAACCCCTAACCACTGAGTCACCATGGATGGGTACATGAATAGGAATTGACTATGCTGGCAAATGGGACTAGGTCAGATTGGAATGTCTGGTTGGTGAGGATGCAATGGACCGAAGGGTCTGTTGACTCTATAAGAATATCCTCTGTCTTGGAATGGTTAGAAAATAGGTTGCTGGCAAGGTTATTCAAAATTGCATTCCCAGCACAAATTATGCTTGTGATGATAATCTGTTCTCCATTGGTCTTGCACAAAAATGCAGTGATGCAATGCAAAACTCTTTCTCTATTGCTCAACACTTCATGATAGCATGCTTCATTCATGATGCATGATGCATCATACATCCACTATATAACGTGATTACGAACCCTCAAGTTGATTCTTACTTGAATTGGTCTTCAACAACTTTTGATATATTTTCTGAAGCATTCTGATCATTCATATAAAAACTGGATATGTTACTTTCTTTCAAAGCCCCTCCTTGCCAAGGGCAAGATTTTTAGAGATTTGTTTGAATGATCCTACATTTGCTGTTTGAATTGCTGCAATTCATGAAGTCATCAATGGATACTCAATAAGTGCTTGCCTTACATTTCACTTTGCTACATTTACTTATAGATGTATTAGAGTATAATGCGGTTTAGTTTCTTTGCGACTGCTTTTCTCTCCTTTTATTTTTCCCTATTTTATTCTGTTTCACTTTATTATTTCCTGCTGTGACACCTTTAAGAATTGCAAGCCCATAGACTTACTAGCGTATAAAAACCTGCACATCTGCTGGTGTTTTACTCCAAATAAGGAATGATGATGTCACATGGGTTTTAATTACTTGTCCCCACTGACCTGGAGTAATAAAATGGCACAACTAACTGACATCTGTACACAGGTCAGACTTCTTAAATGTAGAAAATCCTTATTTTGTATTTTTAAACTGTCTTCTAGTAGTACTTTGAAAATGTTCATATAATAAAAAATAAATTAATATCTGTCTTTTTTTTTAAAAGATAAACATCAATATGCTTCCTGTGCTTCAGGACAGGTCAGTGGCCTTTCATTTAGCTTGCATTTGTAACTCCAGGCCATTTATTGTTACAAAAACAAATCTGCTCTACCTTCTTGGCGATCAATGTCCATCGTGCATATCTGTATGGCTGTCTATATTCATAGAAGTTGATGCTGCTGATTGGTCAATTCTTCAGATTTCAAAATATGTTCTCCACTTGGTTTTCAATTATATTTGCTAATACCTTCTACGAAGATAATGGAGTTTTCTTAATAGAGGGTCATCAATATTAACCATCATGGGGGTTTGCCTTCATGGTGTATTTTCCCTGATTCAGCAATGCTTATGTTATCCCATGTAACATAAAAAAGCAAATGTAGATATTGTGGTATTGAAGAATCCAAAAAAAATTACAGCTAACTATTCCACACAAATATTAAATTCTACTTGAGCAGCATGTTCCAATGACATGCGATGCTTCAAGTATTCCAAGGTAAAATGGAGTCTAAGACATATGTGTATGACATCATCACAGTATGTCTCTTTAAGGTGTATTGAAAGGATTACTATGCTCACAGCATAACTAATTATTGTGCCATTACAGGCAAAGCTTTCCACTTTGATTTTCACAGAAAAGACAATGACTGTAAAGTAGGATACTGAAGCACTAGAACCCAAATAGTAAAATAAAATTCAATAATGTATTCAATCACTGCTAAGCAGCAGCATTCATCCAGGACTGAAGATGGAAGCAGGCATTGAATAGTTAATTACTATTTGAGTTATTAGCATTTTGGGATCATTTCAGTTTCCTTGCTCAAGGTCAAAGGTTTAAATAGCATCTTAATTCTATCAGCGTACCACAGACAAATCGAGGCTGTAACAAAATATTCATAGATTGGAATAATCAAATAGACTGCAGTGCATCAGAAGTGATATTCCAAGCACAAACACTCATCTTGCTGTGTCACTTAGACTGTTTCAGGTGTAGAAGCAGGACCAAATTTTAATTCTGTGCAAGTGAGTAGGTTTCGGATGGATTAAAATCAGAATCCATGTGGCTGAGGGAGGTAGCTGCAGTAAATCAAACTGAATTATAAGGCAGAGATAACAGCCAAGTGCAATCAGAACAAAGAGAGAAAGTGGAAAGACAGCAGACCAGGATATCACAGTCAAGTGATGTTGATTTTGATACATCATGCAGGGTATTTGACCTTACATTTAAAAGATCCATTATCTCACACATGATGATGATCATGGTGTTGCCCTAATATCCTCAGTTTATTACAGTGCAGTTCACCAATAACTATGGCTGCACTGAGCAGGGTTGGATGCACCAGCCTTCACAATCAGCAGCAGTACCACTGAGCCTAGTTCATACTTCAGTGAGCTTTTAATTGATACTGATGAATTATCTCTCTGCACAGTCCCATTATGTTCTAACAGCCTAATGGGCCTAGTGATGCAGTGGAAGTGTCCCCACCTCTGGGCCAGAAGGTCAACCTCAAGTCCCACCTGCCTTGCAGGTCTGTCATGGCATGTTCAAAGAGTTTGTTTAAAAATTACTCTTCTAACAGCATGTACTGATGTTCATATTTTAGGGGGTGGGGGTGGAATTTCAGGTTGAATCTACAGCATTTTGATCATGAGTTGTGTAGGAACAGGACATTGCCTGGGCTACAATGATTCATGATGTGGAGGTGCCAGTGTTGGACTGGGCTGGACAAAGTCAGAAGGCAGATGACATCAGGTTATAGTCCAACTAGTTCATTTGAAATCACAAGCTTTTAGAATGCTGTTCCTTGTGACTTCAAATAAACTTGTTGTTCTACAACGATTCAGCCATGGAAAGAGGCTAGATAGGCTTGAATCATCTTCCTTAGAGGTAGAGGAAATTGCACCTGATTCAGGTGTACAAATTCTAAGGGGCATAGATAGAAAGAAACAACCCCCCTTAGTGGAGGGGTCAATAACCAGGGAGCACAGTTTTCAGGGGAGAAGCAGGAGGTTTGGTGGGGATTTGAGAAAAACATATTCACCCAGAGGGTAGGGATATCTGGAACCACCGCCTAAAATGGGTGTTGAGGCAGGGACCATCAAAACTTAAGAAATACTTAGATGAACACTTGAAATGTCATGGCATTGAAAGCCACGGGCCAAGCACTGGATGATGGGATTACAAATTATAGATGCTTGATGACCAGAATGGACATGATAGACTGAAGGACTTTTCTCCATGCTGTAAAAGCTCCATGACTCTTTCAGCAGCAAAGATGCTGGATTAAACAGACCTTCACCCTGTCCCAACAACACTCTAATCTCAGAAGAAACTCTCTGTTGTACCAATGGCATCAAATGTACCATTCTTTAACCATCCAGTGGAATTATTGACAAGGAAGGGTCGTTTCATGGGGAGCTTTGTGCTAATTTTTGCCAATTGAGAGGTAAAGTCAAGACAACCCAGAATTGGATCTTTATAAGTAGCTAAAAGTGAAGACATTTATCCTATCGACACACCCTTTGACCTGCAAATTTAGAAATGGATGGAACTTCAGTTGCTGTGTATAAGCACGAATACTCAAACAACCCATAATAATTCCAAAAAACTCATTTTTGCACTTCAAGTAAGCTCATTATATCAAAGTATAAAATAAAGAAGTTTCACTATGTGATCTGATTAATGTGCTTTCCTCACAACTCCTAATCAGAGGGATTAAACACTTTGTTGCGCTCCAGTGATGCTTCAATTAAGTGAAAATCCTTCAGTAAATAATTGGTTGCTCTAAATAATCTTAATTAGATTTAAAAGCTCTATATTCCACTTTCTTCATTCTAAAGTTAGTAGGGATTAGCTTCTGAACTATCGAATATACTTGAGTAAAAGTTAACCCCCCGTGGTTTTGGCCAAAAGATTTGGAATTTTGATTAGGTAGAATTCCCTACAGTGCGGAAACAGGCCCTTCGGCCCAACCAGTCCACACCGACCCTCCGAAGAGTAACCCACCCAGACCCATTTCACTCTGACTAATGCACCTAACACAATGGGCAATTTAGCACGGCCAATAGACCTGACCGGCACATCTTTGGACTTTGGGAGGAAACCGGAGCACCCGGAGGAAACCCACGCAGACACGGGGAGAATGTGCAAACTCTGCACAGACAGTTACCCAAGGCTGGAATCAAACCTGGGTACCTGGGTCCCTGGTGCTGTGAGGCACCAGTGCTAACCACTGAGCCACTGTGCTGCCTCATTTTCCATGTCCCACACGTAAAAGTCGACCCTAGTTCTTCACAGATAACAGATCAACATTTGTGAGTCAAGGTATTATCCTATACATAAATGTTACAATGAGGAAATGATTTTTTTGTGCTATTATGTGTTTTGATGTACTATTCACATCAATTTGGCACATAAGTTTAAGACGCATCAGGTCAGACTCAGGTGTCAACCTCCCATTGTGTGCAGTTTAGCTGAACTTAGTTCCTCTGTAGCACTCATGAAATACAGTCACACACCTAGCCGAAGTTTTGAAATTTCTTCATTATTCTGTGTAAAGATGCCCTCCAGAAAAAGCAAACAATATACAGCAGTATTTAAACTGAAAGCTATTGAAGTTGCAGAGAAGACAAATAATTGTGTAGCAGCAAGAGAACTCTGTGTTTCTGAGAAACTTGTGGGAGACTGGAGAAAGATATCGAACAACTTCAGACAATCCCAAAATGACAGTCTGCCAACTGAGGCAAACCTAACAAGTGGCCACGAGTGAAGAAAAAAGATGCTGAGTGGGTATTTGAAAATCATCAAAGTGGAAAGTGTATTAGTCATGAAGCCATCCGAATCCATGCACAAAACGAATCAAAGAAGGATGGAATTTCGGATTTTAAGGCAAGTGCTGGGTGGTGCACAAGGTGCATGAGAAGGCATAACTTAGTACTTCGGCAAAGAACTAAGATTTCACACAAGTTGCCTGCTGAATAGGATATTAGTTTCACTAGTTTATAATCAGAACCCGGCATACGATGACGACAAGTTACCATGTATTGGAAACATGGATGAAATACCTATTAATCTTGACATGCCAGGAAATCGAACTGTGAACCAAATGCTAATGATACAGTATTTTGGACAGTAAAATGCATTGCAGCCCCTCAAAGTAATATCCATGTATAGTCGATCCCATAAATCTAACCTTAAAATATAGTCTAAAAATTAAACTTTTACATGTGGTATATACAGTAGTTGTTTTGAATTTTAAAAATCAAATCTAAACAATCAGCTCTTGAAGTAAAACTCATTAAATGGAATGTATTGCATGTACATCTCTGACATTCAGGGATTCACTGAGAAAATGGTGCTGTTCTTCAACTTAGCAATGTTCTCTACAATCAACTGTAGCTGGAATAGTCAAGCTAACATAAGATGCGTGTAACTGTAGACCTTTTGCAAAAGTCTTCAATTTACTTGATTCAAAAGTTACTATAATAATTGATAAGTATTACACAAGGGATAATTTTAAATATTAAACAGAAGCTGCCAGGAAATAAACAATGGATCAATTTGTCATTTGTGTCCTGGAAAACTGTCAACTTGAAATATTAACTGTTTCTCCCATTACAGATGCTGTCTGGTCAACTGACTAGTTCCTACATTTCCTGTTTCTATTTCAGATGTCCAGCATCATTCCTACTTTAATTTTGTACTGCAGACAAGTTGAAGCCTACTCTAACAGAAACAGGGAGATGAGAACTTGGGCTTTTCTCTCCACCAATGTGTCAAGTTGTTTCCACTATTTTGTATTTCTGGACGGATGACAAGCTTGCTCACTTAAGGATAGACTGGATGCTTTAGTTAAAATTGGGGCCAGAATATATCAATGGGCCCCAAATGCATGTTTTATGCAGTGATCTGAGTAGGGAAGAAATATTATCCTTCCCACCAAGTGAAGACTGTTGGGAAAGTATCAAAGGCCTACTTGAATACACATGTAGTGGTATCATTGTTGTTTCAATTATACTGGGCTGGAGTCAGTACTACAAGGGTTCCTTTGAGGGTGCCACCAACATAATGAGCAAACAAGTGATCCAATTAATTTCTAAACATGAAGTGAGGTTAATATTTCAGGTGTGATCTTTCGCTAACTGGCAAAGTCAATTTAGGGAAGTATATTTGCATGCATGAGGAATTACTGGTGAAGATCAGGAGCTCAGATGAGCTCATTTGTTTCGCAAGAGACAGCAATAGTCTGTATAGAATCCTGTGAACAGATTTTAAAATGCCAGGGAGAGTTGTGAGGAGATATATTCTGGAGAAATGTTGCCTCAGTAATGCCTTTGATACTCAAAGAATGTGTCAAACACATTTCTATGTGACTTTCATCCTGGGTGTTTTTCTTAATAAAATTTTCAAATTTCACTCTTATTCAATACAAGAGAGCTTTGTGCCATCTTTGGTCATTTTTTAAACCAATTCCACATTAAACACTATGAGGATTTAACTTAAATGTTTTGTGGAGTGGAATGGATTGAGGACTCTTAATAATATAAGATTTCCTCCGTGGCCTTGTCCAAAATGTATAACCATTGCCTAATAGGAGTGGATTATCTAAATTTGGTTAAATATTTGAATCCATGGATTATGGAATGGAAATACAGTCATCTTTTTAATACAATATAAGGATATACTAAGCTTTCCCTGAACAGTATCATGAGTGGTGCTTTGACATTTCCAATACTGAACTGCACATCTACAAGAATTGCTTCACTGTCTCAGCATCTTCAGCTGTCACATTTCCTCCAAGGTGTCCAGCCAAAATATTTGATTAGAAAAACATCTGGTATTTTCAAGAAACATGCTTATATGTCTGTTTCTAGATACAGATTTATATTTAGTCTTATTGTTGAAAGTTGAAGGAGTGCAGAAACATTACACTGTATTTTCGAACAATTAATGGATTTTAAATGAATGAAGTTTCAGTTGATGTATTGAAAAGCCATTCAAAGTTATTACTTTCAGTAACTTAAAGTAAAGAACAATGACTTATTCCTTAAGGCTCCAAATAGCTTGGATGTTTCATTCACCAAAGGAAGGGCAAGACAAGTATGGCAGACTGTTTTTCCTTTTGGTACTGGGCTGGATGATGTCTGATTGAATGTCTGAACAGGCAACATAATCATACTCACAGCTCTAAACTTTACAGCCCATTTCCTGAAATGATACATCCCATCCATCATTTTAGCAACCTTTTCAATGTACATTTGTTATGATCTTGCTAAAGGAATGGGTGCTGATTTCCTGTGATGAAAATTAGGTAATTACAAAAATCACTTGAATTACTTCTGAAACGCTACTTTAATTCATTGCTTCATAAACTGAATTGTTTTACAAGGGTGATAATGTAATTTTAAAAATGTTAATTTACATTGCTCTTCGCTCTCACTGTCTCCATTAATGGTTCTCTTAACAAAGATTTTTAAATGTCCTGCGTAATAGATTTTCATCTCCTCTTCCTGTGCAGTAATCTGGCACAGTGAATTATCTACCTTATATAAATTTAGGCAATTTGAACTCCATTTATCCCAACACTGAACTCATCATATTCAATATGTTTTTATTTTAAATAAAACTACAAATATTACTTCAGTTACTTCATAAAGTTCTTACAGTTCTTTTTATTTGAATCAATTGGTTTTGCATTCAAAGCTTATTCATTGAACATCTAATCCCAGCTCTCAGTTTCTCTTAGTGAAGCACTAAGCAGTGCTGTATTATGAAAGGGGAGAACTCAATTCAATGATGCCATTTTGAGCGTGTTTTGGCTTGACTTTTTAGCCCCTTAGCCATTATGAAACACTAAGTAAAATCTCATTATATGGAGTATTAAGTAATAAATCTGTCTAATAATGAATTACAGGGAAAAAAATCCAATTATTGTTTCAAATAGTTTCTAATTGTTTCTAAAAAGAACCTAATAATACAAAAATTCATATATGATATTGAAAATGTATGACCTCTCCAGGATTTTATAGTTCAAATGTTCATTAACACATTGATCATTGGGATTTAAAACATGATCAAGACCATATTCAAGGGCTAGGGGTAAACTCGGAATTTTATACTTCCTCAATATGAATGTACAAGCAAACACGATGTTATTGAATATTTCACTTCTTTTCAAAATCCATCAAATCTATTTATTGCTCCATTCAGCAGGCATGTCAGGTGCAGCAAGAGGATAAGCAGGCATCCTGCTCTCAGATTTAATCCTGCTCCCACGCCACTCATTGTGATACAGTAATGTCTTTGGTTTAACTTGGTCCCCTCCCCTGTCATGGGAATAAAACCATGTAATCTCTAGATCATCCCTTGTTGAAAGTCAAAACTTATGGTGTGCAAATCAGAAGTAAAAGCCCATAATGCGACCAAATGTTAAAGATTATTAATTTATCAACACAGTATTGTTGAATAAAAAACATTTAGGCAAAGATAACATTTTACTGTTAAATTAAAAGTCTGTGGGATTGGGTGGAGGGAAAACTGGCCAGTATAACGCAATTGTAATGTTCCATGATAATTGAATGAAGCTACATAACTTGAACAACTGGGTATTCAATATTAACCACATGGGGCTATAACTCTGCTTACACTGCATAGTGAAAAGTGCCTTCATGATTCTTTTTTAAAATAAACCACTCATAATCAACTGCTAGATACTATTGCCACACGGTCTATTCCATTCAATGCATTTCCATTTATTTAACACTCTGGGCTTAACAGGATTAATCAATCTTGCGACTTGTCTCAGTTAGTTAGTATGCTTCCTGCAATTTCATTGGCTTATTACTGCAACACAAATCATAAAAGAAAACAAATGCATGCATCATAAAAAAAATTATAACAGATACCACTGCTGCACACAACCTCAAGCATCTTACATTCAGTCTGTGAAAAAGATGTGGCACTTTTAAATGGCACCAAAAACCCTTTCCAGAAATGCGCTTGACAATTTGGTGAATTAATCCCTCAATTAAACCACATTTTTTTCAAAATTCTGGATGACCCTTTCAGATTTTTCTATGTTTGTTTCTTTTATCTCCTATTTATATTACTTCATTTGTTGTGGTTAACGTTTTCATCATACTTAATAGTTGCAAACTTAATCGAATTGAAAAACTTGACATTGTTTGTTAACAGTACAACATTAAGTTTTAAATATGTATTACAATACATGAACAAATGATTTATTGAAAAAGAGCAACAGTACTCAGAAAACATTGCTTCTGCAAAGAAAACGAGGCACTTCAAATCAACAAAACAAGCATATGTTTCTGAAAGGCAGCAGCATGGTCCAGATTGAAGCCCCAACAATGCAACAATGAAAAGCAGACAGACTGAACTACTACTTTGAATTCCTGGTACAGGGAGGTATTGATCAAAGCCAAATGTCAATCTGCAGAGAAAAGCCCAAGGAAGAGAATCCATTGGATTGGGTTTGTTTATCTACATGTGATCAACCAGAGTGGTGTTCATGAGGTTGTGGGAGTTTATCAAGTCTCTGCAGTTAGAAAAGGTCTTAGGATTGGATAGAATCAAGGATATTTTCTGTGTGTCCAACTATAACTGTTTCTTAATAATCAATCCTAAGACCTTAATCATGACAGAGATCAAGCTAGCTGGCCTCTAATTTCCTGTTTCATTTTTTCTTGAATAGAGGGATTATATTTGTTGCTTTCCAGTCTGATCCAACCTTTTCTGAATCTAGTGAAATTTGGACAATTAATTCCAACACATCAAGCTCATTAATGACCTTAAAATATGATGAAGTCCATCTAGACCTGGAGCTATATTGGCCATCAGCTTGTTTTGTTGACTCGCAAACACCCAATCTCTATCTACCTGCTGGTCCCTAACTCGAGGTGTGACTACCTCTGAGTGAGAGTGTGCTATTCACATTGTTCTCTTCCTCATGGAAGGCACCACCTGAGTTCTGAAACTCAGAGTTAAGGATTGTGTAGCAGGTAGTGTTTCCTGTCTGTGGAATTCTCTGGATCATGAGAAGTGTCCT
Organism: Chiloscyllium plagiosum; assembly: GCF_037043375.1. Lineage (NCBI taxonomy): Eukaryota > Metazoa > Chordata > Chondrichthyes > Orectolobiformes > Hemiscylliidae > Chiloscyllium > Chiloscyllium plagiosum. The sequence continues at coordinate 35,437,728 of NW_028270169.1, read as the reverse complement.
TGACTCCCCAGATGCCACAACATGGTCATTCTACATAGCCAACCTGCCCTGTCTTACTTTAAGCTGATACTTCATTTACTTTAATTAATGTTACTTGAATTTTTATTCACTCATGGGATGTGGGCTTCGCTAGTGAGGCTAACATTGATTTCCCATCCCTAAAATCAGTACTGTTATACTATTAATGAAAACTGTAGATTATAAATTCTTTAACCTTACACAGTCTCAATTCAGCTTTCTCTTTTGTGCCTACAAATTCTTACTTCCCCTGCACTGATTTCCGTTGTTTCTAAAGAGGCAACAGTTCCGAACAGCAGCTGTTCAAATACCAATCAATGCATGATTTTCTTGTGAATTCACATTTGCTATGTTTTTCTGCTGCTGAATCAGGTTCTGGAGGCTCTGCCTGTCATTGCCTCTGTTTGCAAAGGTATGTTCATGCTGTCCCTGAGCTCTTTCATGCTCTTGACAAAGCTGCTGCCCCCTTTCTCTCTCCCAGTTTTAACAAAGTTGTGGACCTTGTGTTCACTTGAGCTGATTCAGAAGTTTGCACCCTTCCATGGTTTTCAGTGCTTAGTCTCTTTGTGAGATACTGATACAGCGCAACTTCCAGAGATGCAGGAGCAACTCAGTCACCTCCTGCTTTCCATGTTCAACTGTGTGGTATTACCATCAAAATTTGCCATTCCCATCAAAATTAAATAATGCTCAGTGCAGTTAGTCTCATCATTGGCCCAGAAATGCCAATGATCAGAGTTTTTGGAGCAGCATGGACTAGAGTTACACAAAGGCAACAGCAGACTCTGCAGGATTTGACTTGGAAATTGAAACTTATAACGACCAACTCCTTGTATCAGAAACTCTTTAAAAAAACTCCCTCAAGCTGCAAATGGGAGTATTCTGACTCAGGCTTAATAGTTACTCAGGAACAGTTACGAAGTTTAAAAGGCTACCATAACTAACTCCTGGGTAATTATTGAGTTGAGATCCCAATTCACCTCGGAACCCCTCAACCCCACTTTACTTGTCACCAGACATTGCCCTCTACCCCAATCTGAACTTGTCGGATATGTCATCCACTCTCAGCTTGACACCTCACTAGCTCTGCACTCTCCCCACCGCTCTTTGCCTCAGCCTGCAACTACCCCCAGATTCAACACAAACCATCAGATCTAACATCCTCTCTTTACGTGATCTGTTTCCCTCCCCACCAACATGCCTCACTAGGCTCTGAGCTGACCTGCTCTTTCCTCCCTCTTTCACCCTCACCAGGGTTGACCCAATCCCACTGGACCAACAATATCCCACAACCGCATGTTCACCAACCCTCCCCGCTGGACCCAACATCCCTCACCCCTGCCATGATACGCCCTGATCTGACCCAAGGCTGCCGATCTCCACCTAGCCAGACTCAATAACACCACAATCTAACATCCCTCCACCCCACCATCCAGATCACATCTTTCCACCTATCACATTTCCGACGCCCCACCCCCAAGTCCTTCCTCCCTACCTTTTATCTTAGCCTGCTGGACAAAATTTCCTCATTCCTGAAGAAGGGCTTATGCCCGAAACGTCGATTCTCCTGTTCCCTGGATGCTGCCTGACCTGCTGCGCTTTTCCAGCAACACATTTTCAGCTCTGATCTCCAGCATCTGCAGACCTCACTTTCTCCATCCAGATCACATACCCCAACCCTTCCATCCCATATGTTCCGCTAGATTCAACAACATTCCCCATTGACTCGGGCTCAACCTGAACCAACCTGACCCCCACCTCCTCACCAACTCCCAACCAAAGTTCTCAGTCATTTACTGTGAACCTTAAACCTCAACACACCTCCACCATAATCACATTCTCACTTATACACCACACTTGTTGGAGAAGTTGTGAAACTGCCAGGTTGTGCTTCTGAATATTTAAATCTCATAATATGGTCCACTGATTACTGCAAAGTAGTATATGGTTCCTATGAAGATTGCCTTCATGGCTGGACTTGTTCATTCCTGTGCAGTTGGTAATCACAGGTCCTTATCCTGGAACTGCCAGCATAGAAGACATTGATAGGTCAGTGGGTAATTGTTAATTCAATCTAGTTTGGAAATTGACTTCTTACCCTGATCGGTTTATCTGGGACACGTTTACAGCAAAATCCAGCCTATGTCTGAAGATTGGAGCATTATGTGTTACAGGAGTGAAAATTTGCAATATCAACCCAATGTCATTGAGGCTCCATAGTTGGAGAGGACATTTTGCTAGCAATTGTTTTGCTCAAATCTGATATATCCTCTACAGAAACTTGACAGAAGAATGATGCCTTTGCAAAATTGTGTGTCACTCTGTTTTCTGGTTCATTCGCTAATTGAATCGAAACAATAAGTGTGGAATCTTTTGTTTGTATCCGGGTTTTGGATTTAAATACAATAATAATTGGATTTATTTTAATTATATGGTGTAAACGGGAACCTCACAAATAGAACCTGTTTTTGTGAGTTTCTTACCAACACACATCCAAATAATTTTGCAAAATCTGAAAATTACACCAGTTCAAGCATCTCAAAATATAAGTATCAAAGCCAGCATCAATTGACCAACCATTTGTACAGCACAAGGTTGGAGTGAACTTTTTGAATCACTGCAGTCCATTTAGTAGAAGTGCTTCGTTATCTACGGAGTTCTAGGAAATTGGCTCCATAATGAAGAAGAAACATAGCAACATCAAGCTTGGAACAGGATTGGGTCATTCAGTCCTTTCAACCTGCTCTACCATTCAATAGATCATGATGGATCTTCTCGTGGTATGAGTTCCACCTTTTCTATCCTTGCTTCACAAACCTGGGCTCAGTTCGCCATCAAAAACTCAACCTTAAATACCGTCAATGATCGAAACTCCATTTCTCTCTGTAGAATACAAAATTCCACAGACTAATGATCTTCAGGGGAAAAGATAACTCATTGTGACCAGAAACCTCTTAATCTTAAACTCTGCCCCTCTAGTTCATACTTTTTGAAAGACAAGGAATATCCTCCGAGCATCCAACATGTCAACTCCCCCTCAGGGTAGTATGTGCTCATTAAGATCACTTTTCATTGTTTTAAAGTTCAATGAATATAGAGTCAACATGTTCAATCTTTCTCCATTAGATATGCCCTTTATCCTAAGAATGTGTCAAGTGAAACTTGCCTGGACCTCTTCTAATGCATTTGTCGCTTTTTTTTCAAATAAGGAGGTCAAAACGGCATATAGTACTTCAGATATGATCTCAGTTGTAAAGTTGCAGGAGAATTTCCCTACTTTTATTACCATTTAGTTTGCAAAACAGGTTCAAGTTATATTGTGTAGCTTGAAGGTGATGGTGTTCCTTTGTGGCTGATGCCTTTGCCCCTCCTGATGGGAGAGGTCATGAGTTTAGGAGATGCTGCTGAAGGAACTTCAGCACACTGTGGCAGTACATCCTGCAGGTAAGACCTACTGCAGCCAAATTACACTGTGGTGGAGGAATTGATATGTTTTGTTAGAAGTTGTAGGATCAAATAGATTAATTTGGCCTGGTTGATGTTGGGCTTCTTACATATTGCTGCAGTCCCACCTACTGAGAAAAGTGACCTGATTTCCCTCATATTTGTTCCTTTTAGGTAATGGAGATACTTTAGGGAGTCAGCAGGTGAGATACTCTTTGCAGAATACCCATGGAAGGAGATAGCCTAGTGATATTATCAGTAGATTCTTAATCCAGAAATTCAGTTAATGTTTAGGGACCTCAGGTTCAAATCCTAACATGGAGGAGTTTAAATTCAATTAAAATCTGGCATTCAGAGTCTAATGAAGGCCTTGAAGACATTGTTTTAGTGTCAACTATAAAAAAAATCTGGTTCACTAATGTCCTTTAGGGAAACTAACTCCTATCCTTACCTGATCTGGTCTACATGAGACCAGCCTAGCTAGCCATGCTTATATCCTGCAAATAAATATTGACATGGCTGGCAAAACTGAACTTCCATTTATTGGTGATGCCCAGCAATTTAAGAACAGGGTGATTCAGCAATCATCATGCTATTGATTGTTAAGGGGAGATGGTTTGATTAACGTTTGGTTATTGCCTGGAACTTGGGTGCATGAATGTTTCTTGTCACCTATCCATCGAAACTCACATATTAGCCTGATTTTGTTATAGGTGGACATTGACTATGTCAGCAACTGAGAGATTACAAATGGAGCTGAATGTTGGGCTTAGCAGCAAACTGCCTGACTTCTGACTTTTAACTTGAAGCAAAGGTTATTAACAAAGATGATGAAAATAGCTGGACCTAGGACACTAAATTGCAATGATTGCATTAGGGTCAGGGTTAGCCCTAATCCTATCACAGTGATGTCCTAGATTTGAGATGAGCAGCCTCCAAACAATTATATTTTGTGCGAGGCATAACTCCAGCCACTGACAAAGTTCCCCATCATTTCCATTGAATTCAGTTTTACTAGGCATCTTGGTTCCTCACTTGGACAATTAATTTCTGCCCAGCTGTACATGACAAGAAGAAAGTGGCAACCTTTCTTGATGCAGTATTTCAGCTTTAACCAATGACAAGTAACTTGGGAGCAAAGAAATAAATTGCATTTATTCAGTGACTTTAAATGTTGTGACCCACCGAGAGCTTTAAAGCCAATTAAACACTTTTATAGTGGGAGCTGCTTCCTGACAGGAATCAGTTTTCACGCTGCAAGATACCACAAATAGAAACAAAATAATTAAGGAATAAATCTGTTTTTGGTGCTGATTGAATGATTTGTATTAGGCAGGACATAGGGGTATGCTGCAGGGAGTCCAGCTGGCAGCTATTTGATTAATGCTGGGGTATCCCTTGCATCCACTCAAAGGTGAAGATAGGCTCAAGGTTTCCTCTGAAGGACAGCTCTCCCTCAGTAATGAGTCTATGCCAGTGTAGGCCATGTACTTGAGTTTCTTGAGTGGGATGGAACCAATACCACTCTGACTCAGAAGTGAAATGGTACCATTTGGCCTCCAGCTGTCACTTGTAATGTAGAAGTTACAGCATATGAAGAAATGTGTGCAGACTCAAGCAGAGAATTACAAAACTCTTCTAGACGGTCTCTCTCAAAATACTGTCGGACCTAGCTTCGCTGCTTTGATCACTTATCAACATGCTTGCAATTTAAAACCATACCAATCTGTCCTGTCCATTTTACAGTGTTAAAGTGTTAAAAGTTTTGTTCTAAATGATTCCTTTATACTGAGGTAACCAGTAGAGTTGTTTCTCTGCATTCTAAGTCACTTATTTTAAACAAGCTCAAATTCATTTTTTAAATCTTTGGTTAATTCCATCAATTCACTTAAAATGGCAATGTTTTTCGTTGAAACAAATTCATTTCACTTTGTCATATCTATTGCGACACTCAAGTCGATCTCAGCATTCCTCTTGTTCCGCTGTTCATTTCCTCTTATCTCACTAACTTACCGCAGATTTAATATCTCCGGAAAAGAAATTCATGTTAAAGCTTAACCTCAGAAATGACTGAGGGCTCCTGCTTTCAGTGCAAAGAAGCTGTTATTTAATGTGACCCAAAGAATGCGCTGATAGCGGAAGAGCAAATGGGGAAACAATTGGAGACAAGGGCTCAAAGTGCAAATAGAAAGATACTGTTGAACTGTAAGACGATTGGAGACGAAATTTCCCTCAGTGCTGACGTTTTTTTTTAAAAGTAGAATTTGCACGACTTGGATGTGGTTGCAGCGAAATAAGGATCGGATATTTATTTAACGCCTTTCCGGCACACCCGAAAGCATTTTACAGCTTTTTAAAAGAACTTTTAAATCGCGGAGAGTGTCCGGGGTGCGCGGGGGAGAGGTTGGGGCGGGGGGGGGGGGATGTGCAGCAGATTCGATGGGTTGAATGGCCTTCTTCTGTTCCCGTGTCAATTCCTGAACAAAGTCCTCCAAATAGCGAATGGGTGACCAGCAGATCCTGGGAGTGCGGGTTAAGGGGAATCACTGTTAATCAGAAGGGTCTGTCATCTTCTCAAACAGGGGATCGGACTGAACCGTCAGCCTAGCACCTGTGCCCCCCACCCCACACACACACCCATCTCCCTGTTTTTCTCTCTCTCCTTAATGTAGAAATTGCCCCAATCCTTTCTCAAGAGAAGACAGAGAATCTAACCTCATCCAACACCCAAGTGCCCTACCCCTGTGAGTTTTAAAGATGTGGTTGCCAACTTGATCCTTTACCCTGTGTGTGTGTGTGTGTGTGTGTGTTGAGGGGTGTGGGAGGTTCTGTCAGCTCTGGCTTACCATTCAGCTGGCGGTAGACGATGTCCTCCAGGAGAGAGAGCCTTTTCAGCACCGCCTGTTGGCCGGGAGGCGAGCCCCGGGATGTCAGATTGGAAGGTTCGCTTCTTCCCTGCGCCGCATGTACCAACTCCCGGCCCTTGAGAGGGACCCTGCAGCGGGCCAGGAATAGCAGGAAGCCCACCACCGCCACCAGGTTGAGAATCAGCAGTCCTTTCACCCTGCGGAGAGAAGCCATCGGGGACCTTGGAGGGTGGAGGTGAGGGGAGACAGCAGGTAATACAAGTGGCCGCCCCTGGAAGCCGGTCCCAGCTTCGCTGGCGGGCGGTAAAGCGGCGGGGATACCCAGCAGCGGATCCAAACCGGGCAGTCTCGGGGTCTGTGTGATACAGGCGCCCCGTTCTCACATCGGGACCCTTTCCATCTTCCTGATATTGGAGTCTGACAGCCAGAGAGGGAGGGAGGGAAGGAGAGAGGGAGGGAGAGAGAGAGAGGAGGGTGGGAGGGAGGGAGGGGGAGAAGGAGGGAGGGAAGGGGAGAGGAGGGAGGGAGAGAGTGAGGGGGAGAGGTGGGAGGGGGAGAGCGAGGGGGAGAGGTGGGAGAGTGAGGGGGAGAGGAGGGGGAGAGGAAAGAGGGAGGAGAGGAGGGAGGGAGGGAAGGGGAGAGGAGGGGGGGAGAGGAGGGAGAGGGAGAGCGAGGGGGAGAGTGAGGGGGAGAGGAGGGTGGGAGGGGGAGAGGAGAGAGGGAGGAGAGGAGGGAGGGAGGGAAGGGGAGAGGAGGGAGGGAAAGGAAACCAAAAATCAAATCACTGTCAACTAACTCGGAGCAAACAATCCTAAACCGGTGGACTTGTATCTGCTGGTCACAGGTGGCAAAACAAAAGATCTCAGCGAAGATTTGTGTCGGCTAGTCTTCTCCCACCGGTAAAAGGTGAGATTGTTTCTTTCAAGAAGAAGGGGAGAAAAAAAAATTCAAACCAGGAGCCCAGGGCAGCACACTGAGGGAGGGAATGGAGAGGGAAATCGAGGAAGGTGACGGTTTTGCTGTTTTAGTTTACGGTCCAAGAATCCGGAGCTGGAACCTGTCCTGCACATTCCTGAAATGTAACCCTCCGGTTTGAAAGTGACAAGTCCCGGGGAGTGAAACTGACCTGCGAGCTGCGGGCTGGGATTGCCAAGCAGCCGGCGGTGCTGTAGCGGGGGCCGCTGACAGTGCCCTCGCCAGTTTCACATGGCCCGCCGGTTCAGCCTGCCCCAGAGAGCGACAGCCCGTGTGTCCTCCGGGCTACATCAGTCTCCGCTGGCCCAGGGCTCACATCCAAGATGCGTGTCAATGCGCTTTTTTCCCCCTCTTTCCCACCGCTCCCTGTCTCTGTGCCGGCGCTCTCAGACCTCAGAGTGAGGGGAGGGAGGCAGCAAGGGCATGTCCGGGTCCCTTTCCTTGGTGCTGAGCCATCTCTGTCTCTCTCTCTCACACACACAGGCAGCGTGAAGGACCCTTCTACCGGGAAAGGATGACTGCAGTTGGCTTGGAGCTCCGTCCTCAGCCTGAGCGGAGTCTGTTACGATGTGGGAAGGTACGGAGTAATAGCCGGAGCGGATTACGAACGGGCTGCGGAATGAAAATCAGGAGTGGATATAGAAAGAGCGGTATTTGCGTGCAGCCGTTTACCAAATCCAACGCGCTTTCACAGCCATTGAAGCATTTTACCGTGTGGATAGATAGGTGAGAGACAATTAGCGCACAGCAAGATCCCACCAGACAGCCACGGCAGGATGATTAGATCATCTGGTGTTGACTAAGAGACAGATATCAGGGTACCAGGGAGAATTAGGGCCTTTGCGGTACGATGGTAATGACCTGCCTCTGAGACAGGAGGCCCTGGTTCAAGTCCAACCTGCTGTAGGCTCTGACATACCCAGATAGGGTTGGTTAGAAAATGTGGGGTGGAAAAGTGTGGTGTTGGAAAGCATAGCAGGACAGATAGCATCCCAGGAGCAGGAAAGTTGACGATTCGGGCATAAACCGTTCATTAGGAATTTGGAACATTCCTGAAACATCCATTGTCCTGCTCCTGGGATGCTGCCTGACCTGTTGTGTTTTTTAAGTGCCACACTTTTCCACTCTGATCTCCAGTATTTGCAGTCCTCACTTGCCCCTGATTAGGAAATGCACCAGTCAGATCATCCTTCTGACTAGTGGTACACGATCTGTTCGATTCACCTGAGAGAGCTGGCAGAGCATTACTTTATGTGTTTTCCTTAAATTATATACACACACACGCACACGCTTTCCTCAAATCTGTTTAAAACCAACTGCATTGCAGTAATTGATTTATTGATGACCCACATTCTCCTTCGGCTCATTAAGAAAATCTAAGTCATCAATGGGTGACAAGGAATGTCTGGCAGGAACATACAGCAAATGAACAAAACAAATATAGTTTTGTGCATGAGGAAGAGAGAGATACAGGAGCAGTGAATGCGTGAGTGTCCCTGCAATTTATAGAGCAGAGTCTTTCCAACAAGAAACTGCAGCACCTTTTAATGTAATCAGGTATCCAAAGCCACTTCACAAGAGCTTCGCACACAAATATAATGAGATTCCAGGCCTGATGTCCAATAGATTAATCCAAGTTGTATGTTTTAAGGTTATAAATTTAAAATAGTCTGAAGAGAAGCAAAGGTGTTGTGGGGAGGGGTGATCGGAATACCCAGCAAATAGTGAGGGTACATAGTGCGCTGCCTGGAGATGTGGTCGGGGCAGGTTCAATTGGGTCACTCAAGAGGGGATTGGAGGATTATTTGGATAGCAATAATGTGCAAGGATCTGGGCGTGAGATTAGCACGATGTAATGATGCTCAGTTGAGTCATGATGGACCGAATAGGCTTCTTTCTGCACTGGAACAAGTCTGTGATTTGTGAAATAATTTCTTAAAGTAGGACGGTGAGGTAAAGAGGCAGAAATATGTGGGGAGTGAATTCTACAAACAGCTGCCCGGGTAACTGAAGGCGCAGCCACTAACAGAGAGGCAATTCAACCTGGAACTAGAATTTAGAGGAGATTAGATATCTTTTGAGAGGGGTGGGGTGTGGTAATTTTAAGACTGAATGAGGTTACAAAGGTAGGGAGGAGCATGGTGATGAAAGGAAGAGAAAACCAGGATGAGAATTTTGATATCAAGATATTGCTTGACCAGGAACATTGTAACTCAGCAAGCATAGGGTGATAAGGTGAGGAGCCTTACTGTGAGTTCAGATAGTGGCAACAGGATTTCAGATAAATCATCATCTGTTTACTGAGGGTGAAATATGGGAGACCAGCCAAGAGTGGATTGGAATATTTGAGTCCAGCAGTACAGGAGACCATGGATTAGGGCTCCAGCAGCAGCAGAGTTGAGATCAGACAGAGTTGGATGATGTCAGAGAGGTGTAAGTGGTGCTAGTGATAGCATAAATATGAAGTGGGAAGCTCTTCACAAGATCAAAGGTGTCCCCCAAGATTGCAAATAAACTGACTTAATCTACGATTGTTGCTAAGAAGTGGGTTTGAGTCACTGACTGAGGACTACAGTTTGTAACAGAAGCTGAGAATAATAGCCTCAGATAATGTTTTATTTCTGATTTATAGCATCCACAATCCTTTTAGTTCTGAAAATAAAGACTTCAGTCTTCCCAATACTGAATTCCAGGATGTTTGTGTGCATCCTCCATTGAGATAGGCAGATAATTTAACAAAAATGGTAAAGTTAACAGATGTGTGATGAAGGTAGGGCTGAGTGTCTTGTAGGAGAGCTAAGTATGTTCAGATGAATTTTCTGAAGAACAGCATGTAGATGAGAAATAGGGGACAAAAAGCTAATTCTTAGGGACACCAAAAGTACATTACTGAATTAAGGAGTTACATTACAAAAGTGCAGTAGAGGGAGAGAAGCTGTTGCAAGTGATATGATTGGATAGGTAGATATTTTTCATCAACTTGCTCAGATATATTGTGGTACTCATCAAGAGCAGGTGGGACCTGTGCCCAGCCCTTTCATAGCTCAGAGGCACCACAAGAGCACTGAGAGATGATCGAATAGCTAAGAATGGGACAAAGTAAGAGTAATCAGGCCCATTGGGATGACAGTGGGAAGCCATTCCAGAACAAAAAAAACATTTCTAATCAACTTGTTCAGAGATGTTAATACACATCTCTGACACAGATTGGACTTGAACCCAGGCCTCCTGCACATTACCACTGCACCATAAGATCTACATTCTAAGAGAACACTGTGGTCAAGCATTTCAAAGGCTGTCTGTCAATGGGAGCAAAATGTTACCTGTAGTCACAGTCTGATTGGGCATCACTTTGTCCCCAAAGTGCCATCTTGTGTCCACATGAAAAGTAGCTATGGCAAGCTCCTGCTCACAGTCAATATTTTGGTAGATTTGGACACACACATTACATGGACTTTAAATATTCAACAATAGATACTTAAAGTTTTCTTCTAATATCTTAGAGTCAAGAAATGTACAGCTCATGAGGACTGGATGTAGTTTCCAGCTGGCAGCCTTCACTGCTAGTTTCCGTGATTTTTTTATAGAATGAAGCTGATTGAAATTCAAGACAATAAACATTCTGAAGAAAAGGGGTTGTAAGTTTAAACCATTTCTCACCAGAGAAGGGCTCTTGAAATTTCATGGGCACAGCTGTGGATTCTGACTCTTCATGACACAAGAAGGGTTGTCCTGGTTGGCACTTATGGTACCATCTCCAGAGATATCACTGATAGTGTGATTCATATGTGTAACACCGAGGGAAGCTGGTTGGAAACATGGTGGAAGATTGAAGAGCTGAGGGAAAAAAAGCTGACATAATACTACCAAACAGTATCTGTTCTGTGAATGTCACGAGATGTCTCCTTTCTGCTTACCCTGCAAAGTTTTCTAGCAACTCTTTTTCAATATTTTGTACTGACAGCCCCACACAATAGCACACATCAGTGGGTTACAATTTATGTCTAAAACAGCTGTCTCCTTCAAAACCTTTAAAGGACTCCACATGCATAACTTGTGATATTCTGCAATTTCTCCCCTCCCCTCTCCTTTCTGTAATATTAACAATTTACTGACCTATCTGTCATTCTATGTGTGGCCTAAGTTTACACATCTCAAGGCACACGATAAAAGGAACCCAACTAAACCAAACAGAGTTCGGAAATCATTAACTCAGGTTTGTCTGTTGGAAGGTACTTTGGGACATCCTTACCGATAGGAGAAAGTGCAGCAGAAGATGAAGCCGGAGGAAGTGGTTTTATGTGACAATATATAACATAAAACTCAACTTATCAAGTCAGGAAGAGGTTTACTAATATCTCCAGGTTAACCAAACTAATACTTTACTACATTTGTGTCAGTGTGTTGTCTTCTATATGCAGAGCAGGTTGCTGTTGGAAAATTGTGGGTATTTTGTATGCAGATCTCTGATATTCATTGCTGGTGGGCCAGTCACTCTACTGGCAGTCTGATCCTGTAAATGTCTCCTGTAACGTTTCCTCTCACTCTATTCAGTAGTTGGAAGTCTGCAGATAAGATGAGGGAGTGCACACTCATGGAAAGAATGGTGATGAAGGTCTTAAGAAACTTTAAGGAACCCACCTCCATTTCACTGTTTGAAATGATATAAAGGGCAATTTGAATGGTAAAGGGGAAAGACCCTCCAAAGTCAGTAGCTTCCTTCACATACTCATCTCTCTCAAATACAGTGATCTTGATTATTTACTTATTGGGAAAGTATTGGAATGACACCTAGAAGTAACTTCAGCACATTTGTGACTTTTAAACTCAGCCGTCACATTGACATTTTCCTTCTTGGTATCTGCTTTTCAATCTACATTCAAGATGTGGAACCATACGATGTGATCTCAATTCCAGTATTTGAAAGCTTACTTCAAAGATAGAATATGGATAAATCAGAACTGAGTACAAGAGAGGAGTAACTTCAACAATGGATTTGATATTCAAAAAGTTCATAGTTCCCTGACATCTCAAAGGTGTCATTTGAGGGTGGTCGGAGAGAGGACCTACTCCCTAGCAATTTGAGGACAAGTGCAACAAGATGCTATCGCCCAGAATTACAACAGCAGGAGCATGGCTCCACTCCTTAATTCAGTATTGGAAGTGTTTTAGGCATATTTAGATAAGGTGACTACAATAGCACAATTATCACTTTGCACATTACAATGGTATTATCCTGATGCCATTTCTGGAACCTCGTGGTATCTGCCACCTCTGCCAGTATGTGGTTGGGAATAAAGCTTGTTTGAAGTGATTCACCAATCCTCCTTTTTCTATACTTTGTCTAAGACTTGCCGAATGACCAGTTGCAGATGATACACCACCATTGAGAATTTACAGAAGATGCATTCTTCTTAGTTAACAAGATGGTTTATTTCATGCTTAGAAATAAGTACAACTGCATTGCTAGTCAAGCATAATTACTAGGATTCTCAGGAGTCATATAGAAAACACCTGTTCCCTATAAGGGCTGCTATAAAACTCACTATCCACTGAAGACTGTGTGTGATATCAACAGAATAGGTGGAGCTCAATGTAATATGAGCATTCATTCTTTAAAAACCATTACTTTGTACAAAATAGGCCCCAACAATTTTTCCATAGTTAACCCATTATGTATGCATGTGTATTTATTACAGTTACCACTGCCCTATCTCCATGCTCAGCCCTTGGCTTCACAAATACAATAGGCTGAAAATCTCACAATGTTCACACAGAGCACTTTCTTTAGACTTGGAAGAATCAGAGAATCCTTACAATGTGGAACGGTGCTCTTCGGTCTGGCCTTGAGAGTTGGGTAGAGAAGAGATTCCTCACTTGTTCTCCACACCAACCAATCCCACTGCTCCATGACCCAAGACGTCGACACTAACACTTTGAAGGGCATCCCACCCAAACCCCATTCCCCATTACTCTACATTACCCCTGACTAATGCACCTAACCTACACATTCCTGAACACTATGGGCAATTCAGCATGGCTAATTCATCTAACCTGTACATCTTTGGATTGTGGGAGGAAACCGGAGCACCCGGAGAGACTCACGCAGACACAGGGAGAATGTGCAAACTCCACACAGACAGTCGCCCAAGGGTGGAATGAAACTTGGGTCCCTGAGAGGCAGCAGTGCTAACCACTGAGCCACCATGCCACACCTCACAGGAACAGACCCATTGGTCCAACTCACCCATGCCAACCATGTTTCCCAAACTAAGGATGGTGGGTTTTCTGCTTGAGGACTGTTGACCTAGGTTCTGATCCATCCATCATTTCTCCACTGTCGGATCTTTTGGATATTGTTTGCAGATATTTTTGTTTCTGGTAGAAATTTTGTTGATCCATTCCCTTGTCTAGCATATCTGCTGAATTTCCTTTACTGAGGAAATCTTTTCTCCAAATTCAGGTAGTTTCCCTATGACATCATCTGGGAAACCATTTAAACTCATGACTGTCCATCATAGAAGGCAGCTGCACTGTTGAAATGAGTAGTTTTTGCCTTGAGATCTTAGATTTCTAGACAATATCTTTATGATTGGAACAGGTCCTCTCACTTCTTTCTGTATCCTATATTTTTAAGTCAGGTAATTTCTTCTTCTTGACTGTGTGTCCTGAGGTGGTTCTTCACACATTTAGCTACTTACAAGTATGGGTGAAAAGTCATTGACTTTTCTGCATTCATGGCCTTGAGAGTTGGGTCGACAGGAGATTCCTCACTTGTTCTCCACACCAACCAATCCCACTGCCCCGTTGCCACCAACCAACCCCACCGCTCCGTGACCGAACATTTCAACTCCCTGTCCCTCTCCACCAAGGACATGCAGGTCCTACGCCTCCTCCATCACCACACCCTAACCACCTGATGTCTGGGGGAAGAATGCCTTATCTTCCCCCTCGGAACCCTCCAACCCTGTGGCATCAATGTGGATTTCACCATTTTTTTCATTTCCCCTCCCCCTCCTTATCGCAGATCCAACCTTCCAACTCGGCACCCTCCTCATGATTTGTCCTACCTGTCCATCTTTCTTCTCACCTATCCCCTCTGACCTATCACCATTACCTCCACCTCCATCTACCTAATGCACTCTCAGCTACCATTCCCCCAGCCCCCCCCCCCCCCCCCCTCTCCCATTTATGACACCACCCCCTCGGCGCAGAGCTTCATTCCTGATGAAGCCTTTGCCTGAAACGATGACTCTCCTGCTCCTCGGATGCTGCCTGACCTGCTGCGCTTTTCCAGCATCACACTCTTGACTCTAACTCCAGTATCTGCAGTCCTCACTTTCACCTAGAAGATTTCTCACTGTCTGTTTCCATAATTATATATCAATGACACATGATGTACAACATTCAGTCATGTTAATTTGTTTTCAACAGGAAGTAAATATAAACATCTTTACAATGATAACTTGCAACAAGAACAAAGGCATTTATATCTATCAAGCATACAGCAGTAGCTATGTGACCTCAGAGGAACTGGCTCCTCCTGATGTTTCACCCACACAGGACTATGCAGGACATGCACCAATTCAAAGCTCTCTCCAAACTCCACTCAGTTAGAAACAGATGCTGTTCCTCAGAGTCATCATTGAATCTTTGAGCAGCAGTAGACAAGGCGCCGGGTATTTCAAGCACACTGATCACAACTGGAGAGAGAATGTAAGTAACTTCTTTTGCCTCAAGACCCTGCTTTCTGTGTAATAACTCCTGTGAACTGTACCCCTCTACTGTTTCCATTTATGCTTTCGAGCTACTTGATTTAAAAAAAACATCTTTCATGGGACATGACATAACTGGTTAAGCTGTCATTTGTTACCCATCCCAGGCTGCCCTAATGGCAATTAAGAGTGAAATACATTGGTCCAGAGTAACATGTCGGATGGCAGATTTTCTTCCCTGTGGAACATTAGTGAACCAAATGGGTTTTACAACAATTGATGATGGTTATCACGTTTACCATTGCAAAGACTAGCTTTATATCCTGGATTTTTGTAAATTGAATTTACATTCCACTAGCTGTTATGGTAAGATTTGAATTCATATCCCCAGAGCATTAACTGGGGTTACTAGATTACTAGTCCATGATGTTTCCATAATGGCATATAAAATAATGCTTTATTTTGGAAGCTTGAAGGTGTATCTTAAAACAATGTTCTAATATAGACCCACCTCCTATTGTTATAGGCTTTGTAGAGCAGTTTGCTAGTATTGGATCGGAATAAGAAAACAGTTCACAGTGCTGTTCAACCCTATCATCAATATTTCAATCAGAAATGCAGCCACAACACACCCTGCAGGTTGAAGGATGAGTTTGAGGAGGTGGCATCTGATGAGTCACAGCACACTGGTGAGGAAAAGTAAGAGGTGGTGTCAGAAGAGGGACCTCTCCTCTTTAATTTGGGAAAGCTGTGTCACACTCCTGTCGCTATTCAGTAGGCAGAGAAATGAATGCACTGACCCTACTTAGCAATGCACTTGATCGCTAACAGTCTCCTTGTTTCTGCAGTTCACAATGACATACTTGGAAAAAACTCAAGGTGCTTGATGGTGGAGTATATAAAATGGGCTTTATTCATATTCTGCATAGGTGATTAGTCCAGCTGTTTGTGAAGATAAGCTTTTCCATTTTCTGAGGTTTCCAATTGCTGCTAAAAAGCATGTTTCTTTTATTATTCCTTTAATTTGCTAATGTCAATGTTGCACATCATAGATATGACCTCATGACTCCAGAATCCTTTAAAAACTGTCTATTTAAGAAAACAGTTGCAGTTGTTTACTTCAGTTTCACATAAGGAAGATTTCCTTATTTAATTCTTCTTAAATCCTTTGAGAAGCAGTTTAATTAGTTGTAACTTTCTATACTATAGTTAATTTTGTACCTATGTTTATTATCCTGACCACTAATGTTATACTTAGAATCAGACATGGTCTATGTCATTTGTTGCCTTACGGAAGCATTTCTCATAGATTATACTTGGGCATTAAAAAGCAGAAGGTAAGTTCATGTTCTTTTCTTCATGACATCCTACTTCTATCTCAATTACCATATGGTCTAAGATGCAAGAAGGTTTGATTTCCAATGTATAATTCTCTAGGGTTTCACTTGTTTGATAAGATTGTGAGCAGCCATTTCACTGCACACATAGATGATGCCTTTCTGACGCTGGAAGTGGCCTTGACTGTTAAATACTGATGTTCCCAGACCTTGCATGAAGATGTTGATGGCATCACATGATGTGTCTGTGGCCTACCAGATTTGACACCTCCCATTGAAGAACTGCCTTTAACCAGCATGATTAGAATTGGAAGCAAATCTTTTCTTTTACATCAAAGATGTCTGCCCAGACGAACAGAACAATCAACTAGCAGACACTGTTTTGTTATGGCTCACAGTTTGTATGTTAGTGCACCTTTAACAGACATCCCCCTGATACTTGGGAATGTAACGTGAGAGAATAGTGATCTCAGACTCCATTATATCTCCGGGATCATTTGAAGCTCTATATACTAGTCAAAAAGGACCTGCCCTCACAACAAGTTCAAGTTGCAGACAAGGTAGCTCCATTTCTTTGGTCTGATCTGCCTTTTAAAGTGTCTCCTCAAGGCAAGCGTGGTAATCACCTGGGTTGTGTTTCATCATACTGCTCAGAGGCAGCTCATTAAGTGGGAGAGCACACAGTCATCATGTGGCTGAATCAACACCTTCAATGGCAAAGTCCAGGCGTATCAGGATTTACATGGAACAACAATCAAGGTTACCTCCAGCCTAATGGAGACATCATCTGTACTGCCAGTAATTTGGCTGTCCACATTTGTAACAAACACGTGACATTCTCTGCAACTACATGTTGGATATTTCAAGGTGTGAGGGGTTAGTAATCAACCTTGCTTTCATTTTAGATCATAAGGCTTTTCACGATCGGTCACTCTCAATCTCTTTTAAAAACTGCTAATCATGCACACTGCCCTCTCACTGGGTTTTGTTTCATGATGATGCCCTAATTTATGTCTTAAGGCAGTCAATTTCTTGCCAGTTCTGGCAATTAGTGGTCGGTGATTAACTCTGAATTGTCACTGAAATAATGTCATTGAAATGAAGAGTTTCTGCGAGAATGTATGCTTTCCAGGCATGATTTTTAGCCAGCCCTGCACAAATAAAAATGGTATTTAAGAGTTTCATTTGAGTTAAGTGTTTCAGTATGTATATTTTAGCAGATATTGTAATTTCTTGTGAGGACTTGATTAGCGGAGGATTCATATAAAAATAAAATGGCTTTTGCTTAACAATGAGTACTGTATTTCAAAGGAAATGCATTTTAAATTGTGTGCCTTTTAAAAGCAATGGGACATTACATAAATATAATGCTTCCTTTACCTCCTACAATCACCTGATGAAGGAGCAGCGTTCCAAAAGCTACTGCTTCCAAATAAACCTATTGGACTATAATCTGGTGTTGTGTGATTTTTAACTTTGTACACCTCAGTCCAACACCAGCATCTCCAAATTATATTTACCTCTTGATGTAGACTATTGCAATTGCTTTGTCATAGAACTCTGTTCATTTTTATTTTGCCAATGTTTCAATTTTAGGGAAGTGTGTCTTGAAGCATCATGCAGGTGTGTTAAGGTTATTATGGTGCTAACTGTGCACTAATTCTGCAATAATTGCTATATAGTTCTTTACACTTTATGGGGTATATCAATTGCCCTGTTGAAAAAAAATTGGAAATTATTCACATGTTATATAAGGCTCCCATAGTTTGCCTTTCAAAAATATCAGTTTGGACCCTAATGAGCTAAATTCAAAATTTTATGGGCAAGAATACTGGATTGGAAACAAGGGGATGTTAATAAATAACATGCTTTTGTACAAGGTGTTGAGAAAAGAGAGAGTTATGGTGGCCTTGTCCTATATATCATGGCCATTTTGTATATAAAAGAAATTGCTTTGAATCAAATTTGGAATTTTTGTACAACATATTTTTAGGATAGATATGTCTCAGGTAGATTTGCTATTGGTTCAAATGAGAAAAAAACCACTCCAGTTTCTCCACATTGGACAATTAATAATGGGCATGTGGACCTGCTGCCTCATTAAGGCCAACATGCAGGCTGTTGAGAGTAGCCTTGAGTAGCAACTGAAAAAGGTTAATGTAGAGAGCCTCCAAAGCCTGATCCCTAATCCGCTTCTGATAATAGGTCTCAGTTGGTGATTATCTATCCAAATTGGCTATCCATTGCTACTGAGTAGTTAGTCCTGCTGCCTCTCCATCCTGTCACTGGAAATATTGCCTGGGGGATGGTTACAGCTGAGGAACCAGCATGTCTGCTTATAGCCCACCCATTTCCCGTATTGTACCCATAAAGTCTAAAATCCAATTCCTAATATGGGAATAAGTAACACAGCACTCAGCACAGTATATTGGAACATACAATGACGATGTAACTACTGTTGTTCCATATTAGCAAAACTGATGAGCAGTAAATATCAGACTGAAACAATGCATGCGAACAGTGAGGTCTTAGAATCTAACGAGGAAGCTGTATTTCATAACATGTATGATGTCAGACAATTGAAAGAGTGAAAAGCTTTATTTTAGAATGAGGGGCCAGCAGCCTCTTAAGAGTAATGTGTAAATCCACAAAGATATTAAAGAAAATGATCTAACTATGCTTGCAGCAGTTTTAGAATAAAGCATGGCAGCAGCAAGGAAAACTCCAGCAACAGGATCTGTACTCAACACGTTCCATGAGATGCAACAGAAAAGCTAGACACTCCAGACAGCATAACAGAGCCTTGGATGACTTTGAATATGAAGCACGAAATGTGGAAAGACTCCAAAGGGTGGGAATGGACTTCAGAAGACTCTTTGAAACTAAAGCCACATATTGGGAAGACTCTAGAGAGCAAAGACACAAGTGAAGACTTCAAGTAAAGAAAAGCAAAAGTTTCAAAATACTCACCTGGTCTATGAAGTTCAGTGGTCAATTGAGGTAGCAGATAGTGACACTGCCATTGCCAGAGCCATTCAAAAACTTGTAGTGCTTACAACAAGGTCAAAAATGGAAGGTCTCGAAGTGCAGTTTCAGTGCTACAAAATGTATCAAGCTTGTATGCAAAGATACAGTAGCATCAAGCCAGCAAGGTTTTTATACAGTAAAGGTCCAATAGCAAATGATGTTCTAAGAATCATACAGTATGGAAACAGACCTTCAGTCCAACCAGTCCATGCTGACCATAATCTCGATACTAAACTAGTCCGAGCTGGCTGAGCTTGGCCCATATCCCTCCAAATATTTCTTATTCATGTACTTATGTAAATATCTTTTGAAATGTTGTAGCATCCACCACTTCCTGTGAAAGTTCTTTCCACATTTGAACCACTTCTGTGGTTTTTAAAATAAAAAGTCCTTTTTAATCTTTCTCCTCTCAACTTAAAAAAATGCCCTCTAATTTTGAAATCCCCCACGCTTATTTATGTCCTTCATGAGTTTGTAAACCTCTACAAAGGTTACCCCTCAAATTCCTATGCTCCAGTGACAAAAGTCCCAGCCTATCCAGCCTCTCCCGATTACTCAAACCCTCCATTGCTGGCAACATCCTGGCAAAAATTTCTGAACGCTCTCCAGTTTAATAATATTGTTCTCATAACAAAGCAACCAGAACTGGTCATAGTGTTCCAGAAGAGGCCTCAGCAATGCCCAGTATAATGTCAACATGATGTCCAAATTCCTCTACTCAAAGCAATGAAGGCAAGCATGCTGAATGTCTACTTAACCACCCTACCTACATGTGAGGCAAACATGAAAAAATTATGTACCCGAACTCCTAGGTCTCTCTGTTCTACAATACCACCCAACACCCTATTTTTAACTGCATAAGTAATGCCCTTGCTTGTCTTACACAAATGCAATACCTCGCATTTATTCAAATTAAACTCCATCTGCCACTCCTCAGCCCATTGACCCAATTGATCAAGATCTCTTAGATAACCTTCTTCAATGTCCACTATATGACCAATTTGGTGTCATCTGCAAACTTACTGACCATGCCTTCTTTATTTTCATCTAAACATTTATATAAATAATAAACAGAAGTGGGCCCAATATCGATCCATGTGGAACACTGCTGTTATAAGGCTTCCAACCCAAAAAAACCCTCAATCACCACTCTCTGTATTGCGCTGTTAAGCCAATGTTGAATTCAATTGGCAAGCTTACGCTGAATCCTATGTGATCCAGCTTTACTAATTAATCTATCATGCGGAACCTTGTCAAAGGCTTTACTAAATTCCAAGTAGACAACATCTACTGTTCTGCCATCATCAATCTTCTTGTTTGCTTCCTCAAAAAACTCAATCAAGTTAGGGAAACATGATTTCCCTTGCACAAAACCTTGCTGACTATTGCTAATTATTCCTTGCCTCCCCGAATACATAAATCCTATCTTTCACAATCACTTCCAACACTTACTCATCACTGAAGTCAGACTCACAAGTCCATAGTTCCCAGGCTTCTCCTTATATCCCTTCTTAAAAGCACAACATCAGCCACTCTCCAGTCATCTGGCACCTCATCTGTAGTTATTGATGATACAAATATTTCTGCAAGGGGCCCTGTAATATCCTCCCTAACTTCACATAATGTCCTGGAGATTTATCCACCTTTATATTTTCTAAGACCTCCAGACTTCCTCATCTGTAATGTGAATTGTTTTCAAAAGATCTATATGTATTCCCCTGAGTTCTCCAGACTCCATTAGTTTCTCCACAGTAAAAAGAATGCAAAATATTCATTTTAATATCTTTCCCATCTCTCTGAGGTTCAACATAAAGATGACCTCTTTGATCTTTAAGGGGTCCTACTCTCTCCAGTTGCTCTCTTTCCCTTAATGTACTTGGCTGATAAGGTTATCTCATATTCCCTCTTTACCTTGCTGATCTTCCTCTTAAGAATGCCCTGACAGTCTTTGTACTATTCAAGAAATCCATTTGAACCCAGTTGTCTATATCTAATATGATTTTTGTTACTTTTAATTAGAACTTCAATATCTTTATTCATCCATTTTCATTAATCCAACCAGCCTTACTTTTCATTCTGACAGGGATGTAATGGCTCTTGTAGGACAAAACATGGATGAAAGTGCAACAGAATAAGAAATTAATTAAAGGATCTGCTATGTGTCATAGATATATTGAGTAAAAGAGGGTGTGATTCAGTTAATAATTTCAGTAACAGTAAAAATCAATTGAAACCTTTTTAAACAGATTTTTACTGATTGGCAGGATGATGCTTCTGGGAGTTTTAAAGGATAAGTTAATTAGAGATTGCCTTGTCATTGGTGTTAGAGTTTTTAAAAAAAAAATCAGTCAAATATTTTCAGTTGAGGGAGGATCTAATGTTGGAATAGTCAATTCAATATGCTACTCAGGAAGAGATCAAGGCACCAAAATCTATTCTTTGAAGAAACATCTGGGGATCCTTCTGACATACTCAGATGGATAGGCCCCAAGATGAAATAATTACCATCCTGAAAGTTTTAAAATGCCAAAAGAGCAGAAGCAATGTCTTTGGCCATAGTAGGTTGCTCAAGGTGTGGATCAATGCATGACCTCAAGTATAGCATGCCATCATCTTGAGTTCAGTGGGTGATTGGGAAACTTCAAGAAATACTGCAAAGCAACAGCACATTCATCACCTCAAACAGAGGTTAAGTCATACCATGGGAAAAGTTCCAGAAAAATGGAATTCACAGGTGATGAAAAAGTTGAAGAAATTATGGATGAAGAACAAAACATTAAGACTGTATTCCTAGGTGAACTCAAAGGCCAAGAGATATTCTGGTCCAATCAATTTTAGATGTACAAGAGTCTGAAATAGAATTAAACTCGACACAAGTGTCTGTTTGTTTCAATACTGGTTGAAAGCTTGCTATAGTTTAAAATCTGTGAATGTTTGTACTGCAGTCATAAAATTCTTAAGGTCGAGAGGGTCCTATTCTTCAGGAGCATGGTTAATTGACCATAAAACAATCACAAAGCTCAAGATATCAGTGAGACACTACATATGCTAGAGAATCAGAATACAGGGTACTTCGTTATTAAAGGAGAAATCCTTGTATTTGGCTAGGTCTCCTAGAGAAAGTAGATGCTCCAGGGTGAGAATGAAAGAGAATTTTTGATGGCAATTTCTAAATTTAATCAGTGGTTTAAGCAAGCTAAAACAGGATTATCACTCTATTCAGCAAATAAAAACGATGCAAAATACATTTGCCTGTATACTCCAAGGAAAACTCCTTATTCACCATTGGAAAAAGTGAAAGCTCAGACAGCATGATAGAACATGAGATCATATCAGCAGTAACAGAACCAGAAAAATGGTGCTCAGGGCTAATAACTGCTCCAAAGACAGATGGAGAACTAAGATTGTGTGAGGATCTCACTTGGTTCAAAAAAAAGAGTTTGAAGTGAAATCCATTCAATTTTATGAAACAATAACTGCATGTCCAAATTAGCAAGAGACATATTCTTTACTGACACTGAAAAATATCATGTTGGGATGATTTCCTTAAACTATGAGTCAAGTTTGCTGACTACACTCATTGCATCATTCAGATGGGATTGTTTTCACCATCCACAATTTTGGAATCTACTATGTCAGAAAGCTTTCAGACAACAACGTGAAAAATTCTGGAAAGAAAGTAAGGAACCATTTGTCACATGGATGGTACCTTACTGCATGGTCAAACAATAAAGGAACGTGACCATTTGGGTCAGGGCACTGCACTGGCCTTGTACTCAATAGGAAATGCAATTCTGAAAGGTGATCAATCACACTTATGAGACCTATAATGCAAAAGGCTGAGACATCACTGTGGATTCAAGGAAGACAAGGAACATAAGTGATTGTTTTTTCCCAGCACCAAAGTGTGTAAATGACACAGCACCTCTGAAGCATGGTGAACCATTGGAAAAGTTCTTCCCTAACTTAGCCAGTTGAATTCCTTCGATAAATAAGTTTGATAAGAAGCTAGCTCAGCTGGAGTCAGTAAGAGATTGCAGGGTTTTCAGAAATTTAAGCAAAGCTACTCTCCACAGCTCTCTCCAGTCATTAGAATCCAGGCTTATTTATCATTGTGGCTGCAGATGCATCATTTACAGGATTAGGAAGAGTCGTTATCCAGGTACAAATTAATGGAACAACACGTGTATATTTCATCTTGCAGGCCTTAATAGAAACTAAACATGGGTATGCAAACAATAGAAAGGGAAGCATGGTACCACATGAGGATGTGAAAGATTTCTTGACTAGCTCATGTGTCTGAACGTTTAGTCAATATGGGCCAAAAATCCTTAGTAGCATTATCAGAATCAAAGAAGGTTGCAAAAAAGCCATTGCAAGTATAGTCCTTAGAGCTTAGATTGAGGTACAACTATATAATAGTCTATATTCCAAGTAAGGCATGAGTAACAGCTGATTTACTTTCAAGAACAGTAGTGGATCAAGTGAATCAATTAGGATAACAGATAGAGATATTAAAATTTTCAGAGCCATTCAAAAACTTAGTACCTACAACAAGATCAAAAATGGAAGCTCTGGAAGTGCAATTTCAGTGCTACAAAATGTATCAAGCTTGTATGCAAAGATATAGCTGCATCAAGTCAGCATGTTTGAGCACAGTAGGTTTAATAGCAAATAATATTCTTATAAGGTAAAGCATGGATGAAAGTGTAACAGAATCATTGAAGAAATGAGGCCTTATTCTACTGTAATTACCAGTGCACTACCAAGAACTGACAAAAAAAACGTAGAAATTTATGCAGGAATCAAATGGGCTGTGCTTAAAGGTCAGACAACTCTGTCTGAAAGGTTTGTGTGGGTAGGGAGTTGATACACCATCTAGCAGATCAAATATTGAAAAGGTACCACAAACAAACGTCATCTAAAGACCTGTTGGGGTATGGACTGAATACACCAGAGTCAATGAGTCAAGAGATTGATGGGATTCTGCCCCCATGGAGTCTGTATACACAAAATGCAGAGGAAGAGCCCAATAGTAAGTGTATTGGACAGACACTTCAAAAGAAATAGACCATGTCATCTGCCATTGACTGTCACATGCTAACATGCTTATTAATTTCCAATAGGCATATGGGGAAGTCTGGCAATGAATTTATTTAACTTCAAGGGAAGATGTGTTTCGTTTTCGTAAACTGCAGTCTATTAGGGAACTGAAATGCACCTTTGCAACACAAAATACTCAAAACAAATAGGTACAAAATACATTATTTTGTGAACTAAGAATTCAGAAAGTTTTTACTTCAGAGGCAGGTATCAACTAGGTGACAAAGTTCTCCATTTTGTCCTCAACAGAAGACAGAAACTGCAAATGCACTGATGCAAAATAATGCAGATTTAGAATTTGCAGCATTCAGTTACAGAGCAATACTGTCAAGGAATTGATATTTGCCAGCTGGTTTACAAATTGCTCTGGAAATTGAAAACAGATTAGTTAGGCCAGTGTTAAAGTGGAACATCAAGCCAAATATTACCTTCTCATGGTTGAGAGGTTAAAGGTGTAGAGAAACACTGCAGCACTCATGGCATAATGTTTAAACACAGGGCAAAAGTATAGTCAACTTTCGACCCAGGTCATAAGTCTGGTAAAGAGACAAAACATTGGAAGCAAGTCATTGGAGGAACAGATTGACCAAGATCATGTCTAGTCTGAATCCTTCTAGAAATATTCAGAAGAAACAGGAAGGCATTCATCTTACTTAAGCCAAGTAGTGAGACCCAGTATAATTATCATAATATGTGGGACAAAGATGCTTATGCTACATTGGAAACCATACAGAGTGATAGAGAACCATCACTCTCATGTGGAAATCAGGGAACCAGATTGAGGATCCAATCAGATTTCCAGATAATCCCAGTATGTGAGATTCTAATTTTGGGAATATGCTGATTCAGGAGAAATGTTCATAATGATGACAGTGACAATATAAATTCCAGAAAATTGCTTTTAATACTCATGTAAAACAGGTAAGATTGTATCATGGAATGGGAGATGCAGTGTACAAGAATTTGCAAGTGATGAAGTAACTGATGTTGGTTTGACATCAGAGTTTGAGAAGTGGAGATTAGACTAGGAAGAAGTATATCAAGAGAGATAGTTTGTTCTTTACATTAGAGAGCAGTATGCAGTAATCTGTAATTTGGCGTAAGTAAAGTGTTATCATACTAAAGAAGTGAAAAAGACTTGCGCTAGGATAAGGAACCAATAGTCTTGAAGAGTGTATGTGTAGACATGACAGATCAATGATGCTATGGTAAATTATCAAACTATGCTGATAACAGTGTTAATCTAAAGCATCAAGAGGAATGGTCAATATGAGAAATAAAGCATTTTGCTTTAGAGATAATAAAAGAGACTTATCAGAAGGGTGTAGTTAATGGATTATTTCAATCCACCAAATATAAGTTTAGAAAATTTGAATTGTCAAAGTGTCAGAATTGACAAAATTAAGCGTGGACTTTGTAAAAAAAATTGTAGATATCAATGAAGCCATGACAGGCAGTACTCATCGTGATTGAGATATCATAAATAGCCCAGAGAGGCATTTGAAATCTTGGCAACCTTGAACGAATGAACAAGTTTGTGATCTAAGATACAGTATCATCAAAGGCCATTTAAAAGAACAAGGGAACAATTGAAGTGAATTGCTTGAGGGGAGATGTTTAACAGTGCTTCAGGAGAAAATAAGTGAACTTTCACAAAAAGGAATCATGTTGAGCCCAATGACTGACTGTGTGGAAGCAGAAAATTCAGACAAAATTGAAATGACACTAAATGGATTACCAAACAACTCAAGTGCAATAAAAGACAAAAGTACTGAAATGAATATACGAACACACAATATCTTAAAATGATGATCTGAGAGCACAGAAAACCCTTGAGTGGCAAAGCTGCAGAGATAATTTATCTCAGTAGAAACTCTTTCAGCGCTTAACCAATAAGAGCTGGGTCAGAAAAGAGGTGAAAGTCAAAAAGAAGAAGCAGATGGGATTTAAAATTATAACGGGCACAAGGTAGTAAATAATTAATTAGACATCCTCCAAGTATCCATAACGTAAGACTTGAACACAATGCTCCTCCAAACAGAAATTTCCCATGGATAATGAATACTGAGTCCTAAACAAGCCTAACAGGTTCCAGGTAAACAAATTGCCAAACTGAAATAGATTAGATTACATTACAGTGTGGAAACAGGCCCTTCGGCCCAACAAGTCCACACCTGCCGAAGTGCAACCCACCCATACCCCTACATTTGCCCCTTACCTAACACTACGGGCAATTTAGCATAGCCAATTCACCTAACCTGCACATCTTTGGACTGTGGGAGGAAACCGGAGCACCTGGAGGAAACCCACGCAGACGCGGGGAGAACGTGTAAACTCCACACAGTCAGTCGCCTGAGGTGGGAACTAAACCCGGGTCTCAGGCGCTGTGAGGCAGCAGTGCTGGCCACTGTGCCGCCCACAGGGCCATTCCATTTATGTAAATATATTTATGTACATTTTATTAGTCATTTCTATGATAAACCATTTCAGTGTGTGCCTGGCTCAGTTGATAACTCTCTCACTTGTGGTCAGAACATTGTGAATTCTAGACCCTATTGCAGTACTGTGCAGAAAGACTACAACACATATGCACAAAGATTTGACTTCCTTCAGCTGTTAAGTGTACTGGCAAAATCACGTAGGGATAAAATAAAATACATCACGGAGGGAATGGGAAAAGTGCTGCAGCAAGAGGGTAATGAACTGTGGTAATGAATCCTCTACCTGTTGTCTCTGTAATCCATTTGGCAGTAAACATTCTAAACCATTAAATATGAAAATGTCAGATTCAAAAGCGAATTCAAGTCTCTATTATTGCAAGTACAAATTACACACAAACTCAAATGCTCAAATATCATTTAAACTTGCTGTCAAAGTCCTTCAACATCACCTCTTGGGTTGTGTTAGTTTTAAGAGTGTCAACTGGATGCCATTTCCATACTTTCGGTCGATTTGTCAATAATTAAAGAACATCCTGCTCACATCATTGACTGTTTCAATTATGTTTTTCAAGAACATTTGAAAGGATTGAAGCACATTAAATAATTCCAGATTGTAATGATGCCAGATTAACAGCTCCAAAAATAAAACGTATATTGTGGCTTGGTACTGAAAGGATCACATTCAATTACTGGTTTCCAGAAAATGAGGTTATATAATTTGATAATGTAAATTGAAAGCTCTCTACAATTTCCATCAAGTTACAAGATATGGCATTAAAATGTTTTAAACTTGCATGCACAGTAAACATCTAAATAAATTGAAATGAAGTATAACTGAAAGCATAAAATAAAGTATAATAAATAAAGTATAAATGAAATGAATATTAATCACAGTCCTGATTATCACTGTATTGGATTGAGATTGTATACAGCATTAATAAGCTGGATCATGGTCTAGATAGTAGTGATTAGTTATTTTCATGTTTGGGCCATATTTTCATGTTACTAGTACAAGGTCGATTTCCTATTATCAGGTTGTAATCTTGGGTGTACAGCAAAATATTAAAGCTCAAAAAGCATTTGGCTATCACCCTGGATTGTCTTGGAGTCTCCAGAAAGTAAACTAATCTTCAGGATTCTGCAACAAGCGTTATGACACATTCCAAACTTCAGAACTCTGTGCTGAGGGACTCACTAAACCTTGAGGCAAGATGCAGTCAGACAGGCCACTATGTAAAAGGCCAGAAGCTATACTTCACTCAGCAACCAGAAACTGTGGGAAAACCTCTCTGGCTGTGCATTTTGATATCTAATGAGTGTGGTAAATATTAGTTGTACATATGGTGAGGACCATAGAATAGTGGAACAATCTGATTTAGTTTTCAGCTATTCTCAATTACTTTTTCTAATTTAATGAACAAATAATATTTTGAAAAGAAAAGTTTCCAGGAGAGAAATTGTATAGGGTGAGGAGATAAAATAATTCAAAATCTTAAGGCTCAAAGCACATGAAAACTAATGAAATATTAGTGACCTGATATGCTTATTTTGTTTCTCCGTCGTAAACACAGCCAAGCTGTTTAGAATTGCCCACATTTTTTTATTTTGAACATCCACTGTATGTTGGTCCTGCATTAAAGTTTTTTTTTTCAAATTGTGATAAAAGTCAATAAATAACAGCTTTGGGATTTAGAATCATAGAATTCCTACAGTGTGGAAACAGGCCCTTCGGCCCAACAAGTTCACACATACCCTCCAAAGAATAACCCACCCAGACCCATTCCCCTACTGTATTATCCTATATTTGCCCCCAACTAATGCACCTAAACTATACATCCCTGAACACTATGAGCAATTTAGCATGGTCAATTCAACTATTCTGCACATCTTTTGACTGTGGGAGGAAACTGGAACACTCGAAGGAAACCTGTGCTGGCAGAGGGAGAATGCAAACTCCGCACAGCCAGTTGCCCGAGGTTGGAATCGAACCAGTGCCCCCTGGTGCTGTAAGGCGGAAGTGCTAATCACTGCGGATAAAGATAAAGCCATAGTTGATAAGATGAATGGATACTTGAATAAATTTCACCTTCTGAGGAAGACTCACTGGTTTTGGTAATAGAAGTCTCGTGTTCAGATAAAATTATAACACTTCAAAATAGTTCTGAAGTAGCTTTAAAACTATATACATTTGCAGCATACTTTTTGTGTCATACTTTACCCATACTTTTTGTGTCAGTTCTCAGTCACAGCAATTCAAACTAATCCCAATGTCCTAGCCTCCCCTTCAATAAGTTATTCAGGTTCAAATGCTTACAGAATCTTCCTATAAAGATTTAATGGTTTACATGTCACCTTCAATTATGGGCAAAGTAGTCCATGTTTCAACAATTCTCTGTGTAAAAATATTTCTCCAAATCTGCAATCTCACTTCATGTCCTCCATGACAATTTCAAATTAATGATTCATTTCTTTTGATTCTGTAACAAGAAAAAAATGGCTTATTCACTACACAAATGACTTATTTTTCTTTTAAAATCTCTGTGATGGGATATTTGAAATTTATGGTTGGGGCAAAGTTTCAGTTGTTAATATTCAGTGAATTTTTGAAAAAACATCACACAAAGGAATCTGTTTGGGGTGGCAATGGTGCTGGTCTTTGGTCTTTGGTCTTTGACAAGCTCCTCAGATCTCGTTACTTCTAGTAGGACTTGAAGAATGTTGCACCACTGATTCTTCATTTCCTATTTACAACGGTGACTATAGTTTAAGGATTCCTCACTGGCTGTAAACACATTTGGATATCCTGAGATCATGAAAGAAAAGATATAAAAGCCCTTCTCTTCTAGGTCCTGTTGGTCTGTAGTTTGGTTCCACTTTGAAGGTTATTTGCATCTCACTTCAGGTGACTTTTGACCTCTTCTATATTGAGAAGGTTTCCACCCACCTCTGAGTAACAAATTTGAGTTCTGGTAAGTTCCTTAAAAACCCCTTCATTTACATTATACTTTGCAACACATTCTACACTTCTTGTAACTAAATCTCTCATTTGTACAAACTATTCACTCATGCACCTGACAACTGATGTCACTGTCATGTCATGATGCACATGACTGTCTTTTTAACCATAATCATTAACCCATCATTCTACACCATGCCTCGGTCAATGGCCAAGGTGTAACGCATACAACTCAATAGTTTCAGACCCCTGATATTACTCATGTTCTCAATATTTGTTCTCCTAATAGGCTGAATATAATGGTGTGCTAAACACATTACTCTGGCGCCAAGGGTGGAGTTCTTCATTACTCACTAGCCTTTAAAGCAAAACAGACCATTATCAGTAATAATTCATTTGAGCCAAGTGATATTCCCTTAGAGTTTGAATGTCAGAAACCCACTTGAAGACAAGCTGCTAATTGTCTCTTTTTTTGGTTAGGATGAACTAACTCTTTTCAACACCCAGTTTCATCAAAAGACAGTCTACACCAGATTTACTGTAGGTGTACAACCCTGACCAAAAATAAGAAAATTAGATGCAGATGCTCCTAACATTGTTAAAATGATGTTTTATTAACATTTACAAATAAGCACATGACTTAGGCAAAATGCAAGTGGAACATTTAAAGGAAATATCTGGAAGATGTAGAGCATCATTGCTTTGTATTCTTTCCTCATCCCAATTGTACTTTGCAGCTAGGCATGAAACAAACTTTCATTCTAGACTTATTGGGTGTGTCTACAGATTTTTACAGTTTTAAAGGTTGCTAAGTGAATATGATGTTCCCACTTACACAAGCTATGACCTTGAATAGATATGAATTCCTCAGTTTCATGAAGCTTAACTAGTTGCTTCAGACAGGCAGCCACAACTTTTGTCGAGATTTCTTGGAAGTGGCTATGTGATTTTTCTTCCTCCCCTCTGCTCACCTGTGTCTCTCAGGAGACTGCATAGTTAACAGATGTGTGAAATCTTTACACATTTGTAATATTGAGTCTTCTGTAATCTATCCCTTCTCACTCTGTGGTTAATTAATAAAATAATAGAATAAGTTGATAAAATTTCAAATCACTTTTGCAAAGCAAATCCTTTTTTATCACTTGGTGCTAATGTATTGAATGCATTTCAAATCATTTATCATGTCTCGTTTCACAGAGATTTCAATAAATGTATTGTCAATTCTGATATATTTTAATGGGAAAAATAGATGCCGTTGTCCCATTAATGCTTGCTTCACTTTATTTCTTGATGCATATCCCCAAAAATATTTCTCACCAACAAATGATGACAAATCCAAGAAATGTATGTAAGTGTCTTTAATATAAGAAGAAAAGGCCAGCGAAAAACCCAGAAATGCTTGTAAGTGAATTTATTAATCATACTTGAATTACATGTTTAAATATACAATATGAGTCAGACCAGTAGGTATTATTTAGAAATTCTGCTGTTCATTTTCCTTCTGGATATAGATCCACTTCACATAATTTTCAGGATATGTACCAGGACTAGAGATGTAATCACAGCATTATTCAACACCAAGTCCTTTGAGGAGAGATTGAGGACTGCAACTGCTGGAGAGTCAGAGTCGAAATGTGTGGCGCACAAAAAGCACAGCAGGTAAGGCAGCATCCAAGGAGCAGGAAAGTTGACATTTTGGACATAAGCCCTTCATCAAGAATGTGTGTGTGGGCTGGGGCAGGGTGGGCAAGGAGAAGGGTGCTGAGAGATAAATAGCTTGGGGAGGGGCTAGGGGGAAGTTGGGTTGGGAAGGCAATAAGTAGATGCAGGTGGGGGTGATGGTGATATGGTTGGTGGGTGTGGGAAGGAAGATGGAAAGGTAGGATAGTTCAAGAGGGTGGTGCTGAGTTGGAGGGTTGGATCTGGGATGAGGTGGAGGGGGACAGGAGATGAGGAAACTGGTGAAATCGACATTATGGCCATGTGGTTGGAGGGTTCCAAGGCAGAAGATGAGGCGTTCTTCCTCCAGGCATCGGGTGGCTAGGATTGGGTGATGGAGGAGGCCCAGGACTTGCATGTCCTTGGCAGGGTAGGGGGACAGTTGAATTGGTTGGCCACAGGGCGATGGGGTTATTTGATCTGTGTGTCCCAGAGATGTTCCTTGAAATGTTCCGTGAGCTGACATCCTGTCTCTCCTGAGACCACGTCGATAGCTTTGGACACAGTAGATGAGGTGTTTGGATGTGCAGGAAAATCTCTGCCGGATGTGAAAAGATCCTCTGGGGGCTTGGATCGTGGTGAGGGGGCAGGTGTGGATGGAGGTTTTACACCTCTTGTGGCAGCAGGGGAATGTGCTGGGAGTTCAGAATGGGCTGGTGGGGGTGGGGGCTGGAGGGGGTGTGGATAGGACAAGGGAGTCACAGAAGGAGTGGTCTCTGCGGAATGCAGATGGGGTAGGGAGGGAACTATATCTCTGGTGTTGGGGTAGTGGAAATTGTGGAGGATTAGTGAGATGGAAGGTAAGTACCAGGGCTTTCTATTTTTGTTGTGGTTGGAGGGGTGGGGTTCAAGGGTGGAGTTGCGGGAAGTGGGGGAGATGTGCTGGAGAGTATTGTTGACCACGTGGGTGGGGAGATTGCAGTCCTTGAAATAGGAGGCCATTTGGGATGTTCTGGAATGGAATTGCTCCTCCTTGGAGCAGATGCAGTGGAGGAATTGGGAGTAAGAGATAGCGTTTTTACAGGCAGGGGGTGGGAGGAGATGTAGTCCGGGGAGCTGTGGGAGTCAGTGGATTTGAAGTAGATGTCCATGTTGAGTCAGTTGTCGAAGATGGAGATGGAGAAGTCCAGGAAGAGGAGGGAGGTGCCTGAGATGAAGTTGAAGTCAGGATGGAAGATGTTCGTGAAATTGATGAACTGTTCAACCACTTCATGGGAACACAAGTTGGCGCAAATACAATCATCAATGGAGTGGAGGAAAAGCTAGGGAGTGGTGCCAGAACAGCTGTGGAAGGTGAACTGTTCCACGTTTGCCAGTGTAGCCGCAGAAGATGCAAGTCCTGGGCCTCCTCCACTACCAAATCCTCGCCACCCAAAGGCTGGAGGAAGAACGCTTCATCTTCAGCCATGGGATCCTTTAACCACACGACATCAGCATCAGCTTCATTAGTTTCCTAATCCCCCTTCCCCTTTTACAAGGTCTGTCTCTTTTCCTCTTTTTTTATACATTTAAAGAATCTTTTGCTTTTATGTCTTGGTATTATTCATGAGTTTACCCTCCAAGTTTATTTTCTCCCTTTTCTTTTTGTGATCTTTTTTGTTAGTTTATAAAACTTTCCCAATCATCTGATTTACCACAAAGTTTTGCCATTTCTTTGTTCTTTCAATTTGATGCTATCCATAACTTCCCTGGTTAACCATGGTTGGCATGTTCCCTTCCCTGAATCCTTCTTTCTCACTGAAATTCTATCTTTGTTGTGAGTCATCAACTATTTTCTTAAAGTATGCCACTGTTCCTCAACATCTTCTCTGTAAATTTCCTTCCCAGTCCACTCCAACCAATACTGCCCCAATGTCTTTGCAATTACCTCTGTTTCAGCACAATTGTTTCTGACCTGAGTCTTTTCACTGGCAAGTGGAATGGTAAATTTTACTGTGCTATGGTCACTGTTTTCTAGGGGATCTTTTACCTGGAGATCATTTATAAAGCCATTACACATTACCAGATGCAGAATAGCCTGATGTCTGGTTGAATCTATAATGCAATTGCTCTTGGAAACTCTCCTGGATACAATGTATGAAGTCTTCCCTGTGGCTACCTTGGCCAATCTCCATGAAGATTAAAGTCTTCCCTGAGTAATGCACTGCCTTTTTTACATATTCTCATTCCAAGAGAAAATGACCCATGATAGGGCAGAGAGGGACAAGACAGTGTAGGCCAATAAGAACTTCATTGAAATACACAAGCAGAATCAGGAGCAGTGGGCAGATTTGTCAGAGGCACGTAAAGGTTATAGGGCTGCATCACTGCTGTTTACTCTATGCTGCCCCTGGCATGCAAAATCTGACTCTCTCTATGGACAGGTTGACAGTTCCATGTGCCTTTTTCTCCAAAGGAGACTGGGCAGGATGGACCCAAATGGAGGAGGACCCGCAGACAGTGCCCCCAGAAGTCTCCCCTCAGGACACTCCGGAGTTAGTTGGTGCTTCCACCTCCATGCCACTGCCATCCTCCGCCAAATGGGAATTCAAGCCGAGGAGTGCCTGGGCCCTGAAGACCCAAAAGGCCTGGGTACTGCCTGATTAAATCTCCAAGGCCAAGGGCTCCACTGTAGGTTCCACTCCAGCTTCAGAGGCTGCGATTGCACCAAAGCCTAGTAGGAGGGAAAGAAACGAAAAGACTTTCTGAGGGCACATAGTGGCATGGCTGACTCCTTACTGTGTTCACATTTGGAAATATATGTTCACTTTTCATCAACAGCTGTGTGAGTGAATGTATGTCTAACAGATTTTACAAAACTAATGATGCAGAGCCAAGCCATCCTTGATGGCGCACAATGGTTTACAGTCTGAGTTTGCAGTAAGGTGAGCAGCTCCTGCACAGTGTGTGGCCTGTGGGAACTTGGTAAGTGACTGCTACTTTAGCAACTGTCCTGGGCTGTAACACATTGCATATGAATGGCACCCATTAGAGGAATTGTTTGCTAGTGCTGCATGATGGGCTCGAGAGTGCTTGGGCGTAGGTTTTGTAACGCAAACAGGAAGTAATGGCAAAGTCCACATACAGCATGTAATGCTCACAGGTATCTTTAGGCTGTACCTTATGGGTGTCTGTGTAATGCCGTTCAACTTTTAATCACTTGGCAATAAAACCCTCTCCCTCCTTTGCAGAATGAAACACTTGCCCTGCCTACTCTAGCCTGGTGACAGCCAATTTCAGTTCCACTGTGTACTTGTCATTTCCACCATAATAGAAAGAATTAACAGTTGCTCCTCACACAGGGATTCTCAAGCTTGGGCTCTTGCCTTGGTGAACACCCAAAAGCAAATGCTTGCTTGCCCCCCCTCATATACATCAACTCTGATCTTCCCAATGTCCCCACCTAACCCATCTGTCTAAATCTTCATCTCCCCATTATATCACCTCCTGGTCCCGTTGAGTCAACATGCCTGACACATTAGTCCAGTGCTTAACACCTCCTCACAATCAATTGCTGACTATTGATAACCTCCATTCCTTCATTGCTCCTTTCCTTTCCATTCTTTATCATCATCTCATATGTTGAGATGTCCCCTCTCCTCTCAATTGTTATCCCTCAGCATCTCCCATGCTGTCTCCAATCACCACAGTTGAGTTCCCCAATTTCCCTCCTGCACAAGTGGCCCCAGCCAATTTTGCCTTTGACTTTTAGTGGATGCACCCCCAAGATTAATTGTTGGACTGGCGTGTACAAAGCTAAAAATCATACAACACCAGGTTATAGTCCAACCGGCTTATCTGGAAGCACTAGCTTTCAGAGCGCTACTTCTTCACCAGGTGGTTGTAGAGTATAAGACCATAAGACACAGAATGTGTAGCAAAGGTTTCCAGTGTGACTGAAATTATATATTGGAAAAGACCTGGATTGTTTGTTAAGTCTCTCATCTTTTAGAATGACTATGTTGGCTTCAGGATGGCCTCAACCTGGATCTTGTGTTCATGTCACACTACAGGTGACCACACACACACACACACATATAAGTTTGTGGGGTGAATTTGTACTTGCAGAAATATATTTTATTTTGCTCAAAAACATGCATGAATCCATGTAAGATTCTATAAATCAATTTTTTAGATTAGAATCAGGCTGAACATTGAGGCACAGACAGTCTCACACAGGGCACCTCACACCTTCAATGCCAACATGGCACCTACTGTTAAAGTTCACTTGAGAATGTAACTTTAAGAAAGTTCTGGGATTTACATATGACAGAACTGAAACCAACATGGTCATTCTAAAAGATGAGAGACTTAACAAACAATCCAGGTCTTTTTCAATATATAATTGCAGTTACATCACACTGCGGTAAATTCTGTATCTTATGATCTTATACTCCACAACCACCTGATGAAAGAGCAGCATTCAACAAGTTAGTGCTTCTAAATAAACCTATTGGACTATAACCTGGTGTTGTATGATTTTTAAAAATGATTGATTGTGACACTGAAGGAGACTGAACCCTGACTGATCCCTGTGCAGCATCCTGACTGACTTACTCCCTGAATGGGTCGCACTTGGAACAAATGACTGAATGTGGCCCACTTCCTGAAATGTGGAGGTACAGGTTTCTGACCATCCAAAGTGCCAACTAACCATATCCACGCCCGAGGATTTAATGTGTCGCTTCCCTCTTACTGTTTAAAACACTTACTTCAGGCGTTGGGGCCTCCATTTGCCGAGAGGTGCGACGAAGGAGCAAAGGACTTCTGGGAAGGTTTTAAGTGGTGAAGGGGTAAGATTAAGGAGCCTTAGATGACGAAATCAGAGGAACTTCTCGTCAAAAAGAAGAAGGCAGCTTACGTAAGGTGGAGGGCAAGAATCTAGCACAGCTTTAGAGGGTTACAGGCTTGCTAGAAAGGTGCTTAGAAACGGACTGAGGAGAGCCAGGAGGGGGCACGAAAAAGGCTTGGCAAGAAGAATTAGGGAGAACCCAAAGGCATTTTACTCATACGTGAGGAATAAGAGAATGATCAGGGAGAAGGTATGGCCGATCAGGGATAGAGGAGGGAACTTGTGCATGGAATCTGAGCAGATAGGGGAAGCCCTAATTGCATTTTTTGCTTCAGTTTTCACCAAGGAAAGGGAACTTGTTGTAAATGAAAACTTAGAAGAGCTGGGATACAGTCTTGACCAGATCAAGATTGATG
This sequence comes from Chiloscyllium plagiosum, assembly GCF_037043375.1. NCBI lineage: Eukaryota > Metazoa > Chordata > Chondrichthyes > Orectolobiformes > Hemiscylliidae > Chiloscyllium > Chiloscyllium plagiosum. Next base: position 35,400,939 of record NW_028270169.1, on the reverse strand, counting down.
AAGTTGATGTGCAAGAAACTTTGAAAAACATTAAGATTGATAAGTCACCAGGGACAGACCAGATTTATCCTAGGCTGCTCTGGGAAGTGAGAAAGGAGGTTGCTAAGCTGCTGGCAAGGATATTTGCCTCCTCACTCTCCACGGGAGTCGTGCCGGAGGATTGGAAGGAGGCGAATGTTGTTCCTCTTTTCAAGAAGGGTAATAGGGAAATCCCTGGCAATTACAGACCAGTCAGTCTTATGTCTGTGATCAGCAAAATTTTGGAAAGAATTCTGAGGGATAGGAATTATGACTATTTGGCAAAGTATAGTGTGATTAAAGGCAGTCAGCATGGCTTTGTGAGGGGCAGGTCATGCTTCACAAATCTTATTGAGTTCTTTGAGGAGGTGTCAAGACAGGTCGATAACGGTCAAGTAGTGGATGTGGTGTATATGGACTTCAGCAAGGCATTTGATAAGGTTCCCCATGGTAGGCTCATTCATAAAGTCAGGAAGTATGGGATACAGGAAGATTTGGCTATCTGGATTCAGAATTGACAGAAGGCAGAGAGTGGTTGTAGATGAAAAATATTCTGCCTGGAGGTCAGTGTTGAGTGGGGTCCCGCAGGGCTCTATTCTTGGGCCTCTGCTTTTTGTAGTTTTTTAGTTGATTTGGATGAGGAGGTTGAGTGGTGGATTAGTAAATTTGCAGATGACACAAAGGTTTGAGGTGTTGTTGATAGTATAGAGGGCTACTGCAGGCTGTAGCGCGACATAGATAGGATGCAGAGCCGGACTGAGAAATAGCAGATGGAGTTCAATCTGGATAAATGCAAAGTGATGCATTTTGGAAGATCGAACTCGAATGCTGAATATAGGATTAAAGTCAGGATTTTTGGCAGTGTGGAGGAACAGAGGGATCTGGGTGTGCAAGTACATAGTTCCCTCAAAGTTGCCACCCAAGTGGATAGGGTTGTTAAGAAAACATATGGTATTTTGGCTTTCAATAACAGGGGGATCGAGTTTAAGAGCCACAAGGTTTTGCTGCAGCTCTACGAGTCCCTGGTGAGACCATACATGGAATATTGTGTCCAGTTCTGATCACCCTACTATAGGAAAGATACAGAGGCTTTGGAGAGGATGCAAAGAACGATTACTAGGATGCTGCCTGGATTGGAGTGCTTGCCTTATGAAGAAAGATTAAATAAGCTTGGACTTTTCTCTCTGGAGAGAAGGAGGAAGAGAGGAGACCTGATTGAGGTGTACAAAATGATGAGTGGAATTGATAGAGTCAATAGCCAGAGACTTTTCTCCAGGGCAGGATTGACTGGTACAAGGAATCATAGTTTGAAGATATTAGGAAGAAGGTATAAAGGAGATGTCAGAAGTAGTTTCTTTATGCAGAGAGTTGTGAATGCATGGAATGCGTTGCCAGCTGTGGTGGTGGAAGCAGAGTCATTGGGGACATTTAAGCGACTGCTGGATATTCACATGGAGGTGTAGGTTAAGTTACTATATTTTACATTTGGATTAAACCTCGACACAACATCATGGGCAAAAGGGCCTGTTCAGTGCTGTACTTTTCTATGTTCTATGTTCTATGTAGCATGCCTCCTTTGACTTGATGGAGGACTTGCACCTCTTTAGACATCGCATGTGCGTCAGCCAAATGGCACTTGTTTGGCACATATACAGCTGGCACATGGGGAAATTAACATAGCATTATGCCATACACTGAAAAATGTGTTGCTGGAAAAGCGCAGCAGGTCAGGCAGCATCCAAGGAGCAGGAGAATCAACGTTTCGGGCATAAGCCCTTCTTCAGGAATTGGTTTTATGCCCGACACGTCGATTCTCCTGCTCCTTGGATGCTGCCTGACCTGCTGCGTTTTTCCAGCAACACATTTTTCAACTCTGATCTCCAGCATCTGCAGTCCTCACTTTCTCCATTATGCCATACAGTTGACTGGCTATGCCTTTACTGCTGGCAACATTGGCAAGCTGCCTAGCTTTGTATTTGGACTAAATAGCTAGGAAAGGCAGAAAGACAGTGAGCCTATAAAATATGGATAGGGGTCAAATTGCAAAAAAAAAAGCAGGCAGCCAAATAGGCACAAAGCGAGTGACTGAGTGCTAAAAGAGCAAGCAAGGACCCACGGGGTGTAGCCTGGTCAAATCCATCCATCCAATGTGCAAATTGTCCTGGCAGCAACATTCCACTGATGAGCGCCAGTGGGCTCCAAAGTACAGTAGTCAGGTGCAGAACCACATTATATGTGAGCTGGACATATGCTAGGAAGCTGCAGTGAGGCTGGTGTATGTCAGATGCTAAAGGTGGTGAAAGGCTGCTGCCCCTTGAGTGTAACTAGTATCCAAGTTGGAGGGGAAGAGGGGCAGTGAGCTGGAGTTATGAGATAAGTGTTACGACTTTCATCTGGCAGTTATCAGCACCTAGTTTCTAAGTGGCTGCTGATAGAATGGGAAGCTGCATATTAATGGATTCGATAGGAATAACGAGATGTTAATGCGTACAAATGTATGCAAATATGGCTCTTGTCACTCACTAGTGACAATCTTACCGTTCATTATTCAATTGGAAAATCAGACATTTTGCTCTCAATATCAGGAAGCTCCATGTTGACCATCTCACGTGACTTTTCCAAGTTTCTCACTTTTCCAACTTTATCATTCAGGGACTGGGATAATTCTGTCTGTTTTACTTTGCTTTAGATTTTAATTTGTCGTTTGGTTCTCTTGGAAAGATCTCATCAGCTGTGATTCAAAAATGCGATCACTTTTGGAGCAAGAATCCCACAGAGTATTTCTAATTCACGGTTATCAATTTTCTTATACATCTCAATCTTGAGACAGGTGTAAGTTCTTTAATGTGGCAACAGTTCAAATTTCACTCTGGTATCACTAATCAAATTGTATCTTAAATTCAAATAACATTTCACACTCTTCATATCTCCTTTTTGTTTTAATTCTTTCTTTTCTGTGGTGATTATTTTTCAATGCCATTTGATTTAATTTTGGATTTGAATTGGAAACTGTTAATTTTGCTTTCCCCACCATCTGTTGCATTCATTTATTTATTCCATGGGGCATGGGCATTGCTGGCAAGGCCAGCATTTGTTGACCAATCCCTAATTACCCTTAAACTGAGTTGCTCAATACACTATTTTAAAAGGGGGGTGGGGGCTAAGAGTCAACTATATATCTGTAGGTCTGTAGTCACATATATGTTGGACAGGTAAGAACAGCAGATTCCCTTCCCTAATGAGCATTAATGAACCAGATAGATTTTCACAAAAACTGTTGGCAGTTGTTATGGTCACCATTACTGAGACTAGTTTTCAAGTCCAGATTCTTTTTATTTAATTGGACGTAAATTCTACCAGCTGCCATGATGGCATTGGAATCTATTAGATTTTACTAATGCAGTAACATCATTTTCACCACTCTCTCCTTGTTTGGTTGCTTTGAATTCCAATTCAACTATTTCTGATGCTAAGAAAGGCTTGGCAATAAGATTTGATCACTTTTCTTCCGATTTATGATTTTATTTCTCTCTGACTTGCATGGAGTTTCCTCAGTTAAAGCCTGATGATTTTTCAACAACTTCTGTAATGTCAAAATAAGTTCCTGCTCCCCTCCAAAAAATCAACAAAAATGCCAATAACATGTTTTCATAAATAAAAACGAGAAGCACAGGTATAAGTTTATGCCACAGTTACATCTTCCTTTATGTGCAATTTAGGAGTGGCTTCTTCATGTGTCAATGATGTTACCATCATTCACAATTCAGCGATATTATTTGTTAGGAAACAGCAAAACCTTGTAAGTGTTCTTGAATGCCAGTCCTGATATATTAATATTTAGATACATTTATGTGGGCAAAACAAACCAACTGAAACAAATGCAATTCATTTCGAATAATTTATAAACATGAATTCTCATCTTACAGGTTGACATTTTTAAAGCTAACACATTAGTGACAAGATGTAAAAATTTTGTCAATTTTGTGCATGCTTGCGTGTAGCTTTTGGAGCTGAGAATAGTCTTTGCATAAAACACTTTCTGGTGTGATCACTGCCTTGTGATACGAGTTTCACTAAGGATGAGGTATGTCAGGAGTGTGAAGGGACTCGAGGAACTGAGATAGTTCTCCGTTGAAGTGGAGAAGATTAACAGGAATTTAATCGAAGAGTATTGACAAGGGGTAGATTAATTTCACTGGCAGCAGTTTCAGTAACCAGATGACACAGTCAGAAGATAAATGGCAAAATAATTCCGTTGATACAGTGATTCCTAATGATCTGAAATCCACTGAATGGATCATTGAAGCACTCATATTAACTTTCAAAGGGAAAAAGTAGAAATTCTTTTAATGGTTAGACTCTGGAGCAGGAACAGGGGTCTGGGCTAATTGGATAACACTTTTAAAAGAGCCAGCATGTGAATAATGGGTCAAATGGCCTCATGTGAAGTATGATTCTATGTTTCCTTCTACCTTGGATCCTCCACTGTCAATCTCAATGGGCCAGGAGGACTTTGGATTAATGTCTAATTTAAATGATGGCACCATGAACAAGATTCTTTGTACTATATTGAATTGTAAACCTGGATGACACATGGAGGCACTGGAATACAGCCTGAACCCATAGTCATCTGAAACCAGCTTGATTGTGATGGGAGCAGTTACAGAGGACAGAAATGACACCGGCTGCTTTGGCTCCACAGAAGGCTGTTCCTTGTTTTAGAACCAAAAATGCTGGAAATATTCATCAGGTCTGTGTCAAGATAGAGCAAAACAGAATGAATGGGCTGAATCTTAAATCATTTTGGCTAAGTGTTAGTTTTATCGGGTTTCCCAGATGATTTCTCTCTGCATATCCTAGGAGTTTTCTTGTTACATCTTACCAATTTTTTTCTAACTTATTCTTCACATCAACCTGTTCAGAGGTGTTATCAGACACCTCTGAAGCAGGTGGTACTTGATCCCAGGCCCTCATCTGTTTGGTAATGGAGTTGGAGCCTAAGGCTTTGGTTTTTCCACTGCCCTGACACATCCTGAGGGGCCCTGAATCAGTGACATCTTGCCTGATTGGGTGCTTCTGTATGTCCACTGCTGCTTGCTACTAGCTCTGGGCTTGCTGGTTGTTTTGCATTCTACCTGCACCTCTTTAACAAGGCGATCACAGCAAGCAACACCCCATGAGCGGCTGGCAATGATTTACATTTGAACATAAGGAATTAAACAGGTTCTTAGGTCTCTGAATGGTCAGTATTTGTATGCTCTGCAGATGAGGGCTGTATACATTCCTCCAAGACTATAACTACAGCCATGTCTCTATCATTTATTCAACTCCAGCTGTGTGCACTGATTTGCTGTAGTGGCTGAGTGTCCCACACATAACATAAATCTGGGTGTGCCTACTGCACTCAGACAAATTCCCATATCAGACCCATATTGACCATGAAACTTATCACCACTTTCAGTAGACTGCAGCATCATGCTGTCATGACAGATGCTGAATCAGTTGGGTACATATCCTATAGCACCCTTGCAAATTTTGCAAGTTATTTCTCACTTTTGGCTGGCACTGTCTTTGGTTTATTTCATTGCTGGTAATGTCAGAATCTTTGAGATGTCAATGTTCAAAATGCAAGGATTAATGACATGGTGCAAATTGCCTTTGACCAGAATTTGAACCCTAGATGCATTGATTCTGTGTGCATTTATGCTTTGCACATAGACACTGAAATGATTACAAATTAAATGTAACTGTATTTTTCAGTGCTGTTTCATGTATTTATCTGATTGTTCTCCAAGAGTCGAGCAGATGTTGATCCTAAGCTTTTGCCCGTCAAATTGATGGTTGTCTCACCACCCTAGGCATTGTCCCAGCCATTTTCCAATTGCACTTTGCACTGGGGGAAGCCACAAATGACAGCAGGGAAAGAAGCTCATGGTGGATACCCTCAGTTCTGGGCTCTACTTGGTCACCAGGTAACCCCAGCCCCTCCACCCACACAGAGTCTCCCTGTCCGCTTTTAACCTTGCATCACCCAGTCAGCCCATTCCATTGATCCATGTACTGTGGAAAGTCAGCACATTGAACTTCTCCTTCAACTTCCTTCCCTTTCCCTGATCCCCAACATTACACCTTTTAAATGATGTCTACCTGGTCCTCTGCACTCCTACAGTGAAGACTGCAGAGATAGTCCCTGTCAATAACTACTGCCTGTGCCTCCTGTGGTTTCTGATACTGCACCATTAGACTGACTACCCATAACCCTGACCATTGTCTTTTTAGTTCTCTGACTGATGATACATAATATCAGTCCCACAGCAGTATGGTAAACTCTGAGTTGCCCTCTGATTGTCCACTTGTTTCCCGAAAGCTGATGCAGCTAGCAACACCTAACGCCTGTGAACGAATTGTAGTTAGTTGCCATTTCGAATCCGTGGAGAGCATTTCTTTCATTTCCTCATATTTCTGAAGATCCAGAACTCATATCAGTGCAATGGCCTCTTTATGCCTCAGTTCTGTCTGTAAAACTCCAGATTGTGCACTGTAAAGATAGATTAGCACATTTTACATTCATTAGATAGCTCTATATGAGATAAAGCAGTAATAATGCTGCTTAATACATATTTTGTTTGATTACAGTAGAGGCCAAGCTTTCTCTTTGTGGTAACTACAAGTGCTGTAATGAACAGGGCAGAAAAAAAAATCACGTATTTACCACATAGTCAGTGAAGTAAAGTAAAATTAATTGCAAATATTATGTAGGCAACAGTGAACAATCTGCTAATCACATCTGGACATGAGTAACAGTCTGTTTTGAGAGATGACTGCTTTTAATAGTTTCTTTTGAATGATGGATACAATCAATGTTCTCTCTTAAATGATAGAAGCCATGAAAAGTACTTTATAAGTAATGGATAGTCAGAATACGCATCATTTATCACAAGCAATGAATTTCCATTTTAATAAAAGTATTAATTGATCTGTTGTTTTCCACAAACTAGATTATTGATACTTTTGCCAATTTTTTTTCCACCACCCATTTTCTTACCATTTCAGCATTTACAATGTTAAATATCAGACTCTTGGCCTAGTCCCTAAAACTTGGTACTTTGCCTCATACTTTGTTTTTGGATGCCTGCCCCCTAAAACTTGGACTTGGCTATATTGTAAATATTATGATATGTATAAATAATCCAAAGTTTCCAGCATACCAATTCAGCATCCTTAGGGACAAGTAAATACTCTAGTGTTCTCAGCTGAAACTGAAGGCGTTAATGTTTTCCTTTCCTGCCTTTGGTTAGTGAAGAATTTTCCTGGAAGATTGTCCTTTTTCATGTAATCAACGAAAAAAAAATCATTTTTGGTTCACTTGTGACCTTGTGGTGAACCCTTTCAAAAAAGCTTGGAATCAGACCCATGGGTGGCTTGCAGCTGTGTTGTACTGAAGTTTGCAAGGAGCAGTAGAGTCTCATTTCTGCAAGTTGAAGGCACAAAGGGGCAGAAAGTCTGAAAGTGATACTCTTTGTGTTTTTTCTCTGTAAATGTTAGTCCAGATAACATATACAATGTATAGTCAAATTCTGTTGAGTCAGATATCTTGAGGTTTAATTACTTGGCTATAATACCACAGTCATAGACACAGTCTTGGTTTGTGCTCATTGATATTACTGTTCATTACGCACACATAATTGAGGAACTACACTGAAACCATCACACAGACATTCCTGATGAAGGGCTGATGCCTGAAACTTTGATTCTCCTGCTACTCGGATGTTGCCTAACCTGCTGTGCTTTTCCAGCGCCACACTTTTCGGCTCTGATCTCCAGCAGCTGCAGTCCTCACTTTCTCCCAGATATAGTGGGGGTGACAAGCATCAAAATGAATACCTTTATAACAGATGGGAACATATTGTAGTGTCATGTATCCTAAAGGTACAGGCCTGACTGGTCAAGAAACTATTCCATTGTAGATCAACCCCACCTTTTCTACAACCTTTTTCTACAAATGTATACAGTGATGCATATAGATACAGCTGATACTTTGGAGTACATAAAACTCAACTAAATACAGTTATCATGATTTATAGTGGGGCTTCACTCTGTATTGTTCAATCTGTCATTGCAAGTAGATGTACAGTGCTTTTCATACAGATGTTGGTCAGCATGATATCCTAAGTATCCCAGTTAGCATTTTGTATGATGTGTGATTCATGATATGCAATTCTGGTGTGTTTTCTATTTCTCTGCAGGACTTGGCCATTGTTCATTGCAATGTCATCTGACTTACACTGGGCAGAGTATTTTTCCATGAATCCATGTACTCATGTGAAAATCACAAATTTACATGCTTTGTCTTAGTTCAAGTTGGGATAACTGTTTGCATGTTCAGACTACCATTTGGGAATAGTGACCACAATTCTGTAAGTTTTAGAATACTCTGAGCCAATTACATCAAAATTCAGCAGGAGCTGGTAGATGTGGATTGGGAGCAGCTATTTGAGGGGAGGTCCACATCTGATATGTGAGAGACTTTCAAAGATAGGTTGAAGATAGGGCAGGACAGGCATGTCCCTTTGAAAACAAGGGATAGGAAAGGCAAGATTCGTGAACCATGGATGACAGGAGAAATCGTGCAACTAGCCAAGAGGAAAAGGGAAGCGTATGTAAGGTCCAGGCAGCTAAGAACAGAACGGGCCTTGGAGGAATATCAGAAGAGTAGGACCAATCTTAAATGAGGAATCACGCAGACTAAAAGGGGTCATGAAATAATTTTAGCGAGCAGAATTAAGGAGAATCCCAAGGCCTTTTATTCATATATAAGAAACAAAAGGGTAAAAAGTGAAAGGGTTGGTCCACTAAAGGATAAGGAAGGACGGTTATGTGTTGAACCAGAGAAAATGTGTGAGATTCTTCATGATTACTTTGCATCAGTATTCACTGAGGAACCAGATGTTGATGAATACTGAAATTATAGATAGAAGTTTGATAGAAAGTGGACAAATCCCCAGGACCAGATGGGATCTATCCCAGGTTGCTGAGGGAGGTGAGAGAGGAAATAGCTGGGGCCCTGACAGATATCTTTGAAGCATCCTTAAATACAGGTGAAGCGCCAGAGGACTGGAGGGTTGCTAATGTTGCCCCCTTGTACTAGAAGGGTAGTAGGGATATTTCAGGTAACTACAGACCAGTGAGCCTGACATCAGTGGTGGGAACGTTGCTCGAGAAGGTACTGAAGGATAAAATCTATTTATATTTAGAAAAGAATGGGCTTATCAGTGATAGGCAACATAGTTTTGTATGGGGGAGATTGCGCCTTACCAACTTAATAGAGTTCTTTGAGGAAGTGATCAAGTTGATAGATGAAGGAAGGGCTGTTGATGTCATATACATGGACTTTAGTACGGCATTTGATAAGCTTCCCCATGGTAAACTATTGGAAAAAGTGAAGTCACATGGTGTGCAGGGTGTTCTAGCTAGGTGGATAAAGAACTGGTTGAACAACAGGAGACAGAGAGTAATAGTTGTCGGGAGTTTCTTGAAATGGAGAAAGGTGGCCAGTGGTGTTCCAGAGGGATCAGTGCTGGGGCCACTGTTGTTTGTGATATACAGAAATGATCTGAAAGAAGGCATTGTTCGTCTGATCAATAAGCTTGCAGATGATACGAAGATTAGCAGAGTAGCAGAAAACATAGGGGACTGTCAAAGAATACAGGAGAATATAGATAGACTGGAGAGTTGGGCAGAGAAGTGGCAGGTGGAGTTCAATCCAGGCAAATGTGAGGTGATGCATTTTGGGAAGTCTAATTCTAGAGCGAACTATACTATAAATGGAAGAGCATTGGGAAAGGTTGATGAGCAGAGAGATCTGGGAGTTCAGATCCATTGTACCCTGAAGCTGGCTACACAAGTGGATAGAGTAAACTTGCCTTCATCGGACAGGATATTGAGTATAAGAGCTGGCAGGTCATGTTAAAATTGTACAAAACTTTGGTTCTGCTATATTTAGAATATAGTTCTGGTGCCACACTACCAAAAGGATGTGGACGCTATGGAGAAGGTGCAGAGAAGGTTTACGAGGATGTTGCCTGCTATGGAAGGTGCTAGCTATGAAGAGAGGTTGAATAGGTTAGGATTGTTTTCATTAGAGAAAAGAAGATTGAAGTACAAAATCATGAAGGGTATAGACAGGGTGGATAGAGAGAAGCTTTTTCCCAGGGTGAGGGATTCAATAATGAGAGGTCGTGTTCAAGGTGAGAGGTGAAAGGTCTAAGGGGGAAACACATGGCAAGTACTTTATACAGAGGATGGTAGGTGCCTGGAATGTGTTGCTAGCAGAGTAATAGAGGCAGGCACTGTTGATTTATTTAAGGTGCATCTGGACAAATGCATGAGTAGGTGGGGAGCAGAGGGATATAGATCTTAGGAATTGGGTGATAGGTTTAGACACTGGTTTGGATTGGCTCAGGCTTGGAGGGTCGAAGGGCCTGTTCCTGGGCTGTAAAATTTCTTTGTTCTTTGTTCTATTTTCTCACTTCTTTTCAACAATGAACACACACATTTATGAGAGTGTGGGAGGGAAGAACAGTGTGGGCCTGTTTGTCAAATATTAGAGAGGCTGATGAATGGTAAGTTCTTGTGTTGAAAAGTATCAAGTAGGTTTGTTTTTGTAATAAAACAAAGCTATCTGAAAATCTTTGCAAGTTGCTTTATATTTAATGATCATGGATTTTACTGGACTAACAGTGCATGTTACAAGACTATTAAGCTGACAGTTACGAGGATAAGAGGTAGTATGTTGGACAACCGATTTGCTGCACATGTCTTGGAAGGATGCACTAGTGTAATACTAATTAATGTACAGGTCATTCTGCTATAACCCACATTTTGTCAATGCCAATTTGCTATAATGCAATTGACAAATTGGGGACACTTTTTCTAAAGGGTGAACTTTTAAATGTGTGTTGACTATAGTGCGATTACAGCGGCAACACTTTAAGCACTGTTTCTAAAGCTCAATTTTTCTATAACACAAGGTTGCACAAGAGCACAACCATCACATTATAGAAGAACACTGTATGACAATTTGTTGAGATACACTGAATATACTGAATATGCGAGTCAATGCATCAACAACCATTGTATTAGTGGCTTCTTCAGTTTTTCGTACAAAAAGGAGTTTGTTGAAATAGTCAGTCGCCAGAATGTGATTGTGTCTATGGGTATGGAAAATATTAGCTGCAAACATGCACCATGGATTGACAGGAATCTTGTGTGGAGGGAGAGGTCTTCTGAGTTGTTAAAGTTCATTGAAATAACATGGAACACATACTTTGATTAGTTAAAGAGCAATATAGCACAGGAACAGGCACTTCAGCTCAGCAAGCCTGCATTGATACATGATACCTTTCTATTTCCTGCCTTTTCATGTATCTGACAAGATGCTGCATAAAAGCTGCTATTGTATCTGATTCTACCACCTCCTCTGGCAGCATGTTCCAGGCACTTACCATCCTCTGTGTAAACAAAACAACATACCATTCATATCGTCTTTAAACATTTTCTCCCCTTTTACTTTAAATCTATGCCCTCCAGTAGTTGACATTTCTACTCTGTGGAAAAAGATTCCAACTATCCATTCTGTCCATGCATCTCATAATTTTGTAAACTTCTTTCAAGTCACCCCTCTGCCACTGACATTCAAGTAAAAACAAATCAAATTTGTCGGATCTGTCCTCATAGCTAATACACTCAAAATCAGGCAACATCCAGGAAAATGGTTCTTGTACCCTCTCTGAAGCCTCCACATCCTTTTAGTAGTGTGGTAATCAAATATTCCAAATGTGGCCTAACTAAAGTTGATCAAAGTCCTTATTAGATGGTTAATAGATGGATCCACATGCCAATATCTTGTGTTTTCCGTGTCCACGTGTACCTGTACATAATCAAGCATGTCTTAACCTAGATCTTGCTGAATTATGAATTGTTTACATTCTTGGAAAGTCCTAGTTGTAAATGACTGGAAAGAACATATTAGCTCAGAGACCAATTGGAGGCCAGCCATTGATGATAATTTCTTTGAGCCTTTGCTGACATTTGGGGTAACTTACTGAGTCTGTTCTGCTTGGCTATGACCAAATTATGAGATTGATGTTGCAGTTTGCAATTTTTTAATGTTGCAACTAATAGGTTTGTTTTCTGATAAGTTACAACATGTAGATCTTTACAATAATAGAAGCTCTATCAATTTCAATGATGTAAGTGTTTTCAAGTGTCCATCCCAAGGAACTGTATTGGCATTGAAGATGGATAATGTCAATATATGAGGTGTCAGACCCATTCAGCAGTGAGCTTGCCTTGTGTGGATTACACCACAGTCTGCCAATTTCCCAAGTACATCTTGTGCAAAACAAGTACATGGATGGTATTTGCATTTGGGCCAGTGTCAATCTTGACATAGGGTGCATCCTGCTCATTTCCTTTTGGAAAGACCACCTGAATGGAAGTAAAGGCTTCAGATTTTCTGAAAGTATCTATGTCTATCAATTTTACCACATGTACTGTCAAACTAGGGTCTGCAGGCTTCAATGTTGCAGTAACCTCATGGACTTGGTTAACCTGCTTGTGTGTCATGAATGGAACATTGGAAACTTCATCATTGCTCAATTGGATGATTTTCTTCATACACTATTGTGGAGCACTGTGTTGAACTTTGTATTTCACTGGACAAATGGATTGTGTTCCAGGCCAATATCCTTTCATAAAATATAGTTTTCATGTGTCAAAAACTCTGGACACTGTCTTGGTGGATGAGACAAGGCATATCTCATGTAAGACTTCACTGAACCTGTTGACAGCTGCAGGTCAAGTGCTTGCAGATGCTACAGGCCTATGACAATAGCTTCAACTTATATCCTTCTTTTAGCACAGTGTTAATGGTATATTTTGGGGTTTGTCCAGGAATGCTTTTTTGAGAGAGTTGGTGGGTGTGGAGGCAATGGCCAGTTCCATAAGCCTTTCTGCTACACCAATTTCAGTAAAATCACATTTTATATCTTTGCAACAACAGTTGCCTATAAATTAATCTGCTATATCACCTGGTTGTTGACATGAAGACATGAACTCTGGCCTGTGATTTCTGAAATTAGTTCAAACTTTAACTTGAACTTCTAAAATCTGAAGGATTGTGTAGTTATTATGAGAATTACCAACGGATTTTATTCTTCTTAACTGTTCAGTGCACAAAGCAAAAAGTCGTTTCACTGCCTGTCTTTCTTCGCCAGTTAACTGCTGATCCATTTTTTTATAAAACAGCTGAAGTTCTGACTAAATGTCAGTGATGCACCAAACCATGCTTGGATATCTGCTTTCATCATTCTTGTATCACTTACCAAAATCCCCTAATTAACTAGCTCACCCTTGTGTTGATTCTCAAATCTGACTTCCACCCTCTCTTGCCATGCACCATTCCTTAGCAGCTTGTCACTCACCAGGCATCCTGAAATTGACAGGCACTCCTTGATTCCATGCCATCTTGAAAAGACAGTTCTGTACTTGCACTGATACTTTCAGTCCACAGCTGGTTGCTGACATTTATTCAGGACAAAGCAAAAGAGGAAAGCAATGCCTGCTATGTAGGAGGGAGCCAATAAGGTCCTGCTGGAAGGGCTGGTGTTGATGTGTGACTATCTCTTCCCCTTGGCCCAACAGTGGAGCCCATAAGACCACACCATGGACTAGCATGATGTTGTCACCTGGGTTAAAGTTCTCACAGGAAGAAGGTTAATGTTCTTCTCCACTCTGCCAGGGTAATTTCCACCACTTTCTCTCCAATGCTTCACCCTCACTCCATCTCTGCTCCTGTACCCACCTCATTGTTTGTTTGTGGCAGCATCTTTCTCACTCATTCTCACTGACCCCAACCTCTGACACTATTTAAGCCTGCAGCTCCTCTGCAATGTCTACTCACATTCTCAGGATACCTCTGCCATCCACTTTCTCATGATACCTACTTTGTTCTCATGCCATGAGGAAAATATTCAGCCCAGGCGCTGAACAGGGCAGGAAGATTCAAGGCAGGTTCTGTGCTGCCTAGCATTGGGCTCCTTAGCCCTTGTGAGGAGAGTATCGCTGACCCTGATTGCTCTGACTGTACTGGTGCCAGATGCTGCCAATGTTGAGCAGATCTTGCTGTAATTGTTGCCCAATTCTTCCAAATATCTTTCTATGGTCCACATCACTCAGTCTTACACAAAACGCTGGCCTATTTCATGTATTTGTTTTCTTTCTACCAAAGTTCCGCCCCACACTGTACTGAGGCAGGGACAGCATCCAAACTCCAGTATCTATTTCTTAAATGTGTGGAGAGAATCAGTGTTAACTTTCAGAACTGAAGAAGGGTTGCAATAAACATGAAACATTAACTCTATTTATCCCTCCACAGATGTTGCCAGACCTGCTGGGAAATAAAATGAAAATTGGCAACATTCTGTTAATGACATTGATCCTGTGATGGACAGAGAGGTGTTAGGTGAAAGGACAGTTAGGGGAGAGGAGTTATGTGATGGGGCGTAGTGCTGGTAGATGTTACAAGTCCTACCAAAGTTTCACTATCAAGACGATTAGGGAAGAAACAGCATGGACTTTTTTTTCCATACTTTCCTTTCTTTAAATAACTGCCAACCATCTGACAGCAACTTGTGTAAAATTTACCAGAACTTGTTGAACCATTTCATTACAGAATGTTCTCTTACTTGATCCTAATAAAAAAGTCAAACATTTGGAAGTAATTGTTGAGAATATAGTTATTTGTGAGTTTGTAAATTACATTTGAATGAGTTCTGCTTCTTGCTAGTTATCTTGATCAAATGCGGTAATGCTTACATTATTCTCTGTAATATAAGGAACTGGTATGGTCAGTTCTGCTATAACTTGATAGTTCCATTCTCATGCAATCTCATATTATAAGAAAATCAGGTAATAGCAGCACCATTTAATCTAATGGGGTCAGAATTGTGTTATAACCAACATGCGCATTAAAAGTTTGCACTTGAGAAATAGTGTCTCCAATTCATCAGTCGTGTTATAGTGAACTTTCATTAATGAGACGCATCCCTTAGCAGAACGACCTGTATGTGGATAATGTGAGATTGAAGAATCCGGCAGCTAATTGTTACAGCTCACTAACGTATACAAATATTACATTCATGGGTATATCAGTGCCTGGGCTAACATTTCAGCTATTTGTTGACAAAGGGCAGAATGCTTCCCTCACCCTGTCACATTTCAATTGACCCAAGTTACCCTGGTGTCTGACACCATTTTAACCCTCACATGTTATTGTAGTGGTATCATGAGCATGTTTATTAACGCTAAATTGACATACTAACTGTGAGATATAACACATCCCAAAGACGAAACATTTATCCCAAACAGACACCGATGGTTGTAAATAGGTAGGTGTTGCCAATTCAATATTATACAAAAACAGGTAAAAACTGAGTCTACAAGTCAAACATTTCAAACTTCAATGTGATGCTTTAGATGTTTGACAACTTGTCCTGATCTGGTGAGTGTATACCCATCTGGAGAGGTACGCATTGTTCTCTGGTGCACTATTTAACAACAAATTGTTTGGTTGTTTTACTGCTGCTTACTGCCAGTCAACATCCCTTCACAATCATCAACAGCAGAATGCTTTTCCTCTATTTTAGTGCAAGATAGGTATTTTAGATTGGTCTGAGCTGTTGGCTGTTCCTTTGCTCATTATACCATAAACAGGGATATCTTTGTGTGATCTGGGCTGATTGCATATTTTAGAAATGTTTTGCTGGTATCTGAGTGTTTGTATTTGTGTCTGCAACTTACCCTCAGTTTTCTGTTTTAGCAGGTTTTTACCTGCTCATGCATCATGTAGCTGTTTCATTTCCTGCTGTCTTTAAAGAGGGATGCTCTTTCTCGGAATGTTCAGACAATCACCTTACATCCACAAGTTGTTCCAGAGATTGTAATCGCTTCTCTCTCACTGTATCAAAACTCAGCAAATGGAATACAAAAATCTTGTTCTGTTACTCAACATTTACTCATTGATTTCATAGAACGCACCATACGATTTGTTAGACCGTTTGAGAAAGGATGTATTATGGATCACTCCTCACTTAGTATTGATCTGGTCAAAATAAATACTTATTTTCGATGGAGGTACATTGTGAACAAGCTGGGGAGTATATTTCAACATTGCAGATTTTCTTTATCCTGTGGGATCGGCATTTGTTTAACACCCTTGAGCTTGCCAAAATCACAATGAACTCCAAATGGAGTAAATTGATCAAAGTTTGGGAGAAGATTTGTAGCTCGGGTACTCGTTGTTGTGGTTCTGTTCGCCGAGCTGGGAATTTGTGTTGCAGACGTTTCGCCCCCTGTCTAGGTGACATCCTCAGAGCTTGGGAGCCTCCTGTGAAGCGCTTCTGTGATGTTTCCTCCGGCATTTATAGTGATTTGTACCTGCCGCTTCGGGTTGTCAGTTTCAGCTGTCCCTGCAGTGGCCGATATATTGGGCCCAGGTCGATGGGCTTATTGATTGAATCTGTGGATGAGTGTCATGCCTCTAGGAATTCCCTGGCAGTTCTCTGTTTGGCTTGTCCTATAATAGTAGTGTTGTCCCAGTCGAACCCATGTTGCTTGTCATCTGAGTGGGCGGCACGGTGGCACAGTGGTTAGCACTGCTGCCTCACAGCGCCAGAGACCCGGGTTCAATACCCGCCTCAGGCGACTGACTGTGTGGAGTTTGCACGTTCTCCCCGTGTCTGCGTGGGTTTCCTCCGGGTGCTCCGGTTTCCTCCCACAGTCACAAAGATGTGCAGGTCAGGTGAATTGGCCATGCTAAATTGCCTGTAGTGTTAGGTAAGGGGTAAATGTAGGGGTATGGGTGCGTTGCGCTTCAGCGGGGCGGTGTGGACTTGCTGGTCTGAAGGGCCTGTTTCCACACTGTAAGGTAATCTAATCTAATCTAAATTCCCAGCTCGGCAAACAGAACCACAACAAGGAGTAAATTGACCTCAGTGTTTATCAAGCTGATATTGGCTTGGCACTTTAAGCCACTTTATGTCACTCCATCTTGTTGCATTGCTTGCATTAGTAGGTAGAAGTTGAAGTCATGTGTTTTCTTGGTCTTACTAATAATTGTGATATTATCAGATATGCAAACGTAATCAGGTACATTCTCAAAAATCCTATAGAAAGGTTCAGAGAATAAGTATTGGCTAACTGATAGACCAAATGGTAACTGTAAGAACCAATATTGTCCAAATGGAATTTAACATTTCATAAGCTCCTGTTAAATAGATAGGCAAGTAGCCATGCTTTGCGTCCAGCTTGGAAAAACAGTTTGCTCCAGAAAACTTAGCATTTAATTCTTACAACTTCAGTACTTTATGTGAACACCTTTTTTACATGAAAAGTTGAGGTGGCTTGGATCTAGGCGTACTTGTATGATGCTATATTTCTTTAAGACATAGAAGATGGAAACACACCAATATGAGCGGTGGTCTACCTTCTGAATTTATATTTTGCTCCATCTTTTTTAGTCCAGCGTATAGCTTCTCCTTATGATGCACTCTTGCATTTGCTTTGAGAATCAGTAAATGGAATTGTATCTTCCTTGAGATGCAGTTTGGGTATGAGTGTTTGAGATTCAGTTGCATCATGCATGGTGTGTTACCACAGTGGATGTGGTTTGTATTTGATGAGATGTGACTGCACTGCAATCTGTGCACACAGAATGTGATGGAAGGTGTGTGGTTTTCATTTTCTGAAGTTTGGAATTTAAATTAGTGACACATGGGCATTGGTCTTCAGTGAAGGGTTTTAATAACTAATAGGTAAGTCTTTTTGGAATCATTATGATTTAAACCAGTATGTCTCAGAGAACAGAAGACTGAAGGCCTCTTGGAGGGTTAATGAAAGTTTGTTTATATTGTAAGAGAAGAAAACAGCATTAGCTTAGCAGATGCCAAGAGAATTTTACAAGTAATTTATCTGGACTATAGGGTTAAGCTTTGAGGAGAGATTACATAAATTCAGGGTAAGAACAGTTTTTCCATAGATGCTATTCGAAATTTATTTCTCTTGGAAATCTTTTGAAATTGTGTATTTATTTCAATAGTCAATGTTACTGAGAAGTAAACAGGAAAAACTGTCTATCCTTTGCCTGGGCTACTTTTGGTCTCTCATTCACAAATTACTGTCACACAGATTTTATTTGTCTCTCCGTAATATGAGGTGGAAGCATATAACCAGATTATATAGTGCAGAAAGAGGCCATTCAGTTCATAGGTTTTTGTGTCATCCCTTTTGAATCTCCATTGAGTACTTGGAAATGACATGTTACCATGTACTAAACCTAATTAAAAGTTTCAATTTGCGTCACAACAATCCCTTGCATTTGATAGCCACCCTTTAAGTTTGTGGCACCTATTTCCAGATAGTAGGACCCCTCAGGAGAAAAGACATCTGTTGCTGCAACCATTCCTGCCCTTCTTCTCTGTTGTCACAACACACCTATGGAAGAAACATCACACAGTTTTATCTCTGTACAAGTTGTGCTCATCGTACAAAACAGTGAGATTGCTGTTACTGAAGCTCCCATATAACCAAGAATCATTTTCCATTGATATCTTTTGACATGTGAAGATGAACAAGCACTTCTTTATTATATTCTGTTCTTTTGTGTGAATGGTGAAAAACATGATGAAAAAGCTGAATTTATTTTGTTAGAGGTAAGAAACAGATGAAGCTGTCAATCCACTTGGAGTTTTTTACAGGCTATTTACTGAAAAGAAAAAGATCGAAGAGGAGGTATTGATGACCACTTTCATTTCACCATGGTAAGAAAGCTAAATATTTGCTAGGTCAACCATCTGCTAAAAGGGCAGATTCCAAGAACAACCGGTCAAAGCACTTTTTGATATTAGCTCAGGATTCTCAGGAGCTGAGAAAACAGCCTGATTCACAGAACCTGACCTTAATTCAGATAAATACGAGGTACTGCATTTTGAGAAAGCAAATCTTAGCAAGACTTATACACTTAATGGGAACAAAGAGATCTTGGAGTGCAGGTTCATAGCTCCTTGAAAGTAGAATCACAGGTAGATAGGATAATGAAGAAGGCGTTTGGTATGCTTTCCTTTATTGGTCAGAGCATTGAGTACAGGAGATGGGAGGTCATGTTGTGGCTGTACGGGCCATTGGTTAAGCCACTATTGGAATATTATGTGCAATTCTGGTCTCCTTCCTGTCGGAATGATGTTGTGGAACTTGGAAGGGTTCAGAAAAGATTTACAAGGATGTTGCCAGGGTTGGAGGACTTGAGCAATAGGGAGAGGTTGAATAGACTACGGCTGTTTTCCCAAGCATTGGAAGCTGAGGGGTGACCTTAGAGAGATTTATATAATTGTGAGGGGCATGGATAGGATAAATAGACCAGGTCTTTTCCCTGGGTGGGGAGTCCAGAACGAGAGGGCAGAGTTAAGATGAGAGGGGAAAGATTTAAAAGGGACCTGAGGGTTAACGTTTCCATGCAGAAAGTAGTGCATGTGTGAAATTAGCTGCCAGAGGAAGTGGTGCAGGCTGGTACAATTGCAACATTTAAAAGGCATCTGGATAGGTAAATGAACAGGAAGGATTTGGAGGGATATGGGCCGGGTGCTGGCAGGTGGGACTAGATTGGATTGGGATATCTGGTCAGCATGGACAAGTTGGTCTGAAGGGTCTGTTTCCATGCTGTACATCTCTATGACTCTTTAAGCAAAAAAGGGTTTCAACTTTCTTGCTTCTTGTGTTGTTTTCGGCACTAGGTGGGCTCCTTAGCAACGAGGCACGATGAAAAGATGTTAACATGGCCGTATCCATGAGAAGTATTCCTACTGAAATATATAAGGTCCTGAGGGTGCTTGGTAAATGGAGCCTGGAAGTATGTTTCCCGATGGAGGATTGACCAGAACAGATAGATACACTTCAGCAGTGGACTGAGAGGGAGTGAGCTGAGAGTAACCTGGGAAGGTAAGCGATATAAAAACTTGCTTCAGGAATTTGCGGCCATCACGTCAGTGCAAGAGCAGTCTGGGAAGGTAAGAGTTTTGGATTTTGAGAGGGAAAATTGAAAGTGATGTCACAGGAGGACTGTGATTTGATTGGCTAATACAAGGCCTGCAAAATTCGAATCTTGTTAAATTATTAGTTACAACTTGTGTTTCCTCAGATTGCGGTAATAAGCAGAGGTATGAAAACCATTAAAATCTTTTTTTTTAATAAAGCAAATTAAAAACTGATAAAATAAAATGAAAATGGAGGGTCGGGTGATGTGTTGTTTCTGCATGATGTAGGGGTTGCTGGACCACAGCTGTAGTAAATAGTGGTTGCTGGAGGAACTCTGGCTCAGAGCCGATGAACTGGAGTATGAGCTTCAAACATTCACGACACATCAGAGAGGAGAGTTGCCTGGAACATGTAGATTAACTAAATCAAATTCAGCCAGTGGTCAGGGACAGGAGAGTGCGACTGTGAGATAGGAGGGTTGAGGGATCCAAGAGGTAGAGTTGCAGGAGCCTCAGCCCTTGTCCTTATCCAACAGGTTAAAGAGTCTTGTTAAGGGAATTTGAACAGCTAAGAGCTAAATTAAAAAGCAGAACCAAAAGATAATAATCTCTGGATTACTACTTGAGCCAAGAGCTAATTGGCACAGGGTCAATAAGATTAAGCAGGTAAATACGTGGCTCAAATACTGGTGTGGGAGAAATCGGTTTGAATTCATGGGATATTAGCAACAGTATTGGGGAAGAAGGGACCTGGTCTGATGGGATGATCTTCATCTGAATCGTGCTGGCACCAAAATCCAATTGAATCACATAACTAGGGCTGTAGACAGTGCTTTAAACTAAACTTGGGGGTGGGGGGGACGGATTAGTTTGCGGGGAAATTAGAAAACCCGGATTAAAGGAGGAGGTAAGAGTGGAAGTTAGCAATGTGGCAGATTGTTACCAGACAATAAAGGTGAGAGACAGAACAGGTGAATATCTTTAAGCGCCAAGGAATTATAAACAAAAGGAGGCAAATTTACCAGTGGAACAAATTTAAAAGCTTTGTATCTAAACATTCAAAACAAAATGGATGAACTAATCATGCAGACAACCAGTAGCATTGCTGGTTAAAGAGAAAATTAACACAATAGTGACAAAGGATATTAGCTCTGACAATGTGGAGTCTGTATGGGTTGAGTTGAGAAATACTAAGGGGCAAAAAACATAACTGGGTGTCATATATAGACACCCAAACTGTAGTGGTGATGTTGAGAATGGCATTGAACAGGAAATTAGAGGTGCATGTGATAAGGGAATGTCAGTGATTATGGGTGATTTTAATCTGCACATAGATTGGGCAAATCAAATCATCCACAATGCCATAGAGGAGGAATGCCTGGAGTGTAAACAGGATGGTTTTCTTGACCAATATGTGGATGAGCAAACCAGAGAGCAGGGCATCTTAGACTGGGTACTGTGTAATGAGAAGGGAATCATTGCCAATCTAGCTGTGTGACACCCTTGAGGATGAACGACCATAACATGGTAGAATTTTTTATCAAGATCGAGAGTGAAATAGTTGGTTCGGAGACTAGGGTTGTGAATCTTACTAAAGGAAACTATGAAGCATGAGTTGGCCTTGATAGATTGGGGAGAGTTACTTAAAGGGAAGACAGTGAATAGGCATTGACAAACATTCAAGGAATGCAAGGGGAAAATATAACAACTGTTTATTCCTGCAACAAAAGAAAAATGGGTAAGAGGACCAATCCATGGGTTACAAAGGAAATTAGAGATAGTATCCGATCTAAGGAAGAAGCATATGGATTGGCCAAGAAAAATAATAGGTTTGAGAATTGGGAGCAATTTAGAATTCATTAAAGGAGGACAAAGGGATTCATTAAGAAAGGGAAAATACAGTCTGAAAATAAGTTTACAGGGAATATAAAGATTGACACTAAGAGTTTCTAACAGTATGATGAAGACAAATGCAGGTGCCCTACAGACAAACACGAGGGAATGTATAGTAGGGAACAAAGAAATGGCTGAGCAATTGAATGTATACTTTATTTCTGTCTTCACAAAAGACACAAATCATGTACCAGAAATAATGGAGAATGCAAGATTTAGTGAGAGGGAAGAACTGAGGGAGGTCAATGTTAGTGGAGAAATAGTCCTGGGAGGTGATTTGAGGTGGATCAATCCCCAAGACCTGATAAGCTACATCCCAGAGTACTTAAGGAAGTGGCTCTAGAAATAATGGATGCATTGGTGGTCATCTTCCAGGATTCTATGGACTCTGGAAGATTGGAGGGTACCTAATGTTACTCCAATATTCAAAAAGGGAGAGAAATCAAGGAATTATAGACCAGTAAGCCTAACATCGGTACTGGAGAAAATTCTCGAATCCATTATCAAGAACTTTATAGCGGAGCATTTTGAAAGCAATGGCAAAATCAGACATATTCTGCAGGGATCCATGAAGAGGAAATCACGCTTGAAAAATCTGTTAGAATTCTATGACGATGTAAGTAGTAGAGTTGACAAGGGGGAGCCAATCAACGTGGTATATTTTGACTGTCAGAAAGCATTTGACAAAGTCCGGCATGAGAAATTATTGTGCAAGATTAAAGTGCATGGGATTGGGGTAAGTGTATTGAGATGGGTAGAAAACTAGTTGGCTGTAGGAATTAATGGGTCCTTTTCAAATTGGCAGGCAGTAACTTGTGGGGTGCCACAGGACCCTATCTATTCACAATATCCATTAATGATTTGGATGAGTGAAGAAAACCTAACATCTCAAAGTTTGCAGATGATATAAAGTTGGGTGGGAGGGTGAATTATGATGACGATGCAGAGATCCTTCAACATGATCTGGACAGGTTGGGCGAGTAGGAAAATCAATGGAAAATGCAACATAATTTGGATGAGTGTGAGGTTATTCACTTTGGAAGCAAAAACAAGAAGGTAGATTACTACCTGAATGGCTGTAAATTGGGAGAGGGGAGGGTGCAGTGTGACCTGGGTGTCCTTGTGCACCAGTCTCTGAAGGTAAGCAGGCAGGTGCAGCAGATGGTAAAGAAGGCAAATGGTACGTTGGTCTTCATCGTAAAAGGTTTGAGTACAGGAACAGGGATATGTTGTTGCAGTTATAAAGGGCCTTAGTGAGGCCACACCGAAAAGATTGTGACCAGTTTTGTTCTCCTTTTCTGTGGAAGGATACACTTACTCTCAAGGGAGCACAGTGAAGGTTTACCAGGCTGATTCCAGGGATGGCAGGACTGACATATGAGGAGAGATTGTTTTCACTGGAGTTCAGATGAGTGAGGGATATTGCATAGAGGCTTATAAAGTTCTAACGGGACTAGACAGGGTAGATGTAGGGAGGATGTTCTCAATCATAGGTGTGCCCAGAACCAAGGGTCACAGTCTGAGATTCAGGTTGGACATTTAGGACGGAGATAAAGAGACATATCTTCACTCAAGGAGTGGTGAGCCTGTGGAATTCATTATCACAGGAAGTAGTTGATGCCATAACATTGAATGTATTCAAGAGGTGGCTAATGAAGCACTTGGAATGAATGGGATCAAATGTTATGGGGAGAAAGCAGGGATTTGACTATTGAATTTGATGATCAGCCATGATCATAATGAATGGCAGAGCAGGGTCAAAGGGCCAAATGGCCTCCTCCTGCTCCCATCTTCTATGTTTCTACAAAAATAAGGTGTTTCCCATTTCAGAAAGAAATTAGGAAAAGTTGTTTCTCTTAGAATGTTTGAATCTATGGAATTCTCTCCCTCAGACAGTGGTGGAGGCAGCGTTATTCAATGTTCTTAAGGCAGAGGTATGTAGATTTTTTTAGAAACAAGGGAGTACAGGGGTACAGAGGTAGACAGAAAAGTGGAGTTTAAGCAACAATTTGATCAGCCAGGGTCTCATTGAATAACAAATGTGACTCAAAAGGTCAAATAGCCTACTTGGGCTCCTACTTTGTATGTTTATATATACCCTGATCCTTCCTAACTGGAAAAGCCAAAGGATTGTAGAGTCAAAAAGTGTGATGCTGGAAAAGAACAGCCGGTCAGGCAGCATCTGAGGAGCAGGATGAAGAGCTCATGCTCGAAATATCAACTCTCCTGCTCCTTGGATGCTGCCTGACTGGCTGTGCTTTTCCAGCACCACACTTTTTGACTCTGATCTCCAGCATCTGCAGTCCCCACTTTCTCCAAAGGATTGCAGATGCAGATTAAAGATTTCAAGGTATCATGGAATCCTTACAAGTGCAGAAGCAGGCCATTCGACCCATCGAGTCCATACCTCTGAAAAGCATCCCAACCAGATCCACCCCGCTACCCTATCTCTGCAACCCTGCATTTCCCAAGGCTAATCCACCTAACTTGCACATCCCTGGACACTTTGGGCAATTTAGCATGGTCAATTCACCCTAACCCACATGTCTTTGGACATAGGTAGGTGTCCTGAGTTGTTTTGTGCTCTGTTCTATGTATCCATTCTCCATTAACAGCCAAAAGATACCCAAACCAGTCTGTGATTTCAGAAGCCTTCAGTTAGCCATTAGTTGTACAGCAGCAGTAAAGCTCAGGTATCTTGCCGTTGCCTAGCATCTGGACAGAAAATTGTTCCAAGAGAACCAAATATTGAGTTAAGATTATTTATCATTCATACCATGCAAAATTTGCCTAGAAAAGAGTTGATATT
Source organism: Chiloscyllium plagiosum (assembly GCF_037043375.1). Classification (NCBI taxonomy): domain Eukaryota; kingdom Metazoa; phylum Chordata; class Chondrichthyes; order Orectolobiformes; family Hemiscylliidae; genus Chiloscyllium; species Chiloscyllium plagiosum. The sequence goes on along the minus strand of NW_028270169.1, from coordinate 35,376,132 downwards.
ATATTGAGTTCCTTCGGAGAACCGATAGTCCTTGACATTTTAGGGGTATACTCTGCCTGTCATCTTGAGGAATGACTGGTAAAAGATATTTTTTATTTATAACAGAGGATGTGAATATGCATGGCATCTTACTGCTGATTGGTCAGGCTATTGTTTTGGAAATTAGCAGCACATCATGCCATTTTTGGGACAGGAATCGTTTTATAGAGGCCATTCAATCCATCATGTCTCTGCTGGCTGTTCACCACTGTAATCCATATTTGTTCTACTCTCTTCAAACACTCTGTTTCATCCTTTGCTTTAAATGTGCATCTATTTATCACTTAAAAATAAAATGAGTTTCATCTCCTCAGCTGTTCCTCGTGGCAAATTCATCATGCTCAAATGATTTTCTGCATACGGAAGATTCTCATAATATTTTCTCTTTGTTTTCTTGTTGGCAATTTTAAATTGATGTCTATACCTGATTTCCCAGTAGGAGAAAACCTCTCTGAAATCTATTTTTCACTTTCTTTGTGCAAATGTGGTAAAAAATCTCAATATTTCAATATCCTGATCATCATATATATTCTCAGCCCTGCTATCATCCTGGTGGAGCTGTGTTGTCTATTTTGTATAGCTTTAAGGTTCTTTCTGAAATGAACCTAGCTTAACATCAGTCTAACTGTCTCACATTAATGTATAATATTCTATATTCCTGTCCTCCATACTGTACATTTATTTAGAAATTTTTTTTTATGGATTGCACTTTTTCAAGGAAATAAATATTTGAATCCCTGGATTTTTGTCTGTGAGGTGGGTGTGCAGTGATGAAAATTCACAAACCAGATTTATACAAATAATTATCCAGCTCTCAGAGTTTTGGTCTCGGGCAGAGATGGGGAACCTTTTCATGTTGGAAGGCCGCATTATGATAGTTGTAATCTAATAAGGCCGCATCCAAGAAACTTTTTAGTTGTGGCAGTCAGTCTGTGAGGATTATTTCGTTGAATTTTCTTTTACTGACTGGTATTTTAAATACATTCATTTTAAGATTAAAATAAAAATAACAAAGGTTGAAAGAAAAACATATTAATAAAAAATAAAAGATTTGTTCTGAAAAATCTGGATTCATTCAAAAGGCCACATACAATGGCCTAGAAGGCCGAAGGTTCCCCACCCCTGGTCAAGGGGCTGGGGTGTTAGGAATTTGCAGGCTACGCAAGAATTCATTTGGGTTCCCCTGGACTGAGATTGGAGGTTGCTAGATATTGAAGTTGGCTGGACAGAGGAGCTGCCTCAGTGCAACAATACTGTATTGAAGATTCAAGAAAAATATATATCCCCCCTCTATCATACCCTCTGAATTTCATCCATACCATACCGCCTTAGAAGAGCAAACATTTAAGTGCACAATACCTTGAATGTAGCTCTGTTTTAAAGCATTTAAAACCACTTTGGGATTATCAATCAAATTGAAATGGCAGGCACCCTACTGTGATAATATGAAGTTGTGCAATCAGTCATGTAGCAGTAATCCAGTAATGGAATCACTAGGTTTATATTCACAGACAGAATGAAATATGAAGTAATTTTAAAGATTTTTTTCAAAGATTTAAAGGTAGGACTTTTAAATGCTTTGCTAGTTTGATTGCCCCTTTTGACATGTCCTCTTGATAAATTTGCCATATCTTCTTGACAGGTATTTTTGACACATTTGACAGTGATTTTGACAAATCTCTTGACAGTTCCAGTTTATGCATTTTTACACAAATTCATGTCTGCTATTAACCTTTCCAAAGGGCACTTTATCTAACCCATAAGAGCATCATTCCTCTGTAAAAAGCACATCCAATTTATCCCAAAGGTCAGATGTCCTCCCACAAAGGGTGTCCATACCTCTCCAAGGGGTACCCCAGCTATCCAAAGAAATGCGCAAAGTTGAGACTTTTTCCTCCTGGGTGCACACTACACACTTCAGCTTTCACACTCCTAGACTAACAAAAAGGCAGAAAGAGGGAGGCAACTGATAGTTTTAATGGTGAGCTGGCTCGCATGAACTGTGTATGTGTGATTTCAGATCGGATGCCAAACCGCACTCACAGAAATTCAAGGTGCCATATTTGAGAATGGGGGCTTACAATTTCACATCTTAGCTACCATTTTCACCACAATGCAATGCCTCGCATGGCCATCATGGTGAAACTCCAGGCCCAGGTGCTTATGTTTATCTGTGCTCTTTAGTATCTGTCTATAAAGTGTGAACACCATTTATCTAACTTGTTGGTGCCTTCAGCAGACTGTTACCATCCTCCTTGTTTTATTGTTATACTTCTTTAGATTTTCATACACAGAGAAATCTCTCCATCAAAACATCTAACATACCATGTCGGAATCAGAAGTGGGAGCAGCCTCCTGGAGATCAATTTTTGTTCTCCAGTCAGCAAAGCTTAATGCCAATTGTATTTCCAGATCTTACCCAACATTATGCCAGCACCTGAATCCCAAAATAATTTTTGATGATCAAGTCCATTAGTGGCCAAGGTGTTTGGAGAGAAAGTAATAAATAACAAGTACTATTTTAACAAATATGAAGAGGCAAAGAGAGATTGTAGTGTTAATGTAGTCATTAAAGTGCAGATCAGTTTGCGAGAGAGTTGCAAATAAACTATACCATGTTCTAGGCTTCATTAACAGGGATGTTAAGTATGTGAGCGAGAATATTTAATGAACTTATTATAAAGATATTGATTAGACCTCAGCTGGAATGCTATACTGTTCAGGGCACTGCACCATATGAAGAATTGAATGAATTGGAGAGAGTACAGAAGAGATTTTAAAAAATGGTCCATGAATGAGCAACTTTGGGTATGAAGAACATTCAGAAAAGTTGGCATCACCCACTGCTTGGAGATGAGTAGCCATCATGGAACCTTGAAATTAGTATTTCTAAAAATAGCCTTGTGGCCAGAATATGTGAACAAACAGGCTGGTGGCAGGAAACTGTGTCCCTGTTCACCTCTGATCCTGCCTCTGTGTCTGCTGTTTTAAAATGTGGCTCCTGGCACTTGCAAAAGTGAGGACTGCAGATGCTGGAAATCAGAGTCTAGATTAGAGTGGTGCTGGAAAAGTACAGCAGGTCAGGCAGCATCCGAGGAGCAGGAAAATCGACATTTCGGGCAAAAGCCCTTCATCAGGACTGAAGGCAGGGGGCCTCCAGGGTGATAAATCTGACCATTTTAGTATGAGAAGCAAGAATTACTTGTTCTAAATCATTCTTTCCTTTCCATCTAACAGCTTCCTCTCCAACTGCTGCATCTCCTTTACTAAGATGCACACTATTATTTATAACAAATTTGCTGTGAGGAACCTTCTAAAGTTCCATAGACACTAATTTCATTGCATTCTCTTTCTCTGCCTGATCAGCTAATTATTCAAAACCCATTCCATAACTTGCAAAACTTGAGTTGTGTTTGACCCTTCAGAACTGGAAGAATTAAGAGAGGTAGTGAGTTTTGAATTAGCAGAGAGGCAGGGAAAAGGACTAGGATTGGAAGAAAAATCCATCCTGGCCAAAAGACAGGACAAGAGTTTGCATTTGTTCTCGGTTGATGAAGTGAAGCAAGGAGGGAAAGATCCCCAACTTTGTACACAATTGAAAAAGTTAGTGTGACAAATATCATGGGGTACATTTTTAACTTACTGTCCAGTCATGAAAGTGGCATTACCAGCTGTCCTGATAGAATTATCATAATCTAATCAGATTTAGATTTCCATCAAAATCAATGGAAATGAAAATTAGGCTTTTTCCATAAAAGACAATCAATCCATGAAGTTAGTTTTAAAAGCAAACCATTTCTCCAATCAATCTGTTCAGACATATTACTCTTCATTTCTGGAGTAGATGGGCCTTGAATCCGGATGTCACAGGCCTCCTAGTTTGGGGATAGGTACACTAGCACTGCACCACAAGGGGTTTATCCTGGGTAATAAGTTGATAACCTCCCTCCATTTTTTGTATGTCACTGCATAGTTTTTATTGTTTTATGATGAGCTGCTCTGTGTTTTATTAATTCCCTCCATTGAGATCATAAAAAGCAAAATAATCATTTGGTAGTAATTTAGTAAATTTGAAGAAATTACCAGCAAGATTGTACTTTGTGCCACTTTCTCTTTACCCTGAATCTGAACCAATGTAAATAAAACCCAAAGTTGCAGACAATCAAGGTAAAGAAGCACTACCTTCTGCCACCATACTACAGCAGGAACTCAGTGCTGCTAATGTCAATATTGTGCTTTGTGCTGTGCTGGAACTGGAAGATGATGCCACTGCCATCATTGTTGTGTCCCCATTGTTGTTGCCTCTCCCTTACCATGCTGCTCACTGCCTGCCTCTCCACATCCCTCAAGAGCTACGGAGCAAGTCAGGTGGTGGATAAAGCTGTGAGGGCTCTTTCTCAGAGCTCCTTTGGGTTATCAGTTTCAATTCAGGAGCATGAGACTACAAAATTGAAGTTTCAAGCCAATATGTTAGTGATATGGCACCACTGGCAGTGAAGTTATGTGCACTGTGACTGCATGGTCTTTAAGTACATTTACAGTGGCAGCAAAAGCAGCATTTTTAAAAAAAATCTCTTTAAATTGTCAATACTGTACAGCATAGATGCACCTTACTTACCCACAGCCATTCACATTACACCCCTCACACATGTGTCACAATATAGCTACAGAGTTCTACAATATTCTGCAATAGAAACATAGAAGAAAAATACAGCACAGTACAGGCCCTTTGGCGCTCGATGTTGCGCCGATCCAAGCCCACCTAACCTACACTAGCCCACTATCCTCCATATGCCTATCCAATGCCCGTTTAAATGCCCATAAAGAGGGAGAGTACACCACTGCTACTGGCAGGGCATTCCATGAACTCACGACTCGCTGAGTAAAGAATCTACCCCTAACATCTGTCCTATACCTACCACCCCTTAATTTAAAGCTATGCCCCCTCATAATAGCTGACTCCATATGTGGAAAAAGGTTCTCATGGTCAACCCTATCTAATCCCCTAATCATCTTGTACACCTCTATCAAGTCACCCCTAAACCTTATTTTGTCCGATGAAAACAGCCCCAATTGCCTCAGCTTTTCGTCACACGATCTTCCTACCATACCAGGCAACATCCTGGTAAACCTCCTCTGCACCCGTTCCAGTGCCTCCACATCCTTCCTATCGTATGGCGACCAAAACTGCACACAATACTCCAGATGCGGCCGCACCAGAGTCTTATACAACTGCAACATGACCTCAGGACTCCGGAACTCAATTCCTCTACCAATAAAAGCCAGTACACCATATGCCTTCTTCACCGCACTATTTACCTGGGTGGCAACTTTCAGAGATCTGTGTACATGGACACCAAGATCCCTCTGCTCATCCACACTACCAAGTATCCGACCATAAGCCCAGTACCCCATCTTTTTGTTACTCTTACCGAGCAGTCTAAGACGCTGGATTAAGGTTCTGTGGAGGCTTTTGAATCCCACTGCTGCCACCTATGCAAGGGGCAGCATGGTAGCTCAGTGGTTAGAACTGCTGCTTTGCAGTGTCAGGAACCTGGGTTTGATTCCAGCCTCAGGCAACTGTCTGTGTGGTGTTTGCACATTCACCTGCGTCTGCATGGGTTTCCTCCAGATGCTCTGGCTTCCTCCCACAATCCTCAAGGTCGATTAGCTATATTAAATTGCCGCTGAAAATGTGTTGCTGGAAAAGCGCAGCAGGTCAGGCAGCATCCAGGGAACAGGAGAATTGATGTTTCGGGCATAAGCCCTTCTCCTGAAGAAGGGCTTATGCCCGAAACGTCGATTCTCCTGTTCCCTGGATGCTGCCTGACCTGCTGCGCTTTTCCAGCAACACATTTTCAGCTCTGATCTCCAGCATGTGCAGCCCTCACTTTCTCCTATATTAAATTGCCCCCATAGTGTGTAGTCTATGTGGATTGACCATGGGGGATGCAGAGCTATAGGATAAGGTGTTGGATCCTGCACTTCAGAAGGTCAGTGTGGACTGAATGGGCCAAGTGGCCTGCTTCCACACTGATTCTATGATTTACACAAAGCAGTTCAGGTGTTCTGTCTAACAGCAGCTTTCATCCCCACATTTTACAGGTGTCACTGGTCAAGCACACTTCGAGAAGCGTGCCCCACCCATGTGGGCACCGGCCATCCAAAAGGAGTAGCTTTCTTGAATTCCTTTATAACCCAAATAGTTCATGATTTGGCTACTTCTTCAGAAACCCTTGAGCACCCCTGTGCTATTCATATTCCTTTCCATGGTTTTAGACCTCTTATTAACTAGCTCACATACTTTCTCCTTTACTGCCAAACAATGAAACAGATCTGAAGGGTGATTTGCTTCTTCTCCTTAAAGAATTCACTGTATTTGTCCTTCTCCCACAGTCTGCTTTCTCTTTCTCTGCATCTGGACCTTCACCCTTCAATTCCTTTAGCTGTCCTTATTGTAGCTGTCCTCTGTGTCTGTAGCTGTCCTCTGTGTCTGTAGCTGTTCTCTGTGACTGTAGCTATCCTCTGTGACTGTAGCTGTCCTCTGTGTCTGTAGCTGTCCTCTGTGTCTGTAGTTGTTCTCTGTGACTGTAGCTGTCCTCTGTGTCTGTAGCTATCCTCTGTGACTGTAGCTGTCCTCTGTCTGTAGCTGTTCTCTGTGACTGTAGCTGTCCTCTGTGTCTGTAGCTATCCTCTGTGACTGTAGCTGTCCTCTGTGTCTGTAGCTGTCCTCTGTGTCTGTAGCTGTTCTCTGTGACTGTAGCTGTCCTCTGTGTCTGTAGCTATCCTCTGTGACTGTAGCTGTCCTCTGTCTGTAGCTGTCCTCTGTGACTGTAGCTATCCTCTGTGACTGTAGCTGTGCTCTGTGTCTGTGGTTGTCCTCTGTGTCTTAGCTGTTCTCTGTACCTGCCAGCCTCACAATTTCTGTTCTTAACTTCCTTCCTGTCGGTACTGCTTCCAGGCCAACAATTGCAAGGTCCCGTAGAACCATATTCCCATAGAACCATATCCAAAAAAGGCACAGTTGATTCCTTTACAATTGATGCTAACTCTTAAAATCCTTTTGAAACATTCTTAAAAATCAGTTGTAAGTATCATAAACATGTTAAAGAAATTACACTTCTTCTCTTACGGTACTCCTTGCAAGGCAAAGAGTATTATAGTTTTTATCACCATGATTGAAGCTATACTCTTGCAAATCATTTGTTTAAAAGTCAACATATTCCTACAATTTTGTTAAAAGTTGAAAAAAATTATGTTTTCCTCTAGAATCAAAAAAAGGAATATAAACACTTCTATCCTAAAAACAACTTCTGTACTTTAATGAGTACAATGATTGCTAAATCTTAACTTTGCTTGAATTTCAGATTACATTATCTCTTTAGATGGGTTCAATACTTTTATTCTAAATTTGCTCCTGCATGCCTGAAAAAGATTCATTAAATAAAAGTGATACGGTTATACATAAGGGAATTGCTCTCTCAGCCGTGAACACTGTTGAGTCATAGATTATACCCAGGCTTTTAGCATTTAATAGCAATCTTATCAAGGCTGAAAACAATTGAATGAAAAGTATTGCTAGGAGAGCATTGGATAGCTTTGCAATTCTTGAAGCAAGTTGATGGATGGATTCAGGAATAGTCTGTCAATTCTATTCACAACCAATGATTCAAAAGACATTTCTAAGTGCAGAAGCAATAATCAGCTACCAAATGTGACAATTTTCCAAGATTTTAGAAATGATGCAACATTGTTATCCATGAGCAACAATCAATTTTCTAAGACGGCACAACATCAAGGGCCGAAGGGACTGTACTATGCTGTACTGTTCTATGTTCTATGCTCTATGTACTACAGGCTGAATTTTGCTGAGTTTCATGCAGAGTTTTCCTCAGTGAGACTTGGCAATCTTTCTCATATAGAGTTACTGGGTTCACTTCATTAAGTATGGTTCCATGGCACTGCTCTTGTGCTAACTTGCGCTCAACAGCAGAGAAATGCTTGCTGGTCCTGCAAGTTATGGTGTTCATACCACAGGCACCATATTGAACCCTAGTCTGCCATCACATCAAACACAGTCAGACTGGTCTGGAGTGACCACCCCAGGTCAGTGCGGTGTCCACAGTCTGAAGGAATTGATGCCTCAAGGGTAAGTGCCACCATCTTCCATTTGACGGCCCACACTCACACTACCTCTGCCATTGTACTCTCTTTTCACCAAAGTGAATGGTCTCCAACTCTTAAATATTGCTTGCAGCACTTGTCTTCAATGGCTCTCATCTACCCATCTCCCAAACCACTAACACTTCCTTGCCCTCTATATTTCCTGCTCACTCACTTTGGGCACCTCTGTCCTGATCAATGTACCAGCCCCCTAACCTGCCATAGTGCTCCTTATTCATTGCTGGAAAATATGACAAGCTGCCTGGTTGTACGTCTATGCTGAGAGGTACAGCAAAGCAGAGATGCTGTGAGCGTCCAAGTAGGCGTAAAGTAAGTGAACACTAAGAAAGTAAGGTAAGAGCTTTGAGATGATGCACGAACTGAGTGTCTACCCCTGTGCGCAAAGCAGAATGGGAATGGTATTGCAACGTAAGGTGGTGGTGAGCTCCAAAGTACAGTATTGAATTGTTGAACCATATTAGAACTGTGGATGTAGTGAGACCAGTGTTTTGCCAATGCCAGCTTTTTTGGGTAGAGGGTACAGGTGGTTGTTGCCCGTGGAGCATGCCCTGAGGTGATGGGGGATGATAGTCAAGTTGAAAGCCTGAAGATGCCAATGAGCTACAGCCAAAAGATACCCATTCAAACCTTTAGGCAAATTACCTACTCCAATCTACTTCCTTGCCACTGCCTGACAAAATGGCAAATTGCATATAAATTAGGCAAGATTAGGTAACAATGAGATGCTAGAATATTGCTCATTAGTGATATTCTTATTAAATTATTGGGTGGAAATCAGACTTGCTTTTCTTCATTTTGAGAATCTTATTTTTTTACTGATCACACCATATTTTGCAAAGTGACCCTCCACTGTCTGCATCAAGGCCTGCAGTCAGCCCAAAAGGCTTTGACAAGGTGCTCCACAAAGGACTGCTGCATAAGATAAAAAATGCACAGCACGATGGGTCACATATTAGCGTAGATAGAAGATTGGTTAACTAATAGAAAGCAAAGAGTGGGGATAAATAGTTTTTTTTCTGGTTTACAATCAATGGCTAGTGGTGTGCCTCAGGGATCAGTGTTGGGACACAATTGTTTACAATTTACATAGATGATTTAGAGTTGGGACCAAGTGTAGTGTGTCAAAGTTCACATGATACGAAGATGAGTGGTAAAGTAACTTGTGCAGAGGATACTGAATGTCTGCAGAGGAATATAAATAAATTAAATGAGCAGGCAAGGGTCTGGCAGATTGAGTGGAATGTTGGTAAATGTAGGGTTATCCATTTTAGTAGGAATAACAGCAAAATGGATTATTATTTAAATAGTGAAACTTTGCAGCATGCTGCTGTGTAGGATGTGCATGGCCTTATGCATGAAGTATAAAAAGTTGGTTTGCAGGTGCAACAAGTAAATAAGAAGGCAAATGGAATATTGTCCTTCATTGCAAGAGGGATGGAGTTTAAAAACCAAGAGGTTATACTACAGCTGTGTAGGGTGCTGGTGAGGCCATACCTGGAATACTGTGTGCAGTTCTAGTCTCTTTACTTGAGAAGTTATATACTGGCAATAGAGGGGGTGCAGAGGACATTCACTCGGTTGGTTCCAGAGTTGAGAGTCATAGAGTCATAGAGTTCTACAGTATAAAGACAGGCCCTTTGGACCAAACAAGTCCATGCCGAGCAAAATGTCTGTCCACACTAACCTATTTTCCTGTACTTGGCCCATATCCTTCCAATCTTTTCCTATCCATGTATTGTCCAAATGCTTTTTAAATTTTGTTAATATACCAGCCTCAACCACGTCATTGATATGGATAACATACAGCACTGGGCCCAGCACTGAAAACTGAGGTACATCACTAGTCACAGGCCTCCAGTTCAACAAGTATCCTTCCAATTTTACCCTCTGCTTCCCATCAAGGTTGGCTTATGAGGAGAGGGTGAGACTATACTCATTAGAATTTAGAAGAATGTGGGAGATCTAATAGAAATATATAATATTATGAAGGGAATAGATAAGATAGAAGCAGGGAGGTTTTCCACTGACGGGTGAAACCGCAACTGGGGGAATTGCCTCAAAATAAGGGGAAGTAGATTTAGGATTGAGTTGAAGAGGAACTTCTTCATCAAAGGGTTGTGAATCTGTCGAATTCACTGCCCAGCGAAGCAGTGGAGGTGACCTTGTTGAAAGCTCTTAAGACAAAGATAGATTTTTGAACAGTAATTGAATTGAGTGTTATAGTGAACGGGTGGCTGAGTGGAGTTGAGTCCATGAAATGATTAGCCATGATCCTATTGAATGGTGGAGCAGGCTCGAAGAGCCAGATGGTCTACTCCTGCTCCTGGTTCTAATGTGCTTATGTTTCGTCCACACTTGATTCCTTAATGGCTCCAATATCTGCAAGATTTTGTAGGAATTAACAGGGCAGTTTGCGGAACACTCTGACTTCCCTCCAGCATGTTTTTAGTAAAGGACTTGGGAGAAGGAGGGAGAATGAAAAATGACTTGGAAAACTACATTTTGACAATGGTCATAATCTGATTGCAATTCATACGGGTGCCAATTCAGGCCAGTGAAGACACTGTTTTGTGATAAACTGTGGGACTCAGTTCTGTTTCTAACTTCTGTTAGATGCTGCGCCTGATGCAAGATTCTTAGTCTGACGGACCTTTAAAGGTGGCACCAGCACCTACCTTCTGTTGGTTAATGCTACAATTAGAGCTGAAAATGTGTTGCTGGAAAAGCTCAGCAGGTCAGGCAGCATCCAGAGAACAGGAGAATCGATGTTTCGGGCATAAGCCCTTCTTCAGGAATGTGGAAAGTTTGTCCAGCAGGCTAATATAAAAGGTATGGAGGAGGGACTTGGAGGAGGGGCGTCGGAAATGTGATAGGTGGAAAGAGGCCAAGGTGAGGGTGATAGGTCAGACTGGGGTGGGGGCGGAGAGGTCAGGAAGAAGATTGCAGGTTAGGAAGGCGGTGCTGAATTCAATGGATTTGACTGAGACAAGGTGGGGGGAGGGGAAATGAGGAAACTGGTGAAATCCGAGTTCATCCCTTGTGGTTGGAGGGTTCCTAGGCGGAAGATGAGGCGCTCTTCCTCCAACCATCGTGTTGTTGTGGTCTGGCGATGGAGGAGTCCAAAGACCTGCATATCCTTGGTGGAGTGGGAGGGGGAGTTGAAGTGTTGAGCCACAGGGTGGTTTGGTTGGTTGGTCCGGGTGTCCCAGAGGTGTTCTCTGAAACGCTCCGCAAGTAGCCGGCCTGTCTCCCCAATATAGAGGAGGCCACATCGGGTGCAGAGGATGCAATAGATGATGTGTGTCGAGGTGCAGGTGAATCTGTGGCGGATATGGATGTTTCCTTTGTGGCCTTGGAGGGAGGTGAGGGGGGAGGTGTGGGCGCATGTCTTGCACCTCCTGCGGTTGCAGGGGAAGTGCCGGGAGTGGAGGTTGGGTTGGTGGGGGGTGTGGATCTGATGAGGGAGTCACGGAGGGAGTGGTCTTTACAGAATGCTGATAGGGGAGGGGAGGGAAATATATCCTTGGTGGTGGGGTCCGTTTGGAGGTGGCGGAAATGACGGCGGATGATGCGCTGTACATGGAGATTGGTCGGGTGGTAGGTGAGGACCAGTGGGGTTCTGTCCTGGTGGCGGTTGGAGGGGCGGGGCTCAAGGGCGGAGGAGCAGGAAGTGGAAGAGATGCGGTGGAGGTGCTACAATTAGCCCCTTGCTACCTGCCCTGGGACATGATCAGATGGGCCCTTTGTTTCCATGATGTTAATTGATTGGTTCCACTTGGAGCTGGACTTAATTCAGTGATGGTATCTGTTCCAATTTCACTGGCATCACCTATGCAGCAGGACTTAAATCCGGCCAACCCCAGATTTATACTCTGAGGGGAATTTTAAACGTGAGATTTGGTGATTTGGTACAGAATTGCATAGCTGGGGATTAGGTAGTTGATTGAGCTGCGTTATTGTTGCACTCTACACAATGTGCCCACTTCTACGATTGATGTTTCAATGACAGTGGGGCCCATGATTTGCTAAAGTTGGGATTTCCCAGTTGGATGTAACTGAATATCTTTACTGGTACAATTAATGAGATAATTTTAAATTGCTTCTGACTCAGTTCCAAATTTTACTTTAAGAGCACATGTCTCACAGGAGTCAGGAAACTGAGCAGGAGAACATGAGTGAAATTGAGCAGCAGTTTGGTTAGGTAATTGAACTTGTCCTTCTTCCATCTTAATACATCCTCACTACCTGTATCTTCTGTCTCAGTTCCCAAACACTTGGTAAGTGTTTGGCAGCAATTGCTTTTGTGGATTTAGTTTTGTTTTTGTTAGACTTTGAGGATTTCAAGCTGGCTGAATCAGCATGGGAGACATCTATGTAAACAGGAAGATGTTCACTATTGAGTTGCTGTGGTGGAATCAACTATTGAGTTGCTGTGGTGGGAGGTCACAGAGTAGAGGGCTATGGTCACAGGAGGTATTACTATGATCGGGGTGTGTAAAGTATGATGACTGGGTGAGGAAGGGAATATAGGCTCCTCCCTTAATAATCCCCTCACCTTTAGTTTCTTTATTTCTATTTCAGCTTGTGTATATCTCACTGCAATGAAAACATAATGAACTAATTGTGCCTCAACATACAATAAATTGACTGCTCACCTCCTTTGGCTGGGAAAACTGATTCCACTCCTGCAATCCGTAAATTCCTCATTGGTATGATATAGCTAGGAAGCTGATGAAAGATATCACAATGTGATTTTCTTTTTTTTTAAGCCACCTCCCTACTACCTCATAAAGACCAATAAAATTCAGCCCTTTAAATGTATTACCAGCTATCTTCAAATTCCTTGCCTCTTTATCTCCAACTGAGAGGACATAAATGTGCTACTTATCTCCAGGGGCATTTTCCTCTGCATCTGTGAGCTGGATTATTTGTGGTGGCTCCTGGTTTTATGTAAAATGCTGGACCTAACATCCATCTCTTTTGCCAGTCTCTCTTTCCACTTCTGCCAGTTTGAATTTCAATCCTCTCACACTGAGTGCCTCACATTCCCACTACCTTTGCTGCGATTCCCACATTCTAGTCTCCTTCTCCAACCATAAACTCACTAATATGAACCACTCCATCTCCCTGACCCAACATCTTTCACTCTCTCTATCTCCCCTGACTCCATAAAGCTGATTCGAAAGTACCACCATTCTGCTTCTGATGTCTCAATTCCTTCTTTCTTATTAGCCCCCATTCCCAGTTTCTTCTTTATGACACAGTTCCCTTTTCTCATGATCCAATGCCATCTGCCAGTCTCTAATCGCACAGTGGACTCCTTTATCTCATCCTGCCTCTTCCCTTCCCCCCATCAACTCCTTCCCCCACCTCAATCCATCCCCCAGTGATTTACATTTCCCAACTGATTCTGATGATTCACAATGACCATGAGGTTCCAACTCACAGACTTCACTGTGGTGACAGATAACAAGGTCACAAGATGGAGGTATTAAGGAAGAAATTGCTGTTACATTTGTAAATTTAAGTTAAGAAAAAGACCTTGATTAGACTGCACCAATGACTGAGAGATTTGTGCTGCATTCTGGGAGAATACAAAATGTTATTAATGTGAGCTCGCCTTGAACAGAGGTGGCAATATTTATGTTAACTCCTGTAGCGTAAGAAATTGGGTGTGGATATTGTGGTGTTTAAGAATTCAACAGACATTTATAACTGCTAACTGCTACATATAAACATTATATTCTTCAGGCATATGAGGCTAACATTAAGCTTTAAGATTGCAACAGATATGCATACTTCCAGTCATGTGTCATGATTCAAGTGATCCATTGTAAGATGGAATAGATCTTTGTAGCTTTTGATCACAGTCAAAGAAGCAATGGTGATATCATGAGTGTCTGATTTAAAGGCATGCTCTCATTCCATCCATGAGACAAAACACATCCCTCCAAAGGTAATCAAGGTTGTACAAATGCACATGTTGTTAATTTGATAATTAAACTAACAGATTAAAGGGAGTTTACTAGATTAACATTTCAAACTTCCATGTGATGCTTTTAAGATTTGACAATGCACCTGATCTGGTGTTCATAAATCTTTCTGGAGAGATACATATTATTCTCTCTTGCACTTGTTTGGTGACTAGGTTGTCTTACTGCTGGTTGGTGTCATTCAACATTTACTGCACAATCATCATCCTCAGAATATTCTTCCTCAATATCTTTGTATTTGATTGGTGCGTCATAGCTGGCTTCTGGTCCTGCAAAAGTAGCACCATGTTCTGTACTAAGGTCATATGTCCTGGGATGGCTGTATCTTTTAGAAATGTTTGGTCTCCAATTTACTTGTATTTATATTTCTAACCAGTCTTTGCCCAATGCGCAGTTTGAGTAGTTCTCCATCTGCTTGTTTATCATATACCTATTGCATTTTCCATTGTTTTGAAGAAGAATATCCTGTGTCTCAGAATCACTTGACATTTGGTTGCTCGTCAAGATCATGCATACTTGCCTTCAGTGCATAAGTTGTGCTCAGGATAATAGTCCTTTCTCCATTGGTGTTGCATGGAAGTGCAGAAATGCAATATAAAAATCTCGTTTTGTTGCTCACATTTGATGATCACCGATTTGACAATACATACCAAAAGCCCTGCTAGAACATTTGTACATGAATAGTGAGGTGCCAATGTGATGTGGATCACTACCGACTTAGCACGCACATCCTGAAATGGTTTTGTAATTTGGGGTCCATTGTCAGACACTATCCAATCTGGGACACACTAAACCTGATATAATGCTCATGGTGTCAGTAAGGGTTGCACTTGTTGCATTGTTAAATGATTGAACAATGGGAAATTTAGAGATGTAATCCATCACAAAGATGTAATCTTCCTTATGGAGAAAGTGAGGACTGCAGGTGCTGGAGACCAGAGTCACGAGTGTGGTGCTGGAAAAGCACAGCAGGTCAGGCAGCATCTGAGGAGCAGGAGAATCAATGTTTCATGCAAAAGCCCTTCATCAATCTTCCTTATGCACCATGAATCAATCTGTTGCTATTTTAATCCAAGTAGAGGATAGAACATTGTGTGGACATGAAGGTCCTGAGGTTGATATATTTGGCACTCCTCACATATCATTGAATATTCTGAATCATCCCTTGCCAGTACACGGACTCATGTGCTAGCAATCCAGTGTATTGAATAGCCATATATCCCTGATGGATCATGGGCATGATATGTTGGTGTAATGTTCTTGGTATTAGGAGTTGTTGCTTTTGAAAATGACTTGTACAACCAAAGTTAACAAATATTCTCAGGTACTTCATCAATCTGTCAGGTCATCACAAGATATTGATCTTGTGCCACTTTTTGCAGTTGCTCATCTTCAGCAGTCACTGGTTTGTGGCTCAGGGCAAAGTGTAACAAATCAACCTTGAGAATAACTTCAATTTCATTGTCTAGGGCATCAGGGTCCAAATCAAATACAATATCTTGGATTTTGTGTGGATTGGGTCATTTATTCAGTATGCAACTAATCCTGCTGTAATTACCCTCTTACCTGGCTTCTATCTTACTTGAATGCCATGTTCTTTGAGATTATTGATTATGAACAGTGTGTTCAGAAGAAATCATACTGAGCTCAAAACATTAACTCAATTTTACTCTCTACAGATACTGCCAGACCTGCTGAGTTTCTTCAGCATTCTCTTTATTTGTTTCAGGTTTTCAGCAAGAGCAGTATTTTACTTTTATTAGACACAGAAGCAAAAGTAGGCCATTCAGCCCATCATGTTGCTCAATCAATGAGATTTTCAATGAACTAATAATCCTCAAGCCAACATATCTTGGTTAGCTAACTGAATAAAAATCTGTCTATCTCAGCCTTGAATATACCTTACAACCTAGTCTCACCAGTTGTCTGTGGTAAAGAGTTCCACAGATTCACTGCCCTCAGAGAGAAGAAAATCCTCCTCCATTCTGTTTTAAATGTGCAATCTCTTATTATGAAATTATGCCCTCTTGTCTTAGAGTCTCCAATGAGGAGAAATCAACCTTTCCACATCTATCCTGTCATGTCCTCTAAGAATTGTGTATGTTTCTTGTTTGCATTCTAACTCAGAGCAGTGCTCAGATGGACCTCTCCCAGTAATTTCCATTTTTGTTTCTGAATGGTCTGGGCCTAATACTCAGACAGTGCCCCCTCGTTCTCGAATCCCCAACCAGCAAAAATAGCTTATCCTTGTCTTCCCTATCTTTTCCTGTTAATATCTTGGATCAGATCACCCTATGACCATCTAAATTCTAAAAACAGAAGTAAGACTAATTTGTATTATTTCTTCTCACTCATGGATGACACAGTGGCTAAGTGGTTAGCACTGCTGCCTCACAGCACACGGGGCCTGGGTTCAATTCCAGCCTTGGGAAACAGTCTGTTTGGAGCTTGTACATTCTCCCTGCATCTGCATGGGTTTCCACTGGGTGCTCTGGTTTCCTACCATAGTCCTGGGACATGCAGGTTAGGTAAATTGGCCATGCCAGATTGCCCTTTGTGTTCAGGGATGTGTAGGCTAGGGGAAATGCAGAATAATAAGGGAAGGGGAATGGGTCTGGGTGGGTTACTGTTTGGAGAGTCGATGTGGACTTCTTGGGCCAAATGGCCTTTTCCACACTGTAGGGATTCTATGACGCAGGTCTCCAAATGTGCAGGAGTTTTATTTACTACTGGTTTTAAACTACCACTACAATCACAAAAAAAACCTGCGCTCATACATGCAACTAAGTATCTAGAAGCTTCTGCAATATCTGCTTACATTCTGTATGTAGGTTTAACCAATCAAGGACAGCAAGCATAGATCAGTTGTCAGATTCATATATTTGAACATTGCAAACCTGAACCATTGAATGCTGCACACAGGGAGCACATGGAAAACTCTATCTATAAAATCTGCACGTGCACTATACTGTCAACTTCGAAAAAGAATTGGCTTAAAGGTCACACAAAGTATGTTGGAACACAGGAATGTTATCTGAAGAATATTAGGCCAAGAAGACACCTGAAACTTCCTGCTATGGCCTAGAGCTCTGAACAATGCAAGTTGGTTAAATGAAGGTACATTTAATTGCATAATCCAGAAATATATCAGTTTTTTTTGTATTCTTGGCCGAGGAAGACTATTTTCAACAGCAGGAATTTTATCCTCTGAGAAGCAAGAAAGCTGAAAAATAAGAAAGGGTTGTTCTAACACAATCTGTTTGAGGTTTTAGTGAGCTTCCATTCAACTCTCTACATATAATGGATCAAATTGATGGAAATAAAACAAAATATATTCAAAAATCCAGCCGACTAAGATAACCTTGCCCCCATGAGGAGTTGGAGATGCTGTGGCAACTTACATATTGGTTCCAGGAGCAGTGGATGATGACGGTAGAGGCCACAATTTCTTTCCATCACATGGTCAACAAGGAATCCTTCCTGCTTTTTAACTGCCTGCTCTTGGCATATGTTGAAAGAGAATGAAATACAACATATTTGACTGTATTATAAACACATCTTCCTTGGCTGTTAAGTTGTGGGAAAGAGAGGCATCCTGAACTAGGAGCTTTCAGCTCAGTGTCAGGAACATAACACATTGCACCACACAACCTCTGTGCAGTCATATCATCATGAAGAAATTGAGTTGACCTTTCTTTGACATTGAGATCTTTGGAGCACAATCCACAGTGACTTGTGATTGACCAAGTCAAGTGCTATGAACAGGTTGTTGAATGTAATGAAGAATTTCTGGTGCTGTTCTTGACAGTTGTTTTAGATTTGCCTGGCAACAATGTCACAGGTTCCTCTGAAAAGTCTAAATCCATACTGTGTCTCTGTGAGTATTTCCTTAGCCTTGGAAATAGGTGATTCAGGAAAATGACTGTCAGGGCCTTCCCTGCTTTTGACAAGAAGAAAATATCTTGCTAATGATTTGGCTGTCTTCTTAAAGATGCAATTATCATATCCTTGAAGGCATGTTTGGAGGCTGGGGGTGCAAGGACAGGGAGGAATCCCTTTTTCCTTCCAAATCAACAGAATGGGTCTTGATATGAGCTAAAGCCTACTTGCTGAGAGCTGCAGGCTTTGTGGTTTCTCATCAGTCTGATTGCTCGTTGCAGATCTCCCAGCATTGTAATGGAATCCATGAGTGAATCACTAGAGAGATGGCTCACGGGCTATCAACTGCCACTGTGGATTCACAATTGAGGAGCTGTTCAAAATGTTCTTTCCAATGTTTGATGGATGACATGGAAGTGAAATGAACATTGTAGACAGGTCCTTTTTACAGAGTCTCTGCCTTGATTTTCAGGACCACCTCCTGGTCTTGTAAGTGTGTGCAAAGGTTTTCCAAAAAAATATGTTCGGACTTTAAGTTTGTAAGTGGATAATGGATGATTATATTACGTTTTGACACTTTTCCAGTGGGAGGTCTGCAGGGAAGTTGAAAAGAATGATAAGCCTGAGTTTGTTCAGTTTTGTTCTATTATTGCAAAGAGAACTGCAAAGGGCAGATACAAGGGTCAGGAAGCATTCCACGTCGGTAGGGGGTTAATTAACTGTAAAATCAGTGTGTGGTATAGGAATGTGCTTTACTTATAAACCTCTTCACATTTAAATTACCTTTTCTCATCAGGAAGGATGAATGTCTCAATTGTAGAATTCATGTTAAATCGGCACCCATTCTCTTAGCAACACTGACAGCAGGCACTTTTTAAAAAGTGCTACCTTGTAATTGCCTTGCTGAAGGTGAACTCCAGGACATTTCAAAAAAGGAAATTGTATTTCCTTTTCTCTTGTAATTTGCAAACTCCCAACTTCTTAGCAAATTCAAACAAGTTTGGTCTTTTTACATAGAACAGGAAGTGCACAGATTTAAGGAGCTGCACCCTTACTTTTGACAATTCTGACCTAGAAAACCTGCCTTTCCTGAGTTCTGTACCCTCAGGTGGAACATAAATAATGACACTGGCAAGTAAAATTTCAGTCTCTCAGAAGCACGTCAATCAGTCACCTTCGACACTGGACATGCCCACAGAGAGTACAGGCTATAAACAACTGTTAATGATATTCTACTTAAAGAAGCTTAACAGTTAATGGTGAAAAATTATGTTATATGGAATAAGAAATTACAGTAGCCTGTTATGAAGGTAGCTCCATGATTTTGACCAGTGGTAGTGAAGGAAAGGTCATTTGTTTCAAGTCAGAATAGTGTGTCAAGTAGAAGGGAACTTGCCATTGCTGGTGTTCCTCTGCATCTGTTGCTGTTGACTAGGTGACAGGTCTCTCAGGTTTGGAAGGTAGCGTAGAGAAGGATTGCGAGTGGAACTTGAAGGGTGTTATCTGTTGTCATATGGCTTTATGTCCACAACCATGAAATTGGTTTGGAGACAGACTGATTGAGGAGAAGGCCTACCTTCAAGATCTATCTTCAGAACTTAAGTTGCTTTAAGCTTTCTTAGATTGCTTGTTGCTAAATTTTCAGCCGAGTTAATCTTGTCTGAAGATCCTGTGTGACTCTCAGATAATTTAACTTTGCCTCCCAGCCAGTTTCATACATTTTTCTTCTGAGGGATCAAATCTACTTTTGGTAATCGATCTCTTTCACAAATGCTCAATCCACATTTATCCCCTTGGCTACCAGTGGCTCCTCATTGTTTATATATCTGCTTTGCCAAATAATTTCAGGCCTGTTTCTTGAGCTTCATTAGTGCCACAAGTTTCTAAGTAGTGGGTTCTAACATTTCCACCATTTTTGTTCTATGCTTTTACACCCCCAACAATGAGTTTGGGTTCAAAATGAAATGATCAAAGAGAGGGCAAGGTCAAGAATGATGATCAAGCTAAGACTTCTTTGGAACTCTGTTTATTACAAATTAGTATTAATAATCCTCGACATTGTTATTTGAGATGGACCAAGCCATAATTTTGCTGTTACATTCTTAAAAGATGATTCACTGAACTCTTTCATCATCTGTCCAGCTGACATACACAGTCAAAAAGTATGGTGCTGGAATAGCACAGCCAATCAGGCAGCATCCGAGGAGCAGGAAAGTCAACATTTCGAGCATAGGCTCTTCATAAGGATGACGAGCTTATGCTTGAAACATCAACTCTCCTGCTCCTCAGATGTTGTCTAATCTGCTGTGCTTTTCCAGCACCACACTTTTCAATTCTGATCTCCAGCATCTGCAGTCCTCACTTTCTCCCAGCTGACATACACCCTAACTAGCTCCGTCTACACTGTGTTACTTACGAGCAGTGGGGAACATTTCTGTTACAACATCACAGGGTTACTCCAGGGTCCTAAAGTCTTTACAGATTAGTATGAGAATAGATATGATAAATGATGATATAAATCATGATGTAACAGTGACTGCAACAATCATTGGAATGAGTTTGAAAAGAAAAGTTAAAATAGTCTGAGAGATGTGCATACAGAGGACAGTATTCTGGAAAATAGTGTAAAAATATATATTTTGCAGAAACCTATTGAGTCAGACAGCAGTCAATCATAAGGGTAAACCATCATAGGAAGCCTGCTGCCAAGAAGCGATAAGGATAGTGATCTCTCTAATGTGCAGAATAGAACCCTGAGCCGCAAGCCTCAGTCAGCACAAACCATAATCTTAGTACCACATGAATTGCCTCCAATGTTGCTTTTGCAATTTTGTGAGGTATATTATAGATGAACTGTGATTCTTTCAGAAAGCCTAGATTTTTTTTTAAATGTATATGTTGAAAATGTTTGATGGATTCTGGCACCTTGTAGGAAAATTTAACTTTTCTAAATTATTCCTCTCTGGATCTTGTATGACTAGACGGCTCAGAGCCAATGTTTTAGCAAAGATATATTGGTACCAAGTAAGTTATCAGTCATGCAAGACAAGTGATTCTTTTACTGTGATAGGACAAAGATAAAAACATAAATGTTGAACTATTGATGGGGTACAGAATACAAGTTCTGCTTGACAAAGTTCATATTCTTTGGCATTTTATAAATGAAGATTCACAGATCTCTGTTATTTTGAGGCTAGAAATTATTATGATATATATTTGTGTATTTGTATGAAATTCCATTTATAGATCAATGATGATATTAATCTGTTTAGTTTAATGTGGAGCAGATCTTTGTGAATATAATCAATATTGGAACATAGGAACAGATGTAGGCTATCTGGCTTTTTGATCCTATTTCTCTATTCAATTAGATCTGTATCTTAACCACCAGCAAGGCAGCTCGATTCCAAAATCTGTAATGTCCTTGTTTCAGGGTAGCAAACTGAAGTAGGCTCAGAAGCCTGGGGTCAATTAGACATCAAAATAGAGCTTAAAGCAAATGAAGATTAGTCACCCACCTTAAACACAGGCCATAGCAGAGATTAGTTTCCAGCTCCCACCTTCTCACTTTCAATTCTTTGCCTGTCAAACTTTGCACTTCAACTGAATTATTTCCCTGACATTATCTTTGCATTCTGGAAGTCTTCCAGATTTAAATACAATTAATATCAAGGATATCTATAAGCTATTGGCTTGGTCACCCTATCATTTTGGGTATATTGATGAAACTTTTATACAACTCACACATAGAGAGACCACTAAAAAAACTTATGATCACGTATAATCCTCTCACACTCTACTATACTAATAAAGATTTATTAATCTAAATATGGACATTGTCAATTGACTTCCCCCAACAGCATTTTGGAGAATGAGCTTCGAAATTTCCATCAGCCTCCCTGTAAAAGAATGCTTCTCAACATTGGCATGGTGTTACCGTGGTTAGCTTTGCTGCCTCATAGCACCAGGGACCCAGGTTCAATTAAACCCTTGGGTGACTGTCTGTATGGGGTTTGCACACTCTCCCTGTGTCTGTGTGGGTTTCTTCCAGGTGCTCCAGTTTCCTCCCATAGTCCAAATTTGGCAAGGTTAGGTAGATTGGCCACGTTAACTTGCGGGATAAAAACAATGACTGCAGATGCTGGAAACCAGATTCTGGATTAGTGGTGCTGGAAGAGCACAGCAGTTCAGGCAGCATCCGAAGAGCAGTAAAATCAACGTTTCGGGCAAAAGCCCTTCATCAGGAATACAGGCAGAGAGCCTGAAGCGTGGAGAGATAAGTGAGAGGAGGGTGGGGGTGGGGAGAAAGTAGCATAGAGTACAATAGGTGAGTGGGGGAGGGGATGAAGGTGATAGGTCAGGGAGGAGAGGATGGAGTGGATAGGTGGAAAAGAAGATAGGCAGGTAGTACAAGTCATGGGGACAGTGCTGAGCTGGAAGTTGGGAACTAGGGTGAGGTGGGGGAAGGGGAAATAAGGAAACTGTTGAAGTCCACATTGATGCCCTGGGGTTGAAGTGTTCCGAGGCGGAAGATGAGGCGTTCTTCCTCCAGGCGTCTGGTGGTGAGGGAGCGGCAGTGAAGGAGGCCCAGGACCTCCATGTCCTCGGCAGAATGGGAGGGAGAGTTGAAATGTTGGGCCACAGGGCAGTGTGGTTGATTGGTGCGGGTGTCCCGGAGATGTTCCCTAAAGCGCTTTGCTAGGAGGCGTCTAGTCTCCCCAATGTAGAGGAGACCGCATCGGGAGCAACGGATACAATAAATGATATTGGTGGATGGGCAGGTAAAACTTTGATGGATGTGGAAGGCTCCTTTAGGGCCTTGGATAGAGGTGAGGGAGGAGGTGTGGCTGCAGGTTTTGCAATTCCTGCGGTGGCAGGGGAAGGTGCCAGGATGGGAGGGTGGGTTGAAGGGGGGGCATGGACCTGACCAGGTAGTGACGGAGGGAATGGTCTTTGCAGAATGGTCTTTGGAAAGGGGTGGGGAGGGAAATATATCCTGGTGGTGGGGTCTGTTTGAGGTGGCGGAAATGTCGGCGGATGATTTGGTTTATGCGAAGGTTGGTAGGGTGGAAGGTGAGCACCAGGGGCGTTCTGTCCTTGTTACGTTTGAAGGGGTGGGGTCTGAGGGCGGAGGTGTGGGATGTGGACGAGATGCATTGGAGGGCATCTTTAACCACGTGGGAAGGGAAATTGCGGTCTCTAAAGAAGGAGGCCATCTGATGTGGAACTGGTCCTCCTGGGAGTAGATACGGCGGAGGCGGAGGAATTGGGAATACGGGATGGCATTTTTGCAGGAGGTGGGGTGGGAAGAGGTGTAATCCAGGTCTAGGAAGAGGAGGAAGGTGTCAGGGTGGAATGTGTTGGTGAAGTTGATGAATTTCTCAACCTCCACACGAGAGCATGAGGTGGCGCCAATGCAGTCATCAATGTAGCGGAGGAAGAGGTGGGGAGTGGTGCCGGTGTAATTACGGAAGATTGACTGTTCTATGTAGCCAAGAAAAAGACAGGCATAGCTAGGGCCCATACGTGTGCCTATGGCTACCCCTTTGGTCTGGAGGAAGTGGGAGGATTCGAAGGAGGCATTGTTAAGGATGAAGACCAGTTCGGCCAAATGAATGAGAGTGTTGGTGGAAGAGTACTGTTGGGGATGTTGGGAGAGGAAGAAACGGAGGGCTTGGAGGCCCTGGTCATGGCGGATGGAGGTGTAGAGGGATTGGATATCCATGGTGAAGATGAGGCATTGGGGGCCGGGGAAACGGAAGTCTTGGAGGAGGTGGAGGGCGTGGGTGGTGTCTCAAACGTATGTGGGGAGTTCCTGGACTAGAGGGGATAGGACAGTGTTGAGGTAGGTAGAAATGAGTTCAGTGGGGCAGGAGCATGCTGAGACAATGGGTCGGCCAGGGTGGTCAGGCTTGTGGATCTTGGGAAGGAGGTAGAACCAGGCAGTGCAGGGTTCCCTGACTATGAGGTTGGAAGCTGTGGGTGGAAGATCTCCTGAGGTGATGAGGTTCTGTATGGGGGGTGGGGTCATGGTCGAGGGGGCGGTAGGAAGAGGTGTCCTCGAGTTGGTGTTTGGCTTTAGCAGTGTAGAGGTCAGTGCGGCAGCCTACCACTGTGCCCCCTTTATCTGCTGGCTTGATGGTGAGGTTGGGATTGAAGCAGAGGGATTGGAGGGCTGCGCGTTGTGAGGGTGAGAGGTTGGGGAAGGGGAGGGGGGTAGATAGATTGAGGCGGTTAATGTCCCGGTGGCAGTTGGAAATGAAGAGATCAAGGGCGGGTAATAGGCCAGCGCGGGGTGTCCAGGTGGATGCAATGTGTTGGAGATAGGTGAAGAGGTCCTCGGGCAGGAGTCCTGATTGTGAAAGTAATCTCGGAGGCGGAGGTGGCGGAAGAAGTGTTTGACGTCATGACGTGTATTAAATTTATTGATGCGTGGATGGAGGGGGATGAAGGTGAGTTCTTTGCTGAGGACTGATCATTTGTCCTCAGTGAGGGGAAGGTCTGGAGGGATGGTGAAAACTCGGCAGGGCTGAGAGCTGGGATCTGGTGTGGGTGTGGAGCTGGAAGTGGGGGTGAAGCTGGTAACTGGAGTGGGTGTGGTCATGGGGGGAAGGGAGTGGAGTCATGAGCAGGGGTGGTATTCTCCTCAGGGTTCTGGGGGGGCAGGGATGGTGACAGTGGGATCTATGGGGGTGTCTGCAGAATGCAGGTGAGTGGCATTGGTGGGGGCGGAAGTGGTGGCAAACACAGCAGTACGGGGGGGCGCGGAAGTCACTGAGCGTGTGACATCAGCGATGATGTGAGAGGCAGAAGTGATGTCACGTGTGGTGCATGACGAATTGTGAGGGGTGTAAGTCGCTGTGGGAGTGGCCATGATGGGGGCGGAAGTGACATCATCAATCAGTATGGGGGGTGGCAGCTGCACCAGCCGCATGGCTAATGGCGTCCGAGCAGTTCCAGAGGCCAGGGGAATCTACTGGAATGTTTGAGGTGTGCTGGTTATGGAGGTGGGTAGATAAAAGGTTGTTGTACTTAGTTTTTGATGTTTGAGATGGTGTTAGGATGTTAACTTGCCCATAGTCCAGAAATGTGTAGGTTTGGCGGATTAACCATGCAGGGTTACAAGGATTGGGGAGTAGGGTGGGTCTGGTTCGGATATTCTTTGGAGGGTTGGAGTGGACTTGATGGGTGAAATGGCCTGCTTCTGCTCTGTGTAGGGATTCTATGATCTGTAGGTAACTTTCTCCCAACATGATCTTGTTTTGGATTGCCTCCCACAAGAAATAATCTTTGTCTATCTATGCTATCACTTATTTTAAATACTTTAATTAGATCAGTACTTAATCTGCTATACCCAAGGGCATATGGGCCAAGACAATGATCTGGAAACCTATTTCTTTTAGCACCAGTTTTATCCTGATGGATCTGTACAATATCCAGTTTGAAACTAACATTTCCTTCGAGGTGTAGTGTCCAGACTGAATGCAACACTCCAGAAAGAGATTAGCCTAAAGTGCATGCAACTGTAACTGAGCTCACTTCTAATTTAAATGCTGATTATGAGATTTTTGAAGAGTAAGTTTTGACTGGGGACTGCTCTTTGGCTTTCGGGGGCTCCTTCTGCAATCTTATTAACTCTTTAATTAGATTATACAGTAATTCAGTAATCATATCTTTTGTGTGCTGTTGAATGGAGGATTCAAACTCCCATATAGGCAGAACAATTCACCAATATCCCTAATAATCATCCCTCATCTATGAAACTTAACGCCACAACACACCAAAAAGAATATTAATTTCCTCATCACCGAAGTATTTGAATTGGCACAAGACCATAGGCATTTTATATTGACTTGAAATTATATTGTTTTTCCTTCATTGTTTTACAAATCGTTGAGGTAGCAGGATAAGTTTCCCCTTTCTCCTCATGTTTCAATTGTCTGCAACAAGATGTCCTTTAGGAAGGAATGTTTTAAATCTTTTGAATGTTGCAACTTTAAAGGATTGACACAAATAAGCTTTCTGGTAAACTTAAGGACTGCAGAAGGATTATACCCGAAACATCAACTTCTCCACCTCCCGGTGCTGCCTGGCTTGTTGTGTTCTGCCAGCCTCCTGCTTGTCTACATTGGATTCCAGCATCTGCAGGTTTTTTGTCTCTATTCTGCTAAATTTAAGTCAGACAAAAGGATAAATGTTTATTTACACAATGCCCAGAATTTGAACTCAAGCAAATGCTCACTCCCTCAAATACACTGACACTTACATATAAGAGTCGGTCTAGAGATGCACTGAGATTTTTAACAGGATAACAAAAACAAATCCTGTATCCTTAATTTGACTTGATGATGCAAATGCTCGAGACCTGAAAAATTTCTCTTTCCTGTATTAGACTTTACTTCATTAACAGATTTGTATAATTCTCATAGTTCAAATTATCAAATTATAAGCTAGTGAAGTAATGTCTTATTTTGTATGTTTTATTGAGATAATTTATAAATTTTCAAGTATGCTATTAAGAGGTCTTAAAGTTGACATCTACTTAAGTGACAAATACTGTGATTGTAGATTTCTGAAAATAATCTGAAATTATGATGAAGGAGGTGATTTAAGATATCAAGGTCCAAGACTGTCTGTCAGAAGATATATGATGATTAGCAGTTAAAGAGAGTGCCAAAGCTTCAAAGCTGATTGCCTAGATTGGTTTTGGAAGGCTAGGAGTTCTCTTGCCTTTACAAGTATTGGATTAGAGGACACTGGTTGTGTTGACAGAGGTACACATACTTGGGCTGAATGGTGTGAAGATACCTGCAAAATGGATATAAAAGTAACAGTGCATCACTGAGGTCATTGTGCTTGCAAAGGTATTGTATCTGTCACAGATACTTACTGGAGGCAATGGTCAGAAGAAAGAGTTAGGAGTGGGCACATGCCAAGACGTTAGTACTTGTGTAGAGCATTACCAGTCAATTGATTTATGTCCCAGGTTTAGAGACTACCATAAAAAATCCAGTGTTAGGTTTAATTTGTGACTAAAACAATTGTCTCAAAGCTGAGTGCTGGCTGTAAGAATCTATTATTAGAGATTAAGTGCTTCAGTCAGTGAGACTTTAGCTTGGGAGAAAAATAGTAAAGTATCATTCAATTTATTTCAGGAAAACTACGGTTTATATTAGGAAGCTGTTTCCATAGAGAGAGAGGGAGAGCGCCAGAGAGATAAAGAAAGAGTGAGACAGCGGAAACAGGCAGCTGTGAAGTGACTAACTTCAGCAGTTAAGGTTGACTGGGAAGTTATGGATTTAGAAAAGGATCCACAAGAGTTGAAATCTTAAAGCTGATACAGGTGTTTAATATATGTTAGTTAAACTAAACTCATGAAGGATGCCATGAATTAAGAAAACCAGGTCCATAAAACCTAAGGAAGACCTGAAAATCCTGAAAACCATGGAAAAGGCAGACAAAATGTTGAACTTGTGTATTATGTGATGCCTTGACAGGTTGACATGTTAAGTATCAATCTGTGTTGTCCAGTAAACCTTGTCAGTTGATAAATCTAAATAAGTGATTGTTGTTTTTGCCAAGAAGGGTACTCCTTGACAAGACATGGTTCTTGGAAGGGAACTGGAAGTGGCTAGATTTTGGGTCTCTGTATGAAGCTGTAGTCAAATCATCAAATTAATGTGCTCAGTGCCTGTGCTAATTATCTGTTTAGGCAGCATTGTTTTCATGTTGCCGGAGAGGAGATGCTTCCACTGTCCTGAATACTTGCAGAGCATTTTGCTGACTTCTCTTACAGGTTAACATATTGACCCGCCCCTTCCCCTCCACCCCCCCCCCCGCCAACCAGTTTTGATCACCTGACAGCAAGGTTAATGTTTCCCATCATCCAGATAAAGAGTTGGAGCCAATGTGATTGAAATTGTGTGTTGTCTGCATCATCCCCCAGTACAGAGATTGTCAGTTGGGTGAATATTGGAGTCATAACATAATCTGGTGAGCATATCTCTGACACATGTCTGCAGCTAGCGGAAGAAAAAACATCTGAGATCGCTAACGATCAGGACTGCCAAAAAGTGACATCTACTCAGTCTCTTCCAGAGGACATGTCTCTGTCCTCAAATCTAACTGATGAATTCAACTTGCAGAGAAAGACATACCCATTGGTAGGCTGGAATGGAAGATGGATGTTCCACAATATGAGGACTCAGCTGCCTCCAGGGAAAATTGGCCACCTTTAAGACTCAGATCCAGCAAAAGTATCAAGTATGAAGAAAACTGCTGTACACGTGTTTGGATTTGCATTCTATTGGACTAGCCTTGAGCATTCAACATGGATGGTAAGGTGAGAGATGGATAGGTTCCTCAGCCCTACCTTCCCCTCGAGAGACAGGGTGTTGCCAGAAGCTACCCAGAAGGTGGAGAAGAGACAGCTTCTACTGGAGGCATTCAAGTGATTCCTTGCAATTGCTACCTTCCCTCTGCCAATCAAGGTGGACAGCAAATGCTTCTTGAAATATATAAAAAGGAAAGTTTTACACTGGCAATGGAGGCAGTATTGAAGGTTCACTAGGCTGATTCCAGGTAGGGAGGAACTGCCTTATGAGGAGACATTGGGTAGATTGGGCTTGTACTTGTTGGAATAGAAGAATAAGATGTGATCTTACTGAAACATGGAAGATTCTTAAAAGGCTTGAGAGAGTAGGTTTGTTTCCCCTTGTGGAAGAGTCGAAGTCCGGAGGGCACAATCTCAGAACAATAGGTCATACACCCGAACAGAGATTAGGAGGAATTTCTTGGCTCAGAATGTTGTGAATCTGTGGACTCTATCCCACAGTGAACAGTTGACATGGGTCTTTAAGTATTCTTAGGGCTAGGGTAGACAGGTTTTTAATCAGGAATGGAATCGGGGGATATGGGGAAAAGTGAGGAAAGTGGAAGTGAGAGTTATCAAATCAGCCATGATCTCATTGAACGTCAGAGTAGACTCAATGGGCTGAATGGCCTACTTCTGGCTTTATGCTTGTATTGATGTATCTTTCTAGCTACATTTGGACTTTTGGAAGACATTCAACAAGGTATCTCAAACAAGGTTAAGTCTTAAGTTAAGAGTCTACAGTGTTAAAGGTAATATATTAGCATGGATACAGATTTGGCTAATGGGCAGCAAACAGCATGTGGGAATAAAGGGTACTTCTTCAGGTTGGCAACCTGTAACCAATGGGGTTCCAAAGGAATTACTGCAAGGAAGGCAACTGTTTACAATATATATTAGACTTGCAAGAAGAAAGCAAAAGTACTAGAGCCAAGTTTGCAAAAGGCATAAAGTTAGTGGAAAGGCAAGTCACAAAAGGGATACAAACAGTTTGCAGAGAGATATTCATTAAATAAATATGTAAAAAGTTGGTAAATGGAGTATAATGTGAGAAAATGTGAAGTTGTTCATTTGGAAGGGAGAACCCATGAACAGGGTATTATTTAAATGGAGGAAAACTGAAGAAAGCCACAACACAAAGGCACTTGGGGCTACTTGTGCATGAAACACAGGGTGCAGCAGGTAATCTGGAAGGCTAATCTGGAACGCTGGCCCTTATTTTTAGAGGTTTAGAGTATAAGAGTAGGGAAGTCTTACTGTGACTGTACAAGGTGCTGGTGAGACTACTTCTGGAGTACTGTGAGCAGATTTTGTCCCTTTATTCAAGAAGAGATATTTCATTGGAGGAAGGTTTACTAGGATTATCCCCAATATGGAAGGATTGTCTTATAAGCAAAGTTTGGGATTGTACTCAGTTGAGTTTAGAAGAATGAGGGGAGATCTCATTGAAATAAATAGGATTATTAATAGAGTAAATAGAGTAAATGTCAGGAGAGTACAGGACCTCTGTCTCAGAATATGGAGGTACCAATTTATGGTTGAGATGAGGACGAATTTCTTGTCTGTGAGTTATGACTCTTTGGAATTCCTTGACAGAGAGCTGTAAGATCAGAGTCCTTATAAATATTTAAGGGTAAGATAGATTCTTGACCAGCAGGGAATCAGGGTTAGAGGGAAAATGCAGGAAAGTGGACGTGAAGAAAATTGGAGAGGTAAAAACAATGAATGCAGATGCTGGAAACCAGACCCAACCCCTCCAACCGCAACAAGGACAGAATGCCCCTGGTGCTCACCTTCCACCCTACCAACCTTCGCATAAACCAAATCATCCGCCGACATTTCCGCCACCTCCAAACAGACCCCACCACCAGAGATATATTTCCCTCCCCACCCCTCTCCGCCTCCCGCAAGGACCGTTCCCTCCGTGACTACCTGGTCAGGTCCACGCCCCCCTACGATCCACCCTCCCATCTTGGCACTTTCCCCTGCCACTGCAGGAACTGTAAAACCTGTGCCCACACCTCCTCCCTCACCTCCATCCAAGGCCCTAAAGGAGCCTTCCACATCCATCAAAGTTTTACCTGCACATCCACTAATATCATTTATTGTATCCGTTGCTCCCGATGCGGTCTCCTCTACATCGGGGAGACTGGGCACCTCCTAGCAGAGCGCTTTAGGGAACATCTCCGAGACACCCGCACCAATCAACCAAACCGCCCCGTGGCCCAACATTTCAACTCCCCCTCCCACTCTGCCGAGGATATGGAGGTGCTGGGCCTCCTCCACCGCCGTTCCCTCACCACCAGATGCCTGGAAGAAGAATGCCTCATCTTCCGCCTCGGAACACTTCAACTCCAGCTCAACACTGTCCCCTGTCTTGTCCGGACTTGTCCGAACTGCCCAGCTCCTTTTCCACCTATCCACTCCACCCTCTCCTCCCTGACCTATCACCTTCATCTCCTCCCCCACTGACCTATTGTACTCGATGCTACTCTCTCCCCACCCCCACCCTCCTCTAGCTTATCTCTCCACGCTTCAGGCTCTCTGCCTTTATTCCTGATGAAGGGCTTTTGCCTGAAACGTCGATTTTGCCTGTCCTTGGATTTTGCCTGTCCTCGGATGCTGCCTGAATTGCTGTGCTCTTCCAGCACCACTAATCCAGAATAAAGAAAATTGGAACAGCCATACTCCTATTGAATGGTGGAGCAGGCTCAATGGGTCAAACTACCTTTTTCTGTTCCTACAGCCTCATGGTCTGAGTTTTGTTGAAATGTATTGAATATATTTTTTTGGTTGAACATGTTGAGTCTTTTTAAAATAATCCTGTTTATTTACAAACGTACATTTTAGTCTCATTACTCAACCATCTATAGCCCATTCTCTGGTCAAATTGTCTTCATTTATGTTTAAGAGTTTATTTTCAGTCTTAATGTTGAATTCAGTTGCATTATGATCACTATTTCTCAGTGGATCTTTTGTTGTGAGATTATTAATTAACTGTGCCTCATTGCACAAAACTACATCTAAAATATCCTTATTCCCAGTTGGTTCCACACCATATTGTTCCAGGAAACTCTCAAAGGCATTGTACAAAATCATGTTTTAAACCCCCTTTGCAAATTTGATTTGATCAAGCATCTATACAAGTCAAGTTCCCTGCAACTATTATATTCATTTTGTTATAACTTCAGATTATTTCTTGTTTACTGTTCTGTCAAATGGTATAACTTCAGTTAGTTTGCATTATCATAAGGTGTACAGTGAGAGGCTGATATAGTAATGCTTAGCAGTGCTTGGCATCATTCCTTGTAAGAGTTAATAAATGTTAACAGCTCTTTAATACTGATGGTCAGAAACTAGACTGCTCTTGCAAAGAATGGATCTGTTCATTTGATAACCGATATCCTCAATTTGGCTTGAAAGGCCTAGGAGTTTGGAGCTAATGGTTCAGATAATTGTAATGGCATTGAAATGGTCAGTGTTCTCCATCATTACTCTGTTAAACTATCAGAACCGTCTAGAATCTGCCCGTGTGCAGTTAAACACAGAAATCTAGAACTTGCTGTCACTGATTCCTTATTCCCCACTACAATGGGTGCTATTGAAATCCTTCCAGATGAAAATCAGTTAGAAATCACTCAATCACATGAACGTCCAATTTAAATGATGGCATTCTTATTCTAAGAACATTTGAAAATGCATATTTTGAATATTAAAGGTATACAAATTCATAATTATTGGAGCTCTAAGGCCTGAAAAGCTAATTTTATTTTTGTGAAATGTCAATATTCTGCACAGACTCTTATAATACTAACATTAATTCAGATTTTAAAAAATTAACATCTTAGCTGCTACCTTAATCCGAGATGCATGTCTCAATTGTTATTTTGCTTTCTGGAAAATTCTAAACGCTGATAGAAGATATCTACTTGCCACTTCCTAGTCTCCTGTCTGAAAATGCTTCAACCTACGTGATGACACAAGCTTTTCTGATGCCAGAGATCCATTCTATTTAAAAAACACTGGGGAGTGCAGGCCAAACATATTCCCTTTAAAGTGAAATGCAGGAACAACAAGCTCAGAGAACCCTGGATGTCTAGGAATATTCAGGACTGGATAAAATGGAAAGCAAAGATGTGTAGCAGATGCAAAGAGAGCAAAACAATCTTAGAGAAGTATACAAAGTAAAAGCGGGAACTTAAGAAAAATGAGGAGAGCAAAGAAGGTGAATGGTTAGGTCACAGCTGGAGTACTGTGTGTCGTTCTGGTCACTGCACTGTGGAAGGATGTGATTGCACTGGAGGGGGTGCAGAAGAGATTCTCCAGGATGGTGCCTGCAATGGAGCATCTAAGCTGTGAAAAGAGGCTGGATAAGCTTGGGGTTGTTCTTTAAGCAGAGAAGTTTTGGTGGGGGGAGGGGGTGCTGATAGAGGTGTATAAAATTATGAGGGGTGTAAATAGGTTAGATAGAAAGCAGCTGGTCTCCTTAGTTGAAGGGTCAATAATAAGGGGGCACACTTTTAAGGTGAAAGGCAGGAGATTTAGTAGGGACCTAAGGAAAAATGGTTTCACCCAGAGGTAGGTAGGGGTCTGGATTGCACTACATGGGAGGTTAGTTGAGGTGGTAACCTCACAAACTTTTACAAAGTACTTGGATGGGCACTTAAAGTATCATAATATTGAAGGCTATGAGCTCAATGCTGGAAAGTGGGACTAATGTAGATTTAGTGTATCTTTGATGTTGGAGACTCAATGAGCTGAAGAGCTTCTTATATAACTCTGTATCTGATGCTAAAATGAAATTAACACCAGGAAAGGTAAAACCCACACAGTAACACTAGTTTGATCTTTTTTGGGCAGGTTTTTTTCCAAGATCAATAGTGAGTGTCACATTTCATTGATGATCACAAAATCAAGCTACTTTGAAGTTCACGGTTAATAGTAAAGCAATGCTTCTCTAAAAAGTAGATAACAGGCCCAAGTTGAGAGACTAGCACCATCATTCTGCACAAAGTACCATTAT
Organism: Chiloscyllium plagiosum; assembly: GCF_037043375.1. NCBI lineage: Eukaryota > Metazoa > Chordata > Chondrichthyes > Orectolobiformes > Hemiscylliidae > Chiloscyllium > Chiloscyllium plagiosum. Next base: position 35,342,642 of record NW_028270169.1, on the reverse strand, counting down.
ACACAGAGTCTACAGTCTTTTCCCATCACTGAGCTTTAGCATACAAGTATGTTGATCTATAAATAAAGTGGCATAGATGGCTACAAGTGGATGCTGGATGATACACATCATATCTGCATAGCTTGATCTCCCTCTGTTGCACATCCTCATATTTCTTTCTTCATCACTACAGAAAATGCAAAGGGAAATCATTAGCCTAACTCCTGTGGGTGAGCACAACCTGATGAAAATTGCAAATTTAGATAGAAGCCACAAAAAGAAGCTTTACTATTCTTCTCCTGTAAAGTTGCAGCAAACAAGATGCTTTTCAGAACAAGGTGATGTGAATTTAAAAGGGATGTCACCCAGCAATTCTGAACAATAAATAAAGAAGCAATTCACCTCAGTCTTCAGGGTGTTTCCAAAACTGCCATGATTCGTTCATCCCAGATCACATCTCTATGATATCTACTGTGACCTGTGTGCATCGACGCAGCAGATCACCCCTCGTCTTCTCTGCTTCCTCATCTCGAATGCCACTTTGTTCTGCAACTAATTAAGTTAAAGTTGAGTTGTTGGCATTTTGAACAGCAGATACGTGACAGCTCTGTCCACATCTGTTGTGTGGATAAATGAACATGCAATGTGCAGGTTAGTTTTTTGGCAAACCTGTTTTGTGGGGTGATGTGCAAATATTGCCAGTTTTCATTCACGGTGAGAAAGCATAGAGAGCTTTGCATGCTTTCCCATTCAGCATGTAACAGGATGCAAGTAAACTATTATTCATCTGCGTAATTTGCCTATCTACTTTGTAATAATACTGGTAACCTTACTGTGGTACAAAATGAGAGGCTGCTCAACTTTATTCTCATCTGCTCCCAATCCGCTAGATGTTTTGGACCACTGGTTCTCCGCAAATATCCTCATTACTTCCTTTAAAGAATACAGTGCCAATAGTCATTATGTCTTTCTCAGAAAATATGGGAGATCCATTCATTTCTCTATTCCCTTTTATTGTGCATACAATAAGAGTATATCTTATTTTCTACATTTCTACATTTCTCCCATAGATCTACTTGAGCCAAGAATTTTCAATATGCAGCTAATAAGGTCAACCTTGGGAAATGATGGAAGAGCAGATTGCTGGAATTGTAGCAAATATTGCACTCATTGATCCAACCCTGCTGCTTCACGTCAGAAGCAGAATATTTTCCCAACATTGCTGAGTCTGAAATAAAAGCTACTCCAAACAGCCAGCACTGGCAAAAAAAATGGCTAAATCAGATGTGCTCCATAAACCACTCGAGGTGTGAAGACGGGAATTGTATTAGAATAGCTAGGGTTAGAGATTGGAGAAAGATTTTACTGGAGAATAAAAAATGAATGAGGAGGAAGAAAAAGGAGCTATTGATCTATGTTGTCAGATAGGAGTTCATGCCAAACATGTACATGTTAATAAAGTATACATTTTATTTTTAGAAATTACATTCTTGGATTGCTGGAACACTCTGATCTAATCAAAATGCCTAGTTACACTGTTGTTACATTGAAATGGATTTTTAAAACAGAAACATCAAGGCCAAGTGTGAATCATCACGCCACAACACCAGCCCTGATTATACGAAATAAATGTTTACCACAGTCACCATTGTTTATTATCTCACTCCTGTTGTGGGAAAACCCCAGGAGAGAGATTTGAATCTAAATGGTAATGTCACATTCTGGTGATGCCATCAGTAGATAGAGATAATTTTAAGTGCAGTGAGCTGAGGTTCAGGTGGTTGCTTTGCAAATGCAGCCATCTGTATCTTCGAAGTGTGCGGGCCCTTAACGGGCTTACATGTTCTAGTGTGTATGGAAAAAGTCCAAGGAGAACAGCCTTATACAGTAAACAAGGTCCAGTTGATTGCAGCTCTGCAACTATTTCTAGGCTACAACAATGGTTTCTAACATTACTTCCCAGACTGTTTGCAGGATCCAACCTTCAGGTTGTCTTCCATTATACTTTAGATCTCCCACCAAATCTTCAAGACATCATCACAGGTTCTTGCATGCAATGAAGTATTCCTCTTTTTGATCCTTCCAGACCCACGTTTCCAGCTCAGCCGCAAAAAGTAGCAAAGCAAGATCCAAGTACATGTAAATTCCTTCATTGTTTTTAAAGGTTCTTTATGGTCTTTGGCAAGAGAGCTCCTCTTGGCCAGTCAATGCTCCTTGATCCTAATCTGATTATAGCCAAGAAATGTTTCCATAGCTCTTGGGGAAGCCCACCTATTGATAACCCTCCCCATGTCCCACACCACCTCCACCACACCATCCCCAACTGACCATGCACTACCCTTCAACTGTGAAGTTAGCTGGACCAGATTTGACTATAAGTCACATTTGGGCATGTAAAAGGAGACTGAGGAGTTAAAATCCATGCTCTGGGGTCCAAATGGATTGCACACAACTTTGCCCAAGCCCCAGTATGCACACATTTTAAAATCTGTCAATTTATTTCTATTTTTGTGAAACATTTTTTTAAACTTTCTATTCATTGAAACTGAAGTGTTTTTTTTCACCACAGTGTGAAGTAGGGTTAAAAACAGAACTGGGAGTTTGATTTGTTTTCTAAATGTTGCTAATTAGAGCATATAATTAGCATATGTTAAATTATCATGCATCCCTGCACTTCGGCTGTTTGAGAAACAATGGCAATGTGAATGGACAGGACAAGGATCTGTTACCCTGGGAGCAAAGATTCGCACTCACGAAACTCTGCTCTTCTGATTTTTCATTAGCTATAAATTCAAGTTTCCTCCTAAACACATCTCTCAGTTCAGTAAAATGTTTTTCCCATTGCGGGCAATATTTTTCATTCTAGAGAATAATTGTTTTTAAAAACTTCACCTGAAATGTGTTGACACCTGTCGCCTCAAACCCCTTTGTTTCTTTATAGAATGAATTCAGACAGTCAGATGTGAAGGCAAAAGTTTCAATTTTCTCCAGAATCCTCATTGTTTCAAGGCTATTGTATCTTCCAGCCAATGTGACAGGAGTGTGTCGCCCAGAGATTCCACTGTCGAGTAATTAATTGGCTGTGAAACATAGAAAGGTGCTACGCAAACACAAGTTAAGTGTCAATTAGCTCATTTGGCTGATTTGTGATGCAGTGTGACACCAACAATGTCAGTTCAATTCCTGTACCAGCTGAGGTGACCATGAGGGACTCTCCTTCTCAAACTCTCCCCTTGCTTGACGTGTGGTGGCCCTAAGGTTAAACCGTGATCTTTCATCTCACTCTAATGAGAGAGCAGCCATCTGTTCTATTGAGGCTATAGCAACGTTACATTTATTCTTTCTTTTTACCGCTATCATTATTTTCACTGTTCAAAGTCCCAAGACAGCATTGCACCATCTATTAATCTCTTTCTTTTATTCCTATGACCCTATCCCAGAAAAAAAGGTGGTTGGCTTCTGTTCAGCAGTAATGTGCTGTATCTGGGAATCTCATTGCAGTCTAAGATTGAGCATGTATTCCTCCACTTACTGCATATGTTGCATTAACAACACATTTGTAAATATATTGCAGTCATTACACACGATGGACTTCAGCGTAATCACACAGTGTTTATCTACAATTTGTTAAGGTAATCAGAGCAATGATGTTGGAGGGAATAGCAGCTACAGGAACATTGTTCAATAAAAGACAGAAAATTCAATTAGATGGGCAGCACCAGCATGCACTGCATGACAATGCAGACGCAGTTATAAATATGCAGAGTGAGTTATACTGAAGCAACACAGTTTACTTTGACCAACAACCTGCTTTTAAATCTACACTTTAAACTTAAACATTTGCTTCATTTTCAGGGAATAATGATGCATTAATACTATCTTTTACTTGACAACACTCTAGGATAGCCTGTCAGGCAGAATTAGACTTTCTAATGTGGAACACATACTTTTGGTTTGAAGAAGTCCTTTTGAAAGATTCCTCCCAATGTAATCTGGTCATTTAGGCTGTCTTACATACCATCTTACAAAATGTATGCAAAGACACAGACCATACATAAAAAAAGGGCAATCACATTTAGGTTTTCCTTTTTGTTGCAAGATTAGTCTATGAGTCATTCAGTAAATAAGTTCCATGGAAGCTTTGGCATTGTGGATAGTATACTTACATCTTCCGTCAGACTTATTACATAGTTAAGGTAATGTCTGAGACACACTTCCTCACTTCATCCTGAGCATCCAGCAATAAATAGGAATCTGGTTGACCGCTAATTGACAGATTATTTGCAGGGAGAAAGTGAGGTCTGCAGATGCTGGAGATCAAAGTTGAAACTTTATTGCTGGAACAGCACAGCAGGTCAGGCAGCATCCAGGGAACAGGAGATTCAACATTTCGGGCACAGGCCCTTCTTCAGGAATGAGCAGAGAGTGTTCAGCAGGAGAAGATAAAAGTTAGGGAGGAGGGACTTGGAGGAGGGGCGTTCCACATATCACATTTCCAATGCCCCTCCTCCAAGTCCCTCCTCCCTACCTTTTATCTTCTCCTGCTGAACACTCTCTGCTCATTCCTGAAGAAGGGCCTGTGCCCGAAACGCCGAATCTCCTGTTCCCTGGATGCTGCCTGACCTGCTGTGCTGTTCCAGCAATAAAGTTTCAAGATTATTTGCAGGGACCAAGTAGTTAATGTGGCGCTTCTGGTAGGTTGGAATAGATGGAAGAAATGAAGTCCAGTTGGAGTGTGGGAAGCAGGGTTGATGGGGGTGGGGAAGGGGGCGGGGTTTCAGATCCTGCAGTGGTGGGGGTGATCAGGTCATGTTCAACAGTAGGCTGGTGGTCAGGTTTGGAGCAGGTGAATGTGCTCAGATGGAGGAATGAAGTTCAATGGCATCAGGGATAGAAGTCAGATCCAGTCCAGCGGTGGTAAGGGAGGTGTCAGATAACTGAAGGATATGCGCAGTGGTGGAGGAAGGAGGGTTGGGTCCACTAGTGGGACGTGATCCAGTCCAGGCAAAGGCATGTTGGAGGATGTGGAAAGGAGCAGACTGTTTAATAGTTTAAGATTTTCCAAGTTACTATTTGCTTATATTCATCAAAACTCGCCTAATTCTTAAAAACATAGACCTTCAGAGGGAAAGGAGTCAGTGAAATCTTCAATTTCAAGGAAAATTCCCTCAGGATGTGTTACGATGGGGATTCACTTGGGAGCCCACATATGCTGGAACAATGAGTCTTTGGCCATCAGGACTAATGGATGAAAAGTAGGTCTGTTGCTTGAAAACTGGATAGTTAATACCCACAGTAATTCTTATTGTTGTGAGCAGACTTCAATCTACAGTAAGGAAAGATGTAATCAAATGCATCAAATTGTGATGAAATGTGTTATCAAATTTTGAAATTTGGATAGTTTTGAAAAGAAAGGTTGATGGATTGTGGTTACTGCTGTGAAGACTTTTTTTTGTGAAAGGTGTTATCAAATTTTGAAATTTGGATAGTTTTGAAAAGAAAGGTTGATGGATTGTGGTTACTGCTGTGAAGACTTTTTTTTGTGAAAGGTAAGCAAATCTTTCTGGAAGAATGGCCCACATCAAGGATTTCTTAGGAAGCAAGTGAACACAGTCCTCTGCAGTTTTTTCTGGCAAAAATGTTAGACTTTTGAATCAATGGCAGGCAATATTAATCCATTAGATTAGTTTTTCAGTTTGGGTCAAACAACATCAGACTGGAGCTCAGAAACAAGTTTCAGTTTTCTGTCCCAGCATGAGTTCAGGGAGACCATTAGTCCAGCACAAGTGTTCAGTTCATGCAGATCCCAGATCAAGGAGTTTGAAAATAAATCTGCAAGTTATTGGAACCAAGGAAATTCACATTCTTGCATTAATCAGCGTATTCAGAAAGGAATAATTAAATTGCCTCTGTAGTCTTTAACAACTGCCCAATTGTTATTTCAATTGTCTACCCATTTGCTCCATCAGACTCTGATGGGCTTCCAGATCTTCCTTCACTGCCATAGTTACACTGCATTCCTTACTGCATCTTTCTTTGATTTGCCACACCCATGGTTGTTACTGCAGAGATCCGAGCTCCTGATCCAGAGAAGAATCTGATGACTATTCTATATTTTATTCACAGCCATGAATGTTAATTCCAATGAATCACTTTGACCTCTCCACACTTATCATCTTATAATGAGAATATTAATCCACTCCAAAATATTTTACTGCTCTCTGGCCCGAACATGAACCCTGTTTGGTTCACCCTGCTAAAGCAATTTTCAAGCTTTTATCCAGCAAAACCTTCTTCAGATTGATCTTTTGGAAAGTCTGCCTTTTCTGTCAATATTTCACAATTGTGCTTTTTGTGTCTCAGGGATAGGTAGGGGTGACACACTTATTTCTATGTTGTTATGCCTCATCAGGGTCGCTCACTGGAAATCAAGCCCCACTATGCTCAGAGTCTTCACAAAATTTGATGATTTTAAAAAGTACAGGAAATTCCCCAATTTATGCGCCTGTGAGACCTAAGTCAACAGAAAGCATGGACCAGGTTTCTACACTTAAGAAAAATTATTATTTATTTCAAGTAATTTGATCTTAGCAACAGGTGTGACCCATCAAAATATAATTCTACTAATTGAAACTTTGAACCCCTTATAAACTCCTCCTTACACAAGGATAAAAACATGGGCTATGTGGATGAACGGAAATAGTGGGAATGTAGTTTAGAAGTTCCTGTTTGCAGGGTTGCTGTGAATTCAGTACAAGTCAGGATGGTGATTCTCAGTCTCCCTTCTCTGGTTTGCAATAGGCTCAGGGTTGCTGGTTCAAAATGGTCATTTTTTAAAGCGGTTTAAAATCACAGTTTAACAGCAACTGCTGATGGGTAAGATGATTCTTTTTTCAGGGGATTTTACTTCAGCGAACACAGCTTCTGATCTGGAGGAGGTCTGATGACTTTTCGATATCTTGTTCACAGCCCCAAACCATTCAGCCACCTGAGAATCAATCACATAATTGCTAGCAAACTGAAAGCTAATCCACAAACCAATTAGTCATTTGTTGCCAACCAAAGCTCCATCTATATACAATCCCTCAGCTCTAGTTTATCTGCAACCACACTTTAACCTACTCTTACAAGCAGCTGTATAAACAATGCTTGCAATGAATGTCAAGTTACTTGTTTTCAAATTATGCAGTGATCCCACAGCAGTCCTTGGTTTTTACACAGCCCTTTTCTCATTACAATCCACAACTAAAAATATGAGTAAAAAGTCAGTCATTAAAATGTTTAAACAGTATGCTTTGCCTACATTATTTTTAAAATGTCTGCACTTGCATGTTTCCAGCTTTTTGCGTCAGTTTGTTTTCTATTTACCTCTGTAACCACACCAAGCTTGACCATTAGCTCAGAGAATAGTCAACACTGACAATCAAACCTTAAACATTATATATTTCCTCTCTTGTAATATCAAAGAATTATATTTTATTTACACCATGCTAAACAACAAATGTATGGACAATGAATCATTTCTTGGAGTCTGTTTCCTCTAAGTACAGAAATATTCTTCGGGTTGTGAAGGTTGCTGACGACAGCTCTGAGATTTAAAGACTTGAAGCTGTGGTTGTGTATGATCAGCTCGGTGAGGCGGATGATCAACATTGCTAGCAATCATCAGAAAAGAAAGTGGATCCTCATAATTGCTGTCCTTGAACTATCCTGTTATATTCAGTATCAATTGTCTCACATTCCACTTTGTATAGTCACCCAGTTCTTTGACATTGATAACAAGCAATGTTTGATCTGCTTTGATACTGATAGAGATGATGTGAACTATATAGTTATCATCTATTTGATGATTGTCTTTTCAGTTAAGGGTTGTGGGATGGATTTATATGTACAGAGTAGGATATGACTGAAATATTTTCCAATGGCAGCCTGCTATCAGACTGCCATTGACTATTGTGCTGAATCTTTTGACACAACCCACAACTGAATGATGGTATCATTATGTCAGACAGTGGTGAATTCTGTGGTTGCTAAGTGCTCTCTGCACTGTCTAGAAGCAATTGCGATGCATTGTCTTTGGCAAAATTCTCTGACAAGTCCCATTTTGTTAGTAACATATTTAAAATGTCAATGATTGAGGTGGTGCTTATTGTTGTAATGTGAGTTCTACACTGATAAAGCCTGTTGCAATTCACAAACAACAATCTCTGTAAATTGTAGTGTTTAATGAGAGAGGCCACTTCATCTGGAATCCCACATCCACAGGCTCCAGTCCACATGATCTGATTTCACAGTGATCAGCAGTTTTTGCCTTTACTTGGTAGCTTTCCTTAAACTAAAGGTATAAATTCCCTTTGCTGTACTGTTATGGAATTTGTTGTCAGGCAATTAGCTATTTAAATTATGAACAAGCAAAACATATTGATTGCTCGGAGCGATTTGCACTTCTCAAAAAATATCTATTTGGAATTATTGCTGTGATTTTGTTGGCCATGCTGTCTATTGTTGAGATACAACACACGGTTTAACAGGTAGCTATCTGTTTCTGGGCCAGCTGACTGCTTCATATTAGATCATTGTTTCAACATGACACCCAAACATTCTTCACGAGCAAGTTGCAATTGGTATTAGTGTAGCAGTTTTGGATTACCAATCAATTTTTGCATGTATACATTTATCATCAACAGTGTAATTTAGTTGCACACCCTGTGGTACAGGACCATCTCTTCCACTATTTCAAAGTTCTGACCTTAGTCTACACATTATTCAGTGAATAGGCACTGAAACACACCTTTGTAAGTAACAAAAGGCACAAAATATTGGTTTACTCTGTGAATGGTATTGAACGGTAGCTTCACAGGTCAACTGTCAGATCCAGTATTGCATGCCCTATTCTGAACTTCAAATTAATTTAATATTTTAAAACTGGACACAAAAGGCAGTAAAAGGTGGCTGCCTGAAGGTCACTTGACTCTTTTGAATTGAAATTACTTGCCTATCTCAAGAGGGCAATGCTATTGATCTTTAAAATGACATGAACAGGTAGAGAAAACAATCGACAAAGCTAATGAGAATGCTAACCTTCATATCAAGAAGACTGGAGTATAAGAATGTAGAAGCTGTGCTATAGTTATTCAAAACCCTGGCTAGACTCCACTTGGAGTACTTTGAGCAATTCAAGGCACCAAATCTTAGGAAGGATATATTTGGTGTGGAGGGAGTACAACATGGATTACCAGAATGATACCAGGACTTTAGGGGTTAAGTTATAAAGAGAGATTATACAACTTAGTCCTATTTCCTCTTCAATGTATGGGGTGATCTGATTGGAGTCTTCAAGATATTAACAGGAAAAGGCAGAGTAGATACAGATAAATTATTTCCATTGCTTGGGGATTCTAGAAATGAGGGTTTATAGTTTGATAACTGGGGCCAGACCTTTTAGGAGAGATATTAGGAAGTACTTCTACACACAAAGTGTTTTAGAAGTTTGGAATTCTCTTCCACAAATAGCAGTTGATGCTATGTCAGTTGTTAATTTTACATTTGAGATATCTTAACAAAAAATTAAAAATCATCTAAGGAATAGGGGCCAGATACAGGTATGTGGAGTTAGGCCACAGATCAGCCACAATCTCACTGAATGGTGGGACAGGCTCAAGGCGCTGAATGGTCTATGTTCTCTTTTCTGAATCAAAAATATTGTTATGCTCAAATTGAATGGGTCATTTAAACATAAAGTCACAACCTGTTTCAAATGCTGAAAGTGTTAAACCACACAATGCATAATCAACAGAACCACCCATATTGTTTGGAAGACTTTGAAACTGTAAAGATCACATAATGAGACAGCCATGTTTCTGACCATTTTTTTTAAGATCAGCTAGAAAACATTTACAGAGTTCCACCAGACAACTATCAGATTAACTACAAGTTGTCAAGCAGCCAAGGAAATTAGAAATATCCTGAAAGCGGGAGATCCCAACAGCAAGGACTGCCCACAACATGTTCCAACTTTAACTTACCTCAGAAACAATTTCCTAGAAATTTGACAAGCAATGTCACAGTCTGATGACAATCATCTTCATTAAAAGGACTTTGCTTCACAATTAAAGCATTTCACTTCATTCGAGGAATCAGGCCTGCTACATGGCAAATTGTAAATGAGAAACTGAGTTAACTATAATGTGTGACAGCACGCTACCTTTGCATGTAAGTAGTATCTGTGTGATGTGTATATACATGTGGGAACCAATATCTGACACATTGTATTTAAAATTCAGAATCAGTGTATAGGAATAAATAACTTTTTTACAGCCATTTCGAAGTATAGAATTGAGAATTCCTGAAAAAAAACATTTTGTTGAAGCCTTTTGTCATACAGCATAAATGTTAGACTTTCTGCTGTTGCAAATTACATCGATGAGTGCAAGATGAAAAGCTTCAAAAAAGTGCCTTTATTCTGCAAAGGCTCCTTTATTTTAAAGCCCACAAACACTTATTACTGGGAAAATTTAACTGGAATACACGCGCTGAGGATAAGAAAACTCTTATCCTCTTCCATACATAGTACAACGAACATGAATTGTAATGGGAACATATAAATACAGTCTGTTAGACAAGGTTCAAACAAACCAGGGAATCGTGAAATAGCTCTAATAGCTCTTGGAATGTAGCAAGTGGATACTTGGGTGGACCAATGGCTTTAGTTATCTTAATTTGCTTAATTATATTATCTGCTTCAAGTTGTTTCAGCTCCTGTGACACTTCAGCAGAGAACGTAAACAGCAACTCTTAAATTTTGTGAAACTGGCACGAGAAACATGTCAACCTGAGAAACATAACTGTCCCTTTTCAATCACCCAGGTTCTGCAAATAAGGAAGGTTATCATTGTACATTATCTGCATCATTGATCATGTTAACTTGTGTTCCAGTGGGGTCTTCAAGTGTGAAGCCAAACTTATTGATAAACTTTACCCATAAGGCTTTATCTTTGGCTCTAGCTTTTCTCGAGTGATATTTTGTTGCACACTGCAACTATAATCATTCCCAAAACTGGAATAATTGATTTGCTGTAGGCTTGAAGACTGTAAGTCACAGAAGTTACAAAAATTCGTTACTGAATAGATACTTGTGCCAACACTGATGCAAAGCTGAAATGCCTTTATTCTTCATTGAGAATTCCTTAAAGTGACCTGGTCCTTTACCATCAGTGATGGTATACATTTGTCATTCCTCACTGTCAGGGGGAGACCCGAGGTGTCAAATCCTGAAATAGAATGATTTCACAATATGGGTTGATCTCCTGATGAAGAAAGAAATGCTGGAAACCACAAATTTAAATTAATTCTCTATCTTGTTGCTAAATGTTGTGTTTTGTTGCCTCAGAGATAGGTGGATATGACATAGTGAGGTCTATGTATACACAGCTTTATTTACAGGGTTTTAAAGTGCTCCCAGCTTCTTGCTTCCAGTTTGCTTTCCATTTTTTCTCAATAACCATACTCAAAGGGAAACAACAGCAAAGACAAAGATCAACAGACACACAAAACGAAACAGGGGATGACTGAAGATGACAAGTGACTGCTTCTGTTTCCAAGTATGGTCACTGTGTTTTCCAGGGAGATCGACTAAAATATTTATATCTCCCACAGTTAAAATTCACATAACATCAGCTTATAGTCCGACAGGTTTATTTGGAAGTACAAGCTTTCAGAGCACTGCTCCTTCATCAGGTAGCTAGCTGATACAGGAGCAGTGCTCCAAAAGCTTGTACTTCCTAATAAACCCATTGGAATATAACTTGGTGTTGTGTGGTTTTAACTTTGTCCACCCCAGTCCAACATCGGCCTCCAAATTATATCTTCCACGATATTTTAGAAACAGACTTGCAGATCATCATATCGTCATCCCAATTAATCCATAAACTAATCCCTGTTGACGATTTCATGACCTTTTCTGTTGCAATATTTAAGTTTAAAAACCATTGAAAAACCATCCATTTGCATAAAGTGAAATAGGATGGTGATAGCGGTGGTTGGGGTGTTGAAGGAACCAGTACAATTTCCAATGCTGATAGCTGGTGCACTCACGGGCTGTCCCTTCTCATCTGCTTGCTGGTTATCCTTGAGGTGGTGTTGGTGAGCTGCTTACTTGAACTGATGCTGTCCATTCATTTCAGCTGCACCCACAATGTTAGGGCGGGAGCTCCAGGATTTTGACCCAACGATGCTGAAGGTGATGTATTTCCACGTCAGGACGGTGAATGCCTTGAAGAGGATCTTCCACATAATGCTGAAGCGTAGATGAGGTTATCACCACTACAATTTATTTCAATTTAATTTATTCTCTTTAAGTCTGGGATTTAGTGCAATGTGCACAATGTTTTGGGGCCAGTGACTTCAGGGATGAGTTAAGCTCTGTCCCCACCAGTGAGAAAACTCACTGGATCAGCACTGAGGCATTTCAGCACTGTCTGATGAGTTTTTTTGTCAAATCAGGATCCTTATCACTGACGTTTCTCTCTGCCACCCCCCCCCCCCCCCCCCCCCCATCCCGCTCCACCAAATGAAGCTGCCAACCAGAAGCCGGCAGTCTCAAGCAGCTGGACAGCATTGCTGAAGGTCTTGTTTGAACCTTGAAGCAGTGAGCAGTTAACTTTTTTGTGGGGAGAGGACCTATGGGACAAGGGTTGTCAGAGACAAGGGCAGCAAGGCAACGAAATTCAGCAGCTGCATCTCCTCCTTCTTGAGTAGGCAGGTAATTTTTTGGTAGTCTGAGGCCCTCAGGTCTCTATTGATTGATTACTAAGGATATTAATCGGTTATAGGTCCAGAAGGCCATCACTAGACCTTCTCATTCAGAGCTCAATTGCTGAGGTGGAGGGGTGGGGGCCAATACTTCTGTCTGGAGTAAACTCTACCAATAACTCAATATATGCAGTCATTGTATTGCATAGCAATAGATCTATTAAAGGAGGATTTTATAAATGGGATTATGACAAGGCACTTGCAAAACCTCAATGCAATCAGGTAGCACCAATAATTTTGTGAAAGGGAAACTTTTCTTTGACCAATTTATTAGAATTCTTTGAGGGAATAACAAGATGTGACGTACTTGGATTTTCAAAAGGCATTTCATGGTAGCTGTAGGGGTTGCTGGATGTGTCAGAGGAAGTGATTGAGACTGATGCAATATTTAAAAGGCATCTGGATGGATAAATGAATAGAAGCGTTTTGAGGGCTTCAGGCAAAATGCTGGTATATGGGTCTAGATTTATTTAGGATGTCTGGTCAGCATGACAAGTTGGACTGAAGGGCCTGTTTCCGTGTTGTACATTTCTCGGATTCTATTTTCCCTTCCCACCATTTTCCTTGCCATCTCCAGAGATGGGGAAAATCATGCCTTAATTTTTTCCCCAGGATCTTGTTTTCTCTGAAAATGGAACGGTTTTCACAAAAATGTTACTGAGTAGTTTGGGTTTATGGCTACCTTCTGATATTGCAATCCTTTACAGTGAGCCACCTCCTCCTCCCTCACTCGCCTTCCTGACCCATTTACAGACACCATTCTGCTGTTACACGATATGTTGTGTAAAATGTTTGTCACCAATATAAGATTACAGATTTTTCAGGATACACTTGCTCTGCAAACTCCGTGGGAAATCATGTCTCACAAACTTGATTGAGTTTTTGAAGAAGTGACAAAGAAGATTGATGAGGGCAGAGCAGTAGATGTGATCTATATGGACTTCAGTAAGGCGTTCGACAAGGTTCCCCATGGGAGACTGATTAGCAAGGTTAGATCTCGTGAAATAAAGGGAGAACTAGCCATTTTGATATAGGACTGGCTCAAAGGTAGAAGACAGAGGGTAGTGGTGGAATGTTGTTTTTCAAACTGGAGGCCTGTGACCAGTGGAGTGCCACAAGGATTGGTGGAAAAGTCGTCTACTTTTTGTTATTTACATAAATAATTTGGATGCGAGCATAAGAGATACAGATAGTAAGTTTGTAGATGACACCAAAATTGGAGATGTAGTGGACAGCAAAGAAGATTACCTCAGATTACAACAGGATTTGGATCAGAAGGGCCAATGGGCCGAGAAGTGGCAGATGGAGTTTAATTCAAATAAATGCGAGGTGCTGCATTTTGGGAAAGCAAATCTTAGCAGGACTTATACACTTACTGGTAAGGTCCTGGAGAGTGTTACTGAACAAAGAGACCTTGGAGTGCAGGTTCATAGTTCCTTGGAAGTGGAGTCACAGGTAAATAGGATAGTGAAGAAGGCAATTAGTATGCTTTCCTTTCCTGGTCAGTGCATTGAGTATCGGAGTATCAGTTGGTTAGGCCACTGTTGGAATATTGCATGCAATTCTGGTGTCCTTCCTAGCGGAAAGATGTTGTGAAACTTGAAAGGGTTCAGAAAATATTTACAAGAATGTTGCCACGGTTGGCGGATTTGAGCTATGGGGAGAGACTGAACAGGCTGCAGCTGTTTTCCCTGGAACATTGGAGGCTAAGGGGTGACCTTATAGTGGTTTACAAAATTATGAGGGGCATGAATAGGATAAATAGACAAAGTCTTATCCCTGGGGTGGGAGAGTCCAGAACTAGAGGGCATAGGTTTCATACAGAGGGTGGTACATGTATGGAATGAGCTGCCAGAGGCTGGTACAATTGCAACATTTAAAAGGCATTTGGAAGGGTATATGAATAGGAAGGGTTTGGAGGGATATGGGCCGGGTGCTGGCAGGTGGGACTAGATTGGGTTACGATATCTGATCGGCATGGATGGGTTGGACCAAAGGGTCTGTTTCCATGCTGTACATCTCTATGACTCTGTGACTCTAGATAGAATTGGTTTTGGTTTCTTTCCTAGCCATCAATTATTTCTTCATTCCTTGGTATATGAATAGGAAGGGTTTGGAGGGATATGGGCCGGGTGCTGGCAGGTGGGACTAGATTGGGTTGGATATCTGATCGGCATGGACGGGTTGGACCAAAGGGTCTGTTTCCATGCTGTACATCTCTATGACTCTGTGACTCTAGATAGAATTGGTTTTGGTTTCTTTCCTAGCCATCAATTATTTCTTCATTCCTTGGTATATGAATAGGAAGGGTTTGGAGGGATATGGGCCGGGTGCTGGCAGGTGGGACTAGATTGGGTTGGATATCTGATCGGCATGGACGGGTTGGACCAAAGGGTCTGTTTCCGTGCTGTACATCTCTATGACTCTGTGACTCTAGATAGAATTGGTTTTGGTTTCTTTCCTAGCCATCAATTATTTCTTCATTCCTTGGTTTTTGATTCTTCTTTCTGCAGCACAAATCTGAGAATAGCTTCACTAAAAGGGAATGGTTAAATTACAGGAAGTGGCTTAAAATGTTCCCAGCAACACATCATACCTTCATGTTCTTCAGCTAATTCTGCCTGCTGACACACCTCCCTTTACAGCCATAATGGTGTATTTTGTTAATGATTCTTTTTTGAGATTCCGGTCTCTTTTAGCTCTGAGTCTAGCCAGGTTGTAGTGAGATCTGTGTAATTGTATCATGTCATGCCATGCAGCTGTATTTATGCATACAGTTCCTCAATTTTTTTTTGACTACCCTTCATCTGATAAAGCGAATAGTGACAGCTAATTTACAGGAATGGCTAATTATTGATGAAAGGGTTATCAAGTTGAAATATGAGGAGATATATTAGGATATATACGTTAAAACTTTGCCACAGCAATAGTTCAGGTAGAAACTACTGTTGTTTTTAAGGAAACAGAGGATAGGTTTTGTAGGAAAGGAAGATGCTTGGTTGAAGGGGAGGAAGCAGGCTAGAGGTATTAATTTCTAACTGCACAAGCAAAAAGCCAGCACACACTTTGGGTGGATTCTTGTGGCACAGTGTTAATGTCCCTATCTCTACACAAGGAGGCCTGGGTTCAAGCTCCACCTGCTCCAGAGCTGTGTCATAACATGTCTAAACAGGTTAGATTAAAAATATCAACACACAATGAACTGAATAGTCTCCTTCCGCTCTTCTGG
This sequence comes from Chiloscyllium plagiosum, assembly GCF_037043375.1. NCBI lineage: Eukaryota > Metazoa > Chordata > Chondrichthyes > Orectolobiformes > Hemiscylliidae > Chiloscyllium > Chiloscyllium plagiosum. The sequence goes on along the minus strand of NW_028270169.1, from coordinate 35,326,624 downwards.
GTTTCTATTATCTCAACATTAATATAAAGCTTAATTCCTTTGCCACCTATTGATTTATCTTGCTGAAACCCATCAAAGCCTCTACCTCCACTATCCCATCCATACTATCTATTCAGACTTGCCCAGCTTCCCAATGATAAATTAATAGATGCAGAGCAAGAACCTAAATATGGAGTTTCAGTTATGATGTTTAAGAGTGGGTTAAACTATCTTAACCATGCAAATGTTCTATGACAGCAACTATTAAGACTGTTCCAATTGATATGTAGGCTGAAAAAGGCAGCAGAGTTTCTGGTCTTGGTCACTATCCAATGGCTTCCGCTTTGGATGTTGGATGAGAACATTACTGGGCTTGACTGTGAATTCTTCCATGGTACAATACAATAATTGTCACCCAACTATTTAAAAATGATCACTTTTGCAAAATACTATTGAGATACATGATCTACAAAAGATATCTAAACAGAAGTTAACACCTTCCAGAGAATTGACAGAACAGGTAGAAATTGTGAGGAAAAAAATTTAAAAGAAGCTTCTCCAAACAGCTTAACTGGTCAAATATCCAGTTGTTCATACAGATAGCTTGTTCTCAGTCCAAGTAATAAAATTGATGATAAAATAAGCACCTTCCATTTCTTCATTTGTTTGTGGGTTTTTTTAAGTCACTCAGTCTGTGAAATGCCAATAAAGAGAGCAAAGAATATTAACACAAGCTTACAGCACAGATAGACTGAGAACACTTCAGTTCGATTTTTTAATAACATGGCACAATTTACATAACACAAGTTTTGTTTATGAAGCACATGCCAAAGATTCAGAGTCGCTTCACTTTACAATAGGATCTGTAAAGGACTTCATTACGTACATGGTAAACAGCATATCTGCAAATGAAAATCTATAGGCAATATTGAGTTCTAGCACTACTGATCCAGTGTACATTATTTTTTGTTCCTCAAAAACACTGCACAACATCAGGAGTTCACAAATTTGAAGCGCACAACTAAACCTTCAGGTGACTACTAAAATAGATCTCTGCTCATAAGAAACAACTGTCATAGATAGAATTTTTTCAAAACAGAATAAACAACTTCAGATAGCACTTTAATACACTATTAGACCAACAGAACTAATTTTACTTCATCAACATAGTTTACAATCCTCAGACACAATGTAATGTGCTAGACTTGCAGTTAAGTGAATTGTGTGTTGAAAAGGCTCCGTTGAGGAATGCAGACTTTTGGATGAAAAGCCAGGGCATTCACCTGCTTGCATAGTTGGGAATATCTGTACAGCCACAAAAAAAGTTATCTAACACAGCACAAGCAGACTGTGTTAACAGATAATTAATCTCCCAATAGCACGCTTTGTCCAACACTTCTGAATCAGCTGTTACACAGCTGCCCTTAAATTTATTTACATTTGTACATGGTAAAGCTTTTTGTCTCTTCCTTTTGCATATATGTACCAAGTCCCATCCAACCAAGGAACTACCTTTATACACAATTGTCTATACAGCCTGATGCCTTCACTCCAAGTCTTAACCATAATATTTCAAAGACAATTCAGCTCTCCTCAGGTTGCCTCATTTACCACATACCCAAATTCTTGATAAATATAGCAGTTACTCTTTTTAGCTTGCTCTTTCTTCACAACACATTTTTTATATATATACTACAAATAAAATTAACAGGAAATAAGGAACAAATTGACATTAAACATTTGCAAAATTTAAACTTAAAATGTACAAAACTGTATTTCCTGCAAAGTATTTTTACATTTTTATGGTGGCGAAGGCCACACCCACTGAGTAGGGTCCACTGAAGTCCAATGCTTCATTTGGTGGGTTCTCACACTACAAAAGTTGCCTTTACTGACAGGGTGTCTTTAATAAGTTAGATTGGTTGATAATTTCATGTTTGCATTATCGTGCTTCAATGTCTTTGTGTGTGTGAGAAGGTGGCCTGTCCCGTGTCTCTGTGTTTGTCAAGGGAGTAGTCCTTCTTGGAGAACCAGCACGTGCTCCACCTGTTGGTATGAGAGGGGGAGGGGCACTCAGCGCTGCTGTGGGAGGAGTCTTATTAAGGATGCCATTTTGATGTGCTGCTGAAGGGCTCACTCTAGGATAGTGCATGCTGGGAAGCCCAGGTGTCAAGAGGCTTGGATGAGGCATGTGACCATCCAGGGTAGCTGCATGAATGGGATGCAGGCGGCCATGTTCATAGTCGTCTCTAAGCATGTTCAATCTTTCGCGTTCTTCCAAGTGGCTCATTCTCTCATGTTCACGCCTAGGGTCGATTGCTAATGGATGATCACGACTGTAGTCATGGGGCTCCCTGTCCCTGTATGAACGTTCTGTCTCATAAAACCTTGGTGCTGACAGCCGTTGCAAGGGATCACTTCTTAACAAGAAATCTCTGGCTAGTGGATCTCTCCGATGAATGTCCAATCCCCTATAGGGATCTCTCAAAGGATCCCTCATTGGATCCCAGTGGAAAGGGGGATAGGGAAAGCGCTCACTTCCTGGTATTGGACTGATCCCCATAAAAGGAGCTACCATCCGTGTCCTGTCCAATGTATTAATGCTATTCATGGGATGCACCCCACTCATGGCCATAGCCATAGGCATGGAGGTCATTGAGGGGTTAGGATGGACATTGGGCAACGAGGTGGGTTGAGAATGCTCAGAAGACCTTTGTGTCTGGATCACCTCAGAAATAATATCATTGTCTTCTTTCCGTTCCTCCTTCACTTTAACCTCATTGGCCTTTTTCTGATGGTCATATGAAGACTCACTTTTCCTATCTACATCTCGGCTGGAAATACTGCTGGATCTTGTGTTATCTGTGCTCGGTAGCCTGATATAGGGCGAATTCACTCGATTCATATGCTTGCTGGAATCTTCCACAATCCTGCTTTCCAATCCCAGGCTTTCCTTCTCAAGAGCATGATTTTCCTTAACTTTGTGCTCATCAACAGATGAGTCCTTCCAAATATCTGTGAGATCCCGTTCCCGGGGCTTTTCTTTATCTCGCAGTTCGTTATTTACATGATTTCTGTTGTGCTCACTGGAACTGCGATTGTGTCCCAAAGAATTTACTTGATTTACAGAAGGTGAGGATACATGGGTGGAGTGTCGCTTCTCAATACTATCCCTGTGGATAAATACACAAATAAAGAAACAAGACTTAGACTCAAAATCTTATTTTTGCCATCGCAAGTCCTTGCCTTAAAATCTCATTTGCAACAGATGATTTCAGACCATTTATTAAAAAAAAAGGAATCCTAAATAATCCTAAATCCAATCAATAATTTTAATATCCCATATCAGCAATCATGTCAATGTTATCAAGGCAAACTAGAAAGGTGGGGGAGTGGAGACTAAGACGTGTTGTGGACCGTATGAAGGATTGCACAGGGCTGCCTCGATCATGTGAGAACCAGTCATGTCATTCCCATTCTAAATGAATAGGAAATATATCTCTATTATATAATAGCTTTTATGAAAAAAGTACCCAACGGTGAGGGCAATCCATTTAAGGACCAGCTTGTGTAACAATGTATTTTGTGTGCGCATTAAAATTCTTAGAGCTTTCATGCTCCCTGGACACAGATGTTTGGGCATGTGGAACTGAAAAGACAGGAGGTCATTTACAATAATATTTATTTGGCCATAACAACATTTTTTTTTATCTTTCATTGCATTTTAATGTTGCAAATAGTTTGTGACTGAGCTGACTGATAATATTGCATGAATGAGGAGGGACATTCTTTCCTCTGTCTCAATATCTTACACTGCTCAGGTCAGCCTTTACAGAACAAAATCTAGTTAAATTGGAAATATCTAAGTGATGTCTAAGATTTGAATCTTCCAATCCCACGTATCGTTTGTCAGTGGTTTTTGTTGCTAAATGGTCCTAGTTCAGATACAAAACCTATTTGGGATCATCTCAATCTGCTTATCACGATTTTATCTTAGGATGAATAAGTCATTAATCCTTACTGTGTCAAGAAACCATTTTTACAAGGAAGTTTGAATTTGTGTGTTCTCGATTAATTAAAGATAGTTTCAAACTATTTCCTTAATGGTGGCATTCTGCAATGAATCTCACCCTCTGTTAAAAAAAAACACTTCTTATTGTTGGCTTCCAACCACCTTTGAACCTGATGGATTTGACCAACAGCTAATTGGAATCAAAACAGTTTTCTACTTTTCCTTTCAATGATTCAGTTTCGTCTAATATTGGGCAATAGTTCTCAGTACAGTGTAATGGAGTAAAAAGCAATGTTCTCTAAAAACTGCACAGTATTTTATAATCAGCAATGTTTGAGAATTATTGAAACTACTCCAGACCAATATACTAATAACATAATCAGCACCTAACTTTGCTCAAAACAAAGCACAAACACTAGATTCTCTTCTGCTTAAATTTCAAAATAGTGACTAATTCTTTTTTAGTGAATGTATTAAAGGGTCAAAACTGTTGATGGCAATGTTTAAAGTGGGCAGCACAGTGGCACAGTGGTTAGCCCTGCTACCTCACAGCGCCAGAGACCCAGGTTCAATTCCTGCCTCAGGCGACTGACTGTGTAGAGTTTGCACATTCTCCCCGTGTCTGCGTGGGTTTCCTCCGGGTGTTCCGGTTTCCTCCCACAGTCCAAAAACGTGCAGGTTAGTTGAATTGGCCATGCTAAATTGCCCGTAGTGTTAGGTGCAGGGGTAAATGTAGGGGAATGGGTCTGAGTGGGTTGCGCTTCGGCAGGTCGGTGTGGACTTGTTGGGTCGAAGGGCCTGTTTCCACGCTGTAAATAATCTAATCTAATTTAAAGTACCTCAGAAAGAATTAAATGCATCTGCAATTTGGCGCACACTACATGCAATTTTCAATATCACTAGAAAAGTACTACATTGTCTGAATGACTAAAACTACTTGCTTCTCAAGCCCCAACATTGCTTCATATTAACTTAGAGTGCTGTCAGATTTCCAATTTTGTACAAAATAAACCCAATTTGGCAAAACTTTGACTTGGTACCGGCTACTTTTCCAGTTTGGATACAAGACTTCAGGATTGAAAATGTTTCCTGTGGAGTTTCCCATGGATGCCAGGGTACATGTTACACATGATTTAGCCCAGCTTGTAGTTTGGTCTAGAATGTCCTATCATGATACAAATCCTCACAAAAACCAAGTAGCCATGAAAACTCAGGGAATGTTTAGCTAGCTCTGATCTTTACTAACACAGTGAAGTATTTTAACACCATTGTATTGCAAGTACACATTGTTTTAAAAAAGCCAAACATTTCATTGGAACTTTATAAGCTTTAGATAAGCTTTGTGGGAGAATTAAAATCTTAAAATGACACACATTGAGCGCTGATAAGGTCCGAGGTATCACCCCGATGCTACCTTTCCCCTGGAACAATTCCTTACAGCTTTAAAATAATGCCACTGACGTTGGGTACTTTGATCCTCTGATACACAGATCTAAAGAATTGTTGGACATGGATATGTACCCACTTGCCCATTAAGGGGGGAGGCTCAGCAGGATATGGGGACAAGAGGAAAGTTGAAAAGAAGAGCTACTTTGAGGCTCTTATACAACTCCAGTAGCAGCACAATGAAACTAGCACACTCTCCAGCAGCCTCTCCTGCCAGCCAGTCCTAATATTTGGTACATGGAAGGAGACTCTAGACAATAAAAAGGAAGAAAGTTAAAATATCTTGCTCACTAAGTAAAGAAATACAGCCTTATGTTATTCAAAACTACTTCAGCCACCATTTTGAAATAGTGGTTAAAATAATTCCAGTATTCATTTAAAATAACAGTAAAAAGCAAACATGACAAAATTCTGAACATATTTAAGTATCACAAGGTGCAACAGGCAAATGATAGACCACGACAAGCAGGAATATGCTGAAGCATGCTACCATTCTCCACTTCACAATACTATGAAAGGCAGCTCATAGATTACACCTCACCAACTGCATATTATTTTAATCAGTGACCATATCAAAAATGATGAGAAAGTCACAACTTTAATATCCCCAAGGTGTTGACTTTGATCAAACTTGGAATTTTCTTTATTTAAGTTAGTTAACCCTTTCCAGCCAAAGATAAACCATTTGTATTAAAAATCTCTTATTCTTCCCTATCTTCCTCATGTTCTTTTATTTTGTTGCCATCACAATGGTCAATTATCATTTGGTCTTTTCTCTGTCAGTCATTTTAACCTAACCCTGCCACAGGGAGCTGATGTGATTGGTTTTCCTAGCTAAACTTTCTATGGGAGTCAATGAAAGCTAAAGTCAGGCAGTGTGATGAATGAGTGATTGTTTTATTATTGTTGTTTCCCACTGACTGGATTGGGTTAAAATTACCTTCTTTACTCTGGTGAGTTCCAAGTCCATGCCCTACCCACTCCTCCACTTCCCTGCATCCTGACTTTGAGGAAATGTGATCTTTCTCTCGGTTTGTCCTTGCCCTGGCCTTAAAACACTTATAATCCAACATCCACCTACTCTCCTTCATCCAGATTACTAGATAAAAATGAAAACGATCAAAGGAATAGGCCCAAATAGAGTGGACTGTTATTCACAGTACAAAACATGGGACATTTAGAACATTAAGTGCCTTAAGACCATCTTTACTAAAATACCATGGTTACTAAAATAACCTTATAATGCATATGCTTTAGAGCTATGTCCTGCTTATTACGTAGATGCCCAATGAAACACAGCAGCAAGAACTGCTATCCAATATTTTACAGAACTGAGCTACTGGGTATACTGGTCATACTGGGTATACATAAGAGATTTGTTTAAATATTTGTTTAAATAATTCTATAAATATTAGATTTATAGAATTGCACAGAGTAGAAAAATGCTGTTCAGCTCATCAAATGCATACTGTTATCTAGCACCTATCCACTCAAGTCCCATTTTCTAGTACTTGGTCCTTATTATTATGCTATGGTGCTTCTAGTGATCATTTAACCAGCTCCTAAATGTTGTGGCTTCTTGACCAGTCTCCAAAGCGAGATCTTGTCAGAAGCCTTATTGAAGTCTATGTAGACTACACTGTACTATCTTCATCCACACAACTTGTCACCTCTTGGAAAAAACGTATCAAACGTGAGAAATTTATAAAATGGATATGGGGACATGGATAGGGTAAACAGACAAGGTCTTTTCCAGGGGTAGAGGAGTCCAAAACTAGAGGATATAGATTCAAGGTGAAAGGGGAACAATTTACAAGTGACCCAAGGGCAACTTTTTCACGCACAGGGTGGTGTGTTTATAGAATGAGCTGCCAGAGGAAGTGGTGCAGGTTGGTACAATTACAACATTTAAAAGGCATCTGGATGGGTAAGTGAATTAGAAGGATTTGGAGGGATATGGGCCAAATGCTGGCAAATGGAACCATATTAATTTAGGATATCTTCTCGGTTTGTACGAGTTGAATTGAAGGGTTTGTTTCCGTGCTGTGTATCTCTCTGATTCTATGATCTCCCCTGACAAAGCCATGCTGAGTAACCTGGATTAATCCTTACATCTCCAAATGAGGATTAATTCTAACCCTCAGTAATTTTTCCAACAGTTTCCCTCTCAATGATGTTAAACCTGATGGCCCTGGTTTATCCATAAGACCAGAAAAAAGGAACAGGAGTAGATTGTTTGGACCCTTAAGCCTGCTCTGCCAATCAAAAGGATCATGGACGATCTGATATTCCTCACATCCACTTTCCTTTCCTTTCCCCATAATGCTTGAAGCCCTTTCTAACCAAGAACCGGTGTCAGCCCTAAATATATGCAAGTACTCTGCCCTCACAGCTCTCCATGCCAAAGAGTTCCAAAGACCTAGCACTCTGAGACGAGACACTCTTTCGCATGTGAGTCTTAAATTGGCACTACTTTGTTTTGAGACTATGCCCTCTGGTTCTACACGCCCCATGATGGGAAATATCCTCTCAGCATTGCCCTTGTCAAGCTCAGTAATAATCTCATATGTCTCAATGAGATCACCTCTCCTTCTCCTAAACTTCTCTCTACGCTTTAGAGTCCCAAACCTTTTAGCTTTTGCTCATAAGACGATCTCTCCTTACCAGGGTTCATCCTAGTTAACTTTCTCTGAACTGCCTCCAATGAAATCAGATCTTTCTTTAAATAAGGGGACCAAAACTGCTCATAGTATACCAGATATAGTCCCACCAGCACCTTGTAAAGATGCAGTAAGGCTTCTCGACTCATACTCCAACCCACTTGAAATAAGGACCAACAGTCCATTAGCCGTTTCTGATTTTCTGCTATACCTGTGTGTAAGCTTTCTGGGTTTCATACACAATCTCCCAGTGCCTTTGTGTGGCAGCTTCCTACAGTTTTTCTCCCTTTCATAATATTCTGTTCTTTGGTCATCCCTTCCAAATGAACAACTTTGTATCTTCTCACATTATATTCCATGTGCCAACTTTCAGTGGACTTAACTTATCAGTATCTCTTTAAGCTGTTTGTATCCCTCTCACAGCCTGCTTGTCTGCCTATTTTTGTGCCATCTGCAAACTAGGCTGCAGTACATTCACTTCTCTTGTCCGTGTCATTAATATACATTGTAAACAATTGCAGTCCCAGCACTGATCCTTGTGGAAGCCTATTAGTTACGGATTGCCAACCTGAAAACAAACCGCATATCGCCACTTCCTGTTACCTGACCACGAGCCAATTCTCAATCCATGCCAATATTCTACCTACAACACTTTGCTCTTCTCTTATGATTTAACCTTTTATGAGGAACCTTGCTGAATGCCTTCTGGAAGTTTCTATCGCCTTTAATAATGATGTCATATTAGCTGTCCTACAGTCCTCTTTGCAGAGAGAGTTTGAATGTTAACATAAGGATCACTGCAATCTCTTTCCGTGCCTCCCACAACAGTATTAAAATCCAGTTCATTCCTCAATATTCAGAGTATTCTAGAATTTTTGGTCCCACTCTTCACCTAAAACTTCAGTTGGAATGGAAAGCCATTGAAGTTTTAGATTCCAGAAGGTTGAGATCAAATGGGTAAAACATCCCTCTCAAAGGCACCCATTTGTATGCAATATGAAACTGAAGAGATTGGGGTTCCATGGTCCCCTTGTCCTTCATGACCCTGAGCTAAAAGAGTGACAGCGGTGTGGACAGTCTCCTCAAGGGAAGGACAGCTGCCCTGCCATCACTTAATAACCAATTGGAGACGTCTCTCTGGTACAGCTAATCAGAACCTAGCAACGTTGGAAGTACCAATGCCACCAGTAGTGGCAGTGGCCACTCCTCGTACAAAAATCAGGCGATGCAAGGGGGTGAGCTGCAATGCATCAGACTTCACTACACGTTTGGGGACCAGTGAGAGGTCCTGGGGGAAGAAGGTTGGAGGAGTCAACACTTTAAGAAACCCTCCTTTGAGTCCCAGTAAAAGAGAGAAACCCCTAGTGTGTCATTTGCCCAACTGGCCACTTTGTGTGGCCACTGTTTGCCAGTTAAGTGGCAGCGATGTACAGGTGGGCTCCTCAGTGCCACCTTGCCGCTGGTACAATTATATTGGGTGGCAGACAGGATGTATTTACCAAAGCCCCCTGCTGGCAGGAGAAGATAAATCCAGTCCATGGGTTCAAATGATGAACATATAGATTGATAGTGGAAACATTAAAAGAAATATTCTCACACTTACTATGAGTGAGAAGGGAATAAGATAATGGTTAAGTCTTATTCTTAGCTGTGGCTGTAGTTAACTACAGAATGCTACTGCTTTCACTGGCTATGCCCCTCTGAGAACCAACAGCACTAAGAATAGCGAATGATCAGTTGGATACAATCCATATCTGATTTAGCAGAGATTAACCTGAAAGTTTGCTGAAAGCAAACAGTGTAACTTCCTCCCTATGGTGATAACATTTTACCGATATGATTATAAAGAGGGTACAAAGACTAACATCGAGTATTTAGATCCACATTTTACTTAACAAAGCTGTTGACTGGAGTTCTACCTCCCCAAGCTTCATCAATTTTGTGCCAGTGCACCCTGAAAAGTGGTCTCACTGATTTGCATGGATCTTCTAGCCACGGTGGTAAGATACTGAGGGATGCCAAGACAGCTACCCTGATAGACGGAGAGATTTAACTTGAGAAATGGTTGAGGCTGGAATGGGAGAAAATTCCAAATTGCTTCAAAAAGTTCAAAGTCAACAAAATTAACCAGTCCAGATTGATACAATCACACTTCCCCCACATTGAATTATTGATGTGAACTATTCCCAATGTTATTTCCACAAATGGGAGGACACTTATTTTAATAAATTGTACCTCTCCATAGAGATTTTTACACAAGACTTAAAATATTTCTAGATAAAATTTTTATCGATAAAATGTTCCTCCCATTTCATCAGCATTATCTAACTGGCTTAGTAAAAATTATAAGGTAAGAAATTGACATAACAACATTGAGGAATACAAAAATTGGAATTCATATTCGTCAATTGTTAACAGAATAATAGAGACATTTTTCCAAACCATTCCAAAAATAAACAAACTTTTTTTTATTTGCCAATCCCATTAGCAGTGTTGTCAAAGGTGTACTCTAATTGCATATTGAACTTGAAGGTGTGCCTTTCAGGATTCACATCATGTCAAAATGAATTCTGGTGTGCAACAGTACAGCATTAGCACAACTTTATGGGCATTGCAATGGTAGTCTCTCAGTGATAATGAACACCTAGGATCAATAATGGGTTCTATTTAGTTTTGTCAATATTTTTTTCAAAGGATATAAAGAATTAGCAGCAGTTTAAAACAGCTACATTTTAAACACCAGGCAAGCATACTGTTTCTGATTCACATTGCTGGAGTTTAGAATACTCTAGGCTAACTAAAATTTCTCTAGTTAATAGGACGGTAGAAGTACCATGTTAATTCCCTTTTCACTAGCAGCAGCTAATCAACTCTTTGAAGAACCCATTAGTGAATGAGCAATAATGTATCATTCTAGACAGAAAATGGCTTATTTGTGATGTTACAGTTACAGCTATATTTGTGGTTAGTTCTGTGCAAAATAAAATAAAAATGGAATGATATGATATTTTTAGCTTGTGGACCTCCTTAATTGCCTACAAACAGGTTCAAGGGATATCAGTTTCCAAATTTAATCAGAATATTGATGCTGTGTTTAGTTGCCTGGTTTGGGTAGTTGATTACTGATAAATTTAATATTAAAATGATTTTAGCAGTCTTAGGTTTCAAAAGAGGCTCCACCATTAAAAATGAACAGAAACATTCTAATTAGCTGAAGTTTTGGATCAGAAAACTACTCGAGCAATTATAATCATTTGTAAAGAAATACTTTAATAAGATCCTAAAAAATGGTGAAAAATGCCTTGTTTTTAAAATTAACGTTATTAAATTCCTACTTAAATCTAATACTGCTATCATTGAAAGAGCAGTTTATTGTTCCAGAGCATAGGCTCTCTATTTGTATTCAATAAGGAATGGAATAATGATGTTTGTCTTGTAATAACATGATCAGATGTTCCTCATCCAGAAATGAGGCAGCACCACAGCATTCCATTTATGGTGACCATGCAAGATATCCTGGCTGTAAACCCAACCACACATCCCCCAGATTTAATTCCCTCCGTTATTTATTTTAGTTTCTTATTTATCATGGCTCTTTAAAAGAAAATTATGCATCTTTTAATTCAGTGGTGTGAAGTCAATGGGCAGAGTTTGAGAACACATGACTTCAGTGCCACACAATGTTTGGGCAGAGCATATCTTCTCTTCCTCCACCAGTGAGATTCAGATCATAGCTGTGCTATGTATAAAGGAACCACTGAATCAAGAAAGGAGAAGGAGAAAGATGTTTCAGAGATAGTCAACCTCGACTATTTTAACATGTGTCCTGGAGGCACTTCACGGAGTAGTGACAGGCTGCATCTAGGAACAGGCTATCCTGTACCCACTGTCAAATAGAGAGTGGATGCGTGGAAGAAATGGAAAAGGAGGCTGGAATATTATCTAAAAATGGGCATAGGACAAAACTGAGCGAATTATAGCTTGTGAGTTTCACATTTCTCTGACTTTAAAGATTGAAGGTAGCGAATGTCAATTAAAATCAGAAGACTGTTAAATTTACTAATATTAAATACGTGAATCCTTAACTGAGGTAGAGGTGCCCAATAAAGCACATGAATCAGCCAATTGGATTTGAAGGAAGTTTGCCGTGACATTATATGACAATGAATGACCCACACCTTCGAGTTCATTGTTTCTTTTTAAATAGAGAATCGGATTGGATGAATTTTTTTGCTTAACCCCTCGTACCTTTCTTTTTCATCTTTACTAACAGAAGAGTCTCGTTTTTCTACATCTCTATCTCTGTCATGAGCTGCTACAGAGGAACTGCGCTCTGGCTCCCCTGGCTTCAGCCAAGGGGGTGGGGTTGGAAACGAAGGTGGCGTTCTGTGGAGTCGATTCCAAGGCTCGTGAGGGTTGCTAAAGCTCTGCATACTGGGGCCATCTTTGTGGCTGAACATTGTGTTGGATGCTGAAATGGTTGAGAAAACAAAAATACAAAAAAAAAACAATGTTTAAAAAGTCTGGCAGGTAGGCATGTCAGTACTTACCAAGCAACGCACTCTGAGTTTAAAATGTATACATACTATTGGCAGCTGGGAACAAGAAGGGAAAGATTACAGCAATATACATTGGCATTCAACCCCTCAAATCATCAATACTTAAAACAAATTACAAGAAAGCTAAATTCATTTGAAAGGATCACATCTAATTTGGTAACAAAGAGGAAAAGATTAATTCAAAGAAAGTTCAAATTTAGTTTGCCTGTCTACCCTTATCCACACTCCACATGCAGGAGTCATGATGGAGATTATTTTCATGCAACATTTCAGTTGCCGGCTCTTTTCAAGCCCATAGGTCACTAGAAGCTGATAAACAGGATGAACATTGGCTGTGTTTATATTCCATAGGTCAGTTGGATCTTCAAGATTAAAGGCAGAACTTTGTTGGCCTCCAGTCAATACGAGGGAGGTGGGGCTGAGAGGTTTGGATCGGTGGTGGTAACACGTGATACTGGCAAAAAAAGCAAGGTGCTGTATTGGCATAGTGCCCCCTGGGCAGTCTTGCCCGGTAGCAGGCAGGAACCGGATCAGTTGCCCCCTCCAATGGGCATGAAGCCAGTTTTCATAAATTTAGGCCCTGATAAGGAACATTGTAAGGGGACGACTGCAATTTGTCAACAGTAGGTCGTCCCTCACCCAAGTTCCATTGCACGTAAAGGTGATGAGCTTCATGGCGGTGGTTGTCCTACAGATCAGAGGCTCCATACCCCCTCTAGAAAGTGTTGCCAGAAGAAGAGGAAATTCCTATGGGCCATCACTCCCACTGGAGGGCTTTAACCTTTAAGATGATTAATCCAGCTTTTCTGCTTGACTATCCACAGTATTAATATGAACTTACCTCTACGATGGTGTCTCTATTCTGAGGTTTCCTCTGTCTGGCTTCAGCCACAACCACCTCTTGTAATGGATCTGCTGAGACCTCAGAGATTCTGGTCCTCTGATTAGGTCAGCAGCGCACTCATCTTTCTTGGTTGGACTTTAGGCCTGCAATTGGCCTATTAGGTGGCTGCCTATAGTAAAATAGTTTAGTCTGTCCCATTGGGAGCAAGTTGCTCAGGACCAAATTTCACCCTAATATCCTGAAGGACACGGTAAAATTCAGCATCAGTTCTGGCAAGCCCCAAAATTTCCAACATTGAGTTTAACTGGCACTGAGCTCCTGAGATCTTCTACTTTGCTAACTCTGTATCATTTCAACAGTGCAATGAGCATCTAAAACATCTGCATGAGCTAAAATAAATCTTTTCATGAGAAAATTTCAAATAAGGCTGAAGAATGCATTTTATGTGGGTTTGACCCCCTTAAAATAAAGCAAAGCAAACCATGCAACATTGAACTGGATGCATTCCAACTCATCAAACACCAACCAGAATTCCTAAAATTGTTGAGATACAATCTATAACACAGGTCAGATTTATACAGGCTTTTCACATGTACATACAGCTTCTTTACGATAAAGATATCTGAACAGACTAAGTGACATTGGTTTGTAATTTCACTTCAACAATTTAGACCATGTTTTGCAAGGGTTTCATCTGTGTTTGCAATCTACTCCTCTTAAGTGTACAATGCACGAGATATGTTGAGTGACAGAATGAGTTATCAATGTGAATTGACTTGGGTCTGTGAACACAGCTTTTTGAAGGTTCACTCGAGTTTGCCAATAGCTCAATGTCAGGGAAAGCTCAGGGAACAAGGCAATGATGGTATATCACAGAACTCAGCACTAAAAAGTCATGTCTTCACTTAATAGACCAGATGATCTGTTTCTGTACTCTAACATCTGAGGGGAAGAACACAGAGAAATAAACATGATCGCCATCAAGACAAAAATACCTCGACTTAAAGTGCCAAACTTGCAGGATACAGAAGAACGGTAGGGGGAAGAATGCTGCCCATGGACCATTGTGTGGTCACCCTTCCAGTAGCAGAAGAAATGTTGCTCCATGAGTTAACAGTGTTTCCACTTTTTAAAATATCAAACCTAATTTACTAAAGAATGAGATATGAAATTCCGGCTAATTTTTTAGATATAAAAGACCAACTGCAGACCAACAGCACCATCCTGTGCAACATAATACTGCTGCAATACTTCAGTAACAGCAACGAATGTCAATGGAGAACAGCAACCATGTTGAAGTACTTTCTGCCAAACAAACTGATTTATGAGCTAGCCATAATGACCTTGACTCTAAATCCCATTCACTCTTCTTAACGTGAACATTTTCTTGCCATTAATAGTATTTACGTTTTCCTTCATCGCTTTTCCTTCTGCATTTTAATTCACTATTTCGCTTTATCTTGTATTTTTTTCAAAATCTTTTCTTTTTAACGTTTGGCTCCTTTTCCTTACCAACCAGAATATTTTGGGTTCTTTGACTATCCTGCTATCCCTGCCTCCAGGCCTGTTCTTTATTATTGTTCCTGTACATTTTGCTCCATCTAACTGTCTCTGTTTACCCATCTTGCTGTTTTCTTAATGATTCCAAATTACTTTCCTAGTCACTGAACTGGTTTTACTACCATTACATTAGCGCTACAACTCTGCTGAATCAAATCTCTGCCACTAGCAAGCAGACTGTCTGTTGTGGATTTTAATCTGCTTCCTTCCTCTTTAATGTTTCATTTTCTTCCGGAAATCATTGGTGTAGAGGACAAGCCAGAGATCATGGCATGTTCCTAGCACTGCAACTCTAAATCCAGTCAGCAAGATCAGCAGACAGAGGTAAATCAACTAATATCATTTATTGTATCCATTGCTCCAGATGCGATCTCCTCTACATTGGGGAGACTGGGCGCCTCCGAGCAGAGCGCTTTAGGGAGCATCTCCAGGACACCCGCACCAATCAACCACACTGCCCCATGGCCCAACATTTCAATTCATCCTCCCACTCTGCCGAGGACATGGAGGTCCTGGGCCTCCTTCACCGCCGCTCCCTCACCACCAGACGCCTGGAGGAAGAATGCCTCATCTTTTGCCTCGGAACACTTCAACCCCAGGGCATCAATGTGGACTTTAACAGTTTCCTCATTTCCCCTTCCCCCATCTCACCCTAGTTCCAAACTTCCAGATCAGCACAGTCCCCATGACTTGTCCGGACTTGTCCAAGCTGCCTATCTCCTTTTCCACCTATCCACTCCACCCTCTCCTCCCTGACCTATCAGCTTCATCCCCTCCCCCACTCACCTATTGTACTCTATGCTACTTTCTCCCCACCCTCACCCTCCTCGAGCTTATCTCTCCACGCTTCAGGCTCTCTGCCTTTATTCCTGATGAAGCGCTTTTGCCCGAAACGTCGATTTTGCTGCTTCTTGGATGCTGCCTGAACTGCTGTGCTCTTCCAGCACCACTAATCCAAGATCAGCAGACAGTAGTCCTGAGTCACTGATACGGTGATTTCCTATCTGCTCATACAAGACAACCCAGCATTATCAACACAACAATTAATTCATATTCCTATGTGTTTTGAAGTTCTTTAATATTCAATATTCCATCAGCATATCTAACTATATATTGACATTTCCCTCAAGTAGTACAAGAAAGCTTCTGTAAATTACAGAACTCGCGTGTTGGGGGTTTGTAACATGAGATAATTCAGATCAGGGAAGTGCGTGTGGAGTCACTGAGATAAGTGTGAGCTCAAACTCTACCAATTTGTGGGTGGCTCGGTGGCACAGTGGTTAGCACTGCTGCCTCACAGTGCCGGAGACCCGGGTTCAATTCCCGCGACTGACTGTGTGGAGTTTGCATGTTCTCCCCGTGTCTGCGTGGGTTTCCTCCGGGTGCTCCGGTTTCCTCCCACAGTCCAAATATATGCAGGTCAGGTGAATTGGCCATGCTAAATTGCCTGTAGTGTTAGGTAAGGGGTATGGGTGGGTTGCGCTTCGGCGGGTCGGTGTGGACTTGTTGGGCCGAAGGGCCTGTTTCCACACTGTAATGTAATCTAATCTAATGTAATGTTATCTAATCTAAAATGCACAGTATGACTCAGCACTAAAGGTGTTCTCTATTATAACTGCAAACCATAAATGCTGAATTTTAATTTTTTGTCAGCTCATGGACACATGAATGGAATCAACTCATCATATGTTCTCCAAGACATTTTCAAAATTACAATGTGGAATGGCAATCTATCAAAACAAAATGAAGGCAAGGGAAAACAAGGGTTGATAATGCAAAAAGACCATAATAGTGTATATCAGAAACACAATGTAAATTTGAATTTATCAAAAATTTTAAAATGCATGGAACTAAATCCAGTAAAAGAACTACAATGTACACTACATCACCAGCAGAATGCAGTATCATACTGCTAAGTACAAGGACTGGGATTAAGAGTGGATGTAGACTGGAAACAGAGACAGTTTAGGAGTTCAGGGACATTCATCTGTGTCAGGGCTTCTGTTATGAAGTCAATCAGAGTTACCAAAACCTCAATGAACTTTTATTTAAAACATTTCAACTCCTCTTTTGTTTGACTTTGAAAATGCACACCCTATTGTGGAAGTGACCCTCAGTCTAATGGGTCCAGAAATCTGCTGTCATTCAAAGTTTGGCTTGTGTAGAATGCATGATGACTTGGACAAGGCCTGGGAATATAGCCTGCACTCAAGGAGACAGATATAATCCAATATTAGGTGTAATACACCGGCACAGATTTGCTAAAACATTTCTCATTCAAGGATGATACAAAGAAACAGTAAAAGGGATACTGCAGTTCAGATAGGTCAGCTGTTTGAATCTAAAGATAGATGTAATTAATTCAGATCCATTTGACATACACAGTAGTGACACCAATATACACAAATACTTTCCGTATAAATAGCGTACAGGTGTGGCACTGATAATAATATGCACAAGCATAATACAAATATTCACAGATAGGACATGACAAAGATGTACTACACAGCTACAACACAGCAGTAATAAAGACAAATGCAACCAATAGGTGTAATATGCACAGATAGGTGCAGTATACACAGGTAAGATCCAAAGAGGAAAGATTTACTCAGGTCAGGCATAGATGGGATAATATACACAGACGTGGCACATGCACAGACTGCATAGTGTATGCAGGTGTGAAACACAGGTATATAGAATGGTACAACATATAGATGTGACACACCCAGCTGTAACATATGCAGGCGTGATCCACACAGATGCAATCTAGTCCAATGACAAGCTCAAGAGCATATGCTTATCTTTCTTTTGGATTACTAGCATGGAGTTGGTTTAGTTTTATGGCTAAACAATCCTGGCTGTGCTATAACTCTCAGTACTGGCTTAGTACTGCTCAAGTCTCAGCCAAAGTATCACTTCTCAACGTAAAACATGAGAGAGTCATACAAAGAACTGAAAGGACAGAAATACTCACTGATTGAAGGGTTCCCCAGTCCACCAAAGGCGCTGTTACTTAAGGATCTCAGACCACTCAAACCACTTGGTCTATTAAAAGGCTCTAAAAAATACAAACCAATACGTGTCCACCAGTTACTCCTTCGATCAAAATCAATGAATTTTTAAAAATGTTTCTAACTGCAATTAAAAATAATCCTTCCACTTAACTAAACTCATCTAACAGGAAGCTAGAATGGCCACCCAGAGTCAGGAGTATACCAGTACTAGTGATGTCAAGTTGAGATAGAGATAAGACTTTGTTCAAGCTGCAATTAATAGGGATGTTTCACCATTTACACATCCCAAGAACATGAAATACTTTGTAAAATTTGAAATAGCATCCCTATTTTCTTTCTCTTCCAGATTAAGAAATATCAAGTTAAATAGTGGACACATCCACCACACTGGATGTTCACTGGCAAGGAGCTTGCTGCATCATGGAGTTCCAATCAATAGCCCAAAAGCACACTGATCCTTATAAAGAGCTCCCTTACTGTGTGGGAAGGTTTCCAATGTTTCCACCAACCTGATTCTAATTTCCACAGGTCAGACAGGAGCCCTTCTTCCCACCCCACCCCTCAGGATATTGTCGGGTATGGAAGGTTTGAGTTATAAAGAAAAGCTGGATAGGTTGGGGCATTTTTCACTGGAGTGAAGAGGTTGAAAGGTGATGTTATAGAAGTTTATAAAATAATGAGGAGTATAGATAGAGTTAATGGTAGTTGTCTTTTCCGTCGGGTGGGGGATTTCAAACGACGGGGCACATACTTAAGGTGAGACGAGGAAGATTTAAAAAACACAGAGGAGCAAATCGTTTACACAGAGGGTTGTTCGCGTGTGGAATGAACTTCCTGAGGAAATAGTGGATGTCGGTACAATTACAACATTTAAAAAACATTTGGATAAGTACGTGAATTGGAAAGACTTGGAAGGATATGGGACAGGAGCAGGCAGGTGCGATTTTGGGAGTTTAGCTTGGGACTATGGTCAACATGGACTGGTTGGACCGAAGGGTCTGTTTCTGTGCTGTAAAACTCTATGACACCTCCCACTGATATTATCAACTATGGGCTCAAAGCATAGCAGTCAACCTTACACTCATCTTCCAACAAAGAAGGCTGCATTATGCTGCATATGGTAGTCACAAACAAGTTGCATATTCATTGCCCATGTGTGTTCATAAAGAAAGTGAAATTGTTGACACGATTCTGTGGAGGTCTAGAGTATCGTGTCATCTGGAGTAATTGTAGATAGCCACTGCATCCACAGAATCATCTAGTTTTTTTTTCCAGAAGAGAAACGTGTTTCACAGGAACCTTTTCCCACCCTATTTCATGATACTTTTCTATTCCTCTCTCTCACATCCATAATCTTTAACTTTCATTTCAATGCACAAATGCATTTGCTTCAAAACTACTCCATGTGGGAGCAAACTTTCATACACTCCTATCTCTATCATCAATTATTTCCCTGCTTATCTTATTGGTCCCATTAGTCACTTCTATTGATGCACCCTGGTTTGCAATCACACCACAAGCAGAAGGAGCTTTGCGATATCTACCCTACTGAATCCTTTCATAATTCCCGAGACTATCAGATAACCTCTTTTCCAAAGAACAGAGCCTCTGCTCGTTCATTCGTTATTCAGTTATCATGGAGAACAAGTTGAAATAGTTTATTCTTGTAAGTAAGTCATATGCTGCCTGCTTCATGCACTTGGTGCATCATTTGCTGAATTTTGTGACTGAAAATTCCAAGTGGCAGCCTGGAAGATATCGGAGATGTGAAAACTCAGGGTTGCTATGTGCACCCAACAGTTGTTGGAAATCCCATGCTTACTGTGCAGTACCTGGAATGGCATCATCACTGCTTCTCTTGTGAAATGTAGTCTTCAGAGACATGGTTCTACAGAGAGGTCCTGACAAATATGGGAAATTTAAATTTCATTCTGTTCCAATGATGTTCGCTGCTATTCATGTGAATCTTTTGCACCTTAGGTGCCGCTTGACTGGAGATTACTATGGGGGGGTGTGTTCTGGTCAAGTACAACTTCTATCTTGACCACTTGCACTAATCAGCAGAAAATTCTTCCGCTGATTTATCAAAGAGGAGAATAGTGTGAGGTTGGATTCATTGAGTCAGGTCATGGAAAGAGTCAAAAAGTGTGGTGCTGGAAAAGCTAAGCCGGTCAGATAGCATCCAGCAGGAGAGTCAACATTTCGAACCAAAGCTCTTCTTCATTCCTTCTCCAGCATCTGCAGTCCTCACTTTTTCCTCAGGTCATGCAAACCCAATACTTGCTCGACAAACTGTTAGTGTATCAGGGAAAGTGGGCAGCAGTCAACTGAGACTCATTATCCCTGAAACTTTGAGGTACCACCTCTCTGAATCCTTCCACCATCTCTGACATCCAAAATAGATGAGAAGACATTTCCTCCAACTAAATAACAGGAAGATTAAAGCTACTGAGTGAGAAAATAGGGTTGGATAGATGCTATGAATGTCCTCAGAGCTCTAATATGGAACTTATGGGGTGAATCACCCTGGGCATCATGTTGATGAAGGTATGAACACATGCAGAGAATGGCTGCTTGAAGTTTGCACAGCAGGCTGATGGTGCTGTGTCCACAATGTTACACCTTGGAGATCAACACTCCAGTTACCCCAGTTACATTTTCAAATCAAACCATTCAGAGATGTTCAGACACATCTCTGGAGCAGGTGGGACTTGGACACAGGTCTTCTAATCCAGAGGTAGGGACACTCCCACTATGTCACATGTACCCTAAGTCAACACTGCAGTTAACGCTCTTTCTGAATTTAACATGGCTGAATGTTGGTTCAGCAACAGGAAAGACACACCTTCACAACAACAATGCTATTTAACGCAATCTGCTTCCTACAGTATGTTCCTTGTAGATTCCTTTTGGTTCAATACTACAGGTGTTTGGTGCTTTGAGTGGTTGTCATAGCCGCAGAAGGGGGTTTGCTGACTTCTGAGGCTTTTACAAACCAGCTGCTCTCACACATGGGTTCAATAATAAGCAGCATGAGAGTGAACAGTCATTATGCAGGGTGGGACATGCTACTGAAAGAGGGTGAAGGAAGAAAGTGGAGACAAAGGTTCTCATCTGATGGCTTTATCTGACCATAGTTTCTCAAAGAGCAACCTTAAACTCAGTGTGGAACAAAATGTGACACATCTGCCTTAATGCAATATTCCCAGTGCCTTTACCAAGCGAAGTGCTCCTATTCAGCATGACCTTACTGCCTGCCTCAGAGATGGTACAAGGCTGCTGACCTCCAGTGAAAGAAATGTAGGTGGCTTTGGGGAAAAGCAGAACCCCAGGAAAGGGCCTGACACTCAGTTTCAATACAATAACAGTGCTCTGGCCAGCTGGCACATGGGCAGCAGGTGGTAGTTTTGTTTGGGAGGAGGCTGCTGACTTTATAAAAGGGGTTAGCTTCATTAAGCTGTTGCCCCAATCTAAGAGATTCCAGATAGCTTTTAACAGGCTAAGTGGTGTTCATACTGCAGACTTCTTACTGATGTCCAGTCAGTCAATGAATCCTTTAATCCCTCCTGGATACCAAAAACATTGGAATGAGCAGATACGAATGGCGTATCCTGTGGCGTGGGGTAATTCAGCATGGTGGTCTCTGCAACCCTGTTCAGGAGCCATTGGATTTGCCTTTGGTCCCTGTCCCAAACTCTATTGGCCAGCCATTATTTCCATCTTGGGCAGCTAGATGTTGAAGTTGAACTGGACAATTCACAACCCATCCTGTTCTGAAGAAGGGTCACAGGAGTCGAAACGTTAACTCTGCTTTTTCTCCACAGATGTTGCCAGATCAGCTGCGATTTCCTAGAAATTTTTGTTTTTGTTTCAGACTTCCAGCATCTGCAGTCCTGTGGGTTTTTTTTGTAACAAGTTCAAGTTCCACCTGCTTCATTATAACATTTCTCAACAGGTCGATTAGAAATATATCCAAAAATGTTTGACCCCAAGATGAACTTACCATTAGCTATTTACCCAATCAGCAGGAGTGCCTAGTTCCATGTCTGTACCAATCAATTCTGACCCTACCTCAGCTCTTTTGCTGTTGAAACTCTCATCCCTCACTTTGAGACTTCTACACTTGACTATGCCAATGCTCTCATGCCTGACCTCTATCTCGGCACCACAGACAAACTTATGCTCATATAATAGCACTGCCCAAATCTTAACTCCTGGCAGCCGTCATTCACCCAACACACCCCTCTGCTAACTGATCTACAACAGCTCCCTGTTCAGCAACATACCAATTATCAATTCCACACCCTTGTCGATATGCTTTCCCATTGTTGTAACATCCTTCAGTTCAATAAGCCTCTGAGGATTATCCAATCCTTGAACTCTGGCAGCTTTTGCATTACCATTTTTAATCACTCCAGCTCTTTATGTCTCTCTCCTCCTTTCAGCCAGTCTTTAAACCCTAGCTCTTCAATACAGCTTTTGGTCATTTGTCTTGACAACATCTTCTCATCAATTTTTTTTAGCTGATGTTGCTGTTGTTGAACATCTTTGGGCATCTTGTTTTGTCAAATGTGCCATATAAAGATAAGTTGTTGTTGAATGCAAGGAAAATTGTGTTTCTTGTTTCAGACGGCTGTCCCAAATGCTGTCAGTGAAATCTCTGGAGTAATTTCCAAGAATATTTTTGGTCTGGCATGCTGGGAAGAACGATCATAAACAATGTGAACGTGTCTTAGGAGAATGTACAACAGTTAAAAAGAGGGAGTTTTAAAACAGACACGCTGCACTGAAGTTGTAAAATATTGAAAGTTTCGCCTCTTCCTATAGGCGAGCAGTTGGATATATTCAATCTCACATCCACAAAAGTGCCTTATTTGGGAATTATTTGTGACATATGACCTTGACTGGGTCTAGACCGCTTTCTACAGGCACGATTCTACATTTGATCCAATTCGATTTATGTTTAAAAAATCTAGCTCAGTTGTGATTTCAGACTGACTTTATTTTGATATCAAACATGTGACTCGAAAATTATCAGCAGAATGGAGTTCAATTTTACATTCGATTTCAGGGTTGAGTTTCAACATCTCACTTGAAAAACAGTGAACAAGCAATTAAAAATCTCGGGCTCAGGCTCGTCTTTCAGATGTCCCTAACACGCAATGCGCTCTTATTGTAATAATCAGGTGAGCCTGTAAAGTGGGAAATTAATCCATTCACCTCGAACAAACAGGCAATTGGTTCACAATGTACACTGCACAACTTCTTGAGAACTGAAAATTCAGGTTGGACACATAAGTGGAAAACATATTTTCCAATCAGATGCTGCTAATTCATCATCGTGTATAGAAAAAATGTTGCTTGTCCATCTATCAAATACCACAGTGTCATTGCGTTTCACTCAGGTTTCTTTTCAGCTTTCCATTTTCAATTTATTTCTTCATGTTCCTCATTAAAGCTCTTTCTTTGCTCTCTCCTTTCAGGAATCATTGTACATCATCCTCAGCAAACTAATAAGGCGTAGCCAATATCTGCCTCAGGCCTGAGAATTCCACTCTTGCGGAGGCCCACTCGAGCTGCTGGGAGTTACTTTCATCTTCCCCCTGTGTGGGAAATGCTAAACTTCTTCCAAGGCGATACGCCTCCAAAATCAAAAGCATATCTTCAAAGGAAACAAAGACACAAATCTGTGCCCGACTGCTGCAAACTATATTGTGTTGAGTATTGGGTTGCACTCATTCATCCAGCGTTTTGGAATCATAGATTTCCATCAGATCAGGTTTTCCAGCAATCTTGTTCAATTGTTATTGTTAGTGCTACTCAATTCATTCTCTCTTTTTCTATGAACACAGATATAAGTACATCGTTAATTGAAGAGAACTGGGTGAGCAATTCCTCTGCCTGTGACTTCTAACCAACTTAATTCTACAGGAACAAAAGATAATCACTCATCAAAAAGGTTATCTAGTCTATCTTCAGTTGTCCATCATTTTGAAGTGCCCTTTTTAGCATAGTTCAATTTTATTTTCAAACAACTGGACTTGCAGATGAGTACTGGTTAGTGAAGCCACCTCAGCAAAGCTCCTGCGTCCTTCTTATCCAAATTATATTTAAGTATCACTAACTTGAGACATTTCAGAAGAAAAGTCTCCAGGTCTAAATTTGTCAAACTCCCGACTTCTGAATCAACAGTGGTCAAAAATTAGGGTGCATATGCAATGAGTTGAGACAAGGCTTATTCCTGAGGCATTGAGTCAAACAGGAGGGCTTCACTTCAAAATACCATTGCTGGTTAGGACACGTGTGGGCCTGGTTCTTGCTTCCAAAATCCAAGCCAATCAACTTGTTGGAACAGGCCGAAGACAGCTGTTAGGCTCATTCTTTAGCACATGAAAGGAACTAGCATCATGGTGTGTGTCCTAGAGGCTTCTTCTGATACTTGTATTGATATAATGGATGAAGGACTTCAGGCTAAAAGCATTTGGATACCTTGGTGCTTGTTTTATACCTGAAGTTTCCACATCAATACATCAGATTAACCAGACCCTTGTTGGATTATAGCTCTTCGTATCCATGGCGATGAAATTCCATGATTTGGAAAGATAATGTAAGAAGCAGTTACAGGTACTAAGCAGGTGACAGTGCTGTTCAGAAATCACAGTGTGTTTGCTTCCAGTAGAGGAGAGTGCTGCCTTTAAGAATAGCCGCCATGATATATCAGTGCAGTTTTACCACTGACATCATGCCATTAGTGAAACGCAGCCTGGAGTGCACAGACTGTGTAGATCTTGATGCACTTTTCAACGCCTGAAAAATACCATTTATTTTAAGGACATTACCTCTGAAAAGGTGATGGGCCTTCATACGAATGATTCACTGTCAAGTGTGGTCAGTCTACGTCCAGCACAATATTTAAAAATAGCCTTTTCCCAGAGAATTAAAAAGACAGCGTTGATATTGGTTACATGAACGACAGCCCTGAAGGGGTATCAGAGTTGGGCAAAATAGAATAAAGTACTGAAGTATGACGAAAAGAGAAGGTGAAAAATAAATCTGTGCAAAATTCCAAACACAGTCAGCACTCAGAAAGCGACTCTCAAGGGCTCCTGCAAATGTATTAGTTTGGTTCTGGTGACCTCACTAACTTTCATTTACAGCACACGGGGGCTGCGTGCCAACTTAAAAGCCACCTTCCAAATCTAAACATGTGGATGGGATACATTACCCACTGCCAGGGTTACCCACAAATGCAGCCGAGAATCAACTCAACAGTGCCACCAGCAGGCATTCCACTGACAGCACCACCATTTGCAAAAGGCATATTATTGTCAAGAGATTTGAAAACCTCAATTTTCTTGTCACGGCAGATTTGCTTAATTAGTTAGCGTCTCCTCCTCACTGCAGAGAGCAAATCAGGAGGAAAATCAAAGGGGGCTTTTAGAAAGAGAATGAAGACTCCTTGTTCACTAGTTGTAAAATGCTGGAGCTAGAAAGGAAATAGCTGTTCATCTGACGTCAGTAATCATTCAATTGGGTGATCCAAGTGGTTGGCATCTCAACTGGCAGAAAGGTGCTGTGCTATAATAAGAGGGAGCAAACCATGCATTCAAACCTCCGAGATTGCAGCCAACCTGAGGTAGGAACTTTATTCTGTTGTATTTTTTGAGTTTAGTTTCAGAACACAGCTCAGATTAGCTTGAAATGGCACCCAATGCCAATTGTAATGGATTCCCTATTCGGATGCAAGGCAATGATCCCTACAATTAATGTCAGTGGAACAGCCCAGCACAGAGTGAACATCACCTCAACAGTCTTTCCATTCCAACAGCAATTTGTTTCCCAAAATTGCCAGCTATTGTTTTCTGATATAAAAAGAGGGAACATCCTGAATCAAAGATATACTCACCATCCTGCTAGATTTTCTCCTTCCACTTTCAATTTTGTGATTTGGGACACAGCAGTGTTGCGTTGCTGCATTTGTGGGAAGTAAATGTTCCCAACACCACCAC
Organism: Chiloscyllium plagiosum; assembly: GCF_037043375.1. Lineage (NCBI taxonomy): Eukaryota > Metazoa > Chordata > Chondrichthyes > Orectolobiformes > Hemiscylliidae > Chiloscyllium > Chiloscyllium plagiosum. Next base: position 35,300,541 of record NW_028270169.1, on the reverse strand, counting down.
CATCTGGTACTTTGAGGGACTGCAGCCCATGATCACAAACGCAACAATTTTTAACAACATTTCAGCCACCTAGAATGCTACCATTTTTCCGACACTCCTCATTGAAATGCACAAACACAACAAATTGCCCAGGTAACCAATTTTAACCAATTATTTACATGTCTATCAGGAGTAGGAATGATCTATAGTGCACTGCTGCAAGAAAAGAGATGCTGTCTGAAAGGTCATTCTCTATTCGCTATGGTATGACAGCGGAAGGCAACTTAAATAGCTCAAGGGCTGCATGTTCACTGATGAGCAATATAAGGATGCTGTGTGGATTTACCATCTCTGGAGCTGATGGGAAATGGAAATAATGGGTGGGGTTTTCCTTTTAGAGAAACTCACCTTGGTCTCACCACAACTAGCTACTGAGTGACTTCCTTAACTTGCCAGTGATTAAGGTCAACTAATGGCCAACTAATGACCAACTAAGGGCCTTAAACTGCCACCTCCTTGTTCATGTCCCCTCTGCAGTGGGAGAGGAAGGTGGCTCCTTTCACTGAGTGGGAAATCGTGGCAACCTGTTTGCCCAGTTGGGAAACAGGACTCCAATTCCCCAAATCCACCAATTACAGGGGTTGTAGGTGGGGGGTGGGGGTGGGGGTGGGGAGCAAGGCCTTGTAAAGCCCTCTGTCCTGCACACACTAGCCCTGCAGCTGACTCCCAGCCTGAGAGAAGGAGGGGAAGATCAATTTAGCTTCTTGTTGTCAGATCCTCTGAGGAATTGGCCTTAACCAGCAGACATCAGGGCTCAGAGATTGCCAGCCTCTTACTGGTTGGCAGCTGGTGATACCTGTCCCTTTGCTTGCCGGTCAGCTGTGAATGGGCTGATGGGCGGGTAGAGCAGCACGTTGGTCATTACCTTACAGGCACACCCCGCATGCTCAGAAAAGGGAAAATCGTGCCCTGAATAGGAATGTAGTTTACAGTGAATTTTGCCATTAAATACTGAGTTACTATCATGCAGCCATAATCAACTGAGCCAAATTTGGACATTTTCCCAAGAGCGTACACTTAAGTGGAGTAGACTGTACTGTACGTGCTAACGTCTTGGCAGTTGTTTCAGTCTGCAACCTCTTTCCCCAACTCTTCCCCAAACACCAGCCAGCCCATGATTACCTAAGTGAGCAGCTGGACTCAGAAAGCTGTTGTGATGAGGTGGAGGCCCAAAGGGATTTCCACTTGGATGGGTAGTACCTGAAAAGAGACAGAGAAGGCAGTTTTCTTCAAAGTTATGAGAGAAGCATTCACACAAAATGGTTCACTCTGATCCGCAACATCTTGCATTTGGTTTGCCAAGCTATTTCATGAGGTAAAACACGTTTTTTAATTGCATCTTAATAGTGTCAATGAGATTTATCATGACGTTCAGGAAGTGGAGATTAGTTAAGCTTTCATTTTGGAGACTTCTAATCCCAATGGCTATGCAGGTTAGTGGAGAATGCCACCTTCAAAAATGAAATATTTCCAGGAATTCCATAGGTTGTGTGCACAGTCTGTTAACGATGATGCGATGTTTAAAATTTTTTGATAACTATAGAGAGTGACAAATTTATTCTGAGAATCAGACTGAGTAAGTAAAGCACAAGTAAATTTGGGTGGGGGCTGTGCAATTTAAAGAGGCAAAAATAAAAATACAGAGAAACAGAGACAGACGGAAAAAACAGAGAACTGTAGAGATAAGGTAGGCGATGCCCTTGTGGCATTATTGCTGGATTGTTCATCCAGAAACCTAGGTCATATTCCGGCGACCCAGGTATGAATCCTGCCATGGCAGATGATGGAATTTGAATTCAGTAAAGAAGAATCTGGAATTAAGAGCCGAATGATGACTATGAATCCATTGCTGATTGTTGAGAAGAAAATCTGGATCACTAACACTTTTTAGGGAAGGAAACTGCCACCCTAACCTGGCCTGGCCTGGCCTACATGTGACTCCAAACCCACAGCAATGTGGTTGACTCTTAACTGTCCTAGGGATGGGCAATAAATGCTGGCCAAGCCAGCAATGCCCACATCCTGTGAACGATTAGCAAAAAAGAGAGGAGACAGTGAGGAATAAAAGAAACACGGACAGATCAGCAGAGCAAGAAACATTGAGAGACAGGGAAAGAGGGAGGAAGAGACAAAGAATTAGGCAAAGGAGAAAGACAAAGATACCTCCAGTGATATAGGGTTCACAGAGCTTCTAATGAGGGAGAGTGTAATTAAATTATGACAAGGTTAGTCAGGTAGGTTCCAGTGTGGACCTTGTCACATTTTTTACAATAGGTCTATGTGCACAGAAAGGCTATGAAAGTATGAAAGCAACCCCAGGGGAGAAGCGAGCTGGTTAAATATTCTGTCTGGATTCTATTCCCTCTTCATTAAGGATGAACTTGCATTGCTCCAGTGTCTTTCGTGACCTCAGCATGGCTAAAAGCACTTTACAGGCCATGAAGTGCATCAGAAGCAGTCACTCTTATAAACTAATAGAAAGATTTCCCCTCAGGAACTTACTGTTACTCTGAACTCAATTTATAACAAGCCTACACAGTCTGACTGTTCAAATCTATTTACACAGACTTTGCTGAAAATAAATGCTTTTAAATATCATTTATTTAAGAAAAGATATGGAATTTCTGTGAAAAGCACAGTCGCAGGAATTTACTACTGTTCACTTTCCACTGCACAGAAGTAGATTGTGCACGAGGTTAACGCTGGGGGGGGGGGGTGGGGGGGGGGGATACTGAATGTGAATAGTGCCATCTAGTGGATATGGGTATTTGTACAGGCAAGATACACAAAACTGGCAACCCAACTAACTATTCATGAATTTCACCTCCTAGCAGTAGGACGAAGTGAACATTACTGCCGTTCAGTCACTGCTGAGCAGATGACCATGCTATGAAGTGCAATTCCTTACCAGCGGTGGAGAAGAGAGTTGCTGGGCGAGCTAGCTCATGAGGGTGGTGGATAGCTCCAAACATGCTGGGGCCAGGTGGCCGGCTTAGGAACTCCGGCTTTAGGCCAAAGTCGAGTTTGTGTGGATCGGACTGCATCTGCTGCTGTAAGGTGCAAAATCAAAAAACATCCCGGTCAAGTTATGTCTCACCACCTCACACTCCGTGCTCCTTTTGTACAAGTCTGAAACCTTTAATTGAAAATGGGTAACAGCCTGAATCACAATCTGTTTCTCTCCCTCCAGATACTGCCAAACCTGCTGAGAATTTCTAACACTTCACGTTTTTATTTACAAAAGCAGGCCGACATATTTGACAAATTAATATATGTTCCAATCAGTGGTGACTCATATATTCAAGCTTACATTAAATTATGTAATAATTACTCTTTCAACAATAACTGTTTTAACAATATGCTAGGTTTTTCACATTGCCCAATCTAATTTTTGAAAATTTCCTCTTCGAAATAATACATTTTGAGTTACCAGGACTGTTATGTGGGTTTCTGTGGGTGTGAGAGAGAGAGTGGTCCGTTCCTGCAGGGTGTGTCAGGACTCTGCAGTTTAGTCCTGAGCGCATTTCTCTACATTTGGACTGGGGGTCTATTGCTGTGCAGAGTGGGGAGATGTAGTTTCTTGGCATGAACAGGATGGGTGCACATCCTGGCATTTAGGCAGAGGAGGGAGATTCTCTCTATACTCCATCATAAAATCGGTTGTAGTGATTCAGAAACACGAGAAAAACATTGTAAACTGCATTTCCTCAGTTTATTCAGAATTTTTGCAATTTGTCCAGCAAAGTTAAACGTTGATCTTAGACAATTCACGTTACCAATGATAGAGATTAAATATTTCATGAGAAGGTGGGACTCAAGTACCAGGATTTTGGTCTAGTGGGAAAGATCGCAATACAAACCAATAAAAGTGATCAAGGTCTAGACTAACAGGAGTGATCGGGATATGGACAAACGCGAGTGATCAGGATACAGACTACCAGAATGATCAAGATGTGGATCAATAGGAATGATCGGGATATGGACTAACAAGTGATTGAGATGTGGTTGAACAGAAGTGTTTAGGATGTGGACTACTAGAAGTGAATGGGTGTGGATCAGTGTGAGTGATTGGCATACGATTTATGTGAAGCTATGGCTTCCAAAGCTTTACATCACTGAAACTTCTTCTCATCTCATACCTGGACTGTCATAATATATAATTGATCACTTTGCTTAGACAACAATTCCATCAATATCGTATTAATTTGACTACAATGATGCAAATGCTTGGGTCTTTCTTTAACAAGTCATTTTGGTCTTGCTGTGTATTCGTATCTGCTCTGGTGCATACAGCTTTTCCTATTTTAAACACAACCAAGCTACCCAAAGAATGATTAAAATGCAATATAAATCTCCCTCTAACTCAATGCTATGATATAAGAACCTTGGAAGAGGACACCTTAACCTGGGAGTGTGGTTTTCCAAATGATTAATTCGAGATCCTCTTAAGTGTGAGCCGTGAGTTTAATGAAATGAAGCAGGGATTCCTGCTCTAAGCTCATGGCGACCATAACTGAATCACTGTAATCCAAACCTATTTCACCTGGATTTATTCTGTCTGAAATCCATCATTTGGATTGGATCCCTGATGAGTACACAACATGGAAATAAAATGAGGAAGAATTTGATGATGAATGACATAAGTCTCAGGAAAGTATGTGGTTAAAAAAAAAAGCTGACAGTATCCCAGTGTGCTCTGAACTTCCCGAGAATGTGCCACAGACTATCCCCTGGAACACTGCTCCCACTGTATGCCATTCACCATCCAACAAGGTGCTGAAATACTCTGGGGAAGTGACAATAAACCCTGCAAAGAACTGATTAACACTATAACAGGGAAATTTAACTGAGTTGAGATTCCAAATAACTAGGTTCTAAGCAGGCACTCAGCTCCTAAGAAAGTACGGATGGGCAATAAATGCTAGCCAGCCAGCAATACTCATGTCCTACGAGTGAATAAAACAAAATTTAGACTTCAACTGATTTCTTAAGTTGCTTGACTCGCATATATCATCAAAATCTTTTGATTAGGCTGGTCCTTATAGTGCGTGACTTGAATGGTTTATGCCATCACTTCTTGTTCAGGTCAGCCATTGTAGCTTTCTCCTGAATAACAATCATGAACAGATAACCATTTAAATTAAGAGAGTGCGAATAGAATATGAATGGAATTTTGCAGAGAGAGACTGACCTTGACCTTTTGCTGGTGATGGTATATCTGCCATGCTATGTGGACATGCATGGCACACCACTTGCCAGGCTTCTGCAGAACACAACAGTTAAAGGTTAATTAATCAGTATCTATTACAAGAAACCACAAGCTTTTCATGACCAGTGTAAATTTTAGCTCAGATCAGACCTCCAAACTGAGGCATTGTAACAAGCTTCTTTTTCAAATAAAGCCAATGTCACATCCTGGCCCCCTCTATTGGCTGTTGTCATGAAGTTTTTCTCTTTAGCTGCTATCTCTCTCTCTCTCTCTCTCCTTTAAACCTGGAGTCCTTTAATCCATCATCCTTGCAAACAGCCACACTGCTCTTCCTCACCAACCATGCTGCTGCCTCTTAGGATATTACCATCTTTCTGTGAATCTTCTGTTTGAATCATTCATTGCATTGTGCGCTCCTATCATGGTACCAAAATTGCTCTTAATGAAGTCACAAATTGTTTTCTAGGTGACTGTGAGAATGGCAAACCATTTCTTCTCAGCTTTCACATCCTTCCTCATCCTGTGACACATTTGGTTATAATGTTCTTCTCTCCTTTGTCATCCAGCTGGCTGGGTGGTACTTGCCTGTTTATACTGTTATCTATCCAATCGTTGTGGAGTGTAATTGGCAATGATTCCTCATCCTGCTCCCAAACCACTACCTCTAAAGTCTCCCAAGGAAGTATCCCTGTATTCCAACCCCCAACACCCCCGTTTCTCAACGACATGCTGTCCTTCTACATCATCATTTGTGGGCCTGTGACACCAAGCACTATCTCATTTCTACCTCTTCTGATTCTGCTTTATTACTAAACTACCAAACTGCACGTCTGACATCCAGTCCTGGATGATCAGAAAACACCCAAATTAAATATTGGCAAGGCTGAAGCCACTATCTTCAATCAACCAATTCAAACTCAGCTAAATAACTAACCACCCTCTTCCTCCCAAGCGACTGATTGAGCCTGAAGCAGACTGTTTGCAAATTTGTATCACATTTGACTCAAACCACCATCATTATGACCACTGATATCCATCAGTGTAAAATTGCACAAGTTAGCCCCTGTTTTAGCTCATCTGCTGATGAACCATCATTCATGTCTCCGTTACTTCTGCACTTGGCTATTCTGGTATAGTCCTGAAAAACCTCCCCCATTCTACCGTCCGCAAACTTGAGCTTATCCAAACCTTTGCTGCTTCTGAAGGGCCACTGGTCCCGAAACATTCACTCTGTTTTCTCTCTCACAGATGCTGCCAGACCAGAACTTCTCCAACTATTCCCGTTGCTCCACCTTTGGTCGCCATGTGTTCCCATAAACTCTGGAAATCCCTCCCTAATGTTCCTACTTCTCACTTACTTTAAGCTACTCCTTAAATCTACCTCTTTGACCAAGTTGTCAGTTGTGCTAATATCATCTTAACTGGTCCAGTGTTTATTTTTCTTTGTTGATCTCATGTGAAGCATATGGGACATTTTATTACAGTGAGGAATTCTGTAAGTGTTAGCATTGTTGATGTTGGAGAGAATCTTTCCAGACTACTCCATTTTTACTGTCTTATTTGAAGAGTTAAAAATCACAATCACCTGATGAAGGAGCATCGCTCCGAAAGCTAGTGTGCTTCCAATTAAACCTGTTGGACTATAACTTGGTGATGTGTGATTTTTAACTTTGTACACCCCAGTCCAACACCGGCATCTCCGAATCATTATTTGAAGAGCACATTGGCACAGATCCCTTTCAGCTCCAATGCTCTTCCTTCAAACATAATTCTCATCTCCAAGAAAATGATCAAACTTCAATGAGAATAAGGCAGCCTATATTCTAACTTCAACTGCCCATTTATAAGCTTCTGATAGTTCTGAGCCTCAGAATCTCCAAGTTCTTCCCAGTTGTGGATTGTGGTGCACCAGTTTAGAAGTATTTTCCTGTCAACATTTGAAGCTGCACCATTTTCTTTTGGATGTATTTTACAAATCTAATAGATTAATACAGCGCAGAAAAGGCCCTTTGGGAATCTCCACTGTTGTAACTATCACTAAAGGAGCACTACTTCCAATTTTCTGCACTGTCCTACATCCCTGAACGTTACAATATTTGAAGTACTCATTCCAATATCTTTTAAAGTTTATCCAGCAATGCATTCCAGATTCCCACCAGCCGCTGAGTTAAAAAGTTATTTTACTAAATTCCCTCTGAATCTACTGCCCTTTGCCCTGAACAATGGCCTCTCATTATTGAGCCCTTAACTTCTAATCACCCTGTCCATACTCCTCATTATTTTATAAACCTCAATCATGCCTTCTCCCCAACTCAGGCTTCTCTGTTCTAAAGAAGATAAGCCAAGCCTGTCTAGTGTCTCCTTATCGCTCAATTTCTCCATCGTGGGCAACATCCTGGTGAAACTTCTCTGTAACCTGTCTCTTGCTGTCACATCCTTCCTGTAGAGAAGCGACCAGAATTGCAAATACTACTGCAGATGCAGCTTAACCAATGCTCTGTACAACTCCCAACATTACATCCTTGCTTTATACTCTACGCATAACTGATAGAAGAAAGTGTCCCATTTGCAAAACTTGTTTCAGATTAGTTTAAAACTAATCATTATTGTAAATTACAGCAAAATATTATTGCTATGCTCTGAAGTCCCCAAGAGTGGACATGTCCTGCCCAAACAAAGCACACCATTCTATTCAACAAGATGGTTTCCCTTTAATTAAACAATCTTGCACTATCACCACCATTTACAAAAAGCTTTAACATGCAAAATATGAACAAAATCACTCAAGTTCCTCAAGTATGTTTACTCTGATAGTTTAATGGTTCAACTTTTAAAGAGATACCACATTCATGAGATTTTACAGGATCTCAAAATATTGCACCCTGACCAATTATAATTGTCAAAATTAATTATTTTATTCTTTCCAATTTCCTTTCTTCAGAAGTTGGTTACACGCCAATTACTCACGGACATTTCATTCTCGAAACCATTATCCATGTGTGAGCCCTGACAGGGAGTGCCAAAGGCTATTTTACAGATTCGGTGGGGTTTCTACTTTGCATTTAAAGAGAAGGATCACAACCAATTAGATAGCCATCATTGCACTGTATGCCCTCCATCATGGCAGGGTCACTGATTAATATTACTGCTCCTTATATATCAAATGTAATGCCCTAGGTCCCACCCTGAGTGAGCCCAATGAACCCAAAGCTCTGTGCTACCTAGTTTAATGCGCAAATCCAACTAGTTCTTCCAAAACCTGCTGCCACTTCAACAAAGAAATCACAAAGAAGCTGTGCAGCCTGGCTAAATGTTTGAAAATGATCTTGCTCGAGAGGACTCTGACACTTTAATAAGGTATAATTTCTTAATCATTCACTTATCTTTCCATCCCAGAGGGAATACACAGACAGATTATAATTCGAAAGGAATAATTCTTACCCTCAACATCGGTCTGAATGGATCTGTCAACTGCAAATAAAGAGTGACAGCTCAGTTACACATCTGTCAGTCAAACCAGGACAATAATTGCAATTTTTATTGCCTCGTTAGTCAGTAATTTGAAATGTTAACATTTTACTTTCAGATGAAACATTAGTAGAAAAAATAATCAGCAAAATTTCATACATTTGTCTGACCTTCTGTTCTTTGTCAATAATTGTAGGAATAGAGAACGTTTCATGCACATGATCATAGAATGAGCTTCCTTTGGAATACAGAAAATAATTCCTAAAAGTGTGACCCCCTTTCTTAGCAATTCTTTGGTGTATTAGGGTTTAGTTAAACAGGATCACTGAATTATTTTAACCTTTACTCTTCTAACCTTTTGCTACTTTGGCACAATTAGAAATTCTAACTCCGAGCAAGCACATACCTCCTTCCAAAAAAACGCAATGTTTAAAATGATAACTACATTTCCATCTCAATAAGATTCAAACATCACATATGAATAGAACGAGACCGGCCCCCGTAAAGGACAAAATTATGAGAAAAGGACAGAGAAACCTGGTCTACCCTTCACCACACCAGACAGCGTGATGGCTTGGGGTAGCACGGTGACTCAGTGGTTATCACTGCTGCCTCTCAACGCCAGGGCCCCAGGCTTGATTTCAACCTTGGGCAACCATCTGTGTGGAATCTGTACATTTTCCCTGTGTCCGCTTGGGTTCCCTCTCTGTGTTCTGGTTTCCTCCTACAGTCCAGATGTGCAGTTTAGGTGGGTTGGCCATGCTGAATTGCAAACAGTGTCCAGGGATATGCAGGATTAGCCATGGGAAATGCTGGGTTATGGGGACAGGGTGACATTTGACGAAGTGTGGCATCAAGGAGTCCGAGCAAAACGGGAGTCAATGGGAATTGGGGGAAAATTTTCCACTGGTTGGAGTCCTTCCCAGTACAAAGGATGAGGCTTCTGTTTATTGGAAGTCAATTATTTCAGTCCCAGGACATCTCTGCAGGAATTCTTCAGAGTAATGTGCTATGTCCAATCGCCTTCAGTTGCTTCATCTTAAGGTCGGAAGTGGGGATATTCACTGATGATTTCTCAATGTTCAGCACCATTCATCAGTCCCTAGATACTGAAGCAGCCAGTGTCCTTACATAGCAAGGCCTGGACTTGTGCTGATAAATGGCAAGTAAAGTTCATGCTATGTGTATGCCAGGAAACAATTATCTCCACCAAGTCAGAATCTCAGCGTCACCCCTTGACATTTAATCATCGATGTTTTATCATTATTGAATCTTCCACAATCAACAGTCTAGAGATTACCATTGACCAGAAAGAGCAAGGGCTGACCAGAGGCTAGGACTTCTGCAGCAAGTTACTCATCTCCTGTTTCTCCAATACCTGCCTACCTGTCTAACAAAGCACAAATCTGGACTGTGATGGGTGAAGCTTTAACAACATTCAAGGAACTAGATGCCATCCGGTTAAAACAGCTGTTGGTCAGCACTGTATTCACCACCTTCCAACATTCACTCCCACATCACTGACATACAATGAAGCATGAAGGTATCCTTCCAACATTTTACAAACTTATGATCTCTACCAACTAGAAGAACAAGTCCAACAGATCCCTGGGAACACCAGCATTGCAAGTTCCTCTCCAAACTGCACAGTATCCTGACTTGGAACTATGCCACAGTTCTTTCACTGATGGTGGGCAAAATCTTAGAACTGTCTTCCTGATAGCATTGTGTGCATCTTTACACTCCAGGGATTGCAGTGGTTCAAGAAGGCAGCTCACCACTTAATTCTCAAGGGCAATAAATGCAGCACTTACCATCAACTGTTATGTTCCATAAATTAATTTTTAAGAAGTCAATGGCATACAGAATAATAGCAAGGTCAATGCACAAGACAATAATGCTGTTTATGTTCTGTTGACCATTTTGATGCACTACTAGAGTGACACACAAGGATAGTTTCACTCATTCTACCCCCATTAATTGCCTTACATTCATTTGTTCTCTGGTGCCATAAAAAAGTACACAGCACATTCAACCTATTGTGACTCTACCCTTGCCCACTCTTCAACCACACTTTTGTGCCTTTTCAAGTCAAATACATTCTTGCTTTGCAAATACCTATGGAATAAAAGACTTTACAGCTCATGAGGAGCCCATTCAGCCCACTGTTCCTGCACAGACTTTTTGAAAGAACTGTCCAATTAGCTTGACACCGTTTATCCCACAGATCCACAATTTCCTCCTTTACCAATTATTTATCCAATTCTCTTCTGAAAATTACTATGTTGCAGGTAGTGCATTTTAGATCATAATAAATTGACATTGAATTATCCTGCTTCCTTGAGAAAAATGCTGACCCCTTTGCTTGGGGTCTTCGAATCATAGAATCCCAACAGTGTGAAAGTAGGCCATTCAGCCTACTGAGTCCACACTGACCCTCTAAAGAACATCCCACCCAGACGCAATCCCTACCCTACCCCTATAACCCTGCGTTTCCCATGGCTGACCCACCTAGCCTGCACATCCCTGGACACTATGGGCAATTTAGCATAGCCAAACCACCTAACCTGCATATCCTTTGGACTGTGGGAAGAGACCGGAGCACCTGGAGGAAACCCATGCAGACCCTGGGAGAAAGCGCAACTCCATACAGTCGCTCAACGGTGGATTTGAACTCAGGTCTATGGCGTTGTGAGGCACAAGTGCTAACCATTAAGCCACCGTGCCGCCCCGACTGCCTAACATTTTCCCCGTACCTTTATCTGACAAAAGCATAATAACTTTTTGTACCTCTTTTCACAGATGAGAAAACAAATAGCTACAATCAACATAGTGTCAATATTTCCATCCCAAGCACAGATAGTTTCCTGGTCTAATTATGCATTTATAACCTATTTGAACATGTAGAATGCAAATATGGCAGACATTAAAGAGTTGCAGATTATCCAAGGACAATGTACCAATATAAAATGAATAACCAAGGGACAGCTTTTTGAGAAATCTGATCACATTTACCCTGGGGTCTTTCTGCAGCAAGGTATGGGGAACTGCTCCAGGCCGTCCTGCTACATCAATAGGATTGGAGGTCTGCAGAGGAAGATAGAAAATCTTGTTAATATGGAAAGATAAACTATTTCTGACAGTCTGTTGAGTAGGCGAAATGTTTAATTTAAGCCAGCAACTGTAAAAGAACATAGAGGCCATTTTCTGAGCAGCTGGTGAATTTTCTTACACATTTTTGACCTTTCGTTAACAAGTGCAGAGCTGTAAGTAACCATGAGAAACAATATCATGCTGCTCTTATTTGTCAATGCGACTTATGTTACATCAATCAAACCTCTTTTTGTCAATCACTGGTCACTTCATTGTATTGCTCGCCACTCAAATCCCCCTCCCCAAGCTCTACTTATTTCTGGATCTGCCACTGGGGAAAACAAACTTATTTAATTCATTTACAACAGGGATTTCAAAATCCCACCAGTCTTCTTTTGGCCCTGATGTCATTACAACATATCTACAGCTACCGATTTGATTAACCACACCCTTTCTAACACCTTTGAAACACAGGTTTCATTAAAAATATATATATTCTGTCTCTCAAGCTGACCTTTCCCCCAGTACATCCCTCAGCTTCACCCCTTCAATTCAAGGGAGACAGACATGAATGGTTATAATGGACAACTTGGTTAACTCTCCCCTGTCTGGTTGGACCATGTACAACACTTACAGGTCCTGCGCTCATCAGCTAAAACACCTCACTATTCCCGGATCATTTGAAAACACAAAGTAATCCCCTGACTTCGTTTCTCCACTACAAACAACATTCTTAACTCCTCTCTCGCATTCTTCACCTTCCATTTCAACAACAACTGTGGGGTGCTCATGGACTCCTGCACCACTAAGATTGAGGCCATTCAATCCACTTCCTCTCCCACTTTTCTCCCTTCTCCAAATTCCTCTCTGCCACTGTCCATGCCCTGAATTCACATCTCTCTCTAGTTTCGGCCTCATCTTACTTCATTCATTCTCTTTCCATCTTGTTCCCGGGACTGCTTCCATAACATCCTCAAAACTGTTCCTGATAAATGGATGACCGACAAAATTCCCTTAAATAAAACAGAGAACTGCAGAGGTCTGAAATAAACAGGACCAGAAATAGCTGGAGAAATGCAGCAGATCTTGCAGCATCTGTGGAGAGAAAACAGAGTTAACATTTTGAGGCCAGTGACCGTGAAGAAATGTAGGACTGAACTAGAAGCATTAACTCTGTTTCTCTCTCGACAGCTGCTGTGAGACCTGCTGAGTTTCCACAGCAATTTCTGTTTTTATTTGTGACAAGATTCCCTTCCCAGTACACCCATTAATGTGCTTGCTGATCCATACTGACTCCCAGTTAAATTCTCATCACCGTTTTCCAAACTCTCCATAGTTTCCACAATTGGCCACCTGGGCATCGCTGACTTTAACTGTTCAACTAATAGTGGCTGTGTCTTCAACTGCCAATGTCTTATGTTCTGGAATAACCCCTCTATCTCTTTACCTAGCATTCCTGCTTTAAGACACACCTTGCAATGCACCTCTTTGACCAAGCTTTTGGTCATCTAACCAATGAAATTATAAGTTACTCTGTCAACTTTTGTTCAATAACCATTCCAATGAAGGATCTTGAGGTATTTTCATTTGTTAAAGACATCAGATAAACACAAGTTACTGTAGCTCAAGCCATTGCTATGTTATCAAGCAAACAATTGTTTCAATGAGTTTGGGCAGAAAACAAAGCCAAGCATTATTACTAGAGAAAAGTGCCATATTCTAACTCAGGTACAAAGCACTAAAATCATCTGGTACACAGTAAAGAGTTCTTTGCATAACGCCCTTGCAATCTACCTCCGTTCCAATCTCCTCCAACTGCCTGCATCCCTAAAATATTTCATACACCAGCTGCTCTGCAGTTTCCTTATCTGGGATTGTATCTGCATAATATGAAATTATTAGACAACTAACATTCTGCTTCAACCTTACAGCAATGTGGACAAATTTAAGTTTCTGAGCAGCTCTCTAAAACAACATACTGATTTCACCATTCGTGCTGCATCAACATGCAGATCAACTATTTCTGACTTTGAGTCCTTTTGCTTCATCATACTACTGCTCTGAGAGATCATGGTGAATGGGAACTGGTTTGGAATTTCCCAAATGCATTTCACATAGGACCTAAACAGTCTTGTTTGCGCTAGACTTAAACCCAGGTGCCATAATCAGAAAGCCTCTCTGTTAACACACTGACAAACCATAATCCATTCTAGCCTCCATTCACTTCTGCAGATGGCACTTCCCACAGCCTATGGTACTGAGGTCAAAAGAGATTCCAAGTCACACTGAATGTGAGAAATTCAATAATGTGGCTCCAGAAGGTAAGACAAGGGAATCCTTCCTTGTATTCAGTGTTATTCATAAAATATATGACCTCACTGAGTTTGAAGTTAGAATATGATTGGATAACATAAATTGCTGAAATTCAATTACCATCCATTAGAATTTACTTGAAAGAAGTCGAAAAGATTTCACTTAGTTGGTTGGTTTGTGAACGTTAGTCTGCAGAACATCTTAATATCCGCTTTACAGAAGCAACTTTGGAAAGAAAAGCAAATATGAAGGAAAATCCGATGCACTGTTTTAACTGGATAGCTCGAAAGTAAATTGCTGACGATACTTTTTACTAATTTACTAAGAGACCATGGTAATGTTTTCCCAGCACTGACTAGTAACAGATAAGATTAAATCAGGAACTCGTCAGCTGGTGAGTGCAGATTGCCCATCTCTCCATGAGTACCAGCAGCTTTGTTCCAGGCTCAGCCGAGCTGTCTGTGGGGCACTGCTGGCCTAATTCTTTTACCTTCAGAGTCAAGGCACTTTGTCAACAAAATATACTTCAATATGCAACTCCCAAGTGTTGGCAAAACCAATGGAATTGCCAGATGTAGGTAGGTGCATCTTTCTGCGATAACATAAATCAGTTTCATCACATATTCTTTATATAAATAAGGCCTATAAGATGAGCTGCCAAAAAAAAAATTGCATTCTGTTTCTCTGTAGCTAGGTCACATTGAAACAAATCATCATCTTAACTGGATGTGACTGTTACAATTTGCGCCTTTCCACAATACACTTTACTCAGTAAAAAGGTCATTTTCATAAGCAGACCTGTGTGTCGGAGAAAGTGAGATCTGTAATCCGTTTCCTGATGTGAATGGAACATGACATAGGGTGAACAATTACTCTTTTACCAGGACATGATGCAGTGGAAATTATGGGAGCAATCAACCACATTCCGTCTGTTTCAACAGATGGATAATACTGGAGTCTGAATGAAACCAATAATCATACATATATACAAGCGGTTTGATAACATATACTAGTAAGAAGCCAGTAATTCAATACTTGATTCATTACCTAAACTGTTTCTAATCAGCAAATTTAGAAATCCATTCCAAATCCTTCTGAATTTAGTCTGTAATGGAATGTGTGTAACACCCACTCACTGTTTCACTGTAGAAACAGGCAGAGGAAACAATGAGATAGTTGATGCAGACTTGATGGGCCAAGTGGACTCCTTCTATGTTGTGCAATGATTCAATGAAGCAATAGGAATATTCCATTCAATTTAATTTTTATCCCTTAGGATTTCAAAGCCAGATTCCTTCTGATTATCAAACAGATTCCTCACAATCATCATACAATTACAAATGCTAAAAGTATTAAACTTAAGACAGCAATAGCTTTCATTTTCATGTCTTTGAGGCAAACACACGCAAATGATTATTCCAAAGACATGAATAATATTTGGTACAATTAATGCAGGAATAAGAGAAGCAATTCCATTGAGAGGATCTGACTGAAGATTATCTGTGTCTCCAGATAGGTCTGCATGTTGGTTTTCCCTCCCAGTGCCAAGACGAGGGTTTTATCTCAGAAATTGAAATTAATTATAAATTTGCTTTATTTCACTAAAGTTCGCATTAAAAATGACGCACTCGATGTTTGAGGCATGAGGAGCTCTATGTCCATCACAGTTGCATCAACCTGACAGGAATAATGTAGTGCTCCTCCTTCCCAAACCAAGAAGGGGATTCACCAAAAATCTTTTATCAAACACAAACAGAAATTTCTGGAGAAACTCAGCAGGTCTGACAGTATTTGAGAGTATAAACAGAGGCAACGTTTCAAGTTGAGTGACTCTTTGTCAGTTCTGAAGTTTGTTCTTGTCTGATCTTACAGTTCTCTTTGCTTGCTTACAGAACGAGCTCCATGGTAAGTTCTAAGGAAGGGTCACTGGACACAGAACGTTAACTGTTTTCTCTCCACAAATGATGCCAGACTGAGTATTGTCATAAATTTCTGTTTTTGTTTGTTCCAGATCTTCAGCAACCACATTTCTGTGCTTTAGTCACCAAAAAGCTTTTCCCGTTTGATGATTCGAAGAACCATTTTCAATCATGGATTTGATTTGCAGTCATTGCAAGCAGACGATGGAAATCCACCTCCTTCAGATAGTCTTCAGGGGTCAAGATGATCTTAATTCAGATCCTAATGGATAAAAGCTCCCAACACAGACCATTGACCATGAGTGACATTTCAAAAACACAGGCATGGAAAATTGGGAAGAGGGACTGCTGGGTTACCTTAGGCTGAAATGCTCCTTGCAGAGAGCCAAAAGGACCTGTAGGTGGAATCATGGGAGGAATTCCAGACATGGACGGAGGATATGAATGAAACAACTGCAGGAAGAAAAGGAGGAATGTTTCAGGTTCGCTGATCATAATGATAAAGTGAAGAAAGACAAGCAAAGCGTTCAGCACCTCCTCTGTTAAATACTGCGCAATTTAAAATTAGGTTAGAAAGGTAGCTTTGGAACAGGATTTGGTTTCACCAGCATTTTAAATTCAATCAATGTAATAGATGCATTTCTTAGCTCACAGGAATGCTGAAAGAAGAAACAGGCATATACTGTGTTGACCCTGAGAGCTCAAACTTTAATTCAGCACCTCCAAAAATCATGATGACAAGCAAGTCCGTGCTAAACTGGTTTATTTATTTTCCTGCTACTACAACATCGGCAAAAACGTAATGGTCTGTCACCACATTTCCCTCCTGTTGCTAATGGCAGTTAAAATGGCAGCGTGCATTAACGTATGCCAGCACAAAGTAATAGTCCAATCCCCAAAATAGGCTGCGTGTTTGTCTAAACTCTCACATACCCTGCTGCCAATGAAGCTATTCATGTGGAAGCCTCGGCACGTGTTCTTCAATTGATTTAATATATTTCTTGGGGAGTACAGTTCAATCTGAATGGTATTCCAAACACACAAATTCAATTACATAAATCCAAATCCAAACAGCAAAGTCTCAACTAGCTCTCTTCACGTAAATGTATGTAGTTCAAATAAGTTTTAATTTTGTGACAGAGTTCATCTATACTCACAGTTCTACATCATCTTCTAGGTGAAAAAGCATCACTACATTGGCTAAAAATGTCTCTATTATCAAAATTGACCAATTACCTATCCCATGCCTGAGTCTACGTAGGTTATTGTGCCAACTCTATACTGTATTCTGCAGCCATCTTGTATGGTCACATTCTAATTCTTCTTTTAAAGGAGGATGCATTGTGAAACTTTAATGAATGCACTTTCAATCAGGTTTCCCATAAATTTACAAATCCTAACAAGAGAAACTCCACTTAGCAAAAAGTCTTTTATTACCTATTTATTTTTAGCCTCCTTGAAGATCCTCCTTTATACTAACAGACGAGAAAGGAATGTTGCTTTTCCAAACTAAAGATGGTTTAAGTAACACTGCCCTTAACACTCTTTTCCTGCTCTTAATAGATTATGACACCTGAAGTACCTTCCAAATAAGTTTGCTCATCACCATTTGTTTTGGGTTCCCATGATATAGTTACTGTAAAACAACGTTGTCGTGTATTGTTTACAGAATACTGGTGCAATCACTTCCTGTCAGAAGCAAGATGCAATATGCAAGCATTACCGATAGCCAATGTCTGAAATGAGGATTATGAGAACCTGTGGTTTTTGATGCCTTGAACTTACAATATGTATCATGCCTATCAAAGCACATATACATAATATTTAATGGCATCGACCTTATGGCTGAGATTTGGAACCACCTAATGGTGATTGACCTCAGTCTAAAAACAATGTACGAATTGCATTATGAGAGAACAAGGAGATGACCTACTCCAAGGGCTCTATTAACATGACTTCTCTTTTGGATACAATAGGCCTTAAAGATGGATAACAGCTTTTTATGTAGGTTTGCTTTCTTACTATTAGAGAAAACACAAGTCTCCACACAATGTTTTTTGACAGAGAGCCATTTGTAAAATATTTCTTACGCATAAGGAATACAATTGCAGCTAAGATGCAAGGCATTTACTCAGAACTAACATGCCACTTGCTTTTCACAACAGATCACTTCCTTACAAATTTACTATTCAAAAATGTCCTGAATCTCTTAGATTTTTGGGACAGTTTTCCATTTTGCTTCTTTCATAGTCAATACAGCCACCTACCAATCAGGTCTGATATTTGTTCAATGAATCTTAAGCAGGGAAACAGAACAAGTATTCAGCGATAGACCTTTGTCCACTGGTGAGGTTCCCATGGTTTATTAATGGTGTTTGGTGCACTTTGACTATTTGGAGGCTGCAGGCAAACATTTGGCTCAGATAATCTGTGCCCTCGATGTTACATTAAGTTTGAGACCCAACAAATATTACTGTAGTACAAGACTACAAAGAATTTTGAACCCTAGTTACATGACACACGATTCAAAGATTACCGATAGCTTTAAATCATTACTCCAAAGCTCAAGCACCCTCAAGAACAAGGTCTGGTTTCTGGAGGGTATTAATTCTGTAGATAAATCCAGCGCAATGGAAAGCAGCAATAGCAGCAAAGAAAATGTATAGCTGTTACTGATTATTGGTATGGAGGATTAAGCTTAGAAGTAGTAACTGAATTAAGTCAACCATTTTTACTACACACAATTAAATAAGATCTTAGCTATAGACAGAGATAACTTCTTGCTCTATCCTACATAGAGTTTGGTGAACTTAAAGATGGAATATATCACCTATTTTGAATTGCATTTAAAGTTATGCCCTACGAATATAATTGAACAATATATTGTATTGCATAAGATGCTTTTGAAATGGACTCACTGAAAATAATTCTCCATCAGTAACACTGAAACTGGATATTTCCTTAACTTTTAACAGATGTCATCTCAAGAAGATGGGATTCAGTAAATCCAACTCAATACTGCTGTCCCTGTGATTAGCTTTGTTCTGACCACATACAGTATTCCCTTTTGATCTTATTTCTGAAAGCAGATGTAGGCCTCCAGTTGATTAAAACACGATACTATGATCTCACATATCATCAATGGCATTTTGTGAATGCTACGGTTTGTTTTTATTCCTTTAAAAAATTAACTCATTTTGGCAAAGTTATGTGCAGAAAATTAGAAATGAGTTAAGGTCATTAACATGTTTCTAAAAAAACTGCCTAAATTCATATTAATCTGCTGTCACTAAGCACTGATCAGTATTTGCAGTTCAGTGTCACATTTGACACTTGCATGAATCTTGCTACTTTAATAAAACATACTTCAAGTAATCTCAAGGATTGATTTGTTTACAGCCAATTCCTGAACTTCTGCAATGACTTGATTTGATATTTTGACTGTCTCAGTAGATATTGATTTGAAGTGCTTGAAAAGTACTGAAATATTGTGAAAGAAAATTGCTCTATGTAAAAAAAAGGAAAAAAAAACATTTCTGGTGACTTTCCAATGGAAAATAGACCTGTACAGAAAATACCTGCTCGGTGATTTCTGCTCATCTGGAGACTGGGAACTGTGCACTCCTCCTGGTAAATGGCATTTCACCTCTCGTAAACTCCATACAATGAATTTAATTATCAAATGATTATTTAGAAGTAAGATACATAAGGCTAGGGGTGTCAGTTGCATTACAATAAAGCAGTTGAATCTGCACAAAGTTCGAAGGGTGCTGGGATTTGTAAAATGCTCCCTTCTATTTTATTCTGCATCTCCTACAGATGTGGAGAATGGGTCTCTGTCTGAAAGCTCTGGCTCATATATTCCCTGCACATCGTATTCATCCACAGCTCCTGATAATGTACTTAATTTTGTTACTACTTTTAAGCTCTAATGCTGAAAAAGCAATGCATCAAAGTGTGTGCATAGCATGGAAGCACACCAATGACCAAGAAAAGCTTTGGATGCAAGAGATTTGAAAATGAAGTGGGTAAGCAGCTCAGCTGTGTGAATACCAAAGATCACAGCACAGTCCAAGAGCAGCTCACAATGATGATCTAAAACCCTTGAAGCACTGTCTGTTAAGTGTGATCTCAGGCATGCAACAACCCTATTTACACACGTGGGGATTTAATCAGGTCTATGCTGCATGAAAGAGACCACTGTATATGTGCAATAGATGCCAAATCAATAAGCCATTTTCTTTTCTCTCCGACATCAGTAATAGACTGGACTCTGCTACTTACTTCCATTCATCAACAAATTATGACCATAATTATCCCTGCATGTCATGTATTATCACTGCATATCACATGCAAGCTGAAACTCACCATATTATTCTCTTACCCTAACCCACTGACTCCCAGAGCTTCTAAACTTAGCAAGTCCTTAACTGCTTCAGAGTTTCCATCTTCCTGGATAAATGTAAAAATTTTAAACCCAAGTCTGGTTTCTTCAACCTCAATTTGCATCTTTTAAAAAAATTATGATGTCTACAAACCAAAAACATTAATATCACGTTCCCTAATTACATCTGACCACTGACCTCCTGTCTGCCTCCAGCAATATCTGTTCTTATTTCTCCATGTGCATTTTTGTCCCTATTTCTTGAATTGTGGGGTCATTGAGGTATCTCAATTCATAAACAGTAAAAGAAATACACACAATCTTGCTACAAGCAACAAAATTGATATGAAGGGCACTACCTCAGTTAAACTTTATTGTTGGGTTTCCAAAGTCCTACACTTCAGCACCCAAGCTCAATAAAGCATCAAAACCAATTGTATTAATATAGGATACCTACTGCTTCCCAAAGGCTCCTTCGGCCTCCCGTTGTAAGCTATGAGACATCAGTTTTACTCAAGAAAATCATTTTATAACTCTCTAGTGATCAGATTTTAATTTTGTTTCTCTTTAAAAATATGTTACTGGGTGTCAAAAGTGGTGGAGGAATGAGAATAAAAATGTAAGTTTGATTGGATACAGTCCCTGAAACTATACTTAATAGATTATAGCCTTTACATTTCTGACTGTTGTGATTAGTTCAAAGGAGCTTTCATGTGCCTTTGATATCCAGGCTGTTTAAATCATTGGAAAGGATGTGGTTTCTTAAGGAAAGGCTCTGGTGTGAATTAAAATGTACAATGCACTCAGTGATGAACAACAGGTGGTGCACTGAAGTTGTGTTGGAAATCATCTCCTCCAGAGGCCTGCTCTCAATTTGAATTGGCTCTGGTGCAAATGGACCAACCAAAGTCAATCTGGTTTGATTACACCATTGTTCCACTGTTTAGCTGTGATATGAATTCACTGTCTCTTCTCCTTGGCAGGAGAGTAAGTATCTTGATAGATTAATTATTCTGCTGTGCTGTCATGATGTTGCTGAGATTACACATGTTTGTGGGGGGTGAAACCATTCTGCCAGCATATAATCACAGTCCCCTGGGACTGCGGTAGCATCCTTACCTCTGAGCCAGATTGTCTGCAGAGGTGTGTAATGTCTGAACAGGTTGATGAATAAAATACTTATCATCACAAGAGTATACTACTTGCTGCATTTCGAAGAAATGAAAAGGTGGGGGAGGTGACACATCAAACACTTACTTGAACAATTATTTTAGCACTATTATATTTGCTATGATTTAAGTGAAACAAAACAGAGTTGGGTTTTATAGATGTGTATGGTTTTGGAAAAAATAAATTTTCAATGCATCATGTGACTTTTAACTTGAGCATGGAGAAGGATGTACCAGTCCTCTATTTTGGATTACACCTCCAAGCCATCTGATCCTTTTTACCCAGTTCATAATTTGTTGACTTCCAGAAAAGAGGGCTAGCATCCTCTGAAGTCTCAAATAGGCCAGCCACATGAACAAGACTTAGCAGTTCAACTTGATGGTACATGGCCCTTTGTGTTGGATCACAGGTTTTGTAACTAGTGCTCTGCAATGAATTCCCTGATTCTCCTGAAGCCATTGCCATGTGCCAAGGCACAGTTCCACAAATGTCAGTGATCCTTCAAGCCCTTCATTCAATGGGCTATTCCTCACAAATAAACTTGAATAAGTGACTTCAAATCATTCAACCATGGAATGGAATGCACTAAAATCAAATCCTTCCTTATCCAACAGCCCCACACACATTTTCAATAGAATCATTGAAGAACAACAGAAGTAAGAATCTTACTGTAATTTCATGTTCTGTACACAATGGCCTAATCACAGAGATACAAGGAGCAATGCAACAGGAACTGGGAATGGAATCTGGGATCTACTTGCTCAGCTGGTATTTTCACCCATAAGGGAACTTGAGCATTTAAACTGTAAGAATACAAGTAAAAATCACAGCCTCCCTACAACAAGGAAACAGGCCATTCGGCCCAACAAGTCCACACTGACCCTCTGAAGAGCATCTCACCCAGACCCATCTCCTTACCCTTTTCCTGTAACCTTACATTTCCCATGGCTAACGCACCTAACCTATATATCACTGAACACTATGGGTAATTTAGCATGGTGAATCCACCTAACCTGCACATCTTTGGACTGTGGGAGGAAGCCGGAACACCCGGAGGAAACCAATGCAGACACAGGGAGAATGTGCAATCTCCACACCTGAGGGTGGAATTGAACCTGGATTCCTGACGTTATGAGGCAGCAGTGATAATCACTGGGCCACCGTGCTGTCCCTAAAAAGTTTGCTATACTCCAAATTAAGTATATATTAACTGAGATCCATATGCAGAGATATTGACAGCCAAACGTGCCGGCCAAGGTGACAACTTTTTATTCAACCATCAGGTGACTCCCAATAGTTTTTTCTTTTAATTTTGATTTTCTCACCCATTCAACTTTTGGTCAATTACAGATCTTCAAAAAATTAATTTGAAAGCAGTTTGGGCAAATGGTATATTTTTTCCATTCTAGTCTGTATCCAGTGTTTTATTAAAAAGGTACTTTTTGTTAGTTTTTACCCAAAATTGTTCCATCTTGAATCTATATTTAGTCCCTATTAATTAAGGTCAGTTAGAGTATCTGACTGATGAAATGCTTCGGTAGTTGAAGGAGTGCTGAAGCATTGCCATTTGGATATTGTAAGCAACTGTAGGTCTAAAAGAAGTCGGATCCCTGGCATAGTACAAAAAGCAAGTGTGCACATCTTTGGCTGGCTTAACAAAGCAGGATAACCAAACGGGGAAAGCAAAACCAGGGAAACAGACTGCACTCAATGAGGTTACAGCAATATAGTTGTGCAGGAAGTGCTTCAAAGAAAGATGGCCTTTTTGAAGCAGCCCTACCCTTTGACACTGCAGCCATGCCTGATACTGTGATTACCTACGATCAAAATTAAGAATTTCTGGCTGAATGTATCTGAACCGAACTCTTCCTTATGCACCAAGACTGAAACAAACTTCTGTGTCGTCACTCTGCTGAGATTAACTCACTCAGCACAGATTGAGAGGATCAAACCTGGGATATTCCTAATCGCACAACTGAGAGTTCACAAAAAAACTTTCCAAGCACGCTAATGAAAACTTGTTGGTGTTTATATTAGTAATGGAAAAAAAAATCTGTGAAACTTAACAGCAAAGTTAGCATTTATTTTCCTGTAAAAATTCTGCAATCTTCAACTAGTTGATCTGAGGGGAACAGAATTCCTTAATTAGTTGGTAATCAAAGGGTTAAACATAGAATAGAAAGAAAATAATCTGATCTTAGTCTGAAGTCTCCCTCTAATGTGTATATGACTTCTGGCAAGCTTGATTTATCTGACTCATTTGAAACTCAAGAAAGACAGAAGAGGAAGCTTCAATGACAGAGGAAATAAAAGACAGACAGCAGAGCTGGCTTTACTCAATACACTGGCTTATCATGTAATGCCAACACTTGAATCAGAGGGCCAAATAATCATTAGTTTCTGCAGAGTTGCAACCCTGAAAACTTTGGTAAGCAACTATTGAATGGTTTTATTGATTAAATAAACTAGGAAAACCATGCTAAATAGTAATGGTTTCATAACATGACTGAAAGGGATGCTGTGGCATGTCACATACTGCAGACAAATTGAGTTCTGAGTCTCAGTTCTGCCATGCTTCTGAAAGATGCCTTTCTATAAGAGAGGAGGAGACAAAGCAAAATGCGATCAGAGAACATTCCCCTCTCTCTCCAATCACGCCATCCCACCTCTGAAGCCCTGCCACAACAGCAGCTGTCTCTCATTCCCCCTTACAGTGCTGTAAGATACCTGGCAGCAAGTCTGGATTCAGAAGTCTCAGATAGGCTAAGCCATATGATATTAGGCCTGAGAACAGGAGAAAATACAGCATAATCTACACAACATAGGGTTAAGCAGTAATCTCCAGACAGGATTCATTAAGCACACTGAAACTGAATGTTCTGTCGTAAGGTTTTCCATTAACATCTTCTCAAGAAACTCTAATTGCAAGAAATGCTAAAAAGGCCAAAAATACATTAGAGGTTGAATAGTATAACAAGTATTTTGCCTCAGCAGAAAGTAATGTTTTGCTAACCTGGCTGTGCTTGTTCTTGGCATGAATTCATGCTGCAGCTTAGATGAAAACAGTCCATTTATGCCAACTTTCAATCTACCTTTGACACATTTACGCTATACTGAAGTATTAAAAACAAGTACATGCACACAGGGCGTTGATACAAGCCCGCTAATAGCCTGATTTTCTTTTACATTTTGAGGTGTTCATGAAATAATTAAAGGGTTCAAATCATTACACTAATACTTCGATTATAACAGTGCTTCAAGGGTTGTTTATGACTGGAGCAAGCTTGGTGTAATGGTGAGTTCACTCACACTGTGTCGGTAGAAGGGATCAACTTTTGTTGGGTATTTGTCAAACTGCAAAGGAATCAAAGCACGTAAAACAAGTTATGGTCTATTAATACAGATTCATTCTCGTTGCCATGGCTACTCACGTTGTGCTGTTTAAAAATGATCTGTCATACTGAACTGGAGCTACTAGTGTCAGATATTATAATCCGCCCATGTGATAAAATAAATTAAACTTGTGTTCAATTTGCCACCTCGACTTAATTATTTTAACCCAGATCCAAAATGTGTACTGTGCAAATTTTGTATTTCACGAATTTTGACATCGACATCCTGTTAATAATACAAAGAAAAAAATACATTCAAGGGAGTCATTGATATCTAGGTTAGGATTTTCTTGTTTCTGTGCATGCCAATGTTCAATTATCTATCTATTCACTGTATGGACATAAAATCACTGGTTTCTGTTTGCAATAGTAAGAAACTAAGGGCATAGCATTTACATTTGGTGGTAATGGAAGTTTCCTTTATCCTTCCCTTCATGATTCTCTCATATAAATCTCACTAAGTAAGCAAAATCCTTTCACCAAAGTGCTTCACCATCACCACTCCTGGTTTGGCTTCCAAAAGACTTTGCTTGAAGATTACATGCTGTTACTATTTTCTCTCACTTAAGGACAATGCTCTATAACTCCCTCTCTCCTAAGCAATAGCAGGTCAGAGGTACAGAAATAGCTATGTAAAATATCATGCGGTGCAAACCCAACTTATGGGCAGTATGATCCTCCACCATTCTCTGCACAGTTTACTTTTAACAGAATGTCACTCCTATGTGTGATGGAATTGGTATTGGATTTAGCTAAGAAAGAACCTCAGGAATTTGCAGATTATAAAATGACAATATAAAAACTCAGTAACAACACTAAGAACAGCTTCAAAGTATCATGAGGAAGATAGGCTGACTCCTTCCAAGCCAGGGAAGTAGGAGGGGAATACCCTGCAATCCAAAGGGTTAACATGATAATGCGGTAGAAAGATGTCAAATCAATCAATAATTTAACTTCCACATAAAAGTATAGGTTTTCAAGTTCAAAACTGAAACTGTTTTCTCAAAGAAACTGCATTCCTCTTTCTCCGTCTGTCCCAAATTAACAGGCCACATGTTACTGACCTTCTCAATGAGCTCTGTGTAGGTTGTTTAAAGAAAAATTACAGTGCTCCAAATAACCAGTGACCAACATAACCTTTACATTTTACTCGGTTCATTCTGTTTAGATTTCTGCAGCCTCACAATAAACAGGTCAAATTTCAGACTCTCAATTTTTCCCCTTACAACAATTCACCCTTTTAGGCTAATGGAAAGGGACAGGTGGTCTTCAAAACAGTAATGAATACAAATGATCTATTTGTCGTTCCCTTCATAGTATAAAGTATAAAAGAGAACTTAAACTATTTGGACCAAGTCTCTGCAAGAGGCACCCTTTTTACTATTCTTGTATTTGGAAATCCACGGAGAATGAGCATCTATGAACATGAGACTATTAAAAACAGACGAAATAAAAGGTTAAAAAATGGATGTGATTCTACTTACTGTGAAGACTCCAAGCCATATGCATTACTGAAATGCTACATAGGCCTCATTTTTGTTATAGAAATGAACAAATTTGCATTTATATGACATCTTATCACATCGCCAGAATTTCTCAAGTGCTTTGTGGCCAATTAATTATTACTGAAGTGCACTCAATGTTGTTTTGTAGGCCATCACGGCAATAGATTTGCAGAAAGTAAGGTCCAGCATTGAGTGAAGTGATGAGTTAATCTGTTTTTGATGATGTTGGCTAGGGCAATAGGAAAACTTGCCATCATCCTTGAATAAGTAGATGAAGCTTCACGTTAATTCACTGTTTGAAAGACGGCATGTTCTAGAAATAAAATGTTCCCTCCCTACTGTGGCCTAGATTAAATATTCAATCCTGCATTTTTGTCTTGAATGCATAACTTTCTAACTCAGATATACAAGTGTTAATCATGTTACCCATCTAACTGGAAAGTTCAAGGCACCTACAGAAGAATGGATGAATTAGTGTAATTTTAAAATAAAGGACTTTTATTATTACAGACTTATACTAGGATTATATTTCAATTCTGAAATTATTTGTGTATTTATTGGTAGAGTACTGTCATTCATGGAAGCCACCAAGCTGACATTGTTATGGACTGAACTTCAATCTTCTACACAGCTATGTTCATGGTGCTTTGCATAAAATAATAAACAAAAATAGTTCACAGAAACTTACTGTTGCTCTAAATTACCTCAGCTCCATTTTATCCCTCTCCTCTGGCTTTCCACTTAAAATATATTCTTGAATACTATAATAGAGGCAAAACACTGCAGATGCTGGAAATCTGAATCAAACACAGAGAATGCTGGAGGAACTCAACAGTTCTCGCAGCATCTGTGGAGACAGAAACAGAGTTAATGTTTCAAGTCTGATATGACTGTTTTTCAGAACTGAAAACCCATGATTTTCAGTCACACATTCCTCCAGGTGGTCCAAGGTGAGCTGTCTGGAGCTTCTTGTGCTTTTCCTCACCACCTCAACTACATCACTTCATGTCTAGCCTGGCTGAGAACTGGCCTTATTCAGTCAAAGAACGGGCACAATCTAATGTTCACTTTGAAACATTGTTCCAAATCGCAGTTTCTATGAATGACACTGCTCCACCAACAAATACACACCTAATCCAAAAGTGAAAATATAACCCAAGATAGGCACAATCAGGGTCCTTCATTTTAGAATTACACCAACTCTTGCATAGGTGCCTTGAACTCTTCAATCCTTTTCAGTTCAGTGGGTAAGAACATTAACATTACAGAGTTCTTCATGATCACTGCTATTCTCCCCAAGACATTACCATAAAATGTATAAGTCCTGCTAGAGTTTGCTTTCCCAAAATGCAGCACCTCACACTTATCTAAATTAAAATCCATCTGTCACTCCACAGCCCATTGGCCCATCTGATCAAGATCCCGTTATAATCTGAGGTAACCTTCTTCACTGTCCACTACACCTCAAATGTTGGTGTCATTTGCAAACTTACTAACTATACCTCTTATGCTCCCATCTAAATCGTTTACATAAATAACGAGAAGTAATGGACAAACACCGATCCTTCTGGCATTCTGGGCCTCCAGTCTGAAAAACAACACACCACCACCAACACCCTCTGTCTTCTGCCTTCAAGCCAGCCTGTATCCAAATGGCTAGTTCTCCCTGTATTCCATGAGATCTGACCTTGCTAACCAGTGTCCCATGGGGAACCTTGTCGAAGTCTTACTGAAGTCCATATAGATCACGTCCACCACTCTGCCCTCATCAATCCTCTTTGTTACTTTTTCAAAAAACTCAATCAAGTTCGTGAGACATGATTTCCCATGTACAAAGCTCACTGATCACATCTGGAATAGTGTGTGTAGTTTGGATCGCATTACCTAAGAAAAGACATACTTGCCATAGGAAGAGGGTGTGAAAGTTAATCAGACTAATTTCTAGGAATGGCAGGTTTGTCAAATGAGAAAAGACAGAGTCCACTGGAGATTAGAAGAATGAGAAGGGATCTAATTGAAATGGATTAAATTCTGATAGGAATAGATGGACTGGATGCAGGAACGATGTTTCCCCTGGCCACAGATCCAGAACAAGGGATCATGGTCCCAGGTTACATGATAAGTCATGTCGCACTGAACTGAGGAAAAACGTCATCACACACGTGAACCTATAGAATTACCAACCACAGAAGCCTGTAGAGGCTGGATCGCTGAATATACTTAAGAAAGAAATAGATTTCTAGAGGCTAAATACATCAACGTGTATGGGGCGAGAGCAGAGATCTAGCATTGAGATTGAAAATCAGCCATGATCAGGTGGCAGAGCAGGTACAATGGCCTTCTCCAGCTTCCATGATTTTCTAAGATTTTATCAAAAACCCTGTGCTGTCTTGCAGAGAAACTTAAGGTGCAAACAGTGGTAACAGTTTATGGCAGCAAGTAGCTGCTACTATGGAAAAGTTGCTACCAATACAATACTGAGGATATATTATTGAAACCGGACAAAATAGGTTTGGACTGCTTATCAACCATTCAGAGGTTTTCTTTTTCTGCATAATTGGTTTCTGGTTTACAGCTCAGAAATATGAGACAACAGTTCCATCCCATTAGAAGCGCATACTGAAAACTGGACGCTTGATTCTTTTCTATAATTTAAAACCAAGACTCAGAAAATTGTTAGCAATGTCCAAATTCCCATCATGCACCAGGAACACCTCAGGCCTCCTGCCAGGTGTACAGTCAAATAATTACCCCTCAGTCTTAAGTTCACAACGGTCAATATAGTTGAGGAAAACTGGGAATTAAACTCATTATTAATTGCTCTAACACGAAGAAAACTAAGTATTTCAGGCTCAATTATCCAGTCTGAGCAATAATTGCATACCACATAGTTGGCGCAAACAGTTTTGAATCAGCTGACAATACACAGTTATATGCTGGTCATGCGGATCAGACTACTGGTGATATACGGGGTAAAAGGTTGCTTGTGCTCTACTTATCCTCACATTTCTGCCTTGGGTACGCACCATGGGTGGTGCAGGAGTTGGCATAATGGCCGTTGGTGGAATGGTGTGCGGGAACGGGGCAAACGTGTGCTGATGAGTGTGCTGATGGGTATGCTGGTGTTGATGTTGGTGGAACTCCGCTCGCATGTACGGAGGTGGCCCCAACGACGCCCCTCGGTCAGCACTTTGAGAGGCCAGAAATCGAGTGTTCAGCTCTTGCCGCAGAAGTTCTTGTTCTGCAGGAGACAGATAAACATTGTGAAGAGTCTGCTCAAATGCCACATTATACAATAAACAGAACAGATGGAAGTTTCATATTACAGTGCAATCATTATAATTCAGTTAAGGTAATGAAGTGATGAGACTCAGCAAACCATTTGTAAAGAAAATCTCAGAACTTCACAAAGAAGGCATGAATAAAACTCAAAATTGTACATACATATTGTGTACAGCATCAGATATAAGGGAGTGAAAATGTCCAGACATATTTTATGCATCATTCAAATGACTTGCACCTCTTTTTGGAACACTTTTTGTGACAACTTATCTAATAAAACCTCCAATGTAAACAGTTATTTCAGGATGTAGTACATCAACATTTGAGAATGGAAAAATCTTACATAAACATTTTGCCATCACAGTTAAAATGTAAAACCTGGTGTGCTATATAGTGGCTGGTTGTACAGTGTCTGACTCCTATTCCCACTGTCCACATTAGGTTAAAATATACTAAAACACATAGTTCCAGGAACCAAATCACAAAACGCCAAAGGTTTGGAAACCAGACAGATTGAAGACTGGTGCTGGTAATGGATAAAAGTTCCATTCCCAAAATCAGTACATCAGAGCTTTGTCAAGTCCATTTCCTTCTTCTCACTTCGCATCTGACAGACTCCAGGAATCTACTTAATCCTATGCTGCACCAGCAGATCTGCCAAACCTTAGATTACTGCTCTTTAGCAAAACTTGGGTCCTGTTAATATGATGCCACATCCACAATATATGAAGAAGCTTTGCGTGATACGATGACAAGCTGCCTGGAAATGGTCCAGGCTCTAACATGGCTTAAAAATACCTAACCGATCATTATTCTACTAAGAAATTTGCAACAATAGATGAGTTTAAAAGGCACAAGAGTGTAAGAGTCAATGCTTTTTTCACACACATCGGTGAGCAGCAAAATGTCATGTATAAACATACAAACTTCGAGCAAGATAAGACCAACAGTCTCTAGCTACTGTACCATTCAATAAGATTTTAGTTGATCTGATTCCTCGACATTCTTGTTGATTTCTGATAAATGTTCACATCACTGTTGCCCAAACATCTATCCATCTCTTTCTCAAGATCACTCACAGACTCTAATTCCATCACCTTTTGTGAAAGAGAGTTGCGAAGACCCATGACCCTCTACAAGAAACAATTTCTTCTTATCTCTGTCTTAACTGGGCCTATTTTTAAAAGGTTCTACATGCTCCATCAAGAATAAACATCTTTTCCACATATACCCTGTCAAGACCCCTCAGGATGTTGTTTGTTTCAATCCAGTCACCTTTTACACTTCTAAACTCTCGTCGATAGAAGTATAGCCTTTCCAACCCCTTCTTATTCGACAACCCATTCATTCCATGAACTCATTGAACAATCTTTCCCTGAAATCATCCAACAGATTTACACCTCTTCTTCAATAAGGATACCAAAACTACATACAATAGCCAGGGAAATGGTTTCACCAAAGCCTTGTTTAACTGAAACATGACCTCCTCACTTCCAAATTCAGTTCTCATTGCAATAAGTTATAATATTCTATTTGCATTTCTTATTACTTGTTGCACCTGTATGATCTTGTGATTCATGCACCAGGAAACCTCTATGTGATCCCTCCAAGTGTGAGAGCTCTGCAATCTCTCACTGCTTTGATAATATGCTTATTTTCTATTTTTCTTGTCATAATGGGAAATTCCACATTTTTTTGATCTTATGTTCGATTTGTCTGCAAGGACCAGCAACTTGTGCATTAACATACATGACTTCCAGTACATGCAAGTACATGAAACCTCAAGCCCAAGTGACAAACCAAAATTGTTTGTCAGTGTAATTCTACAGACACAAACACACACACGAATTTAGCAAATGTTGTCCAATTGCAAAATCACAAACAATGTTGGAAGCTTTACTGAGTTTTTCAAACACGGGCTGGTTGGGCATGGTCAATAATGTGTTTATTTATATGTACACATACTGTGCCTATTTCAATTACACAACATAGATTACAGCTGTTCGCTGGCTCATTGATCAGGACAATGGATTGACCAATCACCTGCCTGGTTTAAAATTTAAACAAAGCTTGGTGGTTAACTCTCATTCATTATTAACTGGTGCATTCTCTGAGACAAATATTCTACCAATCAGCTGGCCAACCAATCAGCAATCTGCTCTCATATAGTATAAATGTTGCTTTCTTGCACTTTGACACCTCTTGTGAACTGTCCTGTTGTGTGCAAGACAAAACGTTTCCAGAGAAATGTGTCTTTGTTCAGCAATAGTCAAGAAGCTCAACATAATTCAGATCAAATTAACATGTCATCCACCACCTTAAACATTTATTCTATCCACTACCAGCAAATAGTGACATCACTGTGTACCATCCACCAGGTGTTTCATAGCAACTTGGCAAGGCTCTTTCAAAAGCAACTCCTAAACCTGTGGTCTCAATAACAAGAACAAGTGTAGCAGATGCACAGGAACCTAACAACTGCAAATTTTCCTCACACAGCTCTCTGACTTGGAACTGAATTCTGCTCCATCACCATCACTGGGTCAAATGTTTGAAATTCTGTCCCAAATAGCATCTACACCACTCACCTTTGTGAATGCAATCAAGATTGGGTAGTAAATACTGGCTTGGCCAGCTCCACTCACATCTTACACGAGTAAAATAAAATGCAATTATTTCTGATTGGTAGAAAGACACATGTTCTACTGGTAAGTTTCTCACTCACAATGAATCAAGCAAACAAATAGTCTCAGCTTATGTCATATTGTATTTGCAGAGGTGGTGATACAGTGGGCTAGGAGAAAGCAAGGACTGCAGATGCTGGAGCTCAGAGTCAAGAGTGTGGTGCTGGAAAAGCACAGCAGGTCAGGCAGCATCCGAAGAGCAGGAGAATCAACATTTCAGGCATAAGCCCTTCATCAGGAATGCCTGAAACGTCGATTATCCTGATCCTCGGATGCTGCCTGACCTGCTGTGCTTTTCCTGCACTACTCTCTCAAGTATTGATTCAGATACCCAAGATAATGTTCTCAGGACATGGAATTGTATCCTACAATGAGGCAAAGTATAAAATTCGGAGTAAAAAAATATTTTGAATGAGAAACTAGTCTAATGGTAGCATTTTCATTTGTCATAAGTATCCATCTGGTTCCCTAATGTTGTTTGGGAAAGGAAATCTAGCAACCATGTATTGTTTTGCCTACAATGCTACAATACTACAATGACAGCAAAATGGCTTCGCAATCCACTTAGTTTACAGGCAATGAAGGATGGGCAAAAAAAAACAGTCCAGCTGTCTTCACTAGTGTAATACAACTCAGAGGTCTATCTTTAAAAGTACGCAGCAGCAATTTATTAATAACACAGCCTACCACTTACAATGAATGCTCTCTGGTATTTGTCAGCTTAGATATGTTGAAAGACATGAAATTCAAACTGTTTGGTATCAGCCCAACGTACTATTTCATCTATGGAAAAAAATAAGGTTGAAAAAATTGTAGGATAATGAAATAATTGAAAATGCAGATGTGCATACTACTGCACCTCAGATTCCATTTCTGGTAATTATCAAGCTAAAAATTCCCAAAACGTAACTTAGATCTAAAAGTAGAAAATGATGCTATTAAACATAAATGATCGGGTGTTGCAGTCCTGGATGAAATTGTGAGGTAAGCAGATCAGGACAAAGCTAGACCTGGATATCACCAACCAGTGCTCGACAAAAAAGAATCATTTTACACAAACAACGCTATGAGGTAATAGAAAAGGTCAACTTTCACCACAGCTTCAGCAGGAATGATATTTTAACATATCCCTTGACAAGGTATTGACAGAATCCACTTATACAATTGCAGTTAACAATTCGAAGAATCAAAAGATCTGCAGCCTTTGTTTCCTGTGCCCTCCAAGACACAGTTTAAACCTTCTTCTGGTTTCAGCTTCAGGTCTGGGCTTATTCTATGACTGATAATTGTTGACTTGGGTGCAGACTTGAGCAGTGGTCTGTACAACTTGTGTAGGTTCTACCATTACCACATTTGGCTGGATCAGATCAAGTGCTAACATACATTGTCCTCTATCAACACCATTTACTACTCCAGGGTCATTATGGAAGCCAAAAATACTGCACAGTTTCTCTTCTCACTATTATCTCACTGAAATCCCATCCCCCGTGACTCTAAACCTTCACCCTCAAGAAAATGCATATGGGTGGCTCACACTCTTTTACACACCAACTTAAATGCCATCTTCTCAGTTGGCAACCCTCTTCCCCTTGACCACAAAGCCAAATCGCTCATCTAGGCTCCCTGCTATATTAGCTCTGAACTCACATCTTGGTTCACTTTATTATCTAGTTTCTTTTCTGCCATGTCTGAACTCACCTTGTTGACAAGACTCCCCTTCTTTTCCTTGAACTCAATCATCCAGCACCCAAATGCTCTTTATTCTAGTTCCCGACAATTATCACCCCCTCCTTTTCAAAGCTACTATCTGTCATGGAATTTTAAAAAAAACTACCTCTACCGCTGTCTCTGTGCCACTGCTCCTTCTCATACTCCCTTTCTACTCCAAAGTTTTTGAACCCACTTATTATCCCCCAAATTACTGCCCACAATTCATGCAACTCCAAATTAAAATCTTTCCAACCTACTCTGCCATAGGTCCTCACCCAAAGTTGCAAAAGACGTCCTTTGTGAATGGAGCCAAAGCATGTATTTTCTTCAATCTGTGACAATCCTTCTCCAAAGCCACTCTGCCGTTGTTCAATTCAGCAAGACTGCCTCAACTCAATTCCACTCTTACTTGTGCAGTCCATTTCCAGATCTTCTGCTCTGTGCATTTTTAACTCTCCAGTCGCCCACAGGCAATACCCTCGGCCCCATCTCTTCATTATAGACATGCTGGTCCTTGGCATTATCAAAAGTAGATATGAGGTCAGCTTCCACTTGTAAACCTGTGGACATTGAGCTCCAACTCCCTATTGCATTTGATGATTTTTCTGATGTCTGCACTGTTAGTCTGCTTGACTAATGACTAGTCTTGGATTAAACACAACTATTCTCAGGGTCAGATTGAAAGATCAAAGCCCTTAGCCACTTCGGTTCCCTGTCAGAAACTATTGTCCTTTACAATCTTCTCTAATAATCACCGCTTTGACCAAGTGTTTGACCACTTGCTTAGCATCCGTTAATTCTGATTATACCTCTGTGAAAAGTCTCGAGGGATGTTTCTATATTGGAGATAAAAATGAACCCAAAGAGTTGTTGCGGTTGTCATTCCTCATATATATAAATCACAAGATCCAGACATCAAAATGGAGGCACTCTTGCAGACATAATAACAATTACATATTTATGAGGGACCAAGCAGGCTCAACACGTGAAACAGAGAAGAATTTTTCCCCCATCCAGCAGCAGTGTCTGGGCCACAGTTACAGCCTTTGTTGCTGGTGGCCACTTTAGAGTATTGGAGCTCCAACTGTCACTGGATTGCCACTGAATGAGGGAGACCAATCCACCAGTTGGCAAAAAAGCAACCAGCACTCAGACTGACCACTAACCCGGGGCCTCAAATATGCAAACTGCAAGTTGGCCACCTTGTATTGGGCAGTTGATTTGCTGTCAGCCTGTCTTCCTACTACTTCCCCAGATGCTTCTTCCCTAATTTCACCACACTGAGACTGGGAAAATTTGTGACCACTAGTGAGGGAGAAATGCATCCAAAATTACCAAGCCTATAAATACGCAAGTGGATTGGAAAAGGAAAATATTGCTTCTTCAAGCAGAATCATTGGACACAACTTTCTGCTATATTCTGGGTATCAGGGTGGCAAGCACACAGATTTGGGGATCCTGGGAATAACTTCTCCTGCTTTCCACAATCTGAGAATAAATCAAATCCTCAACCTTCTACAAGTGGTTTCCTGTACCTAGAGCATGGAAAGAGACCCTTCAGTCCAATTCATCCATGCTGACCAAATTTCACAAACTAAGCTCGGCCCACTTGCCTGTATCTGTCCCATCCCTCTCTAAACCCTTCCTATTCATATATCTGTCCAAACATATCTGTACATTATAACTGTACCTGCATTTATCACTTCCTTTGGCAGTTCATTCCACATACAAACCATCCTGTGTGTCTGAAAAGGTTGCCCCTCAAGTCTCTTTTTTTGCCAGGGTTGGAGTACTTGAGCTATGGGGGAGAGGCTGAATAGGCTAGTGCTGTTTTCCCTGGAGTGTCGGAGGCTGAAGGGTGACCTTATAAAACCATGAGGAGCATGGATAGGAGAAATAGACAAGGTATTTTCCCTGGGGTGGGGGAGTCCAGATGAGAGGATACAGGTTCAGGGTGAGAGGGGAAAGATATAAGAGGGACTTAAGGGACAACGTTTTCACACAGACAGTGGTGCATGCATGGAATGAGTTGCCAGAGGAAATGGTGGAGGCTGGTACAATTACAGCATTTAAAAGGCATCTGGATAGTTACATGAATAGGGAGTGTTTAGAGGGATATGAACCAAGTGCTGGCAAATGGAACTAGATTAGGTTAGACTATCTGGTCGGCATGGATGATTTGGACCAAAGGGGCTGTTTCCGTGCTGTACATCTGTATGACTCTATGACTAAATCTGTCTGCTGTCACCTTTAAAAATATGCTACCTAGTTTTAAACCCACCCATGCTAGGGAAAAGATCTTTGCAATTCACCATATCAATGTGCCTCATAATTTTATAAACATATATAAGGTCACCCCTCAACCCTTAAACTCCAATGAAAAAATCTAAGCCTATCCAACCTCACCTTATAACTGAAATCCTCCAATTCTAGTAACATCCTTGTCAATCTTTCCCACACCCTTTTCAATTTAATGATATCTTTGCAAAGCAGAACGGCCTGAATTGGACACAATACTTCAATAGTGTCCTCACTAATGTCCTCTGCAACCTCAACAGGACAGTCCAACTCCTATACTCAATGGTCTGAGCAATGAAGATAAGTATTGCTAAACATCTCCTTAACCACCCTGTCTAAGATTTGTGCTCCTTAGACCATTCAGTCCTTTGAACCTGTTCTGTCAGTCAATAAAATTATGGCTAATCTGTTAGTGGTCTGAACTGCACTTTCCTGTCCGCCCCTTATGACCCTTCCCTCCATCAAAATGATATGATACATCAAAAATCTGACTAATTTAGCTTTGGATGACTTCAATGACCCTGTCTCCACTGCTTTCATTGCAGAGAATTCCACACCTTAACCAACCTCTCAAAGAAAATATTTCTGCTCAATTCCACCTTAAAAGCAAGACTACTTACTCTTTATAATTCCCCTCCAGAGTTGAAATTCAAAGCAGTTTACAGAACACCCTCGATTTTGTTGCATTGAAATCATTACAACTTCCTTTTGCCAACTGGAAGAAAGATTTAAGGAAGCACTGATGAAGTGCCCCTAGGCTGCTTAATCTTGGCAGTCACAGAATTCCTGTTGCCTTTTCTACCATTTCTATTTAGACATACAACATAGTAAATGGGACAACTATAAGCAACGTTGGTGTGCAGTT
Source organism: Chiloscyllium plagiosum (assembly GCF_037043375.1). NCBI lineage: Eukaryota > Metazoa > Chordata > Chondrichthyes > Orectolobiformes > Hemiscylliidae > Chiloscyllium > Chiloscyllium plagiosum. Next base: position 35,263,210 of record NW_028270169.1, on the reverse strand, counting down.
ATCATCAGCCTTCATAAAACTTAGGTTTTATGTACCAAGTAAGTCGAAGATATCCTCTAGATGACTTTAAATACTGAGCTCATTTAAAATCATCTGAAAGAGTTGTGGTACTGACATGTGCCATTTATTTCACAAACATTGCACTTTTGGAACTTTTCAAGCTTACATGCACATTGAATTGTGTGAACATTTTCCAACTGATGAATGCAGCCTAACTTCTATTTTATCTGAACTAACTGCAGAAGAAACTAGAACAAGCAGCCAATGAGATTCATACAAACAATTAATCAGGGAGAGAGATTAGTTATGCTTGCAAAGATACGGCAAATTTATACAGTAAGGATATTGCTGCCCTATATCTACACACCAAACTTAACACGAGCTTGTAGGAGCTCATAATCAGGTGGATTTTTACTTCTTTGTTCCTTTGTTTTGAAGTTATTGGATGGCAATGACAGGAATGGGATAAATGGAACACCATTCCTGGCACTAATATATCAACTTATTGGAAGTGGATTTGCTGGAAAGTGTGTCACTCACCTGAATAGCCAGCACCAGCAGGGTGCCCTGGAACCTGAAGTGCACTTGACGTCAGCGGAGGTGGTGGTGGTAGAGCTGAATGGGGGGCAAACATAGTGGGATGATGCGAATGATTTGCAGGCTGCAAACTAGGTGTAAAAGTATGCGAAGTGTTGTGGGCTGCTAGTGCCAAAGAAAAACTTGGAGTGGAAGGATGGTGAGAGATGTGTGCTGCAGGAGCTTGAGGTTTGACTGGAGTGCTGCTTCTGCTGCTGCTGAGAAAGAGAGAGGGAAAAACAAAACAATGAGATTCATAAAGAGGCTTCATAAACTATTTATACTGAATACTGGCAAACACATGTAAACTCATTTACAATTTATTGATATTGTTCTTTTATTCATGTCTGTGGCTTTTAGAGACACAAATGTGGGTTGATTCTGTCTCAATTCTATCATCTATGAATCAACTACATTTAAATAATTAAGCAAAATTCTTGAATTAGCATTGGAATCACAAGTTACTTTTCAAACGGAGCTGTTGTCACAACAGAAGTGATTTATGAAGGACATGTCCATGTTCTTGCAGACTGACATACACAATAGACAATTGGTGATTTCAAGAGAGCCCAAGTTCAAATCAACATGCTCTACCAATTTAGTCATCTCAACCACATTTCCCACGCCTGATTTCTAACCATTCATACCTATTGGAAAGCATGTGGATGTCTGGTCAAGTTTGATTGTAATGCCTTTCATTGATGGCTTCATCAATCGGCTAATAAGCAACAAATATAAATTGACCTCTTGAAACCACACTCTATGAGTCAGGAGAAGAGCAGGCAAAACTGAAAGAAGTAATGTCAAGTTTGATATCGCATCTAACAAACTAGCACTGGAAGTGTAGTTGCAGTGCAAAGGAGGATGAGAGTAGGAAGGACAGGGACAGGATTTCAGGGTCACAGGAATGTGCTGGCAGACAGTAAAGTGGTTTGAAGTGTGTCTACTTCAACGCCAGAAGTATCTGAAATAAGGTAGGTGGGCTTGCAGCATGGATAGGTACCTGGGACTTTGATGTTGTGGCCATTTTGGAGACATGGATAGAGTAGGGGGAGGAATGGATGTTGCAGGTTCCAGGGTTTAGATCTTTCATTAAGAACAGGCAAGGCGGTAAAAGAGGGGGAGGCGTGGCCTTGTTAGTCAAGGATAGTATAACGGTGGCTGAGAGAACTTTTGATGAGGACTTGTCTACTGAGGTAGTGTGGGCTGAGGTTAGAAACAGGAGAGGAGAAGTCACACTGCTTGGAGCTTTTTATAGGCTTCTGCAGAGTTCCAGGGAGATGGAAGAGAGGATTAGCAAAATTATTCTGGGTAGGAGTGAAAGGAACAAGGTGGTCATTATGGGGGACTTTAACTTCCCCAACATTGACTGGAAATGCTATAACTCTAGTACGTTGGATGGATCAGCTTTTATCCAATGTGTACAGGATGGTTTCCTGACACAGTACGTCAAAGGGCAGACAAGAGGGGAGACCACATCGGAACTGGTGTTTAGTAATGAACCAGGCCAGGTGTTTGATTTAGTTGTAGGTGACCATAATTCAGTTATGTTTAGTTTAGCGATGGAAAGGGATACATACATGTCACAGGTCAAGAGTTATCGATGGGGCAAGGACAATTATAATGCGATTAGGCAGGAATTAGGATGCATAGAATGGGGTAGCAAAATGCAGGGGATGCAGACAATGGAAATGTGGAGCTGGTTTAAGGAACAGATATTGCGTGTCCTTGATAGGTATGTCCCTGGCAGGCAGGGAGGAAGTGATAAGGTAAGGGAACCGTGGTTTACAACAGAAATTGCATCTCTTGTTATGAAGAAGAAGGCTTATGTGTTAATGAGGCAAGATGGTTCAGATGAGGCAATGGAGTGTTACAGATCAGCTAGGAAGGATTTAAAGAGAGAGTTAAGAAGAGTAAAGAGAGGACATGAGCAGTCTTTAACAATAGAATAAAGGAGAACCCTAAAGCTTTCTATAGGTATGTGAGGAATAAAAGGATGACTAGGGTAGGAATAGGGTCAGTCAAAGACAGAAGTGGGAAGTTGAGTATGGACCCTGTGGAGATCGGAGAGGTGCTGAACGAACATTTCTCATCGTTTTTCATTCAGGAAAAGGAGAATATTGTAGAGGAGAAGAATGAGGTACGAGATATTAGACTAGAAAGGATCGAGGTTAGTTATGAACAGGTGTTATCAATTCTTGAAGGACAGAAAGTAGACAAGTCCCCTAGGCCGGATGGGATTTATCCAAGGATTCTCTGGGAAGCTAGGGAGGAGATAGCAGAGCCTTTGGCTTTGATATTTGAGTCGTCATTGTCTACAGGTTTAGTACCAGAGGACTGGAGGATTGCAAATGTTGTGCCCTTGTTCAAGAAAGTCAGTAGAGATGACCCAGGTAATTATAGACCAGTGGGCCTTACTTCTGTTGTAGGAAAGGTTTTGGAAAGGATTATAAGAGATAAGATTTATAATAATCTATCAAACAACAATTTGATTTCAGATAGTCAACATGGTTTTGTCAAGGGCAGGTCGTGTCTCACAAACCTCACTGAGTTTTTTGAGACAGTGACCAAGCATGTAGATGAGGGTAGGGCAGTTGACGTGGTATATATGGACTTCAGCAAAGCCTTTGATAAGGTTCCACATGGTAGGCTGTTGGAGAAAATATAGAGGCATGGATTTGAGGGTAATTTAGCAGTTTGGATTAGAAACTGGCTTTCTGAAAGAAGGCAGCGAGTGGTGGTTGATGGAAAATACTCAGCCTGGAGTCCAGTTACTAGTGGTGTGCCACAAGGATCTGTTTTGGGACCACTGCAGTTTGTCATTTTTATTATTGACTTAGACGCAGGCATAGGTGGATGGATTAGTAAATTTGCAGACGACACTAAAGTCGGTGGAGTAGTGGACTGTGTGGAAGAATGTTACAGGCTGCAGAGGGATTTTGATAAACTGCAGAAATGCGCTGAGAGGTGGCAAGTGGAGTTCAATGTAGCTAAATGTGAGGTGATGCACTTTGGGTAGAATAACAGGAAGGCAGAGTACTGGGTCAATGGAAAGATTCTTGGTAGTATGGATGTGCAGAGGGATCTTGGAGTCCATGTACATAGCTCCCTGAAAGTTGCCACCCAGGTGGATAGTGCTGTTAAGGAGGCATACAGTGTGTTAGGTTCCATTCGCAGAGGCATTGAATTCCGGAGCCCCAATATCATGCTGCAACCATGCAAAGCGCTGGTGTGGCCTCACTTGGAATATTGTGTACAGTTCTGGTCCCCATATTTCGGGAAGGATGTGAAGCATTGGAAAAGGTGCAGAGGAGATTTACCAGGATGTTGCCTGGTCTGGAGGGAAGGTCTTGTGAGGAAAGGCTGAGAGACTTGAACCTGTTCTCATTGGCAAGAAGGCGGCTAAGAGGGGATTTGATAGAGACATACAAGATGATCAGAGGATTAGATAGGGTAGACAGTGCAAGTGTTTTCCCTAGGATGATGACATACATCAGCGTGTATGAGGGAGTATAACTACAAATTGAGGGGTGATAGATTTAAGACAGATGTCAGAGGCAGGTTCTTTATGCAGAGAGTGGTAAAGGCATAGAATGCACTACCTGCTAATGTAGTCAACTCAGCCACATTAGGGAGATTTAAACAATCCTTAGATAAGCACATGGATGATTTTGGGATAGTGTAGGGAGACGAGCTGAGAATAGCTCACAGGTCGGTACAACATCAAGGGCCGAAGAGTCTGTTCTGTGCTGTATTGTTCTATGTTCTAAAGTGCAAGACCCAAATTGGAATTTGGCAAATTATCACACGAAGAGTGAAGTTACAAATTGTCACCTCCATATGAGATGGTCAGTTACAACTCTCTCCTGTAAAATCAAACTGTGCCTAGACTTGGAGTTCATGCATTAAATTTCAATTCATCCATGTATCTCAGAGATTATGAATACACCAAATACCCACCTCACACTGTTTAGACTGAGGCTGCTGCTGTACACAGAAAGGGATTGTGGAAGGCTCCGCGATGTAGGCCGAGATGGAAGCTGACTTTGAACAACTGGCTGTGCAGGAGAAGGTGGCTGGGGCTGGAGCTGTGGCTGAGGCGGTGGCTGTGGCTGAGGCTGGTGCAGAGGAGTCTGAACCTGGGCTTGAGCTTGAGCTTGAGCCTGAGATATGGGTTGAGCTTGAGGTTGGGGTAGAGGTACAGATTGGGGTAGAGGCACAGGTTGAGGTTGAGATGGAAATGAGGGTTGGGATTGTGGTTGGCCTTGCCCCTGGGATTGTGATAGAGCTTTTGACTGTTGCTGGGGCAGAAACTGTGGCAGCTGAGTCTGCGCAGGGACTGGAGAGCTATGTTTCAACTGGGATTGCGACTGGAGTTGGGGTTGGGTTTGGGGTTGGGGCTGGGGTGGGGGCTGGGTTTGTGGTTGAGGCTGGGTCTGGGGCAGGGGTAGGGGCAGGGGCTGGGTCTGGTGTGGAGGATGAGCCTTGGCACCAGGCTCTTTAGCCACAGCAAACAGGAGCAGCTGGTCTTTACAGCCCTCTTGACTTTTCTCTTGACTTCGTTCTAGCCCTGATATTTTGCGGACATTTGGTCCTTTTGCTTCTCGGTTGTCATTTGTTGTTAGTGCGCTGACACTAAAGTCAGTAACTGTTGAGAGAACAGAAATAATAGGTTAAAATGGAAGTTCGCAATTTCAAATCAGTTGATTTTAATACAACCTGACCTTCATTACTCAGAAGCTTAGATCCATCAAACATCAAAATTCACTAAAATAACAATTTTAAAACCTAACTTTGGATGAAATAGGTGAATCTGTAAAACTGGTCCTTTGCTGTCAGGGCAACTTTGAGACAAATGATTTGTTTTTGTTTAATTTTCTCTCACAAAGTATAGCCAGAGTTACTGAAGATTATTTCTATGAGTCACAGCAGATACAGTTCTCAGAAGATAATCGGCCTGTTCTGGGATGTTATTACACACCTCTGGAGCAGGTGGGACTTGAATTCAGACCTGCTGGCCCACATGTAGGGATACAAATTCCAGAGGAGTTCAAAAAGATATATTCTCCTCACTTGTTGCAAGTGACAAGGATGCTCTAATCAACTCAATAATCTCACCACATTTTGATTGTGAAGAAACATCAACTGTTTCTCTCTCCACAGATGCTGCAAGATCCGTTTGTGCTTCTCCAATATTTGCAGTGTTTGTTTCACTTCATTTCTTTTCATAATGGCCACAAACAGGCACATAAAGGACATGAACTTTGCTTCCAGGAGTGGCCATTGTAACGGGTCAAAACTAAATTTCTTGACATAAATAACAAGAAAAAGACTGGAACAATGAACAGGAAATGCTATTCATTTGCACTTATACAACTTGGGGGGCATGGTGGCTCAGTGGTTAGCACTGCTGCCTCACAGTGCCAGGGACTCGGTTTGATTCCAGCCTCGGGCGCCTGTCTGTGTGGAGCTTGCACATTCTCCCCGTGTCTGCGTGGGTTTCCACTGGGTGCTCCAGTTTCCTCCCGCGATCCAAAAATGTGTAGGTTAGGTGAATTGGCCATGCTAAATTGTCCCAGAGTGTTGGGTTCATTAGTCAGGGCTAAATTTAGGATAGGGGAATGGGTCTGGGTGGGTTACTCTTCAGAGGATTGGTGTGGACGTTTTGGTCCAAATGGCCTGTTTCTGTACCATAGAGAATCTACTCTAATCTAATTTAGTCCATGGTCAAACTTGTAGATAACGAGTGAACCAAGCTTGACCTTAATTGCTCATGTCTCAGTGTTTCAGAAGATGTTACACTTCCATTGTATCTCATTTTTTAATGTTCTCCCTGATATTAATCACCACAGTTAATAAACAGGTAAGTGTGTTCGCGTATGTGTGCCTGTCCTCAGTAGAAAGTAACTCTGAAACATCTAAGTTGCTTATGGCTTTACAAGGAAGGCTTTTTTCTCCTTTATTGCAAATGAGATATACTCCTGAGTTACATTTGTTTGTTCACACAGCTCTCAATGCTATAAGAATCAGAAATGTTGTTTCAAAGCTAAATACTATACAGGCAATGTATTCAATAAAGAACTTAAATATTAATACAAACAACTTTGATCAGAAAAATCCGGATTTCACTTGAATTAATTAGGAACACTTATTTAATGAATAATATTAATGTCCTGATAATGGAGAAATTAATGTCAGAAATTTCCATTTTTCAATTTGATACTCTGGCTGAATCTTATGTTTTACTGGCTAAGTGGCAGCTGCATAGATTTATTTTGAAGGCTTTTCACCACAAGACCCAGAGAGATTTCTCACCGTATCTTACCAAACTCACCTCGTTAACTAACTATGCCCCATGGGGTGCTACTCATTTGATTCTACCCCCATCTTATCATGTGCTGTTCTCGGAAGAATTCACCACTCAGCAGATATACGTCTACAGACCAAGACCCATGTTCTGTGATGTTGTGGTTCCAAAACACCATTTCCCAGTCGTTGCCCAGTATGGGAATATCACATTCGGGCAAGCAGTCAGACTATTCCATAGGCAAGCTTTTATTCAGTCAGTAAATGTGAGCACAAACTAAACCAATCAATGCTCCTGCTGATTCCCACAGACAAATGAAATATTGGCATCATAAGCAACAACAAATTTATATTCCATGATGGCCTGCTGAACTGAGCTTCCAGGTATTAAAACTTTGTATCAATGATATCAATGTAACATCCAATGCAGCTGAGGAAAGGACACAATTCTTATCAGTTTGAAGTATTTCTCAACTGTGTGGAAGAAAAGCTGAGTTGCACTACTGAACAATCATAGCTTGAATCTGATGTTGAGTCTGCCAATTCTAAACAATCTTCTTCATTCTCTGATCTGAAACATGGTCTGATTTTCAAGATCCATTTTTAAGTTAACCTTTGAAATTTGAGCATGGATCCTTTGTCCAAAAATGTAGTGCAGAATTCTGTGCCCTCCCTTGTGACAGGTTTGATGGTGAGCCCAATGCTAATTAAGCCCTTAATGTGGGCAATTAATGGGAACCTAATGCCCTCATTCCACAGCTGCTGGCATTCATTCAGCATCGGGTTTGGGACTCGCCATATGTTGCACAACAGCAAATGTTTGGTAGCTTGAGGACTATGAAATAGTGTGCCACACTCTCAAGTGAAGGATTCAGCAAAGAGTGGAGGGATTGTCTATTTAGAGTCAATCCAATCCCTTGCTACTGAACCCCATTCCCCACACCCAACTTTCTGCCACCACCAACTGTGCTTTGGTCCTTCCTTGGTCAGGGTGACACGCACCTGAGTGGCCAAGGATGTGTTGGGCCTTCTCAATATGATGCAATGCAGGAAGCCTCGTCTGTCTCTTTATCAGGCATCCAAGACCCCTATAGCTTCCACAAATATTCTACTGATGGACCTCCAAGTCATAGTTGGGCAGCATCAGTGATGTCTTTAAATATTCCAGGATTATAGAGCGCACTTTTCTAGAAAATGTTAGATCTCTGAATGAAACCTGCCTGATAGACCATCACATTACTTTTGTAACTTGGTTACCATGGTGATCAGTCTCCGAATAAGGTTGCCAATTTACACTTAACGCAAGACTACAGAAATATTAAAACAAAACAACATATAAGATCATTGGAAAAGAGAAACATTTAACTATTTTTCCAGCAATCCTTTAATGATACTCAACCCCAGTGAAGTATCACTCCTACCTTCATTCTTTCATGTCTCACTCAACTGACCATGTCACTTTCATTTTCTTTTGGTGATTTTCTGCACATTAACCAAATGTGGCTCTTTTTGTCTCACTCAAAGCCTTCTCCATCCTCGTCTACTCAGGACAGCTGAAGTAATTTAAGACTTGTCTCCATTTCTGATGCCTTGGAGACTGCCAAAATTAAACTAATATTCTACCAGCATGAAGCTTCTCTCTGGAATTGAATTTGCTTTTGTACAGTACAAACATTTGACCAGTAAACACTTCAGCAATTGTCTCAACAGGTGACTTACTTGGACATTTCACTTAAATCACATGATTTCTAGGGAAGGTCGTTTTGACCCAGAGCTTAAAAAGTGTTTCCGACCCTTAATAAAAACAGGTCGCCCTCACTGATCAAAACAACCATTTATTTTGATTTTAGATTCCCTGCTTCCCAACAATATAATATAAACCATCATCAACATAAATGAAATCATTGACAGCTGATTTTCCCTGGGTCTATGCCATGTATAGGTAGTGCCAATATTTAGTCATGCCAGCCTTGCGTTTGGCACAGTCCAAGAAAGATCTGACTACACTTATTGAGTTCTTACTTCAAATAAATTTTGCTTGACGAGAGAGGAACGGGTCAGGAGGCAATTGATAGTGACAGACCTGTTAAACATAACACTAAAGCCATCCTATTTGCCATTTATGTCACCCTCAAGCAAGAGTGACATTTTTTTAAAAAATCGATTGTTCTAAAATTGAAGTAATGCACTACACGCTCTCCTAATTAGGTCTCAAGAGTTTCAAAATGACACATAATGCGTATTTAGTATCCCAAAAGAGTTCATTTGAATATATATAATGTACGTTTAATATCCCCAAAGAATCAATTTGTCAGCTTTCTGACTCTGAAGGCAAAATATGCAAATTACCCTTATGTTAAAAAGGCCTTTCCTTTCACTCTCAATAAAGTACCCCTTTGGTTGGTTAATGGCACATTACACAGCAGTGCAAATCACAATCTGCAGCTGCCTAAACAGTTTGGGTTACAGGAAAAGCAACAACATGGAACAGATAATGTAACAGATTAGCAGCAGTATGGTTTTTAAGCATTTTTATTTTGCAAGTGATTTGCTGCTTCCACACCAGCTAGGAGGAATAATCGCTTCAGCACAAAGTACTATCTTGCAGCAGGAGTACTTCCTTCCTCCCAGCTCACCTTTACCAAAGGGAGTAATATCTCCTACTAACACATCATTTAGCAAGGAGCGGAGGAGAGGATAATGAAATCGCATCAACTTCAAACCTCAAGTGACTCAGTGATATAACATGTTAACTCCTTAATAATAGATTTTGAAAAACAACACTGCACCTTTTTTTTAAAAGGAAAAAAGTCTGAACCAGTTTTTAAGAACTTTTATTTAAAAATATATTTGACTTGTTAACCCAAATTGGATAACCATGATGTGGAGGCACCAGTGTTGGACTGGGGTTGCCAAAGTCAGAAACCACCTAACACCAGGTTATAGTCCAACAGGTTTATTTGAAATCACAAGCTTTGGGAGTGTCCAACGAAAGAGCAATGCTCCGAAAGCTTGCAATTTCAAATAAACGTGTTGGACTATAACCTGGTGTCATATGCCTTCTGACTTTGTCACATTAGATCACTGTTTCTGTCACCTTGCAAGGTACCTGTCATGTCAATGTGGGCAGTGATACCAACCTCTCCCAATTGTGTGTTAGTTTACATTTGATTTAGCTTAACATGAATAGATTGATGATTCAAAACGTCTGAATAAAGCTGGATTGGCCGTTTTTGTTCTCGGGCTATTTAGATTATATGCAGTTCAGCAAAGGAAGCACACCCAAGTGTAACTACAGAAGATTTGAGGAAGATGTGAAATGGACAGACAAATGTCAGGTGCAACTGACTGTCAATTAGTGTAACGTACTGTAATATACTATAGAAGTGAAATCAAGAATACGTACATACATACATACATATAGTCAATGAAAAGATATAGACAGATAGCAGGGAATCAGTTACATGAGGTTTTAACCATGTGATTTCAGTGATCAGAACTGATTAAAATAAAACTAACTTTTTTTAAAAAAGCACAGAGAGTAAAGATATAGTGATAGATTCCTGCAAAATCTTTGAATTAGCGGAAGTTATGGTCCAGCGTTGTTTTGGGGGACCTAATTCTAAACTGATGATCATACTGAATGGCTGAGCTGCCTTGAAAGGCTAAATGACTGACTCCTACCCCTATTTTCCACGTATCTATGTTTAAACAAAATTATTTTAAAGCCACAGAGACCTCACAGGGTATATTCACCAGGATGTTACTGGAGGTAGGCAAGTGGAGTTGCAAAGATGTGTTTGAAATACTGAAACCACTGGTGCAGAGAGGGCTCCATGATTTCACAGATGTTTGGAAATTATGGAATGTTTTGACAGGGTACTAGGGAAAGCCTATTTCTTCTGGCTCGGGATTTGACAATGAGGATCATCAATTTAAAAGTCTTTCAGACTTGAATGTGAACAATAGTGCTTTGGGTAAAAGAAAACAGAGGACGATGCCATCCAGTGAACTAAACTTCAACCAGTAGTTTACATCCTTGGGCAAGGAAGAGAAGAAATAAGACTGGCAGACAGCTTTAATAAGAGAAAAAAAAACCAAAATATCCTACACGGTACTCCTCAGCTCAATACTCTGTCAAACTAAAACGCTAACACATTCAGTTTTTTAGCTCAAAGTGTGAGTTTTTCTTAATGAACAAACCACAAGTATTTGAGAGTCAGTCTGTCAACATACAAAAAATGATTAACATACTTTCCTTCACAGTCTCTTCAGTAATCAAAGTACACATACCTCATATACCTCAATCCACAAAAGTCAATCTTAGCTCTGGCCAACAAAAACTAGCAAGTCTCTCCCTTCCTGTGAACCAGTGAAAGCCCCACTTGATGACTGGATTAGTAATCCACTGTTAACAATTATGGTGTTAAGATGAGCCAGACTAGAACCTTGTTTCCAGATCCAAGTTCTCATGCCCGTTGTCTTTCTATTCTCGGTTCAGCTAAACAGGTTAAACGTCTTGCGTCAGCCAATTAGTATCACCGTAGTCAGGGCAGAAACAAACTTGGCAAAATACATGTAAGAAAGATTTTCCATGCACTTTTGTTGATATTCCACATACAAAACTCCTCAGCCAGGCGAAACAAATGTGCACAATTTCAAGGTGGAAAAGAGTGATCGACAGAAAAGGACTTTATTCTGTCACTTAAGACCAAGTAATGTGGAATAGTCAAATCAAAATCAAACTGATCTATAAAAACAGGAGACTAGGTCACATATCTCACTCTTGATGACCAAACAGTGTGCATAATTCATTATGGGACCAAAGTCATGATTCCAGGATGTCTAGCTGGAGCACAGCATTATTAGATTTTCATCATTGTTAGTTTGGAGGAATCTTTTGCAACAGTCCAATTAAATTGGAGGGTGGTGTACAATACTCATATCCAGCTCAGATGGTCGGGCTGAAAGTCCTCTCATATTAATGTTCACAAGCAAGGCCGGTACAAGGTTGGTTTGGATCATGTCAACCCAGTTTCCTCATACTCATGATTCAAAATGACAGATTACCCACAACCAACTACAAATTGAGACTCACACACACACCATAAGGATGACCTGTACTGGAAATCACAGATCACAGAATCTCTACACAGTGTGGAAATGAGCCATTTGGCCCCACAAATCCACACTGGCCCTCCGAACAGTAACCAGACACATTCCCCTACCTTATTACCTCTGACTAATGCACATATAACCTATATATCCCTGAACACTATGGGCAATTTAGCACAGGCAATTCACATCTTTGGACTATGGGAGTAAACCAGAGCACCCAGAGGAAACCTACGCAGACACGGGGAGAACATGCAAACTCCACACAGACAGTCACCCAAGGTGGGAATCGAACCCAGATCCCTGGTGCTGTGAGGCTGCAGTGCTAACCACTGAGCCACCGTGCCACCCATGGAAATAGAAAGGTTTGCATTGGATGCCATGGTGGAGGATGCTAAACTGGATTGGGATTGGGAACACAGGATTGTTACAGTGCAGGAGGCCTCCAGGCACATCATGTCTGCAGCGGCTCTCTGAGCATTTTGACTGAATGCTAAATCCCTACCTTTTCCCTGCAACATTGCACTTGGTTTCTTTTGAAATATTCACCCAATGGCCTCTTGAATGACTCAGTTGAATTTGCCTCCATCACACTTTCAGGCAGTGCATTACAAAACCAGGCCACTTGCTGTGTGGGAAAGTTTTCTCTCACCTTACATTTACACTCAGTTGGAATCAGCAGAGGGGCTATTGCTTTTCAGACCCATGACATAGCTACGAGGAAATGTTTAACACTATCAGCCAAACCCCAAATTAAAGTTATTTGCTCCAAGAAAAACATCACTGTTTTCTAAGTTTTATTTCCTTGTCATTAATCTTATTCCCTCAGTGCTGTGCTCCCTCCAACAAGATTGCTTGTTGATATTTTTGAGATTTTTGTCACAAGATTAATGTATCTTAGTTGATGATTATGGAACAAATATGACACACCCATCATGATATCCAATAACCTTCACTGTTCTATATATGAATCCAGATGATTTCTAGATCACTTCTGGTTGACATCAGCTGTCAATGTGCCTTCATCCATTTGGAATTTGTGCTACTTTATCCCATCCACTACCTTGCCAATGCAACAAAGATTGAAAGCTAACTGGTATGGGAGATTCTTTTTAACCTGCCTGAAAAGTAGCCTGTACAAGTTCAAGAAATTCACTACTGCTTCTGGATGTCTCCAATTCTTGACCAACCCCTGCAGCCACCATTGAAGCCTAGACATCAGTGTAGCCACTCAAAATCAGACTTATAAGCTATAGCCCACTGATGGCTCCTCTGTGGCTCCTAGGTATGTGTATACAGGTATGTGTAACTGGAAGATCATGGAAGCAGCTACACTTCCAATCAGTGGTCAGTTGTCTCCTTCTGACTGGCTCAGGAGCCCATCAGAACCAAATACTGGAGAGAAATAGTCAGTGATTGGAGGAGCATTGCAACAGGAACAATTTAACTTGGCTCGAGGCCTAGAGTCCAGATGGTGAGCCTGGAATTGAGAGGGTATTATGGGAGACACTGGCATGAAGTGAAAGGGAATGACTTGTTGGTCAGGCATCAGAGACAGGGGAAGTCAGGTCAACTATCGGGGGGTGAGATGTCAACAAGTTAGGGAGGGTGGTGGTTAATCATTGGGCTGGCTATTAATAAGATCGTGAGAATAGGTAGAGAGGGTAAGAATGGGCACCAGGCAGGCTGTGGCAGGGGGATGTGAGTGACAGTCAGGCTGCTTGGGGGAAGAGATAGTGAGTGCCGGTTGGCCTTTTTTGGGTTTGGGGATGGGGAAGTAGTTGGGAGGAGATGTGAATCAGTAATTTAATCGGCAAGGTGCGACAGTGCTGGGTGGGTCACTGAGAAGGCGGTGGTGTGGGGAGGTGAGCGTCAGCTGGACTGTCGGCAGGGTTTAGGGTTGGTACGTGATGTGGCAATGTGAGTGAATGAGTGAGGAAGGAAGGTGAGGAAATGAATAACTGAGGGGACTTGATGGACAGGTGGGACTATGTAAACCACATATCTATCCTTCTCCAAAACAAAAGTCTGCAAATTACGTCGGGAAAAACACTGAAAGGTAACCCATTTCTTACCCCTGCTTTCACCTGAATTCAGCTGAGGGCAGCCCAGAATGCGCATCACCAGAGACAAACAGCACTAGTGTTTGTTAAATCTAACTCTTTCGCTTAGTCCTGGTCTCCACGTCATTCCCTGGTAATCAGGACTTGGGTCCTCGTCTTTTCCTCTCTGCTTCTTTTAATGATCATTTTTATTAGTCTGACATTTGTTGCTTTAGAGTCAAGATTAGAGTGGTGCTGGAAAAGCACAGCAGATCAGGCAGCATCCGAGGAGCAGGAAAATTAACGTTTCAGAGCATTTGAAAGCTGACGAAGGGCTTTTGCCTGAGACATTGATCTTCTTGCTCCTTGGATGCTGCCTGACCTGCTGTGCTTTTCCAGCACCACTCTAATCTTGACTCTGATCGCCAGCATCTGCAGTACTCACTTCTGCCTCTTTGTTGCTTTAGGACCTCTTTTTCCCAGAATTCATGTTTATTGTTGTGACAAACAATCTTTGCTCTCATTAGCATTTCAGTCCCCATTAACAGGACAGCAGAAAAGGAATGAAGACATTGTGTAGATCACGTCAAAATACTTAGGGAACTTGCCAGTGAAAATTCCCCTATGTTACAAAGCATACAAAGTGATACTTGGATCAGCACATGATTAAGAGCACATTAAAGCTCCCTTTGTTCTTCCATTTGGAAGCAGCTCAATCTGCACAATTCATTGAGATGGAATGAAAATTTTTATGGAGTTTAACAGCAGAAAGAAAAATAAACTGCTCAGACTGCTACTTTTCCAATATTGGATAAACAATGGTTGAAAATGTTTGGACTCTTGGCCCATTTTAGGTTAAATACAAGGGTCTGACATTGAATCTTCAATCAACCACACTAACGGGATGCTCCGTTTCATAACAAGAATCCAAGGAATGAAATGTCTGTTCCGTTGTGGTGTGAAATACCTCCGGTGTTTAAATACTGCTCTGCAGGATGCGGCTGAAAACCAGACTCCGTATCAAGTAAGTACTTCAGTGGATTGCTGGCAATGCCTCAATTCTGATTTCTGCAAATATTAGTACTGTGCTCATCTACAGCAGACAGGCTTCTGCAACCTCTCATTTAGTGCCAATCCTCAACCTTACTACAATCACCCACATCGCTGTTTTAGAAAGTTAACATACAAGTGATGGTTTGTTCCCCAACATTTCCTCTGCAGGCATCTTACTAATTGGTAAACAAAAAGGGTGCCTTATTTGAATAACTATAAAGTGCTGCCTTCGTTTTGCCAGGTAGTTGTGATATCACTATCTTCCTAATCAGGAGATGGGATCACATAACCAGATTGGCCCAGTTTATCCTGAATCTCACTGCATACTGGCTTTATGCACTAATTAAGCCACATCTAAATGGCCCAAATTACAATTTCCATGATTGATTACTGAATCTGATTATTGATTATCTGATGTCAGTTGGCTATAGACACATGTTGCTCATTTTAAATCTCAGACAATTCATAAAGCCGATGCTTTCAAATTACTGTGTGAACCCGATGTTTAGAACCACTGGACACTGCTATATAAAGCAACTAAAAGTGAAGTATTTATATCAATAGAACATAGAACATAGAAGAATACAGCGCAGTACAGGCCCTTCGGCCCTCGATGTTGCGCCGATCCAAGCCCACCTAACCTACACTAGCCCACTATCCTCCATATGCCTATCCAATGCCCGCTTAAATGCCCATAATGAGGGAGAGTCCACCACTGCTACTGGCAGGGCATTCCATGAACTCACGACTCGCTGAGTAAAGAACCTACCCCTAACATCTGTCCTATACCTACCACCCCTTAATTTAAAGCTATGCCCCCTTGTAATAGCTGACTCCATACGTGGAAAAAGATTCTCACTGTCGACCCTATCTAAACCCCTAATTATCTTGTACACCTCTATCAAGTCACCCTAAACCTTCTTTTCTCCAATGAAAACAACCCCAAGTGCCTCAGCCTTTCCTCATACGATGTATTCAGAAAGTTTATGCTAGCAGTTTTATACTGGGATTGCCTCACTACTGCTCTCCAGCTGTTAAAGGTTTTACAAGTTGTAGGATTCTTGCTTACCAAAGAATATTGTACAAGAAATACTGGAAACAAAATATTTACTTTAAAATACATAACAGGTATATACTGAAATATTATAACTGTATATTTGAGAAGTGTGATGGTTTTAGTACCTTGCTACATGTCCACATGGTATTTTGTCCTGTCATTTGATCTTCAGAGACTCCCAAAGGCAGCTCAAGTGAAAGTGGTTGAGCTTCTTGGCATGGCACTTGGATATAGTCCACGTCTTATAATGTGTAGAGCAGAATGGATAGGACTACTGCTCGATAGACTTTTAGCTTGACAAGCAAACTTACTCCTCTTTGTTCCCAGGCTGCTGCCTGAAGTTGCCGAGGCTACAGTTGATTTGCCAATTCTGGTATATCTTGTAGTCAAGAGAGTGTGCTCCTGAGGCAAGTGAACTTATTCACTGCTGAAGGTACTGGTCATAGACCGAAAATGTGGGCTTAAGATAGGGCTCTACTGATCAGATTGATACATGACTAGAGAATTTCCAGTGTACATCTTGTGTGAATAAAGTGATGTGTAGGTGTTTGGACCCCATGACTACCAAAGTCCTTCTGGCTCTACTAAATCCTCTAAAAATAGCTGAGCACTTAAGCTATTGCTGTGCAGTACTGAAGGAATACTGAAGGGCCATCATTTCCAGATGTGACACTAAACTGAGGCTCTCTATGGCATGGAATAAAAATTAAAGATCTTATGGCACTTTATTTTAAGAAAAGAGCTTGTCCTGATGTCCCTATTAGTATTCTCATCCCAACCACAAACATCAAAATAAATTTATGAATCATTTGTCTTCTCTTCATCTGTGCTACCTTGTAGTGTGTCAACCACACATACTGAACAGTGAAAACCATTCCAATGTTACTCATGAAATATGGAATGGCTTGAGGACATCCAAAATTTTCAATAAATGTGCATGGTAGACAAGCAGGAGGCTGGAAGAACACAGCAAGCCAGGCAGATCAGGAGGTGGAGAAGTAGCTGGAGGGCTGAAGCAGTCATGGCGCTGTATCAGTGAGAAAGGGACTCACTGAGAACATGTCTGAGGGAAGTCTATTACTTTCCTTTAATACAGATTTTAATATTTGAAGATGACACTAAGTTTGAAACAGCAGTGAATAGGGTGGGTGAATGTGATAGACGTCTGGAAGCTGGGCACAAGGCAGAAGAAACTGAATACAGGAAAATGTGAAGTGATATAATTTCAGGTTTGGATTCAGATTCAATTGTAATCTTAAAACAGAAACTGGACCAATATTTGAAATCCAAAAGAAGCCCCAGGAAGTTGGAGAAAGAGCAAGGGATAGAATTGATTGGACTGAGCTTTGAAAGAATTGGTGGACACTTTATGGGCCAAATGGCCTCCTTCTGTGCTCCACTCTTCTATGTTCTATCCAGCAAAACATAAACCATTTCTTTGCTCTAACACAACAGAGCTTCCATTCTTTCATATGTGAAAAGCCAAGTACCTGGAAATTTTAGATGAAAGCAAGCCAAGTCAACAGGAAAAGAATAGTCATGATTAAAAACATTGTCTGGGTTCTGTTTCTTTACACCAGGAGTTGAAAGAAAGAACTAACATTTATGTAGCCATTTTCACAATCATGCAATGTCCCAGAGCACTTCATAACTTGAAGCATATTCGGATTGGAATTGCTCTTAGACTGAATACAAAGATTCCTCATAAGGAACTTACTATTGCCCTGACCCCAGTCCTAGCCCAATTTATAATGTGAGTACACAGTCTATTACTCTATGGCAGTTGGTTAGCTGAGTTGGCTGAACAGCTGATTTGCAATGCAGAGGAATGCGCATGGCTCAATTCCTGCACTAGCTGAGGTTACCATGAATGTGTCCTTCTCAACCTCTCCACCTGCCTGAGGTGTGGTGACCCTCAGATTAAACCACCACCAGTTGTCTCTCTCAAATAAGTGAGCAGTGCTATGGTCTGCTGGGACTGTGGCAACTTTACCTTTTTTCCCCACTATCCAACACTAAATTCTTCAAGCTACTTTTGCCTACTCTGTTAGGGCACCTAAGACTCAAATGAGGCTAAGGAAGTTATGGAGAGAAGGAAAGAGAAACTTCTTGAAGAAATCAATTTCTATTAGCAATGTTCCCAGGAGGAATGAGAGATATTTGTTACATCGTGCGGAATCCTTTCCTGAATGGAAACATGAGTTCTTAAAAAATGAGAAGGATGAAAACAAACACCGGGTAAAGATAGTGGAGTGGCTTGACAGTGTTTTGCAACATGTAACCTTGCCCTTCACTGGTTCTTGGTAGCTCGATTAGAATAATGGTTGCCACAGTTGAGCCACAATTTCCACAAAGCTTTCCCTTTATTTCCTTCAGCAGGTCGTATGTTGGTGTGGGAGGCAGAGGATAACCCTGACTTATCCCTTGTTAGCTTGTCCTGTGGTAGCATTGGCACAGGTACGACACAATTTGCACCCACATTAACCATCCTCCCAAGTGAATGAAGCACAGTGGTACTGAATGACTCATGTCAAAGGACATAAAGAAACAAGTGTAGTAAAACTTTTTTTTTAAATAAAAAGGTAACCCAAGTGTTTGCTTTCAAAGTACAAAGACTTGAGCTGCTGAGAGGCAAGTAGTAAATCAATGCACTCTACAACTAACCTCATACATAGGAACATTCATTAAGATAATCCCCGGAGTGCTGAAACTGCGTTTGCTGCTAGGATTTTATTTTCTCTGGCTACTGACGCTTAGGGTGCTGCCAGCTACAATCAGAATGAAATAGAGATGTGATAAATGTTGGAAACAGTGTGGGATTTTAAGTTACAACTAAACTATAATAAATCAACGAGCGACAATTTCTTCAGCATTGATTAATTTTGACTCCACCTCTGGTGTTTGATGAAAAGTACTTCAGTCAAGGCTCCAGGAAAAACATTGTATCACAGCCAATGTGTCATTTGAAAGGCAAGTACCAAATAAATCAACCTCAAAAACGGGTGGATAAATTGGATTCTTGAATATTCACAGTGAACTTGAGCTTCAAAGCAGTCTCAGTTAATGCAGCAGGGTCATGGAGGCAAAGTATTCCACGAGACCATTGGCTTTCTGTAGGAACAGTCAATGCCGTAATGATTTCATCTGCGATCAGCCCTTCACCATTGCTGATCTTGCCTAATGCAGCAAGTGTTTTTTTTTAAACAGCTCCTGCTGTTCATGAAGAGGCTCAACCCAGATTGCTGAACACTTTCCCTTTTATGTGGCACATTCTTTCACTCCCCTCTCCCCATTCCAACCTGACCACCTTTGTCTTTCTGCACTACTCAAAACTCAGCTTAATATAAGCTTCATACAGAGATTGCCTCCCATCTTTTTTTTTTCCCTGGACACTCAACAACCCTATTCCTTAATATTGGTTTTAACTACTTCAGATCTGAGTTACATCACCTACTCTCTTTTCATGTGGGGTTGCTGCAGAATGGGCATGTAGGCTGTATTCTACAGGAAGGTGGTGGTTGAGGATGAGAGGAGGAAGTTGAAATATCAGGTTGTTCAAGGTATCGAGTAGTACAGTTGTTGGGGGTTGGCAGAGTTGAGGGAGAGGTGGGGGAAAGAATGAGAGAGAAGGATTTTAAGGTAAATCTTCAGTTTAATACATACATCAGTTTCCACCTTTCTCGTCTGGACCCTTTCCTGTAGAAGGACCTTGGAAACTGAAGGAAACCTTTCTGAGTAAAATGTAACATTTAGTTCCATTCCCAAAATAACCAACCCTCAGCTTTAAGCATAAAAAGCAAGCACGTGAACGACAAGCACTGTTTCTTTAAAAAACCCTCTTTAAAAAGAACCCTGCAATAGAAACCATCTGGACCTGGCCTGTTCATGTCTACTATTTTGTTTATGGGAAATATTGATGAGTCCGTGTCCTAGATTCAATACTAACTTCTCTGGAACAACCAACACCCTGCCCTCTTCCTCCACATTAAAGAATTTTCACACTTCTTACATTTAATCCACTTTGTTGCCTGCTTCAACAGCTCTCTCACAATGCAAAAGACCACACAGTAAGACTTGCCGTAACCTTAGTTTAACCTTGCCCCCCTTTTTCAGCAATTAACTCCCAAAATATTGACTTTTCTTATGAGTTGACAATCAGTGGAAATTTCATCACACTCACACAACCCTACTTCCCACTGTGTACAGTCAACAGATACACAACATTATGGTGCTTGTTTTCCTTTGACATTGAAATTAACAGTTGTTTTGACATAACTTGAAATCAGAAGATGGTTAGAACATCCGCATGGTATAAACCAGAGTCACACTGCCAAACACAGACACAGATCTCACCCTACTTCCATTAGATTTCAGGTCCTCCTCAAGGAATGGAGGATATTGTCTCGTAAAGAGTCAGGTGTGAAGTATATCTAATAAGTTTAATAAATTTGCTGAAATAGAACTTTGCAAGTGTTACATAAAGAATTAAGTCAATGTAGTAGCCACAGTAATGCTTCAAAGCTGTATATTTACAAATCTGACCATCATTATAAACATGAACAATTAGCTTTATCTTACTGCCAGAGAAATCTCCTTTGCATATCTAGTTTGTTTCCTTCCTCATCACAAACGTGCAAAGACAAAGTTCTGATGCTTTAAATATCAACCCTCTGCAATCTCATCCAAGTGATCTTTCCGCAATGGAAGCTTAAATAGCAGCTTATTTTTCAAATAGTTTCAGTGTGCATCTGACTGACTCGGAATAGCAGTAATCGCCACTAAATCAAAATGTTTTGGTTCAAGCTACATTCCAGGCACTTAATTTCAAAATCTAGACTGCCCACCTGAAAGACAAAATGTTACCTAGCCACAAGTACCTGTCTTTCAGGTGAGATGTTAAACAAGAAAAGTCAAATCAGATAGTACTGAATTACCACATGGCACTATTGAATAAGACACAAGGAAGTTCATCCAGTGTCTTGACCAATATTCAATCCTCTGTCAACAACACTCCAGATTAATTATTAACTTTGCTCACTGCTGCTTGTCAAACCTTGTTGTGTATAAATTGACACTCATGACAGACCACAAGTCGCTCTGGCATTTTACAAGGATAGGAGATGAATGACATAAAAGCAAGCTATCTTCTGCCTAAGTTTTGCTTAGTTGTAGATGAAGCACTTTGATGTGTTTCTGTGATTGATGATGCCCTGCTTTGTTATATTTTCTGATATCAGCTAGCTGCACTTTTAAAAAAAGACCAAAGAGAGATACAGAATACGTGGCTTTGATACCACAATTCAGCATTGTCTTCATGTGATTGATCACAAATTCTAAACCTAGTGACAATCTCGTCTATCGTTAGTTCATATTTAGCCACTTTTGGCATAAATAAGGCACATTTATTTCTAATGAAAGCTATTTATCAGCATAATGAACTGGTAATATAAATAAACTTTTAACTCTCTGGGTTTACCATATTCACCACAATCAGATCAGGTTCCACTGTAACTTTTTACAGGTCTGAAGACATTGTATATTTTTTTATATGTGAAGGAAGATATAATTCCTTTCTTTTTTATTTTTCTGCTGCATTCGAAATACGTATTCAAATCTTTCTCCTCCTCTTTTATTTACAAGGAGAAGATCAAACTCAGTCAAAATTGGATAGAAGTAAACCCCGGGTGTCAGCTTCAGGAAGTTTCATGGACAGTCATTTTCCACAAGCTCTAGCAACTTTTCTCATACAATTTCATGATACTCAATTCATCAAGTACACACTATTCCCCTGCTCTTCCGCAATCCTGTGCAGCAGCTGAAGTGCTCATGGGTGCCAGTATCTTCCCTCAATGGCCCTCACATGTCCACTCCCTTCAAACCACTCAGCCTTTCTGCCTCTGAGCTTCCTCCTCACTCACTCAGGGCTTCTTACTACCTTTCCCAAGGACGTACCAACCTCTGACTGACCACAGTCTCCCTTGATGGGTCGAAGGTCTGTTCCCCTAAGACTCTGGGTGTGGTCATTGGCTCCATGGAGCATTTGCAGTGTATTTTTTGCAGAAGCAGTTGGCACATGCTGCAGGTGTGACATTGACATAGTATGGGGCTGTACACCAACACTTCTTTGACAATTCATTGCCAACAAACATGACAAGTTTTATGTATATGCTAAAAGGGAAGGCAAAACAGAGATGCTATGAGCACCCACATTAGTACAAAGTGAGTGAGTGCAAAGAAAAGAAGCTAAGAGCCATTCATAAAAGCCATTTAAAAAATTTCAAGTGGCACTGTGGCTCAGTGGTTAGCACCACTGCCTCACAGCGCCAGGGACCCGGGTTCGCTTCCACCCTCAAGCGACTGTGTGTGTAGAGTTTGCACATTCTCCTCGTGTCTGCATGGGTTTCCTCCGGGTGCTCTGGTTTTCTCCCACAGAGCAAAGATGCACAGCTTAGGTGGGTTTGCCATGCTAAATTGCCCATAGTGTCCAAGAATGTGCAGGCTAGGTGGGTTAGCCATGGGAAATGCAGGGTTATAGGGAAGGGGGTCTGGGATTGGGCCTAGGTAGGATGCTCTTCCAAGGGTCGGTGCAAACTTGATGGGCCAAATGGGCTGCTTCCACACTGCAGGGATTCTATAGTCTGTTGTAAAAATATATCTCTTCAGCAAAAACTCTTAAAACTATCAACCAGAATGTGAACCGAGCCCTAGGCTGAGTTAAGCAGATCATTTGCTTTTGAAACTCAGCCAAGTATTAATATGGGCTCAGCTATCAGGAAAAACTAAATAATAGACTCTCGGAAAATGGAAAGAACAATTTCCTACTAAGTGACACCAGATGTCACGTCAATCAAAGGAGCCCAGATTTCCATGGCTTCTTCTTCCTCGAAGTGAAAACTGTTGCTGTTTTCCTTTTCAACATTTTTCCAGGCATTAAATAACTTCAAATTATTGCACTGGAGAGCCAAGTGTTGTGTTCTTTACTTTTAAATTCAAAAGAGCATGTTTTCCAATGGAAAGTGCTCCATCACATCTCACCAACAATGGTCAATGTCAATTTACTTTTGCAGCTCAGAACCTGATGATACGGTTCTGCAGTTAAAGCATATCTACATCACAGTACAGCATCTTTGAGAGTCCATGAAGCTACAACTGAAAAAATGCTATTTAAGCTGATAATATAAATCAGATTGCCCCAGATTATGCATTGGACTTGCACTGCCAAATTTGTACTTACGAACAGCAGTCCATAGAAAACCTGGCAGGGTAAGTGCCTCTCTCCATTTCCCCACCAATTCCGAGCAATATAAAATTGCAAATCTTGGGTGTAAATTTCATCTTGATAGAAAACTAATGTTGTGACAGGATCAAAACAGGCTACCTTGGTCGCTCAAGGGACCCGTTGATCTGCTGTTTGTGCGAGAGTGTAAATGTAAATGGGCAGTAAAGAAAGAAACAGCACTCACATTCACTTAATAGGTGTGTTATTGGATTGCAAAGGCTCCAATATTATAAATGCTGAGAATCAGCAGGCAGAGTAAGCCTGTGAGTGACATCCCAAAGAGTAATACAAGCAATTTCACAGGGTCTTACTCTCAAATCGTTATTCATGAACCGCATAGATGTTCAGAAAAGATTCGTATTTTGAAGATCACCACTGTAAACTGTAAATTTGTAAGGTTGCTCGGTGCTGAAATTATCCTTCACGTCGATGGAACAAATAAGTAACGGGAAGTCAAACAGACTCTTCCGTCTCAATTGATTTGCATAGACCTTTCCCACAAGAGAATTCAAATCAATGCTACAGCAAGTAATGTAAAAGTAAGAGGATTGCAATCCAAAAAGTTTAAACATATCAAAACCTTATTTTCTCTCTTATGGGAAGAAAACTCTGACTGCATTGAACTCAATGAAAAAGGAGGACGGTGCAGTTGTAAATATTTTATGCTGGTGTTTCCAACATGCCATAAAATGATAAATAGACCCTAAATGGTGCTGCATCCTCTCGTGCAAGTTCAACAGGAGCACACCAATTGGTCCACATTATGAAATATATTTTGGTGCAAGATGTTTAAAGAATGGAAAATCTCACCCAATCATTTTTGAAGGGAGAATTTTGTTTTTGTTTAGGAGTATTATACTGGCTAAACCAAATGACAGAACAGTGACAGTTGACGTGCTTTTATCTACATTTCTTTAAAAATGTGTGCAAATATAAAGAGGATTTACCATTGAATGTGTTTATTGAGCGGCAGACACAGAGGAAATCATAACATTCGGAGCTTGGATTGGTCTCTAATTAACTGTGACTAGGATTTAATGTAAACTGTGTGGAAGTGAGGGCGGGCATCTTCAATGATGATTAATCTCTGTACTACAGCGAGGAAGTCTGCTAGATCAAGTACCAATTAGCCACTTATGTTCTGAGTGGTGGGCTTCTCAGTGATCAGGTACCTTGCTAGTCAAGTCCCACTGTGCCCGAAGCTGCCAACCAATTAAGAAACCTGTTGAAACTGGCAGATGGACATCCAGGCTGCATGGCGATGAGACTTGGAGAGGTAGATTTGGGAAGGGGGTGCAGAGTTGGTAGGGGTTTGTGGCAGGAGGAGTCATGGGGTCAGACAGGGCTAGCCACTGCACATCATTCTCCAGCCCCACTCTGTGCTCCCATTTGCCCTCAGAATCGGGGGAAAAAAGAGAGGTTTCTCCACATCAACCCGGCAGCCCTGGTTTCCCTGTCCCCAGAAAGCAGTCAGTCACTCTTCTCACTTGTGGCAGGTAAACTGTCCAGTGATGGACTGAAGACCTTAAAGCCATGGAAATGTACAGCATGGAAACAGACCCTTCGGTCTAACACTTTCTCTGGCAGGTCATTCCATAGATACACAACCCCTGTGTGTGAAAACAATTGCCCCTTAGGTCCTTTTAAATCTTTCCCCTCTCACCTTAAACCTATGTCCTCTAGTTTTGGACTCCCTTACCCTGGGGAACAGACCTTAAGAAATTGCTAATTAACCGCTTAAATGGTGGCAGGTCAGGGAGATCATCCATGGAGCTCCCACCCAAAAACAGATTGTTGAGGTGGCAAAAACAGGGGTGAACATCACTCTGATGCCAACCCACCCCACTGTTTGCCCTTTCCTTCATCCTCCCTGCCTCTTTTAGGGAGGGGCAAGTCTCGACCACAGTTTTGGAATAGCTCATGTCATTTCATGCAGTTCACTTGTAATCCTAATTGCTCCTTGCTATGTGTTATAACAGCTGAACATATTGAATATGTGATTGGAAAGGAAACCCCCATTTTACCCCAGGGATACTGATCTACAATTGACTGTACAGATCAGCTCAAAAAAAGGGGTCAATGTACACGCAGGCAATGAGAGAAAGCAAACAAAGAGAGGTATCAAAAGGATGCCTTGTTAATTTATTGGAGCTGCAAATTATTTATAAGTTATTATCAAAAAGCAAAAAATGATTTTTATGCACTTTTTGGAAAGCTAATAAATATAAAACGAGGCAGATGACTATTATCCCTGTGGTACTAGCTGCCTATATACACTCCCTGCCCACACATGGCCAGAATGTGAACTAATATTTTGATTTGATTGAAAATACCACCAATATTTCACCCAAATGAAAATATTCCTCACAGACATCACAGCTCTAGTGTTCACACACACATAATAAAACACTTTAAACAAGCAATCTCTTGTGGCTCAGAGTTTGGCTCTATTCCAGCTTCAGGCTCAGACATTCAATTCTCTCTTGCTTTTCAACACCTCATCCACAGGAATTTGCCAGACAATATGTATTTGTTTGAATAACTGCTATGACCACACTATAATTTTAGTCTTTTGCGTCTCCCTAGTCTATTAAAATCAGGCATGAATCTAGCAAAAGTCGCTGAAGTCAAACCCAATTAAAAGCAACCAGATTTTTAACCTGGCTGAATTCAAAAAAGTTCCACTTTACACATCCGTCATTCCATCCAAAAATAAAAGTTAACTAAAATGCATCTGAAGCATTCTCACCAGATTTTTTTTGAACTAATTCAAGAAGGACATGGATTGTTTATTGGATTATGTTCTCAAGAAAGGTTTACTTACAATTCCTAAATATACCAAAGGACCCTACTCATTCTTGTACGAAACGCTTTTAAAATAAAGCTCAATCACTCAGATGCATTACAATAACTACAATTTCATAGAATCCCTACAGTGTGGAAACTGGCCATTTGGCCCAACAAGTCTATACCAACTTTCCGAAGAGTAACCCACCCAGACGCATTCTCCCTACATAATTACTCTGCATTTATGCCTGACTCATGTTCCTAACCTACACATCCCTGAACACTATGGGCAATTTTGCATGGCCAATTCACCTGGCCTGCACATCTTTGGACTGTGGAAGGAAACCGGAGCAGCCGGAGGAAACCCACGCAGACACGGAAAGAATGTGCAAACTCCACACAGACAGTCGCCCAAGGCTGGAATCGCACCCGGGTCCCTGGCACTGTGAGGCAGAAGTGCTATCCACTGAGCCACTGTGCCACCCGGTGTATTTCTCTATGCTATCAAAAATTGTTGAGATGTCTTAATTGTCCCTCAGCTACAGTCAGTGGCCATTAACCACATCCACTCCATTCTCAATTTAACACTGCTGACTCTTACGGCACACTGTCCCTACCAGGAAGCCCAGGCTCACATTTCACCTGCTCTAGAAGTGTCATAGCATCACCTTACAGGTTGATTAGAAAATGTCTCCAATTCTAGCAATATCTTGTCATCCTCAGCTTCTGATACCATACCAGGGAAGCTCCAACACCAGTATCTCACTGCTTCCTTGGACATACTGATGGTCTCCACCAACTTAATTCCCAGCCATGTCTCCCTCTTGGACAGTAGCAGGGAGTTCTGGAGTACAGAAAACAACAAATGCTGGAGATCACAGTGGGTCAAGGCAGCATTCATGGAGAGAGAGCAAGCTAATGTTTCAAGTCTAGATGACTCTTCATCAGAGTTCTGGAGTATATGTTGGTAAGGCTTTTATTTTTGTCACTGGACCATAAGTAAAAGAGCAGTGGTGGCCTATAATTGCTCATGAAGTGCAAATCAAAATACAAAATGACACTGGTTTAATAAATTATTGCAAGTATCACCAGTCGTTTCAGTCTTGATGCTACAATTAGGGCGGCACGGTGGCTCAGTGGATAGCACTGCTGCCTCACAGTGCCAGGGAACGGGGTTCGATTCCAGACTATCTGTGTAGAGTTTGCACATTCTCCCTGTGTCTGCAAGGGTTTCCTCTGGCTTCTTCCCACAATCTGAGGATGAGCATGTTAGTTGAATTGGCCATGCTAAATTGCCCATACTATTCAGGAATGTGCAGGCTAGGTGCATTAGTCAGGGGTAAATATAGGGTAGGGGAATGGGTTGGGTGGATTACTCTTCAGTTGGTCGGTGTGGAGTTGTTGGGCCGAAAGGCCTGTTTCCACACTGTTGGGATTCTAATTCTAAACTCATAATTCTAATTATCTCACTAACTGCTGTTGAATACTTCTGTGCAGACAATCTGTACAAAATCTTGAAGACATTGTATGCGTTTTGACATTTTTTTGCGATGCAATGTAATTATGATTTTCTGAAATCACAATACTGAATTATAATTTTAGTTGTTTGATCTTTCATAAACTCTGGACATTAGCATGCCACATATTGCATTCCTGTGGGAGGATAACAACTTAGCTGGCCTGCATTTAGTTTCTACTTCTCTTCCTGCTGCAATAGACATCAGGGAGTGCCCTCGCTCCTCTGTGAGATATGGTGCAGCTTAGAGAATTGTACTGAACTCAGATACAATAACAAACGTATCTTGGCTTTCTTCATTACAGAATGCCTTTACCTGGGTTCATTAGGTCAGCAGCACTGCTATGCGCTTTAACTAATAAGCACAGCGAATGGCTTTGGCACCAAACAGACTCTGCTCCCTTGCTTCAAACAAAAGACACAGAAACACAACGAGAAAATTTTCCAACGAATTGTACAAAACTATGTTTCCCCAAGGATCCAACATTATTACAATGATTGTGTCATTCTCTCCAGATCAAAGTGAGAAATCAATGCATTCTCATGCCAGTGGGAAAATGTTACAATGCAATAAAACTCTCTACATGTTTCAGAAGGACATCCATTAGACTTTTTTTAAACACAGGCTGAAAAATCCATTTAACAATGTGCAAATGAACTTTTTCTTTAATTACCTAAAGTAAATGCAGGAAAAATGAACCACCCTAAAATAAAAGTGAACTCTCAAAAAAAAATTCCAAGCCACAATATGAGTAGAGGTTGTTGATGTCTTTGAGTCAAAACAAATCTTAAAAGAAAGGTTTCTTGAACTTTTACATATCAACAGTTATTCCTGGTTATATTCCATTTTGCGAACCGTTGGCTCATCAATCATGGCCTACACTATCCAATTACCACATTGCTGAGTTCCTTTCTGAGTCACATTTTCCCCCTTGCTCAAGTATAAGACATAGGTAAGGGGAGAAAATGGGAAAATGATACTGAGTTGGATGCTCAGCCATGATTATACTGAAAAGGTGGAACAGGCTTGAAGGGCTGAATGGCCTACACTAACTTCCATTTTCTACGTTTCTCTGTTTCTATGCCCACATTAACTGACAGTTTATTGTTCCATTAACAAAACAAATAGTAAATAATTGTGCAACATTTCAGCCAGAGAGGTATCAAGGTTAGGTCTAACATTTTCCATTATGAAAATCTGGTCTTTCCAATAATTCTCAAAGTTTCTGAATAGTTAAAAACATGAGGTTTAAACCTCCAATCTCCACCTTGAAAAATTAAAACTTCATTCAGATCTCAAAAGATCACTTACACAGTAGCCGAGACACTGGTCTAAAGTTGAGCATTGATTAAGAAATAAAAAGATCTGGGAACAAAACATGCAAGAGGAACGAACAGAAATGAAGACAGCAAAACTGCAGTCAATAATGTAAATTGAATAAAAATTGTTGGTCATCAACACGTTTTATGGGTTTGCAATACATTAAACCTGCATATGAAACCTATCAGTTTTCTGCACAGCTATGTTCTATCCTAGTCCACTAGTTTAGTAAATACAAGCCTTAGTAACGAGAGGTGTTACATGAGATGGAATTACTCAGCTTGCTGCTGTGGATCAGCCAAAAATATCCCCAAACCCTTTCATCAAGAGAGCAGCTGGTCCTTGGAGGCTTTCCCTATGAGAAAAGCTGCAACAATTTTGCACCAAACACAATACCTGGCTCCCCATTCTCCAAAAGCTCACAGGATTCCTTTGCTCAAAAACTCCCTTCTGAAAGGGTTGGTCCAATAAGCTACAGCTCTCTCGAACAATGTAGCCACACATTATGTCATTGTTTAGAACCTCTTTTTGAAACAAATTATGCTTTGGAGCACAGAAGGTGGCCTTTTAGCTGTGTGTGTCTATGGCAGTTCTTCCCTACAACAATTTAATGCATCCTTATTCTCCACTATCCCTCTCCAATATCCATATTTTCCACCTGCATCAAGTATTGATTCACTTTTCCCTTACCAGATGCAATTAACTCTATACCAACTACTCTCAATGGCATAGCACTCCATGTTCAAGAAATTCCCTGTTGAAAAATATTCCCTTAATTTTTTTCTTCAATCGTTTGTAATAATTTTAAATTGATTACTCTTTACCATTGATTCCTTCAATCCAATGAGGAGTATTTCACGGTTAATCTGATTCAAAGCTCTCATGATCATTGAAGTCTGTCTCAAACTTTAGCACTCAGGGAAATTGTTCTGGCTTTGCAAGCCTTGACAGATTTGTAAAGGAGGCTCAGTGCTTAGCACTGCTGCCTTACAGCACCCAGGGGCCTGGGTTTGATTCCACCATCGGGTGACCATCTCTGGGGTGTTGGCACATTCTCCCCATGGCTATGTGGATTTCCACCAGATGCTCCAATTTCCCTCCACAATCCAATGATGTGCAGGTTAGGTGGATTGGCCATGTTAAATTGCCCCATAGTGTCCAGGAATGTGCAAGCTACATGGATTAACCATGGGGAATGCAGGGTTATAGGGATAGAGTAGGGGGTGGGTTTTGGTGGGATGCTCTTCTGAGGTTCGATGTGGACTCGATGGGCCAAATAGCCTGCTTCCACATTGTAGGGATTCATTCGTTTTATGTCAATGAATGCTCCACACCTGCTTAGTTACAGACTCGAGATGTCAGTGAAAGAGCAGCATTCGGGCTACTGAGCCCGGGGTTCACCCACTCTTTGCCTTTTCTCTCTGTTTTTTCTTTAAAGTCTTTTCCATGACCTTCTTGCCTCAGTTGCACTGGCGTCGGCAGGCCCTGCATGGAATGGTGGGCGAAGATGGTGACGTGGGCCCGGGGATGCCAAGTAAATGTTGAAGGAGGTGGCCTTTGGCAGGGTTGGGGATGGCAGCAATGCCAAGCTGAGGCAGATGCAGCTCCACCCCACCCTCCGTTCTCCCAGCAAGTGAGGAACAGGTCCCAGGTTAATCTTCTGGTCCAGACTCACGGGCTGGACTGAGGCTCCTGGTCCGTGGCTAGGCCCATACGCCTGACGACTGAGGCAGGTTTGGTCCCTGCACAGGGTCCTGTGGCACCGGCTGCAGATGCATTGGTTGAGGTCAGCCCAGCGTGAACTCATGGTGTTGGTGAGATGGTGCTGGAGAGTGGCATTGTTCCAGTAGTGGTGGTGTGCCGAAGTCCAGTTACAGCAGTGTTGTCGGTTTACCAGGGAGGACCTGAGGGATTGGCCTGGATGAGCCTACATCCAGGCCCATGACTGATCTGAAAGCAGGAACTGTTCCAAAGGCCATTCCACTTTATTGAGATATATCTAGAAGACAAACTTGGCTGTTTTATTGGTCTGGCTTTATACTCTTTGTTTTTGTTTATTTTCTATGTTGGTGCTGGAACAACACTCTTCACTGTATTTGTAATAAATACATGTGACAATAAATCAAATCAAATTGTACAAACAACATGGCACCTGAAACTGCAGTGCACTCTAATTGTGACTTAATCATTGCTTTGTACAAATTTATTATTTACTTAACTTTATATAAATGATTTAGATGCGAGCATAAGAGGTACAGTTAGTAAGTTTGCAGATGACACCAAAAAAATTGGAGGTGTAGTGGACAGCGAAGAGGGTTACCTCCGTATACAACAGGATCTGGACCAGATGGGCCAATGGGCTGAGAAGTGGCAGATGGAGTTTAATTCAGATAAATGAGAGGTGCTGCATTTTGGGAAAGCAAATCTTAGCAGGACTTAATGGTAAGGTCCTAGAGAGTGTTGCTGAACAAAGAGACTTGGAGTGCAGGTTCATAGCTCCTTGAAAGTGGAGTTGCAGGTAGATAGGATAGTGAAGGCGGCGTTTGGTATGCTTTCCTTTATTGGTCTGTGTATTGAGTACAGGAGTTGGGAGGACATATTGCGGCTGTACAGAACATTGGTTATGCTACTGTTGGAATATTGCGTGCAATTCTGGTCTCCTTCCTATCGGACAGATGTTGTGAAACTTGAAAGGGTTCAGAAAAGATTTACAAGGATGTTGCCAGGGTTGGAGGATCTGAGCTACAGGGAGAGGTTGAACAGGCTGGGGCTGTTTTCCCTGGAGCGTCGGAGGCTGAGGGGTGATCTTATAGAGGTTTACAAAATTATGAGGGGCATGGATAGGATAAATAGACAAAGTCTTTTCCCTGGGGTCGGGGAGTCCAGAACTAGAGGGCATAGGTTTAGGGTGAGAAGGGAAAGATATAAAAGAGACCTAAGGGGCAACTTTTTAACACAGAGGGTGGTACGTGTATGGAATGAGCTACCAGAGGATGTGGTGGAGGCTGGTACAATTGCAACATTTAAGAGACATTTGGATAGGTGTATGAATAGGTAGGGTTTGGAGGGATATGGGCCGGGTGCTGGCAGGTGGGACTAGATTGGGTTGGGATATCTGGTCGGCATGGATGGGTTGGACCGAAGGGTCTGTTTCCATGCTGTACATCTCTATGACTCTATGACTTTATGTTGCTTCCTTCATTTATAAAACTCAAATGCTAGCTTTTATTTTCCTGAAATAAAACAAAGAGCTGCAGATGTTGGAAATCTGAAACAAAAACAGAAATTCTTGAAGAAGGGTCACTGGAACCAAAACATGAACTCTGCTTTCTCCCCATTGGTGCTGCCAGACCTGCTACATTTCTCCAGCAATTTCTGTTTTTGTTTCTAGCTTACATTCTTGTGTCTATATCTACCTATCTTTCAACCCTAGTTTCATTTACCCTCTGTTTATTAACAGCAGGTAGTGTCTTTCTCTTGAGTGTGTGCCCCAGCCCTTGCTCACCTTCCCCCTTATACAAACTTTCACCTTCAAGAAAGTGCTTCTGGTCCTTTTAAAAACTCATTCAAGTTCATAACCTCGCTCCCTTTTTTTGGCTCAGCAAGGGATCAGCTGTGTGGATGGGCAGGGGCAGGTAAGGGTGTAGTACTTCAAATAGATTCAAAATGGATTTAACAGCAGTTTAAATTCTTCTTCCCTGGTTTGGCCAAGTGCCATATTAAATCACAAGGTGGTAAGGCAACCCGCCTCAAGTTTACAAAGTCAATATGCAGACTGGACTCTGTTGACAACACAGGAGATTGAAGTTGAAACTTTATTGCTGGAACAGCACAGCAGGTCAGGCAGCATCCAGGGAACAGGAGATTCGACGTTTCGGGCACAGGCCCTTCTTCAGTTTCTCCTGTTCCCTGGATGCTGCCTGACCTGCTGTGCTGTTCCAGCAATAAAGTTTCAACTTTGATCTCCAGCATCTGCAGACCTCACTTTCTCCTCCAACACAGGAGATTGATCTGCTATTTGACCCTGAGGCCTGTGTACGGGAGGACACAGCGGGTTTGCCATCAGGCTAAGAAGTGGAAAAGGGTGCCAGGGTTACAACATACGTTCCTACATTTTATTCTTTAGCTTCCTTGTCCATCCAGCACAGCAGTAGTGCTCCCCGGGGACTCTCACGGACTTTCCCCAATACTGGCTTTTCTAGTCTCTTCTCACCCTTCTGTCCAGAACGACAATAAGTGACATGTTAACAAGGCTCAACTGTTAAACCCACAATGCCACTGCACACCATTGCCACTCCTAACCCTACCACAGTTTCAGCAGGCCATCACTCATTGCTCCTTACTGCATTTTTTAATTGAGATAGGCGTTATCCTCCATTCATTTTTTTCTGTTAGGTGACTAAATTCTGCACTCTTTCAACCTGACCACCTACGTTTTCCAAATCCAATTCCCATTCGTCATGTTGTATTTATAACTCATTTGATCAAATTTTCATAATTTTCTATCCCTTTCCCTGTTTAAAAAAAATGCTTTTATCCTCACTCTTCCAACCTCCTTCTCCACTTCCCTCCATTTCATTTCCCACAACGACCAACCCCACTGCCATTTATTACAGTCCTTTGGCAGTGAATAGAATCCATTACCCATGAAGCATATATGTAGACACTGAATGATAAACCTTACAGCCAATCCTGTGGTTAATTTGGGAATCATGACGGAAGATCAAGCTGGGCAGATGGGGAGTTGCATAGGCCCCACTGTAAAATAGTCCAATGGAGATCATGGATTTATTTGTAGCAGTTGACAAGGTGAATGTAATGAGGGCAGGAGAGTTTGAAACATTGCTGGAAAACTTTCTCAGGTTCACAAAAAAGGTTTTGGGAATCACCTGGTTAAAAAGTGCAAAAACATTTTAACTACTGTTAAGGTCATTATTACTGAGAGAAAGCAGGTAAATTAATGTGTAAAGTCATAGGCTGTCCAGCAGAACATTGTTACCAAGCAAGAGGCCGAGACAAAGGGCTTGATTGTCCATCCAGAAACAGAGGGAAACAGTCCCCACTCCTGTTTGTAAGTCCCAACCCCACCTCTGGGGGGGAAACAGTCACATTTTGGGGACTTCGACAGAGTTGCTCCATTAATTGTCAAGGAGACAGATTCCTGTCCAGTTCAGCATGGTGAGCAAGCTCTTGAAGCTAACGGCCAAGCAAATGGAACAGCAGCACGCTGCAGTTAAGGATAGTAACTGGGAGTTCAATTCAAACTGAAGGTGCTTTCTCATTAAGCTATTTTAAAAGTTTTAACGAAGAGCATAAAATCTGTGTTTTGTGTGCGTGTGTATGAGTGCGTGTGTGCGCGCTTTTACTAGAGTTTGATTGTAATGCTACAGTTTAATACAAACATTAGTGTGGGGAGTGGGGTGGGGGAATTGAGTGATGAATGTCAGAGAGACTAACTTCTGTTAGTGCTACTGGGAAGAAGGCCCAGGGAATGGAGCTGCATCTTTCAATAGCCTGCCATGGCACTCAGCAACCCTCTTGAGCACCTCCAACCTGCTTGTGGAGCTTGTCAGCCCAAACCCTTCCTGCACACATACATCCGTCTGAGTTCAAGCTACCTGCCTTAGAGAGAGAGAAAAAAATCCAGGTCTGCTGCACGGAGGAATATAGGGCGGGACTGAGGCAGACCTGGGCAACTTTTTAACAGAGGAGATGAAAATAACAGGAGAATACTTGAAAAGGGAGTGAGCAAATGGGAAAAGAGAAAGTGCACTGAGGATGCCAGAAGTGAAGCTTTACAAAAGGTAACATTTGAAAAGGATAAGAAAAGACTTGTAAGAGGATATGAACTGAAATAGTGAGTAGATTGCATTGTGGATATTGGATAGGAGAGCGATATGCAGGCAAAGTGTGAAAGACTTCACTCTCACAAAAACATGACTTACTCTTAAAGGTACTAGTGAAATTAATAACAAATTGAAAGTTTTTTTGTATTTGTTTCAGGGTGGATGGGAAGAGACAGTTTGACTAAGAAGGGATGTCAGTACAGCTAAATGACAGCTGGGTAACCTGAAACTGGGGAGCCAATTTAAAGAAAAAAACTCAGGAAATGGAGACACAAATGAGGCACCAACAACTAAAATGTCACCAATCAAATTAATTTTAATGGATAAATGTGAGATGGGCAAGAGGTAGAGAAATGGAGAAGGAAATAGGAGAAGGAAATAGGAGATATTACTGAAAGGAGGTGGTGAGTGAATTAAAACAGGAAAAATGTCTGCAACAATCAAGTAGAAATGAGGGACATAGAATCATAGAGATGTACAGCACAGAAACAGACCTTTTAGTCCAACTCATCCATGCCGACCAGATATCCTAAATAGATCTAGTCCCATTTGCCAGCATTTGGTCCATATCCCTCTAAACTCTTCCTATTTTTGTACCTATCCAGATGTCTTTTAAATGTTGTAATTGTATCTGTCTCCACCACTTCCTCTGGCAGTTCATTCCATACACACACTATGCTCTGCGTGAAAAAGTTGCCCTTTAAGTCCCTTTAAAATCTTTGCCCTCGCACCTTAAATTAACAAAGAAAAGTTTAATTAATGAAGGAATTGAGTTGGAGATGAACAGGAGGCAGGGTTGGGGGTATAGGAGACATGGAAATGGTATGAAGAAAAACAACAAAATCTCCAGCAAGAAATGCTGGGGTTGGGGAAATATGCAAATAAAAAGAAACCACTGTAAAACCAGTTGAGAGCAAAAAAGAATTTTGAAGAAGAGTACAACACTTTTGCAGATGAAATAAAATAACAAATGTATTGAAAAATTAGGCAAAATGGGAATAAATTTTAGAACTGTTACAGGGATGAAAATGTAAAATAAATGGGAAAATAAATAACTCTTAATCGAAAAGAGAATAGAATGGACAGGAATGGCACAGGGAAAGTGAGGAAAAATAATGGAGAACAGCCAAGCACAATAAACTCGCACACCACTAGACTGGAAGAACAGAAGAACTAAATTTTTAATAAATGGAAAAAAAAGTCAGTGATCGCTAAAAAGAATTAGAAAAAAAACATTTTTACTTTACTTTTTCCTGTCATTCAGCAAGACTGTGTTCTCCAGTTGGATTTCACTCCTTTGTCTTTAGAAAGCAGTCTGGAAGTGACGTCAGGATGAATGTTTGGCCCCGTCAAGGTCGGGAACGGGGTGGATGAAGCTGGAAAGTTGCAACGCTGGTCAACATGATGGTATCCAAAAGCTGTCCCCAAGGCAGCTACTTTGGCTGATGGAGTCAGTGGTGCAAACAAAGCAGCAGAGTTCCCCACCCTCAGTGAGAAAGGCAGCCAACGAGGCTCATTGAACTCGTTGATAGGAATTGAAGGGCATTGAGCGGATTTTTCAGGTGGCTACCTGTTTCCAGATTTGTAAGAGACTGGGGACATGCACCCAGCAGCATGTTGGGGAACTGTGCTCTTGTTAGGGCTAGACCAAAGCTTCTCCAACTCTTTCCCATCATAATCCTAATTTGAGGCCTGAAAATTGTTAGTCCTCTAGTGAGAACTGAGAGCACTAAGGTCTCTTACATTTTAAAGAAAGCACAGTTCTTCCCCAGTGGGAAGTTGGTTTCTGGATGCAGAAAGGCTGCAGAAGGGACTAGTGAAAACTCATTTTGAAGGTCCCCACTGTTTCCTTGACTCTGCAATAGTCCACGAAACTGCCTCGCTGCAAGGTGACATCTATTGTGTGGCAGCATCTACTCCCATTCTTCCACATCAGTGCATCGCTTTATGTAATCAACAGGGGACTGACTAGCTTAAAAAGAACAAGATGTAGACTACATATTGTTAAATGGATAACTGATTATTTTGGTCTGCTCTGGTCAAATTGTCTCCTGCCTTCTTACCACACTTCATCTGAAAGTGTTGAAAAGTGTGGTGCTGGAAAAGCACAGCCAGTCAGGCAGCATCTGAGAAGCAGGAAATGTCGACGTTTTGAGCATGAGCTCTTCATCAGCTGCTGTGGACGCTCCTGCTCTTTGGATGTTGCCTGACCAGCTGTGATTTTCCAGCATCACCCTTTTCGACTTTGATCTCCAACATCTGCAGTCCTCACTTTCTCCTTCACCTGAAAGTGTGCTGAATCCCCACATAACAGCAATGAAACAGAGATGAAGTATCACTTCAAATGATAATCAGTTTTGACACATTCACTGAATCATAGAATCCCTACAATATGGAAATAGGACATTCGGCCCATCAAGTCCATAGCAACCCTGCATTTTCCATAGCTAATCCACTTAACCTACACATCCCTGGACACTACAGAGCATTTTTGCATGACCACTCCACTTAACCTGCACATCTTTAGACTGTGGAATGAAACTCACGCAGACACAGGGCGAATGTGCAAACTCCATGCAGACAGTTGCCCAAGGGAATTGAATCTGGGTTCCTGGCACTCTAAGGCAACAGTGCTAGCCACTGAGCCACCATGCTGCCCCAGGATATCTAGTGAACAAATTATATCCAAATGTGTTCCCAAATGCAAATTTCATTGTGATTTGTGCACCTCTTTTTAAGATAGTTTCCTTCTCTTCCGGGCTTGAATCTTGTACGATCACCAAAAAAGGTCAGTGCTGACCTCGATCTTGCCACAGAGTAAATCCAGAAATCCCCCACTCTGGGAGATTCACTTGTATATGTTACCATTGAAATTACTGAGCGTTCCACAATCCCACAGGGATGACGTGTCCTCTGTCAATTATTGGGAAATATATGAATATATTCTCACTGCTGGATCTTATTTACTGACTCTCAGACCACAGCAAACCAAATCGAGAGAAACAGGGTATCTGTATCCATACCACAATAAACCTTAAAGCTGTCATGTTCACCAAGACACCTTCAACAGCACCTTCTAAATCCGTGACCTTCACCACTTAGAGGGACAAGGGCAGCAGATGCATGGGATTACTACCATCTGGAAGTCCCCCACTCACCATTCTAACTCGTATTGTAACAGAGTGTACTAAAGTGCCATTTCTTCACTGTCAATGGGTGAAAATCCTGGAACTCACTTCTCCAAAAACACTTTGGGTGGCCTGACACCATACAGATTGTAGTGGTTCAAGAAGGCTACACACTACCATCGTTTTAAGGGTAATTAGGGATGTATAATAAATGCTGGGACAACCAGCAATGCCCACATCCCAAGAACAATTGGAAAAAAAATTGAAAAGCACAATACTGCAAAAACTGTGACTCTATATTAAATACAGAAGACACTGAAAATACTCAACAGGCCTGGTAAGAGGCCATAGATTTGAAACATTTAATATGTTTCTCTTTCCATCGATGATCTCTGAGTACTTAGAGCATTTTCTGGTTTTTAAAGCTATGTATTAAAACCACAACATAACAAATCCAACTTCAAGGATAGTTTCCACCCCAAATGGCTATGCGGAAAAAAATTTGAGTTTAAAAAAAATGCCCCTCATCTATCTTTTTGTTCAATGCATCAGGTGGGCTTTAGTGAATGACCAGATCTCAATAAAGGAGCCAGTCCAATGGAGCTCAGCTATTTACGAGAGGGTTCCACTGAGCTATTTTTCATAAGTGCACCATGCAATTATTCCGACCAAAACTTTTCTGACCATCATATAAAGGATATTTCACAAATTGTGTCAGCGGCACGTGTTTCACTTCAGCAAGCAATTTCTTGTTGTTCGTTTTATTAAAAAGGAATCATGTCGTCAGTTCAAGTCTGTGAACAGAACTACTGTCCATAATTGCATTAACTGTGTTTGGATAGATTGCAAGAGAAAAAGGATCGATTCTGATTGGGATGCATTGCTAGTTGAACAACCAATCATTCCATGCAATTATACAGAATGTTGGGGATGAGTTTAACCAGAAATTGGCAGTGTCAATTTTCACGCATTTCATGGAGGATTTCTGTCTGTGAACCCTAGTGAGTTTTCTCACTATTTGTTTCTGAAACTCACCCCATTGCCTATCCATCAAGCCTCTTTGACGTTCCGCTTGTCCTATCTTCCCTCTCACCATTGATATTCATACTTGCCACAACTGGGACCTCCCAGCACTCCTCCCACCAGCACATTTTTAAAGCCCAGCTGTGCATGTGGTCAAATGCTACTAGTCAGGAGTCTTACTTTGCCATGCACTTGTGGGAGAGGAACCAAAAAGAAACAGGATAGATAGGTGGCACATCTGGCATGTCACTACAAATTCAAGTGCACATTCATTAGTGTATTGCTAATTAAGAAACAAAGTACACTGGTCATCTGCTCTTTGCATCATTCCATCTTAGAACCCTGTCTAAGGGAGTGCTACTCTTGCCCCAGTGTCAAGTGTAGACTCCAGCTCAGTCATATCAAAATGATGCTGCAATGACACCCTATCAAAGTTCTGGTTGTTAGTATTGTTAACCCTACCCTCCCATCCACATTGTCCTATAATCAATGTCCTTCAATATACTATTATTACCTTTTTTTTTATGCTGGGTTGTACCCCTTCACAATTCTTGCCCCTTCTGCATCTCAACATGCTGCCTCCAATCACCACACTGATTTCCAGAACTTCCTCACCACAGCAGTGTCCCTGAGTAATCCTCTTTGACTTTCAGTGCATTGACCCCCAGGATTGACCATGGCCCACCTCCTGATTTCAACTGATAGCCCTGACTGATGACTGACCAGACTTCTGACTGATGTGTGCAGCTCCCTAACTGGTCGTGCTGGAACTTCAGGACTGACTGTGGCTCACTGCACATTGTAAATGAACAGACACCTTCACCCTGACCACCCTAAATGGCTGATTGACCATGTTCAAGTCCCTGGACGGATAGCGGATAATGTCCTTGACTTAAGCAGAAAGTGCTGGAGAAACACAGCAGATCTGGCAGCAAATGTGGGGAAAAAGCAGAATTAATGTTTCGAATCCAGAGACCCTTCATCAGAACGAATGTCCTCAACTTACTGCGCTGGGATCCACCTGACTGAAGGCCTTTTACCTTGAACTGTTAATTACTTCCCATTGATTCTAAGACATAGCCATTTGCTGCTGTGTGTTTACTGTGTAAGCTGCTGAAACATGGTACAGGTGTCAGGTTGACAAAGCATGTTGCCACACAACTAAATGTCCACCCATTTGCCAACATTACAAGCTGCCTAGCTTTTGATTGCAATAAGCAGTGAGGCAAGCCTTTAAGCTCTGGCTGAGGGGTCAAGGTGCAAAAAGGTTATGTAAGGAAGAGACACTGTGAGCATCCAAGTCAGCACAAAGCGAGTGAATGCCAAGAGAGCAGGTAAGAAGCCTTCAGATGCACCTTGGTCCAATCCACACCTGGCCCTAGGCACAAAGTGCCCTGGCAGCAACGTTACCATGAAATGTGTCAGTGTACTCTAAAATACAACAATAAAGAGTGTGATGTAAATGGATTAGAGATGTACCCTAGGGTGCAGTAAGGCTGGTACAACCGTCATGAACAATAGAGAGGCAGTGCAGGTAGTGTGTCATAAGATGTTTGGGATTGCTGTCTGAGATCAAGGTCCAGAGGAGCAAGCAGTGAGCTGCACTGGCCAGATACCCACTCTGCCATGCACGTTTGGGACTATTACATCCAATGGATGGCAGAATTGGAACTGCACACAAATCAAGGTGTGATTAGACAATAATATCATGTTAAGACATGAAAATGGATGCAAATAACATTCTTGTCTCTCACCTGCCAGATTCCTGTTGTGCCATTCAAAACTTGTTTGGAGAATTGGACTTTTCATAAGGTTGAAAACTTCATTTCTGCTGATCTCATCATATTTTCCTAACTGACCCACAAATCAGGGTTTGGAAAGATTCTGTCTGAACACATTGAAACAGGCCGCTTGGCCCAACTAATTTATGCCAGCATTGGCTGGCTACTAGGATGAACTCGGATTTCACCAGTTTCCTCATTTCCCCTCCCCCCACCCTGTCTCAGTCAAATCCATCAAATTCAGCACCGCCTTCCTAACCTGAGATCTTCTTCCCGACCTCTCCGCCCCCACCCCAGTCTGACCTATCACCCTCACCTTGACCTCTTTCCACCTATCACATT
Source organism: Chiloscyllium plagiosum (assembly GCF_037043375.1). Lineage (NCBI taxonomy): Eukaryota > Metazoa > Chordata > Chondrichthyes > Orectolobiformes > Hemiscylliidae > Chiloscyllium > Chiloscyllium plagiosum. The sequence continues at coordinate 35,222,038 of NW_028270169.1, read as the reverse complement.
TCCGACGCCCCTCTCCCAAGTCCCTCCTCCCTACCTTTTATCTTAACCTGCTGAACAAACTTTCCCCATTCCTGAAGAAGGGCTTATGCCCGAAACGTCGATTCTCCTGTTCCCTGGATGCTGCCTGACCTGCTGCGCTTTTCCAGCAACACATTTCCAGTTACTAGGATGAAGTAATAGAGGTGCCAAAAGAAGCTGCTGTTTTCAGAAGTGGGGGGGGGGGGGGGGGTTAAAAAGAAAATTGAAAACAGCCTTTGCAATTTAACTTTAATGTCAAAGGTCATTGCCTCCTTGCATTATACTCAATCTGATAATCTTATGACTTACAAGCCATGTTTACTTTCTTCCACTGTTCCCACTCCTTGTACAATGAAGTACTTCAGTGCAAACACATTTTCAATTTAATGAATGACACAAATGTGCTGGCACCATCCAAAATACAAAATCAGCTCAATTCTGCAAGGTCTGACCTACTGAAATGAGCCAGAAAACTATTTGAGCTTCATTACAGACCACCTAATC